>NC_069796.1:59995000-62495000 GCF_027406575.1 Nycticebus coucang | reverse complement strand
AGGCAGGTGTGTTGCCTGAGCTCAGGAATTAGAGTGAGACCCTGTCTCTAATAAAAATAGAAAAACTAGCCAGGCACTGTGATGGGCACTTGTAGTCCCAGCTACTTGGGAGGCTGAAGCAATAGAATTGCTCAAGCCCAGACTCAGTGCCTGTGGCTCAAGCCACATACACTTGAGCTGGTGGGTTCGAATCCAGCCCGGGCCTGCCAAACAACAATGACAGAGCAACCAAAAAATAGCCCGGCGTTGCGGCGGGCACCTGTAGTCCCAGCTACTTGAGAAGCGGAGGCAGGAGAATCGCTTAAGCCCAGGAGCTGGAGGTTGCTGTGAACTGTGATGCCATGGCACTCTACCCAGGGTGACTGTTTGAGTCTCTGTCTCAAAAAAAGAAAGAATTGCTCAAGCCCAGGAAGTTTGAGGTTGCTATGAGCTATGATGTCATAGCACTCAAAGGAAGGAAGGAAAATGGGTGGCGCCTATAGCTCAGTGAGTAGGGCGCCAGCCCCATATGCCGTGGGTGGCGGGTTCAAGCCCAGCCCCGGCCAAACTGCAACAAAAAATAGCCGGGCGTTGTGGTGGGCGCCTGTAGTCCCAGCTGCTCGGGAGGCTGAGGCAAGAGAATCGCGTAAGCCCAAGAGTTGGAGGTTGCTGTGAGCCGTGTGACGCCACGGCACTCTACCGAGGGCGGTACAGTGAGACTCTGTCTCTACAAAAAAAAAAAAAAAAAAGAAGGAAGGAAAGAAAGGAAGAAAGAAAAAAGAAAAGATGGGGTGGGGCCTGTGGTTCAGTGAGTAGGGTGCCAGCCCCACATACCGAGGATGGCGGGGTCAAACCCGACCTTGGCCAAACTGCAACAAAAAAATAGCCAGGCACTATGGCGGGCACCTGTCGTCCCAGCTACTTGGGAGGCTGAGACAAGAGAATCTCCTAAGCCCAAGAGCTGGAGGTTGCTGTGAGCTGTGACTCCATGGCACTCTACCAAGGGTGACAAAGTGAGACTCTGTCTCTTAAAAAAAAAAAAAGGGGCGGCACCTGTGGCTCAGTCGGTAAGGCGCCAGCCCCATATACCGAGGGTGGCGGGTTCAAGCCCGGCCCCGGCCAAACTGCAACCAAAAAAAAAAAAAAAATAGCCGGGCATTGTGGCAGGCGCCTGTAGTCCCAGCTACTCGGGAGGCTGAGGCAAGAGAATCGCTTAAGCCCAGGAGTTGGAGGTTGCTGTGAGCTGTGTGAGACCACGGCACTCTACCGAGGGCCATAAAGTAAAACTCTGTCTCTACAAAAAAAAAAAAAAAGAGAGAGAGAGAGGGGGACAGAAAAGATAAGAGAAGAAAAATACCAGGAAGAAAAATCCAATAGGCTTAGCTAGGGACATGTGTCCAACTGCAGGGAGTGGAAGGGGTCAGGGAAGGTCTTAATTGACAATCCCATGAAGACCTACATGCAGCAGGATCCCCGAGAGGTAGCATTTCAAAGAGCGTAGATGTAGCCTGACAGAAGAAAGGAGAATGGATATTGGACAGCCAGGACCATAAGTACCCACTGATTTCGCTGCTCTGTAGGACTGACAAAGATTGCTCATCCTATCTACAGGTCTATCCCGATTGGAGCCATAGCCAGGAAGGGGGAGAAGGAGGAAGAATGGGAGACAGGTTCAACCACATCCAAGTAACCTCACCTTCAAAATAGGCCATGACCCTTGAAAAACATTGCTTTAGGCCAGAGTCAGATGCCAAAATGTCTTTCAGTTCCCTGTACAATTATTCACCTCCCGGTCTCCTGCCGCTGCCTAACCATGATTAATTCCTGTAGCAGCCGCAGGAATCATTCCTAATGAATTTCTAATGAACTCATTTGGTGTTAATGCGGTGTATAATTCTGCAGGACACTCATTGTAATTTAGCCTTATTAAGTCTCTAGTTACTGGGAACTACTATTGCTCTAAGCTCATAAGCAAGAGAAAAATAATTATGCAGAGCAAGCAGTTAAATTAGGAAAAGGATTGGCTGTTCAGAGAGGGCCACTCCAAAAGGTCCAGGACGTGGTTGCTGGTGTATTTTCTCCGTGGGGTGCATTGCTCTACAAAGGCCTTTGAGCTGAGGCAGGAATGCTCTCCCTGACTTCCTATCTGTAATGTCAGAACTGTGCAGGCTGTCTCTCTGTGTGTTGGGATTTTTGTTTTTGTTTGTTTGTTTTTGAGACAGAATCTTATTTTGTCGCCCTCCTTAGAGTGCCATGGCATCATAGCTAGCAACAACATCAAACTCTTGGGCTCAAGGGATTCTGTTGCCTCAGCCTACCAAGTAGCTGGGACTATAGGCACCTGCCAAAATGCCCAGCTATTTTTAGAGACAAGGTCTCACTCTGGCTCAGGCTAGTCTCCAACCTGTGAGCTCAGGCAATCTACCCACCTCAGCTTCCCAGAGTGCTAAGATTACAGGCGTGAGTCACCATGCCCAGCCTGTGTGCTGGGATTTTTAAGGGCCATCCAAAGATTCTTTTGTCCCCAGGTGGTCTACCCCATTTTCCTGCTGCTTAGGACTGAATTTCCTTCATGTTTGAGGCGCTGTTCCAGGTAGAAAGGTGACCTATACCCCACTTCACAGTTCACAAACCAGTGACAGATAGGTTATCTTATCCGATCATCATGGCATCCCAATTATTGCCCTTAAACCCCTTTGGCCGATAAGGAAATTGAGGTCCACAAAGGCAAGGCCACGGGGTTCCCAAGGCCCCTGATGCCAGAACTGAAAACAGAATCCGTATCTGCTGGCACCCAGGTGAATTTGGTGAATTCTCTTTCCAGCTCACCTTTCATTTATTGTCTGTTCTGCTTGTCATGCATGTGTGATTCATCCTTCCACTTACAGCAACTGTTCTCAAGGTCACAGTCCTTCCTATCTTCCTCCTTACCTGTTCGACTTGCCTTGGCTCAGAGGTGGTACCACAAGGCTCCCTTTGTTAGGTCAGGTCTGGTCTCCTGAAGCTGCCCCAAGGAGCCTCTCATGCACAGGTTGACTTTATGCCTTCTTTTTTATGCCACTTCTTTCTGAAATTTTCTTACAACCCATTTTATCCATGTGCTTAAAATGGTATGTGTTAGTCCATTTTCTATTGCTATAATTTAGTATCTGAGACTGGGTTATTTATTTTTATTTAATTTTTTTCTTTTTAGAGACAGAGTCTCACTTTGTTGCCCTTGGTAGAGTGCCATGGCATCACAGCTCACAGCAACCAACAGCTCTTGGGCTTAGGTGATTCCTTTGCCTCAGCCTCCCAAGTAGCTGGGACCACAGGTGCCTGCCACAAATGCCCAGCTATTTTTTTTTTTTTATTAAACCATATCTGTGTACATTAATGTGATCGTGGGGCACCATACACTAGTTACATAGACCGTTTGACACATTTTCATCACACTGGTTAACGTAGCCTTCCTGGCATTTTCTTAGTTATTGTTCTAAGACATTTACATTCCACATTTACTAAGTTTCACATATACCCTTGTAAGATGCACTGCAGGTGTAATCCCACCAATCCCCCTCCCTCTGCCCACCTCCCCCAGCTATTTTTTTTGTTACAGTTTGGCCGGGGCCAGGTTTGAACCCGCCACCCTCAGTAAATGGGGCTGGTGCCCCACTCACTGAGCCACAGGCGCCGCCCAGACTGGGTTATTTATTTATTTATTTTAGAGACAGAGTCTCACTTTGTTGCCCTCAGTAGAGTGCTGTGGCATCACAGCTCACAGCAACCTCCAGCTCTTGGGCTTAGGAGATTCTTTTACCTCAGCCTCCCGAATAATTGGGACTACAGGTGCCTGCCAGAACGCCTGCTATTTTTTTATTACAGTTTGGCCGGGGCCAGGTTCGAACCTCCCATCCTCAGTATATAGGGCCAGCGCCCTACTCACTGAGCCACAGGCACCACCCAGACTGGGTAATTTATAAAGAAACAAAATGGCTTGGTGCCTGTGGCTCAGTGAGTAGGGCACCAGCCACATACACCAAAAGTGGCGGGTTTGAGCCCGGCCCAGGCCTGCTAACAACTGCAACCAAAAAATAGCCAGGCATTGTGGCAGGCGCCTGTAGTCCCAGCTACTCAGAGGTTGAGACAAGAGAATCACTTAAGCCCAAGTGTTGGAAGTTGCTGTGAGCTGTGATGCTATGGCACTCTACTGAGGGTGATGTAGTAAGACTCCGTCTCAAAAAAAAAAAAAGAAAAAGAAAAAGAATTTGGCCAGGAATGGTGGCTCATGCCTATAATCCCAGCATTCTGGGAGGCTGACACAGGTTAATTATTTGAGCTCAGAGTTTGAGACCAGCCTGAGCAAAAGTGAAACCCCACCCACCTCTACTAAAAATAGAAAAATTAGTTGAGTGTCATGGCACGTGCCTGTAGTCCCAGCTACTTGGGAGGAGGCTAAGGCAAGAGGATTGCTTGAACCCAAGAGTTTTGAAATTGCTGTGAGCTATGACGCCATAGTACTCCAGCCTGGGGCAACAGAGTAAGACTCTGTCACACACACACACACACACACACACACACACAAAGGCTGTGTGTAGTGGCTCATGCCTGTAATCGTAGCACTCTGGGAGGCTGAGGCAGGTGGATTGCCTGAGCTCACAAGGTTCAAGACCAGCCTGAGCCAGAGCGAGACCTATCTCTAAAAATAGCCAGGCATTGTGGCTGTAGTCCCAGCTACTTGGGAGGCTGAGGCAAGAAAATCCTTTGAGCCCAAGAGTTTGAGGTTGCTGTGAGCTGTAAAGCCATGGCACTCTACCAATGGCAACAAAATGAGACTCTGTCTCAAATAAAGATACAAAAAAAAGAAAAAATATATTTCTTATGACTCGGCACCCATAGCTCAGTGGTTAAAGTGCCAGCCCCAGACCCTGTTTCCCCGAAAATAAGACATCCTCCGAAAATAAGACCTACTTACAGGAAAGATAAGACGTCCCCTGAAAATAAGACCTAGCGCATCTTTGGGAGCACACCTTAAAATAAGACACTGTCTTATTTTCGGGGAAACAGGGTACATGGGGGCTGTCAGGTTTGAACCCAGTCAGGGCCCAATGACAACTACAATAATAAAATAGCCAGGAATTGTGATGGGCACCTATAGTCCCAGCTACTTGGGAGGCTGAGGCAAGAGAATCATTTGATCCCAAGAGTTTGAGGTTGCTGTGAGCTGTGATGCTATGGCACTCTACTAAGGGTGACATAGTGAGACTCTGTCTCAAAAAAAGAAAATTATTTCCTATAATTCTGGAGGCTGGAACATCCAAGGGATCACATCTGGTGAGGGCCTTTTTGCTGATGGGAATTCTCTGCAGAAGTGATATAGAGTATAACGGGGCAAGGGGAGCATATTGAGAGCCCGAACTGGCTTTTACAATAGACCCACTCTCAGAACAGCTAAGCTACTCCTGTGATAACCCATTATTAATCCATTAATCCAGGAATGGGTTAATCCATTCATGAGGCAGAGCCTTACTGACCCCATCACCACCTCTTAATACTGTTAAAACTGGTGATTAAGTTTCAACATGGATTTCACAGGGGACAAACATCAGACCATAGCAATGCAGATTAAACTTCGTAAAATTTGAAATAATTTCTCCTATGATAGAAGTAACACACACATTTTTTGTATAAAATACATAAAAATGAACAAAAGTCTAAAGAAGAGAAAGATGATCTGTTATCCCATCACTCGTGTATAACTATTGTTTAACAGTTGGTGTGTAGCTCCTTTCAGACCTTATTATACGCACATATAAATATACATGCAAATATTTTATCCAAAATAGGATCATATCATATATGTACTATTTTAAAACAGCTTTTTTTTTTTTGTTGCAGTTTGGCCGGGGCTGGGTTTGAACCCGCCACCCTCGGCATATGGGGCCGGTGCCCTACCCGCTGAACCACAGGCGCCGCCCTAAAACAGCTTTTTATTAAACTTGGAAACATGGCATTTCTGAAAGACAAATTTACACTGTCAAAAAATAAATAAAAACCGATTTGCAGGCAGTACCTGTGGCTCAAAGGGGTAGGGTGCTGGCCCCATATGCCAGAGGTGGTGAGTTCAAACCCAGACCCGGCCAAAAACTGCAAAAAAAATAAATAAAATAAAAAAAATAATAAAAACATATTTGCAAGAATATCCTTGTAACCCCTGTGTTATAAAAAGATGCAAAAGAAGGGTAATTTAGAAAATAAAACACACATTAACTCACACACAAAGCAGAAAGGAAATTTGTTTTTTTCTATCTTGTCTCCCCAAATGTCTTGCTTATCAATTTAATGTGTGAGTTTGTCTTGAGAAAACTGATGGATGGAAGGTGAAGCCCTACACGTGGGGATGAATTGACTGAGCCATGAGAGTTAGAGGGAAGCCCAGGGGTGTGATGTGGCCCTTATCTTCATCTTCTGTCATACCCTCCATCTCTGCTACAAACTTACTATCATCGGAATCTCCCTAACTCGCTGTGCTACTTTGCATTTCCTCAACTATGCAGGTCTTTTTTTTTTGAGACAGTCTCACTGGTGTGTCCCCCTTGGTAGAGTGCTGTGGTGTTACAGCTCATGGCAACTTCAAACTCTTGGGGTTAAGCTCTTGGACCCACAGGTTGAGAACCTATGACTTAAGCCCAGGAGTTTGAGGTTGCTGTGATCTGTGATGCCACAGCACTCTAGGGAAACATGGTGAGACTCTGTCTCAAAAAAAAGAGTGAGGACAATTTCCCAGAAGCCCCACATGTCTTCTCCACATGTCTCATTGGCTACAACTTGGTCATATATACAAAGCTAAACCCACCTCTGTCAAGGGATCTGAGATCGCAAAGTTGGCTTAAGCTAATCAGGATCCCTCTCCTGGAGCTGGAGATAGAATTAGTCTTTCAAAGTACCAGGCTGCTTAAATGAATGGCAGTCATCATCAGGAGAAAGATGAGTGGGAATGGATGTTGGATAGACCACCAACAAGGTCTACTGCAAAGGAGTTTGCACAAGTGTGGAGGCAGGCTTGAATTTGTATATGTATGAATACGAGTATATAGTATGCATATTATGATTACTTCTTGCTGCATAACAAACCATTCCAGAGCATAATGGCTTAAAGAAAGTTTCATCATTTCCCATGATTCTGTGAGTCAGGAATTTACAGGGTGTGGCTAGATGGTCAACTGCTCCACATGACTGCTGTGGGGCGGGGGGGGGTCACTCAGTAGGCTATATTCAACTAGCAGCAGCTGAGCTGGAAGATCCAAGTAAGTTTCACTCACGTGTCTCGCAAGGTAGTGCTCCTCTGCACGGCTCCTACCACTTTTTTATGTGACTACATTGAGCTTCTTCACAACATGACGGTCTCAAGATGATGAGTCTTCTTTGGCAGTTCTTCCTGGCCTCCAAGGAAGAACTGACAAAAAGCTGCCAGTTCTCTTAAAGCCTGGATTCAGAAATTTCCAAAGGTTACTTCTAACACAAATATAGAATGTATCTTTCATAGGTGGAGAAACATCCACACAGCAGGAAGAAATGAGTCAATAGCAGCCATTTTGAAAACTGTCCAGCACTGTGGGTGGGAGAATGTGGGTACATCTGAGTGTGTGCATTAAGGAGTGTGAGTATGTGTATGTAAGCACACATGTCAGTTTGGGAACTGACGTACAGGCTTATTTATGTGCACGTTGTGTGTGTGTATATGTGTATATCTACACACACAGATATGCACATGTCCACCTGAACTGGGGCATGCTTGGAGACAGGAAGCCTTGTGCATGCATAGTGGAGAAAGTTGATGGCACCGCCCCACCCTAGCTGCAGCCTTCCTGGGTAGATATGTTTATGCTGAGATAGCAGATCTTGGCCAAGGTAATGATCATGTCCTTGACTGGGAGGCCTGGATCCCAAGCCAAGCAGAAGACTCAGCCCTTATCATAACTATAATGCCAACAGTGGGAAAAGAGAATTCCACAATATTTTTATTCTCTGAGAGATTTCTAAACCTGGGGTTTTCTACCTGGAGCACCACTGGTCCCCAATAGCCAGTGGGAAACTTGCCCATTATACCCTCTTTCTCCCAGATCCCCACCCCATCCCCGCCCAGGGGCTGTAAACCTCAGGACAGGATTTTAGAGATCAGAACCTGAGCTCAAGGCTGCTAGCAAGGAGAGGCCTCCCACCTTCACCAGGCTCTGAGCACCTGACTTTTCTTTCACTTTGCACTGTGTGACTCACCATAATGAAAATACGATGGGTGGGGAAACAGCAGGAAGAAAGCCCATGGACTAAGCATGTTCGTGTGCCACTTGTGTGATTTTGGTGGAATTTCACTCAGTCTCCACAGTGAGCTCTGAAGCAAAGATCCTGTGGGTCTTTCTACAGATGAGGAAATGAATGCTCAGGGAGAGAAAATGACTTTTCCACAGTCTCCCCACTGAATACTACCTAATTACCTGAGGCTCCAGTGTGCTTAATTCCAGAGCCCTGTCACCAAATAAAAGGTAATACAGAAGATGTTGAGACAACTGGAGAAGATAAATAACTGCTCATCTGGCCAGGTGTGGTAGCTTACACCTGAATCCTAGCACTACTGGAGGCCAAGGTGGGAAGATCCCTTGAGCTCAAGAGTTCCAGAGCAGCCCAAGGAAGAGAGAGAATCCATCTTAACTAAAAATGGAAAAACTAGCTGGCACCATGGACCATACCCATAATCCCAGCTACTCAAGAGGCTCGGGCAGGAGGATCTTTTGAACCCAGGAGTCTGAGAATGCTGTGAACTGTGACCTAGGTTGCCATGAGTCATGGCACTTTTGCCTGGGCAGCAGAGTGAGACTCTGTCTCAAAGAAAAAAAAACTGCTCATCCTACAGTACATGACCTTTCTTAGAGAGAAGCATAGTTCAAGGTCCATGGGAGACACCAGTGTTATGCTGGAATTGCTTTTCACTGCCTATCACAGCATGTCTCAACACTGATGAAAGCCAGTTAGGGGCCATTTGCTCTGATGAACGTTAAGTTCAACACCAAATTCTGTATTGTAGCTGATAAGGCCCAAAATGGTTTAGCCACTGTACATCATGCTGATCCCTTGTCTTTCATGTCCAGGAATACATGGGCCTTCTCTTTGTTCCTTAAATACACGTGCTCCTGCCTGCCCCAAGCCTTTATCCCTGCCCGTCTCTCTTCTTGGCCTGCTCACCTTATGCATTACTTCCTCTCCTAAGGAAATGTTCATTTCATTTCATTTATGAATGATGATGGTGTTGTGATCATGTTTTTCTTTTTAGAGAGTCCTTATTTTTCAGAGATTTATACTAAGGTACTTTAAGATGAAAAAATATGACATCTGGAATGTGCTTTAAAAGAATTGGGTAGGGGCTGGACACAGTGGCTCATGCCTGTAATACTAGCACTCTGGGAGGCCAACGTGGGTGGATTACCTGAGTTCACAGGTTTGAGACCAGCCTTAGCCAGAGCAAGACCTGGTCTTTAAAAATAACTGGGCGAAGTGGCAGGTGCTTATAGTTGCAGCTACGTGGGAGGCTGAGGCAAGAGAATGGCTTAAGCCCAAGAGTTTGAGGTTGCTGAGAGCTGTGATTCCATGGCATTCTACCCAGGGCAACAAAGTCATACTCTTTCTCTAAAAAAAAAAAAAAAAAAAAAAAATACCAAAAGAGATGACAGAGAAAATCTGCCATCCTCATCTCTACCTCATCCCCTGACTCCCACCCAGAAAAAAAAACAAAAAACTACCACTGAGAGGCTCCTGTGGCTCAAGGAGTAGGGCGCCGGCCGCATATAGCAGGGGTGGCGGGTTCAAGCCCAGCCCCAGCCAAAACTGCAAAAAAAAAAAAAAAAGAAGGCTCGGTGCCTGTGGCTCAAGTGGCTAAGGCGCAGCCACATATACCTGAGCTGGCGGGTTCTGATCCAGCCTGGGCCAGCCAAACAACAATGACAGCCGCAACCAAAAAATAGCTGGGCATTGTGGCGGGTGCCTGTAGTCCCAGCTACTTGGGAGGCGGAGACAGGAGACTCGCTTGAGCCCAGGGGTTTGAGATTGCTGTGAGCTATGATGCCACAGCACTCTACCCAGGGCAATAGCTTGAGGCTCTGTCTCAAAAAAAAAAAAAAGAAAACAACCAGTTTCCTATGTATCCTTCAGAGATACATGATGCATATGCACACAAATATTTATGTTATTTATGTGTATGTATATATTCCCCCCTTATCACACTTTGATATTTTAATTTAATATAGCTTGGAGAATGTTTCATGAGGATCTCTTAATTAAAGAGATCCTAATTCTTTTCTGCAACTGCCTAGTATTTTATTCTATGACTCTGCCATAAAGGACTTAACCAGTAACCTACTGGAGCAATGTTTAGGTTACTTTCAATCTTTTGTTATCATAAACAAAGCAGTAGTGGGAGCTGTTGTACATTGTTTCAAATCTGTAAGGTTATATCTGTGGGGCTAAATCCCCTGATTTAAGTAGAATGGCTGGGTGAAAGAATATTACTAGACACTGGCAGAGCTCTGTCCATGTGGGTTGTGATAGTTCATGCTCCCCCAGCAACGTTTGAGGCCCCCTTCCCACTTCCACCCCACACCTGGATTTGTAGGGAGATGAGGTGTGGCAGACCAGGAGGAAGGGTGCAGCCATTCTGAGAGAAGCCTACGGCAGAAAGACACAGATAAGGCAGCTGGAGACAGTCCTTTGATCAGCTAGTGCCACAGAGCTCTCTCCCAAATAAAGACCCAACCAAAGGAGACACTCTCTGTTGTTCCCTGCAGCCTCCACCCACCACAGAAGAAAAAGCTGGGGCCTAGGTCTGCCACCTCTTCCCAACAGCTGGCCTTAAGAGGGCCACTTTCTTAAGGGATTGGCTAACTCCCAGCGCAGTGCTAAGCACATTGCACGTGTGATCTCTCATAACCGGAAGAGGCTGGGACCTCTGCAGCCTGAGCTTAGAGAGGTTAAGGAAACTGTCCAAGGTCATCTAGCTGGTAAACAGCAGAGTCAGGATTTGAACCCAGACCTAACACTATGTTTAACTATTTTAAGCTGGAGCCTTGATTCACCCTTCAGTGAAACAAAGCAGCTAAATCTGCTAAGCCTTTTCCATCACAAGAAGCCACGTGTGGTGTAACAGCCCAGTGAGTGGCACCCCAGAGAGCAACTGGCTGAGGGGTGGGATAAAGATGTGGAACCCCCGCACAAGGAAGCCTGTGAGGAAGACAGAGTTTTGCTCCATTTCCTGCAGAAAGGTCTGTCCCTGCTCCACGGGCCTCCCAGGAGGCTTCACGCTCCCAGGCTGGTTTAGGGATTAGGTGGTTAGCTCCCTGGTGGGTAGAGACCCCATGGGGACGTGTTCGTGTCCTTGCTCGTACCTGACACTGGGGCTTAGTACAGGACAGGCCCATGCGGGAAGATAGATGAGGGAGAAGCCAGGAGGGAGGGAGATTGAGGAACAGCAAGAGATAAGAGAAAGGAGAGAGGAAGAGAGGCCTCTGCCGAAAAGACAGCCGAGCCCCGCCCAGCCGCCTCTGGCCGTCCGGGAGCCGGGGCGCCGCGACCTGCAGCGCCCTCTGGCGGCCACTCGGCGCGGCACGGCCTGGGAGAATTGGGAGGGGCCGGGGAACCAGGCGGCTGCCCCCTCCCCACCGCCGTCATCTCTAGGGGATGGAGGACCTGCCACAACCCCGAGAAGGTCCCTTCTCTGAGGGGAGCCAACTCAGTAAAGTAACAATGAGAGTCTCACAAAGAGACAGCTGAAAGAAAGAAAAGGGTGCTTGAAGCCATAATAACTCTTATCATGGGAGGGAGGAGGCCCTGACAAGCCTGCCTGGTATCCTCTCCACACTGACCCAAAACATCCTTTCATTTGCCTCAAATGACCTCCCTCCTGTTTCACAGGGGCTACCCAGTCAGCACCTGCCCACCACCCTTTCTCACCTGTGGGCTGGACCAGATCCACTGGGCTATTCAGTGCTTCATATTGAGCCTAGCTCCATGCCAAACACATGAGCCTTGGGGATGCAGAAAAGACAGGCAAGAGCCCTGCTCCCTGGGAATGGAACTTCCTGGCCAGGGAAGGCGCACTATAAACAATGAAGATAAAGCTAGCATCCAAAGTACCTGAAGAATAGACAACAGGGTGATGTACGAGTATGTGAGGGGCTCATTTTCAGATCCTGGGGGCAGGAGACTGGTAAAGAAATGTCTGTCTTGGGCAGTACCTGTGGCTCAGCGGGTAGGGCGCCGGTCCCATATGCCGGAGGTGGCGGGTTCAAATTGGCCCAGCCCCGGCCAAATTAAAAAAAAAAAAAAAAGAAATGTCTGTCTAGACTCCGTCATGCTGAGGACACAGGGCTGAGAAGAGCAGGAGGCACTTTAAGCAAAGGTTCAGCTTCAGCTTCTACAAAAGCTTAGCATGTTGAAGAAGTAGATAGGACACTGTGGTTGGAGCCTGCAAGAGGGGGCAGGGGTCCATGAAGGCTGGAAGATTGAGGGTGAGGGAGGCATCCCAGGGCTTTGGCATGGGAATGGCATGATCCAATTTGCATTTCTTCTATGTCATTCTATCTATTTTGTAGAGAATATGTGATAGGAAGAGGAAAGCAGGGAGCTCAGAGAGGGTCAACTTCATGGCTCCAGAAACAAAGAGTTGATGGCTGAGCCAGGCAGGGCAGGAGCAGTCAGAGCCTGATGATTTTTGAGGCATGGACTGCTGATAAGTCTGTCTGGGAGGGGACAGGGAGAGTGAAGACCAGATTGGGTACTTCCCCCTCACACACACCCCTTTCAGCATGGATTAGGGACTCACTGGGTCATGTCCCTGAGGTCACTAGGAGGAGTTGGTAAAGGTCCCCAGGTCTCAGAGCAATTGGGTCTGTCCAGAAACTAACAGGTGTTTTCAGCTTCATACAGCTGTCCTCTCTCCCTGCATCTGTAACCCCTCTCTCCCGCCCTCCCTCTCCCTCCTTCTCTTTTCTCTCTCTCCCTTCCCTCTCCAACTCCTTCCCATCCCCCACCTCTCTCTCTCTCTCTCTCTCTCTCTCTCACACACACACACACACACACACACACACACACAGAGGCAGTGTACTGCAGCCTTATCAGGAGGAAGCCTCTAGCAGACAAGCAGTCTTCAGGGACAGAGAACCTGACTGTGGAGTTTTCTGAGGAGGGGCAGCCAACTTCTCCACCTTCCACATTCCTTCTGGATTCTGCGGCCTTCTGATTCTGTGGCCTCCACATCACCCTCTAGGCCAGTAGTTCTCAACCTTCCTAATGCCGTGACCCTTTAATACAGTTCCTGTGGGTCATGACCCATAGGTTGAGAACCGCTGCTCTAGGCTTCCCTGTGGTTTGCAACCAGAGGCCACTTTGCCTCCTGTGATATTTAGCAATCTCTGGAGACATTTTCCATTGTCATAATTAGGGAGAGGGCAGGACAAGGGGCTAAAGACCAGGGATACACAGGCCAGCCCCACACCAAAGAATGATTCTGCCCCAAGAGTCAATAGTGCTAAAGCTGGAAGACCCTCCCAGCTCTGCTGTCAGAGCTAGAGGGACTGTCCTCTTCCTCATTGTCCCACTGTCACCACGTGGGCATTTATCAGGCAGTGGCTATGTGGCCCCACTGTCCTTGCATTATCTCAATCAGTTTTCTCAGCCACACTGTGAGATAGGTAGTATTATCTGCCAACGTCACGGAGCTGGGATTCAGACTATAGAGCCTGTGGTTTAACTGGCCTCCCTCTGGTGAGGGGGGTTCACAAGGCGTGTCATTGTTGTTAGCAATGGGACACATTGTCTCAAGTGAAGTCTCACCTGGAAGTCCAGTGTGTAAAAGAAATAAAGTAAAACTGCCTGCGTGAAGCTCAGCGAGGTGGGGGAAGGTGTCAAACTCCACGACTCCATCTCCTTCCTTATCCTCCCTGTGGAGCCTGGAAGGCCATCTGTCCACCCTGGCAGAGCCACTGTGGAGGGCTACACAGGTTGTGCATTGCCAAACTCTAGGAAATGCCATTTCTGTGGGGGTATGGCAGACCCACCTTAAAGGCAGGGTAGTAAATGTTTTTTTTTTCTCAACACAAACATGCCTTGCATAGCAGATACCATACCATGGTCAATGAATAAGGTCTGGGGCAGGAAGGGGACATGGGAGTGACTCTGGGTGCCCAGCATCAGCCAACCCTGTCCCAAGATATGGGAAATAGGAAATGGTACTTGACTAGGAGCTATTTTGGTCCTTCCCACTCCTTGTAACTCACCAGTGATTCAAAATGAAGCTGTCAAATAAATAAGACTTGAGCCTTATATAAGTACCAGGCCCCGGGAAAAGCCTCCCCAACTACGAGTGCTACTCTCCACAGAGGCCTGTCAGGTTTCCCCTTTAGGTCCTCCTGCCGTTCATCTTAACCTAATATTACCTGGATTCATGTTTGGGCTGATGGAGGGCTGAAGTTGAAATTTTTACCACTTTCTCAATCCTCTTGGGGAAGATTTGGGCAAAAACTGGCAGAAGGGGCCAGTCCCTTCTCCAGGTTCCCCACCCCACAAAGTGAAACCATACCTACCCTTCATCAAATGGCCTGGCATCTCATGTAGTTTGACCAGAAAGAGCAGCAGAGACCCTGCAGTGTCTGTTCTCTCTGTATGGGATTCTCAGGTGCCCAGGAGCTAGGCGTCTTCCAGCCTGGAATGAACCCTCCAGACCCCAGGTCCCCTCTTCCTTCACCACCCTCTATTGCCTCTCCCTGGCCCCAGCTACAGCGTGAGGCTGCTGACACCAGGGCTGAACCCTCCTTTGAGACATGGGTATGGCCCTGTGGCTCCCCATGCAGGCTGTAGGCCTCCCTGGAGTGAATATGCCCCACAGTGAAGGACAGCACAGGGAACCTTGCTGCCTGTCAGGAAGGGGGCGAGGCGCTGGTGTGTCCCCTTGTGTACCTCTTGAAATGTGAATTTTCATAAATGTTCAATTTAAGAAAAAATGATAAGGCTTGGCACCTGTGGCTCAAGCAGCTAAGGCGCCAGCCACGTACACCTAAGCTGGAGGGTTCGAATCCAGCCCAGGCCCGCCAAACACAATGACGGCTACAAACAAAAAATAACCAAGTGTTGTGGTGGACGCCTATAGTCCTGGCTACTTGGGAAGTGGAGGCAGGAGAATCACTTGAGCCCAAGAGTTGGAGGTGGCTGTGAGCTGTGATGCCACGGCACTCTACCCAGGGTGACAGCTTGAGGTTCTGTCTCAAAAAAAAAAAAGAAAAGAAAATGATAAAAGAGAAAGAATTGATTTGAAGCTTGGCACCAGAGCCCAAGGTCACGTGAGCACAGACTGAGAACAGGCTGTGACCGTGCAGAGAAAGCTCTTGTTCTCATGCCCTTGTCTTGGCTTCAGAAAGGAGATTAAATTCTGTCCTCCCACGAAACCTTCTATCTATTTGTTCATTCAGCAAGAAATACTTCTTGAGCGCCTACTATGTGCTTAGCACTGAACTGGGTGCCATGGAACAAACAGACCTAGGGGTGGATAGGGAGTGGGGAATGCAGAGGTACAGACAGGGAAACAGACAGGCAGAAAGGAGCAGTGATCAACACGGGGGCTAGCATTTAAGAGGCCTGCCATGAGGAGCCAGGGAAGGCCCACTGGAAGAAGTGGTGTGGAAACTAGGGTCAGAAGAATGAATGAAAGCCTGGGAGAGTTGGTAGTGCAGAGGAGCAGGGTGTTCCAGGCAAAGGGAGTCCTGGGTGAGAGGGCCAGCTCTGGGCCAGCTCTGGGTTTCTTTATATGGTTCAGGAGATATGTTGGCATTATCTCCAGCGACTTTGAACCTAGACCCTCTTTCAGCAGAAGCCAGGCACATGTGCTTTGTCTGGTCTTCCCATCTGTGCACATTGTCTCTCCCTAGAGGGCCAGTAAGATCCTCAGCCCAGGACTGGGCCTGTGTCACTGTGGCTGCTCCTCTGTATGGCATAATGCCAGGACATAGTAGGGCCCTTTGTCCATTGAATAATTCCGTTGCAAGTTCATGATCTCTGGCAGAGAGGATAGAGATGGAAGCGTAATGAGTTATTAGCTTATGCAGTATGTGCTGAGCACCTACTGTGCTAGATATGGGCTCAGTCTGGACTTAGTAGAGAATAAACAAACAAGGTTCTTGCTGGAATAGAGCTGGGTGAAGCACAGCATGTGCAGAAGAACATCAGTGAGGGATGACTGCTGGAAACACAATAAAACAGAGTGTGGGACAAGAGGACCGATGGGAATGGCCAGGGAAGACTAGCTGGGGAGGTGTCATTGGGGCTGTTACTAACCACCTGAAGATCAGAGGGAAAGTGCCAGGGGTCAGGTGAGGGCAGGGGATGGGTGCTGGTATGGGACATGGTTCCCTGAACAGTTAGAGGAACAGAAAGGAAGCCACTGAGGCTGAACAAAAGGAATGAGGGCACGAAAGGGGGACTTGGTAGAGAGATGGGCAGGGGATAGGTGGCGTGGCATCCTACAGGCAAGGTAAAGTTTGAGGTTTTATTCCAAATCAACTAGGAAGCCTTCCAAGGTTCTAGGCAGGAGTGTGGCATGATCTGATTTATACTTTTTTTTTTTGAGGCAGAGTCTCAGTATGTTGCCCTCGGTAGAATACTATGGAGTCAAAGCTCACAGCAACCTCCAACTCCTGGGCTTAAACGATTCTCTTGCCTCAGCCTCCCAAGTAGCTGGGACTACAGGTGCCCGCCACAATGCCTGACTATTATTTTCTTTTTCCTTTTCTTTTTTCTTTCTTTCTTTCTTTCTTTCTTTTTTTTTTTTTTGAGACAGACTCTTACTATGTCACCCTCGGTAGAGTGCCATGGCGTCACAGCTCACAGCAACCTCAAACTCTTGGGCTTAAGTGATTCACTTGCCTTAGCCTCCCGAGTAGCTGGGACTATAGGCACCCACCACAACACCCGGATATTTTTTGGTTTTAGTTGTTTAGGTGTTATTTTAGCTGGCCCGGGCTGGGTTTGAACCTGCCACCTTTGGTGTATGTGGCTGGCACCATAACCACTGTAGTACGGGTGCTGAGCCTGGCTATTACTTTCATTGCAGTTGTCATTGTTGTTTTAGCTGGCCCGGGCCGGGTTCAAACACACCAGCCTCGCTGCACATGGCTGGCACCTTAACCACTGAGCTATGGGCGCCGAGCCCTGATTTATAGTTTTAAAATTCCATGGTAGATAGCAAAGAAGGCAATGGTTCCCTCTCTCTCCCCAAATGGAGACACTCTGGATATATATTTTAAGGATGAATCAAAACAACTTGGCAGTATATTGAACATGGGTTTAGGGAAGGGAGGAGGTCTAGAGGACTCCTAGGATTACAGCCTGTGCAAATGGTTACTCTGGAGCTGTTCTCAGTAGAAAGAGCTCAGTTTTTTTTTTATTATTATTATTAAATCATAGCTGTGTACATTAATGTGATCATGGCGCACCATACACTGGTTTTATAGACCATTTGACATATTTTCATCACACTGGTTAACATAGCCTTCCTGGCATTTTTTTAGTTATTGTGTTAAGACATTTATATTCTACATTTACTAAGTTTCACATGCACCCTTGTAAGATGCACTGTAGGTGTAATCTCACCAATCACCCTCCCTCCGCCCATCCTCCCCCCCCCCCTCCGTCTCCCCCTTCCCCATATTCTTAGGTTATAGCTTTCATATGAAAGCCATAAATTAGTCTCATAGTAGGGCTGAGTACATTGGATACTTTTTCTTCCATTCTTGAGATACTTTACTAAGAAGAATTTGTTCCAGCTCCAAGAGCTCAGTTTTGAGGTCAGTCAGGCACACAGTTCACTCCTTAATCCTCCCAAGCCTTAGTTTTCTCTTCTGTAAAATGGGGACAAAATGACAGCTGCACATAGAAGGTCTTAATTAGAGGCAGCCAGAAAAATAGTGTTCTCTTTCAGGTAACGTAGCTAAACTAAGCAACTCCACGTCTGTTCAAACAGAGGAAAAGGAGGAGGATAAGTAGGGGTGGGCACGTGGCTCAGTATTCAGGAAATGGGGGGTGTAAGCCCCGACAAAACACACCACCCTAACCTCTCAGTCTCCATCTTCTGCTGAAGAAGCTAGCAGAAGATGGCTATCACTTACCTGAAGTATATCAGAACTGTGTGTCTTACAGATGAGGAAATAGCTCCAGAAAGGTGGAGGAGCCAGCATGACAAAGTCCGGGCTCTAAACCAGGGGTGAGAAACTGTCCACCTATGACCCAGTCTCTGTTTTACTACAGCTTGAGAGCCCAGTAGTGGTTTTTAAGGTTTTAAATGGCTGGAAAAATATCAAAAGAATAAAATTTCTTGACACAGGAGAATTCAAATCTTATGCTTTTGCCACAGTGGTAGTAGAGTTGAGTTGTTGCTACAGAGATAGGATGGTCTGAAAAGCCCAAAATATTTATTCTCACCCTTTAGAGTGCTTCTAGTGTGTGTTCTGGATGTTTTTTGTTTTGTTAAAAAAAGGGGGGGCCGGAGAAAAAGGGTGCAGATGTCTGCTGTAAAGGGCACTGTAAACCCCAGCTGCAGCTGCTCAGCAACACCTCTCTCCAAGAAGACAGAATGGATAAATGCCATCTGAGATAACCCAGGACCGCTACTCCAATGCCCCCCAGGCTATGGAGAAGGGAAGAGTTTCAAAAAGAAAAAGGGTCAGCGAGGTGTCTCACCCCTAGAATCTTAGCACTCTAGGAGGCCAAGGCGGACTATCACTAAAAGGTCAGGAGTTCAAGCCAGAGCAAAGGGAGACCTCCTTTCTACTAAAAATAGAAAAATTAGCAAGGAAGGGGGGTGTGGTGGGTGTTGGTAGCACAAGACTATAGCCCCAACTACTCCGGAGGCTGAGGCACAAAGATCCCTTGAAGCCCAGAGTTTGAGGCTGTTGTGAGCTAGGCTGACACTCAAGCCCAAGTGTCCTGGGCCTTAGAAACTCAGTCTCAAAAGTGAAAAAAAAAAAAAAAAGGAAAGAAAGAAAAGAAAGAAGGAAATAAAAAGAAAGAAAAGGCATGACAGGTACCACTCCAACCCAGAGGAACTTTGGGGAAATGAAGTCCATCTCCCTCTTTTTAGGTGAGAAAATCTGAGGCCCAGAGACAGGAGGCAGCATGCCCAAGGACACCCAGCACGTGGCTAACAGTCAGGTGGGAGACGTCGGCCAAACGCTGGGTCGCAGGGAGCTCAGGGATCAGGGGCCCTGTCGGTTGTGCTGGGCCTCAAAGATGTGAGAAGGCTGGGCAGGGGGCGGTGGTGGCCTTTTCTGGCAGCTAGCAGGCTTGGTCTCTCAGCCTGTTCCTCGCAGGGCGCTGCACACAACTTTGGCTTTGGGGTGAAGCCTTCTTCTCCCCTACCTAGTTCCAGGGCGGGGCCTGTGCGCAGCTGGTTGGCTACCTGGGCCCAGGGATTTGTCAAGCCTTTTTGTCCCATCCACCCCACACCCTCCCGCTTTTTTTTTTGCAAAGTATATAAGACGCACCCAGCTTCCTCAGGCTCTGAAGCAGCTTTTCATCTCGTGTGGTTGAGGAAGCTCGAGCCTCTGGCTGATAAGGAATTTGGAGGACTGCCTTCAGAACATCCCTGGACTGCGATGGCCTCAGCCACCCACCTGGCAGGGCTTCCCGCTGGAATCCTCGCCTGCCCCGTCCCAGCCTGGTTTTCTCCAGGGTGAACTGGGAGGAAGCCGCAGAACAATTCTGAAGAGTCCTTCTCTTGTAGCCTGGAGAAATAATAAAAATAATTGCAAACATTTGTTAAGGGTGTGTCTCAGAATCAGGGCTGGAGAGTAACCATTGGTGGAAGACCCTTCATTAACATGAGCCCAAACTTCCCACAGTGTCCAATCTCCCCCGCACACCCAGTCACAGGACCCTGGTCCCACTAGGTCCTGGCACACTGCCCATCTGAGCCAAGTTTCTCCTTCTCCCAATACCTGTCCATGGGGCCTTCAGGCGCCCTTGGTCCCTCATCAGAAAAATGCTGGATCTTTTCCTCTTCTCTGGACATCTTTCTGCTCTGGAACTTGCTGGGCAAGTTTCCCCCTTCCCTTCCAGCTCACTGGAAGGGAGCTGTTTTTAATTTTCACACACACCCTGTAGATCAGGATCTGGGAGGTCAGGTCCTGCAACCAGTTTCTCCTCCTTTCTCCTTCCAAGCACATTACTTCCTGTGGACTTAAGACATCAGTCTTTCCTGCCCACGGCCCATGTTCCTCCTCTCTCCTGACCCCTTCCTGGAAGGGGGCCCTCAGGAGTCCACAGTGGCTCTCAGCTGGCTGCACCTTTCATCCTGTCACCACCACTCCAGCCTCCACCTGGAGGACCCACTTAATAGATTAGCTATGTGTCTATTACTTTAGCTTAAAACGTTTTTTCAAAAGCATTTGTTCTTCCACAGGAAAAAGCCTGGTTTTCCTCTTACCTCACTAGCCACTTCTTCTCAGGTTCCTCTTCTCGGCATTAAAATGGAATGCGCTTCCCCAAGTGTGGTCCCCATCGTGAGATCTTTCCTCCACTCCCTAGATTCAAAAGTGTAGAAATCTCCCCAGCTCCACTGAGAAGAAGAGAGAAAACCAGAAAACGATTGGCCATTCCTTTCCTCTCAAAACAATGTTCCAAAGGCCTACACTTATAAAACCAAAGTCCTGCAAAACTTCCAAAAGTACCCTTGGTCATAATGTTTATATTACTCAATATCTAGCTTGACCTCCTAGGTATGTGTGTGTGTATGCGTGTGGGGGGGAGTGTGTGTATCTGTTTGTCTGTCTGTCTCCTGGGTAGGGGTGAGAGTGAAGATGAGAAATGGCATCACCTCCTCTCCCACTCAATTCTGTCCATATAACACTTGCATTACTATACTTCTCCCTTACTTCTCTATCCATCCCTGAATCTCTCAGACGGAAGGAAATGTTCTTGGTTTTTAGATCAACTCTTTTTTCTCAAATAGTTCTATCTGCTATAGCTGAAAGAACTGTCCATTTATATATTTATTCAGTTAACCTTCATTAAGCATTACACATGAGCCTGGTCTTATGGTAAGTACTTTATACATTGATTATAATCATATACTGCATAAAGACATTTGGTCACACTGCATATGCAATGGTGGTTCCATGAGATTATACTAGAGCTGAAAAACTCCCATCAAGTACATAATACTTGATAATGATAACAAACAACTATGTTACTGGCTATAAAAAAAAAGTTGGCTTTGCACGTGTAGCGCAGGGTTTATGGCGCCAGACACATACACCAAAGTTGGTGGGTTTGAACCTGGCCTGGGACAGCTAACCAACAATGACAACTGCAACAAAAATCGGGCAGGCGTTGTGGAGGGTGCCTGTAGTCCCAGCTATTTAGCAGGTTGAGGCAAGAGAATCGTTTAAGCCCAAGGTTGTTGGGGTTGAGGTTGCTGTGAGCTGTGACACCACAGCAGTCTACCAAGGGAGACATAGTAAGACTCTGTCTCAAAAAAAACAAAAAAACAAAAAACTGTAAAACAGCTTTAGGCAGTTCCTTCAGGAGGTCTTCCAGAAGAAGGTGTTGTCTTTGTAGGAGATGACAGCTCTGAGTGTGTGACTGCCCCTGAAGACCTACCAGTGGGACAAGATGTGGAGGTGGAAACATCTATGTTGATGGTCCTGACCCTATTTAGCCCTGGGCTACTGTGCATATTTGTGTGATAGTTTTTAACAAAACAATTTAAATACCAAAAAAAAAAAAAAAAAGGTAGAAAAAAGCTTACTGAATAAGAATAAAAAAAAATAATTTTTCACAGCTGTACGATGTGTTTGTGTTTAAACTGTACTATTATATACAGCCAAAAATTAAAAAAAAAAAAAACTTTATAAATTATAAAAGCTACAGCAGGGGCCTGGAGAGGTGGCTCACATTTGTATAATCCTAGCACTTTGGGAGGCTGAGGTGGGTAAATTGCTTGATTCAGGAGTTAGAGAACAGCCTGAGCCAGAGCGAGACATCTCTAAAAATAGCTGGCATTGTGACAGGTGCCTGTAGTCCCAGCTACTTGGAAGGCTGAGGCAAGAGAACCGCTTGAGTCCAAGAGTTTGAGGTTGCTGTGAGCTAGGATACCACAGCACTCTACCCAAGGTGACAAAGTGAGACTCTGTCTCAAAAGAGAAAAAAAAGAAAGCTACAGTAATTTACGCTTTTTTTGACAGAGTTTCACTTTGTTGCCCACCGTAGAGTGCCATGGAGTCATAGCTCACTGAAACCTCAAACTCTTGAGCTCAAGTGATCCCTGTGCCTCAGCCTCCCGAGTAGCTGGGTCTGTAGTAATCCACCACAATGCCCTGCTATTTTTAGAGACAGAGGTCTCACTCTGGCTCAGGCTGGTCTCGAACTCCTAAATCAAGCAATCTACCCACCTCAGTCTTCCAGAGTGCTAGGATTACAGGCATGAGCCACCATGCCTAGCTGGTTAACTTGCTATTGAAGAAAGAAAAAAATATTTTTTTTTCTTTTTTTTTGAGACAGAGTCTCAAGTTGTCACCATGGGTAGAGTACCGTGGCATCACAGCTCACAGTAACCTCAAACTCCTGGGCCCAAGTGATTCTCTTGCCTCAACCTCCCAAGTAGCTGGGACTACAGGCACTCACCACAATGCCCATCTATTTTTTGGCCCAGGCTGGATTCAAACCTGCCAGCTCTGGTGTATGTGGCTGGTGCCCTAGCCATCTGAACTACAGGCGCTGAGCCAGAAAAAAAAAGTTTTTTTTTTTAGACAGAGTCTCACTACGTCACCCTCGATGGAGTGCTGCGACGTCACAACTCACAGCAACCTCCAACTCTTGGGCTTAAGCAATTCTCTTGCCTCAGCCTCCCAAGTAGCTGGGGCTACAGGCGCCCACCACAGTGCCTGGCTATTTTTGTTGCAGTTGTCATTGTTTAGCTGTCCTAGGCCGGGTTTGAACCCGCCACCCTCGGTGTATGTGGCTGGCACCATAACTACTGTGGTAGGGACGCTGAGCCGAAAGAAAAATATTTTTAATAAATTTGGCACAGCCTAAGTGAACAGTGTTTTTAAACTCTACAGTCATGTACAGTAGTGTCCTCGATTTCACATTCATTCACCACTCACTCACTGACTTACACTGAGCAACATCTAGTCCTTCAAGCTCCATTCATGGGTGTGCTGTTTAAAAATTCTTTTATGGGGCAGTGCCTGTGGCTCAGAGGGGTAGGGCGCCAGTCCCATATGCCAGAGGTGGTGGGTTCAAACCCAGCCCTGGCCAAAAAAAAAAAATTCTTTTATGGTGGGTGGCGCCTGTTACTTAAGGAGTAGGGTGCCTGTCTCATATGCTGGAGGTGGTGGGTTCAAACCCAGCCCCGGCCAAAAACCACAAAAAAAAAAAAAATTCTTTTATGGCTTGGTGCCTGTGGCTCAAGCGCTAAGGTGCCAGCCACATACACCTGAGCTACAGGGTTCGAATCCAGCCTGGGCTTGCCAAACAACAATGATGGCTACAACCAAAAAATAGCCAAGCGTTGTGGCGGGTGCCTGTAGTCCCAGCTACTTGGGAGGCAGAGGCAGGAGACTTGCTTGAACCCAGGAGTTGGAGGTTGCTGTGAGCTGTGATGCCATGGCACTCTACCCAGGGCAACAGCTTGAGGCTCTGTCTCAAAATAAATAAATAAAATATTTTAAACCAATTTATTACAGTACCTTTTCTATGCTTAGATACATTTAGCTACTTACCCTGTTTTCCCGAAAATAAGACATCCTCTGAAAATAAGACCTACTTACAAGAAAGATAAGACGTCCCCTGAAAATAAGATCTAGCGCATCTTTGGGAGCAAAAATAAGACACTGTCTTATTTTCAGGGAAACGGGGTACCATTGTGCTATAATTGCCTACACTAGTCAGTATAGTAACATGCTGTAGAGGTTTGTAGCATAGGAACAATAGGCTATACCACTTAGCCTAGGTGTATCCAGGTTTGTGTTAGTACACTTTATGATATTCACACAATAATGAAATCAACTACAATGCATTTCTCAGAATGTAACCCTGTCATTAAGTGATGCATGAATCTATATACTACATATTTTATATACATTTAATCTTTACAACTTTATGAGACAGGTAGTAGTATTACCCATTTTACAGATGAGGAAACTTAGGCACAGGGAAGGAGAGTCAGGAGCTGGTTTTCTACAGAACATTTGGACTACTCTCCTGAAATCTAAGCCCAGCTGTACTCTGGACAGAGCCTTTAGACACCTTCAGGCATCTCAAACTCAGCAGGTCTAAAACAGAACTTATATTTGTTCTCCAGACTTTTCTTCCAGGGATCCTCATCCCCAGCCCCCACCCCACCATGTGCCTGTCACTTTAGTCAGAAAGCAGCCTCCTCTGTACCTCTCACTCGCATTTTTAATCAGCCACCAAAGGCCCTGCTTATCTTAGAAAGCTTTATAGAATCAGTCTCCTGGCATCCTTCCTCCAGACCCCAAACTTTCTAAATGCAAATCCATGTCAGCATGTCTAATACCCCACAGTGGGCCCCCTTTTCTCCTGGCTAAGTCTAGAATCTGCAGTTCCACTTCCTATCCCTGCCTGCCCTGCTGTTGCTGTACTGATCCTCTTCTCAGCCTCGGGCCTCTCCACATGCTGGACCCTGCTCCTCTATTTGCCTGGAGAACACTTACTTGGCTTATAAGACTCAACTTGGGGGTGGCGCCTGTGGCTCAGTGAGTAGGGCGCCGGCCCCATATGCCGAGGGTGGCGGGTTCAAACCCAGCCCCGGCCAAACTGCAACAAAAAAATAGCCGGGTGCTGTGGCGGGCGCCTGTAGTCCCAGCTACTCGGGAGGCTGAGGCAAGAGAATTGCTTAAGCCCAGGAGCTGGAGGTTGCTGTGAGCTGTGTGAGGCCATGCACTCTACCAAGGGCCATAAAGTGAGACTCTGTCTCTACAAAAAAAAAAAAAAAAAAAAAGACTCAACTTGGGGTCAGGCCTGGTGGCTCACACCTATAATCCTAGCACTCTGGGAGGCTAAGGAGAGTGGATTGCTTGAGCTTAGGAGTTCAAGACCACCCTGAGCCAGAGCGAGACCCCATCTCTACTGAAAATAGAAAAATTAAAAGCCAGGCATAGTGGCTCACACCTATAATCCCAGCACTTGGGAGGCCAAGGTGGGTGGATTGCCTGAGCTCATAGGTTCAATGCCAGCCTGAGCCAGAGCGAGACCTCATCTCTAAAAATAGCCAGGCATTGTGGAGGGCACCTGTAGTCCTAGTTACTTGGGAAGCTGAAGCAAGAGAATCACTTGACCCCAAGAGTTTGAGTTTGCTGTGAGCTATGACACCACGGCACTCTACCGAGGAGAACAAAGTGAGACTCTGTCTCAAAAATAAACAAACTCAACTTGGTCTTCTTAGTGCCTTGGGACTAGATCCTGTCATAACACTCAATGTTCATTCCTACCATAGTGGAATTGCTTGTCTACCTGTCCACCAAGTAGAATGTATTCTGCAGGGGTGCCTGAATTCCACTAGTCTTCTAAGAAGGGAGAACCTGCCACACAACAGGAGCTCAACAATGTGTTTGCTGAATAAGTGAATGAACAGATGATTAAGTGCATGAATCAGTCTAGATGCCAAGCATGGGGGTGGAACATTATACAGTTGTCAGAATTTGGGGGACAGGGTAGAAATCATCACATTCATGCAGTAGAGCAGTCAAGAGCCTTTGCTTTGGAGTGAAATATTCCTTCACTCCCACAGCAGTAGCACCTGTGATCCTAGCACTCTGGGAGGCTGAGGTGGGGATTTCCTGAGCTCACGAGTTTGAGACCAGCCTGAGCCAGAGCAAGACCTCATCTCTAAAAATAGCCGGGTATTGTGGCAGGCGCTTATAGTCTCGGCTACTTGGGAGGCTGAGACAAGAGAATCACTTGAGCCCACAAGTTTAAGATTTCTGTGAGCTATAACACCATGGCACTCTACCAAGGGCCACAAAGTGAAACTCTATCTCAAAAAAAAAAAAAAAAGAGAGAGAGAGAGAGAGAAAAGAGTGAGACGTCATCTCTACCAAAACTTTAAAAATGCCTGTAGTCCTAGCTACTCAGGAGACTGAGGCAGGAGGATCGCTTCTAGCCCAGAAGTCTGAGGTTGCTGTGAGCTATGATCACACTATTGCATGCTAGCCTGGGCAATAGAGGGAGACTCTGCTCTAAAATAAATAAACAATAAAAAAGAAACAAACAGGGGTTTCTGACAATATTAGTGTATATATAACATTAGGTAGGTTACTGGCCCTCACTATGCCTTGGGTTTTCCACCTGTAAAATAGGATGGCTATATCATCTTGAAGTGGTTGTAATAAAAACCATGCTCTGGGGGGCTGGGCGTGGTGGCTAATGCCTGTAATCCAGCACTTGGGAGGCCAAGGCGGTGGATTGCTAGAGCTCACAGGTTTGAGACCAGCCTGAGCCATAGTGAGATCTTGTCTCTAAAAATAGCCAGTTGTCATGGCAGGTGCCTGCAGTCCCAGCTACTTGGGAGGCTGAGGCAAGAGAATCACTTGAGCTCAGGAGTTTGAGGTTGCTGTGAGCTATGACACCAGGGCACTCCACCAAGGGCGACAAAGTGAGACTCTGTTTCAAAAAAGCCAAAACCATTCTCTGTGTGTGAAAGTCTCAGCAGAAAGCATTTATTAAATAGTAACTATTTCTGCTGCTCAACGGCATGGCAGTTTTGCCCTATAAATTAGGGTGATGGTACCTATCTCTTAAGGGTTGCTATGAGAATAAAATAAAATAATATACACAGAGCAGTTATCATGGTGGCTGTAGTTTTGACTACAACTCCTAAAGCACACTTGAGTCCCATAACATACTGTGATAGGCAGGAACCCTGGGTTTCTATAAGTGACTTAGAAACAAATTCCTTCTCTCTGATGCTCAGTTTTTACATCTGTAAAATGGGTCCGTTCACTGGGCTTCCTGAAGCTGCCATATGCCATGATTCTGAGTCCCGCCCAATCCTTATCATCCTTGACACTGCTAGGCACTCCCTCACCACTTTCCAAGGAAAGAGGAAAGACCCTTCTCTCTCTCCATCTCTGCTCCTCAACCTCATCAAGGCTAATTTACTTGGTGACTCATCCTCTCTGTGGTCCCTGTGCTTACAGCTTTCACTGGATATTAATGGGTTAATCAGAGACACTAATGGAACCTACAGGAATTCAGTGTTAGCTGATGGGGTTGCTCCATCTGCCTTCCCTGTAACCCTATGCTTTCACCCTGGTAAAAAGCACTGGGGATTTCCTGTTTGCTCTAATCTGCTAGTTTCTGACATCTTGAAAGGCAGAGGGCTAGAGGGGCAGGAAGGGGATTGATGAAAGGTGGGACAAAGTGGGGGTGGTTCTGAACCAACAGTTAGGACACTGGGCTCCCATCCCAGCTCTGCCACTGGCTTGCTGTGTGAGCTTACACAAATCCATTCCCCTCTTTGGACCTTAGTTTCCTCATTTGTAACAAAGCAGGTTGGGCTGTGAAGACCTTGCTGGAGCTAAAACTCTGAAATCAGCACAACCTGTCACTTTTGCAGCTGTGAAGTGAATTATGTACTTTCAATAACAATTCCAGAAACTATTGAGCACCTACTATTTGCCAGCCTGTGCCAGGCCCCATGGACAGGAGGTGGGGGTTGGGCAGTGAATGAGGCCCAGTTCCTACCCCAGGAGCTCCTGGCACCATGCCATCCTGCTATTATTTTTCTATTCACAGAACAGAGGTGGGGAGAGAAGAGAGGCTTGTGCACTTCCTGAAGATGCCCTGTGTACCAGGCTGAGGGCACAGAGAAGATAAAGGCAGTTTCAGATCCTCTCTTCTATTCAGTTCTCTGACTATCCCACTTTCTCCTGCCTTTGCACAATTCATTCTCTACACCTAGAACAGTCCTACCTCCCCTGCCTTTTTCCTAACTCACTTTATTTTTCAGGACTTACCTTCATTCATCTCTGTATTCATTCCTTCTTTCTTCGTTCAATCTATACTGATAGAGCATTTACTTTGCCAGGCTATGGGATCCAAGAGTAAACAAGATGCACACTGTCCCTGTCCCCTGGGAGCTAGCAGATATTTATGGGAGGAGACAATCAATTAAACAATTTTATTTTTACAAAAAAAAAGATCATTTAAGTTAGGATGAACACAGGAGGGACAGAAACAAGGGCTGAGAAAGTGGGTGGGACCCTCTGGGAAGAGGCAACAGCTTGCACAGCTATCTCTCAGGCAGAAAGAAAATGGCTTCTTAGAATGCTGGGAAAAACAGTGTGGCTGGAGCAGAGTGAGGGAGGAGGGTGGAGGAGGTTGGGGAGACAGGCAGGAGCATGAAGCCAGCATCTTCCCACCCCCGGCCACATTCAGGTATATGCCGCCTTGGGACATCCAGCTCCCTTGCCCTTCCTATCACAGAACCTGTCACACTGAACTGCCACTGCTTGTCAGTTCCCTGACTCCCCAACTAGACCTCCAGTTCTTGAGGACAGAAACCTCCTGCAAGCACGTGCCCTCTATTTTTAACTCACTACTTAAAGGAGAATCCTCATTCTCCCTTAGCACTACTAAACGCTGTCTCTCTATTCTGCTCCAGCTCAGCACTCAGCCCACACACTGCAGGGCACACAAATGAGAAATTCAGGAACTCTGGTGGACTCCTCAGATTTTCATTCCCCTCTTTCCAGGTATCCAGGAAAAGACCTGTCCCTGCTACCTTTCAAATCATCTGGAATTTACCCCCAGCCTTCTTAGGAGCTGCTGGGAGTCTCTGTCTTCTACTTCTCCCATCAGACCCCTCTCCTGCTCAAAACTAATTCTCTTGGCTGGGCGTAGTGGCTCACGCCTGTAGTCCCAGCACTGTGGGAGGCCGAGGCGGGTGGATTGCCTGAGCTCAGAAGTTCGAGACCAGTATGAGCAGCAGTGAGCCAGAGTAAGACCCCATCTCTACTAACAACACCAAAAACAGCCAGACGTTGTGGTGGGCATCTGTAATCCCAGCTACTGGGGAGGCAATGGGAAAGAGCACCGCCAGAGGAAGAAGAAAATGAACAAAAAAAGAAAGAGTACTTCGAACGAAGAAGAATGAACAAGCAACTGAAATTAAAAATTAAAAAATTAAGAAAAAACTAATTCTCTCTTTTTTTTTTTTTGAGACAGAGTCTCACTCTGGGTAGAGTATCATTGGCATCATAGCTCATAGCAACTTCAAACTCTTGGGTTTGAGGCTGACTCTTGCCTCAACCTCCCAAGTAGCTAAGACTAGAGGTATGAGCCACTAGTATACCCAGCTAGTTTTTCTTCTTTTTTTTTTTTTTTTTTGTAGAGACAGAGTCTCACTTTATGGCCCTCGGTAGAGTGCCGTGGCCTCACACAGCTCACAGCAACCTCCAACTCCTGGGCTCAAGCGATTCCCCTGCCTCAGCCTCCCGAGTAGCTGGGACTACAGGTGCCCGCCACAACGCCCGGCTATTTTTTGGTTGCAGTTTGGCCGGGGCCGGGCCCGACACCCTCATTATATGGGGCCGGCGCCTTACTGACTGAGCCACAGGCGCCGCCCATCTTTTTTTTTTGGCCGGGGCTGGGTTTGAACCCACCACCTCCGGCATATGGGACCAGCACCCTACTCCTTGAGCCACAGGCGCCACCCCAGCTAGTTTTTCTTTTCTTTCTTTCTTTCTTTTTTTTTGTTTTTTGACACTGAGTCTCACTATGTCACCTTCCATAGAGTGTAATGATATCACAGCTCACAGAAACCTCAAATTCTTGGGCTTAAGCAATTCTCAGCCTCCCAAGTAACTGGGATTACAGGTGCCTGCCACAACACCTGGCTATTTTTTCGTTGCAGTTGTCATTGCTGTTTAGCAGGCCAGGGCTGGGCTCGAACCCACCAGCATTGGTGTACATGGCTGGTGCCCTACTCACTGAGCTATGGGGACAGAGCCAAGTTTTTCTTTTCTTTTCTTTTCTTTTTTTTTCTTTGTAGAGACAGAGTATCACTTTATCACCCTCGGTAGAGAGCTATGGCATCACAGCTCACAGCAACCTCCAACTAATGGGTTTAGGAGATTCTCTTGCCCCAGCCTCCCGAGTAGCTGGAACTACAGGCGCCGGCCACAACGCCCGGCTGTTTTTTTTGCTGTTGTTGCAGTTTGGCCAGGGCTGGGTTTGAACCCACCACCCTCAGTATATGGGGCCAGCGCCCTACTCACTAAGCCACAGGCGCCGCCCAAGCCAAGTTTTCTATTTTGAGTAGAGACTGGGTGTCATTCTTGCTCAGGCTGGTCTCAAACTCTTGAGCTCAAGCAATCCACCTGCCTTGGTCTCCCAGAGTGCTAGGATTACTGGAATGAGCCACCTTGCAGGCCTTAAAACAAATTCTTCCCCTCGCGGCTAAGGTGCCAGTCACATACACCTGAGCTGGTGGGTTCGAATTCAGCCCAGGCCCTCCAGACAACAATGACGGCTCCAACCAAAAAAAAAAAAAAAAGCCGGGCATTGTGGCAGGCGCCTGTAGTCCCAGCTACTTGGGAGGCAGAGGCAGGAGAATCACTTGAGCCCAGGAGTTTGGGGTTGCTGTGAGCTATGATGCCACTGCACTCTACCCAGGATGACAGCTTGAGGCTCTGTCTCAAAAAAAAAAAAAAAAGCAAAACTAAAACAAAAGCAAGGGTGCTTCCCTCAGTGCTTGAAATAAAACCTTGATTCAGGTCTGTAGGCCCTCCGAGATCTGGCTTGTCTGTCTGAGTTCATCTCCTGCGTACTCCCCTTCCCTTTGTTCCTCTCCCCACACTGCTTTCTCTTTGTTCTTTTTTTTGTTTGTTTCTGAGACAGAGTCTCACTATGTCGCCCTGGGTAGAGTGCCTTGGTGTCACAGCTCACAGCAACCTCCAACTTGGCTGTTTTTTGTTGAGGTTCATCTTTGTTGTTTAGCTTGACCTGGGCCGGGTTCGAACCCACCAGCATCCGTGTATGTGGCTGTCACCCTAACCACTGTGCTACTGGAGTTGAACCTCTCCATTCTTTTTTTGATTCTTACATATTCCAAGGTTTATTCCTTGGAACATGTGTGTTCCCTCTAGCTAGAATGCTATTTCCCCAGATGTTCATGACCAGCCATCCTCCCCACCACCACTCCCCCATCTACACCACTTAGCCCCCAACCTGTGTTCTTATTATAAGGACACATCCAGTTATGTGTTTAATGTCAGTCGTCCCTCTTTCTAAGACTAAGTGTATGCGATCAGGGACCTTATTTGTCTCACTAGTGACTGTGGCCCAGAACCCTGCCCGTCATAGGCCCTCGGTTATCAGTTACGAAATGAATGAATTTGGGCAGGCGAAGTGGTTGATGCCTGTAATCCTAGCGCTATGGGAGGACGAAGTGGGTGGATTGCTTGAGCTCATGGGTTCAAGACCAACCTGAGCAAAAATCGAGACCCCATCTCTACTAAAAATAGAAAAACTGAGGCAAGAGAATAGCTTGAGCCCAAAGAGTTGGAGGTCACTGTGAGCTATGACGCCACAGCATTCTACAGAGTGACAGCTTGAGACTGTCTCAACAACAACAAAAACAAAAGAAATGAATAAATTTATGACCTCTTTTATATGCCAGGCTTGTTTTAGGCATTTTACATGAATCTTGCAGTGGCAAGCCCAAGAGAGAAGCTGCAGCTTAGGCAGGTGAAGTGACCTGCTCAAGGGCACACAGCCAGGAAAGGATGGAGCCAGAATTCAAACCAGCCTGCTTGGGAAGACCACAGTAACAGCGGTGCGCTAAGCCTCACAGCAAACCCTCATGTCCCATGCATGAACAAATGTGTAAATTATAAACACCTGGACTGAGTGGTGTGCATGAAAGACAGACATTTCCAGCTTTAAAGAGCTTGCTGTCTTCATCTCTCTGGGCCTCCGTTTTGAAGTAGGTAAAGAAGAGAGCACCCACTGACTAAGGGGCCTTTAGGTACTGTATCCAGTGGCCCCTGTGGCTATCTGCTCTAACCAGCCCAGGCATGGACAGCAGAAGGGGATCCCGGGAAGCATCTCATTCTGGTGACTTTGGGCTGTCCCCTGGCAGCCCTGCTATCTTGTGAGGGCCGTATTTCTGGCTGACTGCCACCTGCCTGCCAGCCCAGCGTCTTAGCTCATCAATCATGCCAGCTGCGTTCTGCCAGGCTGGGTCTCAGAGGAAGACAAGTCTGCTGAAGACGGAATGGGCCCCTGACTCAGAATGAAATCGAAGCCATGGCGTGAGGGGAGGAGGAAAGGCCCAGAAAGACAGGCTCAGGTCTGGATCGATCAGATCCCGGTCAGCTAAGGAGGGTGTGGGTTAGGGGTGAGGGGAGAAGCAGGGGCAGGAGGTAGAGAAAACGGCTGTGTGGGCGGGCGGGTGAGGTTTCCCACTGCAATGGAAATTCAGCTTCCCCTGGTTCCCTGCCAGCTTCCCGCAGCCCCTGGGAGCAGCGCTCTGGGAAAGAGGCAGGTTATGGCACCTGATTTATGGCGGGCTCAGCAGCCCTCCTGCACACACCGCCTGGCTCTGGGCAACCTGGCTTTCTGGCTTTCCCGCGCCCCCAGATTCCCAGGAGAGGCGTGGCAGAGTGGCGGGCATCTCCCTCCTCCCCTGCAGCCTCTGGGGAGTGGAATAGAGCTGTCTCCCCAGAGAGGTTCTGGTGAAAGCCAAGATGTCTGAGCCTAAGATTCCTTAGAAATAGATCATCTAGTTCACGGAGGCAAATCAGCAGCCCTTGGCTTTGGTTTTGTTTTGCCTCAGGTCTGCGCAATTAAAAAAAAGAAGAAGAAGAGGAGAAGAATTAGTTGACAACATGTAAATAGGAATAGATTGCACATAAAAACCTGATTTCTGGGGCGGTGCCTGTGGCTCAGTGAGCAGGGCGCTGGCCCCATATACCCAGGGTAGCGGGTTCAAACCCTGCCCAGCCAAACTGCAACAAAAAATAGCTGGGCGTTGTTGTGGGTGCTGTAGTCCCAGCTACTCAGGAGGCTGAGGCAAGAGGATCTCTGAAGCCCAGGAGTTGGAGGTTGCTGTGAGCTGTGACACTACACTACAGCAATCTACCCAGGGTGATAAAGTAAAAAAACAAAACAAAACAAAACACCTGATTTCTGGTTTCTCTTAAAAACTCCAAAGATCTGGCAGCTCTGGGATGGAGTCCCATCCCACATGCCCCCTTACCCAGAGCTAAGTTGAGACTGCTCCAGACAGAGCCCACCAGGTCCCCTTCACCTGTGTGTGTTCCCCAGGCCCCTTACCCATTCCAACCCCCCTCCAAACCCCCTGCTGGGGAAAGTGAGTAAGGCCCATGGTGGACAAGGAACTTAAGTAGGGACCCCTAAGTGACAGCCCTGGAGCCGAGAAGCCTCCTGGTTTCTTTCTTTCTTTTTTTTTGGCAGTTTTGGCTGAGGCCAGGCTTGAACCCGCCACTCCGGGTATATGGGGCCGGCGCTCTACTCCTTGAGCCACAGAGGCCGCCCCTGGTTTCTTATCTCTTATGAACTGTGTGACCTTGGGCAAGTACCCAAGGAAACTCTCTGAGCCTCAGTTTTCTCTCCTGTAAAATGTAATCCACCACCCCACCCCCAGGTGGCTCACAGCTGTAATACTAGCCCTCTGGGAGGTGGAGGCAGGTGGATTGCCTGAGCTCACAGGTTTGAGACTAGCCTGAGCAAAAGTGAGACCCCCCATCTCTACTAAAAAAAAAAATAGAAAAACCGAGGCAAGACTGGACGCCTGTAGCAGCTTGGTTACGTGCCAGCCGCATACACCAAGGCTGGCTGGTTTGAACCAGGCCCAGACCAGCTAAACAACAATGACAACTGCAACAACAATAACAATAACAAAAAATAGCCAGGCCTTATGAAAGGTGCATGTAGTCCCAGCTACCTGGGAGGTTGAGGCAAGAGATAAGCTTAAGCCCAGGAGTTTGAAGTTGGTGTGAGATGTGACTCCATGGCACTCTACCCAGGGTGACAGCTCGAGACTCTGTCTCAAAATAAATAAATAAATAAATAAATAAATAAATAAATAAATAAAATATTGCTTTAAAAAACAGTAATGTATTATTGTCTCTTGTGGTTCTGTGTGTTGACTTAGTTTAGATGGGTGTTCCTCACCTGGGGTCTCAGGAATTGTGGTCACAATTCTGGGGGTGCAGTCATTTGAACATTTCGGTGGGACTGACCTTCCAAGATGGCTCACTTACATGGCTTGCATGTGGGATGGGACTGTGGCCCACAGTGCCTCAGTAGAGCCACTCCATATGGCTTGGGCTTCTCCCAGCCTAGTGGCTGGGGTCTGAGAAAGAACATGCCAAGAGCAGGCAATTCAAGAGAATATGGAATAGCGGAAGACTTTCTATGACCTGGCCTTAAAGTCATCTAATATCATTCCCACCATTCTTTATTTTTCTAATCAATTGCAAACTCACTCAGATCCAATGATAGGAGACATAGACCCCACTTCTCAAAGAATTCTGGGATCATGCTTTAAAATCATCACAACATATATGTTAACTGAAAAAAAAGTTTTCCTTTCACCCCATCCTCTTGGGGCTGAATTACCTCCTACCCCAGCAGCAACTACTAGTAACCAATTCTTGTGTATCTTCCCAGGTAGAGTACATCTATGTATTGATGTGAAAGCTACATACATATATATACATATATATATACACTATCTACTGCGGTTATCCAGATACTATTCCAAGGCTGAATGAAACGGATTTTTTTTTTAAAGACAAAGTCTCAAGCTGTTGCCCTGGGTAGAGTGTCGTGGCATCATAGTTCACAGCAACCTTCAACTCTGGCTCAAAGGATCCTTTTGCCTCAGTTTTTTCTATTTTTAGTAGAGACAGGGGTCTTGCTTTTTGCTCAGGCTGGTCTCAAACCTGTGAGCTCAAGCTGGCTTAGTGTGAAGGTTAATTAGATTAACAGTTTGCAAAGTGCTTAGAACAGTGGTTCTCAACCTTCCTAATGCCACAGCCGTTCAATACAGTCCCTGTGGGTCACCACCCACAGGTTGAGAACCCACTTGCTTAGAACAATGCCTGGAACATATACAGCACTTTGCTTCTCTTGAAAAGACAGGGGATATTATTGTCTTTCTTTTCTTTCTTTCTTTCTTTTTGTTTTAGAGACAGAGTCTTACTTTGTTGCCCTCGGTAGAGTGCTGTAGCGTCACAGCTCACAGCAACCTCCAGCTCTTGGGCTTAGGTGATTCTCTTGCCTCAGCCTCTCTAGTAGCTGGGACTACAGGTGCTGACCACAACACCTGGCTATTTTTTGTTGCAGTTTGGCCGGGGCCGGTTTTAAACCCGCCACCCTCAGTATATGGGGCCGGTGCCCTCCTCACTGAGCTATAGGCGCCACCCTAGTTTTTGTATTTTTAATAGAGATGGAGTCTCACTCTTGCTCAGGCTGGTCTCTAATTTCTGAACTCAAGCAATCCACCTGCCTAGGCCTCCCAGAGTGCTAGGATTACAGGCATCAGCCCCTTTGTGTGGCTTATCCATGGACAATATAAAGAAAGAGTTGGTTGATCAGGCACGGTGGCTCATGCCTGTAACCCTAGGACTCTGGGAGGCCAAGGCAAGTGGATAGCTTGAGCTCACAGGTTGGAGATCAGTCCGAGCAAGAGTGACACCCCATCTCTAAAAATAGCTGGGAGTTGTGGCAGGCACCTGTAGTCCCAGCTACTTGGGAGGCTGAGGCAAGAGAGTGACTTGAAGCCAAGAGCTGGAGATTGCTGTGACCTATGACACCACAGCATTCTACCAAGGAGGACAAAGTGAGACTCTATCTCAGAAAAAAGAAAAAGCAAGAGTTGGCGGCACCTGTAGCTCAGTCGGCAGGGCACTGGCCACACACACATAGGGTGGCTGGTTCGAACCTGACCTAGGCCTACTAAACAACAATAACAACTGCAACCAAAAAATAGCCAGATGTTGTGGCGGGCACCTGTAGTTCCTGCTACTTGGGAGGCTGAGGCAAGAAAATCCTTTAAGCCCAAGAGTTTGAAGTTGCTGTGAGTTGTGACGCTGTGGCACTCTACCGAGGGCAACATAGTGAGACTCTGTCTCAACAACAACAACAAAAAAAAAAAGGAAAGAAAGAAAGGAAGGAAAGAATGAAGGAAGGAAGGAAGGAAGGAAGGAAGGAAGGAAGGAAGGAAGGAAGGAAGGAAGGAAGGAAGGAAGAAAGAAAGAAAGAAAGAAAGAAAGAAAGAAAGAAAGAAAGAAAGAAAGAAAGAAAGAAAGAAAGAAAGAAAGAAAGAAAGAAAGAAAGAAAGAGAGAGTGAGTTGGTCATGCATGTGGCTCATGCCTGTAAGGAGGCTGAGGTGGGAGGATCCCTTGAGGTAAGGAGTTCAAGACCAGCCTAGGCAACAAAGAGACTCTGTCTCTACAAAAAGTAAAAGAAATTAGCCCCAGTATGGTGGCACATTCCTGAAGTCCCAGCTACTTGGGAGACTGAAGCAGGAGCATCATTTGAGTCCAGGAGTTTGAAGTTTCAGTGAGCTATGCTGATGCCACTGCACTCTAGTCCCAGGGTGACAGAAGAAGACACTGTCTCAAAAACAAAAAAGTCAATGAATGAATTAATGACTGCTATATGAGCTAAACATCACTTCATTTAATCTGTATGATTATTATTATTTGAGACAGAGCCTCAAGCTGTCACCCTGGGTAGAGTACCGTGCCATCACAGCTCACAGCAACCTCCAACTCCTGGGCTTAAGTGATTCTCTTGCCTCAGTCTCCCAAGTAGCTGGGACCATAGGTGTCCGCCACAATGCCCGGCTATTTTTTGGTTGTAGTTGTCATTGTTGTTTGGCAGGCCTGGGATTCGAACCTGCCAGCTCAGGTGTATGTGGCTGGCGCATTAGCTGCTTGAGCTACAGGTGCTGAGCCAATCTGTATGATTATTATCTTTATTCTGCAGAGGAGGAGACAGACACCATGGAGAAGCTGAGTAAAAAGGTCACAGATGACCCCGGCCAAACTGCAACAACAATAACCAAAAATAGCCAGGCATTGAGGGGCGCGCCTGTGGTCCCAGCTACCTGGGAGGCTGAGGCAAGAGAATTGCCTAAGCCCAGGAGTTGGAGGTTGCTGTGAGTTGTGACACTACAGCACTCTACCCAGGATGACAAAGTGAAATTATGTCTCTAAAAAAAAAAAAGAAGAAGGTCACAGCCTCAATTCATGGCTCAGCCAGGGCCAGGAGTAGAATGGAGGACTGTGCCAGTTTTACCCATGGTAGTTTCCTGTCCTCAGAGACCCTACAGATTTCAAGTATATGCTTGGGAGAGAGGAAAATCCAGGAGGAACTGGGGAGTAGGAGAGAAATTGAGGATCTTTTTCCAAATACAGCTGGCCCTTGCTTTAGGTGGTCTACAGTTACTTCTAATAGGGAACAGTCTAAACACTCCAATACTATGCTCAAGAGCACTGCTGCACCCCTTGGCTCAGAGCCCTAAAGAAAGGTCTGCAGGCTCACTTTCTACCCTGTGGGCATGAGTCAGGTTTTGCCCTGGGCTCAGGTTTGGGACAGAGGAGCTTCCTTGCTTCCTATCTGTGTTCTCACTTGCAAGAAGCTGTCCTCATCAAACTGGCTTCTCAAACAGCTGCCCAGCCACCCTCCTCCCTGAAAGGAATCCCCTAAACCTCTCCCACAATAACTCTACCCCAGCCAGCTCCTCCTCCAAGCTTCAGCCTTTCCATTCCCTGGATTTGGTACCTAATGCTACTCCTCTGCCTGCCTGGGAAGCTCTTCCTCTCTTCTGACTCCTTCTCATCCTGTGGAATTCAGCTAGAGTCACTTCCATCAGGAATTTTCTGTGACATGACTGCTGCCCTCCCTCTGGTCTAGAGCCCCTTTCTCTGTATTTAGTTCTTGTATAGCACGAATCACATTCTCATGGAATTCTTTATATTGGTCTGTTTTCCTTCTCTGAGGATAAGAAATTCATCTTTGAACACAGTCGGTGCTCCCTAAGTGTGTGTTGAACTGACAAATGAATGAATGATACCACTAGGACCGGCGGCCTCCCTTCTAGAGTCTGGGAGGAGACCAGAACGGCCTAGGATGTATGATGGGCATGTGGGTAGGGCAGAAATGCAGCCAGGACCCTTGAGATGTTATGGGCAAATTCCTCTGATTTCAGATAACCAGAGAAGGTTTTAAGGGGCCCAGGTCATGGCTGGCTTTTTTCTGCCCTGCACAAGGTAAAGTAGAATTTAGTCTTTAGATAAATCATAGACTTGTGTGGAATGTTGGAGTGCTGAAAGCTTAAGTCAGAGGGTGGTTTTTTGTTTATATAAATGATGCCGGTAGAAGGAGAGAAAACTTTTTCCCTACCCTCTCAGGTTTAAAGATGAGGGACTAGGTCTGTAAATTAATCTGAACAAAGACAAATTAGCAACAGAAAAGACAATTTAATTATGTACCTACAAGATTTCACAGAAAAGAAACATGAACCAAAGAGGTGGTTGGGGTTGGGGGGAGGTGGGTAGTAGTATATCCCATCAAAATAAAGGAAAGGGGCTTAGCACCCATAGCTCAGTGAGTAGGGTGCCAGCCACATACACTGATGCTGCTGGGTTCAAGCCCAGCAGGGGCCTGCTAAACAACAATGACAACTGCAACAACAACAAAAAAATAGTCGGGCGTTGTGGCAGGCGCCTGTAGTCCCAACTACTTGGGAGGCTGAGGGAAGAGAATTGCTTGAGCCCAGGAGTTTGAGGTTGCTGTGAGCTGTGATGCCATGGCACCCTACTGAGGGTGACATAGTGAGACTCTGTCTCTAAATAAATAAATAAATAAATAAAATAAAGAAAAGGAGGGGAGAATGACACTTACAGAAAAAACAAATAACTCTTAGGGAAGGTAAATGGGCCTTTGGAAGAATAGATGGGAGATAAGATGATTCTGCCCACCTCTGTTCAGGTGTGGTTACTTCTAGCCTCCAATGATAAGAGTCAATCTTCCCTGATTGCTCCTTAGAGGAGATTTATAATGACAGAGGCTCTGTTTGTAGGCAGATGAAAGATTTCAGGAACTCAAATGCTTTCTGCTTAAAAAAAAGTTTCATGCCTTGGTGGTGTATTCAGGATTACTTCACCGAAAAAGTCTAGGGATGAGATTCTGACAGTTAAAGCTGATCCAGGGGCTCAAACCATTTCAGTAAGTCTCCAGTCCCTATGTCTTTCTTTTCTTTCTTTTTTTTTTTTTTTTGTGGTTTCTGGCCAGGTTTCTGGGTTTGAACCTGCCACCTCCGGCATATGGGACCAGCGCCCTACTCCTTGAGCCACAGGCGCCGCCCCCTATGTCTTTCTTATATACATCAATCACTCTATCTATTGCCTTCTTCCTCCCTCTCTCTGCTGTCTTTCTCAGTGATGGCCTCATTCTCAGACAAGCTCTGCTCCTGTCAGGGCCAGATGGCCCCCAGCACCATCAGATATGTATCAAGCTAATCTCTGGCCATTTTACACTTCCCAAGAGATCCAAGAAATCCTCAGACTGGATCTCATGGGATCCAGCAGGGAAAGTAATCTGCTGATTGGTCAAGCCTGACATGCACACCCACTCTAGAGCCAGAGGGTACAAAGGCACAGAAAGTCAGCCTCACCCAAACCATGGACTAAGAGTGGAGAAGCAGTGGCTTCCTGAAGGATAACTAGAGTGCTGCTAACAGACGGAGCGGAGTGGTTGCTGGCAAGGGAAAACCACAGATGTCTTCTATACAGAGAGAATTCTACAGTGTGAGAGATGTTAAATCACAGTGTCATAGAATCACAGTCTTAGAAGGCCCCTTAAAAGTGGGCTCGTCCAGCCCTTTTTATGACAGCTGCTTGTCTGGTACACCAGGGAGCTCCATTCTGTCCCTAGCTGATACCTGATCGTGGGCAGCCTGGGGGACTGGGGCAAGGGTCTTTCTGGCATTCTTCCTCCCTTCTCATTGCTCTTTCACTGGAAGATTCTGGGTCACGGCTGCCCACCAGGCCTTGTTCCCAGTGAGCTCTGGGCTCTGGCCATCTGCCAAACTGGTTATCAGTGATGATGACCACAAATTACATTTTCTCACTCTGACACAGAGGTCCGGTGAGAAGTACAGCCGAGGCTTCTCCAGAGCTAGAAGCAGGCCAGGGCATAGGGAGTAGTCCTCTCTGAGGCCAAGGCTAAAATCTTACTTTGGATTTGGAGGCTGACTCTCTGCTTCCCACCCTGCACCAGACCTAAGGGCCATGGCCACGCCTTTCCAACTACATACTGGAGCATCCTGTTCAGACCTGTTCAGACACTACTAAGTGAGAGCCAACAGCAAGAGGAAAGGAAAGGCGAACCTAGACAAAGCCTTATAGGGTGGAACGGCCAGGCCTTTCTTTCCCTGTCCCTCCACCCTCTGCCCAACCAGCAGAACTTCAGAGGTTCAGTAGAGGCTGAACTGGGTCTCAGATTCCCTGGTGGCTCCTGCCATCCTTTCTTCCTTTCCTCCTTCTTCTCCACTTCTCCCTTGACAAAACATTACAGCAGAAAGGGAACGCTAAACACACATACTCTGGAGATTGTAGACTGGTCTCTCACATCTGGAACATGTAATATGACTCTCTCGCTTTTTTTTTTTTTTTTTAGAGACAGTCTTTTTTTTTTTTCAATTTTTTTTTTTATTTTTAATTTCAGTGTGCTTGTTCATTCTTCTTTGTTCTAAGTACTCCTTTTTTGTTGATTTTCTTCTTTCTCCTGCAGTGCTGGCTGTTTTTGATGTTGTTGGTAGAGACGGGGTCTTACTCTGGCTGACTGCTGCTCATATGGGTTTTGAACCTCTGAGCTCAGGCAATCCACCCGCCTCGGCCTCCCACAGCGCTGGGACTACAGGCGTGAGCCACCACGCCCGGCCTTTAGAGACAGTCTTATGTTGTTGCCCTTGGTAGAGTGCCTTGGCATCACAGCTCACAGCAACCTCCAGCTCTTAGGCTTTGGTAATTCTCTTGCCTCAGCCTCCCGAGTACTGGGACTGTTACAGGCGCCCACCACAATGCCCAGCTATTTTTTGTTGCAGTTTGGCTGGGGCCAGGTTTGAACCTGCCACCCTCAGTATATGGGGCCCGTGCCCTATTCACTGAGCCACAGGTGCCACCCAACCCTCCCACATTTTAAGAAAAATTGAGCCAAAAATTTTTTTCTTTTTTTTTTTTTGAGACAGAGTCCCACTATGTCACCCTCAGTAGAGTGCCGTGGCATCACCTCTCACAGCAACCTCAAACTCTTGGGCTTAAGCGATTCTCTTGCCTCAGCCTCCCAAGTAGCTGGGACTATAGGCCCCCACCACAATGCCTGGCTATTTTTTTGTTGTAGTTGTCATTGTTCATTAGCAAGACTGGGCCGGGTTTCAACCCACCAGGCCCAGTGTATGTTGCTGGCACCCTCACCACTGATCTATTGGTGCCGAGCCGTCAGCCTAAATTTAAAAATTGGTAGGTTTCACATAAAAATTCATGCATCCAATTTCTCTAAAAAGCTTGTAAGATATGCTGACACTGGGCTTGCATGTTTGTGCGGCACCAATTTGCTGTTGCTGACTGCCTGAAGACAGTAGGCAACCTGCATTTGTCACACAGACAGGACATAGGTTTCAGGTCCATTTTGTCCACTGAGACCAAGTGCCAGTTATAATTTTCCTTCACTCTTATTTTTTTTTTTTTAGACAGAGTCTCACTATGTCACCCTCAGTAGAGTGCCGTGACATCACAGCTCATAGCAACGTCAAACTCTTGGGCTTAAGTGATTATCTTGCCTCAGCCTCCCAAGTAGTTGGGAGTATAGGCGCCCACCCCAATGTCTGGCTATTTTTTTTCCTTTTTGTTGCAGTTGTCCTTGATGTTTAGCTGGCCCAGGCTGGGTTCGAACCCATCAGCCTTGGTGCATGTGGCCAGCACCGTAACCACTGTGTGCTATTGGCGCCAAGCCTACTTTTTTTTGTTGTTGAGACAGAGTCTCACTTTGTCACCCTTGGTAGAGTGCTGTGGCATCACAGCTCACAGCAACCTTCAGTTCTTGGCCTTAGGCGATTCTCTTAGCCTCCCACGTAGCTGGGACCAAAGGCACCCACCACAATGCCCAGGTATTTTTTTGTTGCAGTTTGGCCGGGGCCGGGTTTGAACCTGCCACCCTCGGTATATGGAGCTGGTGCCCTACTCACTGAGCCACAGGTGCTGCCAATTTTTTTTTTTTTTTTTTGAGGCAGAGTCTCATTCTATCACCCTAGGTAGAGTACCATGGCATAATAGCTTACAGCAGTGGTTCTCAACCTTGCTAATGCCCCAATGTACTTTCATTGTTACTAAGGGGTCGTGACCCACATGTTGAAAACCGCTGGCTCACAGCAACCTCAAACTCCTGGGTTCAGGTGATTCTCCTGCCTCAGCCTCCCAAATGGCTGGGACTACAGGCACCAGCCATGATACCCAGATAATTTTTCTATATTTAGTAGAGATGAGGGTCTCACTCTTGCTTAGGCTGCTCTTGAACACCTGAGCTCAAGTGATCACCTGCCTCAGCCTCCCAGAGTGCTAGGATTGCAGGCATGAGCCACCATACCCACCCTACATTTTCGTTTTGTTTTGTTTTTTCAGGTGGTTTGCCTGTATGGTACCATTGGAAATAGGAAATGAAATAATGAGAGGGTGACATGTTTCAAGGAAATCAAAAGAGAACTCATCTCTTTATAGAGGAAATGAGTATTCCTAGATATTTCTTTTTTTTTTTTTTTTTTTACTTGTTTTTTCATTTTTTTTTCTTAGATGTTTCTATCATTGGCTTGGACCCAGTAAACATTTGGGTTTGCAATCCCGGTCTAATCAAGCCTTCTCATACCCCTGGTTTTGCAGAAGGACTCATCTGGTCCCAGAAAGGCACAGTCCAGTCTCTTGGCCAAGATCCACAGGGAGCCAGGAAAAAGGTATCCACACCTGTATTTCCTGGTCTCCCTCTGTTACACCTGCTCTCAGCAGGGACAAGGACAGCTTTAAGTGGGAGTACCACCCTCATCTCTGTCTCTTGCTTTAAGAGGAAGCCTTTGCAGAGGAGACCAGAAGCAGGGGTAGAAACCCTTGGAGAAGGAGGAATGGGCGAGACCAATGGCCATCATCTGATAGAGCTGCCTGGTAGCTGGGAACTGACTTGCTCTTGGGCTTCAGCCTCTGGGCAGTGGTCCCTGAAAGGCAAACTTTTTCTAATCAGAGGGAACAAATATTTGTTTTATCTCATGGTTTAAAGAATTATTATAAAGGGAATGTCCTGACAAAAAAAATGCCAATAATATGTTCTGTCTCCCCAACTTTTTGACAACTGAAACCTGAATCTCTGCCTCAGGCCAGTGGTCTGGAGGAGCAGGGAACATCTCTTGTTCTTTGTGCCACAGGAGATGGCATAAGGGAATCAGTCTGGGCAAAGGTGACAAGATCTTCTTAGCTGAAAATGGGATGGGCATAGGCTCTGAGATTGTTTTAGCCCAAGATGGGATTATGAGATCAGAATCTTTTAAAAAATCTCTCCGCTTCTGCTCAGAAGCAAGATTTTGGATTTTAAAACCATTGTCTGCCATTTTTTTCCTTTGCAGGAAAAATAATATACTTCTCTTTCCTTCTCCTCAAACTACTTGTCCCTCTTTTTCTGGTGCAATTTTGGGGCCAAGTGCCAAACCTTCAGTAACACAATGACCCTGAGAGATAGGAGGTTCATGCTCTTGTAGGCCATCAAGAAAGGCAGAAGGCCACTGATGGGGATGTTGTTGAAAGATGGGAGGTAGAGGGTCTGGGTTGAGCTGAGGTTATTTTTTAAAGGTTTTCTGATAAATATCAGAGGCTTTGAGAGCCCCCTAAAATCACAAAGAGTATGTGTCTAAGGAAAGCATTTATGACTATTTTTCAGATCCAAAAGGGTCACCTAAGCCTACAAAATGTTATCATCCTCAAAAAACTAAAAATAGAAGTACCATATGCCTCAGCAATCTTACTGCCAAGTATATATCCAAAAGAAAGTGTGAGCTAAAATAAAATCTTAAGACCTGCACCCTGGCAGCTGACTGACGGGTCGGGGTTGGGGGGGCCCCTCTTGGCCAAGGGGATACCATAAAACTGAGTTGCTAGCTATGAGAAAGGAGAACAGATATGCTTCATGGTCCCTCCATTTTTAGAGATTAATTTTGTGACTTATTAACAGGCCTGAGGCTATGCAAGACATACCTGCAGGTCCTTAATATACAAAACAAGCCACTTGAGTCTGGGTTTGTGTTGGTCGTTTGTCTCTGATTAATGGACCCTTATTTTAAGTATTCCTTTTCACTGACTCCTAGTCTATTAGAAAAGTCTAACTCAATGGGCGGCACCTGTGGCTCAGTCGGTAAGGTGCCGGCCCCATATACCGAGGGTGGAGATTGCTGTGAGCTGTGTTATGCCATGGCACTCTACCTAGGGCCATAAAGTGAAACTCTGTCTCTACAGAAAAAAAAAGAAAAGTCTAATTCTTCCGGCTCAGTGCCTGTAGCTCAGTGGCTAAGGGCACCAGCCACATACACTAGAGCTGGCAGGTTCGAATCCAGCCCGGGCCTGCCAAACAGCAATGACAACTACAACAAAAAATAGCTGGGCATTGTGGTGGACGCCTGTAATCCCAGCTACTTGAGAGGCTAAGGCAAGAGAATCTCTTAAGCCCAAGAGTTGGAGGTTGCTGTGAGCTGTGATGCCATAGCCCTCTACTGAGGGCAACATAGTGAAACTCTGTCTCAAAAAAACCCCAAATCTTTGTTTCTTTTTTTTTTTTGCGGTTTTTGGCCGGGGCTGGGTTTGAACCCACCACCTCCAACATATGGGGCCGGTGCCCTACTCCTTGAGCCACAGGCACCACCCAAAACCCTGAATCTTTAAACTCACTTATAAGCCCTCACATTGTGGTGTCCCACCTTTTGGGGCCAAACCAATGTATCCCTTTCATATATTGATTTATGACTTTACCTGTAATTCCTGTCTCCCTGAAATGTATAAAACCCACTGTAGGGTGGCACCTGTGGCTCAATGGAGTAGGGCGCTGGCCCCATATGCTGGAGGTGGCAGGTTCAAACCCAGCCCCAGACAAAAACTGCAAAAAAAAAAAAAAAAAAACCCACTGTAACCGCACCGCAACCAGTCTACTTGCTCAGGGCTTCTTGGGTGTGGTGCTGGGGCTTAGTCTTCAAATTTGGCTCAGAATACACCTCTTAAAATTATTTTACAGAGGCTGGGAGTGGTGGCTCATGCCTGTAATCCTAGCCCTCTGTGAGACAGAGGCAGGAGAATCACTTGAGCGCAGTAGTCGAGAGATCAGACTGAGCTAGAACCAGATTTCATTTCTACTAAAAATAGAAAAAGTAGTCTGGCTTCATGGAGGGATACCTGTTGTCCCAGCTACTTGGGAGGTTGAGGCAAAAGGCAGGAGAATTGCTTGAACCCAAGAGTATCAGGTTGCTGTGAGTTAGGCTGACACCATTGCCTGAGCAACAGAGTGAGACATTATCTCAAAAACAAAAATTTTTATTGTACACAATATGGCTTCTTTTCCATTGACAAAAGGAAATCAGCTTACCAAAGAGATATTTGCACTTCCATGTTGATTGCAGTCCTATTTACAATAGCCAAGATAGGAATGAACCTAATATCCTTTCACAGATGAACATGTAAAAAATGTATATAGGCTCAGCGCCTATAGTACAGTGTTTGCGGCGCCAGCCATATGCACCAAGGCTGGCAGGTTCAAGCCCATCCCAGGCCAGCTAAACGACAATGACAACTGCAACAACAACAAAAAATAGCTGGGCATTGTGGTGGGCATCTGCTACTTGAGAGGCTAAGGCAAGAGAATCACTTGAGCCCACGAGTCTGAGGTTGCTGTGAGCTGTGACGCAAAGCACATAGTGAGACTGTGTCTCACAAAAAAAAAAAACCGTTGTATATATACACAGTGGAATATTATTTGACCATAAAAAGGATGACATTTGCAGCAACTTGGATGAAACTGTAAGTGTTGCAGTCATATGTTAAGTGAAATAACTCAGACACAGAAATACAAATATTGCATGTTGTCACTCATATGTGCTGGCTAAAAATGTGGTTCCCATGGAGGTAGAGAATGGAATGGTGGTTACCAGAGGGCAAGAAGGGGAGGAGGAGAGGAGAAGATGAACAGAAATGAGTTACGGGGTACAATAATACAGTCAGAGGAAGGAATACATTTTATTTTATTTTATTTTATTTATTTATTTCAGAATCTCACTCTGTCACCCTGGGTAGAGTTCTGTGGTGTCATCATAGCTCACAGCAACCTCAAACTCCTGGGTTCCAGTAATTCTATTGCCTCAGCTTCCAGAGTAGATGGGACTACAGGCGCCTGTATATTTTAAAATTACTAGAAGAGGCTGGGGCACAGTGACTCACGCCTGTAATCCTAGTACTCTGGGAGGCTGAGGTGGGTGGATTGCTTGAGCTCACAAGTTCGAGACCAGCCTGAGCAAAATTGAGACCCCCCGTCTCTACTAATAATAGAAAAACTGAGGTGAAAGGATGGCTTTACTCAAGCTAGAGGTTGCTGTGAGCTACCCAGGGTGACAGCTTGAGGCTCTGTCTCAAAAAATAAAATAAAAACAAAATAAAATTACTAGAAGAGAATTGCTATAGTGGTCCCAATACGAAGAAGAGATAAATACTTGTCTGGGATCATACTACACTGAACACGTCGAATCTTGTCCGACTTTGGAAGCTAAGCAGGGTTGGGCCTGGTTAGTACTTGTATGGGAAAAGACACATCTTGAAGATGATAGATAAACCCATTACCCTGATTTGATCATTATACATTGTATCAAAATATCGCATGTAAGGGAACACTTCTACATTGCTGGTGGGAATGCAAACTAATACATTCCTTTTGGAAAGATCTTTGGAGAACACTTAGAGATCTAAAATGAGACCTGCCATTCAATCCTACAATTCCTCTACTAGGTATATATCCAGAAGAGCAAAAATCACATTATAACAAAGATATTTGTACCAGAATGTTTATTGCAGCCCAATTCATAATTGCTAAATCATGGAAGAAGCCCAAGTGCCCATTGACCCACGAATGAATTAAAAAATTGTGGTATAAACCTGGCTTATTGTACCCTCAATGAATCCCCAACAATAAAAAAAAAAAAATTGTGGTATATGTACACTATGGAATATTATGCAGCCTTTAAGAAAGATGGAGACTTACCTCTTTCATGTTTACATGGATGGAGCTGGAACATATTCTTCTTAGCAAAGTATCTCAAGAATGGAAGAAAAAGTATCCAATGTACTCAGCCCTACTATGAAACCAATTTATAGCTTTCATATCAAAGCTATAACCCAATTATAACCTAAGAATATGGGGAAAGGGGAAGAGAGGGGAGGTGAGGGGGGAGGATAGATGGAAGGAAGGTAATTGGTGGGACCACACCTACGGTGCATCTTACAAGGGTACATGTGAAACTTACTAAATGTAGAAAATAAATGTCTTAACACAATAACTAAGAAAATGCCAGGAAGGCTATGTTAACCAGTGTGATGAAAATATGTCAAATTATATCTAAAACCAGTGTATGGTGACCTATGATTGCATTAATGTACACAGCTATGATTTAATAAAAAAATCACATGTAACTAAAAATATGTATAATTATATACTAAGGACAAATAAATAATTTTCTTTTTTTTTTTTTGAGACAGAGTCTCACTATGTTGCCCTTGGTAGAATACTGTGGCTTCACAACTCATAGCAACCTCAAACTCTTGGGCTTAAGCAATTCTCTTGCCTCAGCGTCCCAAGTAGCTGAGACTACAGGAGCCTGCCACAATGCCTGACTATTTTTTTGGTTGTAGTTGTTTGTCATTGTTGTTTGCTAGGCCCCTGATGGGTTCGAACCCACGAGCTCCAGTGTATGTGACTTATGTGACTGGTGCCCTAGCTGCTGAGCTACGGGCTCCGAGCTTCCCCAAGAATTTTTTTAAAAAGGTTATTGCAGCTCGGCGCCTGTGGCTCAAGCGGCTAAGGTGCCAGCCGCATACACCTGAGCTGGCCGGTTCGAATCCAGTTCAGCCTGCCAAACAACAACGATGGCTGCAACCAAAAGATAGCTGGGTGTTGTGGCAGCTGCCTGTAGTTCCAGCGACTTGGGAGGCAGAGGCGGGAGAATCGCTTGAGCCCAGTAGTTGGAGGTTGCTGTGAGCTGCAATGCCATAGCACCCTACCCAGGGCAACAGCTTGAGACTCTGTCTCAAAAAAAATAAATAAATAGCTCTCTTTCCCCTCTCTCTCCTCTCTCTCTTGGTCTCCGTCTCTCCCCCCCTTTCCTCTCCCTCTTTTTCTCCCCTCTCTTTCTCTTTCTTTCCTCACTCCTCCTTGGTGTTGTCCTGCAACACCCCCCCCGCCCCCCCCACCACCAATAAAGACCTTTCATACAAATAAATAAATAAATAAAAATAAAAAGGTTATCGCAGGGCATGGTGCTCATACATGTAATCTTAGAACTTTGAGAGACTGAGGTGGGAAGACTGCTTTGGGCCATGGTGTTTGAGACCAGGCTGAGCAATAGCTAGACCTAATCTATACAGAAATAAAAATAAAAACAAAACCAAAAAATGCCAGGTGCAGTGGCTATAGCCTGTAATCCTAGCAGTATGGGAGGCTGAGCAGGTGTCAGTCGTAGCAGGTGTCTGTAGTCCCAGCTACTCGGGAGCCTGAGGCAAGAGGATCACTTGAGCCCAAGAGTTTGAGGTTGCTGTTAGCTGTGATGCCCTGGTATACCACCAAGGGTGACGAAATGAGACTCTGTCTCCAAAAAAATTAGCAGGGCATAATGGCATGCACCTATAGTCCCATACCTACTTGGAAGGAGGATCCCTTGAGCCCAGGAGTTTGATGTTCCAGTGAGCTATGATGATGTCACTGCACTCTAGTCTGGGCAACAGAAAGACTCTCAAAAACAAACAACAACAACAACAACAACAACAAACAGAAAAAGGTTGTCAAGCAAATGGGTGGGTAGACTGCCACAAGAAAGGACCATGCCAAATTAGAAACACATATTGCCACTCTGCCTCAACACAATGATTCAATGTTTTTTGTTTGTTTGTTTGGTTTTGTTTTTTTTGTGACTGAGTCTCACTCTGTTGCCCCGGGTAGAGTGCAGTCATGGTGGTGTCATCATAGCTCACAGTAACCTCAAACTCCTGGGCTCAACGGATCTTCTTGCCTTAGCCTCCTGATTCCTGACCTCAGGTGATCCTCCTACCTCAGCCTCTCAGAGTGCTAGGATTACAGATGTGAGCCACTGTGCTAGGCTGCCAAGGAATTTTTTATTTTATTTTTATTTATTTATTTATTTTTGCTTTATTTTATTTATTTTTATTTTTTTTGCAGTTTTTGGCCGGGGCTCCGTTCGAACCCGCCACCTCCAACATATGGGGCCAGTGCCCTAGCCCTTTGAGCCACAGTTGCTGCCCGCCAAGGAATTTTTTTTTTTTTGTAGAGACAGAGTTTCACTTTATGGCCCTCGGTAGAGTGCCATGGCCTCACACAGCTCACAGCAACCTCCAACTCCTTAAGCGATTCTCTTTGCTTTGTTGTTCTAATTCAAGCTCTGACATTCTCATGACAGCACAAAAAACATGCAACAATAATGAATGCCATTCAGCAAGACACTACCACACTCTGACACTAACACAGCTGTGTGACACAGATATATAAGGTTATGATACCTTATCAAGCTGTTTGTACAATGCTGACAATATTAAGGGCACGGTGGCAAATTCTTCTTCTTTTTTTTTTTTTTTAGAGACAGAGTCTCACTTTGCCACCCTTGGTAGAGTGCTGTGGCATCACAGCTCACAGCAACCACCAGCTCTTGGGCTTAGGCAATTCTCTTGCCTCTTGCTTCAGCCTCCTGAGTAGCTGGGACTACAGATGCCTGCCACGGTGGCAAGTTGTTGAATTTAATTGTCAGACTTCATATTTTTCCTTATAAATCATGACTTCTATTTGAAGAGAACAGGCCTTCTCTGGGTCCCAAATAACCCAGGGCACTGGGACTTGGGTATTTCACATTTACAAAGCTCCTTCACATGTATCCCTTATCATAACTTACCGTTGTTACCCCTTAACAGGGTACTGAGGGAAACAAAGGTATTTGGGGGATGCCTTAACTTTTGTTTTTTTTTTGGGAGAGACAGAGTCTCACTTTATCGCCCTCAGTAGAGTGCTATGGCATCACAGCTCACAGCAACCTCCAACTCCCGGGCTTAGGCGATTCTCTTGCCTCAGCCTCCTGAGTAGCTGGGACTACAGGCGCCTGCCACAATGCCCAGCTATTTTTTTGTTGCAGTTTGGCTGGGGCTGGGTTTGAACCCACTACCCTCGGTATACGGGGCCAGTGCCCTACTCACTGAGCCACAGGTGCCGCCCGGATGCCTTAACTTTTGAGGACAGAGAGGTAGTGTAAGGTGGTGGGTTAGGGAAGTACTGGCCAATAGAATCTTCTGAGGTGATAGAGCTGTTTTTAGTGCGACAGCTACTAGCCACATGTGGCTACTGAACACTTGAAATGTGGCCAGTATAACTGAGGAATTCAACTCAACTCTTTCTTTTATTTAAATATGATTAATTCAAGGTGTTTTTTTGAGACGGATCTCAAGCTGTCACTCTGGGTAGAGTGTCATGGCATCATGGCTCAGAGCAACATCAAACTCTTGGGCTCAAGCAATTCTCTTGGCTCAGCCTCCCAAGTAGCTGGGACTACAGGTGCCTGCCTCAACGCCTGGCTATTTTTTGTTGTTGTTGCCATTGTCATTGTTCTTTTAGCTGGCCCAGGCCTGATTTCAACCCACCAGCCTCAATGTATGTGACTGTGAAGGAAAGTACTACCAAATCCAAAAAGTGGGGGGGGACCAGATATGTAGCAGCACCCCTCGCCCCCTACCATAAGAATGTGACCTTTTGGGCAGTGCCTGTGGCTCAATGAGTAGGGCGCTGGTCCCATATACTGAAGGTGGTGGGTTCAAACCCGGCCCTGGCCAAAATGCAACAAAAAACAAACAAAATAAAATAAAATGTGTTAAAAAAAAATAAAGTTAAATTAAAAATTAAGAATGTGACCTTTTGTAACTGTCCTAGGAAATAGCCCCGAGCTGAAGCAGATAACCGGTAACTGGTTCTGAAAGAAAAAAGCTAAGCAAATGTTTAACTGCTGATCTTGTCTTAAGACAGATGAGTAATGAACCAGAGTTCTTCTTATCTGGAAAAGCCCCTATGTCTGCTACCCCTCCCTAAAGCCCCTGCTATGTGTGCTACCCCTCCCTACTTTGTGGTTTTTGCCTTTATAAGCTTGTAAAACCTGCTGTTCAGGGCTTGACTCCTCGGCTCCTAAAAGAGTTGCGAGTCAAGCCCCAGCATGCTGGAATAAAATCCTCTTGCTGTTTGCATCAAGCGCCGTCTCTTGCGGTTGATTGGGGTCGTCATCGCTCAGGGCAGAGTGGGGGGTCCTGGCCCAAGTCTTTCAACTGTTGCCCTAATCACTGAGCTATGAGCACCACCTAATTCAAGTTTAAATCTGCACAGGTCTTAAGCATCAGTTTCAGTTAAGGGAGTCCAATTCTAGTCCTGCCTCTGCCTTTAACTTACCTGTTTGGCCTTGAGCAAGTGCTTCTTCTCCAAGTCTCAGTTTCTGACTCTGTGTCAGATGACAAACATGTTTCCCCTAACATGCCTGCCCTTATAAGTTTCTGATGGCTGTCTGGAGCATAGTCTTCAGGGGGATTTTGAAGCCCCTCCCTGGCGGGGAGTAGGGATGCTGTCATTGATTGGCAATGTCTGCATGAGTACGTGGGATGAAGAGTTGCAGTTTTGCTGCTTCAGGTCTGAGTTGTCATTCCCCCAGCTGCTGGGAATGTTGTTGAGGCCAACTCATCTGAGTCCCTCTCTGGGACTTGTCCTTGGCTTAAAGGTTCTAGTCAACATGGAAGTCAACAGCATGAGATAGCACTACATAGGTAATTCTAGTTCTGGAGCTGCTTGTGGCATCCATTGAGGTCTTTGTTGCACCTACATCATAACTCAATTTCTTTCTGCCTTATCCTGGTTCTTTCCCTCCCATAGTTGATGCTCCTGAAAGCATTACCAGTAAATTTACTACATGCAAATCTTTGACTCACATTTGATTTCCCAGGGAACCTTGCCCTAAGACTGCAAGGTGGGGGTGGTGCCCATACATGGGCCAAAAATTTGCCATCTAGGGCCTAAAGAAATTATTATTTTCGGGAGGCGCCTGTGACTCAAGGAGTAGGGCGTCCGTCCCATATGCCAGAGGTGGCGGGTTCAAACCCAGCCCTGGCCAAAAACCACACACAAAAAAAAAAGAAATTATTATTTTCTGGAGACAGTGTCTCACTATGTCACCCTTGGTAGAGTGCTTTGGCATCACAGCTCACAGAAACCTCAAACTCTTGGGCTTAAGTGATTCTCTTGCCTTAGCCTCCCAAGTATCTGGAACCCACCACAATGTCTGGCTATTTGTTGTAGTTGTCATTGCTGTTTCAGCTGGTCTGGGCTGGGTTCGAACCTGCCTGCCTGGGTGTATGTGGCTGGTGCCCTACCCACTGAGCTACAAGTGCCACCAGGGGCCTAAAGAAATTATAAACCAAGTTTTCCTATACCAACGCCTGGTACCTATACTGAGAAACAATAACCAACCTGGCCACAGCCCTGCTTCTAGGAAAGTATAGTCTCACCTGAATCCAGCATTCAACAGGTACCTGTTTTTGTTAAGCAGAGGCCAAGTGTGAAATCCAGGGGGAAAGACCAGGCTCTCTAATCCTGAGTGGGTCTCTAGAGGTTCTGCTTTGCCCAGAAGACTCTGAGTTCCCTGACATGCCACCAGGTCCCAGGGAGTTTCAGAAGGGTGGAAGAGATAGGTTGGGGAGAAGAGGACTCTAGGCAGCACTAATCAGAGGCCACCTGTCAGGACTTCTCTGCTTTGTGGGAAGGAGAAAGGCATATGAGCAGATGGGAGATAGGTATCTTCATCTACACATTCGCTGGGTATATTTCTTTTCTTTTTTTTGGCTGGGGCTGGGTTTGAACCCACCACCTCCAGCATATGGGACCAGCGCCCTACTCCTTGAGCCACAGGCACCACCCAGGTATATCTCTTTAAGGAGTCCCTGCTATGTATAAGCAAAAGGTACATTACAAGTGGTATCTAATTTAAAACATGAAATCCCTTATGTATTAGGGATTCTGATCCTCTTTTATAGAGAAGACTAAACTGAGGCTCAAAGACAAATGACTCCATTCAAAAATGCATATAACCAGTAAGTGCCATTGCTGGGATTCAATCCCAGGGTTTTCTGATTCTAATGCCCATGTTCCTATCACTCCCATGCTCTTTTCTTGTTGTGATTGCAAATCTAGACACTCAAATTTACCAGAACATCAGGGGTGGGTGGGTCCTTAGTATAGGTGAAAAGCCTATATGCCTCTGGCCAAAAAAGCTGTTTGAGAGGGAGCAGTGAAAAGACTTTGGACAGGCATACTTGTGAGAAATGGAGACAGAATCTCATATGGCTAGATTGTTTGTGGACATAAACCGCCCCGGACCTAAAGTCGGCCTGGTTGGTTGCAGGCATAAAAACCCCCTGACTTAAGGCCCACATGGGAGTGGAGACTTGCAAATGAGTTTCTGTATGTCCTAAGAATGTCCTGACTATGCCTTGCTTAGAGATTAAAGTAACTGCCTCCAAACGGTGAGGCCAGTAAGGCAGATATTCAATCTATCTTTTGCCCCCAGAGCCTCAGGCTTTATCAGATAAGAGCAAAGACGTAATGGCTAACAACATGTTCTCCATTAAGTCATGTATTTCTAGGAGGATTAAGTTAGATAAAGTAGTTATCAGTTAATCCGGTTAAACCTTAGCCCATAAGGATAGTTTTAGATAATGTTAGTAAAATGGTTATCAGTTAATCTGGTTTATACGTAGGCTCGTAAGTACCAGGCAGTAAGAGGCCTGAGGCCAAGGTTTAAGTCATGTGTTTATTGATTAAGTTATGTGCCTGTGTAAGCTGGGAAGAGGTAAAGAACATTGCTGCTCACCATCATAGAGCTCGTAGCCACTCTTTGTTCCATACTATTTCAACTGCAGGTCTATACTCTGTATCACCAATCATGCATAAAGGACTCCACACAACACCTTACGAATGATCTCTTTTAAACACATGGCTAGTAGGTGCTAACCCTGATCCATTTATGGTGGCTGATGAGAACTTTGTATTGGAAAGGATTCTGAGGCTAATTACCATGAATGCTATGATCAATTTGTGACAACTGACATTATGGGGTGTGTATGGCAAAATGCAGGACTGGTCTCAGGCATCCCAGAACTGATCCAAACCCCTCAGTTCACAAGTGAAGAAACCAAAGCTGCCACAGTGATGGGACCTAACTAAGATACAGAGTCAGTGGTGGCAGATCAGTACCAGAAATTGGGCACAAACTCCCAGTGCAATGCCCTTCCTGTAGTCTCCTGAGGTTGGTCTGCTTCAGATCCTAGGGAAGGGGCTGCTTGCTGTATGTAAGCTCAGCAATACCCATTTCTTATGGCATTCAAGTTGACAGAGAGCTCTGTTTCGATTAGAACCTCTAGGTTTGCAATCACAATAGGAAGAGGGCATGGGAGCAAGAGGAACATGGGCATTAGAATCATGAGAGCTGTCTGTGCTACCTATGTCACAGGTTCCACTACTGACTGGGATCAGAGTCCCGAGAGGAAAAATCATGAACTAATGAATAAAATTGAAAAACTGTTCTTCACCCTGGTACCTATACTGAGACACAAAAATCAGCCCAGCCACAGTCCTGCTTCTAGGAAACTGTAGCCCAAGAATCTCAGAGCCCACTGGAATTGTCAAGCAGAAGCCTGGGTCCCATCAATCATCAGTTTCACCTCCTAGGACTCCATTTCTCATTTATCAACCAGGTTTAGATAGGATGAGGGGAAATTCCTAGTAACTTGAACAAAACCCACCTGTTTAGTATACAGCACCAATTATGAGAAAATGTGTGCTTTATCTTTTGGTTTTTCTCTGTAACTGTTCATGACTTTTACTTCATTATCCTAAGGGGAAATTATTTTTTGCTCCCTCTCTCCCACTAAAGAAAAGGAAAGATGCCACAAATCACCCAATGAGTAAGAAACATTAGTCAGGAAGGGCAATGGTTGTAGCTAAGAGTGAATAATCACATGAGTTCCTGTCACAGTTCCTGGCACCCTCTATGTTTGCTGGAAATGAAGGAATGAATGAATGACTCAATCAAATGCCAAACACCACTTCCCCTTTGATGCAGCCACTTTCTTTTTCTTTTCTTTTTTTTGTAGAGATAGAGTCTTACTTTATCGCCCTCGGTAGAGTGCTGTGGCATCACACAGCTCACAGCAACCTCCAACTCCTGGGCTTAGACAATTGTCTTGCTTCAGCCTTCCAAGTAGCTGGGACTACAGGCGCCCGTCACAACACCTGGTTATTTTTTTGTTGTTGCAGTTTGGCCGGGGCTGGGTTTGAACCCACCACCCTTGTATATGGGGCCAGCACCCTACCCACTGAGGAACAGGCGCCACCCATTTTAAGCAAATCTAATCGACATCCGCAGGCAAAAAAAAGAACTCAACATAAAGCTCACACCTTATACAAAAGTCTAAGTGGATTATAGACTTACATGTAAAATGTGAACTATAGAACATTTAGAAAAAATATAGGCGAGGCCAGGCACAGTGGCTCATGCCTGTAATCCTAGCACTCTGGGAGGCAGGTAGATTGCTTGAGCTCACAGGTTCGAGACCAGCCTGAGCAAAAAAGCGAGACCCAGCAGCACCCATAGCTCAGTGGGTAGGGCACCAGTCACATACACTGAGGATAGCAGGTTCAAACCCAGCCCAGGCCAGCTAAAACAACAATGACAACTGCAACAATAAAAAAAAAAAATAGCTGGGTGTTGTGGCGGGCACCTGTAGTGCCAGCTACTTGGGAGGCTGAGGCAAGAGAATTGCTTAAGCCCAAGAGTTGGAGGTTGCTGTAGGTTGTGATGCCACGGCACTCTATCAAGGGCGACATAATAAGACTCTGTCTCAAAAAAAAGAAAAAAATGATTAATTGAACCTAATCAAAATGGTAAACTTTTGCTCTGTGAAAGCCCATGTGAAGACAATGAAAACACAAGGCACAACATGGAAAAGAATATTTGCAAGCCACATATCCCCAGCAAAGGACTAGCAGGGGTCCTCAAACTATAGCCCGCGGGCCACATGAGGCGGTGTGATTGTATTTGTTTCTGTTTTTTTTTTTTTTTAACTTCAAAATAAGATATGTGCAGTGTGCATAGGAGTTTGTTCATAGTTTTTTTTTTTTAAACTATAGTTTGGCCCTCCAACGGTCTGAGGGACAGTGAACTGGCCCCCTGTTTAAAAAGTTTGAGGACCCCTGTCAACTAGATTATATCAAAAACTCTCAAACTCAGTAGTAAAAAACCCATGCAATCTAGTTAGAAAATGGGTAAAAGAAATAAAACAAAAGGTCATTAAAGAGGATATGCAGGCTCAATGCCTGTAGCTCAGTGGTTAGGGCACCAGCCACATACATCAGAGCGGGCAGGTCCGAATCCAGCCTGGGCCAAAAAATAGCTGGCCGTTGTGGCAGGTGCCCGGGAGGCTGAGGCAAGAAAATCACCTAAGCCCAAGAGTTTGAGGTTGCTGTGAGCTGTGATGGCACATTACTTTACTCAGGGCGACAGCTTGAGACTCTGTCTCAGAAAAAAAAAGAAAATATGCAGATGGCAAGTAAATGTTTTCAACATCATTATCCATTAATGAAATGCAAATTAAAAACCATAATGAGTCAGCATGGTGGCTCGCACCTGTAATCCTAGCACTCAGGGAGGCCAAGGTAGGTAGATTGCCTGAGTTAGAGACCAGCCTGAGCTAGAGTGAGACCCTGTCTCTAAAACAGCAGGGTTTTGTGGCGAGCGCCTATAGTCCCAAGTTACTCAGGAAGCTGAGGCAAGAGAATCACTTGAGCCCAAGAGTTTGAGGTTGCTATGAACTAGGATGCCACTGTACTTTACCAACGGTGACAAAGTGAGACTCTGTCTCAAAACAAACAAATAAAACTAAATGTGTGAAAAAAAAAAACAAACTAAATGTGTGGTGAGGTGTGGTTGGTCATGCCTGTGATCCCAGCACTTTGGGAGGCTGAGGCAAGAGGATCTCTCGAGGCCAGGGATTAGAAACCAGCCAGAGTGAGACTCAGTCTCTACCAAAAATAGAAAACTTGGCTGGGTGAAGTAGTGGGTACCTGTAGTCCCAGCTACTCAGAAGGCTGAAGCTTGAGCTCAGCAGTTTGAGGTTGCAATGAGCTATGATAATGCCACTGCATTTGAGGCCTGGTGGACAAAGTGAGACTTTGTCTCAAAAATAAACAAAAACAAAACAAAATAACAAAACATGCAACTACTATACAACACAGTAATTGCACTCCTAGGCATTTATTCCAAAGAAATATAACTTATGTTTATACAAATATCCTGTGTAGAAATGTTTATAGCGAGCCAGGTGCACTGCCTGCTAATGCCTGTAATCCTAACACTCTGCCTCTGGGAAGCTGAGGCAGGAGGATCCCCTGAGCTCAGGGGCCCGAGACCAGTCTGAGCAACAGCAAGACCCTGTCTGTACTAAAAATAAAAAATTTAAACCAGGCACTGTGGCAGGTGCCTGTAGTCCCAGCTTATTGGGAGCCTGAGGCAGGGGGATCAATTGAACCCAGGAGTTTGAGGTTGCTGTGAGATAGTCTGATACCATGGCACTCTACCCTGGGCAGTAGAGTGAGTCCGTCTAAAAAAAAAAAGGGGGGGGGGCGGCGCCTGTGGCTCAGTGAGTAGGGTGCCGGCCCCATATACCGAGGATGGCGGGTTACAACCTGGCCCCAGCCAAACTGCAACAACAACAACAACAAAAATAGCCAGGCCTTGTGGTGGGCACCTGTAGTCCCAGCTACTTGGGAGGCTGAGGCAAAAGAATTGCCTAAGCCCAAGAGCTGGAGGTTGCTGTGAGTTGTGATGCCACAGCACTCTACCAAGGGCGACAAAGTGAGACTCTGTCTCTAAAAAAAACAAAATAAAACAAAAAAAAAAAAGGAAGAAAAGAAAAGACATGCTTATAGTAGCATTACTTCTAACATTCAGAAATTGCAATCACCCAGATGTGTCTCAGTGGCTGAATGGTCAAACAAACTGGTACATACATACCGTGGAGTACTATTTAGCAACAAGAAGGAATGAACTACCAATATAGGCAACAGCCTGGATGAATCACCAGGGAATTAAACTGAGTGAAAGAAAGCCAATTTCAAAACATTACATAGTGTGTTATTCCATTTACATAACATTTTTGCAATGAGAAAATTTAAAAAATGGAAGCCAGATTAGTAATTGCCAGGGGTTAGGGATGAAGTGATAGGCAGGAGTGAGGTTGGATGTAACACAGTAACACATAAAAGGGTAACACAGTGCTGGTGTGCACCTGTTATCCCAGTTACTTGGGAGGCTGAGGAAGGAGGACTTATGTTTATACATAAGTTCAAGGCTGCAATACTCTGTGATTGCACCTGTGAATAGCCACTGTATTCCAGCCTGGACAACACAGTGAAACCCTCTCCTGAAAATTTAAAAATTTGGCTCAGCGCCCATAGCACAGTGGTTACAGCGCAAGCCACCTACACCAAGAGTGGCGGGTTCAAACCCAGCCCAGGCTAGCTAAACAACAATGACAACTGCAACCAAAAAAATAGCTGGGCACTGTGGCGGGAGCCTGCAGTCCCAGCTACTTGGGAGGCTAAGGCAAGAGAATCACTTGAGCCCAGGAGTTTGAGGTTGCTGTGAGCCACGACGCCACGACATTCTACCAAGAGCAACATAGTGAGACTCTGTCTCAAAAAAAAAAAAAAGAGGCTGGGCACCTGTGGCTCAAGCAGCTAAGGCACCAGCCACATACAACTGAGCTGGTGGGTTAGAATCCAGCCCGGGTCCACCAGACAACAATGACAGTTGCAACCAAAAAATAGCCCAGTGTTGTAGTAGGCACCTGTAGTCCCAGCTACTTGGGAGGTGGAGGCAAAAGAATCGCTTGAGCCCAGGAGTTGGAGGTTGCTGTGAGCTGTGAGGCCACAGTACTCTACCCAGAGCGACAGCTTGAGACTCTGTCTCAAAAAAAAAAAAAAAAAAGGGCAGCACCTGTGGCTCAGTCGGTGAGGTGCCGGCCCCATATACCGAGGGTGGTGGGTTCAAACCCGGCCCCCGCCGAACTGCAACAAAAAAATAGCCGGGTGTGGTGGCGGGCACCAGTAGTCCCAGCTACTTGGGAGGCTGAGGCAAGAGAATCACTTAAGCCCAGAAGTTGGAGGTTGCTGTGAGCTATGTGATGCCATGGCACTCTACCTAGGGCCATAAAGTGAGACTCTGTCTCTACAAAAAAAAAGAAAAGAAAAGAAAAAAAGAAAATTTAAAAATATAATAGAATTCAAATCAGCATGTTTTCTTCATTTCAGCTCCTTCACTGCCAAACCAGGGGGCAGAGACTGCTTCTGTTTCTCAGCCTTCTTTTTGTCTGTGATGACCCAGGTATAAAGGTATATGCTTGCATTGAACGTTAAACTTCACATTATCTTTATTTTTCTTTCTTTCTTTTCTTTTCTTTTTTTTTTTTGAGCTGTCACCCTGGGTAAAGTGCTATGGCATCACAGCTCACAGCAACCTCCAACTCCTGGGCTCAAATGATCCTCCTGCCTCTGCCTCCCAAGTAGCTGGGACTACAGGCGCTCACTACAATGCCTGGCTGTTTTTGGTTGCAGCCGTCATTGTTCTTTGGCGGGCCTGCGCTGGATTCGAACCTGCCAGCTCAGGTGTATGTGGCTGGCAGCTTAGCCGCCGAGCCTTTCTTTTCTTTCTTTTTCTTTTTTTTCTGAGACACAGTCTCACTATGCCACCCTTAGTGGAGTGCCGTGGTGTCAGAACTCACAGTAACCTTAAACTCCTGGGCTTAAATGATTCTCTTGCCTCAGCCTCCCAAGTAGCTGGGACTACAGGTGCCCATCATAATGCCTGGCTATTTTTTCATTGCAGTTGTTTGGCTGTCCTGGGCCAGGTTCAAACCAGCCACCTTCGGTGTATGTGGCTGGCGCCGTAACCACTGTGCTACAGGTGCCAAGCCCCTTATTTTTCTTGATCTTGACACACTTGGCATGCTTTCACCTGGCTATGAGCACAAAGTTCTTGATTTCCTCAATTTTCCGAGGCATAGCTACAAGTTGTGTGGGGGAGGGTGTGGACTGTCAAGGCAAGCAGCGAGAAGGGAAAAGGAAGGAAAGGCAAAAAAAAAAAAAAAAAATTTTTTTCTTTTTTTTTTTTTTTGTAGAGACAGAGTCTCACTTTATGGCCCTCGGTAGAGTGCCAGCTCACAGCAACCTCCAACTCCTGGGCTTCAGCGATTCTCTTGCCTCAGCCTCCCGAGCAGCTGGGATTACAGCACCCACCACAACGCCCGGCTATTTTTTGGTTGCAGTTCAGCAGGGGCCAGGTTTGAACCCTCCACCCTCGGTATATGGGGCCGGCGCCTTACCGACTGAGCCACAGGCGCCGCCCAAATACAACAGAAATCTGGGAGAAATTGCCTCAAATCAGTCTTCCATACTGGTGGAGATAACGGGCTTTTTAAGGAGGGGTCATATGCTTTGGGGCAGGTCTATGCCTGTGGTAATTCTTGGCAACAGGAAGTCTGCCCAGGGGCCTCCACAATATCAACTCTTTTGTCTTGCAGAAAACCCACCTCCTGGGAAACAACTCAAAGGTCAAGGAGTTAGTTAAGGGAGAGGATTATAGAAAACGTAGGGGTCATTGATGTTTGTTGGAGGAGCTGGCTACAAAAGTGCTGCTACAAAAGCTGGTATTTATTTACTCTTTTTTCCCCAGAGCCTGGAGGTATGAGCTACTTTTTGTGGTCCCACATAGCTAAATATTAGCATTTGTCTCTTTCAGATTGGTGGCTTCTCAACTGTTAATGAAATAATTTACAGAATGAGTCCAACACGGACTGTTCTGTCCTTTTTTTTTTTTTTTTGAGGCAGAGTCTCACTATGTCACCCTCAGTAAGTGCTGTGCAGTCACAGCTCACAGCAAACTCCAACTCTTGGGCTTAAGCGATTTTCTTGCCTCAGTATCCCAAGTAGCTGGAACTATAGGCACCTACCACAATGCCTGGCTATTTTTTTTTTTATTGCACTTGTCATTTTTGGTTAGCTGGCCGGAGCTGGGCTCGAACCTGCCAGCTTTGGTGCATGTGGCTGGCGCCTTAACTGCTGTGCTACGGGTGCTGAGCCTTTTTTTTTTTTTAAGACAAGAGTCTAACTATGTTGCCCTCGGTAGAGTGCCGTGGTGTCACAGCTCCCTCAAACTCTTCGGCTCAAGCGATTCTCTTGCTTCAGCCTCCCAAGTAACTGATACTACAGGCGCCTGCCACAATGCCCAGCTATTTTTTTTTTTGTTGCAGTCGTTCATTGTTGTTTGGCAGGCCCTGGCCAGGCTCGAACCCACCAGCCTCAGTGTATGTGGCTGGCACTGTACTCACTGAGCCGGGGACACTAAGCCTGTTTGTGTGGATTTGAATAGACAAGACTTGCTTCTCCCCTCAGTGACTCTAGAGGGCCATTTATTCCAGGAAAATTTATTAAATGATAGTAACATGCTAGTTACAGCCTTAACTGTTGGACTAGCATGGGTCAGAGTTACTTTCTGGGCAAAGAACAAAACTAATCAACATTAATTAAGGACATATGTTGGGGCCAGGCGCAATGGTTTACGCCTATATTTCTAGCTCGGAGGCTGAGGCGGGTGGATTGCCTTAGCTCACGAGTTGGAGACCAGCCCGAGCAAGAGTGAGACCTCGTCTCTAAAAATAGCCAGGTGTTGTGGTGGGCATCTGTAGTCCTAGCTACTTAGAAGGCTGAGGCAAGAGAATTGCTTGAGCCTAAGAATTTGAAGTTGCTGTGAGCTATGACATCACGACACTCTACCAAGTGCAACAAAGTGAGACTGTCTCAAGAAAAAAAAAGTGGGGGACATGTGGTCAGGGAGTCAGTAACCCCATGTTAAGTAAGTGAATAGATATCTGGTGTAGACAGGATTCTCTGAGGTGGTGCTGGCTGAGCTTTAGCCGGCTGCCAGCAACTTGAAAGTCCATCATGGTCACCGTTCCTCAGTAGATCTCCAAGAAGAAAATATTATCCTCTCGTCAGGCATGGTGGCTCATTCCTGTAATCCTAGAACTCTAGGAGGCCAAGATAGGGGGATTTGCTTGAGCTCAGGAGTTCAAGGCCAGCCCAAGCAAGAACAAGAACCCATCTCTACTGATAGTAGAAGACACTAGCCAGGCATTGTGGTGGGTGCCTATAGTCCCAGATACATGGGCGGCTGAAGCATGAGGATCTCTTGAGCCCAAGAATTTGAGGTTACTGTGAACTATGAGGATACCATGGCACTTTACCCAAGGAGACAGAGTGAAACTCTATCTCAAAAAAGGGGGAAAAAAAAGTATTATCCTCATTTTACTATGGGAGAATGAGGCTTCCAGAGGTTAAAAATCTTGCCCAAGTCACAAAACTTGAAAATGGCCCTCTAGGTTCATACCACCCCTACGTGCTCTCAAGTCTGTTTACTTCTCTGATGTTTCACTGTTGGCTTCCTTGTAAAATGAAAGGGTTGGACTGAGGACTCCTCAAGATCTTTCCTCTAAAATCATCTAAATGAAGTATGTACTTTATACAAAGGCATTCTGCCGGCAATTGACATCACTGAGAGCAGGTGTTCAGCTATATTCTCTGTACACAAGACATAAAATACTAATTATGAAACAAAGGTTGGTGGGGTTAGGTTTACTGATTTTCTACCTGCCCATTGGAGTTTCAGAGGAAGCATATCTGTGATTTAGCATCTGCGGGAACAGGTCAGTATTTAAGATACCAAATGCAAATAAATACCTCAGACCTGGAAATTTCTGTCCTGTTAAGACAAAGGACAGGACTTCAGGGTCTGAGAAGGGCTCCACCAGTAGGTGGACTGCTGTAGCCTCTACCCTGCTAAGGGTGTGGAGCCTCCTAGTTACTTATCGTATTTGTAGCCGGAGAGATTCCCGTGCATAGGGACCCAGGACACAGACAATGTTAGCTTACTTGCCTGTTTCTGCTCTTGGTTTCTCCCTTTATTAAACCACTTCTAGGAAAAAAAGTGATAATAATAAATATTTGGCCCAATGCTAAGAGGCCTTATAGAATGACCTCACTAAATCCTTTTTTTAAAAACAGAGCCTCAAGCTGTTGCCCTGGGTAGAGTGCTGTTGCATCACAGCTCACAGCAACCTCCAACTCCTGGGCTCAAGCGATTCTTCTGCCTCCGCCTCTTAAGTAGCTGGGACTACAGGTGCCTGCCACAATGACCGGCTATTTTTTGGTTTTAGCTGTCATTGTATTTGGCAGGCCGGGTTAGATTGGAACCCACCAGCTCAGGTGTATGTAGCTGGCACCTTAGCCGCTTGAGCTACAGGTGATGAGCCACTTAATCTTTTTTTATTGTGGTAAAATATATAGTGTAAAATTTACCATTTTAACCTTTTTTTTTGAGACAGAGTCCCGCTATGTCACCCTCGATAGAGTGCTCTGCTGTCTCAGCTCACAGCAATCTCTAACTCTTTTTTTTTTTTTTTTTGTAGAGACAGGGTCTCACTTTATGGCCCTCGGTAGAGTGCCGTGGCCTCACACAGCTCACAGCAACCTCCAACTCCTGGGCTTAAGCGATTCTCTTGCCTCAGCCTCCCGAGTAGCTGGGACTACAGGCGCCCGCCACAACGCCCGGCTATTTCTTTGTTGCAGTTTGGCCGGGGCCGGGTTTGAACCCGCCACCCTCGGTATATGGGGCCGGCGCCTTACCGACTGAGCCACAGGCGCCGCCCAGCAATCTCTAACTCTTAGGCTTAAGAGATTCTCTTCCCTGGGTGGCGCCTGTGGCTTAGTCGGCAGGGCGCCGGCCCCATATACTGAGGGTGACGGGTTCAAACCCTGCCCCGGCCAAACTGCAACCAAAAAATAACTGGGCGTTGTGGCGGACGCCTGTAGTCCCAGCTACTCAGGAGGCTGAGGCAAGAGAATCGCTTAAGCCCAGGAGTTGGAGGTTGCTGTGAGCTGTGTGAGGCCACAGCACTCTACCGAGGGCCATAAAGTGAGACTCTGTCTCTACAAAAAAAAAAAAAAAAAGAGAGAGATTCTCTTCCCTCAGCCTCCCTAGTAGCTGGGACTATAGGTGCCCACCATATGCCCAGCTATTTTGTTGTTGTGTTTGTTGCAGTTGTCATTGTTGTCTACCAGGCCCAAGCCAGGCTCCAACCCGCCAGCCCTGGTGTATGTGGCCAGCACCCTACTCACTGAGCTACGGGCACTGAGCCCATTTTAACCATTTTTTAACTGTGTAATTCGATGTTTTTAGGTATATTTACACTGTTGTGCAATCAGCCCCTAGCAACCACCATTCTACTTTCTATGTCTGTAAACTTGCCTGTTCTAGGTACCTCTTTGTGCTTACAGCGTCTGTCCTCTTGTGTCTGGCTTATTACACTCAGCATGATGTTTTCAGGATTCATCCATATTGTAGCATAGATGAGAATCTCATTCATTTTTAAGGTTGAATCATATTCTGTTGTGTGTCTGTATGCAGCACATTTAGTTTATCCATTCATCTGTTCTTTGGGGGGGACAGAGTCTCACTTGTCATCCTTAGTAGAGAGCTGTGGTGTCATAGCTCACAGCAACCTCAAACTCCTGGGCTTTAATGATTGTCTCAGCCTCCCAAGTAGCTGGGACTACAGGCCCCGCCACAACACCCATTTTTAGAAACGAGGTCTCGGGCGGCGCCTGTGGCTCAGTGAGTAGGGCGCCGGCCCCATATGCCGAGGGTGGCGGGTTCAAACCCAGCCCCGGCCAAACTGCCACAAAAAAATAGCTGGGTGTTGTGGCGGGCGCCTGTAGTCCCAGCTGCTCGGGAGGCTGAGGCAAGAGAATCGCTTAAGCCCAGGAGCTGGAGGTTACTGTGAGCTGTATGATGCCACGGCACTCTACCAAGGGCCATAAAGTGAGACTCTGTCTCTACAAAAAAAAAAAAAAAAAAAAAAAAAAAGAAACGAGGTCTCGCTCTGGCTCAGGCTGGTCGCGAATCTGTGAGCTCAGGTGATCCACCAGCCTCGGCCTCCCAAGTGCTGGGATTACAGGTGTGAGCCACTGTACCTGGCCCATATCCATTCATCTGTTGATAGACATTTGGGTTGTTCCCCTCGTTTGCTACTGGGAATAATGCCGCTATGAAGATGGGTGTACAAGTGTAGATTTGGGTTCCTGCCTCCAATTCTTTTGGTATGTACCTAGAATTGGAATTGCTGGATCATTCATTTAATCTTAGTATTTAGCTAAGAAAGAAGGTACCATCTGCATTTTACAGATGGAAAAGCCCGGTCTCAAAAATTAATGTTCCCAAGGCCAGGGAATCAATTAAAAAGTTATGATGTGGGCGGCGCCTGTGGCTCAGTGAGCAGGGCGCCGGCCCCATATACCGAGGGTGGCGGGTTCAAACCCAGCCCCGGCCAAACTGTAGCAAAAAAATAGCCGGGCGTTGTGGCGGGCGCCTGTAGTCTCAGCTACTCGGGAGGCTGAGGCAGGAGAATCGCCTAAGCCCAGGAGTTGGAGGTTGCTGTGAGCTGTGTGACGCCACGGCACTCTACCGAGGGCAATAAAGTGAAACTCTGTCTCTACAAAAAAAAAAAAAAAAAAAGTTATGATGTATTTCATTTTGTTTGTCTGTCCCATTAGACTGAGACCCTGAAGGTCTTCACAATTTTTTGCAATTGGATGTACTTTGCTGGCCCCTGGCTGCCTGTCCCCTTGGTTTTCGTCTCACCCAAGGGCACCACTAAGGGCATTCATGCCAGGCAATGGGTGATGCTGGACATGCAACCGTCCCTGCCTTCTTCTCGGAACTTATAGTTTAGCCAGGGAGAAGGTAGACATTACATAGTTAATCACTCAAACAATTATTCAATCATAGCTGTGACAAGTGCTAGAATTTTCCTGGCTGATAAGCAAGCCTCACAGCTGTCCCATGGCTCTCAAGTCATGGCCACCAGCAGCCTCCCTGTTAGTCCTCCAGCTCAGCCTATTTCTCACCAAGCAACCAGAGAAGCCTCTTAAAAATACACATTTGGGACAGCGCCTGTGGCTCAGTGGGTAGGGCACTGGCCACATACACCAAGGCTGGCAGGTTTGAACCCAGCCTGGGCCAGCAAAAACAATGACAACTACAACAAAAAAATAGCCAGGCATTGTGGCAGGCACCTGTAGTCTCAGCTACTTGGGAGGCTGAGGCAAAAGAATCGCTTAAGCCCAAGAGTTTGAGGTTGCGGTGAGCTGTGACACCATAGCACTCTACCTAGGGCAACAGCTTGAGACTGTCTCAAAAAAAAAAACAAAAACCCACATTGGGTGCGGTGGCTCCTGCCTATAATTCCAGCAGTTGGGAGGCGGAAGTGGGTGGATTGAAGCTTAGGAGTTCGAGACCAGCCTAAGCAAAAGCGAGATCCCATCTCTAAAAATAGGGCTTGTGGCAGGCGCTTGTAGTTCCAGCTACTCAGGAGACTAAGGCAAGAGGATCACTGGAGTCCAAGAGTTTGAGGTTGCTGTGAACTATGAGGCCACAGCACTCAACCACAGGGTGACATAGTGAGACTCTGTCTCAAAAAAAAAAGGGCGGTGTCAATAGTTCAGTGGTTACATTTCTGGCCACGTACAATGAGGCGGGAGGTTCCAACTGGCCCAGGCCAGCTAAAACAATGACAACTGCAACAAAAAACTAGCCAGGCATTGTGGTGGGTACCTGTAGTCCCAACTACTTGGGAGTTGAGGCAAGAGAATCGCTTAAGCCCCAGAGTTTGAGGTTGCTGTGAGCTGTGATGCCACAGCACTCTACTCGGGGTGACAGCTTGAGACTCTGTCTCAAAAAAATAAAATAAAAATAAAAAGATGTAAATAATACACATTTAAGCTCAGTGCCAGTAGCTCAGCAGCTAGGGCACCAGCCACAAACACTGGAGCTGGTGGGTTCAAACTCAGCCTGGGTCCGCTAAACAACAATGACTACTACAACTAAAAAAATAACTGGGTATTGTGGTGGCTCCTGTAATCCCAGATACTTGGGAGGCTGAGGAAGGAGAATCACTTGAGCCCAAGAGTTTGAGGTTGCTGTGAGCTGTGATACCATAGCGCTCTACTGAGGGCGACATTGTGAGACTCTGTTTAAAAAAAAAAAAAATACACATTTTCAGCCAGGTGCCGTTGCTCACACCTAGCATTTGGCAGGCTGAGGCAGGTGGATTGCCTGAGCTCACGAGACCAGCCTGAGCCACAGCAAGACTTCGTCTCAAGGGCGGCGCCTGTGGCTCAGTCGGTAAGGTGCAGGCCCCATATACGGAGGGTGGCGGGTTCAAACCCAGCCCCGGCCAAACTGCAACAAAGAAATAGCCGGGCGTTGTGGCGGGTGCCTGTAGTCCCAGCTACTCGGGAGGCTGAGGCAGGAGAATCGCCTAAGCCCAGGAGTTGGAGGTTGCTGTGAGCTGTGTGACGCCACGGCACTCTACCGAGGGCAATAAAGTGAAACTCTGTCTCTACAAAAAAAAAAAAAAAAAACACCAGACACTTCTTAGGAAGTCATTATCATTGTGGTTTCTTTTTTGTTTTTGTCCATCTAGATGTCTCAATTTTATTCTAATTTTCCAAATTTCCTACAATGAATATGCATTTTGGGAGGGAGGACGTTTAAATTTTCATATATATGGGCGGCGCCTGTGGCTCAGTGAGTAGGGCACCGGCCCCATATACCGAGGGTGGCGGGTTCAAACCCGGCCCCGGCCAAACTGCAACAAAAAAATAGCCGGGCGTTGTGGCGGGCGCCTGTAGTCCCAGCTACTCGGGAGGCTGAGGCAGGAGAATCGCCTAAGCCCAGGAGTTGGAGGTTGCTGTGAGCTGTGTGACGCCACGGCACTCTACCTGAAGGCGATAAAGTGAAACTCTGTCTCTACAAAAAAAAAATAAAAAATAAAAAAAAAAAATTTTCATATATATATATATATATATTTTTTTTTTTGAGACAGAGTTTCACTATGTCGCCCTCAGTAGAGTGCCGTGGTGTTGCAGCTCACAACAACCTCGAACTCTTGGGCTTAAGCAATTCTCTTGCCTCAGCTTCCCAAGTAGCTGGGACTACAGGCGCCTACCACACACCCAGCTATCATTATTATTATTATCATTATTATTATTATTATTATTATTTTGGTTGTAGTTGTCGTCGTTTGGCAGGCCCGGGCTGGGTTTGAACCCGCCAGCTCTGGTATATGTGGCTGGCACCCTAGCTGCTGAACTACAGGTACCAAGCCTTAAACTTTACTTTAGCTAATAGATATATAAGTAAGTAAAAAGGGCTTGGGTTGCCTTGTAATAGGAGAACCCCAAACATGGGTTCTCCAGACTGGGTCACCTGGGATCTCATGGGTTGGAGGGAACATGGGAGTCTGAAAAGCCAGAGGCCCTATCTAGCAGGCTGCTATTGCTGCTGTACTTTGAGTTACAACACCTCATTTTCTGGTCTGGTATGTTTTCTGGGTGAAGGAAAGAAGTCCCTGAAGAGCCTGTCAAAGACTAAATGATTCCTAGGACGCTTTTCTCTTCCCACCCCTACCCTTAGCCCCAGCCCACCCACACCCAGAACCTTCACAGGCAATGCTCTTTTGTGTGAGTTGGCTCCTATATTGAAAGCTGGATTTCTTCCGTACTCGGCCCCCTCCATCCAAGTCTGTGGATGCTGATGAAGAAGGGAACAGATGAAGCCAATATATTTGTCCTTTCTTTGTTCCCCTGACCTTGAGGCACTTAACTCAGTGAGCTTGCAGTGCAGAAAGCCCAACAGAGTTCTGAAATGAAAGGCAAGAGACCTTGGAGGGCTCTCAGAGCCAGCACTCTTTTCGTTCTGCTTTTGTCACCATAGTGACTTCTATCTGAAGTCTCAACCCAGCGGTTATTACTCGATACTCTTTTATAATAAAGCCACCCCTGAGTTTTCCGCCCACTGGGGAAGCAAGCCACGTGCAATGGAAGTCACAAAGCTGATGCACTGGGGCCTTTAAACAGTGTTTGTCCCAGAGGGTGACACGGTCCTATTCTGGGCAGAGCAGAAAAGTCAGGTGTGGGAAGGAATTCACATTCCATCTGCTTCTGTGCCCTTAGCTTAAAGCCAAGATTTCTCAGGACTTCCAAGGAACAGCCAGGCCTGGAGCCGGAGCTCCGGACTCACTGCACTCTCTACCACAGCAACGTGTGCAGGGCCCTGCTCTCAGTCCACATCATCTAACTTCTTGGACTTTTGGACCAAGCGCTGGGCTTATACCTTCCAAGATTGTCCTTAAAGAGCTACCACAATTTATGGTAATCACAGCATGAGACGGATTGCCATGCAAGGTGACTACTATTATTCCTTTTTTAAAGTGAGAGACCCAGAACTTCAGAGTGCATGAATGGATCAACTTTGAGATAGAAGTGCAATCAATCCTGACTACACAATTTAATGATAACAAGTGGCATACAGGCTTAGTAATATAGACAGGTGCTAGCTTCAAACTCAGCTAGATCAAGTTCTGCCATTTTCTTGCTGTGTGACTTCGGACTAGATGCTTAACTTCTCCCAACCTCTATCTCTCCAGTAAGAACAGCATAACAATAGCACCCACTTCATAGGATCATTGTGAAAATTAAGTAATATATGTAAATCACTTAGCCCAGCCAGTGATATCATAAGTAGTTTCTATTATTCTAAGATTTAGAAGTCAAAGACAAAAAGAGAAAATCTACATCCCACCTCCAGACTCACCCAGAGGCCAAGGTCTTTCTTTGTGTCAACTTAAGAACCAAATAAGTGATTGGAAGAAAGGACATTTCAAGGTGAGTAAGGTGAATTTGAAAGATTTTTTTTTTTTTTTTGGGTGGTGCCTGCAGCTCAGTGGGTAAGGCGCTGGCCCCATATACCGAGGGTGGTGGGTTCAAACCCGACCCCGGCCAAACTGCAGCCAAAAAATAGCCGGGCGTTGTGGCGCGCGCCTGTAGTCCCAGCTACTCAGGAGGCTGAGGCAAGAGAATCGCTTAAGCCCAGGAGTTGGAGGTTGCTGTGAGCTGTGTGAGGCCATGGCACTCTACCGAGGGCCATAAAGTGAGACTCTGTCTCTACAAAAAAAAAAAAGAAAGATTTTTTTTTTTCATAGCTTGACTTTTGAGTCTTTAAAAGACTAAGACCAGAGAAGGGAAGGAAATAATCCAGATTGGAGTCTTTTTACAGCTTTGTTGTCATTACCCTCCAGGGTGTGCTTCCTAATACAAGAGCCACCAGCTCTGTGTGGGTATTGAACATCTGTAATGTACCTGGTTCAATTTCAGATGTGCTGTACCTATAAACACAAACTATATCATAAACACTTAGTGTAAAAAAAATATTATAAAATAATCTCATTGATAATTTTCGTGTTGATTACATTTCGAAATAGTATTTTAATAGAATACATTATTAAAGTTTGTTTCACTCATTTCTTTTTATACTTTTGTTCATCTGAGATGGTCTCCAGATTTTGGTTTTGGGTTTGGGGGGTTTTTTTGAGACAGAGTCTCATTACGTCGCCCTCGGTAGACTGCTATGGCGTCACAGCTCACAGCAACCTCCAACTCTTGGGCTTAAGCGATTCTCTTGCTTTAGCCTCCCAAGTAGCCTGGCTATTTTGTTGTTGTTGTTGTTGTTGTTGTTATTGTCATTGTTGTTTAGAGGTCCTGGCTGGGTTTGAACGCACCAGCCCCAGTGCATTTGGCCAGGGCCCTAACGACTAAGCTAGCCACTGAGCTACAGGAGCCGAGCCGATAGATCTTATTTAGTTATAGACTGAATTGGTGTACCCGCTGTGTACCTCCCCCACTTCCCTTTATGCCTGCATCTAGAACAGTTACTGGTACTCAGTAATACTCAAAATATGAAGAAGGAATTAATTTACTTTTACTCTGACATTTCCCTAAGGCCAAAGTACTATTACCATCTATTTTTTTCTTTTTCTTTATGAGACAGAGTCTCACTCTGTTGCCCAGGCTAGAGTGCCATGACATCACCTTAGCTCACAGCAACCTCAAATTCCTGGGCTCAAGCCTCCTGAGCATCTGAGACTACAGGTACCCAACACCATGCCCAGCTAATTTTTTCTATATTTAGTAGGCATGGAGTTTTGCTCTTGCTCAGGCTGGTCTTGAACTTCTGAGCTCCAGGAATCTTCACACCTTGGCCTCCTAGAGTACTAGGATTACAGGCATGACCTACCATGCTGGCCACTATTATCATCTCTTAAAATCAGTAATTTAGGGCGGCGCCTGTGGCTCAGTCGGTAAGGCGCCAGCCCCATATACCGAGGGTGGCGGGTTCAAACCCGGCCCCGGCTGAACTGCAACCAAAAAATAGCTGGGCGTTGTGGCGGGCGCCTGTAGTCCCAGCTACTTGGGAGGCTGAGGCAAGAGAATCGCTTCAGCCCAGGAGTTGGAGGTTGCTGTGAGCTGTGTGATGCCATGGCACTCTACCAAGGGCCATAAAGTGAGACTCTGTCTCTACAAAAAAAAAAAAATCAGTAATTTAATGGAAAGAATCTGAGAAGGGAATTTAGTTTGAAAATATTACTCTTCTACCTGGCATCTGGTGTAAGGAACATTTGGCAGCCTATAATGGGTCAGGATTCCCATAATAAACCATTCCCATTGCCAACTTTACCAAAGAATATTCTATTGTTAGATAATTATGCTAACAAAAATAACTATCATGTTTGGAACGCTTACTACACTCCAAGGACTGGGTTAATAGGGATTTTTTGAATATTGATATCTTTCTATCTTTACAGTAGCCCTTTAGGTAGATATGATTACTCTACTTGTATACATAAAGAAACTGAGTCTCAGAGAGGTTATTTTTTTTCAAGGTCTCACATATTTATTACTGCACCAGCTTATTAGGGAATAGCACATAAATAAAGAGAAAACTCATTTTCCCAATGAAGTGTGCAAATGTCCAACTGATGACATTTTCAGCTTGATATGGTAAGATGATGATAGTGACCGTAATGCAGCATAAGTACATGCCGTCTCATGTGCAATTTCTTTTTTTTTTTTTTTGTAGAGACAGAGTCTCACTTTATGGCCCTCAGTAGAGTGCCGTGGCATCACACAGCTCACAGCAACCTCCAGCTCCTGGGCCCAAGCGATTCTCCTGCCTCAGCCCCCCAAGTAGCTGGGACTACAGGCGCCTGCCACAACGCCTGGCTATTTTTTGGTTGCTATTTGGCCGGGGCCGGGTTTGAACCCGCCACCCTCGGTATATGGGGCTGGAGCCCCCCTCACTGAGCCACAGGTGCCGCCCTCATGTGCAATTTCTTATAGACCCACCTTGGTTCTTCTCCAGTGTCTCCTCTTCGAGTTGTACCTGATTTTATTACCAGTTTTCATTAGAATCCACTGGGGAATGGGACGATTTTGTTTTTGTTTCTTGGCCAAAAACCGCTTGATTTTTGAGAGGACATGGCGACAAACAAGACTACTCAGACTCACCACAATGGAGAACAGCAAGAGAAAGAACAGAGAGGTTAAATAACTTGCTTAAGGTCATGCACATAGCAGGCCACAGAGCCAGGATTCAAAATAAGAACACTGTGGTTTTCGGGTGGCACCTGTGGCTCAAAGGAGTAAGGCACCGGCCCCATATACCATAGGTGGTGGGTTCAAACCCAGCCCCGGCCAAAAACTGAAAAAAAAAAAAAAAAAAGGCTGTGGTTTTCATCCATAGTTAAGCATAAGAAAATGAAGATTTCCAGGCCCTACCTAAAGTTACCAGTACAGGACTTCCCACGGTGTGGCGCTGGAATGTATTGAAAAGTCTCTGGGCAGTGCCTGTGGCTCAGTGAGTAGAGCGCCGGCCCCGTATGCCGAGGGTGGCGGGTTCAAACCCAGCTCCGGCCAAACTGCTGGAAAAAAATAGCTGGGCGTTGTGGCGGGCGCCTGTAGTCCCAGCTGCTCGGGAGGCTGAGGCAAGAGAATTTCGTAAGCCCAAGAGTTAGAGGTTGCTGTGAGCCATGTGACACCACGGCAGAGTGCCATATAGTGAGACTCTGTCTCTACAAAAAAAAAAAAAAGAAAAGTCTCCACGGGTGACCTGAAGCCCACCAAAAGTTGAAGACCTAAGCCCAGTTTGGTCTTAACGCCAGACCCACCCTTTTAACTGCTCCCTTGCCTTGAACCCAGTACTGATCGTATTTGATTACTGACCCCTGAAGATGCTTTGGTAGAATCATTGACAGCAGGGTACCCTGGAAAAAAAACAGTCCTTGGGGCAGCCATGAGACTACATCCTAGCTTCATCATTTATCCTCTCGGAAGGTCTCTCTGGGCCTCTTTTTCAGTATGCTATTTGTTTTAATAATTCCTACCCTCAAAATTATTATAAAGAAGGCTAGGCAGTAGCTCACAGCTATAATCTCAATCTTCCAGGAAGCTGAGGCAAGTGGATTGCTTGAGCTCAGGAGTTCCAAACCGGTCTGAGCAAGAGTGAGACCTCATCTCTACCAAAAATAGAAAAACTCGCTCGGTGGTGTGGCACAGGTGCCTGAAGTCCTAGCTACTCTGACCCTGGGGCAAGAGTCAGCCTCAAGCCCAAGAGTTTGAGGTTGCTGTGAGCTATGATGCCATTGCACTCTATCTTAGGTGACAGAGTGAGACTCTGTCTCAAAAAAAAAAAATTATTATGAAGATTAAATGACTTGAAACAACCAACCATAATACATCACACCTGGCATCCAAAATATTTGTTTCCTTTATTTAATGCCTCTCTCTCTTTTTCTCTCTCTCATCTTAATCTGAAGGCTCTTTTTCCAGGGAAAGTTCTCCAGCTGAGGTGTGAAAGCAGCTGTGGCCTTTGCTCTTGTCAGCCTGCTCCCTCACACAACATTTCTTCCAGTCTATTCTAGCTCATTGCTCTCCAAGGTCTCTTCCCCTTTTCCGAGGTAGCTAGGATACAGGCTTGTTAGGCCTGGCTCTGAATTCCCTGATGTGGTCAAAGCTGGGCCTTAACGACAGATGGACACATAGGGAAGTTGGAAAGGACAGAATCAATAGCTAAAATTTATCTTGAGGTTGGGGGATAAGGCCCACAAAGCCCTCTTCCCTGACAGCAACAGTTCAGAAGCAAAAAAATGAATAAGCAGGGCTGGAAAAACCGAAACCAAATCCTAGGAGAGAGGGCCCGCATAAAGGCAACAGGGAATTAGCAGCAGTCATCCTGTGAGCAAAACTGGTTTGGTTTTCTTTCATTCTTTCCTGATCTTAACTTTGCACCTTTCTTCCTCTTTTTTTCCTTCCTCTTTCCATCTTTTCCTTTCTTTCTAGATAATGATTAGTGTTTTTTGCTTATTTTTTTTAGAGACAGAGTCTCACTTGGTCACCCTGGGTAGAGTGCTCTGGCATCGTAGCTCACAGCAACCTCAAACTCTTGGACTCAAGTGGTTCTCTTGCCTCAGTCTCCTGAGTATCTGGGAATACAGGTGCCTACCACCATGCCTGGCTATTTTATTTCTTTTATTTATTTCTTTTTTTTTTTTTCTGAGACAGAGTCTCACTTTGTCACTCTCTGTAGAGTGCTATAGTGTTATAGCTCACAGCATCCTCAAACTCTTGGGCTCAAGCGATTCTTTTGCTTTAGCCTCCCAAGTAACTGGGACTACAGGAGCCTACCTGCCACAATGCCCAGCTATTTTTGGAGACAGGGTCTCGCTCTTGCTCAGGCTAGTCTGGAACTCCTGAGCTCAAGCAATCCACCCACCCACCTCAGCCTCCCAGAGTGCTGGGATTACAGATGTGAGCCACCTCACCCAGTCCAGATTAGTATTTTTTTTTTCAGGTTAGTATTTTTTTTTTTTTTAAAGATTGAATGATTTGGGACTTCAGGTGACCTGAGTATTGACTGGGATCCAGGACAGGCTAGGAGTGCCTTGGTAGGGGCAGAATGTTATGACATGTTTCAGCATAAGGAAAAATTAGAATAGAATGTACTTTCCCATGAATTTTTGGAGGGGAAAGAGTAAACTTCCTGCTTGCCAATGCAAGCAACAGGCAGAACCTTATCTGCTAGGGTCTTTCTCCCAAATAAGGAGAATGCAAACTGGGCACCTGGACAGCATCCAAAGATGTGGGTTCAATTGTCACCCTGGGTAGAATTGCCATGGTGTCACAGCTCACAGCATCCTCAAACTCTTGGGCTTACGTGATTCTCTTGCCTCAGCCTCCCAAGCAGCTGGGACTATAGGTGCCTGCCACAATACCTGGCTATTTTTGTTGTTGTTGTTGTTGTTGCAGTTGTCATTGTTCTTTTAGCTAGCCCAGGCCAGGTTCAAACCCGCCAGCCTCAATGTATGTGGCCGGCACCCTACTGACAGGGGAACTGCCCCAGAACTCCTCTAATTTTTTCTTCCTTATTTTTCTGATTAAAGTGTTTTCCAAGACAGGCAGGGAGGGCTGGGCATCTTTCCGATCGTGCTGCAGGGAGATGGCTCAGCAACTTCTCCTGAGGAGGTTTCTGGCCTCTGTCATCTGCAGGAAGCTCCCTCAGGGTGGGTGGCCACCCCTCACCTCGGGGCCCTGCAGACCTCACAGTGCAGTCTTGGTGGCCTGACAGGAATACCCAGCCCAGCCCAGACAATAGGTACCACCAAGGTCCATTTAACAACCTTTAACATCCAAGATGGACCTGACTTTCAAGACCGAGTTGTCAACAGTGAGACTCCACTGTTTGTGGATTTCCATGCACAGTGTCAGCAGTACCCACCATGCTAGCCATTAAGAATGGGGATGTGGTGGACAAGTTTGTGGGCATCAAGGATGAGGACCAGCTAGAAGCCTTCCTGAAGAAGCTGATTGGCTGACAAGCAGGGAAGAGTCCTGACTGCCTGGGACTCCCATGGTCCCAGGGAGGGATCCCCATAAAACTCACAGTCCTTCTGTGCTGGCCCTTTCTGCCACCTCTCTCTGTTTGACCCCTGTGGCCCATGTTTTGGAGACCAGCCTCCAAACACAGGAGCCACGTGTTTTTGAGCTGGCTGACTGCCAGGGTGGCTGTCAGAGGAACGGTGCTGCTGCTGGCCTGTGGACAGCGCCTTCCCACCCACTTGCTCTTGTCTGCTTCTAGGGCTTGTTTCAGTTCTCCAGGATGCTTGGGGAGAGCCCAGGGCTAGCCCACAGCGTTCCTGGTCACACAGCAACACCTTGGTCCCTCCTGATGTGAACATCTGCCTCCTAACATCTTTCTTTTCTGCTGCAGTTTTGTAAAAAGAAAAAGAAAGATTGCAACAAAAAAATAGCCGGGCGTTGTGGCAAGTGCCTGTAGTCCCAGCTACTTGGGAGGCTGAGGCAAGAGAATCACCTAAGCCCAAGAGCTGGAGGTTGCTGTGAGCTGTGACACCACGGCACTCTACCTAGGGTGACAAGGTAAGACTCTGTCTCTCAAAAAAAAAAAAAAAAACAAAGACAAAGAAAGAAAAAAGAAACCAGAACAAGTGAGAGTAATATATAATCTCTCATTTTTTGTAGGTCTGTAATAAAGAACCTTGTGATCCCTTCTTAAAAAAAAAATGTTTTCCAATGAATATATAAACATAATGAACAATTCAGACTATTCAGGGAGGACAGTGAAAAGTAAGCCTTCTTCCCTTCCTAGTTCTTAGGTTCTTGGGTATAACTATAGCTTTCTTTCATTTATTTATTTATTTATTTATAGACAGAGTTTTACTATGTTGCCCTTAATAGAGTGTCGTGGAGTCACAGCTCACAGCAACCTCAAACTCTTGGGCTTAAAACATTCTCTTGCCTCGGCCTCCCAAGTAGCTGGGACTACAGGTGCCCACCACAATGCCCAGCTATTCTTTTTGGTTTGTTTGTTTTTGAGACAGAGCTTCAAGCTAATGCACTGGATAGAGTGCTGTGGCATCACAGCTCACAGCAACCTCCAACTCCTAGGCTCAAGCGATTCTCTTGCCTTAGCCTCCCAAGTAGCTGAGAGTACAGGCACCCGCCACAATGCCTGACTATCGTTTGGTTATAGTTGTCATTGTTGTTTGGCAGGCCCAGGCTGGATTTGAACCCACCAGCTCTGGTGTATGTGGCTGGCACCTTAGCCTCTTGAACTACAGGCACCAAGCCAATGCCCTGCTATTCTTTAAGCTGGCCCAGGTTGGGTTTGAGCCCGCCAGCTTTGGTGTATGTATGTGGGGGGCGCCCTACCCACTGAGTACGGGCACTGCCCATATAGCTTTCTTTCTTTAATGCATTACATAACCTCGGCTCCCTGAATCCAGACATTTCCCTTACAGAAAGGGACTTACAGAGTCCCTTCTATGTGGTGAGCACCAGCCTAGGCATGGGGTGCCATGATGAGCACAGGGACAGTCCTGGCCCTTAGGAAGGGAGTCAATAAACAAGTAAGACATGTGTATAATTTTTTTTTTCTCAGAGACAAGGTCTTACTCTGCTACCTAGACTGGAGTACAGAGGTCCCATCATATGTCACTACAGCCTTGACCTCCTGGCCTGAAGTGATCCTCCTGCCTCAGCTCCCAAAGTGCTAGGATTACGACATGAGCCACTGCACCTGGGATGCATGTGCATAATTATTTAACTGTAATTGTGAAAAGTGCCATCAAGGAACATTACAAGGCACTTTGAAGGCGTATAACCTCCCTGACCAAGGAAATGACCCTTCAGCTAGGGCCTAAAGTATAGGTAGGTCTTATGAAAACCAGAGGGAAAGGTAGCCCAGCATTGTGGCAGGCGCCTGTAGTCCCAGCTACTTGGGAAGCTGAGGTAAGAGAATTGCTTAAGCCCAAGGGTTTAAGGTTGCTGTGAGCTGTGACTCCATGGCTACCGAGGGCAACATAATGAGACTCTATCTTAAAAAAAAACGAGGGAAAGGGTTTCCTGCCACTGGTAACAGCATATACAAAGGCCCTGCAAACAGGAAAGATTGAAGGAAGGAAAGTGTGGCTGCACAGAGCAAAAGGGAAACATGAGGTGAAATTCAAAAGTAGGCAAGGTTGGTTCACTCAACAATCTGGAAACTCCAGCAACTGCCCTAAAAACATTCAGAGTTGTTACCTGAACAGGGCCCTCTGCAAATTGCTTTGGAGGAATTAGAGTAATTTCAGAAGTTACTTTTTTTTTTTCGTCGCCTTCAGTAGAGTGCTGTGGCATCACAGCTCACAGCAACCATCAGTTCTTGGGCTTAGGTAATTCTCTTGCCTCAGCCTCCCGAGTAGCTCGGACTACAGGCACCCCCCACAACACCCGGCTATTTTTGTTGTTGTTGCAGTTTGGCTGGGGCTGGGTTTGAACTCGCCACCCTCGGTATATGGGGCTGGCACCCTACTCACTGAGCCACAGGAGCCGCCCTCAGAAGTTACTTTAAAATGATAAAATGTAAGCCAAGCCCCATGGCTCACATCTGTAATCCTGGCATTCTGGGAGGCCTAGGCAGAAGGACTGCTTGATCTCTGAAGCTGGAGATGAGACTGAGTAAGAACAAGACCCCATCTCGACTAAAAACAGAAAAATTATCTGGCCATTGTGGTGGGCACCTGTAGTCCCAGCTACTCTGGAGGCTAAGTCAGGAGGACTACTTGAACCAAGGAGTTTGAGGTTGCTGTGAGCTATCATGCCATGGCATTCTACCCAGGGTAACAAAGTGAGACTCTGTCAAAAAACTAAAATAATAGGCCAGGTGCAGTGGCTCATGCCTGTAATCCTAGCACTCTAGAAGGCAGGTGGATTGCCTGAGCTCATGAATTCAAGACCAGCCTGACCCAAAGCAAGACCCCCTCTCCATCTCTAATAAAAATAGAAAAACTGAGGCAAGAGAATCACTTGAGCCCAAGAGTTGGAGGTTGCTGTGAGCTATGATGCCACAGCTCTCTACCCAGGGTGACAGCTTGAGATTCTGTCTCAAACAAAAAAAATAAATTAGGGCGGCACCTGTGGCTCAAAGGAGTAGGGTGCCGGCCCCATATACTGGAGGTGGTGGGTTCAGGGCCCCGGCCAAAAACTGCAAAAAAAAAAAAAAATGAAAAATTAGCTGGGCATTGTGGTGGGCACCTGTAATCCCAACTACTCTGGAGGCTGAGACAGGAGGACTGCTTGAACCAAGGTATTTGAGGTTGCTGGGAGCTATCATGCCACGACACTCTACCCACTCTAGGATTATAGGTGTGAGCCACCACCCCCAACCTATTATTTAGGGGGGTTTTTGTTTCTTTCTTTTTTTTTTTTTTTTGAGGCAAATTCTCAAGCTTTCACCCTGTATAGAGTGCTATGGCGTCACAGTTCACAGTAACCTCAAACTCTCAGGCTTAAGTGATTCTCTTGCCTCAGCCTCCCAAGTAACTGGGACTATAGGCACTGCCACAACACCCAGCTACTTTTTTGTTGCATTTGTCATTGTTGTTTAGCAGGCTCAGGCTGGGTTTGAACCCTCTAGCTTTGGTGTATGTGGCCAGTGCCTTATGGACTAAGCTACGGGTGCCACCCTATTATTTAGTTTTTTGACAGTCTCACTCTGTGACCTTCAGTAAAGTGCTATGGCATCGTAACTTACAGCAACCTCAGACTCTTGGATCAAGAAATTCTCTTGCCTCAGCCTCCCATGTAGCTAGGACTACAGGTGCCCCACAATGCCCGGCTATTTTTAGAGACGGGAGTCTCTCTCTGGCTCAGGCTGGTCTCCAACTCCTGAGCTCAGGGGATCCACCAGCCTCGTCCTCCCGGAGTGCTAGGATGGCAGGCATAAACCACTGCGTGCAAACAATCCCTATGCTTTGCTCAGTTTATTCCAATGGTAACTATCACAACCAGGATACTGACATTGATACAATCCTCTCATTTATTTAGATGTCCCCAGTTTTCCTTGCATTCTTTTGTATGTGTTTGTGTATATATGTGAGTGTACTCATCCTACACAATTTTATCACCTACATAGATTCAGTCAAAATACAGAACACTTAGATGAGGCATCCTCAAACTTTTTAAACAGGGGGCCAATTCACTGTCCCTCAGACCATTGGAGGGCCGGACTATAGTTAAAAAAAAAAAAAAAACTATGAAAAAAAACTATGAACAAATTCCTATGCACACTGCACATATCTTATTTTGAAGTAAAAAACAAAATGGGGGGCGGCTCCTGTGGCTCAGTCGGTAGGGCGCCAGCCCCATATACCGAGGGTGGCGGGTTCAAACCCGGCCCTGGCCAAACTGCAACCAAAAAATAGCCGGGCGTTGTGGCAGGCGCCTGTAGTCCCAGCTACTCGGGAGGCTGAGGCAAGAGAATCGCTTAAGCCCAGGAGTTGGAGGTTGCTGTGAGGACACGCAACAACCTCCACAGGTTGAGGAGGTTGAGGCCTCAGCATTCTACTGAGGGCCATAAAGCGAGACTCTTGTCTCTACAAAAAAAAAAAAAAAAAAATGGGAACAAATACAATTCACACCTCTTCATGTGGCCTGCGGGCCGCAGTTTGAGGACACCTGACTTAGACACTTCCATACTGCTAAAATCCCTTGTGTTACCCTTTTATTTTTTCTTTAAAAAAAAATTATTATTTTTTTTTTTTTTTGTGGTTTTTGGCCTGGGCTGGGTTTGAACCGGCCACCTCTGGCATATGGGACCGGCGCCCTACTCCTTGAGCCACAGGGGCCGCCCAAAAAAAAATTATTTTTTTTTTTTGGGCGGCGCCTGTGGCTCAGTCGGTAGGGCGCCGGCCCCATATACCGAGGGTGGAGGGTTCAAACCTGGCCCCTGCCAAATTGCAACCAAAAAATAGCCGGGCGTTGTGGTGGGTGCCTTAGTCCCAGCTACTTGGGAGGCTGAGGCAAGAGAATCGCCTAAGCCCAAGAGCTGGAGGTTGCTGTGAGCTGTGATGCCACAGCACTCTACCGAGGGCGACAAAGTGAAACTCTGTCTCAAAAAAAAAAAAAAAAAAGAACTGAATATTTAGGTGTCAGCCACCTAATAATATTTTGTGTTAGACACTAAAATAAGCAAAGGAACAACTGGGGTAACACTAGATAGCTGTCTGGGAGGGAATGGCTCTGAAGTGAACCCTTAGACCAGTGCTTGAGCCCAGATCCTGAGTGCTTGGCTCAGAAGTTATTCCGGGTGAACAAAATGACCTTCACACTCCTACCCAGGCCTCCAGACCCTTGAAAAGGATAATATGAAAAGTTACTGCCGGCAGCACCTCTGGTTTAGTGAGTAGGGCACTGGCCCCATATATTGAGGGTGGTGAGTTTGAACCTGGCCTCACTCAAACTGCAACAAAAAAATAGCCAGGCATTGTGGTGGGCGCCTGTAGTCCAGCTACTCGGGAGGTTGAGGCAAGAGAATTGCCTAAGCCCAGGAGTTGGAGGTTGCTGTAAGCTGTGACACTATGGCAGTCTACCGAGGGCAACAAAGTGAGACTCTGTCTCTAAAAAAAGAAAAAAAAAAGAAAATCATTACTGCCTTATATGCATGGTCTAATTTAATGTTAACTTCATAGCCACCATTTGCTGTGGTAGAAATGATTATTATTATTCCCATATTACAGATTAGGAAATCAAGACAGAAAAAAACTGTGATGACACAGAAACAATTCTATTTTTTTTCCATAGGTACCTGTCCTATGAATAGGGAATGCTATCAAAATGATCTTGAGGCTTGGCGCCTATAGCACAGTGGTTAGGGCACTGGCCACATGCACCAAGGGTGGCAGGTTCAAACCTGGCCCAGGCCTGCTAAAACAACAAAGACAACTGCAATAAAAAATATCCAGGTTGGGCGGCACCTGTGGCTCAAGGAGTAGGGCGCCATTCCCATATGCCCGAGGTGGCGGGTTCAAACCCAGCCCCGGCCAAAAACCACAAAAAAAAAAAAAAATATCCAGGCGTTGTGGCCGGTGCCTGTAGTCTTAGCTACTTGGGAGGCTAAGGCAAGAGAATCACTTAAACCCCAGAGTTTGAGGTTGCTGTGAGCTGTGATGCCAGAGCACTCTACTGAGGACGACATAGTGAGAATCAGTCTCAAAAAAAAAATGATCTTGAGTTTATATTCCATTTTTAAGGTCTCACTGTACTGCCCAGGCTAGGAGTGCAGTGGCTGTGTGATACCACTACTGATCAGCACCGGAGTTTTGACTGGCTCTGTTTCTGATGCGCATCAGTTCACCTCACTTTAGGAAAGCTGCTGGTCCCTTGCTCCTAGAAGGTCACCAGACTGATGCCAAATTTAGTGCTGACACCTCATCAGCAAAGTGCACTATTGCTCAGAACTTCTGGGCTCAAGCCATCCTCCTGTATCAGCCTTCCAAGTAGCTGGAAATACTGGTGCGTGACACAGTGCCTGGCTGTAGTTTATTTATTTATTTATTTATTTATTATATTTTGAGACATAGTCTCAGTTTGTCGCCCTCGGTAGAGTACCGTGTTGTTACAGCTCACAGCAACTTTAAACTCTTGGGCTTAAGCTATGCTCTTGCCTCAGCCTCCCAAGTAACTGGGACTAGGCGCCTGCCACTGTGCCCAGCTATTTTTAGAGATGGGGGTCTCACTCTTGCTCAGGCTGGTCTCAAACTCTTGACCTCAAGCAATACACCCACCACTGAGCCTGGCCTCCTAGCTAACACCTTGATTGCAGCCTGATAAGAGACCCTGAAACACAGGACCCAATTAAATCATTCCAGGATTTCTGACCCACAAACACTAGAACAAATTTATGGGTTGTTAAGACGGGAAGATACTAGCAGTAGCTTACACTAATACAAATTTACCAATAGAAAAGTACACATAAATGCACATCTTGTTGAATTTTAAAAAGCTACACATACCTGTGTAACTAGTACCCAGATCAAGAACAGAAATTATCGGAGTCCCAGAAAGCACTATTCATATTCTCTTTTAGTCATTAGTTATACTGCTCTCCCATCCCTGCCAAGAGTAGCCCCTCTCCTGACTTCAAAAAGCATAAATTTGTCTTGCTTATATTTGTACTATACGTAAATGAGATCACACAATACATACAAAATAGCTTTTTAGCAGATTCTCAGAAAGATCCCTTGATAAACTGACAACCACTGACACTCATCCACAGGTAATGATAGATATATTTGTCAGTAGTTATCCGTCATAATTTTGGTCTTGGAGCAGGTGATCAGATTGTAGAAAAGAAATATTAGTTACCTAGACAAGAGGAACAATTTATTTAGCCTCCATGGTTTGACAGCCATGTTCCTCATGTTATCATGTAAACTTGATCATGTTATCAATTTAAACTTGATTTCCTGGCCAGGCATGGTGGCTCACATCTGTAATACCAACACTTGGGAGGGCCAGGAGGGCCCTTGAGCTCATGAGTTTGAGACCAGCCTGAGCAAATGCAAGACCCTGTCTCTAAAAAATAGCTGGGTGTTGTGGCGGGTGCCTGTAGTCCCAGCTACTTGGGAGTCTTGAGGTTGCTGTGAGCTAAGGCACCATTGCACTCTACTGAAGGTGACCAAGTGAGACTCTGTCTCAACAAAAACAAAAAATAAAAAAAACTTGATTTTCTGATAGACCATGACCACTAAGCCATATTTAGCCCAATTTTTTCTCTCTATAGACCAGCTTTTACTTAGTCTCTCACAAATTTAGTTACAGGGAATTAGCACCCCTTAGGTATGATCAATCCCAGATGCAATAAGCCTGAGTTTCTGGACCTATGATCAACAATTATTGATATATATGTATATATATGTATTTTTATACATATATACATTATATATATATATATATATATATATATTTTTTTTTATAGAGACAGAGTCTCACTTATTGCCCTTGGTAGAGTGCTGTGGCATCACAGCTCACAGCAACCTCTAACTCCTGGGCTTAGGTGATTCTCTTGCCTCAGCCTCCTAAGTAGCTGGGACTATAAGTGGCCGCCACAAGGCCCGGCTATTTTTTTTTTTTTGTTGTTGTTGTTGCAATTTGGCCGGGGCCGGGTTTGAACCCACCACCCTCAGTATATGGGGCCAGTGCCCCACCCACTGAGCCACAGGTGCCACCCAATTATTGACCTATATTTAACTCTGATTGAAGCCTGGAATGTGGTGGCTCATGCCTATCATCCTAGCACTCTGGGAGGCCAAGACTAGATGATCCCTTGGGCTCAGAAGTTCAAGAACAGCCTAAGCAAGAGTGAAACCCCCATCTCTACTAAAAATACAAAAATTGTCCAATTTTTCTGCTGGGTACTGATAGTCCCAGCTACTCTGGAGGCTGAGGCAGGAGGATCACTTGAACCCAGGAGTTTGAGGTTGCTGGGAGCTAGGCTGATACCAGGCACTGTACCCTGGACAACATAATGAGACTTGGTCTCAAAAAAAAATAAAAACAAAAACAAAACCCCTTAAAACTGGTTCGGTGCCCATAGCACAGTGATTATGGCATCAGCCACATACACTGAGGCTGGCGGGTTCAAACCTGGCCCGGGCCAGCTAAACAATGACAACTGCAACAAAAAATAGCCAGGTGTTGTGGTGGGTACCTGTAGTCCCAGCTACTTGGGAGGCTGAGGCATGAGAATCGCTTAACCCCAAGAGTTGGAGGTTGCTGTAAGCTGTGATGTCATGGCACTCTACTGAGGGCAACATAGTGAGACTCTTGTCTCAAAAAAAAAAATTAAAAAACCCCCCTCAAAACTGAGCCAAAGGTGGTACACTCCCTATGTACTACTGTACTACTGTACATAGGGAGTCAGTAGAAGCTCGAGTGGCAGGTTGAAAATCGTGGTTTATGAAGGTAAGTTGGTAAATGACTGCAAGGGGTACTGGTAATCCCACTGCAGGATCAAGTGTAGTTTTCTCTCTGAGGGCGATTATATAATGTGGGACCTCAGTGTCTAGGAATTTCATGGATCGTATGTTGTGTTGATTATGGTGATCTATGGGCAAAGTGTCATGGTGAAAATCCTGTAAAGTAGGATCCATATCTGCTAATGGCAGGCATCTATCCTGCAGGAGATAACGTCATTGAATGAATGAATTAGCAAAACAGTCATGAACTTGGGAGGACCTGGCTTAGATAGGATCTGCTGCTAGTTGGCTATGTGTCTATAAAAATCATTTTTTTTTTTTTTTTTCAGTTTGGCTGGGGCCTGGTTGGAACCCGCCACCCTTAGTGTATGGGGCTGGCTCCCCACTCACTGAGCCACAGGTGCCTACAAAATCTTTTTTTTTTGAGACACAGTCTTACTATGTCATCCTCCGTGGAGTGTTGTAGCATCACAGCTTACAGCAACCTCATATTCCTGGGATTAAGCGATTTTTCTTGCCTCAGCCTCCTAAGTAGTTGGGACTATAGGCGTCTGCCACAACACCCGGCTATGTTTTTTGTTGCAGTTGTCATTGTTTAGCAGGCCTGGGCGGGGTTTGAACCTGCTAGCCCTGGTATATGTGGGCCGGGCCCTAACCACTGACCTAAGGGCGCCGAGCCTCAATAAAAATCTTTAACCTAGCTTGGGCTCAGTTTCCTCATCTGTAAAAGAGGAAGAAGACTGAATCCACAGGATTTTTTTTTTTTTTGTGATTTTTGGCCGGGGCTTGGTTTGGACCCACCATCTCCAGCATATGGGACTGGCACCCTACTCCTTGAGCCACAGGTACCACCCCAGAACCCACAGGATTTTAAATGGCAGCTTATGGGAAAATCTCTGGTAGAAGGTGAACACAAAGTATATTCATTTCCTTCTGTTCTTCTGAAATGAGATTATGGAACTCCCTTAACTAGGATTTCCCATTGGCCTTTCCCCAAGAGCTCCCTGGCTTAAACTAGACAGAGCATACAGTAATATTTCCTTATTGCCATTTTCAGTTTTTTTTTTTCATGAAAAACTGGAATTCGGACTATGCAACTTATCATTTGAGTGACCTTGGACATCCTCGTCATGCCTCAAAATTTTAATCTATAACGTGATATAAAATGAGTATAGGCAGTGTTCAGTGGGTAGGATGCCAGCCACATACACCAAGGCACCAAGGCTGGTGAGTTTTAACCCAGCCTGGCCAGCTAAAAAAACAATGACAATTGCAAAAAAAAAAAAAAAAAGAAAAAAGAAAAAAAGCTGGGCATTGTGGCAGGTGCCTGTAGTACCAGCTGCTTGGGAGGCTGAGGCAGGAGAATCACTTAAGTCTAAGAGTTTGAGGTTGCTGTGAGCTGGGACACCACAGCACTCTACCCAGGGAGATAGCTTGAGACTCTGTCTCAAAAAATAAATAAATTGGGCAGTGCCTGTGGCTCAGTGAGTAGGGCGCTGGCCCCATATACGGAGGGTGGTGGGTTCAAACCCAGCCCTGGCTGAACTGCAAAAATAAAAAAAAAATAGCCTGACGTTGTGGGGGGCACCTTTAGTCCCAGATACTCTGGAGATTGATGCAAGAGAATCGCCTAAGCCCAGGAACTGGAGGTTGCTGTGAGCTGTGATGCTACAGCACCCTACCAAGGGTGATAAAGTGAGACTCTGTCTCTACCAAAAAAAAAATAATAATAATAATTAAAAAATAAAAAAGCTAAAATGAGTATAATAGTAGTACCCATCTTATTAATAATTAAATGAGATGACATACCATTGTGTTTGTACTAGTGTCTGGTACATAATACTGAAAAAATTGCTAACTGTAATTATTTTGAAAAATTTTTTGGTGGGTATGGAGATGGGGTTTCACTATGCTGCCCATGGTGGTCTCAAATTCCTGGCCTCCAGCTATCTTCTTGTCTCACACTCGCAAAGTATTGGGATTACAGGTGTGAGCCATTATGCCTGCACTTTTTTTTAAAATTTAAATTAGAATTTTATTTTTACTCCTCTTAATGCTAGCATCTTTTCTCCCCACTCTCCTGTAGGCATTCTCTGTACCTATCATTTCTTCCAGAGGAAAGGCTGACTCTGAGGTGCCATTTGAGAGAAATGAGTTCAACAAATTCTTCTAGAGATAACAAAGCAGGACATTTGAAGTGGGAGTTGAGAAGGAGAGGCATCCGGTCCCTGAAAAGATAAATCTTTAGTGTGGTAACATAGGAGAGGACAGGAAAGAAAAAGGCTTAAGAGCGAAGCAGATGTGTCCACTTTCCAGAGGATTTGGAGAATAAGCAGTGTTCACAAAGCAGTCAGTAGTCTCAGGACCTCTCTCTGGAACATTCTTCAGCTTAATCCAGTGTGGATAGTGTCTCTCCTCTTTCATTAGCCTTTTTTTTTCTTTTTTTGAGATAAGTAGGTGCTTTGTTCCTAGAAAGTGGAGAGAAGTCAAGGAAAACACCGCTTGTGCGGAGGACGGAGTGACTGCCATGAGGTTATGGACATCATCCAATCCCCAGCATCTAGTACAGTGATTAGCACAGCAAGCATCTAATAGTGACTACCACAGCAGGCACTCAAGAAGTGTGTGCAGGATTATATTTCAAACTTCAGTTGTCTTTCCCAAAGGAGCTTGTCGTGCCCACACGCGGCCACAAGAAGGTTTGTGCTTAGAAATAACATTTATTATAGGGATCTCTACGCAGGGATTCTTGGGAAGTCTTTCCCCTCTCATTACCTTGTTACTCCTCCCCTCGGTCGCCTTTGAAAGAACTGGTCCGCCACGTGATTCCCTCCTTTCTCCCGCCTTCGAAGACCTGGCTGATAACGGGCAGGAACGTAGACCAATCATAGAACGCTATTTTCTCTTCCAGCTAATAGAAAGAGGCGGCAAGTATGTGGCTCCTCTTTTGTGACTTCCCCCGCCCCCTTTGAGCCCGCCCTCCAGCTCCTCCTGTTGGAGTAGACATTTGACAACTCATCTGGCCAATGAGAAGTTTCTACTCTCCGTGGACGGGACGAACTGACTAGATGATAGACGCCCTCTCCTGGCCAATGGAGGATCACAAGTGCGGGAGGGGTATAGAACGGAACCAACGGCGCGGTGCCAATAACGAGCATCAGGGAAAGGGCGGGACAAAAGTGTCCGCGGGAGGGAGGGGAAGGCTTGGGGAACCAAGCAGCAGCGCCGCCGCCGCTGCAGCCGGAGTTGGAGGAGAGAGAAGCCAAGAAGAAAATGGCGGCTGTAGCTGCAGAGGCGGCAGCGACTGCGGCGTCCCCCGGGGAGGGGGGCGCCGGCGAGGCCGAGCCCGAGATGGAGCCCATCCCCGGCAGCGAGGCTGGTACTGACCCCCTCCCGGTCACCGCCACTGAAGCGTCTGTGCCGGATGGCGATGCCGACGGACAGCAGTCTGCTCCTCAGGCCGATGAGCCGCCACTCCCGCCGCCGGCGGGGGAGCTCGCCGGCACCCCAGAGGCGGCTGGGCCGGAGCTGGAGGCTGAAGAGAAGCTGCCCGTTCGGGTGGCGGAGTCGATGGCAGCTGCGCCTCAGGAAGGGCCCAAACTTCCACCTTCTCCTGCACCGCTGCTGGAGCAGTCCCCGGCTCCGGAGGAACGCGAGGAGACGCCGCTGTCTCACCCCGCAGCACTGGCGCTCGTGCCGCCAGCGGGCGGGGACTCGACGGTGTCGCAATTGATTCCGGGCTCCGAGGTGCGAGTCACACTGGACCACATCATTGAGGACGCGCTTGTCGTGTCGTTCCGCCTCGGGGAGAAGCTCTTCTCCGGGGTCCTCATGGATCTGTCCAAAAGGTACCGCGCCCGCCCCTAGCACTCTTAGCTCAGTCCCAAGGAAGGGAGCGAGCCCGACTGGCCCGTTCACCGTCGGCTCTTGGTTCTCCAGGGCCCCGCCGCCTGCACCGCTCTCTGGTCCTGCACGGCGCGTGGCGCGCGCTCCGAGTGGGGCAGGCGTGCAAGGCCGAGAGAGGGCGGTCCCTGCCCCAGGTGGGCGCCTCCGGGGACAGGTGTGCTACCGGGTGGAAGGACGCGGGTGCAGATGGGTTCGTCATTCTCATTCCCCCACGTCTGGCTTCTTTCTGCAACCTGCCCCCGGCTTACCCATAGTGGGTTGGGTGGGTTAATGCTAAATGCAGTTGGATGTTTGCAGAGAATGGGGTGCTGAGTGGGGTAGATGGCTTATGAGGCACTTGCCTGTCCTCAAATTAACCTTTAACTTTTGCAGGGTTTAGCAGGGTTGAGAATGGGGTGTGTACATTAGGGTTCCCGAAAGGTTACCTGACACCCCTTACTGGGGGACGAGCATTTGTAAAAATTAATCTTTTACAGTTATTCTTACTGTTAGAAGTAATTTCCGTTAGAGTAAGGGAAAAAAGGGAATATAGAACTGTTCGATAGGAAAGCACATTTTGCTTATTTTTTTATTTTTAGAGACAGAATGTCATTTTTGTCGCCCTCGGTAGAGTGCTGTGGCGACACAGCTCACAGCAATCTCCAGCTCTTGGGCTTAGCCGATTCTCTTGCCTCAGCCTCCCAAGTAGCTGGGACTACAAGGCGTCCGCCACAACGCTCGGCTATTTTTTTGTTGCAGTTTGGGGGGCCGCGTTCTAACCTCGGTATGTGGGGCCGGCCCGCTACTCACTGAGCCACAGGCGCCACCCCACATTTTGCTTATTTTAATGGTAGGTTTAAAGCAGTAAGTTTAAAGAAGAGATTGGACATGTATATATATATTTTTTTTAAGTTTTAAAAGCAAGGTGGTGTAGCATAAAAGTGTTAACATTTCGGGTGGCGCCTGTGGCTCAAAAGGGTAGGGCATCGGCCCCATATGCTGGAGGTGGCGGGTTCAAACCCAGCCCCGGCCAGAAACTGCATAAAAATAAAATAAAATAAAATAAGTGTTCAAATTTCAATTTATGTATTAAGGACAAGAAGGTTGAGTTCATCTACAAACCTGTGTTAACCACATTTTCCTTTTTTTTTTTGACTTAAACTGTTTATGGATACTGCTTTAAACAGGTAAAGGAGATAATCTAGTCTATTTAAGTTAATCTTTCTATTCTCTTCTTTTGCAGACATGAAGTGCAGAGACTCCCATTCACAGCTCTCCATTCTGTTTCCTTCAACAGCACACACTCTGATGGTATCTCACCAATTTGGAAATGGCTTATTAGGGTTTTATTTTTAACTCTCTGCCTTGCCCTCCCATCAAGAGCAAGAATCCTTTCCCATGTTGGGGGAACAAACCATTTACATTCATGTGGAAGTCTGATGTTTGGTGGCAAAAGATGATAGCTTTTACAGTACTCTATACATTGTTTAATTTCAAGTTTTTTTTTTTTTGAGACAGAGCCTCAAGCTGTCGCTCTGGGTAGAGTGCCGTGGCATCACAGCTCACACAACCTCCAACACCTGGGCTCAAGCGATTCTCCTGCCTCCACCTCCCAAGTAGCTGGGACTACAGGCGCCTGCCACAACGTCAGGTTATTTTTTGGTTGCAGCTGTCATTGTTTGGTGGGCTGGGCTGGATTTGAACCCACCAGCTCAGGTGTATGTGGCTGGCGCCTTACCCGCTTGAGCCACAGGCGCTGAGCTTCAAGTTTTTTTTTTTTTTTTTTAAGAATTTTGGGTTAGAATTTTTGTACTTTTGTTTTTATAGTTAGAAAGCAGAGTAAGACAAGTGTCCTTTCCATTGATGTGAGAGAGACACTCAGTAGTGTGTATGCTATTGAATCAAACAGAAAAGAAGGCTAGTGATTGTGTGAGAATCTGGATTTCAAATCTGCAAAAGGAAGGTTGAGAAAGGTAAGACAATTTTGAAAATGGAATGCATCGTGCTTTTCTATTTTGAGGTGCTCGATGTGTCAGGGTTTTTTTCTTGTTTTTTAAAATTTTCTTTGGAAGAGAATTGTAATTCTGAGTTTTGGTCTGTTTTGCTAATAGTGCTTCTTATAAATAGCAGTTTCTTTTGTTGGAGGAGCTATTCCTAACAAACCATTTCTTTTTTTTTTTTTTTTTTTTTTTTGTGATTTTTGGTCAGGCCTGAGTTTGAACCTGCCACCTCCGGCATATGGGACTGGCGCCTTACTCCTTGAGCCACAGGCGCTGCCCCCTAACAAACCTTTTATGCTTCAAGTTTTGACATGAAAGGATCCTATTATAGTTTTTTTTTTTTTTGAGACAGAGTCTCACTTGGTCACCTTCGGTAGAGTGCCATAGCATCACAGCTCACAGCAACCTCAAACTCTTGGGCTTTAGCAATTCTCTTGCCTCAGCTTCCTAAGTAGCTGGGACTATAGGTGCCCACCACAATGCCTGGCTGTTTTTTTTTTTTTAGAGACAGCTCTCTGCTCTTGATGGGGCAAGTCTCCAATCTGTGAGCTCAGGCAGTCTACCTGCCTTGGCCTCCCAGAGTGCTGGGATTACAGGCGTGAGTGAGGTGTCGCCTGGCCAGCCAGTATATTTTGTAAGCTCTCTTACGTAGTTTTGGAGTTAATGGATGGACCCAGGAGAACTTTTTATAGACCTGGCCAAGGCTGTGACTATGTTCATCAGTGGCTGTAAAATAAAAACCTCTAAGTAAAAATAAGAAGAGCTTTCTACTGAGTGCTTATTAGGTGGCCCGCATTTTACCTCATGCCTAGGGCCAGTGCTATTTTTAATTTATGTAGGAGAAAAGTGAAGTTCATTTAATTTGGCTAGTTAGCTTGTAAATGGCAGAATAAAGATTTAAATTCAGGTTGATCTGAATGTAAAACCTATGCTTTTTTCTATTTTTGTATTAGAAAGTTAGTTGGATCAATAAGTTTTATTTTAGGCAGGAAGTAAGAATTGTACATTATATATATATAACATATATATATATTTTTGAGACAGAGCCTCAAACTGTCGCTCTGTGTAGAGTGCTGTGGCATCACAGCTCACAGCAACCTCCTATTCCTGGGCTTAAGCGATTCTCTTGCCTCAGCCTCCCAAGTAGCTGGGACTACAGGCGCTGCCACAATACCTGGCTATTTTTTGGTTGTAGTTGTCATTGTTGTTTGGCAGCCCCAGGCTGGATTTGAACCCGTCAGCTCTGGTGTATGTGGCTGGCGCCTTAGCCGCTTGAGCTACAGGTGCTGAGCCATGGACATATGTTTTTGAGACAGTCTCACTTTGTCACCTGTGGTGGAGTGTCGTGGCATCTGTCACAGCTCACAAGAACCTCAAACTCTTGGGCTCAAGTGATTCTCTTGCCTCAGCCTCCCGAGTAGCTGGGACTATAGGCGCCCATCACAATGCCTAGCTATTTTTAGAGATGAGGTCTTGCTCTGGCTCAGGCTGGTCTCAAACTTGTGAGCTCAGGTGATCCTCCTGCCTTTGCCTCCCAGTGTGCTAGGATTATAGGCGTGAGCCACCATGCCTGGCCCCAAGAATTGTATATTTCTGAAGTTAGTGCTTATCTTGATTTCAGTGGCTATTTGGGATAATATGAGGATATGGGTAATTGAAGCCAAGCAGATTATTAAGTCAATAAAGACTATGGAAATGGCTCTGGTCTCTATTTCCTTAGCTGAATTTTGGGGAACATATGGTAAGTTTTGGTTCCTGCCTGTCCAGTGGAATAGGAAAGAATTAACATTGGGAGAGTAAATACATCAGTGGATGTATGCTTTTCTTTATTCTTCGAAAGAGCTAGTTATTGCTTTAATTAATTTCTGCTATATTTCATTACTGACATTATGCATGGTGCAGAATTATGTTTTCAAGATGAAAGAGTTGTCCATCATATGGAAAAGATGGTTGATTCTAGAACACAGGATTAATATGTGGGTATGGATGACTAGTCTCCTTTTGTGAGCATTCAAAATTCTTCACTTCCCTGTCATTGTATTATTTTTTTGCCTTATTTTCAGAGTTTGGTTGAATAACACATTTTTGAGAAAAAGTCTTCTTGTGAGAAAAAGGAGCTGGACACATGTAACTCAAGAAAGAAAAGAAAGTGGTACTAAATAGTAGATTATTGACCTGGACAGTTTCAGGGTACCTGGGTTCTGAGTTCTAATACCTATACTGACCTTTTCCCATTAGCACTGGGACTTTGAGCAATTCACTGCCTGTGGGCTTTAGTCTCTCTCAATCTTATGGGGCTAACTTATTTGACATTATACTATATATATGTCAAGTGAATAAAGTAACCAGGTGGGCTGATTTTCCTATACCATCCTGGTTTGATTGCTGCTACTTCCTTTGGCTCATAAATGATATGATCACTTGAGGGTATTTTGAGTTTCTGGTTAAAAAGAGGTTTTGTGGCTTGGTGCCTGTAGCTCAAGTGGCTAAGGTGCCAGCCACATACACCATAGCTGGCGGGTTCGAATTCAGCCAGGGCCTGCCAAACAACGACAACTACAACCAAACAGTAGCTGCGCATTGTGGCGGGCACCTGTAGTTCCAGCTACTTGGGAGGCTGAGGCAAGAGAATCGCTTAAGCCCAAAGGGATTGAGGTTGCTGTGAGCTGTGATGCCTTGGTGCTCTACCTAGAGCGACAGCTTGAGATTCTGTCTCAAAAAAAAAAAAACAAAAAACTGTTCATTATTCTTCACATCTTAAAAATTATGAAGCTACTTTGAAGTCCTCAAAAATCTCCATCAATTTATTTTTATTTTTTATTATATTTTTTTACTGAGACAGAGTCTCACTTTGTTGCCCTAGGTAGAGTGCTGTGGCATTGCAGCTCACAGCAACCTCAACCTCTTGGGCTCAAATGATTCTCTTGCCTCAGCCTCCTGAGTAGCTGGGACTACAGGTGCCTGCCACAATGCCCAGATATTTTTTTGTTTCTTTGGCAGGCCTGGGCTGGGTTCGAACCCACGGCCCTGGTGCATATGGCCGACGCAGCTACAGGTGCCACCTCAGTCAATTTTTTGATGACCTGACATGAAATAAGTATCCATAAATTAAATGTTTGCGCTTAAAAAATGCTAGTACATTTTAATTTTTGTGGTACATGTGTATTAAAGATCATAGCTAATTGTACTTTCAAGTTGATCTTTTTACAAATATTGACTATATATGTGAGGGTGCTGTTGCATTAAAAAGAATTGAGATGATTTCTTTAAATTTCAGATTTCACACACAAAAAATTCAGATTTCACTAAGTTCTTAAAACAGTTTGTAGAAAATTTGTTTTTTAAGGAAATATAAATCAAGACAATGATTTCTTTTCTTTACAGAGACCATGAAACGTATGGTGCAATAGCCCTACTTTGGGTGGGAAAAATACACAGCCATTCTGGTGAAGCAGTGAGTAGTGGTACTAGTAGATTATAATAAAGCATCCAGGTTGAGAATTTAGGTCCTCAAGTAGTATGCTTGAATGATTGTGTTGAAGACCGGACGTGGTAGCTTACACTTATGATCCTAGCACTCTGGGAGGCCAAGGTGGGTAGATTGCTTGTGCTCATGAGTTTGAGATCAGCCTGAGCAAAAGCAAGACCCCATCACTATTAAAAATAGAAAAACTGAGGCAAGAGGATTGCTTGCGCCCAAATTGGAGGTTGCTGTGAGCTATGACACTACAGCATTCTGCCCAGGGTGATAGCTTGAGACTCTGTCTCAAAAAAAAAAACAAAAGACAAAAGAATGATTATGTTGATTTAATATTTAAAACACTCAATTTTTGTTGATTATTCTGTTTGTATTCCCAAGGGTCAATAAAGGGTTCTCACGGAAAGATAAACAGTAGGGTCAATTGCTGATCACTTTCTGACTCACACCTGTAGAATGCCCACTACTATACAGTACTGTTTTAGAGTGAGCTCTTCCATTGCTTGTTCCATCAGTAATGACGTCTTTATTTTATTTTATTTTTTCAGGCAGAGCCTCAAGTTGTCGCCCTCGGTAGAGTGCTTTGGCATCACAGCTCACAGCTACCTCCAACTCCTGGGCTTAAGCGATTCTCTTGCCTCAGGTTCCCAAGTAGCTGGGACTACAGGTGCCCGCCAAATACCCGGATATTTTTTGATTGTAGTTGTCATTGTTTGGTAGGCCTGGGCTGGATTTGAACCCTCCAATTCTGGAGTATGTGGCTGGTGCCTTAGCTTCTTGAACTATAGGCGCCGAGCCAATAATGATGTCTTTTAGAAGTTATTATTTGTTAGGTATTAAAAACTTAGTTTGAGGCTAGGCTCCCACAGATCAGTGGTTAGAACGCTGGTCCTGTGCACTGGCACTGGCAGGTTTAAACCTGGCCTGGGCCTGCTAAACAAACAAAAAATGAAAATTAAATGGCTGGGTCCAGTGGTTCACACCTGTAATTCTAGCACTCTGGGAATGGTGGGTGCCTGTAGTCCCAGCTACTTGGGAAGCTGAGGTAAGAGGATTGCTTGAGCCCAAGAGTTTGAAGTTGCTGTGAGCTGTGACGCTACAACACTCTACCAAGGACAACAAAGTGAGACTGTGTTTCAAAAAGAAAAATAATAAAATAATTTTGTAAGTAGATTTTACATACTAAATAACTAGATGTGTTGTATGCAAACTATGCCAGGTGTGTTTTATTAAACTTAAGGTTTCTAATGAAACCAGTACTATTTTAATGTAAAGCTCTTGATGAAACCAGGTCTTCTCTTCCTAAGTTTAGCTTTTTTTTTTTTTTTTTTTGAGACAGAGCCTGAAGCTGTTGCCCTGGGTAGAATGCTGTGGTATCACAGCTCACAGCAACCTCCAACTCCTGGGCTTAAGCAACTCTCTTGCCTTATCCTCCCAAGTAGCTGGGACTATAGGCGCCTGCCACAACACCTGGCTATTTTTTGGTTGCAGTTGTCATTGTTGTTTTTTGGCAGGCCCTGGCTTGGCTCTAACCCTCCAGCCTCAGTATATGTGGCTGGCACCCTACCCACTGAGCTACAGGTGCCGAGCCCAATATAAAATGTTTTTACTAAACACATTTGGGCAGTGTTCCCCAGAACAAATGTGGGTAGATGTCTGAGCTCTGCTGCACCAGTTTACATTTTAAACATTGTGATTCTTTCTATGATGTAGATCATTCTTGGACCATGTTTGGAGATAACTGATGTTTAGGGAGTAGTTTGCCAAAATAGTAGAAAGATAAATTTGTTAAACCTGTTAAAACTGTTAAACTGTTTTAAAAGTTACTGGTAAATTTAGAATGGGACATAATTTGCAAATTAAACAGTGAATTTGCAATTAGGGATAAGCAACTTTGGTGACAGATCCATATCCTTATAGAAATTGTAATTATTTTTACAAAAATGGTTTCTTAAATCTGGTTGCTCACTTCAGATTTAACTAGTTCATAATTTCATCTCTTTCCTTTGAACCAGTTTTATGTAGTCACCTTACTATAGAATACTGGTGTTTGGCTCGGCACCCATAGCACAGTGGTTACAGCACCAGCCATGTACACTAAGGCTGGCGGGTTTGAATCCAGCCTGGGCCAGCTACACAATACTAACTGCAATAAAAATAGCCAGGCATTGTGTCAGGAGCCTGTAGTCCCAGCTAGTTGGGAGGCTGAGGCAAGAGAATCGTTTAAGCCTGAGAGTTTGAGGTTGCTGTGAGCTGTGATGCCATAGCACTCTACTGAGGGTGACTCAGGGAGACTGTCTCAAAAAAAAAAAAAAAAGAGAATAGTGGATTTATTTTTATTTTTATTTTTTTGAGACAGAGTCTTAACTTTGTCATCCTTGGTAGAGTGCAGTGGTGTCATATCTCACAGAAACCTCAGACTCCTGGGCTCAAACGATTCTTTTGCCTCAGCCTCCCAAATAGCTGGGACTATAGGCACCTGCCACAGCACCTGGCTATTTTTAGAGGCAGGGTCTTGCTCTTGCTCAGGCGGGTCTTGAACCTGTGAGCTCAGGCCATCTGCTGGCCTTGGCTTCCTAGAGTGCTGGGATTACAGGTGTGAGCCACTGCTGCGGGCGGGCCAGTTTTTGTCCTTTTAAAACTCATATTCATTAAAATACTTACTTTCTTTTTTTTTTTTTTTTTTTGTTGAGACAGGGTCCCACCCTATGCCCCTGAGCAGAGTGCAGTGGGCGTGGTAGCTCACCACAACCTCAGACTCGGGCTGCGGGCACCCCGCTGCCTCAGCCTCCGGAAGCCGCTGGGATTACAGGCGCTCGCCGCGGCGCCCGGCTGGGTTTTTCCATTTTTTTCACGAGTCGGGGTCTCACTGTCGCTCAGGCGAGTCTCGAACTCCTGAGCTCAAGCGATTCTCCCTCCTCAGCCTCCCACAGTGCTGGGAAAATACTTACTTTCACTCTGCATATTCCTAACATCTAAGAAGCTTGACAAGCTCTACTTTATTTAATAGCTACTATGTATTTTCCATTTGTATGCCAGCCTTGTGCCCAGTACTTTGTATACATTGTTTCAGTTAAATCTGGAAAATCTATAGCTGGGCATTGTGGTGGGTGCCGGTAGTCCCAGGTACTTGGGAGGCTGAGGCAAGAGAATCGCTTAAGCCCAAGAGTTTGAGGTTGCTGTGAGCTGTGATGCCACAGTACTCTACCAAGGGCAACTCTGTCTCAAAAAAAAAAAAAAAATAGGGTGGCTCAGTGGGTAGGGTGCCAGCCCCATATTCTGAGGGTAGCGGGTTCAAACCTGGCCCCGGCCAAACTGCAACTAAAAAAATAGCCGGGCATTGTGCCGGGCGCCTGTTGTCCCAGCTACTTGGGAGGCTGAGGCAAGAGAATCGTTTAAGCCCAGGAGTTGGAGGTTGCTGTGAGCTATGACACCACGGCACTCAACCCAGGGTGACAGATTGAGGCTCTGTCTCAAAAAAAAAAAAAAAAATCTGGAAAATCAAATTAAGTAATTCTGTTAATCCCCATACCATAGATAAAGCCACTAAGGCTTAGAGATTAAGTAAATTGCCTAAAATTATAAGGTATATTTGGGATGTTCCCCCCCACCGAGACAGAACCTCAAGCTGTCACCCTGGGTAGAGTACTATGACATCACAGCTCACAGCAACCTCAAACTCTTAGGCTTAAATGATTCTCCTGCCTCCGCCTTCCAAGTAGCTGGGACCACAGGCGCCCGCCACAACACCCAGCTATTTTTTGGTTGCCGCCATCGTTGTTGTTTGGTAGGCCCGGGCTGGATTCGAACCCGCCAGCTCAGGTGTGTGTGGCTGGCGCCTTAGCCGCTTGAGCCACAGGTGCCCAGACTAGGATGTGTTTTTGAATGATACACAGTTCTCTCTCTCTCAATTTTCTTTCTTTTTTTTTGCAGTTTTTGGCTGGGGCTGAATTTGAACCCGCCACCTCCGGCATATGGGGGCTGTGCCCTACTCCTTTGAGCCACAGGTGCTGCCCCTCATTTTTCTTTTTTTTTCTTTTTTGTAGAGACAAAGTCTCACTGTACTGCCCTCGGGTAGAGTGCCGTGGCGTCACACGGCTCACAGCAACCTCTAACTCTTGGGCTTACGCGATTCTCTTGCCTCAGCCTCCTAAGCAGCTGGGACTACAGGTGCCCACCACAACACCCGGCTATTTTTTTTTGTTGTTGTTGCAGTTTGGCCGGAGCTGGGTTTGAACCCGCCACCCTCGGCATATGGGGCCGGCGCCCTACTCACTGAGCCACAGGCGCTGCCCTCATTTTTCTTTTTTTAAAGTAGAGATGGGGTCTTGCTCTTGCCCAGACTGGTTTTGAACTCATGAACTCAAGCAAACCACCTACCTTGGCCTCCCAGATAGGGTTACAGGTATGAGCCACTGTGCCCAGCCTTAATTCTCTAAGATTTGAAAACAATCCTGTTTTATTCAATTTCATTTCTAACACTTTAAAAAAGGGGCTAGTCAAGTGAAGCTCTAGGAGTGGAGAAGGAACAAAGGAACTGTAATTGGTTGTGATCAATTAGTTGTAAACACCACTGCACTCGGACCACCCCAAAACAACCCTATTTATTTATTTATTTATTTATTTTTTGAGACAGGATCTCATTATGTCGCCCTTGGAAGAGTGCTGTGGTGTTACAGCTCACAGCAACCTCATACTCATGGGTTAAGCAATTCTCTTGCCTCATCCTCCCAACTAGCTGGGACTACAGGTTTTTACCACAACACTCACCTATTTTTTTGTTGCAGTTGTCATTGTTCTTTAGCTGGCCCAGGCGGGCTCTGGTGTATGTGGCCAGTGCCCTAACGATTGACCTATGGGAGGTGAGCCAACAACCTTTTTATTTTTTATTTTTTGAGACTGAGTCTCAATTGGTCACCCTTGGTACAGTGCGGTGGCGGCTTAGGTTCAAGTAATCCTCTTGCCTCTGCCTCCCAAGGCTTGGGACTACAGATGCCCTCCACAACGTCCAGCTATTTTTAGAGACGGGTTCTGTCTCTGACTCAGGCTGGTCTTGAACCTGTGAGCTCAGGCAATCTGCCTGCCTCAGTCTCCTGAGTGCTGGGATTACAGACGTGAGCCACCACGCCTGGCTCAACAACCCTATTTTAATTAAAATGTACTTAACTTATACTATTATACTTAACTTATACTATTTTGCCATTACCATTTAAGCTTATAGTTTTGGTTAGGAGTTAACCTGGTAATTAGAAATTATAGTGTGCTCTGTTCCTTGCTCACACAGTGAATAACTGTGTGGTTGCTCACACAGTGAATAACTGTTTTGACTTGGTTGGACTGGCCCTAGCAATAGTGAAATCTACTTTTTTTTAAAAAAATTTATTTCGTATTAATTTATGGGTATGAATGATTAGGTTACATTGTTTGCATTTGTTAGGTAAAGTACAAATTGCAAATCCACTTATTCATAAGAGGAAACATGAATTGTCAGCTTTGAAGCTTGTTAAGCACTGATCAGTATTCACTAACTGATGGATGACTGAATTTGAAAAGGATTTAAATACTAAAATACAATAATTTGTTAGGTAACCTATTTTTGGAATAGGAAAATAGGAATAGTGAAATAAATGTAATGTATTGCCCTTTTATAAAAGTCCATCTGTGGAGAAGTACTTAGACCTCTGAACAGTGGGTCCCATTGAACATAATACAAATAAAATATTAAAAGTGCATTGAAATTGAAATTTACCACTGCTTGTTGGTATCTTACAGCTGGGACCAAGAGAATCTTTTTTTTTTGTTTGTTTTGTTTTTTTGAGACAGAGTCTTACGCTGTGATCTAGGCCCTAGGCTAGAATGCAGGGGCATCTTCATAGCTCATTGCAACCCCCAATTCCTGGGTTTAAGCAATGTTCTTGCCTCCCAAGTAGCTGGAACAACAGATGTGTGCCACCATCGATACCTATGTTTTAAATTTTGTTTTTGCAGAGGGCTCGGCATGGTGGCTCATGCCTGTAATCCTAGCACTCTGGGAGGCCGAGGCGGGTGGATTGCCTGAACTGACAGGTTCGAGACCAGCCTGAGCCAGAGTGAGATCTTACCTCTAAAAATAGCTGGATGTTGTGGCAGGCACCTTAGTCCCAGCTACGTGGGAGGTTGAGGCAAGAGAATTGCTGGAGCCCAAGAGTTTGAGGTTGCAGTGAGCTATGACGTCACACCACTCTACTAATGGTGACAAAGTAAGACTTTTTTTTTTTTTTTTGTAGAGACTAATCTTGAACTCCTGGCATCAAGCATTCTTCCCACCTCAGCCTCTCAAAGTGCTGGGATTATAGACATGAGCCACCATGTTCAGCCTAGTGTTTTTTGTTTTTTTTTTTTTTAATCTATATTTGTTTCCATTTTTATTCATTCAGATAAGGTGTTTCAGAGGATTGTTTGAAGGTACGTGGTTGGGAACTTAAAATCTAAATTATTAGAGTTTTAAGCTGTCTTGCCCTCTGCAAAGCTACCTGTGATTATAAAAGAGACGTGAATAGACCTTTTTTTGTTAAAGATTGCTTAAATTCTTATGGTCAGAAAGATGTTCTCTGAAAAATTTTTTGTAGCCTCCTTCTCTATCTGCTAGATTTTTATAAAGTATTTCCTGTTATCTTTGTTTCATAATTGGTGCATGTTTTGTTTTTAATGTTCCTAAAGTTAACCCCTCCCTTCCCCCCACCCATCCATTTCTATGTGGGTACTATGCACATTGCCCTTGTATTACTTGGGGCTTTTAATTAAAAACATCCAATCATGTACAGTTAATCAAACAATTTGAGTATAATAACAGCTATCGTATATTGTGCCTATTTACTGTATATTAGGTCCTATGGTACTCACTTTATATATATGTATTATTTAATTTTGATGATACTCCTATGAAGTTTGTTAGCTATAATTCCAAAAATCCAAAAAGTTTTGAAAACAACTTTTTGTTTTGTTTTGTTTTTTTTTTTTTGAGACAGAGTCTCAAGCTGTTGCCCTGGGTAGTGTGGTGATGTCATAGCTCACAGCAATCTCCAACTCTTAAAATCAAGCAATCCTCTTGCCTCAGTTTTTTTTTTTTTTTTGCAGTTTTTGGCCGGGGCTGGGTTTGAACCCACCACTTCCACACCTCCATCATATGGTGCTGGTGCCCTACTCCTTTGCGCCACAGGCGCCACCCTTTTCTTTCTATTTTTAGTGGAGATGGAGTTCTTGCTTTTGCTCAGGCTGGTTTCAAGCTATCCACCTGCCTCGGTCTCCCAGGGTGCTAGGATTACAGGCATGAGCCACTGTATTCAGCTGGAAAATTGAACTTTTTATTACTTCTTGGTGATAAAACCTAACTGATTGCAGTGATGTAAGGCTATTAGATCTGTTTATCCATCCCATTTAGTGCGAATGTACTTTCATTTTACTTTACTACTAAAATATTAATATGTTTGATAATGGAATGCTTATTGTCTTTTGAAAGCCAGGAAAATTTTGGATTCTGAAGCCTGTGTGCCTCCACAGGATGCAGAAAGGAGCATGTGGATCTGTTAGCTTCTTCACTCCCTAGGTGGAGAAGTGGAGGTGGAGCAGAAAGTAACTTAATGAAATGAGGGGAGACAGTAGTTAAGAAATTGACTGTGTGGGCTGATTTCCTCGATTTATATTCTGACTATATATACTCCATTATAGCTTACTAGCTGTGAGATCTTGGGATCATTACTTGCCCTCTGTATACTTTATTTTCTCATCTTTTTTTTTGTTAATTTTTTTTTTTTTTTTTTTTTGTAGAGACAGAGTCTCACTTTACTGCCCCCGTAGAGTGCCGTGGCGTCACACGGCTCACAGCAACGTCCAGCTCCTGGGCTTACGTGATTCTCTTGCCTCAGCCTCCCGAGCAGCTGGGACTACAGGCGCCTGCCACAACGCCCGGCTATTTTTTGGTTGCAGTTTGGCCGGGGCTGGGTTTGAACCCACAACCCTTGGTATATGGGGCCGGCGCCCTACTCACTGAGCCCCAGGCGCCGCCCTATTTTCTCCTCTTTAACATGGAGGTAGTAATAGTACTTAATAGGTTGCTGTGGTGATTAAATCAGTTAATATAACTGCATCTTTAGAATGTAGTGCTGCTATATAAGTGTTAACTATTACTTTATGAAGTGGGTACTAAGTGGCAGTATTAGGATGTGACAACAGCCCTTGAAGTGGCAGTGTTAGAATGTAACATCAGCCCTTGAAGTCCCTTAGTGGGTTTACTTGAATATCTACTGAATCTTATTCCTATTGTAATATGCTCTACAGTATAATTGCCATCTATTTTTTTTTTTTTTTTTTTTGTAGAGACAGAGTCTCACTGTACCGCCCTCGGTAGAGTGCCGTGGCGTCACACGGCTCACAGCAACCTCTAACTCTTGGGCTTACGCGATTCTCTTGCCTCAGCCTCCCGAGCAGCTGGGACTACAAGCGCCCACCACAACGCCCGGCTATTTTTTGGTTGCAGTTTGGCCGGGGCTGGGTTTGAACCCACCACCCTCGGCATATGGGGCTGGCGCCCTACTCACTGAGCCACAGGCGCCGCCCAATATAATTGCCATCTTTAAAATACTTTAAAAGAATATGTAGGCTCGGCACCTGTGGCTCAAGCGGCTAAGGCGCCAGCCATATACACCCGAGCTGGCGGGTTCTAATCCAGCCCAGGCCCACCAAACAACAGTGACGGTTGCAAGCAAAAAAATAGCCGGGCGTTGTGGCAGGTGCCTGTAATCCCAGCTACCTGGGAGGCTGAGGCAAGAGAATTGCTTGAGCCCAGGAGTTGGAGGTTGCTGTCAGCTGTAATGCCATAGCACTCTACCCAGGGTGACAGCTTGAGGCTCTGTCTCAAAAAAAAGGAATATGTAGAAGTTTCAGATAGTTTCAAATAGTGCTGATGAAGTATAACTTTTCCCTTTTTAATTAGAAAGAATGTTGTTTTACTAGGGAGTGAGATAACAGAGCTGTTTGCATAATGGAAGGTGGGGGGGCACTTGTCAATCTTTCCTTTCCACTAGCAACTTTAGACAATTGGCTTATGAGGAAATTATAGGCTTTATCATGAAGAGAAGGTTATGGTCTCAGGAAATTTATAAGGCACTTTAGTCCTTATAGTCCTTTTTTTTTTTTTTTGAGACAGAGTCTCAAATTGTTGCCCTGGGTAGAGTGCTGTGGCGTCACAGCTCACAGCAACCTCAAACTCTTGGGCTTAAGCGATTCTCTTGCTTCAGCCTCCCTAAGTAGCTGGGACTATAGGCAACCGCCACACTGCCTGGCTATTTTTTGGTTGTAGTTGTCCTTGTTTGACAGGCCGGGGCTTTGTTCGAACCTGCCAGCTGTGGTGTATGTGGCTAGCACCCTAGTCGCTGCGCTACAGGCGCTGAGCCTAGTCCTTATAGTCTTCTTCCTATGTGCTGTCATCTGTCTTATCTATCTATCTATTTTTGACACAGGTGTTCACTCTTTGGCCAGGTAGAATACAGAGGTGTCATCGTAGCTCACTGAACCATCAGACTTCTGGGCTCAAGTGATCATCCTGCCTCAGCTCTCAAGTAGCGGGGACTACAGGCACATAGCACCACATCTGACACATCTTTAAATTTTTTTTTTTTTTTTGAGACAGAGCCTCAAGCTGTTGCCCTGGGTAGAGTGCTGTGGCATCACAGCTCACAGCAACCTCCAACTCCTAGGCTCAAGCAATTCTCCTGCCTCTGTCTCCCAAGTAGCTGGGACTACAGGCGCCTGCCACAACTCCCGGCTATTTTTTGGTTGCAGCCGTCATTGTTGTTTGGCGGGCCTGGGCTGGATTCGAACCTGCTAGCTCAGTTGTATGTGGCTGGTGCCTTAGCTGCTTGAGCCACAGGCACTGAGCCACATCTTTAAATTTTTTTAGAGCCAGCATCTCAATAATTGCCTGGGCTGGTCTCAAACTCCTGGGATCAATAGATCCTCCAACCTCAGCCTCCCAAAGTACTAGGATTATTGGCATTAGCCACTGCATTTCACCCTATATGCTTTTTTTTTTTTTTGGCCGGGGCTGGGTTTGAACCTGCCACCTCCGGCATATGGGACTGGCGCCCTACTCCTTGAGCCATAGGTGCCACCCCCTATATGCTTTTTAAAATTAAAAAGGTCCTGGCTCTGTGTCTATAGCTCTGTGGCTCGGGCTCCAGCCACATACACCGGAGCTGGCGGGTTTGAATGCAGCCCAGGCCTGCCAAACAACGACAACTACAACCAAAAAATAGCTGGGCATTGTGGCGAGTGCCTGTAGTCCCAGCTACTTGGGAGGCTGAGGCAAGAGAATCACTTAAGCCCAAGAGTTTGAGGTTTCTGTGTGCTGTGACACCACGGCACTCTACCCAGGGCAACCTAGTGAGACTCTGTCCTGAATAAAAAGGCTCCGTGCCTGTAGCTCAGCGTGGTTAGGGTGCCAGTCACATACACCAGGTTTGAACCCAGCCCAGGCCTGCTAAACAACAATGACAACTGCACCAAAAAAATAGCTGGGCGTTGTGGCCGGCACCTGTAGTTCCAGCTACTTGGGAGGCTGAAGCAAGAGAATCGCTTAAGCCCAAGGGTAAGCTGTGATGCCATGGTACTCTACCGAGGGCAACATAGTGAGACTCTGTCTCAAAAAAAAGGAAAAGGTCTGACTTATGAGAAAGATATTTTGAAGTAAGGGAATCGTTTGAGAACATGTTAGAGAGGGCAGGTGTGGTGGTTCATGCCTCGTAATCCTAGCACTCTGGGATTGGGAGGCCCAGGCAGGTTGATTGCCTGAGCTCAGGAGTTTGTGACCGCCTGAGGAAGAGCGAGACCCTGTTTCTACAAAATAGCCGGGCATTGTGGCAGGTATCCGTAAATCCCAACTGCTTGTAATCACTTGAGCCCAAGAGTTTCAGGTTGCTCTGAGCTATACCATGGCACTCTACCCAGGGTGACATAGTGAGATTCTGTTTTACACAAAAAAATAAAAATAGGTTAAAAACATCATTCTCCTTTACTACATACCTGAGCTTTTTTTTCTTTTCTGTTTTGAAATAGAGTATCAAGGGCGGTGCCTGTGGCTCAGCGGGTAGGGCGCCAGCCCCATATGCCGAGGGTGGCGGGTTCAAACCCGGCCCCGGCCAAACTGCAACCAAAAAATAGCCAGGCGTTGTGGCGGGCGCCTGTAGTCCCAGCTACTCGGGAGGCTGAGGCAAGAGAATTGCTTAAGCCCAGGAATTGGAGGTTGCTGTGAGCTGTGTGATGCCGCGGCACTCTACCGAGGGCCATAAAGTAAGACTCTGTCTCTACAAAAAAAAAAAAAAAAGAAAAAAGAAATAGAGTATCAAGCTGTATCAACCCTGGGTAGAGTGCTATGGTGTCACAGCTCACAGCAACCTCCAACCCTTGGTCTTAAGCGATTCTCTTGCCTCAGCCTCCTAAGTAGCTGGGACTACAGGTGCCGCCACAACGCCCAGCTAGGGCTTTTTTTTGGTTGTAGTTATCATCATTGTTGTTTGGTGGGCCTGGCCTAGATTCGAACCCACCAGCTCCAGTGTATGGCTGGCACCCTAGCTGCTGGAGCTACAAGTGCTTGAGTCTGAGCATTTTTTTTTTTTTTTTTGAGACAGAGTCTCACTTCGTCGTCCTGGGTAGAGTGCTGTGGCATCACAGCTCACAGCAGCCTCCAGCTCTTGGGCTTAGGCGATTCTCTTGCCTCAGCCTCCTGAGTAGCTGGGACTACAGGTGCCCTCCACAACACCCGGCTATTTTTTTGTTGCAGTTTGGCCGGGGCCAGGCTTGAACCCACCACCCTTGGTATTATGGGGCCAGCGCCCTACTCACTTGAGCCAGGAGCCTGAGCATTTTTTTCTTTCTTTCTTTTTTTTTTTTGTTTGAGACAGAGCCTCAAGCTATCACCCTGGATAGAGTGCTGTGATGTCACAGCTCACAACAACCTCCATCTCCTGGGCTTAAGCGATTGTCTTGCCTCAGCCTCCTGAGTAGCTGGGACTACAGGCGTCTGTCTGCCATGCCCTAACACCTGGCTATTTTTTGGTTGTAGTTGTCATTGTTTGGCAGGCCCAGGCCAGATTAGAACCTGCTAGCTCTTGGTGTATGTAGCTGGCACCTTAGCAGTTTGAGCTACAGGTGCCACCAGAGCATTTTTTTCTTAAGTTCAAAGATAAACTATAGCCACAATACTTTTCAAATGTTTGGAAAGAATAAGAGTACTTTTATCTTGAGGGCACCTGTGGCTCAGTGGATAGGGCACTGGCCCCATATACCAAGGGTGGCGGGTTCAAACCTGGCCCCAGCCAAACTACAACAAAAAAATAGCCAGGTATTGTGGCGGGTGCCTGTAGTCCCAGCTACTTGGGAGGCAGAGGCAAGAGAATTGCCTAAGCCCAGGAGTTGGAGGTTGCTGTGAGCTGTGACACTACGGCACTCTACTGAGGGTGACAAAATGAGACTCTGTCTCTAAAAAAGAAAAAAAAAGAGTACTTTTATCTAATTTATATTTAATGTTTCATTATTCTATCTTTTTACTTACTAAATAATGGGATCAGATTAGTATATCTGAGCTTAAGTTTATACCAAAGATTTAGAGACACTTATGATCATATCACTATACAGTCTGAAACTTTACTGGTCTTCTCTTCTTTAAGAGACTAATTATTCTCTATCTACCACATTTCTTAGCCTAACAACCCCCTTTCCTGAAACATTCATGTACATGACTGCCTCTCTTTCTGCCAGATGGATTATTGCTTAAACCTCTGAATCCTTACCAACATTCAAAAATGGATAACTAGTCTTCACTATTTGGTACTCCCTGTTTTGCTGTTCACTTAATTTCTTTAGGCCCTTCTAGGTCCATTTCCCCTAAAAGTCCCCCCACCTTTTTTTTTTTTTTTTTGAGACAGAGTCTTACTATGTTGTCCTCCGTAAAGCGCTGTGGTATCACAGCTCACAGCAACCTCAAACTCTTTGGGCTTAAGTGATAGTCTTGCCTCAGCCTCCCAAGTAGCTGGGACTACAGCCGCCTGCCACAGTGCCTGGCTACCCTACAAAGCCCATTTCCTAATCCTAATCCACAGTGATTCCTTGCCCTCTGAAGTCTACCTAGCAATGACTATTGCTTTCTGGTCTTTATCACCTAAAGCTGGGTTCTAGGGTTAGGACTGTGTTTTACACTACTAGACTAATTAGCACTTTTTTATTTTTTTTGAGATACTCAGCCCCCAGTAGAGTGCTGTAGCATCATAGCTTACAGCAACCTTGAACTCTTGGGCTCAAGTGACCTTTTTGCCTCAGTTTTTCACTTTTAGTAGAGATAGGTCTCCCTGTTGCTCAGACTGGTCTCAGACTCTTTAGCTCAAGCAATCCATCCTCGACCTCCCACGGCGCCTGGCCCTAGCATACTTGTTTTTGAATATAGATTTGTGTTTAATGGTACTTGGTGAATTTGCTGGAATTTACATTTAAGTAGGAGAGATTTTCTTTTTTATATAGTTGATCCTCTGAATGATGACCATCCAAAGGATTATAACAAACTGGTCAACATACAGAGGTAGTCATCTTAAGGAAGCAGGTCTCCTGTACTGATTTGTACATGTGGTACATGTCTGGTCTATGAGAATTAGGTCCACTTAAGGAGGTAGTCAACTTCGGAGGTTCTGCTGTAGTTGCTGTGCTTAAAGTGTTGTGAGAACTGAGATAAACTGAATTTCAGATTATGCTTTTAAAAATTTTTATAACTTTTTTTGTTTTTTTTTTTGTAGAGACAGAGTCTCACTTTATGGCCCTTGGTAGAGTGCCGTGGCCTTACACAGCTCACAGCAACCTCCAACTCCTGGGCTTAAGCGATTCTCTTGCCTCAGCCTTCCGAGTAGCTGGGACTACAGGCGCCCGCCACAATGCCCGGCTATTTTTTGGTTGCAGTTTGGCCGGGGTCGGGTTTGAACCCACCACCCTCGGTATATGGGACGGGCGCCTTACCGACTGAGCCACAGGCGCCGCCCTTTTATAACTTTTTAATTTAATTAATTAATTAATTTTTGTTTTTTTGAGGCAGAGTCTCACTCTGTCACCCTGAGAGTGCTGTGGCATAGCTCGCAGCAACCTGAAACTCTTGGGCTCAAGTGATCCTCTTGCCTCAGCTTCCCCAGTAGCTGGGACTATAGATGCTTGCCACCACGGCCTGGCTAGTTTTTCTGTTTTTTGCTAGAGAGGGTCTCACTCTTGCTCAAGATGGTTTGGAACTCCTGAGCTCAGGGGATCCCAGCATATGGGGCTGGGTTTGAACCCAGCACCTCCAGCATATGGGGCTGGCGCATTACTCCTTTGAGCCACAGGGCCGCCCGAGCATTTTTTTCTTAAGTTCGAAGATAAACTATAGCTACAATATAGTTTACAAATTTTTGGAAACAATGATAGAGTACCTTTATCTAATTTATATTCCATATTTCATTATTTCATCATTTTTCCAACGAAAATTTATTTCAAAGCTTTTTTGTCTTCTAGTAAATGTTTATGTATTATATTTAGATGTAAAATAACTTAGAAATTTTTGTAATTATTAAATGATTATATAAGGACTATTCCTCAGTTTGGATTTGATATTAACTCCTGAGAGATTCAAATTATACAAGCAATGTTGTGTTCTTGGGGTACCACATCTTCAGGCACATGATAGCTGTTTGCCCTCATTGGTGATGGTCACTTTGATTCTCTGTTAATTTAGGGTGCTGTCCTGTTTCTCCACTGTGTTTAATTGCTATGTCTCTTGTGCTAATACTTTCTCAATAATAATAATAATGTACATTTAGGGTTTTTTTCCATTTAAAAAAATTTTGTTTTGTAAAAAAAGGTCTCATTATGTTGCCCAGGATGGCCTCAAAATCCCAGGCTCAACCAGTCTTTTCTCCTCAGCTTCCAAAGTAGCTGGGACTACAGGTGTGCCTGGCTTAGATAAAAATTTTTGACAGAGCCTCAAGCTGTTGCCCTGGGTAGAGTGCCATGGCATCACAGCTCACAGCAACCACCTCAAACTCCGGGGCTCAAGCGATTCTCTTGCCTCTGCCTCCCAAGTAGCTGGGACTACAGGCACCCGCCACAACGCCCAGCTATTTTTTTTTTTTTGGTTGCAGCTGTCGTTGTTTGATGGGCCTGGGCTGGATTCAAACCTGCCACCTCAGGTGTATGTGGCTGGAGCCCCAGCTGCTTGAGCCACAGGCTCCGAGCCTAGATAGACTTTTTTTTTGTCTAAGACAGAGTTTTACTTTGTTGTCCTCGGTAGAGTGTTATGGCGTCACACCTCACAGCAACCTCCAACTCTTGGGCTTAGGTGATTCTCTTGCCTCAGCCTCTGGAGTAGCTGGGACTACAGGGCCCGCCACAAGGCCTAGCTATTTTTTTTTGTTGTTGTTGTTGTTGCAGTTTGGCTGGGGCCGGGTTCGAACCCGCCACCCTCGGAATATGGAGCTGCTGCCCTACTCACTGAGCCACAGGCCCTGCCGTAGATAAACATTTTAAAAAGTTATTTTAATTGAGTAAAAAAGAAAGTCTCATTAAACAATGTTTCATCTTAACTATTAAGTTCAGTAGTGTTAAGTATATTCACAATGTTGTAAAACAATCTCCAGAAGTTTTCCATCTTGTAAAACTGTGATTCATATTGAGTAAGCAACAGTTTTCCATTTCCTCCTTCCCCTGTGGCAGTTCCCATTCTACAGTCTCTGTGAATTTCACTACTTCAGATAACCTCTTTTATAAGTGGATTTGCAGATCATCTTTTAGTGATTGACTTACTCACTTAGCATAATATTCTCAAGGCTGATTCATGTTCTAGCATGTGGCACAGTTTCCTTTTTCAGATGGAAAAATATGTGTTGCCTGTATAAGTACCACGTTTTGTTTACCTGTTCATTGGTTAGAAGATACTTGTGTTCCTCCCATCTAATATCTCTTTGAGATTATGCTTTTACTTCCTTTGGATATATATACCCAGAAGTGGGATTGCTGAATTATATGATAAATCTATTGTTAATTTTTTGAGGAGTATGTGTATAGCTTGTTGGATTAAATTCTTTATTGCATTTAACTGACTAGTGAATTAATTTAGTTTGTTATGAGATTAAACTTTGATATAATAACCAATCTCATGAGGAGCTGAAATGTGAATCCAAATAAGCTTGCTTCACAGTTTTCCCTCTTTTATGATTTAACCTGTTGCTAATTGTAAGGAGAGGTAGTTTTTGAAAGAAACATCTGCTTGAAATGAAATAAATCTGGGTGTTATTTTTTTAAGTGGCTAATTGCATATAATTTTTTCCTACTGTAAGTTTTTTCTATTAAGAGAAGACTTCTTGGAGAAAAGAGCTCCTTTTTGTCTTCTGTTGATCTATTATTTGGTGGGAGGGAAGTTTGGTTCAGTCAGAACATGGGACCTCTCAGCTAACCCTCCTGAATTTGTTTCCTAAGCTTTGAATTCCTTAGGACCTTGTTTGCTTGCTTAAAGTTTATAATAATACCTTTGCTTTTTTCCCCCTTTTAGTGTATATTATTTTAAAAAGAATTACCTCTTTAGTTGCAGCTTGGTAGTAAGAATTGGAGGGAAGAAAATCAGTTGTGTGCTGTTAAACTGTTGAAAACCTGAAGGAAAATATATAATCCTAGGTCAGAAATGAGTTTATTAAGGTTGCCGTGAGTTAATGCTGATGACCACTATATCAGCATTTAAAAAACATTTGGGCCAGATGTGGAGGCTCACGCCTGTAATCCTAGCACTTTGGGAGGCTAAGGCAGGTGGATTGCTGGAGCTCACAGGTTCAAGACCAGCCTGAGCCAGAGCAAGACCTCATGTCTAAAAACAAGTGTGTGTTGTGAACGCCTCTACCAAGGGCGACAAAATGAGACTCTGTCTAAAAAAAAAAAAAAAAAAAAAATCGGAAAATAATAAGTAAGAATTATAAGTAAGTCTAAGTTAAAAAAATAGGTAGTTGATGTTAGAAAAATGGACCAAATACCACAATTTCATAATTTTTTTTTCAGTAGGCAAATAAAGGATTATTCATTTAGTCAAGCTAAAAGTCATCAGTAAAATTCAGACTTTTTTTTTTTTTGTGACAGAATCTCACTATATTGCCCTTGTCAAGGTGCTGTGGTGTCACAGCTCACAGAAACCTCAAACTCTTGGGCTCAAGAGATTCTCTTGCCTCAGCCTCCCTTGTAGCTGGGACTACAGGCACCCATCACAACGGCCAGCTATTTTTTTGTTTGTTTGTTTGTTTTTAGCAGGCTCCGGCCAGGTTTGAACCCACTAGCTCTGGTGCATGTGGCCGGCGCCCTAACTGCTGAGCTATGGGCACCGAACCAAATTCAGACATCTTAAATGGAACCCAAATACTAGCAAACATTTTCATAACATTTAAAATTATGACAAATATTCTACATTTATATTTGTCTCACCTTTGCATTAGACTGAAGTTGATTTTCACAGTGATTACCTCCTGCCTTGACACAAAGTAACTATTAAACTTTAGTATTTTCCTCCCTCAGTTTTGGTACATTACTCTTAAATTATTAAAAAGATAGCTTATTTTTTTTGTTTTTTTTTTGTAGAGACAGAGTCTCACTTTATGGCCCTCGGTAGAGTGCCGTGGCATCACACAGCTCACAGCAACCTCCAACTCCTGGGCTTAAGCGATTCTCTTGCCTCAGCCTCCCGAGTAGCTGGGACTACAGGCGCCTGCCACAACGCCCGGCTGTTTTTTGGTTGCAGTTCAGCCTGGGCTGGGTTTGAACCCGCCACCCTCGGTATATGGGGCCGGCGCCTTACCGACTGAGCCACAGGCGCCGCCCTAAAAACGATAGCTATTTTTAAAACTTTATTTTGAATTAGAGATTCACAGAAAGTTGTGAAGATAGTACAGAGAGGTCTCTTAGACTATCTGGTTTTCCTTAGAAGCTATTTTTTTTTTGTAGAGACAGAGTCTCACTCTATGGCCCTCAGTAGAGTGCCGTGGCCTCGCACAGCTCACAGCAACCTCCAACTCCTGGGCTTAAGCGATTCTCCTGCCTCAGCCTCCCGAGTAGCTGGGACTACAGGCGCCAGCCACAACGCCCGGCTATCCTTTGGTTGCAGTTTGGCTGGGGCTGGGTTTGAACCTGCCACCCTCGGTATATGGGGCCGGTGCCCCGCTCGCTGAGCCACAGGCGCCGCCCCCTTAGAAGCTATTTTTAATTAACACTTTCCACACCAGAAAATTTTTTTTTTCCTTGAGGCCACGGTGTCTTTTTATCAAAATAGAATAAAAACTTTAAAAACAACAATCCTTTCTAAATTTATGAAAAACTTTTTCTTTATTTCTTTTCTTTGAGACAGAGTCTTAAGCTGTTGCCCTGGGTAGAGTGCTGAGGCATCACAGCTCACAGCAACCTCCAACTCTTAGGCTCAAGAGATCCTCTTGCCTCAGTTTTTCTATTTTTGGTAGAGACGGAGTATCGCTTTTGCTCAGGCTGGTCTCAAACTCCTGAGCTCAAGTAATCCACCTGCCTCAGCCTCCCAGAGTGCTAGGATTATAGGCTGAGCCACCGAGACCAGCCTTTTCTTTATTTCTGTGAGTTATACACAGTTATATGTTATGTAGTGCTAGAATCTTTATGTTAGACATCATGTGAATTGAATGTGACTCATGACATACTTACTGAATTTGTTTCTGAGAATTGAATCCTTTGTCATTCCACAAGTATTTAGTTGTGTCTGAAGTGGACTTTTGGTAGTCCTGGATGGTGACCTCTGAGTCATACCCTCAAAGTATGTCTAACAATGTCACATTGTTGCATGCTATCATAAGGATTTCCTCTCTTGATCAAAGAATGTTCAAAGAGCTGGCAGGCAAACATTCAAGGTGAAAGGAGCAAGGGGAAGTTAGGGTCATCATAGAACCCTGTCTAACATGTGGACAGCGCATGGGAAGGCCAGCTGGAGTAGGGAAACGGGAGGTGGGGGAGACAGCCAATGGACAAGTGAAAACATTGAGCAGAGGTTTTACAACTTCATGAGGCTCAAAACTAGATGTGAATTAAATTAAATAAAATAGAACTCACATGGCAGTTAATGTGTTACATCAAATATTTGAAACCATTTTTTCTTTTTTTTTTTTGAGACGGAGTCTTACTATGTTGTCCTCCATAGAGTGCCGTGGCGTGACAGCTCCTAGCAACCTCAAACTCTTGGGCTTAAGTGATTCTCTTGCCTCAGCCTCCCAAGTAGCTGGGAGTACAGGTGCCTGCCACAACGCCTGGCTATTTTTTGTTGCAGTTGTCATTGTTTTTTTAGCTGGCCCGGGCCAGGTTCAAACCCGCCAGCCTTGATGAAAGTGGCTGGCGCTGTAACCACTGTGCTATGGACTCCGAGCCATCAAATATTTTTCCTTTAGAATTTTTCGGTAGTGGTTAAAGAGGACTGAAAATAGGTAGGGGTTTATTAGAATGAGTCACTGGTGCCTTAATGTCTTCATGCTGTACAAAGAAGGAGTAGGGGAAAGAGTGATAGGTACTTTGTGTCTTATTGCTCACCTCTTACAGAGTATTTGTAAAAAGTTCTCTTAGAAAAAGTTAGAACAGAGGATACCAGTCAGCTTTTCACCTAGCCATTTACTTATTAAAATCTTATTATGCCAGGTTCACCACTCTCTGAAGCATTCACTTGACACATAAATGTCTTTTCACCTTAGAAAAGATAAAGGAAAGTTGCTTGCTAAAAATTGAAAATTCTGGGTTCCACTGTAACAATGATTCATTGTTAGGGCAGAGTTTAGGAAGTTTCATTTTAAACATTCCAAGGTGTTGTGATGAAGATTTTCACAGATACTTGAGCAATTAGGATTCAGGGTTTTTAAGGGATCACAGTTCTTTCTATTTGATTTTCTTATTAAGGTTATGGTTTGATAGTTTAGTGACTAGAAATCTCTTTTATATCTGGAACCATATATACTTAAATACATACATTAAATAGATTCATTGTAGTTTCAAGTATATTTTACTGTTTTGTTTTAAGAGATAGAGTCTTGCTCTGTTGCCCCGGCTAGGATGTAGTGACATCATCAAAGCTTACTGCAACCTTGCTTAAGCAATCCTCCATGCTCATTCTCCTGAGTGGTTGGGAGTATAGGCATCCACCACAATGTCCAACTAATTTTTCTATTTTTATAGAGATGGGGTCTTGCTCTTGCTCAGGCTGGTCTCAAACTCCTAAGCCAAGTGATCCTTCTGCCTCAGTCTCCCAGAGTACTGGGATTACAGATCTCAGCCACCATGTCCAGCCCTACTTTTCTTATACACTGATTTTATTTCAATTATTGTGTGACTCTTGAAATTGATTTCATAACCAATATCTCCATTTTCAGTTTGATAACACTGCCCTAGGTATTATCATCCATATAAAGCAAATAGTATGATTACTGAAATGAAGCAAGGACATGTGATTCTCCTTTTCCTACTATTTAAAATTTATTTTTTAGTTTTAGTTTTTTTTTTTTTAAAGAAAGTCTTTACTTTGTCATCCTCAGTAGAATTCTGTGGTGACACAGATCACAGCAACCTCAAACTCTTAGGGTCAAGCAATCCTCTTGTATCAGCCTCCCAAGTAGCTGGGACTACCGGTGTCTGTCACAATGCCTGACTATTTTTTTTAGAGATGGAGGTCTTGCTCTTGTTCAGGCTGGTCTTTATTTTATTTATTTATTCATTTATTTTTTGCAGTTTTGGCCTGGGCTTGGTTTGAACCCGCCACCTCCGACGTATGGGATCAATGCCCTACTCCTTTGAGCCACAGGCCCTTTGTTTTTTATGTTTTTGAGACAGAGTCTCAAGCTGTCGCCCTAGGTGCTGTAGTGTCACAGCTCACAGAAAGTTCAAACTCTTGGGCTTAAGCAATTCTCTTGCCTCAGCCTCCCAAATAGCTGGGACTACAGGTGCTTGCCACAACCCCTGGCTGTTTTTCTTTTTTTTTTTGTCATTGTTGTTTTAGCTGGCCCAAGCTAGGCTTGAACCTGCCAGCCTTGGTGTATGTGGCCAGCATCCTACCCACTGAGCTATGAGTGCCGCCATTCAGGCTAGTCTTGAACTCCTGAGCACAGGCCATCCACCTGCCTCAGCCTTCTAAGTAGCAAGGACCACAGAGGTGCCATCACATAGTCCCCTTTTTCTTTTTAAAGTAGTCTTTTTGGTCCTTTGAAAATGTTTTATTATTATTTAGAAATATTTTCTTTCTGGGTGGCACCTGTGGCTCAGCAGATAGGGCGCTGGCCCCATATACTGAGGGTGGTGGGTTCGAACCCGGCCCTGGCCAAACTGCAACAAAAAATAGCTGGGCTTTGTGGCTGGTGCCTGTAGTCCCAACTATTGGGGAGGCTGAGGCAAGAGAATAGCCTAAGCCCAGGAGTTGGAGGTTGCTGTGAGCTGTGATGCAACACGCTATAGCACTCTATCAACGGCAATAAAGTGAGACTCTGTCTCTTTTTTTCTGTAGAGACAGAGTCTCACTTTATGGCCCTCGGTAGAGTGCTGTGGCCTCACACAGCTCACAGCAACCTCCAACTTCCGGGCTTAAGCAATTCTCTTGCCTCAGCCTCCCGAGCAGCTGGGACCACAGGCGCCCGCCACAACGCCCGGCTATTTTTTGGTTGCAGTTTGTCCAGGGCCGGGTTTGAACCTGCCACCCTCGGTATATGGGGCCGGCGCCCTACCGACTGAGCCACAGGCGCCGCCCGAGACTCTGTCTCTTAAATAAAAAAAAAAAAGAAGGAAAGAAATATTTTTTCTTAGCCGGGCGTTGTGGCCGGCGCCTGTAGTCCCAGCTACTCAGGAGGCTGAGGCAAGAGAATCGCTTAAGCCCAAGAGTTGGAGGTTGCTGTGAGCCGTGTGACGCCACGACACTCTACCGAGGGCGGTACAGTGAAACTCTGTCTCTACAAAAAAAAAAAGAAATATTTTTTCTGCTTCATCAATTATTCACTATGCACAGTTAATCGGTTTGGTTTCTTTTTTTTTTTTTGTTTTCTTTCCTTTTGATAGCCTGTAATTTCATTTCATAATTCAGCACAATTAGGTGCTTCCCTATGTTATTAAAAACATTTAATGCTTGAGTATTTTGTAAGTTTATGTGGCAAAGGCAAATTAAAAAATAATCCAGGCCTGGTGCCTGTAGTTCAGTAGTTAGGGCACTGGCCACATACACCTGGGCTAGCAGGTTCGAACCTGGCCTGGGTCTGCTAAACAACAATGACAACTGCAGTAACAACAAAAAAATAGCCAGGCGTTGTGGCAGGCATTTGTAGTCCTAGCTACTTGGGAGGCTGAGGCAAGAGAATCATTTAAGCTCTAGAGTTGGAGATTGCTGTGAGCTGTGATACCATATCACTCGACTGAGGGCGACATAGACTGTGTCAAAAAAAAAAAAAAAAAAATCCAAGTGTAGAGGCACACGGGCCTGTTGTCCCAGCTACTCAGAATGCTAAGGTGAAAGAATTGCTTGAGCCCTGGAGTTCAAGATCAGCCCTGGCAACATAGTGAGAGACCCTCTAAATAAAGAAAGAAAGGAAAATGAAAAAGGAAGAAAGAAAAAAAAATCAAGGCCGTATTCAGAGGCTCATGCCTGTCAATCTTAGCTTGTTTGGGAGGCCAAAGCAGGAGAATTGCTTGAGCAAGGACATTAAGATAATTATGGTTTAGTTATTCCTAATTATAAAGAAGGTCTTTACTATGGAAATATGTGAAAGTTTAATGGGGGTAAAATGATGGCTTCTTAAGAGTTAGAAAGTCTTACTAACATAAATAGTGGCCTTCACCTCAGGTAAGTCATACTGTTTTATATAGGTCTATGAGACTGGGCATAGTGGCTCGTGCCTGTAATTCTAGCACTCTGGAAGGCTGAGGTAGGTGGATTGCCCTGAACTCATGATTCGACACCAGCCTGAGCAAGAGCAAGACTCCATCTCTAAAAATAGCTAGGTGTTGTGGCGGTGCCTGTAGTCCCAGCTACTTGGGAAGCTTGAGCCCAAGAGTTCGAGGTTGCTGTGAGCTATGATGCCATGCACTGTACTGAAGGTGACTAAATGACACACTCTCTCAAAAAAATAGAATAATATAGTTGTATGTTAAAGGCAAAAAATCACCTCTTTTATACTATCATCTTAAAACAGTGGATATTGAGCACCTGTACACTGTACAAGAAAAGATTCAGTGTTCAAAGTGCCTTTCAATTAAGTAGGCGGGAAGCAAACATAAATAAGAAAGTAACTTTCTGTGAAGTCTGATACAATGAGGGAGGATGGCTTTCCTCTTTGAAATAGCTCAGACCTAAACTTATCCTACCTTAATGTAAAAAATGCTTTCCTTTCCCTTTATGGTCTGTAAGTATTTGCTGTTAACTTTTCTTTTCTTTTTAGAGTTTCATTATGTAACTCCTGGTAGAGTGCCGTAGCTGGGACTATAGGCAACTGCCACAATGCTCAGCTATTTTTTTTAGAGACAAGAGTCTCACTTTGTTGCCCTCAGTAGAGAGCTGTGGTGTCACAGCTCACAGCAACCTCCAGCTTTTGGGCTTGGGTGATTCTCTTGCCTCAGCCTCCCGAGTAGCTGGGCCTACAGGCGCCCGCCACAACGCCCAGCTATTTTTTTTGTTGCAGTTTAGCCGGGGCTGGGTTTGAACCTGCCACCCTCGGTATATGGGGCTGGTGCCCTACTCACTGAGCTACAGGCACCGCTCTCGGATTTTTTTGTTGTTGTAGTTGTTGTTTAGCAGGCCCAGACCGGATTCAAACCTGCCAGCCCTGGTGTATGTGGCTGGTGCCCTAACACCTGAGCTATGGGCGCCCTGCCTATTTGGTGTAACTTGTTGGTTTGTAGTAGCCAAGCTAAAAAGAAAAGTATTTATTTATTTATTTTATTTTTTTTGAGACCGAGCCTCAAGCTGTCTCTCTGGGTAGGGTGCTGTGTCATCACAGCTCACAGCAACCTCCAACTCCTGACCTCAAGCAAGTCTCCTTCCCCCGCCTCCCAAGTAGCTGGGACTACAGGCACCCACCACAACACCGGGCTATTTTTTGGTTGCAGCCGTCATTGTTGTTTGGTGGGCCAGGCTGGATTTGAACCCGCCAGCTCAGGTGTATGTGGCTGGCGCCTTAGTTGCTTGAGCCACAGGTGCCGAGCCAAAAGAAACGTATTTAGATGTTAGAAACCAGATACGGGATGTATGTTTGTTTTTTTCTAAAACCTTGCTGATATTTAGTTGTGTCTGCAGCTGTTAGTACCAAATCTCAAGATTTCCTCCCAGTAAAGGTATTCTGAATCTTTTGGGGAACATAACATATTAAAGAACCTGAGAACCAAAGACATATAAAAACAGACACATGGCAGAGCACAGTGGCTCACACCTGTAATCTTAGCACTGTAGGAGGCCGAGGCTGGTGGATCCTCTACACTCAGGAGTTTAGACTAGCCTGAGCAAGAGTGAGATCCTGTCTCTACCAAAAATAGAAAAACTAGCTGGCATGGTGGCACTGTGAGCTATGACGCCATGGCACTCTACCCAGGGTGACCTAGTGAGACTGTCTCAACCCCCCCCCCCCAAAAAAACAAATCATTTGCACTTAGCTTTTCCAGTCGTACCTGACTGAATGCCTGGAGCCAGTTTTTGGATTCTGAGCACCTTTGCACCTTTGCCACATAGCATTGTACTGTGTGTTAGATAGTGCTTAAAATTAGACATGTTAACATACATGCTAAAATTATTTGATAGTGTAATTTGACTTATGTGAAGGAAATTGAATATAGCAAGTTTAGTTTAATGGTCATGGTCTTGATAGTTAGCCCAGACACATTATCACAGTTATTTCTAAGTCTATGTGAAATATAAGGGTATTGACTGACGTCTTTTTTTTTTCTTTTTTCTTTTTTTTTTTTTTTTGTAGAGACAGAGTCTCACTTTATGGCCCTCGGTAGAGTGCCATGGCATCACACAGCTCACAGCAACCTCCAACTCCTGGGCTTAAGTGATTCTCTTGCCTCAGCCTTCCGAGTAGCTGGGACTACAGGCGCCTGCCACAACGCCCAGCTATTTTTTGGTTGCAGTTTGGCTGGGGCCGGGTTTGAACCTGCCACCCTCGGTATATGGGGCTGGCGCCTTACCGACTGAGCCACAGGCGCCGCCCCCTGACGTCTGTTTTTTATAAACTGAGAATTTCAACTTCAAAGATTTGTATTCTGTACTAGTGTTTTGTAAACTGGGTCTGGAACCATAAAGGAGTATTGAAATCAATTTAATGGGTTTGACTAGCATTATAACAAATGAAGTAGGCTAGGAGCAGTGGCTCATGCCTGTAATCCCAGTTCTGTGGGAGGTTGAAAGGGTTAGGCCCAGGAGTTCCAGGCTGCCAGTGACCTATGATGATGCCACTGCACTCCAGCTCAGACAACAGAGCAAGACCCTGTCTCAAAAGAACAACAACAAAAAATAAATAAAAATTAACTAGACCAGAGGAGAAAAAAGTCATTTTGTATTACAATGTAATACAGTGTTAAGTATTTGATGAAACTTTTGCATAAATGTGTCTGTGTATGCACACATAAATGTATTTTATTGGGGTACAATGTAAAAATATTTCTTAATGTGAGATACAGTTTAGCAAGCTACAGCTATATTCCTATTTGCTTTGGAGGTAATTCAAGTGTCTCAGTTCCTTGTATTTCTCTGTTTTTGAGAGAGACAGAATAAGAGGCTTAAAAGTTCAGATGCAAGAATGAAGGAGCAACTTTCTTTGAATCTTTAGTAATTAACCAATAAAGTTGAGATGGAATTTTACTTACTCAGTATTTCTGGGTAGTGAAGGCTGAATTTACTCAGTGAAGTTTTTGAAAGCTGTTATAACCAGAGAAAGATACACATGTATATCAGTTGCATTTACTGAAAATGTTGTATACGGTTACATAATGCTTATTATTAAGCTATCTGAGAGGACATTTTTGTCTGATTCAAAACTGGAAGGATTTATTTTAAGTAAAGTCAGCTATTCTGGCATTGCTTAGGAAAACCATTTGTTTTTTACCAAAAATGTAAAACCAAAAGTAAACAGTAGGTCTTAACTTAATGTCTTTTTTTTCTTTCGTTTCTTTTAAAGGTTTGGACCCCATGGAATCCCTGTGACAGTATTTCCCAAAAGGGAATATAACGGTAAACCTGAAGCGATGCAGCTCCAAAGTAATACATTCCAAGAACGGACAGAAGTCAAGCGTGAAGTGAATGGTGCTGTTCCTGATGACCCTTCTCCTGTCCCGCCTCCCGAGCTGAACTTGGCTGAAAGCCTGTGGACTTCCAAACCACCACCTCTCTTCCATGAAGGAGCACCTTATCCCCCCCCTTTGTTTATCAGGGACACATATAACCAGTCAATACCTCAGCCACCTCCTCGGAAAATTAAGCGACCCAAACGAAAAATGTACAGGGAAGAACCCACTTCAATAATGAATGCTATTAAACTACGACCCAGGCAAGTCTTGTGTGATAAATGTAAAAACAGTGTTGTTGCTGAAAAAAGGGAAATTAGAAAAGGTAGTAGTGCAAGTGACTCTTCTAAATATGAAGATAAAAAACGGAGAAATGAAAGTGTAACTACTGTGAACAAAAAACTGAAAACTGACCAGAAAGTGGATGGGAAAAACCAAAATGAAAGCCAGAAAAGAAATGCTGTGGTTAAGGTTTCAAATATTGCTCACAGCAGAGGCAGAGTAGTGAAAGTTTCTGCTCAGGCAAATACATCAAAAACTCAATTAAGCACTAAAAAAGTGCTCCAGAGTAAGAACATGGATCATGCAAAAGCTCGGGAGGTGTTAAAAATTGCCAAAGAAAAGGCACAGAAGAAGCAAAGTGAAACCTCTACTTCCAAAAATGCACATTCAAAAGTCCACTTCACACGTCGATATCAGAATCCTAGCTCAGGTTCCCTTCCACCTCGGGTTCGTTTAAAACCACAAAGGTACAGGAATGAAGAAAATGACTCTTCTCTGAAGACAGGACTTGAGAAAATGCGGAGTGGCAAGATGGCGCCCAAACCCCAGTCTCGTTGCACCTCTACCCGCTCAGCAGGTGAGGCCCCTTCAGAAAATCAGAGTCCCTCAAAAGGCCCTGAAGAGGCCAGCAGTGAGGTTCAGGACACAAATGAAGTGCATGTGCCTGGTGAGCAGGATGAAGCACAGACATTGGGCAAAAAGGGCAGCAAAAGCAATATCTCTGTTTATATGACCCTAAATCAAAAGAAATCTGACTCTTCCAGTGCTTCAGTGTGTAGCATTGATAGCACAGATGATTTGAAATCTTCCAACTCTGAGTGTAGCTCTTCTGAAAGCTTTGATTTTCCTCCAGGCAGTATGCATGCACCTTCCACCTCCTCCACTTCCTCCTCTTCAAAGGAAGAGAAAAGGCTCAGTAATTCCTTGAAAATGAAAGTCTTTTCCAAAAACGTCTCTAAATGCGTCACACCAGATGGCAGGACCATATGTGTGGGAGACATTGTTTGGGCCAAGATATATGGCTTCCCTTGGTGGCCAGCCCGTATTCTTACTATAACTGTAAGCCGGAAAGATAATGGCCTTTTAGTCCGACAGGAGGCCCGTATTTCGTGGTTTGGGTCTCCAACAACATCTTTCCTTGCTCTTTCGCAACTCTCCCCCTTTTTAGAAAACTTCCAGTCACGTTTTAATAAGAAGAGAAAGGGCCTGTATCGCAAGGCTATCACAGAGGCAGCTAAGGCTGCCAAGCAGCTGACCCCTGAAGTACGGGCTTTGTTGACACAGTTTGAAACGTGAACATGGACAGTAAGGTAGGCAAGACTATTGGAAGTCGCCACAGATTTTTTTAGTTAGGAATAATTTCTACGAAGTAGCTTGGCCTAATTGGAGAGAGAAGTTGCACTCAATTGGCTGGTTTTTTAATAATTACCTTATAGCCATTTTTAGACTGAGAAACTTAATCTGAACATGCAATCAAATTTTGTCTTAAGGAAGTGAGATTTTAGTAGTATTTTTCAGTTTTGAAGTGTAAAATGATCCCAAGGCATAGGAGCCATAGCCTCAACTGAAATTGGATTTTTGTAGGGACTGTTAATTGCCATTTGTATCTAATACTCTATGTATACATACATGCAAGTGTGTATATAAGTATGTGTATATACATACACACACATATATATATATGAATTATTGCCTGTCACTATGTGACACCGGTTGCATATTTAGGCTTGCAGTAAGGGCTGGTGAATTGGGAGAATAGTGTGGATATTTAATGACTACTTGTTTTTTAATTAATGAACACTTAGCTTTTCTGTGCACATAATGGTGTAAAAGTTTGATGGTTAGGTGTTTGATAAACAGATGCTTGCTATTCAGTTACAGAATGGGGAATAGCCCGGTATTTGGTACTAAAACTGTCAAGACTGGATAGATTTGAATCATCATTCTCTTTTTGTCCAGAGGGGATCTAACAAAAACTTTCAAGCTTGTGGTTTGGGAGTTTAGATAGGTTTGATTTTTTTTTTTTTTTTTGGATATGTAAATAGTTGATTGCTAAATTTGGTCAGATTTCTCCTGACTGGCTGTTCCTAAATTCTTAGGATATGTCCCAGTAAATTACACTTTGTGAATTAATTGTCATATGTGTAATTGTTGCATTTTGGATGTACCTGATTTGATAATTAAAAAAAAAAATTTCCATTTAAGGTATCTGTTTGCAGGTCAGAAAATGAGAAAATGTAATTGTGTTATGTTCTGAAATGTAAAAAACCCAAAAAAGCTGTAAATAAAATCGACTAAATCCAAATTATTTGTGTGTGTTTCTCAAAAAGCTTTGAAAAATTTCAAGATTGTAGAAAATTATTCTTTGTAATAGTATTTAGAGGAAGTGAAAAATCAAACTTTGCCATCACCCTATCAGGGAATATATTATATGAGAATAGGTAAACTTCAAATACTAAGAGATGAATCAACATATTCTTAAAATGAGGTTTTGTACTATAGAGGTCTGATGTGATTCTAGATTTGATACCTTCCTCTTGCCAGTTTCTCATAAATTTATGGGTTTTAATATAGTTTTTAAATTTTTAGCTATAGTATTTTATCACATGGTTCATTTTTTTACATTTGGGTAATTACATCTGGTCTCTTCTGCTTAATCTTCTGCCTCATGTATCACTGCTTTTGGGGCTAGTAACTTGGCTTATTATTTTTCCACGTGGTCCAACTGTCCCTAAGATTTGATTTCTTATTTTCCATTTTGAGTCTTGTATTGTTAGTGAAAAATATCTGATTGCTTGTGAAGGCAAGTTTATTCTAAGATTTTTAAAGTTGCTTTCATATTTTTTGTGTCTAACTTGATACTCTGGAAACTTACAAAATTTAAGGAGCAACGTTTTGTGGATTTCTAAATTCAATTTGAAATATCTTAGTTGCTATAGAATTAATGATGAAAAGATTAATGGAGACTGAAAATCAATAGTCTTGTCAGCTTTCTTAAGGTTGTAGACTTTGATTAATTACCAGTTATGCAAAAGCAAGTAGAATTTCTTTTGGGGAACTCAGTCAATGCTTTTTGATTACAATAAACACACAATTTTAAAAAGATGTTTTACTTGAATAGAACATATTCTTTCCTGCAAACAGAAACAATTATGTACTACTTAAAAAAATTCTTTGATTATAGCAGGTTAAAAGAGGAACATAATGTGATTGAGTGAGGGGTTACAAGAAAATATCCTAAGCTTTTTTTCAAGTCTTTGTTTTTGATTGATGAACTTGTTGATTCAGGTATTTTTGAAAGTTTGAAATCTAAAGTTCAGAAAGATTTAAATAAAAGTCATCTAAAGAATGTAATTCTGAGACTTTGTGTAATGACGAATTTTATCTTAACAGTGATTTTGAAAGTGGATATTGCTAATATAATCAGGTGATTTGGTAAATATGCTCTTGTGGCATAAAACAATTTTGGTTTATTTCAGAAGCCATGGGGAAAAAGAAAAATAAGAAAAATCATGATTCTTAAGTACAAAAGAAACATAATTTTGTAGAACATACCTTTGAAAAAAAGTTGAAGCATAAGCACAAATTTGCATAGTCTAATTAATCGTGCCAATGATCCCTCCATTTTAAACCAGCAATCTGGAATATTTCACCACAAGTTTTAATAGGGAAACGAGTTTCAAAGAATCTGTAATGGCCGGGTGTGGTGGCTCATGCTTGTAATCTCAGCACTCTGGGAGGCTGAGATGGGCTCACTGCCTGAGCAAGAGCCAGACCCCATCTCTAAAAGTAGCTGGGCAATGTGGCGGGTGTCTGTGGTCCCAGTTACTTGGGAGGTTGAGACAAGAGAATTGCTTGAGCCCAAGAGTTTGAGGTTGCTGTGAGCTGTGACATCAGAGCACTCTACTGAGGGTGACAGGGAGACTGTCTCAAAAAAAAAATTATCTCTAATCTTAAATATATATTATAAACACTAATAGCTGTATATAAAACTATGTCTTATTCAAATAGAGGTTTCTGTTAGCTAGATATTTGTCCAGTGTCTATTGCAGATGGAGATAAAAATTGAATTGGGTAATTGTAGCCACTTTCACAGTTCTCTTTGAAATGGTAAAAACCGGCACTTATACTTGGTATGGAGATAGCCCAAGTGGAGATAGTCTATTTTTTTCCCCTTATAGAAGGAGAAAACTTCAGTGATTTAAGAGAAGTGGCTGAAACCAAGGATTAGCAAAGGGAAAAATCAAATGAAGTAATAGCTGTAAAAGCTAAGAATGTCTTCTAGAAGCTCTCAGAAACAAAAAGCATTAATTTTCCCTTTGCGTTTTCTAGAATGTAAAGCTGACTAATCATTTGGAAGGGGCATCTATTGACCCCTAATTTACAGTGTGGATTCAGACCTAAAAATTATCAGTGTGATACAGGGAAGCTAGGATTCACTAATCTGAAGCCCATTTGCATGACTGACTGGATGATGTTTTCCTAAATGGTATGAAGTAGAATAGACAGGCAAAGAACATGGAACTCATACTAAAATGAATGTATACATGTTCATTAGTGAATCTGAGTATCTAAATTACAAAATACTGAGTTTTACCCTATTTAACTGGTTATGTTGAAGGAAAGGTACCATGTAAAGACTGAGAATATAGAATAACTGAATTGGTAGTAATTTAAGAAATCTATAATTTGGATCTAAAATTAGATTTTCCCTTGTAAGTTGTGAGTGTTCTGTGGTTTGTGCTGCATGGGTTCACTTTTTATTTTGCAGTTTTTGGCCGGGGCTGGGTTTGAACCCACCACCTCCGGCATATGGGGCTGGTGCCCTACTCCTTTGAGCCACAGGCGCCACCCTGCATTTGTACACATTTGATGGTACTTAACAGCAGCAAAGAGTGGGCAAATGTCTGGAAAAGTTGGCAGTTTTGATCAGAGATTTGTGCCTAGTGATGGCCTCCACTAAGGAATTTGCTGGAGAGAATAAAGACTCACTTTCTGAGTTGGGGCAAATTTAGTTTTTGCTTTGGGATTGTACTAATATTAGTTACTAAAACAATCTCTGATAGAAATGACTAGTATAGCAGAATTCAGAAATAGAACAGGAGGCTGGTGCCATGCCAATTTCCAAGAGAAAACAGCTAAGCTGCATTAATTACTTTGATTTAGTTAATAGGCTCTGTATATTCTATATTTTATTTACAAGGTTTGTTTACAATATATACTAAGAGTATATTCCTTCATTCAACAAAGTGAATGGAATGTAAAAATGAAGGCATTAGCAAATAATATGCTCTGTTGTGCTATTTTGAATAAAGGAATAGGAAGTAGTATGTATAACATCATAGTGAGGTAGATGATCTATTTTTAGTTTTTGAGGGTGTCTTGGGCATTCGTATCTTTACCATGGATAATTGACACGAAAATGAGAAGAGAAAGGACTCTGTTTAATCTTCTTTAAGAGACTTACCATTTCTAGACCCAAACAGGATTCTTCCCCCCTTTACCTTCCTTGTGGCACTAATTAGAAATGATTTTCTCCTTATGTTAATAGAGAGCTGTGATGTTTTTGTGTGTGGTATTTTAAAAAAGTGTGGTTAGAGAAATGATTTACCATCTTAATCATTCTTATAATAATTGTACATTGAGCAGCATTAAATACATTCATGTTGTGCAACCATCAACACCTTCTATCTGTAATTTATTTATTTATTTATTTTTGAGACAGAGTCTCACTTTGTTTCCTCAGCTAGAGTGCCATGGTGTCAGCCTAGCTCACAGCAGTCTCAAACTCCTGGGCACAAGTAATCCTCTTCCCTCAGCCTCCTGAGTAGCTGGGACTACAGGCTCCCACCACAACACCCAGCTAGTTTTTCTATCTTTTTAGTAGAGATGGGGTGGGGTCTTGGCTCTTGCTCAGGCCAGTCTTGAACTCCTGAGCTCAAGCAGTTCTCTTGCCTTGGCCTCCAGGGTGCTAGGATTACAGGTATGAGCCACTGCAGTTGGCCCCTTATTTTTTTATTTTTATTTTTATTTTTGCAGTTTTTGGCTGGGGCTAGGCTTGAACCTGCCACCTCCAGCATATGGGGCAGCTCCCTACTCCTTTGAACCACAGGCGCCACCCTGAACATTTTTATTTTTTATTTATTTTTTTTGAGACAGAGTCTTACTTTGTTGCCCTCGGTAGAGTGCTGTGGCGTTGTAGCTCACAGCAATCTCAGTGATTCTCTTCCCTCAGCCTCCCAAGTAGCTGGGACTACAGGCGCCTGCCACAATACCTGGCTATTTATTTTTTGTAGAGACAAATCACTCTATCGTCCTTGGTAGAGTGCTGTGGTGTCACACAGCTCGCAGCAACCTCCAACCCCTGGGCTTAGGCCATTCTCTTGCCTCAGCCTCCCGAGCAGCTGGGACTACAGGTGCCCGCCACAATGCCCGGCTATTTTTTGGTTGCAGTTTGGCTGGGGCTGGGTTTGAACCCGCCACCCTCGGCATATGGGGCTGGCGCCCTACTCACTGAGCCACAGGCGCCGCCCCTAAGATTCCTTTCTAATCAACCTACAGTCTTGTACAAGGAAATCTTGCTTATAATGCTAATGGTGCCCTCATTTTTAAGAATTACTTAAAAGTTACCAACTATCTCATGGTAAAATTTTTTCTTCAAAAATTTTTTTTTTTTTTGAGACAGAACCTCAAGCTGTCACCCTGGGTAGAGTGCTATGGCATCACAGGTCACAGCAACCTCCAACTCCTGGGCTCAAGAAATTCTCCTGCCTCCACCTCCCAAGTAGCTGGGACTACAGGTGCCTGCCACAATGCCCAGCTATTTTTTGGTTGCAGCCATCATTGTTGTTTGGCGGGCCCAGGCTGGATTCGAACCCACCAGCTCCGGTGTATGTGACTGGTGCCTTAGCTGCTTGAGCCACAGGTGCCAAGCCAAAATTTTTAAGTGAATTAGTGTGAATGCATTTACCTGTTAGTAGTACTCTTAATAGTAGGTTTTAGGCTGGGTGCAGCGGCTCACGCTTCTAATCCTAACACTCTGGGAGGCCGGGTACATTGCCAGAGTTTAGGATTTGGAGACTACCAGCCTGAGCAAGACTGAGACCCCATCTCTAAAAATAGCTAAGCATTGTGGTGGGTGCCTGTAGTCCCAGCTACTTGGGAGCCTGAGGTGAGAGGATGACTTGGGCCCAAGAGTTTGAGGTTGCCGTGAGCTATGACACCACGGCATTTTACCGAGGGTGACAGAGTGAGCCTCTGTCTCAAAAAAAAAAAAAAAGAAAAAAAAATGGGTTTTAGTTAAAACCATCACCTTTCAGTGATGTAATGAACACTTTCTTGACAATTCTGAATATGGAAATAATTAAAATTATTTTGGTAATGGAATTAAACTAGTTTCCAAATGTCACACTTTATGCCATATTTTCATAATGTATGTATTATTCTTTGTGAATTATCCACTTTTCCCACCTTTGCTGTCAATTCAGTTGATAGAAAATAAATACACCTTGACATAACATGGATAAGGCTAATGAAATTTTAAGATCATCTTCTTGTTTTTTTTTCTTTGAGACAGAGCCTCAAGCTGTCTCCCTAGGTAGAGTGCTGTGGCATCACAGCTCACAGCAACCTCCAACTCCTGGGCTCAAGTGATTCTCCTGCCTTCACCTCCCAAGTAGCTGGGACTGTAGGTGCCTGCCACAACGCCCGACTATTTTTGGTTGCAGCTGTCATTGTTTGGTGGGCCAGGCTGGATTTGAACCTGCCAGCTCAGGTGTATGTGGCTGGCGCCTTAGCTGCTTGAGCCACAGGCTCTGAGCATCTTCTTTTTTTTTTTCCTTTTTTTTGAGACAGAGTCTCACTATGTTGCCCTCCGTAGAGTACTATGGCATCACAGCTCACAGCAACCTCAAACTCTTGGGCTTAAGCGATTCTCTTGCCTCAGCCTCCCAAGTAGCTGAGACTACGGCGCCTGCCACAACGCCCGACTATTTTTCGTTGTAGTTGTCATTGTTGTTTAGCTGGCCCAGGTAGGGTTTGAACGTGCCATCCTCAGTGAATGTAGCTGATGCTATAATCACTGTGCTACGGGTGCTGAGCCAGATCATCTTCTTTATAAGGATTTTGGTTGGAAATACTAAATTTTTATACTATGCCTTTAAGTCCATCTTGGGGTGGATTTACTGCCTTTAATTCTCTGAAAAAAGTAATAACCTTGAATTTTTCTTAAAATATCCTATATTATTTTGAGACAAGGATTGATTGGAAGTAAAGAAAATGAGACGCTACTGACTCAAAGTTTAATCATGATTTATCAAGATACTGAATTTCTTTTTTCGGGGGTGGGGAGTCTCACTCTGACACCCTCTGTGGCGTTATAGCTCACAGCAACCTCAAACTATCAAACTATTGGGCTTTAGCTGTTCTTTTTTTTTAAGAGACAGAGTCTTACTTTGTTGCCCTTGATAGAGTGCTGTGGCGTCACAGCTCACAGCATCCTCCAGCTCTTGGGCTTAGGCAATTCTCTTGCCTCAGCCTTCTGAGTAGCTGGGACTATAGGTACCTGCCACAAGGCCAGGCTATTTTTTGTTGCAGTTTGACCAGGGGCGGGTTTAAACTCGCCACTCTTGGTATATGGGGCTGGTGCCCTACTTATTGAGCCGCCGGTGCCGCCCTTGAGCTGTTTGTTCTCTTGCCTCAGCCTTCCAAGTAGCTAGGACTACAGGTGTCTGGCACTATGCCTAATTTTCCTATTTTTAGTGGAGATGGGGTATCGCTGTTGCTCAGAGCTGATCTCCAACTTCTGAGCTCCAGCAATCCACCCGCCTTGGCCTCCCGGAGTGCTAGGATTACAGGCATGACCCACCTCACTAGCCTCAAAGTCTCATCTTTCAGTTGAATAACTTAGATGGATGTAGTTCAATGTTAACTAACTTGATAGGCCTTCTTTTGTTGAATAAAACTTTGTAAAACAATTTCATATAGATTTGATGTTAAAAATAGAGTAATCATAAAAGTCTAACTAAATATTTTTTTCAAATTCCTGATATTTTTGTAAGGTCTTATTAAAAAAAGGTTGAAAACACAGTAATTATTTAAGTTTGGAATTTTCTTTGTATTATAAGAATGTGAGTTACCTCCTTATAATACCTTATACTGGGTCTTGATCAAAAACCACGTTTAGGTGGCACCCGTAGCTCAGTGGGTAGGGCGTCAGCCACATACACTGAGGCTGGTGAGTTCGAATCCAGCCCAGGCCAGCTAAAAAACAACAATGACAACTGCAACAACAACCACAAAATAAGCTGGGCGTTGTGGCAGGCGCCTGTAATCCCAGCTACTTGGGAGGCTGAGGCAAGAGAATCGCTTAAGCCCAAGAGTTGGAGGTTGCTTGAGCTGTGACGGCATGGCACTCTACCCAGGGCGAAAGCTTGAGACTGTCTCAAAAAAGAATGTTTAAAACTTGATTTAATTTTTGTTTTATCTCTTCAAGGTGTCAGTATCTAGAAAGAAAAGCATTTATTTCATGGCTGAAATGTTAGACTGTTAAAAGCACACTTCATTCTTTTTTTTCATGAATGAAAAAACCTTGTAATTATTATGCAGATCAGGTTTTGGCAAGGGCTTCTTATTTTTTTTACTATTTAAGATAATTCAGTAACGTTCAGTGTCGCTCACTTAGATTCACTTAAAACCTACTAAAATAGGGTGGCGCTTGTGGCTCAGTGAGTAGGGCGCCGGCCCCATATACCGAAGGTGGCGGGTTCAAACCCAGCCCTGGCAGAACCGCAACAAAAAAATAGCCGGGCGTTGTGGCGGGCACCTGTAGTCCCAGCTGCTCGGGAGGCTGAGGAGGGAGAATTGCGGAAGCCCAAGAGCTGGAGGTTGCTGTGAGTCCTATGACGTCATGGCACTCTACCGAGGGCGGTAAAGTGAGACTCTATCTCTACAAAAAAAAAAAAACACTACTAAAATAGCCTAGGAGTATACATTTTTTTCTCAGGTGAAATACAGAATTTTTTTGTTGCCTGGGGAGAATGTCTTTGTAGAATATGTTCTTCAGTTGAGTGTAAAAGACAGGAATGGGTACTTACAAGAATATAACTTGCTAGAGATGCAGGTGAGTTGGGAGCAGTTATTAACAGTTTTGTGCCAGTAATGCTCAATAGCAGGCTTTTATTGAACAATGACTTGTTCTTTTTTACTTTTTATGCACATGGTTGAAAGTACAAGCTCTTGAGCCAGATTTCCTAACTTCAAAGCCTGATTTGGATCTGCCGCTCATTAGCTGTGTAATACTAGGCAGTTTACCTCAATTTCATCATATGTGAAATGGGGAAAATAATAGAATCTCTTTGTGAGATAATTGTGAGAATTTACATGAATATTGAAGCAATAATAAAGTGTCTTGCACAGAACCTGTATAAATAATTGCTGTCATTACAATCACTACCACCACTTCATGTGTGTGGCATAGGAATTTCAGTCTGGTAGCTTTTGATAATGTCTTTCTATACATACACTCAGTATAAATAGAAAAATGTCATAGAAGTGTTATTCTTACCTGAAAATTTTAGTAATCACAGTATGGGGCTGGGCACCGTGGGTTACGGCTGTAATCCTAGCACTCTGGGAGGCTGAAGTGGTTGGATTGTTTGCGCTCAGGAGTATCAGACCACCCTGAGCAAAAGTGAGACCCATCTTTACTAAAAAATAGACAAATTAGCCAGGCGTGGTGGTGCACGTCTATAGTCCTGGCTACTCAGGAGGCTGAAGCAAGAGGATCCAGTCCAGAAGTTTGTAGATGCTGTGAGCTTTGATGCCACAATGTTCTAGCCTGGGGCAACAGAGTGAGCCTCTGTCCCAAGAAAGAAAATATAATGATAGTGCTATCCACACAAAACATGTGTCTGCAAGGAGCATGAACTCACCAAGTTTAATAGGCATTTGTGGAGGCTAACTGGGTTATGGGGATTGTGGTGAAGGGAGACCTGTATTAACTTCAGCTCTTGCTCCATTCATGTATATAATACGTGAGTTCCAGGGATCTAGTGCCCACTTCCCATTTCTATTCTCACTTATGCCAAGCACAGGGCCTGGCATGAGTAGAAATGTTGTCTTCTCATGAATGTATGAGAAAGAGTAATTTTGGTTTTGACGTAGGGACTAAAGACTAGTGGCCATCTCAAATGTCCAGGTCCTTTCCATGGGGAATCAATGGTGGGGCTCAATGTACTGGATGTCTTGTTAGGAGAGCTTTACAAAGGCATTAGAACCACAGAGCTACACTTGTCAGAATTTAGGTTAATTAGCTGATTTGTACAGAAGCTGTGTTCTCCTGGTTCCCTGGCATTTTATTCTAATATTTTGCCCAACTGTGAAAAAGTGGAGAAAATTTGAACATTCTTTTATTGCTACTGTTATGACTGAGTAGGAGATTGTTTCCCCTTTCTAGGAGGGAAATGCCACACATTCCAAAGGACTTGGTCTGTTATGTGTCATGGCCATATTTTCCAGAGGATAGTCATTTTTACCCATGGCTCATTTTTGAGATGCTGTTGATCACAAACCTATGATCTCCCCTCACGGTTTAGTTTTTAGCAAGGAATCTGGCTGGGAGTGGCACTTATCTTGGTGTGAGTTCTGATTTGGTGGAAGAACCATGTGCAGTTTGTCTAAAACTCTAGGAAAATAAGTGGTTAGAAAAATAGCACTAGGGCTAGAAAACCAGAATGTCTATTGTAAAACAAGGTTCTACTTAAGGTTTTCCTGCTTGTTCATGTTACATCATACCTTATTGTATTAAGAAAGTTTATATTGAGTGTTCAGTGAGAAAATAGGTACATATCTGTATGATCTTAATTTTTTAGATTTTAATTCTGGGCTTTGCTGAAAGAGCATGACCTCCACTTCTATTATGCACTCTAAGAGGGAGAAAATGAGTGTTTACCTACTCTGTTGTGATTTCACCTTTAGATCTCTGCTACCTCCCGGGAATAGTTGCCATTGCTGCACTTAAATTTTCTCTTCAAGAATAAATAAGTGATTTCTAATGAAATCACCACCTTTTCATGGGGAAATCCCTCTATTTACTGCATCACAGTTGGAGCTGCCTGGCTTTTTCTAATGGAAAAGAAAATTTCTAAAGAAAAACCTTGAGACCCTAAAAGTATTGAAAGGTAGCTGGTCTTTACCATTAGATCAAATGCTGTGGACTGGCATTTTACGTGGCATTTCAGGGGGTTGCAGGTTGCAGAATTACACAGGGAAAGATGAGATCATTTTTTGGTGCATCTTCTTGACTTTCCTTGCCTAAAATTGAAAAGAGATTGTTCAGAATGATTGATGAAACAATAGAACTTTTACTTATGGAGGGAAAGTTTCAAAGGTAAATTCTTTAGTGCATTCACATTCTTTTTGTCTGATTATTATTGGGTTATGGTTAATATTTTTGAGTTTTTCTGGGAATAAAAGTATAAATACCTCATTATTAAATCTCATTTTCAACAATCATTTTCCTCTGAGTTAAAATTCAGAAGTATGTTTCTAGATTAGGTATATATAAAATTCCTCCTTTTCAATATTAAAAAAAGCCTTTTTAAACATTTTCATTATATGATACTGCTTCTGATTTACCTTTGCATTTTAGTAAATAATTATTCTATCATGAGGACTGAATGTTTTCTAACTTAATGATCCCAAAGTTAACTACAATGATGTGATAGATGAATTGTTTTTTGTTTGTACATAGTTTAGGAAAGTAAACAAGCAAACGTATTTAAAAATAAGGTTTAAAATAGTAATCCTTCTTTTGAAATTATTCTTAGCATTTGCAGTCTCTGTTCTGAAAGCTTATCATGTTAAAACTATTATTTCAACCAGGTTTTATTACCCCACACAGTAAGTTTAGGTCCTGAATGATATGCAAGGGTGGTCATTGGGATTAAAGGAGAAAGGGCTTCAGGCAGTTTTTGGTCATTCTGCAAAGCAGGGTTATTGACCTCATTAATGATGTAATGTGGATAGGGACGACAAGTTCAGCACCACTAAAGATCATGACTTCTCCAACACTAGGCGAGTATTAGATTAGTTCATTTTTTTTTGTCTGGAACATTCCAGGTGAGTTAGCATTTCCCCTTTCATTTGTGAATTTACTTGGAGGGCAGCATCTTGGTGTGCCCAGTGGCATTTTGCTACTTATTTGACTTGGGTCGGAGAGTGCCCTCTCCTGGCCAAGGCTGGTGTGTTTACACAGCTTTCAAGTCTGTTTTCCTTTAGTATCAAAGCTTTGCATTGTGCAAAGCCAGCAAATTAGAATAAATTCATTACAGAAATTAAGCTGAATTCTGGTTTAATTTTTAATTTTTTTTTTGTAAAATGGATTTAAAAAGAACTCAAATGACTGCTCTATTTTTGTTAACTTGGTTTTTTCTACCATAGGTCTCAACAAATGGCAGCTATTACATCAGACAGTGACGAGTCCTGCTGCTCCCTTACAGTGTCTGACAGACCACTGTGGATTCAGACTGGGAGCATTGAAGTTAACACTGAAACGGGCAGGTCTGTCTGTTTTAAGCCCTGCCACAAAATGAAGAGGGCATAATGTCATCACTTGATCATTCCTGAAGTAGATTAGGCTAGACTTAAAAGAATTCATTAGTTCTAGTTCTTTTTCTTTGGTTTTCATTGACCTTGGTAGCTGGGTGTGCCTCATGTAGGTGATAGGTTTTAAAAAGTGAAAGTAACTTTCAGTTGGTATTACCTGCCATGCCAAAAAGGTAGAGCTTCGTGAGCTTTCATGAATTGAGAACAGTTTTTCGTAGGGTAGTGGAAGTTTGATGTTACATTGCAGAATTATGTCAAATAGTAACTGAGCCTCTTTGGAGAGTCAAATACTGAATTTCTTATCTTTTTACTATCCCAGCCTTTCTTTGTAACTTTTTTTTTTTTTTGTAAGACAGGGTCTCATTCTGTTGCCATGGCATCAGCCTGGCTCACGATAACCTCAAACTCCTGGGCCTAAGCAATCCTGCCTCACTTACCTTGGTAGCTGGGACTATAGACACCAGCCACAACACCTGGCTAATATTTCTATTTTTTAGTAGAGATGGGGTCTTGCTCTTGCTCAGTCTGGTTTCAAACTCCAGAGCTCAAGGGATCCTTCCACCTCTGCCTCCCAGAGGGCTAAGATTACAGATGTGAGCCATCATGCCTGGCCTTTGTCACTTTTATATTCATTACTTTAACTTCTTAAACAGTCAGTGCTTCTTAGTGTATATATAAAAATTATATAAATGAATATATATATTCTTAGTGAATTAATTTCAAAATCATTGTCATTTACAAAGGCAAGTCAAAACTTCTGAGTGTGGTATAGATAATGCTGAAATGTAGTTGTAATCTGTTTCTTTAAGTGACTAATACCTAAAAGTCTTATTTTGGGGATTTTTTTGGTATGTGCTACTTTTAAACTTACCATCTTTTATTGCTACTTTAAATTATTTAATCCTCTGGTGTTTGTGCAGTTAGCGAAGAGCAGTATAGTTGCAAACAAGCTGTGATTTATAAGTTGGGCCAGTGCAACAAAAAAATAGCCAGGTGTTATGGCGGGCGCCTGTGGTCCCAGCTACTTGGGAGGCTGAGGCAGGAGAATCACCTGGGCCCTGGAGTTGGAGGTTGCTGTGAGCTGTGTGACGCCATGGCACTCTACCAAGGGCGATAAGGTGAGACTCTGTCTCTACAAAAAAAAAAAAAAAAAAAAGACCAGCAATATAAGTTGGGCCAGCATGGCAAATTTTGGATCAAATAATGGGGCTAGGATTTTGGACACTTAATCTGTATAGGGGTGGTAGCTACTGTTAAGGCTGCTCTTATTCTCTTGTGGGAGTAATGTTTTATTTTATTTTACTTTATTTTATTTGCATCCCTCATGGGATAGTAAGATCTGCTGGAATCCTTGACTTTCTTGCCCTTGAGTTCAACTGAACTTGAATAGGCCTCACCAAAGTAGAAGCCAAGTATTGAGAAGAGTCTTAAATAAAAGGAAATGGAATGTACATGGGATTGGCTATTTACCTTTTTTTCTCTTTCAGTATATGAAATGGAAACATTTGCTTCCAAAGTTTTGTGAGAGTCTAAATCTATTAGTATTATAATCATATTAGTAAAGTATCTTAGTTTTAGAAAGTAAAAACTTTTTAGATCCTTGTCAAATTTTAAAATTTTAGAATTCTGTTCCTTCAGAAGGAACAGAGAACTACATTCATCTTTGTTCTTGATGTGTATAGTATTTATGACTGGAAGTCATTTTTCACTTCTTGAGAAGAAACGTAGACTACCTTGTGAAATTTTATTTATTTATTTATTTTTTTAGAGACAGAGTCTTACATTGTTGCCCTCGGTAAAGTGCTGTGGTGTCATAGCTCACAGCAACCTCCAGCTCTTGGGCTTAGGCGATTCTCTTGTCTCAGCCTCCTGAGTAGCTGGGACTACAGGCACCCGCCACAACCCTCAGCTACTGAAATTTATTTTATAGGATTGGATCCAGTGAGTGAGTGAAGCTTTGCAACACTGGGAAGTCAACATTAAATTAAGAGTTATGTCAAATCTTGGGAAAGATACCTACTTTGAGATGTTTGGATGTTAAATGTTGGAAAGGATGGGGTGATTTTTCTCTTTTCCTTTTTGCATTCTGTGTTTACTTTGTTTGGTTTAAAAATGCATGTGACAAAAAAAAAAATGCATGTGATGGACTCGGCCCCTGTAGCTCAAGCAGCTAGGGCGCCAGCCACATATGCTGGAGTTGGCGGGTTTGAATCCAGGCCACGCCCTCCCAAACAACAATGACAACTACAACCAAAAAATAGCCAGGTGTTGTGGTGGGCGCCTATAGTCCCAGCTACTTGGGAGGCTGAGGCAAGAGAATCACTTAAGCCCAAGAGTTGGAGGTTGCTGTGAGCTGTGGCGCCACGGCACTGTACCCAGGGTGACAGCTTTAGACTCTGTCTCAAAAAAAAAAAAAAAAAAAAAAATGCATGTGAACAAAAATTTCATCTTTCTTTCCATGGATCACTTTTTTTTTTTTTTTTTTTTTTTTCAGTTTATCCCCAGTTTATAAAGTATCCACGGATTGCTTCTTTTGGAATTTTTTTATTTGTACCTAGGCTCCCAGGTGTGAGAGGCATAAGCATGGATTGTAGATGGTTTCATTTGGATTCCTATTATTTTGTGGTATTAGAGAGAGGTTGCTCATGTTGGATATTCTGGTCATGCTACTTGGCAGTAATTTTTATAAGCCTTGTCCTTTATGAATATGATGCTTGGAGTCTTGGTTTTTGTTGGAGGTGTGGTGAAGTGTGCCTCTGCTGAGAATGAGGTTGCTGGTGTAACAGGACACTGTGGTCAGTCTAACCAGGGTTACGTAAGTCATCTTCTAGTATCAAAGTATGCTCTTGATGCCTCCTGACATGCTTTGTCTACCTCTGGAAGTTACTCTTCACTCCCCTCTTTTTTTGCTTTTTGCAAATATATAGACAATGTGATCTGCCGCTGATTTGTATATAGACTGGTTCTGTGTCTAAATTTGCTTCCGAAGACTGTCGGCCGGCCTGTGCTAGAGGAAGGCTGCTGGTGCTTCATAGCAGTCCACAGCAGCTAAGGTAACTCTCAAGAGTTTAGTATTGTTACCTCTGACACGGCATCATAAGGAACAAAGTTAAAGTTCCCCTGTTATTAAGCAAATACTCATAAGCAAGTAGTTTTTTAAAAAACACTCAAGCACAGATTGACTGTGTGACAGTCATCTTACTTGTGTTGGAATCTTGCCTGATGTTCTTCAGAAATAACACGTATGCTTCTACTGGTTTACAGTGGCAGTTAAGTTTTCTCAGAAAAAACATTGGTTAAGTTTATCTGGTTTAAAAGAAAAAATCGGATGTGATCTCACAATCTATGTAGGGCTTAGTTTAAACAATGAGGACTTCATTTTTCTTCTGTAATTACTTGTGCTTAACTACATTTTCTTCCTTTTCTTTACTATATTTCAGCACAAAGACATTAGCAGGCTGCTGGTTTCATGGACTCGTACCACAATGACACAGAAAGCACCAGAGCATCAGGACTGAATGAAATTGGAGATTTTTAAAGCTGCACTAAGAAGTAAATGTTAAGGCAGTGGTTAAACCAATAGTCTCTAAGGGGCACTTGCACACTGTGCTATATTAAACCGAAGAAAAGGTATTAGGAACTGTTTTATAAGAAATAAACTATTGCAATAAATTATGCATGAGATGAGGAGGAAAGTGATGTGAAATACACATAAAAGAACTCACTTGGGAATTTTATGTATGAAGAATCACTGATAATACCTTATTTTGAATGTGAAGTTCTCATCAGTACAGTTTGGACAGGCCTAAAAGGGATGATGCAGAAATGTTGAATTATTTTTAATACTTTGTACTTTCTCCAAGGTTTATGTTAATCAGTTCAGAGATCAGCAAAGGTGTTTTTCTAAAAAGATTCTCCTGTGAAACAGTAGTAGTCATATATGCCAAGGCCAATGGCTTTTTCAGGGTGCCAGTAGAAACAACAGAAAAGAGTATCTAACATCTGCTGGAAGGATGGCAAAGTGCCCCACTCAACCCTCCCCATCAAAATTTGGATCGTCTTTAAGAAAGCAGGGCTGTATTATCTTGAATATATGTTTGCTTGTTAGAACATATTAAGATGTATTTATTTGCCACTAGTATTTAACATTTTGTGCACATTTTCATAACTACATTCTTTAAAATTTTGACTCAAAGTGGATAGGCTAGTGTTGATCTTGGAGTGAAAGCATACACTCTAAGAGCTAGTTCTTAATTCTGCTGAGCTGGAAAGGCTTTTTATTATTGTCTCTATCCTTACTGATTTCATCTAGTTCAGAAAGGGTGACAACATCTAAATTTTGTTGTGGTCGTTTCTCCACGAGGAGAGCCCCTCCCCTTCTCTCTAAATGTAAGAAATTCTCACAGGTGTCAAGTAGGACTTGGGCCTGCGGGAGAAGTGGCAGGAACAGATCCAAAAAGACAGTGTCAAATTTCATGCATAGAGCATGAATTCTTATTAATAAAGATTATAATTTTTTCCCTTGTCTTTGGTAAATACATACTACAGAAAACCTTAATGTTTCTTTTTTAATGAATGGAGAAAACCAGATGGACCTGTTAATAATACATTTTTTAAGGCATTTTATATTTGATGGTGCTGTACTTTTAATAATAATAAAATTCAAGTTTTTTAGTGGCAATACTGATTTATTTTTTAAACTAGAAAGATAATCCATACTTATTACAAAAAAGGAAAAAAAATGCCAAAAAATAAAAACCCATAAAAATCACTTGAAGCAACATAACAGATAACTGAATACTTGGCTCAAGTATTTGAACTTTCCATAATGTTACCGTATAGGCTTGGAATTTCCTCATAACCCCATGCTCAGGATTAACAAAAGGTTCTGGGTGGGAGTTTTAAAACATTCAGTGTACCCGACTGATTTGATAACTCAAAAAGAAAAGGCAGGCAGGCTTGTGTCTAATGAGCTTAATGCAAATTCTAATTACACTGCAAGTAATTAAAAGTTTTGATTGCATTCTAAAATTATCTTTTTGGAAAGTTCCTTATCATGAAGTGATTACATACATTGACAAATCAGAAAAAATCAGCTCAGGAACTATAGCAGCAGGAAGTTCTGAAGATGACATGTACTACAAGGACGCCCTACTCTATAAGGTCCTGGCGTTGTGGCTTGGGTCTGTCTTGTTCTTTCAGACATAAACACCAGCAGTACCTTTCAGGCTCACTTCAAGAACCAGATAATTCCCAAGCCATGGTGGAACTACACATGGATTGTATAATCAAGATTATTATTATTTTTTTTTTTTTGTAGAGACAGAGTCTCACTGTACCGCCCTTGGTAGAGTGCCGTGGCGTCACACGGCTCACAGCAACCTCTAACTCTTGGGCTTACGCGAGTCTCTTGCCTCAGCCTCCCGAGCAGCTGGGACTACAGGCGCCTGCCACAATGCCCGGCTATTTTTTTTTGTTGTTGTTGCAGTTTGGCCGGGGCTGGGTCCGAACCCGCTACCCTCGGCATATGGGGCCGGCGCCCTACTCACTGAGCCACAGGTGGCGCCCCCTATAATCAAGATTGTTAATTAAGCTTTAGAATTCTTTGTGTACGGTGATGGAAATGTACAAGAAGTAATATAAAGCAAACGATTTGGGAGAGATCAGGTTTTAAGTATCTAAATACTTTGTTTCCTCATGACAGAGTCTCACAGGTGTTTTTTTACAAACCAGATTTTCATTTTTAAAGAAACGAAACTTGGTGGTATTTAAAATCTAGACCTACCATGTTGCTATCTCACTTTCATTGCTTTAGTTGCTTAATATTTAAGCTTTGCTTCGTGCTACCTTTTGTCTGTATTTCAAATCTTCATAAGCCTATTTTCTTTTGTAGATTTGAATGATAAAAATTGTTTCTCATCTTAAGTATGCTCAGAGTTTTAAATGTTAAAGAATGTTGTGTAACATTTATCCAATAAAGTCTTTGATTTTTCTAAAATTTAGTTATTTAAAAACTGTTTACTTTTTAGGAGTTTTTAAAGAATATGTATTTTTTAACTATTAAAATTCAAACACTAGTTGTACTTTAGGGAGCTTGTTTTGAATGGCAGTGCTATCTAATAACCACTTGTAGGGTTCTAATCACTAGGAGATTTTATGGATTTCTTCATGACCAAGGATAGAGGAAGGGTCAGTTGTTTAACTATGACCCTGTGTGTAAACATAACTCCTACCTTTCAGAGTTGTGGATAATTAAACATCTATTGATGGTTTTGTTTTAACTTTAAGGAGCCTTGCCCTTATGGATAAATGGTTGCTTTTTTAAAAAAGCCCACTATGATTTTCAATATGAGGTCAAATGTTTGACTTGAGAACCAGAAACACGTGGTCATCAGGAAAAAATTAGCCATTTAAAACCTACCAGGCAGTTGAGATTTTTCAGAACTGACCCAGAAATATAGGTCAGTGTACTTAATTTTCCATTTTAGCAAGCAATCCTTTAGTAGAAGGCTGCCTGTTATTCCAGAGTGTACATGGAGTCAGTCTTTAATCTGAAACATTCTCCCATTTCACTTATCTAAATGAGTGTAAAAAAGGAGGCCACAGGAATCTGGCTCTGTTGATATCTTTTTCTCTCAAGTTTCTCACAAATGAAAATGGAACTAGAGAGAACCAGGGAAGGTTAACTATGTGCTCATTCTCCGGGAAGGCCTACTTGAGACACATACTATTTTTGATCACATTGTATACATATATTAGTATATTCACAGACACAATTTCTATGAGATAAAGGGAATGAGTAACAAAATATAGATGCAACTTAAAATCTTATTAATGCTGGAGTTTAGATAAGGGAAGCGAAAGTTCATTTTTCCTTTTTCAAGTACAGATTCTTTTCTCAATGCTTTGAATAAAGCATACTTTGTTTTTCAAGCATTTTTTTTTTTTTCCAGTAATGAGTGTTCTGCCAACTCTTTGCTTATTCAGAATGAAATTTCATGTCTTAAACAACTCCTTTGCTGGGGTGAGGAAGAATATGATTCATGAATAATGTGCCAGAGGAAAAAAAGAGCTGACAGTGGTGAGGTCATTGTCTTATAAATTGAATACTTCTAGGATTAGCCCTTTTCATTTTTTTCCTTGTGAGGAAAGTTTATAGAGCAGCCTTCTAATGTAAAGGAGGGAAGATGAGTTGGTGATGTTGAAAGGAAGATGTTTTTGTACTGCCTTAGTCTTAAGAGGTAGGAGATGTGGGTTCTAATCTTAGTTCTTTCAGTGACCTTCCTGATGGCAAAATCACACAGTACTTTCACTGGCAAAATGGGAGTGGGAATTCAGCAAGTCGCTCACCAAGCTCTTCAGTTCCTACTCAGCCAAGGCCAAAAAAACACTTGGAAGACATCAGGAATTTTTTTGGTTGTTGTTAATTGAAGTATTCTATAACCCATTGTTTTTGAGTTCTAAGCTCAGTGCCTGAATCTTCTGGATCTTGAGTAGACAGTTTAAAACTTGTGTGATCTTCTAAATAAAATAAATGATAACATCGGTGTGAAGTCCCTTGAGGTAAATGGGAAGCTTGACCCATGGCACCAGAAAACGACAGCCTGGGCCTTCAGTAAGACACAAGCAGCCTGACAGAAGACAGTGATGGATATGATCCCTCATATTATAAATGCAGCTTCTTTAACACCTGTAGAAAACGAGGCAGGCCAGACAAGCTTCTGCAGCACAAGCTGAAACTATAATCCCCAGCCTGTGATGCTAACTCTGCTAATGGCAGACTCCAATCCGACTATCACACTGCCCTAGGAAACTATCAGACCTTTTCTCCCAGTTTAAGTTAGGGAGGCAAAGCTGCAGATAGTGTATTGTTTGGGGTCAAACCATGCTTATAAAACAGCCTTGTGTACTTTAAATTAAGCATCATGCATAGCCTACCAAAGCCTGTATCCTTCTACATTTAATTACTCTTCTCCCCACTTCATTTCTTTGCTTCCCATCCCTGGTTTCCCTAAAGACTTGTAGTTAGTTTGAAGAGTTTCAGGTTTGTGAACTTGACTTTAAATTGAAAGCACCGACTGGAAGCTGTGTGCCCATGTGCTTAGGTGGCATGTGGTGGCTGCCAGTTTGAGTCCAGGTGGGATATCTTATGTGGACATGAGTCTGACAATGGAAGCCACAGAGGGATAATAAGATTTCAGTATCTTCAGATCCGTCTCTTCACATTTGGAACTAAGGGTTTTCAAAAAAGCCTTTGGGTTGGTTCCCTTCATATCTGTCATGATGACAAAGGGCCAGCGAGCCCCAGTAGCAGTTCCTGTGTTGGTAGGCTGTATTTTTCTGTAAGCTGGGATTAGCAGCTGGGACTGACAGGAATGAAGACTGATGCTGGTTGCTGTCACAGATTGCTTCCTTGGTGCTGTGCCTTAGCAAAGGGGAAAATGCTTCCTCTTGAGTGAAAGGAAAAAGGTGGGGAGTGGTATTTCTAGTTCTGGCTGATAGAACTTAACTTTTGTATGATGGAGATAATGAAATGTACTTAAAGCAGCTATTAACTTGCATAGTTGCCTCAACAGCCCTCTTTGACATTCTGTCATAACTAGAAGTACATTTCATTATTTTTTTAAATTATAGAAATATTTGTAAAGGGACTGCATGCCTGTAGCTCAGTGGTTAGGGCACCAGCCACATGCTCTGGGGCTGGTGTGTTCGAACCTGGCCTGCTAAAAAAACAAACAAAAAATAGCCAGGCGTTGTGGCCTGTAGTCCCAGCTACTAGGGAGGCTGAGGCAAGAGAATCTCTTGAGCCCAAGAGTTTGAAGTTGCTGTGAGTGATGATGACAAGCAATTGAATCTCTTTTTTATTTTATTTTTTTTATTAAATCATAGCTGTGTACATTGATATGATCATGGGGCATCATACACTAGTTTCACAGAGCGTTTGACACACTTTCATCACAATCGTTGACATAGCCTTCCTGGCATTTTCTCAGTTATTGTGCTAAAATATTTACGTTCCACATTTACTAAGTTTCACATACACCCTTGTAAGGTGTATGCGCACCGCTGGTGTAATCCCATCAATCCCCCTCCCTTTACCTCCTCCCCCTCCCTCCCCTCCTTTCCCCCCTCCCCCTATTCTTAGGTTGTAACTGGGTTATAGCTTTCATGTGAAAGCCCTAAATTAGTTTCATAGTAGGGCTGAATACATTGGATACTTTTTCTTCCATTCTTGAGATACTTTACTAAGAAGGATATGTTCCAGCTCCATCCATGTAAACATGAGAGAGGTAAAGTCTCCATCTTTCTTTAAGGCTGCATAATATTCATGGTGTACATATACCACAATTTAATCCATTCGTGGATCGATGGGCACTTGGGCTTTTTCCATGACTTAGCAATTATGAATTGGGCTGCAATAAACATTCTGGTACAAATATCTTTGTTATGATGTGATTTTTGGTCTTCTGGGTATATGCCCAGTAGGGGAATTGCAGATTGAATGGCAGCTCTATTTTTAGATCTCTAAGTGTTCTCCATATATCTTTCCAGAAGGAATGTATTAATTTGCATTCCCACCAGCAGTGCAAAAGTGTTCCCTTTTCTCCACATCCACGCCAACATCTCTGGTTTTGAGATTTTGTGATATAGGCTAGTCTCACTGGAGTTAGATGATATCTCAAAGTAGTTTTGATTTGCATTTCTCTGATGATTAAAGATGATGAGCATTTTTTCATATGTCTGAAGGCCGTGCGCTTGTCTTCTTCAGAGAAGTTTCTCTTCAAATCCCTTGCCCAGACACAATTGAACCTCTTGCCTCAGCCTCCTGAGTAGCTGGAACTACAGGCCTACCACACCTGACTATTTTTTCTATATTTAGTAGAGACGGGGTATCATTCTTGTCAGGCTGGTCTTGAACTCCTGAACTCCAGGGATCCACCTTCCTTGGCCTCTCAGAGTGGTAGGATTACAGGTGTGAGCCACTGTGCCGGTCCATACTTCCCTTTGTAAAGGAAATCTGGGTGATGGAAGGATTTGGCAGGTTACTATTGAGTATAGAGGTGGAAAAGATTCGTAGTTGAAATGACTCCAGGGAGATTTGATTTGGGCTTTCTGGGTGTGCACACTGGAGTACAATATACAGAGACAGGATTAGTGGCAGAGTTCAGTGCCTTAAGTAAGGGGAAAGAGGATTAGGATAGGGAGAGAAAAGAGTAAAGAGAGGAAGTGATCACAGAAAGCAACAGAAAGGAAAAATACAGCCTGATTGGCAGCGACCATGGTGCTGCAGGCTTGTGAGGTTGCATCTGGTGGTGGTGGTGGTGGTGGTGGTGGTGGGGGCAGTACATTGGAGTGGCAGCAGCCCCAGCCTTTCCTCTTAAACCAAGGGCAAGTTTAAGAGAGCAGAAAGCAGAGGAAATGGACAAGGGCTTGTCAGGATATTTGCTGTTCTATGCACAGGATTTGCATTGTGTTTATTGGGGGTTATTGCACTCTTCCTGTTAAAGATCTTTGTCAAGGAGATTAAAGCAGCTATTAACCTGCATAGTTGCCTCAACAGCCCTCTTTGACATTCTGTCATAGCCTTCCCCTTGACATCCCAAAGTTTGAAGAATGGGTGGTAAAAGACAGGACCAGTAGGCCTGCTTAGCTCTTGGGATCAGACAGCCCTCCCTTGTTAAAAAACAAAAAACAACACTTCTTCTAATTAGTTTTTTTTTTTTTTTGGTAGAGACAGAGTCTCACTTTATGGCCCTCAGTAGAGTGCCGTGGCATCACACAGCTCACAGTAACCTCCAACTCCTGGGCCTAAGCGATTCTCTTGCCTCAGCCTCCCGAGTAGCTGGGACTACAGGCGCCTGCCACAACGCCCAGCTATTTTTTGTTTGCAGTTCAGCGGGGGCCGGGCTTGAACCCGCCACCCTCGGCATATGGGGCCAGCGCCTTTCCGACTGAGCCACAGGCGCCACCCTCTTCTAATTAGTTTTACATCTAACACCTACTGCTACTGCTAGCTCCCCATCCCACTACGCATTCAGGCAATAAAATGCCTCTAGAAAGTACCTGTGTGTGGTCTTCCTGAATCAGCTTAGAGTCTAGCTTGAAAGCTGAGTGAAATGTGACTTACCAGTCACATTGGAGGCCAGCTCAGAGATTCAAGGAGCACCAGAAATAATCACTAAGCCCAGCAACATTTCCTGAAGTCTTCCCCTACTTTCAACTACACGAAGTGTTGTAGAACTATTGATGTCTCTTACCATTTATGGATTAAACACACTTTCACATCTTGACTATACTGGAACAACTTTGATGGGCCAGTGTGTGAGGTTGTGTCATTTTGCTGAAGGTCAGTGTAGACCCAGTGCCGAAATGTTCCTATGATCATTAAGGAAGTGGGCTCAGCCACTCCCCAGCCTCCACATCTGGACACGGTGTTATGTTCTCTACTCCTTATAAGCAATTACTTGTAAAGTGAGAAGATGTGGCATTTTGAAAGGAATGGGGCAAGCCTGGAGTAAAGTGAACTAATCCTCAGTGCATTCCATGTAGGAAAACCACCACAGGAGTCTAAATTAGTAATAGGTACAATTTCTTGGGTAAACGTTTTGCAGAGGCTCCAGCTAATGGAAAAGCTACTCTTGTGAATATACAGAAAACATAAGACTTGATGGCAATGTGCTCTGGAGGAGGTGAGATGGAGAAACTAAAGGACAAGATGGGGATTTCTTGAAGTTGCAGGACAAGTCCTTGCAAATATCCAAGATGCAAAAAATAAAAACCAGAAGACAAGCACAGCTTAATGTTCAGCTTCTGCATGGTTGTGTAAAATTGCCCAGATTGGCTTAAAGTGACTGTCTTTACAGAATGTCTTTTTGGGCTTCATGGGTGCAATCACAGGATTCTGTTGAGAAGCCCTAGCTGAGACCACTGTATTTCCTACAGCTGCACACTTACCCACATAAGAACACTACTGCAGACAGTTTCCTGAGTAACAAGGACCAGAAACTCCAGGGTGTGAAGGAGGCTATTCTGGTCAATACCAGGGAAGCCACTGGTTTTGCTTAGTTGACTCCACACTGTTATCTCTCACTGGCTCCTACCAAATTCTTTGGAATGTGGAAAATAGCAAGGAAGACTTCTAAGCTGACACTTGAATGACTTGTCTTAAAATTTATGGAGATAGGGCGGCGCCTGTGGCTCAAGGAGTAGGGCGCTGGTCCCATATGCCTGAGGTGGCGGGTTCAAACCCAGCCCTGGCCAAAAATCACACACACAAAAAAAAAATTTATGGAGATGGGGGTGGCGCCTGTGGCTCAGTGAGTAGGGCGCCGGCCCCATATGCCGAGGGTGGTTCAAGCCCAGCCCCGATCAAACTGCAACAAAAAAATAGCCGGGCTTTGTGGCGGGCGCCTGCAGTCCCAGCTGCTCGGGAGGCTGAGGCAGGAGAATCGCTTAAGCCCAGGAGTTGGAGGTTGCTGTGAGCTGTATGATGCCATGGCACTCTACTGAGGGCGGTACAGTGAGACTCTGTCTCTACAAAAAAAAAAAAAAAAAAATTTATGGAGATGATGACTAGTTTCTACCAGTCCTGAGGTAACTGATACTGATTAGTAGTAAAGGAGACATTATAAAAAATAGACACGAAAAGGGCACAATATCTGAAGACTTTTGGATTGTGTTGATTCACACTGAGACTATCTGTTGTACCAATTTACTAAGTGTCCAGTAACACGGTAGGTGCAAGGCCATGTGCAGTGGTTCACGCCTGTAATCCTAGCACTTTGGGAGGCCAAGGCGGGTGGATTGTTTGAGCTCATGGGTTCAAGACCAGCCTGAGCCAGAGCAAGACCCCATCTCTACTAAAAATACAAAACAAACAAACAAACAAAAAACTGAAGAGGACTGCTTGAGCCCAAGAGTTGGAGGTTGCTGTGAGCTATGATGTTGCTATGGCACTCTACTCAGGTGACAGGTTGAGACTGTCTCAAAAACAAAAACATGGTAGGTGCTAGTGCTATTAAGAACATAAATAGGCCCCTTTCCTTCTAGAATTCTATGTCCTATTCATGAAGGCAGATAGGAAGCAATAGCTCATAGTATTTTACAGAGTATGTCTCAAGAATCTGCAATGCCATTCTAAAAGGAGATTAATAATTATTTCTATCTAGGCCAGGTGTGGTGGCTCATGCCTGTAATCCTAGCATTGTGGGAGGCCAAGGTGGGTGGATCACCTGAGCTCAGGAATTCAAGGCCAGTCAGAGCCAGAAGCTGTCTCTAAAAATAGCTGGGTGTTGTGGTGGGTGTCTGTAGTCCCAGCTACTTGGAAGACTGATGCAAGAGAATCACTTGAGCCCAAGAGGATGCTGTGAGCTATAACGCCACAGCACTCTACAGAGAGTGACAAAGTGAGACTCTGTCTCAAAAAAACATAAATTATTTATATCTATTGCAGTACTATTGGAATAAAAATACAATGTCACAGTGTGAAAGTAAACTCTGGTATGCTGGGTTTCTTTTTTTGGTAGGGGGAGGAAGGCATCACCAATGAATTTCAAAATCATACAGGTTAGCAGCAGTAAGGCAAATACAGGCCATCTTTCTTCCTTACACACTTCCTACCTTTGAACTGTCGAAGGATTTTCCTGTGGTCAAACATTTTCAAAATGTTTGAAATCTATCTTTTTGCCCAGATTTTGGAAGCCCAGAAGTAACAGTCCTAGATAAAAAACTCCTTGGCTTAAGCAAACTTGCACTGAGAGCTCTTCTTTTCCTTTCCAGATGTACTGCTTGGCCCACTCTGCAAATACAGCCTTGTTTGTCATCTGTAAGATTTCAGTGTGGTGGAGAGGAAGAGGAGGAGAAAAGGGGGAGGAGAAGGAGAGAAGTGGGAAGACCTAAGAAGCAAAAAGCTCTACACTCTGTATCCATGGTAGCCTCAGGTGTCTTCTCTTAACGATGACCTTCTAGACAAGTCTGTTTCCTGTTCCTTGGAGCACAGATAGTCCTTTGCAATCTCAGCTCTGATTTTACTTTGTCTCAGCCATTGAGCTCAAAAGTCAGTCTGACAAAGCAGTTTGCAAAATGTAGCCAAGGTTCCCTAGAAGTTCTTTCCTGAGATCCTTCCAGGTGTCCACAAAGTTCAAAACTATATTTATAATACTAAGTAGTTATCTTTTTCACTCTCATTTTTTGCTATGAGCTCACAGAATTTCCCAAAGATACGATGTGTGAGTACAGGGGCAGATGTGAGAACCTTCTATCAATCAAGCCAGGCATTAAAGATTTGCAGAAATGCAAAATGTCATTCTTCTCACCAAAATGTGTCTTTGATGTGGAAGATTTCTTTCATAAAAATATTTATATTAACATGAAATGTTTATTTTTAAAAGGATTACACTATTTAAAAATTTCCTATCTTAATTTCTAACATGATAAATATATATATATATTTTTTTGTAGAGACAGAGTCTCACTTTATGGCCCTTGGTAGAGTGCCGTGGCCTCACACAGCTCACAGCAACCTCCAACTCCTGGGCTTAAGCGATTCTCTTGCCTCAGCCTCCCAAGTAGCTGGCACTACAGGCGCCCGCCACAAAGCCTGGCTATTTTTTGGTTGCAGTTTGGCCGGGGCCGGGTTTGAACCTGCCACCCTCGGTATATGGGGCTGGCGCCTTACTGACTAAGCCACAGGCGCCGCCCTCTAATATGATAAATATTAATAGAATCTACATTAAGTGGAAATGATTTTTAAGTATTTTTCTTTTTTTAAGACAAGAGTCTCACTTTGTGGGCCTCAGTAGAGTGCCGTAACGTCACAGATCACAGCAACCTCAATTTCTTGGGCTTAAATGATTCTCTTGTCTCAGCCTCCCAAGTAGCTGGGACTACAGGCACCCGCCATAATGCCCAGATATTTTTTTGTTGCAGTTGTCACTGTTGTTTAGCCGGCCTAGGCTGGGCTCGAACCCACCAGCCTTGGTGCATGTGGCTGGCACTGTAACCACTGTGCTATGGGTGCAGAGCCATAATGTGGTAAATATTAATAGATAGAATCTACATAAATGGAAATGGTCTTTAAGTATTTTTCAAGAGTGTGAGGGGTACTGAGATTAAAAAGTTTGAGAACCACTGCTCTAGTTCAATGCTGGCCGCACAGGAAGCATGTAATGATGATGACCAAGCTGATATTCTTTCAGCCAAGGTTTCCACACAACTTGTGTGATTTTTTATACACACCTTTTAAGGAAGATTTGATGCTGGATTTAATGTAAAGATAGCAAAACAAAATTAACCACTCTTTCCCCTTTCCCTTGTAAATTCCATGAAGAATTATGTTTCAGTCTGTGAGACAGGTTTGAAAAATCACTAAGATTTAATACTGCACATCATTCCCCTCCTTGTCTACCGACATACTGCAAGAGGCTTTCAGGAACAGGTCAAAGCATAGGCCGTAACACTGGGGTATGATGGCTGCACATCACTTACACAATCATATGTGTAATTTGTTCCGGAGATGAAATTTGCGTGTCACTGCCTTTGACACTTTAATCAGAACTAAAAGCTTTTTACCAGCATCAAGTGCTAAAAAAAAAGGTCTATTTTTGAAACTTCTGGGTTCATGTAGTCTGAACAAATATGGCTTTGTTCTGGGATTCACATTCTACCATTCCAGAACAAAGCAATTTTAACTTGAAATTCTTAAGATTAATGCTTGGTCAAAAACACTGATTTCATAATTATCTATTCAAACCTGGTGAGGCCTGAGACAGCTTGTGAGGTGGTGTTTCTGAATTCTAGCATTCTTTTTTTTTTTTGAGACAGTTCCACTATGTTGCCCTGGGTATAGTGCCGTGGCGTCATAGCTGACAACAACCTCAAACTCCTGGACTTTAGCGATTCTCTTGCCTCAGCCTACCAAGTAGCTGAGACTACAGGCGTCCACCACAATGCCCGGATATTTTTTTGTTGTAGTTGTCATTGTTGCTTGGCAGGCCCGGGTTAGATTTGAACCCGCCAGCTCTGGTGTATGTGGCTGGCAACCTAGCCGCTGAGCTACCATCTTTTCTTTTTTTTTTTGAGACAGAGTCTTAAGCTCACAGCAACCTCAAACTCTTGGACTTACATGATTCTCTTGCCTCAGCCTCCCAAGTAGCTGGGACTACAGGCACCCGCCACAGCAGCCGGCTATTTTTTGTTGTTGTTGTTGCAGTTGTCATTGTTATTTACCTGGCCCGGGCTGGGTTCAAACCTGCCAGCCTCAGTGTATGTGGCCAGCGACCCACCCAGTGAGCTATAGGTGCCACCTGAATTCTAGCATATTTTCAAGATAAATCTTTAAAGTGGCAACTAAAACCTTGGACTGATCTGTGGAACTGAGAATCAGTAACCCTACTTAAAACCAATACTACTCCCAAAGCCAGACTGTTGTAGGGGGACAAAATTTACAACCCAGCTCAGACCATCACAGAAAGCTTTTATTACCATAGAGGAGATTGGAAATCAAGAAATGGAGGCCATGCACATCAGCTTCGTTAGTGTGGGTGAACAGGGAGGGAGATAGCAGGCAAGAACCCTGTGTCATCGGCAATCATGACTGCGCAGTCTCCCAACCAGCAGATTTGCTTAGCTCAGGAGAGGCTTCTGGGGGGTTGTGTGTGTGTGGCTCAAGAAGCCTCAAGAGGGCTTCTTCCTGGACAAGAGACAGCCAGAACAAAGGAAAACTACAGACACCAACTTAAAATGGAAATCAAATTGGGCCCATTACACCAGGAAGTACATTGCACCCTGAATGTAAAACAGGAGGGAAAAGGGAGCACTGGGCTCTACAGGATAGCCTTTCTTTTAGATAAGATGCTTTTAAAAGTTAAACATTGGCAGGGCCTTTCCCTTTACTAACAGCAACCAACACACAATTTCCAAGTCACCCTTTAAAACTATTGTTATCTTTGTTATCTATTATTATTTGGATTTTGAACAAAATTAATGGAGTAGGAGCCAGTGGAGGAATCTTGTTTGATCTGGAAATTTTCTGTGGAGAGCCCAAATGGTCGGAGAACCAAGTTCCCAAGATCTTTTAGTTTACCTGCAATGTAAAAGCAAAAACTCAAATGAATAAGAACGGAAGCAGAAAAACACTAATTGATCTTGCCTTATTATCTTACCAATTACAAAACGTAAAAAGTATCTCTGCACTTAAAGAAATGCCTATCTTTAGTAAGATGAAACCTTCCAGGAGAATCCAGACCCCCAACTCCACTCAGCAGTGCAGTCACTTCAATGGCACCCCCTCCACCCTCCAGCATGTGCCAGCAGAGATGAGAGGGAGGGAAGGAGCCAGGAGGACTGGCTCCCTCTGGGAGATCAAAGCCCTCTGTCTAAACTGGCCAGGACTATTGAAGGACACAGGTTCCTGGGACTAGTGCTGCAAAAATCAACCACTGCTCCCTGTGGGGGTCCTCACAGCTGCCAAGCCTGGTCTGCAGGCAGTGAAGGCAGAGGGCCTTTCCACACGTCTGTTCTAAAACAGCAGCAGCCATTTGCTAAATTTAATTTAACTTGGCACATTTCTTCTAAGCCTGGATTTACACTTAAGGGCCTCCTGCTTTTCTAAGCAAACTTAACATTTCTTGGGAAACGGGTTCTTGTTCATTAGTGCAAAGCACTGTAAACCTCAACAGTCCAGTCTCCTCCTTCCAAGTTTCAGGTTTTACTTATTAATCACTTGGGCAATTCTCAAGTCCTAAAGTCAAAATCAAAACACATGCTATATACTAAGGGTTCTTGTGCCCTTTTAGATACAAGATGACCATTAAGTTTGTGTATCAAAAATTTTTATTCCCAGGGCATTTCAGAGATTTTCAGGGATTTATAGGGCAAAGGGATGAAATATCTGAAATTAGGAGTACTCTGGAAAATCTCGGGTAGGTGAATAAAAAGCTTCAACCCTTTCTAAACTGCTTTAATTTTTCTTGCAGGTCTGCTTCCAGTGGAAATGAGAATGAGGGTAGACGGGAAGAGAAACTCCTAATCATGAGAGGTACAGGCTCCTTCCCACCTTACTACTTGTTAGCAACTTTTGTCACGTTGAGTTAAAGTGACAAAAATGGCTTTATTCTAAGGTGGCCTCCTACCTTAAAGTACAGGTAAAGAACTTAAAGATTACATGGCCTTCACATTTTATTGAAGATTAAAAAAATACTTTATTTATTTAATTTTTAGAGATGGAAGTCTTGCTTTGTCACTGAGGCTGAAGTGTAGTAGTGTGATCATAAGCTTGCTGGAGCCTCACATTCCTGGGCTTGGTAGACTTCACATGCACATCACCATGCCTGGTTTATATATATATTTCATAACCATTAAAATTAAAATTATATATATATATATGTATAATATTTTAGAGACAGTGTCTGGATCACTATGTGGTCCAGGCTGTCTCAGCCTCCCAAAGTGCTAGGATTACAGGGTTGAGCCACTGCATCTGGTTGTGGCCTTTATAATGTAAAGGCCTTCCTATTATTAATACTCATGGTGACAACTTTTAGTCTGTCTTAAGATCTAGCCCATAGAAGCTTACTATGTTTGGAGAAAGGCCAACCTATTCTTGCAGAAAACACTATAGAGAAAGCTCCCAGAACTCAGGATGACCACTTCGCAGACAGGCTCCCTAAACTTAAAACCTGGGACACACATGCTCAGTGCTGCTCCTTTAGGAGAATCACTGGCAGAAGCTGTGGGTGCCTGCACACATTAGCAGCACAGAGAGGCCTAGCGTACAGGCAGACAGATGTGCAGGCGTCACATATGCAAAGACAAAACAGGGCTTCTGCAGGAAAACTTGAGTTGGCAATACTGACCCAGAACTTTGGTAGTTTGTCTTGGGGCTGGGAAAAGAGGACAGAGAGAAAAAAAAACTATTTAAACTATTTAAAGAAGTCCAAAAAAATGTTGTTACTGGGACAATCCTTGGCTCTTGGGACATGGAGTGAGTGAAGTGAGAATGTGTTAAGAGTCGCTCACATCAGACTGTCATCAAGAGGAAGCTCCATTTTGGAGAAGTCTCTGTTTGAGTGCTGACTGAGCCATGGGCCACTGCCTGGATGGAGGGATCACTGGAAGCCTCCAGTGCAAGAAAAACAGCGTAAAGTACAAACCGAATATTTTACTTGGCGTCTACCACGTAGGCAACAAGATCTAGATAATAAAAGTAGTTTCCAGCTTTTGTGATGCTCACAGTCTAGTGGGAGAATAGGCTAAATAGACTGAGGTGTGCCCAGAGGTGCTCTCTGACCTTGCAAAGGCCACACACTACAGTGGTCTGAACAGGGGCAGCAGGTCCAGGATGACTGCATGCCACCATGCTTCAGGCAGCAATGCCTCAGCTTTAGGCTGGTCTGCTCTAAAGGAAGAGTTTCCTCTAGTGCAGAAAGACCATTCTAAGCTAAGACAGCAAATATTCAAACTTTCGGTGAGAGGGAGTATTCTCTCTCTAGGCTGTCACTTTGCCCTTACTGGCTAAAGGACCTGTCTGCCACCTTTGAGTGACACCTGTACAACACTTTCATCTTGTTGATTCTATGGTGTGGCAGTCATGAAACCGGCTTTTCTAGAGCCAGGGGACATAGTGGCTGTACTCCAAAATCCATCAGCACGTTTGTACTGAGGCTGAGCTTTACATAGGCTGCTATAGACAATGCCTAGGCATGGCGGGGATAGGCCAGGCACTCCTCTGATGGGCAACACTGGCTCCCTAATGGCTTTGCCAAGACTATCTTAGCACCACACCATAGAAGACTTTTCCTGTCCACTATCCCCTTCTGCTTCTTCAGGGTCGGCTCTGCCAGCATCCTCCTTCTCCCGCCCCACTTTCCCTTGCAGGTGTTTCCCTCAATAAACCTCTTCACTGTTACTCCTATCTTAGCTTCCGTTTTTTGAAGGACCCAACCTAACACATATGGTATTCTTTTTCTTTCTATTCTAGTTATCTCTACCTTTGTAACATTCTATAGTAGTTTGACCAACTATCACTTCCAGAACAGAACAGAAGAGGTTCTGCTTGCTAAATGAGACAACATATATAAAGTACCTCTCAGGTATTAGACACCTAATAATGATACATTATTAAATAGTCTCCACTGGAATTAATTCAATCAACATGTATTAAGTAAGTGTGGCATCTTGCCATGTGTGCTGGGGATACAGACATACAAGACATGGTCTATACACACAAAAAAGCTTAGAATTTGATAGGAAAGATAAGATATACCCACAAAAGCAAGTTTATATGCAACTGAAATAAAATGCTATGAAAATAGTAAGAGGAAGATTCCTCTCAGCTTGGGCAGGAAGAGAAGAAGGGACAAGAGAGGGAAGGAAAGATGAAGAGATTCAGCTCATCTTTGTGGAAGGGTTTGCACTTGAACCAGGCACCAAAGGGCAGGTAGGACAGCCATCTGGGATGGAGGCAGTGGTCAGTGCAGGCAAAAACAGCTTGAGCAAAAGAACAGAGGGAGGTCAGCGAGGGTGAGCCGCGTGTCCAACAGGTTGTCAGGTGGGCAGGAGGGTGTCCCCTGCACCACAGGAAGCCATTCATGGCTTGAGAACTGAACCTTCAGGGTTAATAATCCTGTGGCAAAGTGAAGAATGAACCAGAAGGGGAGAGCCTGTGGGTGGTTCTAAGGGAGAGTTAGTACAACATTATAGGAGAGAGGCCATTTAGTCACCGAAGATGCATTTGAATATCTTTGATGCTGGGTAAACATGCTCTGATACCAGAGTCTGGTCAGTGGGAACATAAAGAACAGAACAGAATAGTATGGTAGAATCACCAGTTCTAGGTATCTGAAAAATTCACCTTTGCAGTTTACGATGGTGGTAGAGAAACAGCAGCCTTCAGTAGAGCTCATGCTCCTGAGTATACATACACTCACACATTTTCCTGAGCCCTGTTTACAGTCAGCTTGGGTTACAGAGACGAAAGCAACTTCTCTGTATCCAAAATACCTTTTGGTCACTTGCCAAACTAGCCTATATGCCACACTTTGCACTTGCTGCCAAATTCTATGCCTACCCTATCTGGGTAGTAATCAGTTAGGTTTCCTTGTTTCCACTTTTAGCGCATCTGGTACCTTTACTCAGCCTGAATGTGTCAACATGTCCCTAACCATTAGGGTCTCATCTATTAGATGGGATCTCACAGCAAAGAGGACAGTCCAACATTGCTTGTGCAAGAATGTTTAGGACTAGAGTCAAAGCTGGCCACTGGATCCAGTTGATAAATAATAATTTCTCTGCCTCCAAACAACAATGTATCACAGTAGCCCAATAGATGACTTGTGCTGATAACTAAGAATGCTGTATGTTTTCATCTCCTTAAGAACACAGGGGTTTGGGTACAATGGAATAGCTCCTTTGGGACTTTCTCCTCTATTTTGGAGAATCAAATTGCATACAATTGAATCCTAGTACTATATTTCTTCTTATGGGGCAGGAAACCAAGCCATGAAGCTAATTCTTGCTTTTACTTGAGCTAAAGGCAAATTGAGAAATAGCACAGAAAAGATACAGTTCACACCCAAATTGAATTCTTACACAGGCATACCCCATTGATTGTACTTTGCTTTGTTGTGCCTTATAGATACTGTGTTTTTACAAATTAAAGGTCTGTGAACCCTGCAGTGGGCAAGTCTACAGGGCCTTCCTCCCATGACATGTACTCACTTCATGCCTCTGTGTTACATTTTGGTAATTCTTGCAATATGTCCAACATTTTCATTATTATTGTATCTGTTAGGGTGATGTGTGGTCAGTGATCTCTGATGTTACTTTTATAATTGTTTTGGGGTGCCACAAACTGTGCTCATGTAAGACAGTGAACTTAACCATTAATTGTGTGTACTCCTAACTGCTCCACTAACTGACCATTCTCTTGTCTCTCTCCTTTTCCTCAGGACATCCTATTCTGAGACACAATACTGAAATTAGGCCGGTTAATAACCCTACATTGGTCTCTAAGTGTTCAAGTGAAAGGAAGAGCCACATGTTTCTCGCCTTAAATCAAAAGCTAGAAATGATTAAGTTTAGTGAGGAAGGCATGTTGAAAGTCAAGATGAGCTGAAAGCTATGCCTCTTGTACTATTTAGCCAAGTTGTAAATGCAAAGGAAAAGTTCTTGAAAGGAATTAAACGTGCTACTCCAGTGAACACACAAAGGATGAGAAAGGAAAACAGCCTTATTGCTGATATGGAAAAAGTTTCAGTGGTCCGGGTAGAAGATTAAACCAACTACATATTTCCTTAAGCCAAAGCCTAATCCAGAGAAAGGCCCTAAGTCTTTTCAATTTTATGAAGGCTGAGAGAGATGAGGAAGCTGAGGAAGAAAAACTGGAAGCCAGCAGAGGCTGGCTCATGAGGTTTTAAGGAAAAAAGCACCTCTATAACATAAAAGTACAAGGTGAAGCAGCAAGTGCTGGTGGAGAAACTGCAGCAAGTTATCTGGAAGATCTAGCTAAGATAATTGATGAAGGTGGCTACACTAAACAACAGCCATTTAATATAGATGAAACAGGCTCAGCACCTGTGGCTCAAGTGGCTAAGGCGCCAGCCACATACACCTGAGCTGGTGGGTTCGAATCCAGCCTGGACCCGCCAAACAACAATGACGGCTGCAACCAAAAAATAGCTGGGCGTTGTGGCGGGCACCTGTGGTCCCAGCTACTTGGGAGACAGAGGCAGGAGAATCGCTTGAGCCCAGGAGTTTGAGGTTGCTCTAAGCTCTGATGCCACCGCACTCTACCCAGGATGACAGCCTGAGGCTCTGTCTCAAAAAAAAAGAAAGAAAGAAAAGAAAAGCTAAGCTTCTGGAAACGATTCACCATTTCAAGTATTATTAATAAGATTCATGATTCATGGGAGGAGGTCAAAATGTCAACGGGAGTTTGAAAGAAGTTGATTCCAACCCTCATGGATGACTCTGAGGGGTTCATGACTTCATTGGAGGAAGTCACTGCAGATGTTGTGGAAGTAGCAAGAGAACTAGAATTAGAAGTGGAGACTGAAGGTGTGACTGAATTGCTGCAATCTCAGGATCAGACTTGAACAGCAAAGAGTTGCTTCTTATGAATGAGCAAATAAAGTGGTTTCTTGAGCTGGACATTCGTCCTTGTGAAGATGCTGTGGACATTGTTGAAATGACAACAAAGGATTTAGAGTATCATGTAAACTTAGTTGGTAAAGCAGTGGCAGGGTTTGTGAAAAGTGATGCCGATTTTGAAGGAAGTTCTACTATGGGTAAAATGCTATCAAACAGCATTGCATGCTACAGAGAAGTCTTTCATGAATGGAAGAGTCAATTGAAGTAGCAGACTTGCCTTATTTTAAAAGAAACTGCCACAGCCACCCCAACCTTCAGAACCACCTCCCTTATTAGTCATAATCACCCTGAGTAGCCATCCACATGGAAGTAAGACCTTCCACCAGCAAAAAGATTATGACTCACTGAATGCTCAGATTGTCAGCATTTTTTTTCTTTCGTCCTGGGTAGAGTGCCGTGGTGTTACAGCTCACAGCAACCTCCAACTCGTGAGCTCAAGCGATCCTCTTGCCTCAGTTTTTCTATTTTTAGTAGAGACGGGGTTTTGCTTTTGCTTAGGCTGGTCTCAAACTCACAAGCTCAAGCAATCCACTCGCCTCGGCCTCCCAGAATGCTAGGATTACAGGCGTGAGCCACCATGCCTGGCCCAATCGTCAGCATTTTTTACCAATGAAGTGTTTTTAAAAGATGTCCGTTGTTTTTTCATACATAATGCTATTATATACTTAATAGCCCACAATATAGTGTAAACATAACTTTTATTTTTATTTTATTTTTTATTAAATCATAGCTGTGTACATTAATGTGATCATGGGGCACCATACACTAGTTTCATAGACCGTTTGACAGATTTTCATCACACTGGTTAACATAGCCTTCCTGGCATTTTCTTAGTTATTGTGCTAAGACATTTACATTCCACATTTACTAAGTTTCACATATACCCTTGTAAGATGCACCGCAGGGAGGGGGATTGGTGGGATAAACATAACTTTTATATGCAACAAGAAACCAAAAAATTCATGGACTTGCTTTATTGCAATGGTATGGAACCAGATCTATGCTGTATCTCTGAAGTATGCCTGTACTAGCTCTTAGATGAACGTAGGGGCTGAAATAAGCCTTACTGAGAATGGTTACAGAAGTAGGCACCTAAGGAGCAGCAACTAGGGAGCGAAAAGCCCCGGAAATCTGATGTTCCCTCCTGAGGGAACAATCACCATCATCACAAGGAATTAGTTTAGAGCTATCCTCCTGCCAGAGTGCAAAATATTATAAGTATACAGTCTGTAATGATAAATATTAGGTAGAACAGCATGAGACTATATATACATGATCCTGGATTTTTTTTTTTTTTTTTGAGACAGAGTCTCACTTTGTCGCCTTTGGTAGAGTGCCACGGTGTCACAACTCATAGCAACCTCCAACTCCTGGGCTTAGGCGATTCTCTTGCCTCAGCCTCCCGAGTAGCTGGGACTGCAGGTGCCCGCCGCAATGCCCGGCTATTTTCTGTTGCAGTTTGGACAGGGCTGGGTTTGAACCCGCCACCCTCAGTATATGGGGCCATTGCCCTACTCACTGAGCTACAGGCGCCACCCATGATCCTGGATTTGTAAAACTACCCATGATCTGGATTTGTAAAGCCATGAATTGTATGGCTTTAGCAGTTTTTTCAGTCTTTTTTGAGCCTCAGCAAGGGAGCTGTTTCCAGGACCCTCTACTACTTGCAGAGCAGAGAAGCATGCATTGCACAGGTCCAGCCAGACAATGTGCTGGATCCATTAATGACAACAGCTAGTAATTTAATTTCTATCTCCATATGTCATCTTTACATGGCACTCATACAAGATGGTACTCTAAATTCAGTTCACAAATGTGTCCTTGTCAGATTGTTAGTGACCAAGAGCGCATAACTGAGTGAATTGAGAAATCAGGAAGCCAAGAATATGTTCCAAGAAAGTGGAAAGAAGGGATGGTATGAATAGAAAACCTGGGCTGGAATATGAAGAAGGCCCACACGTGTGCTAGAGTGGCCAGAGCAGGGAGGCAGAAGCAGGTGCTAGCGAAAGGAAGGTAGGATTACTGGGGCAATGCCTTGTCCTTGTGTCTGTGGTTTCTTTGGGGGAATAAAAGTGTTTCAAGTTGCTGCTCCAGGTCTTCAAGGTGGGGGCAGGGACGTGGTGGCTCTCAGTTAAGGGAGAAAGAACATTTCATGGAATGGCTGGAACATAGGCTATTGGATCATACTCCCTACTCAGGACCTTGGGCAAAGGAAGCTTGGCAGCCTCTGCACATTCAGTGAATGGTGATGACCTACAGTGGCAACTTGTCCACATGCACAGAGAGCTGCCTGAGACATGAAGTGTAGTGAACTGAAAGAGTGTACATTCAGAATTGTTTGCATTCTCCTTTTTCTTTGCTGCAGCTACAGCACAAAGAGGGATAAAATTAGTGGCATACCTGCTCCAGCTCAGAAGGTGTCTCTCAGAGCAGCGCTGGACACCCCTCCTAGCCGTGTCACTGGTGTGGCCATGCTCTTCTCCAGCCTTCAGCTCCTCACCTAAGCATACTCCATACTCACTCCTTCATTCATCAGTCACATCCCACGTGATCACTCAGTGTGCATCAGAAACACTTGTGGGTTGTTAAAACTTAGATTGCTGGGCCTCATCCTCAATTTCTGATTGAATGGGTCTGGGGTGGGGCCCCAAATCATGCATTTTTTTTTAGAGACAGAGTCTTACTTTGTCACCCTCGGTAGAGTGCTGTGGTGTCACAGCTCATAGCAACTTCCAGCTCTTGGGCTTAGGTGATTCTCTTGTCTCAGCCTCCCGAGTAGCTGGGACTATAGGCACCCACCACAATGCCCAGCTATTTTTTTGTTGCAGTTTGGCTGATTTCGAACATGGCACCCTCGGTATATGGGGCTGGCACCATACTCACTGAGCCACAGGCACCATCCAAATCATGCATTTTTGACCAGTTCTCAGGCAATGATTATCTGGGTACCATATTTGAGATCCAGCCTCAAAAAAAGAACCTGCTTTTGCAGCTGGTGACTGGAATCTTGATGATAAGCTTATATTAAAAAACTTATTGTGGGGTGGTGCCTGTGGCTGAGTGGGTAGGGTGCCAGCCCCATATACCGAGGGTGGCACGTTCAAACCCAGCACCGGCCAAACTGCAACAAAAAAATAGCTGGGTATTGTGGTGGGCGCCTGTAGTCCCAGCTACTTGGGAGGCTGAGGCAAGAGAATTGCTTAAGCCTGGGAGTTGGAGGTTGCTGTGAGCTGTGTGACGCCATGGCACTCTACTGAGGGCAATAAAGTGAAACTCTGTCTCTACAAAAAACAAAAACAAAAACAAAACAACCCCCCCAACTTATTGTAACACTCATCTCTAGTGATTAGAGGCATAAAGCTGCCTGGGTATGGCTTTCCAGTTTCATATGACAAGCAACCCATGTACACTATGTTACTTTTTAGAGAAAGTAGATGACTTCACCTGCTATCAATAAAATGAGATGACAGGAGAACAGTAACAGGCAGAGGGTGCCCCCAAAAATGTACACGTATTTTAAGAAAGGAAAACAATACTAAAATTGTAACACTCAACATAATTCTGATAACAAAAGATGGATACTAGTTCAGCGCCCATAGCTCAGCAGTTAGGGTGCAAGCCACATACACCAGGGCTGGCGAGTTCAAACCCAGCCCAGGCCTGCTAAACAAAAATGACAACTACAACAAAAAAATAGCTGGGTGTTGTGGCGGGTGCCTGTAGTCCCAGCTACTCAGGAGGCTGAGGCAAGAGAATCGCTTAAGCCCAAGAGTTTGCGGTTGGATACTATTCAAGTCATGCTGAGCACCTCTTGTAACTGCCGAAATCATGTGACTTGAGTATTACATATTTAATACAGTTTTTTCCTTTTTAAAAATGTGTATACATTCTTTTGATATCCTCTGTATAATACATACATATTGTTAGCAATTCTATGTGTTTGAAAAATTTCTTGGCTAGCCCAGAATACAGGATAAAACAATTTTCAAGTGAAGATAATAGATGCCTTTCATTCTTTTCTATTTGGAATCACAGCTTGTTCAGAGACCTATGTTAGCATTGTCATTTGGCCTCTTACCCTCCCAGTGTAGCTGCCAAGAATGACTCATGTCACCAGCTCCTGTGTGGAGAAGCAACCCCCAGGAAGACACTTCCCAGCTTACACAGCCACACCCTTAGAACATTCCTGAGTGCAGAACAGTGACACTAGGGATTTGTCCTCAATACCCTACAGTTGAGCACAGGAGCTTCGGGGACGCTGAAAGTGTCTCATCAGTTGTAGTTCACATATTTTTTTTGTTTGTTTGTTTTTACTATTTGCCTATATATGTGACAAAAAAATTTAATATAGTAAAATTGAAAAAAAATAGATACATATATTCATGAAAACTGTGCCAATAGCCATCCAAAACCCTCTGACTTCAAATCTTTTTTTTTTTTTTTTTTTTTTGAGACAGAGTCTCACTTTGTCACCCTGGGTAGAGTGCCATGGCATCATGGCTCATAGCAACCTCAAACTCTTGAGGCTCAAGTGATCCCTTTGCCTGAGCCTTCCAAGTAGCTGGGACTAAAGGTGCCTGCCCAGCTATTTTTCAGAGTTGAGGTCTTGCTCTTGCTCAGGCTGGTCTCAAACTTCTGAGCTCAGGCAATCCACCTGCCTCAGCCTCCCAAAGTGCTAGGATCACAGGTGTGAGCCACTCCACTGGCCCTCTGACTTCAAATCTTTACATTCCTGAAACTCACCCAACTATTCTGATTATAAATACTGTATTGTATGTTTGAATTTACAAATTTAAATAAATAAAACACTTCTTTTTTTGTATATTGTAGTTTCATGGAAGATTTATTTTTCCTCAAAGAAAAATACTGTTTAAAAAACTGGGAAGTCATTATATTAGAACAAAAGCAAACAATAGAGTGTAGATTGACAGTACCAATGGTTGCTCAAAAAGCCTCCAAACTTCCTAGGGTGCTATACCCAGGGCCTCTCTTATCACACCTTAACAATACCCTTAAGTCCTTTTAAGCCATATATTCCTTGATTAGTATGGCTGTGAAGCTAATCATCTCAGAGAAAAGGACAAAAGGAAACACTCCAGTTGCTGGCCGCTTTCCTCATTATCTTGAAGCTATCATGATCATCTTCTCTGATCTGTAAGAACTGTGCCACCACCACTAACAGCCACCTAGGTCTCCTGTTCTAAGCTAGTATTTATAAATGTCAGGCTAGGGAGGGAAGAGCAAATATTGTTCTGCCCATTAATAATTGCAATTAGAATTTTTTTTTTTCTCCAACAAGTAGGGTAGACAGTTCTTTCTCATAAAAAGGAAATCAAGTGACGGGAAAAAAGTCACAAAGAACAGTGAACACATCTAGATAAAAACTCATTTTGTATTAACCAAAGGGATCGAATACCAATAACATTCTTCACAGAAAAAGAGGCCAGGAGTTGAGAACAGCCTGGGCAACATAGCAACACCTCTGTCTCTAAAATAGTAATAAAGAAAACTAGCTGGGCATGGTCTCAGCACTCTCCTCTGGAGGCTGAGGTGGGAGGACTACTTGAGCTCAGGAGTTCTAGACTGCACTAAACTATGATCGGGTTATTGTACTTCAGCCTGGGTGACAAAGCAAGATCCCATTCCTGTTTAAAAAAACACACACGCTGGTGGCGCCTGTAGCTCAAAGGGTAGGGCGTCAGCCCCATATGCCGGAGGTGGTGGGTTCAAACCCAGCCCCAGCCAAAAACTGCAAAAAAAAACCAAACACACACACACACAAACCCAACAAATTACATTATATAAATCTATAGTAGGTTCGGCGCCTGTAGCTCAAGCATACACCAGAGCTGGTAGGTTCGAATCCAGCCCGGGGCTGCCAAACAACAATGACAACTACAACCTAAAAATAGCTGGGCGTTGTGGTGGGCACCTGTAGTCCCAGCTATTTGGGAGGCTAAGGCAAGAAAATTGCTTAAGCCCAAGAGCTGGCGGTTGCTGTGAGCCGTTAGGCCATGGCACTCTACTCAGGGTGACAGCTTGAGATTCTGTCTCAAAGAAAAAAAAATCAGATAAGGAATTTAGTTGCTGAAAAAAAAAATCTTTAGTAAACAAAACAGCATGGTACTGGCATTAAAATAAGGCATATAGACCAATAAAACAGAATAGAGAACCCAGAAATAAATCCATACACTTATAGCTAATTCATTTTCAACAAAGGTGCCAAGAACATACATGGGGAAAGGATAGTTTCCTTAATAAGTGGTATTAGAAGAACTGGATATCCACATGCAAGAGAATGAAACTAGATTTCTATCTCTCACTATATACAAAAAATAATCAACTCAAAAATGGATTAAAGATTTCAATGAAAAGACCCCCAAACCATGAAACTGCTAAAAGGAAACACTGGAGAAAATACTACAAGACATTGGTCAGGGCAAAGTTTTTTGGATATAGCTGGGTGTTGTGGTGGGCACCTGTAGTCCCTGCTACTTGGGAGGCTGTGAACTATGACGCCATAGCACTCTACTGAGGGCAAGAAAGTGAGATTCTATCTCAAAAAAAAAAAAAAAAAAAAAAGGATTTTTTGGATAAGACCTCAAAAGCACAGGCAACCAAAGCAAAAGTGGACAAATGAGATCACATCAAGCTAAAATGCTTCTGCATAGTAAAGGAAACAAAAAAAAGAGACAACCTATAGAATGGGAGGAAATTTCTGCAAACTATCCATCCAACAAGGGATTAATAATGAGCTTATTAAGGAACTCAAAACAACTGAATAGCAACACTGAATAACGCAATTTAAAAACAGGCAAAAGACCTGAACAGACACATCTCAAAAGAAGACATTCAGATGAGGAGAATTGGATGATTTCGGTAAGGAAGGAATCTCCAAGTTGGTACCAAGGAAGCAGTCACCCCATGACCCAGTTCTCAGTGTAACAGCCAAGTGGTCAGTCGAGCCTCCCCAGCAGAGTCTATTCCCTATAGAATGACTGGCTTTGGTAACTTGGGACAAGGAGGCAGAAGCCTGCAGGGAAGGAACACTCCCAGAGACTCTTACACTGAAACCCCTTCACCAGCTTCAACTCACAGCTTATCTATAGGTCAGAGGGACAGCAGAACTACATTAGAGTCCTGGTTTCTAGCTACCAGTCCTGCAGACTCTCTACCATCAAGAGGCAGATGGGCTTAGCCAACAGGAGTGAAGCACGGACCACTTCCAGATAGAATATCTTCAAGATCTTATCTATACAGACTACTGAAGGATGGACTGGAGCAACCAGTACCTATCAGGGGTTATGGTCTTGAAAAATGTACCCCTTGTGTTTCCTGGTTTTACTCTGTACCTTATTCTCTGGCTCTTTACCCTATTTACCCTACATCACTTTCCAGGAAAGTAGTCAGGTCTTACCTGAGGCTAGTGCTTCTGGAAATTATTGTATCTCTCCCAAAAGACGTATGTAGTTCCCCTTATTTCCCACAATTAGAAATGAAGATTGTAAAAATAATTCTTGGCATCATGTTTGAGAGTGGGGGGCGGGGTCTGGGGGAGAATAATATACTCATCAACTATGTTTCATTTCAGGATTCCGTTTCTTAGCTAGTATATATTGTCCCATTGCCAATGTTAAGAAGTAACAACTCAGTTCCTGGTCCTAATTTACTATACTTTCTATTTGCCTAGTTTCTTCTGTGCATAGTTAATATTAAATATGTTGTTTTCCTTTTGGTCAAAAGAAAAAAGTTTGAAGACACTGATTTTCAACTTACTAAAGTATATAGATAGTAAAATAAAGAGGATGCTCTTCTGTTACTGCAAAAAAAAAAAAAAAAGACATTCGAATGGCCAAAAGGTATATGAAAAAATGCTCAACATCATTAATTATCAGAGAAATGCAAATTAAAACTATAAGGAAATCTCTCACCCCAGTGAAAATGGCTATTACCAAAAGATAAAAAATAACAGACGCTGGTGAGGACATGGAGAAAGGAGAATGCTTGTACACTGCTGAGTGGGAATGTAGAGTAATATGGCCACTATGGAAACCACATGGAGGTTCCTCAAAAACTTAAAAACAGAACTACTATATGATCCAGTAATCCTGCTGCTGGGTATATACCCAAAACAAAGGAAATCAGTTTATTATAGAGATACCTGCGCTCCCATATTTATCATAGCACTATTCACAACAGCTAAGCTATATAATCGACTATCCCTCAGCAGATGAATGGACAAAGAAAGTGGGGTATATATACACTAGATACTATTCAGCCATAAAAAGAATGAAGTCATGTCATTTGCAGCAACATGGATGGAAATGGAGGTCATTGTGTTAAGTAACATAAGCTAGACACAGAAAGACAAATATTGCATGTTCTCATTCATATGAGGAAGCTAAAAAGTTGATCTCATAAAAAGAGAGTAGAACGGTGGCTACAAGAGGCCGGGAAGGTAAGAAAAGGAGTGAAAAGAAGTTAGTTAAGAGGTATGCAAAGGGGTGACACCTCGAACCCAGCCCCGGCCAAACTGCAACAAAAAATAGCTCGGCATTGTGGTGGGCACCTGTAGTCCCAGCTACTCGCGAGGCTGAGGCAAGAGATGCGTCTAAGCCCAGGAGTTGGAGGTTGCTGTGAGCTGTGATGCCACAGTACTCTACCGAGGGCGATAAAATAAGACTGTCTCTACAAAAAAAAAAAGAAAAAAAAAAAGAGGTACACAAATACAGTTAGAATAAGTTTTAATGTTGGATAGTACAGTTTAGAAAATTATAGTTAATAACAAGCTATTATGTATTTCAAAATAGCTAGAAAAGATCTGTAATGGTCCCAATACAAAGAAAAGACAAATGTTTTTAAGATGATGGCTATCCCAATTACCCTGATTTGATCATTATACACTGTAATAGATAACAAAATATCCTGTGTATCCCCAAAATATGTACAACACTAAAAACCAATAAAAAAGAAAAAGAAATTGAAACACCCTCAATTTTTTAAAATAATTATTTAACTTCAGAAATGCCACTGATAAATGGTGGTCATTTAACTGCTTGTCCTCCTGCAGAAGCCATCACTTGCATAGGAACCAGCATTAGAAATAATGTGGTCTACTGCTGAAAACTCAGAACTTCTAAGAAACAATAAGAATTTGTGCTCAGAATAACTAGCCTCAAGGGGTCTCACAGGACATGAACCACAGCCACCTCATCTTTAACAAGAACACCAAAAAGCTATGTTAACCAGTTTGATGAAAATATTTCAAATTGTATATAAAACCAGCACATTGCCCCCCATGACTGCATTAATGTGCACAGCTATGATTTAATAAACAATTAATTAATTAATTAAAAAAACACCAAAAAAGCTCTTGTGCAGCTGAAATCCCACATACAGAGTGATTTCTCCTGTCTAGGTTATCTATGGTAGGGTAACTCCTAGATGCAATAATTTATTCATGATTGTTACATTCATTAAGGAAAAAGAAAAAACCAATGATTCAAACTATTGATTTGTAACAATACATATTTACCAAGCAACTAAAGTTGCTTAAGTATAATGAAAGGTGATTTCATTACAGAAGCAACAGAGGGGGAATGAATTCAATTTGAATATTTCTAATAAAGAGAATAACATAAGTAAAACACAAAGACACGGAGACAAAACTTTTGCTCATCAGAATGTAGAATGACAAGGACAGATAACGCTTTGATTCCATCTGGAACTGACACTAGGCAGTAAGATCCAGTTTGCACCAGTCCCTTTACTGGATTGGCTTAAAGAAAAATGGGCCTAGAGACAGGGCCTCAGAGAACTGTCTTCCACATCACGGCCATTCACAAAGTCATCTCTTTCAGCATGAAATCCAGCTCAGCTATACTCAAATATTCTTTTTGTTTTACTAAAGTAAAGCATCATTGTTAATAGAACAGATGAGAAAATACTTTCTTCCTCTATTTTGAATAGAACCTCCAAAACAATTTTTCTGCTCAAACAGATGTCAAGTTTAATTAAAATATAAATTAGGAAAACAGCCTTTTTGAGAAAAACTGAGGAAGGCCCCAGAAATATCCTGAGTCTGAAGAAGTCCTCCTTAAGACTCTTGAGTCTACCCAGAAAGAGGCAGAAGACTCTGGATAGTTTAGGTTAATGGCTTCCTCTCAATCAACTCTGCTCTCAGACTGACCCTTTGGGAAATTTGTTTTCATTCTCTGGATACTAATGTCTGAGGCCATAAATGGTAGGCCCAATTTACTCTAAATGATTGTTCCTTTAGGCTGACATGATTGCAATACATTAAATGAAATTCAAATATAGATTTAGAAAATACTCAGAAAGAAGAACACGTAGCAGATCTTAACCAGGGAAGTACTGCACAGATTCTAAGTAGACTGTTCTAGGTCTTTGTCTAGGAGCCCTAACTCCTCGAGCAGAATGCTCATCAGAGGATCTCAGATTCCAGCTCTAAAATGCTTTGGTAAACAAGAGAAGTACCTAAAACATAGATCAAATGAATCCATTGCTCCAGCCCCTCCCTCAGTCTTTCCTTCCCTTACTTTACTCCTAATTTCTGCCCTTTCACATGTTCTCAAACACTAAAGGGACTTTTAGTGCTGTTTTCAAAAGAAAAATTCACTTGATCCTGACATAGTATTGGCAGTAGAGACAGCATTCTAATGAACCTTAAGGCAGTGGTTCTCAACCTTCCTAATTCCACAACTCTTTAATACATTTCCTCATGTTGTGGTGACTCCCAACCATAAAACTATTTTCATTGCTATAAACGTATTTTCATTGTTACAAAGGGGTCGCGACCCACAGGTTGAGAACCACTGCCTTAAGGCGTGATTACCCATTGAAAAAATCCAACTGTTTTTATGAAATTATTATCTGAAATAGAGGTTGGTGGTATATTACGTTGGGAGCTGAATTATGCTTGACTTCTTGCAGGCAAGAAAATTTTCCAAGAAAAACAGAAAGGAAATTTAGTTTCTGAAAAAGTTAATACCTTCTTTAAACCACAATGCTCCCTATGGGGTCACAGATGGCTACTGCAGCCCACAGGAAAGGAAGAGTCCCAAAGCTATTTCTACATGCTGTGTTCTCCTTTAGTGGATAACAATACTGATATCTCCAACCTTGCTTCCTAACTTTATGGTCCAGAGAAAGTAAGGGAAGCAAACCTACCTAACATTTCTTCTTTTAGTCTTTCATTTCGTTCTTCAATTTGCTTAGGTAATCTCTGAGGAAAAAACAAGAGAAACAAAAAGTTGATGAAAAATCCTTTGCCTTTATTTTGAATTTGAGAAACATTAAAAACCTAATGTGAAAATAACATCAAGTTAAGTACCTATCTATGATCCTATTAAAGAAAGAACCAGGTATTTATGTTTGTGGGTGAGCTACGTAAAGCCAGAAGTTTTGTTTGGCTATATTCCCAGTTTGTAACAGAATTCTTGGCCCAAAGGAGAGCCTCAATAAAAATTTGGTGACTATATGCAGGAAAAAAGTTTGATCCATGTCAGACGTTTCCAGTGATATATTTAGACGGTGGGATTATGGGTGATACTTATATTTTTTAATTTTTTATTTAATTTTTTACTGAAACAGAGTCTCAACTTTGTTGCCCTTGGTAGAGTGCCATGGTGTCATAGCTCACAGCAACCTCAAAATCTTGGCCTCAAGTGATTCTCTTGCCTCAGCCTTCAGAGTAGCTGGGACTACAGGCATCCACCACAACACCCGGCTATTTTTTTTTTTTTTTTTTAAGTAGACTCAGACTGGGTTCGAACCCACCAGCCCCTGTGCATGTGGCCAGTGCCCTAACCACTGTTACGGGCACCCAGTCAAATTTTTTTTTTTTTTCTCATTTGTACTTTCTAGCTTGAAGTCTCTTCTTCTTCTTTTTTTTTTTTTTCTGAGACAGTCTCACTCTTTTGCTCAGGCTAGAGTGCCCTGGTACCAGCCTAGCTCACAGCAACCTCAACTCCTGGATTCAAGTGATCCTCTGCTTCATCCTCCTAAGTAGCTGGGACTACAGGTGCCTGCAATGGCGCTTGTCTAATATTTTCTACTTTTAGTAGAGATGGGGTCTCATTCTAGCTCAGTCTGGTCTCAAACTTGGGAACGCAAGGGATCCTCTTGCGTGGGCCTCCCAGAGTGCTAGGATTACAGGTGTGAGCCACTGTGCCTGGCCTTGAAGTCTCTTCTTTATACAATGTATTTAGTTCAGAAAGGGTCAGATCAATCTAGATATTATTAAATAATCATCTGGCTCAGGGTTTTCCAACACTGCCATTACTGACATTTCGGATCGGATAATACTCTGTTGTAGGGGGCTGGCTGTCTTGTGTACGGCAGGATGTTTGGCAGTACCTCTCGCCTCTATCCACTAGATGCCAGTAGCACCTTCCCAGCCATGATAATCAAAATGTCTTTAGACTTGTCAAATGTCCCTGGGAACCAAAATTAGAATCTTTTTTTTTTTTTTTAGAGATAGAGTCTCACTTTATTGCTCTCGGTATAGTGCCATGCCATCACAGCTCACAGCAACCTCCAGCTCTTGGGCTTAAGTGATTCTCTTGCCTCAGCCTCCCGAGTAGCTAGGACTACAGGCACCCACCACAAGGCCCGGCTATTTTTTTATTGCAGTTTGGCTAGGGGCCAGGTTCGATATATGGGGTCGAACCCTCGGTATATGAGGCTGATGCCCTACTCACTGAGCCACAGGCGCCACCCCCCAAATTAGTCTTTTAATTGTCAATCTTAGCTCTGTAACTGGACCCAAGTCCTCTGGGATTCTTGCAATAACTCACTATAAAAAATCAAAATAAAATGATTTATTTTATTACAATAAAATTAAGATTTATCTCCCCTATTTTGATAAGCTCCTCAAAAGCACTGAAATTGAATTTAGTTGTATAGAAAAAAATTATTTAGGATTCACTAAGTATCAACACAGGAAACAGAAGTAAAAATTATTAAAAAATTTTGGGTTTTACCATACAAGCTTCTCTTGCTTGATATATTGATGGATCCTTTTCTAATATAGATTTATAATCTTCTAGGGCTTCATCTAGTTTGTCCGTTTTCTCATACAACTCCGCTCTCCTCAATATTGCTCTGATATAGTTAGGGTTTAACTGAATTGCTGTAAAAAGAGAAGAAATCATTGTTAACACAAAGAAAAAGACCTATATTATCTTTCGGCTATATCAAATTCCTTCATCAAGCATCCTTCAAGGGTGTGAAAGGAAGACTAGTTTGTCAAAGTCTGTATCTGAGGTTGGCAAACCGTTTCTATAAAGACCAAGAGAGTAAAGATTTTCGGCTTTGTGGACTGGACAGAATATCTCTGTCCTAACTACTCAACTATACTATAGTAGCACAAAAGCAGGCACAGACAATATGTAAACAAATAAGAGTGGCTGCGTTCCAATAAAACTTTACTTATGAACAATGAAATACGATTTTCACATTATCATGAGATATTAGTTTTTCTCATGACTTGATTTCTTTTCTTTTCTTAGAGACAGAGTCTCACTATGTTGTTCTGGGTAGAATGCCATGGCATTATAGCACACAGCAACCTCAAACTCTTGGGCTCAACGTGGTCCTCTTACCTCAGCCTTCGGAGTAGCTGGGACTACATGTGCCTGCCACAATGCCTGGCTATTTATAGAGATGGGGGTCTCACTTTTGCTCAGGCTGATCTTCAACTCCTGAGCTCAGGCAATCCACCCACCTCGGTCTCCCAGAGTGCTAGGATTACAGACGTGAGCCACTGCTGCTGGCCTCACGATTTGATTTCTAACCATTTAAAAATATAAAAACCATTCTCAACTTGCATGCTGTACAAAAACAGGTGGCAGGCTGGAATTGGCTTGTGGCTATACTTTGCCATACACTGGTCTACACTCCAGCTCCGGGTTTTGCCTACTTGTCCTTCACCCAGTCCAGAATATGCCGAAAACAGAGCTCAAGTGGACAGTAAGAGTAAGAGAATTTGAAAATATAAATTAAAGAGTTAAGGGAAAACAGTCTGGTGGCAGACTTTACCATTCTCTTTTTTTTCTAGGCCTTGAATACTAACCAAGAATAGTAAGAATACATTTCTACATAAATCTTCATTGTTCCTTCAAACTACCATTCCAGCACCATAAGGTAGCTGGTGCATAATACCCTTTCCTTATTTAGCAACAGTTGCCATTCTAATAATCCTTGCTGTGTTTTGGTTGAAGTATCCTGCATTTCTCCTAGTCCCTTCTGAGTTGATTCTTTTTCCATTAGAAAGCAATGTCCTGGTTCTAGAACTTTTTCTCTTCACATATCCTTAATTTTTAATCATTCATTTTTTTCACTACTTATTATATATATCTAATATAATAAATCTTTAGGTGATAGTGGCAAACAAGACAGACAGGTCCTTGTTTCCATGAAGCTTTATGCTACTCTATTAAGAGAGAGACAGACAGAAAATTGTGTATGTGATCCTCTATATAAATAAACCATACTAACTTCAGTGTAATTTGCCAATGGGTACACTGTAGAGTATCCATAACAACTATAGGAGTATTAGTTTAAGCATAGGAATATTAGTTTAAGCAAATCCAAAAACAAACTTGGAAAACACTTTCTGTCCTTTGCTCTCATTTTCTAAGCAAGGCTCTTCTTACCCTTAGGGCAACAGCTAGAAATGAACAGTTTCTCATGGTATACCATGGTCATCAAGCTCACAAGGCATTTTCTCACCATTCGGTTACACAGAAAGAAGCTCTGAAAATCAGCAGCTTGTTTCTAAATTTAAACTCTTTTAAGCCCACACATTTCACATCAAGGGAATAGGTTAAAAACCTTCTTCCAAACAAAACAGTACATTCAGAATTAGTTCCAGACCAAGACAGTAATAGACCAGAAGTAGTCTACTAGATTATAATGTAGTAACAGTTCCATTCAAATACTATAAAGAAATGCCAAGTATTAAAAGAAAGCCAGTAGAGAGGGTACCAAATTAATTAATGCAAGGGAAAAAATTTAAGTTTATGTGAGAGAGGACCTACACAACATGTAAGGAAGGGTCTCTTGGGTTCCCCCCCCCCCCTTTGGCCTGCTTGACATGCTACAGAGGGTTCTTATCAATTCTATGATTCTTTCAGAAAATATTATCCCAAGAAGGAAAAGTGAAAAAAATAAAAAAATGAGTAGCTAGAAAAATTCATGAGACAGAAGCTAAAAAGCTTCTGTACAGCTAAGGAGACAAAGACCAAAGCAAATAGACAACCTACCCAATGGGAAAGGATATTTGCATATTTTGAATCAGACAAAAGCTTAATACAACCTTCTCTAAAGAAGACAGACAAATGGCTAGCAAACATATGAAAAAATGCTCATCATCCCTAATTATTAGAGAAATGCAAATTAAAACCACCCTGAGATATCATCTAACCCCAGCAAGAATGGCCCATATCACAAAACCTCAAAACTGCAGATGCTGACACGGATGTGGAGAGAAAGGAACACTTTTACCCTGCTAGTGGGACTGCAAACTAATACAACTTTTTGGAAGGAAGTATGGAGAAACCTCAAAGAATTAACCTAGACCTCCTGTTTGATCCTGCAATCCCATTACTGGCCATCTATCCAGGAGGAAAAAAACCTTTTATTATAAAGACACTTGTACTAGACTCTTTATCGCAGCTCAATTTACAATCGCCAAAATGTGGAAACAGCCTAAATGCCCCTCAACCCAGGAATGGATTAGCAAGATGCAGTGTATACCATGGAATACTATTCAGCTATTAAAAACAAAATGGAGATTTGGGCAGCGCCTGTGGCTCAAAGGAGTAGGGCACTGGCCCCATATACGGGAGGTAGTGGGTTCAAACTCAGCCCCGGCCAAAAACTGCAAAAAAACCAAAAAACGTTATACACAGTCATAATAAATTGGAAAAATATATAAAAAAAAAAGAAAAGGAAAAAGATAAAATAAAAAAATGGAGATTTTGCAGCATTTGTAACCTGGATGGAGGCGGAACACAATATTCTTAGTGAAGCATCACAGGAATGGAGAAGCATGAATCCTATGTATTCAAATTCGATATGAGGACAATTAATGACAGGGTGGGGAGTAGGGGAAGGGGAGAGCACACAGAGAGTGAAGGAAGGAGGGGTGAGGGAAAGGAAGAAAAAAAAAAAGCAAAGAAAATAGTGACTAATTCTCACATAAGTTGGATTTAATTTTGACCAAAGTACATTATTTGAACAATAATTTTTAATTCAACATGTTAATATGTTGTTTAGGATATTGCATCCTCATTTATAAGTGAAATATGTTTATAATTTCCCTTTATAATAATATATTTTTCCAATTTTAATATCAGGTATATCCAGATGAAATAGAACGGATTTGAAGTATTTCTTCTTTTTCTACTGTCTATAAGATTTGGCATGATCTGTTTTTTCAAATTATCTTCTATTTTTATTTATAAATATTATTTGTCTATTTTTTGAGACTTTGGAAAAATGAAAAAAATTAAAAGCAAAACTGTGTTTTCCACAGGGTCTATAGGCATAGGATTGGGCCCAGCTTGCCATGAAAATCCTTAACAAACTTCCTTTCTCTTGCTAAAAAAAAGAAAAGAAAAATTCATGAGACTAATAAGATGCAAGGAAACGTGATTATGTGTGGTTTTCACACCAAATTTTGTTAGAAAGGAAGGAAAATTGGCCAATTAGGATATTTTTGGAAAATGATTTAAAAAAAACCCAAATAACAACAAAAGTGACCCTATATCTAAGGGTATTCCTATAAAAGTTGGTTGAATAAAAAGATCTTAAAGGAAATTCAATATCACATAGCAAAGGTTTGATTCATTGTGTGGAACCTGAAAGGGTATTTAAAATGATGGGAAGTAGGCTTGAAGACTTAGCAATATTACATCTGAAGAGACTACCAATTCATTAAGAGCAACAGTCCCTCACCATAGCTATTCTCTTCTCCAAACACACAGATCCAAACTTCCATGAGTTCTGTTGCCAAGGTAGCTTTGAATTTTTCTTCCCCATAATTATTAATATAGGAGAAACTGGTTGAAGTATTTACCCAAAAGCATTCTTACTGTAAGATGAAAACTATGCAGGGGTCCTTAAACTTTTTAAATAGGGGACCAGTTCACTGTCCCTCAGACTGTTGGAGGGCCGCACTATAGTTAAAAAAAAAAACTATGAACAAATTCCTACGCACAATGCACATATCTTATTTTGAAGTAAAAAAACAAAACAGGAACAAATACAATCACACCGCTGCATGTGGCCCGCGGGTCATAGTTTGAGGACCCCTGCATCTGAAGATACTGAATTCTTAAAGCTGCTGCTTCTTTTTTTTTTTTTTTTGGTAGAGACAAGAGTTTCACTCTATTGCCCTTGGTAGAGTGCCGTGGTGTCACACAGCTCACAGCAACCTCCAACTCCTGGGCTTAGGCGATTCTCTTGCCTCAGCCTCCGGAGTAGCTGGGACTACAGGCACCTGCCACAATGCCTGACTATTTTTTAGTTGCAGTTTGGCCAGGGCTGGGTTTGTACTAGCCACCCTTGGTATATGGGGCCCTACCCACTGAGCCACAGGCACCGCCCTTCTAAAGCTTCTTTAAAGGGCCCAGAGGAGGGTACACATGTGCACACCTGACCAAAAGCCCCTCTCTTTGTCTAGCTGAGATAATGCTCTTATATTTTAACATGTAGTAAGACAAAAAAAGTTGTACCTTTGTTGCAGTCTTTAATGGCCATCTCTTTCTTATCCTAAAGAGAAAAAAACATTAGTATGTGTTACCCTAGGATTTTTTTTAATTTTTGGAGACAGGATCTCACTCTGTCTCCTGGGCTTGAGTGCTATGGTGTCAGCCTAGTCACAGCAACCTCGAACTCCTGGGCTAAAGCAATCCTCCTGCCTCAGCCTCCCAAATAGCTGACAATACAGGTACTCCTCACAGTGCCTGGCTATAAGGGGAAGGGGTCTCGTTCTTGCTCAGGCTGGTCTCGAACTCCTGAGCTCAGGTGATCCACCCACCTCAGCTTCTCAGAGTGCTACGATTACAGGCGTGAGTCACTGCTCTGGCACAGTAAATACTTGTTTAAAAAAAAAAAAAAAGGGGGCGGCTCCTGTGGCTCAGTTGGCAAGGCGCCGGCCCCATATACCGAGGGTGGCAGGTTCAAACCCGGCCCCAGCTGAACTGCAACCAAAAATAGCTGGGCATTGTGGCGGGCGCCTGTAGTCCCAGCTACTCGGGAGGCTGAGGCAAGAGAATCGCTTAAGCCCAGGAGTTGGAGGTTGCTGTGAGCTGTGTGATGCCATGGCACTCTACTGAGGGCCATAAAGTGAGACTCTGTCTCTACAAAAAGAAAAAAAAAGAACTGGACTCCAGTCCCAGTTCCAACCCTAACTTTCTGTTTAACAATGGTTATACTACTTCCCCTAACTAGGGCTCAGTTCCTCATCTAAAAATTAGTAGTCTGGATTGAATAGCATAGAAGATATCTTCTAGTTTTTAAATGTCTATTTTCTCCAAATTAGAAGTTTTCTGCAATATTAAAAAATATTATTTCAAATAAATGTTCAACCATAATGCCTATGGTAGCAAATATTAAATATTTTACAGAATATGGAAGTGACATCAACAAAATTGCGTTTCAGGATTTAATCAAAATTACTTGCAGGATGGGAAGTGAATACTCACTGAGTATGGGGTATCTTTTTAGGGTGATGGCAAAGTTCTGGAACTAGATAGTAGTGATGATTGTGTAGCATTGTGAAGGTATTTAATGCCACTGAATTGTGTAGTCACACACCATGTAACCATGTTTCAGTCAACGAAGGACCATGTATATGAGAGTGATCCCCTAAGATTATGATGTAGCTAAAAAGTATTAAAAACCAGTGAGGTAACAGCCATCTAGCATCATAATGCAACACATTACTCATGTGTCCATGTGATGCTGGTGTAAACCGATTGTGCTATCAGTCACATGAAAGTATAACACACACAAATCATGTACACTACATAATACTTGATACTGATAACAACTGACTGTTACTAGTTTATGTATTTATTGCACTATACGCTTTATTTTTTTGAGAGAGAGTTCTACTCTGTTACCTTGGGTTGAGTGCTATGGTGTCATAGTTCACAGTAACCTCAAACTCTTGGGCTCATGCAATCCTCTTGCCTCAGCCTCCTAAGTAGCTGAGACTATAGGCACCAACCACAACATCCTGATAGTTTTTCTATTTTTATTAGAGACAGGGTCTGCAGCTCTTGCTCAGGATGGTCTCTTCCTAAGCTCAAGCAATCTACCTGCTTTGGGTTCCTAGAGTGCTAGGATTACAGGTGTGAGCCACCACACTCGGCCAATATTCTTTATTATATATATATTTTTTGAGACAGAGTTTCACTGTGTCACCTTTGGTAGAGTAATGTGGTGTCACAGCTCACAGCAACCTCAAACTCTTGGGCTTAAGCAATTCTCTTGCCTCAGCCTCCCAAGTTGCTCAGACTACAGACGCCCGCCACAATGCCCGGCTATTTTTTGGTTATAGTTGTCGTTGTTTAGCAGTCCCGGGCTGGGCTCGAACCTGCCAGCCTCCGTGTATGTGGCTGGCACCATACTCACTGACTTATAGGTGCCGAGCCTATACTCTTTATTGTTATTTTAGAGTATATTCAACTAAAAAGAAAAAAATTAACTGTTGGCCCAGCACAGTGGCTCAGCACTCTGGGAGGCTGAGGTGGGAGGATCACTTGAGCTCAGGATTAAGACCAACCTGACCAAGAGTGAGACCCTATCTTTACCAAAAATAGAGCTAGGCTGATGCCATGGCAGTCCAGCCTGGGCAACAGAGTTAAGACTGTCTCAAAAAGTTAACTACAAAATAGCCTCAGGCAGGTCCTATAAGAGGTATTTCAGGAGAAGGCATTGTTGTCATAGCAGACGACAGCTCTGTGTGTGTACTGTCCCTGGAGACCTTCCAGTAAGACAAGACAAGGAGGTGGAAGACAGTGATCTTGATGATCCTGGCCCTAGTAGGTCCAAACTGAAGTGTGTGTCTGTGTCTTAGTTTTTTTTTGTGTGTGTGTGTCTTAGTTTTTAACAAAGCAGTTTAAAAAATTAAAAAAAAAATTGAGAATAGAAAAAAGCTCATAGAATAAAGATATAAAGAAAACATTTTGGGATAGTTGTACAATGTGTTTTTGTTTTAAGTGAAGTGTTATTACAAATGAGTTAAAAGGTTAAAAAAATTATAAGGTAAAAATCTCTAGTATGCTAAGGTTAACTTGTTATTAAATAAAATTTGTTCAGGGCGGCGCCTGTGGCTCGGTGAGTGGGGCGCCGGCCCCATATGCCGCGGGTGGCGGGTTCAGGCCCAGCCCCGGCCAAACTGCAACAAAAAAATAGCCGGGCGTTGTGGCGGGTGCCTGTAGTCCCAGCTGCTCGGGAGGCTGAGGTAAGAGAATCGCATAAGCCCAAGAGTTAGAGGTTGCTGTGAGCCGTGTGACGCCACGGCACTCTACCCGAGGGTGGTACACTGAGACTCTGTCTCTACAAAAAAAAAAAAAAGAAAATTTGTTCAATAATTTTAGTGTAATCTAAGTGAACAGTGTATTTATAAAGTGTATGAGAGAATAGTAATGTCCTACGCCTCCACATTCACGTACTACTGACTCATGGACTAAGAGCAACCTCCAGTATAGGTGTGCCATTTTTTATCTTTTATACTGCATGTTTACTGTACCTTTTCTATGTTTAGATACACACATATTTATAGTTGATCACACTGTTCAGTACAGCAACATGGTGTACAGGTTTGTAGCCTAGGAGCAACACACTGTATCATATAACCTAGGTTTGTGTCAGGACACACTTTGATGTTTGCACAAGGATGAAATTGTCTAATAACACACTTCTTAAAACTATGCCTGTTGTTAAGCAATGCCTGACGATACTTTAAAATGGACAATTTTATGTCTATTTTAAAATAAACAAAGCAAAAAAGGTTCCAATGACAACTGGGAAACTCTATATTTTATCTCTTCCCATGTTCATCATAACAATTCAAATTATTAAAACCTCTAAGAAGTCCTACAGTAATCTGCATAAGTTATATGAAAACAAAATAGATTTGTCTTTTTGGATGAGGATGGGCATTTCTTCAACATATAAATCGAAGATACACAATTTCCTAAGTGTTTCCAAAATAGGAATAGATCTTTACAATTTATGTGTATACCCCATGTGGTGGTATTTCTTGTATGCCTTGAAGTGATTATTAAGTTGTAGTGCATCTTACCATCAATTGGCCTCTTCAAATCACAAATTATGGTATTTTATTATAGAATCCTTTGAGGCTCACAGTCTACTGACACCTCAGGGGCCCCAGGTGCTATCTGCTGCCTAGAGTGGTAGTCTCCGAATCAGAACTTATTTGTCGTCTTCTCATTTTCTTTTTAATTGTTGTCATCTTTTCATAATTTATTTTTTTTGATAGTTCACTTTATTGCCTGGAGACGTACTGGCACCCCAACCAAAGCAAGTGACATAGCCTCATGTGCTCCCCAAGAAACGTTGCCCTAAGATGGAAAAACTTCTTTCTTTGTGGACATGCCCCGGCTAGTAAGAACAATCAGTTAAATGTTCACAGAAAGGAAAGTTACCGGAGGGCTTCAAACGGTTGCAGGTGGGGGCTGGGCACCTGCAGAGGTTCTAGGAAAAGTGCTATGCTCTATTCTCCTTTTAGCAAACTATTCTTTCTTAAAGTTTTAGGGAACTAATCGGTCAAGAACAAGACAGCTAGAAGCCGTTGTGGTTAAGCCTTCAGCAAAGTGTTGAGCAAAGGGTCGATTTAGAACTAGCTATGTGTGTGTCTAGCAGAATATGTGCTGAACAAAGAACTTCTTAGCAGTCTTTATGATTTCTATACCTTTTTTTCTTTTGACTAGCACTGTTATAAAAACACCCAATAAATGTGGGAAGTCACCACAGGCCTGAGTAAGTCTTGGTCTCCCTTTCACAATAATCATTCTGTGTGCAGTGCTTATCTCTGAGTCTCTGAGCATCTAGTTCTGAGGACAACAGTTGCTCTTGGTAGAGTGCTATGGCATTGCAGCTCACAGCAACCTCCAACTCTTGGGCTCAAGCGATTCTCTTACCTCAGCTTCCTGAGTATCTGGGACTACAGGCGCCCGCCACAACGCCCGGCTACTTTCATAATTTTTATATAGACATTTGTCTATATAAAACAATGTACATAACATGTAAGGACAAAACAAATGCACATAATATAGAAAGATAAATCTATCTATACATATTAAAATAGGTCCCTGACACCTATTTTGCATTTAAGGGCACCTTTTATCCTGACTGTTGGACATTTCTTCCAATGTTCATACTTTCAAGAGAAATATCAGAATCTTGGGAATAACCCTAGGGCTTCAATCAGTATTTCCCTGTGCCTTTGAATCTTTATCTAGAATTCCAGAGGTCTAAAATAAGCATCGATAGCTATTCTAGGACATGCACTACTTGTCTCTTTGCTTCCTTAACCCGCCCTCGTTTTGAAAACTTTGCAAGCCTTCTTTCCATGAAAGTATTCACTCATCTACATTAATAAGGAATGTTAACAGTAATCTGACTCAAGTTAAAAGAAGTTATTTTTCTATCTCGTTGCACCCTTTATGTTAGGGAAATACATGGGCAGGAAAAGAGAGATAGCAACTGTAAGCCCCTAGATGCTAGTTTTGGGAGAGAAACTACCCTATGAGAACACTGCAAGTCTATGTGCATCTTAAAAAGCAAAGGTCAAAGATTCATACCTGTTTCATCCTTGCAGCAGCTCTATTTGAAAACAGAATAGATCTGTCTTTTTGGAAACAGGATGGGCACATCTCTAGGGCTCGACTATAACAACTTTCAGCTTCTATATAATCTGAGAATGATAAGATAGAGGATGAACAATCATTAAGATTTTACTCCTGATGGTATTATATTCCATATGATACCAGAATGCATACTTTGCTATTCATGGGACAAAGGTTTCAAATAAAAAGATGGTCACAGTCTATTAAATTCTGGGTAGTAAAAATCATTTCCTCCTTTCATCTCTCTCTGAACAGAGAGTGCTTGCTTGCGCCAATCTCATGAGGCATGTGTGATGAACTGACAGCTGAACATGTTGTTAGTGAAGAGCCCTTAAAGCTCAGGAATCCTACAATGCCCTAAATGTTCAGCTTTTATTTGGCTTAGCAATTTAGAAAGGCGTTTTTAATGGAGGTTAGGGAGCTAGACAGATGAAAGAAACTAAACTCTAGAATCCATGGTTTGAGATGAAGAAAAAAAATTCTATGTATGTATTTTCTTTTTTTTCTATATATTTTCATTAAGGCTGTTATTATGCTTTCATACAGTCAACTTGGCTAAAACTGCAGCTGTGAAGTATCTGGAGAGAAATATTTTGTGGAACTTAAAGCAACAAGGTAAAAATCAATTCAATTTAATTCAAGACTTTAAAAGAGACAATGGGGCGGCACCTGTGGCTCAAGGAGTAGGGCGCCAGCCCCATATACCAGAGGTGGTGGGTTCAAACCCAGCCTTGGCCAAAAACTGAAAAGAAAAAAAAACAACAAATAAATAAAAGAGACAATGGTGATAAAGTTATATATTCATTGTCATATGAAAAATTATGGTCAGGATACTAAGAGAAAATAGCCTACTTACTCCTTCTTGGGTTTAAAATAACAATAACATATGAAGAAATGTGCTTTTAAAATTAGAAGCATTAGTTCTGTTAGAAAAAAGGACATAATTACTAAACAAAGACATGACAAAAATATTAAAACCTGAAAATAGGGAAAAATGTTAACACTCCTTGATTTCTGAAGTATATACAGTTTGAAGTGTGAAAGAATACTATTATAAGACCAAATAGTTTCCTCAAATTCTTGGAAGAACTCCTGACTTATTTCTAAGTAAATTTAGAAAATGTGGAAGGACACAAAAGCCAAACATTTCCTTAAGGTATCTAAAGAAAAAGGCACATAGAAAAGTAACCCTTCTGGGCGGTGGCAGTGGCTTAGTGAGTAGGGCGCCAACCCCATATACCGAGGGTGGCAGGTTCGAACATGGCCCTGGCCAAACCGCAACAAAAAATAGCTGGGCACTGTGACAGGAGCCTGTAGTCCCAGCTACTCAGGAGGCTGAGGCAAGAGAATCACCTAAATCCAAGAGCTGGAGGTTGCTGTGAGCTGTGATGCCACCGCACTCTACTGAGGGCAACAAAGTAAGACTCTGTCTCTAAAAAAAAAATAAAAAAGATAAGTCACCCTTCCAAAGCAGTATGGACAAGTAAAAAAAAGGAGCAAGCGAAGAACAGGCAAAGTGCTCCCCTAGGCCAGGTGCAGTGGTCGGCCTCGCTATTATAGTATTGCAGCAAGTGAGAAAACGGGGATCCCGCTTTTACAGCAATTTGGCAAAATGTCTCATAAAATATACAAGGATAGTGTTTCCAAAGCAATAGCTGAGAATTTACCCCCAATTTCTGGATTAATAGATGGTGATTTTCAGAAAAGAAAAACTATGCCTGTGCCAAGAAACATATGGTTAACTGGTCACAGTAAGCTGAGAACAATTTGGCCTGGTAAAAAACCTAAAATTCCAAGATGTTGAGAAGCAACATTATATTGTTGAGTAGCTTGGGTTTGCTAGTTGTTTCCAAGTGTTCTTTAGTACTTCTTCACAGACTCTAAAACTGGATGAGGAGTCAAGACGAGCAGATGTCAGTCCTGAAACAGTTATCTTACCTCCTTTCTTAAACTGCTCATTTCCTTCCTCCTTTAGTTTAGTACTCTCTTCTCTTCTTTTCTAAAAGAGACCAGAGAATTATATAATTTCTTATAATACTATAAATGAACTTTCTCTACACACAAGTCTATTCAATAGGCAGCAACCTGGCTTTTAAAAACTGGATTAGTTAAAGAAAAAAAAAAACTGGGTAAGTTTTACCTAAACCTCAGACAGTGAGAGTGGGAAAACAGATGTCCCTCTGGCTAATTATCAATTGTATTTTTGTTGTTTACGACACAAAACCTAGGATTCTTGGAATGTTCTTTGCTATCTATGTTTATATCTTTTGCATGGAATGGTAATTCAGGTATCATTTAATTTCTATTCACTCAGTAACATTGCCACTGGTTTTCATACCAGCGTAAATTTAAATTCTAGATATTACATGATCTTGGACAAGTTTCAAAATCTTTCTAAGACTTAGTTTCTTCATCTAAAAAATGAATCTTTAATTAGTTCAGTGGACAAATGTTTTTGGATTAATGTGATAACATATGTAAAGCTACCAATACAGTGATTAGTAAGGACTCAATAAATAATAAGCTATTACTTTTCTGTAAAATAAGTAATTAAATACTATATGAAGGAGGCATAAAGAACAGTGAGAGAATGCATTAGGGAAAACAAGCCATGTCTTCAAGGTTAGGGCAGTATGCTGTTAGCAGGCTAACATAAAGAAATTTGAAGAAGCCTAAATAGCTTCTTCCAACTCAGAAATTCACACCCACCAAACACAAAGGCAGAGAGAAAGTTATCCTGCAAAGCAAAGACCACACTTGCTAAATCTAAGCACGCTTTCTTCCTAACATCTTTTTTTTTTTTTTTTTTGTAGAGACAGAGTCTCACTTTATGGCCCTCGGTAGAGTGCCGTGGCCTCACACAGCTCACAGCAACCTCCAACTCCTGGGCTTAAGCGATTCTCCTGCCTCAGCCTCCCGAGTAGCTGGGACCACAGGCGCCCGCCACAACGCCCGGCTATTTTTTGGTTGCAGTTTGGCCGGGGCCGGGTCTGAACCCGCCACCCTCGGTATATGGGGCCGGCGCCTTACCGACTGAGCCACAGGCGCCACCCTCTTCCTAACATCTTAACAACATGGCTGGCACAAGCTAAACTGGCAGAAGATACTTTTTTTTTTTTTTTTAAACAGATAGTCCCCTCTAATCGCTCTCTTCCTCCTTTTCCTTTCCTTTCCTTTTTTTAATTTTTAAAGAGAGAGGGTCCTGTTACATTGCCTGGCTATTGGTAATGTACCATAACCTTGAACTCCTGGGCTACAGTGATCTTCCCTTTCCTTTGTTATTGAAGCTTCTGACTAAATAAAAACTTTAAAGGGAGTTAATATAGTTATCAGGGTATTTCATACATAAGAGAAGATTAGTGCCTAAACAGTTGGTATTCTTAATGTTAGAAACCAAAGCAAAAATATTATTTTTCTTTTTTTTTTTTTTTTTTTTTTTTTTTTTTTTATTGTTGGGGATTCATTGAGGGTACAATAAGCCAGTTACACTGATTGCAATTGTTAGGTAAAGTCCCTCTTGCAATCATGTCTTGCCCCCATAAAGTGTGACACACACTAAGGCCCCACCCTCCTCCCTCCATCCCTCTTTCTGCTTCCCCCCCCATAAACTTAATTGTCATTAATTGTCCTCATATCAAGATTGAGTACATAGGATTCATGCTTCTCCATTCTTGTGATGCTTTACTAAGAATAATGTCTTCCACTTCCATCCAGGTTAATACGAAGGATGTAAAGTCTCCATTTTTTTTAATAGCTGAATAGTATTCCATGGTATACATATACCACAGCTTGTTAATCCATTCCTGGGTTGGTGGGCATTTAGGCTGTTTCCACATTTTGGCAATGGTAAATTGAGCTGCCATAAAGAGTCTAGTACAAGTGTCCTTATGATAAAAGGATTTTTTTCCTTCTGGGTAGATGCCCAGTAATGGGATTGCAGGATCGAATGGGAGGTCTAGGTTGAGTGCTTTGAGGTTTCTCCATACTTCCTTCCAGAAAGGTTGTACTAGTTTGCAGTCCCACCAGCAGTGTAAAAGTGTTCCCTTCTCTCCACATCCACGCCAGCATCTGCAGTTTTGAGATTTTGTGATGTGGGCCATTCTCACTGGGGTTAGATGATATCTGAGGGTTGTTTTGATTTGCATTTCTCTAATATATAGAGATGATGAACATTTTTTCATATGTTTGTTAGCCATTCGTCTGTCATCTTTAGAGAAAGTTCTATTCATGTCTCTTGCCCATTGATATAAGGGATTGTTGGCTTTTTTCATGTGGATTAATTTGAGTTCTCTATAGATCCTGGTTATCAAGCTTTTGTCTGATTGAAAATATGCAAATATCCTTTCCCATTGTGTAGGTTGTCTCTTTGCTTTGGTTATTGTGTCCTTAGCTGTACAGAAGCTTTTCAGTTTAATGAAGTCCCATTTGTTTATTTTTGATGTTGTTGCAATTGCCATGGCAGTCTTCTTCATGAAGTCTTCCCCCAGGCCAATATCTTCCAGTGTTTTTCCTATGCTTTCTTTGAGGATTTTTATTGTTTCATGCCTTAAATTTAAGTCCTTTATCCATCTTGAATCAATTTTTGTGAGTGGGGAAAGGTGTGGGTCCAGTTTCAGTCTTTTACATGTAGACATCCAGTTCTCCCAACACCATTTATTGAATAGGGAGTCTTTCCCCCAAGGTATGTTCTTGTTTGGTTTATCAAAGATTAGGTGGTTGTAAGATGTTAGTTTCATTTCTTGGTGTTCAATTCGATTCCAAGTGTCTATGTCTCTGTTTTTGTGCCAGTACCATACTGTCTTGACCACTATGGCTTTGTAGTACAGACTAAAATCTGGTATACTGACGCCCCCAGCTTTATTTTTGTTACTAAGAACTGCCTTAGCTATACGGGGTTTTTTCCGGTTCCATACAAAACGCAGAATCATTTTTTCCAAATCTTGAAAGTACAATGTAGATACTTTGATAGGAATGGCATTGAATAGGTAGATAGCTTTGGGAAGTATAGACATTTTAACAATGTTGATTCTTCCCATCCATGAGCATGGTATGTTCTTCCATTTGTTAATATCCTCTGCTATTTCCTTTCTGAGGATTTCATAGTTTTCTTTATAGAGGTCCTTCACCTCCTTCGTTAGGTATATTCCTAGGTATTTCATTTTCTTTGAAACTATGGTGAAGGGAGTTGTGTCCTTAATTAGCTTCTCATCTTGACTGTTATTGGTGTATACAAAAGCTACTGACTTGTGGACATTGATTTTATATCCTGAAACATGACTGTATTTTTTGATGACTTCTAGGAGTCTTGTGGTTGAGTCTTTGGGGTTCTCTAAGTATAAGATCATGTCGTCAGCAAAGAGGGAGAGTTTGACCTCCTCTGCTCCCATTTGGATTCCCTTTATTTCCTTGTCTTGCCTAATTGTATTGGCTAGAACTTCCAGCACTACGTTGAATAGTAAAGGTGACAGAGGACAACCTTGTCTGGTTCCAGTTCTAAGAGGAAAAGCTTTCAGTTTTACTCCATTCAGTAAAATATTGGCTGTGGGTTTGTCATAGATAGCTTCAATCAGTTTTAGAAATGTGCCACCTATGCCTATACTCTTCAGAGTTCTAATTAGAAAAGGATGCTGGATTTTATCAAATGCTTTTTCTGCATCTATTGAGAGGATCATGTGATCTTTATTTTTGCCTCTGTTAATATGGTGGATAACGTTTATAGACTTGCGTATGTTAAACCAGCCTTGCATCCCTGGGATGAAGCCTACTTGATCATGATGAATGACTTTTTTGATGATAAGCTGTAGTCTATTGGCGAGGATTTTGTTGAGAATTTTTGCGTCTATGTTCATGAGTGAGATTGGTCTGAAATTCTCCTTTTTGTTTGGGTCTTTTCCTGGTTTTGGTATCAGGGTGATGTTTGCTTCATAGAATGTGTTGGGGAAGATTCCTTCTTCCTCAGTTTTTTGGAATAATTTCTGCAGTACAGGAATAAGCTCTTCCTTGAAGGTTTGATAGAATTCTGGAGTGAAGCCATCTGGACCAGGGCATTTTTTAGTTGGAAGCTTTTTTATTGTTTCTTTGATCTCAGTGCTTGAAATTGGTCTGTTCAGGAGGTCTATTTCTTCCTGGCTAAGTCTAGGGAGAGGGTGTGATTCCAAATATTGATCCATTTCCTTCACATTGTCAAATTTCTGGGCATAGAGTTTCTGGTAGTATTCAGAGATGATCTCTTGTATCTCTGTGGGATCAGTTGTTATTTCCCCTTTATCGTTTCTGATTGAGGTTATTAGAGATTTTACTTTTCTATTTCTAGTTAGTCTGGCTAATGGTTTATCTATTTTATTTATTTTTTCAAAAAACCAACTCCTTGTTTCATTAATTTTCTGAATGATTCTTTTGTTTTCAATTTCATTGATCTCTGATTTGATTTTGGATATTTCTTTTCTTCTACTGAGTTTAGGCTTAGATTGTTCTTCTTTTTCCAATTCCATAAGATCTCTTGTGAGATTGTTGATATGCTCTCTTTCTGTTTTTCGAATGTAGGCATCTAAAGCGATGAATTTTCCTCTCAAAACTGCTTTTGCAGTATCCCACAGGTTTTGGTAGCTTGTGTCTTCATTGTTGTTATGCTCAAGGAAGTTAATGATTTCCTGTTTTATTTCTTCCTTCACCCATCTGTTATTCAACAGAAGATTGTTTAATTTCCATGCCTTTGGGTGGGCTTGAGCATTTTTGTTAGAGTTGAGTTCCACCTTTAGTGCCTTATGGTCTGAAAAGATACAAGGTAAAATTTCAATTCTTCTGATTCTGTTGATATTTGTTTTGTGTCCCAGGATATGATCAATTTTGGAGAATGTTCCATGGGGTGATGAGAAGAATGTATATTCTTTATCTTTGGGGTGGAGTGTTCTATATGCATCTATCAAGCATAGTTGTTCTAGGGTCTCATTTAAATCTCTTACATCTTTGTTTAATTTCTGTTTAGAGGATCTGTCCAGCTCTGTAAGAGGTGTGTTAAAGTCCCCTGTTATGATGGTATTATCAGATATCATATTGCTCAGACTGAGTAAGGTCTGCTTCAAGAATCTGGGAGCATTTAAATTGGGTGCATAAATATTTAGAATTGAAATGTCTTCTTGTTGTAGTTTTCCCTTGACCAATATAAAGTGACCATCTTTGTCTTTTTTGACTTTAGTTGCTTTAAATCCACATGTATCTGAAAATAAGATTGCAACTCCTCTTTTCTTCTGAATTCCGTTTGCCTGAAAAATTGTCTTCCAACCCTTGACTCGGAGCTTTAATTTGTCTTTTGAGGCCAGGTGTGTTTCTTGCAGACAGCAAATGGATGGCTTGTGTTTTTTAATCCAGTCAGCCAATCTATGTCTCTTCAGTGGGGAATTCAAGCCATTAACATTTATTGAGATAATTGATAAGTGTGGTAGTATTCTATTCGTCTTATTTGGTGAGAGTCCATTGCTTAATTTTATCTTTTGCATCAGTGTGGAGGTTAGGTTTTGTCCTTTGATTTCTGAGTTCTTACTTTGCTGCTGATCCATTGTGGTGGTCAGTGTGCAGAACAGGTTGAAGTATTTCCTGTAGAGCTGGTCTTGTTGTGGCGAATTTCCTCAATGTTTGTATATCCGTAAATGATTTGATTTCTCCGTCAATTCTGAAGCTTAGCTTAGCAGGGTACAGAATTCTGGGCTGAAAATTGTTCTGTTTAAGTAGATTAAAGGTAGATGACCATTGTCTTCTTGCTTGGAAAGTTTCATTAGAGAAGTCTGCGGTCACTCTGATGGATTTGCCCCTGTAGGTCAACTGGCGCTTACTCCTGGCAGCTTGCAGAATCTTTTCTTTGGTCTTGACTTTGGACAGGTTCATCACAATGTGTCTTGGAGAAGCTCGGTTAGAGTTGAGGCGACCTGGGGTCCGATATCCCTCTGAAAGCAGTGTGTCAGACTCTTTGGTGATGTTTGGGAAATTTTCTTTTATAATATTCTCTAGTATGGCTTCCATTCCTCTGGGGCATTCTTCTTCCCCTTCTGGAATTCCTATAACTCGTATGTTGGAACGCTTCATAAAGTCCCATAATTCTGACAGTGAACGTTCTGCTTTCTCTCTCTTCTTTTCTGCCTCTTTTACTGTCTGAGTTATCTCAAGAACTTTGTCTTCTACCTCTGAAATTCTTTCTTCTGCATGGTCTAACCTGTTGCTGATACTTTCCATTGTATCTTTAAGTTCCCTAATTGACTGTTTCAGTTCCTTCAGGTCTGCTATATCCTTTTTATATTCTTCATATCGTTCATCTCTTATTTGATTCTGTTTTTGGATTTCCTTTTGGTTATTTTCCACTTTATTAGCAATTTCCTTCATTGTTTCCATCATTTCTTTCATTGTTTTCAACATGTGTATTCTAAATTCCCTTTCTGTCATTCCTAACATTTCTATACTGGTGGAATCATCTGCAGTAGCTACCTCATGGTCCCTTGGTGGGGTTGTTCTAGACTGGTTCTTCATGTTGCCTGGAGTTTTCTGCTGATTCTTCCTCATGAGTGATTTCTTTTATCTGTTTCCTTGCCCTAATTTTCCTTTCACTTCCTCTTGCTCTTTAAGTTCTTGTGCCTGTGGACTAAGGGTTATAGGACCAGAAGGGTGAGAAGGTTGAAGAGCAAAAAAAGGGGATGAAAGAAAGGAGGACCGAGTGATAAGAAAAAAAGAAAGATAGAGAAAGGAGAGGGGGTGGGTATAAGGAATATTGACAAAAAGAAGAGAGGCACAGAAAGAGGGAGACAGGGCAGTATAGGTGTACAGTAGGGTACTTTGACACAACCTTAAAAAACCCCCACCTTCTGGGGGTGCCCAGTTGCGTGGTTCTCTTGAGGTCAGCAGCTCTTTGCTAACCTGATCAGACACAGTACCCCACCTCCACCAAGTAGAGAGGAAAGACAAAAATGCTTTAAATCAAACCAAAAGAAGCAAACAGAAAACTTTACGGGGATAAAATTGGGTGAAAAACCAAATTATATCGGTAGAAACACTAGCAAAAATGAAGTTGAAGTTATTAAAAAAGGCAGCAATGGGAAATTATAATTAAACTAGGAAAATTGAGAAAGAAAAAGGGATCTGTGTGGAAAAGATTGAAATTAAAAAAACAAAAGAACATCAGCAACGTCAAAATAAACAAACAAAAAAAACAACCAAACCAAAAAAAAAAAGAAGAAAAAAATACACAACCAAAAACAAAGCAGTTTGTATATGTTATTGAATATTGTCTGGGCAACACGTGGTCTTCTGGGGTATGAGATGTTAGTCACAGTTCTGATACGACTGGAGGCTGCTGATTTCTCAAACCCCAGCAGGTAGACACCCTAAATCTCTCTTCAGCCTACTTAAAAGGCACTTTGAACTTGTAAACTTGCTGAGCAGAAGCTTTCCCAGCTTTCTCGCTGGAATCGCTGCTGAAGTGGCTATGCACTTACTCAGTGTGCCAAAACCGATCTCACTCTGCCCCTGAGGGTTAGGGCTGCAAGATGGCTCAGACCCCACCCTTAGGCTACTTGGTTGCTGGGTTACCAGCTCCCACCCGTTTCTAGCTCTGCGACCCTGAGGGCAGAGCTTGCCGGGGCAGATCACTGACAATGGATCCGTGTGACCCACCGCCAAACACTATCAGCTCCGTCTGGCTCAGTGGCTCAGACTGGGGCCCTAGACAACGGCCAAAGTTCTCCGCACTCCCGCTCAGGCCTTCCCCAAGGCAGTTCAACTCAGTGCCAAGTCCAAGGACATCAAAACAGTTCACAGGTAAGGCCTTTCTGGTTTGCAGTCTCGCTGCTACTGAACTTACAGTTGTGGGCGGGTTTAGACGGATCGAACACACGCGACCACTTGCCGGCTTTCCACTGTTTTAGTCCTCCTCTTGGGGTCCAGAAGTCTCTCGCTGACTCCCTGTTTTCTCTCAATTTCCTGCAAACACCTTGGCTGCAGCTCCGCGCAGATCACCACCTCTGGGGCAGGTGAAATTGTCTCCGCCTTCCACGCCAGACTTCTGGAACCCAAAGAGCCCGGATTACAGCATCCAGGGCCTCAGGCCTCGCTGCCCCTTCCCCATCACAGAGTCGAGGATTCTCACTGCTTTCTGAGCTTCCCGCGGCGCAGTGACCCAAAAATATTATTTTTCTTGAGAAGATTTGTAAATATGTTATTGATGAGATCAAAGTGTTTCCCAAATGCCTTATTAATATACTCTAGATGAAACAGTGCACTTAATGAATCTCAGTAAAGAAATTAAAAGCTGGGCGGCGCCTGTGGTTCAGTCGGTAAGGCGCCGGCCCCATATACCGAGGATGGTGGGTTCAAACCCGGCCCCTGCCAAACTGCAACCAAAAAATAGCTAGGCGTTGTGGCGGGCACCTGTAGTCCCAGCTACTCGGGAGGCTGAGGCAAGAGAATTGCTTAAGCCCAGGAGTTGGAGTTTGCTGTGAGCTGTGTGAGGCCACGGCACTCTACCGAGGGCCATAAAGTGAGACTCTGTCTCTACAAAAAAAAAAAAAAAAAAAAAAGAAATTAAAAGGTAAGTATAAACTAAATCTAACTTTTATGGCATCTGTAAAATAGCAGATACATATAACAGATATAAATCATAATTCATTTACGATATAATATATGAGGAAGGGCTATTCTAAGGAAATTAAGAAAAAATAAAACAGGTAGTGGTGATGATGGGAATCAAAATAGAAGAATGTGGCCATATTTGCCTAGAACTACCCATAAGAGAGGTGCTCGGATTGTAACCGTCCCTACTGCATTGTTTAGGGTTTTGGAAAGCAAGCAAATGACTTAAGTAAACAATTTTAGGGTTTTGGAAAGCAAGCAAATGACTTAAGTAAACAAAGTTATTAGAAAGTTATCAGGGGTCACAGAATCAAATGAGAGGCTTAAAGACCAGGCAAACAGGTGGAACTCCAGGCAGCTCTTTTAGGCCAAGAAGCAGAAAGTATGAGTGCCTTTTACTGAGAGTCTATCCACGACAGTGCTGCAATGGTAGCAAATAAATTCTAACCATTCCCTTTTCTTTGTTTCACTTGATCTAGATGGATCTTCATTTGGAAATACCCAAAGCATAGGTCACATGATTTGGCTGTCAGCTAATGGAGGAACAGGGGCTACTGCCACTCAAGAAGATTACAACACAGGAGAATTCCTCCAAACAAGAACAGGGTTGGAGGCCAGGTGCGGTGGTTCATGTCTGTGATCCTAGCACTCTGGGAGGCTGAGGTGGGTGGACTGCCTAAGCGCATGGATTTGAGACCAGCCTGAGCCAGAGCAAGACCCTGTCTCTAAAAATAGCTGGGCATTGTGGTGGGCCCCAATAGTCCCAGCTACTTGGGAGGCTGAGGAAAGAGAATTGCTGGAGCCCAGGAGTTTGAGGTTGCTGCGAGCTATGACGCCATGGCACTCTACCGAGTGTGACAAAGTAAGACTGTTTCAAAAGAGAAAAAAAAGAAGGGGGTTGGATACTGTAGAGTTAGGAAAACAGAACAAATCCAGTTAAGTTACTTGAAAAATGGAAATTCTTTAGAGAAGGGCAAGTCATCAAGTTATGAGAGCTTACTACTCATCTTTAAGAACTTTCTATTTCCTTTGCTTTTCTCAAAGTAACTTTCTGATCCATCATCTATTCTTCAGAGTCATCTCATCTGTCGCTCTATGAACAGATGAATCACTCAGACTGTCAGATCAGGCTCTTGTGAAGTGTGTGTACAAGAGAGAAAGTGTGTGTTTTAGGAGACCAGTCATTCTTTGGTAAATTTATAACATCAGGTTCCCAGTGGGCAAAGCCTAAACCTAAAGTACACTCAGAAAGGAATTACTGATAAGGGGCAGCCAGCTGGAGAAAAGTGCACCATGTCTTTTTAACTGGGAGGACTAAAGTTGAACTAGCAAAGTGAAGGGCTCCAGAATGGAATTCTGAAGTTAATTATTCTCAGGAAGGCATCTTATTATTTTGGCTGATAAAACACAACACACTGGCCCATTAAAGCAGTAAATCCTGGGAAAGAGCAGCTTCTTCCCTCTCCACAGATTGTATAAATTGAGGATTAATGCAATTATCAATATTATGTTGAACATCTCCTTGGAAACAACTAAAAATAGCACCTGATAGAGAAAGTTGAACTATTTTCCAGAGGTGTCAAGAGCTCTGTATCTGGTCCCAGTACAAAGACTGGAGTTTATTCTGCAGCCTGAATATACCGTTTCTCCAAAGGGTGACATGCATGCTGGATAATGTTAGTGAAACTCAAGGACAGAGTCTACAGTGTATAGGTCTTTGCATGCTAAGTGCCAGGAGCATTCACACACATAGAGCTGCTTGTGCTCATATTCTGCAGCATTATCAGAGGCAAATCTTTCCAGGTTTTGTTGCATGAACAGAAGCTTATAGCATGGTTAGAAGGCCTCTCACGCACCTCCACAATGCCTTTTAACACGTTCCAGAGAGGCCTCACAGGGAAACAACTGCTTCTGAATTACACTTCCACAGAAATGACATCCAAAAAATTTTACAGGGTTCTACTTAGTATTCCTCCCCATCATGGGAAACTCGGGGGGACACGATGACATTATTCTGCATTGAAAGTCATTATAGAAACTGCCAGGGAAACCCCCAAATAGACAATGCTCTTTACAAAATTTATTTCAACAGTTACTACTTCAACTGCAAACTTCTCAGCTTGGCATTCAACATTTAGTACAATCCACACCAGTACAGCATCTCACTGCTTAAAATCTGCTGTCCCACACATTAGCCCATTTGCTTTTCAACACAATTCTGAGAAGTAAGCATGGAGGTCTTTACCCATTTTACTGAGAAAGTCAAGATTCAGAAATCTCTTGTTCTTTATAGTAAGTACATTAAGCTTCTGTTTGAACCTACCTAACCTATCTCACATTACTACTCAACACAAGGTACGCCTTCTAGACAGTCTCATCTTATTACTGTCTCTCAAAACTTACCATGCTTATTCTTCATTCCATTGTTTGTTCATGCATCCCCACCTTGGAATGCTTTTCCTTAGAATAATGCTTCCATATCCTCCACCCAACTCCCCATACAAAATTTTCTTTATGTTTCAAAGTTTAGTACAAACCATATTTCCTCCCCAGGGCCACCTTTAACTTCCTTTCCCACAGGATCTTTCATTAAATGCAAACTGTACATACTGCTCCTAATCTGAGAATTCAATTCTGCCTTACAGATTTAAAAAAAAATATAAGAAAAATAAAAGCTGGCTGGGCGCCTGTGGCTCAAGCGGCTAAGGTGCCAGCCACATACACCAGAGCTGGTGGGTTCAAATCCAGCCTGGGCCCGCCAAACAACAATGACAAATACAACTAAAAAATAGCCGGGCATTGTGGCGGGCGCCTGTAGTCCCAGCTACTTGGGAGGCTGAGGCAGGAGAGTCGCTTGAGCCCAGGAACTGGAGATTGCTGTGAGCTATGATGCCATGGCATCCTACCCAGGGCGACAGCTTGAGGCTCTGTATCAAAAACAAAACAAACAAAACAAACAAACAAACAAACAAAAAAGAACAATAAAAGCATTGCAAAAAGTTTGGAATGTTACTTACTGCTTAAATGGTTTCATGGATTGTGGAATGCTTTTAAGCTCCCTGAGCAAAAGAGGCTCTTCTTTTCTACTATGTTCCAGGTACTGAGTTCCCCAGGATTTCCTGCTCAGGCCTTCTTTAGCACACATCCAGGTTAAGCATGGGCCTTTCACTTAGATCTGTCCTTCCAAGAGTGACCTTTGTTGCAAGTTTACATAATATTCCAGGTGCAATATTTTGTACTTTGCCTGCCCTAGACCTGGAGGGCTGTTTCTCCAAGGAATATTGGATCCTTTTAGTGTGAAATGGTATTTAGAAATTAAGATCTGGGTGCTAGTGTGCTCAGTGTTACTGGGGTGTTATTGCTTTTGGGTTCTCTCAGTGAAGAAACCCAGCAAAGACATCTCAAAAAGAAAAGAACAAAAAGCTCTTAAACCAAACCAAAACAACTCCCAAACAAAGAAACTGCAATGAGTATAAAGAATATTTAATTAGTAAAATTCAACAGCACAAGATTCTTCCTTACTTACTCCCACAATGAAAACTTTAGCTCTCGGAATAGTAATATGTTCACTAATTTGCTCTATTGTATAGTAAACAAGAATTTCAAAGTGGCTTGGCACCATAGCACAGTGGTTATGGTGCCAGCCACACACACCGAAGCTGGGGGGTTCAAACTCGGCCTGGGCCAGGTAAACAACAATGACAACTGCAACTCAAAAATAGCCGGGCATTGTGGCAGGCACCTGTACTCCCAGCTACTTGGGAGGCTGAGGTAAGAGAATCTCTTGAGCCCAAGAGTTGGAGGTTGCTGTGAGCTGTGATGCCACGGCACTGTACCCAGGGTGACAGCTTGAGACTCTGTATAAAAAAAAAGAGTTTCAAAGTGACTACACAAATATCACTACCAACAATAAACCTATCATATGAAGTTCAAGGTTGCACTGCAGTTCTTTCTGACTTTAAGCCTTGATTGTTTTTGTATCCATTCTAACTTTTTTTTTTTTTTTTTGAGACAGAGTCTCACTATGTCACCCTTAGTAGAGTGCTGTGGTGTGTCACAGCTCACAGCAACCTCCAACTCTTGGGCTTAAGCAATTCTCTTGCCTCAGCCTCCCAAGTAGCTGGGACTACAGGTGCTTGCCACAATGCCCAGCTATTTTTCTGTTGTAGTTGTTATTGTTGTTTAGCTGGCCTGGGCCGGGTTTGAACCTGCCAGCCTCGGTGAATGTGGCTGGCTCTGGAACCACTGTGCTACGGGCACCGAGCCTATTTTTATTTTTTGAATGTGTAAAATAATGCTCAATACTATGTTTACTTTTTTTTTTTTTTTTTTGAGACAGAGTCTCAAGCTGTCGCTGTAGGTAGAGTGCCTTGGCATCATCACAGCTCACAGCAAACTCCAAATCTCAGGCTCAAATGATCCTCTTGCCCTGGTTCTTTCTTTTTTTTTTTTAGTAGAGAAAGGGGTCTCACTTTTTGCTTAGGCTTGTCTCGAACTCATGAGCTCAAGCAATCCACCTGCCTCAGCCTCCCAGATTCTAGAATTACAGTCATGAGCCACCGCACCCCGCCTCTCCATTTAATTTTTGATGTAGCAAACTAGAGAGGCTGCCAAATCCTCATTCCTAAAAATCAACTATAAAACTAGACAAAATTATAAAACCAAATACTGCAATGCCCTGAAAACTGACTAGAGGTTTACAAAGTAACACTTATTCATGAGAGACTACTGAATTGCAGGAAAGAACCATGGAAATCTGTGGCATTCTTGCCAGGGACTGCTCCCACTCTTTTCCCCAGCATTCAATGTGTAATTCTAACAGTGCAAGGTAGGCTGTGACTAACCAGCTGCTGACAAAATAATCCACGCCAAGTGGTGCTATCAGTCATAAGCAGCAATGTGAGTGGCAAGCAAATAGAGGAGGTCAGGGTTTTACTAGTCTCAGGCTGTAGTCCCTGCTGAGAGCTGGCAAAGGCCCACTGACTAGTCAGAATTGTTACAGGGAGATGTGGAAGAGACCATCATAGAGGTGCTTGGAAAGCTCTCCAAATATCCCTGGCTGCCTAGAGATGGTGCACTTTTGGGGGATGACTGAGAGAGCTGAAGCTACTCACACGTGCTTGTACTCACAGAGTCTGTGGACATGCACTGAGGACACACAGGAGGGCCCAGCTGGGCCAGACTTGAAACCACCTGGATTTTGAATATACTCTGATTTCACACACAGATCCACACAGGGGTGAAGTCCTTACTGGTTTGAGGTATTGAACATAAATCTATGACCAGGTATTGGCTGACCACTAAGCTATGCAGAGGACAGGAACAACCCCAAGAAAGCTGAGGTAGGGGGATCACGTAAGCCCAGAAGTTTGAGATTGTAGCGAGCACTGCATTCCTGCCTGGGTGACGGAGCCAAGACCCTGTCTCTAAAAAAACAAAACAAAAACAAATAATAAAAAAAGGATTTCAAAATAAAGTTAATATGGAATATCTTACTTGGGAAATGGCTTTCATCCTTGAAGGGGTAAATACAACGTGTTCAGTAAAGACTTTAAATTCCATTGAACATGGTGGCTCACAGCCGAGGAGGGTGGATTGCCTGAGCTCAGGAGTTCAAGACCAGCTTGAGCTAGAACAAGACCCTATCTCTAAAAATAGCCAGGTGTTGTGGCGGGTGCAGGTAGTCCCAGTTACTTGGGAGGCTGAGGCAAGAGAATCACTTGAGCCCAAGAGTTTGAGGTTGCTGTGAGCTATGATGCCATGGCACTCTACCCAGGGCGATAAAGTGAGACTCTGTTTTAAAAAAAAAAAAAAATTCCTACTTCAGTGATGACAGTTATTCAACACATTTATAGTACGTAATACATAACATGCAGGCACTGTGCTAAGTTTCAGGGAATGTATAGTACACAGGACAGATAAAGCTCTAACTACTGCCTCCCATACTTACATGCGAACGAGAGTATCTTGATAAAACATGAAAGTATCTAAAATAAAAATACAAGGATACTTATATGTCTCCCTTGCTCAGCCACAAATTTCTTGACAGGGGAAACCATTTTCTTTCAGAAAACTAATTTTGACTATGTATTGTGGGCACTAATAAATGCCCGCTGAACAAATGACTCACAAAATTCCAGAATTACCCTGAATTGGTATCATATGTGGGTTAATTTTCATTTATCCAAAAAGGAAATGGGGATGGAAATCATCACAAGTGTCCTTTCTGAAAAATGGAATTAAAGAATCAAGAACTTAAAAGTTTTTTTGGCTCGGTGCCTATAGCTCAGCAGCTAGGGCACCGGCCACATACACCAGGGCTGATGGGTTAGTACCCGGCCTGGGGTCTGCCAAACAACAATGACAACTACAACCAAAAAAAATGAGACTGTCACCTCCTCCCCCCCCCCCCCAAAATGTAGTTTTTGGTTGTTTTTTTTTTAGAATGAAAAGGCTAACCACATGAGTGGCCATTTTAATTAACTTGATTGTGGTGATTATTTCAGAATGACTACATGTATCAAAATATCAAGTTATATACCCTAAATATATACGATTTTCATTTGTCAAGTATACATCAATAAAGCTGGAGAAAATTCAAACTGGGAGACATTTTACAAAATAAACAACTGATTTTAATATGGGCAAAAGATTTAAATAAATGCATCATAAAAGTTGAGATCTAAATAATCAACAAGATTATGCAAAGATAAGGTGCTTAACCTCATTAGTCATCACGAAATAGCAAATTAAAACTACAATGAGTACCACTACATACTGCTCGGATAGCTAAAATGAAAACACTGACGATACTATGTGTTGATAAGAATGCAGAGTAACTGGGAATCTCAGACATTGCTGGAGGGAATTTATGTTAGTACAACCATTTTGGGAAATTGTGAGGCAGTATCCCTGTACCCTTTAACAGAGCATTTCTAGTCCTTGCTGTGGACCCAAGAGAATTGAGTGCAGTGACTAACGAAAGATTTGTAAAAAACATTCCTAGCAACTTGACTCTTAAGACCCCAAAACAAAAAAAATCCTAACAATGAAGATTAAAAAAAAAATTGAAGTTTATTTACATCACAGATATGAATAGATAATAGTTTTATATATATTTATCTGAGTATACAGGTATAATAGGAGATGAGGTCCTTGTTTTTTGGAGGTATCCCAATGATCACCTCTCATTTTGTGGTGTTTTTTAACTCTCTTTATACTGAATTTTGTGGAATAAAGTTTTGAATTTTGATAAGTTAAAATCAAAATTAAATTAAATCACACTCATTTGTTACTGTGAGTGTGTGTTTGTGTAGGTATGCTTGCAGGGACACCAAATTGAACAAATACACACACAGAAAAACACCTTCATAAGAACCAAACATCAGACAAGCAATCACAGTACCCACTTTTATCATCATAACATGTAAAGAGTCACTGAAGAAGGTAAGAAAGATGGTTTTCTCAGGCCACAAAACCTCACAACACCTCCCCTACCTCCAGAGGTGTCAGGCCAGTACTGTGTGGTGAGAGACTCTATGTACTTGGTGATAGAAGTGCAAAGGAGTGTAGAACTTGGACTTGGAACTCAGGGTCACCCTATCACAGGGAAACAGCATAGGGTAGAATTCTGCTGGCACCTATGAAGGGAGCAAGCAGACCACTCCTAGATAGGAATCTTTCACCCCTGCAGTGGGAACCTGAGCTCCAGCTAGCTCCATCACCTGCTCATGAAAGTGGCCTGAGGCCAGGAATAAATATGAAAGACAGGGCACAAGGACTGTGGTCCTTGGGCAAGTCTTAGTGGTGTTAGCTTAGATCCAGTGGACTTGGGGTGTGCATAGCTTGTACACAAGCTTTTGGTTGTTTTTTTTTTTTTTTTGCCATTTTGGCTGGGGAGGGAAGAACTTCAACTGATTACCTTGAAAATAATCTCTTAAATAATCCCATAATGAGCATGTGTTTAATAGACAAATGGAGAGAAAACAAGTTTCAGGCCACCAACTTGATGGCTGAATTATTAATCTTTCAGCAGCTCTCTGCTTCCCTCTGCAGCTTTATGAAGTAATTGCTACAAAGTAAAACCTGTCATAAATTTAAGTCAAGCACAGTACCCAGAGATCAATAATCTGAGTAAAAAGGAGAATAAAGAGAGCTACATACTCACTAAAGTGCTGGAAAATGGAAGCACATGCAGCAAAATGTTTTGCTTTAGTCCTATCTAGGTGGAATAAGAAAATCCTCAATTACAAATCCTGGGAATGCAAATCCTGAAAGGGCTAGATACAATGCAAATCCTGAAAGGGCTAGATACCCGTACTACAAATTATTCATAAGGGAGTTCTTTACCCCCCACACCCCCAAAAGTTTTTAGTTTTGTTTTCTTTGGAATCAGACATCGTTTGCTTTTCACACATGGACACATTTGTTCTTTCCACATGTCACTTTTATAGGCCCTCTAAGAAGTCATGAGGAAGGATCTTTGGATCTAAGCTACATTTAGAACCTGGCTCTTATTAAGTCTTATCCTTCTGAAGAAGTATGACTGATCTCTGAGGAATTCATCTTGGAAATATTTCCCGGATTCTTTACTCAGAAAATTCTATTTCCTAAAATACTTTAAATTTTCTATTTCAGTATTGCTTAATTTCTGCTTAAAAGCTGTTCTTAGATCTTGAGCACAGATGTAGGTAACAGAAACCTGCTGTGTAGCACTGATGTTGGATGCAGTCAGAGTTCTGGTTAGGGTAATACTTTTTGTCTTGGATGTGTAGTTGTCTGTGTCTATCCGGCTCTTTTTTGCACAGTTCTTCCTATATCAAAATTTCCTTCGGATGCCCAAAGTAGATGCCTGGAACCACCTCACAGACTTGTGTTATCAGACACTTCTTGGGCTTTGCATGGTTAATAAGGTTCCTGTGATTCTTAGGCACAACGTTTGAGAATCACTGATCTACACACAGTGATCTTCCTTAATAAACACAGGAAATAATGACTGCCACTTTAACTTTTCTACCAGCAAATATTGCAAGCACATCCCATTAACTTCCAAATGAGTAAGAGACCCTTATTTCCTCCGATTTAAACTCAGGATCAGAAATATAAAGTCCTTTCCAGGTCATAAATTCTACGATTTGATTCAATTATTTGCTAATAGCATTAAGCCCAATAGTGGTAACTCTACGAAGTCGTTAAAAATGCTATTCTTAAGGCCAGGCATGGTGGCTCACACCTGTAATCCTAACATATTGGGAGACCACCGCAAGTGGACTGCCTAAGCTCAGGAGTTCGAGACCAGTTTAAGTAAGAGTGAGATCCTGTCTCAAAAAATTAGCTGGGTGTTGTGGGGTGCCTGTAGTCCCAGCTACTTGGGAGGCTGAGGCAAAAGGCCCAAGTGTTTGAGGTTGCTGTGAACTATGACCCTAGGACACTCTACCAAGGGCAACAAAGTAAGACTCTGTCACAAAAAAAAAAAAAAAAAAAAGCTGGGCATTGTGGCAGGTGCTAAGTAGTCCCACCTACTTGGAAGGCTGAGGCAGCCAGATCGTTGGAGTCCAGGAGTTTGAGGTTGCTGTAAGCTATGATGTCACGACATTCTACTGAGGGTGACAAAATGTCTTACAAAAAAGAAAAAAGGCGGGCGGCACCTGTGGCTCAGTCGGTAGGGCGCCGTCCCCATGTACAGAGGGTGGCGGGTTCAAACCCAGCCCCCGCCAAACTGCAACCAAAAAACAAAAGAAAAAAGGCAACCTTAGTTCCAAAGGATGTTTATTAAAAATGAAAGGACAGAGAAACAACAACAAAATCAGAAATGGTTTCCTCATGAAATTAATAGGAATATGCAGGCCACTAAAGAAGTTACTGAAAACTTTCTGGAAGCAATCAAGAGAGTATTCCCTGCAAACATGCCCACAGTTACAATAAACTTAGTAAAGGTTATAGAAATAATGCTATAAAGTGGCAGAAACATGGAAATTCAAAGGATTAATAAGGAATTTAGGAAAAATGACAGGGATAGGGAAGGGAATAAAATATAACTTGCGTTGTAAGGTGAAACTTCTCTCCTAAACTTTCATAATGGTTCTTTTTTTTTTTTTTCTCAAACCCTTGTGTCGAGGGCTGACTTTCAATAGATCGCAGCGAGGGAGCTGCTCTGCTACCTACGAAAACCCGACCCAGAAGCAGGTCGTCTACCAATGGTTTAGCACCAGGTTCCCCACCAACGTGCGTTGCGTGATGGGCGAGGGGGCGGCCGCCTTTGCGGCCGCGCCGCATTTCCCAGGACAAAGGGCGCTCCGCACAGGACCCCGGTCCGCGACGCGCCATAATGGTTCTTATTTAAAGAGAAAACAGCCTTAAAGGAAAGAATAATCCTTTACATTTCAGAGCCTAATCAAAATGTTTAAAAATTCCAGTTATCATGTGTTCTGAGTCCCTGTTCACCATGCAACAGAACTTTGGATCCCTTATTTAAAAGGATCTATGTATGTATGTAAATACCATGTACAAACAACTGGTGACAGGGAACAAGCCCATTAAAATAACTAATCTGCATTTTGACTTAACAAATAAACAACTTTTTTGTTTGCAGGCAAGAATTTTTTTTTTAAAGAGCCCTATTTATGGCAATAGGTAAAGAGTATACTTATTTTGAGATAAAAGCAAACATAATAAAAAATCTAAAACCTGAAGAGTAGTCTACTTTTAGTAACTCTGAGAAAAAGCAAGTCATTCAGTTCATGCTCAGATATCCACTATCATCAAGAAGGTTGCATTACTCTTCTATTGCTGTATAGCAAATTACCACAAATTTAGTGGCTTAAAACAATACAAATTTATCTCAAGAGTTTCCAGACACGGTTAACTGGGTTCTTTGCTCAGAGTCTAAGCCAGTGAAATCCAGCTGTCAATTGGGGCTGAGATCTCATTTAAAACTTGGGTTCTCTTTTAAGTTCACTATGTGTGCTGGTAGAATTCTGTTATTTATGGTCATAGGAGAAAGGCCCTCAGCTCCTTGGGGGGCCACCATTAGCCATCTGTGACCCTCTTCACATCATGGTTGTTGCTTTTTCAAAGCCAACAGGTGAAAGTCTCTACTGACTTCCTGCAGGCAAGAATTAAATCACCAGGCTCTCGGTGAACTCAAAAGTCCCTTCGCCTTCTTTATATTAGTAAAATGCACCACCATCCATCCCAGTGCTAAAGCCAAGGAATCATCCTAATTTCTCACTCCATCCCTCCAATCAAATCCACCAGTATGTCAATCTCACCTCTAAAATATATCCTGAAATCATTCACTTCTCTTCTGATCCACAGTTCAAGCTGCCATCATCTTTGCTCAGCTACTGCGTTAGGCTCTAATTGGTCTCCAATGTTCCATTCATGTCTTTCCCCTGTCCTCACACCCTCCATTCTAGGCACAAAACTTAAATTCTCTTATTAAAATGAACTTCTATCTCTCCCCTGGCTTATAATTACCTGTCTGTTTCTTACTGCACTTGGAACAAACTTCACATTCTTTAACTTGGTTTATGAACTGTTCCATAACTAGGTCCTTGCTTACTTCATCACCCCACTCTCTCCCTTAATCACTATGTACCAGCTATTGGCCCTTCCATTCCTGGAACACACTAAACTTGTTGCTACCTTAAGGCCTTTATCCAAACTGCTCTCTTTGTCTGGAATGCTTCCCTCTCAGATGTCACACAGTTGGCTCCGCCTCTCCACCTCCCAAGAAAGGCCTCTCCTGACCAGCCAGTCCCAAGTAGTCCTCTTCATCTGTCTTATTCTATTCAGGATGCTACAACAAAATAACCCAGAATGGGTAATTTATAAATAATAAAAATTTAATTTTCACAGATTGAGAGGCTGGGAAGTCCAAGATCAAGGGGTTAGCGGATTTGGTATCTGGTAAGTGATTGTTCTCAGCTTCCATCATGGTGCCTTCTTGCATCTTTACGTGGTGGAAGTGGGAGCAGAGGGGAGCCCTTTTATGAGGACACCAATTCTTACAACCAACTCCTAAAGACTTTTACCTCTTAATACTATTGCATTGAGGATTAATTAATTCCAACATGAATTTTGTTTTTTTTTGAAATTTTCTTTTTGTATTTTTATTTTATTTATTTAGAGACAGAGTCTCACTTTGTCACCCTTGGTAGAATGCCATGACATCACAGCTCACAGCAACCTCAAACTCTTGGGCTTAAGAGATTCTCTTGCCTCAGCCTCCCAAGTAGCTGGGACTATAGGCACACGCCACAAAGCCTGGCTATTTTTTTTTTTTTTTTTTGGTTGTAGTTGTCATTGTTCTTTGGTAGGCCCAGGCAGGATTTGAACCCGCCAGCTCTGGTGTATGTGGCTGGCACCTTAGCCACTGAGCCAAAGAATCAGTTTTTATTTATTTATATTCTCAAACAAAAAAAAAAAAAAGTGATTTTTTTTTTTTTTGAGACAGAGTCTCACTCAGCCACCTTGGGGTTGAGTGCTGTGGCATCATAGCTCACAGCAACTTCAAACTCTTGGGCTCAAGTGATCGCCTTGCCTCAGCCTCCCAAATAGCTGCGACTATATATAGGCACCCACCACAACGCCTGGCTATTTTTTAGAGATGGGTCTCGCTCTTGCTCAGGCTGGTCTCAAACTCCTGAGCTCAAACAATCCACCCACCTCAGCCTCCCAGAGTGCTGGGATTACAGGCATGAGCTACTGTGCCCAGGTAGAATCACTTTTTTTGTGACTATTAATTATAATAATTATGTAACATCTGTTTGCTGTAAAAAAAAAAAACCCACATATTACAAAATTGCATTAAATATAAAAGTCCCTAATAATCACACCCCTCAAAACTACTACCTTTCCAAAGTTTTATATATGAATGTACTTTCATATAATGTACTTTCACATAAGGTTTTTTTCTTTTTTTTTTTTAGACAGAGTCTCACTCTGTTGTCTAGGGTAGAGTGCCTTGCCCTCAGGTTAGCTCACAGCAACCTCAAACTTATGGGCTCAAACAATCCTTAGCTTCCCAATTAGTTTTTTCAAAGTTCTGATCTGATAGATGAGCCATAATGGTGTTTTTTTTTGTTTGTTTGTTTTTAAAAAAGAGACATTGTCTCACTTTGTCGCCCTCGGGGCGTCTCAGCTCACAGCAACCTCAAATTCTTGGGTTCAAGCGATTCTCTTGCCTCAGCCTCCTGAGTGGCTGGGACTACAGGTGCCCGCCACAACGCCTGGCTATTTTTTGTTGCAGTTGCAGTTTGGCTGGGGGCGGGTTTGTACCCTCCACCCTCGGTATATGGTGCTGGCGCCCTACCCACTGAACCACAGGCACCGCCCGTGTTGTTTCTTTTTTCTTTTTAATTATATGAACTTGATCTATTTTAAAAGATTCAAGATTCAAATATAATTTTATCCTGGTGCTGATGGCCTTATAAAAAACAAACCATATATTCAGTAAGACATTTTTTCCATCTATTTTGCTGGTTTCTTGATAATTTCACGAAAGTATTTATCAAAATAGCACAACAGCAGAGTAGTGCCACAATTAGCCAAATGCAGTCTACACTCTCTAGATTGTTTCCCTTTTTAAAAAGAGATTATTTTAGCTGGGCGCGGTGGCTCACGCTTGTAATCCCAGCACTTGGGAGGCCGAGGCAGGTGGATTGCCTGAACTCACAGGTTTGAGACCATCCTGAGCCAGAGCGAGACTTCCATCTCTAAAAAATAGCCGGGCGTTGTGGTGGGCACCTGTAGTCCCAGCTACTTGGGAGGCTGAGGCAAGAGGATCACTTGAACCCAAAAGTTTGAGGTTGCTGTGAGCTAAAATGCCACTGCACTCTACCAAGGGTGACCAAGTGAGACTGTCTCAAAAAAAAAAAAAAAAATATATATATATATATATATATAAGAAATAAAATAAAATAAAAAGATTATTTTAAATGTGACTACTACTGTATGATTATATCAGTATCTGGAACAGGAAAAAAGCCGCCTATGGGATAGGACTTTAAAAAAAGAGAAGGGAAGAGGAGGAGAGGAACAGAAAGGGGGGACAAAGAATGTAAATGTAGTTTTTTTTTATTTTTATTTTTATTTTTTTTAAGGACAGTGATTCCCTGGATTGGTGGGGGTGGGGAAGGAATGGGTGGTGAAGCACACAAAGGGAGTTTCTAGCATGATAGAAACATTCTGTATCTTGACAGGAATATGAGTTACACAGGTGTATACACTGCAAAACTCACTGAACTGTACACATTGGAACTGATAATGTTGCTTCATTATATGTAAATTATTTCTATTTTTAAAAGAGTGAAAAAATACTGCGCTATTTAGAATATTAAGTTTATAGGCAATGAAAAATTAAATTAAAAATATTTATAGAGGCTTGGCGCCTGTAGCAGAGTGGTTATGGTGCCAGCCACATACACCAAGGGTGGCGGATTCGAACCCAGCCCCAGGCCAGTTAAATGACAACTGCAACAAAAAACAGCCGGGCCTTGTGGTGGGTGCCTGTAATCCCACTATGCTTGGGAGGCTGAGGCATGAGAATCACTTAAGCCCAAAAGTTTGAGGTTGCTATGAGCTGTGACACCACAGCACTCTACTGACAGTGACATAGTGAGACTCTCTCTCAAATAAATAAATAATAAATAAATAAATAAATAAAAGTATTTATAGAACTTAAAATAGATTTCCTGGCCAGGAGACCAAAAACAGGTTTACTAAATTAGAAGTGGAGCACACAGTCTGACATTTTGAGCTAAATCAGTTACTGGACTGTCAAAACCAGATGACACTAGAAAATTCCCTATAAGATTAGGGCAAAAATATACTAAGGTATCAGAAAAGCACAGCTAACTTTTTTAAAAGACATTTAATCAACATTTTAAAAATTTGTTTTCGGGGCTGGGCACAGTGGCTCACGCATGTAATCTTAGCATTCTGGGAGGCCAAGGTGGGTGGATTGCCTGAGCTCACAGGTTGGAGACCAGCCTGAGCCAGAAAGAGAGACACCTCACCTCTAAAATAGGCAGGCACTGTGGAGGGCACCTGTAGTCCCAGCTACTTGGGAAGCAAAAGAATCGCTTGAGTCCAAGGGTTTGAGGTTGCTGTGAGATATGATGCCACTGCACTCTACTGAGAGCAACAAAGCGAGAATCTGTCTCCAAAAAAAAAAAAAATTGCTTTCTGAAAAATAATTTCTTTAAGGTTATGGACTCGTACTTGATTTAATTATTCAAGTTAAACTTGCTGAGGTAGTTCATGTACTTGGCTCACTTTTGCCCTTTATCCTCCTCTTCTGGTGGCACACACCAGCATAAAAACTAATACATTCACATTAAAACCAGTTCATTTGATAATAAAAAGTGCCAAAGAAGATTCTCTTCCCCATCTCAGGCTACCACCCTGCCCCGCTGTTACACTGCACATTTATCTCAATCCATTATCAATCTATCACAACCTGTTCAGTGAGGGAACTCTTTAGTGGAATAAACTACAATCTCATTCAAGTCCTTGGCAGACAAACTTAGATATTATGGTACCTCTTCAAGACTACGTTGCTTTTGAGATCAGAAGGAAGGACATGTGGAGGGCACAGGACTCCTGGCTTCAAAAAGTGAAGGCTTGCCTAGTTAAGGATGTGGCCCAGGGGCAAAGAAGCAGGAGACTAAACCATTTTATTAGTGTATCTGCTTTGTAAGAAAACATATTTTTGTTATTAGATTCTACATTCTAGGGTGGCGCCTGTGGCTCAAAGGAGTAGGGCGCCGGCCCCACATACCGGAGGTGGCAGGTTCAAACCCGGCCCTGGCCAAAAGCTACAAAAAAAAAAAAAAATTCTACATTCTACTCTGGCCTTGAAATCAAATAGATCTTGATTTGAGAATCAGTTCTGACACTTATTAGATGTTTCATTTTGGACAAGTTATTATGCTTTACTACTCTAGGCTCTGTTCCCTTATGGAGAATAATAACAATATATGTCTTAAAAGTGTGTTGTGAGGATTAAATGAAAACTAAGTAACATTTTAAGCTCAGTGGCTGGCAATATTGCAGGTGTTCAACAAATGATTGCTCCTATCATCCACAATTCTATTCTTTGAGACCCAGTTACTGTCCTCTGTAACCAGAACAGCATCAAGTAATTCAAGTAGTCATATTTTTCTAACAAATGATCAATATAAACAGGAAGCATACCTAATCTTAAATAGTCCTACAAAAATTTTGTTCCTTGCAGAAATTTTAGCAATCATAGAAAAGGTCAGAAAAGAAAGCTAAAAGAGGTTGAGTATGAAGGCTCATGCCTGTAATCCTACCACTCTGGGAGGCCAAGATGGGTGGATTGCGTGCACTCACAGGTTTGAGACCAGCCTGAGCTACAGCGAGACCTCGTTTCTAAAAAAAAAAAAAAATATAGCCAGGCATTGTGGCAGGCACCTGTAATCCCACCTACTTTGGAGGCTGAGGCAAGAGGATCACTAGAGTCCAAGATGAGGTTGCTATGAGCTATGACACCACAGCACTCTACCAAGGGGTGATAAAATGAGACACAGTCTCAGAAAAAGAAAGCTAAAATAGCCATGTGCAGTGGCTCAGGCCTGTAATTCTACCATTTTGGAAGAACCAGGTGAGAGGACTGCTCTAGGTCAGGAATTAGAGACCAGCCTAGGCAATAGTGAGACCCTTTCTCTACAAAAATTAGAAAAATTAGCCAAGCATGACTATAGTTCCTATAGTGCCTATAGTGTGCCTATAGTTCTAGTGACTTGGGAGGCTGAGGTGGGAAGATCACTTGAACTCAGGTGTTTGAGGCTGCAGTGAGCTATGATTTCACCACTGCACTCTAGCCTGGGTGACAGAGCAATATTCCATCTCTTAAGAAAAAAAATAAGGAAAGAAAGCTAAAAGATATATGTATGTTTGTGTACATATACAGGGTAGCCATAAAGTTCATGTGCAATTTAAAATAGTGTCTAATTTAAAATTGTGCACAAAGTTTATGGACATGGTATATATATATACACACATACACATGCACACACACAGACACATATATCCACAAGAACTGTTATGTTACAGACCCCTGAAGTAGGAGACAGCTCAAAGTTTGCAGGAAAAAAATTGAAATTTCTTTGCTAAGTAGACACACTCAGTGTTTCCCTCTCATGCTGATTTACCTAAGATCCATCACTACTAAAGCAGTAAGACGAACTTACTCTTTTTTTGTTTTTTTTGAGACAGTCTCAAGCTGTTGCCCTGGGTAGAGTGCCATGGTGTCACAGCTCACAGCAACCTCAAACTCTTGGGTTTAAGCAATTCTCTTGCCTCAATCTCCCAAGCAGCTGGGACTACAGGTGCTTGCCACAATGCCTGGCTATTTTTTCGGGGGGGGCCGGAGGGGTTGTAGTTGTCATTGTTGTTTGCCGGGCTAGGGCTGGATTCAAAATCACCAGCTCTGGTGTATGTGGCTGGCACCCTAGCCACTTGAGCTACAGGCGCTGAGCCACAAAGTTACTCTTTATCACATGTGAAGTGATCTATGATATAGTATTAACTACATTTATTTTTTATTTATTTTTTTTGTAGAGACAGAGTTTCACTTTATTGCCCTCGGTAGAGTGCCGTAGCGTCACACAGATCACAGCAACCTCCAACTCCTGGGCTTAGGCGATTCTCCTGCCTCAGCCTCCCGAGTAGCTGGGACTACAGGCGCCCACCACAACGCCCAGCTATTTTTTTTTTTTTGTTGTTGTTGTTGCAGTTTTGGCCGGGGCTGGGTTTGAACCCGCCACCCTCGGTATATGGGGCCGGCGGCCTGCTCACCGAGCCACAGGCGCTGCCCAACTACATTTATTTTTAAACACAGTTTAAATGGCACATCATGTACAAAAATTAATAAATGAATATTTACCTGTTTCTCTTCTTCTGGCATGTTTTTTTCCAGTTCTATTAGGTATTCTTCATCTAGTTCAGAGGAATTCACATCATCATCAGCTTTCTTCTCAATCTTGTCCACTCCTGGCTCCTCCTCATCAAAAGAGGCACTGCAGTCATGAAAACACTCCTCTTCTCCCTGGTCCTCCTGGGAACAGGCCTCATCATCCTTGAGCAGCTTGCTCTGGGAATGCTGATCTTTGGGATCAGGAACTAGATGGCCAGCACACTCTGTTTCCTGGGGCTCTGTAACCTTCAAGCCATTGAACAGATCCTCTGGAACCCTATAGTTTCCTGACTTCTCCCCCATGCTGAATCCAATGAGGGAGGTGATGCTGAACCTCTGGGAAAGAAAAAAACATCTGTTATGTAATTGTGCTGATATTAAAAAAAGAAAAGAAAACCTGCCTTTCATACCTAACCAAACCTCTGCATCATAACCAAAAACAACACTCCAAATTCCTTTCATTAGAATTTATTATAAAAAAAATAAGCCCATAAATAATGCCAAACATCATTTTAACTGATACCCCTTTCCTGGTTAAATCTAGTACCAAAACTTCTTACAACAGCCTCCCAAGTAGCTGGGACAACAGGCACCCATCACAACTCCCGGCTATTTTTGTTGTTGTTGTTGTGGCAGTTGTCATTGTTGTTTAGCAGGCTCAAGCTGGGTTTGAACCCACTGGCTGGTGCCCTAACCATGGTGCTATGGCTGCCAAGTCAAAAGACACCAACTTTAATGTGGCTCTTCCACATTCCACCGCTCACATTTGTTGGGGCAGCAAAAAATAGGCAGAAACTAAAATAGTATTGTTGTGAATAAGAAACTACTGCTTTCGAACTACAGTCTTTCTAGCACCACCACAGGAAACCCAAGAGTAAGTTTTTCTTTTTTCACTACTTGTTGGATATTTATTTTGCACTGAGTTGTACTGATTAGGAATAAATAAAATAGTGATAGCAAAAGTGTGATTGCTATTTGTTTCTGTGCTAAGCACTTCATATAAATGGGCTGTGTAAGCTTATTATTATTATTATTATTATTTTGAGACAGGGACTCACTATGCCACCCTCGGTAGAGTGCCATGGCATCACAGCTCACAGCAACCTCCAGCTCTTGGGCTTAGGCGATTCTCTTGCTTCAGCCTCCCAAGTAGCTGGGATTACAGGTGCCTGCCACAACACCCGGCTATTTTTGTTGTTCTTGTTGCAGTTTGGCCGGGGCCGGGTTTGAACCTGCCACCCTCGGTATATGGGGCCGGCCCCCTACTCACTGAGCCACAGGCGCCACCCAAGTTTATTTTTTTTTAAATGAAGGCTATTTTACTTCTTCTTCTTCTTTTTTTTTTTTTTTTCCAAGAGTAAGTTTATGGTGGAGCTCAAAATAGAATCCATGCCAAAACTGTGATCATCAGCTTAACCCAAATATGTGTGGCTTACAGCTGAAAGGAAGCCCTCGTAAAGTGGTCTGAATTAGGATCTTGGTGATGGTCAGTATCAGGCACTGAAAGAGTGACTCTGAACCCTAGCTGCACAACAGAACACTAGAGGTGCTTTAGAAAATACCACTGTCCATACCTTCCCCAGATTCTAATTTATTGGTCTGGCTTGGCCAAGGGCATCTGTAGTTAATACCAACAACAACAACAAAATCCTAGGGCCGGCCTCGGAGGCTCACGCCTGTAATCTTAGCATTCAGAGGGTGAGGCCGTGGATGCTTGACTCAGGAGTTGAGGACCGGCCAGAGCAAGAGCAGGACCTGGTCTCTGCTAAAAATAGAAAAATTAGCCAGGCGTTGTGGCGAGCGTCTGTAGTTACAGCTACTCAGGAGGCTGAGGCAAGAGGATCGCCGAGTCCACGAGTTTAAGGTTGCTGTGAGCTACGTCATTACTGCACTGTAGGGGCAACAGAGTGAGTCTGTCTCAAAATAATACTAATATTAATACTAATACTAACCCCCTACGTGAGTCACTGTGCATCCAATTGTGAACTACTGCTCTAGAAGCTGAGTAAGACTGTCAGCAGCTCTGTGCCTCTGATCATAGCTAAATCACGCCAACGACCCTCGTGTCGCGATAGGAATCCGAATTCGCTCTACTTCGTTCCAAGAAAACTTAAGAACAGCAAAATTGTAATACGAAGACTTCGCCTCCACAGCAATGTCATGCTTCCCTATGCTCCCAGATCTAGTAGTACACAGGAGAACGAGCACCAAGGGTTAGGTAAGAGACACCCCGCGCTTCCCAGACGCTTATATCCCATCTACATTCCCCACCAGCAATTCGCCACACACATCGGTATACTCACAACCTCCCAGATTCTCCAGTCTCCACCTTCCTGGCTTCTGAGACCTTCTACTTCCGCCCAGTCAAGTGCACTTCCATAGGCGCTGACCAATAGCGTTGCTTTTTGCAAGGTATCCTGGGTATTGTAGTGGAAACTTCAGGGAGGGAGGGCATTGCTGTCGCTGTGTTACGTCATTGTACTGAATGAAATTTGAGAGGCGGTTGCCATCTTGGGTTACGGCAAAACTCCGCATTACTCAGCATAAGACACTCACACAAGAAAGAAAAGAAAAAGCCTGTCTCCATGGTTTTCGTTTTAGTTACTCTGACTTTTCCCGTTCTACGAATGTGGAGAGGAATCCAGAATCATAAACCTTGTCCAAAAATAAAATTTTTCCTTTAGTGGATCTCAAAGTATACTTTTAACGGGATCTACTGTGGGTCCAGCAGTTTTCATTATAATACTAAGTTATTTACCTTTTTCACACTCATTTTCTCGTGAATGTACACTGGAGATTTCCAGAGGCTATTTGTCATGTGCCAGTGAAAGCAGGAGGATATAGCAAAGTTCAGCTTTTGATTAAGCCGATTTCCAGAAATGTGAAACAAAGCCACTCTGCTCATTGTATTTTGTAGACTATAATTATTAATCAAGTCTGATTTATGTTAGTATGCAATGGGTGTATTGTTATCTTGAATTAACAAATATTAAAAAATGTTCAGTTCTAATTTCTGGTATGGTAAATATTCATACGTATAACCCCTACAAATAAAGCTTTTTGTGGTCTTCAATAATTTTTTTTTTTTTTTTCCAGATAGCGCCTCAAGCTGTCACTCTGGGTAGAGTGCTGTGGCATCACAGCTCACAGCAACCTCCAACTCCTGGGCTCAAGAGATTCTCCTGCCTCTGCCTCCCAAGTAGCTGGGACTACAGGTGCCCACCACAACACCCGGCAATTTTTTGGTTGCAGCCGTTATTGTTGTTTGGCAGGCCTGGGCTGGATTTGAACCCGCCAGCTCAAGTGTATGTGGCTGGCGCCTTAGCTGCTTGAACCACAGGTGATGAGGCCAGTTCTTCAATAATTTTTTTTTTTTATTAAATCATAGCTGTGTACAATAATGCAATCATGAGGTACAATGTGCTGGTTCTATATACAGTCTGAAATATTTTCACCCAACTGGTTAACATAGCCTTCATGGCATTTTCTTAATTATTGTGTTCAAATTCTTATACTCTACAATTAGTAAACTTCACTTGCACCCTTCAAAGATGCACCCTAGGTGTGGGCCCACCGATCACCCTCCCTTCACCCTTCCTCCACTTCCCTTCCCCTCCCTTGCCCCCTTCCCCATATTCTTGTACTGAGATTGGGTTATACCCTTTGTATGAAAGCTTCATACGAAGCTTAGTTTCATATTAGGGCTGAGTACATTGGGTATTTTTTTCTTCCATTCTTGGGATACCTTGCTAAGAAGAATATTTTCCAGCTACATCCATGTAAACATGAAAGAGGTATAGTCTCCATCTTTCTTTATGACTGCATAATACTCCATGGTGTGCAAATACCACAATTTATTAATCCATTCATGAGTGGATGGGCATTTGTTTTTTTTTTTTTCATGACTTAGCAATTATGAATTGGGCTGCAACAAACATTCTAGTACAAATATCTTTGTTATAATGTGATTTTTGGTCTTCTGGATATATACCTAGTAGAGGAATTATAGGATCGAATGGCAGATCTATTTTTAGATCTCTAAGTATTCTCCAAACATCTTTCCAAAAGGAGGGTATAAGTTTGCATTCCCACCAGCAGTGTAGAGGTGTTCCCTTTTCTCCACATCCACGCCAACATCTCTGGTTTTGGGATTTTGTGATGTGGGCTAATCTTATTGGAGTTAGATGATATCTCAAAGTAGTTTTGATTTGCATTTCTCTGATGATTAAGGGTGATGAGCATTTTTTCATGTGTCTGTAGGCCGTGTGCCTGTCTTCTTCAGAGAAGTTTCTCTTCAAGTCCCTTGCCCAGCCTGAGATGGGATCACTTGTTCTTTTCTTGCTAATATGTTTGAGTTCACTGTGGATTCTGGTTATTAAACCTTTGTTGGAGACATAACCTGCAATATCTTCTCCCATTCTGAGGGCTGTCTGCTTGCTCCACTTACTGTGTTCTTGGCTGTGCAGAAGCTTTTTAGTTTCATCAGGTCCCAGTAGTATATTTTTGATGCAGCTTCAGTTGTCTGGGGAGGGGTCCTCCTCAAAAAATATTCACCCAGGCCAATTCTTTCAAGAATTTTCCCTGAGCTTTCTTCTAGTATTTTTATAGTTTCATGTCTTAAGTTTAAATCTTTAATCCAGTGAGAGTCTATCTTAATTAATGGTGAAAGGTGTGGGTCTAGTTTCAGTCTTTTACAGGTCACCAGCCAGTTCACCCAGCACCATTTATTAAATAGGGAATCTTTTCCCCATTGAATGTTTTTAATTGGCTTGTCAAATATCAAATAACGGTAAGTAGCTGGGTTCATTTCTTGATTCTCTATTCTGTTCCATATATCTAACTCTCTGTTTTTGTGCCAGTACAATACTGTTTTGATCACTATTGATTTATAGTATAGTCTGAGGTATGGTAGCGTAATTCCTCCTGCTTTGTTTTTATTTCTAAGTAATGTCTTGGCTATTCGAGGTTTTTTCTGACTCCATATAAAACGATGTATTATTTTTTCAAGATCTTTAAAGTATGACAATGGAGTTTTAATAGGGATTGCATTAAAATTATATATTGCTTTGGGTAGTATAGACTTTTTGACAATGTTGATTTTTCCCAGCCATGAGCATGTTATGTTTTTCCATTTGTTAACATCTTCAGCTATTTCTTTTCTTAGAGTTTCATAGTTCTCTATGTAGGGATCTTTCACATTCTTTGTCAGATAAACTCCCAAATATTTCATCTTCTTTGGCATTACTGTGAATGGAATAGAGTCCTTGATTGTTTTTTCAGCTTGGCTATTGTTGGTATATGTAAAGGCTACAGATTTATGGGTGTTGATTTTGTATCCTGAGACATTGCTGTATTCCTTTATCACTTCTAAGAGTTTTGTAGTAGAATCCCTGGTGTTTTCTAGATATACAAAATATCATCTGTGAAGAGTGGAAGTTTGATCTCCTCTGACCCTATATGGATTCCCTTGATCACCTTTTCTTCCCTAATTGAGATGGCTAAAACTTCCATTACAATGTTAAAGAGCAATGGAGACAATGGGCAACCTTGCCTGGTTCCTGATCTGAGTGAAAATGGTTTCGATTTAACTCCATTCAATATGATATTGGCTGTAGGTTAGTTGTAGATGGTCTCTATTAGTTTAAGAAATGTCCCTTCTGTACCCATTTTCTTAAGTGTTCTGATCATGAAGGGATGCTGGATGTTATCAGAAGCTTTTTCTGCATCAATTGAGAGAATCATATGGTCTTTGTTTTTTAATTTTTTTTATGTGCTGAATTATATTTATAGGTTTACGTATATTGAACCAGCCTTGAGACTCTGGGATAAAACCAACTTGGTCGTGGTGTATAATTTGTTTGATGTGTTGCTGGATTCTGTTTGCTAGGATCTTATTGAATATTTTTGCATCAATATTCATTAGTGATATTGGTCTATAGTTTTCTTTTCTTGTTGGGTCTTTTCCTGGTTTGGGGATCAAGGTGATGTTTGCTTCATAGAATGTGTTGGGTAGTATTCCTTCTTTTTCTATATTTTGGAAAAGTTTGAGTAATATAGGTACTAGTTCCTTTTTAAAAGTTTGATAGAATTCTGATGTGAAGCCATGTGGTCCTGGGCTCTTTTTAGGGAGATTTTGTGTGGTTGATGCTATTTCAGAACTTGATATGGGCCAGTTCAACATTTCCACCTCATTCTGTCTAAGTCTTGGGAGGTGGTGTGCTTCCAAGTATTCACTGATTTCCTTGGGATTTTCACATTTCTGAGAATAAAGTTTCTTGTAATATTCATTAAGGATTTTTTGAATTTCTGAGGAGTCTGTTGTTATTTTGTTTTTACCATTTCTGATTGATGAAATTAGAGATTTTACTCTTTTTTTCCTGGTTAGGTTAGCCAAAGGTTTATCTATTTTATTGACCTTTTCAAAAACCCAACTTTTTGATGTATTGATCTGTTGTATAATTCTTTTATTTTCAATTTCATTTAATTCTGCTCTAATTTTGATTATTTCTTTTCTTCTGCTGGGTTTGGGATTGGAGTGTTCTTCCTTTTCCAATTGCTTGAGATGTCCCATTAAGTTGTTAACTTCCTCTCTTTCTGTTCTCTTGAGGAAGGCTTGCAGTGCTATGAATTTCCCTCTTAGGACTGCCTTTGCGGTATCCCAGAGGTTCTGATAATTCGTGTCATCATTGTCATTTTGTTCTGAAAATTTATTTCCTTCTTAATCTCGTCTATAACCCAGCTATCGTTCAGCATGAGGTTATTCAGTTTCCATGTTTTTGTATGAGTACACAGGTTTTTGTTGTTAGTGAGTTCCCACTTTTATTCCATGATGGTCTGAGAAGATGCTAGGAATAATTTCTATTCTTTTAAATTTGCTGAGGTTAGATTTGTGACCTAAGATGTTATCAATTTTGGAGTATGTTCCATGAGCTGATGAGAAGAATGTGTATTCAGTTTTGTTAGGATAAAATGTTCTGTAAATGTCTGTTAAATCCAATTGTTGGATGGTTAAGCTTAAATCTAAAATTTCTTCTTGGAGAATCTATCCAACACCGCTAAAGGGGTGTTAAAATCTAATAATTTTTTAAAGTGTAAAGGTTTTGGAAAATCTGTTTAGACCAACAGTGAGCTGTTGCCCTATACATTCAGTCAAGAAATGTTCATTGGCCTCTTTGCCCTGTTCCCTCCTTATGGCAATGGGGCCTTTTTGCTGTCTATGGTCATTGCATTTTGTTCTGTAAATCTGTATGTTGCTCTGTAAGCCTATCTTTCTCTTCCTCAATAAGCTTTGTTTCATGCTTCCCTTACCTTGGGGTGTGTGTTCGTTTTTTGACTAAATGTACCCCGAAAATGAGGACACAGAGAGTGGCCTGAAACCCTTACACAATTTAGGAGACAGGCAGCCTCCTTGCCCTCTGAAAGATATTTGGCAGAAACTGAGTGACTCACTGCTTAAAAAGAACCAGATGGCAGGAAATTGAAGGGTGAGTCTGGCGTGAGGGGATGTGGGTGTGGGGCAGAGATGTGGAATCGTAGACCTGTCGGGAAGTGCCTGGTGGAGGGGCTGGCATCTTTGTGGTGACGTTTGACCTCATGCTCCTGTACGCTCTGGGCAGTAGCACCTTCCACCTACTGGCCTGTTCTAGGCAGGAGCTTCCAACTGTGTGTCTTGAAGAATAGAGGGTTCCTGTAAAGCTATTCAAGGACAAGATGAATACAGACTTTTTTTTTTTTTTGAGACAGAGCCTCAAGCTGTCGCCCTGGGTAGAGTGCTGTGGCATCACAGCTCACAGCAACCTCCAACTCTTGGGCTCAAGCGATTCTCCTGCCTCAGCCTCCCAAATAGCTGGGACTACAGGCGCCTGCCACAACGCCTGGTTATTTTTTGGTTGCAGCTGTCATTCTTTGGTGGGCCCGGGTTGGATTCGAATCTGCCAGCTCAGGGGTATGTGGCTGGAGCCTTAGCCACTTGAACCACAGGCACCAAGACTTTTTTTCTTTTAAGATGAATACAGACTTAAAGGAGGTTGTATCCCTAGACATTCACTGAGGTATAGGAAGAGAGTCTGATCATGAATGTGGAGGTAGAAACTCATTTTCAAAAGCAGGAATACAAAAAAAAAAAAGCTTCCCTGTGTGTGGATTATTGGAGTGGACAGACAGCTGGAGACACCCAGCCAACTGGCGGATTGCTATATATGAGGGGTAATTTAAAATCACAGATTCTGTTGTAGAGATTCTTCCCTGCTTGGCCATGCCGGCCAGCAGGCCCCTCCCCTATGGAGGTCAGCAGCTTGTAAGTGCTGACAAAACCCAATTGACAAATAATTATTCCTGAACTGAGGGAGGCATCCGAAAGGAGAGCCACTCAAAACCACGGGGAGCAGGGCAAACTGTTGGACAATTGAAGGGAAGGGATCCTGCCTGGGAAACAGACATTTTGAACTACTCAAAAGGGTGGGCACCTTTCCCCCAGGTGTTGGAGGGAGCTGGCGGTTCAGGCTGCACGGCGAACTGGCTGGTGCCGATCCATAAGGGAAACTCTGAACTATAAAACCCAGAATAAGTCCCCCGAATGCTCCAACCACGGCAACCGGCTTGAAGCCGCTGACCCGGCTTTGGCTGCTAAAGCCCCGAAGCTACTGAAGCCACAGACCCGGCTTTAGCTCCTAAAGCCGCGAACTTGGCTTCAGCTCCTGGAGCCAACTACAGCAGACAAAACCGTAAGCCCGCCAACGACCACGTGAACTCAGCACCACTCCCCCTACAGCCGAACCTGGGAACAGAGTGGAAAGACTTAAGAAGCATGGACACCTGCACTGACTGGGAAGGTTGGTCGCAAGTGCTGTCTGGAAAAGAACAGCCGAAGTTACACAATTCTTAGGCGACAAACTTTTACAGAAATTCCAAAATGGCGATCAGCCATGGAAGGTGGTTACCATGGTAACAGTATAAATTGTAAATCAGGTACAAGTCTCGGAACCACTCTCAGCGCCACCTGGTGTCCCGAAAGTATATTGCAGTATGAATATATTCCTATGAAAGTTGATCCCTACAGCAGACATATAGATATATATAGGTATATTTCTACACGCAAGAATATTTTTGTAGTTGGTGCCTTTTTTTTTGTTTGTTTTGGTTTTCGTGTTTTTTTTTTTTGTCTGTTTTTTCCTCACCATTTTCTTAGAGGAGATTTTGATAATTTTTTATTATTACTTTTTATATAGATATATTTTTTATTTCTATGTCTTCTAATTTTAATTTCTTCTTTTTCCTCATTTAACATTCCTACTAACACCACTTTTTTCTCTCTTTTTTTCCCTTTCTTTCAATTATTCTACGATTATCACTATTTTTATTGCAGTTGTTCTTATATTGCTGTTGTTGTGGCTGTTACCTGTATGTCTATGTGTTTCTGTCTATCTCTGTATCTATGGGCCCGTGTGCCTGGTAACCTTTGTATCTGTTTATTTGTTCATTTGGTCTCAATGAGCTTGGTGTTACAACCTGCAATTCTGAGCTCCTAACACTCCCCTCCACTCTCACTCCGTGATCTGGAGACCTGCCCCCCCAGGAGTCCAGATTCTTGGGTGAACTCTCGAGAGGTGCAGACAGGACGTGGACTGCAACTGGCCAGTGCTGACTCTGTAGCAAAGGAGTGAGAAGACGACAGTTGGCTAAGAGGAAATTACACTGGAGCGGTGGTGCCCCGAGGTGCAGAGCAACAGCCATCTTCAGAAATAACAAGGCCCACCCCCAGATATCCCATAGCCTCTCCTCCTGTCTTCCTTGCCAACCAGATGAGGCTGAGCATCTTCTCAGATGGCAACCACCATGGAACAGACCTGGGACTGAAACACAGGCCCCGTGAGTAAAGGGTTTGCCTGAGGCGGCACTGACCTGGGTGGAACACGGGGACTAGAAAACACACCAGCAGAGCCGGGAAACTCCCAGGGTGGGGCTGATCCAGAAGACTGCTTTACTGAGCCTAAGACGCACCTGGCCCTCAGGGGATCACCAGCCTATAGACAAAGGAGGCCAAGAGGCTACAACCAACAACTGATCATGCTGCGAATACAAACCTGCAGGACTAAACACAGGGCCTTAGGCACAGGTTCTGGGAACTGAAATCAGCCTCTCCTCTGCAGAAGAATCTAGCAGGGTCAGAAACAAACTCCCACAGGTTGTTCCGTTCACCCAGTAACATAAACTAAGGGTGGGGCTGGAACTGAGTGAACACCTCCAGCCTCCATCAAGTGCCCGAGGTTGACAGGCCACACCACCCCCTGCTTGATAAAGACAGAGAGTCACGGCCTAGACGAGCAGACACAGACTACCCTGTGACTTAGGCAGGTGCAAACCCCTGGAGTATCTGCTTACTGCAGAAAACTGACTGGGTCACAGCCCTGTGGGGCTAGCAGCGACTAGGTGTGACAGAGCTGCAAGGTGGGGAAGGAGGCATCAATCTTCCCAGACTGATCTATTTACTGGGTGGCTCTCCCTGACTCCATGCAGCACTGGAGCAAGCCATATTAGAGCAGTCACCAGACACCTGTGATCCAGTTCCCAGGGACCTCTTGAACTCTCCCACCCGAGGCAGCTGCTACTGAGACAATTGATTTGGACCTTTTGAACTGAGCCACTCACCTGGGGACTATCCAGGTGGTGCCCTGGGTGTGTGGTTGTAGGAAGGATTGATTTTCCTTTTCCATTTGTTTCCTGTGGTGGGTGGGGTGACTTAATTGCTGGTATTTCTCCACAGCTGAGACTTCAACCCAGAGTAACTGTTTCACTAGGGTCAAATAGAAACCAGCTGAAAACAAGACAGAACCACTAAGCCCCTCTACACCAAAGAGGGCCCCAGTTTCTCAGGCCACAGCACTGTACGGGTCCTCAACAAAACATTAGGGGAGAAATCAAAGGGAGTAAAACAATCATGGGGCAGAATCAGCGGAAAAACTCTGGTAACATGAATAACCAGAATAGATCAACCCCCCCAAGGAAAGATATGGCAGATGTAATTGAAGATCCCATTCACAAACAACTGGCTCAGATGTCAGAAATTGAATTCAGAATTTGGATGTTGAACAAGATTAATAAAATGGAACTAGGAATTCGTGGAGAAATTCAAAAGCTGTCTCAAGAATTTAACGAATTTAAAGACAAAACCACCAAAGACTTAGACACACTGAAGCAAGAATTTGCAGCCCTCAAAGATATGAAAAATACAGTAGAATCCCTCAGCAACAGAATGGACCAAGCAGAAGAAAGGATCTCTGACATTGAAGATAAAGCCTTTGAATGCTCCCAAACTCTCAAAGAGGAAGAGAAATGGAGAGCAAAAATGGATCACTCTCTCAGAGAGCTCTGGGATAACTCAAAAAAGGCAAATATCTGACTCACAGGAATTCCTGAAACAGATGAAGTGGCCTCACTGGGCGCAGAGGCCCTTCTGCATGAAATTATGAAAGAGAATTTTCCAGACATGCCTAGAGAACCTGAAATTCAGATAGCAGATAGCTTCAGAACCCCAGCACGACTCAACCCCAATAAGACATCCCCCAGGCATATCATAATTAACTTCACTAAAGTTAATATGAAGGAGAAAATTCTCAAAGTGGCCAGGTGAAAGAAAACTATTACCTTCAAAGGGAAGAACATTAGAATGACTGCAGATCTCCCTGCTGAAACTTTTCAAGCCAGAAGAGGGTGGTCATCAATGTTTGATCTCCTCAAGCAAAATAACATTCAACCCCGGATCTTGTACCCAGCTAAACTGAGTTTCATTTATGATGGAGAAATTAAATACTTTAATGACATTCATATGCTAAAGAAATTTGCCATAACCAAACCGGCTCTTCAGGATATTCTCAGACCTATCCTCCATAATAACCAACCCAATCCTCTACTACAAAAGTAAACTCACTCAGGGTCACATCCGGAAACTTCTGATCAAACTCCAACTTCCACAATGGCAAAAGGATTAAAAATGCCCACTAGACTTTCGAAAAACTCAATACCCCAAATTTCACCAAACTTATCAATACTCTCCATTAATGTGAATGGCTTAAACTGCCCTCTAAAGAGACATAGGTTAGCTGACTGGATACAAAAACTAAGGCCAGACATTTGTTGCATACAAGAGTCACATCTTAATTTAAAAGACAAATACAGACTCAGGGTGAAAGGATGGTCATCCATATTTCAGGCAAATGGTAACCAGAAAAAAGCAGGTTTATTTGCAATTTTATTTGCAGATACAATAGGCTTTAAACCAACAAAAGTAAGGAAGGACAAAAATGGTCACTTCTTATTTGTTAAGGGTAAGACTGAATATGATGAGATTTCAATTATTAATATCTATGCACCCAACCAGAATGCACCTCAATTTATAAGAGAAACTCTAACAGACATGAGCAACTTGATTTCCTCCAACTCTATAATAGTCGGAGATTTTAACACTCCTTTGGCAGTGATGGATCGATCCTCCAACAAAAAGCTGAGTAAAGAAATTCTAGATTTAAATCTAACCATCCAGCATTTAGATTTAGCAGACATCTACAGAACATTTTATCCCAACAAAACCGAATACACATACTTCTCATCAGCCCACGGAACTTACTCCAAAATCGATCACATCTTAGGTCACAAATCTAACCTCGGTAAATTTAAAGGAATAGAAATTATTCCATGCATCTTTTCAGACCATCATGGAATAAAACTTGAGATGAGTAACAATAGGAATCTGCATACTCATACAAAAACATGGAAGTTAAATAACCTTATGCTGAATGATAGCTGGGTCAGAGATGAGATCAAGAAGGAAATTGCCAAATTTTTGGAACATAACGACAATGAAGACACGAACTACCAGAACCTCTGGGACACCGCAAAGGCAGTTCTAAGAGGGAAATTTATAGCACTGCAAGCCTTCGTCAGGAGAACAGAAAGAGAGGAAGTTAGCAACTTAATGGGACATCTCAAGAGACTGGAAATGGAAGAACACTCCAACCCCAAATCCAGTAGAAGAAAAGAAATAACCAAAATCAGAGCAGAACTAAATGAAATTGAAAACAAAAGAATAATACAACAGATCAATAAATCAAAAAGCTGGTTTTTTGAAAAGGTCAACAAAATAGATAAACCTTTGGCCAACCTAACCAGGAAAAAAAGAGTAAAATCTCTAATCTCATCATTCAGAAATAACAAAGACGAAATAACAACAGACTCCTCAGAAATCCAAAAAATCCTTGATGAATATTACAAGAAACTATACTCTCAGAAATATGAAAATCTGAAGGAAATTGACTGTTACTTGGAAGCACATCACCTTCCAAGACTTAACCAAAATCAAGTGGAAATGTTGAACAGGCCCATATCAAGTTCAGAAATAACATCAACCATACAAAATCTCCCCCAAAAGAAAAGCCCGGGACCAGATGGTTTTATGTCAGAATTCTACCAAACCTTTATATAGGAATTAGTACCTATATTACTCAACCTGTTCCAAAATGTAGAAAAAGAAGGAAGACTACCCAACACGTTCTATGAAGCAAACATCACCCTGATCCCCAAACCAGGAAAAGACCCAACAAGAAAAGAAAATTATGGACCAATATCACTAATGAATATAGATGCAAAAATATTCAACAAGATTCTAACAAACAGAATCCAGCAATATATCAAACAAATCATACATCATGACCAAGTCGGTTTTATCCCAGGGTCTCAAGGCTGGTTCAATATATGTAAACTATAAATGTAATTCAGCACATAAACAAATTAAAAAACAAAGACCATATGATTCTCTCAATGCAGAAAAAGCTTTTGATAACATCCAACATCCCTTTATGATCAGAACACTTAAGAAAATTGGTATAGAAGGGACATTTTTTAAATTGATAGAGGCCATCTACAGCAAACCCACAGCCAATATCATACTGAATGGAGTTAAATTGAAATCATTTCCACTCAGATCAGGAACCCGACAAGGCTGCCCATTGTCTCCATTGCTCTTTAACATTGTAATGGACGTTTTAGCCACCGCAATTAGGGAAGAAAAGGTGATCAAGGGTATCCACATTGGTCAGAAGAGATCAAACTTTTGCTCTTCACAGATGATATGATTGTATATCTGGAAAATACTAGGGACTCTACCACAAAACTCTTAGAAGTGATCAAGGAATACAGCAGCATCTCAGGTTACAAAATCAACATTCATAAATCAGTAGCCTTTATATATACCAACAATAGTGAAGCTGAAAAAACAATTAAGGACTCTATCCCATTCACAGTAGTGCCAAAGAAGATGAAATACTTGGGAGTTTATCTAACAAAGGACGTGAAAGATCTACATAAAGAGAACTATGAAACTCTAAGAAAAGAGATAGCTGAGAATGTTAACAAATGGAAAAATATACCATGCTCATGGTTGGGAAGAATCAACATTGTTAAAATGTTCATACTATCCAAAGCAATATATAATTTCAAGGCAATCCCCATTAAAGCTCCACTGTCATACTTTAAAGCTCTTGAAAAAACAATACTTTGTTTTATATGGAATCAGAAAAAACCTCGAATAGCCAAGACATTACTCAAAAATAAAAACAAAGCAGGAGGAATCACGCTACCAGACCTCAGACTATACTACAAATCGACAGTGATCAAAACAGCATGGTATTGGCACAAAAACAGAGAAGTAGATTTCTGGAACAGAATAGAGAACCAAGAGATGAATCCAGCTAATTACCGTTATTTAATCTTTGACAAGCCAATTAAAAATATTCAATGGGGAAAAGATTCTCTATTTAACAAATGGTGCTGGGTGAACTGGCTGGCAACCTGTAGAAGACTGAAACTGGACCCACACCTCTCACCATTAACCAAGATAGACTTTCACTGGATTAAAGATTTAAACCTAAGACATGAAACTATAAAAATACTAGAAGAGAGTGCAGGGAAAACCCTTGAAGAAATTGGGTTGGGCGAGTTTTTTATGAGAAGGACCCCCCGGGCAATTGAAGCTGCTTTAAAATTACATTATTGGGACTTAATCAAACTAAAAATCTTCTTCACAGCCAAGAACAGAGTAAGTAAAGCAAGCAAATAGCCCTCAGAATGGGAAAAGATATTTGCAGGTTATGTTTCCGACAAAGATTTAATAACCAGAATCCACAGAGAACTCAAACGCATTAGCGAAAAAACAACAAGGGATCCCATAGCAGGCTGGGCAAGGGACTTGAAGAGAAACTTCTCTGAAGAAGACAGGCGCACGGCCTTCAGACATATGAAAAAATGCTCATCATCTTTAATCATCAGAGAAATGCAAATCAAAACTACTTTGAGACATCATCTAACTCCAGTGAGACTAGCCTACATCACAAAATCCCAAGACCAGAGATGTTGGCGTGGATGTGGAGAAAAGGGAACACTTTTGCACTGCTGGTGGGAATGCAAATTAATACATTCCTTTTGGAAAGATGTTTGGAGAACACTTAGAGATCTAAAAATAGATCTGCCATTCAATCCTGTAATCCCTCTACTGGGCATATACCCAGAAGACCAAAAATCACATCATAACAAAGATATTTGTATCAGAATATTTATTGCAGCTGTATTCATAATTGCTAAGTCATGGAAAAAGCCCAAGTGCCCATCGATCCACAAATGGATTAATAAATTGTGATATATGTACACCATGGAATATTATGCAGCCTTAAAAAAAGATGGAGACTTTACCTCTTTCATGTTTACATGGATGGAGCTGGAACATATTCTTCTTAGTAAAGTGTCTCAAGAATGGAAGAAAAAGTACCCAATGTACTCACCCTTATTATGAAACTAATGTAGGACCTCCACATGAAAGCTATAACCCAGTTACAACCTAAGAATAGGGAGAAGGGGTAAAGGGAGGGTAGGGAGGGGGGAGGTAGGTGGAGGAAGGGGGATTAATGGGATTACACCTGCGGTGTATCTTACAAGAGTATATGTGAATCCTAGTAAATGTGGAATGTAAGGGTCTTAGCAAAATAACTAAGAAAATGCCACGAAAGCTATGTTAACTAGTGTGATGAAAATGTGTCAAATGGTCTATGAACCAAGTGTATGGTGCCCCATGATCATACTAATGTACACAGCTATGATTTAATAAAAAAACAAAAAACAAATCTAAAACAAATCTCAGATATGAGATCAATAAGTAAGAGCATGGAAAGCAAGCGGTGAAGCAGACTCATAGTCTCCCCTTAGATATAAAAGTTACTTAATGTTCTAACTGGTAATCAATCAGTCAGGTCAGCTAGTCCTCCCGATTCCCACACCTTCAAAGACATCATGACCCTGGGCTGAAGAACAAACACCAGAAGTACAGTTTGGGAATGTAACAAACAGTTCTTCGGCTAGAGATTAGAGGACTGGATGGTGTATGTAGCTAACGGTAGTAACTATTGGACAGGGTATACAAACTCTGTGGAACTCTCTCAAAGGCAGGCAGGCTTTGAGAAGGATCTTCCTGTCTTTGTAGGATTCTGAATCTTGATAATAAAGGACAACTTTAAACCCTCCCCCCCCCCCAAAAAAAAAAGAACCAAAGCAGGAATACAGACTGAAATGCAATAATCACTGGCAAGGGAAATTTTTTTTTTCTTCAGATAGAGTCTCACTCTTTGCCCTGAGCTCAGGTGAGGCTCTTCCTTAACTCCAGGAACTTTGCCACCAATGGTTGAGGCCATATGTGAGCACAAAGGAACAGATTTTGGATCTGCTGGTGCTGGAGCAGTTCCTGTCCATCCTGCCCAAGGAGCTCCAGGGCTGGGTGAGGGAACATTGTCCAAAGATTGGGGACAAGGCTGTGATTTTGCTGCAGGGTTTAGAGAGAGAATTAAATGAACCACAACATGAGATGGTAGCTCACAGACACAAATAAGTTCTCTCTAAGGAAATAGTGCTTCTAGGAGAACAGATGTCATTAAGCCTTCAGTCCCAGCCTAAGGAATTCCAGTTCACACGTGACCCAGCTGAGGAAGTCCATCCTGTTGGAGAGCCAGACAAATTTCTGTTTTCCAAACCTGTTGTGATCTCCCAGCTAAAAGGAGGAGAACCATGGTCTAACAACAAAGGAGTCCTAAGAGATGAAATGACCAAGACTGAGGACAGAGAGCGGGTGCTAAGGAAAGACTGTCCTAAGATAGAACTAGATGGGAAAATATTTCATTAACAGACCTGGGAGGTATCACACTAGGATCTCCAACATGGAGAAGCTGTTGCACATAAGCATCGGAGAGACAGGCAGTAAGGAAACCCCATAGGAGAGGGGCAACACAGATGTGGTGAATGTGGGAAGATCTTTGCTCAGAGCTCAAGTCTCATTGGAGATCACAAGATTCACACAGGAGAAAGATACTAAAAATGTAATGAGTGTGGGAAAACTTTCAATCAGAGTTCTGGTCTTTTTAATCACCAAGGAATCCACAAATGTTTCCACTGTAAGGAGCATGGGAAGGCCTTCAGCCAGAGTACAAGTCTTATCAGAGAATCCACAAGGGAGGAAAGCCCTATCATTGCAGCCACTGTGGTAAGAACTACAGTTGGCATTCATTTCTCATTCGACATCAGAGAAGACACACAGGAAAGCTACCTCACCTGTACATTGAACATGGGAAAAGATGTACTCTCCACTTCAGCCTCATCTGCCATCAGAAGAGTCACACAGTGACTGATCTGGTCTACTCCTTTCTGTGACCAAGTTTTCCAGATCACTGGCCAAAACATAAGGGGTAGGGGAAAGCCAGAACAGTACTCTTTCTTCCTGTCTCCACTAAATGTGTTTGAAACAATTACTGACTATGGTCTATGGACTTCCTAAGAGGAAAGTTTGGGTTTTTGAAGCTACTGCACTCCCTTTCATTCATTTACCCCTTTCCTATTCTTCCTGGCCCTGTCCCTCTTATTGATACTCTTTGAGATGGCGGCTAAACCCTCTTACTTATGAAATAAATGGTTCTGCTAGAGCCAAAAAATAAAATGTTCATTGACCTTGGCTGGGAGTGGTGGCTCATGCCTATAATCCTAGCATGCTAGGAGGTCACGGTGGGAGGATGGATTGAGCTCAAGAGTTAGAAAGCAGCTTTGAGCAAGAGGAGACCTATCTCTACAAAAATAGCAAAATTATCCATGAATCTGACAAGCACCTGTACTCCTAGCTACTCAGGAGACTGAGGCAGGAGAATGTTGTAAGCCCTGGATTTTGAGGTTCCAGTGAGCTTCAATGATGCCCTGTCTACCCAGGGCTATACAGCAAGACACTGTCTCAAAAAAGAAAAAAAAGAAGTTCTGAATATTCTTAGACCCCAGGTACCATGCTGGGAGTACAAAATTGAAATACAGTTCTCATCCTCAAGGTAGTCAGACAAGTAACCAGCAACCAGTAACAGAAAACCATCAGTGTTCTGTAATTCACAGAATCTATTGCAGAGATAGCCGGGAAACACTTTTTCAGGAAGAGTATGAAACTTAGTTTTGAATTTATGTCTAAATGAGGTTATGCATACAGTTGCATTTTTTGTTGAATGATTTAATATACTAAAAATAAACATCAAAAATGTATCGGGGTTTTAGAAACTTTTTAACCATTTTTTTTTTTTGAGACAGAATCTCACTCTGTCACCTTGTAGAGTAGCATGGCATCATAGCTCATGGCAAACTCAAACTCTTGAGCTCAAGCCATCCTCTTGCCTCAGCCTCCCAAGTAGCTGGGAATAGAGGCAACTGCCACAATGCCTGCTATTTTTCTATTTTTAGTAGAGATGGGGTCTTGATCTTGTTCAGGCTTATCTTGAAATACTGAGCTCAAACACCCCACCTGCTTTGGCCTCCCAGAGTGCTAGGATTACAAGCATGAGCCACCATGCCAGGCCTTCTTAATTTTTTTTTTAAATACATCACGTAAATAGGGCTGGACGAGATGGCTCATGGCGGTAATCCTAACACTCTGAGAGGTTGATGAGGGTGGATTTCTTGAGCTCAGGAATTCCAGCCTGAGCAAGAGAGTGACCCCTCTTTACCAAAAGTAGAAAAATTAGCCAGGCATTGTTGTATGTGCCTCTACCCCAGCTACTTGGGAAGCTGAGGCAAGAGGATCGCTTGAGCCCAAGAGCTTAAGGTTGCTGTAAACTATGATGCCCTGGCTCTCTACCAAGGGTGACAAAGTGAGACGCTGTCTCAAAAAACAAACAAACAACCACCACCAACAAAAAACCCCTGTAAATGGTTAGGTGTCTTTAAGAAGTTCTGTTCATTAAATTCTGGGGTAATGGAAAGGCTGTTAACTTTGGAGCTAAAAAAATAAATAAAATTTGAGTTACAACATTTGCTTTCTTACTAGCTGTCCAACTTTGACCAAATATTCTAGTTGCTAATATCAATTGACTGTGTGCTTACTAAGTGCCAAATACTGTGAAAAATGCTTTAGGTATATTAGTTGATTATTTGAGTTCTAATTTTGCCTCTGCCACTTGACCAGCTATGTGACTTTGGGGCAAGTTACTTAATGCTTCTAAGCTTTAATATATAAGTTTACCTTATATGTAAAAATTGATATGGGTGGGGTGGTGCCTGTGGCTCGAAGGAGTAGGGCGCCGGCCCCATATGCCAGAGATGGCAGGTTCAAACCCGGCCCCGGCCAAAAACTGCAAAAAAAAAAATTGATATGGGTATCAATGGTGCCTACCTTATATATTTGTTGGGAGAAAGAGATGCTATCTAGAAGACAAGGGGCACAGGGCTTGGCACATAGTGTTTAATGAATGTTAGCAATAATATTATATGACAGGACTTGTGCTAGTAGCTGGGGACAGCAAACCTAATAAGACAGTTCCTGCCCTCCCCCATTGTCAAGAGCTCACAGACTAGTAGGAGAGTGCGGCCGGGGAATAAAGGAGCTGCTGAGCCCAAGGGAAGAAGCAATCTGCTTTTCTTTTTACTCGAACAGAAACTAAAATCCAATTGGCTCAGTTTGGTAAGTCTTCAATAATAAGATATTCAAATTAGGCATTTGAAAGAGGCATAGTTCCATTCAATGGAAAGAAAAACAGGAGAGGCTGAGGGCCATGGAATCAGGAGCATGAAAATATCAGGAGCATTTTGTGGAACAGTAAGTAGTTGGATGTTGCTAAGTATACAGCACGAAGCAAGAAAGAAGTTTTTGATGAAGTTCACCCTCCCTCCATGGAGATTTTGTCTGTTAGTCCTTACAGTCACTCTGTAAAATGAAAAGAAATATTTTTCATTTCATGGGGTTCTGTTGTCTTTTCCTCAGAGCAGAGATTACGACTGCATAGTTTACAGTGGCAAGGGGTCAGTGAACATCCTGTTATCACATGGGCTATTTCAGGAATTTATGGCCAAAACACTAGGTACTCAGCTCTCTGAATTGAGTAAGTAGATACTGAGATTTTTGGAATTATAGGGTTGTTGTAAGAATTGAATGGTGACATGTCTAATCTCAACAACAACAACAACAAAAGAAAAACAGTAAAAGAAGTAATTTAATATTCAATAATGTTATTCATTATAATTAATATTTCACTTAACTAAACATGTAAAAAGTTTGAACATGTGATTAATTTAAAAATTACTTGCAAGTTATTTTACATTCTCTTTGAGATTATGTGTGTATTTTATAGCACATCTCAATGTGGACATCATTTTCTGTTTTTTTTTTTCTTTTTTTGAGACAGAGTTTCAAGCTGTTGCCCTGGGTAGAGTGCTGTGGCATCATAGCTCACAGCAACCTCAAACTCCTGGGCTTAAGTGATTCTCTTGCTTCAGCCTCCCAAGTAGCTGAGACTACAGGTGTCCACCACAAGGCTCGGCTATTTTTTTTTTTGTTGTTGTTGTTGTTGTTGCAGTTGTCATTGTTGTTTAGCTGGCCCAGGCTGGATGCAAACCCGCCAGCCTGGTGTTTGTGGCTGGCGCTGGAACCACTGTGCTATGGGTGCTGAGCCTGGACATCATTATTTATTTATTTATTTATTTTTTAACAAAAATGTTTGAATCTTGGCTCGGCGCCTGTGGCTCAAGCGGCTAAGGCGCCAGCCACCATACACCTGAGCTGGTGGGTTCGAATCCAGCCTGAGGCCCGCCAAACAACAATGACCACTGCAACCAAAAAATAGCCAGGCGCCTGTAGTCCCAGTTACTTGGGAGGCGGAGGCAGGAGACTCACTTGAGCCCAGGGGTTGGAGGTTGCTGTGAGCTGTGACATCATGGCACTCTACCCAGGGAGAAAGCTTGAGGCTCCGTCTCAAAAAAAAAAAAAAAAAGTTTGAATCTTGGCTCGGCGCCCACAGCAAAGTGGTTACACCCGTCCAGCCATATACACCAAAGATGGCAGGTTCGAACGTGACCCAGGCCAGCTAAACAACAATGACAGAGTCTCAGAAGGCATTAACCAGTCTTTTACTATTAAACTTAAATGGCCGATTGAAATAAACAGTTCTGAGACTGTTCTTACACTTCTTCCACCACTGATTAAGACTGGGGTGGCAGGTTTTAGAGGTAATATTCATTTAGCCTTCTGAGCTTTCTGGGCAGACTTGGTGACCTTGCCAGCTCCAGCAGCCTTCTTGTTCACTGCTTTGATGACACCACACCAACTGTCTGTCTCATGTCATAAAAAGCGAAACGACCCAGAGGAGGATAATCTGAGAAGCTCTCAACACACATGGGTTTGCCAGGAACCATATCGATCATGGCGGCATCACCAGATTTCAGGAATTTAGGGCCATCTTCCAGCTTCTTACCAGAGCGGTGGTCAATCTTTTCCTTCAGCTCAGCAAACTTGCAGGCAATGTGAGCTGTGTGACAATCCAGTACAGGAGCGCAGCCAGCACTAATTTGGCCTGGATGGTTCAGGATAATCACCTGAGCAGTGAAGCCAGCTGCTTCCATCGGTGAGTCATTTTTACTATCACCAGTAACATTGCCACGATGAACATCTTCGACAGAACATCTTGACGTTGAAGCTCCTGGAAGAGCTTCACTCAAAGCTTTATGGTGCATTTCAATAGACTTTACTTCAGTTGTAACATTTACTGGGGCAAAGGTGACCACCATGTTGGGTTTGGGAACACCAGACTCCACTCGGCCCACCGGGACAGTACCAATACCACCAATTTTGTAGACATCCTGCAGAGACAGACACAAGGGCTTGTCAGTTGGATGAGTTGGTGGCAGAATGCAATCCAGAGCTTCAAGCAGCGTGGTTCCACTGGCATTGCCATCCTTCTGGGTGACTTTCCATCCCTTGAACCAAGGCATGTTTGCATTTGGCTCCAACATGTTGTCACCATTCCAACTGGAAATTGGCACAAATGCTACTGTGTCAGGGTTGTAGCCAATTTTCTTAAGGTAAGTGCTGACTTCTTTAATGATTTCCTCATACCTCTTCTGGCTGTAGGGCAGCTCAGTGGAATTCATCTTGTTAACACCAACAATTAGTTGTTTCACACCCAGTGTGTAAGCCAGAAGAGCATGCTCACGGGTCTGCCCATTCTTTGACATACCAGCTTCAAATTCACCAACACCAGCAGCAACAATCAGAACAGCACAGTCAGCCTGAGATGTGCCTGTAATGATTTTGATAAAGTCTCTGTGTCCTGGGGCATCAATGATAGTCACATAGTATTTGCTGGTCTCAAATTTCCACAGGGAGATATCAATGGTGATACCTTGCTCACATTTAGCCTTCAGTTTATCCAAGACCCAGGCATACTTGAAGGAGCCCTTTCCCATCTCAGCAGCCTCCTTCTCAATTTTTTCAATGGTTCTCTTGTCAATGCCACCACATTCGTAGATCAAATGGCCAGTAGTGGTGGACTTTCTACGTGTCCAATGACGACGATGTTGATATGAGTCTTTTCCTTCCCCATTTTGGATTGTATAGGCATTTTTCACAACAACTGTTTTCTGGTGGCAAACCCATGCGGACAAAAAAAAGCCAAATAGATTTTTTTCATTTAAATTAATTAATTAATTTTTTTTTTGGAGACAGAGTCTCACTCCATCACCCTTGGTAAAATTCTGTGGCATCATAGCTCACAACAACTTTAAGCTCATGGGCTCAAGTGATCCTCTTGTCTTAGCCTCCCAAGTAGCTGGGACTACAGGCGTCTGCCACAGTGCCCGGCTATTTTTAGAGAATGGGTTTCACTCTTGCTCAGGCTGGTCTCTAACTCTTGAGCTCAAGCAATCCACCCATCTTGGCCTCCCAGAGTGCTAGAATTACAGGTGTGAGCCACCATGTCCAGTCCCAAACTAATCTTTTAAAAACATGTATCCTGTACAATTCATAACCATTTGTATTGATTTCCCACCCTGATTAGAATAAAATCTAAAATCCTTTCTATGATCATAATGCTCATGTTTCCCGGCCTCCACCTTTCCCTTGGACTTCATGGAGTACCACTTTCCCTCTTGGACTCCATGCTGCTCTGTTTTTAAATCAACAATCTTTTTTCCATCTCTACACCTTTGAGCTCAGTGTCCCTGCTGCCTGATGCTATTAACAGCTCTTCCTGTGGTTTGCTCAATCTCTTGCTTCAGGTCTTCCCTCAATGTCACTTACACAGCTCGCTGTATGACATCATCATCTATATCACCTTCATTTATTACCATCTGTAACAATATTGAATATTTATTTACTTGATTATTATAACTCCTCTACTACATTGTAAGATCCAGAAACATAGGGATATTGTCTGTCTTATTTGCTGCCTGGAGTTTTAGATTTTTACAGTTTGTGACACATAGCAGGCACTCAAATATTCATTATATAAACACACAGAATTTATAGGTCTATTATCACAAATGATAAGACTAAGGTTGAGAGAGGTTAAAAGTTTTTCCCAAGGGGCGGCGCCTGTGACTCAGGGAGTAGGGCACTGGTACCATATACTGATGGTGGCAGGTTCAAACCCGGCCCAGCCAAACTGCAACATAAAATAGCTGGGCATTTTGGCGGGCGCCTGTGGTCCTAGCTACTCAGGAGGCTGAGGCAAGAGAATTGCCTAAGCCCAAGAGCTGGAGGTTGCTGTGAGCTGTGACGCCACAACACTCTACTGAGGGCAACAAAGTGAGACTCTGTCTCTAAAAAAAAACAAAACAAAACGTTTTTCCCAGGTCAAAAGGTTAGTAGAGCAGATTAGGGACTTAAAGCCCAATCTAACCACACACTCTGTGTTCTTCTAAAGAACAAAGGGGCCAGGCAGACATAATAACCTTAACTGCAAAAAGCAGAAGTGATTTGTAGGTGATTTATATCTATACAAATATATATGGATATATATTTGGCAGGAAAACTCAGCAGTATTTCAGTGTCGGGCAAATGGCTCGGAGCCTAGTTAAAGATGAGGCTTTTAAAGCTGGTGGTTGATGCATGAGGGTACCTTGTGAAATGAAAACTGACAGCTTTGGAGAGAGTTATCCAGAAGGCTGCCAAGGCAAGCATCCTGCTCCCATTTGCCTGAGTGCCCAATCCCCTTTTGCCCTCGACCTTGGTCATTTGGACCAAGAAAGGCAGTTCAGAGCTTCAATCACAAATGGAATGACTGAGCTAGCACATTTTTCCCCCTGGGACTCATCAGCTGGATCAAACAATTTATTCTGAGTTATGAAACAAACATCCAGCACTCATATTATTATATTAAATGCCATTTCCCACTTAAAAACGTAAAGCACTGTGTCTATGATGTACAAACCATTGCAAGTTCAGACAGGAAGCCAATTTTGGTTCAGCAGGTGGCAAGGACCAGAGTCCGATGGAAGAAGAGGACATTTGCTGAGCACTGACTGAGTGACAAGCACTGTGCTGCACACTTTCAGCTGTCATCCCCCTCACTGCATCCTCTCAGGTTCGCTTTGAAGGGGAAAGAGATCATTTCACTCCAGAAAGGAGAATAGTTCCTTTGTCATCTCCTGTCTAAGTCGAAGCAGAGGTAGCCGATGTTTAAATTGCTGAGTAATCTACAAATTTCTCAGTAAGAAGCTCAGTCCGGGGACTGAGATCTCAGCTGACTGGCCACTCTCTGCAGAGAGCTACTATGATGCCACTATGCTCTAGTGTGGGCAAAGAATGAGATCCTGTCTTAAAAAAAGAAAAAAGAACCCCCCAAACAACAACCAATCATTTAAATAGTAAGACCTTAAACCATAAAATTGCAGAAGAGAATATAGGATAAACTCTTCTGGACACTAGCCTAGGCAAAGAATTTACGACAAAGACCTTAAATGCAAATACAGCAACAACAAAAATAAATAAATGGTACTTAATTAAACTGAAAAGCTTCTGTGTAGCGAAGGAAGTAAATAGACAGAATGGGAGAAAATGTTTGTGAAACTATACATTCAACAAAGAGCTAATATCCAGAATCTACAAAGGACTCAAATCAGCAAGAACAAACAAACAAACAAACAAGCAAAAAACCCATGAAATTGTGGGCAAAGACATGAACAGATTTTTCTTAAAGGAAGATAGACAAATGGCCAAAAAGCATGGAAAAAAATGCTCCACATCACTAATCATTAGGGAAATGCAAATTAAACTTCAGTGAGCTACCAACTCACTCCTGTTAGAATGGCCATTATTAAAAACATGCTGGCATGGCAGCACCAGTAGCTCACTGGGTAGGGTGCTGGCGACATACACCAAAGCTGGTGGGTTCGGACCCAACCTGGGCCAGCCAAAAAACCAACAATGACAATTACAACAACAACAATAATAATAATAAAAAAACTAGCCGGGCATTGTGGTGGGTGCCTGTAGTCCCAGCTACTTGGGAGGCTGAGGCAAGAGAATTGCTTAAGCCCAAGAATTTGAGATTTGGGGCAGTGGCTGTGGCTCAGTGAGTAGGGTGCTGGCCCCATATATGGAGGGTAGTGGGTTTGAAACCGGCCCTGGCCAAATTGCAACAACAACAACAAAAAATAGCCAGGTGTTGTGGCGGGCCCTTGTAGTCCCTGCTACCTGGGAGGCTGAGGCAAGAGAATCACCTAATCCCAAGAGCTGGAGGTTGCTGTGAGCTGTGAAGACATAGCACTCTACTGAGGGCAACAAAGTGAGACTCTGTCTCTGAAAAAAAAAAAAGAATTTGAGGTTGTTGTGAGCTGTGATGCTATAGCACTCTACCCACGGCGACAGCTTGAGACTCTGTCAAAAAAAAAAAGAAAAGATTCTGGCATGGGTGCAGTGAAAAGGGAACACTTATGCACTTTTGGTGGGAATGTAGACTATACAACTGCTATGGAAAACAGTATGGAGATTCCACAATGAATTAAAAGGAGACCTACCATTTGATCCAGCAATCCCATCACTAGGTATGTACCCAAAGAAAAATAATTCATTTTACAAAAAGACACCAGCACCCAAATATTTATTGTAGCATGATTCAGCACAATTCACAATTGCAAAGAAGTAGCATCAACCTAGGTGCCCTTCAACTGATGAGAAGATAAAGAAACTGTGACACACACAATGCCATGTAGTACTACTCAGCCATAAATAGGGATGAAATAATGTCTTTTGGAGCAGCTGGGATGGAACTGGAGACCATTATCCTCAGTGAAGTATCTCAGGAATGGAAAAACAAATACCACGTTTTCACTTATAAGTGGGATCTAAATGAAGGATTTGTTTGTTTGTTTATCTATTTATTTATTTTTGAGACAGAGTCTCACTTTGTTGCCCCTGGTAGAGTGCCATGGCATCATAGCTCACAGCAACCTCAAACTCTTGGGCTCAGGCAATTTTCTTGCCTCAGCCTCCTGAGTAGCTGAGACTACAGGTGCCTGCCACAATGCCTGGCTATTTTTAGAGAAGGGGTCTTGCTCTGGCTCAGGCTGGTGTGAAACTCTTGACCTTAGGCAATCCACCCTCCTCGGCTTCCCAGAATGCTAGAGTTACAGGCGTGAGCCACCACATCCAGCCTAAACGAAGGATTTATAAAGTCATAAAGTGGTGTAATGGACATTGGAAATGAAGAAGGGGGGAGTGAGGGATACAAATATGCCTATCCAGTACAATGTATACTATTCTATGGCAGTTACACTGAAAGCTCTGACTTCAGCATTATATAATTCATCCACATAACACAAAAACACTTGTACCCTCTAAATCTATTTTTTTTTTTTTCAGAGACGGAGTCTCACTATGACGCCCTCAGCAGAGTGCCGGGACATCACAGCTTACAGCAACCTCCAGCTCCTAGGCTCAGGTGATTCTCTTGTCTCAGCCTCCAGAGTAGCTGGGACTACAAGCACCTGCAACAACGCCTTGCTATTTTTTTTTTGTTGTTGTTACAATTTGGCGGGGGCTGGGTTTGAACCTGCTACCCTTGGTATATGGGGCTGGCACCCTACTCACTGAGCCACAAATGCGCCCTATTTTATTTTTTTTTAATTATTTTTTGTAGAGACAGAGTCTCACTTTATCATCTTTGGTAGAGTGCTGTGGTGTCACAGCTCACAGCAACCTCCAACTCCTAGGCTTAGGTTATTCTCTTGCCTCAGCCTCCTGAGTAGTTGGGACTATGTGTGCCTGCCACAACGCCCTGCTATTTTTTGTTACAGTTCAGCCCAGGCTGGGTGGAACTAGCCACCCTTGGTATTTGGGGCCTGCGCCTTACCCACTGAGCCATAAGCACTGCCCATTCTGTTTTTTTTTTTTTTTTAAGAAGTAATGGGACATAAGAAAGGCTTAAACAGTCACTGTTGACTTTCGTGATGGAAGAGGACCAGTAGCAAAGGAGTGAAAGGCGTCCTCTAAAATATGGAAAAGTCAAAAAAGCAAATTTCCCCTTAAGCCTCCAGAAAGTAACACAGCCTTGCCAAGATCCTGATTTTAACCCAGTGAGAACTTGTTTCATACTACAGCATTGTAAAATAATAAACTCATGTTGTTTTAAACCCCAAACCATAACATTACTTTAAATTTTACTTTATTTTATTCTATTTTTTTGAATCAGAGTCTTACTTTGTCATCCTTGGTAGAGTGCCATGGTGTTATAGCTCATAGCCTCAAACTCTTGGACTCAAGTGATTCTCTTGCCTCCACCTCCCAAGTAGCTGGGACTATAGGCACCCACCACAATGCCTGGCTATTTTTAGAGACAGGGTCTTGCTCTTGCTCAGGCTGGTCTCTAATTTCTGAGCTCAAGCAATTTACCTGCCTCCGACTTTCAGAGTGCTAGGATTACAGCCATGAGCCACTGTGCCCAGCCTAAATTGTTTTAAAAAATTTTTTTTATTAAGATGAAATTCACTCAACATATAATTAACCATTTAAAAACATTTTTTTTCTTTAGCTCCTGGTTGCCCGGGCTGAAGAATAGTGGCATGATCATAGCTCACAATAACCTCAAACTCCTAGGCTCAAGTGATCCTCCTGAGTAGCTGAGTTTATAGGCACTCACCGTTATGCTTGTGAATTTTTTTTTAGTATATGTGCTGCTGAAGCAAGCCAAGGCAAACTTTTTTTTCAAAAAGTATTTTGTAGAGACAAGGTGTAATTATGTTGCTCTGGCTGGTCTAGAACTCCTTGCCTTAGGAGATCATCCCATATTATCCTCCTAAATCACTGGGATACAGGTGCAAGCCATTATGCCCAGCATACTTCATTGTTCATTTTTCCTTATGTCTCATCTGTCTTTTTTTTTTCCTTCGCAGTTTCTTTTTGGCCAGGGCTGAGTTTGAACCCACTACCTCCGGTATATGGGGCTGGCGCTCTACTCCTTGAGCCACAGGTGCTGCCCTTTTTATTTATTTATTTATTTTGTTGCTGTTTTTAAAATTTTATTTTGTTGCTTATTTTTTATTTCTTTGTTTTGTTATTATTATTATTTTTTTTCCATTTATGGCCAGGGCTGGGTTCGAACCTGCCACCTCCGGCATATGGGGCAAGCACCCTGCTCTTTGAGCCACAGGTGCCACCCCTGTTCTTTTTTTTAATTTGAGACAGAGTCTCAAGCTGTCAGAGTACCATGGTGTCCCAGCTCACAGCAACCTCACACTCTTGGGCTTAAGAGATTCTCTTGCCTCAGCCTCCCATGTAGCTGGGACCACAGGAGCCGTCACAAGGCCTGGCTATTTTTGTTGTCGTTGTCATTGTTGTTGTTGTTGCAGCAGTTGTCCTTGTTATTTCAGCTGGCCCAAGCTGGGTTCAAACCTGCCAGTCTCCGTGTATGTGGCTCGTTTCCTACCCACTGTTTTGTTATTGTTGTTGTTGTTGAGACAGAGTTCCACCCTATGCCCCTGAGCAGAGTGCAGTGGTGTGGTAGCTCACTGCAACCTCAGACTCGGGCTATGAGCATTCTGCTGCCTCAGCCTCTGGAAGCCGCTGGGATTATAAGCACCCACCGCAGCGCCCAGCTGGGTTTTCCATTTTTTTTATGAGTAGGGGTCTCACTCTCGCTCAGGCGAATCTCAAACTCCTGAGCTAGAGCAATTCTCTTTCCTCAGCCTCCCACAGTGCTGGGATTACAGGCGTGAGCCACGGCGACTGTTTTTTTTGTTGTTGTTGTTGTTCAGACAGAGCCTTACTTTATCTCCCTCAGTAGAGTGCAGTGGAGTCACAACTCACAGCAACCTCCAACTCTTGGGCTTAGGCGATTCTCTAGCCTCAGCCTCCTGAGTAGCTGGGACTACAGGCACTTGCCATAATGCCCGGCTACTCATCTGTCTTTTATGCTAGAGAAAGTAAAGCAGAGTTTTAGAACATGGGTTAAAAAACCTTTTCTGTAAAGGGCCAGGTAGTAAATATTTTAGGCTTTGTGGACCAGATCGTCTCAACTGCAACTGGTCAGCAGCTGTTATCACATGGAAACAGCCCTAGACACCACATAAATGAATGAGCATACCTGTGTTCCAATAAAACTTTATTTACAAAAGCAGCTATCAGCTGAACTTGGCCTGTGGTCTACAGTTTGCTGATCCTTATTCTAGAGCATGGATTGTGGTATCTGACTGGCCAAGATTGTATCCAAGCTCTGCCCCTCACTTGTGCTATCACCTTGAACAAGGCTCCTTGACTTCAGTAAGCTTCAGATTCTCTATTTGTAACATGGGCATAAAGAAAAGTATTTCTTTTCTTTTTTTTTTTTGAGACAGTCTCACCCTATCACCCTGGGTAGAGTGCTGTGGCATGATCATAGCTCATAGTAACCTCAAACTCCTGAGCTCAAGTGATCGTTTGTCTCAGCCTCCCTAGTAGCTGGGACCACAGGAGCCTGCCACAATGCCCAGATAATTTTGTCTATTTTTAGTAGGGACAAAGTCCCTACTCTTGCTCAGGTTGGTCTCAAATTTCCAGGTGCAAGGGATCCTCTTGCTTTGGCTTCCTAGAGTGCTGTGATTGCAGGTGAGAGCCACTACACCAGGCCTAGAAAAGGATTTTCCACCTAGGATTATTGGGAAGTGTAAAGGAATTAACATTTGTAAAATACTCAGGAGCCAATCTTTTCAAAAACTACGATATCAGCATTAGCTCTGAGTGTCAAAAGGGCGGGGCCACATCAGCTGTCTCCTTAGTGCCTGGCAAAGTATTTTGCAGAAAGTGGGCAGTCAAGAAATATTTGTCAACAAATGAATGAGTAAATGAATGAATGAATGAATCATCTCCTTTTAGGACCCAAATAAGAAAACTATGGCTTCTTTATCTTTTTTTTTTAAATATAAAAGTATGCTTTTCTTTTTTCTTTTTTAGTAGCATAGAAATTTGTTCAAGCCTGACTTTTAGCTGGATTATTTCTATAGTTCAGACTCCAATGTCAGCCTGAAATGCTGAAATTGAAGCTAGAAAAAAAGGGCAGCTGCATTGTGCAAACCAAACACCCTCCCCAGCATAAAAATCTCTGAGTATTATTATAGATCTTTGGAAAAAATGACCATAATAACTCATGGTAGGTTTATAATTATAGCCAGAAGGGCAAAGAGAACTCGTTTCTATGAACTTCTTTGATGGACTGCTATTACCTGTGAATTTCTTCTCAGAAAAATACTTTTAAATGCATAAAATGAAATATACAAGATTATAAAGAAAACAAATTATATTGAAACACAATTAATTAATATAATTAAAATATTAATAATGAAATTTGCAAGATATCTATCTCTATATATTTATATATACATACCTCTTTATTACCACATTAAATATAGCAGGTCTAATAACTAACATAATTTTGAAGTAGTTATGAGTCTATATAATATTTTAAGTTATTTGAAACAACTGTATTATGCTATAACATATTCGTGATTCTTTTGGTGAGAAAGTCACAGGCTTTGCTAATATTACTGTGGTCTATCGCCTAAAGTCATAAAAAAAGGAAATGCTAACATTCTTTTTTTCATTTGTTTTCTTTTTATTTTAAAAAGTTTTAAACTTTTAATTATTATGGGTATGTGATAATGGTATATATTTATGAAATATATGTGATATTTTCATATAGGCATACAATGTGTAAAAGTCAACTCAGGATAATTGAGGTATCCGTCACCTCAAACATTTATCATTTCTTTGTGTTAGAAACATTCTTTCAGTTATTTCAAAGTATATAGTAACTTCTTGTTGACTATAGTCTTCCTGTTGTGCTATTAAATACTAGCTTTTGTTCATTCTATCTAACTGTATTTTTGTACCCATTCACTATCCCCACTTTATCCCCCACTCCTTCCCAGCTTGTGTTAACTGTCATTTTACTCTCTATGTCCAAATCATCTCCAAAGAAATTTCCCTTTCTGTGCTTGGCTTAGGAAATCCTAAATTTCAATTAGAGGTTAGTGAAGATAAGAATGCAATTCTTTTCCCCCACCCATGGCCCACTTAGGGGTCTGTAGATCCTGAGGTAAGAACTCCTTATCCATCCCACATAAAACAGATGAAAAAATGCAGGCCAGAAAGAAAATGGGAGTTATCTAACCCTACTGAGTTGTGGAATAGCAGGGAATTAAACTAGAATCCAGAAGTTGGTAATACCTTACCTATAGGGCTGTTGTGAAGAATAAATGTAATAATATATGCAAATGCTTAGTACCGTACCAATGACCCAACAGCTATTTTTTTTTTTTTTTTTGGCTGAGGCTGGGTTTGAACCCACCACCTCCAGCATATGGGACCGGCGCCCTACCCCTTGAGCCACAGGTGCCGCCCTCCAACAGCTATTTCTAGAAAACACATGGCATGGTGGCCTGGCGACCCAGTAGAAGCAGCTAGGTGAGACTTTCTGGAAATTGCCTCAGAAGAGGCCAGATGCAGTGGTGAGTGCCTTTTACTTCTTTGTCGCTTCCCTCTCCCTGGCTGGAAGAGGGATGGTATGGCCACATTTTAAGGAGGGCACAAGCAAACACCTGAAGGGACATGGGCTCCTCCTGGCAGTATGGATTAGCCATACTACCCTCAGAGTACCTGCCTCCCAACTTCTCTTATCAGAGGAAACAAATGCTTTTGACTTTTTTAAGCCACTGCTATTTGCATTCTGTCCTAAGCAGCCAAATTCACTCCCTAACACAGCACTCTTCCTGGGTAGGTGACTTACCCTTTCTGTGCCTTGAGTCGCTCATATATAAGAGCACCATTCACGATTTTTTGTCTGTTGTTTTATTATTTATTTTATTATTATTATTATTATTATTATTATTATTTAGAGACAGAGTCTCACTTTATCACCCTCGGTAGAGTGCTGTGGCGTCACAGCTCACAGCAACCTCAACTCCTGGGCTTAGGGGATTCTCTTGCCTCAGCCTCCTGAGTAGCTGGGACTACAGGTGCCCACCACAACGCCTGGCTACTTTTTTGTTGGTTTGTTTGGGGTCGGGTTTGAACTTGCCACCCTCGGTATATGGGGCGGCGCCCTACCCACTAAGCCATAGGTGCAGCCCTATTTATTTATTTTTGAAACAGAGTCTCACTCTGTTACCCTGGGTAGAATGTTGTGACATCATCATAGCTCACAGCAACCTCAGTCTCTTGGGCTCAAGCGATCCTCTTGCCTCAGCCTCCCAATTAGCTGGGGCTACAGGAGCCTGCCACGACACTTGGCTACTTTTCTATTTTTAGTAGAGATGGGATCTCATTCTTGCTCAGGCTGGCCTTGAACTCTTGAGCTCAAGCAATCCACCCACTTTGGCCTCCCAGAGTGTTAGAGTTACAGGCGTGAGCCACCACACCAGACCCCACCATTCATAGTTTTTTGATGAGGATTGGAGAATAAAGAGGACCTTTCCCAGTGCCTGGCACAGTAAAAGGCAGCTGTTATTATTATTACTGTCTTGGTGGATCTCACTTTAGTATTCTTTCCACCATATTGACTCACAGGTTAATAACCACAGTTTAATAACTCACAGTTTAATAACCACAGTTTAATAACCACTCACAGTTTAATGCGCACACACACAGACTCAAAATCCCATCAAGCTCTCCCTGTACCCCAGGCAACCCCTCTTGATGCAGCTCTGTACGCATCACATGCCTCAAATTCAACTTCCCTTCACATCCCACAGAAAGGAACCGTTTATGAAAATGCTGACAGAGACAATAATAATAGCCTAATAATTAGTGGCTAGCATCTACAGACATGGAGGCAATTAGGAGGTTTGTATACATTCAGGGACTAAAGCAACTTCACATTTATTTCTCAAATTTCTTGTCTGAGTCCCTGAGATGTTATTTTTTTGCCTGAAGTGCTGACTTCAGAGGAAGAACGAGGGATGGGGCGTACTAAAGAGGTCACAGGGGGCTGGAAAGAACCTTTGGACACCAAACACCTTCTCTATTCTAGTGGCCCTTCTGCTGGACTTTCTCCCACCTGAGCTGGGTCACACAGGGCCTGAGAAGGGGTCCAAGGGCAAAGATAGAGAGGGGTTCCTAAAGACATAGGTGACCCGCAGTTCTGTTAAAATACGGTGTAGTTTCTCTACCTGGTCCTTTTCTTGCCTTTACTTCGCTTCCCTTAGCACTGAGGGTTTGGGGACTGTGTAGGATGCTAATGTCTCCTAACGTGGGCCTCCTTAAATGTGGAGCCTCAAAGTGAGGCAGGCATATGACTCTCCATACCTAGGGCTGTTCAGGTCCCCAGAAGTATAATGGACAGGCTAAAATTTGTCATTCCTTCTAGTCAATATACTTCTATCATCATGTTTATAAAAATAACACAATATACATATATTTTTTATTTTGAGACAGAGTCTTGCTCTGTCACCCTGGGTAGAGTGCTGTGGCATCGTAACTCACAGCAATCTCAAATTCCTGGACTCAAGTGAAAGCAATCATCCTGCCTCAGTCTCACAAGTAGTTGGGACTATAGGTGCCCACCACAATGCTTGGCTAGTTTGTCTATTTTTAGTAGAGACAGGGTCTTGCTGTAACTCAGGCTGGTCTTGAACTCCTGAACTCAAGCAATCCACCCTCCTCAGCCTCCCAAAGTGCTAGGATTATAGGCACCCACCATGAAGCACAGCTAAAATAGCAGAGTTTTACAACTATAAGAAAGACTTTACCTAACGAAATGCAAGCAGTGTAACCTGGTTCTTTGTACCCTCAATTATTTTCTAACAATAAAAAACCCACAATTTTTATAATTCAAACATTAGACTAGGACTAACTTGGAGCCCTATTACCACTCTTCGGAAGCGATATTAACAGCAATGAGACCAATGAACTTTCCCACTAATTTATCCCAGTGATGTTTAGCTGCTCTCCTCTCCTCTCTTCCCCTCCCCTCCTCTCCCCTCCTCTTCCCTCCTCTCTCTCTTTTTCCTTTTCTTTTCTTTCTTTTTTTTTTTTTTTGAGCTCAGGAATCCTCCCACCTAAGCCTCCCAGAGTGCTAGGATTACAGGTGTGAGCCACCCATGCCCAGCCCAGCGTTTCTAAAAGATCTTCCCTCTCCACCTCTCCTCCTGCAATGGGTTTTCTATTTAATCCAGCTGTCTGTACGAAAACTTCAGGGATCTCAAGGTTCTACTTTGAAGGACATTAAGAACATTTTCACCCTCCTCGCAACATTTTCTCTTTTCTTACCCAAGGAGAGTTTTCTAAGGGCTAAAACACAGCAAATTGCTTTTGTTATTCCTCATAATGAATAGCTCCTTAGATCTTAGATATAGAAATGTCATTCATATTGGGTTTCTTAGTAAGCATTGCTTTGAGGGGCTCAGGGAACAGGATGAATGATAAGAGGGATTTGAGGGCCTGAGGAGGGTGGTCATCTTGACCAACTACTCACAGGAACTGACTGTCTGCAGCATCCCCTTGGGAAGGTAGCTGAGATCAGCAGTGTGAGTGCAAGCTGTGAAGGCCTACTTTTAGAAAAGTCTGTCTCCCCTGCGGGAGGAGGTGGGATCTAGGAGGTAGTGAGACTCATGGGGCATTCTCTTCCCTGTCTGTCCTTCCCTGGCTAAGGGCTTCTGTGAAGGAGTCACATCAGAGTCCTCAGCTACTCTCAGAGCCAGCATGAAGGGTCCTGGACTTGAAGCCAGCTCCTGTCTCCTCAGCTTTCATTTCCAAACCTCAGGCCTCCCTGGCCTGTTCCTGTTGCTCCATCACAGTGACACAGTGCAGCACATGGGGCAGTACAAACTGAGCCTGAGCCAAAATTTTGCCCACAGCCTATACTTTCTAAAGGATTGATGGGCTGCCTGCTTCCAGTTTCAGAAAAGTAATGTCAATAATCGAACAGTGTGCTATTTCCCAAACTTCAGTAATTAGTCTATCTACCTCAGGATCTCTGCTTTTTCTGCAGTCCTCTATTATTTACATAAATTTTATACTAATTTCATCACTTTTTCACTCAATAAAACTTACTTAAAGAGGAAAATATTATGTCATCTGCACAGTTGTGAAATGTTGTGTCATCTGTGTCACTTGCTCTAAGGAGATGTTTTCAGAAGAAATAAATAAAATGAAAACAAGACTGTGTTAATTGAATTTGAGCTCTGAGGCTGTCTGTCTAAATTTCTGAGCCTGAGGTCTGGTATCCCTTTACAAAAAAAAAAAATAATAATAATAAAAAGAGGGGTTAGCAAGTATCAGAGGGGTGTTTGGTACCTAGTAGCTGCAGGATGGATCTCTGGGTGTCCTTGGACTGACCCAGTTGTGCCCCCTTTTATGCCTACAGTTTTCAACTCAGGGTGAGCTGCTTTCTGGAGGTCCTGAGCTGTGGTGCAAGTGGTGCAGAACATTTTCCTATTAGCAACATTTAGAACATTTATAATGTTGTGCAACCATCACCACTATCAAGTTCCAGAACATTTTCATCAACCCAAAAGGAAACCCTATACCATTAAGCAGCCACTCACCATTTACCCCTCTCCTTAGTTATGGCAACAACGTTCTCTATTGCCTTGCCTAGAATGCAGTGGGGTTATCATTGCCTACTGCAAACCTAAACTCCTAGGCTCAAGTGATCCTCCTGCTCCAGCCTGCGGAGTAGCTGGGACTGCAGGTATGTGTCATAATGCCTCAGTAATTTTTCTATTTTATTTTTTAGAGATGGGGGTCTTGCTATGTTGCCCAAGCTGTTCTTGAACTCCTGGCCTCTAGATCACCTGAGCTCCAGGAGTTCCAGACCAGCCTGAGCAAGAGTGAGACCCCATCTCTAAAAATAGCCAGGTGTTGTGGCAGACTCCTGTAGTCCCAGCTACCTGGGAGGCTGAGGTGTCATACTCTTGTAGTCCCAGCTACTTGGGAGGCTGAGGCAAGAGGATTACTTGAGTCCAAAAGTTTGAGGTTGCTGTGAGCTATGATGCTACGGCACTCTACTGAGGGTGACAAAGTGAGACTCTGTCTCAAAAAAAAAAAAATGGGGAGGCTGGTCATGGTGGCTCACACCTATAATTCTAACATTTTGGGAGGCTGAGGCAGGTGGATTGTCTGAGCTCACAGGTTCAAGACCAGGCTGAACCAGAATGAGACCTCGTCTCTAAAAATAGCTGGGTGTTGTGGTGGGTGCCTGTTGTCCTAGCTACTTGGGAGGCTAAGGCAAGAGAATCACTTAAACCCAAGAGTTTGAGGTTTCTGTGAGCTGTGACGCCATGGCACTCTACTGACAAAGTGAGACTCCATCTCAAAAAAAAAAAATGTGCAAAAGACTTGAATAGCTATTTTTCCAAAGAAGATTTACCTATGTCCAACAATTACATGAAAAGATGCTAAACTTCACTAATCATCAGGGAAATGCAAATCAAAACCACAATGAGATATCACCTCACACCTATTATAGTAGTTACTATAAAACAAACCAATAGGGCGGCGCCTGTGGCTCAGTGAGTAGGGCACTGGCCTCATATACCTTGAGGGTGGCAGGTTCCAACCTGGCCCCGGCCAAACTACAATAACAACAACAAAATAGCCAGGCGTTGTGGCGGGTGCCTGTAGTCCAGCTACTTGGGAAGCTGAGGCAAGAGAATTGCCTAAGCCCAAGAGCTGGAGGTTGTTGTGAGCTGTGATGCCACAGCACTCTACCAAGGGCAACAAAGAGAGACTATGTCTCTAAACAAACAAACAAACAAAAAAAACAATAAACAACAGAAAATAACAAGGTTCTCTTGGTGCAGCTCTAATCCACCAGGTTACTTGCTAAATTTCTGTTCTTTAACTCTCCTTCTGGATGGGAGCCTGTGTGGAAAGCTGGCTTCAGTCAGCCATCTTGTCTCCGCCCCCAATTACGTAATTTCTGTATTTCCCTGCTACAGACAATGCTGCAATAAACACCCTCATACCTATTTATGTACTTTTAGGAGTACCTATTTAAACATGTAAAAAATATCTCCTACTCTGCTTTCAGAGGGCTTTAGAACTTGGGCCACCTTTTTCCTCTCATGCAGTGGGCAGCCAGCTAGGCTATGCTCTTGCAGTTGGCCCCTTCTGGAATTCCCTCCCTTCTGCTCTGTTTTGCTTTTCTAAGTCCTTCAACGCAGGCTGCAGTTCCACCTCTTAAGCCATCTTCTCAGGTGCTCCTGCCTCTTCTCCTGCCTGGAGGCCCACTTAGTCAAGCTTTAGACAAGTGCACATTCCATTGCTTGTCTTAATCTGGAGCTTTTTAGATTTTCCCACCAAAGTATCTTCAATGGCAGGGAAGAGTAAATGCATAACGCCAAGTATCTGGGAAGCACAATTGCAAATCATTATAGGGAAATTTTTGTTTTATATTAAAAACCATTTAATTTTAATTAATTAATTAATTAATTGAGACAGAGTTTTACTTTGTGGCCCTTGGTACAGTGTCATGGTGTCATAGCTCACAAGGATCTCAAACTTTTTTTTTTTTTTTGTAGAGACAGAGTCTCACTGTACCGCCCTCGGGTAGAGTGCCGTGGCGTCACACGGCTCACAGCAACCTCTAACTCTTGGGCTTACGCAATTCTTTTGCCTCAGCCTCCTGAGCAGCTGGGACTACAGGCGTCCGCCACAACGCCCAGCTATTTTTTTGTTGCAGTTTGGCCGGGGCTGGGTTTGAACCCTCCACCCTCGGCATATGGGGCCGGCGCCTATTCACTGAGCCACAGGCGCCGCCCCGGATCTCAAACTCCTGGGCTCAAGTCATTCTCTTGCCTCAGCCTCCCAAGTAGCTTGGACTATATGTGCCTGCCACAACCCCCAGCTATTTTTTAGAGATGGGGGTCTTACTCTTGCTCAGACTGGTCTTGAATTCCTGAGCTCAAGCAATCCACCGGCCTTGGCCTTTCAAAGTGTAGGATTACAGGCATGAGCCATTGCCCCTGGCTAAAAAAGCATTGTAAATCCTGTTTCATCCAGTAAAAATTGGTGCTGCAGGGGATGTTCCACATTTATCCTATAGCTTTGTGGGGTCCCCGGCACACCTCTGTATAAGCCAGGTATACAATTACAATCTTAATTTTATCTTGCTAAACAGTCATAAAATTCTCCAGAAAAGGGACTCAGATGTAGACTGACTTCTCTGACATAAGTAAGTTTGGGTAAATCTACTTTCTTTTCCTTTTTTGTTTCTTTTTCTTTATTTTTGAGGCAGAGTTTCACTATGTCACCCTTGGTAGAGTGCTGTGGTGTCTCAGCTCACAGCAACCTCCAGCTCTTGGGCTTAGGCGATTCTCTTGCCTCAGCCTCCTGAGTAGCTGGGACTATAGGCACCCTCCACAATGCCCAGGTATTTTTTTTTTTTTTTTTGAAGTTTGGCTGGGGCTGTGTTCGAACCCGCCACCCTCTGTATTTGGGGCCAGCGCCCTACTCACTGAGTCACAGGTGCCACCCATGCAGTTGTTATTGTGGATTTTAGCTGGCCTGGGCTGGGTTCGAACCCTCCAGCCTCGGTGTATGTGGCCAGCATCCTACCCACTGAGCTACTGGTGCCTCCTTTTTATTTTTTAAGACAGAGTCTCATTCTGTCACCTTTGGTAGAGTGCTGTGGCTTCATCATAGCTCACAGCAACCTCAAACTCTGCCTCAGTCTCCCAAGTAGCTGGGACTATTGGTGCCTGTCACAACATGAAGCTACGAAAAGACCTCCTCTTTTTGGTAGAGATGGAGGTCTCACTTTTGCTCAGGCTGGTCTTGAGCTGCTCACCTTACGTAGTTAACCTGCCTCCACCTCCTGGAGTGCTAGGATTATGGACAATATACTTTCTCAGTATTGCATTTTCTGTCTCTTTGAATTGTCTCTTCCTGGAGAAGGAAAGGGCCATTGATAAAGGGAATCTCGACATTATAAATGGTGGTGAGTAAAGGGTCTCTTACCACTTTTAGAGTCTAATGTTTGTGGAAATGTATATTAGTTTCCTAAAGTTCCTGTAACAAATCACTACATACAATGGCATAGAACAAAATGAATACAGATTATTCTCTTACAGTTCCAGAGGTCAAAAATCTGCAATCAGTTTCTCTGGGCTAAAGTCAGGGTGTCAGCAGCTCTTTCCAGAGGCTTCAGGAAGGATACTGTTTCCTTGCCCTTTCCCAGTTCCAGAGGCTGCCCACATCCTTTGGCTCATAGCCCTCTTCTCCCATTTTCAAAGTGAGCAGTATAACATCTTCAAAAGTCTGTCTCTCTGTCCTTTTGCTCCTGTTGTCACACTGCCTCTGTCTATCTCCTTTTGTATTGCTCCCAAAAGGACTTCTGTGGTATCAGTCCCACCAGGTGACATTCACAGGTTCCAGGGATTAGGCTGTGGACATATTTGGGAGCTAATTTTCAGTTTACCACAGGATAATCCAGGATAATCTCCCTACCTCAAGATCTTTATTTATTTACTTATTTATTTTTTTGAGAGAGGGGCTTACTCTGTCGCCCCAGCTGGAGTGCAGTGGCATTGTCATAGCTCAATGAAACCTCAGTCTTTTTGGGTCCAGCGATCTTTGGGTCCAGGCTTAAGCCTTCCAAATAGCTGGGACTAGTCTGGTCCCATCACACCATGTTACTTTTTCTATTTTTAGGAGAGACAGGATCTTGCTCTTCAGACTAATCTGAAACTGCTGATCTCAAGTAATCCTCCCATCTCAGCCTGCCAGAGTTCTGGGATTACAGGTGAACCACTTTTTTTTTTTTTTTTTATTGCAGTTTTTGGCCAGGGCCAGGTTTGAACCTGCTACCTCTGGTATATGGGGCTGGCGCCCTACTCTTTTGAGTCACAGGCGCCGCCTTGGTGAGCCACTTCTTGGCCAAGATGTTTAACTTGATTAAATCTGCAAAGTTGCTTTTGCCATATAAGGTGACATTCACAGGTTCCAGGGATTAGGCTGTGGACATATTTGGGCATACCACAAACTGTAGGGTCCGTGAGAAGTGACATCTGCTCGGTCACCGCTTACCACCAATGGCTTGCACAGTGCCTGGCACAGGGTCCATTTATCATGTTTATTAGTCAGACTCATGAAAACCGCACTCTTTTTCCAGAAAGATATTACATTATGCTTAACATTTACAGAGTTCTCAGATTATTTGAAGCCAACACACGGACCCCATGTCAAGCATCCCTAACCTAGAATTCTAGAATGGCTGCAGCTGAAACACTAACACTGCAGAATCTTATTCTAAGCAGCGGTTCTCAACCTTTGGGTAGCGACCCACAGGAACCGTATTAAAGGGTCGCGGCATTAGGAAGGTTGAGAACCAATCTAAAACAACTTGGTTTTACACTCGCGTCGCTTGGGCGCGTCGGGCAGCAGGTGGCGCTCCCGTCCGCCTCCACGCCCAGCTTGCTGCACTGAGAGCACCTGCTCACGGCGCTGCGGTGGAGCGGTCTCGGTCACTGCGGTGTCTAAAGAACTATTTCCCAGTCTCTGCCCGTACAGTGGAAGGATGCTGGCTCCTAGAGGCGAGGTGCGGCCCCAGGAGGTTCGCCTTCCCTGCTGCACCCTGCTGGAGACGCCGGAGCGCTGTGGGCTGAGCCCGCCGGACAGATCCACGCACCAGGGCCCGGGCAGGCCCGTCGGAGCTCCAGGCAACTACAGAAAACACCACACCAAAACCCAAAGGCAAATATTTATGAGCCTGCAAAAAAGGAGACTGAAACCTCTCTGCGAGATTTAAAAGGCATGAAAACAACTGTTGTTTGGTTCCTGGAAACCGGCTTCTTAAAACATTGCCTTTTGCCCTCATGCCAGGCCCCTTTCTAGCTGGAGGCAGGGTGTGGATGTGAACCATCGAGAAGTAACAGGTTAGATGCGAGGCTTAACTTTCTCTGCGGTCATCCTGGGCTCTGAGAAACTAAAGCAGAGGGCAGGCATAAGTTGCATCTGCAAGCAGCCCTGTCAGGCCCTGGCAAAGAGAGGAAGCTGGTGTCCAAATCAGCGATTAGGAAAGTGGGTCCCAGAAGATAGTAGGCGCCATCTAGAGGGGAGTGAATCTTTGCATGACCGACAGATACTCCTCAAATTACGATGGGGCAACTTGTCCATAAACCCACTGTTAAGTGGAAGAGTGCAAATTGATCCATCGTAAGTCAGGGACAGTCATGCAATTCTTCTCAAAATCTGGTCCATGTATCAGCTGCATCATTCCCTAAAAATGCTGAGTCTTTTTGTCATCAGCCACTGTTAACCTGAATGGCCATTTCATTCAGGGCACTGCTGGTCAGGCCTTGGCAAGGCGGGATGAGTCTATGTGCTGACATCTGGAGATTGTTTATTCACTTCTAAGGCTACTTTCATAGATAAGTTGGGGAACTGGACTCCATGGACCCAGGGCACTCTGTGCACCCAGTGAAGTGTTGACTACCTATAAATTTTTAGAATAAAAATGCTTTGAAGATATAACCTCTTTAAGATAGGAAGATATTGTGATTGTGTAACTTGTAACCTATGAGGGAAAAATCACATGACTTATCCTATGATGACTAATAACATTGCTGATATTTACTTTTACTGTGAGAATAAAAAGTAACAACGGGAAAGAGGAGGACAGAGCAGTTCTTGGAGACAATATCTCCCTGTTCTCTGGAATTGCTGGCTTTTTTGTGAATAAAAATGAAACATTTGACCTCTTATCCACTTCCCCAATGATTGGCTTGGATGACAGGCAGACAGACTCCTCAGTCTGGCTGACATTACCCCTAGTTGGAGGGGTTGAAAGTGGTGACTACGAATACGTGTGCTTTTTTTTTTTTTTTTGAGACGGAGTTTCACTTTGTTGCTCTCGGATGGAGTTTCACTTTGTTGCCCTCGGTAGAGTGCGTGGCGTCACAGCTCACAGCAACCTCCAGCTCTTGGGCTTAGGTGATTGTCTTGCCTTAGCCTCCCGAGTAGCTGGCACTACAGGCATCTGTCACAATGCCCAGCTACTTTTTATTGCAGTTTGGCCAGGCCGGCTTTGAACCCACTACCCTCAGTATATGGGGCCAGTGCCCTCACTGAGAAACATTTATCTCTATTTTTTTTTTTTTTTTGAGACAGTCTCAATATGTCACCCTCAGTAGAGTGCTGTGGCATCACAGCTCATAGCAACCTCAAACTCTTGGGTTTAGGTGATTCTCTTGCCTCAGCCTCCCAAATAGTTGGGACTACAGGCTCCTGTCACAATGCCTAGCTATTTTTTTTTTGTTGTTGTTGTTGGTGTCATTGGTTGTTTAGCTGTCTTCCTTCAGGCCTCACAGTGCCTTATACCAAGCAGAATGCTCCTCTTTCCAGTGAAGTATCAGACTTATCACCAGAGCAGCACTTCTTGGGCTCCCAGTGACCCAAAGCAAAAAGAGGTCTGGCCAACCCCTGTAAGGTAACTCTGAAGCAGTCAACATGCTCTGCTTCAGCCATAGAACAGTAGCTGGCTGGTCAATGCATGACCGAAGCCTAAGGAAATTCGTTGCGGTATTTGTCTTAATTGGACTTTGGACTTTGGGAAAAGGGGAGGAGGAATGTGATCTATACACCCACACTGCTAAGGTAGGACAAAAGATGACAATGACCCTGCTCTTTTATAGCTTTTACAAACGTGAAGGCACCCACAAGGGAACATGCACTCTGTATTTTTTGAGACAGAGCCTCACCCTGGAGTGCTGTGGCATCACAGCTCACAGCAATCTCCAACTCCTGGGCTTAAGCAATTCTCTTGCCTCAGCCTCCCAAGTAGCTGGGACTACAGGAGCATGCCACAATGCCTGGCTATTTTTTGGTTGTAGTTGTCACTGTTGTTTTGGCAGGCCCGGGCTGGATTCGAACCCGCCAGCTCTGGTGTATGTGGCTGGCACCTTAGCTGCTTGAGTTACAGGCACTGAGCTGGAACACGCACTCATAATCAGACACAAAACTCAATATATGACACAGGGAAAGCTGAAAACCTGTATGTATGTTACAACCCCATACAGCTCCCCACCACAGTACAATTTAAGGCCTGGTTGGAAGACTGGAGAGAAATCACAATCCGGAAGTCCAAATGCTGGTCCTGACCAAGGAAGTAGGAAAACCCCAGGTGACTCTGAAGTTTAATGCCTGCAGCACCATGCAAAGGAGCTGTGGGGGAAAGAGCTGGGAAAAATAAAAGCTATACAACAGAGTAGAAATACCTCCATGGCTTAGATTTCCCCATAATCTCTCCCCATACCACCTTCAACCCCATAATTGAGACAGTCATCAATCTGAGACAGCATCAGAAGTGTTCTATATGAAACACTACTGGCTCCAAAGGAGCAAGCTGATAGTAAGAATCCCCAAGTTAAAAATATATGGGGTCTAGGCTCGGTGTCCATAGCACTTGGTCATGGCATTAGCCTCATATACTGAGGCTGGTGGGTTCAAACCCAGCCCAGGCCAGCTAAACAACAATGACAGCTGCAAAAAAAAAAAAAAAAAATAGCCAGGTGTTGTGGTGGGTGCCTGTAGTCTCAGCTACTTGGGAGGCTGAGGCAAGAGAATCACTTAATCCCAAGAGTTTGAGGATGCTGCGAGCTATGACGCCATAGCACTCTACTGAGAGTGACATAGTGAGACTATGTCTCAAAAAAAAAATATATATATATATATACACACATATGGGGTTCAAAGAGGGGAACGAGAGAGGATACCCTGGAAAAGTGAGGTCTGAGAGAACAAGTCTTCTCACAGAAGCCCCAAGGGCACACTTACAAAGTCATCCCATAGGGTGGCACCTGTGGCTCAAGGAGTAGGGCACTGGTCCCACATGCCGGAGGTGGTGGATTCAAACCTAGCCCGGCCAAAAAAAAAAAAAAGTACAGAGTCATCCCATAGTGACTCAGCTCTTAGGAATTTGTAGAAACTTAGCTTCCTCTTTTTTTTTTTTGTTGCAGTTTTTGGCTGGGGCTGGGCTCAAACCCACCACCCTCATATAGGGCCGGTGCCCTACTCCTTGAGCCACAAGCGCTGCCCCAAACTTAACTTCCTGGGACCTGGAAAACTAACACTTGCTTGCATTTCTGTAAAAGCCTGAGCCCACCTTCTCTAGCTCAATTTAAACTGACCAGTGAGAAGGTTACCCGTGGACAAAGAGCCCTTAACTGGAGATAAAAGGGAAAAGACAGAGCCAGTCAAGGAGTGCGGCCATTTTTGGACTCTTGTCCACAGTGGCTCCGCTGGCTGAAATAAAGCCCTTCTTCTTTTAAACAAGGGTGTTCGAGTGTTCTTTCTCTCCATCAGGCCTCATATTCCTGTAACATCATTACCATGTGGATAGAATTTAAAGCCATGGGAGAGGATGAGGTCACCAGGGAGTGAAAGGAAAGGCCCAAGCACTGGGCCTGAGCCCCTGGACTCTTAACATTTAGAGGAGAAGGTTCTCCCCTTAAAAGGGGTGGTCAGTGAGGTTGGAAGCCATGTGAAATAACAAAGAGCATATCAAGTTGTGGCAAATATTGCTGAGAGGTGCTAGAATAGGGCTGAAAAGAGAATTGGCTTTGGTAGCACCGAGGCCCTTCATGACCTTGACAAGCCCCAGGGAGAAGTGAGGATGAAAGCTGCCTTCAATGGATGGGAGAGAGCCTGGGGGTGGGGGGGCAAATGGCATCAAGTAAGTTAAAGGAAATAAAGGAGTAGTTTGGTACATGGAAGGCAATGTAGGTAAACAGAGGAAGAAAAGGAAAGGTCAGTGAGGCTAGAAAAAAAAAGAAGACATTGTCTTTCTGGCCTCAGGGACCCATCTACAGAATTCTCCTTCTTGCAGATTCCTGTGACTCCATGCATGCCACCTATGGAAGCAGATGCTTGAGAAGGCCTATGGGCCCCTAGTGCAGGGGGCACAATCAAACCTTGAATCCCAGCTTAAGTTCAGCTGTGATGAAGATACTTGTTCATCACTGTCTGTATCGTCAGTGTGCCTGGCTGAGAGGAGGCCCTCACCAATATGTGGTGAATGCATGGAAGGAACACCTGTGTCTCAGTCACCATGGGAATGATACTGAGAGACAGCTGTGCTGGAATATATGGGGTTTGAGACTTGCAGTAGGGAGAATGCCAAAAGAAGGCATCTGCTACTCCCTGAGGCCTGCTTGTAGGTGTTTCCCTATGTTGAGGGGTAAGGGGAGGAAAGCCTTTGCCAGGTGTTCCCTTGCACTAATCAGAGCCCTGAGCTAGCCAGGCCACAGGGCTTTCTTAGGCAGCAGAGTGGTCTGCTTTGGGATGGGAAAGTCCTGCTCTCTCTGCCATGGTGAGGAAGCCATTAGCCTCTGCCTTTGGAACCCGTTTGTAAGAAACCTCTGTGTTCAGCCTGGGTCAGGTTGGAAGGAGAGAGGACGCTTCCAATCCTTACTTCTTCATCAGATGCTTCATCATCAACCTCTGCTCTGCATAAACTTTTAAGTGGTGGTCTTGGGCTAGATTAACCCAACCTCATCCACACCAGGCTGAGTCAGAAAGCCTCGTCCTGCGTGTGTGTATGCACAAGCACAGAACATCTCAGAAACTGTATCCACCCTTTGAATAGGGACTGATGAGACATTTGGGTCATGAGAAAGTGGGTGATGTTTTGTGATATTCATCCTCTGCCTGATTCAGTCAGGTAGCAGGCTTTGTGCTTTAATCCTTCAGGTAAGGTGTGGGGCAGGGGGTGGGGAGAAGCAGGAGAAGCTTGCAAGGTCTCCAGGAGAAGGGAGTTTGGAGAAGCAAGAGGGTGAGAGGAGATTCTTCACAGATAAAAGGAGATTTCTTTTTATCTGTGAAGTGTGCAGCTGTAGGTTGGTCAGCTGTATGATTCAAATCCTGGCTCTGCCACCTAGAAGCCATACTTTGTTGGATTAATTACCTTAATTTTTCTAAGTCTAAAAATGGGATGATCCTAATGCCTACCACATTGATGTGTTGTCTTAACATTATGATCATAGTCCCAAGGTTCTAGAATGTTCATGTTTGATAAACTTTGGAGGTTACTGGGGTTGGAGAACACAAATCTAACCACTCTAAATTGGATGGAGGAAAAAAAAAATCAAACCACAAAATACATCTCTTTCTGTCTTTGTTTCCTATTCTCCCCTCTCATGCCTTCTGACTCCTTTGAAAATCAAGGCCAGGAGGTTTCAAATCTTGCCTGGAATTTCATTAGCTCTGTTAAGAGAGAAGAAACATTTTTTTTTTTTTTTGGCACCTGTCATGTGCTAGGGGCAATTGTCACAAATGTGCATTGAGACACACATTTCTATCTAAGTAGAAATCCTAGGTCTTTTCTTTTCTAGTTATTTATTGTGGTGTAACAAACTTGAAGGTATAAAACAACAACAGTAATTTATTATTATTATCTATTATGATTTTCGGAGTTGACTGGGTGGTTCTCATTCAAAGGTTATTTACATGCTGGATGATTGGGGCTAATTGCTGGCTGGGACCACAGCTGGTAGGAACATCTCCATGTGGTTTCTTTATGTGGTCTGAACTTTGTCATAGAATGAGGCATGGGTTCCAAGGTGAGAAAGACAGGTATCATAGAAACTTACTCACCTTATATGACTTTGGAAGTCCCACTGGTCACTTTTGCTTCATTCTATTCAAGAAGTAGGTAATTAGACTTCACCTCTTACTGGGAGGAGCACCAAAGAATCTACAGAAATATTTTATTTATTATTATTTTTTTGAGAGAGAGTCTCACTATGGCACCCTTGGTAGAGTGCTGTGGTGTTACAGCTCACAGAAACCTCAATCTCTTGGGCTTAAGTGATTCTCTTGCCTCAGCCTCCCAAGTAGCAGGGACTAAAGGCCCCTGCCACAATGCCTGGCTATTTTTTTGTTGGTGTTGTCATTGTTGTGTAGCAGTCCCAGGTCGGGTTTTAATCCGCCAGCCCCTGTGCATGTGGCTAGTGTCCTAACCACTGAGCTACAGAAATTTTCTGGTGCTGAGTTTACAGAAATTTTTTTTTTGAAACAGAGTCACAAGCTGTCACCCTGAGTAGAGTGCTGTGGCTTCACAGCTCACAGCAACCTCCAACTCCTGGGCTTAAACAATTCTCTTGCCTCAGCCTCCCAAGTAGCTGGGACTACAGGTGCCTGCCACAATGCCTAGCTATTTTTTGGTTGTAGTTGTCATTGTTGTTTGGCAGGCCTGGGCTGGATTCCAACTGCCAGCTCTGGTGTATGCGGCTGGCGCCTTAGCCACTTGATCTACGGGTAAATTAGTAGCAGGGTTGAGACTAGTACCCAAGTTATCTTCTCCAAAAGATGCTTCACCTGTCTATGAGACTTTGCTTAGTGTTTCTTTTCCATGTAGGCTTACAAGTTAGCAGAGCTTGGGAAGGTATTTGTGTCTCTGTGTATTTTTGGGCCACAGGATCCATACCTTATCCAGAAACTTCTGCAGCCTGGATTTCTTTTCTGGTTCTGTGGGCACAGGCAAACAATATAGTGTTTGGCCTGGGGATGCAGAGAGGACGGGAAGGGATCCTGCTCATCTCTCTGCCTGGGTTCCTCTGGCAACAAGGTCCATCTAGGGTACTGGCCAGGGAGCCCTGGCTAAGGCTGGAGTTCTAGGGATCCAGGCCAGGCCAGACATTGCCCAGTGTCAGTCACAGCAGGAAGCAGCAGAAGGAAAATTTAGGTACTGTTCAGTGTCAAATGCAGGTAAGCATGATTTCTGAGGCAAGTCCACGTGGTCACGTTCAGCCTTAGGGTCAGACTTGTGCAGGTCAGTAATGGCAAAGGCCTAAACCAGCCCAAGTGGATCCAGCACAGCTATTGCCTGGGAGGTGCGGCTGCAGCTGTCATATGGATCGAGCCTTCAGGTGGTATGGACTGGAGAGTAGAGGGAACAGGGGCAAAGAAGGCACCCAAGACCTAGGACCTGGACAAATCTGAGGGGGAAGGGAAAAAAACAAAACAAATCAAACCCAGGGCGGTGCCTGTGGCTCAAAGGAGTAGGGCCCAGGCTCCATATACCGGAGGTGGTGGGTTCACACCCAGCCCCGGCCCAAAACTGCAAAAAACAAACAACAAACAAAATAACAACCCACAAAGCTTTGCCTGCCGACTGAATTTACAAACTACTCAGAGCCTCACAGGAGAAATAACTTTTAATGTTTGACTTTGTTTCCAATCCCACCAAAGTGCCATCGTTCAGTGATGTACAAGGAGGAGCTTGAGAGGTACGAAGTCACAAGACACACAACGCCTGCGGCTGCCACACTCGCTGTCCCCACGCGGGCAGCCCCACGCAGGCACACATGCAGACCACACGCACGCCGCACAGACACACGCAGGGATACCCACGGTTAAATACATGTAGCGAGAGACTCGTTTATATATATACACAGGGAGAGAGAGAGGGAGGCAAATCCCGGCGGCATCGGGTCCCCCAGGCTCAGCATGCTCGGCCTGGCTCTCTGCGCTGTGCCTGGCACCCATGCCCCTGCCAGAAAAGCAGCTGCCCCTCTCCCTCGCCCTTCCCCACCCTGACCCCTGGGGGCGCGGACACTCCCCTGCCCCCTCCGCCCCGCCCTCCCCCCCATGAAGATTTCATCCTCCAGGAAAGGAAGCTGTGCACCGGGCCCCTAAAACTGCCCGGGCGCCAGAGGCATGTTGCTTTTGAAGCCCGGCTGCCCGTTGGCCACGTCGGCCGCGGCCTCGCAGCCCCGGTTCCTGGAGCCCCCGTCGGTCCCGGGGCTCTCGGGATCCGCCAGCAGCTTGAACGTGAAGAGCGGGCCAGAGTCGTGGCGGCCGCGGCCCTCGGGCTCCGGCAGGCTCAGGAGGGCGCCGGGCGCCTTCCACTCCGGGAAGGCGCACAGCTCGACTGGCGGCGGCGCCCCGCGGCCCAGGTAGCCCGGGCTCGGAGAGGCCGAGGGCAGGGTCCTCTGGCTGCCGCTCAGGCAGCTTCCGCTGTCGTCCAGCGAGTCCTTGCGCGACTGCGAGCGCTCCAGAGAGCCGCCGCGCGTCCACGGACGGTAGGTGTAGGCACAGCCACCCAGGCGGCGACAGCGGCGGCGGCGGCGGCGACGGCGGCACTGGCACCCGAGGATGCGCACGAAAGCGCGCTTGAACTCCTTGCTGGAGCACGGGTAGATGATGGGGTTGAGGCAGCTGTTGAAGTAGCCCAGCCAGAACACCACCTTGAACACGGCGTCGGGGGGCTTCAGGGTGGAGAACAGGGAGCCTGCAGTGGAGAGGGGCCGGGCAGGGCACGGGCAGAAAGATCAGACAGCAGCTGGTGAGTAGTCAAGCTCTTTGTCCTCCACGCGCCCCTCCTAGACCTGTCACTGGGCAACATTCCTGCCTCCAGGCCTTTCCTTAGGCAGGTTCCTCAGCCTTAATCACTTTTCCCTTTCAAAATGAAGGAATCCTACATTCAATTTTTTTTTGTTGTTGTTGTTGCAGTTTTTTGGTCAGGGCTGGGTTTGAACCCGCCACCTCTGGCATATGGGGTCGGCTCCCTACTCCTTTGAGCCATAGGTGCCGCCCCCGTCCCCCCCGTTTTTTTTTTTTTTTTTTTTACAGTCTCACTCTGTCACCCTGAGTAGAGTGCAGCATCACATCTCACAGCAACCTGAAACTTTTGGGCTCAAGTGATCCTCTTTTCTCAGCCTCCATAGTAGTTGGGACTACAGGAGCCTTCCACAACTCTCGGCTATTTTTAGAGACAGGCGTCTCCTGCTTGCTCAGACTGTTCTTGAACTTGTGAGCTCAGTCAATCCACCTGCATCCGCCTTCCAAAGTGCCAGGATTACAGGCATGAGCCACCATGCCCATTCCCCCACATTTATTTTTAAGGTCAACCTCAATAACTTCCTATTCATGAAACCTTTCCTGGTCTAGCCAAACACCATGTGAGCTCCTACATCTAAAGGTTTCCTGGGACAGCACTTGCCCCATTTGACCCAAGTGATGGTAATAATCCTCCATAATTGCACCCCTCTTTTGGGGCTGGCCCTGTGCCAGGTGATTTACCTATATTAATTTATCCCTAACAAAATGCCACACAGTTGACGCTGATTTATTTCTCTGACAAACAGAAGATGTATTCAAGACTTAAATGTGAAAGGCAAAACTTAAAAGAGTACAATCAAAACGACTATTTTTTTTAAACCAAAGATTGAAGAAAAAAATGATGTAACAATTTGAAAGGATAACCACGGGCAAGAATGGGAGAAAATATTTAGGTATGTTCAGCTCCCATAGTACAGTGATTATGGTGCCAGCCACATACACTGAAGCTGGGCCAGCTAAACAACAAAGACAATTGCAACAAAAAGTAGCCCGGTGTTGTTGCAGGCACCTATAGTCCCAGCTACTTGGGAGGCTGAGGCAAGAGAATCGCCTAAGCCCAGGAGTTGTAGGTTGCTGTGAGCTGTGACGCCTGGGCAGTCTACCCAGGGCGATAAAGTAAGACTCTGTCTCTTAAAAAAAAAAAAAAGAAAAGAAAGAAAAAGAAACATGGGCAAAGAAAATGAACAGGCAGTTTATGAAATAGAGAACCCAACAGCTAATGAACATATGACAAGATACTCAAAATATTAGCCAGTTAAAAAAATTAAAACAGAAACGACAAGGAGATATAACATATCTGATAGGCTGGTAAAAATGAGAAAATTGGATAATTCCAAGTATAGGGGATGTGGGGCACCTTCTAAATGACTGGTGGGGACAAAGCCTGTGCAGACATTCTGGAGAAAAGTCTGGCATTGCTTGGTCTAATAAAGTATAAATACACCTTGTGATCCAGCTGTCCTGCTCCAGGGCACAGATCTCAAAGAATTTTCACACAAGCCTATAAGAGGACATGTATGAAGGTGCCTATGACAGTATGCAGTGACAGGGAGTGGGAGAAAACCTGGGTGTCTCTTCCTGGGAAAAGTTCATACTTGAAGATGATATGCAGGATTCAGAGGCTCAGGATGCCAGGTCTACATAGCAGCAATATGGAAAGATCTGAAATAACACTGCTCTTTGTGAAAAAAGTAGGAAATAGAATGAGATGTATGACATAAGACCATTTAAGTAACTCAGCAAACAACTGCATGCATTTTGCAAAAACACTTTCAAATTAAAAAAAACATATTAAACATAGAATATTTCTCTGGGGTAGAAGCTGAAGGAAATTGGAATGAAAGGAAATAAATCAATAAAATAAGAGAGAGACTCGGTATAAATGGATGTTGATGAAATATCATCAATCAAAAAACATGATTAACTCGTCCCTTTGAATTTGAGAATCAAAAATATTTAATGGCAATATTAAATTAAAAACAATTTCCATTTTCAATATAAGGCAACTGAAAGTGGCGGAGGTTAAGTAACTTGCCCCAGATCACAAAGCGTGTTTGTAATATAGCTGGGATTTAAACTATTAATAAATTCTACTTGAATGCATAATGTTCTTTTTAAATAAAGATGCTATTAATAATACTCTTTGTGGGAGGATGAGAAAATACACAAAAGCAAAAAGCAAAGAAAAAATATTTTAAAAACACACAATACTCAAATGCCAAAATATCACATGTTGGTGCATATACTTTCAGATTTTTTTTCCTGCTATATGTATTTTTTTGTTTTTTTGAGACAGAGTCTCAAGCTGTCGCCCTGGTTAGACTGCTGTGGTGTCACAGCTTATAGCAAGTTCAAACTCTTGGGCTCAAGCGATTCTCTTGCCTCAGCCTCCCAAGTAGCTGGGACTATAGGCCATTAGCTGCCACAGCACCCAGCTATTTTTTTGTTGCAGTTGTCATTGTTGTTTAGCAGGCCCAGGCCAGGTTTGAACCTGCCAGCCTTGGTGTATGTGGCCAGCGCCCTACCCACTGAGCTACGGGCGCTGCCAAAATACAAGTCCTTTTAAGTCCTTTTAAAGAATGGGATTACGTTTCTCAGAACATTTTGTAGCTTCAAACCATGTCCCTAACCCTGCCACCTGACCTATAGTATATCGACTTTGTATTTCTGCCTTATCTCCTCCTGTTAGACTGTGAGCTTCCCAAGGGCCTGGTCTGTGGGATCATCTTTGAATACACGTGTTGAATGAAAAGCTGGCACTCTTAGAATATCTGAATGGGGGGATCTTAGCAATTGCAAAGTCCAACCATTTTGTAAATGGAAACTCTGAGGCTCAGAGACTAGCTCAAAAATCCCTCAGGTAGTGCCACAGATGCCACAAGACTTCATATCTTTGAGTTTGTATTGCCCTGCATTTCCTTTCTGTAGCACTTCATCTTGATTACGTGAGATTTGCTCTATTGCTACAGGGAGCCCAGCTCCTTTTTCTTGCGTGGTAACTCACTGGTGACAGCTGGGAGGAGATGGCTGTGCTCCTGTCTAGGATTAATCCAGCCAAGGATTTAAACTAGGAAAGAGGGTTATCTATACCTGGCTGTAAGTGTTAACTATAGGTATTGACTTCTTTTCTCAATTTAGGGGGAAAATTTAAGGCCACATTCTAGATTTCCTCTCTCAAAGATGCCATCTCGTGGTCTGATTTGTGACAAAAGCCCCACCATTAGGTTTATGTCCCACCATTGGAGATATTCCTTTTGATTAAGAAACAGTACACAGAAATGCACCTGTGGTGTGTGACCACCTAGCACTCCATGATGGGGATGATGAATTGTCTCTGTCCACAGGGATAGGCTTATTTCAGCACAGGAAGCTGGTCTGGACAAAACTGCCCTGCATGAGGACACATAGGGCCCCGGGTAGAGGCTGGGGATGCATGGACAGTTGTGGCCAAAGGTGGGGAGGATTTAGAGCAGGAGAGGATATTTGTTGAGGACCAACTTGTAACTTTGCTTGGCGCCAGCCCTGTTGAAGATGGTGGTGAAATAGGCAATAAATGGATTAATGGGGATGCATCCCAAGTGATTTGCTCTTTTAAATGATACGCAAATAACAATAACGCTAATAGCTAACATCCCTCATAGCCACCATTTATATTGTGTGTGTGCTATACAGGTCCTGTGCTAAACTTTACACTGTTGGCTTGTTTAATAATTAGAGTTGGAAGGTACCATTGCAGATGGTACTTTTGTTGGCCCATTGTGTGGAACAAGACACCAGCATATGGTAGTTGTAGCTATTTATGTTTTTATACATTCGTTCATTTATTAGTTCATTCATTCCACAAATACTGAGATCCTGTCAAGTGCCAGACATGAAGACAAGCTGGGATCCAGAAATGAGTTTGGGGTGTGGCATTTGTCTAGCGGCAGGTAACAGATCATTTAAGAGAATACACCTGGCATTAGTAACCTAGTGACATAAATGCCACTCTCCCCCCATGTCCAAGCAGTATATCTTTTTTTTTTTTTTTTTTTTGTAGAGACAGAGTCTCACCTTATCGCCCTTGGTAGAGTGCCGAGGCATCACACAGCTCACAGCAACCTCCAAATCCTTGGGCTTAGGCGATTCTCTTGCCTCAGCCTCCTGAGTAGCTGGGACTACAGGCGCCCGCCACAACGCCCGGCTATTTTTTTGTTGCAGTTTGGCCGGGGCTGGTTTTGAACCCGCCACCCTCCGTATATGGGGCCGGCGCCCTACCTGCTGAGCCACAGGCGCCCCCCCCAAGCAGTATATCTTTTTAGATTGAGCTTCACCTCTATTACTCTGAAAGGACTTTGTCAAAGATAAAGATAATCTGGATCTTTGTCTTTATTTTCTTATAAAGTACTCTCTAAGGACTATGGTCCTGAGAAGTGTTCAGCCAAAGGTAGGGGTCCGGGCCAACTTTTCTCATTGGCATGTATAGCCAAATTTGAGGTTTGGGCTCCTTACACTGTTTATTTCTCTGAGAAGGTGGCCATTCTTTGCCCTAAGCTGATTTGGTCAGTGTGGCTGAGTGATGGGAACACAGGGTTTGAAATGACAGACCTTTGTTGAATCCCCTCTTGAAGTATTGGCTTTTTGACTTAGAAAAGTTAATTAGCACTCTCAGCTTCAATTTTTTTTGGGGGGGGCAGTTTTTGGCCGGGGCTGAGTTTGAACCTGCCACCTCTGGTATATGGGGCCAGTGCCCTACTCCTTTGAGCCACAGGCTCTGCCCTCAGCTTCAATTTTTTCATCCATACAATGGGGACAATATCTGGGTCATAGAGTTATTGTGAATACATGAGGATATCCGTGTAAAATACTTGACACAGGGTCTGACACTTTAAAAATAATAATATATGGTGGCCCAGTCATCCTCCTCCTCCAGGAACTGTGCTCTGATTAGCCCCACCCAACTCAGATGCCTTCTTTATTTTGCAGGCCATAGAACACATACAAGCAGGTCTTATTTTGTTACTTTATTGTTTGCTTGTTAATATTGACAAGCCATCCCAGGGCTGGCTAAGTCCTTGTTCACCACCCAGACTATAAATTCCTTCTGGGTAGGGACTGTATCTTCATTTCTTTTTTTTTGCCTTTCCAGATTGTATATTTTTATTCCAAGAGTGCTGCACACTGAATTTAAAAAATTACATATTACAAAATAGATCTATTAAGTATAGAGTGAAAGTTCTTTTTCCACTCAAGAAGAAGGGATTAGGGTTAACAATTTTATTTTTAATTCTTCTAGTTTTTTTTCCTCTTTGGGTCATGCTACACTGCAAATTGCCTTCTTTGCTTAGACTCTGTATATTTCCCCACATCAGTGTGTATGGTGCTATATCACCCTCTTCCTCAGGAGCTGCATTACAGCCAACCGTTTGGATAGAGAGCAGTTTATTTGACACTTCTCTAATGATAGTCAAGTAGGTGATTTCCATTTTTTGGCTATTCTGGACTGCAGTGATGAAAAGCCTCACTCATTTCACGTTTTGCACATTTGAGTGCTTCTGTAGAATAAATTCCCACATGAAGAATCATTAGGGAATTTCCACCTTTCAGCACCCACAGCCAGATTACCTTCTGAACTGGTTGCACCAATTTACCCTCTCATTAACTGTGTGTGAGTGTGACATGTTCCTTACATCTCCAAGGCTCTGGAGTCTGTCAGCCTTTTTAATCCTCAGGTGTTTGGTAGGTGAAGGATGATCTTGCCCTATTGTTCTGTTTTATTTTGTCCTTAGGCAGACCCCAGCATGGTATGCCCTCCCTCAACAAGCCCTGAGTGACTTTTCACAGCTTGCCCCACTCATTTTTGTTGGAATGGGACCCTGACGGAAAGAATCTTGGCTCTTCCATCAGCCTTGTGACTTGGGTGAGTCTCATGCTGCTCCTAAGCCTCAGGTTCTCATCAAGTAAAATGGGGCTAATAATAGTGCTGACCTCTCTGGGTCATTGTGAGGGTTAAAGAAGATGACACATATGGGGGTCTGTACGAGCACTCTGGATGCCAGGTGCCCCAATCAACTTTGGCATGAACTGTCATTATAACTATCATTCCTATAAATCATTATAACTATCATTCCTATAAATCACTGACTGGCCTGGAAATCTCAGTTTAGGAAACATGTTTGGGACCTGTGTTTGCTAACTCTATGTGTCATTTTGAATGAATTGCTTTCCCATTCTAAGCCTCAGTTTTCCTTCTTTGAGTGCCTTGAGCTGGATGTTCTTTAACCTTAAAATTTAGAATTTCCATGAAGACAGAGGAGGCTCACCCCTGCTTTCCTAGACTTGCCACGGAGGGGCAGTATGGGTCAGGGACTGGACCTCCAGGCTGCCGCAGATTCCGTGAATGCTTTGGCACCTCCCACCCCCCCATCCCCCTCCTTCTTTTTTTTTTTTTTTTTTGTAGAGACAGAGTCTCACTTTATGGCCCTCGGTAGAGTGCTGTGGCCTCACACAGCTCACAGCAACCTCCAACTCCTGGCCTTAAGCGATTCTCTTGCCTCAGCCTCCCAAGTAGCTGGGACTACAGGCGCCTGCCACAACGCCCGGCTATTTTTTGGTTGCAGTTTGGCCGGGGCCGGGTTTGAACCCGCCACCATCGGTATATGGGGCCGGCGCCCTACCGACTGAGTCACAGGCGCCGCCCATCCCCCTCCTTCTTACCAAAGCAGCACAGTAGCTACTGGGATTAGGAGCCTTGTCTGCTGTGCCTCCTGCCTGGGTGGGAGCCAAGAAGCTGTAGTTAATTGACAAGGTGCTGAGCCTGTTAGACTTGGGGTGACGAGATCTTTTCCCCTGGGGACCCAAACAGACCTTTTATTGGAGGAGAGCAGGTGGGAACTGAGGAAGCCTCTAGGCAGAGGGGAGTAAATACAATAGGAAGTGTGGGGTCCTGGAGGGCCCAGGCTCTGTGCTGGAAGTCAGGGCTGTGCTGGGCTCCTTGATGATGCCACTAACAACTCACTGTGCATATCCCTGAGTGTCTGTCCTTGACTCTGGCTTCTCTTGCTCTTTGAAATGATTCCCAATGCTCCTTAGTTTTTTTTTTTTTTTGTAGAGACAGAGTCTCACTTTATCGCCCTCAGTAGAGTGCCGAGGCATCACACAGCTCACAGCAACCTCCAACTCCTGGACTTAGGCGATTCTCTTGCCTCAGCTTCCCAGTAGCACCACAATGCCCAGCTATTTTTTTGTTGCAGTTCGGCCAGAGCTGGGTTTGAACCTGCCAACCCTCAATATATGGGGCTGGCGCCATACCCACTGAGCCACAGGCAGCACTCTTTTTTTTTAAGACAGAGTCTCTCTTGGTCAGCTGGGTAGAGTGTAGTGGTGTCAACCTAGCTCATAGCAACCTCAAACTCCTGGGGTCAAATGAGTGATCCTCCTGCCTCAGCCTCCTGAGCAGCTGTGACTACTACACATGCCACTATGCCTGACTAATTTTTCTATTTTTATTTTACTTATTTATCTATTTATTTATTTAGGCAGAGTCTCACTTTGTTGCCCTTGGTAGAGTGCTGTGTTGTCATAGCTCATAGCAACCTCAAATTCTTGGGCTCAAGCAATCTTCCTGCCTCAGCCTCCCAAGTATTGGACTACAGGTGCCCACCACAACATCTGGCCCACCACAACATCTGGCTATTATTAGAGATGGGGCCTTGCTCTTGCTCAGGCTGGTCTTGAACTCTTGAGCTCCTAAAATCCACCTATCTCGGCCTCCCAGAGTGCTAGGGTTACAGGCAAGAGCCACCGCGCCTGGCCTAATTTTTCTATTTTTAATAGATACAGGGTTTCATTCTTGCTCAGGCTGGTCTTGAGCTCCTGAGCTTAGGCAATCCTGCCTTGGTCTCCCAGAGTGCTACCATTACAGCCAGCGAACCACTGAGCCCAGCCTGCCTTAGCTCTTAAAATCATGGCTTGCTGGGACTGGCAAACTTTGCTAAGGCTCACCCCGGTCACTGTGCAGGCAAATGGCAGAGTGGCTGCCAGGACCAGTTCAAGTTTCTATTCATCTGCTTCAAAAACATTTATTGGGGCAGTAGATTTTAGCGGTTAAGGACCTGCTCAGACTCCACGGTTAGGTAGGTCTGGGTTCAAATCCAAGCTCTAGAATTCTTAGTTGTGCAACTTTGGAGAAACTCTTTGAGTTCAGTTTCCTGAAAAATAGGGAGGGTGACAGTTCTTTTCTGCATGGATAAGGTGAGCTTAGGCTTGGTAAGTGCCTGGCACATTGAAGGCACTCAATAAATACAGAAATTTTGACTGCTGTAAATGCTGCTGCTATTCCTACTGCTGATGCTGTTGTTACTACCAGTACTTTGGCTACAAAGGTGAGGAAGGTGGCAAAGAGAGTGAGGACTACTGTGCTGTCCAGGCATTGGTACTCTCATTCTGCTGCTCTTTTCAATACAAGCCCAAGGATGGATTCCCCATGGTTCCTGAACCTGCTGAAATTGTGTGCAACATTCATGCATTTTTTTTTAGGTGGAGGATTCACAGCTGTCACCATGGTCTTTAACCCTCAAAGGGTTAAGACTTAGCCATCTCAATCTAGGGCTTCCTAAGTATCTTGTCACTGTACCATATGGTCCATCATTTACTTAACACTTTTTTTTTTTAAGAGTTTCTGGTAACTTTAATAAATATTATTTTAATAGCAGAAAAGTAAACTACTTTTTCCAGATTCTCAAACTATTATTTATGAAGGTCAACAATTTTCAAGATAAATAATCACATGTAGTTATAGATATATATGTAGATAATTTAGCAGTGAAGATGGGAATATCTACTCATCAGTAACATGGGCAACTTTATCAAGTTCTAGTCACTCTCAGATCTAAGGCCTATTTATTTATTTGATAGTGTAACAACCCTTACGTAGCCTTTCCATTATAATCCCATGCTGTCTGAAGAACTAACTATTTTTAGTTGAATAAAAATATTATTTTTTTTCAAAAATAAAAAAAATTATTTTTTTTCAAAAAAACAACTATTTTTTTTTGAAAAAGAAAACTATTAGGCTGGGTACAGTTGCTCGCACCTATAATCTTAGCACTTCGGAAGGTCAAAGTGAGAAGATTGTTTAAGGTTAGGAGTTTGAGACCAGCCTGAGTAAGAGCAAGATCCTATCTCTACCAAAAATAGAAAAAATTAGACAGGTATAGTAGTGTGCAACTGTAGTCCCTGTTGCTCAGGAGCTGAGGCAGCAGGATTACTAGAGCCTAGGAGATTGAACTTGCAATAAGCTATGATGATGCTATTGCACTCTACTTAGGGCAACAGAGTCTCAAAAAAAAAAAAAAAGAAAAAGAAAACTACTCACCCTACTCCCTATAAGGAAACCTAACTGATGGCAAGAATTAAGAACTAAAGCATATAAAATCTGGTAAGTACTATGTAATTAATTTAAAATATAAAACCAAGTGATTATATTAAGGTCACAGATTGATATTGAAATGTTAAATTCTGTGTCATATTTTCAACCAAAAAGAAATTGTACAAAAGAGTGGTTCCAATACCACGACTTTGGATAATTTCTTTTTTTTTGAGACAGAGTCTCACTATGTCACTCTCAGTTGAGTGTGGTGGCATCACAGCTCACAGCAACCTCAAACTCTTGGGCTTAAGTGATTCTCTTGCCTCTTGGGCTTAAGTGATTCTCTTGGCTCAGCCTCCCAAGTAGCTGGGATTACAGTTGCCCGCAACAACGCCTAGCTATGGATAATCTTTTTTTTTTTTTTTTTTTTCTTTTTTTGTAGAGACAGAGTTTCACTTTATTGCCCTCGGTAGAGTGCCGTGGTGTCACACAGCCCACAGCAACCTCCAACTCCTGGGCTTAGGCGATTCTCCTGCCTCAGCCTCCTGAGTAGCTGGGACTACAGGCGCCTGCCACAACGCCCGGCTATAGCTATGGATAATCTTAATGATTAGAAATTCTTACTTTTTAAATATTCAATACTAGAAATCCACAACCTTTATGTATACTTATACAAAGGACACAAAGGTAATCCTATGTTATCTGTAACAAAGATATTTTTGGATCATGAAAAAAATTATTAAAAAGTGCTTTTTTCTTAACTGCAAGGATATGGAGTCAAAGTCTCTTATCAAGCTGATAATGATTAAGTTCAGGTCCAAGTTGCAGACGGTAACATCTGTGGTGCAGTACATGTGTTCATTCCTCCTTTATTCTTTGTAGTTTGTCCTAAAGAACTGAATAGACATGTCTTTTTGGTTCAGGGAGAACCAACCATTCAAATAACATGAGTTTCTTGTGCTAAGATGGCAAGGTGGACTTAGTGGGATGGGAGAGACATAGACTTTTTAAATACCCTAAATCCTTTTGCTGGCCCAGGATATGATGGTGGTGGTGAAACACTTTGTTTTCTGGTTAGTGCCACTGCTTGTTCATAAGGAGGTAATCCTGTGTCTTCTACAGAAGGTGGTGATGGAGACAAGACAGCCTCTTCAGGTCTTCTGAAAATGATGGAGGGAGGGTGCCTGCCCCTTCTTATGTAGATGGCTGAAGAGCCTGGATGTCGTTGCCTATTACACTTAGTGATACAAAGATAGTAACCAAGTAGTCCAAAAATAACCAAAAATACTCCAGCAGCAATTAATCCAGTAAGAAGGCCCATAACATCGATTTTCTCTCTGTTACCATCTGATTTTGTGGTTGGTCCTTTTATCGAATATTCCTGCCAAAACGTCATCGTTTTATCTTCATCCACAAAAATCTCTCTGGCTTCCTCATAATTACAAAGTTCTTCATTGCACTCTCTTTCTAGGTCACCAGGAGTAAAGAGCTCCAAATCAAATCTATTATATAGGAGGCGTCGATGTAAGAAAAAGTTTGCTTCTTCTTTTGATGTAAAGACTTCTTCTCCTACATGCTTAGAATCCTTTGGACTTCTCGTGCAATGAGGAAATGCCAAGGTAATCATGGGCAGGTGGCTGAGTAGAGTCAGAATTGTAAACATAGTCTGGCAACTGTGTCCCCTGGGACATGTTCCAGCTGTGCCCGGGCCGGACTCCCGTTTAGGTGTGGTTCGTGCGGCCGCCAGGCCCTCGGTCTCCGGCGCCCCCCAAATCTCAACGATGCTCTGGGCCTCGCTCTCCGCAGGGCGGGGGTGGCCCCCGTGCGCAGACCGAGGAAAAGCCAGCGGTCGGCAGAGAGGAACCTGGGGGACACGCGCGACGCCAGCTCCGGCGTCGCTCCCGGGAGCTACTTAACACTTTTATTAGAGTCAATTCGCCTTTGGTATCTAAACTCCATTCTTTTGGAAGAAGATTTCTATCATGATTTTAAAATGTGCATCACTTGCTCTAAATAAAACATGATGGCAGGCTTGGTGCCTGTAGCACAGTGGTTAGGGCACTGGCCACATGCACCGGGGCTAGTGGGTTCGAACTCTATGAGGCACTCTACGAGGGCAACAAGTGAGACTCCGTCTAAAAACAAACAAACAAACATGATGGCAGAGAAAAATAAGATGAAAACAATACAATATTTGTAACTTCTGGACCGTTCTCTTTCTCAAGGAGGGAAATTAACAGGGGTTGAAAGGTGTTGAGACATTTTGATCTTGAACTGAGAGGCATTGCTCTGAGACTCCCAAAGGATGGAAAGAAGTGTGAATAGGAGACCGGGTGTGGTGGCTCATGCCTGTAATCCTGGCACTCTGGGAGGCCAAGGCATGTGGATAGCTTGAGTTCATGAGTTTGAGACCAGCCTGAGCAAAAGCGATACCCTATCTCTACTAAAAATAGAAAAAAAAAAAAAAAAAAAACTGAGGCAAGAGAATCGCTTGAGCCTGAGTTGGAGGTTGCTGTGAGCTATAATGCCATGGTACTTTACCCGGAGCGACAGCTTGAGACTCTGTCTCAAAAAAATGTGAACAGGGAACCGCTGTATATCACTAGAGAGCCCAGGCCTGGCACATAGTAGGCACTAAGTAGTTGCTCGATGACTGACTGAATATGTGACTCACAGTTTCCTGTGCTGTCTCTAACTGTTGCCACCACATCCCTAGTGAATTTGACCATCTTATAGACATGGCCCTGATAAAGTGCATGTGGGAGACCCTATTCTCTGCTCTGCTACCTCCTGGCAGCCTCTTGTTTAGGCTTATGAAACAGATCAAATGAGACAAAACTTCTGAAAGGGCTCAGAAGGGTCGAGAGCTCACTACATTGGGAGGCGCTTCTATTATTTTTACTCTTTTCTTGGGGGCAGCTCGGGGGAGAAGGAGGTGGAGCTTGGGGAAGGAGGGATAAATCCAGGAACAGATGTTGCTGTAAGCCCTCCCAAGTCACTTGTGTTTTGTGAGACTAAGGGCAATTTAGAGGACTTGAAAAGTTCAAGGATCAAAGGCTAACGCTGAGCAGAACCTGTATAGGGAGAAGTGTTTCTGGGCTGGACGTGGTCCTTGCAGGTTAGCCTTAAGTTGCCATCTAACAAATCTGAATGATAAAAAGTGAGCAGTGATAGTCCCAGCCCTCTGTGACCCTCCACTTTTCAAAACAAGCTTTCACCCTGTTCCAGGCACTGGGCTAGATGCTTAACCCCTATTTTGCCAGTTACGTCTTCAACAGTCACTGTTCCCAGGGCAGCCCCCTATGACTGCACAGTGCATGACTCTGGGGCACTGTTCTTACTGTCATCTACAATGTCGCCTGGTGACTGTTCAGCCAGTCTGCATTCATGGGCCTGGGGAGCCATGATTATTACATGCAAGGAAACAAACTCAGAGTTTATATAAGTTGCCCAAAGTTGTAAAGCTAGTATAGGTGATAGAAGATTAGAATTTGAATCCAGGGAGCCTCTAATAGAGGCTCTTAATCACCAACAATACCGCTTATAGGAAAACAGAATGTGTACGTTTGTGTAGAAAGGACTGGAAGGGTATACGCTGGAACGTCAACAGTGCTGATCCTTGAGGAGGAGAATTATAGGCAAATTTTCCTTCTCTGTGCTTTTTGGTGTTTTCCAAAATGTTCCCCACAAACATGAATTACTTCTGTAACTGAGAAGAATCCAATGAATGTTATTTACAAGCTAAGAACCAAACAAGCCAAAAGATGCTGTGTTTATTGAGTCCTTGTTATGTGTCAACTGACATGTCTTAGGTCCTATTTCATTTAACTCCAATCACAGTCCACTAAGCAGGGTGGAATTATCCTGTTTTACAAATGAAGAAATGCAGACTCAGATGGAAAGCAGCCCTAGACCAAGGGGACGTTCAAAATGAAACCTGTTGTTAAGCCCACAGCATCCTTGGTTAGCTACTGATGTGCCTCTGTCCCCCACCCTCCCTGTCTTTACTGCCTTACTGTGGGGTAGAAATGGGGGGATATTTTTATCCTTTGTGTATTCCTCCACCCACAGGTCTTCACTAAATATTAGCTGAAGGAAGGAAACCATGACTGGGTTTGGAGACTGCAGTGAGGTGTGAGAACCTAAAGCATCATTTATCTGGTCCACACAATGCCAGCACTGGGTTGAGTGGTTTATTTTTCTTTTCTTTTTTCTTTTTTTGTAGAGATAGAGTCTCACTTTATCCCCCTCAGTAGAGTGCCGTAGCGTCAGACAGCTCACAGCAACCTCCAACTCCAAGGCTTAGGCAATTCTCTTGCCTCAGCCTCCCAAGTAGCTGGGACTACAAGTGCCCACCACAATGCTGGCTATTTTGTCATTGGAGTTCAGCCAGGGCCAGGTTTGAACCTGCCACCCTCTGTACATGGGGCCGGCATCCTACTTACTGAGCCACAGGTGCCGCCCATAGGTTGAGTGGTTTCTACCATCTCTCTGGGCCCTGACAATTCTGGGACTCTGGGATTATATATTTGATTTGATTTATTTTACAGTCAGCATCAAACAAGCCAATGACCTCAGGGGAGCCAGTGTGTGGCAAAAGCATTTTGATCCACTTGTAAATGGAGTGGAACTACTTTGCAACGTGGCTCTTATTAGGAGCATTTGGCTATATCTTGAGCAAAACCAAGTCTGCCCCGCTGAAACACTTTGGCCCAATAAACACTAGAAAAATTTAGGGAAGGGGGGGTGGGTAGAGGGAGGGGGATTGGTGGGATCACACCTGTGGTGCATCTTACAGGGGTATTTGCGAAACTTGGTAAATGTAGAATGTAAAGGTTTTGGCACAGTAACTGAGATAACGCCGGAAAGGCTATGTTAACCACTGTGATAAAAATGTGTCAAATGGTCTATGAAGCGAGTGTATGATGCCCCATGATCATATCAATGTATACAGTTATGATTTAATAAAAAAAAAAAGAAAGAAAAAAAATTTAAAATAGTTACTAATTCTTTTAGCACCAGATTTGTAAAAGGAGTTTTCCATGGATTTGGAAATTCCTTTCAAGGTTTTTCATTTGCCACTTACTCCTGGAATGCTTATACACTTGTTCAACAGATCTATTATCTTTGGAGCCATAGAGCCATGTTAGGTTTTTTTTTTTTGTTTGTTTTTTTGCCATTTTAGGTTTTTACACAAATGAGTCCTACTACTGTGTATTTCATTTCACAGATGAGGAAACTGAGGTTAAAGAGATTGGCAAGGTCTTATGCCTGGTAAGTGATGGGGCTAGGATTAAAATCTAACTCTGAAGCCTGGGTTCTTCCTTATCATTTAATAATCAGAAAAAGGAGCATCTATTTATTTCCTTAAATTCTAGGCAATTTCTTCCTTAACTGGGAATAGTTTCTGTCCCCACTGCATTGTTAAAGCACTTTTTCCTGACCTAAACTGTGGCCATTATCGCTTCTGACCTTGGATCACAGTTGCTTAGATCGATGTCTTACATCCTATGATTAGATGGTGAATGTCTAAAAAGGGAGTTTATGTCCGATTTTTCCCTCTGCCCAAGGCCTAGTACAGTGCCTGACATGTTAGGGGCACTCAGCCGACAGGTGTTGCATGTATAATACTAATAAAAGTAATAAAACTGAAATTAGCTTAACCCTTGGCTACTCAAAGTGAGGTTCATAGATAAGCAGCTCCTGGTGCTTGCTAGAAATGCAGAATCTGCTTATTTTTGTTTTTAAGCAATGGGGTCTCACTATGTTGCCCAGGCTGGCGTTGAACTCCTGAGCTCAAACAATCCTCCCTCCTCAGTCTCTTGAGTACCTGGGACTACAGCATGAGTCACCATCTCCAACTCAGAATCTGCTTTTCAACCAGATCCCAAGGTAAGAAGTAGCCCACATTACAATTTTATTTTTAAAAATTATTTTCCTGTGTATCTTGGGAGTCATGGGTGAGTAAAGGCTGGGCTGAGAGCCGCCTCACCATGAGATTGACTCTTGTGCTCCCAATCCTCCAGAGGCTCCTATAGTTTATAGGATAAAGTTCAAACTGCTTAGGCTAGAATTTAAGATTTGCTCAACTTGGCTGTAGTGGACTGATTCTTTGCAGTATGCATTGACTTTTCTGGCCCCTTTCCCTTTATTTAGGCTGCCTACTGGTCTGAGATGCCCTTTCCCCTGACTTCTTCCTTCCCATCCTTTCCAGATCTGGTTTAAATTTGTTCCTCTCATAGATATTTTCTTCTGAAGTATGAAGGCAGAGGGGACGAACAAGTAGGCCAAGGCTGAGAAGATCGGCTAAAATCCAGGTGACTTGTATACCTTACCTAATTTCTTCTTCACCACAGGCAGAAGGGAAAGGTGCGTTCTGTAATTTTGAATTTACAAATGTAGAAATTGGGGGTATGAGTGTGCAGAACTCACCAATATCACACAGCTATGAAATGGTAGAGTTAGGATTCAAACCCAAATCTGCTTTGCTTCAAAACAGTTTCCATAAAACACAGTATTGTCTCTAAACTCTTAAAATACTTCTAGGGTGGGGAATTGTTTGCTTGTTCTTTTGTAATGATGTCTTTACACTAAAGACGTCACTTGCCACTAAAATGCAAGCATCTAGAAGCCACAGATTTTGTGTCTGTCTGTCCCAGAGAGTATGAGCCTGACGGTACTGGTTAAGCAGATAATTTAGCATCATGTAACTTCATGGACTCACAGGCCTGTGAATCCGGTCAATGGTCATCTAGGAGGTACATTATCTCCTGATCATGAGTCTCTGCTATTCTCTCCATAGAGTTGTATCCTAACAGCTGTTGAACTCATTTAAGGGTCTGTTCCTCTTGTTTACAAACTCTTTGAGGCCAGGGTTAATCTTATTTGTTTATTTCTTTAGCATCCAAGACAGAACTTGGCTTATAGTGAATGTATAAAACTAGTTGTTGACCACATAACCTCTTTTTCATGTGCTTATCTCAGTGTCAAAGTCATAGTAGGTGCTGATTCCCCTATTTGTACTTGGATTCCTTTTTCTCCTTTACCTGTCTAGATAACCATGTGCCAGCCCCTAGCTCAGTTCCCTTCTTCTTCCTGAAACCTTCCCTGATTGATCCCAACCTCTCCTTTTTTATTTCTCATCAAACACAGCCCATAACAGGGGTCCTCAAGCTGCAGCCCTTGGGCCATATGAGACAGTGTGATTGTATTTGTTCTCGTTTTGTTTTTTTACTTCAAAGTAAGATATGTGCAGTGTGCATAGGAATTTGTTCATAGTTTTTTTTTTTTTAACTATAGTCTGGCCCTCCAATGGTCTGAGGGACAGTGAACTGGCCCCCTGTTGAAAAAGTTTGAGGACCCCTGCATAGAACCCTGCATGGGTTAATACAGAATGCCATTGTTAAGGGATGTACCTCTTGTCCCTTTGACATTGTTTAAACTCCGTAAAGAGGAGATCTGTGTCTTACCCAGGACAGGGCTTACCTAGGACTTCTAGCACAGGGCTGAGTGTGTAGACATTGCCCACTGATTACCCACTGATCAATCCATTCCAACTTCCAATGAGGGAGAATCTCCTGGCTTGGGCCCAAAGGTAGGAGCAGCTGGGATGAAACTGTTTCTTGTAGCACTTAGGGGTTCATCTTTGATGTGAAACTGAGTTTGTTCCATGCTTTGAACTCAGTGAAAACAGGTATTTCCCTGTAGAACACTTTTAGAAACTGAGTATTGGTGGGACTTAATGTGAAAAAGCCATGAAACTTTATAAAGGGTCGTAAAAAGAGCATATCTATAGATGGAGCTTTTGTACAGGAAGTCTCTATCCAAGATAATTTCAATTCTCCCCAAATTAATCTGAAAATTCAAAAAAACTTGTTAAAATTCTAAAAGTTAAAAAACATTCTGGCTCAGTGCCTGTAGCTCAAGTGGCTAAGGTGCCAGCCACATACACCACAGCTGGCGGGTTCAAATTCAGCCCAGGCCCACCAAAACAACAATGACAACCACAACAAAAAAAATAGCCGGGCGTTGTGGCGGGCACCTGTAGTCCCAGCTACTTGGGAGACTGGGGCAAGAGAATCGCTTAAGCCCAGGAGATGGAGGTTGCTGTGAGCTGTGATACCACAGCACTCTACCCAGGGCGACAGCTTGAGGCTCTGTCTCAAAAAAAAAAAAATCTAAAATTTTTTTGGCTTGTTTTTTGCTTTTGTTGTGTGTGTGTATATATGTGTATGTGTAGGTGTGCGAGTTAAATGAGCTAAAACCAAATATATGGAAGAACGTGGAATTTGGAAGAATAACCATGGAAAAAAAGTCCATATCAATCAAAAATAAAGAGGAATGGTAGGGGTGTGTGTGGGGGAAATGGGTGAACCACCTCTCTAGAAGTTAAAACCTGTCATAAAGTCATAGTAATTAAAAAAAGGAGGAGGGCAGGAAGAGATCAACAAGATTATGTAGCTTAGACAGAGAACCAAATATCCACAAGAATTTTTATGACATTTCAGTGTTTTTGGGGAAAAATAGATTATCCTATAAGTGGTATTGGGGGAACAAGATAGCTGTTTAGAAAGAGGTAAGGCTGCATCTCTCCCTCCCTTCCTTTCTTTCGACAGAGTCTCACTTTGTCGCCCTCAGAGTGCACTGGTGTCATACCCACAGCAACCTCAAACTCTTGGTCTCAAGTGATCTCTTGCCTCAGCCTTCCCAGTAGCTGAGACTACCAGCACCTGCCACAAAGCCTGGCTAGTTTTGGAGAGGGGGATCTCACTCCTGCTCAGGCTGGTCTTGAACTCATGAGCCCAGGTGATCCACCCACCTTGACGTCCCAGAGTACTAGAGATTACAGGTCACCACTGCGCCCAGCCTCTACTTTATTTCTTATACCCAAACCAACTCAGACAGAGCCAATATTTTAAATATAAATAAGTTATTAACATATTAGAGGAGGCTATAGATAAATATTTTTATGATTTTGAAATAGGAAAGACCTTTTAAAGCATGACTGAAGTTCAGAATCTGTTAAGAAATGTATTTAGACATTTCTATAAGGGTGCAAACTTCAAAAACAAAGTTAAAAGAATTGAGAGAAATATTTGTAATTCAAATCACAGTAAAAGGAACAATATTTCTAGTACTAAAAGCTCTCTTTAAGATCAATAAAACAACTTAACAGAAAACTAAGCAAATCATGTGAATGAGCAAATAACAAGCACAATAGACACCCAGTGAATAAATGAAAAATAAAATTCCTTTATAAAATTAATGCACATTAAAAATCAGCAAAATATATTAGGTGTATTAATCTGGAAGATATTTTAAAAGGTGCTTGTGCTCACTTGGCAAGGGTGTGGGAGAATAGACATTGTCATACACTCTGAGTGGGGGTATACCTTTTGGGTAGGAAATTGGATTATCTAATAAGATTAAAAATGAGTATGGCTCTTGATCTAAGTATTTGACATTTAGAAATTTATACTACTGGGCGGCGCCTGTGACTCGGTGAGCAGGGCGCTGGCCCCATATACTGAGGGTGGTGGGTTCAAACCCAGCCCCGGCCAAACTGCAACAAAAAAATAGCCGGGCGTTGTGGCGGGCGCCTGTAGTCCCAGCTACTCAGGAGGCTGAGGCAGGAGAATCGCCTAAGCCCAGAAATTGGAGGTTGCTGTGAGCTGTGTGACGCCACGGCACTCTACTGAGGGCAATAAAGTGAAACTCTGTCTCTACAAAAAAAAAAAAAAGAAAAAGGGAACAAAGATGGAAGTATAAGGAACTGCAGTAATATTCTCTCCAAATAGGAAATAACCTAATTTTCCAACAATAGGGGATTGTGAAATAAACCATGTAGCATTCACAGAATGAAAAAGCATTACATTTATTAAGATGGTAAGCTAAGTCAGCAATGGAATGATGTCCATAACAGAATTAAGTGGGAAAAAAAATCAAATTTCAGGAGAGAATGCTTAGTATGATCTGATTTCTACAAAAAAGTGTGTGTGTGTATCAGTATATTTACGGCAAAAACATCTGGGTAAATGTACACCAAACTGTTCATAATGGTTATCTCTGGAAGATATGTTTGTGTGAAGATTTTCACTTTGTTATTTATAATTCTTCTTGTAAAGGACAGATAATGCTTTTGTAATTAGAGAGAGAAACTGAAACTGAATGAGAGACAAAAGAACCAGCCACAGGCTATTAGCTGGCAAACCAGCAGGCTGGGTCATGGCCTTTCTGGGTCCCAGTTTATCCATGTACCAATAAGGGAGTTACATTAGCTACCAGCACCGCCCCCGCCCCCGGCCCTTCTCTGTCTCTGAGCCTTGTGTTCACTCTTTAGAGATGGACTAGAAGTCAGGGGAGAAAGTACAAATATGCTCCAGCTTCTTTGAACCCAGGACAAAAAGGCTTCACAACACTAGATCCTTCCTTCCAGGGTAGTGGATAAACCTGCCCACTGGCTGAGAGGCCTGGGTGTTCTAGGATGAAAGGCTCCCTGAAAGAACAGGGACAATTTCTGGCCTTGGAGAATCATATGGTAAAATACTGATATTGGGCCACTTAGGCCATTAGGCTCCGTGTGGTCCCTTTCATCCCCTCTTTCAGCAGCTGTTTGCTGATTTCCCTGCCCTCTTTTCTTTGACTCATCCCTTTGTTCTGTCCTTTGGCTGGTGGGATGAAAACTTTTCCTGTGTCTATACTGTTATGCCAGGTTTAGGTTGGGCCTGAGACCCCTGGATGGCTCTGCGTCACCTTCCCACTGTTTGGCCCAGTTTGGGACACATTCCTCCCTGAGAGGCCCCAGCTGGGACTTATGCCTGCCTTGTCTCCTGCATCTCCAGGGTGTCTTTTCTTCTCTTGCCTTTCTGTATCCTAAGAGCCAAGTGCACGTTGCCTGCCATCATGAGTATTGTATAACCAAAGGACTAGTCTTTTCTATTGAATGTGTGCCACTCCCCAGGTTCCAGCAAGGCGAGGCTTTGTCCTGTGTCTCTGTCTAGGTCTACAGATGTGCCATAACACAAGCCTGAAATTTCTGCCCTTTCTCACAGCTCGAGGGAAACCTTCCTGGTGGAATTTTCTGGAGTACAATTCTTTGCTCAACTAGGAGAAGTCCTGTAGGTCACCAAGTTGGGTGAGCTTGCTGTAGCCACACAAGAAGGTTCTTTGAGAAATTCAATGAAGAAAGGTATGAATGTGTTCAGTATTATTGCCTATGCTATCTATTTATCTATGTGTAGCCCAGATACCAGCTGGGGCCTTTCCACCCCTTGAATGCTAGGTGAGATCATCTTCTATCTCCCTTTTCCATAATCTGAAAGTTCAAAGCCCTCCCTTGGAGTCTTTGGATTCCTTGAGTGGGGTGGGGAGACTGCTTCAATCTGGCCTCTCCAGCCTCTTGGGCTCCATTTCTCTTGACAGCCTCCTCTTCTTATACCATATTGAGGCAATGATTACACAAGAGAAAAATCGCCCACGTGAAGGTGCAATGGATATTTATGCCCTCCTAAAATTCATATATTAAAGCTATAACCCCCAATGTGATGGTATTAGAAGGTGGGGCCTTTGGGAGGTAATTAAGTCATGAGGGTGGAGTCCTCATAAATGGGATTAGTCCCCTTATGAAAGGGACCCCAGAGAGCTGTCTTGCTTTTTTCCCCTCTATATGAAGTTATAACAGAAAGGTGGCCATCTGCTGCCTAGAAATGAGTCTTCATTAGAACCCAAAAACTGCACACCTTGATCTTAGATTTTCAGTCTCCAGAACTGTGGGGAATATATCTAAGCCACCTACTCTCCGAGATCTTGTTATAGTAGCCTGAATGACTCAGACACCAAGCATTTAGAACTACCCAGTACTGTGTTCTCTGATCTCCTCCTTGCCTCTGTCTGTTCCTCTTTCCCCTACCTCCCAGATTGCCCCAGGAGTTCCAAATTCTTTTTTTTTTTTTTTTCAGTTTTGGCTGGGACGCTGGGCTTGAACCCACACCCCTAGTATATGGGGCCGGTGCCCTACTCCTTGCTCCTTGAGCCATAGGTGCTGCCCGAGTTCCAAATTCTTATGTCTCTTTTAAGATGATGTGAGAATTCTCTCTTCTGGTAGCTTTGGTATCAGCTGTTCTGATGGGGAGGAGAGACTTGGGGATGGTGATGGTGAGAGATGGGTTTCATTTTCTATCTATAACTCTAAACAAGACATTTTCCCAAAGACACTTCCTTTCCAAAGAAAAATCTAGATTTTTTTCAAAAAATATGATTCTCTTTACCCTCTTCTTTTCATGTAAATAAATGTCCCATTCTTCATTTGACATAGGTTTTTGGATTGTTACTTTCATTGAAGGTCCCCACGCTCTGCTCCCCTTCACTGAGCAAGTCTTTATCAAACAGTTCTTAGATGTTTGTGGTTGGGTTGACTATCTCGTCAAGGAGATCAACAGTGGGTCAGGAAGCAAAGAGATTCAGTCCTTACAAGTCTATGAGTTGGATATATTTATTATTCCCATTTTACAGATGAAAACTCAGGCCTAACCTGGAACTACTAGTCCTTCCAATATGCCAGTGCTGATTCTTACAGCCTGGAGACTTGTCACACCCCTGGAACCTCCACTGTGGTGGTGTCTAGAGGAAGACCAGGAGGTGCTAGTTACACATAGGGATGGAGAGATGTGTGGGAGGGATTGTTCAAGAAGGAGGTGTTGTTTGATATTGCTACTTTCTTTCTTTCTTTTTTTTTTTTTTTAAGACAGTTTCACTTGTCACCCTTGGTAGAGTGCAGTGGCATCATAGCTCACAGCAACCTCAAAATCTTGGGCTCAAGCGATTCTATTGCCTCAGCCTCCCTAGTAGCTGGGACTCCAGGTGCACACCACAATACCTGGCTATTTTTAGAGATGAGGTATAGGTCTTGCTCAGGCTGGTCTCCAACCTGTGAGCTCAAACAATTCGGCTGCCTTAGCTCCCAGAGTGCTGGGGTTACAGGCGTGAGCCACTGTGCCCGGCCTGATACTGCTACTTTCAAAGAATGTTCTTGCATAAATGATTCCATCTTTGCACATTTTGAGAAGACAGGAGCTGAAAGGGCAGGGAAGAGCATCCCTTTTGTGGTGACGGTATAGCCACTGTGGGGCAAGTGTGCTTCAGAAGACCTGTAGTTTCTTTATTTTTGAGACAGAGTTTCACTTGTCACCCTTGGTAGAGTACTGTGGCGTCATAGCTCACAGCAACCTCAAACTCTTGGGCTCAAGTGATTCTCGTTTTAGCCTCCCGAATAGCTGGGATTAAAGGTGTCCACCACAATGTCCAGCTATTTTTAGAGACGAGGCCTTGCTCTTGCTCAGGCTGGTCTTGAACTCCTAAGTTCAAGTGATCAACCCACCTTGGCCTCCCACAGTGTTGGGATTACAGGCGTGAGCTACCTCGCCCAGCCAGAAGGCCTATAGTTTAAGAAGGTTATCGAGCTCTTGAAAGAGTAGGCCTGACTTCCTGCACACTGTCCTGAAAATGTGTGCTTACTCTCCTAATAGTTAGAAATAGACTCGAACTTTACGATTTTTCCAAAGAAATTTCAGAAGATGGTGGTGATCTGACTTTACTATGGAAAACAGCAGTAGCAACAGCAGATACCATCTACTGGGAGCTTATAGGTGGCAAACCCTATAAGCTCTAACATGCATGTTTCATTCAGGGCCCAAAACAATTCTAATTGGACATACAGCTAATTGTACCCATTTTTTCAGGTGTTGAAACTGAAGCTTAGAAAAGAAGCAGTTTCTTCAGAGTCACAGAACTGTCTCATTACAAGCCATGAGTTCATATTTTCCTATCTGCTATTGTGTTACCCTTGTAAGGCAGGCTACCAAGAAACCAGGGATAGTAGTTTCCACTTATTCACAGTTTTGCTTTCCACTATTGAAGTTATCCATGGTCAACTGAAGTCTGAAAATATTGCATACAATGAGGTTATTATTATTATTATTCTTTTTTTAGACAGAGTCTTACTCTGTTGCCCTGGGTAGAACGCCATGATTTCACAACTCACAGTAACCTCAGACTCCTGGGCTCAAGTGATCTTCCTGCTTCAGCCTCCCGAGTAGCTGGGATTACAGGTGCCCACCACCATGACCAGTTAGTTTTTCTATTTATTTATTTATTTTTTTAGAGGCAGAGTCTCACTTTGTCACCCTTGGTAAAGTACCACGGCGTCACAGCTCACAGCAACCTCCAGCTCTTGGGCGTAGGTGATTCTCTTGCCTCAACCTTCTGAGTAGCTGGGACTACAGGAGCCTGCCATGATGCCTGGCTATTTTTTGTTGCAGTTTGGCCAGGGCTGGGTTTGAACCTGCCACCCTCAGTATATGGAGCTGGGGCCCTACTCACTGAGCCACAGGCACTGCCTATTTTTTTTTTTTTTTTGAGACAGAGCTTCACTTGGTCACCCTTGGTAGGGTGCAGTGGCATCTCAGCTCATAGCAACCTCAAACTCTTGGGCTCAAGGGATCCTCTTGCCTCCCAAGAGCTGGGACTACAGGTGTCTGCCACATGCTTGGCTAGTTTTATAGGTGGGATCTTGCTTTGTCTCAGGCTGGTCTTGAACTTGTGAGCTCAGGCAATCCACCTGCCTCTGCCTCTCAAGTGCTAGGATTACAGGTGTGAGCCACCACACCTGGCCTAGTTTTTCTATTTTTAGTAGAGACAGAGTCTCACTCTTGCTAAGGGTAGTCTAAAACTCTTGAACTCAGGAAATACACCTGCCTTGGCTTCCCAGAGTGCTAGGATTATAGCTCCCAGCCATACAATGAGATATTTTGAGACACAGAGAGACCACATTCACATAACTTTTGTTACAGTATATTGTTATGATTGCTTTATTTTATTATTAGAAATTATCATTAATCTCTTACTATGATTAATTTATAAATTAAACTTTATCATGGGTATATGTGTATAGGAAAAAAAACATAGTGTATGGAGAGTTCAGTACTATCCCTGGCTTCAGGCATTGACTGGGGATCTTAGAACGTATTCTCCATGGATAAAGGGTGACCACTGTACCAAAAGGAAATTTAAGAAAGTGGAACAGATTCCACAGGAGATTCTTTATCCCCGCTGGGGGATAAAGAAAACCCATGTCTAGGTGTTATATACTAGTTTTCAGAAAATTTATCTTCCCAGTCAAATCCAGGAAAACATGTAATTATTTAGAGTTGAAAAGTTATCCTTCTGCACCTCCTAGCTGTGTGAAAATTAAGTCCTGGGCACCAGAAAAGGTGGAGGGAAAGGGGATGCTTAAGTCACAAATTCTTCTGTGATCTGTGGGTGGGCAATGCCAAGAACAAAAATGAGAAGATGGGGCATAGGCTAAGTTTTCACAGGATGGAAAAAATGGGGATGAAAAGATAGAATTAAGCCAGGCAATAAAAAGACACAACAGCTCTTGTTCCCATCACCACTCCTCTGCATATTTCTGCCTAGGAGGAGGTGGTCTTGTGCACAATGAGACCTCAAAGGTGGCCAGGGCAGCTCAAGTCACACCCTGAGGAACTGCCTGCCTTCTTATTTGTGTGTCATGGTAGTCTGGCTTGCCCCTCCACACGGAGCTAAATTCTCCACTGGGTCACCCCAAAGGGCAGTACACTCAAGCTTGCTAATTCTTCTGTCCCCTTCCTTTCTTGCAGGAACCAGATGTTCCACCCCCAGTTCTGAAAATGTCAATGAGCCTCAATGGATCATAATGGAAAATGGCCCCATTACTCACAGAGGCACGTGCGCAGGCCAAGCAGGTCTCACAGAAAAAATGTGCCTGGCATGGTAGTATTCAGAGCAGATGGATGGGTGAGGCCCTGGACCTCACTTTCCCAACCTCCCTCACCCTGATCTACTGGTTGTGATAGGAGGAGGGGTACACAGGATTGGTGGAGGTGTGACTGATCTGGAATGAGGCTTTGTGAACCATAAAGGAGCAGGATGCAAGGGGAGATAATGAAAAACACCAGCATGTGAAGTGCATTTGGCAAGAGGATTCCAGACTTGTTCTTCTGAGGTTGCTGAAGTGCACAAATAGAGGCAGGCTGGTGCTGGACAGTCCATCTGCTCTGAGGTCTTGCTGGCTTGGTAGAGGACAGCACGACCTCAGGAGAGAGTCTTGACCTGGCTTCTTGCCTTCATATGGCAAATGCACCATTATAGTGCTTGGACATTTTATTTCAGTCTCTCCTGATCTCCATCCTTATGCTGCAGGAATGTTAAAAAGAACAATCTGGTAAAACCAGCATTTGAAGACTGGGTTTATAGTTCTGCTTTTAGTTTTAATTTTAATGTTGTTAATGCATCAATCCTCTAGCAAGCACAGGAGCGCTTAATGGTGTCTCTGAGTCATTGAAAAAATAAGCGATTATTTGATGTGCATACATGCATCTTCTGGGTAGCTGTTTCATAGCTTCCAGCAGATTTTCAAAAGGGCCATGTACTGAAAAAAGGATAAGAGCCTTTGATTTAAAGAAAATCACTGTTGTGATCAGGAATCAGGTTGCATGCATGCTCTGAAAGCGTGAACAAACTATCAGAAGATTGGGCTTCAGTTCCCTAATGAACAATACAAATTTAGTAGTACCACATGTTGGTAATGATGTGAGTGAATGGCCATTCATGCCCTGATGGTGGGAGTATATATGGAACATGCTTTCTGGAAGGTAATTGAGTAATGTCATTCAAAGGCCTTACAGTTTTAAGAATTTAGTTTCCCTGAAATGATAATTCTAAGAATTTATCTTAGTGGCTAAATGTGCTAGCTCTTTAGTCAGACTGATTTGAGTTAAATTTTAGCATTGCTACCTTTTATTTATGTCACTGTGGCGAGTTACTTAACCTCTTTAGACCTCAGTTTCTTCATCTGTAAAATGGAGATAAATTCTTCTGTTTTAAGTTCTCAAGGGATCATTAAAAAAAAATAAAGTAAAATGGACATAATATTATTTATCCATAGGCTTTTTGGAAAGCTTAAATAAGATACTACCTGTAAAACACTTAGTACAGTATCTGAGACACAAAAAATACCCAATAAAATTTATTATTATTTAGATACAAGGATTTTATTACCACATTATTTATCATAACTAAATATTGGAAACAACCTCAAATATTCAACATAAGTGATTAGCTTAATTGGTACACACAGCTCAACTTGCGAAGATTAGGGAATACAATTAGAAAAGTGTTTATAATATGTTAAAAGATAATGAGCAGGCTACTAGATAGTATGGATAATATCATTCCATAGAAAAATGGCTGAATAAATATGTAACATTTCAGTGTTTATGTTTGAGGGACAGCTTTTTATTATCTTCTCTTTGTTCTTTTGATCACCTAGATTTTCTATACTAAAATGTATAGCTTCTTGTAAGAAGACAAAATTGATCCAATAAAAGTTACTTTGTGAAAAATTGGTAACAGATCTTAGTTGAAAAATACTCTATGGCTTTGAGTAGTTCTGGGAAAGTTTCTTCCTGTTGAATATGAGTTTTTTTCTTGTCTAGCTACTGGGAAACTCAAATGAAAGGGTGTGCGGAAAAGTGCCTTGTGAAGGGTGGTATGTGGCCCATGTGAAAAAACAGGGCTTCCACACAATAATCGGAGCTGTAATGCAGGAGGACTCAGGAGGCCTCACTGTCTGGATTTTGAGAATATGCCTGTAGCCCTGGGCGAAAGGCTCATTGTGATTAACTCTGGGGAACTTCGTATGGATTGAGAATGAAAGGTACAGAGACTTTCAGCCACGAAAATTGGTCTGTGGTCAGGATCCCAAGTTTAATCTCTGTGAAACTGATGGGCAAGTGTGGCCCTGCTTACTAATTAGAAAGCAACAATGTAATTGATCAAATCAATTCCCTTCATGATGCAAAGCCAAAGAACCCAGGGACAGCTTGAGCTTGGAGGAGCCTCCAGAAAGCTGGGGAAAGTGAATCCTTCTCTGAAATGTTAATTGGTTAATCTAAATTGCTTTGCTAATCGCTGGCTCCTTTCTCAGTAACAGATAATATGGTGACGGCAACATAGCTCCGTGTCCTTCACATGGCCAGACTCTGGACTGGGGTGATTTAAATTGTGCTCATTCATTTCTTTCCTGGACTTACAGCAAGCATTAAACTTCATCAGGCTTAAAGAGCCTTGGGAAAGCCTTCTGGAAAGAAGCAAAGTCATAGCCAGGTCCCTCATTTCATTTATGAATAGCTTTACCGTTAATTTGAAAGCCAGTGTATTAAGAAAGGAATGTAAAAGGAAAACCATTAGAAGAAATGAGGCTTATTGCAGCACTCAAGTGTTGAGACTAACATTTTCAATCTATTTAATGCAGATCAAAGGAAGAGGCTGCTTTGGTTGCATGCATAAGCATGGGATTTGGGAGAAGAGAGAGCAGGCTACAAGCTGAGCTCTGCCACTCACGAACCCCGAGAACTTGGGTCAATTATTTTACCTTTCTGAGCTTGGGTTTTCTTATTTGTACAATGGAGAGAACTATACCATCTTCAAAGGGTTATGAAGATTAAATAAGATAACATACTGAAACACCTAGCTCAATGCTGGGGACATAGTAAGTGTTCAGTAAATATTAGTTCTCCATCAGTGTCTTGCCCTCTGAGGAAAGCACATGTATCTTAATCTAGCTGTCTGTGCTATTGGATTTCAAGGCCATTCTAAACAAAGTAACCTGTGGGCTTTCCATAATTTATGCCATGTTTATGTGTGAGCTCTGATTTTTTTTAAAGTTCTGATTTTTTTAGGATATAAAAGTATAAGTTTATTTTATATTAGACAGAGGAAGGAGAGTGGGGGGAAGAGATGAGAGAGAACGGAGCAGAAAGCAGGGAGTGAGAGAAAGGAAGATGGGGGTGAGGTGAAAAGGAGGGCGAGAATGGCTTGGCTTCCTAAGGAAGAAAGGAAGAATGCCGGTCCAGTTCTGATTCTTAAGAGGAGGCACAATGGAATCTGGGAGTAGGAATGTATGTCAATTTTGAAAAAAACATATTTAATATTTACTATACTTTTAAAATGTGAAAACCCTGCTGTTTTTATAATCCACATCATGGAATTCAAATCATCTTGGCTGGTGGTATAAGAAAATCCCTGATAGCAGACGGCACTTTTCAGTTTAGAAAGAGGATCATGGGTTCAACAAGATAGAAAAAATGGATTTATAAAATGTCATTTGGGCAAAACATGTGACAGGCACACATTTGGAATGGCAGAGAGAGACTGGGGGAGATGGGGAGGGGCTTTGGGGGTAACGATAATCTTTTTTTTCTTATTTTGGGTGCTGCTTGTAGGGATGTGTTCACGTGAGAAATGACAAGGCTGTGCCCAATGACTGGGGCACTTTTCTGTAGTATGTCACACTTCAATAAAAAGTTTATTCAAACAAAAGTAAATGGCATACATTTTGTACAAATTCACTGCGAGGTGGGACACGTCCCAAAGATGTCTCTTATCAATTTATTAAGGAAGAAGGGGAATTCTTTGTCAATCCTAGATTAGGCTTTTCCCAAGATGGTCTAGATTTTTATATGTAAGAACAGAACACAATCTGAAACTGTCCTACCACCACCTCTCTTCTGGACCCCTGATGCAGCCTCACTGCTGACCTCTCTGTCTCCACCCTTAAGCTTCTATAACCCAGTCTCTACTTACCTCATGAGGTCTTTAAAAATGTAATTCAGATTAAATTGCTTTCCTTTCCAAATCTTTCCCATGTTTTTTTATTGCTCTTAGAGAAAATGTTAACCTCTCCATTGTGACCTACAAGGCTTTACAAGATGACCGTGCTTCCTTCCCACGGGACATCCTCTGTCACCCCTCTCTTCCTCCCTCTTTCCACTCCAGCACTCTGACTGCCATGTTCACCATCAACCATGTCAAAAGCATTCCTACCTCAGGGCCTTTGCATTTGCTGTCCCTGCTGTCAGGAATGCCCTCCTATCAGATCTCTGCATGGGTGGCTTCTTCTAGTCACCAAATTTCAGCCCACGACCTCAAACAGTCCTTCCCTCCCAGCCTTCTCATGCTTTCTCTTGGTCTTTACCACCTTGCCTCTCTTTAGTATTTCACCCCATTTTATTTCCTCTATAGTACTTACAACTACCCGATATCAAATTGTGTTTATTTTTGCAGTTTTTGGCCAGGGTGGGGTTTGAACCCATGACCTCTGGTGTATGGGACCGGTGCCCTACTCCTTGGAGCCACAGACGCTGCCCTCAAATTGTTTATTTATATATGTACTATTTGTCCATGTCCACCCCCCAAGGCTATAAGCTTCATGGAGGTGGAGGCTTTGCCTGTCTTGTTCACTATTATATCTGCAGTGCCTTAAAGAGTACCTGACACATAGAAAGTACCTAAAAGATATCTAGCTGTGTGATCTTTGTAAGCATCTCGCTCTCTGAACTTCAATTTCTGTGTCTGTAAAATTAGGTGAACAAGTCTCTTCCTCCATCCCCAGGGTTGCTGTAAAGATGAAAGGAAAGGAGACCATGTATGTGAGGCCCTTAGCACAGTGCTTGGCACGTGGTGCACATGGTGGCTGTGTGCTAACTGGGTGCTAATTGTAAGGCTCTGTTGTTTTTATGCCCATTGAAGGCCTCTCTCATTCATTTATCATGAGCAAGCAATCATCTTTTATTATGAGCACTTTGACAAAATGGTAACACAGACCAAATGAGAGACCAGATTTCTCAGCTCCATTCTGATTTTTCTTTGGCTCCGTGTTAGCCATTTTCTATGTGATGTGCAATAATTAACTGATTAACAGAGACCTTGTGCTACTTCAGATCATTCTTCAAAAGACACTGTGGATGGAATTTGTATCTAGAATGACAAATAGCCTGCAGGACACTGCACCCTCGTCAGAGAGGTAATAAATGAAAACACAGGAGCATGGCACTCAGGCCAGGAGACAGTGGCCTGAGAGGAAGCTGATAGTCACTGCTCTCTGCTGTAACAAATGTGGCCATTTGTTCCTGGGGTATCCTGGGTAAATTGTTATCTTTAGAAGTGTTTTTTTCTTTTTTAAGGCCTGCTTGGAAGGTTCAGAAGGGACTAGGACATTTCCACTTTAAGAATCTAAGTTCGAAAAGGTGAAAATAGTCTCTGTTAGATGTGATGTAAATAATTGAGCAAATCTTGGGTAAAGAACCTCATTGGTTGGTAAAGAGCTATTGATTTGAAAGGAAGAGAGAATCCAGAAGAATAAAATTGGAGAGTGAGAGTCAGAGAGAGAATGAACGAGACAGAGAGTCAATTGTGGTAGTAAGTCAGTCACCCAGGTAACAATATACTGATTGGAAGAAAATCATCACAGAGTTTGAGCTATAGAATGAAATGGTGTTCCGTTTTGTTCTTTTTAAAATTTTATCTTTTTTCTTGTGATTTCAGGAAAGAAAAGATTGGGAAAATTTGGGGAAAAATCAAATGAAAGGCAAATAAATCTCTTTCTCTCCCTAATCCCTGAAAAAAAAAAAATCCCCTAAGTAGGTCATACACAGTATTCTCAATCGTCTCAGCAGAGGTTTGGGCTACAGGAAGCATAAAAGAATTACGAAGCGTTACCTAGATAGGTCTGGTTAGGGAGAGATGCTGACAGGCGACACAGGAAGGAAGTCATCAAACTAACAAATCTTTAATCATGGCATTCAGACATTCAGGTCTAGGGCTCTTTCAGCAGCATCTTAGACCAGAGGAATTGCCCAGTAGGTGTATTTTCAGCCCCTGAGAGTTCAGGGCTAAGCAAAGATTAAGAGAAAAGTTTGTTTTTCTGGGAAAATATGAGCTGAATTAACAAAGAGAAAAAAATACTTGGTTATACGTAAGTCATTTATTTCTTTAACACTTGCTCTTTATTATAATATTCCTCTTTATCTCCCATGGAGATGATCTAATTCATATTTTTATTTTAATAAAGAGAGCTCTACAAATTGTTAATTACACATGAAATAAGTGAATACTTTTTTTTTAAAAATTAAAAAGATACCCTTTTATTACCATTCCTAATTCCAGGAACCACCTTCCAAGGTAACTATTTTTATCTTTTTGATTTACTACCTTCCAGTTTTTTTCTTATTTCCATACATATACACATAAAAAATAGAGTATTTGGGAAAAATGTGACATTTTCCACTGTATACAGCACTCTGAAACTTATGTTTTTCCCTTTAACAATTTGTCTAAAAGGTCTTTCTTAATTGGTATATAGATCTAATATGTTCTTTCCAACTGCTGCATCACAGTCTACTGTGTGGATGTGTCAGAGTTGATTTCCTTACTTGTCTATGGAGGGACCATTAGGTGGTTCCCAAGTAGAGCAGTATTAAAAAACCCACCACCTTTATTGAATAATCATTTACATACCATACACTTCACCCCTTGGAAAGTGTACAGTTGTACACTGTCACCACTATCTAATTATGGAACACTTTCATCATCTCTAAAAGACGCCATAACAGTCACTCACATTCCCCCTTCTCCCCTGATCTACTTTCTTTTTCTGTGAATTCGCCTTTTCTGGACATTTCATATCAATAGAATCAGACAGTATGTGACCTTTGTTTTTGGCTTCTCTCCCTTAGCATATCATTTTTAAGATTCATCTGTGTTGTGTCATGTATTGGTATTTCATTCTATTTTTTTGGGCCAAGCAATATTTCACCCTGTATATACCACCTTTTTAAAAAATCTATTTCTGTAGCTGATAGACATTTGGGTATTTTAACTTTTTTGGCCAGTATGCATACCCCTGCTATGAACATCTGCTAAGTTTTTGTTTGACCATGTGTTTTCCATTCTTTTGGTTCTATACTAGGAGTGGGACAGCTGGGTCCTGAGGCCCATGTTTAACTTTTTGAGAAATTGTGAAATTGCTTTTCAAAATCATTGGGCCTTTTTATATCGCCATGAATGAATTTTTTTTTTAAATAAGAAAGGGAAAAATGGATATATTTATTCTGAAGGCATCATTAACCATATTTGGAGCAGGCTAAAAAACACACTAACTTAGCACCATCCAGTAGAACTTTCTGCAATGATGAAAATGTTCTAAATCTGTGGTGTCCGAAATGGTAGCCACTAGTCATACATGGCTATTGAATAGTTGAAATGTGCCTCCTATGACGGAGGAACTAAAGTTGTAATTTTAGTTTTAAGTAATTTATTTTTATTTTTATTTTTATTTTTTTTTTGAGACAGAGTCTCACTTTATCACTCTTGGTAGAGTGCCATGACATCACAGCTCACAGCAACCTCCAACTCCTGGGCTTAGGCCATTCTCTTGCCTGAGCCTCCTGAGTAGCTGGGACTGCAGGTGCCTACCATAATGCCCGGCTATTTTTTTGTTGTTGTTGCAGTTCAGCTGGGGCTGGGTTTGAACCCGCCACCATCGGTATATGGGGCTGGTGCCCTACTCACTGAGCCACAGGCATCGCCCTGTTTTAAGTAATTTAAATGTGATTATCCTTATATAGTTAGTGGCTTCTATATTGGATAGCATTATCACTTATCCTCACTGTCTATAAAAACTCACAGGACTCAAAAAAGTCAAGATACTGATTAAGCGATTGGCCTTGCAGTGTGTACCTTGCAGCTCCAAACTAGTCTTGTCACAGACATCATAGAGCAGAATTTAGAGACTGCAATGCCTTAAATCTGAATTGCACCATAGTGAAATTCAGGCAGCTCTCCACTTTTGTACAGATATGTTTGAAAAGTTAGCATTTCATGTATCTCCTTTCAGTTCATTGGTTTAAAGAACTGTCTTTATTGTTTTGCTTTGTATAACAAGAGCAATATATACGTGGTACAGAGAAGGATGAAAAGAAAATAAAAACTGCCACTAATAATTGCTGCTAATATCTCAGGTGTGTGTGCATCTTTGTGTGTGATTCAGGTACATATCCATATGTATGTCAGTATGTGTGTGTGCGTATTGTTAAGAAAAGAATTATTCAATGATTCTTGTTAAAGCACAGTAAGGAAGACTTTATTAGGACCATTGAGATAGGTCTAGGGACAACTACAATGGGATTTGACAGGGAGGAAGCAGAGACTGGGCTCAACTCTGAATACAGCCTGGGAAAGTGGAAATTTATAGCCAAGGAAGCATGGTGGTGTCAATGGATGGAAACCTACTAAGATGAAACAACTGGAGTAAGGGGGATTCTGGCTAAACCAAATGGGATTCTTGCTGAGGGCAGAGCAGGTGACCAGACATCACCTAGAGGGTGGGGGAAGGATGAGGAACTTGATCAGATGTCAGGAATCATCAGAAATCGAGGTGATCAGATGCTAAGAGTGCGGGCTCCTTGCTCAACTGGCTTACCAGGGTTCTTACTCAAACTGGATTTTACAAGAAAGTGCACAGATGTGTCTATGAGAAGGTTCAGGAAGCTAAAGTTTGGTCATGCAAAGATTCTTTGTCAGTCTGTATTTTAGCGTTGGTACAAGAGCAGAAGTGAGATTGAACCAATCTTGTTCTTTCCTCACAGTTCCTCCTTATGTTTCTTGTGATTAAATTTTATTTATTTACTGAGAGTTCTCACTATGTGCCAGGCCTGTCCTTGGTAAGACCCCATCTCTGGGGGAAGACAGACATCAGAAAGCTCATTTCAGGCCAGCGTGACAAGGCTCTGATGGGCAAGGAGGGAGGAGATAGTAGCCACTGCTTGGGGAGTTGTGGAAGACAGCAAAGGAGACATTTGAGCTGGACATTTGAATTGGAAAAATTTGTGATGTTGAGAAAAGGAGCAAGGGTGTCATAGGGAGAAGGAACATCATATGCAAAGGCTTGAGGCATGAATGAGCCAGGTGTATTCCGGAAAGGAAGACAGCTTCTGCATGGCTGGAAAAGCAATAGCACGGGCCTGCCTCATCGTCTCTTAATTCTCCTGTTAACTCAATGAGATAGGTAAAACATTATTCATATTTTCTAGGTGGAAAAACAGGAGCTGACAGAAATTAAGTAAGGTTAATCCCTCTAGTGAGGGATTGGGTTCGGCTTCTGGTCTCTTTGAGTACAAAGTCTAGTATTAAGCATTGAGGTAGGTTAGACTCTGATTGTGAGGAGATGGTTCTGCCACTTGAAGGAGTTCATAAGTCACCCTGTGGAGAATATTCTCCTAAGTATCACGAGAATGGAAAAGCAAGTATCTGATGCACTTAACACTAATATGAAACCAATATACAAACAACTACATGCCTACACCAGAGGAAAACACAGTTAAATTCAAGTAGGGGGACATGGAAGAGGCAGAGGAGAGAAGGGAGGCCTGGTGTGCTCTCATGTAATGGGCACGATGTAAGGGTATAAGACACACCCCTGGGTGAAGGGCTCAATCACAAATTGGACTCTACCTAACAAATGCAAACAATGTAACCTAATTGTTTGTACCCTCATATTAATCTGATTTATTATTTTTTTGTTGTTGTTGCGGTTTTTGGCCTGGGTGAGGTTTGAACCCTCCAACTCCTAGTATATGGGGCCGGTGCCCTACTCCTTTGAGCCACAGGCGCCGCCCAATCTGCTTTATTTTTTAAAGAAGTCACCCTGTAGGGAACTCAGCAAAATGCTGGCTTGACTGGATCTGTGTTCTAGAAAGATTGTAGCAGCAATGCAAAGACAGTCTGTAAGCAGATTAGCAATTTACCTTGGTCTGAACAATCAACACATCTCTCTCACACAAACACATACACACGAGTGCGCACGTGCACACACATCCATCATGCTTCAAAGAAAGGGGCCTGTAAGAACCCTAACTTTTTGTTTCCCTCTCCTTTCCCAAATGAAAACTCATTGTAGCAGCCCCATGTTGTATGTTTATTGTAGATCATGGTGGAAGAAGATCGGGGTGGGAGCCGGAGGACACTGCCCCTTGGTGAGGGTACTAATCACATCTCACATGGCCTTGGTTTCCACATCTGTAAAATAAAATTCTTGGCATTTACACCTTCATATACCCTTTCCATCTTTAAAATTGTCTGCCTCCTAAGAGCAGTGGAACCTATTAAGGGATTCATCCTGGCCACATACTGTGACTTCTGGAGAGCTAAGATAGTCATGGACTGGCTGCCTCCAAATTTGGAGCCTTGAAGCCTTTCCTGCACCAGGCTTTCTAGGCATCACTGAGAACTTAACAGAGTCTTCTTTTGTTTTCAGGCTAAGCTGGTGGCAGCAAATAACCTAATTAGGACCTCAAAACCAGCTTGCCCAGTGAAAGCTAATTTAATTAAGGTCTTTTTAGTTGTTATAACTACTTTTTAATGAATCTTTATTACACTCATCAACATGAATCCCAAGCAATTGTATTATATGTTGGCAAATGACCCATTAGTCTTTGATTTTACTTCTTTTTTGCGTTGTTCTTACCTATGCCAAGATACAGATGCCTCTAGTTCATTTTTCTTCTTCAAAGTAATATTCAACCTTGAAGGCATGTTTTCCTTTTTCATTACCTATTCTCCGGGATTCCCCACCTACAGACTCCAGAAATAGGATATTGGAGTGATACGAGGGAGAAAAGTGTGGGAAATCTCTTCCCAGTGGTCTTCCACATCCACTGACATTTCCATCATTAATCACTCCAGGGCTGCAAAATATTGAGGTGATGTTAAGGGCTCCTGGTAGAAATGCAAACATTATTTTGGAGATAAACACAGAAAGCCATTATTATAAATTAACACCTCAGTGAAGATCAGCTCATCACACTAGCTAATTGGTCAATAAATGAGACTTCAAGAGAATCAATCACGGATGGAGTAGTTCGGATAGTTGTTGGTGTATAGAGGAGGATGGAAGAGAACCAAGAGTAAATTAGTTTCTACTCTGCACCAGACACTGGGCTAGATATGTTCATGTTTATTACCCACTTAATTCTCTTAACAACCTTGATATGAATGTATTATTATCACTGCTTTATAGGTGAGAAATGGGCACATGGGAGTCACACAGCTGGTAGGAGGGGAAGCCTAGGAGGCCCTTGTATTATGGGAAACCATGGGCTCTTGAGAGCTGTATCACCTGAGGTCAAGTGCACCCCAGGATGGAAGACAAACTTAACAGGACTCACAATATAGCCCGGGTGGTACTGATCTGTTTGTGTTCTCTGTGTCTTTTTTTGTCATCAGTGGGCAGTGCGATGTCATAGTATGACATCATCATGAAGAACACAGGATTTAGCATCAGGCTGATCCTGATTCAGATACTGGTTCCAGCTCTTTTCTGTGGGTATGGCTCTGGGGAAGTTGTTCAGATTCTCTAAGCTGTGATTTTCTTTCTTTCTTTTTTTTTTTTGTAGAGACAGAGTCTCACTTTACCACCCTTGGTAGAGTGCCATGGCGTCACATGGCTCACAGCAACCTCCAGCTCTTGGGCTTACATGATTCTCTTTTTTTTTTTTTTTTTTTAATTTTTATTAACCATAGCTGTGTACATTAGTATGATCGTGGGGCACCATACACTTGGTTCATATATCGTTTGACACATTTTCATCACATTAGTTAATATAGCTTTTGTAGCATTTTCTTAGTTATTTTGCCAAGACCTTTACATTCCACATTTACTAGGATTCACATATACCCTTGTAAGATGCACCGCAAGTGTTAATCCCCCTCCCTCCCCCTCCCTCCCCTCCCTTTCCCCCTTCTCCCTATTCTTAGGTTATAACTGGGATATAGCTTTCATTACATGATTCTCTTGCCTCAGCCTCCCGAGTAGCTGGGACTACAGGCACCCACCACAATGCCCGGCTATTTTTTTGTTGCAGTTTGGCCGGGGCTGGGTTTGAACCCACCACCCTCAGTATATGGGGCCGGCGCCCTACTCACTGAGCCACAGGCACTGCCCTAAGCTGTGATTTTCTTATCTGGAAAAGGGAATAAAAGCATCTTCCTCATATTCTATTTAAGAAAGTTATAGAATGTATGTCAAGCATTTGACACAAGGAAAATGCCAGTGAGCAGCGGCCCCTGCACTTCTGAACTGGTACTGGAGAGCTGTGTGGCTATGATGGGGAAACACCACCCAGAGAAAAGTGGGATCTGATCTTAACAAGTTGGTGGTTGTTAACTTTCAGTGTGTAGCAGTACTACCTGGAGCACTTGGGAGAACCCAGATCACCTGGGCTGCACCCCCAGTTTCTGTTTAGTTGTTCTGAGATGAGGCCTGAGAATTGTCATCTATGAGACACCTAACAATTAAATTCTTGAACTCATCCTAGAAAAGTGCTACACACCTCACTGCTGACTATCATCACTACAATCAGCTTCGAAGTACTCCCCTTGGGAAGCTGTGCACTGATGCCAGTGCCTAGTCTTCCCATTGAAGCAGTTTTGAAACTCTTTTTTGGAATAGCCATCAGAGCTATAGTAAACATGTGCAACAATAATAATGAACCCCACTCAGCAAGACACTGTCACTTGTTGGCATGAACACAGCCGTGAGACACTGATATACCAAGGTTATGAAACCTCACTGAGTTGTTTGTACAGTGTTGCCAACGTAAGTGCACGGTGGCAAGTTGGAGAACTTAATTGGCAGACCCCAAGTGATGACAGCTCTGATCATCAATCCAGAGAAAGAGTTTTCTAAAATTGCTTTGAGATAGGGATGAGGCACTGGTGTTGGTTCATAGCTTCCCAAGGGGAGAACTTCAAAGGGAACTGTAGTGATATACAGCAATGAGGTCTGTAGCACTTTTTTTAGAGTGAGTTTGAGAACTTAATAGACAAGTTTCTAGGTCACATGGATGCTGCTGGGCTGGGAACCTCATTTGGAGACGCTCTGGGTGAGGCCTCTCACAGTACACACTCCGTGATAAGCACAGATGGTAGGTTGGATCTCTGGGTTGGCCATGGGCAGAGTATTCTGAGCCCACCTGAGGCTGAGGTGAGTCAGAGAAGCAGAACTCTGGGTTCTCTCCTCCTCCCCATTTCCTACCCTGCCTCTCTGGTTTCTTGAGCCCTTGAGAGCCAGTCCTTGCAAACAGGGGCCAAAAATGTTCTCTTAATTATGATGCCTTATGTTTTTATTTATTGCCACACCAATTCCTGGGTCTGTTTGGGTTGAAGGCATATTTGTGGTTTAAATGGACCAATTTTATGGCCAAAAGTACCGATATAATTTGTTTTCACTGAGAGAAGGAGTTAGGCTCTGAGGAACAATTTTCAATTAATCTACCAGCCTGAAATTTTACATTTTCTGGAAGTTTACTATTTTGATTTAACAAATTCTTAGACATGTAAAAGAGACACTGCTTTCTATGATTCTTTTTATCAAGACGGGACAACTCACTAAATGCCAGTGAGACAATGAATATAAAAATTTCTGATATGATGCCTCACAATTAAAAATTATGGTAACTTATGCTATGTTTGTTGAACAAATATTAAGTGACAGTGTGCTTTATGCCAAGTTTTCTCCACTTTAGCAATATTGATATCTTGGGCGGGGTAGTCCTTTGTTGGGGGAGGACTGTTCTGTGCTGTATAGGACATTTTGCAGTATCCTTGGCCTCCCCCACTACAGGCCAGTAGCATACCCCCCAGCGTGACAATCAAAAAATGTCTCGGGACATTGCCAAATGTCCCCTGGTGCAAAATTTCCTTGATTAAGAACTACCACTTTATGTGAATAATCTTATTTCATCCTTACAACAACCCAATTAAATAGGTCTTATTAGTTTCATTTTGGAAAGAAGCAGGAACAGAGAGGTTGAGCAAAGGCCACACAGCTAGTGGTGAAGCAGGAGTGGAATTTGAACCCAGTCTGGATAATCCAGAGCCCCAATTTGGACCACTACTCTCCAGCTTCCTAGAGCACACATTTAAGAATGTTCAGAGAAAGGATTCCTCCCAATCACAGGCATTGTGGTAATTTCCTGTGGGAAGGAGAGAGGTCAATAGAGAGGGGGCTGGGGGGGAATGCCGGCCTTTTAGATGTATTTGTAACATTTCATTTTTCAAAAGAAGATGTGTAGCAAGTCCGGCAACATGTTATATTTGGGTAGAGGATTCACTGGTGTCAAATTATTTTTTTTGTACTTTTTGCAAGGACTGAAGTATCACAAAATTAAACAGCAAAATAATTTTAAAAAGAGAGATACCCAACCAGAAATGTTACGTAAAGTCTTGATATTTTTAGTACATGTGATCATCACACCTAGAACTCTGAAAACATCACTTGTTAATAGAATTTGCCAAAAACATAATATTAACAGGTACTTAAATATCTCCTCTAAAGTGGATGCCCTATGAGAAGCTTCAAGCTAATATCTGCGAAACATTTACTAGTGTTCGGCACCTGCTGAGTCCTTTTCATTTATTTCTCATTATGATTCTATAAGGTAGATGATTTTGGTCCCATTTTACAGATAAATTAACTGAGGCTTAGAAGGGTCAACGGTACAGCCAGGACTTCAGACCAGGATTGTCTGATTCCAATGTCCCTGCTCTTTCTAGTATTCCAAGCTGCCACTCAGACATTAGAGTCATGAAGAGCTGGAAAGGATGTCCCAGAAAAGGGAAGGTGCCAGACTTCTTCATCAAGATCAGGGCGCAGGATGACAGTGACAGGGCCAGGTGGCAGGATGGGCTTTCCTGGTCAATTCTGAGAATCACTGGTTGAAGCCAGGCACCTTGCTTAGTGGCATTCCCTTGATCTCTCGATCTTGCAGCAGTGGATCAAAGTTTACCCTGTCTCGGGCCTGTTCTACTTGCTAGTTCCAACATCTCTAGATTTAGTACAATCTGAAAATAACCTGATCTCTCCTTCTAGACTGACAGTTCAAGGTCAGGATTAAATTATAGCCTGACTAACCAGGACTCATTGACTCCCTCTCAAAAAGCCGCCTTCCCTGACAAAATTGGACCAGCTCTTTGCTTCTTGAGTGGTGCTCAATTGAATTTTTAATTGGTGAGGGTGGCATCTTGGATGGCCAATTTGAATTTTGCAACTAAAATGTGGTGCGTTGGCCATGCCCTTGTCTAAATATAGACAGTTCCCTGTGTTCCTTGGATCCACACAGGCCTCCACAGTGGGGAGGGGCTCACTTGAATGCCCAGAGGAATCCTTCCTTATAAACTCATCCCCCAGGGCCTCAAACTTGATTATCATTTCCCTGGCGGTAGCAACAGCATTTTCTTTTGTTTTGTTATGGTGTTAAATTGGGACATCAGTCCCAGAGCTTTGAACCACTGATGTGCATCATGGTGGGCCCAGCAGCCATGCAAAAGATCAAATCCATTTATACGCTATGAGTGACTGCTTTTTGTTCTTGGATTCTGGGTTAAATACACACATTCTGAGACTGCTGTATTCTCTAGCTTCCCTGGTGGATGGGTACTGCATTCCAAGAGATCAGCTAGCTAGCCATGAACTCTGGGAAGCTGACACCAAATTAGTTGGAAGGATTTGAAGCTTTCAAGCTGTGTTATCACTTCTGCGGGGAGCTGACTTGTCTGGTAGTTGCCTGAAACTTTTCAGGCCTCAGGCAAAGAGAAGCTATCCATATAAAAAGAAGTTTTCTTCAGCTATACTAAACCATATGTAGTAGGAGTACCAATTGCTACCCCCTTCCCAGAGAGTCATTTCATAACACTTGTCTAAGGCCTTTCCCATGAGTCCACCTTTTGATCTAACTGTTCAAAGTGAACTTTATCCTAAGGAAATCCAAAAGGGTAGGTGCACAAAAGATATTAATGGAAAAACATGTGCATTATAATTTTTTTTTTTTGAGACAGAGTCTCACTATGTCGCTCTTGGTAGAGTGCTGAGGCGTCATAGCTCATAGCAACCTCCAACTCTTGGGATTAACTCTTGCCTAACCTCCCAAGTAGCTGGGACTACAGGCACCCACCATAGTGCCCGGCTATTTCTTTTGTTGTTGTAGTTGTCATTGTTGTTTAGCAGGCCTGGGCTGGGTTTGAACCCAACAGTCTCGGTGTATGTGGCTGGCACCCTACCCACTGAGCTACGGGCGCTGCCATTAGAATATTTATCATAGCTAAAAACTGAAAACAAATTATACTCCAAAAGGGGATGGCTTATTTTATTTTATTTTTTTCCTCTGTGTGCTTTTTAAAATTTTGTTTATTTATTTTTTTTATTAAATTATAGCTATGTACATTAATGCAATCATGGGTAGAATGTGCTGGTTTTATATACAATTTGAAATATTTTCATCAAACTCGTTAACATGGCCTTCATGGCATTTTCTTAGTTATTGTGTTGAGACATTTATATTCTACATTTAGTAAACTTCACAACTACCGTTGTAAGATGCACCAGAGGTGAGGTTCCACCAGTTACCCTCCCTCCACCCATCCTCCCCTCTGCCGTTCCTCTGTGTGCCTCTTTAACATTTGTATAGTCAATAACAACTATCATAACGTTCAAAATAGGGATATATTAGATGTCATTTTTGAGCCATTCTTTGTCTTTAGAAATATCATTGGACTATTTTTTTTAAAGAGTAATAAATAACCTATTTCCAGGAAATAATACTTCTCTGTGCATTGTTCACTATAGGAATTTCTGCTGCCTGTCCCAATTGATCTCATACCATTGTGGAGTGACCAGGGTCAGACTGGAGATGAAATAGAACTTGCACTGAGGGTTGGGAAAATTCTCAACGTTATCAAGCAAGTTACAGATGTTCACTTTGTGAGGAGTTAGGCCATTTTATATTTTGACAGGAATGAAATGAATCGTGTGTGGAAATTTGAATGAAATGATGCTAAAATTCTAGGGATACTGTAAGATGTTCATTGATAACTACTTCTGGCCACTGCCAGAGTGTCCTTTGGACACAGTGAGCAATCCCAGTTTATTCAGTGTTACCTACATTCATGAGTTCTCTCCAAACCCAGGTAGGCCTGTCCAGGCCTCACCCTCTTGTCTTGAATATACCCCTGGTCAATTCCTCCTCTAACTGAGCAGGAGAGATTTCCTAAAGCTCCCACTTGCTTTGCCTCAACTTCTGTTTTCTTTTTTTTTTTTTTTTTTTTTTTTTGTAGAGACAGAGTCTCACTTTATGGCCCTCGGTAGAGTGCCGTGGCCTCACACAGCTCACAACAACCTCCAACTCCTGGGCTTAAGCGATTCTCTTGCCTCAGCCTCCCGAGTAGCTGGGACTACAGGCGCCCGCCACAACGCCCGGCTATTTTTTGGTTGCAGTTTGGCCGGGGCCGGGTTTGAACCCGTCACCCTCGGTATATGGGGCCGGCGCCCTACCGACTGAGCCACAGGCGCCGCCCAACTTCTGTTTTCTTCTAAGAAAAAGTGGCAGAAAATATGGGGCTGCTATATCACTGATTTAAGCATTCTTTGGGGGATGGCTTATTTTAAACATATAAAACAATGCTTTGTCTCTTTTATAAAAATTTCACCTGTCAAATTGGCAAAGATCAAAAAGTTTGATAACACACTTTGGGTGAATGTGTGGGCATCCTCAAATGTTGGTTATGAAAACATGAGTTGGTATGATTTCTATGGAGGACAACTTGATAATATTTATAAAAGTGAAAAATTTACTCAGAATAGTCTACTTCCAAGATTTATCTTACAGGTATATTTACTCATGTGAAAAAGACGAAGTATGTATAAGCATCTTATTTTGCAGTAACAAAATTTTTAAATAACCTACATCAGGAGTGTCCAATCTGTGGCCCATGAGACCCATGCTAATTTTGTGAGTACTTTTTTTCCCTTCTCTGTGGTGTTGCAATATTATGAAAAGTATGCAGGGACTTTTTTGTTGTTAATCAGCTTCCTTCCTCCTTCCATCTTTCTTCCATCTTTTTTTCGTTCTTTCTTTCTTTTTCTTTCTTCTTCTTTTTTGAGACAGAGTCTCACTTAGTCACCCTGGGTAGAGTCCCATGGCATCGTAGCTCAGAGCAACCTCAAACTGTTGGGCTTAAGAGATCTTCTTGCCTCAGCTTCCCAAGTAGTCTCAGCTACTTGGGATGTGATTAGGTTATGAGCGTGGCACCCTCCTGAATGGGATTAATGATCTTATAAAAGAGGCCTGAGAAAGCTTTTCTTTGCCCCTTCTACCATATGAGGACACATAGAATGCACTGTCTATGAGAAACAGGTCTTTACCAAACATTGAATTCCCCAGCCTCCAGAACCATAAACAGTCAATTTTTGTTGTTTATAAATTACCTAGTCTCAGGTACATTGTTACGGCAGCCCAAATGGACTGAAACAGTGGTATGAGTATAGGTGGCCTTTCCTTTCTTTTATATACCTTACTGTTATGTATTAATTATATTTCACTACTGAGAGAGAGAAAATTCTTCTCATTTTGAAAAAAAATACAAAAATAAAAACCAATAAGCAACCTGATAGTATGGTTTCAAACCAGGGGAATGGGCAGGGCTGTCACCAGCAGAGGAAGGGGCCAAAGTAGTTTCTAAATGTTCTAGGGCTAATAATTACAGAGCAGGGTATACATATTAAATAGGTAAAATTAAATTGAAAATGACTAAGAGTTGTTTTTTTCTTTTTGGGCTGTTAATAGTTTTTCTTCTTAAATGATAAATATGTGTAATAGTCCTGCTTTAATTCTGCTGAAACCAATTTGTATTCTATCATATTTTAATCTGACGTTTTCAATCACAGGTAGAGTATTTGCTCATTGCAACATGTGAAATAATATAGAGGGTTTAAAAAAGCTAATAGCCTCCTCCTATGCCTTGAAGTAAGCAAGTTAATAGTTTTTTAAAATGGGATTGATTAGATATTAATCTATGACTTGATTTTCTTACTTAGATACCGTAAACATCCCTACTAACTAGTAGATTAGTAGACACAGCTCTGACCTATTTGTTTTAACACTACTTTACATTTTGCCATTTAAAAAATTTCTTATTGCACTTGCAGTGAATAAATGAAGGAATGAATCAATTTCAGTGCAAGCTAAATGGTGTGATCTGAATTGATGGGTGTCTCCAGAATGCCGAAAGAAGAGTGGACTGAAATAAGATTTCAATTTAACAAAATTGAACATAATCAGGTTAAATCTAAAATACCAAATATTCCTTGTCCCAGCAATTTCACTTCACTTTCATTCAATTTGTTTTGAAAATGTGGGCACAGACATATATACTATTCATTGCAACACTGTAGTAAAAGCCCCCAGATAACCTACATGTTGATCAGCTGGGAAACTGGTAAGTAAAATAAAACTTTTAGTTCCCCAAAGTATAGATCACTAGGCAGCTGTGAACAAAAGAGCAGTAACTCTATACATTCTGACATAGAACTAGGTCTAAGACATGCTATTCAGTGGAAAATGTAATATTCACTGAAGTGTTTTTAAAGTGACAGCATTTGTAAAAATAAACAAAGTGAAAACACACATTCCATATGCATTTGCAGTCAAGTGTATGCACACATGTGTATATATGAATATGTATATTTACAAATAAACAGAAATATTTCTGAAAGCCCATACAAGCAATCTGGTGATGGCATTTACTCCTGGACAAGAGGACTGAGAGAGCTGGGTGGGTGTAACCTGAGATCTGATAAGGGCAGAATTTGTTTTGTTCTCTCTCTCTCTTTTTCTATCTTTCATATTTGAATAAAAGTCCATACATTATTTTTATTTTTATTTTTTAACTATTTTTTTATTAAGTCATCTGTACATAGATCATAAATACATTTATGCCATTATGAGATTCATGCATGTGTTGATTATTTGTACAAATTGGAGTGCTTACATCCTACTAATCAACATAGCCTTCACCTCATTTACCCAATTACAGCATTAAGTCATTTGTGTTCTATACCTGATAGATCCAACTTGTACTTGCAATATGCTCCATAGGTGTGGTCCCCCTACTAACCTTTCCTCTATCAACCCACTCCCTCCTTTCCTCTGTCCCTTCCCTTCCCTCCTTCATCCTAGGCTGTGGTTGTGTATCAGTTTTCATATGCAAGTGTGAGTGATTATAAATTGGTTTCACAGTAATACTGAGTACATTGGATATTTTTTTCCATTCCTGAGCTACTTTACTAAGAACATACATTATTTTTAAATAATCCAGTTGATTAAAAAAATAGCTACATGTAATCATGCAAAACAGTTAGAATGCATGATGGTATACTCCAGATTTCCTGTGGTCCTAAGACTAAAAATAGTTTTGCTTTACAAACAATTGTGCAAAAAATAAAAGTATAGAACACTTCACGTGCTGAAGTACATGATAATGTCCCAAGGTAGGCTTCTTATTCTGGGGGTGAGTTGTGGGGGGTGTTCCCAGAACTTGAACGAGAAAAAAAACATTGTTTTTATCTAAAAAACAACAAAACTAACCTTTGGCTGAAAGTCTGCATTTCCTTGAATAGGAATGTAGGCAACAAGCCACAGTAGAACCAGCAGGATTTGTCACCAATAGAAATCAGATTTGTAATATCACATTACATTTGTTGCAGGTATCTTGAAATACTTCCACTTGTCACTCCTTCAAAATTATAGCAGTTATTTATTTGACTTGCTGCTAGATCTTGTTTATTTAATATGTTAAAGGACATTTTTCTGCTGTATAATTAATTTGTTTTTCCAACATTATAATTGTATTTCAATATAATTGGCTTTCTTTGAAATCTTTTATCTTTTATTTCATGTGTCTATTTGAGAAGGGGCTTCATCAGATCGCCAAAGGGCTCTACAAGACAATAAAGCATAAGAACTCTTGTGTTAAGGTAAATTCTAAAGGGTTGGGGACAGGAAGCCACACATGGGCACTGAGGGGATGTCCCTGGAAGCACAAAGAAGGAGCCTACCACACTGTATTGATGCCAGGGGGTGATTAATGGCCTGAATATATGAATTGGAGATGTAATTTTTTTGTTGTTGTTCTATTTGGTGGATCATTCTCCTCCCCAACCAGCTGCCTCCCTGGAACTCCGCCTGGCCCTGTGCTGGTGGTGTGAGCCTGGGGCTGGTGCCTGAGAATGACAGTGAGTCCGGCTTGCCCTTGGTCCCATTTTAACCTCCTTCTGGGGCACAGCCAGGGTGCTAAACTCAGCCTCTAAGCGATACATGTTGGTTTGGCAGGAAACTCTATCTTAAAGAAGAATTTTAAAAAGCGTGCAAAGCCAAGTCCTAAATTCATCCCAGCAGGAGAGAGTGTGAGAGCTTAGGGGGAGCAAGATACTGTGTGCAGACACCCCTGGAAAAAGCTAAATGGGACTCCATGAGGAATGGTCCACTTGTATGTGCTAGAACAGTCTGTTTCTGAACATTTTGAACCAAACTGTTCATTGGTGCAACTTTTATAGTGCAGTTCATGTGCTACACCAGCCAGGGGCACCTGAATGTTCAAAGGGAGCTCAGAGGAGGTGCTGGCGGGTGTGGCTGAGCGTGTGCTGTTGACAGACTCTTAAGAGCAAAGCCTGCCGGTGAGGACAGATTCTACCGTACCCTGGGCTGACTCATGTTGTCATGCCAGGAGCGGTGATAATGGATGAGGTGAAGATGTCCCTCCCCCACAGCAATTCTGGCCTTACAAGTCCTTAAAACGCAGCTTACTTTCTTTTTGCCCAAAATCTTATTTTGCCCACTCTTCTCTCTGTCTCCTCTGTATTCTGGAGACACTCATCATTCAGATTGTACCACTTGGCGTGTGCTGAAATTGATCCATTCTTTCATTTATTCACTTATTCATTAAGCATTTAGGCCTGGCCAGCTGTGGAGTCAAATCCCAGCTCAGCCACTCACTTGTGTCAACAGGGCAAGTGAAATAAATGAACACTTTATTTAAAAAATTCAAACCAACATATACAGTAACTCCACCTTTCCACGAAATGCACACATGGAAAGGTGCATCTTTCCTTCCCAAATGGATGGCTACTTTGCTCTTGTATGAATCTTTCTTGGGACTATTGAGGCTGTTGCAGTCAGATTCTCTCCCCTCCTTGTCTCAGGCTCTGTCGTGAAGCTGGGGTACTATGGATGTCCCACTATAAATGCCCTATTTTAAGTTTTAAAATAGACATTGTTTTATTGTCCAAATTGAGATGCTTTTGAGAATCAGAGGGGGATATAGAACAATATTCATGATTTGATCACAGGCATAAATAATGAGTGTCTTGGGCAAATGGGGATGTATGGTCACTCCACTGGCGAACAAGAAGACACATTAGCAAAACCGGGGCACCTCTAGTTTTTTTTGGGAAATAATTTGATTAAAGAAGTCAAAGTCATCTTCATGGAAAAACTTAGAATATTATTGGCTTTCCTTTATCTTAGGGCTCTACGTGTATGTGTAGGCATTTTTTTTTTTTTTTTGGCTGAATTCAGGGAACTTTATTGATGTTACATGACAAGGTGGGGCTCCCTAGGCCCCTCCCATTCTTTAGGGGGTCTGGTGTGGAAACTGTGTTGAGGGGAGATTCTCAGTGAGGTGGGGGACTGAGTAGGCAGGGGCACCCCAGCAGCTAAGGGCCTTTCTCTTCCTCTCATGCTCTGGCTGGGGCTGGTGGTCTGGGGGTTCTTACTACTTTTAGGCATGTTTTAATTAATTAATAGCATTTCATTATTCCCTTCTCAACACCTTGGGCCTCTAAAGGTCTTAATATGATCTTGCTATAAAGTCACCAGCAGTGTTTCCTCCTTTCCTGCTTCTGCAGGGACCAACTCTGACCACATCCCTCCCAGAGGTGAAAGGGAGGTGTTCAGGGCTAGTAAGGTGGGGAACATGGGGACCACTGGCAATGCAAAGGTCTCCTCCAGAGGCAGGTGGAATGGCAGCCTTTCAATACAGAATGAAAATGTCATCCAGTTTCCAAGATCCTGCCCTGTGTCCATGCTGGTTTCCACCTATCCAATCTTTCTTCACCGGCTCCATGACTAGGCCCAGGCTAGCATTTTGGTTTTAGAAGACCAGTCCATGCTGGTATCTTTGTAATGGGTTTGTGGTAGTTTCAAGGATTGAGGCAAACCACTTAACCCCTCTAAGCCCTTTTATAAATAAGGAAATGGGCAAAACACCTATGTGATGGGCTGTGGAGGTCCAAATGGCAGAAAATGTCTGGCACATGCTGCAAGAATCATAGCTATCATTGCTGCTTGTACTGAAAGTCTACATGTCTCGAAGCAGAGGACAAGAACCCTCCCCTCCTCCAGGGATTAGCAGCCTGGTGGCACTGTTAAAAGTGTGCATGGCAGTCCTTAGCCCTACAGACAAATGTGACCAGCACTGCAAATCAGATATAAAGGGAGTGATTGCTGTCAGGAAAGGGGTGGGGACCAGGAAGACTTCATGAGAAAGGTGTCAGTAGAGCCAGATGTTTTCAGATAATCAGGATGTGGACATTCAGAGGGCAGAGGACGTTCAGAGGGTACACGGGTGGAAGAGGGAACAATACGAGCTCATGCACAGAGGAAGGAAAATGCAAGGTATATTTGGCAAATGGCAAACAATTCAGCGGGAATTAAATGCACTCCTAATTTGGTCATTCATTCACTCAGCTCATGTGAGCACCCGGGTTAGATAGAGCTTTGGTCACTGCTTACAGGTTCATGGTTGGTACATAGTAGAGGAGAAAGACAAGTCATGAGGTTGCTGGAAAGAGCCTATCCTAGGCTGTTTGGGTGTGGACAAAAGGTGTTTACTTAGCCTCAGGGGTCCTCTCTTTCAGGGACCCCAAGGCTTGAGGAGGGGCCCTAGCAATGTTTTCCTCTGGCCCAAGTTTTCAGAAGTAAGGTTTACTAACTGCAATTGGTTATTTTCCTTTTAAAAATATTGTTCTGGCTTGGTGCCTGTAGCTCAGTGGCTAGGGTGCCAGCCACATATACCAGAGCTGGTGGGTTTGAATCTAACCGGGGCCTGCCAAACAATAATGACAACTACAGCCAAAATAGCCGGGTATTGTGGCAGGCCCCTATAGTCCCAGCTACCTGGGAGGCTGAGGCAAGAGAATAGCTTAAGCCCAAGAGTTTGAGGTGGCTGTGAGCTGTGATGCCACAGCACTCTACCAAGGGTGACATAGTGAGACTCTGTCTCCAAAATAAATAAATAAATAAATAAATAAATAAAAATATTGTTCTTATTTCTCCTACATAAGGGAACTAGCTAAGAGTTAAGACACATATTGTTTGGGTTCTATTGAACATACATATATAGTTTGCTCTTTTCTTTCTGTGTAGCTAGGTCAGCACTAGCCAGAAGTGCTGTTGAATGAGAAAACAGCTTCTAGAAATATTCTCTCGCCCACGATGCTGGCTCACTGGTCCTGTGACATTAAGAGATAGGACCAGAGGCTGATCTAAGATGGAAAGTGTCCTGTGGTGCTGCCACCACATGTGGGTGGGTGGTGGAGGTGAATCTAGGTTTGAAGTGCATTCGACCAGAAACAAACTGTGGAAAAAAATCTTCCAAATTGATGTTTTTCCTCAAATCTGATAAAAATCTTAAAAATCATGGGACATTATCAATAATAAGTTATGTAGCTAAAAAAAAGTCTTCTGAAGTACCCGTAATAAAAAGAGAAATTTTGCCTTATCTTGCTAGAGGAAAGGACCCAATTATTTTTATATTCTTTACGTTCTCACCAGGATATCGCGCCTCTCAGTTGCTGAATGACGGGCAGCCACATGCTCTTCCTTTCCTCCTTTTCAGAATAAACTCTGGTTTCTCCAGTTCCTTCCTGCACTACCTAAAAATTGAGGCTCAGAGCCCCACAGCTCGAAGACCTCCAGTGATGAACCCATATGATTGCCTAGATTCAAATAGAGGTTTGTCATTGATCAACTGGGTGGCCTGAGGCAAATCACTCAATCTGAGCTTCTGTTTCCTTATCTGGAAGATGGGGACAATGGCCGTGCCCATTTGCTAAGCCTGTGGGGAGGAGCAAATGAGAGAGAATGTAGAGAGAACACTCATAGTGTTGAGCAGCACAGTGAGCCCGGCACATGGAAGACCTAATAAATGGTAGTTATTAGTATTATTATGAGACATGGTCAGTGAGCACAGTGACTGCAGAAGCATCCTGGGGGAAAGCAATTTCCCAGTGTGGCCCAGTGGACATCAGTCATTTTTACTAGCCACACACAGATCCAGGTAAAGGCATCGCTTGCATTGCAGAGCGTATTAGACCCATCTGTGATGGCACTGCAGCTACAATGCACCTGCTGGCATTTCTGTGGCCTGTTTTGCCCTAGCAAAGGTTGGGTGCCTCCATGACTGGTCCTTCCCCTTGTCCCTCTGACTCAGTCCACAAAAGCTGAGGCTGACACATTTCTCCATCCTTCTCTCTTTTCCTCCCCATCTCTCCTGTTTTGTCCTCACAAATATTTATTGTGTCTAGGCATCATGGTATATTCCATGATTCAAGACTTTAGGAGACACACAGTAAAATTTCAAAAAAAGTTTTGAAGGGGACTGTCATAGGGTTACAACGTTTTATTTTGTCAAGTAGAACATTAAAACAATACACACACGCACACACACCCACACACACACACATGCACTCTATTACCATCATTCCATCAAAGAAATGTTATTTCAGTGTCCCAAAATAGAAAGGACATAATCTTTAAAATAAAAGAACACTCATTTATATGGAAAACATTTAGTTTTTAAAAAAACACAGGCCTTTTCTATTTTTTTTCTCATTTTGCCATGAGCCAGTAAAAACTTTGGGCACCAGACCTCAGATAAATGTTGGAGAAGCAGTGTAGTAAAACCAGGTATAATATAACAAATGTTTATTGAGTGTCAAATGTGTACTCTGATAGACTCTACCACTTACTGTGTGACCTTGGGCAAGTTACTGAACCTCTCTGAACTCTAATTCCCTCACCTGTAATGACAGGGACAGTGATGCTTGCTCTGCAGAGTATTAAGGTCTTTGGCATGGGGAAGATTGGTGCTGTGCTGGCTGCCTAAGAATCACCTGGGAAACTTGTTAAAAATTGAGATTCTCAGTACAATAAGGAGAGAATCTGATACAACAGGCCTGTGGCAGGGCCCAAGAACCTATGCTTTTAAAAACAGCTGCTGCTAGATCAGTGGTTCTCAACCTTCCTAATGCTGCAATGTACTTTCATTGTTAAAAAGGCGTCGCAACCCACAGGTTGAGAACCACTGTGTTAGATTGTTTCTGATGAGCAGCTATGTTTGCTGTTGCCGTGGCTCCTGACTTTTGGGTTGGATATTCTGTCTACTCAACGTATGAGAATGTCTGGTGGATCGTTTCTAGAATGGACTCTTAAGAGCCCTCCTGAAAGGTCTGCGGGAGCTCTGGGAGGAATCCTCTTGGCTGTTTAGCTACCTCCTGCCCATGCCCTCTCCTTCTACCACCATCCTCCAGTGTACCACCACCTACCTATGCAGCTCTATCAAGAAACCCCAGGGTTATCTTGAATATATTTCTTTCTCTCCCTAATTCCCCAGCCCCTATGTCATTCCCAGCCATCCTCCAAGTCCTTAAAGCTATCTGCCTCCACCTCCACTACCCCCAGTCTGGTCAAAGTCACCATCATCTCTCATGGCCATTGTGAAGCCTTTTTCCAGTCCTGTCTCTAGTCTGTGCCCCACACTGTGACCTGAGTCACTTTTAAAATGACTGTATAGTGTCTTTCATCTGATTCAAACCTTGCTGTAATGGCCAATGCACATAAGATAAAAATCTAAAGTCCTTGATGTGCCCAAAAGTCCCTGCATGGCCTGGCCTTGGTCCATGCCTCTAGCCACGACTTGCACCTGCCTCCCTTCTATTCTCTGGGATCTGTTCATTCCTTGGGACCTTCAGGCATGTCCTTCCTTGTGCCCACAGCCTTCTTCCTCTCCCTGCCTCCTTGACTGAATTAGCTCCTCCACACTGTTTGGGGTTCTGTCTAAATGTCACTCTCTTAGGGACCTGTGACATACTCATCCCTGTTATAGAATCCCAACAGCATCTCACCCCCTTTCTTCAAGTCACTTATTACAATTTGAATGTATGTTTTATGTGTGTGTGTATGTGTATGCATTTTTCAAAGTACCTGTGTTCCCAATGAGAACAAAATTCTGTGGAACATAATTATTTTGCTCACCGTTATATCTCTGGTATAATGCCTGGACATAGTAGCCACTTAATAAACACATATTTATTTGGTGAATGAATGAACAAAGGATTAAAGATGTGGACTCATATCCCTAGAGAAGGACAAGCTCCTTCTCATTTTTCTGTTCTGGCTGGGGTGACTGGCGAAGTGCCCAATCCTGAGAGCCCCATATCAGACACAGTATTGGAGTGTGGAGATCATTTTGCCCTGAAGTAGAACATGTGTGGCGTGCCCTGACATTTCATGTGTTGGTCTTTTTAGGCAGTGGAAGAAAGACAGGGTCTTGCAACAGAAGCATCATAACTAGTTTTGACAGGATGGCTCTGGGTTTCCTGAGACCATTTGCTGTTGAGAACAGGTGGCCGCCAGGGAAAGGCTGTACATCTCTCTGTTGCAGTGGAGCTGATATGGGTCTGTTTTGACAGATTGAATTCAACTCTTGGTCCTATCACTTACCTGCTGTGTGAACCTAAGCAAGAAGTTTAACCTCTCTGAGCTTCAGTATATTCATCTGTGAAAAGGGAGTAGTTACTTCCCCCTCTCAGGGTTGCTGTGAGGACTAATGAGATAATGTCTGAAGGAGGCTAGCAGAATAATGCGTAGCGTGTCCAATAACAGTGTGATCTTGCAGTGTGAGTCTCCTGCAGGCATGTCTGTTTTAGATCAACAACCCAGTGTCTGGTACAGTGTCCAGCACATAGTAGGTGCTCTAGGACGTATTTATTAGGGATTTAATACATGGTCAAATGTGTTTTACTTCAATAGGAAGTAAAATCCTTTCTCTCCTCCAGAAAGGATTCCCTGTGTGTAAAAATATCCCCCTCACCAAGTACTTAAATGAATTGCTTTTCTTTCTTTTTTTTTTTTTTTGTAGAGACAGAGTTTCACTTTATTGCCCTCAGTAGAGTGCCGTGGCGTCACACAGCTCACAGCAACCTCCAACTCCTGGGCTTAGGCGATTCTCCTGCCTCAGCCTCCCGCGCAGCTGGGACTACAGGCACCCGCCACAACGCCCGGCTATTTTTTTTTTTTTTTTTTTTTATTGCAGTTCGGCCAGGGCTGGGTTTGAACCCACCACCGTCGGTATATGGAGCCGATGCCCTGCTCACTGAGCCACAGGTGCCGCCCATGAATTGCTTTTCTTTTGGGTGATTCTTATCCCTTGTTTTGAAATCTCAGAGCTGGAGGATTAACTTATTGTATTTGTCAGGTGGCTCTGTCTTGAATCTTTTCTGAGACCCTCACTGTTTCTTGAGTCCCTTGCCTCTTGAGCTTGTGGAAGTGGAAATTCATCAGCCCAAATTTGGATAAGAAGGCCAGAAAATCAAATCAATGGAGACAGGAATTCCTAGTTGGTTCTGGTACTACAGAGAACATAACTGCTTCTTTGAAATTGACCTTCATTTGTTTAGAGGGGAAAGCAGTTAGTTCAATAATGGCTTCCTGGTGCCTTTCAGCATTTAAAGACAGAAGAAAGATTTGGAGCAAGTCAAGGTTCCAATGTTTTCTAAACAACTCAATAAGCCCAGCTACCAGCTCTTTCTACAACCCATCCCTGCCTTAGCTCCCCGCACACTGCAGTGCACATCCTTAATAGCTCACCTGCTTCTTGAGACCCTGACCATGCCTTTTCCAGGTGAGTGGATGATGGTCTTCATTATAATACTGGGAAGCTAAAGATTCTCTTGGACATCCTGTCCATGGCCCATGCACTAGAAATACTAGTATATTCTTTTCCAATTATTTCCTGTCCCTCCCTAGTCTGATTCCAGGGGCCAAATAGAAAGGGCCTTGTTTGGTGGAGTCCCTCCATAGTCCTAAGTAAGAGAGCCCTGATCCCTGGTTCCAGTTGGTCTGGGGCCACAGGGAAAGGGTGGGGAGGATGTGGGGAGGGTGTTAGAAGTGGGGAGAGCATAGCAGGAGATGAGAGGCCTCTCTCTGCAGGCAGCCCAACTCTGCTCCCAAAATGAAAATAAAGGATTAAGGAAAACAAACGGGGCCCTTGTCCAGGATCCTGTAGAGGGCATGTCTATTTTCCCTCCTCCCCTGGTGGAATCCCAACCCTTCTCTCCCACAGAGAAAACAAACACAACTATGGAAATCTCATGCCATTCAGGCACCTGCAAGTCTATTACCTATTGGAAGTTACTTGTACCTGCACTTCTCTGCTTGCCAAGCACTGTCTTCCCCCAGATCTGCCTCCATTCCTTATGGGTGAAAAGCCTTTAAGGAAAATTTAGAATTTGGAATCTTCTTCAAATTCCAAAGGATTTGTTTCTACATGATGCTACTTTTATTTGGATGTTATTATATTTCAACTCAGAGGAAGTAGAAACCCACACCTCCATTTTTCTGGAATACTCTTTCTGAATTATGAAGAAAACATTAACTAGGCCCCTTTTCTATGTGAAGCTCTTGAGTATCTTTTGGGGTCCATCCCAAACCCAAGGCCTGGAGTCTGCATTCCTCACCTGTTGGATTTCCAGGGAGGAAGGACAACACATTGGGAGATCTCTGGGAGATCATGACATGCACCGTCAGAATGCTGTCATTGCAAGGAGATGAGAAACTAGCTCTGATAGCATCAAGGTAGCAAGAACCTCTTACTTTCTATTCTCTAGAAGCCCAGGACTTGAGGTGTTAGGGGCACGAGGTCTCAGAAGGGCACAGACAGAGAGAGAAGCGGGAGTGATGTGAATGAGAAGAAATTGAGGGTAGCTTGATGAATTGAAGGGCAAGTTCCAGAGAGAGGCCATATCACCCAGGGAGGTGGGAAAGTTTGGAGCTGTGGAGTATTTAGAACTTTGGCATGAAGGATGCTGGAGCCTGAATGGAGAGACCCGCTGGTCATTTATTCTCAAAGCCTGATCTGTAAACTTTAAGATCACCTAGTAGGCTGATTAAACAGGCAGACTCATGGAATCCCCGTGATTTGCTGAGAGTTGGGCCCAGACAGCTACATTTTTGTCAAGTTTCACAGGCAGTTCTGATACTTATTAAAGTTTGAGATCCCTTGATGTAGTTAGTACAACCTTCTTATTCTCCACTTGTGAGATCTGGAGCCCAGAAAGGCAAAGCGACAAGCCTAGAGTCACAGAGCCCATTAATGGCAAAGCTCAAATGGGAAATCTATTGCTTCTGATCGCCACAGCAGTGCTTTTTCCAATTCAACCTGCTGGAAGCCTCCTTACCTGTTTGGAGCTTTTCCCTTGCCTCCTAAAGCCAAACCCTGCGCCTTTGATCCATTCCTGCATCCTGCAAGGGCCCTCTCCTTTCTGAGTATGCTCTAGTCACAGCCTCTGCAGGCTGGCAGGCAGGGGCAGAAGGAAGAAAAGAAAGACTCAGTTCTCTTCTGAGCCTTTAGTAGAAGATGTAGGATGGCAAATGAGTAAAGGAGGAGGAAACACACATCTATACCCAGGGGACACTGGGGTTTGGTGTCCCAAAAATAGCTAACTATGATTGAGCATTTGCTATGCACCTGATACTATATTAAGTCTTTTCCATGCCTAAGTGCAAACCCCATGGATCACATATCAATTAGCCCCATTTTGTAGATGAAGAAACGGAGGCTCACATAGGAGTGGTCATATGCCCAAGATCATGTGGCTAGTAAGAGGCCAAACCACTTCCATGTACAACAATGATGTTTATAATGGCCCAATGCAGTGTGAGCTGTCATCTGCTGTTAATCCAGTAAGCTGCCTTTCCCTCAGACCTTGGGAAAGGAAAGCAGGCTTCTCTGCGGTGGGATGTGACTGCTCCTGGGGGTTTGAACTTCAAACCCTTTCTACTTAACACTTACCATTGAAAATATTTTTGAAAGCCATTAGCCCGCAAGCCTGCCTTAGAAAAGAGGACATGGAGGATAGGTTAAATAGCTTTTTAAAAAACCTCTCTCTCTATTTCTTTTTAAATGAAAACTCTTGATATGTTTGCTTTCTTTCTACTGCCCTTTTTCTCTTGAAAGCAATATTTTTTCCCCAGAATTTTTAGTGACACGAGGGATTTGGTTATGTTCAGTTTTTATACCCCAGCGTGACTGCAGGCATATGTGGTCTGTGGCATGTAGCAGCTGTCACCTCTTCTGATATCATGTTACAAAACTGCCATAATCACCTCCTTCCATTCATTTTTGTGGTTCCCCAAGGATTTGAGACAAAATCAAAGCACATCAGTGTCTCAGAGGAGGGACATGGGCTTCCCAAGCTATGTGGATATACCTCCTTTGAAGTTAACCTCCTAACCAGGCTGTGGCTTCTTCTTTAGAAAAAATCAGGCAGCTTTTTGAACCATTAAGTTAGTAGGACCACCAAACAAAAAAAAGGTGGACCTGGTTTTATAAGAGGAGAAGAATGCATTGAATGACTGGATTTGGTGTTTGTTAGCTGAAGGTGAGGGACAGATTTAATTCTGGGCATTCCATGAATCACTATACTTAGGAACATTTTGGAATGAAAACTGAGAATCTATGACCCTATAGTCACCTTCTTTTTCAAATCTCAAGCTTTAGATAACTTAAAGGCTGGTTGGAGGTTTGTGGCTATAACATGCTCTTATTAAGTGATCCTAATGGTAGTTCATTGATGTGACAGCCATCAGTGAAGGGAGGAGGGGGAAGAATGCAGCTTCTGCACAGCTCTTGAGAAGCATGGCCTCTGCAAGAGCCCTGGAAATGCTGAATGAACACTGGCTGTGTGTGAGCTGCCTCCCTGCTTCCCAAACACGGCGTCTGCAGTAACTACAAACTATTTTGTATGCTGTGTTAGTGACACTGCCTTAGCCGACACACCATTACTGCTGAAATAATGCTGGTGTGATGTGCAAGCCCAGTGTCCTTTTTAATTATTAAACCAAGGCTATCGAGTGAGTCATTTCACATACCAGATTTTCCTCTTGTGGTTCTATTTCTAGTGGCTAGTACCTTAGCGTGTTCCACTAACACCTGAGTTGGTTCTTAGCCAGCTCCCCAATCTGCAAAGCCTTTGCAGAATAAACAATATTATTCAATCTCCAAACACGCACAGGCTGCGTAAGAAACACAATCCACTAAAAACTTTAGCGTAAGCTCATCAGTAAACCCAAGACGTGAAAATGCCCAGTTCCCCTCTGCCAGTCCCCAACTTACCAAGTGGTAGAGCAATGAAGAAGGGTAGCCAACACAAGATGAACATGCCGACCACAATGCCCAAGGTCTTGGCTGCTTTCTTTTCCCTGGAGAACTTAAAAAGTTTCACAGCTATGGAACTCCTGGGGTTGTGGCCCTTGGCTTTGGTACTGCTGAGGGTGTCCTCATGAAAGTTCTTCGAGTGGATCCTCAGGGTCAGCTCCTTGGAATTGGACATCTCTTTCATGACTCCTGCCTCCAGGTTCTTGGTGGTTCTCTTGGCAACGATATAGACGCGGCAGTACATGACCAGAATGACCGCCAGAGGGATATAGAAGGAGCCCAGGGACGAGAAAAGGGCGTAGAAGGGTTCTTCAGTGACCCCGCATTCCTTGTCATCATTGGGCGCTGGTTCTTTCCACCCAAGGAGAGGCCCGATGGAGATGACTGTGGACAATACCCAGACACTGAGGAGCGCCAAGATGGCCTTCCTTCGTGTGACCAGCGTAGGGTACCGCAGAGAGTAGCGCACCCCAATGTAGCGATCAATGGAAATGGCGCACAGGCTCAGAATGGATGCAGTGCAGCACAGGACGTCCACAGCCGCCCAGATGTCACAGAAGATCCGTCCTAGCACCCAGTAGCCAAGCACCTCCAGGGCAGCGGAGAAGGGCAGGACCGTGAAGCTCAGTAGCAGGTCAGCGATGGCCAGGTTGACAATGAAATAGTTGGTGGGTGTCCGCAGGTGCCGGTTGCAGGCCACGGACAAGATGACTAGGATGTTGCCCACGATGGCAAAGAGGATGAAAGTGCCCAGCACCAGGCCCACAGAGATGGCCCTGGTGATGTCCAGCTGGGGCAGTGTGGAGTTGCTTGAGGTCTGGTTGGGGCCAGTGAAGTTGGCATTTTTCAACTCTCCCCAGTGGGCAGGTGCTGATGTGTTGTGGCCGGTGTCCAGATCGGGATTCATTTTAGAGTCCGCCCTCCATAGCCAGGGGGGTGATTGGGCGCGAAGGGCTGCGGCGAGGGCTCTTCAGCTGCCCCGAAACTTTGCTTCCCCCGTGGTCTTCTTCTCAGAGGCGTCCTCCTGGTGAGAAGTCATCTCCCCGGGCAGCCCAGCCCGGCAGCACGTCTCCTGCCTGCACCGAGCGGCTCGCTTGTCTGTCAGCGGGAGGAGGAGGAGAGAGGGGACCAGGCGGCAGCTCCAAGTTTAATGGTCCACGTCAGGCGCGCCGGGCCGGGCTAGCCGGGAGCGGAGCGGAGGAGGGGCGCCGGGCAGGGGCGCGCGGCGGTGCGGGCTCGCTGCGGGTCTGCGCACCGCGGCGCCTCCTCCGCCCGGCCAGCGCCGAGGAGGGTCTGCTTTCAATGAGCCACCTCTGGGCTGACTGCACGGCGGTGACATCAGGCGGGGGAGCCTGGCGCCCTGACTCCGCGCGGCACTAGGGGGCAATGCGGGTCCAGCCAAGGCGCCTGCAGCCCAGACGCGGTCACCGTACTCAGCCCGGAGGCGGGCCGCGCCTCCGCCGCTCCCAGGGCGAGCCCTCAGCGGGTCTGAGCGTGGGGGAAGGGACGGGGTGGGGAGATCCTTGGTCGCCCACCCCGAGGTGGCCCGCTGGGATTATTTCCCTCCTGTCCACTCCTCTATTTCCAAGGTGGTGTGGGGGTGCCTACCTCTAACAGGAGGAGCCTGGAGTCAGGCCCAGTATTTAACGGGATTTGTAACCTGTCTGACTCCTGGGAGAGGAAAAATTCTAGGGTTAGGAAGGTGAGAGGGACTTGAGTCAGGTTTGAGACCGGCCCCCATCTCCCCCAGTGCAACCTCTCTGGTTTCAATAAAACCTGGCTTCTCTTCATTCGTTCATTCACCCACTCACATGCTCACTCATTCATTAAAGGAATTGTGTTACTGAGTACTCAGCCCTGTTCTAGGTGCTGTGGGTGTAGCAAAGACTTCTGTCCTCTGGGAGCCTCTGTTCTAGTGACAAGAGAAAGACAGTAAAATAAATAAGCAAATTACTAGGTGTGTAATATGGTAACAGGTGTGTGTGTGTGTGTGTGTGTGTGTGTGTGGAAGTAAAACAAAGAAGGGGAAATGCAGTGGTGTGTGCTTATGTGATTTGAACTTGTAATTGGGTGCTTCGGTTGTCACTGGAGTGATATTTGAGTCGAGACCTGAAGGAAGTGAGGGAGGAAGCTCACTGACTCTCAGACTAGGGAGTCAAGGGAATAGGAGCCGTCCAAGCATCTGGGGGAGGAACTTAGGGGATCTTGGTTGTTTGTTTAATTTTTCATCCATGTTGGGCATTTAGCTGTAGGGACACATTCCCAGAGGTGGGTGAATGGCGAGAAAGACAGTACAAAAATGTAAAGGAAGAACCGTATGTTAGTTAACATTTATCCAGCACCTTCCTGTCCTAGACAGTGTGCTAAGTTCTTTTTGCATTTTTCCATGCATCTATGGGAGAAGAACTAGTCTCATTATCATTTCTATTTTGTGGATGGCACCAAGGAAAGGAAGTTTAACTCTTTGTCTACAAAGGAGAGGAACAGGGAATTGAACCCAACTGTGGTCCGTTCCAAAGCTGAGCATTTAGCTGCTTTTGTTGTTGTTCATTTGCTTCAAAATATTAAAGGAGTAGAAATACTTTTGTTACATGACTTGAGTTGGGGCTATAAATGTGTCCATCACCCAAATGGCACTTAGCAGTTATGACACCCCTGGGGCAAGGTAGGGGATGGAATGACCTTTATGGATGGAGCTGTCTTAAGTAGTAAATTTTGGGTCCTGAGCTAATGGTGTTGGGAGGGGACTTCCATTTATTGAACTCCTTTGGAGAGCCAAGCAGTTACTCATCTTTTATTTCTCACAATTCTTTGATAGAGGCAGAACCATTCTCCACTGACAGATGAAGAAATAGTGGTTCAGAGAGAATTAGTTGATTCCCAAGGTCATAGGCTAGCAGAAATGTGGCAGAGCAGTGGACAGAGGCAGCTGGAGATGGAACAGTAAAGTCTGACATCTCTTTTTCCTGTAGCCCCTGCAGCCTGCATTTCAGACTTCTCACCTCCCACCCTTGACACTTGTTATAACTTGATATTTAGCATAGGGGAGAGTGGAGGTCATTCAGGATGGGTTATATCTCAGCTCCGCAACCTAAAGGTATGTTTTTAACCTCTTTTTACTTCTGGTTTTCTTTTGGAAAGATGGCAGGTGATTATCATACACCTATCCAAGGGGCGGCGCCTGTGGCTCAAGGAGTAGGGCGCCGGTCCCATATGCCAGAGGTGGCGGGTTCAAACCCATCCCCGGCCAAAAAACAAAACAAAACAAACAAACAAAAAAAACATACACCTATCTAAGGTTTTAATTTTCTCTCACCAAAATGCACAGACTCCTCAAAATGCACAAAATACACAATTTCAAAGGGTGTCCCAGAGGTTAAGATACAGACATCTCTGAAAGTAAATTTTCTTTTCTTCTTTCGATTAAACTGGCCTAAGTTGTATTTGAAGATTTTAAATTAAGATATTTATAGGTTTAAAGTGATTTAGATCTTCAAGAACTCTCCAGATGCTGGTTTGATTATCTTCCCATTTTGGAGGTGATATAGGAGGCAAAGGAATTGACAAGCCATCATAGCTGGTCAGGTACAGATCAAGTTAGCATACTCTGTTTCCCTGGCCCACAGGAAGGTGCTCCTTCCACCACTGCGGACACTAGTGATTTGCTCAGTGGGGTGTGAGACTGTGGCTGCTTGGGCAGCCCTCTGCCAGGGGTCTTTAATTGCACTAGACTGTTTATTGCAGCTCAACTTACAATTGCCAAATTGTGGAAACAAACTATCCAGGAATGAATAAACAAGCTGTGGTGTATGTATACCATGGAATATTATTCACCTACTAAAAAAGATGGTGACTTTTGTATTAATCTGGATAGAAGTGGAACACATTCTTCTTAGCAAAGCATCACAAGAATGGAGAAGCAAGAATCCAATGTACTCAATTCTGATATGAGGACAATTGATGACCTAGCACATGGTGGGGTGTGGGGAAATGGAGTGGAGAGAAGGAAAGAGGGAGAGGGTGGGGGAATCATGGTGTGTGACACACCTCTTAGGGGTGGGACACAATTATAAGAGGGACTTTACCTAACAAATGCAAGCAGTGTAAGCTGGTCCTTTGTACCCTCAATGATTCCCTAAAAATTAAAAAAAATAAAAAAAGAAAAGGAGAGGTTGTCCTTAGTCCTGAGTGGCTCATGTCATGTAGTATGTCTGCAGATAGGGGCTGCCCCAGATGGTCTTTGAGATCCTCCAGGTTGTCATTTTCCCTTGCTGGATAAAGTGCTCCCTGAGGCACTTGCTGCCCTTTCTCCCATGCATCTTCTACCATGCGGGTGGGAATGGGGTGCCATACATTCAGTTCCCACTGTTCCCAGGTGTCTTCAAGTCTTGGATAATGGAGCTTCTCTTGAGCTGGTTTACTCCTGGGGGAGAGGGAGGAGGAGGAGAATGTTAATCATCTGGCACAAAGCTGGCAATTAGCATAAAGGCAGGGGAGGGGAAAAGGTAGGACAGAATGAACAGCAAGTTCCAAATCCACATTTTTTGATTGTGGTGGCCCATTTCTCATTTCTCTGGGCATTAATTTCACCAGCTATTGAACAGTTAGTGACATACCATTGAATTTACGGAGGCTGTGTCTACATAATCACAGTAACCAGCTGCAATGTGAAAACTCAGACTATCAGACATTTTTCTATGGTGACAAAAGACAAGGAGGAAAAAAAAGAGAGAATCTGAGATTCAGAGTTGGTTTATCTTTATTATGAAGGAGAATAGTTTGTTACCTTGATGAAGACTTATGCTGTGATTCGGGTATTGAGATGTGGAAGAATTTTTTGAGCCAGATCAAGAAGTTCAAAATCCTTGCAAATTTCAGACATGTTGTCATTTACTGGCATCGTCTGTGAAGACAAAACAAACATGCCACCGTAAGACAAACAGGTATTAGCCTTAATAGTAGCCATGTAGCAAGACCTCACTCAGCAACCTTTGCTAATGGTCCTTTCCTGGTCTTCCTTCACTGGAGATGCCTCTTAACCCCTCTGACTGATTTTTGACCCAGGGACTTGACCATTTGTTTAGGTGTCATGAGGATACAGCTGATATTTCATTTTCTCAGCACTCCCTGGGGCAGAGCCAAGCACAGAGCTCTGACTCACTCGATGCTTGGGGAAGAAGAACCTTTTCATTATCCATCTTATTGCATTAGAAGCCTATGATGTTGCAAACTCCCATTTCTGTGAACCCTCTAAGAGAAGCTGCCACTAAATTTGACCTGTGGGAAACTGAGGCTGTGGGAGCTTCAGGGATCCACTTAGGGCATCTGTGGGAGGAGATCTCTCAGCTGTGGTCATGTAGTTTTGCATGGTTCTCTCTCTCTGGCTCTGTCCAGTTTTCAATTAACCAAGAATATTCTCTGTAAGGCGGCATACTAGGTGCCAAGTCCATCAAAGATAAACTAAACTAAGCAAATAATAACCCAGCACTGAGGGTGCTGTGGGAGATGGTGAGCATGGTGCAAAACTTTTGGAGAGTGCCGGGTACTGCGCTGGGTACTCTGTGTGCATTTACTCACAGCTTCACAACAGGTCAAGGCAGGAATTATCTCCATTTTACAAATGAGAAGGTTCACAGAGGTTCAGTGACATGGTCAAGGCCATTCGATGTGTAAGCAGCATTGGTATTCAAAGCATCGTTGTTTGGCTCCAAAGCTTGCATCCTTCTCCCTATACCAGACTGGGATTAAAAAAAAAAAAAAAGGCAGCAGAAGGCTCAGTGTTAGCCTAAAGGAAATAACAGCAGAAAACAGAATGTGATCAGGGTCTTGAGTGAGGCAGAGGTCGGGGAGGGGATGGCAAGGTAGAGCTGTCTGGGAGGGAAGGTTCCACAGAGGAGCTGCTCTGGTCAGTCTTCCTGCCTCCCAGCACTGCTTGGATTCTAATCCTGCTTTTACCATTTAATAGCTACTAATGTGACTTTGGGCAGAGGAGTAAAGTGATTAAGAGCCTGAACTCTAGCATTAGGGTTTATGTCCCAGTTTCACCAATTTATTAGCTGTGTGTCCTTGGGAAAATCACTTAACCACTCTGGATTCCAGTTCCCTCACCTGTGAAATGAAGATACTAATAATCTCTACTTCATAGGGCTGTGATGGGGATTAAACATGACAGTGTGTAAGGTGCCTAGCACAAAGTGTGTGTAACAGTAGTATGATCAGCCAAGAGCTTACTAGTTGCCAGGCTTTAGGCCCCCCCACGTGCCTTATGTACATTATCTCATTTAATCACAATGATAATATTATGAGGTCCATGCTATTATTATTAACATGTTTCAGATGAGGATACTGAGGCCTGGAGTGGTTAAATGACTTGCCCAAGGTCACAGGGTTAGCAGGTGGCACAGCTGGAATACAAAGCATCCCATAAGTTAGGCTAAAAATGAAAAAGGAACCAGAAGAGTGAGGCATCTTTCTCATGAGGGGTGCTGGGGTCTGTGGGGATTCTAAGCAGGATTTTTGCACCCTCTGTCCCCTGGTGGAGGATGAGAAGCACTCTTTCTTCTGAACAGGGGACATTGGCTGTAGCAGAGGTGTTTCTTCTACCTCCAAAGGCAGCAGGTCAGAGGCACCTAAGAGTGAGAAATTTCAGCTCCCCCAGGGCAAAACTACTTTTCTGTCTGGTAATTATAGCTCGGTACTCTCTGGTGAGCGTGGATTCTCCCAACCCAGAACTTCCAGTGCCTCAGCACTCCCTGGTAAGTAGACAGTGCTCAGTAGCAGCCCTCTGCAGTAGGCTGGTGAAGACGAATTGCCAAGTCATCCAGGAACTGAATTGACATCACATGTCTGGGGAGAGCCTTGGAGTCCTGAGTTGGAGGTTGGGATGTCAGGGTATAGGGCCCCAGTGGTAGAACATGAAAGGCCTGCTATCTCTGGAACTGGAGAGCGGGTTTGGTTCATTCTCTCTTATGTCCCAGGAGCTATTCTGGTGGGACAGCGAAAACAGGTTACCCAAACCACCAATCCAAAGTGCTAGAGTTGAGGATGATGTGAAGAGTTTTCTGTTTTCTGGAATGACTCTGCCTGTGTCTCACCTGCTGTGGGCTTGCTGCCCAGGAATCTGTGGTGGTTCCAGAATTTCTCCAGAATAGGTCTATAGGGTGTGATCTGATTTGAAGGTGTATGTGCAGTTGTTTGCCCCATGACCTCCTCAAGATAGACGTCATTGTCCACATCGAAGTCCAAGGGCAGAGAGCTGATGGAGATTTTATTGGGGGCTAAAGTCCTCCCAAGCTGCCTTGGTATTACCATGACCCATATTTACTTTCTAACCACATATCCTGAAATCATCAAAGATTAAAAAAACAACAACAACAAAAAAAATCAACACAAAATCTCTTATGGCAATAGGCTCCTTACAGCTGGCTTTTTAAGTCACTTGCCCCTTTGGCTCCACTGTCATCAGTAAGGATCACAAACTATTAATGTGTCAGAAGCAGAGAACTTTAGAGACCATCTAATCTATGATATACAAACGATACCCTGTGGATCAAATCCAGCCAAGTTTTATTAGAAAGTAAAGTTTTATTGGAAGGCAGCTATTCCTATTTGTTTGCATATTGTCTAAGGCTGCTTTTATGCTATAATGGCAGAGTTGAGTAGCTGCAACAGAGACCATCTGTCCTGCAAAGCCTGAAATATTTTTTCTCTGGGTGCTTTGCAGTAAAAGTTAGTTAACCCTTCATCTAGTCCAATGCTCTTATTTTACACATAGAGAACACATAGGTTCAAAAAGGGAAAGAAATTTGCCTGAGGCAGAGCCAGCGTCAGTATCTGGGAGATTGACTCCACACCCACGACTATTCCTGAGGCTGCTTTCATTTGTTTCTGCAGCAGGGCACAGGCTTTGAGTGTGAATCTCAGCTTTAGCTGACCAGATATGTGACAGTGGGAAAGCTATATAAACCTTTCCAGCCTTCAGTTTTTCATCTGTGCCCTGGGGATAATGCTATCTGTTTCTTGAGATAATGCACATACTAGGTGGTTGTGAGAATTAAATGAGCTATATAGTCTGGCGAATGCTTAGGCTGGGGCCTGGGTCATAAAAACACTCAACAAAAGACCTCTACTCTACTCTTAGTATAGTGATGTCCACTGTAATTGTATATAAACACATGATTTCTTAAGGGAATGGGCAATCTTTACTGGTGGTTCTTAAACTTTTTGGGTCTGAGATCTTACTGAAAGCAGTGGGTATGTTCTTTACCCTGAACTTTTCCTGAATTACTTACCGGGGCTTACTCAGTGCCAAGTTTCTGGCAGGCCCCTTGATCAATTGATATCCACCCTACTACTTCTTTATGTTTGCTGAGCCTCTCTCTTGATAACTCTCTCTACCTCAATGTAACCCCTTTCACTTTGGAGCAACAGAACTAATCCAACGTTGTACCATTTATCACAGAGGAGAACTTGAACCGAAAAAAGTAAATTGATGCTGGCCTTTCTTGTCCTCCCAGAGTTTGTAGTCCAAGATGAATAACGGAAATGTGCAGCTGAGGATGCATAGAGAATAGTGTCTGACATTGAGCAGGGATGTGAGTTAAATAAAGAAAGAAAAAATTCATGACGCATCTCAAAATTCTCTATCCTTTCTCTTCTTCCTCTTTGTACTCTTTGAACCAAGCCATTCAATCCTTTTGGGGGATTTTCACTTGTGGCCACTAAGTTCAGAAAGGTCTAAAGGAAGTGGTGGGAACCTTGTCCTTGGGGGCATCTAAAAATTGTATCTGGACAAATATGAGAGCCCGATTTTGGAGAGGACAAACCAGGGCCCAGGGGAGCAAGGAAAGGAAGTGAAGTCATAAGGCGTTTCTGACTTTTCATCTCCATTCTCTGGCAGAGGTGACAGTATGGGGCCCTGGGAAGAGTGAGGGCATGCTGGGGAAATGGCATGTGGCATCAATTTTGGCCTCAGCTTCCTGAAGGGGGGAGGAGGGTAAGCAAGAGGCAGTTTCCTTTGCCCCTCCTCATTTTGCATGAAGGAATGCACGGTCAGGAAATGCCCAACATTTCTCAGATGTTTACTGGACACCAAACCAAAAGATTTGTAAGGTTGCTTTGGGAGTCCTGAAAAGATGAGGGGTGACAGAGGCAGGATCTTGGTTTTTCTGCTTTCTTTGGGGCTGCCATACTGACTGCTTGGGGAACAGGGAAGACTGGCAACTTCTATATAGGGGGAACCTGGTGTGGTAGTTAACTACATGATGTGAACTGCAAGTACCCGGAGGGCCTCCAAATAGCTCCCTTGCCCTTTGGAGTGCTATCCACATAGAGGTAAGCATTGCCTGCTTTCTTTGGTCCTTTTTGAATTAATTATGACTTCCTGAGTGTAGTTATGCAGAAGACATTGGGCCAAGCTGCCAAACTAATCCACATGCATCATCTCCTTTAAGCTTCCAAACCACACTTTTGTGGTAGATATGGTTAGTGCCAATTCATGGGTGAGGAAACTGAGAATAAGAAATTCATTAATTTGCCCAAGATTATTCAGAGATGAATTAGAGCAGAGACAATTTCTTTTCAAACTGATACTTTCTACTTCCAGATGCCTCAAATTTGGCTGAAGGGTGGCTTTGCTGCTAAGCAAAACTCCTGGAACTTCTGGGCAAGTGTCAGCAGACCAAAGACATAGATCTGAGGAGGCAGAAGTCATCTGGGGCTGTGTGCTACTGCACAGTGCAAGTATGAACCCTTCTCTAGGGTTAAATCCGAAGGTTCAATCTCCTCCTAACCCCTCCTTGGGAATCTCATGTATATCAGGTTTCTGCCTCAACTCTTCTAAGAAAGGTGGGAGATCTGATCTAATAATCACCTTTAGGGGCAGTGAAAGTTATTGTTCCATAGTGGTAACCAATTGTTGTCTATCTTTGAGAGAGAGAGAAGAGAGAATGAGATAGAGAGAGGAGAGAGAAAGAGAGAGAGAAGATATAAACTCCAAAGACAGCATGAGAGATGCCAGTTAGCCCTAAGGAAGTAGCTTATTAAACACCAGACGGGTTTCATCCAGACAGATCAAATTCTAGCTCCTGTGACTTCTTGGCTTTGTGACCTTGGGCAAGTTCCTTCATTTATTTAAACTTGTATCTGTTTATCTGTGAAATGGGGATTTTAATAATATTTTCCACATGGAGTTATTGCGAAGATTAGATTGAACTGTGCCTGGCACCTAGAAAGCTCCCAATAAATGTTATTTGTTGATATTTTTGCATAATCTTAAAAACACACAACATCTGGAGTATTTGGGTACAGATTTTCATAGTTGATCTCTCAGCTATCCTTCCAACCCTCTACTTACCAATTGATATAACTGATGCATTTTTTCTGATATAAATTGTGCTAAAAAAAATAGTGGCTGAAAAAGAACTATGTAAATAACAACAGCTATCCTTTGTTGAGAACTTACTGTGTGCTAGGTCTCTTCCTTCCTTCCTTCCTTCCTTCCTTCCTTCCTTCCTTCCTTCCTTCCTTCCTTCCTTCCTTCCTTCCTTCCTTCCTTCCTTCCTTCCTTCCTTCCTTCCTTCCTTCCTTCCTTCCTTCCTTCCTTCCTTCCTTCCTTCCTTCCTTCCTTCCTTCCTTTTGAGACAGAATCTTACTATGTCACCTCGGTAGAGTACCGTGGCATCACAGCTCACAGCAACCTCAAACCCTTGGGCTTAAGCGATTCTTAAGTAGCTGGGACTACAATGCCCACCACAATGCCCATTGATTTTTGTTGTCATTGTTGTTTAGCTGGCCCGGGCCAGGTTCGGACCTGCCAGCCTCTGTGCTATGGGTACCAAGCTGTTAGATGCTTTCTATACATTACCTCATTTTAACACCAGAATCCTATCAGGCAGGTAGAGATACATATATATATACATATAATATATTTGGCCTTCGAGTTATAACTGTTTAAAAAAAAGTTTTATTTTTTTTTAACATTTCAGATTAATATAAGGGTATATATGATGAGGTTACATTATTTGTGTTTGTTAAGAAAACTCTGAGTTGTATTCAAGTCTTTCACCTAGGAGGTGTGCCATATACTCCTACATTGTACTCACTAGGTGGGAGCTTACTAAGGTACAACTTTTGAAATTGCCACATCCAGAGAGCCTGGGGCTTGTTGGAAATATTTCTACATTCAGAGAACTCCCATAGAGGTTAGAGAGCAAGCTTCATGGGTGTTGGTGAGCTGGGGAGTGGGATATGGGGGGCAGAGGCCTAGTGAGCATGCTGTGTAGATGGAAAGAGAAGCCCAGTTGGGTTTAGCAGGCAGGGCAGCAGGCTCTTGGCCCATGATTCTTGGCCACTGGTACAGTTAGTGTCAACAGGAATTTTCCTTGTGTATCATACCAAAGAGGCTCATAGAATACAAACCACCATATCAGATGCTGACCATTCATACCCAGAAAGGCAGGAAAGGAAGGAGGGTCCATGTGAACCTCCATCTTCTCCCAGATACTACCGAGAGGACCAGGTCTGTAAGAAGGGGATAAAGAGAAGGAGCAAAGGGATTGAGAAGAAAAGAAAAAAGATATTCAGTCTGGAGGTCTCAAGTCAAACTGGGGAACTTATCCCTAAAACTATTGGATTGTTTCCAGGTGTGATAGCTTGGCCCTTTGTTTTTACTGCCCTAAACTTTAGAATGTTTCTTTGCTCAATCTGAGGGACTGCCCACTTTACCCCTTCTTGGCATCATTCCACGAGGAGCCTAGGAATTTAGACATATAGAGCTGGTGATCAGGTGAAGGTTTACCTATATAGCCAGTAATACCCCACTTTACAGTGCATAAGAGTTATGTAGAATGAGGCTTCAAATGCAGATTCCTGGGCTCTAGCTCTAGATGTTCTGATTCAATAGGTCCAAAGTGAGGTCCATGAAGTTATATTTTTCATAAGTAATGTAAGAAATTTGAGTGCAGAAGACCACATTTGGAGAGATAATTTATTTTAGTCCAATATCTACATTTTACAGAAGACACATGGAGGCCCCCAGAAAGGGATTGACTTGGCCAAGTGTCTCACAGAAAGGGTTTTTGTAGGATCTAGGTCTTAAACCCAGATTTTCCAATTGCCAGTTTAGCGGATCTTGCCTTCACTGGACCCATTCACACCATGGCCTTGGCCTCTCCTTGCCAGATATTTTTTTTTTTTTTTTTGAGACAGAGTCTCACTTTGTCACCTTGGTAGAGTGCCCTGGTGTCACAACTCACAGCAACCTCAAACTCTTGGGCTTAAGCAATTCTCTTGCTTCAGCCTCCCAAGTAGCTGGGCTATAGGTGCCCACCACAATGCCTGGCTACTTCTTTTTTTTTTTTTTTTTTTTTTTAATATGTATATATATATATATATATATATATATATATATATTTCTTGTAGAGACAGAGTCTCAGTTTATGGTCCTCAGTAGAGTGCCGTGGCCTCACACAGCTCACAGCAACCTCCAACTCCTGGGCTTAAGCGATTCTCTTGCCTCAGCCTCCTGAGTAGCTGGGACTACAGGCGCCCGCCACAACGCCCAGCTATTTTTTGGTTGCAGTTCAGCCGGGGCCGGGTTTGAACCCGCCACCCTCGGTATATGGGACCGGCGCCCTACCAACTGAGCCACAGGCGCCGCCCATGCCTGGCTACTTCTTTGTTGCAGCTGTCATTATTGTTTGGCAGGCCCTGACTATGTTTGAACTCACCAGCCCTGGTGTATGTAGCAGGTGCCCTAGCTGCTGAGCAATAGGCAGTGTCTAACCATTTCTCACATCTCTGCTTAAAGGTCACTTTCTCAGGGAAAGCTGTTGTGCCCTCCCCATCTCAGTCTAAATTAGGCTTTTTTGTTCCCCACTGCCATAAAACCACATCCCTCCCCTTCATAGCATTTACCTTGGTTTGTGCCTACACACTCTTCCACATGATTATCTATCACTGTCTGCTTCCCTTCCTAGGCTTCAGGGTCAATGACGGCAGGGCAGTGTTTCTTTCTGTTCATCTGAGGGCCTTGTAGTGTTTGGTGGACAGTAAGCCTTCAATAAATTATTAGATGGGTGATTAAGTGAGTGAATGAATGAATGGATAAAAAGGGTATGTTGATCTCAGTCATAACTGAAAGTTAAGGTAAAGCAAATTTTGTGAAACTTCATTCTGTTTTTGGATATTTTAAAGTTATTCTTCATGAACAGAAACTTCTCCCAAGAAGACAGAAGAACGGCCAAGAAACACATGAAAAAAATGCTCATCATCTCTTATCATCAGAGAAATACAAATAAAAAGTACCTTGCAATATTACCTAACCCCAGTAAGAATAGCCCACATCACAAAGTCCCAAAGCTGCAGATGCTGGTATGGGTGTGGAGAGAAGGGAACACTTATGTATTGTTGGTGGGACTGCAGACTAAGACAGCCTTTTTGGAAAGAAGTATGGAGATTCCCCAAAGAGCTTTCATTTGATTCTGCAATCCCATTACTAGGTGTCTGTCAGAAAGAAAAAATTATTGTGTCATAAAGATATTTGCACTTGAATGTGTATATAGCAGCTCAATTCATAATTGCAAAAATGCAGAAACAACCCAAGTGCCCATCAACTCATAAATGGAGTCATAAACTGTGGTATATGTATGCTATGGAATGCTATTTAGCAACAGAAAAGATGGAGACTTTACATCTTTTATATTTACCTGAATGGATTTGGAGAACATTCTCTTCAGTAAAGTATCTTAAGAATGGAAAAGCAAGCATCCCATGTACTCAAAACTATTTGAAACTAATAGATGAACAATTACAAGCCTGTATAAGAGAAAAACACAATTAAATTCAAGAGGCGGGTGAGTTCTGTAAACTCCCACCTAATGGATACAATGCAGGGGTATAAGGCACACCTCCTGGGAGAAGGACTCAACTACAACTGGGCCTTTACCTCAAACACAGTATACCCTTATATTAATCTGAAGTATAAAAAAAAGTAAAGTTGTCATTCTTGCTTCTGGTCCAACCTTTTTGATTCTAATTGTCTGTCCCATTCCTGGAACCACAGCTTTCTGCAGACAGAATTGTGTAGGAGGAGGTTTACTTTGTTTGATTGCCTGCCTGTTGGTATAGTTGCAGTAAATCTTGTGTTGGGAATCCGTTCTCTTCTATGTAACCTTCCCTTCTTATCAACTAAAACCCTTTTCCGAGATCTCAAAGCTCTCATATTGCCTACAACCTCTAAAGATGACTTTTTCTAATCTTCCAATCCTAGTCAAGGTCTATAGTCTAATGTTCTGTTTCCTCAAGGCCTGTTGAGAGTTAGAAACTCTTCAAGAGGATGGATTCCTGCCAACAATGGATAATGGCCTGATCTGTTACTCTTCTTCCTCCCCTTTTAATTTGAACTTAAATCACTTTCTGAAGTACCGGTGTGAGCTGGTCAAACCCTTGACTTTATGAAGCCCCAAAAATGCTGATGATAGAAGGTGGGATCTAATGATTAGGAAATATTTACTGAGTCCTGTGTTAGGATCTGAAGGACATAGAAGGATGAATTAAAAGTATTTCTTCTTCTCGAGGACCTTTATGAGGAGGTGAGTCATGAAATCCTAATCAATAATGATGTGGCAGTTAAACAACACTTCTAGAGACTTCAGTATCTAGTTAATTGTCAAACAAAGGATAGTAACAACAAGAGCTATGAATTTAAATTAGACCATGTATCCAATGCAGTTTGCACTGGGCATGACACATAGTGGGTTCACTCAGGAAGGTTAATTCTTCCCTTTAAAGGAGGGAGAGATTTTTCTGGGTCTCCATGGAGGCGGGGTCTCTCTTTGAGGTCCTGGAGAGCACATTCCACTTGTGAAGAAATTTTTTCAACTCCACAGTTATTCCTATTTACATTCAGGATTGATTTCTCTTTAAAAATAATTATTCTTTCTGCAGGTCTCCCAGAAGCAAGTTGATTCACACTTTTTTTTTTTTTTGTATTTCCTGTGTGCACATAAGAGAGAGGAATTCAGAATCGGAGCTGTAAGGGACCGCAGAAATTGTGCAGCTCTTCCTTCATTTCACAGGTGGGGAAACTGAGGCCAGAAAAATGACATGACCATGGTCACCCAAAGCCAGAATTAGAAAGGAGGCCTCTAATGACCAGACCTTAAAAATAAATACACTTGAAATAACCATCGATTATTTTCATTATTTAAATACTAAACGAATGAAAGTAGCTTTTAAAAACTTATCAAGGTAGATTGTACTTATTACAGAAATACTGAAGGGTATAGAAAACAGCAGGAAAATCACCCTTTGTTCCCCATCCAGAGAAAACATCACTGATCATCTTGTGGCAAATGTTTCTTAGGCTTTGCACATCCCCATGCAGACAAGTGCATTTGTTTGTGCCCTTGCCTCCATTTAGCCTCGCTTTGTGACCGCTGCTGTGTCCTGAGTCTTCTACTTTGCAGGTCCAGGCTGACCCTCCTCCCAGCGGTGCGGCTAAGCTGGACCCAGTCAGAGCCAACAAGCGCCCAGGGGCTCTCTTGAGATGGAGATGAGGGGATGTAAAGTTTGGAGCCAGATCTGAAGGTGCAACGTCAGTTATCCTGTAGCCACAGTTAGAGACCCTGTCCAGGTTTGTGGAGCGGGAGTTAACAGAGTAATCTTCATCCTGTAAAGTAGCTCGCTGGCCATTACCAGTGCATCCAGTTCTGCAGCAAATTACTTAACCTCTGATCCCTGTTTCTTCATCTATAAAATGGGGTAATATTTGAGGGATTACAGTCAGGATAATACATGGCTACTGCTACTAACAAAAATAATAATTAAATTTATAGCTGCCTCTATTAATCGTTTGCCTGATGTCAGGGCTATGTTCAGCAGTTTAATACATCATTTCTTTTAGCCTTTACACCCAGAGAGAGTGGAAGGAAGGGGATCTGCTATGATTTCCTGTGTAATGGTGAAGGACCAATGTGCAGTTAGAACCAGATCCTAACTGCCCTGATTCCTGGTGCAGTCATGTTGCCAACCGATTGCTTCTTCCTGTCTGAATGGTTTCTAGCTTCCAGAGCCCGTTGGCTGGGGGCAACCTTTGCCTTCCACAGGGGATAGTTGCTGGTTCCAAACTAGAGAGTGGGAAGCTCTTGCTGGGCTGTGGCAGGAGAGGGTTTGGACACTGGCCAGAACCCTCTCTGCAAGGCTCCCCTTCCTGGCTGTGCCCCAGTGTTCCCTAGGTAACCATGGGGGATGTGGCACAGATTTACGGCCTTGCTGCTCCAAGCAAGTACCTGACATGTGGTGTCTAAGAGCGATGGTGTCTGACTCCCTGATGACTCACTGGAGGGAACAGATACATGCCTGCAGCACAGGAGGAAGGAAAACCCCCAGGTTCTCACCTCCCACAAGTGAGGGGACCCAGAGAAATTGCTCTAGTGCACAAACCGTTGAAAAGGCAGGTGTTCCCCCCATTTTTCAGATAGAGAAACTGAGGTCCCAACCCATCTGCTCCTTCATTTATTCCATGAACATTGGCTAAGCAATGGCTTTGTGCCAGGCACTGTATTAGCCTGTGTGGGAGCAAACCTGGGAAAAACACAGTCTCTACCAACAGCATCACCATTACTAAGCATGGATTGTAAGACATGGTAGTTGGGGCCTATCATCCAGGGTGGGACTTGAAGTGTGGGATGGCCCCAAGAGTTAACCTGTCAGTCATTTGTGTTTGAATAAATTCAACTTCTCAGCAAATATTCTTTTTTTTTTTAAGTGTAAAAAAAAACACATAAGATCAATTTACTCTCTTACTAGTTTTTAAGTTACATTACAGAATTGTTAAATATGTGTTGTATAGCAGGGCTCTAGAACTTTTCCATCTTTCATAAGACTGTTACTCTGTCCCTATCAAACAACAATTCCCATTTGCTCCTTCCTCCAGCCCCTGGAAACCGCCATTCTACTTCATGTTTCTGTGAATTTGACTACTTAGATAACATCATATAAGTGAAATTATGTAATTTTTGTCTTTTTGCAATTGGCTTATTTCACTTTGCACGATGCTTTTCAAGGTTCATCCATGTCATAGCATGTGTCAGAATTTCTTCCCTTTTTGAAGGCTGCATAATATTTCACGCGCTATGAAATATTTTCTTTATAGCACATTTATCCACTTATCTGTTGATGGGCATGTACATTGCTTTCACAACTTGGTTATTGTGAATCATGCCACAGTGAACATGGGTACAAAAATATCTTTAAGACCCCATTTTCAATTATTTTAATATAAGCTAAGAAATGGGATTGCTGAATCGTATGGTAGTTTTATTTTTATTCTTTTGATGAACCTCTATACTGCTTTTCACAGCAGATGCACCATTTTACAATCCCACCAACAGTGTGTAAGGGTTCTAATTTCTCCACATTTTCACTAACACTTGTAATTTTCTTTTTCATTTGTTTGTTTGTTTTTGACAGTGATCACTCTGATGGATATGAGGTGATAAGCTTATGGTCTTGATTTGCATGTCCCTGATGATTAGTGAGCTTGAGCCTCTTTTCATAGATTTTTTTGTCATTTGGGTGTCTTCTTTGGAGAAATGTCTATTATTTTGTTCACTTTTAATCAGGTTATGTATCACCATAAGCATGTTTTGAACATCTACTTCTAGGTGCCAAGAAGAGCTGAGATGGTCAAGAGACTTCTCAAGAAGCTTTTAGAAAGGCTTTTGGGATTTTTCTCAAGGAAATATGTCTGGTTACTATTAAGAAATTTGAACCATACCAAATTGAAATTACATTTTATAACAGGTTGATCAGTTCATGCTGGTATTCAGGAAGCCTTTTTTTAAAAGTATTGATCCTAGTGAGATTCTCTTTGGCTTATCTGGCTGTGCTGAAGGACTGAGTGATGCACCTGCTGAGAAGTCCCTTCAATATCCCTCTGTCGTCATCCTCTAAGGAGGGTGACCCATCACTCTAAGGTGGTAGGGAGGAAAATGAGATTTCTCTGGGTTCTTTTAAAGAGTGAACTGTCTTTGGTTTTCACTCCTTGGGAGCTTGTTGGAATTATACCATTTTATCTAATAATTCTAAGTTAATGTGCCTAGTTAAAAACAGTATCCACACATGTGTTTTTCCCTTCAGAGCAGTTATCTCGGAAGGTGATAAGCTTGTTTCCAAAATCCAGTTAAAACTATTTTCTCTTCTCTTTTGATGTTGTTCTCAAATCGGTGCACATTCTTGTGGCTATCACGGTGGAGCCAGACACTCACTCTTAGAGAGCAGACCTGGTTTTGAGAAGCAACCAATAGTCCTTATGAAGACACCACTATCTGGGGCTTAGCCTGTCTGTTCCAAGTCCCTTCCGTCACCTCCCTTGCACTGCTCTATATGACCAGGGACTGCTACTTATGCTCCAGCCTTTCCTGTTATCTAGCTGCCAGATGGGTTTGGTCAATGAGAAGCATGGTATGAGGGAGAGAGATAGGAGAAGTGAGGCATTTCTCTCTCTCTCTGATTCTCTCTGTCCCTCGGTTGCTAGTTCAAGTCAAGGTTCATCACTCCATGGCTCCACTCCAGCAGACAGGTCTAGTAGTACAAACATATTTATGAAAAAATCAATGGCTTGCTACATAAATACAGTAGAAAAAAGATTCCATTTACAATAGCAACCAAATATATAAGGCCCAAGAAAACTTTAACAAGAAATGTACAGGGTCTATATACAGAAAATGGCAAAACTTTACTGAAGGGCATAAAAGAAGACTTGAATAAGTGGGAAGACATATTATCCTTCTAGGAGTGTTGTAATGATGTCAATGTCCCACAATTTAATCTATTAATTTAATGCACTTTCATAAAAAATATCAGAGAGAGCTTAATGAAATGACTCCAAAGTGCTTCTGAGAGAATAAATGTTTAAGAATAGCCAAAAAATTTTTAGAAAAAAAAAAAAAGTGTTAGATGGAGGGAATACCCCTACCAGATTAAAAGGCTTGGCAGTATGACCATAGGCAAAACAGAGTGCTACTGGCAAAGGGTTAGGATAGCAGACTATTGGAATAGAATAGACCATCTAAACCAGAACCAACTATGTTGATAGAGGCGTTTGTGAATAATGGGAATGTCACCTTTATCACCATTTTAATTAGATATCTGGAAAAAAGTAAAATGAGATTCCTACTCCCCACCTTATATACACTATAAATCGCAGTCAAATCTCTTAGCATACCACAGAGACCCTGTGGTTTATATGGCTCATTTCACAGGGTGTAAAACTGAGGTTTAGAAAGGGGAAAAAGCTCTGCCTCAAGACATTCAACCCTTGGCCCCTCAAGAAATTAACAGCGGGGCCAAGGGTTCTTCATTTCCCATTTGGAGCTGTTTGCACTAAAGTAGCTACCCTGTAAGGACTCATCTTTACAGTTTTGTTCATTATGTTCTTCTTCTTCTTTTTTTTTTGGCTGGTGCTGGGTTTGAACTTGCCACCTCTGGCATATGGGGCCAGTGCCTTACTCCTTTGAGCCACAGGCGCTGCCTATTCATTATGTTCTTCTTCAGTTATCACTTCTGTGAGGGATCATAAAAACAGGGCTGTCAGGTACAGTTGTGCAGGTTACAGACTGCACAATTTCTGGAGGTTCTGTTTACATCAAAATCTATATGAATGGCACCCTCTGGAGTTGAGTAGAGTACAACCTATATGGGTATAGTTATTAAGATTCCTGCTCAGGACAACAGATCTGGAATTCATTCTTCAGCAAAGATGGAAAATACATGTTACATGTAATGACACTTCTTTCTCCAATACCCAGGATAGGCATTACTAGTCCCCAGTACCCAGACTTAGCCTCAGAATCCTTCCCAACCCAAACTCCTTCAGGGTTTTTTTTGACAGGGTCTCACTCTGTTACCGAGGTTGGCATGTATGAAGTGCAATGGCAGGATCATAGCCCATTGAAGCCATGAACTTCTGGGGTCAAGTGATCATCCTGCTTGAGCTTCCAAAGTAGCTGGGATTATAAGTGTGCCACCATGTGTGGCCCCACAATTCTTTTTTTTATTGTTAAATCATAGCTGTGTACATTAGTCCAATCAAGGGGTACAATGTGCTGGTTTCATATACAATCTGAAATATTCTCATCAAACTGTTCAAAGTAGCCTTCATGGCATTTTCTTAGTTATTGTATGTAGACATTTGTATTCTGCCTTTAGTAAGTTTTGCCTGTACCCATTCTAAGATGCACCATAGGTGTGGCCCCACCCATTACCCTCCCTTCACCATAACGTCCACCCTCCCTTCCTCTTCCTTGGCCCTTTCCTCATAGTCTTGTGCTATAGTTGGGTTATAGCCTTCACGTGAAAGCTATAATTTGGCTTCATAGTAGGGCTGAGTACATTGGATACTTTTTTTTCTTCCATTCCTGCGTTACTTTGCTAGGAAGAATATATTCCAGCTCCATCCATGTAAACATGAAAGAGGTAAAGTCTTCATCTTTCTTTAAGGCTTCATAATATTCCATGGTATACATGTACCACAAATTGCTAGTCCATTCATGGGTCGATGGGCACTTGGGCTTCTTCCATGACTTAGCAATTATGAATTGGGCTGCAATAAACATTCTGGTACAGATGTCTTTGTTATATTGTGATTTTTGGTCTTCTGGGTATAAACCTAGTAAAGGAATTATAGGATCGAATGGCAGGTCTATTTTTAGGTCTCTAAGTATTCTCCAAACATCCTTCCAGAAGGAACGTATTAGTGTGCATTCCCATAGCAGTGTAGAAGTGTGCCGTTTTCTCCAGACTATTGGAATAGAATAGATCATCTAAACCAGAACCAACTATGTTGATAGAGGCGTTTGTGTTTCTACCAAGTAGAATATGTTCCAGCTCCATCCATGTAAACATGAAAGAGGTAAAGTCTCCATCTTTCTTCAAGGCTGCATAGTATTCCATGGTGTACATATACCACAATTTGTTAATCCATTCGTGGATAGATGGGCACTTGGGTTTTTTCCATGACTTAGCAATTATGACTAGGGCTGCAATAAAGATTCTGGTACAAATATCTTTGTTATGATGTGGTTTTTGGTCTTCTGGGTATATGCCCAGCAGAGGAATTACAGGATTGAATGGCAGATCTATTTTTAGATCTCTGAGTGTTCTCCATATCTCTTTCCAAAAGGAATGTATTAGTTTGCATTCCCACCAGCAGTGCAAAAGTGTTCCCTTTTCTCCACATCCACGCCAACATCTCTGGTCTTGAGATTTTGTGATATAGGCTAGTCTCACTGGAGTTAGATGGTATCTCAAAGTAGTTTTGATTTGCATTTCTCTGACGATTAAAGATGATGAGCATTTTTTCATATGTCTGAAGGCTGCTCGCCTATCTTCTTCGAAGTTTCTTTTCAATTCTCTTGCCCAGCCTGTGGTGGTATCCCTTGTTCTTTTCTTGCTAATGTGTTTGAGTTCTCTGTGGATTCTGGTTATTAAACCTTTGTCAGAGACATAACCAGCAAATATCTTCTCCCATTCTGTGGGCTTTTTGGTTGCTTTGCTTACTGTGTTCTTGGCTGTGCAGAAGCTTTTTAGTTTGATCAAGTCCCAAAAGTGTATTTTTGAAGCTGTTCAATCACCTGGGGGGTCCTTCTCATAAAAAACTCACCTAACCCAATTTCTTCAAGGGTTTTCCCTGCACTCTCTTCTAGTATTTTTATAGTTTCATGTCTTAAGTTTAGGTTTTTAATCCAGTAAGAGTCTATCTTGGTTAGTGGATCCAGTTTCAGTCTTCTACAGGTTGCCAGCCAGTTCACCCAGCACCATTTGTTAAATAGGGAATCTTTTCCCCACTGGATGTTTTTCATTGGCTTGTCAAAGATTAAATAACGGTAAGTAGCTGGGTTCATCTCTTGGTTCTGTATTCTGTTCCAGACATCTACTTCTCTGTTTTTGTGCCAATACCATGCTGTTTTGATCACTATCGATTTGTAGTATAGTCTGAGGTCTGGTAGCGCAATTCCTCCTGCTTTGTTTTTATTTTTGAGTAATGTCTTGGCTATTCGAGGTTTTTTCTGATTCCATATAAAACGAAGTATTGTTTTTTAAAGATCTTTAAAGTATGACAGTGGAACTTTAATAGGGATTGCGTTGAAGGTATATATTGCTTTGGGTAGTATGGACATTTTAACAATGTTGATTCTTCCCAGAATGTTTTTCCATTTATTAACATTCTCGGCTATCTCTTTTCTTAGAGTTTCATAGTTCTCTTTATATAGATCTTTCACATCCTTTGTTAGATAAACTCCCAAATATTTCATCTTCTTTGGCATTACTGTGAATGGGATAGAGTCCTTAATTGTTTTTTCAGCTTCACTATTGTTGGTATATATAAAGGCTACTGATTTATGAATGTTGATTTTGTAACCTGAGACGTTGCTGTATTCCTTGATCACTTCTAAGAGTTTTGTAGTAGAGTCCCTAGTGTTTTCCAGATATAGAATCATATCATCTGCGAAGAGCGAAAGTTTGATCTCTTCTGACCTTATGTGGATGCCCTTGATCGCCTTTTCTTCCCTAATTGCGGTGGCTAAAACTTCCATTACAATGTTAAAAAGCAATGGAGACAATGGGCAGCCTTGTCTGGTTCCTGATCTAAGTGGAAATGATTCCAATTTAACTCCATTCAATATGATATTGGCTGTGGGTTTGCTGTAGATGGCCTCTATCAGTTTAAGAAATGTCCCTTCTATACCAATTTTCTTAAATGTTCTGATCATGAAGGGATGTTGGATGTTATCAAAAGCTTTTTCTGCATCGATTGAGAGAATCATAGGGTCTTTGTTTTTTACTTTGTTTATGTGCTGAATTACATTTATAGATTTACGTATATTGAACCAGCCTTGAGACCCTGGGATAAAGCCAACTTGATCATGATGTATGATTTGTTTGATATGTTGCTGGATTCTGTTTGTTAGGATCTTGTTGAATATTTTTGCATCTATATTCATTAGTGATATTGGTCTATAATTTTCTTTTCTTGTTGGGTCTTTTCCTGGTTTGGGGATCAGGGTGATGTTTGCTTCATAGAACGTGTTGAGGAGTCTTCCTTCTTTTCCTACATTTTGGAACAGTTTGAGTAATATAGGTACTAATTCCTTTTTAAAGGTTTGGTAGAATTCTGATGTGAAACCATCTGGTCCCGGACTTTTCTTTTGGGGGAGGTTTTGTACGGTTGATGTTATTTCCGAACTTGAAATGGGCCTGTTCAACATTTTCACTTGATTCTGGTTAAGTCTTGGAAGTTGACGAGCTTCCAAGTATCTGTCCATTTCCTTCAGATTTTCATATTTCTGAGAGTAAAGTTTCTTGTAATATTCATTAAGGATTTTTTTGATTTCTGAGGAGTCTGTTGTTATTTTGTCTTTGTCATTTCTGATTGATGAGATTAGAGATTTTACTCTTTTTTTCCTGATTAGGTTGGCCAACGGTTTATCTATTTTGTTGACCTTTTCAAAAAACCAGCTTTTTGATTTATTGATCTGTTTTCAATTTCATTTAGTTCTGCTTTGATTTTGGTTATTTCTTTTCTTCTACTGGGTTTGGGGTTGCAGTTTTCTTCCTTTTCCAGTTGCTTGAGATGTCCCATTAAGTTGCTAACTTCCTCTCTTTCTGTTCTCCTGAGGAAGGCTTGCAGCGCTATAAATTTCCCTCTTAGAACTGCCTTTGCAGTGTCCCAGAGGTTCTGATAGTTCATGTCTTCATTGTCGTTTTGTTCCAAAAATTTGGCAATTTCCTTCTTGATCTCATCTCTGACTCAGCTATCATTCAGCATGAGGTTATCTAACTTCCATGTTTTTGTATGAGTATGTAGATTCCTGTTGTTACTCAGCTCAAGTTTTATTCCATGATGGTCCTAGAAGATGCATTGAATGACTTCTATTCCTTTAAATTTACTGAGGTTAGATTTGTGACCTAAGATGTGATCGATTTTGGAGTAAGTTCCGTGGGCTGATGAGAAGTATGTGTATTCAGTTTTGTTAGGATGAAATGTTCTGTAGATGTCTGCTAGATCTAAAAGCTGGATGTTTAGATTTAAATCTAAAATTTCTTTACTCAGCTTTTTGTTGGAGGTTCGATCCCTCACTGCCAAAGGAGTGTTAAAATCTCCGACGATTATGGAGCTGGAGGAAATCAAGTTGCTCATGTCTATTAGAGTTTCTCTTATGAATTGAGGTGCATTCTGATTGGGTGCATAGATATCAATAATTGAAATCTCGTCATATTGAGTATTACCCTTAACAAATATGAAGTGACCATTCTTTTCCTTCCTTCCTTTTGTTGGTTTAAAGCCTATTGTGCCTGCAAATGAAATTGCAACACCTGCTTTTTTCTGGTTACCATTTGCCTGAAATATGGATGATCATCCTTTCACTTTGAGTCTGTATTTGTCTTTTAAGTTAAGATGTGACTCTTGTAAGCAACAGATATCTGGTCTGAGTTTTTGTATCCAGTCAGCTAACCTATGTCTCTTTAGAGGGCAGTTTAAGCCATTCACATTAATGGAGATTATTGATAAGTTTGGTGAAATTTTGGGTATCGAGTTTTTCAAAAGTCCAGTGGACAATTTTAATCTTTTCACCATTGTAGAGGTTGGAGTTTGATGAGGAGTTTCTAAGTGAGTTTACATTTGTAGTAGAGTATTGGCTTGGTCACTATGGAGGATGGGTCTGAGAATATCCTGAAGAGCTGGTTTGGTTGTGGCAAATTTCTTCAACATATGAATGTCGTTAAAGTATTTAATTTATCCATCATAGATGAAACTCAGTTTAGCTGGGTACAAGATCTGGGGTTGAAAGTTATTTTGCTTTAGGAGATTAAAAGTCAATGACCACCCTCTTCTGGCTTGAAAAGTTTCAGCAGAGAGATCTGCAGTCATTCTAATGTTCTTACCTTTGTAGGTAATGGCTTTTTTTTGCCTGATAACCTTGAGAATTTTCTCCTTCATTTTGACTTTAGTGAAGCTAATTATGATATGTCTGGGGGATGACTTATTGGGGTTGAATTGTGCTGGAGTTCTGAAACTGTCTGCTATCTGAATTTCAGAATCTCTAGGCATGTCTGGAAAATTCTCTTTCATAATTTCATGCAGAAGGGCCTCTGCGCCCATCAATGCCACTTCATCATTTTCTGGAACTCCTATTATTCGTACATTTGCCTTCTTCGAATTATCCCAGAGCTCTCCATGAGAAAGATCCATTTTTGCTCTCCATTTCTCTTCCTCTTTGAGAGTTTGGGAGTGTTCGAAGGCTTTATCTTCGATGCCAGAAATCCTTTCTTCTGCTTGGTCCATTCTGTTGCTGAGGGATTCTACTGTGTTTTTTATATCTTTAAGGACTGCAAATTCTTGCTTCAGTGTGTCTAAGTCTTTGGTTGTTTTGTCTTTAAATTTGTTAAATTTTTGAGACAACTTTTGAATTTCTCCTCGGATTCTTAATTCCATTTTATCAATCTTGTATGCAATCCAAATTCTGAATTTGATTTCTGACATGTCTGCCAGTTGTTTATGAATGGGATCTTCAATTACATCCACCATTTCTTTCCTTGGGGGGGGTTGTTCTATTCTGGTTATTTATGTTACCGGAGATTTTCTGCTGATTCTGCCCCATGGTTGTTTTACTCCCTTTGATTTTTCCCCTAGGGTTTTGTTGAGGGCCCATTCAGTGTTGTAGCCTGAGAGACTGGGGCCCTGTCTGGTGTGGTGGGGCTGAGTGGTTCTCACTTATTGTCAGCTGGCTTCTGTTTGACCTCGGTGAAGCACTTACTCTGGGTCGAAGTCGTAGTTCTCTGAGTCGGCCCTACCCTGGATGTTTCCAGGGTCTGTGAGTCACCTCAGGAAAATTCTATACTCAGGGGTGGCCTCCTCTGGTTGCTCAGGGAGGCAGGGGGTATGGCTTCAGCTGCCTCAGGGAACTGCCGCTCTGATGTGGGTCTCCCCCAGCCTCACTCCTGTGTCCCAGAGTCAGGACTGACCAGCCGCAGTTTGGGCACTTTCCACGCCCTGACAAATCCCTCAGGAATCTGGACTCCTGGGGGACAGGCCTCCAAATCCCAGACTGAGGGTGGGGTTGGGTTCTGGGAGCTCAGAGCTGGTGGCAGCAAGCTCACTCAATTCCTCCCAATCTTTGACTCCACCACACCACCACAGCCCAAGCTTCCAGGCTTAAGAGTGAGGACGGGGTGGGGGGAGCGGCTAGAGCCCAGAACCACTGGGCAGCGAACAGACTCAGCTCCACCCAGTTCCTTGCCCAGCCACACGGCATAGGCTCAGGTCTCCAGACCACAGAGCAAGGGTGGGGGGGAGCGCTGGGAGCTCAGAGCCAGCAGGGGCTCCAAGCCGCAGGGAGCCTGGTCGACAGCGAGCAAATTCATTTCCTCCCAGTCTCTCACCCAGTTGTACTGCCGCAGCTCAAGCCTTCAGGCTTCAGAGTGGGGGTGGGGAGGGGGGAGTGGCTGGAGCCCAGAACCACCAGGCAGCGAACAGACTCGGCTCCACCCAGTTCCCTGCCTGGCCACACGGTAGGCACTCAGGTTTCCAGACCACAGAGCGAGGGCCGGAGGAGTGTCGGGCCCCAGAGACAGCAAGGGCTCAGAGCTGCAGGAACCCCAGTCGGTAGCGAGCAAATTCAGTTTCTCCCAGTCTCTCGCCCGGTTGTACCGCTGCAGCTCAAGCCTTCAAGCTTCAGAGTGGGGATGGGGTGGGGGGAGCGGCTGGAGCCCAGAACCGCCGAGCAGTGAACAGACTCGGCTCCCCCCAGTTTCCTGCCCAGCCACACGGCAGGCGCTCAAGTCTCCAGAGCACAGAGTGAGGGCGGGGGAGTGCCTGGAGCCCAGAGCCAGCAGGGGCTCCGAGCCATACGGAGCCCGGTTGACAGCGAGCAAATTCAGTTCCTCACAGTTTCTCACCCCGTTGTACCATTGCAGCACAAACCTTCAGGCTTCAGAGTGGGGGCGGGGTGGAGGGAGCAGCTGGAGCCCAGAACCGCCAGGCAGCGAACAGACTCAGGTCCACCCAGTTCCCTGCCCGGCCACACGGCAGGCGCTCAGGTCTTGGGACCACAGAGCGAGGGCGGGGCAAGCGCAGGGAGCCCAGAGTCAGCAAGGGCTCAGAGCTGCAGGGAGCCCAGTTGGCAGCAAGCAAATTCAGTTCCTCCCAGTCTCTTGCCCGGTTGTACCGCCACAGCTCAAGCCTTCAGGCTTCAGAGAGGGGGCGGGGTGGAGGGAGCGGCTGGAGTCCAGAACTGCCAGGCAGTGAAAAACAGACTCAGCTCCACCCAGCTCCCTGCCTGGTCACACGGCAGGCGCTCAGGTCTCTGGAACAGAGAGCAAGGGCGGGGGGAGTGCCAGGAGCTCAGAGCAGCAGGGAGCTCAGAGCAGCTGGTAGCGAGTTCGACTCAGTCATATGCCTGGTTGTATTGTTGCCCAAGGATGGCTGCTGCATCTCGCCTCGGGGAAGTGCCGCCCTGATGAGGGTCTCCCTCCGCTGACTGTCCTTACCTCTCTCCCATGCCCCAGAATCAGCGCTGACCAGCCGCAGCTCGGGGACTGTCCTCTCCCTTTTAGGAGTCACCCAAGAATCCGAACTCCTGGGGGACAGGCTTTCAGACCTCAGAGAGAGTGGAGGGAAGTGCTGGGTGCTCAGAGTTGCCAGCAAAGGATATTTACAGATTTATACAGTTTTATGCCTGGCAGGAGAATGCCTAGGCATCCTAGTAAGGGAGGTAGGTCCAGTTTGTAGTAGGTCTCTCCTGTGAAGTGTAGTGGGATGGCCTTTGATTTCTGCCCTTTTGTTTGTGGGGCCCTTAAGCCGATCAGGTGGGGGAGGGGGGACTCCCATCTACTTGGTGATAGGTTTTGTACTTTTTTTTTGCTTCCTTGTGGTTGCAGCTCTCCTCAGCGGGGTTGATGTGTGTTCTTCAACTTTCTCGCTTGGTGTTGCTCAAATACATCAGGTTACTTGCTAAATTTTCGTCCCCTAACTCTCCTTCAGGACGGGAGCCTCTGTGGAAAGCTGGCTTCAGTCCGCCATCTTCCCATCATCCTCCTGTTTTTATTTAGTTCAACTTTTATTCCATGATGGTCTGAGAAGATGCCAGGAATAATTTCCATTTTTTTTAAAATTTGCTGAGGTTAGATTTGTGTCCTAGGATGTGGTCGATTTTGGAGTATGTTCCGTGGGCTGATGAGAAGAATGTGTATTCAGTTTTTTGGGGATGAAATGTTCTGTAGATGTCTGTTAAGTCCAGATGTTGAATGGTTGAGTTTAAATCTAAAATTTCTTTGCTTAGCTTCTTTTTGGAGGATCTACATAGGACTGCTAAAGGGGCGTTAAAATCTCCAACTATTACGGAAGTGGAGGAAATCGAGTTGCTCATGTCTGTTAGAGTTTCTCTTATAAATTGAGGTGCATTATGGTTGGGTGCATAAATGTTAATAATTGGGATCTCATCATATTGAGTAGTTCCTTTAACAAATATGAAGTGTCCATCCTTATCCTTAATTATTTTGTTTGGTTTAATGCCTATTGCATCTGCGAACAGGATTGCAATGCCTGCTTTTTTCTGCTTTCCATTTGCCTGGAATATAGATGACTATACCTTCACCTTGAGTCTATATCTGTCTTTTAATGTAAGATGTGATTCTTGGATGCAGCAGATATCTGGCTTGAGTTTTTGTATCCAGTCTGCCAACCTATGCTTCTTTAGATGACAATTTATACCATTCACATTAATTGAGAGTATTGATAAGCCTTTCGAGAGACCGGTGGACATTTTTAATCCTTTTGCGACTGTGGAAGTTGGAATTTGATGAAAAATCTTTTGGGTGGGTTTACTTTTGTGGTGGAGAATTACGCTGGTCTTTATGGAGTATAGGTCTAAGAATGTCCTGGAAAGCTGGTTTAGTTGTGCCAAATTTCTTTTTCTTCTTCTTCTTTTTTTTTTTTTTTTATTGTTGGGGATTCATTGAGGGTACAATAAGCCAGGTTACACTGATTGCAATTGTTAGGTAAAGTCCCTCTTGCAATCATGTCTTGCCCACATAAAGTGTGACACACACCAAGGCCCCATCCCCCTCCCTCCGTCCCTCTTTCTGCTTCTCCCCCCCCCATAACCTTAATTGTCATTAATTGTCCTCATATCAAAATTGAGTACGTAGGATTCATGCTTCTCCATTCTCTTGATGCTTTACTAAGTATAACGTCTTCCACTTCCATCCAGGTTAATACGAAGGATGTAAAGTCTCCATTTTTTTTAATAGCTGAATAGTATTCCATGGTATACATCTACCACAGCTTGTTAATCCATTCCTGGGTTGGTGGGCATTTAGGCTGTTTCCACATTTTGGTGATTGTAAATTGAGCTGCAATAAACAGTCTAGTACAAGTGTCCTTATGATAAAAGGATTTTTTTCCTTCTGGGTAGATGCCCAGTAATGGGATTGCAGGATCAAATGGGAGGTCTAGCTTGAGTGCTTTGAGGTTTCTCCATACTTCCTTCCAGAAAGGTTGTACTAGTTTGCAGTCCCACCAGCAGTGTAAAAATGTTCCCTTCTTTCCACATCCACGCCAGCATCTGCAGTTTTGAGGTTTTGTGGTGTGGGCCATTCTCACTGGGGTTAGATGATATCTCAGGGTTGTTTTGATTTGTATTTCTCTAATATATAGAGATGATGAACATTTTTTCATGTGTTTTTTAGCCATTCGTCTGTCATCTTTAGAGAAGGTTCTATGCATGTCTCTTGCCCATTGATATATGGGATTGTTGGCTTTTTTCATGTGGATTAATTTGAGTTCTCTATAGATCCTAGTTATCAAGCTTTTGTCTGATTGAAAATATGCAAATATCCTTTCCCATTGTGTAGGTTGTCTCTTTGCTTTGGTTGTTGTCTCCTTAGCTGTACAGAAGCCTTGTGGCAAATTTCTTAAACATGTGAATGTTGTTGAAGTATTTAATTTCTCCGTCATAAATGAACCTCAGTTTACCTGGGTACAGGATCCTGGGTTGAAAGTTATTTTGTTTTAGGAGATTAAAAGTCAATGACCATCCTCTTCTAGCTTGAAAGATTTCAGAAGAGAGATCTGCAGTTATTCTGATATCTTCCCCTTGTAGGTAATGGTTTTCTTTCATCTGGCAGCTTTCAGAATTTTCTCCTTCATATTAACTTTAGTGAAATTGATTATGATGTGTCTGGGGGATGTCTTATTCGGATTGAGTCGTGCTGGAGTTCTGAAACTGTTTGCTATCTGAATTTCAGAATCTCTTGGCATGTCTGGAAAGTCCTCCTTCATAATCTCATGGAGAAGATACTCAGTGCCTTGTGAAGCCACTTTGTCGCTTTCGGGGATCCCTGTAAGATGAATATTGGTTTTCTTCGAATTATCCCAGAGCTCTCTGAGAGAGTGATCTTTTTTTGCCTTCCATTTCTCTTCCTCTTGGAGAGTTTGGGAGTATTGGAAAGCTTTGTCTTCAATGTCAGAAATCTTTTCTTCTGCTTGCTCCATTCTGTTACTGAGGGATTCTACTGTGTTTTTCAGGTTTTTGAGGGCTGCAACTTTTTGTCTCAATGTGTCAAAATCTTTGGTCATTTGGTCTTTGAATTCATTGAATTTTTGAGATATCTTTTGGGTTACTGCTTAGAATTCTCTTTTGATCTAAAAAAAAAGAAAAGAATTCTATTTTGATCTTATTTGCTATTCAGATTCTGAATTAGATTTCTGATATCTCGGCTATTTGTTTGGGCATGGGATCTTGTGCTGTGTCTGCCCCATTGATCCTTTGGGGAGTTGATCTACTCTTATTATTCATATTGCCTGAGTTTTTCCTGTTGATTTAGCCTCATGATTGTTTTTCACTGTTGCCTGTGACTGTTCTCAGAGTTGGAGAGGTATCTCTCCAAGATTAGACCCCAGCGGGAATCACTCTATTGTTGCTGGATGTTTGTAGGGAGTGACCCTGTGTAGTTCCTCTGGGGCTGCCCCAGCCAGGGGGTTCTGGTTGTGGAAGCAGCTCTCGAGTGTGACACACCCAGATCCAGCAACAGGGCGGGAGGTGGTGTGCACAGTTCTGGAGTGCCTGGCACCCAGTGACTTTGGCACAGAGAGCCCAGTCTCTGGCCATGTGAAGGGCTCTGCACAGAGGCAGGGATGGCTTTGGAGGGCACGTGGCTACCAGATTCCCTGGCCAGACGAGCCGGCCGATGTAGAGGCAGGGATGATTGTGCAGCTCCTGCAGTTCCTGGTCAGGGCATGCAGAGGCCCAGCAGGCATGGGTTGCGGGTCGGGGATCATGGTGCAGCTCTTATGGAGGTCTGCATGGCGCTAAGCCCAGGAGTTTGAAGTTGCTATGAATTGTGATGCCATGGCACTCTACCCAGGGCAATAGCCGGAGGCTCCAGTGTGCCAAAACCAATCTCACTGTGCCCCTGAGGGAAGGCTATAACCAGCTCAGTCCCGGCCTTTAGGCTGCTCAGTCACTAGTTTACTAGCTCCCAACCGATCCTTGCTCTGGACCCTGAGGACAGAGCTTGTTGGAGCAGTTCTCTCACAATGGCTACCTGTAGCCCAGCTCAGCGGCTCAGTCTGGGGCCCTAGACAATGCCCAAAGTTCTCTACACTTTTGCCGAAGGAGTTCTCCCCAAGGCAGTTCAACTGAGTGCCAAGTCCAAAAACACCAAAACAGTTCACAGGTAAGGCCTTTCCGGTTTGTAGTCTCACTGTTGCTTGTACATATGGCTGCCAGTCGAATTAGGTCGATTGAACACATGCAACTGCTTGCCAGTTTTCCACTGTTTTTGTCCTCCTTTTGGGGTCCAGAAGTCCCTTGCTGACTCCCTATACCCTTAAAGGGATGATTATAGGCAGATCCCACCAGCCAGAGATGTCTGGAGTCTTATCTCCCCAGACTCACCATGGCCTGTTGCAGGGAAGCTGTTACTCGGCTGGCACCTGGATTGTTCCAACCCTAAACCTTTCAGCCCACCAATTTTTTTTTTTTTATTGTTGGGGATTCATTGAGAGTACAATAAACAGTCTAGTACAAGTGTCCTTATGATAAAAGGATTTTTTTCCTTCCGGGTAGATGCCCAGTAATGGGATTGCAGGATCAAATGGGAGGTCTAGGTTGAGTGCTTTGAGGTTTCTCCATACTTCCTTCCAGAAAGGATTTTTAGTGTTTCATGCCTTAAATTTAAGTCCTTTATCCATCTTGAATCAATTTTTGTGAGCGGGGAAAGGTGTGGGTCCAGTTTCAGTCTTTTACATGTGGATATCCAGTTCTCCCAACAGCATTTATTGAATAGGGAGTCTTTTCTCCAAGATATGTTCTTGTTTGGTTTATTGAAGATTAGGTGGTTGTAAGATGTTAGTTTCATTTCTTGGTTTTCAATTCGATTCCAAGTGTCTATGTCTCTGTTTTTGTGCCAGTACCATGCTGTCTTGACCACTATGGCTTTGTAGTACAGATGAAAATCTGGTATGCTGATGCCCCCAGCTTTATTTTTATTACTAAGAACTGCCTTAGCTATATGTGTTTTTTTCTGGTTCCATACAAAATGCAGAATCATTTTTTCCAAATCTTGAAAGTACGATGTTGGTATTTTGATAGGAATGGCATTGAATAGATTGATAGATTGCTTTGGGAAGTATAGACATTGGCTGTGGGTTTGCTGTAGATAGCCTCTATCAGTTTAAGAAAAGTCCCTTCTAGACCAATTTTCTTGAGTGTTCTGATCATGAAGGGATGCTGGATATTATCAAAAGCTTTTTCTGCATCCATTGAGAGAATCATATGGTCTTTGTTTTTTAATTTGTGTATGTGCTGAATTACATTTATAGATTTACATATATTGAACCAGCCTTGAGACCCTGGGATAAAACCAACTTGGTCATGATGTATAATTTGTTTGATGTGTTGCTGGATTCTGTTTGTTAGGATCTTGTTGAATATTTTTGCATCTATATTCATTAGTGATATTGGTCTATAATTTTCTTTTCTTGTTGGGTCTTTTCCTGGTTTGGGGATCAGGGTGATGTTTGCTTCATAGAACGTGTTGGGTAGTCTTCCTTCTTTTTCTACATTTTGGAACAGGTTGAGTAATATAGGTACTAATTCCTCTTTAAAGGTTTGGTAGAATTCTGACGTGAAACCATCTGCTCCCGGGCTTTTCTTTTTAGGGAGGTTTTGTATAGTTGATGCTATTTCTGAACTTGATATGGGTCTGTTCAACATTTCCACTTGATTCTGGTTAAGTCTTGGAAGGTTGCGTGCTTCCAAGTATCGGTCTATTTCCTTCAGATTTTCATATTTCTGAGAATAAAGTTTCTTGTAATATTCATTAAGGATTTTTTGGATTTCTGATGAGTCTGTGGTTATTTCGTCTTTGTTGTTTCTGATTGATGATATTAGAGATTTTACTCTTTTTTTCCTGATTAGGTTGGCCAGAGGTTTATCTATTTTATTGACCTTTTCAAAAAACCAGCTTTTTGATTTATTGATCTGTTGTATTATTCTTTTGTTTTCAATTTCATTTAATTCTGCTCTAATTTTGGTTATTTCTTTTCTTCTACTGGGTTTGGGGTTGGAATGTTCTTCCTTTTCCAGTTGTGTGAGATGTCCCATTAAGTTGTTAACTTCCTCTCTTTCTGTTCTCTTGAGGAAGGCTTGCAGTGCTATAAATTTCCCTCTTAGAACTGCCTTTGCGGTGTCCCAGAGGTTCTGGTAGTTTGTGTCTTCATTGTCGTTTTGTTCCAAAAAACTGGCGATTTCTTTCTTAATCTCATCTCTGACCCAGCTATCATTCAGCATAAGGTTATTTAACTTCCATGTTTTTGTATGGGTATGCAGATTCCTGTTGTTACTCAATTCAAGTTTTATTCCATGATGATCCGAGAAGATGCATGGAATAATTTCTATTCCTTTAAATTTACTGAGATTAGACTTGTGACCTAAAATGTGGTCAATTTTGGAGTAAGTTCCGTGGGCTGATGAGAAGTATGTGTATTCAGTTTTGTTGGGATGAAATGTTCTGTAGATGTCTGCTAAATCTAAATATTGGATGGTTAGGTTTAAATCTAAGATTTCTTTGCTCAGCTTCTTTCTGGAGGATCGATCCAACACTGCCAAGGGAGTGTTGAAATCTCCGACAATTATGGAGCTGGAGGAAATCAAGTTGCTCATGTCTGTTAGAGTTTCTCTTATAAATTGAGGTGCATTCTGGTTGGGTGCATAGATATTAATAATTGAGATCTCATCATATTGGGTATTACCCTTAACAAATATGAAGTGACCATTCTTGTCCTTCCTTACTTTTGATGGTTTAAAGCCTACTGTATCTGCAAATAAAATTGCAACACCTGCTTTTTTCTGATTACCATTTGCCTGAAATATGGATGACCATCCTTTCACCCTGAGTCTGTATTTGTCTTTTAAGTTGAGATGTGACTCTTGTATGCAACAAATATCTGGCTTGAGTTTTTGTATCCAGTCAGCTAACCTATGTCTCTTTAGAGGACAGTTTAAGCCATTCACATTGATGGAGAGTTTTGATAAGTCTGGTGGAATTTTGGGTATCGAGTTTTTCAAAGGTCCAGTGGACATTTTTAATCCTTTCGCCAGTGTGGAAGTTGGAGTTTGATCCGAAGTTTCTGAGTGAGTTTACTTTTGTGGTATAGGATTGGGTTGGTCATTGTGGAGGATAGGTCTGAGAACATCCTGAAGAGCTGGTTTACTTATGGCAAATTTTTTCAACATATGAATGTCATTGAAGTATTTAATTTCTCCATCATAGATGAAACTCAGTTTAGCTGGATACAAGATCCTGGGTTGAAAGTTTTTTTGCTTTAGGAGATTAAAAGTTGATGACCAGCCTCTTCTTGCTTGAAAAGTTTCAGCAGAGAGATCTGCAGTTATTCTAATATTCTTACCTTCGTATGTTATAGTTTTCTTTCGCCGGGCTGCTTTGAGAATCTTCTCTTTCATGTTAACTTTAGTGAAGCTAATTATGATATGTCTGGGGGATGACTTATTGGGGTTGAATCGTGCTGGGGTTCTGAAACTGTCTGCTATCTGAATTTCAGATTCTCTAGGCATGTCTGGAAAATTTTCTTTCATAATTTCATGCAGAAGGGCCTCTGTGCCCTTGGAGGCAACTTCATCATTCTCAGAAATTCCTATAATCCTTATGTTGCTTTTTTTCGAATTATCTGAGAGTTCTCTGAGTGAGTGATCCGTTTTTGCTCTCCATTTCTCTTCCTCTTTGAGAGATTGGGAGCGTTCGAAGACTTTATCTTCAATGTCAGAAATCCTTTCTTCTGCTTGCTCCATTCTGTTACTGAGGGATTCTACTGTATTTTTCATATCTTTGAGGGCTGTAAGTTCTTGCTTCAGTGTGTCTAAGTCTTTGGTGGTTTTGTCTTTGAATTCGTTAAATTCTTGAGACAATTTTTGAATTTCTCCTCGAATTCCTAATTCCATTTTATTAATCTTGTCTGCAATCCAAATTCTGCATTCGATTTCTGACATTTCAGCCAGTTGTTTATGAATGGGATCTTCAATCATATCTGCCGTATCTTTTCTTGGGGGGGTTGATCTATTCTAGTTATTCATGTTACCAGAGTTTTTCCACTGATTCCGCCCCATGCTTATTTTACTCCCTTTGGTTTTTCCCCTGGGGTTTTATTGAGGGCCCGTACAGTGTTGTGGCCTGAGAAACTGGGGCCCTGTCTGGTGTGGTGGAGTAAAGTGGTTCTGTCTTGCTTTCAGCTGGTTTCTGTTCGATCCTATTGCAACTTCTGCTCTGGCTTGAAGTCTCAGCTGTGTGGAAAAATCAGCAATTAAGTCACCCCGCCTGCCCACCTCTGGCCCCAGTTGGAAAAGGAGAATCAAACCTTCCTACAATCGCACACCCAGGGCACCGCCTGAAAAGTCCTCAGTCTATTAGCCCAGTTCAAAAGGTCCAAATCCGCTGTCTCAATCGGCACTTGTCTTGGGTGGGAGAGTTCAAGAGGTCTCTGGGAACTGGATCACAGGGGCCTGATGACTCCTCTGACACAGCTCACCCCAGTGCAGCGTGGAGTCAGGAGGAGCCACCCAGCAAACAGAGCAGTCTAGGAAGGTTGACGTCTCCTTCCCCACTTTGCCCCTCCGTCGGACCCAGTCACTGGTATCTCTGCAGATGGCTAACCCAGTTGCCTGCAGTGAACAGACACTCCAGGGGTTTGCACCTGCCTGAATCACAAGGAAGTCTGCCAGGCCCCCGCAGACTGCTGCTATCTAGCAGGAGGAGATGAGGCCTGACATCTTTGAGTGTTTGATGCAGGTGATGGGAAGGAAGTGTTCACTCCGGCTTAGCCCCGTCCCTGATGGATGCTGCTAACAGAACAGAACAGAACAGAACAGACAACTTTGCGGGGTTCTGTCTCTGTTCCTGTCGAAATCGTCTACAGAAGACGGGCTGTTTTGAGTTCAAACGTCTTTGCTGCTGGAGATTTGCGTTCGAACACCTCTCTGGGTTGGCCCCACCCTGGAAGTTTCCCGGGTTTGTGAGCCGTGTCAGGAAATCCCTCACTCAGCTCACCGGTGGCCTCCTCTGGTTGCCCAGGGAGACAGGGGGTGTGGCCTCAGAATATCCAGAAGTGAGCGTTCTGCCGTTAAAGAAAAAACGGCTGTTGATCTACCTCCAGGGAACTGCTGCTCTGGTGTGGGCACTCAGGCGACCCTTTTCTCCTCTGTCCCACGCCCCAGAGTCAGCACTGAGCGGCCGCAGTTTGTGCTGGGTCCACACCCCTCAAGAGATCCCCCAAGAAGCAGAACTGTTGGGGGATGGGCCCCCAGACCCCGATTGGGAGTGGGGGGGGGAAGCTAGAGTTTCATTCAGTTTCACGCAACACTACGGCCCGGGGAGGGCTCTTGCACTGCACCGCAGGGAAGTGCCACCAAGGCTTGATTTCCCCTCAGCAGAGTGCCCTCTCCTCGCTCATGTGTCCCAGAGTCAGCGCTGACCTGACGCAGCTCAGGCACTGTGCACTCCCCTCGAGAAATCACCCAAGGATCCGAACTCCGGGGGGATAGGCCCTCAGACCCTGAGTGAGAGTAGGGGCTCTCAGCTCTCAGCGGGGAAGCTAGAGTCTTATTCAGTCTTGTGCCCCGTAATGTTGCCCGGGGAGGGTTGGTGCACTGCACCGCAGGGAAGTGCCGCCGAGGCGTGACTCCCCTTCAGCCTGGTGCCCTCTCCTCACTCGCGTGCCTCAGAGTCAATGCTGACCAGTCACAACTCGGGGACTGTCCACTCCCCTTGAGAAATCACCCAAGGATCCGAATTCCTGGGGGACAGGCCTCCAGACCTCAGTGGGTGGGAGGGGAGCGCCGGGGATTCAGGGTTGCCGGCAAAGGATTCCCAAAGTTTTATTCAGCCCTATGTCCGGCAGGAGAATGCCACGGCACCCCAGTAGGGGAGGTAGGTCCAGTTTTTAGAGGGTCTCTCCCTGGAGTGTAGTGGGAGGGCCTTTAATTTCTGCCTGCTTATTCAATTGTGGGGCTCTTGAGTCGGTCTCATGGGGGAGGGGGACTCCCGTCCGCCTGGTGGTGGATTTTGTACCTTTTGTTTGCATCCTTGTGATCACAGCTTGCCTCAGCGGTGTTGATGTACGTTCTTCAACCTTCTCTCTTGGTGAGGCTCAAGTCCACCAGGATACCTACTAAATTCCTGTCCCTTAACTCTCCTTCTGGACGGGAGCCTCTGTTGAAAGCTGGCTTCAGTCCACCATCTTCCCTCAACCCCTCTCTGCCTTTGTGTTTTATGTGAGTAATTCAAATCTGTCCTCAGAATGATCCCTCTCCCAAGACACTACCCCAGTTTCTATTCATTGATGTTAACATCAGATGGTGATAAAACGTCCAAACAAAACAATCAATACTTCCATGGTAACGTCATAGGATGTTTTAAAGGTTAAAAGTGATAATACACATAAAATCCTTACACAGTGACTGGAATTATGCTAATGAACTATAACTCATATTAAAAATCACTTTGGTTTGTAATGTATAAATGTTTGCTTCTTGTGCCCACATCTTTAATGTCCCTAATGTCTGTAATCTTAATCTGACCCCTAAGTTACAAACATAAATCTGAGATATACATTGCTAAATATTGTTGAGCATCAATGTTTATCAAGAGTTTCACTTGTCAAACACTACACACACACACCCCTTCTGAGAATAAGTTTCTGTCATCCAGGGGAGAGACTTCTCTCTGCCATCATGCATACGGCATGCCTATGGCTATCTCCTGACTCCCTCTCTCTCTTTCTCTCTCTCCTCCCCACCCCCCACCCACCTGCCCTCCACCCTTTGCTCTCTGTGTTTATAGGAAACCAGTGAACTTATAGGGTTGCAGTCGTGGCTGGGGACAGGAGGATCTGTCCTTTAGTGATTCTTATTGGCATTCCAGAATCAACCAAACACAGGTTGATTGGGCAGGACCACACTGCCAGAACAATGGTATCCTTAAGTGGACTCATTAGCAGAGCTAGCAGAGAGGCTCAGCTCGGCCTTGCTCAGGGCTTCTCTACCTGTGGTCTGCCCACTGGACCAGACAGGTGAGGCAAGAGGAAGGGAGGGAAGGAGGGAGCAGGTGGGAAGTGGCCGGAGATGGGAGCACTATTATCTTCATGGTGCTTGTCTCTGAGATGTGCCAACCCTGAGATCTCCATCATACCAGCCTTCTGCAGAAACATTTCTATTCAGGGACCAGTGTTCCTTGATCTTACCCTGCTTTGGGACCTTTTATAAGTGGACGAGAAGAGATAGCCACCCAACTGTTCAGATGTCCCCTTGGATCAGAATGACAGAAAATGTCTCCTTGGAAAGGAACTGTCAACATCCTGTGATCCAGACTCTTCATTTTATAAATGAAGGTACTGAGAGTCGTGAAGCAAGATTTCAACTCAAACATTTGCCAACAAGGACAGGCCTGGGTGCTTTTGAAGACCCAGGCAAGACAACTTTATGGGGGGTTGTGGGTGAGTAGTTGACATTTGACCTTGAGGAGAGATTGGCAGGGATTTCAGGATCATTGGAGGACCACTTAGGGGAGACATTCTGGAAGTGGGGAGACTTTACAAGTTGTTTCACTTAAATGGACACCTACTCTACATCCAGGGGTGGAACCTGCCCTAAATATAGCCAGATTAGTTAGTGGGAGATGCAGAGGAACCTAGGGAAATGGTTTCTGCTGTCTAAATAGTTACACTTGCCTCCCAGTTCTGTCACCCCCTTGGTGTGAGACTTTGGGTCAATCATTTGGTTGTCTGAGCCTTGATTTCATCCACTGTTGCATAGAGGTAAAGTCATTGACATTTGTCTTCCATGGGTTGCTAGGCAGAAAAAAATAAGGAAAGATATGCCTACAACTTCCCAATTTCCCATATTATATAAATAATTACATTGTACCTGTGCAGAATTTGATTACATGAAGCATGTTCTTATAGTCTGGGCTTTTGCATGTGAACTTAAACATGTACTACAATCTGCATCTTTTTGACTTGGTACCTTGGAGAAATGAGATGTTTTTTTTTCTTCCCTGAGCTGGGCAGTACTGTCTGTCCTTGAGACTTTTGTCAAGGGGGTTATTACATTTGAGATTCCAGTGGAACGCAGCTGTTGAGTATGTTACCCTGAGATGATCACTTCGTCAAACAAGAATGGATTTGACACAGCACCTAATATGCTCTTTAACGTGCAGTTGGTTTTGCATCATATTTTGTTTCTAGACTGTGAGAAATAACGGATGCCTGTGTCCTTACTCTTCCTCTCCATTCTGCCATACCCATGTTCACCAAACAACAGCTCTTTATATGTTTCCTCTCTTCCTGAGCACACACCTTCCATTTGTGTCAGGAGGAGCACTTGAGAATTCTAGGAACACATTTAATCACTTAAAATTAGCCAATGCCATCAGTCTCTGGGGAATTGGTATAAGAGCTGTGAATTACAGGAAGCATACTTGTGGAAGCATGCTGCCCCAAAGATGACACCTTTCAGCCTCAGATTTGGTTTTAAATCTAATGCTTTGAAAATACTGTTTATCTAAATTGAGCTTGAGTAACTGAATTTTAAAGTGTTCTTTCCTCTTATTTTGCCTATTATTCCTAGCTTGTTTACTTTTAATTTATTTTTAATAAAGTCTCACTCAAAATTCACATTCTTTTGAATTCTAAAATATGGAATTATAAAACCTTAATTTTGCTTAATTTTCAAATAACAGGAGCATTTATTGGTTCAATGGATATTTATTGAGATCCTTGTCTGTGCCAAGCACTGTGTTAGATTCATGGGCGGTTGGACACCCAGCCATCCTTTCATCCATTCATTCATCAATGAGTAGTCATTGAGTACCCACAGTAGGTGGCAGGCCCTGTACTATGAGAAAGGGATTGAGAATTGAAAGAAACACAAAAGATCTTTGCTTTCATAGCTCTTAGAGTCTGTTGGGTGCATTCAAACATGGGACTGTACCTTCTACAGAGTGTCTCAAAAAGTTGGCCCTAAAGTTGTCATACATAAAGAAAATGGGAAATTGTAACTACATTTATCTTTGTTTACAGAGTATTCTTTTTTTGTTGTTGTTGATTAATATGAGTTCTCTGTAGATTCAAGTTATCAAGCCTTTGTCAGATTTGTAATATGCAAACATCTTTTTCCATTCCGAAGGTTGTCTATTTGCTTTGGTTGTTGTCTTCTCAGCTGTGCAGAAGCTTTTCAGTTTAATTAAGTCCCATTTGTTTATTTTTGCAATTGCCATGGAAGTCTTCTTCATAAAACCTTTCCCCAGCTGACATTTTCAAGAGTTTTTCCCACATTTCCTTCTAGGATTTTTATTGTTTCATGCCTTAGATTTAAATCTTTTATCCATCTTGAATGAATTTGCAAAATAAGTGGTGAAAGGTGAAGGTCTAGTTTCAGTCTATTATATGTGATTATCCAGCTCTTCCAGGACCATTTATTGAATAGAGATTTTTTTCCCCAGTATCTGCTCTTGTTTGGTTTATCAAAAATCAGATGGTTATAAGATGTTAGTTTCATCTCATAGTTTTCTATTTGGTTCCAAATGTCTATGTCTCTATTTTTGCATCAATACCATGATGTTTCGATCACTATGGACTTGTAATATAGCCCAAAGTCTGATAAAAAAAAATTTTCATCATTCCTAATCATCAGAGAAACGCAAATCAAAACCAGTTTAAGATATCACTTAACCCCAGTAAGATTAGCCCACATCACAATGTCCCAAAGTTGCAGATGCTGGTATAGATATGGAGAGAAGGGAACACTTTGACACTGTTGGTGGGACTGCAAAGTAATACAGCCTCTTTGGGAAGAAATATGGAGAGTCCTCAAAGAACTCAAATTAGATCTCTGATTTGACCCCACAATCCCACTATTAGGCATCTACTCAGAAGAAAAAAATCATTTTATGGTAAAGAAATTTGCACTATATTTACAATCACCAAAATGTGGAAACAACCTAAATGCCCATCAACTCAGGAATGGGTTAACAAATTGTGGTATATGCATACCATGGAATATTATTCACCCATAAAAAGACAGTGACTTCACATCTTTTGTATTAACCTGGATGGTGTTGAAACATTCTTCTTAGTAAAGTATCACAAGAATGGAAAAGCAATTATCCAGTGTACTCAATACTAATATGAAGCCAGTAGACAATCTAATTCATGCCCACAAGGGGGAAAAACTCATTTCAATTCAAGTTGGGGGGAAGGGTAACAAGAGAAGGAAAGAGGGGAGAGAAATGGGGTGCTCCCGCTGAATGGGCATGGGGTGGGGGTATTTGGCACACCTTTTAAGTGTGCGCCATTACTACAAGAAGGACTCTACCTAACAAATTTTGAACTGGTTGTTTGTATCCTCGCATTACCCTGAAATTAAAAAAAGAAAAAAAAAAAAGAAATAAAAACAACGTAGCCTAAAAAATAAAATAAAATAAATCAATAGCCACAAACATTATTCATTGCAAAATTTTACAATTATTTACAAAATAGTCTCTATGTGTTGGCTGCCTCTTTGTAAAATTTTGCAATGAATGTTTTGTAAATAAAGGTTCAAGTAGTATAATTTCCCATTTTCCATATGCATGATGACTTTACGGGTGACTTTTGGGATATCCTGTGGGACCTCACAGCTTGGTGGATGAGGCAGACACAGTCACAACAACTGCAAACTGGTGTGTGAGGCCTTTGATACAGTTGTGTCATCGAGAGCTCCGGAATGCTGGAGGGCAGATGGAAATGATCTTAAGGCAGTCTGGGACTGTAAATACTGAGCAAGGTATTTACTGCAGGTCTGAGACCTAAGTCTGAATTCTGGGTCTGCCTCTTGCAACCCTATGGCCTCACCTCATGCCTTTGCCGGAGAAGGGCCCCCCCACAGTGCTTCAGAAGAGCACGGTCTTACCTGCTGCTGCTCTCTCTCTGCTCCATGCACCATCATATTACCCTCTTTAACTGTCTTCATTGCTTGCATTACTAACTAAAATTAACTTGTTTACAGTCCCTCTCCATAATTCTGAAATTCCAAACACTCTGAAAACAGAATATTAAAAAAATGTCTGTCACACATCAGTTAATTTTTGACATAAACTTGTAGTTTTTGTAGCAAAATCTGACATTAACCCATGTGAAACTATCTGCCTTCTTAATTTATCCATTCTAGTGTAAATATTTATATGTGTGGCCACAGAACTATTAATGTGTTTGACTCTGGTGTGGGTCCCAGATTTGATGGGGTATAGTATACTTACTATATGGCATTTGAACTACGTTACCTCTCTAAAATGTGAAAAATTCTCTGTTCCCCAAAACATCTGGTGACAAGGGTTTCAGATAAGGGATTGTAGACTCCTAATTATTTGTTTTCCCAAGCAGCACATAAACCCAAAGAGAGCAGGGGGTCTCATTTGTTTTATTTAACACGGTAGCTCCAGGTCTCAACCAGAGCTGGTATATAGTAGGCACTTAGGAGATGTGTGTAAAGCCCTGAATGGTCATCTCCCTGTGGGCTACGGCCTGGCTGTGGTGCGGGGGTTCCTGGAAGTTTGGCCAAATGTGACTGTTGACTGGTTGGCCCCTTGCAGCGGTAGGTGGCTGTCTATTTTGGCCATGTGATGGGCCAGCCTGAATTGCTCAAAACTTGTGTACCTTATAGCTTGGCTCCCAGAGTGAATGGATTTACTTGGAGTAGTCTAGACTAGTCTTTCCAGAGAGGTCTTTTCAATCTGGTCCCTGTGACCTCTTCAATCTCAGAATCTGGTGCAGATTCAATGCCTGTTCGGCTATTTGAACTGTGTGGGAAACCTGCATTCCCTACTTTCCTTCCTGGCCTGCCAGAGTAGCCCCCATTTCTCTTGACTGCTATTTCCAAAAGCCTGCTGGTGCCAGTTGAGCCCCTGACTGCCCGTCTGCCCTCCCTCCTCTGACAGCACTACTCCCTATACTCCTTTTGACAGCATATAGCACCTTGCATGGAGCAGGGACCCGAGAAACATTTACTGAATGACTGACTGCATTAATGAATGAAAGAAAGAAAGAACTGCATCTTTTTCGACATTTGACCTCCTCCTTCTTCCTGGTTTAGGGCAACCCCCAGTCTACACCCATCTTTGGGGTCCTGCCATGTATGTCTTATTCTCCATTTTATTTTGCAATGTACTCAACTATTGTTCCAGGCTTCCCAGGCCTCTTCTCAAGCTGCATCCTATTCTCATCCTCATCCCAGGTAAGCATTACACAATCACTTTCTCTGTGTATAAGCTTATGATCTCATTTCATTGTTACTGAAGCAACTCACCCAAGGTCTGGCAGAGCTGGGATTCAAACTGAGGCCTGATTGCTCCTCCTTGACATCCAATCTATGTATCTTGGGCCTATTAGAGACTCTCTATTTTCTCCCTCTGAGTTGTCTCACATATTATCAAGAATATACTAAACTCTTAGCTTGGCCTGCTGGAGTTCTGACCAACCCCTCAGCTCACCCAAGACACGGGAGTTACCACCAGCAGGTTCTATGGCTTTGTTGCTAACATGTCTGGAATTCTGCAGAGCTGTTTGTTAGTCTCAGCTCTGACAGCATCTACCTCCAAGAATATAAACTCCAGGAGATCATAGTAGCTACTCAATACCATGTGTTTGATTCATTAATTCCATGAAATGATACCTACAGAGCTCTTAGCTCAGGGACTGGCACTAACAACACATCTTCAAAAGATAGCTATTACTTTCATTTTGTATAAAACTTTAAATTTTAGCATTGATAACCCAAACTTTTTGACAAGAATAAGCTCTTCCTACTCTATAGTCATGGCTGAACCCTACTGCAATTCTCCACCTTCCTTCCTCCAACTAAAAAAATCAAGCCCAGAATCTCTATGCTAGTCAAGCAGTCTAGTGTTGGTACCTAATTCTGGCTTCCTGACACCACTTTGCCCTTGTCTCATGGCCAGTCAGACTTGGCCTATAGCCAGAGACCTGAGGGAGCAGAGCTGCAGGGGGCATTAGGAAAAATTTCAGCAATGAATCACTGATGCTTTGCCCGAGGGTTAAAAGCACAGCCAATTTATTTGGTGCCTTTCTGCCTCCAAATTATCCAGCTCCTGCAGGATCCTTTAGCTTGGGAACATTAACTCAGGTTTGCTGGAGCATCCCCTTCCTGACTGTGCAAGCCACCTTCTTACCTGGATCCCTCCCCAGGCCCAGAAGGGTTGTGAGTATAGAACCCTATTGCTTGCTAAGGCTCCCAAAGGGCTGCGTCTTTAAAATATAATTCAAGAAAGCAGACAACAGAGCTGAGAAAGTGGGAAGTGAGTAGATTTTGAAGCCACATTTGTAGTTATAATTTATTTACTCTTTTCATCAGAAAAGTCATCTTGGAGTTTATTGATTAAATGAAGCCGTGCCAGCAAAAGCTCAGTGTGAGCCATAAAGCAGCATATAGCTCTGAGGGGTTATTGAAATTAATACCATTGGGCTAACATTTGTAGCAGGGAGCCTTTTTGAGTTGACATTTACATTTATTTGTTTTTCTTCAGAAGAAGGAGCCAGAAGAAAACCTGGGAGTCATGGAACATAGTTTCCCTCATAGAAGGTGGAGGGTGTAGGATGTCTGGACTTACTGAGGGGGATGTACTCAGAAGGGCAGGTGTGGTGTGAGCGGCCACATGATCGAGGAGAATGCGTTCTTTTTTTTTATTTTTAATTTTATTTATTTATTTTTTTTATATTTCATTTATCTCTTTATTAGTGAATTTGAATTTTTTTTTTAATTGTTGGGGATTCATTGAGGGTACAATAAGCCAGGTTACACTGATTGCAATTGTTAGGTAAAGTCCCTCTTGCAATGATGTCTTGCCCCCATAAAGTGTGACACACACCAAGGCCCCACCCCCCTCCCTCCGTCCCTCTTTCTGCTCCCCCCCATAACCTTAATTGTTATTAATTGTCCTCATATCAAAATTGAGTACATAGGATTCATGCTTCTCCATTCTTGTGATAGTTTACTAAGAATAATGTCTTCCACTTCCATCCACGTTAATACAAAGGATGTAAAGTCTCCATTTTTTTAAATGGCTGAATAGTATTCCATGGTATACATATACCACAGCTTGTTAATCCATTCCTGGGTTGGTGGGCATTTAGGCTGTTTCCACATTTTGGCGATTGTAAATTGAGCTGCAATAAACAGTCTAGTACAAGTGTCCTTATGATAAAAGGATTTCTTTCCTTCTGGGTAGATGCCCAGTAATGGGATTGCAGGATCAAATGGGAGGTCTAGCTTGAGTGCTTTGAGGTTTCTCCATACTTCCTTCCAGAAAGGTTGTACTAGTTTGCAGTCCCAACAGCAGTGTAAAAGTATTCCCTTCTCTCCACATTCACACCAGCATCTGCAGTTTTGAGATTTTGTGATGTGGGCCATTCTCACTGGGGTTAGATGATATCTCAGGGTTGTTTTGATTTGCATTTCTCTAATATATAGAGATGATGAACATTTTCTCATGTGTTTGTTAGCCATTTGTCTGTCATCTTTAGAGAAGGTTCTATTCATGTCTCTTGCCCATTGATCTATGGGATTGTTGGCTTTTTTCATGTGGATTAATTTGAGTTCTCTATAGATCCTAGTTATCAAGCTTTTGTCTGATTGAAAATATGCAAATATCCTTTCCCATTGTGTAGGTTGTCTCTTTGCTTTGGTTATTGTCTCCTTAGCTGTACAGAAGCTTTTCAGTTTAATGAAGTCCCATTTGTTTATTTTTGTTGTTGTTGCAATTGCCATGGCAGTCTTCTTCATGAAGTCTTTCCCCAGGCCAATATCTTCCAGTGCTTTTCCTATGCTTTCTTTGAGGATTTTTATTGTTTCATGCCTTAAATTTAAGTCCTTTATCGATCTTGAATCAATTTTTGTGAGTGGGGAAAGGTGTGGGTCCAGTTTCAGTCTTTTACATGTAGACATCCAGTTCTCCCAACAGCATTTATTGAATAGGGAGTCTTTCCCCCAAGGTATGTTCTTGTTTGGTTTATCAAACATTAGGTGGTTGTAAGATGTTAGTTTCATTTCTTGGTTTTCAATTCGATTCCAAGTGTCTATGTCTCTGTTTTTGTGCCAGTAGCATGCTGTCTTGACCACTATGGATTTGTACTATAGACTAAAATCTGGTATACTGATGCCCCCAGCTTTATTTTTGTTACAAAGAACTGCCTTAGCTATACGAGTTTTTTTCTGGTTCCATACAGAATGCAGAATCATTGTTTCCAAATCTTGAAAGTACCATGTAAGTATTTTGATAGGAATGGCATTGACTAGCTAGATTGCTTTGGGAAGTATAGACATTTTCACAATGTTGATTCTTCCCATCCATGAGCATAGTGTGTTCTTCCATTTGTTAACATCCTCTGCTATTTCCTTTCTGAGGATTTCATAGTTTTCTTTTTTTTTTAATTTAATTTAATTTTTTTTATTAAGTCATATACACACAGATCATTAATACATTTATGCATATGTGGGAGACAATGTGTTGATTTTTTAATACAATTTGGAGTGCTTACATCAAACTAATTAATATAGTTTTTGCCTCATTTACTTGATTATTGTGTTAAGACATTTATGTTCTTTTTTTTTTTTTTTATTGTTGGGGATTCATTGAGGGTACAATAAGCCAGTTACACTGATTGCAATTGTTAGGTAAAGTCCCTCTTGCAATCATGTCTTGCCCCCATAAAGTGTGGCACACACTAAGACCCCACCCCCCTCCCTCCATCCCTCTTTCTGCTTCCCCCCCCATAACCTTAATTGTCATTAATTGTCCTCATATCAAGATTGAGTACATAGGATTCATGCTTCTCCGTTCTTGTGATGCTTTACTAAGAATAATGACTTCCACTTCCATCCAGGTTAATACGAAGGATGTAAAGTCTCCATTTTTTTTAATGGCTGAATAGTATTCCATGGTATACATATACCACAGCTTGTTAATCCATTCCTGGGTTGGTGGGCATTTAGGCTGTTTCCACATTTTGGCAACTGTAAATTGAGCTGCAATAAACAGTCTAGTACAAGTGTCCTTATGATAAAAGGATTTTTTTCCTTCTGGGTAGATGCCCAGTAATGGGATTGCAGGATTGAATGGGAGGTCTAGGTTGAGTGCTTTGAGGTTTCTCCATACTTCCTTCCAGAAAGGTTGTACTAGTTTGCAGTCCCACCAGCAGTGTAAAAGTGTTCCCTTCTCTCCACATCCACGCCAGCATCTGCAGTTTTGAGATTTTGTGATGTGGGCCATTCTCACTGGGGTTAGATGATATCTCAGGGTTGTTTTGATTTGCATTTCTCTAATATATAGACATGATGAACATTTTCTCATGTGTTTGTTAGCCATTCGTCTGTCATCTTTAGAGAAAGTTCTATTCATGTCTCTTGCCCATTGATATATGGGATTGTTGGCTTTTTTCATGTGGATTAATTTGAGTTCTCTATAGATCCTAGTTATCAAGCTTTTGTCTGATTGAAAATATGCAAATATCCTTTCCCATTGTGTAGGTTGTCTCTTTGCTTTGGTTGTTGTCTCCTTAGCTGTACAGAAGCTTTTCAGTTTAATGAAGTCCCATTTGTTTATTTTTGTTGTTGTTGCAATTGCCATGGCAGTCTTCTTCATGAAGTCTTCCCCCAGGCCAATATCTTCCAATGTTTTTCCTATGCTTTCTTTGAGGATTTTTATTGTTTCATGCCTTAAATTTAAGTCCTTTATCCATCTTGAATCAATTTTTGTGAGTGGGGAAAGGTGTGGGTCCAGTTTCAGTCTTTTACATGTAGACATCCAGTTCTCCCAACAGCATTTATTGAATAGGGAGTCTTTCCCCCAAGGTAAGTTCTTGTTTGGTTTATCAAAGATTAGGTGGTTGTAAGATGTTAGTTTCATTTCTTGGTGTTCAATTCGATTCCAAGTGTCTATGTCTCTGTTTATTTGCCAGTACCATGCTGTCTTGACCACTATGGCTTTGTAGTACAGACTAAAATCTGGTATGCTGATGCCCCCAGCTTTATTTTTGTTACTAAGAACTGCCTTAGCTATATGGGTTTTTTTCCGGTTCCATACAAAACGCAGAATCATTTTTTCCAAATCTTGAAAGTACGATGTAGGTACTTTGATAGGAATGGCATTGAATAGGTAGATTGCTTTGGGAAGTATAGACATTTTCACAATGTTGATTCTTCCCATCCATGAGCATGGTATGTTCTTCCATTTGTTAATATCCTCTGCTATTTCCTTTCTGAGGATTTCATAGTTTTCTTTATAGAGGTCCTTCACCTCCTTCGTTTACGTATATTCCTAGGTATTTCATTTTCTTTGAAACTATGGTGAAGGGAGTTGTGTCCTTAATTAGCTTCTCATCTTGACTGTTATTGGTGTACACAAAGGCTACTGACTTGTGGACATTGATTTTATATCCTGAAACATTACTGTATTTTTTGATGACTTCTAGGAGTCTTGTGGTTGAGTCTTTGGGGTTCTCTAAGTATAAGATCATGTTGTCAGCAAAGAGAGAGAGTTTGACCTCCTCTGCTCCCATTTCGATTCCCTTTATTTCCTTGTCTTGCCTAATTGTATTGGCTAGAACTTCCAGCACTATGTTGAATAGTAAAGGTGACAGAGGACAACCTTGTCTGGTTCCAGTTCTAAGGGGAAAAGCTTTGAGTTTTACTCCATTCAGTAAAATATTGGCTGTGGGTTTGTCATAGATAGCTTCAATCAGTTTTAGAAATGTGCCACCTAAGCCTATACTCTTCAGTGTTCTAATTAGAAAAGGATGCTGGATTTTATCAAATGCTTTTTCTGCATCTATTGGGAGGATCATATGATGTTTATTTTTGCCTCTGTTAATATGGTGGATAACGTTTATAGACTTGCGTATGTTAAACGAGCCTTGCATCCCTGGGATGAAGCCTACTTGATCATGATGAATGACTTTTTTGATGATAAGCTGTAATCTATTGGCTAGGATTTTGTTGAGAATTTTTGCATCTATATTCATGAGTGAGATTGGTCTGAAATTCTCCTTTTTGTTTGGGTCTTTTCCTGGTTTTGGTATCAGGGTGATGTTTGCTTCATAGAATGTGTTGGGGAAAATTCCTTCTTCCTCAATTTTTTGGAATAATTTCTGCAGTACAGGAATAAGCTCTTCCTTGAAGGTTTGATAGAATTCTGGAGTGAAGCCATCTGGACCAGGGCATTTTTTGGTTGGAAGATTTTTTATTGTTTCTTTGATCTCAGTGCTTGAAATTGGTCTGTTCAGGAGCTCTATTTCTCCCTGGCTGAGTCTAGGGAGAGGGTGTGATTCCAAATATTTATCCATTTCCTTCACATTGTCAAATTTCTGGGCGTAGAATTTCTGGTAGTATTCAGAGATGATCTCTTGTATCTCTGTGGGATCAGTTGTTATTTCCTCTTTATCATTTCTGGTTGAGGTTACTAGAGATTTTACTTTTCTTTTCTTTGTTAGTCTGGCCAGCGGTTTATCTATTTTATTTATTTTTTCAAAAAACCAACTCCTTGTTTCATTAATTTTCTGAATGATTCTTTTGTTTTCAATTTCATTGATCTCTGATTTGATTTTGGATATTTCTTTTCTTCTACTGAGTTTAGGCTTAGATTGTTCTTCTTTTTCCAATTCCATAATATCTCTTGTGAGATTGTTCATGCGCTCTCTTTTGTTTTTCAAATGTAGGCATCTAAAGCAATGAATTTTCCTCTCAAAACTGCTTTTGCACTATCCCACAGGTTTTGGTAGCTTTTGTCTTCATTGTTGTTATGCTCAAGGAAGTTAATGATTTCCTGTTTTATTTCTTCCTGCACCGATCTGTTATTCAACAGAAGATTGTTTAATATCCATGTCTTTGGGTGGGTCGAACATTTTTGTTAGAGTTGAGTTCCACCTTTAGTGCTTTATGGTCTGAGAAGATACAAGGTAAAATTTCAATTCTTTTGATTCTGTTGATATTTGTTTTGTGTCCCAGGATCTGATCAATTTTGGAGAATGTTCCATGGGGTGATGAGAAGAATGTATATTCTTTATCTTTGGGGTGGAGTGTTCTATATACATCTATCAAGCACAGTTGTTCTAGGGTCTCATTTAAATCTCTTATATCTTTGTTTAATTTCTGTTTAGAGGATCTGTCCAGCTCTGTAAGAGGAGTGTTAAAATCCCCTGTTATTATGGTATTTTCAGATATCATATTGCTCAGACTAAGTAAGGTCTGCTTCAAGAATCTGGGAGCATTTAAATGGATGCATAAATATTTAGAATTGAAATGTCTTCTTGTTGTATTTTTCCCTTGACCAATATAAAGTGACCATCTTTGTCTTTTTTGACTTTAGTTGCGCTAAATCCACATGTATCTGAAAATAAGATTGCAGCTCCTCTTTTCTTCTGAATGCCATTTGCCTGAAAAATTGTCTTCCAACCCTTGACTCAGAGCTTTAATTTGTCTTTTGAAGCCAGGTGTGTTTCTTGCAGACAGGAAATGGGTGGCTTGTGTTTTTTAATCCAGTCAACCAATCTATGTGTCTTCAGTGGGGAATTCAAGCCATTAACATTTATTGAGATAATTGATAAGTGTGGTAGTATTCTTTCGTCTTATTTTGTGAGAGTCCATTTCTTAGTTTTATCTTTTGCATCAGTGTGGAGGTTAGGTTCTGTCCTTTAATTTCTGAGTTCTTACTTTGCTGCTGATCCATTGTGGTGGTCAGTGTGCAGAACACGTTGAAGTATTTCCTGTAGATCTGGTCTTGTTGTGGCGAATTTCCTCAATGTTTGTATATCCGTAAATGATTTGATTTCTCCGTCAATTTTGAAGCTTATCTTAGCAGGGTACAGAATTCTGGGCTGGAAATTCTTCTGTTTAAATAGATTAAAGGTAGATGACAATTGTCTTCTTGCTTGGAAAGTTTCATTAGAGAAGTCTGCAGTCACTCTGATGGATTTGCCCCTGTAGGTCAACTGGCGCTTACTCCTGGCAGCTTGCAGAATCTTTTCTTTTGTCTTGACTTTGGACAGGTTCATCACAATGTGTCTTGGAGAAGCTCAGAGTTGAGGTGACCTGGGTTCCGACATCCCTCTGAAAGCAGTGTGTCAGAATCTTTGGTGATATTTGGGAAATTTTCTTTTATAATATTCTCTAGTATGGCTTCCATTCCTCTGGGGCATTCTTCTTCCCCTTCTGGGATTCCTATAACTCGTATGTTGGAACGCTTCATAAAGTCCCATAATTCTGACAGGGAACGTTCTGCTTTCTCTCTCTTCTTTTCTGCCTCTTTTACTATCTGAGTTATCTCAAGAACTTTGTCTTCTATCTCTGAAATTCTTTCTTCTGCATGGTCTAACCTGTTGCTGATACTTTGTATTGCATCTTTAAGTTCCTTAATTGACTGTTTCAGTTCCTTCAGCTCTGCTTTTTATATTCTTCATATCGTTCATCTCTGATTTGATTCTGTTTTTGGATTTCCTTTTGGTTATTTTCCACTTTATTAGCAGTTTCCTTCATTGTTTCCATCATTTCTTTCATTGTTTTCAACATGTGTATTCTAAATTCCCTTTCTGTCATTCCTAACATTTCTTCATAGGTGGAATCATGTGCAGTAGCTACCTCATGGTCCTTTGGCGGGATTGTTCTGGACTGGTTCTTCATGTTGCCTGCAGTTTTCTACTGATTCTTCCTCATGAGTGATTTCTTTTATCTGTTTCCTTGCCCTAATTTTCCTTTCACTTCCTCTTTCTCTTTAATTTCTCATGCCTGTGGACTAAGGTGTACAGGACCAGAAGGGTGAGAAGGTTGAAGAGCAAAAAAGGGATGAAAGAAAGGAGGACCGAGTGATAAGAAAAACAAAGAAAAATAGAGAAAGGAGAGGGGATGGGTAAAAGGAATATTGACAAAAAGAAGAGAGGCAGAGAAAGAGGGAGACAGAGCAATATAGGTGTACAGTAGGGTAGTTTGACACAACCTTAAAAAAAACCCCACCTTCTGGGGGTGCCCAGTTGGGTGTTTCCCTTGAGGTCAGCAGCTCTTTGCTAACCTGATCAGACACAGTACCCCACCTCCACCCAGTAGAGAGGTAAGACAAAAATGCTATAAATCAAATCAAAACAAGCACACAGAAAACTTTACGGGATAAAATTGGGTGGAAAATCAAATAATAGCAGTAGAAACACTAGCAAAAATGAAGTTCTAATTATTGAAAAAGGCAGCAATGGGAAACTATAGTTAAACTAGAAAAATTGAGAAAGATAAAGGATCTGTATGGAAAATGTTGAACTTAAAAAACAAAACAACATCAACAACATCAAAATAAACTAAAAAAACAACCAAACCATAAAAAAAAAAAAACAAAAACACAACCAAAAACAAAGCAGTATGTATATGTTAGTGAATATTGTCTGGGCAACACGTGGTCTTCTGGGGATTCAGATGTTAATCACAGTTCTGATACGACTGGAGGCTGATGATTTCTCAAACCCCAGCAGGTAGACACCCTAATTCTCTCTTCGGCCCACTTAAAAGGCACTTTGAAGTTGTTTACTTGCTGAGCAGAAGCTTTCCCAGGAGATTGCTTGTCACTGGAATCACTGCTGAAGTGGCTATCCACTTACCCAGTGTGCCAAAACTGGTCTCACTCTGTCCCTGAGGGTTAGGGTTGCAAGGCGGCTCAGACCCCGCCCTTAGGCTACTTGGTCACTGGTTTACCAGCTCCCACCCAATTCTAGCTCTGCGACCCTGAGGGCGGAGCTTGCTGGGGCAGATCACTCACAATGGCTCCCTGTGACCCACTGCCAAACACCATTAGCTCCGTCTGGCTCAGCGGCTCAGACTGGGGCCCTAGACAAAGGCCAAAGTTCTCCGCACTCCCGCTCAGGCTCTCCCCAAGGCAGTTCAACTGAGTGCCAAGTCCAAAGACACCAAAACAGTTCACAGGTAAGGTCTTTCTGGTTTGCAGTCTCGCTGCTACTGAACTTACAGTTGTGGGCGGGTTTAGACGGATTGAACACACGCGACCACTTGCCAGTTTTCCACTGTTTTAGTCCTCCTCTTGGGGTCCAGAAATCTCTCGCTGACTCCCTGTGTCCTCTCAGGGGTGATGATAGGCAGATCCCACCAGCCAGAGATGCCTGGAGTCCTATCTCCCCAGACTCATGGTGCCCAGAAGCAAGGAAGCTGTTACTCGGCCGCCATCTTGCTCTGCCCCCGAGAATGAGTTCTTTTTAACCCAGCAATTACTGAAGGTGACTGAGACAGAAAGTTATTTTCCTAAGATCGCCATATCAGTGTATTTCCCCTCCCACAGGTTTGTCTTCCAGTTTGACAATGACACTCCTTCTTTGAGAGGTGGAGGTCTCTGTTCTCTCCCTTGAAATGGGGTGGATCTTCATAATTGCTTTGACAACAGAGTGTGTTAGAACTGATGCCCAAGTTAAATTGGTTCCAATTAATGTTCCAAGTTAACCGGTTCCCAAGTTAAATTGTAGGAGGCCATATGGCTTCTGTCTGGCTCCTAGAACCCAGCTGTCATGTGTAAGGGAGACCAGGCACATGTTGAGTGCTTCAGTCAGTGGTCCCAACTGGGGCCCCAGCCAACAGCCAGCTTTAATGGCAAGATATATACATGATAGAGCCTGTAGATGAGTACAGCCTTTAGTCTACAAGTTTTCTAGCTGAGGACCCCAAATGTTGTGGATTGTGGAGACAAGCCATCCCTGCAGTACCCTGTCTGAATGCCTGATCCCCAGAAACTATGTAAGGTAACAAATCATTATTGTTCTTTTAAGCCATTAAGTTTTTTTTTTTATTTTAAACATATTTAATAACAATGGTACCCAAATTCACCAAGAAATGAATTTGGGCACATGTGCTTTAGATACATTTTCACTGCAGATACTTCAGAAATCATTTTAGAAACAGACACAAACATACATATTCATTCACAGAAAATGCCATTTATAGTTTTAATATCAGTCATCATAATCAGTTCACAAAAAAGCATAAAGTGCAAAAGCTCCACGTTCGAAGGCCTTACATCACTCCCAGGCAATGGACATTCAATTTTACCATAGCCAGTGGTCACGCCACTCTCATACAGCACACCCAATATAAGATATAAAAAGTATATTCTGAAAATACTACATTTGCTCTCTGGTTACATATTGTGGTTATAAAATAGTCTTAAATATAGTTTAACATATAGGGAAGGGTACAATTGAAATGATTAGTCCCTAATGTAGAGGCCATTTTTCTTTAATCTGTAGGAGAATGATGTCTATAAAAATCCACGGAGAATCCCAATCTGGCCCAAGACTTCTCTTTGACCAGGTGGAACAAGGGCACCCACACAAAGCCTTGGCTGTAAACGGTTTCGAGTGCATTTGGGGGGAAAGGAGCTAGGAGAGGGACCCTGGCTGGGCAAGCTTGAGCTCTCACCTGCTCCCTAGAGGTGGTTCCACATCAGCCCCAAGGGATAAGGAGCCAGGGAAGGCTCAAATCCCAGTCCCAGAGCCTTCAGCCTCGCCCTGGCTCACTGAAGCATGATGAACTGGTGAGAGAAGTATTTTACATGCCTGAGAAACCCACTCCATGGGATAGGTGGCAGCATTTCTACAAAGCCTGGGTTTGATGACCATCAAGCTTGGTCCCCCAGTAGAACACCTTTCATCTACAACTAATGTTTTAGGCACTCTTCATTGGACAGGCACAGTATTCTCCCAAATGTAGCCCATTACCAAAAGGATTCAGACTTCTCATCCCCACATACCTTAAATGTGCTCACTAAAGGGCTGGCTTTATAATAATAAAATCATAAAGGGGAGAAAATGTTTATTCTTCTAATAATCAACAATCAACACTCTAAGAATCACTGACTAGAAGGATCCCTTGGTAACAGTAATGGTTTTTTATATCCTAAATCCAGTTCCTACTGGGTATGGATCTTGGGAAAACTAACCAGAACAAAATCTGACAGCCAGGCCGAGTAATTACCTCTGCCGTGACCTTCCTAACTCCTAAATGTCTACTGAGGGGAAAGAAGAAGGAGATTCCTGATTGTACATCAATTAACTAAATAAGACATTTTTTATAAATCTAAACATATCAAAATCTGTGAAGTCACATATTTAACAGCTATTTACTGTGACTCATTAATCCCTGTGCAGAAGCATATTAAAAAGTAGAACTCAGTACATTATTTCCTAGGGCCCATTCATGCTCGGCTTGATTGAAAATGAAGATTCAGTAGTAATTTTCAGATCCAGTGTTGAGTATTTAAGGTTATAGCTAAGTCTAGTGTATTCCAAACCTTGTCTTCATGGAAAAAAAAATACACAGTTGGCATTTATGTTCCATTTAATCTACAGAAAGAACTGTCAGCTCTAAAACACATGTATTTACAGTCATAATGGGTAGGGAAAAGATGAAACAGAAACAAAGAAATATACCAAAATACCAACAATGGTTTTACTTGGGCAAAAGAAATACGGTTACTCTTTTCTTCTTCTTCTCCCTCTTCTTTTTTAACTTTGCTGTAGTTTCCCAATGTCCTTTAAAGAGCATGTAGTGCTATTATATAACATGAACGATACCATGAACCCAGCTTAAAATAAGATTGGTTCCAAGTCATTGCAGAAGTAAAAATAAATAATAAAAACATTTTTAAAAGACTGGTATATTTCTACTCTCTTGACTTATATCCATGCTGGCAAGCTATAGATTTCTGTTCAAAAGTAGAGTTACGGAGTTGTCCTCTTCAAGTATACCCTATTCCACGTGCCTTTTGTAATCCTCATCTCTTTATAACGCATCTCCAGGAAGGGCACTTTGCTTTTCATATTAAAGCATTTCTTTTGCAATTTCAACCTAGTTGTCTTCTAGAAGAAAGAGCGAACAGCCCAGTGCTTCCATCCAGGCCTATTCAAATATATCTAGCAATAGTATTTTATCCCTATTTCCAGGGAATGAAGGTGAGGGTGTCTCCAAGGCCCCCAGGGAACAAGTCCTTCACTGGATGGGAAGAAATAGTCCTTCCTTAGTTGTTGAGACAATGCTCCTTTCAGTGAAGAACCCTCAAGACAAATTAAATCTCACATAAAAAAAATCCTTCCACCCACCCATTCTCTACTTATTTGTGCTTCTATGCTAAGACAGCTGGGCAAACTCTCTACTTGGGAGCATTTTTATGCTGCTAAACAGAGGAGACTACAATCTATACCTGATAAAGTCAATCTGAAATGAGAATGGTCTGATTGTCTTCCTTTAAAAATTTGAAGACTGGGTGGTGCCTGTGGCTTAGTGGGTAGGGTACCTGCCCCTTATACCAAGGGTGGCAGGTTCCAACCCAGCCCTGGCCAAACTGCAACACAAAAATAGCTGGGCGTGTAGCGGGCGCCTGTAGTCCCAGCTACTCTGGAGGCTGAGGCAAGAGAATCGCCTAAGCCCAGGAGTTGGAGGTTGCTGTGAGCTGTGATGTCACGGCACTCTACCAAGGGTGATAAAGTGAGACTCTGTCTGTAAAAAAACACAAAACAAACTTGAAGCCCAAAAGACTTAACAGCAGTTCTGTTCCATGAACCACCTAGGTCTCAGAGAGGTGCATTTTAGGTTCCACAAATGTTTAATGAAAGGTCATTTTTGCGAAACTTGGTAAATGTAGAATATAAATGTTTTGGCACAGTAACTGAGATAACGCCGGAAAGGCTATGTTAACCACTGGGATAAAAATGTGTCAAATGGTTTATGAAGTGAGTGTATGATGCCCCATAATCATATCATTGTATACACTTATGATTTAATAAAAAAATTAAAAAAAAAAAAAAAAAAAAAGAAAGGTCATTTTTGACCCATTTAACACCAAATTTTTCTACCTGGAAATCACCAATGTGTTAATTTGCACTTTCACTACCTGATGTATTACTAAGTAAATGCTATAAATTTAATATTAAATAAATTGGAGTTAATAAAATATAACTTACTTCACTCTTAACTGCTCCTAAGTAATCTGATGGCGAGAGGTAGAATAAAAAAATTCATGTTCAAACTCTAAATTCAGTTGCTGATTGGGTTCTTCACCTTGGATTGCCTGTGCCATTTCTAACCACATTAAAGAGCTGGATGTGCCAAAAACTTGTCAACTCTTAGATTCTTAGGACAGTGACATGACTCCTGTCCACATAAGAAGGACACGCCTGTCCTGCCTTCGCCCAACAATGGAATGTTAAAAAGCAGGAGATGCCTGAGTTAAAATTATCCCTGAGATTGATAATTCCCACCTGATGCCTTGGAGACAGATTGGAATCTTTCATTCACCCCAAGGATGATGAAATAAGTAGTAGCCAGTGTCTCGTTAGATAAGAAAAATTCAGAAGGCAACAGATTTGTCCTGCTTCACCAGCCACTCAAACCAGGCAGTGAGTATGTGGTTATTGCCAGCACTTGGGAAGAGTGAGCAGTCAGATGCTCTGAGAAACCACAGGAAGCACCTTGCACTCCAAGGGTGAGGAGTGTAGGTGCTCAGGAAAGTCAGAGAAAGGAGAGGTGAAAGTTCTGAAATAATTTCCAGAATACTATAGCATCCTGGAGGCATCAAATAAGAAAAAAAAGTTTCCAAAAACTTCATGTTTGCTCTAAATGTTGAACCAGCACCTTCACCAAAATTGTAAGGAGCACTTTGGTAATCTTACAGAGCTCAGGTCATAGGAGGTGGGTCTATTCTTCTGTGTATTTTAGGCTACTGAGCTGAGGCAGGAGAGGGGAGGCAGAAGTAATTTCAACACTTAAAAATTGTGCTCATCTTCAAGAATGGCTTACAGTGGAGTACAGATTTTGGCACAGAGGGTTTTACTAGTTAGCTTTACCCCCATCTGAAAGTAAGTCTCCATCTCTCAGCAAGAGGTAGTAGTAAAAGGATTCACAAATGTTTGTAAAATCTGGGTTAGTTGAGAGTTGCAAGTGAAAAACTAGCCTATTTAGCCGCAAGCCCTGTATGTATTTCATTTGTTTAGTTTTGTCTAAGGGCAGTTTTCCCAAATGAAAATCTCTAGCACCTTCCCTTGGAGTCAGAGGGTCTTGTCATTGCTGGGTCTGTCAACAGTAGAGTTCACTCCAAGGTTGCCTGGGAATGGCAGGGGCTGTAGCAGGCTAGCTTTCTCCAGGAAGAGAGGCATTGTGAAGGGCTGGGTTTCTCCAAGGACTGCTCTGCATGGCCAACCCAAAAAGCCACAGCATCTAGAAATGAGGCTACAAAGGATTCACCTAGTGTCCCTAAGCCCTCTACTGTCCATCTTTGGGAAAGGGAAAGACACTCACTTCCATGCCTAGGGGAATCCTGCAGTCTACAGACACACTAGTTAGAGCCCAAGGGAATAGAAATTTTAAAAGACGGGCCACACCCCAACTCATTGAACCCCCTTGGCTATCTTTGCTAGCAAATGAAGCCCAGTGCATGAGGGAAAATAAGCAGAGAAGCCAGCCACTGCCTTGCTGTCATGTGATCTTGACTGAAGATTTCTTGTTGGCGCACAAAAGGGACACATAGGGGACACCAATGAAGGCCCATTTCTCGCTGGGCCAGAACTTGATGACGGAGCCTTGCTCAGGGATCTCTGAGGCAGCATCAAAGTAGGCAAAGCACACACAGCCCAGGTAGGCCGCAAGGCAGATGAGGAAGGGGAAGTGGAAGGAGGACAACAGCTCACAGAAGGCTCGGTCACTGATCCAGCAGAAGAGGGCATGGGTCCACCAGAGGCCCGAGAAGAGGCCCAGTTTAAATACACGCACATTGTCACACCTCTTTAGCTGTGCCATGAGCAGAACAGTACAAGGAACTCAGAGTCATCACTGAGATGTTGTTGATGGAGGGCTGGAAAAATGCCAGGCATGTTGTAACCATAGACAGGACGCAGACCACTGCCTTGAACCGGACCCTGTCCTTCCGAAAAATCTTTGGTAGATACCTTCTGGGGAACCACATGGCCAGAGCACACATCAGAACCCAAAGGATTGCAAGTTCATCAAGCATCTGACCCAGGAAACTAAGGGTTGCATGGAAGTAGACGGATCCAATTCCCACTACAACTAGGAGAGTCCAGATCAAGTAGATGCCGCAGTTGAAGCAGGCTGCATACTGCCGGAACAGGCACAGGCAGATGGGCAGCAGAATGAAGAACAGGACGTTGCCGATCGTGTTGTAGAACTCGGCTATGGCAGTGCTGCACGATGGTGTAGTTGTCCTCGCACCAGTCCGCCTCCGAGCTGCCAGCCCGCAGCTGGTCCCACCAGTGCGGGGCGCTCATGGCTGCTCTGGGACATTGGAGCAGCTGCTACAGCAGCCGAGACAAGCCCAGGGTTGGGACAGAGGCAAACCGCGGCAGCTGCTTTATCTTAAGCCATTAAGTTTTGAGGTGGTTTTTTATGTAGCAATAAATGACTAATTTAGAACAGGAGGAGCAGAACAAGTATCCAACCCTTTGGAGGATCTTTAGATGATCCTCCTTGGAAGGAGATCAGAGGTTCTGAACTTGCAAGAGAACAGAGTTAACAGACAATGCTTCCTGGGGCCAGCTATGGGCTGGGAGAGGGAAGGAGTTGTGATAGAGCCAAGAACTCCTTGGAAGGGGTGAATAGGAGAGGCAGAAAGACAATCAAATGTCCATCACTGGGTTTGAGCCTGACTCTTGAGTCAAGTACCCCTTCCTCATGGTTGTGGCTGGAGATAGCATGTTCTTAAACCCTGAGATTCTTGAGGCTGGCAGCATAATCCCACCACCTTAGGACTTCTTGAAGCTTCTATGCCACGGCTTACTTATATGCCATTACCTGTTTCTTTCGGATATTGTAGGAGATAAAACTCCCTAAAACCCTTAGATAATTGTAAGTGCCAGTTTCAAGGTATAAGGAAGGCATTTATGTTAGTCATATTCTTGATTGCAAGCAACAGACAATTACTCTAGGTGACTTAAGTAGAAAGTGAAATCATTGAACAAATTTGGGTCATTCTCAAGATCACTGGGGAGGCTGGAGGATAAGATCCAAATCACATGATACAACCAGTTTAGTAAGGGTGCAGCTGCCATAGCCCCTGGAACCTGAATATCATTGAAACCTAGATGCAGCCAGAACCTGGATGTGGCTACTTCTCCATCAGGATGGAGCCTTCCTGTCTCTGTTTCCCTGGGTCACTCCTGGTTCCAAGTTCAGGGGCAGCTATATCTGATTGGTGGAGCTTACATCATGTGCCATCTCCTAGTTGCAAGGGAAGCATATAGACCAAGGATCCAGAGTTTCATCTTTGTACAATGGAAACTCCCCTCCACCCCAAATAGAAAGAGACTTTGGGTATTGAGAAGACAAAAAATGACAAATGCCCACTGCTAGGTTGTTCTGGATCTGGTGCTATTATTGATACATATTTGTTGAGGGAGAGGGAACAGACCTTGAATTTGAGAACCATGAGAAAATAGTTAGAAGGAACATTATATTTAGAAAATATGTGTGCTGCCTATTCGTCTGTTTATTCTTAGTACCATTCTTGCCCTTCCATGCTCTGCTGTGCATCATGGGCCCTGGACCACCGTGAACCACACATCCCAGGCCTTGGTAGGCTCAGCCAATGGGAAGCACTGGTAGGAGGCTGGAGGTGAGAGAAGGCAAGTCGGTATATTGTCTCTCTCATGTTTCTCTTGTGATCCCGGGGAGTGACTACATGTCATAGTCCCAACTTTAGCCACAATAGCTCAGTACCAGCCTGGGTGAGTCCTCCTTTTTAATTCTGATACTGGCCTGGTGACCTCTCCTTGGTGGTTCCATTACCCTTCCTGGCACCTTCTGTGGTCTAGTCATAAGTGCATTTTTGAGCTTAGGTAATAACATCTTCTCATCTTTGTTCTAGTCCTGGAAGGAATAACTGCTTTCTGTAGCTCCTGGTCTCAGAGTTACCTCATCCCTCCTTTTTTGTTCTTTTACCATTTCTAACACTTTGTAATTAGTGCCCTGGATTAAATCCCCACTGTCCTTTGAAATACCTAATGTGCTTCCTATATCCTCACTGGACTCTGATTAGTATACATGGTAATTTGGTAAGAATAATACACCTTACATTTATAACATAGTTCTCAATTTCAAACAGGTTTAATGTTTGGGATGCTCCATTTGTTCCCTTTTCCATCTGGTATGCTCACAGACATTATTCAAAACTTTGTCCAAGCGTTAGTTCTCCCATGAAGTCTTCTCTGATATCATCCCTATACTCTGTCCCCAGGTTTCACATAATCACAGTAGTTATATGACAGCAATGTTTGTTGATGTTTATAGAGACAGCCATAAAGATTAGAGGTGTATGTTTGCAAGAAAATGCTTACAGTAGCTTTATTTAGGCAAGTGTACTGATCTCTTAAATTTAGAATTCTAGTCTAGATCAGGAGACTAGTTAGCTGTGCAACCTTGGGCAGGTCAGTTGACTTGTCTGGGCTATAGTTTTTCCTCCTAAAAAATGAGCAAATTGAAGTGGGGGAGTGATCTTGAAACTTTTTTTTTTTTGAATTGTGAGTGATATTATTTGTAAGCCCAGTGTGGAAAACAGAAATAGATGTACTGGTTGAAGTGAGGGGTGAACATCCCAGAATTCTGTGAACTCCTCTGATCCCACATTCCCAGATCCTTAAGGGCACCTCTACCAATACTCCAGGGCTCCATGGAGCATAGTTATAATGCTTCCCCAGATGATTTCTACATATTCCATCTCTACCCACATAGGCCCAATAAGCAAGTGATCTGAAGCCAATAAAATAGGATGCTCATGCATTGCTCAAATTGTATAGTCTGTACAAGGCCTTACTTATACCACTAGATTTAGAGACCTGCGTGCAAATTCCCCCTTAATTATCCAAATAAGACATGGATATTTTGGCTAATGAAGAACTCCACTCCACTCAATGGTTGATGTAAATGGTGTCCTAAAGAGATAAGAATAGTCCAAGTCTTTTCAAAACCCACCTGCTATTATCATTATAATAACATTGAACACTGAGGGTTAGTTATTTTGTAACCAACATTTTCTCTTGAAATTAACCACATCTGTGTTGGCTTACCTTTTCTAACTCCATATATATCCTGAATTATTGGCTCTGCTGAGCTGAGGTAGGTGTTCACCATTAACACAACTCGATACAATGGGAAATCATCTTTGAAGCCAGTCATAGAAGAGCCACTTGGTTGTGTGGATACAGTTCAAGTGTAATAAATTGTGGTTTCAGTAAGGAGGGAAGAAACATGGGACATTGGGGCAAACATAGAGTCAGAGTAGCTCTTCAAATGAGGCTAATACTTGTCTTGAATTGTCGGAAAAAGGAGAAACTTAGACTATGAGAATTAACACATGTTCTCTATCCACCCAATTTTTCATCCTCCTCCTCCTCCTCATCTTTGTAGCTAATATCATTGTCTGTGAAGGCATTAAGTATTACTATGTGCCAAATATTATGCTCATCACATTTAATACCCACAACCACCCTACTGTTACATTTTAGAGCAGGGGAAACTTGGCATTCATCAGCTAGCAAGTAACTCAACTGGGAGCCAAACTCGCATCTGCTTAATTATAAGACCATGCTTATTGCCACGATACCCTAATGCCTTCCCACTCCCAGAATCCCACAGTGAGGGTGGGCTTCCCATTCCTGTTTGTTGTATTAGCATGACTGGCATTGCCATTATCAATCTGTACCCTCTCTCATGGACAATCTGAGGCCTGAGAGGTCTGTAGGGTAGAGCTCCCTGTGACTCATTCTCAGTTTGAGGCAGCTTCAAGTGTTTGCCTTCTTCCTATGCCTGGGACTGCTGGGCACTGTTGAGTTGTCACCTGGCTTGGGAGATTCCATGAATCAAAATTAAAACCAATTAACATGGGAAACCTGCCAACTCATCCTCCACAGCCCCCGCAGACAGCCTAATTTCCTTGCTGGTGAGAACTCCTTACTGGCAGTGATCTCATTCCTGTCATGGAGAATTTTCTAAGAGAATCACATGTCTCTCCTCAATGGCTGAAAAAAGTCAATTCATGAACTAAAAAGGCAAAAATGAAGAAGTAGGTGAAAGGGAGATGGGCATACAGAAACAGAGAATGTGGTCAGTGTTGGAGAAATGGACTAGCTATTTAAGGCAGACTATCCCCCATGGGAAGGGATGCCTTGGGCACATGTGGTGGGGTGACTACACTGGCTCCTGATCTCTGAAATCATTGTCCTTACTTGAGCACCGAAAGATCAGTGACTGCAGTTTTGATCCCTGAATGATACTGACTTAAGGTGCTTTTTAGAGCAAGTATTTTCCTTTTCTGGATTGCATAGTATGGGAGTTAAAAGTACCGACTCTAGAGTCAGAATACTTGCATTTTGAATCTTGTCTCCATCAGTTGCCAACTGATTCTGAGCAAGTTATTTAATCTCTCCAAGACTTAGCTTTCTTTCTTTCTTTTTTTTTTTTTTCATATCAGGACTTAGCTTTCTGAACTGTAGAATGGAGATACCAATAAATAGTATTCATCTCTGGAGATTGTCACAAAGGTTAAGTGCAATAATGCTTGTAGGGTACCAAGTGCAGAAGCTGGCATGTGGTAAACGTTGTCAAATTTGTGATGTGTTTGGCTGCAACTAATCAAACCTCCACCTTAAACTGGCTTAGAAAAAGAAGTGTACTAACTGCATGTGAACAGAAGCTCAGGAAGAGAATATCTTCAGGATTGGTTAAATTACTGGCTCAGTGGTGTCATTTAAGACCTGGGTCTTCCCATATTTTTGTTTCGTGATCTTGAATGTTGGCTCCAACCTTTGGCTGATAGCAGGATTCCCGGATCTGTATGTGTCAGTGTCCACAGAAGGAAGAAGGATGCCTCTCCTGGGACTCTATTTGAAATAAAGAAATATTTTTGTAGAATTGCGCCAACAAATATCTATTTATGTCTCGTGGCCAGAATTGGGTCCCATACATATCTGTTCTGAACAATCATTAATAAAAGGCATTTGACTAATGGAACTCACTTTGGAGTCAGGGCTGCAATCAGCTTCACCTGAGGCTATGTGGGGGAGGCTGGGTCCCTAAATAAAACTGAGATTCTATTAGGAAAGAAGGTGGATAATGGTTATTGGCTATACATGTGACAAAAATATCTATAACCTGACTTATAGTGCCTTTCACTATGATTCTTTTTATTATGACTGTTGTTATCACAAATTTCTGCTGTGGAGTGCTTGCTCCCCCAGGCACTTTCCTGTTCTGAGAGTCCATGATTCTGATCTCACTCAGCATTCCCAGTGAGGACTGGGCTAAATTTGGTCCCTGTCTCTTCTGATGAACAGAAAGCTGAAATGTACAATTTCTGTTCCAACTTTCTTCCCCCTTTTATAAATACTTCCAGTGGAATAACCAAATATTCCAGGTGTGCTGAGATACTAAGAACCAGCCAAAGGAAATTAATTTCAAGATTTTAACATCTGTCACTCACAACAGTGTGTTGTATAACTGAGCTGATGATAAAGTTGATTATGTGTCAAAACATACTCCTTTTCAGTCTCATACTTAGGAATGCTTCCTCTGCTCAAGATGGCAAGCCCATCCCAAATAATGTTTTGGTTGCATTTCTAGCTCATTGAGAAGAAGAAGAAGAAGCTCCCCTGTGTTCTATGGTTACAGGTTTCATCATTAACACATTTTTTTTTTTTTTTATATAAGGACCAATGTGGATGGACTGAAAAACCACTCCCATTTTGGAAAAACAACCTGTCTCAGCCTGTTCGGTGCTGTTGTATATAACAGAATACCACAGATTAGGTAACTTACAGAGAACAGAGATTTCTTTCTTTATTTTCTATTTCATTTATTTATTTTTAAATGAGATCAAGAAACATATCTTAAAATTTATCAGGCTAGATGGAAATCCAGGCACATGTAGATAAGTAGGAAGGCCAATAAATTGGCGTTCCCTGAAAATGACTTCAGAACATTGACCAATGCTTACAAAGAAAGAACATTCCCAGAGGGAAGAATGAGGAAGAGGTCTTCTGGCAGCTGTATTTAGCCTCCCTTCCACTGTCTGAGAAAATTCAACTTTGGCTTCAATCAGCATGTGTTGCTTAAGAAGTTTTATCTGGTAGGATGCTTTTGGCTACAGGTAACAGAAACTTTTCTTCTTCTTCTTCTTCTTCTCCTTCTCCTTCTTCTTCTCCTTCTCCTCCTCCTCCTCCTTCTTCTTCTTTGGAGACAGAGTGTCACTATGTTGCCCTCTGTAGAGTGCCTATGGAGCCACAGCTCACAGCAACCAACCTCAACTTCTTGGGCTTAAGAGATTCTCTTGCCTCAGCCTCCCAAGAAGCTGGGACTACAGGCGCCTGCCACAATGCCCAGCTATTTTTCTGGTGTAGTTGTCATTGTTGCTTAGTTGGCCTGGGCTGGGTTTGAACCCAGGTATGTGGCTGGCACTGCAACCACTGTGCTACGGGCACCAAGCCTACTTCATATTATCTTTTTTTTTATTGTTAAATCATAGCTGTGTACATTAGTGCAATCAAGGGGTACAATGTGCTGGTTTCATATATAATCTGAAATAATCTCATCAAACTGTTCAATGTAGACTTCATGGCATTTTCTTAGTTACTGTATGTAGGCATTTGTATTCTGCATTTAGTAAGTTTTCCCTGTACCCATTCTAAGATGCACCGTAGGTGTGGCCCCACCCAATTACCCTTCCTCCACCATGACCAACCCCCTCCCTTCCTCTTCCTTGGCCCTTTCGCCATAGTCTTGTGCTATAGTTGGGTTATAGTCTTCATGTGAAAGCTATAATTTAGCTTCATAGTAGAGCTGAGTACATTGGATACTTTTTCTTCCATTCCTGAGATACTTTGCTGAGAAGAATATGTTCTGGCTCCATCCATGTAAACATGAAAGAGGTAAAGTCTCCATCTTTCTATATGGCTCCATAATATTCCATGGTATACATGTACCAAAATTTGCTAGTCCATTCGTGGGTCGATGGGCACTTGGGTTTCTTCCATGACTTAGCAATTATGAATTGGGCTGCAATAAACATTCTGGTACAGATGTCTTTGTTATATTGTGATTTTTGGCCTTCTGAGTATAAACCTAGTAAAGGAATTATAGGATCGAATGGCAGGTCTATTTTTAGGTCTGTAAGTATTCTCCAAATATTCTTCCAGAAGGAACATATTAGTGTGCATTCCCACCACCAGTGTAGAAGTGTGCCCTTTTCTCCACATCCACGCCAACATCTCTGGTTTTGGGATTTTGTTATGTGGGCTACTCTTACTGGGGTTAGGTGATATCTGAAAGTAGTTTTGATTTGCATTTCTCTGATGATTAAGGATGATGAGCTTTGTTTCGTGTGTTTGTAGATTGTGCATCTGTCTTCTTTGGAGAAGTTTCTCTTCAAGTCCCTTGCCCACCCTGAGATGGGGTGACGTGTTCCTTTCTTGCTAATAGGTTTGAGTTCTCTGTGGATTCTGGTTATTAGACCTTTGTCAGAGGTATAAACTGCAAATATTTTCTCCCATTCTGAGGGCTGTCTGCTTGCTTTACTTACTATGTTCTTGGCTGTGCAGAAGCTTTTTAGTTCGATCAGGTCCCAGTAGTGTATTTTTGATACTGCTTCAATTGCCTGGGGAGTCCTCCTCATAAAATATTCACCCAGGCTGATTCCTTCAAAAGTTTTCCCTGCACTTTCTTCAAGTATTTTTATAGTTTCATGTCTTAAGTTTAAATCTTTTATCCAATGAGAGTCTACCTTAGTTAATGGTGAAAACTGTGGGTCCAGTTTCAATCTTCTACAGGTTGCCAGCCAGTTTACCCAGCACCATTTGTTAAATAGGGAATCTTTTCCCCACTGAAAGTTTTTAATTGGCTTGTCAAAGATCAAATAACGGTAAGTAGCTGGATTCATCTCTTGGTTCTCAATTCTGTTCCAGACATCTACTTCTCTGCTTTTGTGCCAGTACCATGCTGTTTAGATCACTATCGATTTATAGTACAGTCTCATGTCTGGTAGCGTGATTCCTCCTGCTTTGTTTTTATGGCTGAGTAATGTTTTGGCTATTCGAGGTTTTTTCGGATTCCATATAAAACGAAGTATTATTTTTCCAAGATCTTTAAAATATGACAATGGAGCTTTAATAGGAATTGCATTAAAATTATATATTGCTTTGGGCAGTATGGACATTTTAACAATATTGATTCCTCCCAGCCATGAGCATGGTATGTTTTTCCATCTGTTAACATCTTCAGCTATTTCTTTTCTTAAAGTTTCATAGTTCTCTTTGTAGAGATCTTTCACATCCTTTGTTAGGTATACTCCCAAATATTTCATCTTCTTTGGCACTACTGTGAAAGGAATAGAGTCCTTAATTGTTTTTTCAGCTTCACTATTGTTGGTATATATAAAGGCTACAGATTTATGGGTGTTGATTTTGTAGCCTGAGATATTGCTGTATTCCTTGATCACTTCTAAAAGTTTTGCAGTAGAATCCCTAGTGTTTTCCAGATATCCGATCATATCATCTGTGAAGAGTGAAAGTTTGATCTCTTCTCACCCTATGTGGATACCCTTGATTGCCTTTTCTTCCCTAATTGCAATGGCTAAAACTTCCATTACAATGTTAGAGAGCAATGGAGACAATGGGCAACCTTGCCTGGTTCCTGATCTAAGTGGAAATGATTCCAATTTAACTACATTCAATACGATATTGGGTGTGGGTTTGCTGTATTTGGCCTCTATTAGTTTAAGAAATGTCCCTTCTATACCAATTTTCTTAAGTGTTCTGATCATGAAGGGATGCTGGATATTATCGAAAGCTTTTTCTGCATCAATTGAAAGAATCATATGGTCCTTATTTTTTAGTTTGTTTATGTGCTGAATTACATTTATAGATTTACGTATATTGAACCAGCCTTGAGACCCTGGGATAAATCCCACTTGGTCATGGTGTATATTTTTTTTTGATGTGTTGTTGGATTCTGTTTGTTAGGATCTTATTGCATATTTTAGCATCAATATTCATTAGTGATATTGGTCTATAATTTTCTTTTCTTGTTGGGTCTTTCCCTGGTTTGGGGATCAAGGTGATGTTTGCTTCATTGAATGTGTTGGGTAATATTCCTTCTTTGTCTATATTTTGGAAGAGGTTTAGTAATATAGGTACTATTTCTTCTTTAAGGTTTGGTAGAATTCTGACGTAAAGCCATCTGGTCCTGGGCTTTTCCTTTTAGAAAGATTTTGTATAGTTGATGCTATTTCAGAACTTGATATAGGCCTGTTCAACATTTCCACTTCGTTCTGGCTAAGTCTTGGTAGGTGGCGTACTTCGAGGTATTGGTCGATTTCTTTCAGATTTTCATATTTGTGAGAGTAGAGTTTCTTGTAGTATTCATTAAGGATTTTTTGAATTTCTGAGGGGTCTGTTGTTATTTCATCATTACCATTTCTGATTGATGAAATTGGAGCTTTTACTCTTTTTTTCCTGGTTAGGTTGGCCAAAGGTTTATCTATTTTATTGATCTTTTCAAAAAACCAACTTTTGGATTTATTGATCTGTTGTATAATTCTTTTGTTTTCAATTTCATTTACCCTGTTTCCCCGAAAATAAGACAGTGTCTTATTTTAAGGTGTGATTCCAAAGATGCTCTAGTTCTTATTTTCAGGGGACATCTTCTTTCCTGTAACTAGGTCTTATTTTTGGAGGATGTCTTATTTTCAGGGAAACAGGGTAGTTCTACTCTGATTTTGGTTATTTCTTTTCTTCTGCTGGGTTTGGGTTTGGTGTGTTCTTCCTTCTCCAGTTGCTTGAGATGTCCCTTTAAGTTATTAACTTCCTCTCTTTCCATTTTCTTGAGGAAGGCTTGCAGTGCTATAAATTTCTCTCTTAGGACTGCCTTTGCAGCATCCCAGAGGTTCTGGTAATTTGTGTCTTGATTGTTGTTTTGTTCCAAAAATTTGGTGATTTCCTTCTTAATCTCATCTATAACCCATTTATCCTTCAGCATAAGGTTGTTTAGCTTCCATGTTTTTGTATGGGTATGCAGGTTCCTGTTGTTATTGAGTTCAACTTTTATTCCATGATGGTGTGAGAAGATGCAAGGAATAATTTCTATTTTTTAAAATTTGCTGAGGTTAGATTTGTGGCCTAGGATGTGGTCGATTTTGGAGTATGTTTCATGGGCTGATGAGAAGAATGTGTATTCAGTTTTGTTGGGATGAAATGTTCTGTAGATGTCTGTTAAGTCCAGACGTTGAATGGTTGAGTTTAAATCTAAAATTTCTTTGCTTAGTTTCTTTTTGGAGGATCTATCCAGCACTGCTAAAGGGGTGTTAAAATCTCCAACTACTATGGAAGTGGAGGAAATCGAGTTGCTCATGTCTGTTAGAGTTTCTCTTATAAATTGAGGTGCCTTCTGGTTGGGTGCATGAATGTTAATAATTGAGATCTCATCATATTGAGTATTACCTTTAACAAATATGAAGTGTTCATCCTTATTTTTAATTATTTTGGTTGGTTTAAAGCCAATTGTGTTGTGAACAGGATTGCAACGCCTGCTTTTTTCTGCTTTCCATTTGCCTGGAATATAGATGACCATCCCTTCACCTTGAGTCTATATTTGTCTTTTAATGTAAGATGCGATTCTTGTGTGCAGCAGATATCTGGCTTGAATTTTTGTATCCAGTCAGCCAACCTGTGCCTCTTTAGAGGACAGTTTAAATTGTTCACATTAATTGAGAATATTGATAAGCCTTTCGAGAGTCCTGTGGACATTTTTCATCCTTTTGCGACTGTGGAAGTTGGACTTTGATCAAAATTTTCTGTGTGGGTTTACTTTTGTGGTGGAGGATTATGCTGGTCTTTATGGAGGATAGGTCTGAGAATATCCTGGAGAGCTGGTTTAGTTATGGCAAATTTCTTCAACATGTGAATGTCATTGAACTATTTAATTTCTCCATCATAAATGAAACCCAGTTTAGCTGGGTATAGGATCCTGGGTTGAAAGTTGTTTTGTTTTAGGAGATTAAAAGTCAATGACCATCCTCTTCTAGCTTGAAAGGTTTCAGCAGAGAGATCTGCAGTTATTTTAATATTCTTCCCCTTGTAGGTAATGGTTTTCTTTCATCTGGCAGCTTTCAGAATTTTCTCCTTCATATTAACTTTAGTGAAATGATTATGATGTGTCTGGGGGATGTCTTATTTGGGTTGAGTCCTGCTGGATTTCTGGAAACTGTCTGCTATCTGAATTTCAGAATCTCTTGGCATGTCTGGAAAATTTTCCTTCATAATCTCATGGAGAAGAGACTCTGTGCCTTGTGAAGCCACTTTGTCGCTTTCAGGGATCCTTATTAGACGAATATTGATTTTCTTCGAATTATCTTAGAGTTCTCTGAGAGAGTGATCTGTTTTTGCCCTCCATTTCTCTTCCTCTTTGAGAGTTTGGGAGCTTTTGGAAGCTTTGTCTTCAATGTCAGAAATCCTTTCTTCTGCTTGCTCAATTCTGTTACTGAGGGATTCTACTGTGTTTCTCAGATCTTTGAGGGATGCAACTTCTTGTCACAATGTGTCAAAATCTTAGGTCATTTGGTCTTTGAATTCGTTGAATTTTTGAGATATCTTTTGGGTTACTGCTTAGAATTCTATTTTGATCTCATTTGCTATCCAGATTCTGAATTCGATTTCTGACATCTTAGCTATTTGTTTGTGCATGGGATCTTGTGCTGTGTCTGCCCCATTGATCTTTGGGGGAATTGATCTACTCTGATTATTCATATTACCAGAGTTTTTCTGTTGATTTCACCTCATGATTGTTTTTCACTGTTTCCTCTGGCCATCCTCAGAGTTGGGGAGGTATCTTTCTAAGATTAGACCCCAGCGGGATCACTCTATTGTTGCTTGATCTTTGTAGGGAGTGACCCTGTGTAGTTTCTCTGGGGCTGCCCCAGCTAGGGAGTTCTGGTTGTGGAAGCATCTCTGGTGTGTGACACACCCAGATCCAGCAACAGGCAGGAGGTGGTGTGCACGGTCTTGGAGTGCCTGGCACCCAGTTACTTTGGCACAGAGAGCCCAAGGCTTCAGCAGTCTCTGGTTAGGAGAAGGGCTCTGTGCAGAGGCAGGGAGGGCTCCAGAGGGCACCTGGCTACCAGTATCCCTGGCCAGATGAGCAGGCCAGTGTGGAGGCCTGGAGGACACAGGAGGTAGGATGCAGGGTTGCGTGGCTCCTGCAGTTCCGGGTCAGGGCATGCAGAGGCCGGGTGGGTGCAGGTCACAGGTCAGGGTTCATGGCGCAGCTCTTAAGGAGGTGCGGGCGGCGCTAGGCCCAGGAGTTTGAGGTTGCTATGAACTGTGACACCATGGCACTCTACCTAGGGCAACAGCCCTAGTCTCCAGTGTGCCCAAACCATCTCACTCTGCCCCTAAGGGCTAAGGCTGTAAGGCATCTCAGTCCCCGCCTTTTAGGCTGCTCAGTCACTAGGTCACTAGGTCCCGCCCGATCCTTTTCTGGGAACCTGAGGGCGGAGCTTGCCGGGGCAGTTCTCTACAATGGCTCCCTGCGGCCCAGCTCAGTGGCTCAGTCTGGGGCCCTAGACAATGCCCAAAGTTCTCCATACTCCTGCTCAAGCTCTCCCCAAGGCAGTTCAACTGAGTGCCAAGTCCAAAAACACTGAAACAGTTCACAGGTAAGGCCTTTCCTGTTTGCAGTCTCACTGCTGCTTGTACTTATGGTTGCTGGAGGGATTAGGTCGATCGAACACACGCAACCACTTACCAGTTTTCCACTGTTTTTGTCCTCCTCTTGGGGTCCAGAAATCCCTTGCTGACTCCCTGTATCCTCAAAGGGATGATTATAGGCAGATCCTACCAGCCAGAGATGCCTAGAGTCTTATCTCCCCAGACTCACCGTGCCCAGTTGCAGTGAACCTGTTACTTTAATCCACCCTCCTACTTCATATTATGTTAATGACATTTTGTATGGTGGAAAATTCAGAGGGAGTCAGGTTTTAGGATTGGTTGATTCAATGTAATCTAGCACACAAATTCTTTCTCTTTCTTAGTTATTTCATCCTGTTGTCCTCAACAGTTCCACTATCCCCTGTGGTGAAGAGAGGGCTTCAGATAGCAACTGAGTCACACCCTAAAAGAGTCAGGGAAGAGAAACTTATTCTATGTAAAAAGACCATAAGTTATTTCTTTATGTCTGATTGGGTCAGCAGAGGTCACGTGCTCACCTCAGGTCCAAAAGCAGACATTAAAGAAATACCAAACTCTGACTGGCTTGGATAAGAAATTTGCCTTTTCTTTTCTCTTTCTTTCTTTCTTTCTTTCTTTCTTTCTTTCTTTCTTTCTTTCTTTCTTTCTTTCTTTCTTTCTTTCTTTCTTTCTTTCTTTCTTTCTTTCTTTCTTTCTTTCTTTCTTTCTTTCTTTCTTTCTTTCTTTCTTTCTTTCTTTCTTTCTTTCTTTCTTTCTTTCTTTCTTTCTTTCTTTCTTTCTTTCTTTCTTTCTTTCATGTCTTATAGTTCTGAAACTGGGAAGTTCAAGGTCAAGGAACCTGCATCTGATGAGGCCCTTCTTGCTGCATCATCCTATGGCAGAAGGTGGAAGGGCAAGAGAACACATGCAAGAGGCTGTGAGAAAAAGGGGGCTGAACCCATCCTATTATCAGGAACCCACTCCCAAGATAACTAACCCACTTCCTTGATACCAGCATTAATCCTTTCATGAGGACAGAGTCCTCATAACCTAATCACCTCATTAACGGTTCTACATCTCAACATTATTGCACTGGGAACTAAACTTTGGGGGACACATTCAAACCGCAACGCAACCCCAAACATAATAACATGATATTTGGGGTTGGGAAATATTCCTCAGTTACATGGGACAATTAATTTTTTTTTTCTTTCCAACCTTGAAGCACAGCTTAGTTCCACATCCATAATTAAATTGATCTTTTTTCTTTTAAATTTATTTTTGGCTTTTGGCCACTATGAAGGCTGCTTGTTGAGCAGATGGCACAGACCACTTCTCCTCTCTGCTGTAAGCAGTCAGTTCAGTCGACCACTAGCAACTCCTTATCCACTAGGCAATTGGCCTGAGTCTGCTGTAAAGTGATGTGCTTGCTTTCAAGGGTAGATTTGGGCCTATACTCTCATAGTTTAGATAACATTTTTCCTCCAAGGGTCAGGTCAAACTCTGCTTTCTGATGTCATGAACTCCCAGGCAAGTAATGGTAGGAATTTAGCAGCATGGGAATACTCTCAGGAATTAGCCAACAAGTCTCTGGAATCTGGCAGAGTAAATTATGGTTCATTGAGTAAGATGTTCATCACCCTCTTCTTAGAAATAAATTCCATTTTCTTCATCAGAGAGTCATGGACTCTTAGAGCTAGAAGAGACTTTGGATGTGTGTGTAAATGTTTCTGCAGCCAAGTCCATGGGGATGGCCTGATTTGTATCCTGCTGTAGGGACTCTGACACAGAGGTTCTGTTTGAATGAAGTCTTCTAGGTCTTCTAGAAGAATCTATGAAGGAATATGTTGGAGCTGGCTCTAGTTTGCTCTTGTCCAGTGGTTCTCAACCTTCCTAATGCTGCGGCCCTTTAATGCAGTTCCTGTGGGTCATGACCCACAGGTTGAGAACCGCTGCTCTAGGCTAAATTTCTTGAACCAAGATAGGATACCAAGAGTTGTCCCTCAACTCTTGCACAGAACTAACTCTAAGTTTGGGTCCAGTTTTTGCACGGCCTGCCATAGAAGGGATAATTTTGGATGCTACACTTTTTTGCATCCTGCTCTCTATTCCAATCCCCCAAAACTTCTTCCAAGTTCCTGGAAGAGAGGGCATAATGAGAAATTACACATGTGAATCAAATAAAAGAATCTTAATGCTAGCTTGCAGACTGAGAATGTGGGGAATTTTTATGGTCTTATGATTCTGGGAGTGGAAGAAGGACAAGAACCAGGTTGGAATGGGAGAGGAAAGAAAGAGTAAGGGCCACTCATGAGACAGAGAGTCTGTGATTGCTGGAGTTATACCACCCAAGACCTGGTGCAAAAGTAACAGTAAACATAGTGGCATGGAACCAGCTGTGGCACTAAAGAACTTCAGTGGCCACGTAAACTGAGCTTATCTAATCTCTCTCCCCTCCAAGGACCTTGAATGGTGCCTTGACTTGGTGTCAGTTTGGAGAGGTCCTGAATATTCATTCTCTCTCTCTCTCTCAAGTCAGTTAGAGTTCTGTTGATTGCAGTTAAATTGCCTTAACTGTTACAGGGTTGGTCCCTTTACCAATCAGCTAATTGCAAAATAAACAGACACCTAAGGCACAAGCTTGGCAGTGTGAGGGGTGTTAAGCTCAGAAGCTGCCAGGTCACTGCTGCTCTGCAGCTGGGACACTGAGAAGCACAGCTGTGTGGTCGGGTTGTTGGGCAATGGAAATATGTCAGCAGCAAATGCCTGCCGCTCTGCTGCAGGTGAAGACACAGATGGTTAGCTGTCATGACACTTATCCTTGTCAGAAATCATTGTTCTCTTTCTTGTCTCAATATGACCTTTGGCAGCAAAAAGAAGGCTCTGGGAGTCAGCACAGCTGGGACCCAGCGCAGCCAGGCCCCAGCTAGCTGTGTGGTCATGAGCAAGTCACTCCACTTCTCTGCCATCAGAAAGTTTCCTCGCCTATAAAATAGTGGAACAACACACAGCATCCCAACATAGAAAACTAAGAACAGCAGCACTTCACTGTGGCTGGAAGGATGCTGGTGGGCGGAAATCTTCCTACTACATTCTTCCTGTTCCATACTCTTTTGGTTCTTGAGGTACTTCTGGGTAACCCCAGAGGCCTGAGGAACATACTTAGACTACATAGGTAGATGATCTCTAAGGCACTTTCTAGTCTTTGATTCAATTCATTTATTTTACAGAACTGTCACATTTCCACATTCTCCTCCTTTTCTTCCCCTCCCTGCTGCATAACCTTCACCACTGCACACATACAACCTTTCTTTGCACCCATAAGGAAGAAGAAAACGAGCTGTTTAGTGTTCAGCATTTGCTGGTTGGATCTTCTGTGCTGGGATCATTGACAAGCTGCTAAGGAGTTACTAGTAAGTCCAGAAGATCCTTCTGCAAGAGGGAAACCTGAGAGCTCTCCAGGCCACCTACATCACACATTGGGCTCTCTAGGGTATTGTGGTCCTGAATATGAATCTCAGAAGCACAGTAAGTTCTGAAAGCCTCTAGTCCCTAGAGCTCATGTCTGGATATCCCAGGGATAAATTTCTTCTCTGAGAGCATCCTAAGCCTCTCAGATTAATTTATAATACTGGTTATTTAAAGGTATACAAGAGATGTCAGCATATCTATTGATCCATACCCTTTCCCAAAGAATCTTCCTTCCCATTTGACACACATCTTTCAAATCTTTGCTAGAGATGACCTAATGTAGCCATATTTGTACTGGAAGACCAGTCCCCACTGCCTGACAGCCATCGCTGATTGGTCCAGGAGTGGCCACTTGACCAATCAATTTCTCTCTAGGGGACTGAGAGCCTCTGCCATTGAGATGCTGATGGACATGAAGCTGTGTGGGAATACAGCTTTGGGGACAGCTGCCACATGGGGCATGTGCAATAGAGAAATCCAGCATATTAAGAGGAGAATGCGGGAGAGGTCCTGAGGGAAGTTGGAGAGCACAGAACACAGAGTTGGGGGACCAGAGAGAGAGAGAGAGAACAGGAGGGAGAGAGAGACTTTCTGATCATTGTTCTTGTTCCCCAGGCCCTGTAATCTTCCTACATTTAGCTCCTTTAGAGTCCCCTGGATCCTTCCATGAAAAACAAGTTTGTACTTTTGTACTTGAACTAGCCAGAAAAGGCTGTGCTCCTGGCAACCAGGCATTCCTTAATTAAGACAAAAGACTTAATGAAACTAGTCATGGCCCCATCTACCCTGAAATGGCTCATTCATCTCTTTATTCACCCAACTGATATTTACCTAACCTCAGTGTGGCAGCAGCACGAAGGATAAATGAACAAATATTTAGGGATTTGAAATAATTTCTTTCTTTCTTTTCTTTTTTTTTGTTGGGGATTCATTAAGGGTACAAGAAACCAGGTTACACTGATTGCATTTGTTAGGTAATGTCCCTCTTACAATCGTGTCTTGCCCCCAAAAGTTGTGTCACACACCAAGGCCTCACCCCCTCCCTCCTTCCCTCTCTCTGCTCTTTCTTTCCCCACCCGTCCCTCCTTTCTCTCTCTGCTTTCCCCTTCCCCCACCCCCACGTCATTAATTGTCCTCATATCAAAATTGAGTACATAGGATTCATACTTCTCCATTCTTGTGATGCTTTATTAAGAATAATGTGTTTCACTTCCATCCAGGTTAATACAAAGGCTGTATAGTCTCCATTTTTTTTTAATGGCTGAATAATATTCCATGGTGTACATATACCACAGCTTGTTAATCCATTCCTGGGTTGGTGGGCATTTAGGCTGTTTCCACATTTTGGCAATTGTAAATTGAGCTGCAATGAACAGTCTACTGTAAATGTCCTTTATGATAAAAGGATTTTTTTCCTTCTGGGTAGATGCCCAGTAATGGGATTGCAGGATCAAATGGGAGGTCTAGCTTGAGTTCTTTGAGCTTTCTCCATACTTCCTTCCAGAAAGGTTGTATTAATTTGCAGTCCCGCCAGCAGTGTAAAAGGGTTCCCTTCTCTCCACATCGACACCAGCATCTGCAGTTTTGAGATTTTATGATGTGGACCATTCTCACTGGGGTTAGATGGTATCTCAGGGTGGTTTTGATTTGCATTTCTCTAATAAATAAGGGTGATGAGCATTTAAAAATTTTTTTTTATTCTTACATACGCATATGTTTATTAGGTTTCCATTTCCTTGCCTTCACAAACTTAAAAAGGCTTAAAATTTAATAACAATAACAATGTTTAAGATAAAGACTAGAAACAAAACCTTGTAAAGAATGCAGGAACATAGATGATGAGCATTTTTTCATATGTTTATTAGCCATTCGTCTGTCTTCTTTAGAGAAGGTTCTATTCATGTCTCTTGCCCATTGATACAGCATATCCCATTGATATATGAGATTGTTGGCTTTTTTCATGTGGATTAATTCGAGTTCTCTATAGATCCTAGTTATCAAGTTTTTGTCTGATTCAATATATGCAAATATCCTTTTCCATTGTGTAGGTTGTCTATTTGCTTTGGTTGTTATCTCCTTAGCTGTACAGAGCTTTTCAGTTTAATTAAGTCCCATTTGTTTATTTTTGTTGTTGTTGCAACTGCCACGGCAGTCTTCTTCATGAAGTCTTTCCCCAGGCCAATACCTTCCAGTGTTTTTCCTATGCTTTCTTTGAGAATTTTTATTATTTCGTGCCTTAAATTTAAGTCCTTTATACATCTTGAATCAATTTTTGTGAGTGGAGAAATGTGTGGGTCCAGTTTCATTCTTTTACATCCAGTTCTCCCATCAACATTTATTGAATAGTGAGTCTTTCCCCCAAGTTATGTTCTTGTTTGGTTTATCGAAGATTAGGTGGTTGTCAGATGTTAGTTTAATTTTCTGGTTTTCTATTTGATTCCAAATGTCTATGTCTCTATTTTTGTGCCAGTACCATGCTGTCTTGACCACTATGGCTTAGTAGTACAGCCTAAAATCTGGTATGGTGATGCCCCCAGCTTTATTTTTATTACTAAGAACTGCCTTAGCTATACGGGGTGTTTTCTGGTTCCATACAAAATGCAGAATCATTTTTTTCCAAATCTTGGAAGTACGATGTTGGTATTTTAATAGGAATGGCATTGAATAGGTTGATTGCTTTGGGATTTTTAACAATGTTGATTCTTCCCAGCCATGAGCATGGTATGTTCTTCCATTTGTTAATATCCTCTGCTATTTCCTTTCTGGGGATTTCATAATTTTCTTTATAGAGGTCCTTCACCTCCTTTGTTAGGAATATTCCTAGGTATTTCATTTTCTTTGATGCTATGGTAAAGGGAGTTGTGTCCTTAATTAGCCTCTCATCTTGACTATTATTGGCATATACAAAGGCAACTGACTTGTTGACATTGATTTTTATATCCTGAGACATTACTGTATTTTTTGATGACTTCTAGGAGTCTTGTGGTTGAGTCTTTGGGGTTCTCTAAGTATAAGATCATGTTGTCAGCAAAGAGGGAGAGTTTGACCACCTCTCCTCCTGTTTGGATTCCCTTTATTTCCTGGTCTTGCCTAATTGTATTGGCTAGAACTTCCAGCACTATGTTGAATAGTAAAGGTGACAGAAGACAACCTTGTCTGGTTCCAGTTCTAAGAGGAAAAGCTTTCAATTTTACTCCATTCAGTAAAATATTAGTTGTCGGTTTGTCATAGAGAGCTTCAATTAGCTTCAGAAATGTGCCACCTATGCCTGTACTCTTCAGTGTTCTGATTAGAAAAGGGTGCTGGATTTTATCGAATGCTTTTTCTGCATCTATTGAGAGGATCATATGGTCTTTATTTTTGCTCCTGTTAATATGGTGGATAATGTTTATGGACTTGCATATGTTAAACCAGCCTTGCATCCCTGGATGAAACCTACTTGATCATGATATATGACTTTTTTGATGATAAACTGTAATCTATTGGCTAGGATTTTGTTGAGAATTTTTGCATCTATACTCATTAGTGAAATTGGTCTGAAATTCTCCCTTTTAGTTGGGTCTTTTCCGGGATTTGAAATAATTTCAAGTGTGGAAGAGTTGAAGGCTCTGGCTGGGTGAGGTGCATGATAGCTGTCACTGGTCACTTGAAAGGCAATGATAAGGAATTAGATTTGGTTTATTAGCACCAGAGGGCATGAGAGAATTTATGGGTAGAAATGAACATGGGACAGATCAGGCCTCAATACAGGCCTAGCAGTTTGGCACTGTCTGAAGATGAAACAGCTTATCTAGAGAGTTGAGTTTCTCCTACCACCGTGCTGAATGACCAGTTTTCAGGGCTTTTGTGGGGTAGATGTGAGCATTAGATGAAGGTTTAGATGGGATGACCTTTAGATCCTGCTCCAGCTCCCTGGGTTCTGTTTTCACCTTGGGCCCTCATGGCCTTCGTGATTTCAGGAAAGTTATTTAACTTCTCTGGGGGCTGTTTTCTCATCTGTGAAAACTGGAATAAGAAATTCTTGTGGTGTTGTTAGGAGGGAATTACATGGCACTTAGTAGGCAGAGAGAAGAAAAGATTCCATAAATGAATGTTTTCTTTACTCTTCTCTGTTACACATGAGACTTTTTTTTTTTCATGAAATGCTGCTTTCTCAACAACTACTGCCTTTTCAAGGATTTTATTTGCTCTAAACAACTGTAGTCCATGAAGATGATAGCGACTGTGTCTTATTCACCTTGCTTGGCAGAGGGCAGTGCCTTAAATGCTAGTAGATGTGTTTTAATATAGAGTCTTAGCTAATAGCCATTACACTGAAACCTCTATGAGAGATACATCTCATCTCTGCCCTTTAACATTAGACATTGTGTCACAAGTAGATGCACAAGTACACACAGACACATGTCAAAGGGCACATGGGCTGCACCTACATAAATGCACACAGAATGCAGATAAGCATGGCCGTGCAGTCCCAGGCACAGACATGCACAGACTTTCACTCCCTGCCCCCTCCCACCCCCCACCTCCCCGTGCCTATAATCAAGAAGATGGAAGAAGAATCAGCTTGTGGAATGAGTCAGAGGCAGTCAGGATGAAGGGCAGGATTCAGTGTCCCCAGGGAATCTTTATTTATAGCCCTGGCTGCTGAATAGGGGGCTGAAATCATTCCTAAAGAGTTTCAGTGATGGAGAGTGATCAGATAACCAAAAGATGTCATTTCCACCATCATGCTCTGTTAGAGGCAGGCGCCTGTTGCTGCTGGAGCCAGGAGAAGTGCTGTGTCACTCCAGGGCTGTGGTCCACGGAGGACCCAGGCTGCCTGCATTCCAGCTGGTTCATCAGCAGCCGCTGGGCCCCTTTCTTCAGTGCACAATCTCTATGCTAATCTGAGCAAATCTTCCCATCCCCAAACAAACAGAAACCTCTCTGGGACAGCTGGGGTCACTGATCACAGAGGATGTGGCTTAAATTCAAAATGCTATAGTCTAATCCACCAGCCCCACAGCCCTGCCTCTGTCAATAGTGTGATTTTTGTAATGAGCAGAGCAACTGTCATGAGGAATACGCAACAGCAGACCCTACCTATCACCCTCCAGGAGGAGTGGGAGAAGGCATCTGCCTCTTGGCTGGGCTTTGAGGGACACCAGAAAAGTCTAAGGGGGTGGTCAGTGAGTTCCTTAGAGACAGGCTCTCTGTCCCACCCACTTTGGCACCCCAGCACCCACAAGGCTTGACGTAGGTAGTGCCCAGAAGATATTAGTTGATGAAAGAATACATGTACAATCCCTGCAATTTCTCATAGTTTCTGGTTTCTCCCTGTCTAGGGAGTCAAGCAGACCAGAAGGCTAACCCTTCCTTTTCCTCTAGAAGGCATTGGGCAGGTGATCTGATCTCTCCAAGCCTCAATTTGCTCATCTGTAAAATGGGGACTTGCTGTTATCTAATGTGTTTTGGGGGTCATGGTAAAAATTAGGGATGGTACAGATATGTTACCATACTGTGATGATGTGCTGCCCAGGAAGGATGAGTTATTATCATCATCCAAGAACACTTCAGATGTCACTGGGTCAGATTGTACCTGACAGAAAATAAGGATGCCAGGACCACCTCAGATTGCCTTGTCTAATGTCTTCTTACTTCCTATCCCTCCTCCTTGGCCTGCAGCTGTTCTGAGTGGAGGTTCTCTTCTCTATTGCCCCAGATGTGTGCCTGGGACTTTGTTCCTAGTTGGGGCTGGAGGCCCCTCGGACTGGACACCCACTGCCCACTGCAAACCCTGTACTTTGCCCTGACATGCTCCTCATTTTGCCCCTGGCCTTACTTTGAATTCTGGTCCTACTTTGGATTCTGGTCCTGAGTAGGGTTTTGGAAAAAGCTGGTACTCATCTCTGGACACTATTTATCCAAGTGGATCACTCTGGGCTTGCTGGTGCTGACCTATCAGACTGCCTGAGGTTGCTCTGGCATTTGGTTCAGCCACCTCTGATTCTTGGGTATAGTTCAGACAGGACCAAGCTGAAGAGGACCAAACCTGCTCTTCCAGGTTACAGACTGCAACCCCCACTCTTCAGCCTTGAGGTTGTTCTGGGAGGATGTCAGAGAGCAGAAAGGGAGCCTCTGGAGGAAATGAATTTCAAGAGCACTCACTCCAGCCACCATCAAAGCATTGCTTCCCAGATGGAGAGAATAGTGTAGTGGTTATTATAAGCCTAGGCTTTTTGGCTGTAGACATGTGAGCTTTGAACTTGGTTGTGTCATTTGCCAGTTGTGCAGCCTGGGGTATGATGCACCTTCACTGTGAGCTTTGGGTTCCTCACTGGTACAACAGGGTTGGTAACGGTACCTATTTTATGGGACTGTTAAGAACATTAAGCAAGAAAATGGATGTAAAGTGTTGAGCACAGTGTGTGGCACAAGGTAGGGAGTCAATAAAATAGGAGATATAAAATAGTCAATAAAACAGGGGTGGTCTCGGCTTTTGTGACTCCTGCCTTGGTGGCTGGTCAGGTTATTAAGAGGATCTGAGTAGTCTCCAAACTTCTTTCTAAAAAGGCCATATTAGCCTGCATTCCAAAGAGCAGTGTATATGAAATCAGTATATAATCATTTACACATTCATAGGAATGGTAAAATATAACTATAGTCCAGAAAGAAGAAGGGAAGAGGAAGGAGGGAGGCTGGGAGGAGAGAGGGTATTTGGGGGGACCTAACCCCATGATGCAATAATACATTTCTAAACTATTAAGAATAGAGTATGAATGTCTTACCACAACAAATGATTATGTTAATCAGTTAGATGTAAGCATTCCACATTGTATATCAAATCAGTGCATTGTACCTCATAAGTACATTAATATACATAGTTGTGATTTAATAAAGAATTAAAAAAAAGAGGATCTGATGAAATAAGGGGTTTGAATGTGCTTAGAAGGGGCCAGAGAGCATGACATCAGTATAGAATATCAAAATAATTATTTTCTCAGTTTTGAAATTGGCTAACTGATATGCTGTTGAACGTGGTTTTGGTGCCTGGCAGCCAAAGGGCATGAGCCACAGCCAGCCTCTGGTGTGACATTCCCCTCTGGCACAGGGAGACAGAAGGAGCTCAGACAGAGCCCACCCATTGCTCCTTCTGGGGCCATTAACCCTCCTTAGTCCTCCCAGCTTAGTTAGGTGGTTTATGGGTGTGGTGGTGGCACAGAGGATCAGTGGCTAAAGCTTTATCTGCTAACTATTTCCCAGAGAGTGAGGCTCTGAGGCTGCCTAGAGCAGAGCAAGCAGAGGAGCCGACAAGGGGCCAAGCAACAAGCCCTGATTTATGACCTGAGGCTCCCATTCTAGAAACCACATCATCAGTCCCTTCAGGAAGGAGCTTTAACCAGGGGAACTGCCCTTCTGACTGCAGGCCTGACTCCCAAGCCTGCTCCCAAGGGCAACCCCTTTTCATGTGCCCTTTTAAGGAAAGAAAACCCAGAGAACGATTTTGGGGCTAGGTCAGGGTTGGATCCTGCTTTCTACTGGCCAGGAAAACACCTAAACATAAAAGCACCAGACTGCTAATGGAGAAAGGGAGAGGTGGCAGAGTGCATATCAAAATGATCTTACCCAAGAGACAAACAGCCCTTTACTTTGTATTTACATCACATCTTACAGACACCTGTTCCATTCTTGTCTGGCTTCTCAACTGACTTGAAGACATGATAGTAGAATTCCAGGATGCCCTCTGTGACCACACCTTTCATGAATGGTATGTGTTACAAACACCTGTCATTCTCCCCAGCTCGGCTTTTAGCAGAACTGTATGTACAGCCATGTGTTAGGATGGACCCCTCCACTACATCCAGGGGATGAACCATCTTTGTTCTCATTCAAGCATGACAATTTTATTTTAATTTGCCAATGATTGATTCAGGGGTGGTCATGTTATCCTTTTTTGGCTAATGAGACCTGAGTCAAAGTCTTCTGGAATCTCTGGAAGGATTTTGCTACATGATAACAAAGAGACATAGCAGAAGAAATTCTGCTCTTTCTTTTTCTTTTGTATGTCATTCTATGAGCATGTGGTGTTTGGAATGTGGCAACCATCTTGCCACTATCTTCTATCACCAAAAACACTGCAGAGAAGATGATCCATAGCCTTAATGTTGTTGAGTCACAATCTCACCCTGGAATTGCCAAATTGTAGACTTTTGTTAAATAAAGTAATAAAAGTCTTTATTGTTTAAGCAACTTTTAGTTAGGTGTTCCATTACATCTATGCCAAAGCATCCGAACTAACACATCAGGGAAACCATTCGTCATTTGACCCTCTCTCTCTCTTTTTTACCTTCCTTGACTTAATCCAGGCTACTCAATCCTGGATACTTGCAGTGGCCAGGGCAGTGATATGGAAAAGTATGGCCCAGTATAAGAGAGGAGAGTAGGAAAGCGTATGCTCTTTGTGAAGGGGTTCGTGCTGGTAATGGGGTTCCAGCTGTTATTGGCCACACAGGAATGCTAGCCAGATGTGGCTAGATGTCACATTTTTCTAGAGAAATTGAAAAACTGGATTTTTATGTGGAATCTCTCAATTTATAAATGCAAATTTGAAATTTAGAAATTTAAAAATCTGAAGTTTAAGGAAGTATGGAGAAACCTCAAAGCACTCAAGCTAGACCTCCCATTTGATCCTGCAATCCCATTACTGGGCATCTACCCAGAAGGAAAAAAAATTCTTTTATCATAAGGACACTTGTACTAGACTGTTTATTGCAGCTGAATTTAAAATTGCCAAAATGTGGAAACAGCCTAAATGCCTACCAACCCAGGAATGGATTAACAAGCTGTGGTATATGTATAACATGGAATACTATTCAGCTATTAAAAAAAATGGAGACTTTACAGCCTTCGTATTAACCTGGATGGAAGTGGAAGACATTATTCTTAGTAAAACATCACAAGAATGGAGAAGTATGAATCATATATACTCAATTTTGATGAGGACAATTAATGACAATTAAGGTCATGGGAGCAGGGGGAGGAAAAGCAGAGAGAGGGAAGGAGGGAGAGAGGTGGGTCCTTGGTGTGTGCCACACCTTCTGGGGGCAAGACATGATCACAAGAGAGACTTTACCTAACAAATGCAATCAGTGTAACCTGGCTTATTGTACCCTCAATGAATCCCCAACAATAAAAAAAAAAAAATCTGAATTTTAAGGAAAGATACTGTATAGACCAAACTAACATATCTTTGCACTGTGGATAGTCATAGAGTCACACATCTTGGTATTTGGATTTGACACAGAGTTTTCTCTCATCTTGAGCTTGATCCTAAGTAAGGGCTGTCAGTGAATTATTTCAGATTTGCTGTTGTGTGGGGCTGTGGCTGTGGGCTTGGGTGATATGGCAGAAGGGGATAGAGGATGGGAGAAGGCCATAACTATGGCCTGCCATTAAGCAGGAACACTTGCAAGCAAACAAACTTTCACCCTGCAGGATAGACCTTCTCTCAGAATAGATACCATGTGCAATTTTACTTAAAGGGTCAAGATTGCTTTCTCCATAATCAGTCATGTTTAATAAAGCCTCCTTTCTCATATCTAAGCATCAGCATCATCCAGGCTCTAAGAGTGGAAGAAGATGGGACCCAGCCACTAGTGCTATGGAGACACAAGTTTTGCATGGGGTCAAGTCTTCTCAATTCTCATTTAGCCTAATAAATTCTTAGTGCTTTTCAGCAAAATAAAATATCCCATGGAAAATTCCCTTTCATGTTAACAGAATTTTGGTAGGTGGATAAGTTCTAACTTTCAGGAAGGCTTGGACTGCCATGGACATTTTAGACTCTACTCTTGCTAAACGAAGAATCTCCTTGGACCTGAGGACTTTGCTCCCCTGGAGTGAGTCCTGAATCCTAGTTCTTGTGTCACCCAGGCAAGCTGGTGAATTTAATTCTGTTGGCTTATTAAATTAAAAATCTTCATGTTTGCCTCTAGGTCATCAAATTAAAAGTTTCCAGAATGCCTTCAGTGTAAGGTGTCAGAGAACAACTAACATGAACTTCATGCAGTATGCAGTGTACAGCCCATTATGGCCCTCGATGACAAGGCAGGATGAGTCACCACCAGCTTCGGGGATTTGAAAGAAATGTCAATGAAGCCATGAATAATAGGTGCTGTACTGACACCTAAGAAGGTTAAGGGCAGAAATTAGTCGGCAAGAAAGAATACAGGGTGAGGGGGTGTTCTACAGAGCCACAGTTCTGCAGAACTTCTATAGCTCCTGTCATCTGATTGGATGGCTCCAACTTAGGATAGCCAAGAAAATACTGAATTTCTATCACTTTAGAGAAAGAAAATGTGTGCATGTTGTTGTTCTTGGGGGATCTTTCCTAAGGTCTGAGAGGTAGACTTGTGATCATTAGATGGTACTTTAAAGGCCACATGTATGGGTTTTCAACAGTTTTGATGAGCCGGTGCCTTAATAATTGCTGTTTCAGTTGATTAACCATCACTCATATAGAAGATGGGATACAGAACAGAAATTTTGATTAGGACATGAAAAGCAGATGTTGGAGTATGTCAAAAGCAGTATGTTGAAGTATGTAGGGCTTTATTATACTGCAGGGTCCCTGATGAGTACCCAAAATAGGGACAGGATGGCTTCAGGGTGCCAGATATGGACTGCAGGGCAAAGGAAGAGACCCTACAGAGAGGTGTTTAGACAGCATGGAAGTAAAAAGTTGCCATTATCACAACTATGAAGAGAACTAGACTCTCAAAAGCATTCATTCAAAATTGACATTCAAAGCCTGTCAATGTAGGACTTTAATCTATTTTGATTACTGTCTTTCTTGGACTATGTAATGGATTGGATAGTAACCTCCCACAAGATGTGTAAATTCCTAACTCCTTAGTACCTGTAATGTGACCTTATTAGAAATGGGATCTTTGAAGGTGTTAATAATCTTGAGATGAGATCATTCTGGATTAGGGTGTGTCCTAAATCCAATGACCGTTGTCCTTATAAGATAAAGGACAGGGAGAATAAAGTTTCTTGTAATGTTCGTTAAGGATTTTTTGAATTTCTGAGGAGTCTGTTGTTATTTCATCTTTGTCGTTTCTGATCGATGAAATTAGAGATTTTACTCTTTTTTTTCCTGGTTATGTTAGCTAAAGGTTTATCTATTTTATTGACCTTTCCAAAAAACCAACTTTTTGATTTATTGATCTGTTGTATAATTCTTTTGTTTCCAATTGCATTTAATTCTGCTTTAATTTTGGTTATTTCTTTTCTTCTACTGGATTTGAGGTTGGAATGTTCTTCCTTTTCCAGTTGCTTGAGATGTCCCATTAAGTTGTTAACTTCCTCTCTTTCCGTTCTCTTGAGGAAGGCTTGCAGTGCTATAAATTTCCCTCTTAGGACTGCCCTTGCAGTATCCCAGAGATTCTGATAATTCATGTCTTCATTGTCGTTTTGTTCCAAAAATTTTGCAATTTCCATCTTAATCTCATCTATGACCCAGCTATCATTCAGCATAATGTTATTTAACTTCCATGTTTTTGTATCAGTATGCAGATTCCTGTTGTTACTGAGTTCAACTTCTATTGCATGGTGGTCTGAGAAGATGCATGTCACCTTCCAAGAATTAAGTGGAAATGTTGAACAGGCCTATATCAAGTTCTGAAATAGCATCAACCATACAAAATCTCCCTAAAAAGCAAAGCCTGGGACCAGATGGCTTCATGTCAGAATTCTACCATACCTTTAAAGAGGAACTAGTACCTATATTACTCAACCTGTTCCAAAATATAGAAAAAGAAGGAAGACTACCCAACACGTTCTATGAAGCAAACATCACCCTGATCCTCAAACCAGGAAAAGACCCAACAAGAAAAGAAAATTATAGACCAATGTCACTAATGAATATAGATGCAAAAATATTCAAGAAGATCCTAACAAAAAGAATCCAGCAACACATCAAACAAATTATACATTATGACCAAGTCAGTCTTATCCCAGGGTCTCAAGGCTGGTTCAATATACATAAATCTATAAATATAATTCATCACATAAACAAATTAAAAAACAAAGACCATATGATTCTCTCAATTGATGCAGAAAAAACTTTTGATAATATCCAGCATCCCTTCATGATTAGAACACTTAAGAAAATTGGTATAGAAGGGACATTTCTTAAACTGACAGAGGGCATCTACTGCAAACCCACAGCCAATATCATATTGAATGAAGTTAAATTGAAATCATTTCCACTCAGATCAGGAACCAGGCGAGGTTGCCTATTGTCTCCACTGCTCTTTAACATTGTAGTGGAAGTTTTAGCCATCGCAATTAGGGAAGAAAAGGTGATCAAGGTATCCATATAGGGTCAGAAGAGATCAAACTTTCACTCTTCACAGATGATATAATTGTATATCTGGAAAACACCAGGGATCCTACTACAAAACTCTTAGTAGTGATCAAGGAATACAGCAGTGTCTCAGGTTACAAAATCAACATTCATAAATCAGTAGCCTTTATATATACCAACAATAGTCCAGCTGAAAAAACAGTTAAAGACTCTATTCCATTCACAGTAGTGCCAAAGAAGATGAAATACTTGGGAGTTTATCTAACAAAGGACATGAAAGATCTATATAAAGATAACTATGAAACTCTAAAAAAAGAAATAGCTGAAAATGTTAACAAATGGAAAAACATACCATGCTCATGGCTGGGAAGAATCAACATTGTTAAAATGTTCATACTACCCAAAGCAATATACAACTTTCATGCAATCCCTATTAAAGCTCCACTGTCATACTTTAAAGATCTTAAAAAAATAATACTTCATTTTATATGGAATCAGAAAAAACCTCGAATAGCCAAGACATTACTCAGAAATAAAAACGAAGCAGGAAAAATCACGCTACCAGACCTCAGACTATACTACAAGTCGATAGTGATCAAAACAGCATGGTACTGGCACAAAAACAGAGAGGTAGATGTATGGAACAGAATAGAGAACCAAGAGATGAATCCAGCTACTTATTGTTATTTGATCTTTGACAAGCCAATTAAAAACATTCAGTGGGGAAAAGATTCCCTATTCAACAAATGGTGCTGGGTGAACTGGCTGGCAACCTGTAGAAGACTGAAACTGGACCCATACCTTTCGCCATTAACCAAGATAGACTCTCACTGGATTAAAGATTTAAACTTAAGACATGAAACTATAAAAATACCAGAAGAGAGTGCAGGGAAAACCCTTGAAGAAATCAGTCTGGGCAAGTATTTTATGAGGAGGACCCACCGGGCAATTGAAGCAGCTTCAAAAATACACTACTGGGACCTGATCCAACTAAAATGCTCCTGCACAGCCAAGAACATAGTAAGTAAAGCAAGAAGACAGCCCTGAGAATGGGAGAAGATATTTGCAGGTTATGTTTCCAACAAAGGTTTAATAACCAAAATCCACAGAGAACTCAAATGTAAAACAAGAAAAGAGCAAGTGATCCCATTTCAGGCTGGGCAAGGGACTTGAAGAGAAACTTCTCTGAAGAAGACAGGCACACGGCATACGGACATATGAAAAAATGGTCGTCATCCTCAATCATCAGAGAAATGCAAATCAAAACTACTTTGAGATCATCTAACTCCAGTAAGATTAGTCCATATCACAAAATCCTAAAACCAGAGATGTTGGCGTGGATGTAGAGAAAAGGGAACACTTCTACACTGCTGGTGGAAATGCAAACTAATATGTTCCTTTTGGAAAGATGTTTAGAGAACACTTAGAGATCTAAAAATAGACCTGCCATTCAATCCTATAATTTCACTACTAGGTATATACCCAGAAGACCAAAAATCACATTATAAGAAAGACATTTGTACCAGAATGTTTATTGCAGCCCAATTCATAATTGCTAAGCCATGAAAGAAGCCCAAGTGCCCATCGATGCATGAATGGATCCATAAATTGTGGTATATGTACACCTTGGAATATTATGCAACCTTAAAGAAAGATGGAGACTTTACCTCTTTCATGTTTACATGGATGGAGCTGGAAAATATTCTTCTTAGCAGAGTATCTCAAGAATGGAGGAAAAAGTATCCACTGTATTCAGCCCTACTATGAAACTTATTTATGGCTTTCATATGAAAGCTATAACCCAGTTATAACTTAAGAATATGGGGAAGGGGGAGAGGGAGGGCAGGGAGGGGGGAGGATAGGTGGAGGGAGGGTGATTGGTGGGATTACACCTATAGTGCATCTTACAAGGGTACATGTGAAACTTAGTAAATGTAGAATATAAATATCTTAACACAATAACTAAGAAAATGCCAGGAAGGCTATGTTAACCACTGTGATGAAAATATATCAAATGGTATATAAAACCAGTGTATGGTGCCCCATGATCGAATAAATGTACACAGCTATGATTTAATAAAAAAAAAAAAAAGATAAAGGACAGGGAGATTTGAGGCACAGAGACACAGGGAAGGAGCCAAGTGAAGATGGTGGTAGGATGAGAGCTATGTTGCCACAAGCCAATGAATGCCACAGTCACCAGAAGAGTCTAATATAGAATCTCTCCTCAAGTACCAGAGGAGTTGTCACCTTGATTTTTAGACTTCTGCTCTCCAGAGCTGCGAGGGAATAAATTTCTGTTCCATTATGTCATCAAGTTTGTGGTACTCCGTTATAAGAACCCTTAAAAAACTATATAGGCCCAATTTGTCCTTATATTAGTTCACCTAGCTATTTCCTAAATATCTCAACTCTTTGCTAATCTTCAGTTTTTGACCATGTTACAATGGACACATATCATATTTACATTTTTTCCATGCATATTTATTTATTTTTATTTATTATTATTATTTTTTTTTAGAGACAGAGTCTCACTGTACCACCCTCGGGTAGAGTGCCATGACATCACATGGCTCACAGCAACCTCTAACTCTTGGGCTTATGTGATTCTCTTGCCTCAGCCTCCCAAGCAGCTGGGACTACAGGCGCCCACCACAATGCCTGGCTATTTTTTTTTTTTTTTTGTTGCAGTTTGGCTGGGGCTGGGTTTGAACCCAACACCCTTGGCATATGGGGCCGGCGCCCTACTCACTGAGCCACAGGTGCCGCCCTTGTCCATGCATATTTAATAGTCAGCTCAAATTAAAACAGAGAGACGGATTGATATAGAGAGGCTGAGTGCAAGAAAGAGCTGATAGTTGAGCTGTGGGGGATAGACTGCCCAACTCTCTACACTGAGTGGTAGATGGGGCTGAGTGGGATGCAGAAGTGTGGCAAGGACTGCTGCTCCTCACCAGTCCGTGATCTTTCTACAAGATGAGTCTCTCATTGCCCTACACGTGAGTCAAACACCGAAGATCTCACAGTTTTTAAAGTGAGCTCACAAATTCTGCCAAAGCAACAATTGATTTCAGAACTAGAGGACATAGTGTTTGTACTGGATGTCTTAGAGATAGTGTCATTCTCTGACACAGTCTTGCTTATGAAATTTTTCAAGGATATTTTCTAATAGTGATATATAGATGTATATATATACATATATACACATATTCAAGATATACATATATATGTATACATGCTAAGTAAGATTTGATTCCTTTAAATCTCCTGGCATGCTTCAACATACCACTTTTTTCTTTTGAGATGGTCTCATTCTGTTGCTTGTGGTAGAGTGCTGTGGCATCATGATAGCTCACTACAACTTCAAACTCCTGAGATCAAATGATGCTCCCACCCCAGCCTTCCAGAGTGCTAGGATTATAGACATGAGCCACTAAATCCTGTCAATATGCCACCTTTTCTAGAAAGTTCTCCTTTTGTACTCTCATCTGTGTTGAATTTCTAGCTTTTCTGAACTTTCATATAATTTGCTTATATCACTCCCATGTGGCTTTGGTCATAGTAACTTGTGCACACATCAGCCTCCCTCATAGGATTCTTTGAGATTGAGGCAATGTATCTTTGAACCTGCCATAGGCTGGATGGCTGAGTACATGAATAAATGGATGGGTAGATTGTTAAGTTTAGACTTCAGGGAAAAAGCAAATGGAATCTAATTGCCAGAGCAAAGAAAGCCTGTCTACACTTACATTGCCTAGTGTGAAGCTTGATACACAATTCGGGAATCAGATTGCCAGGTGACTCCCTTGCAGACAGCTGGCTTGCTTTCTCTGTGCACTTAAAAGCTAAGCATGGGGCACTCCTTTAAACTGCTGGTGCAGGGATACATCAGTACTGCATTGCAGCTTAAATGTCAGTTCCTCAAAGATCACTCCCGCACCTCCCAATCTAAGTAACTTCCCTTCCCTCTGTCATATGTTATCGTGGCATTTGCTCTCCTTTTTTTTTTTTTTTTTTTTTTTTTACCATCATAGAAATTGTCAAAGCTTGAAACTATTTTTATGTTTTTGTGACCTTTTAATATCTTTTACAAGATATTAAGTAAATATCTTGTCCTGTCCTGGCTGACTTTGCGTTCAAGAAAAGTAGGATTGATTGATATCAGTTTTCTATTATTTATTTATTTATTTATTTTTTACTGTTGGAGATTCATTGAGGGTACAAGAAACCAGGTTACACTGATTGCATTTGTTAGGTAAAGACCCTCTTACAATCGTGTGATGTCAGTTTTCTTAACCCTGGTGATCTAGTGTCTAGCTCTGGGCCTGACAGACTATAAAATATTTCAGCAGAAGTATATTATATATTACCACTACTTGTATCTAATTTCAATTATTCAAAAGTGCGTTATATAAATTATCTCCTTTTATCTTCACAGCAACTCTATGAAGCAGGAATTATTATTATTTCCATTTTATAGATGAGGAAACTGAGATTCAGAGATGCTAACTTGACCAAAATCTCACAGCTTGGAAGTAACACAGTTGAGATTTAAACCCAGGCATGAAAGCCCCAAAGTCAGGGCATTAAATACTTATTGGGTAAGTGAATTAATCATAATACATATTACTGTGTATTGAGGGACATTGGGAATTTAGAACTGAGACGACACTTCTATCTTTTGGGAAAAAATTTCTCCTACAAGAATCCTCAAAGAACTCATATTAGACCTTCCATTTGATCTTGCAATCTCATTACTAGGTATCTACCCAGAGGAAAAAAATTATTTCATCATAAGGACATTAGCACTAAATGGTTTATCATAGCTCAATTTATAATTGTCAAGATGTAGAAACAACCTAAATTTCTATCAACCCAGGAATAGATTAACAAACTGTGGTATATGTATATCATGGAATACTATTCATCCATAAAAAAGATGGAGACTTTACATCTTTTGTATTAACCTGGATGCAGCTGAAACACATTCTTCTTAGTAAAGTATCACAAGAATGGAAAAGCAAGTACCCAATGTACGCAGTACTAATATGAAGCCAGTAGATGATCTACTGATCTCACTTAGGAGAAAAACTTAATTCAGTTCGAGGGGAGGGAGGAGGAATGAGGGGGATTGATGTGCTCACAATTAATGGGCACAATGTAAGAGTATATGGCACACTTTTTGGGTGGGGGACACAACTACAAGAGGGAGTCTACCTAATAAATGTGAACTTTGTAACCTAGTTGTTTGTATTCTCACACTAATCTTAAATAAAATATCTCCTGCAACTGTTCTGAGAGGTAGTTCTCCAGATCTTTCTGAAGTACTTCTGACAATGGAGATTCACTAACTTTCCCAACTTTAACTATAAGGATGATTTTCCTTCCATAAAGCTGCCAGAGCCAGACTCACAAGTTCTTGGAGAATAGAGGCTATGATTCTCCATTCTTATTGTTCCCTGGTATTATACTTTGTACACAACAGGTGTTTAAGAATTTTTTCTGTTCCTTATAGCCACAGATCCTGAACACATTAGATCCTATTTAGAGTATAGAAAGCCTGTGGTGTTACAGAATAGAAGCTAGGTGGATATGCTGGCTACTGAGTTGAGGTGGAAGCAGTTCTTCAATTGAGTTAGAAGAGCATTAAGAAATATCATTTTGTGTTAGGGACTCCACCATCTTTTATTACGTGGCCAAAGTAAATACTGACAATAAAGAGCAATGGTCTACTTTAGAAAAAATTTCAGTAGATTTAGGGAGTACAGGAGTTTCTTGGTACATGGATGAATTGTTAACACTGGTAAAGTCAGGGCTTTTACTGCACCTGCCATATGTACCCCATAGGTAATTTTTTGATCCCTCACCCCCTTCCCAACCTTACCCCTTCTGAGTCTCCAAAGTATGCTATACCACTCTATATGCCCATCATTCAGCTTTCAGTTATAAATGAGAACATACAGTATTTGTTTTCCTGTTTCTGAGATACTTGGCTTAGGATAATGGCTTCTACTTCTATCTAAGTTACTGTGAAAGACATTTCCTTCTTTTTTTATAGTTGAGTAGTATTCCATGTTGTGTGTATGCATTATATATACATATGAATATATATGTATGTATATATATGTGTGTATATATATATATATATGAATGAGCAGATACCTGTCCTTGCTACTTCTACAAAGAAGCTCAAATATACATATACACACACATCTTCATATTTTTTTTCCACTCATCAGTTGATGGGCTCTTAGGTTGATTCCATATCTTTGCAATTGTCAATTGGACTGCAGTAAATATACAAGTGTGTGTTTCTCTTTGAAATGATGATTTCTTTTGGGGGGAGAGTAGATACCCAGTAATGGGATTACCAGATCAAAGGGTAGATATACTTTAAATTTTTTGAATAATACCCATACTGTTTTCCATAGAGACTGTACTAATTTACATTTGGTGGTCTACACCTTTGATTTATGTCTTAGTTGGAATAAGAGATAGAAAATTTCCATTGTTTTAACAATTGGTCTGAGAATTCTTTCTTAGGTGAGACCCCCCCTGGTGGGGGAAAACCCTGGAACAAGCCTACTGACTGAGAGCCTGGGCATTCAGTTTAGCTGTGCCACAGCAAAGAAAAAGAGTATTTGTCGCTCTGGAAAGGGTGAAGGAAGTATGAGGGAGGGAGAGCCAGCATGATGATGAATCAGCTGTGCCATGTTCTATGTGATATAACAACTCCTTGAACTGTCTGGTCTTCAGCGAAGTCTTGAAAGCTTAACAAATGGTCGACACAAATAGATTTCTCATGGAAAATGGAGGAAGAACTATGCCTTGGGACATGGGGGTAGAATGGAATTAGTGAGCGAAATGATAAGATTCTCAGCAGCAGGAAAAATAAGGATGTTCAGGATGGTTTAAGGGCGTAGAAGTGAGGTCTCAAGGCAACATCATTGAGATTTCAAGGTTTTTTTAGGGGGCAGGGTGGCAATGTCATTTGGTTATACAACTTATTTAAGTTCAATTGAATAGAGATAAATGTTTCTTGGCTGGGTGCTGTAGCACAGCAGCTAAGGGTGCTAGCCGCATACACCCAAGCTGGAGGGTTCGAATCCAGCCCGGGCCTGCCAAACAACAATGACAACTGCAACCAAAAATAGCTGGGTGTTGTGGGGTGGGTGCCTGTAGTCCTAGCTACTTGGGAGGCTGAGGCAAGAGAATTGCTTAAGCCCAAGAGTTTGAGGTTGCTGTGATCTGTGATGTCACAGCATTCTACCAAGGGCAACATAGTGAGATTCTGTCTCAAAAAAAAAAAAAAAAAAAGTTGAGATAAATGTTTCTTGAGCACCAGCCCAATGCCAGACTCAGGGTTGATGTGGCAAAATTAACATAGTTGATCAATGGGAATTCTTCCCTCATGTGTTTGGCTGAGAAATTTCACTTGGTTCTGCTGGTGCTCACTAGTTCCTGAGAAATTAACTCGGATTATTCTTCCAGTAACTAGACCTCAGTTTGGAACTTTCTTTTCCTCACTTTCTCCCATCAAAATTAGTCTATTTACAAAAATTTTCAGCATACCTTTGCTGGTGTTCTGAACTTAGACTTCGAAGACCTATGAGGAACTTCCTCCTCCAGAAATTTCGAGCTATTTGACTATAGGCAAAATACATTTGGGAGCTGTTCTTGTTTTGGTTTGTGTCTCTGCAACACAATATGTATCTGTCTGCCATATGCTTCTAGCTGCATGAGGGTAAAGGACACTGTTCTCTCTCTTGCAGGCTTAGCACCTGAGCATGGTGCTTGACAGTAAAATTTGTTGTAGGAAAGAGTCAGTGAAGGAGCACATAGCTGTCCTTGCTATTTCTGCAAAGAAACTCAGATGAGTTAATGAATATGAAAGAGGTTTAAAAAAGCATGATTTGCTTGTTTATTAGGAATATACATCATAGCTAGCTTCCACGTTAGAAATAATTTGGCTAAACCAATTTTATTAAGATGTTAATGTTTGAGAGTTTGCTATTATGGATTTTACCTCTGCCAGGGGCAACTTTGTGTTTTTGTGTGTGAGTTTTGGGCAAGAGTATTTAAAAGAGCATAATTAACCCACAGGAATCATGAAAGGCAGTGACAGGCATACTGAAAACGGGATTTGGGACAAAGGGTCTTTCTGAGTTTCTTCAAGTGGGAAATAAAAACCCGCCAGCTTCCATTGTTGCGGAAAATGCCACAAAGACAGCATCTTTTCTATGATTTCTAGAAAAATGCAGTGCAGATGTGACAGACTGTATCTTTAACTCAGTCTTAAACTAAGCACAACAAGAAACCAGAAACAAATGATGGAGTCACGTAGCCAGCTTGAGAATTAGTGATCAGTGTGGGCTATGAACCAAACGAGTTACACTTTTCTTTTGAGTTTCTTGCAAAAACTTCTTTTATTTCAAGTTGCACTGCTTTGCAGAGTGATTATTTTTTCCCCAAAGTGCTATGAATGATTTATGACTTCTGACGCCGCATCCCACAAGATTACATAAGGAACAGTGAAAAAAACAAGTAATGAGCCAAACTTAAAAGAAAAAAAATCCAAACATTTTTAAAAAGTGAGTTTCATCTTGGGTTTTGATCAGCTAACAGATTTCTACTCACCAAAAGTGTTCCTTCATTCCAAGTGCACCCCAGTTCTGTGAGGATCCCCTAGATTTTCTTTTACTGTTGATAACACCTTATGATCAACTTAGGGTTTAGCCTCCAGTGATGTCTAGGAATGTCCAACTGCCCTGAATCCTCCCTTCTCCCTGAAGGCGAACTTTGTAGTTGAATTTCAAAAATAGCACCATTAGTGTGATTAACAATTGGCCTAAAACATTGATGGGAGAAATTTCTTTTTTTTTTTTTTTTTTTTTTTATTGTTGGGGATTCATTGAGGGTACAATAAGCCAGTTACACTGATTGCAATCGTTAGGTAAAGTCCCTCTTGCAATCATGTCTTGCCCCCATAAAGTGTGACACACACTAAGGCCCCACCCTCCTCCCTCCATCCCACTTTCTGCTTCCCCCCCCATAACCATAATTGTCATTAATTGTCCTCATATCAAGATTGAGTACATAGGATTCATGCTTCTCCATTTTTGTGATGCTTTACTAAGAATAATGTCTTCCACGTCCATCCAGGTTAATACGAAAGATGTAAAGTCTCCATTTTTTTTAATGGCTGAATAGTATTCCATGGTATACATATACCACAGCTTGTTAATCCATTCCTGGGTTGGTGGGCATTTAGGCTGTTTCCACATTTTGGCGATTGTAAATTGAGCTGCAATAAACAGTCTAGTACAAGTGTCCTTATGATAAAAGGATTTCTTTCCTTCTGGGTAGATGCCCAGTAATGGGATTGCAGGATCGAATGGGAGGATGGGAGAAATTTCTAATATTTATTACTTTTTAAATCATAAAATAATAGATTTTCAGAGTTTGCAGATGCCCGAGATGAGCTAGCTCTATCTGTTATTTGACAGATCAAGAAGCTAGTGACCAGAGAGGTGATGTGACTTGCCCAAAGCCACACAGCTATAATTCCTCAAGCAGAGTGATGGACATAATTCAACCTCAGAATAGTACAGTCTGTGCATATTTATCAATAAACTTTCATCTCCATATTTCAGTGGAAGTGATAACTTTGGATATTATTTTTCAACTACAAAGATTTTAGAGCTTATCTGACAGAATTTCTGCTGTTGGCTTATTCAGCCAGAGCCAATCTTGGGAAAGTGAGGGAGAGTGACACCTATTGCAAGGCCAGGGCTGGGGTAGAGGTTGGAATCCTGAGTAGCAGTCAGATGGGGTGAGGCGTCACTCCAGAGTCTTGGTCAGGAGGGGCCAAATCATTGAGATGAGGGTTTATTTGAAGTCCAAAGCCTGAGTGGCTGGTCTGCATGAAGCACCAGGTTTAAAGGGTGGGTGTTGAGCCCAAAGTGAGGAGTTAAGGAATCACAGAGGACAAGATGGCAGAGACCAGCAGTCAAGTGAGGGCTGTGATTGAATAGAAGGGACAGAAGATGTTGACTTAAGAGAGCAGGATTGAGTCATGTTCTTTCAAGTTTAAAGGTAATGGTTGGAAACCCATTTACTTGCTGAGGAAAAACAAACAAATTACAGAATAGTGGGTGGAGTATGTCTCCACATATGTATAAGTATGCTTCAGCCTGTGAAGTGGAGAGCACCAGGCACCTTCCTGGTTAACAACATGGACTTAGAAGTCAGAAATCCCAAATTTGCTTCTTGGATGCATTTTACCAGCTGTATAATTCTGGGCAAGTCCGTTAGGTTTCCTAACTGTAGAATAAAACCTACTTTATAGATTTGCTGTAAAGGTCTGAGATAATGTATATAAGGCACTTAGCATGGTACCTAGGACATAGTAAAGGAAAAAAGGAATGATAACACTATATTTTTTTAAGACTTGATTTTTGAAAATAAAGTGAAATGGCTATTGCTTACTATAAGCTATGTGCCCTTGGGCAGGTCACAACCTCTCTGAAACTCAGCTTTCAATTTGTAAAATGAGGATAAAAATCACTATATTGTGGGATGTTGTGAGAATGAAACGAGGAGGCATAAAGGGTTCAGCCCAATGTGCTCAGTGTCCTTAGTGGCTGGCAGCATCAGGATGAGGCTAAAATGTTGGGTGATGAAGTCAGGAAAGAGGAAGGAAGGAAACTTATAAAAACTTTGACAGCCATTTTTATTTTCTTCATTGATAGTATGTATGTTGTTTGGGAAAACAATCAGCCTGTTTGGTTAATAGCCTGTTTTATTGGAAAGAAAAAAATGGTCAGTAAAAAGCAAAATCTAAATAAACAAAATCTATTGCCTGCTTCACCATGCTCACATGCCAAGGACAAGTAGGTAAAGGCAAAGGAAGACAGCTCAGCCTGCCCCAGAGACATCCTCGTGTCCAGAGATTTCTCTCTAAAGTGGAAATAACTGTGACTGTTTTGGACCAACATAATCAGTTTTTACAAATACCCTTGTCAGGCTAAGCATTTGAAGAGTGTAGACATGATCATAGCAAGAAACAGGGATATCCTGGTTTTAGGTCAACTGATGTGCTAAATTACAGAATTTTGGAACAGGAATTAATTTCGGCCTGACATCAGGAAAGCTCTGGATGAACTTCTTCCTGCCTTGGGCCATGGAGGGATCTAAGAAACCTCCAAGGAGGTTTTTCTACAATGCTCTTCTCAATTTCTTTCTTTCTTTCTTTTTTTGTTTATTAAATCACAGCTGTGTACATTAATGCAATCATGGGATATAATGTGCTGGTTTTATATACAATTTAAAATATTTTCTTTTTTTATTGTTAAAACATAGCTGTGTACATTAGTGCAATCAAGGGGTACAATGTGCTGGTTTCATATACAATCTGAAATACTCTCATCAAACTGTTCAACGTAGCCTTCATGGCATTTTCTTAGTTATTGTAGGTAGACATTTGTATTCTGCTTTAGTAAGTTTTGCCTGTACCCATTCTAAGTTGCACCATAGGTGTGGCCCCACCCATTGCCCTTTCTCCACCATAACGTCCCCCCTCCCTTCCCCTTCCTTGGCCCTTTCCTCATAGTCTTGTGCTATAGTTGGGTTATAGCCTTCATGTGAAAGCTATAATTTGGCTTCATAGTAGGGCTGAGTACATTGGATACTTTTTCTTCCATTCTTGAGATACTTTGCTAAGAAGAATATGTTCCAGCTCCATCCATGTAAACATGAAAGAGGTAAAGTCTCCATCTTTCTTTAAGGCTGCATAATATTCCATGGTATACATGTACACAATTTGCTAGTCCATTCGTGGGTCGATGGGCACTTGGGTTTCTTCCATGACTTAGCAATTATGAATTGGGCTGCAATAAACATTCTGGTACAGATGTCTTTGTTATATTGTGATTTTTGGTCTTCTGGGTATAAACCTAGTAAAGGAATTATAGGATCGAATGACAGGTCTATTTTTAGGTCTCTATTCTCCAAACATCCTTCCAGAAGGAACACATTAGTGTGCATTCCCACCAGCAGTGTAGAAGTGTGCCCTTTTCTCCACATCCACGCCAACATCTCTGGTTTTGGGATTTTGTTACGTGGGCTACTCTTACTGGGGTTAGGTGATATCTCAAAGTAGTTTTGATTTGCATTTCTCTGATGATTAAGGGTGATGAACTTTTTTTCATGTGTTTGTAGATCGTGCGTCTGTCTTCTTTCTCTTCAAGTCCCTTGCCCACCCTGAAATGGGGTCACATGTTCTTTTATTGCTAATAAGTTTGAGTTCTCTGTGGATTCTGGTTATTAGACCTTTATCGGAGGTATAACCTGCAAATATTTTCTCCCATTCTGAGGGCTGTCTGCTTGCTTTACTTACTATGTTCTTGGCTGTGCAGAAGCTTTTTAGTTAGATCAGGTTGCAGTAGTATATTTTTGATACTGCTTCAATTGCCTGGGGAGTCCTCCTCATAAAATATTCACCCTGGCCTATTCCTTCAAGAGTTTTTTCTGCACTTTCTTCAAGTATTTTTATAGTTTCATGTCTTAAGTTTAAATCTTTTATCCCGTGAGAGTCTATCTTAGTTAATGGTGAAAGGTGTGGGTCCAGTTTCAATCTTCTACAGGTTGCCAGACAGTTCACCCAGCACCGTTTGTTAAATAGGGAATCTTTTCCCCACTGAATGTTTTTTTTTTTTGTAGAGACAGAGTCTCACTGTACCGCCCTCGGTAGAGTGCCGGGGCATCACACAGCTCACAGCAACCTCCAACTCTCGGGCTTGATTCTCTTGCCTCAGCCTCCCGAGCAGCCGGGACTACAGGCGCCCGCCACAACGCCCGGCTACCTTTTGGTTGCCGTTTGGCCGGGGCTGGGTCCGAACCCGCCACCCTCGGCATATGGGGCTGGCGCCCCACTCACTGAGACACAGGCGCCGCCCCCCCACTGAATGTTTTTAATTGGCTTGTCCAAGATCAGATAATGGTAGGTAGGTGGATTCATCTCTTGATTCTCTATTTTGTTCTAGACATCTACTTCTCTGTTTTTGTGCCAGTACCATGCTGTTTTGGTTACTATCGATTTATAGTATAGTCTGAGGTCTGGTAACGTAATTCCTCCTGCTTTGTTTTTATTTCTGAGTAATGTCTTGGCTATTTGAGGATTTTTTTTGATTCCATGTAAGACTAAGTATTGTTTTTTTAAGATCTTTAAAATATGACAGTGGGGCTTTAATAGGGATTGCATTAAAATTATATATTGCTTTGGGTAGTATGGACATTTACCAATGTTGATTCTTCGCAGCCATTAGCATGGTATGTTTTTCCATTTGTTAACGTTTTCAGCTATTTCTTTTCTTAGAATTTTATAGTTCTCTTTATAGAGATCTTTCACATCTGTTGTTAGATAAACTCCCAAATAGTTTATCTTCTTTGGCACTAACGTGAATGGAAGAGAGTTTTTAACTTTTTTTTCAGCTTGACTATTGTTGGTATATATAAAGGCTACCAATTTATGAATGTTGATTTTGTAACATGAGATGCTGCTGTATTCCTTGATCACTTCTAAAAGTTTTGTAGTAGAATCCCTGGTGTTTTCCAGATATACAATCATGTCATCTGTGAAGAGGGAAAGTTTGATCTCTTCTTGGATACCCTTGATCACCTTTTCTTCTTTAATGTGATGGCTAAAACTTTCATTACAACGTTAAAGAGCAGTGGGGACAATGGGCAGCCTTGTCTAGTTCCTGATCTGAGTGGAAATGATTTCAGTTTAACTCCATTCAATACAATATTGGCTGTGGGTTTGCTGTAGATGGACTCTATCAGTTTAAGAAATATCCCTTCTATACCAATTTTCTTAAGTGAAGGGATGCTGGATATTATCAAAAGTTTTTTCTGCATCAATTGAGAGAATCTTATGGTCTTTGTTTTTTAATTTGTTTATGTGCTAAGTTATACTCATGTATTTACGTATATCAAACCAGCCTTGAGACCCTCGGATAAAACTGACTTGGTCATGATGTATAATTTGTTGGATATGTTGCTGGATTCTGTTTTTTAGGATGTTGTTGAATATTTTTGCATCTATATTCATTAGTGATATTTTCTATAATTTTTTTTCTTATTGGGTCTTTTCCTGGTCTGGGGATCAGGGCAATGTTTGCTTTAGAATGTGTTCTGTAGTCTTCCTCATTTTCCTATGTTTTGGAACAGGTTGAGTAATATAGGTTCTTGTTCTTCTTTAAAGGTTTGGTAGAATTCTGACGTGAAGCCATCTGGTCCTGGGCTTTTCTTTTTAGGCAGATCTCTTATGTTTGATGCTATTTCAGAACTTGATATTGGCATGTTCAACATTTCCACTTGATTCTGGCTAAGTCTTGGAAGGTAATGTGCTTCCAAGTATTGGTCAATTTCCTTTAGATTTTCATATATCTGAGAATAAAGTTTCTTGTATTATTCATTAAGGATTTTTTGAATTTCTGAGGAGTCTGTTGTTATTTCATCTTTGTCATTTCTTTTTGATGAAATAAGAGATTTTACTTTTTTTTTTCCTGGTTAGGTTAGCCAAATTTTTATCTATTTTATTGACCTTTTCAAAAAACCAACTTTTTGATGTATTGTATAATTCTTTTGTTTTCAATTTCATTTAATTCTGCTCTAATTGTGGTTATTTCTTTTTTTGTACTGGGTTTGGGGTTGGAATGCTCTTCCTTTTCCAGTTGCTTGAAATGTTTCATTAATTTGTTAACTTACTCTCTTTCTGTTCTCTTGAGGAAGGCTTACAGTGCTATACATTTCCCCCTTAGGACTGCCTTTGTGGTATTCTTTTCTTCTTCTGGGTTTGGGATTGGAATGTTCTTTATTTTCCAGGTGCTTGTGCTGTCCTGTTAAGTTGTTAACTTCGTCTCTTTCAGTTCTCTTCAGGAAGGCTTGCAGTGGTTTAATTTTCCCTCATAGGACTGCCTTTGCAGTATCCCAGAGGTTCTGATAATTCGTGGCTTCATTATCGTTTTGTTCCAAACATTTCATAATTTCCTTCTTAGTCTCATCTATGACCCAAGTATCATTCACTGAGAGGTCATTGAGCTTCCATGTTTTTGTATGTGTATGCAGATTCTTGTTGTTGCTAAGTTCAACTTTTATTCCATGATGGTCCCAGAAGATGCACAGCATAATTTATATTCTTTTAAATTTGCTGAGGTTTGACTTGTCACCTAAGATGTGATCAATTTTGTAGTATGTTCCATGGGCTGATGAGAGGAATGCGTATTGAGTTTTGTTAGGATGAAATGTTCTGTAGATTTCTGTTAAATCCAAATGTTGAATGGTTAAGTTTAAGTCTAAAATTTTTTTGCTCAGCTTCTTATTGGAGAATCTATCCAATACTCGCAAAGGACTGTTAAAATCTCCAACTATTATGGAACTGGAGGAAATCTAGTTGCTCATGTCTGTTAGATTCTTTCTTAAAATTTGAGCACATTCTGATTGGGTGCATAAATGTTAATAATTAAAATCTCATCATGTTGAGTGTTACCCTTAACAAATATGAGGTGACCGTCCTTATCTTTCCTTACTTTTGTAGTTTTAAAGCCTATTGTATCTGCAAATAAAATTGCAAGTTTTTTTTTGATTTCCTTTTGTCTGAAATATAGATGAGCATCCTTTCACCATGAGTTTATATTTATCTTTTAAGGTAAAATGAGATTCTTGTATGCATCAGATATCTGATCTGAGTTTTTGTATCCAATCAGCCAATCTGTGCCTCTTTAGAGGACAATTTAAGCCATTTAAATTAGTTGGGAATATTGATAAGCCTGGTAGAATATTGGGTATTGAGTTTTTCAAAATTCCCGTGGATGTTTTTAATTTTTTCAACAATGTGGAAGTTGGGATTTGTTCAAAAGTTTCTTAGTGCCTTTACTTTTGTGGTGGAGGATTGCACTGGTCATTAGAGAGGATATGTCTGAGAATATCCTGGAGAGCTGGTTTAGTTATGGCAAATTTCCTCAACATGTGACATTAAATTATTTAATTTCTCCATCATAAATGAACTCAGTTTAGCTGGATACAGGATCCTGGGCTGAGAGTTATTTTGTTTAGGAGATTAAAAGTCAATGACCTCCCTCTTCTAGCTTGAAAGGTTTCAGCAGAGAGATCTGCAGTTGCTCTAATATTCTTCACTTTGTAGGTTATGGTTTTCTTACATATGGCTACTTTCAGAATTTTCTCCTTCATATTAACTTTAGTGAAGTTAATTATGATGTACCTGGGGGATGTCTTATTTGGGTTGAGTCATGCTGGGGTTCTAAAACTGCTATCTGATTTTCAGAATCTCTTGGTATGTCTGGAAAGTTCTCTTTCATAATCTCATGAAGAAGAGCCTCTGTGCCACTTAGTCACCTTCAGGGATTCCTTTAAAGTGAATATTAGTTTTCTTTGAATTATCCCAGAGCTCTCTGAGAGAATGATCCATTTTTGCTCTCCATTTCTCTTCCTCTTGGAGAGTTTGGGAGCATTCAAAAGCTTTGTCTTGAATGTCAAAAATTCTTTCTTTTGCTTGCTCCATTCTGTTACTCAGGGATTCTACTATATTTCTCAGATTTTTGAGGGCTACAAATTCTTGTGTCAATGTGTCAAAATCTTTGGTGATTTTGTCTTTGAATTTGTTCAATTCTTGAGGCAACTTTTGAAATGCTCCTTGAATTTCAAATTCCAACTTTACTTCCATTCTATTAATCTTATTTGCAATCCAAATTCTGAATTCCATTTCTGACATATCAGCCATTTGTTTATGAATGGGATATTCAGTTGTGTCCTCCATATTGTTCCTCGGAGGAGTTGATCTAATTTGGTTATTCATGTTACTGGAGTTTTTCTGCTGATTCAATCCCATGATTATTTTATGCCATTTAGCTAGATGAGCAGATAAGGTGAAGTTGGCTTGGGGGGCTCCTGGAGTAGTGAATAACCAACCCTTTGTCCAAGAGCTGGTCCTGGTGTCTGTGCCTTTTCCACTAGAGCTTTGCAAATGACACGTACAATGCTACAGCCTGAGACCCTCGGGTCTTACTTGGTGTGGTAGGGCTAAGTGGCTCTGTCTTGTTTTCAGCTGGTCTCTGTCCTACCCTAGTGAATCAGTTACTCTGAGTTGAAGTCTCAGCTGTGGAGAAGTACCTGCAATTATGTCATTCTCCCCCCCCCCACCCCAGGCAACAGCTAGAAAAGGAAAATCAAACCTTCCCACAACCACACACCCAGGGTACCACTTTGGATAGTCCTCTGGTGATTGGTCCAGTCCAAGAGATCAAAATCAATTGTCCAAACAGTACCCAGTCTCAAGAGGGATAGTTCAAAAGTCTCCAGCAACTAGATAGCAGGGGCATTTTGCCAGCTTGAGTATGACTTGTTCTAGTGTTCCATGGAGTCAGAAGGATCTCCCCAGTAAATGAATTAGTCTGGGAAGGTTGATGCCTCCTTACCCACTTTGTACCTCTGTAACACCCAGTTGCTGGTAACCCCGCCGGGCTGTGACCCAGTTTCCTACAATGAGGAGATGCTCCTCCAGGTGTTTGCACCTGCCTGAGTCACAGGGAAATCTATGTCTCCTCAGCCAGGCTTCCACACCCTGTCACCATCTGGGAGGGGGACCTGAGGCCTGACAACCTTGGGTGGTTAATGGAAGCTGGGGTAGTTCATTTAGTTCCAGCCCTGCCCCTGATTGATGTTGCTGAAACTTATATTTTCGCAGAATTTGTGATTCTGTCCTAGCTATATTCTCCTGCAGACCAGGTGTTTTTTGAGTTCACAGAAACTGTGACTCAGCCCTAGTCTGTGCTGCTGCCAGGAGCTGGTGTGTAATTCTCTGCTGCAGTCTGTGTTGGGGTGGGTGTAGTTAGAGCTCACACTTGACTCTAACTCTCAGCTGTGATACCCTGAGGGTTGAATGTTTCTTAGGCTTGTTAAAGCAGTCCTGGCTCAGCTCCACCCTGGAAGTATGCTGTCTCTGCACACTTGTCTTCTATTCTCTGTCCCCACAGCCTCTGCCCAGGCAGGTACCACCTCAGGCATACCCTTTAGTCATGGGGCCTGGGTTACCATCCCAGCTCTGTTCCCCCAGTGTCTGCTACCAGAGAAGATGCCTGGCTGTCTCTGGTTGTCCAGAGAGACAGGGAATGTCTCTCCAAAATATCCCCAGGGGTATGAGCCCTATTGTTCCCGCCTCTGCCACTGCTGCTCTGTGCCGCAGGGCACTGCCTCTCCTTCTCCCCCAGTGTTACCTCAGCCTCAGTTCACTGTCTTCTCCTTACCCTACCCCCGTGCTGCAGATCAGCACAGACCAAGAACAGCCCACTCCCTCTCCACACCTTTTGAGAAAATGTCCAAGAATCTAGATTCCATGTGGGACAGGCTTCCAGACCTCAGGGTGAGAGTGGAGGGGAGTGATGGGAGTTCAGAATTGCAGATAGAGAATATGTATAGGAGAGTGCCATGGCACCCTAGTTGGGGAAGGAGGTCCAGTTTTTAGAGGGTCTCTCCCATGGGATAAAATGGGAGGATGTTAGAACTCTGCTCGCTTGTTTGTAGAAAGCATACTGTGAGCCGAGCCATTCTCCTGGGACAGGGACTCCCGTTGGGTTGGAAATGGATTTTTTACCTATTGTTTGTATCCTTGGGGTTGCAGCTCACCTCAGCAGGGTTGATGTGAGTTCTTCAACCTTCTCTCTTGGCTCAGCTCCCAACCATCAGCTTACTTGCTAAACTTCTGTCCTTTAACTCTCTTTTTGAATGGAAGCCTTTGTGGAAAGTTGGCTCAAGTTGGCCATCTTGCCTCTGTCTCTTACTCTTCTTAATTTCTACCATATACCACTCACTTGTCACCACCCCTTCTTATTTTTTTTTTTTTGTAGAGACAGAGTCTCACTGTACCGCCCTCGGGTAGAGGGCTGTGGCGTCACACGGCTCACAGCAACCTCTAACTCTTGGGCTTACGCGATTCTCTTGCCTCAGCCTCCCGAGCAGCTGGGACTACAGGCGCCCGCCACAACGCCCGGCTATTTCTTTGTTGCAGTTTGGCCGGGGCTGGGTTTGAACCCGCCACCCTCGGCATATGGGCCCGGCGCCCTACTCACTGAGCCACAGGCGCTGCCCAACCCCTTCTTATTTTTAACTTTGAACTGCATCTAACAACCTCAACTTTGTATCAAGAACACAGCTTATTTCAGTCTGAGAAAAGTGAGACCTAGTCCTTACTAAAAATAGAAAAAGTTTAGCCAGGCATTATATCAGGTGGTTGTAGTCCCATCTACTTGCAAGGCTGAGGCTGGAGGATTGCTTAAATTCAGGAGTTTGAGGTTGGTGTAAGTGAGGCAACAGAGTGAGACTCTCTCTCTCACACTCTTTAGCTGGGCAACATAGTGAGACTCTCTCTCACAAAAAATAAAGTTTATCTAATATGCTTATGTGGGTATCATTTAGAAGATCTCTGATGGCTGAAAAATGAGCTTTTAAAACAAAGTTCTAATTTTCCTGCAGAAGAAAGATTTAACCATATATTCATATAATGCTTCATTTAACACATACTTAATGAGAGTCTATGTGCCAGGTTCAGAGCTAAAAAATAAAAGAAAGAAAATAAACAATGAAAGAAAAAAAGGGGTGAGGAAGCAGAGCTAAAGCAAAAAAGGATGATTTTATTTAAAATTAATATGGAATAGTAAGTAAGCAAGCAGACAGCCCTCAGAATGGGAGAAAATATTTGCAGGTTATACCTCCGATAAAGGTCTAATAACCAGAATCCACAGAGAACTCAAACTTATTAGCAATAAAAGAACATTTGACCCCATTTCAGGGTGGGCAAGGGACTTGAAGAGAAACTTCTCTGAAGAAGACAGACGCACGATCTACAAACACATGAAAAAAAGCTCATCATACTTATTCATCAGAGAAATGCAAATCAATACTATTTTGAGATATCACCTAACCCCAGTAAGAGTAGCCCACATAACAAAATCCCAAAACCAGAGATGTTGGTGTAGATGTGGAGAAAAGGGCACACTTCTACACTGCTGGTGGGAATGCACACTAATATGTTCCTTCTGGAAGGATGTTTGGAGAATAGAGACCTAAAAATAGACCTGTCATTCGATTCTATAATTCCTTTACTAGGTTTATACCCAGAAGACCAAAAATCACAATATAACAAAGACATCTGTACCAGAATGTTTATTGCAGCCCAATTCATAATTGCTAAGTCATGGAGGAAGCCCAAGTGCCCATCGACCCACAAATGGACTAGCAAATTGTGGTACATGTATACCATGGAATATTATGCAGCCTTAAAGAAAGATGGAGACTTTACCTCTTTCATGTTTACATGGATGAAGCTGGAACATATTCTTCTTAGTAAAGTATCTCAGGAATGGAAGAAAAAGTATCCAATGTACTCAGCTCTACTATGAAGCTAAATTATAGCTTTCACATGAAGCCTATAACCCAACTATAGCACAAGACTATGAGGAAAGGGCCAAGGAAGGGGAAGGGTGGGGGAGGTTATGGTGGAGGGAGGGTAATGGATGGGGCCACACCTATGGTGCATCTTAGAATGGGTACAGGCAAAACTTACTAAAGACAGAATACAAATGTCTACATACAGTAACTAAGAAAATGCCATGAAGGCTACGTTGAACAGTTTGATGAGAATATTTCAGATTGTATATGAAACCCGCACATTGTACCCCTTGATTGCACTAATGTACACAGCTATGATTTAACACTAAAAATAAATAAATTAATAAAAAAATAAAATTAATATGGAAAAATATGCACTGGACCAGGAATTATGAAAAACTGGCATTTTAATGCCAGACCTTTCATTAAATAACTGTGACTATAGTCAGGTCACTTCCCTCTTTTTGGCCTACAATTTTTATCTTTAAAATGTGTGGGACAAGATGTTCCTATTGCAATGATTCATTAGTCTCCTTTTTGGAGAATAGAAGGAGATAGAGAAATAATTTCCACTGAGGTTCACATCAAACCATGCCTGATTATTTCTTTTCTCTCTTGTCTGCAGAGGGAATGCCCAGGTACTGTAAAGAGACCAAAGAAGAGGTACATTACCCCTGGATTCATAAAATGATCCTTACCTAGTGTTTGGACTAATGTCAAGACCAGAAGGAAGGCAGCTGGCTTGGGGCTATTCAGTGCTGGTGGCAAATCTCAGAAGGGTGGAGGCCATGTGTGTGATACAAGCACTACTATGGAAAATCCAAAAGCTCCTGGAAGTCAGTGCTGAACTCGTTTCCTCCACATCTCTCTCTCTCTGTTCATGAGAGTTCATTTCAATTTGGTGACCTCAAACTTGACATTCTAACACAAGCCCAAGTTTTTAATATCTTCACAGGTTTTTGCACCCAGTCACCTCCTCAAGAATGTTTGTTCCAGGTCCATATGGGCGTGTGGAGTCTGTTGTCCAAGATGACAGCCCTTCGGGCCGCTGTTAAAAGCGGCTTCTATGACAGCGACAATGGATGGTGCTGACATTTCCCTTGGCTGCTGATGTCTGGTCCTGGAGCAAGAGCAATGGGATGCTGGGATGGGGATGACAATGGACTCAATTGTTTGTGCTCTTGAAGACAGTTGAGAAGACAACTGTGTAGCATGGCTTCTCCTTTCCCCCAGTCTTACAAAAAGAACATTCCAGTCCTCACCCACACCTTTCTAGGTGCTTCTAGGAGAGGCTTCTGCTCAGTTTGAGTCAAAGCCCAGGGGTGGTGCTCATTTTCATTGACCAACTCTTCTGGGTTGCCTTTGGCTTCAGCATTAACTCACAGTGTTACCAGAGATGTGGCACTCAATTGTCCTGTTTTTAAGATGAGGGCTTTCCATATGTGCTTTGAGGCACCCTGCATTTTGAATTTTGTTTGTAAAATTTCCTTTGAAGAAAGTGTCCTCTTTTAAAAAATAAAGAAGTTTTAGAAAACCAATGGGATAAATGCATTCATTTATGCAACTTTGTTTTTGACACTGGCTACATGCCAGGTGCCAACCACTATAGGCACTGGCTATTCTACTATATCTGCTACTGTCACTGCCTGGCTCCCACCCTCTGGGACTCATCTTTCCTTTACTCACCAGCTTCTTAATGAATGCATCTGGGACTCCACCACATAGCTCTTTAGGGCTGCAGGCCTGGTTGGCCAATAGGGCAGCCTGGGAGTGAGTTCTGGGGACTGCTGTCTGCAGAACGCTTTCATTAACAGATGAAGGGTGGTAGAGAATGCCCCTTGTTGGGAGTAACTCTGAGGCATGTGCTGCATTTTCTCCCAGCAGTCCCTGTTGGGAATAGGACTCACTTGCTAATTAACACATCTTGTTTTGGCTGCTTTTTGGGGAAGGAGGACAGAATGTTGTTCTGTCATCAGGGTTAGAGTGCAATGGATCATCACAGCTTGCTGCAACCTCAAACTCCTGGGATGAAGCAGTCCTCCTGCCTAGTAGCGGGGATTATAGTCATCTGCTACCATGCCTGGGTAATGTTTCTATTTTTTGTAAAGATGAAGTCTCATTCTTGCTTAGACTGGCCTTGAACTCTCATCCTCAAGTGATCCTCCCAGAATGCTAGAATTACATGTATGAGCGACTGTGCTTAGAAAGTAAAAAAGAAAGATTTTACTTCCCCAGTCTCCTACTGGTGCCTTCTGGGATCATTTCCCACATGAACTACTTGAACTTGGAACTTTGGCTCAGGAGCTGCCCTAGGAAGAGGCTGTGGGATCCTAAACTGTCCTGTGGAGCTGACAACTGTATGTGTGTTTATGACATGATGGCTGAGGTCCCCTCTAGCCTAATTAAGGGTCCAAAGCCAAAGCCTTGAAGTTGGCTTTGAGTGGGGCAAACCCCAGGCAGCTTTTAAACCAACTTCTTGATTTAAGTTATTAAATATTTACTGAATGCAACTGTGAGCCAATCCTGCATTGGCATTTGGGATAGGAAGCCAAGAGTTGGATTGGAAAATGGATCTTCATTATCCCTCCTTTTAGGTCCACTGATAGTCTTTTGATTTAGGGATACATGAGATAGTTATGATCAAGAAAGTTATAAGCTGGTAAGAGAATAGACTTACTTCCAAACTTATTTGAGAATAAAAGCAAGGGAACAGGAAGAGAAGGTTCTTGGGTTGTTTGAAAGCTAAGTGGGCACAAAATACATACGTATATCCAATATATATAATAGTGATATTAAATATATATATGTATGCACACGCACAACTTTCCTAAAACTGTTTAGAGAATAAGTATAGTAGTAGCAACTAGGTACCTGTCTTAGCCTTTGGAGACAGGGTAGGGCTTGGGTCCTTCAGCCCTTCCCCAGATATAAGCAGGCTGGACTACAGGTTACCCCTCCGATTAGGGGCAGAGGGACCTTCTCCAGTGAGCAGACCACAGAATTCAGGGGGTGTTATGCCACAAAGTACAGTGTAAGCAGCAGAATGGCTAGGTCTGGGGCCTTTTCTAGGTGTTTGTTTTGAGATCCTTTCAGTAATTACAAGTAAAATTATTCCACGGGAGGATGATCTAACTACTGTCATAGGGTCCAGCTCCAAAGGGAATTACTTTTCACCGAGTTCCACAGAGCCTCAGACCCTCATTACCCATAGCGTGTCATGCTTGACTCTCTCCTCCAGCAATCATACTGGCTCATGGCCCTAGATGATTAAGTCGCATGTTTCATCAGCCTGAGCAGGCGTGCGATGCTGTTATTTGAGAAATTTAGTTAACTTGCAGGATGTGAGGGTTATGTTGCCTGGAACTCAAACAATTGTCTATTTGTCCAAATAAAATGGGTCAATTGGTTTAAAGAAAACAAAGCCAATGTGGATGGCTGTTGGGCACGATAAAGACAAAAGCCTCTGGCTCAAAGAGGAAGTCCTCATCTTTCACCAGAGGCCGCACAATGTGTAGTTTCAGCCTCCCTATAACCAACCTTAGCTACTTTTTTTCCTTTCTCCTTTTTTTTTCTTTTTAATAACATAAACTTCAGCTCAGATAGCCGTTGGGTGGAAAGAATCTCCTTCCTTCTCTTGGCCCTTGCCATGCCTGCCTTCTGCCACTGAGATTATGAATGGTCAAGTGCCCAGTAGCTGTGTTTGAGGGGAGCTGCTGATTTGGATGGAGAGGGGCTGCAATCTGTCTTTGTTTCCTTAAGTCTAAGTTTAAGAGCCAATTCAACTGTAATTAGGTCCCCAGGCCAAGAAGCTGTCTCCTTTTATTCTCTTTAAGACCCAGGAGGAGGATTGCCCTAGGCACCAAACGTGTAATTCCCAGTCTCACATGGAACCTCCTGAGAGTCTGGACAGTCCCCTCTAGAGTTCAACATGGCTTAACCCAGTTCCCACAGACTTCAGAGACTAGACCCTAATACCACATAAGGGCTTCTTAATCATTTAGTTCCCTAGTGGTCAGCTTAATCCAGCCTCTCCTTTGGCAGACAGTGTGGAGGCAGCCATTCCAGTTTGGTGTCAGAGAGAGGGCCAGAAGCTGGTTTTCCTGCCTTCCCTTTCTGTGCAGAGGCAGAAGGTACAAGTTCTAAGGGCGTTTGGCTTTAAAGTGAACACCTAGGGAGAAATAGGGTGTGGTTGAAATTTCCCTTGGACATCCTTCAGGAGGCCTGGCCTGCTGTTGTTGTTGCTGAAAGAGTCAGTTAGTCAGCCCAGCCATTTTCTTCTATGTTTTTTTTCCCTTTTTTTTTTTTTTTTTCCAGATCGTTCACTGCTGCTTCTTGGAGTTTCAGATAATGAACCCAGCTCATTTTTTAGGTAAAGTGAAAAATTGGGTCTTTAAAGATTAGAGTCACCAATTGTTTGCAGTGGTGATGAAAGGGCACATGGCTGTGGATGGACCACGGGGAGCACATCTCTATCTGACACTCATCCTGGGGTTCCATGGTGGGGCCACATACATTGTTAACTTGTTTCTCTCTGCTCATTTTATTTGCCATTTGAACATATCTAGTTGAATATGTATAAGTTTTATGTGACTACAGGGTGAATCCATTGTATACCATGGCTAAGGAAAAGAGTTCTAGCTAAGTCTAGTTATATACTTCAGTTTTCTGGTAAGAGAATAGACTTACCTCCAAACTTATTTGAGAATAAAAGCAAGGGAACTGGAAGGGAAGGCTCTTGGGTTGTATGAAAGCTACGTGGGTGTGAGATAAACACATATATCCAATATGTGTAATAACAATATTAAATATTGTTTATTGGTAATTCTATCAGTAAGATTGGTAAGTCTATCGGTAAGATTGGTAAGTCTATTCTCTTACCATCTGACTCTCTAGAGTCACATTGATGTGAATTTAGATTTTGGCTCTGCCCCGTCTGGTGATTTTGTGCTAGTTACATAATTTTCTCAGTACTTCTTTGTTCATCTGTAAAATGGGAATAATAATATCTGCCTCAAAGGGTTTTTGAGAGATCAAGGTGAGAAAACATGTTCAAAGTGTTAGGCATGGCGCCTGGCTCAGATAAACACTCAGCAGCTGCCAGCACATATACAGAACTCTTCTAATTTGGGATTTAATGGATTCTGTATTCTCCCTCCATTTCCCCCAAGTCTCTTTTAATTTTGCTCAGTTTGCTCTTCCATGAATCAGTCCAAAAATAAAAGCAAAAGCAAAACAACAGAACATGAAAGTTCTTGCATTGTGCTGCAGATGCCAGGCACAAGGTCTGTGGGCACCTATGTGAGATTCCCTAGCTCTCTGGATGTGAGATAGATCCATGTGTCAAAGAAGACAGAGCATAGTGGGGTGAGTGTAACAGTGATCTAATTAAAGAGAGGATAGCTGCCTTGGAGATATTAATTATCTAATAATTGATAATTTAGACTTATTATTTATGCTTAACAAGTATTTGGAGACATAAAAGCCAGTCCTGTGTGTGGTACATATTTGCAATGTATCCTGGGGCAATTCACTTTTCTCTGGGTCTCAGCTTCTCTTTTTGTACAGTGAGGCAATTGAATTACTTTTTACTAGTGAAAACCTTTCATTAAGCAAAAGGGCACACCCATCTCCTAGATAACAAAACAGATCAAAGTGGAACCATGCTGGCTGAAGAACTCTAGGGTTGCCTAGATCTTTTTAAATTTGGGGTCCTCTTGGTCTCCTTATGAACCTTCAAGATATCATCTGGCTCCAAGAAAATAAACGTTCTGTCCTAAAAGTCTTAATTAAATGGTCCTTCCACCTTTAATGGTCTAGAATTGTCCAGAGACCTGTGAGAAAGGGACTAGACTCCAGATGGAATTCTGAAGGAGTAGAAATAATATCTACCATTTTTGGACTGCTTTCTCTGAGGGAAGAGCCACACTTAGCTTTTTGCAAAGATTATCTCATTTTTTCATAGCAAATTCTCTTGAAAGTAGCTACTATTACTATTCCCATTACACAGTTGGAGAAACTGAGGTTAAGTAAGTGGCCCAAGGTGATAGAGCTAGGATTTGAACCAGGTCTGTTTGTTTCCATAGCCCACATTTATCTTAACCATTTTTATAGCTTTCAGCAGCTGAGGTCAAGGAGGGAGAAGCCCAGCAGGCTAGAGGATGGCTGCTCTATTTAATTTTCTTGCTCACTGCTGAAAACCACAGTCTTGTAATTGTTTAGAAGTGGTTTCCAGAAAAAAAAAAAAAGAAGTGGTTGCCAGATGTAATTTTTGTTAATGAATATCTGTGTAAACTCACATGTTATGAACATAAATAATTCACACCCTGAATGAGCTCATTGGTTGGTGTACCTTCTTTGTCAACACTGAGGCCCTGGAAGAATTGTTACACATATACTCTTTGGAGACAGGTTATCTGAGTTTCACAGATCATTCAGCTCCCCTTGGGCTGAATGGGAAGATTGCTTCCTCTTTTGGCTGCTGTCTTAGCTTTCTCCAGTCACTGGCCAAGTTAAGGAGCTCCTCCCTACTCAGTTGTCCAATCAGTTTAGTCAGAGCCAAACTTCCCTGGCCAGGCACCTGTTAATCAGGGTGACTCAAGCCAAGGGCTAAGCCAGCAGCCGTCTTGACACGTTAAATGATGCAGACGGACCAAGAAACACGTTGGCTTTGGTCTGTCCTTCTGACTCATCATCTGCTACGTGACTGGACTCTCCTGTTCCCCTTTTCCCTTTCTGAGGTGTTTATGAAGCATTTGAAAATCTGCTCTGTCATATAAGCTACCCATTCACCTGTGGGAGTCAGGTAATCCCAGTCCCAGTTCCCAGTGTAGAGATATAGAGACCAAGACCCACTGGGGTCCATAAGTTTCCCTAAATCTTGTGGCTACTAATTGGCAGAGCAATGATTCAAATCCAGGCTTTCTGTCTCTAAATCATATATCCCAACTTTCACTCAGGCTGTGACATTAAAAATTCTCTTCCTTTCTTTTCTGTCCTAGTTTGACCTCTGGCTTCATAAACTCTAGTTTCTCCATCCGTGACTCCATTTTTGGTGTCTGACAATTTCTGTTTCAAGTCCTGGTAATTATTCCTTGTGGATAATGTAGTGACTTTATCTGTCTTCCAATGTATTCTTTCTTTTTGTCATTTGATCATAAACATTTATTAAGCACCTATTGTATATCAGGCATTGTGTTCAGGATTGGGGCTCATTGCAGTAGGTGCTGGTTGAGAGGTGGGTGCCCATCTACGCTAATAGAATTGAGCCCACTCCTTGGTCTTAGAACATTTAAAAAGGTGAAGAATGCTTAAAGAAAAGTTTGAAATTAAAGGGCCCCAGCCCTGCCTTCTAACGAGAAAGACTAAAGAGGATTCAGAGTCTGATTTCAGAGCCAATAACCACTCAGACCAGGGCTGAAGAGCAATTTGTTTTTCTCTTTCCAATTGCCACTGGACTGATTTTACCTCCTCGATGTAATCTTGTTATGCTGTGGCTACACTGGCCCATGTAAATTTATCCTTTGTTCTCCAATGAGACAAATGCCTTCTTGCCTGCCTATTTTGCTTTTATGAAAGAGTCATCACAGTATTTTCTACTTTAGCCTAAATATGCTTTTATGAAAAAAAAATTAGGAACCCAAAGGCATATCTTTTTCATGCTCCAAAGAAAACAGCATCCTGTGTTCTGAGTTGTTTTTGTGCCTTGCCTGAATTCTTTGAAAACCCCGAAAATGATGTTATTTCTTTTTTTCCCCACTGTTGTTGAGCAAAGTGGCTCATTGTAGCTGAGGACTTCCATAATATTAGCTCCAGCTCTGGGACTTCAAAGGGCTGGCCATTCATTTCAAGGGGTGCCTTTTAATTTGTTCTTTCTTAGGACATTATTAACTTAGTGACCTGAATACAGCGTGCAGGGTAAAACACTCAGTTGGGCTCTGAATTCTGGAACCACTTTGCTGCTAGCTTACTGTGTGACCTTGGGGAAGTCACTTTCATTCTCTGGGCCTCAGGTCTTCACCTGTTAAATGAATGGATTCAACTGCATCAAGTTTCCCGAAGTTCAGTCATTCAAGTGTTTGCTTTCATGAATTCGGCCATAGCCTCATAATATCTGTTCTATTGTCAATATACTATTTTTGGGTGATTTTAAGTACATCTCTTTTATAAGTATATTTTATATTGCTATTAAAATTGAAAAACCATGCCCCCCAAGCAGAAGGTAACCTTAAAAACAAGAACAATGAGAACAAAGCTATTATATTCCAGTTGGAAACTGTCAGCTGCCACACAATGTTTGCTCACGGTGGCCGAGTGCCAAGCCTGCTTCCTGTGAAGTTATTCATTTAATTCTCATGGTAACTCTGTGAGAAAAGGACTATTATCAACCCCATTTCACAGATGAAGAAACTGAGCCACAGAGAGCTTTAGTGTAACAACCTCCCCAAGGTCACAGAGTTCCTGTGTGCCTTGGCTAGGATTTTAACCCACAGAGGCTGTGTTACATCGCCATTGGTGTGGATCTGGTCTCTCCCTGTTTAAAAAGGAGATTACCCTGTGCCAATGGATGTTAAAAAGTTTCTCACCGATGTAATCAGAGGTCATGAAAGAGGGTCTATAGGGAATAATTTGCTCACCAAGTGATTCCAAGTGCTCCATGCCTAACTCCTGCTGGGTGCCTGGTGTCTCGTGCCTGCCCGACTGAACAAAGTTCTATTTTGTGATTTACTTGTTCTGTACTTAAACCCTTATCTTATTCATTTTCAATTGTTGAATATCACATTTTGCCCCTAGTTATTTTTCTTAAACTAAATTTTAGAGGAAAGAGACAAAATGGGATTTTTCATACAAGGCCGCTCCCCTCCATTAGGAACACAAAGGGAGTCTGAGATTAGCTGCAATCAGCCAAGTCCTCATAATGTCACAATAATGACTCGGAGTATCTTTTAATAGCAGTTAACAAATCCTGGAGGGCCAGTGTGGCAATTGTCATTCACATCACTCCACATCTCTCTCTCTCTTTCTTATCTTGTGTTTCAGGGATTCAGGGTGGCGGCTGTTGACGGGGGTAGGAACGGTGGAAGGAGGGGTGTGAGGTGAGCAGGATGGAAACCATAGCCTCAGGAGCCTCTCTGGAGGAGAGTGGCACTGGGATGGGACTGCGAGGCTGACTCACAGCAGGCCTGGGGCCAGAGCAATGAAAAGTTGATCCAAACATTTGTGCATAGCACTTCTCTGATGTGCAATAAAGGGCCCCCATAAATGTGACACATTCCTCATTTTCTAAGAAAGGTAGTGTCAAACTGCTGGTAGGTGCAATGGACTGGAACTTCCTGTCAGAAGTAAGTCGTTCACAGTGCCCAAGCCCTCAGAGCCTGGTGGCTTCTTGATGCATCTGAGGTGGGGTGGGGGTGGGGGGACGGTGAGGGTGTCCTGGGGTTGTGTTTGGTGAGATAACTCCACACTACAGGGGCTGCAGCAGCCTGTTCTTACTTTTACCTGAATAATCACCCCAGGAGCAGCTATGGAGCCTATGCTACCTAGTGGGCGGTGGACTCAGTGCTCAACATGCATTATCACATCTAATCCTCATTAACAACACTATGTAGTCAGTACTGTTACTATTCATGCATTATAAAGGAGAAAACTGATCCTTGGAGCAGTTAAGTAGTGAAGCCAAGATTGGAAGCCAGGCAGTCTGACTTCACAGCCAAAGCTTTTAAACCCTGTGATATACAAAAGGAAAGCGTTTATTGGACAGATCCTAGGCAGTTCACAGAATGAAAGGGACAGGAACTTGGGGTAGGACAGGAACCAGGGCAGATCTGGGACTGTTTGTTGCCATTGAATGACTCAGTTCTAACTAGCCGGCAGGAATGATGCGGATCAGCAGCTGATTTTCTGCTATGTGGTTTGAGTGGAAGTCGATGACAGAATGTGCTGTGTTTTATTAACCTCTGCTCTGGGCTCAGCTCTGGAGTTGGAGGTACAAGAACTGTGTGCTGCATGAACTTGGGCAAATAATTTAACCTCTCTGGGCCTTAATTTTTTTTTTCGCCAGTGAAACAGACAATAATATATCAGATGGGAACTTACATTGCAGTCCTCAAACTTTTTTGGCCTAAATATGCAATATACTTATATTAATTTTGCCTCAGTTTCTCCCTTAAGGTCAATATTCTCAGTGTGTTGTTTGTCTTTTCATTCTCCCAATGGTGTTTTTTTTTTTTCCCCTGCCTCAGGTTTATTTGTACAAATAGCACAGGAGCACCCCAGACCCACGCAGACAGAAGCCCAGAGGTCACACCAGTCCTTTTGTCCTCATGTTGGCAGATAGATGCCTCTACTCTGGAGCCTTTTGGGGGCCTGGGCACCATTGGGAGTCTGAGCTGGAACTGAAGCTGGAGCTGCCAGTGAAGCTGCAGACTGGGCCTTTGTTTGATCCTTGGCCTTGGCCTTTGGCCAGCAGAGCCTGAGACCCTTGGCAACGTGTGCACAAGCACCCTTCCCAAGCTGGGGGTGGGCACTTGTAGGCAAGTTGACTGAGTTTGCAACTGGCACACTTTGGGATCTTGGTCTATACCTCCTTGGACTTTATGAGGGCCTTGATAGCTTAAGCGTGTGCACTCATGGCCTTGGCACTGTTGGCCTGCATCTTCTTCAGGCCCTTCCTGTTGTGCTTCTCGGCAAAGCCTATGTTCCTTAGGACCTTGGGATCCACCCCCTTGAGGTATTCATGTCTTTGTGATCAGAGTTTCTTGATGCCATTTTTGTGCCACTTTTGAGACTGGTTGTGTGTGGTGTGGTTCTTGGACTTGGCTATGTCTGCACCATGACCCATAGCTGCCTAAGCACCTGGGACTACAAGAGAGTTAATGGTGTCTTTTGAAGCTCAAATAGCATTAATTTTAATGAAACCTAAATTAAATATTTTTCTTTTAAAAAATAATATATCAGGGCAGTGCCTGTGGCTCAAAGGAGTAGGGCGCCAGCCCCATATACCGGAGGTGGCGGGTTCAAACCCGGCCCTGGCAAAAAACTGCAAAAAAAAAAAAAAAAAAAAAATATATATATGTATATATATCAGATGGTAATAATAGTGTCAGATAGGGACATTGCAGGGATTATATGAGAAAATATTTGCCAAGTATTTAGAGTAGTGCTTGATACTCAGCAAGGACTTAGAGAGAGTGCTAATAAAGAGGGGCAGCTGGTCAGGACTGGCAGCTGGGAATCCTGAGCACTGGGTCCCACTCGTCCCTTCCCTGAAGAATGTCACTACTGTGTCTGCATGGTCCTTTAGAGAACCTTGCTACTCCAAGTGTGGTCCATGGACCAGCAGAACCAGTGAACTGCTTATCTGTGAGCTTGTTTGACCTCCAGAAACCCCAGCCCAGATCCCTCAGAGTCTGCATTTTGCAAAGATCCTCAGGTCCTTTTTAGGCACATCAAGTTTGAGAAGCACAGGCTTGGAACTTTTAAAAGCAACTGGCAGAGGGAAAAATCCATTTAGAATATTTTTGTCATTGAAGATTCAGGCCAAAACAGATACTTTTGGTTTTCCAAGTTAGAACTTTTTTTTTTTTTGAGTCAGAATCTTACTATGTTGCCCTTGGTAGAGTGCTATGGCATCACAACTCATAGCAACCTCAAACTCTTGGGCTTAAGTGATTCTCTTGCCTCAGCCTCCCAAGTAGCTGGGACTACAGGTGTCTGCCATAATGCCCTGCTATATTTTTGTTGTAGTTGTCATTGTTGTTTGGCAGGCCTGGGCCAGATTCAAACCCACGATCCCCATTGTTGTGGCCGGTGCCCCAGCCACTGAGCTACTGGTGCCACACCCCCAACAGTAATTCACATAATGGTAGGACTTTATAATGTGACTAAAGGGCCCTCACACTTACTCTTTTGCTTGCTTTGCAGTATAACCCTAACGAGGGAGGTAGAGTAACCAGTATTATCCTCATTTTACAGGTGTGAAAACAGGCTCAGAGCCTCAGGTGCTTTTCCAGAATTACCTGCTACCAAGTGTCAAGGCCAGGAGTCAAGCTTCAAATTCCCTTCTTCTTCTTCTTCTCCTTCTTTTTCTCCTTCTCCTTCTTCTTCTTCTTTCTTCTTCTTCCTCTTCCTCCTCCTCCTCTTTATTAAATCATAGCTGTGTACATTAATGCAATCATGTGGTACAATGCACTGGTTTTATATACAATTTGAAATATTTTCATCGTGCTGGTTAACAGCCTTTGTGGCATTTTCTTAGTTAATGTGTTAAGAAATTTATATTCTACACTTTGTAAGTTTCACATGTACCCTTGTAAGATGTACCGTAGGTGTGGTCTCACTAATTACCATCCCTCCACCCATCCTCCCCCCTCTTCCCCCTTCCCTCTCCCCTTTCCCCTTCTTCTTGGGCTATAATTGGCTTTCATATGAAAGCTATAAATTGGTTTCATAGTAGGGCTGAGTACATTGGATACTTTTTCTTCCACTCTTGAGATACATTACTAAGAAGAATATGTTCCAGCTCCATCCGTGTAAACATGAAAGAGGTGAAGTCCCCATTTTTCTTTAAGGCTGCATAATATTCCATGGTGTACATATACCACAGTTTATAGATCCATTTGTGGATCAATGGGCACTTGGGCTTCTTCCATGACTTAGCAATTATGAATTGGGCTGCAATAAACATTGTGGTACAAATATCTTTGTTATAGTGTGATTTTTGGTTTTCTGGATATATTGTAGGATTGAATGGCAGGTCTATTTTTAGAACTCTAAGTGTGCTACAAACATCTTTCCAAAAGGAAAATATTAGTTTGCATTTCCACCAGCAGTGTAGAAGTGTTCCCTTTTCTCCACATCCACACCAACATCTCTGGTTTTGGGATTTCGTGATAGGGGCTAATCTTACTGGAGTTAGATGATATCTCAAAGTAGTTTTGATTTGCATTTCTCTGATGGTTAAGGATGATGAGCATTTTTTCATATGTCTGTAGGCTGTGCGCCTGTCTTCTTCAGAGATGTTTCTCTTTAAGTCCCTTGCCAAAGAAGATGAAATATTTGGGAGTTTACCTAACAAAGAACGTGAAAGATCTCTATAAAGAGAACGAAGAAACTCTAAGAAAAGAAATAGCTGAAGATGTTAACAAATGGAAAAACATACCAGGCTCATGGCTGGGAAGAATCAACATTGTTAAAATGTCCATACTACCCAAAGCAATATACATTTTTAATGCAAATCCTATTAAAGCTCCACTGTCATACTTGAAAAATATCTTGAAAAAATAATACTTCACTTTATATGGAATCAGAAAAAAACCTCAAATAGCCAAGACATTACTCAGAAATAAAAACAAAGCAGAAGGAATCATGCTACCAGACCTCAGACTATACTATAAATTGATAGTGATGAAAACAGCATGGTACTGGCACAAAAACAGAGAGGTAGATGTATGGAACAGAATAGAGAACCAAGAGATGAACCCAGCTACTTACTGTTATTTGATCTTTGACAAGCCAATTAAAAACATTCAGTGGGGAAAAGATTCCCTATTTAACAAATGGTGCTGGGTGAATTGGCTGGTGATCTGTAGAAAACTGAAACTGGACCAACATTTTTCACCATTAACTAAGATAGACTCTCACTGGATTAAAGATTTAAACTTAAGACATGAAAGTATAAAAATACTAGCAGAAAGTGTAAGGAAAATACTTGAAGAAATTGGCCTCGGAGAATATTTTATGAGGAGGACCTCCCAGGCAATTGAAGCAACACCAAAAATACATTCCTGGGACCTGCTCAAACTAAAAAGCTTCTGCACAGACAAGAGCACAGTAAATAAAGCAAGCAAACAGTCCTCAGAATGGGAGAAGATATTTGCAGGTTATGTCTTCGACAAAGGTTTAATAGCCAGAATCCACAGAGAAGTCAAACATATTAGCAAGAAAAGAACAAGTGATCCCAACTCAGGGTGGGCAAGGGACTTGAAGAGAAACTTCTCTGAAGAAGACAGGCACATGTTCTACAGACATACAAAAAAATGCTCATCAAATTTCTTTTTTTTTTTTATTGTTGGGGATTCATTGAGGGTACAATAAGCCAGGTTACACTGATTGCAATTGTGAGGCAAAGTCCCTCTTGCAATCATGTCTTGCCCCCATAAAGTGTGACACACACCAAGGCCCCACCCCCCTCCCTCTGTCCCTATTTCTGCTTTTCCTCCCCCCATAACCTTAATTGTCATTAATTCTCCTCATATCAGAATTGAGTACATAGGATTCATGCTTCTCCATTCTTGTGATGCTTTACTAAGAATAACGTCTTCCACTTCCATCCAGGTTAATACGAAGGATGTAAAGTCTCCTTTTTTTTAATAGCTGAATAGTATTCCATGGTATACATATACCACAGCTTGTTAATCCATTCCTGGGTTGGTGGGCATTTAGGCTGTTTCCACATTTTGGCGATTGTAAGTTGAGCTGCAATAAACAGTCTAGTACAAGTGTCCTTATGATAAAAGGATTTTTTTCCTTCTGGGTAGATGCCCAGTAATGGGATTGCAGGATCAAATGGGAGGTCTAACTGGAGTGCTTTGAGGTTTCTCCATACTTCCTTCCAGAAAGGTTGTACTAGTTTGCAGTCCCACCAGCAGTGTAAAAGTGTTGCCTTCTCTCCACATCCACGCCAGCATCTGCAGTTTTGAAATTTTGTGATGTGGGCCATTCTCACTGGGGTTAGATGATATCTCAGGGTTGTTTTGATTTGCATTTCTCTAATATATAGAGATGATGAACATTTTTTCATATGTTTGTTAGCTATTCGTCTGTCATCTTTAGAGAAGGTTCTATTCATGTCTCTTGCCCATTGATATATAGGATTGTTGGCTTTTTTCATGTGGATTAATTTGAGTTCTTTATAGATCCTAGTTATCAAGATTTTGTCTGATTGAAAATACGCAAATATCCTTTCCCATTGTGTAGGTTGTCTCTTTGCTTTGGTTGTTGTCTCCTTAGCTGTACAGAAGCTTTTGAGTTTAATGAAGTCCCATTTGTTTATTTTTGTTGTTGTTGCAACTGCCATGGCAGTCTTCTTCATGAAGTCTTTCCCCAGGCCAATATCTCCCAGTGTTTTTCCTATGTTTTCTTGGAGGATTTTTATTGTTTCATGCCATAAATTTAAGTCCATTATCCATCTTGAATCAATTTTTGTGAGTGGGGAAAGGTGTGGGTCCAGTTTCAGTCTTTTACATGTAGACATCCAGTTCTCCCAACAGCATTTATTGAATAGGGAGTCTTTCCCCCAAGGTATGTTCTTGTTTGGTTTATCGAAGATTAGGTGGTTGTAAGATGTTAGTTTCATTTCTTGGTTTTCAATTCGATTCCAAGTGTTTATGTCTCTATTTTTGTGCCAGTAACATGCTATCTTGACCACTATGGCTGTGTAGTACAGACTAAAATCTGGTATGCTGATGCCCCCAGCTTTATTTTTATTACTAAGAACTACTTTAGCTATACGGGTTTATTTCTGCTTCCATACAAAATGCAGAATCATTGTTTCCAAATCTTGAAAGTACGATGTTGGTATTTTGATAGGAATGGCACTGAATAGGTAGATTGCTTTGGGAAGTATAGACATTTTAACAATGTTGATTCTTCCCATCCATGAACATGGTATGTTCTTCCATTTGTTAATGTCCTCTGCTATTTCCTTTCTCAGGATTTCATAATTTTCTTTATAGAGGTCCTTCACCTCCTTCGTTAGGTATATTCCTAGGTATTTCATTTTCTTTGAAAGTATGGTGAAGAGAGTTGTGTCCTTAATTAGCTTCTCATCTTGACTGTTATTGGTGTATACAAAGGCTACTGACTTGTGGACATTGATTTTATATCCTGAAACATTACTGTATTTTTTGATGACTTCTAGGAGTGTTGTGGTTGAGTCTTTGGGGTTCTCTAAGTATAAGATCATGTCGTCAGCAAAGAGGGAGAGTTTGACCTCCTCTGCTCCCATTTCGATTCCCTTTATTTCCTTGTCTTGCTTAATTGTATTGGCTAGAACTTCCAGCACTACGTTGAATAGTAAAGGTGACAGAGGACAACCTTGTCTGGTTCCAGTTCTAAGAGGAAAAGCTTTCAGTTTAACTCCATTCAGTAAAATATTAGCTGTGGGTTTGTCATAGATAGCTTCAATCAGTTTTAGAAATGTGCCACCTATGCCTATACTTTTCAGTGTTCTAATTAGGAAAGGATGCTGGATTTTATCAAATGCTTTTTCTGCATCTATTGAGAGGATCATATGATGTTTATTTTTGCCTCTGTTAATATGGTGGATAACATTTATGGACTTGCATTTGTTAAACCAGCCTTGCATCCCTGGGATGAAGCCTACTTGATCATGATGAATGACTTTTTTGATGATAAGCTGTAATCTATTGGCTAGGATTTTGTTGAGAATTTTTGCATGTATATTCATGAGTGAGATAATTCTCGTTTTTTTTGGGTCTTTTCCTGGTTTTGGTATCAGGGTGATGTTTGCTTCATTTAATGTGTTGGGGAAGATTCCTTCTTCCTCAATTTTTTGGAATAATTTCTTCAGTACAGGAATAAGCTCTTCCTTGAAGGTTTGATAGAATTCTGGAGTGAAGCCATCTGGACCAGGGCATTTTTTGGTTGGAAGATTTTTTATTGTTTCTTTGATCTCAGTGCTTGAAATTGGTCTGTTCAGGAGGTCTATTTCTTCCTGGCTAAGTCTAGGGAGAGGGTGTGATTCCAAATATTGATTCGTTTCCTTCACATTGTCAAATTTCTGGGCATAGATTTTCTGGTAGTATTCGGAGATGATCTCTTGTATCTCTGTGGGATCAGTTGTTATTTCCCCTTTATCATTTCTGATTTAGATTACTAGAGATTTTACTTTTCTATTTCTCGTTAGTCTGGCCAATGGTTTATCTATTTTATTTATTTTTTCAAAAAACCAACTCCTCGATTCATTAATTTTCTAAATGATTCTTTTGTTATCAATTTCATTGATCTCTGATTTGATTTTGAATATTTCTTTTCTTCTACTGAGTTTAGGCTTAGATTGTTCTTCTTTTTCCAATTCCATAAGATGGCTTGTGAGATTGTTGATGTGCTCTCTTTCTGTTTTTCGAATATAGGCATCTAAAGTGATAAATTTTCCTCTCAAAACTACTTTTGCAGTATCCCACAGGTTTTGGTAGCTTGTGTCTTCATTGTTGTTATGCTCAAGGAATTTGATGATTTCCTGTTTTATTTCTTCCTGCACCCATCTGTTATTCAACAGAAGATTGTTTAATTTCCATGCCTTTGTGTGGGGTCAAGCGTTTTTGTTAGAGTTGAGTTCCACCTTTAGTGCCTTATGGTCTGAGAAGATATAAGGTGAAATTTCAATTCTTTTGATTCTGTTGATATTTGTTTTGTGTCCCGGGATATGATCAATTTTGGAGAATGTTCCATGGGGTGATGAGAAGAATGTATATTCTTTATCTTTAGGGTGGAGTGTTCTATATGCGTCTGTCAAGCACAGTTGTTCTAGGGTCTCATTTAAATCTCTTATATCTTTGTTTAATTTCTGTTTAGAGGATTTGTCCAGCTCTGTAAGAGGAGTGTTAAAGTCCCCTGTTATGATGGTATTATCAGATATCATATTGCTCAGACTGAGTAAGGTCTGTTTCAAGAATCTGGGAGCATTTAAATCAGGTGCATAAATATTTAGAATTGAAACATCTTCTTGTTGTATTTTTCTCTTGACCAATATAAAGTGGCCATCTTTGTGTTTTTGACTTTAGTTGCTTTAAATCCACATGTATCTGAAAATAAGATTGCAACTCCTCTTTTCTTCTGAATTCCATTTGCCTGAAAAATTGTGTTCCAACCATTGACTCAGAGTTTTAATTTGTCTTTTGAAGCCAGGTGTCTTTCTTGCAGACAGCAGATGGATGACTTGTGTTTTTTAATCCAGTCAGCCAATCTATGTCTCTTCAGCGGGGAATTCAAGCCATTAACATTTATTGAGATAATTGATAAGTGTGGTAGTATTCTATTCGTCTTGTTTTGTGAGAGTCCATTGCTTAGTTTTGTCTTTTGCATCAGTGTGGAGGTTAGGTTCTGTCCTTTAATTTCTCAGTTCTGACTTTGCTGCTGATCCATTGTGATGGTCAGTGTGTAGAACAGGTTGAAGCATTTCCTATAGAGCTGGTCTTGTTGTGGCGAATTTCCTCAATGTTTGTATATCCATAAATGATTTGATTTCTCCATCAATTTTAAAGCTTAGCTTAGCAGGGTACAGAATTCTGGGCTGGAAATTGTTCTGTTTAAGTAGATTAAAGGTAGATGACCCTTGTCTTCTTGCTTGGAAATTTGCATTAGAGAAGTCTGCAGTCACTCTGATGGATTTGCCCCTGTAGGTCAACTGGCGCTTACTCCTGGCAGTTTGCAGAATCTTTTCTTTTGTCTTGACTTTGGACAGGTTCATCACAATGTGTCTTGGAGAAGCTCAGTTAGAGTTGAGGCGACCTGGGGTCCGATAGCCCTCTGAAAGCAGTGTGTGAGAATCTTTGGTGATATTTGGGAAATTTTCTTTTACAATATTCTCTAGCATGGCTTCCATTCCTGTGGGGCATTCTTCTTCCCCTTCTGGGATTCCTATAACTCGTATGTTGGAACGCTTCATAAAGTCCCATAATTTTTACAGTGAACGTTCTGCTTTCTCTCTCTTCTTTTCTGCCTCTTTTACATCTGAGTTATCTCAAGAACTTTGTCTTCTACCTCTGAAATTCTTTCTTCTGCATGGTCTAACCTGTTGCTGATCTTTCCATTGCATCTTTAAGTTCCCTAATTGACTGTTTCAGTTCCTTCAGCTCTGCTATATCCTTTCTATATTCTTCATATCGTTCATCTCTTATTTGATTCTGTTTTTGGATTTCTTTTTGGTCATTTTCCACTTTATTAGCAGTTTCCTTTATCGTTTCCATCATTTCTTTCAGTGTTTTCATCATGTGTATTATAAATTCCCTTTCTGTCATTCCTAACATTTCTTTATTGGTGTAATCCTCTGCAGTAGCTACCTCATGGTCCCTTGGCGGGGTTGTTCTGGACTGGTTCTTCATGTTGCGTGGAGTTTTCTGCTGATTCTTCCTCATGAGTGATTTCTTTTCTCTGCTTCCTTGCCCTAATTTTCCTTTCACTTCCTCTTGCTCTTTAAGTTCTCATGGCTGTGGAAGTTGCTGGCGGGTTTAGACCAATTGAACACACGCGACCACTTGCCAGTTTTCCACTGTTTTAGTCCTCCTCTTGGGGTCCAGAAGTCTCTCGCTGACTCCTTAGCTTTTTTTTTGCAGTTTTTTGCCCGTGCTGGGTTTGAAGCCGCCACCTCTGGTATATGGGACCAGCACCCTACTCCTGTGAGCCACAAGTGCCACCCACTTACTTAGCCTTTTTCTTCTATCCAGTGCACAAATTCTAAAGCTCCACTGTCATACTTTAAATTCTAGCCACTTACAACTTGGCCTGTATACACGATATGTGGTAGGATATTATTCAGCCTCAGAAAAGAAGGAAATTCTTTCATCTGTGACAACACAAATGAACCTCTCACCTCCGCTTCCCAGTAGCTGCGGCAGTAAGTTGGGCTTTGTGTTTTTGAACTGCAAAAGTAGGTCCTGAAAGGGCAAACACACAGCAGCTCTTCGGGTCGGATATTCTCACGGGTCTTGGGAGATTCCCGGCTAACGCACCAAATGTTGTGCCCAGATCTTGAAATCCCCCACCACTCATCAAATTTCTTAATGCAGGGTTTGCTGTAGTTTTCACTTTGCTCATAGACAATGGGATGAGCAGTTCCTGGACACCGCCTGTCACCAAGTGCCATGACTTGATTCTATCAGTATGAGTTAGATTGAAGGTTTTGTCAGAATTTCCCTGGCTCTAGCCTCAGCTAAGCTCTTGCAATAATAACAATAATATTAGAGGTTACATACTGATGATTTATTCTGCTAAGTAAGAGCTTTCCTTGTATTAATTAACCCATTCCATCCTCCTGGCCACCCTTAGAGATAGGCATCATTATTATCACCATCTCATTACAGTTGGTAAAACCAGGCTTCCAAGTGAGAAAGTTGCAGAGATCAAACAATAGCAAGTATTGGGGCTGGGATTTGAATGTGAGGAGCTGGTCTCTCCCTGGTTTCTGCACTTGCTTCTGAGCTGGTCTGTCTATGCATGGTCTGCCCTCCATGTCTTTGTGTGTCGGGCCTCTGTGTTCTCTCCCCTTCCTTCTGCCTTCTGTAGGAAGCCTTTTCTTGAACAGCATGTTCCAGTTAAAGCTCTGCTCTTTTTGCATTCCTCAGTGCTCACTCACCATCGTTATACTTTATTGTACATTACTTGTTAATTTCTTGCTGTGTTCATGAGCACAACCCCCAGGAAGGCAGGGAATTCTTGGTAACAGCACAGTGACTAGCTCAGAGTGGATGCTCAATAGATGTTTACAGAATGAACACAGCTCATTGCATGAGTTCGGTTTCTTTGCTTAGCCCGTAATCATTTACACAGAGTTTCCCAACCTACAATTATATCCCTTACTGCACCCCAAATAGTTCCAGCATACCATACAGTTAATATTTATTAATAAAAAGCCACATGTTCCCTCAGTGCATGCACTGAAGGCCTGCACAGCCACTGGCACCCAGTGTAGTCCTCTGGGGGTTCTTATCTTTGTCTAGGACAAGGTGAGGTTAGGCCCTAACTATTACCCTTCTATCACCCTCAGGATCCAGGTGGAGGTTTCTGAGGTAAGGAGATAGCCTGCTCACAATGACATTGTGGGCTCAATTACCAGATCCTGGGTAATAAGTAGCTCCACTGACAGAGCCTGAGTCCTGGTCCACGTGCCAGTCAGGGGTCCTTGGGAGTCCACAGCCTGTCCCCTCCCCAGTCCCTTGGCACAAATCAGTGCCAATGAACTAAAGGAGGAATTTCTGCCTTTGAGGCATGAGCCATCTGGGCTGTTGCTACAGATGAGCTGAGAAAGTAAGTCATCCTAGCTCCTGCAGCTCACCAGAGGGCTGGCGCCAGAGGCAGGACTGGAAAGATCCTCCCAGGAGGGCTGGAGCTGCTGGAGATGACAGGTGAGAACTTTCCAGATGAGGATGCCTAGACTTGAGAGGGTGTGACTAACTCTCATTTTCAGGACATGGTCTCACAATCCACTCAGTGCCTTGGCTTCAAATTGCTGAGAGGCTGTGACTTACTGCATTTGAGAAATTTGGCTGGGCAAGGACCCTCCTCTTTGTTCCACTGGAAGAGCAGATCCTCCTGGTTGATCATCTTTGAAAGAGGGGGACTGTGACTCTTCCTAGCATCCAATCCTGGGAGGGTTAGTTCTAGCCACCATTACTCCCACTCCTGTCTCCCCTCCCCCTGGAGTCCTGCTCTTGAGTCCCGCTGGAGTAAACCCAAACTGAGTTTCTGGCAGAGGGGTAGGAGTTTCTACCACCAAGGTCTCAGGACAGTGCCTTAGAGCCACAGAGGCTGGAAGGGGCAGTTGGGACTGAGGAGGGAAAAGTCTCCTGGTGAAGCTTCTGGGACTTGTCCTGTCAGCCGCCCCAGCTCCTGCCTCTCAATCTTTTTCATCCCCCAAGGCCCTTTTCAAGTTCTTCTCTTCCCTCTGGTCCTCATACCTTCCCACTCCCCTCAGAACCTTCTTGCTAATGGCAGCCTGCACAGGCAGGGAGTGGGGGCGTATAAGGCATCAAGATGACTTGTGTGGCAATAACTGTGATATCTTGGAATATTAATGTGTTTTTGAGCTCCCTTAATTTGCTTCTTCCTCTCCATCTTAAGCAGGTAGCTTGGGCTTCTTGCTTCAGGGATTCTTGTCAGCAGAAGCAGCCTGCAGCCCACAGTTCATCTGTATCTTGTGAAGAGATACTGTTAGGTGTCCTTGGGGGATGAGAACGGGAAGGCAATGAGTGATTGTCCTCTGGAATGGGAAAGGAAGAGAAGTCTGGGGCAGGGGCCAGGGGATGCATCTTCTTGGCACAGTCTCAAAGAGTGGTGCTTTCTGCTATGGGCAGAAGTCTCTACAACTATGTGCAATTCTGCTCTTTTCTGTGGCAGCTGCCTCCCGGGATAAGGAGACCCCATGATGAGGGCAGCTGGTGCTCCCAGGAAGGCAGGACTGGATGGCTGGGTCCTGTGCAATGTGTAGACAGAGTTGTACTACCATATTTCAAGGGGTCACTGCAGATGTAGACCTGTAGGAAATCAGTGGTTTCCAGGGCAGGCTTAGAGACCCTTGTTCATGTCTTGCCCCCAAAAGGTGTGGCACACACCAAGGCCCCACTCCCTCCCTCCTTCCCTCTCTCTGCTCTTCCTTTCCCCACCCCTCCCTCCTTCTGCCTCTCTCTGCTCTTCCCTTCCCCAACCCCCACTGTGACCTTAATTGTGGTTAATTGTCCTCATATCAAAATTGAGTACATGGGATTCATGCTTCTCCATTCTTGTGATGCTTCACTAAGAATAATGTCTTCCACTTCCATCCAGGTTAATACAAAGGATGTAAAGTCTCCATTTTTTTAAATGGCTAAATGGTATTCCATGGTGTACATATACCACAGCTTGTTAATCCATTCCCGGGTTGGTGGGCATTTAGGCTGTTTCTACATTTTGGCGATTGTAAATTGAGCTGCAATAAACAGTCTAGTACAAGTGTCCTTATGATAAAAGGATTTCTTTCCTTCTGGGTAGATGCCCAGTAATGGGATTGCAGGATCAAATGGGAGGTCTAGCTTGAGTGCTTTGAGGTTTCTCCATACTTCCTTTCAAAAAGGTTGTACTAGTTTGTAGTCCCACCAGAAGTGTAAAAAATTTTCCCTTCTCTCAACATCCACGCCAGCATCTGCAGTTTTGAGATTTTATGATGTGGGCCATTCTTGCAGGGGTTAGATGGTATCTCAGGGTGGTTTTGATTTGCATTTCTCTAATAGACAGGGATGATGAACATTTTTTCATATGTTTGTTAGTCATTCGTCTGTCTTCTTTAGAGAAGGTTCTATTCATATCTCTTGCCCATTGATATAAGGGATTGTTGGCTTTTTTCATGTGGATTAATTTGAATTCTCTATAGATCCTAGTTATCAAGCTTTTGTCTGATTCAAAATATGCAAATATCCTTTCCCATTGTGTAGGTTGTCTGTTTGCTTTGGTGTTGTCTCCTTAGCTATACAGAAGCTTTTGAGTTTAATGAAGTCCCATTTGTTTATTTTTGTTGTTGTTGCAACTGCCATGGGAGTCTTCTTCATGAAATCGTTCCCCAGACCAATATCTTTCAGTGTTTTTCCTATGCTTTCTTGGAGGATTTTTATTGTTTCATGCCTTAAATTTAAGTCCTTTATCCATCATGAATCAATTTTTGTGAGTGGGGAAAGGTGTGGGTCCAGTTTCAGTCTTTTACATGTGGATATCCAGTTCTCCCAACACCATTTATTGAATAGGGAGTCTTTCCCCCAAGTTATGTTCTTGTTTAATTTATCGAAGATTAGGTGGTTGTAAGATGTTATTTTCATTTCTTGGTTTTCTATTTGATTCCAAGTGTCTATGTCTCTATTTTATGCTAGTATCATACTGTCTTGACCATATGGCTTTGTAGTACAGCCTAAAATCTAGTATGGTGATGCCCCCAGCTTTATTTTTGTTACACCTAAGAGCTGCTTTAGTTATATGGGTTTTTTTTCTGGTTCCATACAAAATGCAGAATCATTTTTCCAAATCTTGAAAGTACAATGTTGGTATTTTAATAGGAATGACACTGAATAGGTAGATTGCTTTGGGAAGTATAGACATTTTAATAATGTTGATTCTTCCCATCCATGAGCATGGTATGTTCTTCCATTTGTTAATATCATCTGCTATTTCCTTTCTGAGGATTTCATAATTTTCTCTATAGAGATCCTTCACCTCCTTCGTTAGGTATATTCCTAGGTATTTCATTTTCTTTGAAACTGTGGTGAAGGGAGTTGTGTCCTTAATTAGCTTCTCATTTTGACTGTTATTGGCATATACAAAGGCTACTGACTTGATATTTTATATCCTGAAACATTACAGTATTTTTTGATGACTTCTAGGAGTCTTGTGGTTGAGTCTTTAGGGTTCTCTAAGTATAAGATCACGTCAGCAAAGAGGGATAGTTTGACCTCCTCTGCTCCCATTTGGATTCCCTTTATTTCCTTGTCTTGCATAATTGTATTGGCTAGAACTTCCAGCTCTATGTTGAATAGTAAAGGTGACAGAGGACAACCTTGTCTGGTTCCAGTTCTAAGAGGAAAAGCTTTCAGTTTTACTGCATTCAGTAAAATATTAGCTGTGGGTTTGTCATAGATAGCTTCAATCAGTTTTAGAAATGTGCCACCTATGCCTATACTCTTCAGTGTTCTAATTAGAAAAGGATGCTGGATTTTATCAAATGCTTTTTCTGCATCTATTGAGAGGATCATAGTATTTTTATTTTTGCCTCTGTAAATCTGGTGGATAACGTTTATGGACTTGTGTATGTTAAACCAACCTTGCATCCCTGGGATCAAACCTACTTGATTATGATGTATGACATTTTTGATGATAAGCTGTAATCTATTGGCTAGGATTTTGTTGAGAATTTTTGCATCTGTATTCATGAGTGAAATTGGTCTGAAATTCTCCTTTTTGTTTGGGTCTTTTCCTGGTTTTGGTATCAGGGTGATGTTTGCTTCATAGAACATGTTTGGGAAGATTACTTCCTCCTCGACTTTTTGGAATAATTTCTGCAGTAAAGAAATAAGCTCTTCCTTGAAGCTTTGATACAATTGTGGTGTGAAGCCATTTGGAACAGAGCATTTTTTGGTTGGAAGATTTTTTATTGTTTCTTTCATCTCAGTGCTTGAAATTGGTCTGTTCAGTAGCTCCATTTCTTCCTGGCTAAGTCTGGGGAGAGGGTGTGATTCCAAATATTGATTCGTTTCCTTCACATTGTCAAATTTCTGGGCATAGAGTTTTGTTAGTATTCAGAAATGATCTCTTGTATCTCTGTGGGATCAGTTGTTATTTCCCCTTTATTATTTCTGATTGAGGTTACTAGAGATTTTACTTTTCTATTTCTCGTTAGTCTGGCCAATGATTTATCTATTTTATTTATGTTTTCAAAAAACCAACTCCTTTTTTCATTAATTTTCTGAATGATTCTTTTGTTATCAATTTCATTGATCTCTGATTTGATTTTGAATATTTCTTTTCTTCTACTGGGTTTAGGCTTAGATTGTTCTTCTTTTTCCAGTTCCATAAGATGGCTTGTGAGTTTGTTGATGTGCTCTTTCTGTTTTTCAAATGTAGGCCTCTAAAGCAATAAATTTTCCTCTCAAAACTGCTTTTGCAGTATCCCACAGGTTTTGGTAGCTTGTGTCTTCATTGTTGTTATGCTCAAGGAAGTTAATGATTTCCTGTTTTATTTCTTCCTGCACCCATCTGTTATTCAACAGAAGATTGTTTAATTTCCATGCCTTTGTACGAGGTTGAGCATTTTTGTTAGAGTTGAGTTCCACCTTTAGTGCCTTATAGTCTGAGAAGATACAAGGTAAAATTTTAATTCTTTTTATTCTGTTGATTTCTTTTTGTGTGTCACAGGATGCGATCAATTTTGGAGAATGTTCCATGGGGTGATGAGAAGAATATATATTCTTTATCTTTGGGATGGAGTGTTCTATATGCGTCTATCAAGCACAGTTGTTCTAGGGTTTCATTTAAGTCTCTTATATTTTTGTTTAATTTCTGTTTAGAGGATCTGTCCAGCTCTGTAAGAGGCATGTTAAAGTCCTCTGTTATTGTGGTATTATCGGATATTGTATTTCTCAGACTGAGTAGCATCTGTTTCAAGAATCTGGGAGCATTTAAATTGGGTGCATAAATATTTAGAATTGAAACATCTTCTTGTTGTATTTTTCCCTTGACCAATATGAAGTGACCATCTTTGTCTTTTTTGACTTTAGTTGCTTTAAATCCACATGTATCTGAAAATAAGATTGCAACTCCTCTTTTCTTCTGAATTCCATTTGCCTGAAAAATTGTCTTCCAACCCTTGACTCAGAGTTTTAATTTGTCTTTTGATGCCAGGTGTGTTTCTTGCAGACAGCAAACGGATGGCTTATGTTTTCTAATCTAGTCAGCCAATCTATGTCTCTTCAGTGGGGAATTCAAGCCATTTACATTTATTGAGATAATTGTTAAGTGTGGTAGTATTCTATTTATCTTATTTTGTGAGAGATAATTGCTTAGTTTTAGTTTTTGCATCAGTGTGGAAGTTAGGTTCTGTCCTTTAATTTCTGAGTTCTTACTTTGCTGCTGATGCATTGTGAGGGTCAGCATGTAGAACAGGTTGAAGTATTTCCTATAGAGCTGGTCTTGTTGTGGCGAATTTCCTCAATGTTTGTATATCCGTAAATGATTTGATTTCTCCATCAATTTTAAAGCTTAGCTTAGCAGGGTACAGAATTCTGGGCTGGAAATTGTTCTGTTTAAGTAGATTAAACGTAGATGACGATTGTCTTCTTGCTTGGAAAGTTTCATTAGAGAAGTCTGCAGTCAGTGTGATGGATTTGCCTCTGTAGGTCAGCTGGCGCTTTCTCTTGGCAGCTTGCAGAATCATTTCTTTTGTCTTGACTTTGGACAGGTTCATCACAATGTGTCTTGGAGAAGCTTGGTTAGAATTGAGGTGACCTGGGGTCCGATATCCCTCTGAAAGCAGTGTGTGAGAATCTTTGGTGATATTTGGAAATTTTCATGTATAATATTCTCTAGTATGGCTTCCATTGCTGTGGGGCAGTCTTCTTCCCCTTCTGAGATTCCTATAACTTGTATGTTGGAATGCTTCATAAAATACCATAATTCTGAGAATGAACGTTCTGCTTTCTCTCTCTTGTTTTCTACCTCTTTAACTATCTGAGTTATCTCAAGAACTTTGTCCTCTACCTCCGAATTTTTTTCTTCTGCATGGTGTAACCTGTTGCTGATACTTTCCATTGCATCTTTAAGTTCCCTAATTGACTGCTTCAGTTTCTTCAGCTCCACTATATCCTTTCTATATTCTTCATATCATTCATCTTTTATTTGATTCTGTTTTTTGATTTCCTTTTGGTTATTTTCCACTTTATTAGCAGTTTCCTTCATTTTTTCCATCATTTCCTTCATTGTTTTAATCATGTGTATTCTAAATTTCCTTTCTGTCATTCCTAGCATTTCTTTATAGGTGGAATCCTCTAAAGTAGCTACCTCTTGATTCCTGGTGGGGTTGCTGTGGAGTGGTTCTTCATGTTGCCGTGGGTTTTCTGCTGATTCTTCCTTATGAGTGATTTCTTTTTTCTGTTTCCTTGCCCTAATTTTCCTTTCACTTCCTCTTGTTCTTTAAGTTCCTGTGCCTGTGGACTAAGGTTTCGATGAGTCCTTTTGGTATAGGACCAGAAGGATGAGAAGGTTGAAGAGCAAGAAGGAATAAAAGAAAGAAAGAATGAAAATAAAATAGAGAAAGGGGGGTAAAAGGGAATATTGACAAAAAGAAGAGAAGCACAGAAAGAGGGAGACAGGAGCAGTATAGGTGTACAGTAGGGTACTTTGACACAACCTTTAAAAAACCCCTCAACCTCTGGGGATGCCAGGTTGGGTGGTTCCCTTGAGGTCAGCAGCTGTTTGCTAACCTGATCGGTTACAGTACCCCACCTCCACCAAGTAGAGAGGAAAGACAAAAATGCTATGAATCAAACCAAAACAAGCAAACAGAATACTTTATGGGATAAAATTAGGTGAAAAACAAAATAATAGGCATAGAAACACTAGCAAAAATGACGTTCTAATTATTGAAAAAGGCAGCAATGGGAAATTGTATTTATAAAAATGGAGAAAGGAAAAAAAGAAAAGAAAAATCTGTACAGAAAAGATTGAAATTAAAAAACAAAACAACAACAAAATAAACAAAAAAACAAACAAATAAACAACAAACAAAAACCCAACCAAAACAAAGCAGTATATGTCTTGTTGAATGTTGTCTTTGCAACAGGTGGTCTTCTGAGGTATTTGATGTTAATCACAATGCCGATACGACTGGAGGCCTCCGCTTATTTCTCAAACCCCACAGTGTAGAGACCCTAAATCTCTCCTCACCCCTCTTAAAAGGCACTTTAAACTTCTAAATTTGGCTAAGCAGAAGCTTTCCCAGGAAAGTGCTTGTCACTGGGATCACTGTTGAAGTGGCTATCCACTTACTCAGGATGCCAAAACCAGTCTGATTCTGCCCCTGAGGGTTAAGGCTGTAAGGCAGATCAGTCCCCACCTTTAGGCTGCTCAGTCACTAGGTTACTAGCTCCCGCCCAATCCTTGCTTTGTGACCCTGAGTGGGGAGCTTGCCAGGGCAGTTCTCTCACAATGGCTCCCTGTGGCCCACAACCGAACACTTTAAGCAATATCCAGCTCAGTGGCTAAGTCAGTCTGGGGCCCTAGACAGTGCCCAAAATTCTCTGCAGTCCTGCTCAAGCTCTCCCCAAGGTGTTCAATTGAGTGCCAAGTCCAACAACACCAAAACAGTTCACAGGTAAGGTCTTTCCAGTTTGCAGTCTCGCTGCTACTGTACTTATAGCTGCCGGCGGGATTACAGCGATTGAACACATGCAACCACTTGCCAGTTTTCCACTGTTTTTGTCCTCCTCTTGGGGTCCAGAAGTCTCTTGCTGACTCCCTGTATCCTCAAAGGGATGATCACAGGCAGATCCCACCAGCCAGAGATGCCTGGAGTCTTATCTCCCCAGACTCACGGTGCCCAGTTGCAGGGAAGCTATTACTCAGCTGCCATCTTGTTCTTCCGTCCTATTTATGTGTTCTTCTCATGGCTGGGAAGTGGAGGTGATAGGCATGCTCCACTACGGACTCTCCCCCTCCATCTTTTGCCTGGCAGATTGCATGCTCAGAGTAGGAAATGAATCGATTTTAAAGAACAAAGAAGGTGATATTTCCTTCAAACTTGAGTTTGAGGCCTGCAATTTGTAGGTGCCCCATTGACACCTAGGTGGAGACTCATTCAGGGGAGGGGGACAGTATTTCCTATGCCACATGCACATGTCTTCTGTTTCTTTGGCATTTCCTTTTAGTCATTCATTTTGTAAAGGTTGAGTATCTGTGGTTTGTTAGGTACTGGGTTAGGTGTGGAGGATACAGTGATGAACAAAACAGGCCCCTGCTCCCCACAGATGTTATGGTCTCAGGGGGAGACATATACTCATCAAGTAAGTCTGCAATACTTATGCATACACATACACACACACACACACACGCGCACACGTACTGGGATAAAAACTGATAAAAAAAAAAAAGAGCTGCTGCTCTGAGAGTGAGTAGTGATTAGTAATAAATTGGATATAATCTGGAATGGGGCTGTACCTGGAGGAGTGGGCAGGAAACCAGAAAGTTCTGCTTGAGCTGAGCTTTTTTTTTTTTTTTGTAGAGACAGAGTCTCACTTTATGGCTCTCGGTAGAGTGCCGTGGCATCACACAGCTCACAGCAACCTCCAACTCCTGGGCTTAAGCAATTCTCTTGCCTCAGCCTCCCGAGTAGCTGGGACTACTGGCGCCCGCCACAACGCCCAGCTATTTTTTGGTTGCAGTTCAGCCAGGGCCGGGTTTGAACCCACCACCTTCGGTATATGGGGCCGGTGCCTTACCGACTGAACCACAGGCACCACCCTTGAGCTGAACTTTTAAGACTCCTTGAGGCATAGGGGTGTGTGTGTGTGTGTGTGTGTGTGTGTGTGTGTGTGTATGCATGTGTGAATGTAAGCATGCATGCATGTTGACATGTGCACACAAGTACAGGCATGTGCATGCATGGGGATATTTTTATTAAAGAAAGGGAAAAACATTCTGGAAGGCCCTGAGATGGAGAAAGAAGCCTGGTGACTTTAAGAAACTAAAGGAAGCCCGTGTGGCTGCACAAAGGGGAGGTCAGGGAGGGAGTGAGGAGCAAGGACACTGGGTTGGGTGGTTCAGCCTTTATTGTGAGAGTAATAGGAGGACATTAAAGGTTTTTAAGCCTGGAGGAAACAGGATCTGATTTACATTTTGAAAAGATTATCCTGACTGTCATGCTCAGCACAGCTGGTGGGAAGACAAGAGCAGAAACAGGGGAACTGTATTCTGTAAGCAGGCAGCACAAGCTGTAACTACAGCGAAGAGGGTCAAACGCTATTGTCATGACCGCATAAATGATCACGTGAGACACTGATTGACAGTACGCTACAAGAGGTGAGGGTGACTGTTGTAGTAAGTATAATGTTTAATCCTTTATAAGTTATCAAGTGAAAAAAACAAAAAAGGTCACCTGGAAGTTATAGAACCATAAGTATGATGCTATTTGTACTTTTTTTTTTTTTTTTTTGGAGACAGAGTCTCACTTTGTCACCCTCAGTAGAGTACTATGGCGTCACAGCTCACAGCAACCTCCAGCTCTTGGGCTTAAGTGATTCACTTGCCTCAGCCTCCCATGTAGCTGGGACTACAGGCACCCGCCACAATGCCCAGCTATCTTTTTGTTGCAGTTTGGCTGGGGCCGGATTGGAACCTGCAACCCTCGGAATAGGGGATCGGTGCCCTACTCACTGAGTCATAGGCACTGGCAATATTTGTACTTTTTTTTTTTTTTTTTTTTTATTGTTGGGGATTCATTGAGGGTACAATAAGCCAGTTACACTGATTGCAATTGTTAGGCAAAGTCCCTCTCGCAATCATGCCTTGCCCCCATAAAGTGTGACACACACCAAGGCCCCACCCCACTCCCTCCCTCTCTCTCTCTGCTTCCCCCCCCCATAACCTTAATTGACACCAATTGTCCTCATATCAAGATTGAGTACATAGGATTCATGCTTCTCCATTCTTGTGATGCTTTACTAAGAATAATGTCTTCCACTTCCATCCAGGTTAATACGAAGGATGTAAAGTCTCCATTTTTTTTAATGGCTGAATAGTATTCCATGGTATACATATACCACAGCTTGTTAATCCATTCCTGGGTTGGTGGGCATTTAGGCTGTTTCCACATTTTGGCGATTGTAAATTGAGCTGCAATAAACAGTCTAGTACAAGTGTCCTTATGATAAAAGGATTTTTTTCCTTCTGGGTAGATGCCCAGTAATGGGATTGCAGGATCGAATGGGAGGTCTAGCTTGAGTGCTTTGAGGTTTCTCCATACTTCCTTCCAGAAAGGTTGTACTAGTTTGCAGTCCCACCAGCAGTGTAAAAGTGTTCCCTTCTCTCCACATCCACGCCAGCATCTGCAGTTTTGAGATTTTGTGATGTGGGCCATTCTCTCTGGGGTTAGATGATATCTCAGGGATGTTTTGATTTGCATTTCTCTAATATATAGAGATGATGAACATTTTTTCATGTGTTTGTTAGCCATTCGTCTGTCGTCTTTAGAGAAAGTTCTATTCATGTCTCTTGCCCATTGATATAAGGGATTGTTGGCTTTTTTCATGTGGATTAATTTGAGTTCTCTATAGATCCTGGTTATCAAGCTTTTGTCTGATTGAAAATATGCAAATATCCTTTCCCATTGTGTGGGTTGTCTCTTTGCTTTGGTTATCGTCACCTTACCTGTACAGAAGCTTTTCAGTTTAATGAAGTCCCATTTGTTTATTTTTGTTGTTGTTGCAATTGCCATGGCAGTCTTCTTCATGAAGTCTTCCCCCAGGCCAATATCTTCCAGTGTTTTTCCTATGCTTTCTTTGAGGATTTTTATTGTTTCGTGCCTTAAATTTAAGTCCTTTATCCATCTTGAATCAATTTTTGTGAGTGGGGAAAGGTGTGGGTCCAGTTTCAGTCTTTTACACGCAGACATCCAATTCTCCCAACACCATTTATTGAATAGGGAGTCTTTCCCCCAAGGTAAGTTCTTGTTTGGTTTATCGAAGATTAGGTGGTTGTAAGATGTTAGTTTCATTTCTTGGTGTTCAATTCGATTCCAAGTGTCTATGTCTCTGTTTTTGTGCCAGTACCATGCTGTCTTGAGCACTATGGCTTTGTAGTACAGACTAAAATCTGGTATGCTGATGCCCCCAGCTTTATTTTTGTTACTAAGAACTGCCTTAGCTATACGGGGTTTTTTCCGGTTCCATACAAAACGCAGAATCATTTTTTCCAAATCTTGAAAGTACGATGTAGGTACTTTGATAGGAATGGCATTGAATAGGTAGATTGCTTTGGGAAGTATAGACATTTTAACAATGTTGATTCTTCCCATCCATGAGCATGGTATGTTCTTCCATTTGTTAATATCCTCTGCTATTTCCTTTCTGAGGATTTCATAGTTTTCTTTATAGAGGTCCTTCACCTCCTTCGTTAGGTATATTCCTAGGTATTTCATTTTCTTTGAAACTATGGTGAAGGGAGTTGTGTCCTTAATTAGCTTCTCCTCTTGACTGTTATTGGTGTATACAAAGGCTACTGACTTGTGGACATTGATTTTATATCCTGAAACATTACTGTATTTTTTGATGACTTCTAGGAGTGTTGTGGTTGAGTCTTTGGGGTTCTCTAAGTATAAGATCATGTCGTCAGCAAAGAGGGAGAGTTTGACCTCCTCTGCTCCCATTTGGATTCCCTTTATTTCCTTGTCTTGCCTAATTGTATTGGCTAGAACTTCCAGCACTATGTTGAATAGTAAAGGTGACAGAGGACAACCTTGTCTGGTTCCAGTTCTAAGAGGAAAAGCTTTCAGTTTTACTCCATTCAGTAAAATATTGGCTGTGGGTTTGTCATAGATAGCTTCAATCAGTTTTAGAAATGTGCCACCTATGCCTATACTCTTCAGTGTTCTAATTAGAAAAGGATGCTGGATTTTATCAAATGCTTTTTCTGCATCTATTGAGAGGATCATGTGATCTTTATTTTTGCCTCTGTTAATATGGTGAATAACGTTTATGGACTTGCGTATGTTGAACCAGCCTTGCATCCCTGGGATGAAGCCTGCTTGATCATGATGAATGACTTTTTTGATGATAAGCTGTAATCTATTGGCTAGGATTTTGTTGAGAATTTTTCCATCTATATTCATGAGTGAGATTGGTCTGAAATTCTCCTTTTTGTTTGGGTCTTTTCCTGGTTTTGGTATCAGGGTGATGTTTGCTTCATAGAATGTGTTGGGGAAGATTCCTTCTTCCTCAATTTTTTGGAATAATTTCTGCAGTACAGGAATAAGCTCTTCCTTGAAGGTTTGATAGAATTCTGGAGTGAAGCCATCTGGACCAGGGCATTTTTTAGTTGGAAGCTTTTTTATTGTTTCTTTGATCTCAGTGCTTGAAATTGGTCTGTTCAGGAGCTCTATTTCTTCCTGGCTAAGTCTAGGGAGAGGGTGTGATTCCAAATATTGATCCATTTCCTTCACATTGTCAAATTTCTGGGCATACAGTTTCTGGTAGTATTCAGAGATGATCTCTTGTATCTCTGTGGGATCAGTTGTTATTTCCCCTTTATCATTTCTGATTGAGGTTACTAGAGATTTTACTTTTCTATTTCTAGTTAGTCTGGCCAATGGTTTATCTATTTTATTTATTTTTTCAAAAAACCAACTCCTTGTTTCATTAATTTTCTGAATGATTCTTTTGTTTTCAATTTCATTGATCTCTGATTTGATTTTGGATATTTCTTTTCTTCTACTGAGTTTAGGCTTAGATTGTTCTTCTTTTTCCAATTCCATAAGGTCTCTTGTGAGATTGTTGATGTGCTCTCTGTCTGTTTTTCGAATGTATGCATCTAAAGCGATGAATTTTCCTCTCAAAACTGCTTTTGCAGTATCCCACAGGTTTTGGTAGCTTGTGTCTTCATTGTTGTTATGCTTAAGGAAGTTAGTGATTTCCTGTTTGATTTCTTCCTGCACCCATCTGTTATTCAACAGAAGATTGTTTAATTTCCATGCCTTTGGATGGGGTCGAGCATTTTTGTTAGAGTTGAGTTCCACCTTTAGTGCCTTATGGTCTGAAAAGATACAAGGTAAAATTTCAATTCTTTTGATTCTGTTGATATTTGTTTTGTGTCCCAGGATATGATCAATTTTGGAGAATGTTCCATGGGGTGATGAGAAGAATGTATATTCTTTATCTTTGGGGTGCAGTGTTCTATATGCGTCTATCAAGCATAATTGTTCTAGGGTCTCATTTAAATCTCTTATATCTTTGTTTAATTTCTGTTTAGAGGATCTGTCCAGCTCTGTAAGAGGTGTGTTAAAGTCCCCTGTTATGATGGTATTATCAGATATCATATTGCTCAGACTGAGTAAGGTCTGTTTCAAGAATCTGGGAGCATTTAAATTTGGTGCATAGATATTTAGAATTGAAATGTCTTCTTGTTGTAGTTTTCCCTTGACCAATATAAAGTGACCATCTTTGTCTTTTTTGACTTTAGTTGCTTTAAATCCACATGTATCTGAAAATAAGATTGCAACTCCTCTTTTCTTCTGAATTCCATTTGCCTGAAAAATTGTCTTCCAACCCTTGACTCGGAGCTTTAATTTGTCTTTTGAAGCCAGGTGTGTTTCTTGCAGACAGCAAATGGATGGCTTGTGTTTTTTAATCCAGTCAGCCAATCTATGTCTCTTCAGTGGGGAATTCAAGCCATTAACATTTATGGAGATAATTGTAAGTGTGGTAGTATTCTATTCGTCTTATTTGGTGAGAGTCCATTGCTTAGTTTTATCTTTTGCATCAGTGTGGAGGTTAGGTTCTGTCCTTTGATTTCTGAGTTCTTACTTTGCTGCTGATCCATTGTGGTGGTCAGTGTGCAGAACAGGTTGAAGTATTCCCTGTAGAGCTGGTCTTGTTGTGGTGAATTTCCTCAATGTTTGTATATCCATAAATGATTTGATTTCTCCATCAATTTTGAAGCTTAGCTTAGCAGGGTACAGAATTCTGGGCTGAAAATTGTTCTGTTTAAGTAGATTAAAGGTAGATGACCATTGTGTTCTTGCTTGGAAAGTTTCATTAGAGAAGTCTGAGGTCACTCTGATGGATTTGCCCCTGTAGGTCAACTGGCGCTTACTCCTGGCAGCTTGCAGAATCTTTTCTTTTGTGTTGACTTTGGACATGTTCATCACAATGTGTCTTGGAGAAGGTCGGTTAGAGTTGAGGCGACCTGGGGTCCGATAGCCCTCTGAAAGCAGTGTGTCAGAATCTTTGGTGATGTTTGGGAAATTTTCTTTTATAATATTCTCTAGTATGGCTTCCATTCCTCTGGGGCATTCTTCTTCCCCTTCTGGAATTCCTATAACTCGTATGTTGGAACGTTTCATAAAGTCCCATAATTCTGACAGTGAACGTTCTGCTTTCTCTCTCTTCTTTTCTGCCTCTTTTACTATCTGAGTTATCTCAAAAACTTTGTCTTCTACCTCTGAAATTCTTTCTTCTGCATGGTCTAACCTGTTGCTGATACTTTCCATTGCATCTTTAAGTTCCCTGATTGACTGTTTCATTTCCTTCAGCTCTGCTATATCCTTTTTATATTCTTCATATCGTTCATCTCTGATTTGATTCTGTTTTTGGATTTCCTTTTGGTTATTTTCCACTTTATTAGCAGTTTCCTTCATTGTTTCCATCATTTCTTTCATTGTTTTCAACATGTGTATTCTAAATTCCCTTTCTGTCATTCCTAACATTTCTGTATAGGTGGAATCCTCTGCAGTAGCTACCTCATGGTCCCTTGGTGGGGTTGTTCTGGACTGGTTCTTCATGTTGCCTGGAGTTTTCTGCTGATTCTTCCTCATGAGTGATTTCTTTTATCTGTTTCCTTGCCCTAATTTTCCTTTCACTTCCTCTTGCTCTTTAAGTTCTTGTGCCTGTGGACTAAGGGTTACAGGACCAGAAAGGTGAGAAGGTTGAAGAGCAAAAAAAGGGATGAAAGAAAGGAGGACCGAGTGATAAGAAAAAAAAGAAAGATAGAGAAAGGAGAGGGGGTAGGGATAAGGAATATTGACAAAAAAGAAGAGAGGCACAGAAAGAGGGAGACAGGGCAATATAGGTGTACAGTAGGGTACTTTGACACAACCTTAAAAAACCCCACCTTCTGGGGGTTGGGTGCCCAGTTGGGTGGTTCCCTTGAGGTCAGCAGCTCTTTGCTAACCTGGTCAGACACAGTACCCCACCTCCACCAAGTAGAGAGGAAAGACAAAAATGCTATAAATCAAACTAAAACAAGCAAACAGAAAACTTTATGGCGATAAAATTGGGTGAAAAACCAAGTGATAGCGGTAGAAACACTAGCAAAAATGAAGTTGTAGTTATTAAAAAAGGCAGCAATGGGAAATTATAATTAAACTAGAAAAATTGAGAAAGAAAAAGGGATCTGTATGGAAAAGATTGAAATTAAGAAACAAAAGAACATCAACAACGTCAAAATAAACAAACAAAAAAACCCAACCAAACAAAAAAAAAAAAAGAAAAAAAATACACAACCAAAAACAAAGCAGTTTGTATATGTTGTTGAATATTGTCTGGGCAACACGTGGTCTTTTGGGGTATGAGATGTTAGTCACAGTTCTGATACAACTGGAGGCTGCTGATTTCTCAAACCCCAGCAGGTAGACACCCTAAATCTCTCTTCAGCCCACTTAAAAGGCACTTTGAACTTGTAAACTTGCTGAGCAGAAGCTTTCCCAGCTTTCTCGCTGGAATCACTGCTGAAGTGGCTATCCACTTACTCAGTGTGCCAAAACCGGTCTCACTCTGCCCCTGAGGGTTAGGGCTGCAAGGCGGCTCAGACCCCACCCTTAGGCTACTTGGTTGCTGGGTTACCAGCTCCCACCCGTTTCTAGCTCTGCTACCCTGAGGGCGGAGCTTGCCGGGGCAGATCACTGACAATGGATCCGTGTGACCCACCGCCAAACACTATTAGCTCCGTCTGGCTCAGCGGCTCAGACTGGGGCCCTAGACAACGGCCAAAGTTCTCCGCACTCCCACTCAGGCCTTCCCCAAGGCAGTTCAACTCAGTGCCAAGTCCAAGGACATCAAAAGAGTTCACAGGTAAGGCCTTTCTGGTTTGCAGTCTCGCTGCTACTGAACTTACAGTTGTGGGCGGGTTTAGACGGGTTGAACACACGCGACCACTTGCCGGTTTTCCACTGTTTTAGTCCTCCTCTTGGGGTCCAGAAGTCTCTCGCTGACTCCCTGTATCCTCATAGGAGTGATGATAGGCAGTTCCCACCAGCCAGAGATGCCTGGAGTCCTATCTCCCCAGACTCACGGTGCCCAGATGCAAGGAAGCTGTTACTCGGCTGCCATCTTGCTCCGCCCCCCCCACTATTTGTACTTTTAAAAGCCATATGTGTATGTATGTACATATGTACACACCACAGAAACTTGTGCTCACAGCTTCTTTCCAGCCCTTTGCTGTCTCTGACACTTCATCACAGAATGGAAAACATCTTGGGCTACTGTTGCCATTGACTGATTTGGGGTCTGTCACTTAGCTTCTCGGTGCCTCAGTTTTCTCATCTGCAAAATGAGGGCATCGGACTAGATGAGCTTCAAATGCAAATTCCTTCGAATTCTTTGCATTCTTTAATTCTGGGCAGAAAGTGTGAGGAAGGGAGGCAGTGTACATTACACAGGCGGTTGCCTACCCCAGCTCTGTTTCAGCACTGCAGTTAGGGTGATATTCTAGAAGCGCAGCAGCAGGACTGAAGAAAGTGAGAACATGTCACACGGCAGCCTAACAGCAGGAGGAGTGGGCAGCTGTCTCTGTGCTGTGATTTACCACCTGCATGCATCAAAATAGTCCCATCTCCTGGCCTGCTCCCAGAAGCTCCTTCCTGGGAAATATGAGATTAACTTACCCAGGACCCATGCTGGGTCAACATCAAGCTATTCCCCTCTAGGATCCCAGGAGCCCAGACAAAATAATTGTACTGGTGGAAAGGAAAGAAGGGGACCAGAGAAAGGCAGGACCTAAAGTTGAGCCAATTTTGAAAGGGGGAGTCTTGGTGGCACCCCTCTTATGACTGGCCTGATTAGGATGCAGGGTAAGTATCAAGTATCAGTGGGAGTAGAGCTGGGATATTGTTTTCATGGGGCTGTATCTGGAACTCAAGTTATGCAGGATGTGCAGGTGTTATTCAAAATGGGGATTCCATGATCAAATTAGTTGGTGAATTATTGGCTAAAATAAAATTGAGCAGGTTTCTCTATTATAGGACTTTTTGAGAGCTTTACTAAACTAACAGCATCTTGAATTCTTGAGAAGGGGGAAAATAATATCCACTTAAAAAAAATAGTACTTTCCTAGACAGGTCTTCCTCACATCACACTGTGTGAAAAACAGGCTGTGCTATGTTTGATGCGGAAAGAGGGTCTGGGCTTACTTCACCTGAGCACACAACACCTGCGGCAGTCATAAGTCCATGGTGGGTCCTCAATGACTATTGAACTGAAAACTTCTAAACCAACTCGGCTGCTTTAAGATATGACTGGTGGTATAACTGGATCTCTAAATTCCTATATAATATTTCTTAGCTCTTATATTAGGGGTCTCCTGTTACTATCAGTATGGCAATCATACTAAACATCATTAGAATGATTTCCTCATTAAGACCTTTATCTCTTATTTTTTGATAAAATTTCAATGTGCATCAATTGAAATGTAAATAAACAACCTGAATAATAGGAGACCTGAATTCAATCTCTACTGATAACTGTTAAATAGCTATGCTAACGAGCTAATCACCTCAAGTTTTAGGGCTTTTTATTTCCTTGTGTTTGAAGGTCAAGGATAGAAAAGGTATTAGTCAGCTTTGATGTAGTAACAAATGGCCCCTGAATCTCAGTGGCTGACAGTAACAAGGATCCATTTCTTGCTCATGTAACCCATGGACATGGGTCAGGGGCCTGCCTACACTGATGACTAAGAATCATCATTAGAAAGAGCAGCCTTGATAGAGACATGCTGAGTTGCTCAATGGCTCTTAAAGCTTCTCCTTGAATAGTGTCTACTTCATGTCTGCTCACAATCTACTGACCAAAGCAAGCCACATGGTCAAACACACCATTAATAGGGTAGGGAAGTACAGACATCCCTGAGTATTCTCAGAGGATCAGTTCCAGGATCCCCCATGGATACTCAAATCTGAGGACATTCGAGTCTCTTATGTAAAATGGTGCAGTATTTGCACATAACTTACACACATCTTCCCATACACTTTAAATCATGACTAGATTACTTATGATACTATATATAGTCAAGCATTGTTTAATGATAGGGATTTGGTCTAAGAAATGTGTCATTAGGTGATTTTGTCATGTGAACATGATAGAGTGCACTTATACAAACCTAGATAGTACTGCTTGCTGTGTGCCTAGGATATATGGTCCAGCTTATTACTCCTGGGCTACAAACCCATTTAGCATGTGACTGTATTGAATACTGTAGGCAACTGTAACACGATGGGAAGATTTGTGTATTTAAACATATGTAAACATAGAAAAGACACAGTAAAGATATGGCATTATAATCTTATGGGACCACTGTTTTAGTCATTACATAGTGCACAACTGTGTAAATGTTATATAAATAGTTGTAATACTGTATTTTAGAAATTGTATTTTTATTTATTTTTTTCCAAATACTTATGATCTATGGTTGGTTGAATGAATAGATGTGAATAGATGTAAAACTCACAGAATTTGAAGGCCAACTGTATACTTTTCCCATGATAGGGCACTGGTAGTCACAGGACAACAGTGAAGATGTCCCACCTTCTTACTGGGAATCACTGGGAACATGGACATAACCTTCCACAGACTAGATGATATTTGAGTTCCTTCATCTCCAGCTTTAGCAACCCTGATTTTTTTTATTCTGAATCAAACCCTGACACACAACTTTGGAGAAATCATTTTCAGTGGAACTTAATGAGAGAGAGAGATAACAGGCTTCTACTTGTTGGAAGATGGCAGCAAACTTCTAGAATGTTTTTTTTCATAGACAGTGATGAGTGATTGTATTAAGGAGTGGTTTGTGTGATTCAGTTTGGTTCTTTAAAAGCCAGATACAACTGACTTTGTTTTAGGGGGTGACATGCACAGTGAATGGGTGTTTTAGTAGAACCTTGGTAGCATCTCTTTGGATGTATATGTGACTAGCATGGCTCATTTTTTGCAGGTGACCAACTGTATCTGGCCAATAAGAATAAAGAGAAAGATGAGTTGCCTCAGGGATCTTCACCAAAGCTCTCTCCTTCTGGTCAATACTTGAAGCAACACTTGGGCTGAACCATGATTTTCTGTTCCTGGCATTAACTTGGGGAGGAATGTTGAAAAGTCTGAGCTCATAAAAAGGAGGGTGAAATGTCATTAGAACAATTGAGGGGAGGAGAATGTTTTTCTTGTAGAATGAAACCTTGGGAGAATTATGAAAACTGTCTTTGAATATTTAAAGGGCTGTCATGTATCTATGTACAGCAGAACCAGACTCAACACAGGAAAGTACTAGTATGTAGAAAGACACAAAAGAAACAAAACTGGAAAAGGAAAAGTAGATCAACAAATCCAAGCTCTTAGGTTGAGTAAGTAGGTAAATACCTATTTTAATACCACATTTAATGTTAAAGTGGCTCCATAAATGCAAGCATTTAATTATGTGATGCAGCAAAAATCAGTGGTCTGTTATAGCATTGAAGAAAACTTGTAGGTGTTCAATTTCTTGTGAGGTGAACATGCTGTTCTCCTTTTCTCAAGAGCAATTTAGGCAATACTTGGTTTTGCTTTGTATGCTGATTTTAGAGTCCACTTTCTATGTGAGATAGGACTCTATAGAATGATGGGTTTGATGGTTCTACAGGGATGGTTCAAAAGGGATGTTGACAAGTGAGAGATCATAAAAAGGAAGGTAAAATGTCATTACAACAGTTGAGGTAATGAGAACGTTTTACCTGTGGAATGAAAACTTGAGAGAATTACAGAATCTGTGTTTGAATATCTAAAGGGCTATAATGTATCTGAATACATTATTTCTATATTGTTATGAGAAAAGAGACAGAGATAGTTCATGGAAGTTTTATATGACCTAAGATATTTCTAACAAGTTATCACACACAAAAAATGGGATAGATAGTCTTCACATTGTAGTGAATTCCCCGGTCCCTTGAAGTAATCTAACAGAAATTGAATGAGATGTTCATAGGGGAAACTCTTGTTTTGTCAGCAAGCATCCACTGATTTTTCTTCTTTTGGTTACTGTACCTGATTTTCCTTTTAGGACTCCTGCCAAGTACTCCATTTCCAAAGCTTGTGTCTCAATTGACGTGATCATGACGGAGTCTTTGGCTTCAGAGATGAGATTGTGGAATTCGGGTTTTGGCATCACACCCTTATGGTTGCAGTGATTGATTAGGATTGGGCAGGTGATCCAATTCTGGCCAAAGAGAGCCAGTGAGCAGGAAGCATGGGTCTCTTTTCCAGAGGGTTTGAAGCAGGAAGGGTGTAAGTCAGGAGAGAGTAGCCCTCTTGACATCACAAAGGGCTTAAACATGGAGAGATTATGAAAGAGACAGAGTCAAGAGATTCAGGGGGTCAGGTCCTGAGGGTGATCAAATCACAGCTGAAGTTGGTACTCCTGCAGGGCCGATCAGTCACATACACTGTTATGTTCCATCTTGTGGTAAGACAGTTTGAGGAGGGTTTTCTATGACTTGCAAGCAAGAGTCCTTGATGACTGCAGCGTGTGCCATGAGGTTGGAGCTATGACTTGACAGGTGGTGAGTTGCAACACTATTCACTTATTTAGATCTCAGTTGTGTCAGTGGAGGAGCTGAATGTCATCATGAGCCTCATGAGCAAGCCTATTCCAAGTGGTGGAAAACTAAGCACAGAGCTGGAGCCATTTCTCTTAAATGCTTCTAGAAAGGTCTTCACTTATACTAGAAGCAGAAACAGCAGTAAAAAAAAAAAAAGGAGAGCATTTGATTTTAACATCATCGGGTGTTGCGAAAGCCACTTAAAATTCTTACTTCATGCTTATTTAGCTGGAAGTGACCTGTGTAAGTACATATGGTGGTGAGGATGGTGGTAGAGAAGCAACCATGATGTGGGAGGTTGCAATTGCATCAGAGGAATTTAATGAGCTCAGATATGACAGAAGCAGGGGAGCAAAATGATAATGGAGTCATCTAAACCCAGAGGTGAAAGAAAATCCTCATGATTTCCAGCCTTCATGACTTAGAGTGTGGTTTTGCTACCTTGTGGGTTGTGGGGTGCCCTAAGTGGCTTCTATAATAATTACAAGCTGCAGTTCCTTCTTTTCTCTTTCATCACTGAAGAGAAAAACTAATTCAGAGTGGTTGTTCATTCATTCAATAAATATTATAGATGCTTTCTGAGAATGTTTTGGGCGCTGGAAATACTTCAAAGAACAAGCTAAGTCCCTGCCCCTGTGGAATTCACAACCTTCAAGGAAAGAAAAGTATTAAACAAATAATACTCACTGTAACTTCAGTTAGTGTGTTTGTTTCCTATTGTTAATGTAACAAATTACCAGAAATTAAGTGGCTTACAGCAACACAAATGTATTATCTTACAGTTGTGGAGGTCAGCTGTCTGACATGGGTCTCATGGGGTTGAAATCAATGTGTTGGCAGAGCAATGTTCTTTCTGGACCCTCCAGGGGAGAACCTGTTTCTTGCCTTTTTCAGCTTCTAGAAGTTTCTCACATTCTTTGGCTCATCTCTTCCTCACACCATTTATATCTCAGCTTTTATTTTCATATCCCCTTCTCTGTCTCTGACCAATCATCATCCCTCTTATAAAGACCCTTGTGACCACATTGGTCCACTCAGATAATCCAGGATAATCTCCGTATCTCACTGTCTTTTGCTGAATCACACTGGAAAAGTCCCTTTTGCTGAGAGAGGTAACATATTTACAGGCTCCAGGGTATAGGTTGGAGGCATCTTTGGGGCTCATTGTTCAGCCTGTTACAATACTTACAAGTGTTATCAAGAAAAATAAAAACAGATGAAGGAACAAAGCATGTGGTAGGAAGGAGAAGGCCCTCTCTGGTGGTGGCATTTGTGCTGAAACATGAACTGCAGGCAGGAGTCACAGGAAAGCTGTGGGGAAAGGCATCCAGGTAGAGGGTCATATGGTGGCAAAGTGGAGACTGGCTTGGGCTATTTTAGGGACAGAAAGGAGCTCAGCAAGCTGGAGTGGACAGAGCAAAGAGGAGCAGAAGAAGACAGTGAAGTTGAGAGATAGGCTGGGCCTTGGGGAGAGCCTCCTGTTCCTGTGAAGGGCTTTTGGTTTTATTCCAAGAGTGATAAGAGGATAGCAGCATCTGATTTAATGATAGAGAGGGCCCACTGGTTGTCATGTGTCCAGACCATGTAAGCCAGGGCAAGGTTGGAAACAGGGAGGCAAGGTGAGCAGCTCCTGGGAATGTCTAGGGCAGGGATGATGAACTATAGTGTTGGGTGAAGGAAGTGAAAAGAGTTAAGATGTGGGATAACATTTGATGTTAGAGCCATCATAATTGTTGATAGATCAGAGGTAAAATGTGAAGGAAAAATGTGTGTCAAGGATGACACAGACTTTGCCTGAGACTATGGGTGGATGGAGTGCCATTTGCTACAGTGGAAAGCTCTGGGGAGAAGCAGATTGATTTCTATGGGAGTTGAGAGGGAAATAAAGAATTCTGCTTTGGACATATAAGTTTGAGATGATTAAACAATGTTCACAATCCAATGTCGGTAGAGAAGAGTTCAGAGGACATGCCGGGGCAGCAGACAACTTTGGAGGTTAGTAAATGGATGGTATTTAAGGGCTGCAGGATGAGGTCAGGAGAGTGAGGATAGAAGTTGGAGAGAAGAGAACATGGGTGGGGGAGCTGCTCAGGGGTCCCCAAGCATCAGGCATTAGGATATGGAGGAGAAGAAACTGAGAAGAAGGTCCAAAGTTCGAGTTGACAGAAAGACCAGGGAAGGGTGGGTGATGAAAGTGTTTCAAGAGCCTAGTGATGGAAGTGTTTCAAGGAGGGGTGACTGGCCGTGCCATAGGTTGCTGGTGACAGAAGCAAGAATTATGGGGGTGACGCATTGATGACCTAGTAGGTTGGTGACATGAGGTGGATGGGGGCCACAGGAGGAGAAATTTCAGTAGAGTGGAGGATTGAAAATCTGAAGAGATGACAAAGACAGTGAGTGTGTGTGGTGGGATCAAAGGTGACAAGTAAAGATGGTTTCTTCAAGGAGGTCTGTGCTGGGGAGATACAGGAGTGACCATAGAAGCTGGGGATTGGGGCATGGGTGCTAAGGCAATGGGGGATATTCCAGGGAGTCTGCAGGCCTAAGGAGCATACCTATGAAGGAGTAGAAGCTCACATGGAAGAGAGTAGGGAGAATTATGCATATATCAGCCAAAGTCCCTGAGTAGGGGAAAAGAGGTGGGGTCCCCTGCATGGATGGAGACATTGGCTTTAGTTGGACGTTAAGTGAGGACTTGAGATCTGTAGCCTGAAAGTTAAAGTGATACTTGTCAGCCTTGTCTGTTTTGATTTCTAGCCACAGGGAGCTCCTTGGGGTCATAGGAAGCAGAATTTATGGGGTTCTTCTGCCAGGAGACTACAATGGAGTGGGAGCAGGCACAGAGTTGAGGGTGTCTGCAGGGAGCCTGAGATGGTGAAGCCGAGGACTGACATGATGAGGCTCTATACCTCCTCCCTGCTGTCTCAGTGATGGTGGAAACACCTGGTGCTTGTTAAACAGATCCTGCGCCCTATCACTGGCTTGCTGGACCCACATCTTTGCTTAGTGTCTCTATTTGGAACCAGAGCCCTGGAGGTCCTAGCCTCAGTGGGGCTGAGAACCCAATTCTTTGGGAGCCTCAACTTGCTTTCAAAAACAACCTTTGCTAAATTCTCTGTTCTGGGTCATATCAGCTACTTGGATTAGAGAAACTGCCTTGTCATCAGTGTGGCAACTTTCTTTTTTCTTACTTTAGAATTTTTTACTTCCCTTCCATCATGACAAGCTATCACTGAGCATTGAATTTCCAGTGGAAATTCTTAAAAGATGCTAATATTTGATATCTGAAGGTTCCTAGGGTTTGGCATATTTGGCTAAGAAAGTAGAGCTTTGTGGACTCTTGAATAAACTCAAAGGACATATTCTTCTCTCCTTGAAGTTTATTTCCAAACAAGAAAACCATCTGTTTTTCCACCACCACCTCCATCAGCTCTACAGTATATGAAAACTTGTTTGCCTCTCCCTTCTGGCCATGAACATATGCCATTTGGCTTCACAGAGGTATCCATTACACTCAGAAAGTCATTTCATATGAGATGTAAATGTTTAAAATGAAGGCTAGCGTGGTACATGTCCAAATGGATTTGTTCCTTGTCAATGGGTCAGTGCCAGTTCCTGTGAGAATTATCATCTTTTCTCCATGGATGGCCTGGCTGTCCTGTTCTGTTTTCAGTTTCTTTTTCTGAGCAGGCTTTTCCTGCCTCAGGGCCTTTGCATATGCCCTACTCCCTATCTGTAAAGCTCCTTCCACCACTCCTTTTCACATGGTTGGTTCCTTTTCATTCTTCAGGCCTCTGTTTAAATATCTCCTCTTCAGAGACTTCTCCTGCTACCATGTCTACTGTTGTTCTTCTGATCACTACCACTTCCCCCATTCCTTATCTCAGCATCATATATGTTTCCTCTACTGCTCTCAATACAGTTTGTAATTATTTTATTCTTTAATTGATAATCATCTATATCTTCCATTAGATTGTAAGCAATAAGAGGGTGGGACTTAATCTGCTTTGTTCCTTATTCTGTCCTCAGTACCTGGAATATTAGGAATCCTTGATGTGTGGTTTAAAAAATTTTTTTTGAAATGTTGAGGGATACCATTGTTTTTGTTGCATAAATACCTTGTATAATGCTTAAGTCAGGTCTTTTGGTACACATGTCACCAGCATAGTGTTTATTGTGCCTAGTAGGTAAGTTTTTCTCCCACATTCACTCTCTTACCCTCCCACCTTCTTGGTTTCCAATGACCTTTGCATCTCTGAGCCCATATGTACATAATTTGAATATGCCCAACACAGAGAGTGAGATAATTAAAATAGATTTTGGTTCACAGTCCTTTTAGGATTAGATTCAGCAGCAGGTGACCAAAAGCCAAAAATAATAGAGGCTTGAACAAAATAGAACATTATTTCTTTTTTATTATGCGTGGTAGTTCCTTGGTGATTAGTCACTCAGATTCCTTGCATCTTTTAGTTTTGTTGGGCCAAGGGTATGACCACTGTACTCACAGTCCAATATGGCAGATAGATCTCCAGCCATCATGTCTATGTTCTGTGCAGAAGTTTAGAAGAAAAGGTGAGGTATTATGGAAAAAAGAGCCCATGGATCTGCCTTTTAGGAACATTTCCCAGAATCTGATATCATACTTCTGCTTTTATTTCATAGTTACATGTCTGTAGCTATCTGCATTGGAGCCTGGGAAATATAATCCTTTTGGGGGGCATATTTCTGCTCTAAATAAAACTGCAGGTTTTGTTAATAAGTATGATTGGAGAATATAGATACTAGGGCAGGCAACTATCAGTCTCTGACATGTGTCTTCTGCTCAAATACCATCTATAGTTCCCCAGTATGTTTTTTAGAAGATCTTAACCAGGGTTGTGTATTTGAAATACTTCAGAAACTTTTTCAGAAAACAAAAAGTTTGCTACAGCTTCAACTCCTGAAATCTAGCAGATCCGAGGAGGAGTTTGTTGTTGGCACTTCAGGGGGTAAACAGTACCTTTCACCCTCTTCACAGGCCTGAGTTCTGAACTATCTGGGGGAAACACAAGAGTCAGACAAGTGAGGAAAATATCACCTTTATAATTTTTTTTTATTGTTGGGGATTTATTGAGAGTACAAGGTGTGATAATCACCTTTATTCTTGATTAGGCTGTTGGCAGAATGTAGCTTTTAGGTGCACTGGCCAAGCAGGCCTTTGAATACTTCCATCTGGGTTTTCGATTTATCTGGTTGCAGAGTAAGACCACCACCACCAGCTTCACCATGACTTTGCCTTTGGTGCCTTACAGGGAGCAGCACAGAACAAGGTGCTTTGTGGTCAGGCAGTGCCACAGGGTCTGAACCATTCGCACCCATTCCCTCCTCCCAAATCCATGCATCAGATGGGTTGCATCTATTTCCTGTCCTCATTCCCTGGGCAGGCATGAGTAACAGGTGGAACAAGAGACCAGGAGGGTTATTCTGTGCAAGCTGGGGATCAGGGAACACACAAGCATCTCCAACCTGAATCATAAAGCCCAAATTCCTTTTTTTTTTTAATTTATTTATTTTTATTGTTAAAAAATTTTTATTGTTAAACATAGATGTGTACATTAGTGCAATCAAGGGGTACAAAGTGCAGGTTTCATATACAATCTGAAATATTCTCCTCAAACTGTTCAACGTAGCTTTCATGGCATTTTCTTTTTTTTTTTTTTATTGTTCAGGATTCATTGAGGGTACAATAAGCCATTTTCTTTTCTTTTTAATTTTAAATTTTTTTTATTGTTAAATCATAGCTGTGTACATTAGTGCAATCAAGGGGTACAATGTGCAGGTTTCATATACAATCTGAAATATTCTCATCAAACTGTTCAACGTAGCCTTCATGGCATTTTCTTAGTTACTGTATGTAGGCATTTGTATTCTGCATTTAGTAAGTTTTGCCTGTACCCATTCTAAAATGCACCGTAGATGTGGCCCCACCCATTACTCTCCCTCCACCAAAACGTCCCCCCTCCCTTCCCCTTCCTTGGCCCTTTCCCCATAGTCTTGTGCTATAGTTGAGTTATAGACTTCATGGGAAAGCTATAATTTAGCTTCATAGTAGGGCTGAGTACATTGGATACTTTTTCTTCCATTCCTGAGATATTTTGCTAAGAAGAATATGTTCCAGCTCCATCCATGTAAACATGAAAGAGGTAAAGTCTCCATCTTTCTTTAAGGCTGCATAATATTCCATGGTATACATGTACCACAGTTTGCTAGTCCATTTGTGGGTCGATGGACACTTGGGCTTCTTCCATGACTTAGCAATTATGAATAGGGCTGCAAGAAACACTCTGGTACAGATGTCTTGGTTATATTGTGAGTTTTAGTCTTCTGGGTATAAACCTAGTAAAGGAATTATAGGATCGAACGGCAGATCTATTTTTAGGTCTCTAAGGATTCTCCAAACATCCTTCCAGATGGAACGTATTAGTGTGCATTCCCACCAGCAGTGTAGAAGTGTCCCGTTTTCTCCACATCCATGCCAACATCTCTGGTTTTGGGATTTTGTTATGTGGGCTACTCTTACTGGGGTTAGGTGATATCTCAAAGTAGTTTTGATTTGCATTTCTCTGATAATTAAGAACGATGAGCTTTTCTTCATGTGCTTGTAGATTGTGTGTCTGTCTTCTTTAGAGAAGTTTCTCTTCAAGTCCCTTGCCCACCCTGAGATGGGGTCACGTGTTCTTTCTTGCTAATACATTTGAGTCCTCTGTGGACTCTGGTTATTAGACCTTTATCAGAAGTATAACCAGCAAATATTTTCTCCCATTCTGAGGGATGTCTGCTTGTTTTACTACAATGTTCTAGGCTGTGCAGAAGCTTTTTAGTTTGATCAGGTCCCAGTAGTGTATTGTTGATACTGCTTCAATTGCCTGGGGAGTCCTCCTCATAAAATATTCACCCAGGCTGATTCCTTCAGGAGTTTTCCCTGCACTTTCTTCAAATATTTTTATAGTTTCATGTCTTAAGTTTAAATCTTTTATCCAGTGAGAGTCTATGTTAGTTAATGGTGAAAGGTGTGGGTCCAGTTTCAATCTTCTAAAGATTGCCAGCCAGTTTACCCAGCACCATTTGTAAATAGGGAATCTTTTCCCCACTGAATTTTTTTTTTTTTTTTTTTACTGTTGGGGATTCATTGAGGCTACAATAAGCCAGGTTACACTGATTGCAATTGTTAGGTAAAGTCCCTCTTGCAATCATGTCTTGCCCCCATAAAGTGTAACACACACCAAGCCCACACCCACCTCCCTCCTTCCCTCTTTCTGTTCCCCCCCATAAACATAATTGTCATTAATTGTCCTCATATCAAGATTGAGTACATAGGATTCATGCTTCTCCATTCTTGTGATGCTTTACTAAGAATAATGTCTTCCACGTCCATCCAGGTTAATATGAAGGATGTAAAGTCTCCATTTTTTTTAATGGCTGAATAGTATTCCATGGTATACATATACCACAGCTTGTTAATCCATTCCTGGGTTGGTGGGCATTTAAGCTGTTTCCACATTTTGGCGATTGTAAATTGAGCTGCAATGAACAGTCTAGTACAAGTGTCCTTATGATAAAAGGATTTCTTTCCTTCTGGGTAGATGCCCAGTAATGGGATTGCAGGATCAAATGGGAGGTCTAGCTTGAGTGCTTTGAGGTTTCTCCATACTTCCTTCCAGAAAGGTTGTACTAGTTTGCAGTCCCACCAGCAGTGTAAAAGTGTTCCCTTCTCTCCACATCCACGCCAGCATCTGCAGTTTTGAGATTTTGTGATGTGGGCCATTCTCACTGGGGTTAGATGATATCTCAGGGTTGTTTTGATTTGCATTTCTCTAATATATAGAGATAATGAACATTTTTTAATGTGTTTGTTAGCCATTCGTCTGTCGTCTTTAGAGAAAGTTCTATTCATGTCTCTTGCCCATTGATATAAGGGATTGTTGGCTTTTTTCATGTGGATTAATTTGAGTTCTCTATAGATCCTAGTTATCAAGCTTTTGTCTGATTGAAAATATGCAAATATCCTTTCCCATTGTGTAGGTTGTCTCTTTGCTTTGGTTATTGTCTCCTTAGCTGTACAGAAGCTTTTCAGTTTAATGAAGTCCCATTTGTTTATTTTTGTTGTTGTTGCAATTGCCATGGCAGTCTTCTTCATGAAGTCTTTCCCCAGGCCAATATCTTCCAGTGTTTTTCCTATGCTTTCTTGGAGGATTTTTATTGTTTCATGCCTTAAATTTAAGTCCTTTATCCATCTTGAATCAATTTTTGTGAGTGGGGAAAGGTGTGGGTCCAGTTTCAGTCTTTCACATGTAGACATCAAGTTCTCCCAACACCATTTATTGAATAGGGAGTCTTTTCCCCAAGGTATGTTCTTGTTTGGTTTATCAAAGATTAGGTGGTTGTAAAATGTTAGTTTCATTTCTTGGTTTTCAATTCGATTCCAAGTGTCTATGTCTCTGTTTTTGTGCCAGTACCATGCTGTCTTGAGCACTATGGCTTTGTAGTACAGACTAAAATCTGGTATGCTGATGCCCCAGCTTTATTTTTGTTACAGAGAACTGCCTTAGCTATACGAGGTTTTTTCCGGTTCCATAAAAAACGCAGAATCATTTTTTCCAAATCTTGAAAGTACGATGTTGGTATTTTGATAGGAATGGCATTGAATAGGTAGATTGCTTTGGGAAGTATAGACATTTTAACAATGTTGATTCTTCCCATCCATGAGCATGGTATGTTCTTCCATTTGTTAATATCCTCTGCTATTTCCTTTCTGAGGATTTCATAGTTTTCTTTATACAGGTCCTTCACCTCTTTCGTTAGGTATACTCCTAGGTATTTCATTTTCTTTGAAACTATGGTGAAGGGAGTTGTGTCCTTAATTAGCTTCTCATCTTGACTGTTATTGGTGTACACAAAGGCTACTGACTTGTGGACATTGATTTTATATCCTGAAACATGACTGTATTTTTTGATGACTTCTAGAAGTATTGTGGTTGAGTCTTTGAGGTTCTCTAAGTATAAGATCATGTCGTCAGCAAAGAGGGAGAGTTTGACCTCCTCTGCTCCCATTTGGATTCCCTTTATTTCCTTGTCTTGCCTAATTGTATTGGCTAGAACTTCCAGCACTACGTTGAATAGTAAAGGTGACAGAGGACAACCTTGTCTGGTTCCAGTTCTAAGAGGAAAAGCTTTCAGTTTTACTCCATTCAGTAAAATATTGGCTGTGGGTTTGTTATAGATAGCTTCAATCAGTTTGAGAAATGTGCCACCTATGCCTATACTTTTCAGTGTTCTGATTAGAAAAGGATGCTGGATTTTATCAAATGCTTTTTCTGCATCTATTGAGAGGATCATGTGATCTTTATTTTTGCCTCTGTTAATATGGTGGATAACTTTTATAGACTTGCGTATGTGAAACCAGCCTTGCATCCCTGGGATGAAGCCTACTTGATCATGATGAATGACTTTTTTGATGATAAGCTGTAATCTATTGGCTAGGATTTTTTGAGAATTTTTGCGTCTATATTCATGAGTGAGATTGGTCTGAAATTCTCCTTTTTGTTTGGGTCTTTTCCTTGTTTTGGTACCAGGGTGATGTTTGCTTCATAGAATGTGTTGGGGAAGATTCCTTCTTCCTCAATTTTTTGGAATAATGTCTGCAGTACAGGAATAAGCTCTTCCTTGAAGGTTTGATAGAATTCTGGAGTGAAGCCATCTGGACCAGGGCATTTTTTGGTTGGAAGATTTTTTATTGTTTCTTTGATCTCAGTGCTTGAAATTGGTCTGTTCAGGAGCTCTATTTCTTCCAGGCTGAGTCTAGGGAGAGGGTGTGATTCCAAATATTGATCCATTTCTTTCACATTGTCAAATTTCTGGGCATAGGGTTTCTGGTAGTATTCAGAGATGATCTCTTGTATCTCTGTGGGATCAGTTGTTATTTCCCCTTTATCATTTCTGATTGAGGTTACTAGAGATTTTACTTTTCTATTCCTCGTTAGTCTGGCCAACGGTTTATTTATTTTATTTATGTTTTCAAAAAGCAACTCCTTTTTTCATTAATTTTCTGAATGATTCTTTTGTTTTCAATTTCATTGATCTCTGATTTGATTTTGGATATTTCTTTTCTTCTACTGAGTTTAGGCTTAGATTGTTCTTCTTTTTCCAATTCCATAAGATCTCTTGTGAGATTGTTGATGTGCTCTCTTTCTGTTTTTCGAATGTAGGCATCTAAAGCGATGAATTTTCCTCTCAAAACTGCTTTTGCAGTATCCCACAGGTTTTGGTAGCTTGTGTCTTCATTGTTGTTATGCTCAAGGAAGTTAATGATTTCCTGTTTTATTTCTTCCTGCAACCATTTGTTATTTAACAGAAGAGTTTCCATGCCTTTGGGTGGGGTTGAGCATTTTTGTTAGAGTTGAGTTCCACCTTTAGTGCCTTATGCTCTGAGAAGATACAAGGTAAAATTTCAATTCTTTTGATTCTGTTGATATTTGTTTTGTGTCCCAGGATATGATCAATTTTGGAGAATGTTCCATGGGGTGATGAGAAGAATGTATATTCTTTATCTTTGGGGTGGAGTGTTCTATATGCGTCTGTGAAGCACAGTTGTTCTAGGGTCTCATTTTAATCTTTTATATCCTTGTTTAATTTCTGTTTAGAGGATTTGTCCAGCTCTGTAAGAGGAGTGTTAAGGTCCCCTGTTATTATGGTATTTTCAGATATCATATTGCTCAGACTGAGTACGGTCTGTTTCAAGAATCTGGGAGCATTTAAATTGGGTGCATAGATATTTAGAATTGAAATGTCTTCTTGTTGTATTTTTCCCTTGACCAATATAAAGTGACCATCTTTGTCTTTTTTGACTTTAGTTGCTTTAAATCCACATGTATCTGAAAATAAGATTGCAACTCCTCTTTTCTTCTGAATTCCATTTGTCTGAAAAATTGTCTTCCAACCCTTGACTCGGAGCTTTAATTTGTCTTTTGATGCCAGGTGTGTTTCTTGCAGACAGCAAATGGATGGCTTGTGTTTTTTAATCCAGTCAACCAATCTATGTCTCTTCAGTGGGGAATTCAAGCCATTAACATTTATGGAGATAATTGATAAGTGTGGTAGTATTCTATTCGTCTTATTTTGTGAGAGTCCATTGCTTAGTTTTATCTTTTGCATCAGTGTGGAGGTTAGGTTCTGTCCTTTAATTTCTGAGTTCTTACTTTGCTGCTGATCCATTGTGGTGGTCAGTGTGCAGAACAGGTTGAAGTATTTCCTGTAGAGCTGGTGTTGTTGTGGTGAATTTCCTCAATGTTTGTATATCCGTAAATGATTTTATTTCTCCGTCAATTTTGAAGCTTAGCTTAGCAGGGTACAGAATTCTGGGCTGGAAATTGTTCTGTTTAAGTAGATTAAAGGTAGATGACCATTGTGTTCTTGCTTGGAAAGTTTCATTAGAGAAGTCTGCGGTCACTCTGATGGATTTGCCCCTGTAGGTCAACTGGCGCTTACTCCTGCCAGCTTGCAGAATCTTTTCTTTTGTCTTGACTTTGGACAGGTTCATCACAATGTATCCTGGAGAATCTCGGTTAGAGTTGAGGCGACCTGGGTTCCGATATCCCTCTGAAAGCAGTGTGTCAGAATCTTTGGTGATGTTTGGGAAATTTTCTTTTATAATATTCTCTAGTATGGCTTCCATTCCTCTGGGGCATTCTTGTTCCCCTTCTGGAATTCCTATAACTCGTATGTTGGAACACTTCATAAAGTCCCATAATTCTGACAGTGAACATTCTTCTTTCTCTCTCTTCTTTTCTGCCTCTTTTACTATCTGAGTTATCTCAAAAACTTTGTCTTCTATCTCTGAAATTCTTTCTTCTGCATGGTCTAACCTGTTGCTGATACTTTCCATTGCATCTTTAAGTTCCCTGATTTACTGTTTCATTTCCTTCAGCTCTGCTATATCCTTTTTATATTCTTCATATCGTTCATCTCTTATTTGATTCTGTTTTTGAATTTCCTTTTGGTTATTTTCCACTTCATTAGCAGTTTCCTTCATTGTTTCCATCATTTCTTTCATTGTTTTCAACATGTGTATTCTAAATTCCCTTTCTGTCATTCCTAACATTTCTGTGTAGGTGGAATCCTTGGCAGTAGCTACCTTATGGTTCCTTGGCGGGGTTGTTCTGGACTGGTTCTTCATGTTGCCTGGAGTTTTCTGCTGATTCTTCCTCATGAGTGATTTCTTTTATCTGTTTCCTTGCCCTAATTTTCCTTTCACTTCCTCTTGCTCTTTAAGTTCTTGTGCCTGTGGACTAAGGGTTACAGGACCAGAAGGGTGAGAAGGTTGAAGAGCAAAAAAGGGATGAAAGAAAGGAGGACCGAGTGATAAGAAAAAAAAAAAAAGAAAAATAGAGAAAGGAGAGGGGGTGGGTAAAAGGAACATTGACAAAAAGAAGAGAGGCACAGAAAGAGGGAGACAGAGCAATTTATTTGTACAGTAGGGTACTTTGATAGAACCTTAAAAAAAAAACACCTTCTGGGGGTGCCCAGTTGGGTGTTTCCCTTGAGGTCAGCAGCTCTTTGCTAACCTGATCAGACACAGTAGCCCACCTCCACCCAGTAGAGAGGAAAGACAAAAATGCTATAAATCAAACCCAAACAAGCAAACAGAAAACTTTATAGGATAAAATTGGCTGGAAAAAACAAATAACAGCGCTAGAAACACTAACAAAAATGAAGTTCTAATTATTGAAATAGGCAGCAATGGGAAATTATAATTAAACTAGAAAAATTGAGAAAGAAAAAGGATCTGTATGGAAGAGGTTGAACTTAAAAAACAAAACAACAATCCACAACATCAAAATAAACAAAAAAAACAACCAAACCAAATAAAAGAGAAAAAAACACAACCAAAAACAAAGCAGTATGTATATGTTATTGAATATTGTCTGGGCAACACGTGGTCTTCTGGGGTATGAGATGTTAATCACTGTTCTGATACGACTAGAGGCTGGTAGTTTCTCAAACCCCAGCAGGTAGACACCCTAAATCTCTCTTCAGCCCACTTAAAAGGCACTTTGCGCTTGTTCACTTGCCGAGCAGAAGCTTTCCCAGGGAAGTGCTTGTCGCTGGAATCACTGCTGAAGTGGCTATCCACTTACCCTGTGTGCCAAAACTGGTCTCCCTCTGCCACTGAGGGTTAGGGCTGCAAGGTGGCTCAGACCCCGCCCTTAGGCTACTTGGTCGCTGGGTTACCAGCTCCCACCCAATTCCAGCTCTGTGACCCTGAGGGCGGAGCTTGCCGGGGCAGATCGCTCACAATGGCTGCCTGTGACCCAGAGCCAAACACTATTAGCTCCGCACTCCCACTCAGGCTCTCCCCAAGGCAGTTCAACTGAGTACCAAGTCCAAAGACACCAAAACAGTTCACAGGTAAGGCCTTTCTGGTTTGCAGTCTTGCTGCTACTGAACTTACAGTTGTGGGCGGGTTTAGATGGATTGAACACACGCCACCACTTGCTGGTTTTCCACTGTTTTAGTCCTCCTCTTGGGGTCCAGAAGTCTCTCGCTGACTCCCTGTATCCTCTCTGTTGTGATGATAGGCAGATCCCACCAGCCAGAGATGCCTGGAGTCCTATCTCCCCAGACTCATGGTGCCCAGATGCAAGGAAGCTGTTACTCGGCTGCCATCTTGCTCTGCCTCCACCACTGAATATTTTTAATTGGCTTGTCAAAGATCAAATAATGGTAAGTAGCTGGATTCATCTCTTGGTTCTCTATTCTGTTCCAGATGTCTACTTCTCTGCTTTTGTGCCAGTACCATGCTGTTTTGATCACTATCGATTTATAGTACAGTCTCACGTCTGGTAGCGTGATTCCTCCTGCTTTGTTTTTATTGCTGAGTAATGTTTTGGCTATTCGAGGTTTTTTCTGGTTCCATATGAAACGAAGTATTATTTTTTCAAGATCTTTAAAGTATGACAAGGGAGCTTTAATAGGAATTGCATTAAAATTATATATTGCTTTGGGTAGTATGGACATTTGAACAATGTTGATTCTTCCCAGCCATGAGCATGGTATGTTTTTCCATCTGTTAACATCTTCAGTTATTTCTTTTCTTAAAGTTACATTGTTCTCTTTGTAGAGATCTTTCACATCCTTTGTTAGGTATACTCCCAAATAGTTCATCTTCTTTGGCACTGCTGTGAAAGGAATAGTGTCCTTGACTTTTTTTTCAGCTTGGTTATTGTTGGTATATATAAAGGCTACAGATTTATGGGTGTTAATTTTGTAGCCTGACACATTGCTATATTCCTTGATCATTTCTATAAGTTTTGTAGTAGAATCCCTAGTGTTTTCCAGATATATGATCATATCATCTGCGAAGAGTGACAGTTTGATCTCTTCTGACCCTATGTGGATACCCTTGATCACCTTTTCTTCCCTAATTGCAATGGCTAAAACTTCCAGTACAATGTTAAGGAGCAATGGAGACAATGGACAACCTTGCCTGGTTCCTGATCTAAGTGGAAATGATTTCAATTTAACTCCATTGAATATGATATTGGGTGCAGGTTTGCTGTAGATGGCTCTGTTAGTTTAAGAAATGTCCCTTTTATACCAATTTTCTTAAGTGTTCTGATCATGAAGGGATGCTGGATATTATCAAAAGCTTTTTCTGCATCAATTGAAAGAATCATATGGTCCTTATTTTTTAGTTTGTTTATGTGTTGAATTACATTTATAAATTTATGTATATTGAACCAGCCATGAGACCCTGGGATAAATCCCACTTGGTCATGATGTATAATTTTTTTGATGTGTTGTTGGATTCTGTTTGTTAGGATCTTATTGAGTATTTTAGCATCAATATTCATTAGTGATATTGGTCTATAATTTTCTTTTCTTGTTGGATCTAGCAGTGGTTTGGGGATCAAGGTGATGTTTGCTTCATAGAATGTGTTGGGTAATATTTCTTCTTTTTCTATATTTTGAAAGAAGTTTAGTAGTATAGGTACTAGTTCTCCTTTAAATGTTTGGTAGAATTCTGACGTAAAGCCATCCGGTCCTGGGCTTTTCTTTTTAGGAAGATTTTGTATAGTTGATGCTATTTCAGAACTTGATGTAGGCCTCTTCAACATTTCCACTTCGTTCTGGCTAAGTCTTGGTAGGTGGCGTACTTCCAGGTATTGGTCGATTTCTTTGATTTTCATATTTCTGAGAGTAGAGTTTCTTGTAGTATTTGTTAAGGATTTTTTGAATTTTGAGAGGTCTGTTGTTATTTCATTGTTGCCAATTCTGATTCATGAAGTTAGAGATTTTACTCTTTTTTTTCCTGATTAGATTGGCCAAAGCTTTATCTATTATATTGATCTTTTCAAAAAACCAACTTTTGGATTTATTGATCTGTTGTATAATTCTTTTGTTTTCAACTTTGTTTAGTTCTGCTCTGATTTTCGTTATTTCTTTTCTTCTGCTGGGTTTGAGGTTGGAGTGCTCTTCCTTCTCCAGTTGCTTGAGATGTCCCATTAAGTTATTAACTTCCTCTCTTTCCGTTTTCTTGGGAAGGCTTGCAGTGCTATAAATTTCCCTCTTAGGACTGTCTTTGCAGTATCATAGAGGTTCTGGTAATTCATGTCTTGATTGTTGTTTTGTTCCAAAAATTTGGTGATTTCTTTCTTAATCTTGTCTATAACCCATCTATCCTTCACCATAAGGTTGTTTAGCTTCCATGTTTTTGTATGGGTATGCAGGTTCCTGTTGTTATTGAGTTCAACTTTTATTCCATGATGGTCTGAGAAGATGCAAGGAATAATTTCTCTTTTTTTAAATGTGCTGAGGTTAGATTTTTGGCCTACGATGTGGTCGATTTTGCAGTATGTTCCATGGGCTGATGAGAAGAATGCGTATTCAGTTTTGTTGGGATGAAATGTTCTGTAGATGTCTGTTAAGTCCAGGTGTTGAATGTTTGAGATTAAATCTAAGATTTCTTTGCTTAGCTTCTTTTTGGAGGATCTATCTAGCACTGCTAACGGGGTGTTAAAATCCCCAACTACTATGGAAGTGGAGGAAATTGAGTTGCTCATGTCTGTTAGAGTTTCTCTTATAAATTGAGGTGCCTTCTGGTTGGGTGCATAAATGTTAATAATTGAGATCTCATCATATTGAGTATTACCTTTAACAAATATGAAGTGTCCATCCTTGTCCTTAATTATTTTGGTTGGTTTAAAGCCTATTGCATCTGCGAACAGGATTGCAACACCTGCTTTTTTCTGCTTTCCATTTGCCTGGAATATAGATGACCATGCCTTCACCTTGAGTCTATATTTGACTTTTAATGTAAGATGCGATTCTTGTATGCAGCAGATATCTGGCTTGAGTTTTTGGATCCAGTCAGCCAACCTGTGCCTCTTTAGAGGACAGTTTAAACTATTCACATTAATTGAGAATATTGATAAGCCTTTCAAGAGTCCAGTGGACATTTTTAATCCTTTTGCGACTGTGGAAGTTGGAATTTGATCAAAATTTTCTGGGTGGGTTTACTTTTTTGGTGGAAGATTACGCTGGTCTTTATGGAGGATAGGTCTGAGAATATCTTGGAGAGCTGGTTTAGTTACGGCAAATTTCTTCAACATGTGCATGTCGTTGAAGTATTTAATTTCTTTGTCATAAATGAAATTCAGTTTAGTTGGTATAGGATCCTGGGTTGAAAGTTATTTTGTTTTAGGAGATTATTTTTTTTATTTATTTATTTATTAAATCATAGTTGTGTACATTGATATGATCATGGGGCATCATACACTCACTTCATAGACCATTTGACACATTTTCATCACAATCGTTGACATAGTTTTCCTGGCATTATCTCAGTTACTGTGCCAAGACATTTATATTCTACATTTACCAAGTTTCGCAAATACCCCTGTAAAAGTCGATGACCATCCTCTTCTATCTTGAAAGGTTTTTTTTTTTTTTTTTTTTTTTTTTTGTAGAGACAGAGTCTCACTTTATGGCCCTTGGTAGAGTGCCGTGGCCTCACACAGCTCACAGCAACCTCCAACTCCTGGGCTTAAGCGATTCTCTTGCCTCAGCCTCCCGAGTAGCTGGGACTACAGGCGCCCGCCACAGCACCCAGCTATTTTTTGGTTGCAGTTCAGCCGAGGCCGGGTTTGAACCCGCCACCCTCGGTATATGGGGCCGGCGCCTTACCGACTGAGCCACAGGCGCCGCCCTATCTTGAAAGGTTTTAGCAGAGAGATCTGCAGTTATTCTAATATTCTTCCCCTTATAGGTAATGGTTTTCTTTCATCTGGCAGCTTTCAGAATTTTCTCCTTCATATTAACTTTAGTGAAATTGATTATGATGTGTCTGGAGTATGTCTTGTTTGGGTTGAGTCATGCTGGAGTTCTGAAACTGTTTTCTATCTGAATTTCAGAATCTCTTGGCATGTCTGGAAAGTTCTCCTTCATAATATCATGGAGAATAGATTCTGTGTTTTGTGAAGCCCCTTCGTCGCTTTCAGTGACCCCTATAAGATGAACATTGGTTTTCTTCGAATTATCCCAGAGCTCTCTGAGTGATCTGTTTTTGCCCTCCATTTTTCATCCTCTTTGAGAGTTTGGGAGCATTTGAAAGCTTTGTCTTCAATGTCAGAAATCCTTTCTTTTGCTTGCTCCATTCTGTTACTGAGGGATTCTACTGTGTTTCTCAGATCTTTGTGGGCTGCATCTTCTTGTCTCAATGTGTCAAAATCTTTGGTCATTTGGTCTTTGAATTTGTTGAATTTTTGAGGTATCTTTTGGATTACTGCTTGGAGTTCTAATTCAATCTTATTTGCTATCCAGATTCTGAATTAGATTTCTGACATCTCAGCTATTTGTTTGTGCATGAGATCTTTTGCTATATCTGCCCCACTGATCCTTGGGGGAGTTGATCTACTCTGATTATTCATATTGCCAGAGTTTTTCTGTGGATTTTGCCTCATGATTGTTTTTCACCATTGCCTCTGGCCGTCCTCAGAGTTGGGGAGGTGTCTCTCCAAGATTAGATCCCAGCGGGATCATGCTATTGTTGCTTGATCTTTGTAGGGAGTGACCCTGTGTAGTTCCTCTGGGGCTGCCCCAGCTAGGGAGCTCTGGTTGTGTAAGCATCTCCGGCATGTGACACACCCGGATCCAGCAACAGGGCAGGAGGTGGTGCACACGGTTCTGGGAGTGCCTGGTGCCCAGTGACTTTGGTACAGAAAGCTGAAGGCTCCAGCAGTCTCTGGCCAAGAGAAGGGCTCTGCGCAGAGGCAGAGAGGGTTCCAGAGGGCTTACAGCTACCAGTGTCCCTGGCCAGATAAGTAGGCTAGTGTGGAGGCTGGGAGGACACAGGAGGGAGGACTCAGGGTTGCATGGCTTCCACAGTTCCTGGTCAGGGCATGCGGAGACCCAGTTTGCGCAGGGTCACCATACAGATCTTATGGAGGTCCGGGCAGTGCCAAGCCCAGGAATTTGAGTTTGCTATGAGCTGTGACACCATGGCACTCTACCCAGGGCAATAGCCCAAGCCTCCATTGTGCCAAAACCATCTCACTCTGCCCCTAAGTTTTAAGGCTTTAAGGCAGCTTAGTCCCCGCCTTTAGGCTGCTCAGTCACTAGGTTGCTAGGTCCCGCCCGATCCTTGCTCTGGGACCCTGACGGCAGAGCTTGCCGGGGCAATTCTCTCACACAATGGTTCCCTGAAGCCCAGCTCAGTGGCTTTATCTGGGGCCGCAGACAATGCCCAAAGTTCTCCGTACTCCTGCTCAAGCTCTCCCCAAGGCAGTTCAACTGAGTGCCAAGTCCAAAAACACTGAAACAGTTCACAGGTAAGGCCTTTCTGGTTTGCAGTCTCACTGCTGCTTGTACTTACGGTTGCCACATGATTAGGTCAATCGAACACACACAACCACTTGCCAGTTTCCCACTGTTTTTGTCCTCTTCTTGGGGTCCAGAAGTCCCTTGCTGACTCCCTGTATCCTTAAAGGGATGATTATAGGCAGGTCCCACCAGCCAGAAATGTCTGGAGTCTTATCTCCCCAGACTTACTGTGCCCAGTTGCAGGGAAGCTGTTACTCAGCCACCATCTTTAATCTCCACCCCAAATTCCTTTGCAAAGCATCTGAGCACTTTAGTGATCTGCCAGGCCCTGTGTTTCCACATCCTGTTTTCTTCATGTTCCCTCTGTTGCACCATCTCCCTCCTTAGGCTCCTTGCTGTTGCTGTTCTCTTGCCCTCAGTGTCCTTTCTTTTTAATTCTGCACATTAGACTCCAACCCTTCTTCAGAGTCCAGGGCCAATGCCTTGTTCTATGGGAAATCTCCATCAATCACATTATACCAAATCCTTTTCACTTTGCTTTGCATTCCCATGATGCCTCATTTATATTATTTAAACTCTCTTCCCATTATTCACCCGTGCCTCCAGTCACCTCTAGTTGCTTAGCAAGAAAACAACAGAAGGGAAAGTTTGGAAAAGTAGGAAAGGCAGGAGGAGATAAACATGGGGCTATACTGATTGGAGCTTCTCCCTTCAGACTGGACGTGTGCTTTCTGGTCACAATAGGCCTCACCACACCCTGCCACACACCCTGGCTGCCTGGACCTTGCAGGGGTTTAACCTTGTGATCCGTTCTCTACAACTTGTCCTGGGAGTGATGGAGTGCATTTGCCTGCAGACACCACCAGACTTCAAGTAACTTGCTTCCAGTGGTTCCTGTCTTATCTCTTGGGGTTGCACAGATGATCCCAATTGCCTCTTATATGCGACAGTCCCTCAATATTTAAAGTCAGATGTGTCACTGAAGTTTTGTTCTCTCAATAGTGAGCATATCATCATACTGTCAATGTTTTTATGAAGGATTTTAATAATGTTATGACTGATTGTTAAATGCTAGTTATAATCATTTAGCAAATGAAACAGATGTGGGTCAGCAAAGGGAAATAAGAATGCCAGAATTCTGTGGGTATTTCAGAAACCTTTAGCCTAGGGACAATAGATAGTCCCCTGTGTTTATCTTCATACGGAGAGTGGCTGCTTGGAGCATGGTGTTGATCTTCAGGCCACATCTGGGCTTGCTGAGAAAGGTGCTGCAGCCAAGAAGAGGAAGGAGGGGCAGTGGATGAGGTCATCATTTGCCATCCTTGATTTTATCCAACTTCAGGAGCCCAGAGAGGTAGACAAAGTAAAGTGCAGAATGGGATTCTGCCTACAGTAAAGTGCAGAATGGGATCTAGATTCTTGACTTCTATTCCTAACTTTTCTACCTTCTGACCAAACTGCCTCATTGCCAGTGGTATCTCCCAGGAAAATCAGAGGCCATTGAAATGCTTTAGGGTTTGTTTGTTTGTTTGTCTTCTCATTTTCTTACCTTCTAGTTATTTCAGCTGCATCCTCCAAAGGCTAACTTTTATGTCAGTCTGTTCATGTATCTTTTCCCTTAGTTAAATAAAAGAGAATCATCCTGCTTCTTCCCAGCTATTCTTTTTGGAAGGCACAATAATCAGTCTTTAATGAGCTTGTGACTCTGAACTGAGGTATAATAATTTTGGTGACTCTGCAGCTTCCGTTGATGGAAATGTATTTATTTTAGAAGCTGATGACCTGTGGGAAAAGACTATTATTCTAAATATCATGATGAGGTCATGGGAGCTGGTGACGGGCTTGGGGAGGGGGGGATGGGGGGAAGAGAACAAGTGAAATTAGAATTGCATATGAATGAAAATAGACTGCTTTCTATTCTGAGCAGGAGATTCTAGTTTTGTGATTCTTTAGGGATGCTGAAGCAAAATGTACAGAGATGGGAGAAGTTTCTTGAGCCTGGATCAATCCTTTGCCTACGATTCCATTAGGTGACCTGAAGGAGGGTAGATTGGGTCAGTCTCAGGTTCTAGGATAGAAGAGCAGAGGGTGCTAGAAGTGGGAAGTGGGATGGTTGGTGATCATGCTTCATATTGTATCTTAGACTTCTTTCTGTATTGAAATTTTACATAAAGTGCCACACTTTGTATTATATGTATAAAAGATAGAGATGCAAGAACAAGCAACAAACAAAAATGCAGTCACCCATAATCTCATCCTTCTGTCTTCACCACTATGTAGATTCAATATATATGTATATATACACACATATATGTGTATATACATATATAGATATATTTTGTAATACGAAGATCTTAGTAGATGCACTCTTCTTTAACTTTTTTTTTTTTTTTTTACTATATAGTGTATTGTTATCATCTTTCTTGGTCAACAAATACAGACTTGTGAGGTTATATTGGACATTTACAGATTGTCTTCTATACAACTATTCCTACCTTTTTTTTTCTTAATAGAACTCAATTTCTAAGCCAGGTGGTTGGCATGAGTTACCCTACTCCAAGCTCCAGGGTGCACTTTGATTATATTTTCCAATCACTTATTTTATTATCTAGACCTTGGCAATTGGTTCGGGATAGGCACTTGACCCAGTTTGGATCAAAGAGGGAACATTTGCTGAGAATTTTTGAAACAAAAAGTTTCTCCCCCTTTCCTGGTAGTGTCTGGAGTTGACACTTTCTCTTACCATGGGTGATGTGGCATGAATGTGTGGGACAGGACTTTCACTGTTACTACCCTGTTTCCCCGAAAATAAGACATGTCTTATCTTAATTTTTGCTCCCAAAGATGTGCTAGGTATTATTTTCAGGGGATGTCTTATTTTTCCATGAAGAAGAATACAGTACACATTTATTGTTAAATGAAAATAAAGGAAATTTATTACCTGTATACAGTACGGTAGTACGGTAGTTGTCAACACAAACCAGACAAATTGTGAATCCTACCTTCAGTCATCATGAGGGTGGCCGTGAGCATCAGGCAGTGTCACCAGAGACAGACCAGCACTCACCACCTTTGCCACATCCCGTCCGCTCTGATCCTCCTGTTCTTCTACACACATCTGCGAAAGTCTCCTCCTCTCTCCTGCCCCACACTCACGGCTCACTTCGACCTCCACTCCGCCTCCACACAGCAGTGATATCAGAACTCCACGTAACGTCACTGGTTGCTAGACGCCAGTCTGGGCAGCCCTACCAACCAGTTTACGGTAAATTGATTTTCATTCCGAGACAGTGCCTGGGGGGGCCTTATTTTCAGGGGGATGCCTTATATTTCACCCAGAAGGAAACCTGTAAGTAGGTCTTATTTTTGGAGGATGTTTTATTTTCGGGGAAACACGGTAGCAGGAAGAGGAATAGTTGAGACTGCAGCTACACAGAGTAGAGAGTTTGGCTGAAAATGTAAGTCAGAGCCCAGACTCCAGCAGAAATCTCTTGGTCAAACCATGCCTGAGTTCTGAATTCTTTCTAGAATTTTCAGTTCAATGAGCCAATATAGTTAAGCCTGTTTGAGTTAGAGTTTCTGTTACTAGCAACCCAAAGCCTCCTAAGTAATACAATCATTTCAAATAATGTAGCAATTTTTTTATATGTATGTGCTATAAGCATTTTCAGGTGTACTATCCAATTTGACCTTTAAGTAGTCTTATAGGTTAGCAAGTTTCTATTTAGCAAGTATAGAACTGAGGCTCAGAGGGGCCAATGGACCTGACCTGTTCAAAATTATACAACTAGTTAGTGACAGAACTGGTTCTCCCGATTCTTAAGCAGAACTTTTTTCTAGTCAATTATTCCTCAAAGCAGAGAGATTACAATGATTCTGAATAGAATGATTCTGAAGGATAGAACTACGTTTTTAAGCTGACAGTAAAGATGTCAGAGTCACCTGTCATGTAAATCAGTTGCATGACAGTTGCATCCTGAATCTGAAATCTAAGATGTCAAGTATGAAAAGGTTTAGAGATTAGGCCAGAGGTTCTCAAAGCGTAGACTAGGGAGATCTTCTCAGGAGGTTTGTGAGGTCAAAACTATTTTCATAATAATGTTAAAATGATATTTGCCCTTTCATTCTCATTCTCCACAAGTTCATAGTGGAGTGTTCTAGAGGATGCATGATACACACCAGACTAAATGCAGAAGGAAATATGAAAATCCAGCTATCTTCTATAAAGCCAGACATTCAGGGATTTGCAGAAATGTCAAACAATGCCACCCTTTTCACTATGGATAGACATAACTCAAACAAAAGCTTTTTCAGTTTTTAAGATTTTTATGAGTTTTAGAGGTTTAAGATCAAAAAGTTTCAGAACCATTGGATTAAAGGATAAATATTATTTTCAATTAAACTTCTTCCCAAAGACTCCTTCAAGAAACTTTAGTTCCTTGCTGGCTTTTGACACCTGGACTCTGGGCAGAAAATACAGTGAATGTGAACTGGAAATCAGGCCCTTGAGGGGTAATATGATTAGTATGGTTTAAACTAATTTGTACAACTTTGGCCAAAAGTTCACTTCAGGATCAAATGCATTTGTTATCTACATTGATGAAATTAATCAGAAATTGACCAGGTCTGTTCATTGCTTTATAGTTTATAGTCATGTAAAGCCACTAGAATTCTATGTGCTGAGAGGTATCTCTCTTACTGACACAGCACATTCAGTATCTGTCAGGGTTTCTGGTGGCAAGAAACAGAAGGTGACTCTGGATGATTGGGCAAAGAAAGGTTTCTAAAAAGAATATTGGGCAATCTCAGAATTATTAGGAGTAATAGAGAGCTAGATATGAAGCTAAGATTCCAGGAACAATGGGAGCCTCCACTCCATAGAACTAGACTGATGGGAGGAACATTGCCTCAGGTGTTGTCCTATCAAGCACTAGCAGAAACCACCACTGTTGCTGTGCCAAGATCTCAACATTGCAAGCACTGTCGTTGCCAAAAGTCAGAATTCTTGCCATCATTCATGCCAGCAAAGTAGGTCCCCTGGAAAGCTTTTACTTGAGTTTGTTCTCTTCAGAACAAAAGTCTTACAGGAATGTGTCTGACTGCCAGAACTCTGGACACACACCTTCATCCAAGCTGCAAGGGAGGCTGAGACTTGATCGAGTCATCTAGACTTTGCCTTAGAGAGAAGAATGCATAGTGCTAAAACTGTCACAAACACAGAAAGGTCATTTAACAGGATCTGAGAAGTCAGAAAATAGAATAGATTCCTGCAACATGTAGTGTAAGGAGTCACAGAGATGCAGTTACAGAGAAAGTCTCAGGGTCAGGTAGATCTTGTGTTGAGTCCTGGCTCTGTGCTATGACCATCTGTGAGACGTGAAGCAAGTCATTTAAGCTCTTAAATCATCAGTGATAATCACCTGCCTTTTTGGGTAGATAGGAGGATTAAGTTAGTTTCCCAGATGCAGTAACATGTAATATCATATTGTGTGTTCCTAGTAGGAACCCAATGAATGTTGGGCATGAATACTCCCAATTTTCAGACTCTGTTATAAATGCTTTCTCTCTAAAAGCATAAGTGGGGAGCTGGAGCTCAGAAGGACAAGTGTATTGTCCCAAATTTGAGCAATACCTAATATCAGAATGTACTTCTAAACTCACTGACCTGGGTTCAGCTCCCCTCCCAGCTCCTAGACCTCTGTACCTCATGTGACCAAAGGCAGCAGAGAAGGACATGTAAAGAAGCAATAAAAAAGTACTTTAACATTGGCTGGTTATTTTAGGGTGGGAAGATTTGATTTACATTTCCACCAGCAGTGTAGAAGTGTTCCCTTTTCTCCACATCCACACCAACATCTCTGGTCTTGGGATTTTGTGATATGGGCTAATCTAACTGGAGTTAGATGATATCTCAAAGTAGTTTTGATTTGCATTTCTCTGATGATTAAAGATGATGAGCATTTTTTCATATGCCTGTAGGCCGTGCACCTGTCTTCTGCAGAGAAGTTTCTCTTCAAGTCCCTTGCCTAGCCTGTGATGGGATCACTTGTTCTTTTCTTGCTTATACATTTGAGTTCTCTGTGGATTATGGTTATTAAACCTTTGTTGGAGACATAACCTGCAAATATCTTCTCCCATTCTGAGGGCTGTGTGGTTGCTTTACTTACTGTGTTCCTGGCTGTGCAGAAGTTTTTAGTTTGATCAGGTCCCAGTAGTGTATTTTTGAAGCTCCTTCAATTGCCCGGGGGGTCCTCTTCATAAAATACTCGCCCAGACCGATTTCTTCAAGGTTTTTCCAGGCCCTCTCTTCTAGTATTTTTATAGTTTCATGTCTTAAGTTTAAACCTTTAATCCAGTGAGAGTCTATCTTAGTTAATAGTGAAAGGTGTGGGTCCAGATTCAGTCTTCTACAGGTTGCCTGCCAGTTCACCCAGCACCATTTATTGAATAGGAAATCTTTTCCCCACTGAATGTTTTTAATTGGCTTGTCAAAGATTAAATAATGGTAAGTAGCTGGATTAATCTCTTGGTTCTCTATTCTGTTCCAGATATCTACTTCTCTGCTTTTGTGCCAGTACCATGCTGTTTTGATAACTATTGATTTGTAGTATAGTCTGAGATCTGGTAGCTTGATTCCTCCTGCTTTGTTTTTATTTCTGAGTAATGTCTTGGCTATTCGAGGTTTTTCTGATTCCAGATAAGACGAAGTATTGTTTTTTCAAGATCCTTAAAGTATGACAGTGGACCTTTAATAGGGATTGCATTAAAATTGTATATTGCTTTGGGTAGTATGGACATTTTAACAATGTTGATTCTTCCCACCCATAAGCATTGTATGTTTTTCCAATTGTTAACATTTTCAGCTATTTCTTTCATAGAGTTTCATAGTTATCTTTATAGAGATATTTCACGTCCTTTGTTAGATAAACTCCCAAATATTTCATCTTTTTTGGCACTACTGTGAATGGGATGGAGTTCTTAACTGTTTTCTCAACTTGACTATTGGTGGTATATATAAAGGCTACCAATTTATGAATGTTGATTTTGTAACCTGAGATGCTGCTGTATTCCTTGATCACTTCTATGAGTTTTGTAGTAGAATCCCTAGTGTTTTCCAGGTATACACTCATATCATCTGTGAAGAGTGAAAGTTTGATCTCTTCTGACCCTTGATCACCTTTTCTTCCCTAATTGAGATGGCTAAAACTTCCATTAAAATGTTAAAGAGCAGTGGAGACAATGGACAACCTTGCCTGGTTCCTGATCTAAGTGGAAATGATTTCAATTTAACTCCATTCAATACGATATTGGCTGTGGGTTTGCTATAGATGGCCTCTATTAGTTTAAGAAATGTCCCTTTGAGGCGGAGCAAGATGGCGGCCGAGTAACAGCTTCCTTGCATCTGGGCACTGTGAGTCTGGGGAGATAGGACTCCAGGCATTTCTGGCTGGTGGGATCTGCCTATCATCACCCCTGAGAGGATACAGGGAGTCAGCGAGAGACTTCTGGACCCCAAGAGGAGGACTAAAACAGTGGAAAACCGGCAAGTGGTCGCGTGTGTTCAATCCGTCTAAACCCGCCCACAACTGTAAGTTCAGTAGCAGCGAGACTGCAAACCAGAAAGACCTTACCTGTGAACTGTTTTGGTGTCTTTGGACTTGGCACTCAGTTGAACTGCCTTGGGGAGAGCTGAGCGGGAGTGCAGAGAACTTTGGCCGTTGTCTAGGGCCCCAGTCTGAGCCGCTGAGCCAGACGGAGCTTATAGTGTTTGGCTGTGGGTCACAGGGAGCCATTGTGAGCGATCTGCCCCGGCAAGCGCTGCCCTCAGGGTCGCAGAACTAGAATTGGGTGGGAGCTGGTAACCCAGCGACCAAGTAGCCTAAGGGCAGGGCCTGAGTGGACTTGCAGCCCTAAACCTCAGGGGCAGAGGGAGACCAGTTTTGGCACACTGGGTAAGTGGATAGCCACTTCAGCAGTGATTCCAGTGACAAGCACTCTCCTGGGAAAGATTCTGCTCAGCAAGTGAACAAGTTCAAAGTGCCTTTTAAGTGGGCTGAAGAGAGATTTAGGGTGTCTACCTGCTGGGGTTTGAGAAATCAGCAGCCTCCAGTCGTATCAGAACTGTGATTAACATCTCATACCCCAGAAGACCACGTGTTGCCCAGACATTATTCAATAACATATACATACTGCTTTGTTTTTGGTTGTGTTTTTTTTTTTTTTTTTGGTTTGGTTCTTTTTTTTTGATTATTTTGATGTTGCTGATGTTGTCTTGTTTTTTAACTTCAACCTTTTCCATACGGATCCTTTTTCTTTCTCAATTTTCCTAGTTTAATTATAGTTTCCCATTGCTACCTTTTTCAATAATTAGAACTTCATTTTTGCTAGTGTTTCTACCGCTATTACTTGGTTTTCCACCAAATTTTATCCTGTAAAGTTTTCTGTTTGCTTGTTTTGGTTTGATTTATAGCATTTTTGTCTTTCCTCTCTACTGGGTGGAGGTGGGGTACTGTGTCTGATCAGGTTAGCAAAGAGCTGCTGACCTCAAGGGAACCACCCAACTGGGCACCCCCAGAAGGTGGGGTTTTTTTAAGGTTGTGTAAAAGTACCCTACTGTACACACATATAGCTCTGTCTCCCTCTTTCTATGCCTCTCTTCTTTTTGTCAATATTCCTTTTACCCACCCTCTCTCCTTTTTTATTTTTCTTTGTTTTTCTTATCACTTGGTCCTCCTTTCTTTCATCCCTTTTTTGCTCTTCAACCTTCTCACCCTTCTGGTCCTGTAACCCTTAGTCCACAGGCATGAGAAATTAAAGAGAAAGAGGAAGTGAAAGGAAAATTAGGATAAGGAAACAGATGAAAGAAATCACTCATGAGGAAGAATCAGCAGAAAACTCCAGGCAACATGAAGAACCAGTACAGAACAACACCGCCAAGGGACCATGAGGCAGTTACTGCAGATGATTACACCTATAAAGAAATGTTAGGAATGACAGAAAGGGAATTTAGAATACACATGTTGAAAACAATGAAAGAAATGATGGAAACAATGAAGGAAACTGCTAATAAAGTGGAAAATAACCAAAAGGAAATCCAAAAACAGAATCAAATCAGAGATGAACGATATGAAGAATATGAAAAGGATATAGCAGAGCTGAAGGAACTGAAACAGTCAATTAAGGAACTTAAAGATGCAATGGAAAGTATCAGCAACAGGTTAGACCATGCAGAAGAAAGAATTTCAGAGGTAGAAGACAAAGTTCTTGAGATAACTCAGATAGTAAAAGAGGCAGAAAAGAAGAGAGAGAAAGCAGAAGGTTCACTGTCAGAATTATGGGACTTTATGAAGCGTTCCAACATACGAGTTATACGAATCCCAGAAGAGGAAGAAGAATGCCCCAGAGGAATGGAAGCCATACTAGAGAATATTATAAAAGAAAATTTCCCAAATATACCAAAGATTCTGACACACTGCTTTCAGAGGGATATCAGACCCCAGGTTGCCTCAACTCTAACCGAGCTTCTCCAAGACACATTGTGATGAACCTGTCCAAAGTCAAGACAAAAGAAAAGATTCTGCAAGCTGCCAGGAGTAAGCGCCAGTTGACCTACAAGGGCAAATCCATCAGAGTGACCACAGACTTCTCTAATGAAACTTTCCAAGCAAGAACACAATGGTCATCTACCTTTAATCTACTTAAACAGAACAATTTCCAGCCCAGAATTCTGTACCCTGCTAAGCTAAGCTTCAGAATTCACAGAGAAATCAAATCATTTACGGATATACAAATATTGAGGAAATTCGCCACAACAAGAACAGCTCTACAGGAAATACTTCAACCTGTTCTGCACACTGACCACCACAATGGATCAGCAGCAAAGTAAGGACTCAGAAATTAAAGGACAGAACCTAACCTCCACACTGATGCAAAAGATAAAACTAAGCAATGGACTCTCACGAAATAAGACGAATAGAATACTACCACACTTATCAATTATCTCAACAAATGTTAATGGCTTGAATTCCCCACTGAAGAGACATAGATTGGTTGACTGGATTAAAAAACAGCAGACATCCGTTTCCTGTCTGCAAGAAACACACCTGGCTTCAAAAGACAAATTAAAGCTCTGAGACAAGGGTTGGAAGACAATTTTTCAGGCAAATGGAATTCAGAAGAAAAGAGGAGTTGCAATCTTATTTTCATATACATGTGAATTTAAAGCAACTAAAGTCAAAAAAGACAAAGATGGTCACTTTATATTGGTCAAGGGAAAAATACAACAAGAAGATGTTTCAATTCTAAATATTTATGCACCCAATTTAAATGCTCCCAGATTCTTGAAACAGACCGTACTCAGTCTGAGCAATATGATATCTGATAATACCATAATAACAGGGGACTTTAACACTCCTCTTACAGAGCTGGACAGATCCTCTAAACAGAAATTTAACAAAGATATAAGAGATTTAAACGAGACTCTAGAACAATTGTGCTTGACAGACGAATATAGAACACTCCACCCCAAAGATAAAGAATATACATTCTTCTCATCACCACATGGAACATTCTCCAAAATTGATCATATCCTGGGACACAAAACAAATATCAACAGAATCAAAAGAATTGAAATTTTACCTTGTATCTTCTCAGAGCATAAGGCACAAAAGGTGGAACTCAACTCTAACAAAAGTGCTCGACCCCACCAAAAGGCATGTAAATTAAACAATCTTCTGTTGAATAACAGATGGGTGCAGAAAGAAATAAAACAGGAAATCATTAACTTCCTTGAGCATAACAACAATGAAGACACAAGCTACCAAAACTTGTGGGATACTGCAAGAGCAGTTTTGAGAGGAAAATTCATCGCTTTAGATGCCTACATTCGAAAAACAGAAAGAGAGCGCATCAACAATGTCACAAGCCATCTTATGGAATTGGAAAAAGAAGAACAATCTAAGCCTAAACTCAGTAGAAGAAAAGAAATATCCAAAATCAAATCAGAGATCAATGAAATTGAAAACAAAAGAATCATTCAGAAAATTAATGAAACAAGGAGTTGGTTTTTTGAAAAAATAAATAAAATAGATAAACCATTGGCCAGACTAAGGAGGAATAGAAAAGTAAAATCTCTAGTAACCTCAATCAGAAATGATAAAGGGGAAATAACAACTGATCCCACAGAGATACAAGAGGTCATCTGTGAATACTACCAGAAACTCTATGCCCAGAATTTGACAATGTGAAGGAAATGGATCAATATTTGGAATCACACCCTCTCCCTAGACTCAGCCAGGAAGAAATAGAGCTCCTGAACAGACCAATTTCAAGCACTGAGATCAAAGAAACAATAAAAAATTTTCCAACCAAAAAATGTGCTGGTCCAGATGGCTTCACTCCAGAATTCTATCAATCCTTCAAGGAAGAGCTTATTCCTGTACTGAAGAAATTATTCCAAAAAATTGAGGAAGAAGGAATCTTCCCCAACACATTCTATGAAGCAAACATCACCCTGATACCAAAACCAGGAAAAGACCTGAACAAAAAGGAGAATTTCAGACCAATCTCACTCATGAACATAGATGCAAAAATTCTCAACAAAATCCTAGCCAATAGATTACAGCTTATCATCAAAAAAGTCATTCATCATGATCAAGAAGGCTTCATCCCAGGGATGCAAGTCTTGTTTAACATACGCAAGTCCATAAACGTTATCCACCATATTAACAAGGGCAAAAATAAAGATCACATGATCCTCTCAATAGATGCAGAAAAAGCATTTGATAAAATCCAGCATCCTTTTCTAATTAGAACACTGAAAAGTATAGGCATAGGTGGCACATTTCTAAAACTGATTGAAGCTATCTATGACAAACCCACAGCCAATATTTTACTGAATGGAGTAAAACTGAAAGCTTTTCCTCTTAGTACTGGAACCAGACAAGGTTGTCCTCTGTCACCTTTACTATTCAATGTAGTGCTAGAAGTTCTAGCCAATACAATTAGGCAAGACAAGGAAATAAAGGGAATCCAAATGGGAGCAGAGGAGGTCAAACTCTCCCTCTTTGCTGACGACATGATCTTATACTTAGAGAACCCCAAAGACTAAACCAGAAGACTCCCAGAAGTCATCAAAAAATTCAGTCATGTTTCAGGATATAAAATCAATGTCCACAAGTCAGTAGCCTTTGTGTACACCAATAACAGTCAAGATGAGAAGCTAATTAAGGACACAACTCCCTTCAGCGTAGTTTCAAAGAAAATGAAATACCTAGGAATATACCTAACAAAGGAGGCGAAGGACCTGTATAAAGAAAACTATGAAATCCTCAGAAAAGAAATAGCAGAGGATACTAACAAATGGAAGAACATACCATGCTCATGGATAGGAAGAATCAACATTGTTCAAATGTCTATACCTCCCAAAGCAATCTACCTATTCAATGCCATTCCTATCAAAATACCAACATCGTACTTTGAAGATTTGGAAAAAATGATTCTTTGTATTGTGTGGAACCGGAAAAAACCCTGTATAGCTAAGGCAGTTCTTAGTAACAACTATAAAACTGGGGGCATCAGCATACCAGATTTTAGTCTGTACTACAAAGCCATAGTGCTCAAGACAGCATGGTACTGGCACAAAAACAGAGACATAGACACTTGGAATTGAATTGAAAACCAAGAAATGAAAATAACATCTTACAACCACCTAATCTTCCATAAACCAAACAAGAACATACCTTGGGGGAAAGACTCCCTATTCAATAAATGGTGTTGGGAGAAATTGATGTCTACATGTAAAAGACTGAAACTGGAACCACACCTTTCCCCACTCACAAAAATTGATTCAATATGGATAAAGGACTTAAATTTCAGGCATGAAACAGTAATAATCCTCAAAGAAAGCATAGGTAAAGCACTGGAAGATATTGGCCTGGGGAAAGACTTCATGAAGAAGACTGCCATGGCAATTGCAACAACAACAAAAATAAACAAATGGGACTTCATTAAACTGAAAAGCTTCTGTACAGCTAAGGAGACATTAAACAAAGCAAAGAGACAACATACACAACGGGAAAGGATATTTGCATATTTTCAATCAGACAAAAGCTTGATAACTAGGATCTATAGAGAATCAAATTAATCCACATGAAAAAAGCCAACAATCCCATAGATCAATGGGCAAGAGACATGAATAGAACTTTCTCTAAAGATGACAGACGAATGGCTAACAAACACATGAAAAAATGTTCATCATCTCTATATATTAGAGAAATGCAAAGCAAAACATCCCTGAGATATCATCTAACCCCAGTGAGAATGGCCCACATCACAAAATCTCATAACTGTAGATGCCGGCGTGGATTGGAGAGAAGGGAACACTTTTACACTGCTGGTGGGACTGCAAACTAGTACAACCTTTCTGGAAGGAAGTATGGAGAAATCTCAAAGCACTCAACCTAGACCTCCCATTCGATCCTCCAAGCCCATTACTGGGCATCTACCCAGAAGGAAAAAAATCCTTTTATCATAAGGACACTTGTACTAGACTGTTTATTGCAGCTCAATTTACAATCGCCAAAATGTGGAAACAGCCTAAATGCACACCAACCCAGGCATGGATTAACAGGCTGTGGTATATGTATGACATGGAATACTATTCAGCCATTAAAAAAAATGGAGACTTTACATCCTTCGTATTAACCTGGATGGATGTGGAAGACATTATTCTTAGTAAAGCATCACAAGAATTGAGAAGCATGAATCCTATGTTCTCAATTTTGATATGAGGACAATTAATGACAATTATGGTTATGGGGGGGAACAGAAAGAGGGAAGGAGGGAGGTGGGTGGGGCCTTGGTGTGTGTCACACTTTATGGGGGCAAGACATGATTGCAAGAGGGACTTTACCTAACAATTGTAATCAGTGTAACCTGGCTTATTGTACCCTCAATGAATCTCCAAGAATTAAAAAAAAAAAAATGAAGACTTTACATCTTTCGTATTAACGTGGATGGAAGTGGAAGACATTATTCTTAGTAAAGCATCACAAGAATGGAGAAGCATGAATCCTATGTACTCAATTTTGATATGAGGACAATTAATGACAATTAAGGTTATGGGTGGGGAAGCAGAAAGAGTGACGGAGGGAGGTGGGTGGGGCCTTGGTGTGTGTCACACTTTATGGGTGCAAGACATGATTGCAAGAGGGACTTCACCTAACAATTGCAATCAGTGTAACCTGGCTTATTGTAGCCTCAATGAATCCCCAACAATAAAAAAAAAAAAAAGAAATGTCTCTTCTGTACCATTTTTTTAAAGTGTTCTAATCAGGAAGGGATGCTGTATATTATCAAAAGCTTTTTCTGCATCAGTTGAGAGAATCATATGGTCTTTTTTTAAATTTGTTTATGTGCTGAATTATACTTATAGATTTACATATATTGAACCAGCCTTGAGACCCTGGGATAAAACCCACTTGGGCAGGGTGTATAATTTGTTTGATGTGTTGCTGAATTCTGTTTGTTAGAATCTTGTTGAATATTTTTGCATCTATATTCATAAGTGATATCGGTCTATAATTTTCTTTTCTTGTTGGGTCTTTTCCTGGTTTGGTGATCAGGGTGATGTTTGCTTCATAGAATGTGTTGGGTAGTCTTGCTTCTTTTTCTACCTTTGGAACAGGTTGAGTAATACAGGTAATAATTCCTCATTAAAGGTTTGGTAGAATTGTGATGTGAAACCATCTGCACCCGGGCTTTTCTTTTTAGGGAGGTTTTGTATGGTTGATGCTGTTTCAGAACTTGATATGGTCCTGTTTAACACTGCCTTTGTGGTATCACAGAGGTTCTGATAATTTGTGTCTTTATTGTCATTTTTTTCCAAAAATTTGGCAATTTCCTTCTTAATATCGTCTCTGACTGAGCTATCATTTGGCATAAGGTTATTTAACTTCCTGTTTTTGTATGAGTACGCAGATTCCTGTTGTTACTGAGTTGAACCTTTTTTCCATGGTGATCCGAGGAAATACTAGGAATAGTTTCTATTCCTTGATATTTACTGAGATTAGAGTTGTGACCTAAGATGTGATCAATTTTGGAGTATGTTCCATGGGCTGATGAGAAGTATGTATATTCCGTTTTGTTGGGATGAAATGTTCTGTAGCTAACTGCTAAATCCAAATGTTTGATGGTTAGGTTTAAATCTAAAATTTCTTTGCTCAGCTTCTTATTGGAGGATCTATCCAACACTGCCAAAGGAGTAGTGAAATCTCTGACTATTATGGAGCTGGAGGAAATCAAGTTGCTTATGTCTGTTAGAGTTTCTCTTATAAATTGAGGTGCATTCTGATTGCGTGCATAAATATAAATAATTGAAATCTCATCATATTGAGTATTGCCCTTAACACATATGAAGTGACCATTCTTATCCTTCCTTAATTTTGTTGGTTTAAATCCTATTGCGTCTCAAAATAGAATTGCAACACCTGCTTTTTTCTGATTACCATTTTCCTGAAATATGGACGACCATCCTTTCACCCTGAGTCTGTATTTATCTTTTAAGGTAAGATGTGACTCTTGTGCAGCAAATATCTGGCCTCAGTTTTTGTATCCAGTCAGGTAACCTGTGCCTCTTTGGAGAACAGTTTAAGCCATTCACATTAATGAAGAATATTGATAGGTCTGGTAAAATTTTGGGTATTGAGTTTTTTGAAAGTCCAGTGGATATTTTTAATCCTTTTGACACTATTGAAGTTGGAGTTTGATCAAAAGCTTCTGAGTGAGTTTATTTTTGTGGTAGAGGATTGGGCTGATCATTATGGATGATAGGTCTGAGACTATCCTGAAGAGCTGGTTTGGTTATGACAAATTTCTTCAACATATGAATGTTATTAAAGTATTTAATTTCTCCATCATAAATGAAACTCAGTTTAGCTGGATACAGGATCCGGTGTTGAAAGTTGTTTTGCTTTAGGAGATTAAAAGTTGATGACCACCCTCTTCTGGCTTGAAATTTTTCAGCAGAGAGATCTGCATTCATTCTCTTATTCTTTGTAGGTATAGGATTTCTTACATCTGGCTGTATTCAGAATTTTCTCCTTCATATTAACTTTAGTGAAGTTAATTATGATATGCCTGGGGGATGTCTTATTCGGATTGAGTCATGCTGGGGTTCTGAAACTGTCCCCTATATGAATTTCAGAATCTCTTGGCATGTCTGGAAAATTCTCTTTCATAATTTCATGGAGAAGGGCCTCTGTGCCTTGCAAGGCCACTTCATCACTTTCAGGGATTCCAGTGAGGTGGATATTAGCCTTCTTTGAATTATCCTAAAGCTCTCTGAGAGAATGTTCCATTTTAGCTCTCCATTTCTTTTCCTCTTTGAGAGTTTGGGAGCATTCAAAGGCTTTGTCTTCAATGTCAGAAATCCTTTCTTCTGCTTGCTCCACTCTGTTACTGAGGGATTCTACTGTATTTTTCATATCTTCGAGGGCTGTCAATTCTTACTTCAGTGTGCCAAATTTTTTGGTGGTTTTGTCTTTAATTAGTTAAATTCTTGAGACAACTTTTGAATTTCTCCTCAAAGTTCTAATTCTGACTTTTGAATTGCTCCTTGAATTTCTAATTCCAAATTTTCCTTCATTGTATAAATCTTGTTTGCAATCCAAATTCTGACTTCGATTACTGACATCTTGGCCAGCTGTTTATGAATGGGATCTTCAGTTACATGTGCCATATCTTTCTTGGGTGGGTTGATTTATTCTGGCTATTTATGTTACCAGAGTTTTCCCACTGTCCACCCCATGATTATTTTACACCATTTGATTTTTCCCCTCAAACTTTGTCAAGGACCCTTACAGTGCTATGGCCGGAGAAACTGGGGACCTGTTTTGTGTGGTGGGGCTAAGTCATTCTGTTTTGTTTGCAGCTGGTCTCTGTCTGACCCTAGTGAAACAGTTACTCTGGGTTGAAGTCTCAGCTGTGGAGAAATACCAGCAATTATGTCACTCCACCCCACACAAGCAACAACTGGGAAAGGAAAATCAAACCTTCCTACAACCACACACCCAGGGCACCACTTGTATATCCTTGGGCTATTGGCTCAGTTCAAAAGCTCTAAATCAATTGTCTCAATCAGTACCTGTCTCATGTGGGAGAGTTTAAAAGTCTCTGGCAGCTGGATCACAGGGGTCTGGTGACAACTCAGGTATGACTTGCTCTGGTGGTTCATGGAGTCAGGAGAACCCACCAGCAAATAGATCAATCTGGGAAGGTTGATGCATCCTTCCCCACCTTGCACCTCTGTCACACCCAGTAAATGATAACCCTGCAGGCCTGTGACCCAGTTGCCTCTAGTGAACAGATACTCCAGGGGTTTGCACCTGCCTGAATCACAAGGAAATCTATATGTGTTCTGCAGGCCGCTGTGCTCTGCCTCTATCCAGCAGGGGGAGGTGAGGCTTGACAACTTGGGGCACTTGATGGACGCTGAGGTGTGTTCACTCAGTTCCACCCCCGCCACTGATTGATGTTATTGAGAGAACAGAACAGAACAACTTTGTGGGAATTTGTTTCTGTCCCTGCTAAATTCCCTTGCAGTGGAGAAGCTGTTTTGAGTTCCCAGAGCCTGCACCACATGCCCTGTCTTTGCTCTTGCAGGTTTGTATTCGGTTAGCTGTCAGTTCTAGCCTCCTGCTTTCCTTTGTCTACAGGCCAATGATCGCCTGGGTGCGTCTTAGGCTCAGTAAAGTTGTCCTCTGGGTCAGCCCCACCCTGGGAATTTCCCAGCTCTGCACATGCGTTTTCTAGTCCCCACGCTCCACGCAGGTTGGTACCACCGCACGTAAATCTTTTACTCATGGGGCCTGAGTTTCTGTACCATATATATTCTGCAGTCGTTGCCACCTGAGGTGCCTGGCCTCCTCTGGTCACCCAGGGAGACAGGGTTGTGGCTTCAGTATATCTGGGAGTGAACCCTATTTTTGCCAAAAACGGTTGCTGCTCTGTGCTTTAGGGCACCACCACTCTGGTGTGGTTCCCTTTGAGCCGACCGTCCTCTCCTCACTCACGTGGTGCACAATCAGCACTGACCAGCTCCAGTCTAGGCCCTGTCCACACCCATCAGGAAATCACCCATGAATTTCGACTCCTGGTGACAGGCCTCCAGATGTCAGAGTGAGAGTGGAGGGGAGTTCTGGGAGCTCAGAATTGCAGGTAGAGAATATATACAGTTTTATACAGTTTTATGCCTGGGGGGAGTATGCTGTGGCACCCTAGTAGGGGAGGTAGGTCCAGTTTTTAGAGGGTGTCTCCCATGGAGTGTAGTGGGAGGATCTTTAAACTCTGCTCATTTGTTTGTGGGGCACTTCGAGCCATTCTCATTGGGGAGGGGACTCCTGTCTGCTTGGTGATGAATTTTGTACCTTTTGTTTGTATCCTTGGGATCACAGCTCGCCTCAGCGTGGTTGATGTGTGTTCTTCAACCTTCTCTCTTGGTGCAGCTCTAATCCACCAGTTTACTTGCTAAATTTCTTTTCTTTAACTCTTTCTGGATGGGAGCCTCTGTGGAAAGCTGGCTTCAGTCAGCCATCTTGTCTCTGCCCCCCCCCCCCCGCACCTATCTTCTTCAGAGAAGTTTCTCTTCAAGTACCTTGCCCAGCCTGCAATGTGATCACTTGTTCCTTTCTTGGTTATACATGTGAGTTCTCTGTAGATTCTCGTTATTAAACCTTTGTTGGAGACATAACCTGCAGGTATCTTCTCCCATTCTGAGGACTGTTTGCTAGCTTTACTTACTGTGTTCCTGGCTGTGCAGAAGCTTTTTAGTTTGATCAGGTCACAGTAGTGTATTTTTGAAGCTGCTTCAATTGCCCGGGGTTCCTCATTATAAAATACTCACCCAGACTAATTTCTTCATAAGTTTTCTCTGCACTCTCTTCTAGTATTTTTATAGTTTCATGTATTTTGTTTAAATCTTTAATCCAGTGACAGTCTATCTTAGTTAATGGTAAAATGTGTGGTTCCAGTTTCAGTCTTCTACAGGTTGCCAGCAAGTTCTCTTAGCACCATTTGTTAAATAGGGAATCTTTTCCCCACAGAATGTTTTTAATTGGCTTGTCAAAGATTGAATAATGGTAAGTAGGTGGGTTAATCTCCTGGTTGTTTATTTTGTTTCATACATCTACCTCTCTGTTTTTGTGCCAGTACCATGCTGTTTTCATCACTATCGATTTATAGTACAGTCTGAGGTCTGGTAGTGTGATTCCTCCTGCCTCGTTTTTATTTCTGAGTAGTGTCTTGGCTATTCGAGGTTTTTTCTGATTCCATATAAAATGAAGTATTATTTTTTCAAGATCTTTAAAGTATGACAGTGGAGCTTTAATAGGTATTGCATTGAAATTATATATTGCTTTGGGTAGTATGGGCATTTTAACAATGTTGATTCTTCGCAGCCATGAGCATGGTATGTTTTTCCATTTGTTAACATTTTCAGCTATTTCTTTTCTTAGAGTTTCATAGTTCTCTTTATAGAGATTTTCACGTCTTTTGTTAGATAAACTCCCAAATATTTAATCTTCTTTGGCACTACTGTGAATGGAATAGAGGCCTTAACTGTTTTTTAAGCTTGACTATTGTTGGTATATATAAAGGCAGGCTACCGATTTATGAATGTTGATTTTGTAACCTGAGACACTGCTGTATTCCTTGATCACTTCTAAGAGTTTTGTAGTAGAATCCGTCGTGTTTTCCAGATATTCGATCACAGCATCTGTGAAGAGCAAAATTTTGATCTCTTCTGACCTTATATGGATATCCTTGATCGTCTTTTCTTCCCTAATTGAAATGGCTAAAACTTCCATTACAATGTTAAAGAGCAGTGGAGACAATGGGCAACCATGTCTGGTTACTGATCTGGGTGGAAATTATTTCAATTTAACTCCATTCAATATGATATTGACTGTTGGTTTGCTGTAGATGCCCTCTATCAGTTGAAGAAATGTCCCTTCTATACCAATTTTCTTAAGTGTTCTGATCATGAAGCAATGCCTGATAATATCAAAAGCCTTTTCTGCATCAATTGAGAGAATCATATGGTCTTCGTTTTTTAATTTGTTTATGTGCTTAATTAACTTATAGATTTATGTATATTGAACCAGCCTTGAGACCCAGGGATAAAACCAATTATGTCGTGATGTATAATATGTTTGATGTGTTGCTGGATTCTGTTTTTTAGGATCTTTCTGAATATTTTTTGCATCTAACCCTTGCCCAAGTTCTCCCAAGGTAGTTCAACTGAGTGCCAACTCCAAAAAAATCAAAACAGCTCACAGGTAAGGCCTTTCCAGTTTGTAATTTCACTGCTGCTGTACTTACAGCTACTGGTGGGATTAGACTAAATGAACACATGCAACTACTTAGCAGTACTCCACTACTTTTGTCCTCCTCATGGGGTTCAGAAGTCTCTTGCTGACTCCCTGTGTCCTCAGAGGGATCCCACTAGCCAGAGATGCCCGAGGTCTTGTCTCCCCAGATTCATGGTGCCTAGTTGCAAGGAAGCTGTTACTTGGCTGCCATCTTGTACAATCTCCCTATGTGAGCATTTTTTTTTTTTACCTAACATATATATTTTTTTTATTGTTGGGGATTCATTGAGGGTACAATAAGCCAGGTTACACTGATTGCAATTGTTAGGTAAAGTCCCACTTGCAATCATGTCTTGCCCCCCATAAAGTGTGACACACACCAAGGCCCCACCCCCTCCCTCCGTCCCTCTTTCTGCTTTTCCTCCCCCTCATAACCTTAATTGTCATTAATTATCCTCATATCAAAATTGGGTACATAGGATTCATTTGCTCCATTCTTCTGATGCTTTACTAAGAATAATGTCTTCCAAGTCCATCCAGGTTAATACGAAGGATGTAAAGTCTCCATTTTTTTTAATGGCTGAATAGTATTCCATGGTATACATATACCACAGCTTGTTAATCCATTCCTGGGTTGGTGGGCATTTAGGCTGTTTCCACATTTTGGCGATTGTAAATTGAGCTGCAATGAACAGTCTAGTACAAGTGTCCTTATGATAAAAGGATTTCTTTCCTTCTGGGTAGATGCCCAGTAATGGGATTGCAGGATCAAATGGGAGGTCTAGGTTGAGTGCTTTGAGGTTTCTCCATACTTCCTTCCAAAAAGGTTGTACTAGTTTGCAGTCCCACCAGCAGTGTAAAAGTGTTCCCTTCTCTCCACATCCATGCCAGCATCTGCAGTTTTGAGATTTTGAGATGTGGGCCATTCTCACTGGGGTTAGATGATATCTCAGGGTTGTTTATTTCATTTCTCTAATATATAGAGATGATGAACATTTTTTCATGTGTTTGTTAGCTTTTCGTCTGTCATCTTTAGAGAAGGTTCTATTCATGTCTCTTGCCCATTGATATATGGGATTGTTGGCTTTTTTCATGTGGATTAATTTGAGTTCTCTATAGATCCTAGTTATCAAGCTTTTGTCTGATTGAAAATATGCAAATATCCTTTCCCATTGTGTAGGTTGTCTCTTTGCTTTGGTTATTGTCTCCTTAGCTGTACAGAAGCTTTTCAGTTTAATGAAGTCCCATTTGTTTATTTTTGTTGTTGTTGCAATTGCCATGGCAGTCTTCTTCATGAAGTCTTTCCCCAGGCCAATATCTTCCAGTGTTTTTCCTATGCTTTCTTGGAGGATTTTTATTGTTTCATGCCTTAAATTTAAGTCCTTTATCCATCTTGAATCAATTTTTTTTTTTTTTTTATGGTTGGGGATTCATTGAGGGTACAATAAGTCAGTTACACTGATTGCAATTGTTAGGTAAAGTTCCTCTTGCAATCATGTCTTGCCCCCATAAAGTGTGACACACACCAAGGCCCCACCCACCTCCCTCCATCCCTCTTTCTGCTTCCCCCCCCATAAACTTAATTGTCATTAATTGTCCTCATATCAAGATTGAGTACATAGGATTCATGCTTCTCCATTTTTGTGATGCTTTACTAAGAATAATGTCTTCCATTTCCATCCAGGTTAATACGAAGGATGTAAAGTCTCCATTTTTTTTAATAGCTGAATAGTATTCCATGGTATACATATACCACAGCTTGTTAATCCATTCCTGGGTTGGTGGGCATTTAGGCTGTTTCCACATTTTGGCAATGGTAAATTGAGCTGCCATAAACAGTCTAGTACAAGTGTCCTTATGATAAAAGGATTTTTTTCCTTCTGGGTAGATGCCCAGTAATGGGATTGCAGGATCGAATGGGAGGTCTAGGTTGAGTGCTTTAAGGTTTCTCCATACTTTCTTCCAGAAACGCTGTACTAGTTTGCAGTCCCACCAGCAGTGTAAAAGTGCTCCCTTCTCTCCACATCCACGCCAGCATCTGCAGTTTTGAGATTTTGTGATGTGGGCCATTCTCACTGGGGTTAGGTGATATCTCAGGGTTGTTTTGATTTGCATTTCTCTAATATATAGAGATGATGAACATTTTTTCATATGTTTGTTAGCCATTCGTCTGTCATCTTTTTTTTTTTTTTTCTTTTTTTTTTTTTTTCTTTTTTTATTGTTGGGGATTCATTGAGGGTACAATAAGCCAGTTACACTGATTGCAATTGCTAGGTAAAGTCCCTCTTGCAATCATGTCCTGCCCCCATAAAGTGTGACACACACTAAGGCCCCACCCCACTCCCTCCCTCTCTCTTTCTGCTTCCCCCCCACCATAACCTTAATTGTCATTAATTGTCCTCATATCAAGATTGAGTACATAGGATTCATGCTTCTCCATTCTTGTGATGCTTTACTAAGAATAATGTCTTCCACTTCCATCCAGGTTAATACGAAGGATGTAAAGTCTCCATTTTTTTTTAATGGCTGAATAGTATTCCATGGTATACATATACCACAGCTTGTTAATCCATTCCTGGGTTGGTGGGCATTTAGGCTGTTTCCACATTTTGGCGATTGTAAATTGAGCTGCAATAAACAGTCTAGTACAAGTGTCCTTATGATAAAAGGATTTTTTTCCTTCTGGGTAGATGCCCAGTAATGGGATTGCAGGGTCAAATGGGAGGTCTAGGTTGAGTGCTTTGAGGTTTCTCCATACTTCCTTCCAAAAAGGTTGTACTAGTTTGCAGTCCCACCAGCAGTGTAAAAGTGTTCCCTTCTCTCCACATCCACGCCAGCATCTGCAGTTTTGAGATTTTGTGATGTGGGCCATTCTCACTGGGGTTAGGTGATATCTCAGGGTTGTTTTGATTTGCATTTCTCTAATATATAGAGATGATGAACATTTTTTCATATGTTTGTTAGCCATTCGTCTGTCATCTTTAGAGAAAGTTCTATTCATGTCTCTTGCCCATTGATATAAGGGATTGTTGGCTTTTTTCATGTGGATTAATTTGAGTTCTCTATAGATCCTAGTTATCAAGCTTTTGTCTGATTGAAAATATGCAAATATCCTTTCCCATTGTGTAGGTTGTCTCTTTGCTTTGGTTATTGTGTCCTTAGATGTACAGAAGCTTTTCAGTTTAATGAAGTCCCATTTGTTTATTTTTGTTGTTGTTGCAATTGCCATGGCAGTCTTCTTCATGAAGTCTTTCCCCAGGCCAATATCTTCCAGTGTTTTTCCTATGCTTTCTTGGAGGATTTTTATTGTTTCATGCCTTAAGTTTAAGTCCTTTATCCATCTTGAATCAATTTTTGTGAGTGGGGAAAGGTGTGGGTCCAGTTTCAGTCTTTTACATGTAGACATCCAGTTCTCCCAACACCATTTATTGAATAGGGAGTCTTTCCCCCAAGGTAAGTTCTTGTTTGGTTTATCAAAGATTAGGTGGTTGTAAGATGTTAGTTTCATTTCTTGGTGTTCAATTCGATTCCAAGTGTCTATGTCTCTGTTTTTGTGCCAGTACCATGCTGTCTTGAGCACTATGGCTTTGTAGTACAGCCTAAAATCTGGTAGGGTGATGCCCCCAGCTTTATTTTTGTTACTAAGAACTGCCTTAGCTATACGGGGTTTTTTCCGGTTCCATACAAAACGCAGAATCATTTTTTCCAAATCTTGAAAGTACGATGTAGGTACTTTGATAGGAATGGCATTGAATAGGTAGATAGCTTTGGGAAGTATAGACATTTTAACAATGTTGATTCTTCCCATCCATGAGCATGGTATGTTCTTCCATTTGTTAATATCCTCTGCTAATTCCTTTCTGAGGATTTCATAGTTTTCTTTATAGAGGTCCTTCACCTCCTTCATTAGGTATATTCCTAGGTATTTCATTTTCTTTGAAACTATGGTGAAGGGAGTTGTGTCCTTAATTAGCTTCTCATCTTGACTGTTATTGGTGTATACAAAGGCTACTGACTTGTGGACATTGATTTTATATCCTGATACATTACTGTATTTCTGGATGACTTCTAGGAGTCTTGTGGTTGAGTCTTTGGGGTTCTCTAAGTATAAGATCATGTCGTCAGCAAAGAGGGAGAGTTTGACCTCCTCTGCTCCCATTTGGATTCCCTTTATTTCCTTGTCTTGCCTAATTGTATTGGCTAGAACTTCTAGCACTACGTTGAATAGTAAAGGTGACAGAGGACAACCTTGTCTGGTTCCAGTTCTAAGAGGAAAAGCTTTCAGTTTTACTCCATTCAGTAAAATATTGGCTGTGGGTTTGTCATAGATAGCTTCAATCAGTTTTAGAAATGTGCCACCTATGCCTATACTCTTCAGAGTTCTAATTAGAAAAGGATGCTGGATTTTATCAAATGCTTTTTCTGCATCTATTGAGAGGATCATGTGATCTTTATTTTTGCCTCTGTTAATATGGTGGATAACGTTTATAGACTTGCGTATGTTAAACCAGCCTTGCATCCCTGGGATGAAGCCTACTTGATCATGATGAATGACTTTTTTGATGATAAGCTGTAATCTATTGGCTAGGATTTTGTTGAGAATTTTTGCGTCTGTGTTCATGAGTGAGATTGGTCTGAAATTCTCCTTTTTGTTTAGGTCTTTTCCTGGTTTTGGTATCAGGGTGATGTTTGCTTCATAGAATGTGTTGGGGAAGATTCCTTCTTCCTCAGTTTTTTGGAATAATTTCTGCAATACAGGAATAAGCTCTTCCTTGAAGGTTTGATAGAATTCTGGAGTGAAGCCATCTGGACCAGGGCATTTTTTAGTTGGAAGCATTTTTATTGTTTCTTTGATCTCAGTGCTTGTAATTGGTCTGTTCAGGAGGTCTATTTCATCCTGGCTAAGTCTAGGGAGAGGGTGTGATTTCAAATATTGATCCATTTCCTTCACATTGTCAAATTTCTGGGCATAGAGTTTCTGGTAGTATTCAGAGATGATCTCTTGTATCTCTGTGGGATCAGTTGTTATTTCCCCTTTATCGTTTCTGATTGAGGTTATTAGAGATTTTACTTTTCTATTTCTAGTTAGTCTGGCTAATGGTTTATCTATTTTATTTATTTTTTCAAAAAACCAACTCCTTGTTTCATTAATTTTCTGAATGATTCTTTTGTTTTCAATTTCATTGATCTCTGATTTGATTTTGGATATTTCTTTTCTTCTACTGAGTTTAGGCTTAGATTGTTCTTCTTTTTCCAATTCCATAAGATCTCTTGTGAGATTGTTGATGTGCTCTCTTTCTGTTTTTCGAATGTAGGCATCTAAAGCGATGAATTTTCCTCTCAAAACTGCTTTTGCAGTATCCCACAGGTTTTGGTAGCTTGTGTCTTCATTGTTGTTATGCTCAAGGAAGTTAATGATTTCCTGTTTTATTTCTTCCTTCACCCATCTGTTATTCAAGAGAAGATTGTTTAATTTCCATGCCTTTGGGTGGGCTTGAGCATTTTTGTTAGAGTTGAGTTCCACCTTTAGTGCCTTATGGTCTGAAAAGATACAAGGTAAAATTTCAATTCTTTTGATTCTGTTGATATTTGTTTTGTGTCCCAGGATATGATCAATTTTGGAGAATGTTCCATGGGGTGATGAGAAGAATGTATATTCTTTATCTTTGGGATGGAGTGTTCTATATGCATCTATCAAGCATAGTTGTTTTAGGGTCTCATTTAAATCTCTTATATCTTTGTTTAATTTCTGTTTAGAGGATCTGTCCAGCTCTGTAAGAGGTGTGTTAAAGTCCCCTGTTATGATGGTATTATCAGATAACATATTGCTCAGACTGAATAAGGTGTGCTTCAAGAATCTGGGAGCATTTAAATTGGGTGCATAGATATTTAGAATGGAAATGTCTTCTTGTTGTATTTTTCCCTTGACCAATATAAAGTGACCATCTTTGTCTTTTTTGACTTTAGTTGCTTTAAATCCACATGTATCTGAAAATAAGATTGCAACTCCTCTTTTCTTCTGAATTCCGTTTGCCTGAAAAATTGTCTTCCAACCCTTGACTCAGAGCTTTAATTTGTCTTTTGAGGCCAGGTGTGTTTCTTGCAGACAGCAAATGGATGGCTTGTGTTTTTTAATCCAGTTAGCCAATCTATGTCTCTTCAGTGGGGAATTCAAGCCATTAACATTTATTGAGATAATTGATAAGTGTGGTAGTATTCTATTCGTCTTATTTTGTGAGAGTCCATTGCTTAGTTTTATCTTTTGCATCAGTGTGGAGGTTAGGTTTTGTCCTTTGATTTCTGAGTTCTTACTTTGCTGCTGATCCATTGTGGTGGTCAGTGTGCAGAACAGGTTGAAGTATTTCCTGTAGAGCTGGTCTTGTTGTGGCGAATTTCCTCAATGTTTGTATATCTGTAAATGATTTGATTTCTCCATCAATTTTGAAGCTTAGCTTAGCAGAGTACAGAATTCTGGGCTGGAAATTGTTCTGTTTAAGTAGATTAAAGGTAGATGACCATTGTCTTCTTGCTTGGAAAGTTTCATTAGAGAAGTCTGAGGTCACTCTGATGGATTTGCCCCTGTAGGTCAACTGGCGCTTACTCCTGGCAGCTTGCAGAATCTTTTCTTTTGTCTTGACTTTGGACAGGTTCATCACAATGTGTCTTTGAGAAGCTCGATTAGAGTTGAGGCGACCTGGGGTCCGATATGCCTCTGAAAGCAGTGTGTCAGACTCTTTGGTGATGTTTGGGAAATTTTCTTTTATAATATTCTCTAGTATGGCTTCCATTCCTCTGGGGCATTCTTCTTCCCCTTCTGGAATTCCTATAACTCGTATGTTGGAACGCTTCATAAAGTCCCATAATTCTGACAGTGAACGTTCTGCTTTCTCTCTCTTCTTTTCTGCCTCTTTTACTATCTGAGTTATCTCAAGAACTTTGTCTTCTACCTCTGAAATTCTTTCTTCTGCATTGTCTAACCTGTTGCTGATACTTTCCATTGTATCTTTAAGTTCCCTAATTGACCGTTTCAGTTCCTTCAGGTCTGCTATATCCTTTTTATATTCTTCATATCGTTCATCTCTTATTTGATTTTGTTTTTGGATTTCCTTTTGGTTATTTTCCACTTTATTAGCAATTTCCTTCATTGTTTCCATCATTTCTTTCATTGTTTTCAACATGTGTATTCTAAATTCCCTTTCTGTCATTCCTAACATTTTTATACTGGTGGAATCATCTGCAGTAGCTACCTCATGGTCCCTTGGTGGGGTTGTTATAGACTGGTTCTTCATGTTGCCTGGAGTTTTCTGCTGATTCTTCCTCATGAGTGATTTCTTTTATCTGTTTCCTTGCCCTAATTTTCCTTTCACTTCCTCTTGCTCTTTAAGTTCTTGTGCCTGTGGACTAAGGGTTACAGGACCAGAAGGGTGAGAAGGTTGAAGAGCAAAAAATGGGGATGAAAGAAAGGAGGACCGAGTGATAAGAAAAAAAGAAAGATAGAGAAAGGAGAGGGGGTTGGTATAAGGAATATTGACAAAAAGAAGAGAGGCACAGAAAGAGGGAGACAGGGCAATATAGGTGTACAGTAGGGTACTTTGACACAACCTTAAAAAACCCCACCTTCTGGGGGTGCCCATTTGCGTGGTTCCCTTGAGGTCAGCAGCTCTTTGCTAACCTGATCAGACACAGTACCCCACCTCCACCAAGTAGAGAGGAAAGACAAAAATGCTATAAATCAAACCAAAAGAAGCAAACAGAAAACTTTACGGGGATAAAATTGGGTGAAAAACCAAATTATATCGGTAGAAACACTAGCAAAAATGAAGTTGAAGTTATTAAAAAAGGCAGCAATTGGAAATTATAATTAAACTAGGAAAATTGAGAAAGAAAAAGGGATCTGTGTGGAAAAGATTGAAATTAAAAAAACAAAAGAACATCAGCAACGACAAAATAAAGAAGCAAAAAAAACAACCAAACCAAAAAAGAAAGAAGAAAAAAATACACAACCAAAAACAAAGCAGTTTGTATATGTTATTGAATATTGTCTGGGCAACACGTGGTCTTCTGGGGTATGAGATGTTAGTCACAGTTCTGATACGACTGGAGGCTGCTGATTTCTCAAACCCCAGCAGGTAGACACCCTAAATCTCTCTTCAGCCTACTTAAAAGGCACTTTGAACTTGTAAACTTGCTGAGCAGAAGCTTTCCCAGCTTTCTCGCTGGAATCGCTGCTGAAGTGGCTATCCACTTACTCAGTGTGCCAAAACCAGTCTCACTCTGCCCCTGAGGGTTAGGGCTGCAAGGCGGCTCAAACCCCACCCTTAGGCTACTTGGTTGCTGGGTTACCAGCTCCCACCCGTTTCTAGCTCTGCGACCCTGAGGGCGGAGCTTGCCGGGGCAGATCACTGACAATGGATCCATGTGACCCACCGCCAAACATTATTAGCTCCGTCTGGCTCAGCGGCTCAGACTGGGGCCCTAGACAACGGCCAAAGTTCTCCGCACTCCCGCTCAGGCCTTCCCCAAGGCAGTTCAACTCAGTGCCAAGTCCAAGGACATCAAAACAGTTCACAGGTAAGGCCTTTCTGGTTTGCAGTCTCGCTGCTACTGAACTTACAGTTGTGGGCGGGTTTAGACGGATTGAACACACGCGACCACTTGCCGGTTTTCCACTGTTTTAGTCCTCCTCTTGGGGTCCAGAAGTCTCTCGCTGACTCCCTGTATCTTCATAGGAGTGATGAAAGGCAGTTCCCAACAGCCAGAGATGCCTGGAGTCCTATCTCCCCAGACTCACGGTGCCCAGATGCAAGGAAGCTGTTACTCGGCTGCCATCTTGCTCCGCCTCCCATCTTGAATCAATTTTTGTGAGTGGGGAAAGGTGTGGGTCCAGTTTCAGTCTTTTACATGTAGACATCAAGTTCTCCCAACACCATTTATTGAATAGTGAGTCTTTCCAACAAGGTACGTTCTTGTTTGGTTTATGGAAGATTAGGTGGTTGTAAGATGTTAGTTTCATTTCTTGGTTTTCAATTCAATTCCAAGTGTCTATGTCTCTGTTTTTGTGCCAGTACCATGCTGTCTTGAGCACTATGGCTTTGTAGTACAGACTAAAATCTGGTATGCTGATGCCCCCAGCTTTATTGTTGTTACTACGAACTGCCTTAGCTATACGGGGTTTTTTCCGGTTCCATACAAAACGCAGAATCATTTCTTCCAAATCTTCAAAGTACGATGTTGGTATTTTGATAGGAATGGCATTCAATAGGTAGATTGCTTTGGGAAGTATAGACATTTTAACATTGTTGATTCTTCCCATCCATGAGCATGGTATGTTCTTCCATTTGTTAATATCCTCTGCTATTTCTTTTCTGAGGATTTCATAGTTTTCTTTATAGAGGTCCTTCACCTCCTTCGTTAGGTATATTCCTAGGTATTTCATTTTCTTTGAGACTATGGTGAAGGGAGTTGTGTCCTTAATTAGCTTCTCATCTTGACTGTTATTGGCGTATACCAAGGCTACTGACTTGTGGACATTGATTTTATATCCTGAAACATGACTCTATTTTTGTTGACTTCTAGGAGTATTGTGGTTGAGTCTTTGGGGTTCTCTAAGTATAAGATCATGTCGTCAGCAAAGAGGGAGAGTTTGACCTCCTCTGCTCCCATTTGGATTCCCTTTATTTCCTTGTCTTGCCTAATTGTATTGGCTAGAACTTCCAGCACTACATTGAATAGTAAAGGTGACAGAGGACAACCTTGTCTGGTTCCAGTTCTAAGAGGAAAAGCTTTCAGTTTTACTCCATTCAGTAAAATATTGGCTGTGGGTTGGTCATAGATAGCTTCAATCAGTTTTAGAAATGTGCCACCTATGCCTATACTCTTCAGAGTTCTAATTAGAAAAGGATGCTGGATTTTATCAAATGCTTTTTCTGCATCTATTGAGAGGATCATGTGATCTTTATTTTTGCCTCTGTTAATATGGTGGATAACTTTTATAGACTTGCGTATGTGAAACCAGCCTTGCATCCCTGGGATGAAGCGTACTTGATCATGATGAATGACTTTTTTGATGATAAGCTGTAATCTATTGGCTAGGATTTTGTTGAGGATTTTTGCATCTATATTCATGAGTGAGATTGGTCTGAAATTCTCCTTTTTGTTTGGGTCTTTTCCTGGTTTTGGTATCAGGGTGATGTTTGCTTCATAGAATGTGTTGGGGAAGAGTCTTTCTTCCTCAATTTTTTGGAATAATTTCTGCAGTAGAGGAATAAGCTCTTTCTTGAAGGTTTGATAGAATTCTGGAGTGAAGCCATCTGGACCAGAGCATTTTTTGGTTGGAAAATTTTTTATTGTTTCTTTGATCTCAGTGCTTGAAATTGGTCTGTTCAGGAGCTCTATTTCTTCCTGGCTAAGTCTAGGGAGAGGGTGTGATTCCAAATATTGATCCATTTCCTTCACATTGTCAAATTTCTGGGCATAGAGTTTCTGGTAGTATTCACAGATGATCTCTTGTATCTCTGTGGCATCAGTTGTTATTTCCCCTTTATCGTTTCTGATTGAGGTTATTAGAGATTTTACTTTTCTATTTCTAGTTAGTCTGGCTAATGGTTTATCTATTTTATTTATTTTTTCAAAAAACCAACTCCTTGTTTCATTAATTTTCTGAATGATTCTTTTGTTTTCAATTTCATTGATCTCTGATTTGATTTTGGATATTTCTTTTCTTCTACTGAGTTTAGGCTTAGATTGTTCTTCTTTTTCCAATTCCATAAGATCTCTTGTGAGATTGTTGATGTGCTCTCTTTCTTTTTTTCGAATGTAGGCACCTAAAGCCATGAATTTTCCTCTCAAAACTGCTTTTGCAGTATCCCACAGGTTTTGGTAGCTTGTGTCTTCATTGTTGTTATGCTCAAGGAAGTTAATGACTTCCTGTTTTATTTCTTCCTGCACCCATGTGTTATTCAACAGAAGATTGTCTAATTTCCATGCCTTTGGGTGGGGTCGAGCATTTTTGTTAGAGTTGAGTTCCACCTTTAGTGCCTTATGGTCTGAGAAGATACAAGGTAAAATTTCAATTCTTTTGATTCTGTTGATATTTGTTTTGTGTCCCAGGATATGATCAATTTTGGAGAATGTTCCATGGGGTGATGAGAAGAATGTATATTCTTTATCTTTGGGGTGGAGTGTTCTATATGCGTCTGTCAAGCACAATTGTTCTAGGGTCTCGTTTAAATCTCTTATATCTTTGTTTAATTTCTGTTTAGAGGATCTGTCCAGCTCTGTAAGAGGCCTGTTAAAGTCCCCTGTTATGATGGTATTATCAGATATCATATTGCTCTGACTGAGTAAGGTCTGTTTGAAGAATCTGGGAGCAATTAAATTGGGTGCATAGATATTTAGAATTGAAATGTCTTCTTGTTGTATTTTTCCCTTGACCAATATTAAGTGACCATCTTTGTCTTTTTTGACTTTAGTTGCTTTAAATCCACATGTATCTGAAAATAAGATTGCAACTCCTCTTTTCTTCTGAATTCCATTTGCCTGAAAAATTGTCTTCCAACCCTTGACTCAGAGCTTTAATTTGTCTTTTGAAGCCAGGTGTGTTTCTTGCAGACAGCAAATAGATCGCTTTTGTTTTTTAATCCAGTCAGCCAATCTATGTCTCTTCAGTGGGGAATTCAAGCCATTAATATTTATTGAGATAATTGATAAGTGTGGTAGTATTCTATTCGTCTTATTTTGTGAGAGTCCATTGCTTAGTTTTATCTTTTACATCAGTGTGGAGGTTAGGTTCTGTCCTTTAATTTCTGAGTTCTTACTTTGCTGCTGATCCATTGTGGTGGTCAGTGTGCAGAACAGGTTGAAGTATTTCCTGTAGAGCTGTTCTTGTTGTGGCGAATTTCCTCAATATTTGTATATCCGTAAATGATTTGATTTCTCTCTGAATTCTGAAGCTTAGCTTAGCAGGGTACAGAATTCTGGGCTGGAAATTGTTCTGTTTAAGTAGATTAAAGGTAGATGACCATTGTGTTCTTGCTTGGAAAGTTTCATTAGAGAAGTCTGTGGTCACTCTGATGGATTTGCCCCTGTAGGTCAACTGGCGCTTACTCCTGGCAGCTTGCAGAATCTTTTCTTTTGTCTTGACTTTGGACAGGTTCATCACAATGTGTCTTGGAGAAGCTCAGTTAGAGTTGAGGCGACCTGGGGTCCGATATCCCTCTGAAAGCAGTGTTTCAGAATCTTTGTGATATTTGGGAAATTTTCTTTTATAATATTCTCTAGTATGGCTTCCATTCCTCTGGGGCATTCTTCTTCCTCTTCTGGGATTCGTATAACTCGTATGTTGGAACGCTTCATAAAGTCCCATAATGCTGACAGTGATCATTCTGCTTTCTCTCTCTTCTTTTCTGCCTCTTTTACTATCTGAGTTATCTCAAGAACTTTGTCTTCTACCTCTGAAATTCTTTCTTCTGCATGGTCTAACCTGTTGCTGATACTTTCCATTGCATCTTTAGGTTCCCTAATTGACTGTTTCAGTTCCTTCAGCTCTGCTATATCCTTTTTATATTCTTCATATCGTTCATCTCTTATTTGATTCTGTATTTGGATTCCTTTTGGTTATTTTCCACTTTATTAGCAGTTTTCTTCATTGTTTCCATCATTTCTTTCATTGTTTTCAACCTGTGTATTCTAAATTCCCTTTCTGTCATTCCTAACATTTCTGTATAAGTGGAATCCTCTGCAGTAGCTACCTCATGGTCCCTTGGCGGGGTTGTTCTGGACTGGTTCTTCATGTTGCCTGGAGTTTTCTGCTGATTCTTCCTCACGAGTGGTTTCTTTTATCTGTTTCCTTGCCCTAATTTTCTTTTCACTTCCTCTTGCTCTTTAAGTTCTTGTGCCTGTGGACTAAGGGCTACAGGACCAGAGGGGTGAGATGGTTGAAGAGCAAGAAAGGGATGAAAGAAAGGAGGACCGCGTGATAAGGAAAAAAAGAAAAATAGAGAAGGGAGAGGGGGTGGGTAAAAGGAATATTGACAAAAAGAAGAGAGGCACAGAAAGAGGGAGACAGAGCAATATAGGTGTACAGTAGGGTACTTTTACACAACCTTAAAAAAAACCCATCTTCTGGGGGTGCCCAGTTGGGTGGTCAGCAGTTGGGTGGTCCCTTGAGGTCAGCAGCTCTTTGCTAACGTGATCAGACACAGTACCCCACCTCCACCCAGTAGAGAGGAAAGACAAAAATGCTATAATTCAAACCAAAACAAGGATACAGAAAACTTTACGGGATAAAATTGGCTCGAAAAACCATATAATAGTGGTAGAAACACTAGCAAAAATGAAGTTCTTATTATTGAAAAAGGCAGCAATGCGAAATTATAATTAAACTAGAGAAATTGAGAAAGAAAAAGGATCTGTATGGAAAAGGTTGAACTTATAAAACAAGACAACATCAACAACTTCAAAATAAACAAAAAAAAAACAACGAAACCAAAAAAAAAAAAAAAAAAAACACAACCAGAACAAAGCAGTATGTATATGTTATTGAATATTGTCTGGGCAACATGTGGTCTTCTGGGGTATGAGATTTTAATCACAGTTCTGATACGACTGGAGGCTGCTGATTTCTCAAACCCCAGCAGGTAGACACCCTAAATCTCTCTTCAGCCCACTTAAAAGGCACTTTGAACTTGTTCACTTGCTGAGCAGAATCTTTCCCAGGAGAGTGCTTGTCACTGGAATCACTGCTGAAGTGGCTATCCACTTACCCAGTGTGCCAAAATTGGTCTCATTCTGCCCCTGAGGGTTAGGGCTGCAAGGCAGCTCAGACCCTGCCCTTAGGCTACTTGGTCTCTGGGTTACCAGCTCCCACCCAATTCTAGTTCTGCGACCCTGAGGGCGGAGCTTGCTGGGGCAGATCCCTCACAATGGCTCCCTGTGACCCACTGCCAAACACCATTAGCTCCGTCTGGCTCAGCGGCTCAGACTGGGGCCCTAGACAAAGGCCAAAGTTCTCCTCACTCCCGCTCAGGCTCTCCCCAAGGCAGTTCAACTGAGTGCCAAGTCCAAAGACACCAAAACAGTTCACAGGTAAGGCCTTTCTGGTTTGCAGTCTCGCTGCTACTGAACTTACAGTTGCGGGCGGGTTTAGACCGATTGAACATGCACGACCACTTTCCAGTTTTCCACTGTTTTAGTCATCCTCTTGGGGTCCAGAAGTCTCTCACTGACTCCCTGTATCTGCCCAGGGGTGATGATAGGCAGATCCCACCAGCCAGAGATGCCTGGAGTTCTATCTCCCCAGACTCACGGTGCCCAGATTTAAGAAAGCTGTTACTCGGCAGCCATCTTGCTCTGACTCTACCCTATGTGAGCATTTTCTAAGTGTAGATGGTTGATCAAGAGAGTGCTGTCGTGACTACATAAATGATCACACGAGACACACATTGACAGTACATGCTGCAAGAGGTGAGGCTAACCATAGGTGCAGGGTAGCCCCGAGCACTTCTCTCTGAGTTCTTTTATTGAGAAGATACATAATGGGCAGAAAGATTACTAAGCAAAGACATGCAGGGGCTGCGTGCTCAGGAAATTATCTCATAGATGCAAAGAGAGTATGTACTCAAGGAAATAATCTTCAAGAGTGGTAGGGGAAATGATCTTCAAAATACTACATGCAGTTTTTCTCCATTAATCCTTCAAGGAACTGCCATAAAATGCTTAATGTTTAACATTAACCTCACTACTACTGAACTTTGCTCCTCCAGGATTACTGAGTTCCTTGGTGGCTTGCCGTCCAAGTCACAAGAAATTTCCAGGCTTGTCAGGAGAATTTCTTGTTCTCAGTAATTCCTTGGATGAGTTATGATATTAGCGGCTATTGTAGTAAGTATGATGTTTAATACTCTGTAGAGTGCTACTAAGTAACAGGGTTCCACAATGAAATAAGTTTGGGAGATGTGACAAACTGAGGCTTCTAAATTGCAGGACTTCTCAGGACCTTTGCTAATGTGCACTGAGACTCTCTGAGATGGACTCACAGAACCAGCTCTCCTTTATATCCCAAGGGAACTTTGTAGGATTAATATTCTGGTGAGCATACTTTGGGCAATGTTGGATGATCTCAGAAGCCAGTTCAAGCTGTAAATTTGGTGATTTCTATGATCTCATTTAATCTTTTACCCAAGTAAGCAAGAGAAGAAATCATGGTCAAGATCACTCATCAAAACCAACTAGCCAGTATTTGGCAGAACTGGGACTCAAAACAGATCTTTTGAGCCTCCATTCCTACCCCTCCCACCCCCATTACACACCAGTATGAGGAAGGCAGTTGCTATGGGTTGAATTGTGCTCCCTAAAGAAAGATCAACTAAAGTCGTAATCCCTGGAATTTGCCCTTATTGGTAATAGGTCCTTCACAGAGGTAATCAAGTTAAAATGGGCTTATTAAGGTTGGCCCTAATCTAGAATTGCTGGTGTCCTTATAAGAAGGAGGAATTTGGATACAGATATTGACATGTACAGAGGGAAACAGAGTCCAGGTGAGGATTGGAGGCAGAGACTGGAGAGATGCTGCCACATAACAACTGGAGCTACCAGAAGCTAGAAGAGAAAAGGAAGGATCTTTTCTTCACAGCTTTCAGAAGGAGCATGGTCCTTCCAAAACCTCGGTCTTGGACTTCTACCCTCCAGACCTGTTAGACAATTAACTTCTGCTGTTCTAAGCCAGCAGTTCATGAAACTGGTTATGGCAGCCCTAGGAAAGTATTATAATTTAGCATGTGGGACGTGAGCCTCAGAATGTTGCCTCCATGCTCCTTTTAAGCCACACCCAGGTCTGAGGTCTGATCAGAGCAGTTCACATCCTGCTTGCGAGGAAAGGCACTGACCTCAGCCCTTCTGCCAAGCAGCTGGGAACAAGGAGATCCCCAACACTTACTTTGGACCCAGGCTCAGGCTCCCCTGTCTTCTTGCCTCCACCTTGGAGGGTCATGAACCTTTTAAAAACAAGCAGAACCCCTTAGTGTTCACTTTTCCTTATGTCTGGGCAGGGCTGTTTCCTTGTGCTGGGCTGCTGGGCCATGGAATGTGACCTCTCTCGGTGGAAAGAGCCAAAAGTGAGCTTTGCCAGTGGAGTTGGCAGGTACTGAGCAGCCCTGGGGTGTAGACACCTGTTGTTTGAGTCTATTTGTGGAAGCCAGCTGAGTGCTCACTGTCCACAGGCTGCTCAGATTGTGTGAATCACTTCTACATCATCAGCATAAGACTTTCCAATTATGTGCCCATCCCAGGTTCCTGGGGCTTCGAGAGCACTCCAACTGATTTAATCCCTGTACTGAGCCTATAAGGGAGGCCATTTGTCCCCATTCTACTGATGGGAAAACTGAGGCCCAGATGGATGAAGGGACTTTCCCAGGGTCAAGGAATTAATTCGTGGAAGAGCTGAGATTTCTACCAAAGTGGAGCTATATATGGGAAGAACTGGACATTTACCTGAGGAAATATAGGTTCAAGACAGCTGGGGCCTCAGGGGGCACAGGAAGAGGCAGCTCCCCAAGGGAAGCACTGAGAAATGGGAGGCTGGAGAGTTAAAGGGCCCCTTAACTCTGGGGTTAGAACCAGGTTTGCATCTATGTTCTGCAAATACTAGCTGTGCAATTGGGCAAGTTGCTCTCTGTGCCTTAGTTTATCTGATAAATGAGGAAAATAACGATGCTTACTTTGTTAGGTTGTTCTGACCATTAGATGAGAGTATTTAACTTGTGTCCAGTATTGTTTGTCACGCAATAAATCACAGGTGTCATTGCTATGTTTATTAGCAGCCTCTAATCACCCAGTGCCTTCTCCTGGAGCTGACCCCAAGAACGCAGCCTTCTCTGTGGTAGGAGGACCCTGATGGTCCATGAAGAGTGGCTGTCAAGGAAAGGGGGCAGGAGAGGCCTTTAGCAGCTTGTGGGAGCTGGAGAACCAAGCCCTCCCTTTAAGGGCCTGTGGAAAAAAAAAAAAAAAAAAAAAAAAAAAAAGAAAAGCAAATAAAACCTGGTATGAAGTTTAGAAAACCTTCTCAGGTGCTGCCAAGCCTGGCTATGTTTTCTGAGCCACACCAAGGTAGCCTCATCCCCCAATCTCTTCAGTGGCAAGGGACTGTAACACTTTGGGGCCAGGAATCTATCCTGAGCAATGCAGCAGCTGCTAGACAGTGCTTATTTCCCAGAGGAGGTTCTTGGCTTTCACTCCTGCAATGCTTATGCTGAGCTGGGCCAAATGGTGAAGAAACAGGGTTGGGACAAAATTCGGGCCAGGAGGTCAGCTTTCCTGAAGGTCAATATTAACCCTGGACCCCTCAGATATTGACTAAGAGGGCAAATTTCTCAGACTTTTCACTCTTCTCATGTAGAAGCATCTATTCCCTGCCTATTCCTTGGCTTAGGTCTGACGGTGACTCTTCCCTACTTATAAGTCTTCCATGGCTTCCTGTTCCTCATACCCTATGGGATGAAGTTCAAGTTCCTCTGCCTGGAATTCAAGGCTTTTGAGGATCTAGCTTCAGTTTACCTCTGCATACCCAGTTCATGTAGGACCCAACCCTTACTGGGTCGGTCCCTCATGAAACCATCCTCCAGTCATACTCGGGACTTGCAGTTAGTTCCCCAAATACATGTGGGAATTCTACTCCGCTGTGTCTTTGTTTATTGCTCATGGGAAAGGGTGGTGTAATGTAGACATAGTAGGTGCCTGATATATAATTCTTGAATGGCTCGAACTTCATTTTCTTCTCTAGTCACCTTTAGAAAACAATTCCTAGCAAACAAAATTGTGAGCAAAATAAAATGGCTATTTTAAGCTACTATGTTTTAATTTGTGACATAGTAATAGATAATTAAAACATCAAATTAATTTAGTATATTTAAAGTGGTCTGGATATTTGTCATCCAATATTAAAGATAGGAGACAAGTCGGGGGCAGTGCCTATGGCTCAAGGAGTAGGATGCTGGCCCCATATACCAGAGGTGGTGGGTTCAAACCTAGCCCTGGCCAAAAACTGCAAAAAAAAAAAAAAAAAAAAAATAGGAGACAAGTCTTAATTTAAAAAATAAAAAAATCTTCCTCACTTAGCTTTGTGGTGGCAGAAGGCTCAATACATCAGGAGAATACACTTAATATCAGCCTTGATAGGGAAAGAAAAGTGAGAGCAAATGACTTTAGCAATAATGGGATTTAACCTATAATGCTATGCCTTTGCCTTGAGAGTGTTGGGTTGGGACCTCCTAGTCTCTCTGTGCTGGAGATGCTGGCTAGTTTCATTTCCTGCAGGAGATACCACAATAAGAACAAGATACTTAGAAATAAATTAATTCAGTACATATTTTCTAGCACAAGACCAGAAATTCTGTCTTGAGATCAAGACCCATAACTAATTATGAAATAATAAGTGGTTATCACCTTCCAATTTATTAGTGATTGTAAGTATCTAAATAGCAAAGCAGTGACCGTGTGGGGCTGGAGACCCTACAGCAAAGTAAAATCTGTTTCATCACTTTGTTCTTTCAGATATCTCCCTGGGGTAAGTCTTGCCAGGGTCTCCATTAGCATCCTTGTTCTCTGCTACAGACCAAATTGTGTCCCCCCTCTCTCCCCACCTCCAAATTGTTATGTGTAAGCCCTAACCCTGATGTGATTATATTTGAAGATGGGGCTTTTAGGAGGTAATTAAGGTTGAAGGAGGTCATAAAGGTGGGGTCCTAATCCCATAGCATGCAATTGCTTTAAAAGAAGAGTGAGAGGGGAGAGAGATGTCTCTTCCTCTGGATGAATGCACTGAGGACAGGCCATGTGAGGACATGGGGAGGAGGCAGCCTTCTGCAAGCCAGGGAGACAGCCCTTCACCAGAACCCAACTGGTTAGCACTCCAATTTTGGATTCCAGCCTTCAGAATTGAAAAAGCTAAATTCCATGTGCCTTAAAGAAACATGGAGACTTTACCTCTTTCATGTTTATATGGATGGAGCTGGAACATATTCTTCTTAGTAAAGTATCCCAAGAATGGAAGAAAAAGTATCCAATGTACTCAGCCCTATTATGAAACTAATTTATGTCTTTCACATGAAAGCTATAACCCAGTTATAACCTAAGAATAGGGGGAAGGGGGAAAGAGAGGGGAGGGAGGGAGGAGGTGGGCAGAGGGAGGGGGATTGTTGGGATTACACCTGCGGCGCATCTTACAAGGGTATATGGGAAACTTAGTAAATGTGGAATGTAAATGTCTTAGCACAATAACTAAGAAAATGCCAGGAAGGCTCTGTTAACCAGTGCGATGAAAATGTGTCAAACGGTCTATGAAACTAGTGTATGCTGCCCCATGATCACATTAATGTACACAGCTATGATTTAATAAAAAAAAAAAAGAAAAAGCTAAATTCCTGTTGTTTAAGTGACGTAGTCTATAGTCTTTTATTATGGCAGTTTGAGCAGAGTAATACAGCCTCTCTATTTCCATTTAGCCCCTTGCAGTCTGTTTCTTATACAAAAGCCAGGTTTTTGTTTTAAAAGTTATCAATAACTTTATTTACTTTCTCCTAAATAATTTCTATTTCTCTTTGTATTTCTTCTTTTTATTTATTTATTTTTATTAAATCATAACTGTGTACACTGATGCATTTATGGGGTTCAGTGTACTGATTTGGTACACAATGTGAAATGCTTACATCTAACTGATTAAAACATCCATCACCCCACTTACTTATTTGTTGTGGTAAGACAATTATACTCTTTTTTAAATAGTTTTTAAATGTACCATTGCATTATGCACACTGGGTGAGATTCTCCCCAAATACCCTCCCTCCTCCTGGCCTCCCCTCTCCACGCCCCTCTCTTTTCCTCTTCTCTCCTACTTTCTGGACTATAGTTATGTTTTACCATTTGTACGACTGTGTAGGGGATTATATATCGATTTCATAGTAGTATTGAGTACATTGGACACTTCTCCCCACCCCTATACTTGAGATACTTTACTAAGAAGAATATGTTCCAGCTCCATCCAGGTAAACATAAAAGATGTGAAGTCTCCATTTTTTATGGCTGCATAGTATTCCATGGTGTACATATGCCACAATTTGTTAATTCATTCATGGGTCAATGGGCACTTGGGCTGTTTCCATGTCTTGGCTATTATGAATTGGGCTGCAATAAACATTCTGGTGCAAATGTCTTTGTTGTAAAATGATTTGTGATCATCTGGGTATGTACCTATTAGAGGAATTACAGGATCCAATGGTAGGTCTATTTTTAGTTCCTTGAGTATTCTCTAAACTTCTTTTCAAAAAGGCCGCATTAGCTTGCATTCCCACTAGCAGTGTAGAAGTGTTCCCTTCTCTCTGCATCCACACCAACATTTGTAGTTTTGGGAGTTTGTTATGTGGGCTAATCTTACTGGAGTTAGAATAGGCAGGATTTTTATTAAAATTATAAATTAGCTTATATCTAATGGCTACCCATAGCAAGTAGAATTAAATTCAAACTCCTTCCTCTGACCTATGAGGCCCCACATGATCTGGCTCCTGTTTAACTCTGAAACTTATCTTCAGATTCCTTCCTTATTCTTCATTCTGCAACCATATTGCATATTTTTTGTTTGTTTGTTTGTTTATGCCAAAGGATCTTTGCTCTTGCTGTTTCTTCTTCCTGAATTTCTCTTCTCCAGATTATCTCATGACTCAATTCAACAGGAGTTGTAATCTCTGTAAGGACGGGAACTAGGTTTTAACTCCTGGTTGCATTTCCAGGCCTCCCCCTTCCCTGTCCATCTCATAGTCACCTCGTTTGCTGTTCTTTGTAAAACTTAACAATATCTGAAATGATTTTAGGTGTTTGTTGACTTGTCTATATTCCCCACTGGAAAGTGAGTGACATGAAAACAGGTTAACTTCTCTATCCCAGTGCCTAGGGCAATGTCACTCTTAGGAAGCGTTCATCTTTGGGGGATGAATGAATGGCTGAAACTGGAGTTCCTTCCTGCTTCTCCTTATCTGTTGAACGCCTATTCATCCTCCACCGCCTGTCCAAATTTCACCTCCTGCATAACTATGTAACTCCTTCCTTTTCTGACTCTTCCTAGCAAGCACTTTATAACTCTGATAGACTTTTACTCTTTCATATGTTCTCCATTTTGTGGGCATCACATATGTCTCCCTGTCCTACCATAATCTCTGTGAAGACAGGGACTAGGCTTTAACTCCTGCTTGCATTTCCGGGCCAACAATCCACACTGCACGGAATGCTGTCTGCATATTTACTGATGACCTCTTACATGGAGTTGCACTCGGGTTGCCTCCTCCAGTATGACAGGGAGCTTTATTCTCCTCTGCAGCGGCAGGGGAGAGATGCCGTCTGTCTGTGGCACAGTGGATTTCACACCTAGTGAATTCCCCAGCAGGGGAGCGATTGTTAAGGCAAGAGACTATTGAGCCGTGCTATTGTTTGAGCTCTTCCAAGTGTATATTCTTAGCAGAACCAAAGAAATTATAAAAGGATAAGTAGTAAGCTGCAAAAGTTGCAAAATTCCATGCTATCAATGAAATGTGGTTTCTGATCTTTGCTCACTTGCTCTTCTAAGCTAGGCCCGAACAATGTTCTGAGACTCTGTATTACTGGAATAATTCCACCTAAGAATAGTAAGCATCGCATTCAAGAGTTAGAGCTGAAAGGAAAATGTCCAGCCTGACTGTCCTTAAGAAGAGAGAAGGAATCAGAGTCTTCCAAGGCACAGAGGTCAGGGCTGACGAGGGACACCTGCAGAGATGTCTTGACCTTGGGTCAGTGCTACATGATTCAGATTAGTGCCTTTTTCCCAGCTGCTCTTCTGATACTGCCATGGAACACATTTCTACCTGCAACCTTCAGGCTTCAGTCCTCTGTGCACCTGGCTGGCTGAATGGGGATGCATCCTGGGCTGGATTTCAAGCACATCAGAAAACCCTCCTCGCTCCTGCCTCAGTCTCCTACGTTGGCCCCCTTCACTGGTGCCTGAAATTGCACCATTAGAAATGACCTACTTAATTTTGAACATAATATGTCCTTGCATTAAAAACTGACCCCCCAAATGTCTTTGGGGGCCAAACAGGTAAGATGAATGGTGAGTCAGCACAGGTAGGGTTGGGGGGGGTTAGCACTGGCCACAACCCAAAGGCCCACAGGGGCAGTTGCTGCTCAGCTCCAGCCTGCAGGGATCATATCTTCATGTTTTTAAGGAAAGCCAAAATGTAATTTCTTTATCATTTGAATGATTCTAAATTCTATACATGAGATTAACATTCTATCTGGCCAAAAAAAAAAAAAAATCAAAACAAAACCTCTGTAAGCTGGATTTGATCTTTTACATATGAGCATGAAGCACCTATAGACTCTTTCCAAAAGCAGTTCAGGAAATGAGATGAGAAAGATTTAAAAATAAAACATTTTCCTGAGGATCCACTTGAAAAGCCAGGTTTGAGGGGTACCAGCAGGGCCCTCAGGTGACATGTGATGCTGCCTAGGGTGGGACCCTGAACTTGAATGACCTGCAGAACGAGCTCCTCCTTAAACTTTGTGGCCCCAGTGCCTCACTAGCCTCCCCCTACTCCTAGCCCTGGTGCGAAAGGGAACAGGGCCTGGTAGGGTCAGGGGAACTATACCTATAGGTCAGAGGGTGTGCAGAAGTGTCCAGGGAGTAGATGAAGGAGCATGAAGGCCAGCAAAAGTCAGGATTGCAGGCTGCATGATTCTGCTATGACTCCTAACTGTGGAGGGGGCTGGTCACAGGGTGTCCTGTGCTCAGAGCCCCACTGTTTGCTTCCTCAATACTGCTACACCCTCTAGAAGTCTTGGCTCAGGCCTGCCCCAAGTGACCTACATGGAAAGTGTGAGAGAGTAAGAAGCAGCAGTTGTTTTTATCCTCAAACCGAGCAAGGAAAACAGTTGTTGACAGTGCCTGATATAGGGCTCTTGCTCTCCTGACTGTCCAGGCTTCCCCTGCCCCCATCTACTGGGGACCATTTGTGGTAGGTGGGGCAGGGGCCATGAGCTAACCTGGAGGCTCAGGAGTATAGCATGGTATTCTACTCCTGTGAACCCCTCAGGAGGAGGACAGGTTTGCGGCACTTGAGGCACTGTCCTGGTTGTCTGATGAGGGGGAGGCTGGGCCTCCCTGCCTCCATGGAGCTCTGCAGGAATCTGGAGGGCATTGGCCTGAGCAGCTCCTCCTGCTGCCTCTCTGGCAGCCCCAGCCAAATGCCTGAGGTTTTGGAACAGCTGGGTTTGTTCTGGTGTTTAAACCGGGGGGAGGGACATGGCTTTAACATGGAAAAAGTAAATAGTTTTTAAAAGAGAGAGAAGGCTTCCAGCAGGAGCCCCTGAAGGTTTCTAACCACCCCTGCTCCCTCCTGATGCAGGAGGATCAATGCCTGAAGGGAGGCAGTAGTTAGGGAGCAGCCCTGAGGACATTAGGAAGCAGTTATCACCGGATTACAGCCAGTTATCCCCAAGATACTGAGATACACAGTCTCAGGCTCAGGGACCCTCTGCTTTACCCAGATCTTTGCTGCCAGCTACTTGCTGGTTTTAATGCCTGCAGCAGGTGCCTGGGCCTCCAAAATCCCATGGGGGCTGCTGCTGGAGGGACTGGGGAGGAAGTACTCTGAAGTGGGGACAGCTGCCTGAAAATGTGGATGTTGGTGAAGCTGTCACTGGAGGAGACTATAGATGTTCCTGGGCCCCCGTCTATGTAATTAGGACGGGGGTAGCCCTAAAGGAGGTGCATTTTCCTGCTAAAGTAAACAAAGCCACTAACCACAACTGGTACAGCCTTAGGACTGTCTGATTTAGTGTCTGCCGTCTCAGCGACCTCTTCAGAGTGACCTTCTGTCAATTCTCCCCCACCTGTCCCCCACCTAAGGTCAATCCTTCTGGTTGTTCTGCCTCATCTATCTGTTTTCTTCTTGCTAGTTACTTTTCAAACATGCTTCCTGCCTATTTGTTCATTTTTTGTCCCCCAGTCTGGGGCATGAGCTTCCTAAGGGCAGGGTTTCTGTGCCTTGCTCAGCACTGCTTCCCTGCACGGAGCACAGTGCCTCACACATGGTAGGACCTCCAGAGACACATGTTGATTAAAAAAATGAAAAATGAATGATACTTCCCCTTACCAGAAGGATTTAAGCAGAAGGTGGGGGCTCAAAATTCAGGAAGAGTACCTGTCTCTACTTTGATCAAAATTATTCCAGTGTCTGTGACAAACAAACCCAAACTATATAATGGCTCAATCATAAAATTATTTTTGCTCATGTCAAGTCCTAGATGGTTGTTCTTGATGGGTAGGCAGCTTTCCTCTGGAAGGTGGCTAAGGGACTCAGGCCCCATTCATTATGTGGCTCCATCATCTTCTATCTGTGGCTTTTTGGGTCACTATGCTCACTCTATTGCATTGAGTACTTTGGAAAGGGAGTTGATCACAAGCCAGGGCCCAGAAAGAGGTGTGTATTCCTTCTGCTCACATGCTATTGGCTGGAATTCCATCGTTATCTAATTGCAAGGATTGGATCATGGCCCAGGAGGAAGAGGAGACAAGCTTGGTTCATAGCCTGCCAGGCTCTACCATGGCCTGCACAGGGGCAGGAGTGGGGACTAGATGGCCTCTGGGAGCCTCTCCAATTCCCAGCATTTGTGTGAAAAAGTTTTGTATCCCCCTTTTCCAACATCTTAGCCCTTAAACGGAACTAAGATACTTGTCACTTCTCTTCTTTTTCTAGTTTTGCACTTTTTTTTCTTCTGCTCAAAAATTTTCTTAAGCACTTCTGGTATGTCTTCATTAGGGACAATGAGAACCTTTGCTTAGGCAACCACAAAAATGTCTAGGAATCCCAGCTCTGTCACTCTGCAGGTATGTGGCATTGGGAAAGTTACTAAACCTTTCTGGTCCTCTGTTTTCTTCTCTGGAAATGAGGATAATAACTATAATAGTACTTTGTAGTAACATGGTGAAGTATAAAAGAACAGTGGTATATATCGTTTACTTCAGGTGGTTGTCCCCAGTGCTTTATTTTCAACATCCTTTGAACATTTTCAGCTGGGCATGGTGGCTCACATTTGTAATTTTGTCACTCTGGGAGGCTGAGGTTTGTAGGTGGCTTGAGCTCAGGAGTTTAAAGACCAGCATGAGCAAGAGTGAGACCCTGTCTCTACCAAAAATAGAAAAATTAGCCAGACATGGTGTAGGCACCTATATTCCCAGCTACTCAGGAGGATGGACAGAAAGATTGCTCAAGCCCAAGAGTTTGAGTTTGCTATGAGCTAAGCTGACATCATGGCACTCTAACAAGGATGACAAAGTTGAGACTCTGTCTCAAAAAATTTTTTTTTGTTTTCACAGCAACTTTATGGAGTGGATCTATTTTTACTGGCCTCAGTGTTAGGAGGAGAACATGGAATCACTGAGAGATTAAGCAGCTGGCTTATAGCCATGCAAGTATTAGGTTGGGAACCAGAACTTGATCGGAGTCATGCATGAAGTTCTCCAACTCCACTGCCCACGAGCTGCTGTGTTGATGCTAGCAATCATGAATGTGAAAACGATGAATTTTTATTGTTATTTCCTGAGGCTGAGGAATTTTAGGCTTATTTATAAGTAGTGATTTGCAAAACACTTCACAGTCTGTAAAGGTTTTTTTTTTAACCTCTCAGCTTGATAATTTCTCACAATAATAGTTTCGCTATTGTACCCTTTTTTTAGGGGATAAAAATGAGCCGCAGAGGGCATGAATCACTGGCTAAGGTCACAGGGCCAGAAATGGGTGGAGCTGGCATTCAGACTCTGACTTTCAACAAGGCCATTGCTCTGGTTAAATTCAAGTTAATATTTGCTAAGCTTTCAGAACAGAAACTGACATGTAGTAAGTATGATATGTATTTAGTAAAAAAACTGCTCTCTTCAACCAATAATTCTTTTCTAGCAGATGCTGCCACCTGTGAAGTTAGGATGGTTGTGGCTGGGCCCCTAGGTCTCCTCTCGCTTCCATCTCCGCCAGTTGTCCCAGTGTCCTTAGGTTGTCTCTCGCCATGCTGGTTTGCTCACCTTCTCCCCTCACTCTGATTTGTTCTTTGTGACATCTCCCTAGGATCCGGGCTCTGTCTGGTGATGAAACCAATTTGGCTGCTATTGTTGCTGTTGTTTAGGGCCCTGCTCTCTGCAGTCTGATGCATCTCGCACCAGACATGGTATAGGCACCTATATTCCCAGCTACTCAGGAGGATGGGCAGAAAGATTGCTCAAGCCCAAGAGTTTGAGTTTGCTATGAGCTAAGCTGACATCATGGCACTCTAACAAGGATGACAAAGTTGAGACTCTGTCTCAAAAAATTTTTTTTGTTTTCACAGCAACTTTATGGAGTGGATCTATTTTTACTGGCCTCAGTGTTAGGAGGAGAATCATCTCCGCAAAAGGCATTGCTAACTCACAGTGATCTGATGCGTTGTAGAGCCCTCCCACATAGCTTTTTTTTCTTCCCACAGGGACTTCAATTAACCCGAAGGAATGATGAGAGGCAGAATTTTAGGCATCTGCACTGGCCAACAGGAGAGACATTTCTGGGGGAGAGGGCCTGAAATAACACCACAGAATTTATGAAGGAGGGAGGCCTGAGCCCCCTCAGGGCTTTGCGTGAAGTCCATGCTACCTGGGAGAAAGTTGGCAATGATTCTCTTTTGCTCCATCTTCTTTTATAAAAGCTCTTCCTTAAGTTGTTTTAGAAGATTCTTTGTCAAATTGGACCCACAATGACTTCCAATGTATGCTTTTAATGAAAGAGACTCCAAAACTTCCAAACAATTTGGGGAATGTATACATCTATTCAACAAGTCTCTGCAAGCCTCTGTTACATGTCAGGGGCCATATCAGGTGCTGAGGAGGTAGGGTGGGCAAGCCGGCCACAGGCCTCCTGTCTCAGTGCATTTGGGTAATTATAACAAAAATACCATAAACTGGGTGGCTTAGAAAAAGAAAATACTAATTTCTCACAGTTCTGGAGGCTGGAATATAAGATCAAGGTGTCTGGTGAGGGCCTATTCCTCATAGATCTTTTAGCAGTGTCCTCACTTGGTGGAAAAGGCAAAAGAACTCCCTTGGGCCTATAATCCCATTCATGAGGGCATCACTCTCATCCCATAATTGTTCTTCTGAAGGCTCTATCTCCCAATCACCTTAGGGGTTAGGGTTCAACATAGGAAGTCTATGACATTGTCCGGCCCTCCAAAGTCATGTCGTTCCTTCTCACATGGAAAATACATTCATTTTCATCCAATTAGCTTCCAAAGTGTTAACTTATTGCAGCATCAATGTTAAAGTCTGAGTCCAATGTCTCATCTAAATATCATCTAAATCAGACATGGGTGAGACTCAAGGTATGATTCATCCTTCAGCAAATTGCTTTCCAGCTGTGAACTGTGAAAACAAACAAATTATGTACTTATAAAATACAGTTGTGGGACAGACATGGGTTAGGGCATGTCCTTTCCAAAAGGGAGAAGTAGGAAAGAAGAAAGGTGTAACAGGTTTCAAGCAAGTCCAAAATCTTAAGGGTCCAAAATAATCTTTGATTCTAGGCTCTGCCCCTCAGGCCCACTGGGGCAGAGGTCTTGCCTCTTCAGTTTGGCCAGGCAGGGGTTGTGTCCTCAAGACTCTACACAGTCATACCCTGATGACCTTGGGCTTCCCTGCACACCCCTCCAGCTCTCACAGTTTAGAGTCTGCTGCCTGTAGCAGCTTTCCCTGGTTAGAATATCATGCCTCCACACTGTGAGAAATAAATGTTTTCTGTTTATAAGCCACCAGTTTATGGCACTTTTTTTTTTTTTCCAGTTTTTGGGCAGGGTTGGGCTTGAACCCACCACCTCCAACACATGAGGCCAGAGCACTACTCCTTTGAGCCACAGGCGCGATAATCTGTGTATTTTTGTATAGCATCCTGAACAGACTAAGACAGAAACTTGGTCCTGAGCAATGGGAGTGCTGCTACACAAATTCTAAAAATGTAGAAGTGGCTTTGGATCTGGGTGCTGGGTAGAGGTTGGAAGAGTTCTGTGGCGTATACTATAAAAAGCCTACATGACCATGAATAGACATTAAAGGGCAAATCTGGTGAGGGTACAGAAAGAAAAGAAGGGAAAAGATATGCACTGAAAGCCTCAAGTTTCTTAGAGAATATCTAGGTGATTGCCAATGTTAATAGAAATATGAATGGAAAAGACCATTCTAATGCACTCTCTAATGGAAACAAGGAAGATATCATTGGGCAATGGAGGAAAGGCAATCTTTGTGGTAAAGTGGCAGATGACTTGTTTGAATTATGTCTTTGTCCTAGTGTTTTGTGGAAGGTGGAACTTGTGAGCAATGAAACTGGATATTTAGTTTAAGCTATTTCTAAGCAATGCACTAAAGGTGCAACTTGGCTTCTCTTGAGTTTCAACAGTAAAATGTGAGTAGAGAGAAATGACTTAAAGATAGAATTGTTAATCAAAAAGGAACCAGAACTTAAAAATTTAGATTCTCGACCTACTCATATTTTTAAAAAATGAGAAAGCCCATTTAGGAGAGAACAAGGGTATGGCCGAGTGACCTTTTGGTAAGATGAGTATGAATGGGCCTTCTCCATAGAAGCTGGGTGCCATTCATCAAGGCAATGGACAAATGACCCAAAGGGCATTTTGGAGATCATGGGATTGCCATTTTTATGGCCAAGAGTGCCAGGGCCTGGGGGAGGTAGGGGGCAGGACAGTTTCAAAGCTTTGCTTGCATAGGTAGCTGTGCTCCTGGGCTGCCCCAGGTTTGGCTCCAGCAGCCCAGGTGTCAAGCTACTTGACAGTTACGGGATGCCATCTTTCCTGGTGACTGAGCTGTGAGGGTGTGGCTGTCTTCTAGATTTGAAAGGATCCCCCAGAGAGCCCTAGGACCTAGCAAGGCTACTGCAGAGAGCCTGCACTAGAGCAATGTCCGGTGGGTCACCCCAACACCTTAGACCAGTAAAGCCGTGGAGGACATTCAGCTGGCATCCAGAACAGAACAGATTGTTTGGTTGGTGCTCGGGAGAACCCTCGCCCTTCACATTTGGTCCTTGAAATCTTCTATACCAATGGTGATTGTGATGTGAGACATGAGTAATAACATGGTTTGAGTTTTCTCCAAGCAGAATGTAAATAAAAATTGGAAGGAAACTTGGAAAAGAGTGAAAAGAGTGAAAATATTTTACTTTTAGCATGGTTTCTTTTTTTTTTTTATCTTTTTAAAAAGAAGTTCTGTTATTTGTGTAATAAATTTTGATGGTGTTAAAAATAATTCAGGGAGAAATACATTCTCCCCAACCTGTAGGTTTTATTTTGTTGATAGTTTCCTTTGCTGTGCAGAAGATTTTTAGTTCCATATAGTCTCACTGGTTTGTTTTTGCTTTTGTTGCTTGAGCTTTTGGGGTCATATTCAAAAAATCAAGTTAAGACCAATGTCAAGAATCTTTCCCCATACATTTTCCTCTCGGAGTTTTATGGTTTCAAGTCTTATGCTTGAGTCTTTAAATCATTTTGAATTGATTTTGTGTAGGTGTAAAATAAGGGTCCAATTCCATTATTCTGTGTGCAGATATCCAGTTTTCCCAACACCATTAATTAAAGAGACTATCCCTTCCCCATTGTCTATTCTTAGTGCCCTTGTTCAGGATTGGTTGACTTCAAATGCTTGGGCATATTGTTGGGGTCTCTATTCTATTTTGTTAGTCAGTATGTCTGTTTTTATTTAAGTACCATACTGAAATATAATAATATGATAATATACTATATTATATTATTATATAATAATATAATTTGAAATTAGGATTCGTGGTGTCTCCAACTTTGGTTTTCTTTTTCAATATTGCTTTGGCTATTTGAGAGTTTTTTATATGAACATTAAAATTATTTTTGTCTATTTATGTGACAAATGACATTGGAATTTTGATAGAGATTGCAAAGAATCTATGTATCACTTTGCATAGTACAGGCACTTTAATAATTTAATTATGTCACTCCATGAACATGAGATGTCTTTCAATTTATTTGTGTCTTCTTCAATTTCTCTCATCAATATCTAATAGTTTTTCAGTGCACACATCTTTTGCCTCCATGGTTAAGTTGATTTGTGTGTATTTAATCCTTTTGATGCTGTTATAAGTGGGATTATTTTCTTGATTTCCTTTTTGGGTAGTTTATTGTTGGTGTAAAGAAAAATTAGCTGGGCATGGTAGTGGGCACCTGTAGTCTCAGGTACTTGGGAGGCTGAGGCAGGAGGATCCCTTGAACCCAGGAGTTTGAAGTTGTTGTGAGCAAAGCTGAGGCCTTGGCACTCTAGCTTGGGCAACATAGTGGGACTGTCTATCTCAACAACAACAACAGAAAGAAATTCTACTGATTTTTGTATGTTTATGTTGTATCCTGCTATTTTATTGAATTAATTATTAGTTCTGACAGATTTTCTATGGAATCTCTAGGATTTTCTAATACAGACAGGATTATGTCATTTGCAAACATGGATAATTTAATTTTATTTCCAATTTGGATGTCTTTTATTTCTTTTTCTTGTCTGATTGCTCATGAAATTAGATTAAAATATTATGCTGAATTTTAAACAGAAAAGAGGAATAAAAGAGGGTAATGAGAGAAGGCTCTCTGGACTGAGGCTTCCATTAGGGGGATAAAAAAATCAGATACCAGCCAGGTTTGGAAACCACGTGCCCTTTGTGGCTTGGGGTTTGAAACACACCCCCACTGTGAGGGCCAAGTCCTCTTTCCTCGTGGGAAATTGAACTTCCTGCTTTAAAGACAAGTAGCTCAGAGCAACTCGAAAAGTCACAGACTTCAAATGGCCCCTACAAAATACGGTGATAAGCTTGGAGAAGTGAAACATATGGAATAAATTCTAGCTAAAATTACATACAGATTTTAATAGAAGAACATTCCTAAGGAAACTAGCATGTTTTCACATTACTCAAATTCTAAACATTTGAGAGACGATTTGGAATAGTTTCTTTAAAAAAAGAGCAAAACAGGGCGGCGCCTGTGGCTCAGTGAGTAGGGCGCCGGCCCCATATGCCGAGGGTGGCGGGTTCAAACCCAGCCCCGGCCAAACTGCAACCAAAAAATAGCCGGGCGTTGTGGCGGGCGCCTGTAGTCCCAGCTACTCCGGAGGCTGAGGCAAGAGAATCGCTTCAGCCCAGGAGTTGGAGGTTGCTGTGAGCCGTGTGACGCCACGGCACTCTACCCGAAGGCGGTACAGTGAGACTCTGTCTCTACAAAAAAAAAAAAAAAAAAAAAAAAGAGCAAAACAATAAAAAATCCTTCCTGAACTTATTAATAAAAATATCTCTGAACTTGCTAATAGAAAGTAGGCAGAATTATGTCTTTTCCATAGCTTATCCCCAACCACTCTATTAATGCATAGCTGAGTATATTCCTTGTATAATACTACCTCATTAGAGATCAAAGGAAAAGCAGGGACTGTGCTCAAGATCCATATTCTGCTATTTACCATCTCTGAGAACTGAGGGAAGATTTTTAGTTGCATGAGTCTAGTTTTCTTACCTGTAAAATGGGCCTATTATACCTTCTTTGTGGAGTGGTGGATGAGTGATACTACTTAAAAAAATCTAATACTTACAAAATTATAATACTTATAAAATTTCTGGCTCATAGCCCTTGACAAGGCCCTGGCAAGTGTTATTATTATATTGCTAACTAAGTCTGTCTATATAATATAGAGTTTTCTTATTCCCTAATTACATAGTAGTAATTTCAAAAATTAAATTACTATTTAATTTATTGTTTGCATTGGAAGGGAGAAGCTCAGGATTCAGCTGGAGAATTGGTTAAATATGCTATTTTTAAAGTAATTAGAACTGTGTTCAAATTCTGCCCTGACTACTTATTGACTATATGACTTTGACAAAGGAAGTAACTTCTCTAAGGTTCATTGTTTTAATCTGTAAAGTGGGAACAATAGTAGCACTGCCTTGAAAAGTAATGAGAGAAGGCTCATTAATGAGAGAAGTGAAACAATGGATATAAACTATTTGGCATGGTATTTATATGTTGTAACAGCTCATAAAATGTAACTATCAGCATCATCATAAGTGGCAAATATTCTTTAGATGGCAAATATTCTTTCCTTTCCTTACTACTCTCTACTTTAAATATCCCAATCTATCTAGATACCAAAAACCAGCATCTAAAATAAAACACTGCATACAAATATTCTGGATACTTGCCTTTTTCCTTTCTTCTTTTCTTGGGTCAACTCTACTTAATGTTAATTTTCAAATTTCCCTCCACCCTTGACCTCAGGAAGTATTTGCAGCTACATTTTTGCTGAAAAGATGGACTCTATGCACGGTTTCATTGCAGTTAAATTTATTACTATCATGGAATTGCAAAATATTGATGTCATAGTGATCGATCAGTGAATTGAGCCAGTTTCACACTTATAACATGGAGCCTGGGGATCTTGTGCCTGGGGTTCTACAAAAGGAGCAGGAAATTCTAGGCACAGTATTACTTTCCATATCTCCTTGAGAAGTCCCTTGGAAGTCATTGTTAGCATGTTATGTCCTAGAAGACACTTTGGAGATGACCTTTTGACAGCTATTTATCAATCACCCACCCTGAGCCCAACATAGTGTTAAATGCAAGGAATAATAAAAAAATATATAACAGGAAGAGCAAGATGGTGGCTGAGTAACAGCTTTCTTGCAACTGGGTGTGGTGAGACTGGAGAGAAAAGACTCCAGGCATCTCTGGCTGCTGGGATCTGCCCAGAAACATCCCTTTTCACACAGGGAGTCAGTGAGAGACTTCTGGACCCCATGAGGGGGACAAAAGCAGTAGAGAACTGGCGTGGTTGCATGTGCTCATTCAGTCTAATCCTGCTGGCAGCTGTAAGTGCAGCAGCAGTGAGATTGCAAACTGAAAAGGCCTTACCTGTGAGATGTTTTGTTTTCCTTGGACTTGGCACTCAGTTGAACTACCTTGGAGAACTTGAGCAAGAGTGTGGAGGACTTTAAGTGTTGTTTAGGGCCCTGGAATAAGCCTCTGAGCTGGACAGAGCTAATAGGCTGTGGGCCTAGCAGAGCCATTGTGAGAGAACTGTCCTGGCAAGCTCTGCCCTCATGGCTGCACAGCAAGGATCTGGTGATAGACCTTAGGTGAGTAAAGTAGACCTTAGTGACTGAGCAACCTAAAGGCGGAGACTGAGACACCTTACAGCCTTGGCCCTCAGGGGCATAGAGTGAGACCAGTTTTGGCACACTGGTTAGGCAGACAGCCACTTCAGGAATGATCGCAGGGACAAACATTTTCCTGGGAAAGCTTCTGCTTAGCCAAGGTTAAGAGTTTAAAGTGACTTTTAAGTGGGCTGAGGAGAGATTTAGGATCTCCACCCTGCAGGGTTTGAGAAATCAGCAGAGGTCTCCAGTCTCCATCTGGTATAGCTGTATCAGCATTGTGCATAACATCTCATACCCCAGAAGATCACCTGTTGCCCAGACAATATTCAGCAAGATATATGTATGTATGTATATATATATACACACACACACATACATATATACTGCATTTTTGGTTTTGCTTTTTTCCCCCAACATTTTTCCTCTAGATTTTTCTTTTTCATTCCTTCTTCATTTTTTTAGTTTAAATATAGTTTTCCATTGTTGCATTCTTTAACAATTATAACTTCATTTTTGCTAGTGTTTCTACCCCTATTATTTGGTTTTTCCTCAAATTTTATCCCGTAAAGTTTTCTGTTCACTTGTTTTGATTTGATTTATAGCATTTTTTTCATTTCTCTCTACTTGGTGGGATGTCGGACACTGTGTCTGAATAGGCTGGCAAACAGCTGCTGACCTCAAGGGAACACTACTCAAACCAGAACTCCCAGAGGTTGGGGGTTTAAGGTTGGTCAAAGTACCCTATTGTACACCTATATTGCTCCACTCCCTTTTTCTGTGCCTCTGTTCTTTTTCTCAACATTCCCTTTCACTCACTCCCTCTCCTTTCTTTTTTCTTTTCTTTTTTCCCTTTCTTTATTATTTCTTCTTTTTTCCCTTATTGCTGTTCAATCTTCTCATCCTTCTTGTCCTGTACCAAAAGGATTCACCAAAACTCTAGTCCAGAGGCATGGTAACTTAAAAGAGTAAGAGGAAGTGAAAGGTAAATTAGGGCAAGGAAACAAGTAAAAGAAAACACTCATGAAGAAGAATCAGCAGAAAAATCCCAGCAACATGAAAAACCAGTCCAGAACAACCCCCTCAAGGGACTGTGAGGTAGCTACTGCAGAGGATTCCACATTTAAAGAAATGTTAGAAATGATAAAAAGGGAATTTAGAACACAGATGATGAAAACAATAAAGGAAATGATGTAAACAATGAAGGAAACTACTGATAAAGTGGAAAATAACCAAAAGGAAATCAAAAACAGAATCAAATAAGAGATGAACAATATGAAGAATATAGAAAGGATATAGCAGAGCTGAAGGAACTGAAGCAGACAATTAGGGAACTTAAAGATGCAATAGAAAGTATCAGCAACAGATCAGACCAAGCAGAAGAAAGAATCTCAGAGGTAGAGGACAAAGCTCTTGAGATAAATCAGATAGTTAAAGAGGCAGAAAAGAAGAGAGAGAAAGCAGAACATTAGCTGACAGAATTATGGGACTTTATGAAGTGTTCAAACATAGGAGTTGTAGGTATCCCAGAAGGGGAAGAAGAATGCCCCACAGGAATGGAAGCCATAATAGAGAATATTATAAATGAAAATTTCCCAAATATCACCAAAGATTCTGACACACTCCTTTCAGAGGGATATCGGACCCCAGGTCACCTCATCTCTAACCGAGCTTCTCTAAGACACATTGTGATGAATCTGTCCAAAGTCATGACAAAATAAAAGGTTCCTCAAGCTGCCAGGAATAAACACCAGTTGACCTACAGGAGCAATTCCATCAGGGTGACTGTAGACTTCTCTAATGAAACTTTTCAAGCCAGAAGACGATGGTCATCTACCTTTAATCTACTTAAACAGAATCATTTCCAGCCAGGAATTCTATGTCCTGCTAAGCTAAGCTTTAAAATTGACAGAGAAATCAAATCATTTACTGATATGCAAAAATTGAGGAAATTTGCCACAACAAGACCAGCTCTACAGGAAATACTTCAACCTGTTCTACACACTGACCATCACAATGGATCAACAGCAAAGTAAGGACTCAGAAATTAAGGGACAGAACCTAACTTCCACAATGATGCAAAAGATATAATTAAGCAATGGACGCTCACAAAATAGGTTGAATATAATATTACCACACTTATCAATTATCTCAATAAATGTTAATGGCTTGAATTCCCCATGGAAGAGGCATAGATTGGCTGATTGGATTAAAAAACAGAAGCTATCCATTTGCTATCTGCAGGAAATACACCTAGCTTCAAAAGACAAATTAAAACTCTGAGTTAAAGGTTGGAAGATAATTTTTCAGGCAAATGGAATTCAGAAGAAAAGAAGAGTTGCAATCTTATTTTCAGATACATGTGGATTTAAAGCAACTAAAGTCAAAAAAGACAAAGATGGTCACTTTATATTGGTCAAGGGAAAAGTATAACAAGAAGACATTTCAATTCTAAATATTTATGCACCCAATTTAAATGCTCCCAGATTCTTGAAACAAACCTTACTAAGTCTGAACAATATGATATCCTATAACACCATAATAACAAGGGACTTTAACACTCCTCTTACAGAGCTGGACAGATCCTCTAAACAGAAATCAAACAAAGATATAAGGGACTTAAATGAGACCCTAGAACAACTGTGCTTGATAGACATATATAGAACACTCCATCCCAAAGATAAAGAATATACATTCTTCTCATCACCCCATGGAACATTCTCCAAAATTGATCATATCCTAGGACACAAAACAAACCTCAACAGAATCAAAAGAATAGAAATTTTACCTTGTATCTTCTCAGACCACAAGGCACTAAAGATGGAACTCAACTCCAACAAAAACATTCAACCCCACACAAAGGCATGGAAATTAAACAACCTTCTGTTGAATGATAGTTGGGTATAGGAAGAAATAAAAGAGGAAATTATTAACTTCTTTGAGCACAACAATGAAGACACAAGCTACCAAAACCTGTGGGATACTGCAAAAGTGGTTCTGAGAGGAAAATTTATCACTTTAGATACCTACATTCGAATAACAGAAAGAGAGAGCATCAAAAACTCACAAGCCATCTTATGGAATTGGAAAAAGAAGAACAATCTAAGCCTAAACCCAGTAGAAGAAAAGAAATATCCAAAATTAAATCAGAGATCAATGAAATCGAAAACAAAAGAATCATTCAGAAAATTAATGAAATAAGGGCTTTGTTTTCTGAAAAATAAATAAAATAGATAAACAAACCTTTGGCCAGACTAACTAGAAATAGAAAGTAAATCTCTAGTAACCTTAATCAGAAATGATAATGGGCAAATAACAACTGATGCCACAGAGATACAAAAAATCATCTGTGAATACTACCAGAAACTCTATTCCCAGAAATTTGACAATGTGAAGGAAATGAATCAATATTTGAAATCACACCCTTTCCTTAGACTTAGCCAGGAAGAAATAGAGCTCCTGAACAGACCAATTTCAAGCACTGAGATTAAAGAAACAATAAAACAATCTTCCAACCAAAAAATGCCCTGTTCCGGATGGCTTCACACCAGAATTCTATCAAACCTTCAAGGAAGAGCTTATTCCTGTACTGCAGAAATTATTCCAAAAAATTGAGGAAGAAGGAATCTTCCTCAACACATTCTATGAAGCAAACATCACTCTGATACCAAAAGCAGGAAAAGACCCAACTAAAAAGGAGAATTTCAGACCAATTTCACGAATGAATATAGATGCAAAAATTCTCAACAAAATTCTAGCCAATAGATTAGACGTTATCATCAAAAAAGTCATATGTCATGATCAAGTAGGTCTCATCCCAGGTATGCAAGGTTGGTTTAACATACGCGAGTCCCTAAACGTTATCCACCATATTAACAGAAGCAAAAACAAAGACCATATGATCCTCTCAATAGATGCACAAAAAGCAATTGATAAAATCCAGCATCCTTTTCTAATTAGAACACTGAAGAGTATAGGCATAGGTGGCACATTTCTGAAGCCGATTGAAGCTATCTATGACAAACCCACAGCTAATATTTTACTGAACGGAATAAAACTGAAAGCTTTTCCTCTTATAACTGGAACCAGACAAAGTTGTCCTCTGTCACCATTACTATTCAATATAGTGCTGGAATTTCTAGCCAATACAATTAGGCAAGATGAGGAAATAAACAGCATCCAAATGGGAGCAGAGGAGGTCAAACTCTTCCTCTTTGCTGACAACATGATCTTATACTTTGAGTACCCCAAAGACTCAGCTTCAAGACTCCTGGAAGTTATCAAAAAATACAGTAATATCTCAGGATATAAAATCAATGTCCACAAGTCAGTAACCTTCGTATGCACCAATAACAGCCAAGATGAGAGGCTAATTAAGGACACAACTTCTTTCACTATAGCTTCAAAGAAAATGAAATATCTAGGAATATACCTAACAAAGGAGGTGAGGGACCCCTATAAAGAAAATTACGAAACCCTAAGAAAGGAAATAGCAGAGGATATTAATAAATGGAAGAACGTACCATGCTCAAGGCTGGGAAGAATCAACATTGTTAAAATGTCTATACTTCTCAAAGCAATCTGCCTATTCAATGCCATCCCCATTAAAATACCAACCATACTTTGAAGACTTGGAAAAAAATGATTCTGCATTTTGTATGGAACCAGAAAACAAACAAACAAACAGTATAGCTATGCAGTTCTTAGTCATAAAAACAAAGCTGGGGGCATCACCATACCAGATTTTAGGCTGTACTACAAAGCTATAGTGGTCAAGACAGCATGGTCCTAGCACAAAACTAGAGACACAGACATTTGGAATCAAATAGAAAGCCAGGAAATGAAACTACCATCTTACAACCACCTAATCTTCAATAAACCAAACAAGAACATAGACTGGGGGAAAGACTCCTTGTTCAATAAATGGTGCTGGGAGACCTGGATATCCACATGTAAAAGACTGAAACTGGACCAACATGTTTCTCCACTCACAAAAATTGATTCAAGATGGATAAAGGACTTAAATTTAAGGCATGAAACAATAAAAATCCTCAAAGAAAGCTTAAGAAAAACACTGGAAAATGTTGGCCTGGGGAAAGATGTCATGAAGAAGACTGTTGTGGCAATCGCAACAACAACAAAAATAAACAAATGAGACTTAATTAAATTGAAAAGCTTCTGTACAGCTAAGGAGAGAACAACCAAAGGAAATAGACAACCTACACAATGGGAAAGGATATTTGCATATTTTGAATCAGACAAAAACTTGATAACTAGGATCTATAGAGAACTCAAATTAATCCACATGGAAAAAAGCCAACAATCCCATACATCAACGGGCAAAAGACATGAATAGAACCTTCTCTAAAGAAGACAGATGAATGGCTAACAAACATATGAAAAAATGCTCATTATCCGTAATTATTAGAGAAATGCAAGTCAAAGCCACCCTGAGATATCATCTAACCCCAGCGAGAATGGCCCACATCACAAAATCTCAAAACTACAGATGCTGGCGTGGATGTGGAGAGAAGAGAACACTTTTACACTGCTGGTGGGACTGCAAACTAATACAACATTTTTGGAAGGAAGTGTGGAGAAACCTCAAAGCACTGAAGCTAGACCTCCCATTTGATCCTGCAATCCCATTACTGGGCATATACCCAGAAAGAAAAATAAATCCTTTTATCATAAAGACCCTTGCAGTAGACTGTTTACTGCAGCTCAATTTACAATCGCCAAAATGTGGAAACAGCCTAAATGCCCACCAACCGAGGAATGGATTAACAAGCTGTGGTATATGTACACCATGGAATACTATTCAGCCATTAAAAAAATGGAGACTATACAGTCTTTCTATTAACCTGGATGGAAGTGGAACACATTATTCCTTTTTTTTTTTAGTTGTTGAGGATTCATTGAGAGTACAGGAAACCAGGTTACACTGATTGCATTGTTAGGCAAAGTCTCTCTTGCAATTGTGTCTTGCCCCCAAAAGGTGTGGCACACAGCCCTCCCTCCTCCCTCTTTCCCCACTAAGGGTAAAGCATCACAAGAATGGAGAAGCATGAATCCTATGTACTCAATTTTGATATGAGGACAATTAATGACACGGTGGCAGTGGGGGAAGGGGAGAGCAGAGAGAGAAAGGACAGAGGGATGGGGAAAAGGAAGAGCAGAGAGAGGGAAGGAGGCAGGGGCTGGGGTCTTGGTGTGTGACACAACTTTTGGGGGCAAGACACAATTGTAAGAGGGAATTTACCTAACAAATGCAATCAGTGTAAAAAATTATGTAAAATATAATCCTTGGACTTAAGGAGTTTACCATCCAATTAGGATATTAAAGGCTACTGAAATGCAAAATTTCCCTAAAAGAGTAATATGTTAGGTAGGGGACATTAATCGACTTGGACTAGGGATTCCAGGAGGAAAAGAGCTAGTGATGTTTTACATGAGTTATCTCATTGAATTCTTATAACATCTTATGACCCATGTACTTTATCATCTCCATATAACAGAAGAAGAAGCTGAAAGCTAGAGAGGCTATACAATTTATTGTACTGAAAAAACAGTGAAATGACTCCAGGACTGTGTCAAAAGGCAGATCCAGACAGAAATCATTCTTCTAGTTTAGAAAGAAAAGCACGTAAGACAAGCATTTCCACTTTGTCCATCTGCAAAGTGGGTTAATAATTACCCTCGAACAAGGAACAAAGAAAATAAATTGAGATCCTCTAAGGGAAATAATGTCTTTTCTATGACTAGAATACAATAAAAATGTTTCAGTTTATACCTAATTCTGATCCTAAGCTCTTACTTTTTTTTTCTGTGACAACTTCCCTAAATCAAACAGGCTTCTAAAAGGGTACCCTGAATGTAGAAAACATTATCACACTTCCCATAATAAAACACTATCCGGTCTGTGTTCAGATCATTTTTCCAATAATGCTTTAGTGACAAAAATCAACAAGTTTCTTGTTGAAACATCTTGGTCATTAAAAATACATTAGCAGCTCATTATTCAAGATACTGTACTAATTCTACTCATTTCCTATTGAAGCTTATTAAATACTAAGAGCCTAATCAACCAGAAGTTGGGTTCAGTAACCACAAAGAGTATGCTCCATTAAAGGGGAAAAAAAAAGAATTAGGACAAAAATGATAATTATAGCACAATGTATTTATCCAGTGCTGAGTTCTTCTAACAGGTTGAATGGCTCTGAAATTCACACAGAAGAGGGTTGAGGATGAAATTTATTTAAAAATAAAATTAAAGGGATATGTTTGTTTATGTGTGTGTATGCTTCTAGTGTCAAGCCATGAGGTCTTAAAGTCTTTTCAGAATTCTTCAGAAAAGAAAGATTGCTACAAGTATGTCTGCAATGGAGTTTTAAACATCCATTTTAATATCTACATATCTAGCTTATCAGAACCAACTCGGAGTCATCTTGCAACCAGAATTCTCTACTCTACTCCTTATTATCCCTGTGACTTTGGGACATTCTGAATACTTTTTCTGACATCAAAGTTTGAATACTAGGTTTTAAGTGCCATTCTCTGGGACTCAGTAAAATCATATTAAAATGATACATCATACCTTATACAGGTTGTGCTAAGATTTAAGATTAATGTATGTGAAATACAGGTACATCTTAGATGCTTCATAAATGATAGTATTACTATTTTTACTCCTCTAGGTGAGGCTCTTTAAGGGCAGGGACTGTATCTTTTGCAACTTTGTATCCATAGTGCTAGTGGTTGGCATCTGGCAGATATTCAGGATTTGCATGTTGTACTAAGTTAGAGTCTCAAATCCGGAGCAATGTCTGATTTTTGAAACCTCCCTAAACATCACAGCATCTTGTAGTCTGTCATGCCCAATAAATATTTGCTTTTGACTAATCAATAAAAATATATTGATCTTTGATTAGATTCTGAGCTCTATTTTTACCCTCCAGGAGCTTATACTGAATTGGGGAAAAGCAAGGTTTATACATATGAAAAAATGGGAACATTATTTACTATAGATTTGCATTTTTCTTCCCTGCCCAGCATTCATTTCCTCTTTTTCTGGCAACAGACCATAGTTTTTCTTGGTGGAATTGCCACTCCAAACTCTATGCTCTCAGGAGCTGTTCAGCATTCTTCAGAAAAAAAAAAAAAAAACATTAAAAGAATCCAGCCAGGTATGGTGGCTCATGCATATAAACCTAGTGCTCTGGGAGGCCAAGGTGGGAGGAGAGCTTGAGTTCAGGAGTTCAAGATCAGCCTGAGGAAGAGTAAGATCCTGTCTCTACTAAAAATAGTAAAACTAGCCAGGCATTGTGGCAGGTGCCTGTAGTCCCAACTACTTTGGAGGCTGAGACAAGATGATTGCTTGAGGTTGCTGTCAGCTAGGCTGACACCATGGCACTCTAGGCTGGGCAACAGAATGTGACTCTGTCTCAAACAAAATAAAACAAAACAATAGAATTCCACAGTATAATCATTTCTGCTCTGTGGCCATATGGTACTGTTCACATAATCATGTGAGCCAGCCCTGAGCACCTGGAGTCTTACATTCCTGTGGCTACAACAATAAATTGGTTCAGAGATAAGCATGATATCATGAAACTTGTCAAATATGCGCTCTCTGAACTGAACTTCTACAGAAGTTACAAATGGCTTTAATAAGCCCAGAGGATGTATTAACTGCAGAATATTCCAGGAGACAATGGACTGCGGGATGTCCAGAGACTTCAGCTTCTAGAGATGCTCCAGTTCCCCATGGGAGATGCTCTTGGGTTGATGGTGATGGAATTGGCCTGCCAGACATGAGGTGCTAGCAGTTCACAAGAGGTTTTCAGGGAGATGTCACATTATAAAACACCAACATCACGGTTGCAAAAACTGACTTTAGCAAGTCTTGTCAATGCCTTCGTTCACCATTAAAGCCATTATGCCACATTGTCTCCAAGTTAAACAATAATAACAGAGTGTCCTTATGCTGGCTTTGTAACCATCTTAATGATGACAATTATCTCCCAAGTCCAGGAGGAGGTGATCACAACAGATCAAAAACAGACATGGGATCCAAACAGAGCCAATGAAGCTTCTCCTTTGTGAAAATTCTGTGAAACTGCTAGGAAAGAGAGAATATGCTTTCAGCTGGTACTGCTAAGAGGATGAGAGTCCTGCTTGGAGCTGCCACCCCATGGGAGAAACCTTGCCCGAGAAAAGAGCCCACCCATAGGAAGAGAGAGGTGGAGAGAATCATGACGACTCCTGATGCTGCCACGTGAACCCTAGGACCCTGTCATGCCTGAAATGAGATCTACCATGGACTTTTCAGTTTTGCAGCTAAAAAATGTCCCTTTTTCTTATTGTTTAAGACAATTTAAATCCTAAATTATCACTTGTAAGACCCAACACAAACAAATGCAGGATTCAGCTTACAAATGTGATTTTAGTGACTAAATCAGAAGCAATCCCTAGGGTGACTGGGATAACTTCTTGGAAAGCACATGGAATAGAGATGGGTTTTTGAAAATTTGGGTCAGTATGAAAGGGAGGATTCAACATGCTGGAACAAATTATAAAAACAAGCATGGAAGAAGATAAGTGAAGAAAGATGGTCTGGTGTGATGGAAAGGGTGCCAGAAAGTTCTAGTCCTTCCTCTGCCACTGCCACAAACCAACCATGTGACTATGGAACAACCACTTTTTCTTTTTGACACTCAGTTTCTCCTTTTGTCAATGCATAGAATTGGACTTTCAGGTCTCTAAGACTCTCTTCAACTCTACCTTTCTTGAGCCTATGAAATCTTGAAAGGCTTCTCATTGTCCTGTTTATTTAAGCATCTCCAGAGCCACTTACTTATGAACTCTTGAAACATAGATTCTGTTTGGTCTTTCGTGTCCCTTTCTCTCCCAACCCCACTTCTTATTCACTTGGCAAAGAGCAATCTCTTTCCCTCATGTTCTGAATGAAATGGAAATGGACAAGCACAGTCACTGAAAAGCTGTAACTTTTAAGCTCTGAAAGCACTTCATTGTGCCCTGAAACAGCTAGGCTCTGAGTGAGGGTGATGAAAGTGGTGGGAAGGGGCTGTCGGTTAATTACATGTCTGTGGAGATGAAAAAGCAAGCAAGGAACTTGTGGCCACTTTGTGCTTTCTCTGTTTGTCTTCTTCTGCCCTCTTCCCTTTCAGTGGAAAAGACTTTGGCATTGGGGTCTAAATTACAATAAGATCCAAGCTGCATTGTGTGCAAATCAGACACTGAACCCAGCGCTCTGTGCATTTGCTGCAGTAGAATCATGTCTTTCCAAAAGGAATAATTTTTGTTCCTAATACAATGAAAATTGGACTCCAAATTTCATCTGAGCTCACTGGGTTTGAATGGGAGTCTCCCTCAGACATGTATCTCCCAATTCCAAGTCCCCAAGTCACCATGGAACATTACTGTGAGATATATTTGTTTATTTACTGTCTGTCACCACCTTGAAGGCAGCAACTTCATCTTATTTGCCACTATGTAGGCAAGCCTGGCATAGAGTAATTGATCAATAAATGTTTATTGAATAAGTGAATGAACAAATGTTAAGTAATAAAGGATTTATGTGAGCTCTTTTAATGAACCAGAACCATAAAGAGATATCTATCACAGTTTGTGACCAGTGTGAGGAAATCACAGGCAGCGCACGGAGCTAAGAGAATTTTTGACTCGCAACAGACATCTGACACTTTATGCACTTTCATTGAGAATAAATGTGCAGTATTTATCTGCCTTTGGAAATACCAGTAAACAGTTCATGATCCCATGGGCTCATAAAACCCAGTTTGGGAATCTTTGATCTCCCTTAACCCTTTCATTTGCTTTCTTAGCAAATGCCTGAGACATCCATTTGGGGTCTGCTCTGGTGCCGTTGAGACAATGTTTGATTGATGAACCTGCTTGGGCAGGTGAGGCCCCATAATTTAGGAGGGTTGGCCAACCTTAAGGGTTTTGCAAAAAGGCCAACACTGTTGCTGTCACAACATTTTGGAGGTAGTGAGGGGAAGAGATAAAAGAGAGAAGAGTGGAGATGCCAGGCAGATGGGGTGGAGTGAGGGCATAGCTGACCTGGGTACGGTGACTCCTCACAGGAACTCTCTAATTGTTTTGGAAGTCATTAAACCCATGGGCTCCTACTTATACTCTCTTTCTTTTGCATAAGTCTGTGTTTCTCAGCTGGGAAATGTTGTGCCAGCGTGGATGGGGACAGAGCTGTACTTAACAGATTGGAAGTCTATGATACCCATGATAAGGCATGCCCTTAAAGATTTAGAGAAATTACCGTCTGCCACAAGCAGCAGATGAAGTGATGTCTGAGTCAAGGTTATTTAGGTATGAGGGATGGGTGGCTTCAGCTGACAGTGGCGTTGCATGCAGATGGGGAAGCTAAGGCAACAGGACATTGGTAAAAACAAACAAAAACAAAGACAATGCAACAAAACCAAAAGATTCTGGTCTAGGACCAAATGCCCTGAAATTTGAATATGCATTTCAGCTATCACATCAGTTCCATGGCCCATGCCAAGGCAAAAGCCCCCTGAGCCTGGATTTCCTCAGTCCTTGACTCAGAAGGTTGTGGTTAGGGTGTCAAGAGAGGAAATGTGTGAGCTCTTAAGGCAGAGCTTGATAGGTTGTTACATTGTGTCAAGGTTAAGAGATTTGCCTAAAGCATAGAGACCAGAGAGAACCAAAGCAAGGGCACGAAGCTAAGCCTCCTGCCACCCTGTCGGCTGCCCTTTTCCTAGACTCTGAGGTTCCATCACTGTTTTTTTTTTTTTTTGAATATATATTTTTTTTTTTGTAGAGACAGAGTCTCACTGTAATGCCCTCGGGTAGAGTGCCGTGGCGTCACACGGCTCACAGCAACCTCTAACTCTTGGGCTTACGCGATTCTCTTGCCTCAGCCTCCCAAGCAGCTGGGACTACAGGCGCCCGCCACAACGCCCAGCTATTTTTTTGTTGCAGTTTGGCTGGGGCCGGGTTTGAACCCGCCACCCTCAGCATATGGGGCCAGCGCCCTACTCACTGAGCCACAGGCACCGCCCTCCATCACTGTTTTTAAGGTAACTATATAGATGGAAGGTCCAGTTTTAGGTTTTGGGAAGGCCCAGCTGCTACTTGATAGAAAACATCTTGCTCAAAGTAGAGTTATAAAAGCCAGGACTTCATGACTATTTTAAATAATAGCAGCGAATTATGACTTCCTTTGTATTTATTAGGACAACACTGTAAATGGGAAACTGTTGTGCTGTCCTTGGGGAGATGAAGCATTTAATTCCATGGGAATCCCATTGTATTTTCTCATTATGGCCCGCTTTGCCCAGAAGGCATCACATTCATCACCTGCCATCTAACATGACATTTATGGCCTTGTTGAAGCTGCTCACAGTGTTGATGGGTTGCAGCGAGGGTTGTCTGAGCTCTGAGCCTCTGTGAGGCAGGAAGGCAGGGACTTTGGCTGGACAGGAAACCCAGTAGCCTGGGTTCAAGAACCAATTCTGAGAACTTTTTTGTACAGTTGTAGGAGCATCATTTCTCATCCGGGGCCTTCATCGTTGGAAAGAAAGGATTTGGGTTAGATCAATTTAAAAAGCCCTTCTACTAGCATTATAGTATTCTAATAATTTGAGGTCAATTTCTTAGTTAATCAAAAGGGAAGCCATCGCTTTGTTGACTTGCACTTTGCATGCTCTTTGCATAGGGTCCCCTTTGTCTGTACAGCAGGGGGATTTCCATTTTCAAAATGAAGTTCTAGTCACCTGAGTCCTCTATTAAGAACTTCAAATTGTTAGCTTTCTCAGGTCACCTAGGAACTTCCTTCTTGCTCTGTCCTCCACCCCTGGGATCTGCCTGGGCCTTTCCAAGGGGATTGTTCAGACTTACGGGCAATTTGTATTAGGTCTTCTCCGAAGACTCTTTAGGGCCTCCAGGAGGAAAGTGCCTGACATTGTGTATGAGAAATTATACAGGTTCTCGATGATGTCATCTTTCTCTCCCCAGGGAGCCTTTATTTATTCAGGCCAGTAGTAAGAGTAGGAACAGATCATGCCTATCCAATCAGGGGTAGAGACAGTTCTTAGGTGAGAGCTGGTGAGGGCTTGTCTGTCTCCAGTTTGTCTTTACTCTTGGTCTTAATTAGAAGCCTGGAGAGTTTGTTAACTTCTATGAGCTCTCCCCAGTTTTTTGTCTCTCTTGCTTTGTGAGAGCTATCTAGCCTTTAAGAAGATGGCCCCTGCCTGGTTTCTTGGCCTCTCACTCTCACTGGTTTAGGATTCAGCAAAGGCCTTAAGATAGAAAGTAGAGCAAAAAGACAAGCTCATTTCTCTTGGAGCCCCTCTCTCTGGGGTCTTGTGCCCTTAATCCTTGGTGGCTGAAATTTTTCTCAGATGCTGTCAAACAGGCTATTTTATTTTTATTTTACTTTAATACAGATTTTTATCATTGTTTTCAGTGGGAGGGTTGGCCTGAATCAAACTACTCCATCATATTGAGAAATAAAAGTTTTGTAATGGGTTAATTCAAATCATAACCTTCAGGAGACAATTGTCTGCATGCTGTGGTAGAAAAGCCTCAGACATATTAAACCCAGCTTGAATGCCAGCACTGACTTTTATTAATTCATTAGGCAAATATTTGTTGCACACCAGCCATATTCTAAGCACTGTGTACTCAGCACTGGGGATACAGTGGTGCACCAAACACGAGGTACCATTCTCCCCATTCTGATGAAGTCTTCCTGGGAAGTCTATGCATTAAATAATACATTCATAACCAACTGTCATTGGTCTTTGAAGAAAAAAGAAATGGTGCTTAGTAACAAGGTGGAAATCATTTGGGGGGTTGGTAGGGAAGGAAGGCCTCTTTGAGATGTCATTTAGGTTGAGAATCAAAGGCTATACTGGAGTCAGCTAAAGAGAAAATATAGATGGTAGGTAGGTGGGGAAGCATTCCTAGCATAAGGACAGCAGGTGAAGGAACTATGAGATAGTCAAGAGCATGCTGAGCCTGAATAACTAAAGGTAAGTGAGTGTGGATGAAGTCAGAAACCACAGGTGTGGCTCGGCACCTAAAGCTCAGTGGCTAGGGCGCTAGCCACACACACTGAGGGTGGCGGGTTCGAACCCAGCCCAGGCCTGCCAAACAACAATGACAACTACAATCCCCAAACAGTCAGGCATTGTGGTGGGTGCCTGTAGTCTCAGCTACTCAGGAGGCTGAGGCAAGAGAATTGCTTAAGCCCAAGCGTTTGAGTTTGCTGTGAGCTATGATGCACATGAGGGCGACATAGTGAGACTCTATATAAAAAATAAAAAAAGAAAAGAAAGAAAAAAGAAACCACAGGTGAAATAAGGTAGCCCCTGGATAGAAAACAGATTGCTGGCCCAGGCAAAGAGTTAAGGTTTCATCCCAAGAGACCTGGAGAGCTATCTCAAGGTTTTTAAACAGAAGAGTAAGGAGATCTGATTGTCATCCTGGCTATTGTGAAGAGAATGGATCTGGGGTGGGATAGACCAAAGATCCAAACATTTGATTGAACGTGACTGTGGTGATCCAGTTGAGAGATGGTGGTGACTTGGGCCATAGCCGTGGTGATGTAGATGAAAAGAGGTAATGAATTTGAGAAATACTAAAGAAAGAAAAGTGTCAGTAAGATTTGGTCAGAGATTGGATTGGAGGATAAGGGAGAGTGAGGAACCAATAGTGACTCCCAGGTTTCTGGCTTGAAGAACTGAGTGGTCGGGGTGTGGGTGTGCAGTTACTGTATCAGACTGCCAGGCTTGCCATAACCAAGTATCATATACTGGTGGCTTAAACAGCAGAACTTTATTATCTCACAGTTCTAGAGGAGGCTAGAGGTATAAGATCAAGGTGTTGGCAGGGTTGGCTCTTTCTGAGGGCTGTGAGGAAGATTCTGTTCCAAGATTCTCTCCTGACTTTTAGTGATTTGCTGGCAATCTTAGTATTCCTTGGCTTGTTGTCACATCAGCCTAATTTCTGCCTTCATCTTCACATGGCATTCTCCCTTGGACATGGCTCTGTGTTAAATTTCCTTCCTTTTGTAATGATTCCAGTTAATTGGACTAAGGCCCACCTCAATAACCTCATCTTACTTAACCTAATTATATTTGCAAGGACCCTATTTCCAAATTAGGTTATACCATCTATGGGATTAGGGGTTAAGACTTCAACATATAAGTTTTGGGGAATATATTTCAATCCAGAATAGTCATTAAACATCTTTGCTTCAGCTTTTTTTTTTTTTTCACCTGCAGATTGGGAAGAAAAGTACCTCATAGAGAGGTTATAAAGAATGAACAGGGAGTTAAATATATAATAGAACCTTTAAGTTGACCTAATTTTCATAGACTAGATATGTACCACACATACTCAATGGAAGACTAACCTCTCTATATTGACCACCTCTGTAAGTTGTATCTTGACCCTTGTACTGTAACACACAATATTAATTTACCCTCTATAACATGACCTGTTTGGTCCACTCATACCAAGAGGTGGAAGGTGGGGGCTGTGCCCCTTAGTTGTATTATTTTTTTCTTTAGTATAAATTCTTTTTTATGTTTTATTATTACCACATGTTGTATGAGGCCTAATGTGGTATTGTTATCACGTGTTGCAGAAGAGTTTTTCAGTGTGAAGGACTGGTCTTAAATGTAGGTTCAGTGTACAATTACTGAAAAATTTTATAGTTAGTTGAGACATGATAGCCTAAAGAAAGAACTTAAAGAGCTGACATTGAAGGAAAAGATTGATCTACATTTTCTGGAAAGCAGCAGCCAGAGATAGATGGCAGAACATTTCAGTGTTAACAAGACCACAGTTAGCATCATCCAAAAATATAAACATGAGTACTTGGAGAGACATGGTAAGAAAAGATGAAGCCTCCAGCAGAAAAGGAGGAAATCTTCCCATGAGGAAGCCAATGAAGCCACATTAAGCTGGTTCAAACAGATGAGGACAGGTAATACCCCAATCTCCAGACTGATGATCCAAGAAGATACTAAAAAGAATTGCATAGGAATTCAGGTTGGCAGATTCCCAAGCATCCAGTGGCTTGAGAAATTTAAACTGTGACACAAGATCTCCAAGAGAAACTTGTGTGGTAAATCCAATGAAGTTCCAGTAGAAGTTGTGAATGAGTTCATCAAAGTTCCTGGACTTCACCAGAGGGTTCAAGATAACATCTTCAATGCCACTGATGAGTGCAGATTCTTTTTCAAGGTAATGCCTGACAGGAACCTCATCAAGAAGGGTGACAAACATAAGAGAGGAAAATTTTCCAAAGAACGGTTCACAGTTCTGCTTTCCATTAGCTCAGCTGGAGAGACATTAAAGCTCTTGGTGATTAGTAAATTGACAAAGCCACAGAAACCTGAAGCCCAAAGACCCCCGGTCACTTTGAGATTAAGCAAAGGCACATGGATGACTGCTGCTTTATTTGAAGAGTGGGCAAGAGGTTCTAGCCAGGAAATTAAGAAGAAACAGTCTATTCTTCTGACAATAAAAAAGTGTCCTAGCCAGCCACAAATGAATCATCTCACAAACATGACAATACAATTTCTGCCTCCAAACACGACCACAAAAATCCAACCTCTTGACCAAGTCATTGTCAAAACATTTAACATGCACTACCAAGTCCAGCTTCTGCAGTGGGTCATTCCTGAAACACACACCTGTGGTCCTCCTGTGGAAGCCACTTCATCCACTGCATCAGTTAGCACCCTGGATGCTGTCCTCTGGATCAGTTCTGCTTGGAATAAAGCTCAGCCAGAAATCATACAGAAGTGTTTCAAGAGAGTTGGATTTGTCACAACCCCAGAGCACAATGTATTTGCTTTATCATACAGTCCATCTCCCAAGGCAGAATTTGAAGGAGTGGATTTGGAAGGTTTTGTTGCAATGGGTGATGAGGTGGAAACCAGTTATGAGCCTGACCCAGAAGCAATTTTCCAAGTGATATTGACCATATAAGTTCACGAAGCAGCTGATGAAGGGGAAGAAGCAAGTGAGGATGACAAAAAAATTGCAGAAATTCCAAAAAAAAGGACATCAGGCATCTGATAATGCCCTTGAAGTCATTTGCTATGGGGAAATGCCCAGGTGTGCTAAGTGGTGGTGTGTAAGTTGAGACTTTGTTCTACATTGACCACCTTACATTTGTTATGAGAATAAGAAACAGACCAAGATTGACTTTTTTTCACAAAGAATAATTAAACCATGAGAAAACTGAATGTATCAATTTCTGTGTGATCAAGTTATGTATGATTTTACGGTTTCGATTATGTGTGATTTCATGATATTCTCTTAATAAAAGCTGTAAGAGAAAGTAAAGTACATGTATGAACCAATATAGCAGGCCTAGTTCCTCATGTTGACCACCTCCATACATTGACCAGTTTGCTATGGTCCCTAGAGTGGTCAACTTACAGAGGTTCTACTGTATTTAACATGGCAAGAAGAGTATTGGCACATAGTGAAATTCAGGAATTGCTAGTCCCCTTCTGCTTTGTTGCTTAAGCCAGAGAGAATGGTGAACTTCTGATTAGGAGGGAGAAGAAATGGCTCTATTAGGGAGGCTTCCCAGGGTACCAGGGGTCTCATGGTGGCCCTGAGCTCACTCAGTTTGTGATCGCCTCCAAAAGAGGGCAGGCATGACAAACCATGACTAGGCCAGCTCAAGAGTTGAAGGAATGATTGAATTGTACCACCGAGGGAAACAACATGGGCCTAGGAGTTGGGACCCTGAGTTCTAATAAGTGGACAAATCACCTTGGACAAGTACCTGTCCTTTGGGGCTTGAGATTTCCTTTGAAAGAATTAAAGCACTGTTTTTTTTGGGGAGGTTTTGGTTGTTTTTTTTTCTGCTAAACATACATTGAATAAGTAAATCATATAACCTACTACGAGTCAGGCCTTGTACTATGTGGTTTACATCCATATTCTAACTTAATTCTCTTGTTAGTCCCATCAGATTTTATAGGTGAGAAGACTGGGCCTCAGAGAACGTCAGTCCCTTATCTAAGGCCATACAGGAAGTCATGCAATTAATACCAGGCCTATTCTCTCTCATAATCTGGGTTCTGAACTACTACATGGTCTGTCTTCCCTTTTTCCTGACTTTAGTATTCCAATGCTTCAAAAATCCCCGCAGCTGTGCTTACACTTCTGTCTCAGCCTCCAGTGCTCCCTGACCACCACGTGAGGGAGAACCCCCCAACTGGCCACTGCATCAGGGCCTTCTCGGTGTCCCTGTCTTGCCCGTGAAGCCCATTCAGCATGAAAGGAGCAATTACAAGCTGTAATCAGAGGCAGATGAATCAGAGATTCCTTCTCTTTAAATATTTTGACTCACTTGCCATTTATTTGAGCTCTAATCTATATTTATATCTCCGTCTTTGTAAAATGTATTTCAAAAGGAAGCAGGAAGGGAGATGGAAGTTTTGCTTTTGTGGGTGATTAGCAAAGATTATTTTCTGGAGATTGATCCTACCCTTAGTTGACTATGTAGCCTCCTTCTTCTTCTTGCCTCTAATAACACTGATTATGATTTTAGCTACTGGTATCTGCGTTTCCCCCTGTAATGGTAAAGAATTGTGTGGTTGATTTTGAGGCAGCAACCATGTCAGTGCCATTTGAATATCGGAACCTGGAAGTTGAAAAATAAAACAAAACCAAAAAGAACGTGAAAGTTGTCTTAGGGGTCCCTAGTATGGCATGTGGCTTACATACTAATTGTGCCTCCTTTCAACAGTGGGAGGAGAAACAGGAACAAACAGGAGAGGGAAGAAAGGTACAGAGGACAGTGGGAAGCAGGTAATTGCTTGGGTCTGACCCCAGGAGAATACATCCACAATCTCAGAACTGCCTTATTAAAAATCACCATTTTATGAGAGTTTGCCATGAGATGTGTACAGCACCATCCCCATTTTATAGATGAAAATAACTGAGGCTCAGTGAGGTTACATAATGTGTCCCAACTTAGCAGAGCTGAATTCAATCCCAGACTGTCTACTACCAGAGTTTGTGTACACTTGATCACTATATTTACAAACTCAGATTTGAAAGGAAAAGACACCTAAGGTCACAAGATAGCTGATTAGCATCTTGGGTAAACAGCCCTGCCCCTGCCTCAATAATCAGAATCATACCCTTGGCCATTTATCTACGGCTTATGATGAACCATACTTGTACTTAATAAATACTTAAACACATTCTTTCATTTAATTCCCACAGTATTCCTAATGAAGTGGTACTATTTTATAGGTTAAGAAATTTAGATACAGAAATAAGAATTGTTATGCTTGGGTCATGCTTCTGACTAGGGCTAGAGCTAGGGTTCAAAGACATGTTTTATTTCATCTTCATTATGCCACTTTCAACATCAATGACTTGGGAATTTCTTTGTCAGCTGGAGATTTAAGTTGGGGGCCTTTTTACAAGTCTCAAAACAGCACTCTTATTAGTAAGCTTCTGCAGTCTTCCTCTTTGTAAGAATATGTTTTGAGCACATTGTACCCCACAAATGCATTAATGTACACAGTTATGATTTAATAAAAAAATTTTTTTTAAAAAGAATATGTTTTGAGGAGGGGGTTCCTTTTTGTGTCTTCAATCCATATGGCCCTAATAATCATACATTTCCTGGCAGGACAGAGCTTTCTATTAACTCTACTTCTTTTGCCTTTGGTTCAGCTCACACCAATCTGTCCTCAGATACTTTAAGAGATGGTTAATCCAGCATGGTTCAAATGGAGTCCTTTGTAGCATCTTCCGCTCATCTGACCCAGTGCCCTTCCCTATTTTGTACAACCTTCCCTCTTCACCAAACTGTCATCATATCCCCTTCCAACTTCCTTCTCTAAATCTCACTCATGTCCGTGCCAAGAGTCCTCGTCTGCATTTAATCCCCCTAAAAATAGTCTTTAATAGTGCCCTAGAAAGCAGTTCATGGTCCCCCTGAAAACATAATCAAATTATTTCATTCTGTCTGGGGAAGGTCTCCCATCCCCCTCCAAAGTTATGGAGCAATGTAGAAGAGAAAAATGGCTAAACACGCTGAGTGATTATGGATAAAAGGAAAGTTAACACAATCATTTCATACATGGTAAAATTTGGTAAAAGAAAGATGCAGAGTGTGGGATTCTGGATAATGGAATCTTCTGGACACTTCAGGAATAATCTTTCTACAGTGTCCAAATCTCCTTTTCTGCATCTATAAGAGTAGCATGTCATGTCACAATGACTTTTTCCATTGAAAAAAATATTTTCTTTTCATACACTGGTTTTGTATACCATTTGATATATTTTCATTACACTGGTTAACATAGCCTTCCTGGCATTTTCTTAGTTATTGTGTTAAGACATTTATATTCTATATTTAGTAAATTTCACATGTACCCTTGTAAGATGCACCATAGATGTGGTCCCACCAATTACCTCCCTCTGCCCATCTTCCCCCCTCCCCTCTCCTCCCTTTCCCCATATTCTTAGGTTATAATTGGGTTATATGTCTCCATTTCTTACTTTAATCTTCCTCCTTTTCTTAACTCTTGTGATTATTGGAATGGACATATTTGTTAAAATTCATCCCATTAGACACTTCTTGTGCATTTTCTGGTATATAAATTTTATTCAATAAAGTTTATTTTATCATTTAAAAAATATATATATATAATTGGGTTATAGCTTTAATTAGTTTCATAGTAGAGCTGAGTACATTGGATACTTTTTCTTTCATTCTTGAGATACTTTACTAAGAAGAATATGTTCCAGCTCCATCCATGTAAACACGAAAGAGGTGAAGTCTCCATCTTTCTTTAAAGCTGCATAATATTCCATGGTGTACATATACCAAAATTTAGTAATCCATTTGTGGATCCATGGGCACTTGGGATTTTTCCATGACTTAGCAATTATGAATTGGGCTGCAATAAACATTCTGGTACAAATATATTTGTTATAATGTGATTTTTGGTCTTCTGCGTATATACCTAGTAAAGGAATTGTAGGATCAAGTGGCAGTTCTATTTTTAGATCTCTAAGTGTTCTCCAAACGTCTTTCCAAAAGGAATGTATTAGTTTGCATTCCCACCAGCAGTGTAGAAGTGTCCCCTTTTCTCCACCAGGCCAATGTCTCTGGTCTTGGGATTTTGTGATATGGGCTAATGTCCATATCAGTTAGATGGGAAAAGATTCCCTATTTAACAAATGGTGCTGGGTGAACTGGCTGGTGACCTGTAGAAGACTGAAACTGGACCCACACCTTTCACCATTAACTAAGGTAGACTCTCACTGGATTAAAGATTTAAACTTAAGACATGAAACTATAAAAATACTAGAAGAAAGTACAGGGAAAACTCTTGAAGAAATCAGCCTGGGCGAATATTTTATGAGGAGGACCTCCTGGGCAATAGAAGCAGCATCAAAAATACACTACTGGGACCTGATCAAACTAAAAACCTTCTGCACAGCCAAGAACACAGTAAGTAAAGGAAGCAGACAGCCCTCAGAATGGGAGAAGATATTTGCAGGTTATGTCTCTGACAAAGGTTTAATAACCACAATCTACAGAGAACTCAAACATACTAGCAAGAAAAGAATAAGTGATCCCATCTCAGGGTGGGCAAGGGACTTGAAGAGAAACTTCTCTGAAGAAGACAGGCGCACAGCCTACAGACATATGAAAAAATGCTCGTCATCCTTAATCATCGGAGAAATGCAAATCAAAACTATTTTGAGATATCATCGATTGAAAATTTTAATCAGTTTCATTGTTATTGTTCTGGGCAGCATGGGCTTCCATAGTGACTCAGACAGATACAAGGTTGGGATTTCCCTCTTGTGAGATATGCTGCATCCAAAAAGCTTGGTCTTCTTTCTTCACTCCTGGAACCTGGAGATTCTGTGTTGATTTTCAGTAAGGCAAATATATTTTCTTAAAAGTTAAAAATAATGTTAGTGATATTTCTAAAGTTAAAAGGAGAGCTGCCATCTTGACTAGAAGTTGTTCTTGGGTCTCTAAGTATCTAGTCCTCAGCCATCAAGGCATTAATAATGGTAAAAGGCTCTCTTATTTGCAGGATTTGACCAATAGCTCGTCAGCAAAAATGAGCAAGAAGTAACGAGCTTAATAAGTTAATCATTTAATAACAAGTTAATAAGTACTTACTACTTAAATCTTTCAATACATCTAATAGATCCAAAATATAGGCATTTACTATCCACATATTAGAGCCTGGAGAAGCTTGAGAGTAAGAGTTTAAGTAAGTTGCCCAAGGTCAACAAGAAAGTAGCCAAGAGAGGATTTGAATTTAGGATTCTCTGCCTTCAACATAGCTGTTCTTCCCACTAGCCCACATTGGCTGGAACTATTCAGTCCAAGGAATGAAGTTGGAATCTGGAAAACTCATCCTTCCCAATTTGTAGTAATTGTTCTTCCTTTAGGTGGTGGCCTTGGGCCATTGGGTGCCTGGCAAAAATACGTTCTGGAAGCCTACTCCTCCTACAGTTCTGATGGCACCAACATGGTCATTGGCCCTAATCTAGGGCATCACTGCATTCTTTTAGCTCCTCCATCTGCTCACCTCCCTCTCTAGCAAATGCACTTTTCTATGACAAGGTCAACCTGGAGCAGTTTTTGTTATCATCAAAGAGGTAATCTTACTTCCCAAATCAGTGATGCCTGGCTATGCAACTTGGCCAAATCTGGTAACATTTCTGAACTGAATTTACCTATCTGTATGTAGGGACTAATAATTCTTCATATTAATAGACAGTCTCCAAGCACATTGCCATTCCCATGTTGTTTTTTCTCCAGAAAGTTAAATTTATTAAAATAAATAGCTCACAGAGATTGAGTACTTCTTATGTGCCAAGAACCAAATCTCTTTCTACTCATACTGTATTTTATCCTCACAACATCTCTATGGAGTAAGAATGCCATTATTCCCATTTCCTTACTAGGAAACTAAGTAACTCATGTAAGAAGTGAAGGAGGCTGTCTGAATTAAGAGCTCAAATATACAACTTCTATCCTCTGATGGGGGTGAGGATAAAGCATTCTTTTCATTTTTCAGGAAAGAAGAGTAAGGCTCAGGGGTCAAGATACATGGTCAAGTTCACACATCAACAGAGAAAGGATAAAAATCAGGGTGGGCTTTATTTTAAGAATGGGTTCTTGTGACACAATCTTATGCCTCTGTGCAAACTCAAAAGGATATGGAAACTCGGAAATTTGGTGCTGGTGACTCCATGAAGAAGACACTGCTTGGATGAAGGCCCTGCTCCCTACCAAGGCGTGTAGGCTGCCCCAGCTCTTTCCTCAAGCAGTCTTCTTTCCTCTTGTCCCTGCTCCCTAGGTGAGTCTGCTGGCTCTGTGTCCCTGCCCACGCCTGGGATTTATAGCCTGGCTGCCCTCACATCCCTGGGGGAGACTCCCACAGCCTCCTGGCCCTGGACCATGGCCAGGGCCCTGAGGACCTGCCTTTTCCAGAAGGCATTGCTCTTTGCCGGCAAAATGCCAGCCCTGGGTGGGGTGACTAAGGCCTGGGGCAGGAGAGGAATGAGCAGAGAGAAAGCTTGGTTCTGTGCCCTGACCTTGCTAAAGAGAAGCATTCAGGGAAGTTTGAGTCCCAGTGACCAGCCTAGAAGCTTTCAGGGATTTTAGATTCCTGATATGGCCCCAAATAACCCCCTGCTGGATCTGCTGGTATCACCATTGCCAAAAAGCCCAAAGATGACACAGAGCCCCCCCACCCCACCCCAAGGAGACATTCCGGCTGGAGTTCTCTTAAATATACACAGTGGAGCCCTCCACACAGGGCCGTGTCCTTTGGGTGGCGTGCATCACTCAGGAAGGTCAACTGAGGCTGGAAGTGCACATCACTAAACCTGCAAAGCTGATGGTGCTGTTTTATGCCTCAACATCTCCCCGCTTCCTTCAACTTCTTACTTCTTTTCTCTTCCATCACAGAGCTGGTAAATTGGAGGTTCAAATATCAGTTCCTCTACAATCAGCTATGTGACTGTTGGAAAACTACTTAAACCTTTCCCTGCCTCAGCACTTTAGGGATAATACAGTCTTTGCTATTTCTAAGAATCAGAAATAGAGTATATGACATGCTGAATATTTAGTAAATGATAGTAATGATAATAATTCAGTATACTATCACCTGGCAGGGTAAGGAAACTAGCTAAAGAGATTTTACTTTACCTCCAAGAATACCAGGTATGTCATTACAGATCAAGATTTTTACGAATAAGCCCTTCATCAAGGCTGAAAAGGCTTTATGAATAAAAATATAGGCATTTTCAGCTATAGGAAAATATTGCAGAGATCACACAAAGATCAATCCCACAGCCACCTCTGTGAGTATAAACATCTCTCTGTTGCTCTGGGTCTCTGTCTACATGTCCTTGTCTTCTTTTGTCTGTCACTGAACAACACACATACTCAGGGACCAGTCCTGCCTTGGGCCCTTCAATGCTAATGAGAGCAGAAAAAATGGATTATAAATTCATGGCCCAACTCATAAGAAAACAAGAAATCTGCTGTAATGATGGGTGAGCTGAGGGTCCCTGGCAGCAAAGTCCCTGACTTTGTTGGCCAATGGAGCTGACTGCAGGGCCATGTTGAAGGTGCTCTAGTTCCACTGGTGCATTTCCTAGGGGAGGCAGGTGCAATAGCTCCTGGCAGTTTTTTATGTCCCAGATTAGAGTCTAGCCACATGGCCTTGTTCTCCCACAGAGTGGCTCTCTGTGTGTCCAGATTGTGAAACGGAGAGGTCAGAGGCCTGCTAAAGTGGGGGATTAAGGAAGGGGATTCTAAAGCATCAAATATCAAGTACAAGAAATGACAAATAGACAGCATATTCTAAATGTCGAAGGCTAATTATTTGAGCATGCTTTGAGATTGGGAATGGAGGTTAAAAAAAAAAAGCAAGCTCCTTATCTGTATTGAGGTTTGCAATCCTCCCCCTGAAGAAGCACACATCTGGAGTTCATTCACTGTGGCAGTGAGCCACAGACCAGCCCTCTACCAGGACCTGGCCCAGCCACTGTGTAATGGTGACTGAACACAGCCTGTGCTTTGCAAAGTATGTGTGTGGGGGGAGGTGCTAATAGAAATTTTCTCCTGCCAAAGTTAGTTTTCAAGCCATGGTTCATAAATATACAGTATTCCAGGGGAAAAGTACAGAATGTCCTCCTGGGGTTGACAAGCAAATAGTTTCATAAATAACCCTCTTGACACGTGCAAGATGTTAACGTTTTTGGTTTTGGGCAGGGGCAGATGCAGATTTAAGTACTGATTCAGTCTGGAGCCACAACTGGACTTGGATGTTACCTCTTGGGGGCCCACGGAAGTGTTTTTCTTGGCTTTCTGGGCCTGTGCAGAGCACTGCACAGGTGAGTCTGATCAGACCAGTAATCAAGAGGACCTGCAAGGAACAGAAAATAGAGGACAGTCCTCCTCAAGAGGCGGGCAGAGCAAGCTACGATATTGACTGTTAGAGGTACTAGGGTGCCCAGCCTGGTGAACACATACATAAAAGAGGAAGAAAATTCAAAAGGAACCTTATATTTTGATTGGATTTTATTTTTGAAATTAAAAATTCTGGTCAGATCCTAGAGGGTGCCAGAGCAAACATTAAGTCTATGGGACTTTAGAGTCAGAGGCAAACTAGATCTTTAATCCACTAGTGGGACAGATTGAGGTTTGTCAAAAATGTGTTTCATGTACTCACCCTATCACATTTCTAGAATTTTACCTCTAAAGCTCACAAAGGTCCGACCCATCCGCATGCAGAGTGTTATTTGGGCAGAAGGAATGAAGACATTACACCCATGAGCTCCATCGTAGTCATTCAGGTGGTGCTTCAAAGTTTTCCAAGCCCTCTTACATCCACACCTGTAACTGAACCCCAGAAGAGCCCTGTGAAATCAGCAGGGCAGATGCCACTGTTCCCATTTCACAGATGGGAATGCAGAAGCCAGATGAGAAGAAGGCAATTGTTCTGGGCTTCCAGGTGATATGTGGTAGAACAAGGGTTCGAATTTGGGCCCTTGGCCTTTTATAGCTATGTGAACAAATGGCTTAGCTTTTCAGACATCCTAGGAAAGCAGAGAGTAGGACCTAGAGAAAAGGAGCCGTGGGGTAGGAAGACTTGGAGGGAGGAACTATAGGAGGAAGGATCTGAGATCCTGGGTACTCCATCCCAACAGAAGGCCAAGAGCATCTAATTGTCATTACATCGGGAAGATGACCACATACCAGGACTCACCACGATCTTCCTGTGGCTGGAGCTGGTGGCAGACACAATATCAATATGATGTTCTGAGGTGTGAGAAAAGCCCTGGCAGGATTTGATTACAAATATAGAGACCTCATGGCAGCCTGATTCTGAAGATAGTTCCAAGTTCACCTGGGAAGACAGTAATTTAAAACTTTTTAAAAACATGGTAAAACATCTCTCTATCCTTTCATGTACTAAGTATATTACTTTGCTGCACATTGACTAAAAAGGTGTAAATCAGTTTGCAATGCACTTTAAATATAAAAATAATTGTAATAACCATCTGACCGCTGACAATGTACCTGACAAGGTAAGCATTTGATACATGGAAACAGTTCATAGGGTGGTCTGAACTCAAGGGGACACAAATAGAAAACAGGTTTGTTTTTCCCTCCAAAAGCTGTGCTCCAAAATGCTCTGCAGACTCCTCCCAGCCCCTGGATGACCTATTAGATGATGAGTTTAGGTTAACAAGTACTGTTTGTGCTTATATTCAGTTTCAGGAGTTAATCATTTCTCTGCTTTTTGTTACCTGTGTAATTCAGATGTTAAATGATCTGTCAAGACTATACCAAAATATCAGTCTCCCATTCTAGTCAAAGTCTCCCCAAGTCATAAGAGGTCTGTAGTGGGTTTGTTGGGGACACATGCTCTCTTTTTTCACTTGTACTTAACCGTTTTTTACATGTCAGATTAATATGAGGCACAAATGATTAGATTATATTGTTTGCATTTGTTAGGCAAAGTCAAAGTTGTAATTGATCCCTTCACCCAGGGGGTGTGCCATATACCCTTACATCATGCCTGTTAGGTGAGAGCACACCAACCCCCCTCTCCCCGCCCCTCTCGCCTTTCTCTGTTCCTCCCTCCCGCTCACTTGAATTTAATTGTGTTTTTCTCTTAGGTGGGAGTACAGTTGTTTATCTATCGGTTTCATATTTGTATCGCATACAATGGTCCTTGCTTTGCCATTCTCATGATACTAAGAATAATGTTCTTCAATTCCATCCAGGTTAATACAAAATATATAAAGTCTTCAGATACTACAATTTATTAATCCATTCACAAGTCGATGGGCACTTGAGTTGATTCCATGTCTTGGCAATTGTGAATTGTGTTGCAATAAACATTCTAGTGCAAATGTTCTTGTGGTAAAGGGATTTTTTTCCTTCTGGGGAGATACCTAGTAATGGGATTGTGGGATCAAATGGAAGATGTACTTCTAGCCCTTTGAGGATTCTCCACACTTCTTTGCATAGAGGCTGTATTAGTTTGCAACCCCAGTAGCAGTGTAAAAGTGTTCCCTTCTCTCCACATTTAGGCCAGCATCTGAAGCTTTGGGATGTGGGCTATTCTCACTGGTGTTAGGTGAAATCTCAGGGTGGTTTTGATTTTCATTTTCTGATGATTATGGATGATGAGCATTTTTTCCTGTGTTTGTTGGCCTTTCATCTCTCTTCTTCAGAGAAGCTTCTGTTCATGTCTCTTGCCCACTTATAAATGGGATTGTTTGCTTTTTTCTTGTTGATTACTTCAAGTTATCTGTAGATTCTAGTTATCAGTCCTTTGTCAGATTTGTAACATGCAAATATCTTCTCCCATTCTGAAGGTTTTCTGTTTGCTTTAGTTGTTGTACCCTTAGCTGTGCAGAAGCTTTTGAGTTTAATCATGTCACATACATTTAATTTTGGTGTTGCTGCAATTGGCAAGGGGTTCTTCTTCATAAAATCTCCCTTTGTGCTTCAGCATCAGGGGAGGGGTGGGATTAAGAAGGGGGAGGCATTCTCTTGTAGGAACACTGGAATCAGCAGCTATCTGTACCGTCTCTGGGGGCGACGGACACTTGCTGGCTGTCACGGGGGTGCACGTGCAGATTCTCAGTGGCCCTGGAAGAACATTTAGGCTGACCTCTTGGGACACTCCCCAGTTTCTGACTGGGTTTCCCACTTTGCAGCATCTTATTGCTGGTGCCCACCATGAGGCTTAAGCTCTGCTGACTTCTGCACATGTCCCAGCCTCAGTTCTTCCAGGCATCCCTAGCCTCTGGGAACATTTCTCTTGGCTGCACTCCCCTCTCCAACATACTTGGCTTACAAAAGGACCTCCTCTTTCCTTACTGCTGAGCTGGAGAGGGACATGTACTGGAATCCCTTTCTAGACTCTTCCAATCCCTTTTGAATGTCCAGTCTTCTCTTCTGTCGCTGGTAAAGGGGATTAAGGTTGCTGTCCTAGTTCTGCTTTCTCATCTTGAATTAAGAGTGTCCAGGGAACTCATGCCCTTATGTAGGATAGAGTAATAATTAATTGTCTACTTTTGTATTCAGTTTGGAGGCTTTAATTGAATTTTAAAAACATTAGAAATTTAAATTTAACATCCTACTTACATGCCTAAACCTTGCAACAATTCATGTCAGATGGACTCTAATTATTCCCATTTGAAGATGAGAACATTGAGCCTTTGAGGGTTCAGCATTCACAGCAAAAAGGTACACAACATGGCAGGGGAAGATTCTGAGTCTCACTCCAGTCTGTCTGAATCCAAAGCCAGTATTTTTGCAAGGGGTATAAAGACAGGAAGAAAGCTATCGGCCAATAAGTCTGCAGACATAGCTAAAGACATGTCACTTGTTAGTCTAAAGAACGATATCCTAAACCTTTGATTTTGGTTGTGTGTCAGTGACGATGGGGCCAGAGCAGTTCAGTTAATTCATATCTTGTGAAAACCCAATCACGCAGGCCTAATTGACAAGCACACATGGCTCCAGTGAAGGTGAGGGAGCCAAGTGCAAATAACGATGGCATTAGAGCTGACAACAGAAGTCTGATTAAAGCCCTTGCTGACTGGTGTTTCCTGTGTCATGTCAGTCTTCTCACTGATCTCCTACTTGTAGTGAAATTAACAATTACACTCTACCTACAAAGGCAGATTTACCCCTTCAAACTTCACTTGCACCTGTTATCTCTTTCTTATAGTTCCCTGCAATAAGAAGGTCATAGCAGGATTTTCACAAAAGAAAACCAAAACCTGTGAAGATGAAGGGATTCCTGAGTTCCCCCAGCAGGCGAGTGGCAGAGGAAGAAATGGAAATCGCATCTCTTCGTTCAGAGTCCTTGGCTCAAGTGAGACCCAACAGTATGTTCAAAGAGGCGTGAAGGAGAGCATCTGTATGCGGCTGACTACGAAGCCAGGCTGCTCCTCTGTGGGCAGAGGACAGAGCTCTTTCTACCACCTGAGCGTTGCTTTTGTTCCATCTTCCTGTGAACACACTCACGGTGCATTCATTTTCTTGCATTTTTTCCTTCCTTTTATCAGGAGAAAGAAGAAGATAAATCGAAGGGCTGAAAACTGATAGAGAAAATCTTTTTCGTTTTTTTCTTTATTGTTGGGGATTCATTGATGGTACAAGAAAACAGGTTACACTCACTGCATGTGTTAGGTAAAGTCCCTCTTACAATTGTGTCTTACCCCCAAGAGGTGTGTCACACACTGAGACCCCACCCGCCCTTCCCTCTCGCTGCTCTTCCTTTGCCCCACCACCTCCTTCCTTCTCTCTCCCTCTGGTCTCCCCTTCCCCCACCCCCTACCATGTACTAGGTCATTAACTGTCCTTATATCAAAATTGAATACATAGGATTCATGCATCTCCATTCTGGTGATGGCTTTACTGAGAATAATATGTTCCACTTTCATCTAGGGCAGTGGTTCTCACCTTCCTAATGCCGTGACCCTTTAATACAGTTTCTTGTGTAAGGATCGCAGCCTTACGAAGGTTGAGAACCACTGATCTAGGTTAATACAAAGGATGTAAAGTCTACATCCTTTTTAATGGCTGAATAGTATTCCATGGTATACATATATATCACAGCTTGTTAATCCATTCCTGTGATAGAGACAATCTTGATCCCATCCTGTCTATTCCTAAGGAACCCAGAGGCACTGTCCCCACATTCCCTTCCCCTCTATCTCTGAGAAGCCCCAGGATAAATGACCATTTCAGTCATTAGACCTATTTGTTGAGCACTTACTATGTGTTAGGTATGGTGCAAGTTGTACATGCGTCTTTTCCTTGTTCCGTTCAACTTGAGGCAGTTTTAGGTCTTATTTTTTTCTCCAAAACCCTTTGGAGGCAAAGTGCGTTTCAGAGTTCAGACTTTTTTTTTTTAGTTTTCGGAAAGGTAACATAGCGCATGTAATATATGTTATCTGACACCCTTACCAGGGACTGCAGCAGCGTCTTGCCATTCAACACATTCACGTTCCTGTGGTAAAACAGAGAAATAGGAAGAGGGATAAATAAAGGATATAAATAGCCTCAGGTTAATACAGGTCAACTTTTGAACCTAAATCAATAAAAGCCAAATGTAATGAGGAAACCTGTGGTTTTTAGAGACCTCTTTAGATTGTGGGACTGCAGCTAAGGGATGGTGGATTTGTATTATTATGCTCATTATACTAATGTAGATACAAAAGTTCAGAGTGTTTCTTATCCGAGCCACAGGGCTGCCAAGTGACTGAACTTAGATACAAGGTAGGCCTTCTGACTTTAGCATTTGCTCCCTTAATTAAAAGGCCTCCATAGAACACCTTTCTCTGGAAGCATCAGACATGGACACCTATACCAACGAATGGCTATAATGTCTATCACTGAGGGTGGGCACAGCAGAACTGTGGGAATCTCTTGATCTGAGACTCCCATACATATCTCAAGAATATATGTAAGCTATTATGTGTGGGCACTGTCTGCTTCAAAGTTTTGCTACTAAAGTGTGGGTCATGAGCCAGCAACATTGGTATCACCTGTAAGTATGTTAGAAATGCAAGATCTTAGGCCCTACCTAAGACCTGCTGAATCAGAAATGCATGTTAAAAAGCTCCTAGAGGAAGGCGGAGCAAGATGGCAGCCGAGTAACAGCTTCCTTGCATCTGGGCACCGTGAGTCTGGGGAGATAGGACTCCAGGCGTCTCTGGCTGGTGAGAACTGCCTATCATCACTCCTATGAGGATACAGGGAGTCAGCGAGAGACTTCTGGACCCCAAGAGGAGGACTAAATCCGTGGAAAACCGGCAAGTGGTCACGTGTGTTCAATCCGTCTAAACCCGCCCACAACTGTAAGTTCAGTAGCAGCGAGACTGCAAACCAGAAAGGCCTTACCTGTGAACTGTTTTGATGTCCTTGGACTTGGCACTGAGTTGAACTGCCTTGGGGAAGGCCTGAGCGGGAGTGCGAGAACTTTGGCCGGTGTCTAGGGCCCCAGTCTGAGCCGCTGAGCCAGACGGAGCTAATAGTGTTTGGCGGTGGGTCACACGGATCCATTGCCAGCGATCTGCCCCGGCAAGCTCCGCCCTCAGGGTCGCAGAGCTAGAAACGGGTGGGAGCTGGTAACCCAGCAACCAAGTAGCCTAAGGGTGGGGTCTGAGACGCCTTGCAGCCCTAACCCTCAGGGGCAGAGTGAGACCGGTTTTGGCACACTGAGTAAGTGGATAGCCACTTCAGCAGCAATTCCAGCAAGAAAGCTGGGAAAGCTTCTGCTCAACAAGTTTACAAGTTCGAAGTGCCTTTTAAGTAGGCTGAAGAGAGATTCAGGGTGTCTTCCTGCTGGGGTTTGAGTAATCAGCAGCCTCCAGTCGTATCTGAACTGTGACTAACATCTCATACCCCAGAAGACCACGTGTTGCCCAGACAATATTCAATAACATATACAAACTGCTTTGTTTTTGGTTGTGTATTTTTTTCTTTCTTTTTTTTGCTTGGTTGTTTTTTTTGATTGTTTATTTTGACGTTGCTGATATTCTTTTGTTTTTTTTAATTTCAATCTTTTCCACACAGATCCCTTTTTCTTTCTCAATTTTCCTAGTTTAATTATAATTTCCCATTGCTGCCTTTTTTAATAACTTCAACTTCATTTTTGCTAGTGTTTCTACCGATATAATTTGGTTTTTCACCCAATTTTATCCCTGTAAAGTTTTCTGTTTGCTTCTTTTGGTTTGATTTATAGCATTTTTGTCTTTCCTCTCTACTTGGTGGAGGTGGGGTACTGTGTCTGATCAGGTTAGCAAAGAGCTGCTGACCTCAAGGGAACCACGCAACTGGGCACCCCCAGAAGGTGGGGGTTTTTTAAGGTTGTGTCAAAGTACCCTACTGTACACCTATATTGCCCTGTCTCCCTCTTTCTGTGCCTCTCTTCTTTTTGTCAATATTCCTTATACCCACCCCCTCTCCTTTCTCTATCTTTCTTTTTTTCTTATCACTCGGTCCTCCTTTCTTTCATCCCCTTTTTTTTTGCTCTTCAACCTTCTCACCCTTCTGGTCCTGTAACCTTTAGTCCACAGGCACAAGAACTTAAAGAGCAAGAGGAAGTGAAAGGAAAATTAGGGCAAGCAAACAGATAAAAGAAATCACTCATGAGGAAGAATCAGCAGAAAACTCCAGGCAACATGAAGAACCAGTCTAGAACAACCCCACCAAGGGACCATGAGGTAGCTACTGCAGATGATTCCACCAGTATAGAAATGTTAGGAATGACAGAAAGGGAATTTAGAATACACATGTTGAAAACAATGAAAGAAATGATGGAAACAATGAAGGAAATGGCTAATAAAGTGGAAAATAACCAAAAGGAAATCCAAAAACAGAATCAAATAAGAGATGAACGATATGAAGAATATAAAAAGGATATAGCAGACCTGAAGGAACTGAAACAGTCAATTAGGGAACTTAAAGATGCAATGGAAAGTATCAGCAACAGGTTAGACCATGCAGAAGAAAGAATTTCAGAGGTAGAAGACAAAGTTCTTGAGATAACTCAGACAGTAAAAGAGGCAGAAAAGAAGAGAGAGAAAGCAGAACGTTCACTGTCAGAATTATGGGACTTTATGAAGCGTTCCAACATTCGAGTTATAGGAATTCCAGAAGGGGAAGAAGAATGCCCCAGAGGAATGGAAGCCATACTAGAGAATATTATAAAAGAAAATTTCCCAAACATCACCAAAGATTCTGACACACTGCTTTCAGAGGGATATCGGACCCCGGGTCGCCTCAACTCTAACCGAGCTTCTCCAAGACACATTGTGATGAACCTGTCCAAAGTCAAGACAAAAGAAAAGATTCTGCAAGCTGCCAGGAGTAAGCACCAGTTGACCTACAGGGGCAAATCCATCAGAGTTACCACAGACTTCTCTAATGAAACTTTCCAAGCAAGAAGACAATGGTCATCTACCTTTAATCTACTTAAACAGAACAATTTTCAGCCCAGAATTCTGTACCCTGCTAAGCTAAGCTTCAAAATTGACGGAGAAATCAAATCATTTACGGATATACAAACATTGAGGAAATTCGCCACAACAAGACCAGCTCTACAGGAAATACTTCAACCTGTTCTGCACACTGACCACCACAATGGATCAGCAGCAAAGTAAGAACTCAGAAATCAAAGGACAGAACCTAACCTCCACACTGATGCAAAAGATAAAACTAAGCAATGGACTCTCACCAAATAAGACGAATAGAATACTACCACACTTATCCATTATCTCAATAAATGTTAATGGCTTGAATTCCCCACTGAAGAGACATAGATTGGCTGACTGGATTAAAAAACACAAGCCATCCATTTGCTGTCTGCAAGAAACACACCTGGCTTCAAAAGACAAATTAAAGCTCCGAGTCAAGGGTTGGAAGACAATTTTTCAGGCAAATGGAATTCAGAAGAAAAGAGGAGTTGCAATCTTATTTTCAGATACATGTGGATTTAAAGCAACTAAAGTCAAAAAAGACAAAGATGGTCACTTTATATTGGTCAAGGGAAAACTACAACAAGAAGACATTTCCATTCTAAATATCTATGCACCCAATTTAAATGCTCCCAGATTCTTGAAGCAGACCTTACTCAGTCTGAGCAATATGATATCTGATAATACCATCATAACAGGGGACTTTAACACACCTCTTACAGAGCTGGACAGATCCTCTAAACAGAAATTAAACAAAGATGTAAGAGATTTAAATGAGACCCTAGACCAACTATGCTTGATAGACGTATATAGAACACTCCACCCCAAAGATAAAGAATATACATTCTTCTCATCACCCCATGGAACATTCTCCAAAATTGATCATATCCTGGGACACAAAACAAATATCAACAGAATCAAAAGAATTGAAATTTTACCTTGTATCTTTTCAGACCATAAGGCACTAAAGATGGAACTCAACTCTAACAAAAATGCTCAACCCCACCCAAAGGCATGGAAATTAAACAATCTTCTGTTGAATAACAGATGGGTGAAGGAAGAAATAAAACAGGAAATCATTAACTTCCTTGAGCATAACAACAATGAAGACACAAGCTACCAAAACCTGTGGGATACTGCAAAAGCAGTTTTGAGAGGAAAATTCATCGCTTTAGATGCCTACATTCAAAAAACAGAAAGAGAGCACATCAACAATCTCACAAGAGATCTTATGGAATTGGAAAAAGAAGAACAATCTAAGCCTAAACCCAGTAGAAGAAAAGAAATATCCAAAATCAAATCAGAGATCAATGAAATTGAAAACAAAAGGATCATTCAGAAAATTAATGAAACAAGGAGTTGGTTTTATGAAAAAATAAATAAAATAGATAAACCATTGGCCAGACTAACGAGAAATAGAAAAGTAAAATCTCTAATAACCTCAATCAGAAACGATAAAGGGGAAATAACAACTGATCCCACAGAGATACAAGAGATCATCTCTGAATACTACCAGAAACTCTATGCCCAGAAATTTGACAATGTGAAGGAAATGGATCAATATTTGGAATCACACCCTCTACCTAGACTTAGCCAGGAAGAAATAGACCTCCTGAACAGACCAATTTCAAGCACTGAGATCAAAGAAACAATAAAAAAGCTTCCAACTAAAAAATGCCCTGGTCCAGATGGCTTCACTCCAGAATTCTATCAATCCTTCAAGGAAGAGCTTATTCCTGTACTGCAGAAATTATTCCAAAAAATTGAGGAAGAAGGAATCTTCCCCAACACATTCTATGAAGCAAACATCACCCTGATACCAAAACCAGGAAAAGACCCAAGCAAAAAGGAGAATTTCAGACCAATCTCACTCATGAATATAGATGGAAAAATTCTCAACAAAATCCTAGCCAATAGATTACAGCTTATCATCAAAAAAGTCATTCATCATGATCAAGTAGGCTTCATCCCAGGGATGCAAGGCTGGTTTAACATACGCAAGTCCATAAACGTTATCCACCATATTAACAGAGGCAAAAATAAAGATCACATGATCCTCTCAATAGATGCAGAAAAAGCATTCGATAAAATCCAGCATCCTTTTCTAATTAGAACACTGAAGAGTATAGGCATAGGTGGCACATTTCTAAAACTGATTGAAGCTATCTATGACAAACCCACAGCCAATATTTTACTGAATGGAGTAAAACTGAAAGCTTTTCCTCTTAGAACTGGAACCAGACAAGGTTGTCCTCTGTCACCTTTACTATTCAACATAGTGCTGGAAGTTCTAGCCAATACAATTAGGCAAGACAAGGAAATAAAGGGAATCCAAATGGGAGCAGAGGAGGTCAAACTCTCCCTCTTTGCTGACGACATGATCTTATACTTAGAGAACCCCAAAGAGTCAACCACAAGACTCCTAGAAGTCATCAGAAAATACAGTAATGTTTCAGGATATAAAATCAATGTCCACAAGTCAGTAGCCTTTGTATACACCAATAACAGTCAAGATGAGAAGCTAATTAAGGACACAACTCCCTTCACCATAGTTTCAAAGAAAATGAAATACCTAGGAATATACCTAACGAAGGAGGTGAAGGACCTCTATAAAGAAAACTATGAAATCCTCAGAAAGGAAACAGCAGAGGATATTAACAAATGGAAGAACATACCATGCTCATGGATGGGAAGAATCAACATTGTTAAAATGTCTATACTTCCCAAAGCAATCTACCTATTCAATGCCATTCCTATCAAAGTACCTACATCGTACTTTCAAGATTTGGAAAAAATGATTCTGCGTTTTGTATGGAACCGGAAAAAACCCCGTATAGCTAAGGCAGTTCTTAGTAACAAAAATAAAGCTGGGGGCATCAGCATACCAGATTTTAGTCTGTACTACAAAGCCATAGTGCTCAAGACAGCATGGTACTGGCACAAAAACAGAGACATAGACACTTGGAATCGAATTGAACACCAAGAAATGAAACTAACATCTTACAACCACCTAATCTTTGATAAACCAAACAAGAACTTACCTTGGGGGAAAGACTCCCTATTCAATAAATGGTGTTGGGAGAACTGGATGTCTACATGTAAAAGACTGAAACTGGACCCACACCTTTCCCCACTCACAAAAATTGATTCAAGATGGATAAAGGACTTAAATTTAAGGCATGAAACAATAAAAATCCTCAAAGAAAGCATAGGAAAAACACTGGAAGATATTGGCCTGGGGGAAGACTTCATGAAGAAGACTGCCATGGCAATGGCAACAACAACAAAAATAAACAAATGGGACTTCATTAAACTGAAAAGCTTCTGTACAGCTAAGGAGACAATAACCAAAGCAAAGAGACAACCTACACAATGGGAAAGGATATTTGCATATTTTCAATCAGACAAAAGCTTGATAACCAGGATCTATAGAGAACTCAAATTAATCCACATGAAAAAAGCCAACAATCCCTTATATCAATGGGCAAGAGACATGAATAGAACTTTCTCTAAAGACGACAGACGAATGGCTAACAAACACATGAAAAAATGTTCATCATCTCTATATATTAGAGAAATGCAAATCAAAACAACCCTGAGATATCATCTAACCCCAGTGAGAATGGCCCACATCACAAAATCTCAAAACTGCAGATGCTGGCGTGGATGTGGAGAGAAGGGAACACTTTTACACTGCTGGTGGGACTGCAAACTAGTACAACCTTTCTGGAAGGAAGTATGGAGAAACCTCAAAGCACTCAACCTAGACCTCCCATTCGATCCTGCAATCCCATTACTGGGCATCTACCCAGAAGGAAAAAAATCCTTTTATCATAAAGACACTTGTACTAGACTGTTTATGGCAGCTCAATTTACCATTGCCAAAATGTGGAAACAGCCTAAATGCCCACCAACCCAGGAATGGATTAACAAGCTGTGGTATATGTATACCATGGAATACTATTCAGCCATTAAAAAAAATGGAGACTTTACATCCTTCGTATTAACCTGGATGGAAGTGGAAGACATTATTCTTAGTAAAGCATCACAAAAATGGAGAAGCATGAATCCTATGTACTCAATCTTGATATGAGGACAATTAATGACAATTAAGGTTATGGGGGGGGAAGAAGAAAGAGGGATGGAGGGAGGAGGGTGGGGCCTTGGTGTGTGTCACATTTTATGGGGGCAAGACATGATTGCAAGAGGGACTTTACCTAACAATTGCAATCAGTGTAACTGGCTTATTGTACCCTCAATGAATCCCCAACAATAAAAAAAAAAAAAAAAAAAAAAAAAAGCTCCTAGAATGGTTCACTGGCATAGCCCAGTTTAAGCAGCTCTGGCACCAAAGTCCTTTCCTTGTATGATCTTGCTTAATCCCCACAACATCCTCAGTGATGTAAGCACTATCGTTATCCACCTTAGACGGAGAAAGCCAGGTCCAGGAACATTAAATGATGTGTCCAAGGCAAGGTCATACAACTCATAGGTTCTGGATATGAATGAAGGTGATTCTCATTCCAGGGCCCAGGCTATTCTCTACTGTGCTATCCTTACAGTGAGGAAATGAAGCCCTCCAGGGCTCTTGTTGACTGCTAAAGAGAGATGAAACCCAAGTTGCAAATTGGTAGTTTCAAAGGAGCCCTCCTTCCATTGTCCCTCCACATGTCCTCCCTCAGCAACTTTATCTGAGTAGAGTAGCCATGGAGCTATTTACATCCGTTCTCATTCTCCTCCTTCTGGGCATGTGGTGTGATCTCACTTCTTTATCCCACTTGAACACAAGCAGGGCCATGTGATTTGCACTGGCCAGTGAAATGCGAGTGAGAGTGACGAGCAGCATTTCCCAGAAGGTGCATTTAATTGCCAGTGCACAACAGGGCAGCATCCTCTGACCTCTGCATCCTGGAGGCACATATAGAGATGAAGCCTTTGTTACCTGTATAACTGAGTGATCGCAAGGAGCACAGCCCCCTGCCACCAGCACTGGGCAAGTCACACATGGGACAAGTAAACCTGTGTGCTGCTGAGATTCGGGGGGTTGTTTGTTACTCTGGCATAACCTAGCCTCTCCTGGCTGATCCTCTGACTCATCTTCCTTTCCTCTGGAGGGACTGATTTACACCACAGGAATGCCAGCTGGCAGCTCTGTGGGTGGGAAAAATGTACCTGTTTTTATGTGCCCAAGCTAATAGCCTGCTTCTCTCCACTGCCTGTGAGAGCTCGTCTCTTTCTCCTTTCCTTCTCAGTGCCAAATTTATTTCTGATTTGTTTTCCTTGTTGAACATCTACAACTCCTTATTTTCCAAGGCTATTTTTAGTGACTCCATTCTACCCTGAAGGAAATAGTTCACATCTTTGTGCCCAAGGCTTTTTTAGCTTCTTTTAATGGGAGAGCATAGCACGTATCAACAATTCTTTAAGCCACCATGTCATTTTCCCAAGAGGCTTGGGAAGAACAAAATGTCGCCATGAAATGAATTTTGGATGGCAGTCTCCAACCTCTTTATTGTTTATGTCCCTCCCTGGTGTGAACAAGGAGATTTTAACTTTCCATTGCTTCCTTCCTTTTATAGGGTAAGCCTGTATGCTTTATACCTGATTTCCTAGGCCTATTGAATCTGGGAATGAGGCTCAAAAATCTATGTATTTCACAAGCTCCTTGAGTGAGTTATCCATAAACAGGTGTTTGGGAAATCTTAGGTTTGCTATGTATCCTACATACTGAACCCCATATGTTTGTTATAAGTCATCCATGCTCTTCAAAAATCATCATTGATAAGAAATATAACTAATATAATTAAAAACTACATTCCCCATGGATTGTATAGCAACTTTATTAGTAATTGCCCAAACTTGGAAGCAACCAAGATGTCCTTCTGTAGCTAAATGAATCAACTGTGGTACATTTGGACTATGGAAGATCATTCAGCACTACAAAGAAATGAACCATCAAGCTACAGAAAGACTTGGAGGGCTTTGTGTGGCTGGCTCTGACCTACATATTCCTAGCACCTTGAGAGGCTGAGGCAGGAGAATTACTTGAGACTAGGAATTTGAGATCAACTTGGGCAACATAACAAGACTTCATCTCTAAAGGGCGGCACCTGTGGCTCAGTGAGTAGGGCGCTGGCCCCATATGCCGAGGGTGGCGGGTTCAAACCCAGCCCCGGCCAAACTGCAACAAAAAAATAGCCGGGCGTTGTGGCGGGCGCCTGTAGTCCCAGCTGCTCGGGAGGCTGAGGCAAGAGAATTGCGTAAGCCCAAGAGTTAGAGGTTGCTGTGAGCCGTGTGACGCCACGGTGCCCTACCCGAGGGCAGTACAGTGAGACTCTGTCTCTACAAAAAAAAAAAAATAAAAAAAAATAAAAAAATTAGCTGAGTATAGTGGCCCGCACCTGTAGTCCCAGCAACTCAGGAAGATAGCTTGAGCCCAGGAGTTCCAGGCTGTAGATGATGCCACTGCACTTCAGCCTGGGTGACAGAGTGAGACTTTATCTCCACCTTGCCTTCCCCAAAAGACATGTAAAAGTCTTAAATGGCTATTACTAAGTGAAAAAGTCACTCTGAAAAGCCTATATATTATAGGATTCCAACTGTATGGCATTCTAGAAAAAGCAAAATTATGGAGACAGTAAAAGAATCAGTGGTTTCCAGGGGTTAGTGAGGAGGGAGAAAAAGAATTGATGGAGCACGGAGGATTTCTGAGGCAGTGAAACTACTCAGTATAACAGAGCAATGGTGGATGCATATCATTATACACTTGCTCAGACACATAGAACGTAAAGGACCAAGAGGGAGCCTTCACATAAACTATGGATTTGGGATGATAATGGTGTATCAATGTAGGTTCATCTAGTGTAACAAATGTACCACACTGGTGGGAGATGTTGATTGTGAGGGCTATAAATGTGTGTGGGCTTGGGATATATGGGAACAATTTGTACTTTCTGCTCTATTTTGCTGTGAACTTAAAAGTTCTCTAAAAAATAAAATCTATTTAGAAAGAAACCCAAACAACATTCCCTCTATGCTTCTGTGGGAAATTATGTCTTCTTGTGAGCAAGGCAGAAGGGAGAAGCTGAACACTGCAGTGCCTCTGTGGATTTGTCATTCTGGGTCTTCCATCTCACTAGAAGGGCCAGTCAGGACAAAAGAAGGGTCAGAGCAGCTATAGGCCTGTGAGGAAGAGCTCAGGCAATGGACTGAGATAACCAGGATGATCAAGGCCCTGTTTGGAGCTGGTTGTTGTGACTCATTTCCTGTCCAGCAATTTGCAGCCTGACTTCTCCACTCTGTCACTTCAAGGGGATGACTGGGAAGTTATGGTTTTGCTTTCTCTGTATTCGTTCTATGGGGGCCACAATCATCATGGCTTGTGGAGATCAGACAAAAGGAGCAGTGTGTACCTCAGAAGCATCTGGAGGTGAGGAGTCCAAGCAGGATGTTGGCAAGGAATCAAGAAATATTTGGAATTTAGAAGTCAGGAGTCCAGAAGCTGAGGGAATAGACCAGCCATGGATAGGATGCAGGAGCACCTGAGAAATGGAAGAGCCTCTTACCAACTCCTTCTACAGGGGGAGCCGGTATGCAACCTGGTGGCTACAGGTGTGAAGACCTCACTGTGGTGGGAAGGAAGTGCTCAGAGTGAAGGAAGACGCTGGTTCATCACCTGAACACACAGGAGAGAGTCCAACCAGTTTCCACAAAGTCCTCCGGGAAGTCAGCTACTGAACTGAGAATCTCCCATTCCTGGGAAGGAGAAAAAAACTGTTTAAAATACAGTCAAGGAAGAAAGTGGCTCCATTAGTCCACAACACTGTCTTGTGCTTATTACCCAAAGGAAAGAAATCCTTTCCTCTTAGTCCCACTTCTACTTAAATTTATTGGCCATCAAAACCTTTCCCTTTGGTACAGCTTGTGAATATTTTAAGAGAACATCTGTTGATACTTAAAGTGAATAAAAACAAAAGGATCAGCTTAGTTTGTGGAGCAAAGAAAACATAATCGAACAGTCAAGCTTGAATTTCACAAAAGCTGAAATTTGTTGGACTGGAATGGATAGAGCAGACTGATGGTAATAGTAGCACTAGCAGCTGTCCTAATAATATTAATAATAATAATAGAAAGATATTGCTGCTCAACCTCTTGCTAAGGTCAAACAAAGATTTGCTGCTGGGCAGGGCTGGCCTGGAGTGAATTTTCTGGACTCTCCTGTGGTCCCCCAGGTTTCTTTCCTGTGTATTATAATCCAATTTCAGCACAGGATCTGGTATAATTTACACTATGGTGAGAAGAAATTTGAATGTTAATGTGACGCTTGCTCTGGAGGAAGTGCTCTCCGAATCTTATTTTAATAGTAGAATGAAAGTTTAAATCTGCCGATTCTGGACTTTAGAGTTGAGGGTACAAGTTGGGGGCAGTTTGGGGTGAGGGGTGGTACTTGGGTGAGTGCAGCCTGGGTGATGATAGAGCTTGTTAGGGGCTCTTCTGAACATCCTTGAAAACCTTTGCAAGTTGTAACAGGCCTTTAGACGCTAAAACAAATTATTTCTTCTTATTACAGAGCAGATGCTGATGCCAGGGGAAGACATGAGGAAGCTGGAGGAGAGAAGGTCAAAAGATGAACTATTAACAATATCAACATATTAATAATATGAAACATTAGGTTATAGAGGCTTGGAAATAGCCTTTCTTTATAGCCGCCAAATTAGGCACTAACAACAGTAGGAGGATATAGAAGATGGAAGGAAATCAATTACAGAAGAGGGGGGAGTAGCACCCACTAGCATCCACTCATGCTGTTGCTCAGCAAACATTTACTGAGCACTTGCTATGTAGCAGGCACTGTGCTAGGTGCTGGAAGTGAAAAGATAAAAGCTAAAGCCTCTGCCCCCAAGTGGCTTGCAGTCAGAAGCCTGCTAGACTGTAAACCCCTCCAGGGCAGCGGCACATTGGTCAGTTCCTACGTCCCCAGTAGATGCTTAATGTAGATTTGTTGCAGGAATGATTAAAGATCATGATTAAAGTTGAACCACTAGAGAAGACAAAGAAGCCATTTGGTAAACCTAGATCCTTTTATCTAGCCTGGGGCTGTCTGGTTTCTTCCTGAAGGCAAGAGGGTTGGTGATGGAGCTCTCTAATCAATTGAAGCCTCACTTATCTTTTGGCCTGATTCCTTGGTGTGCTGTTTTTAGAAAAAGTCGCCTGATCTCTGGAGAAGGCCACATTTCACAAGTTAATTATAAAACTTCACCAATCCTCCAAGTCAAGTTCTTGGGCCTGAGTGTTTATATTTAATTGTATGTTGTCACCAGTCATCTCTTATTCCAAGAGCCCAGAACACTGTTTCCAAAGCAGAGCCCTTTTTTGGAGCTCTGCTTCCCAAATCTTGCTGGCTGGAGTCAAAATAGCTCCTGGCAGTGTGACTGACAACTGCACATTGTCAGAGTGGCACAAGTCACTCAGCTCTGGGAAAGGACCAGAAGGCTTCCGTTTCCCTGCCTGCCTTGGTAGAAAGAGCTAGACAAGGAAGCGGTTGTCATCACAGAGCCCTTCGGGCACATCTGGATCTAGGGGAGACAGCTTTGTCTGTGTGAACCCAGATTCCTTTCTGCTCCCCAGAGCTGTGTGGATTCCCTTGAAGCCCAGCAGATGACACCCACACAGAGGCTTTTCTGCCCTGAGGAATTCCTCCCTGTGGCTTCCCTTCACATCTCAATAAACCCTTCTCAGCTCATATTTATCAAATGCAATCACAAAGGGACCACTTAATTAACAGGCTGCCATTGTATATAGAGGATGATTTGGAAGCTTAAAACCATTTAGCAAACCTCATACTGTTCTAGACAACAAAAACAGTGGGATGCGCCATCTGGGAGGGAGCTTCCGTCGAAACAGATACCCGTGATTAAGAATCTAATATTATAACATCATAGTATGTTGTGCCATTTGGTTAGGAGAGGCAGCCCTCCTCCGAGCGAGTGTTCTCAGTTATCACCAAACTGTTCAGCACCAAAATATTTGCTCTGGCAAGGGGTGCTGGTTTATTCTTCTCTTGTATCTATTTCCCCTACAAAGCCTGTGCAGGGCTGGACATGTTGAAAGAACTCCGGTAAAACATGTTGAGGGATCTGTTGGCTATGAGGGCAGCATATGGTCACTACATGCTATGAAAGCAACAGCAGGCGAATTCACAGTTCCCAGGGTTTGTTTCAAGACTAATTGATTTTTGACACATTAGCCTGAACTTTGTTTCAGAACAAAATGCTGAATTTGGCCTCTGTCATTCTGCCTCATCTTAACCCCCGTCTCCAACGACATCACCCTTTGGCTTACTTTTATTGAGCACCTACTATGTGCCAGCCTTCCTCAGAGGATGAAAACACAATATAGATACTGCCTGAGAGAACTTAATGCATGATCCCTTTAATATATAATTACTACAGTTTTCCCTATTTACACAAGATACATCCACTTGTTATAGAAAATTTAGAAGACCAAAAATCACAACATAACAAAGATATTTGTACCAGAATGTTTATTGCAGCCCAATTCATAATAGCTAAGTCATGGAAAAAGCCCAAGTGCCCATCGATCCACGAATGGATTAATAAATTGTGGTATATGTATACCATGGAATACTATGCAGCCTTAAAGAAAGATGGAGACTTTACCTCTTTCATGTTTACATGGATGGAGCTGGAACATATTCTTCTTAGTAAAGTATCCCAAGAATGGAAGAAAAAATACCCAATGTACACAGCCCTACTATGAAACTAATTTGGGACTCTCACATGAAAGCTATAACCCAGCTACAACTTAATAGGGGGAAGTGGGAAAGGGGGGGGTGGGTAGAGGGAGGGGAATCGATGGGATCACACCTGTGGTGCATATTACAGGGGTATTTGCGAAACTTGGTAAATGTAGAATGTAAATGTTTTGGCACAGTAACTGAGATAACGCCGGAAAGGCTATGTTAACCATTGTGATAAAAATGTGTCAAATGGTTTATGAAGTGAGTGTATGATGCCTCATAATCATATCATTGTATACAGTTATGATTTAATAAAAAAAAGTAAAAAAAAAAAAAAAGAAAATTTAGAAAACACGGATAAGCAAAATAAAAAGAAGAGTTGCCCGCAACCTTCAGAGATAAGCCTCTGAGAGCAATCTCTTTGCATATTTTCTTCTCCTCTTTTTTCCTGCCTTACCGTCCACATTGGTAGTGTCTGTGTCGCTTCTCCTTTAGTGCCTTTAGTCTCATCTCTTGTTGGTAATGACCTCTTGGCCTTCAGGGAAAAGTCCCTTCACCTCCTTTCTGGCCATCCAAATCCTGCTTTCTGCTAACTTCTGGGCCTGTTCTTCTTCTGGAAGGCTAATCTCATTCCCATTAGAAAGATCATGGGATGATGCAGACTGAGGTTTTGATCCTGGTTTCTTCAACTTAAGAACAACATGGGCAAATTCTTTAGATTTCTCATCACTCAGATGGAGATTAGAAACTTGCAGAGTAGGCTGGGTGCCGTGGTCATGCCTGTAATCTCAGCACTCTACGAGGCCGAGGGGGGTGGATCACCTGAGCTCACCAGTTCCAGACCAGCCTGAGCAAGAGTGACACCCCTTCTCTAAAAATAGCCGGGTGTTTTGGTGGGTGCCTATAGTCCCATCTACTCGGGAGGCTGAGGCAGGAGAATCGCTTGTGCTCAGGAATCATGTTGCTGTGAGCTATGCTGCCACAGCACTCTACCGAGGGGGACTAAGTGAGACTCTGTCTCAAAAAAAAGAAAGAAAAGAAAAGAAAGAAAGAAACTTGCAGTGTTACTGACAAAGTCAAAGGAGGAAGAGGAATGAAGATCCAGGTCAGTGCATGGTGGCTGTCTGCTAACCCTTGGCTCTCTGCATTCCCACGGAATTGGAGTGTGTTGGCCACAGTTGCCAAGGTCACACACTTTGATGATGCTCCATTGTTTCTAGGCTGCAATCCCCAGTTGTTATCAGGCTTCTTGGTAGGGCCCTGAATGATTTGACCTCATTTTCCCTTCCAGTCACACCGATTCTCCCTGCCCCAGAGGGGTCTGCACCCACAGATCCATCTGCCTAAACACCCGTGCCCTCCTACCTCTTCCCTGCTACCTTTTTATCATTGTTCAGATCTGGCTCAGTTGTCACATTAGTAAAGCATGTGGTCTAAGCTCGGCAGAGTAGAGCCAGACTCATCTGCCTTTTTGCAGGACCACCCTGTACTTGGTGGGAATCTCACATTTCTTTGTGTCTTTTGTTTTCATTAATATTTTCCCTCCTAGAATTAATCTCCATGACAATGGGCACCACATTTGTTTTTGCTCCTCAATGGATTTCTGGTATCTATCACAGCACCTGGCTCCTAATAGGTGCTCAAAACATATTAAATAATTAAATAACTTCTGTTTCCCAGTTGCTAGCAGCAATGGACAGATGCCTCTTAAGAAGCAGGGCTGTGCCTTCTCTTCCTGTGGTGGGCCATGTATCCACGCCCTAGAGGCCCTAGAAGAATGATACCACTTTACCTCTACTCATGGAAATGGCTCCCTAGCCTTTCAAGAGGCTCTGTGAGAGCTTGGAGAAGTTGTTCTGTCATCCACACCACTTCCCAGGCTGTTCCCTTTGCCCCTGTATAGAAAGTGTATCAACCAGGGCCAGACTAAAAGCTTTCATTAGGAAGCCCTCCCTAATGATCCCCCTTTGCCACTAGCAGGGCTCTCTTCCCATCTCCTCTCCATACATTTAATTATTTTCCAGGCCTTGGCGCCAACATTCTTCCATTAGGAAAACTTTCTTGAGTGCCTAGCTTAGGTCAGGCACTTCCTCTCTGTGTTGTGTGTCCCTCTAGCACTTGGATGTATGTTTCTCACATCTGTTCACTCACCTTCCCTGCTAGAGTGTGTGCTCCATGAGGGCAGAGCTAGGTCAGGGTTTCCTTATTCACCTGACACCTGGTAGTTTTTAATAACGACTTGGTGAGTGAATGCACAAATGAGATAAGGCTGCCTTAATCACTTTTTAAACTGTCTGTCTCCTCTGTAGTTGTGCTGTGCACATAGCAAGGCTCAAAATATTTGTGGGGTAGAAAGGGATGGAATTAAGTTCTCCCAGTAAATGCTTCTGGACTTATTTCAGAAAGAGTGATGTACAGTGAGTTCCACACAGGCAGGGGCCACTCTCATCCATCTCTGCATCACCAGGACAGGCCTGGCCTTAGCAGGGCATTCCACTGGTCTGTCAATTGCTACACTATCGAGCACGTGGAGAGATCTGTTTGAAGTACCAGCTATGCAACCTCTGACAGGCTCCCTTTGCTCTCAGGCCTTAGTATTCCCCTCTGCAAAGCAGGAAAAATACTTGTCTACTACCAGGGTCATAATTCACTTAACCCCCAGTGCAGCACTTAGCACATACAGGATAGCAATGAGTGTGTGCTATTGGGCTCCCCTTTGCCACCTGCACATCTACCTGAGTTTTTTATAGGACAAGAGAACGTTTCAAGCTGGGGTAGAGTGACTTGGGCGAAGCTGCTGGCGCTCAGCCCGGGGACTCTCTAGTTTCCACCACCCTGTGCCACGGTCCTCAGTCCTCGGGTTTTGCTTTCGAGACACAACTGGCTGCAGCCCCGCGCCCCGTGCTCGGCGCTGTTCGATTTGCGCCCCCGCCTCCGCGCGGCGGCAGGCCCTTGGGTAAGTTTCCGCGGCCAGTGGTGAGTCACTCCCCTTTTTTAGCAGCCGCGCGGGATGTGCATCATAATTCAACAAGGCTCCCGAGAGCCCTGCCGCTGCCGCCGCCGACGTCAATGCAGACGAGCTAGGCGCTCGACCGGTGCCAGGAAGAAAACCCCAGCCCACCTGCGTCCTGGTCCCCACCAGGGCTGATGGTAGCGCGCCCTCTGCCTGGGAGCTGGGGGATGGGAGTCCGGGGAACAATTCCACGAAGCTCACCCAATTCAATGGCGCTTTGGAACTGAAGAAGGGGCAGTTTGAGGTGGGAGGGGATAAAAGCCAGAAAGTAGGCATCTGGGCTCATTGTCCATCCATTATCCGACCTTCCAGTCAGGGGCCCTACCATGAGCCTTCTCATGTCTCCAGAATTTCCTCACTCATTCAGTCACTTAAGACCCTCTCTTGCATCCACTCACCGACGGATTCCATCAATGATCCACGAGGCCATCCTCCACCAAATTACCTGCCTTTCCATCCAAACCTTTGACATACCTAAGGTCCTCCCTCCCCCCATCTACCTGTCAATGCCCCATTTATTTATTTATTTCCCATCTATGTACTTGTCTCCACTCATCCTTCTACCCATCCATACATTTCCCTACTCATCCATTCATTTCAATTAGCATTTGTTTTGCTGGATGCTGAAACCACAGGGTGTTTGGGGCAACGTCTCCACTTGATCCTCTAAGAATTAAAGAAATATGAGTAAAAGAATTGTATTATAGTAGGAAAATGATAGTTTATAATAGTAATTACAATTGTAATAGTATAAAGTAGTAGAATACTAGGATAACAAAAATAATAATAATAGCATTATAGTAGGATAGTAATATTGATAATAATAGTAGTAACAGCTAACATGTGTTGTCCTAAGCACTGCAGTATCTTATAACAAACTTGGGAGGTGGGTACTATTATTATACCCAATTTTCAGGTAAAAAAAAAACAACAACAAACAACAGAGGGTCAAATAAGTTAAGAAACTCCAGTGCTTACCTAGCTACTAAATGACCCAAATGATTACAAACCAAACTCTGACTCTGAAACTAGCGCTTCTTGCTGGTTTACCGGCTGGCATTTGTGACTTGGGAGAGGCAGCACATTAAAAAGAATTCATTGGATCAGTTATGTCATCTCTCCAATGCTCACTTTTCTGTAAAAGTATGGACACTTTTCACTAATAAGTACTGTATATTTAGCCTAGCATCCATTTTGCAAGAATGGATGTGTTAAACAACTTATTACCCACCAAGATTAGAGAATAAGAGTGTGGTCTGGAGAAAATGAGATACACCTGTTATTATTATCTGTGCTCATTATGAAACAATTAAAATAATCAAAAAGAAAATCTCTTGTGATTCTATCATCTAGAAATAACAGCTGCTAGCATTGATTTGTGTTCTTAATTTTATTTAATTAATTAATTATTTATTTATTGAGGCAGAGTCTCACTTTCTTGCCCTGGTACAGTGCCTTGGCGTCATAGCTCATAGCAACCTGAAATGCTTGGGCTCAAGCAATTCTCTTGCCTCAGTCTCCTGAGTAGCTGGGACTAGAGGTGCCCATCACAACACCTAGCTATTTTTCAGAGATGAGGTCTCACTCTTGCTCGAGACTCACGAGCTCAAGCAATTTACCTGCCTGCCCACCCCCCTCAGAGTGCTAGGATTACAGGTGTGAGCCACTGCCTTGGTTTGTGTTCTTTAAATGTTTACTATCCATATATATGAATATATGTGCACATTATTTTTTTCTTTGCAAAAATTGGATCATATTATACAAATTTTTGAAACTGTAATATGCCATGGGCAGCTTTTCATGAATTTAACATACTTTAAAGAAATCTATAAAGAGAAAATAAGCTGTGACCTTGGTCTCTGTTTCCCTTTTCACTTATCCCCCCCTTCTTCCCTTCCTCCTCTTCCACATTACTAGAGATCCTAATTGCAGACAACAGAATCCACTCTGGTTAGTGTAAGCAGAAAGAGATTCATTAATAAATAGATCAAAAAATTTATTTATTTTTGGTTGTTGTTGTTGTTAGGGTATTATTACTAAATAGTTCATGCAATTTTGGGGTGGGCTGAATAAACAGGGAAAGCTTTCCCAAAGACAACTATACAAACCACAGCTCAGAAATGGGCCACCAAAGGAGCTGTGGAATGAGGAAACTGCCCTTATAGCAAAATAAAAACAAACCAAAAAGCCCCCCACCCACCCAAAGCTTCTGTTTGTGTGAAACTTAAAAGTCCATTGGCCAAAGGAAGCTGCATGGGAAAACTCAGAATCAATGAGTGAGGAAATAGATTCTACCTCTTGGTGGGAAGACTGTTAAGCCATCCTGCAAAGGGCAATTATTGGCAGTGGGGAGGTAAAGAATTCAGGCCAGTTTTGCCATGTACAACATCAAAGGAGACTTTTCTGGAGGAGGTAGAACTGAGCTAATTTTGAAGGCTGAATTGAGGTTGGTTAGGGGAAAGGGTGACAGGTGTGTTGTGGGTAAGGTAATGCAGAGCAGATGTACCACAAAGTACAAACATCCAGAGCCTCATCTGGGAATTGCCAGTGGTTCCATGTGGTTAAAGGGTAAGGGTGCAGGCAAAGAGTGGCACAAGATGGTGCTGGAAAGGTCAGTAGGGAGCCAGACCCTGAAGGGCCTTGTAACTGTTCCCATACTTTCTTGGGGGATACCCCTCCCAGCACCTGGATGTGTTTTCCATTTTGGATGCTCTCTGAACCCCTGATTTATGGTATTTTTTTTTAAATGGAGGCTTTGTTACTTAAGTATGGATAATTAAATTATTGGCTATTAGAGATTGAATTCAATCTCCAGCCTCTCTCTGCTCTCTGGGGAGGTCTAGGGCTTGTGTTAGGGATAAAAGTTCCTCTCTGATCCCATGGTTGGTTACTCTGGCAACCAGCTCCATCTCCAAGGGGTCACCTCATTAGACTTATTATGAATAAGTCTTATTACCTCATTAGACTTATTATGAATAAGTCTTATTTATAATAAGTCTAAAGAAGAAGATATTCCTCTCACTCTTAACACTCAGGACATTCCAAGGACTTTAGGAGCTCTGTGCCAGGAACCAGTGATAAATATGAAACATATAATTCTTATTATATCACAATATCATAATTAAGAAGCCTGAATCTTTTCCTGGTAATGGTGGACAGTATTCAGAATAGATAGAAGAGTTGATATCAGAGGCAAGGGAAGGCATGTGGTGGGAATCTGGTTTAGAAATGATGGTCGAGATGCTAGCAGCAGGGTGCAGAGATGTGAATTGATTTGCTAGATATTAAGAATTGTTAGGATTAGCTTATTGATTGGATGTAGGGATGGGAGAAAGAGAGTCAAAGATGGTGCCATATTTCTAGCTGGCTCAGTAAGATGGATGAACCCCCATCCATCGTACCGAGCTGGTCAGGAACATGTCACCATCCTTAACCATTCATCCAAAAAGCATCTTGAGAAGAGGCATCTTGATGGAGAAGATGATTTCAGGTATGAGTTTGAGGGATGCAGTAGGTTGTATAATGGCTGCCCAAAGATGTCCACATTCTGATTCCTAGAACCTGAGAATATGTTACATAAAGTTGGAAATGGGACATTGCAGACATGATTAAGTATTTTCAGATGAGAGATTATTCTGGACTACCTTGGAGGGCCCAGTGTAATCACAAGGGTGCTTACAAGAGGGAGGCAGGAGTGTTAGAGTTTGAGGAGACATGACAACAGAAGCAGAGGTTGGGGTGACTTGGGGCCATGAGCCAGGGAATGCAGGAAGCTCTGGAATCTAGAAAGAGCAAGAAATTGATGCTTCCCAGAAATCTCCAGAAGGGACAGATGTCTACTGACATTTTGATTTTTAGCCCACTGAGACTGATCTCAGGTTTCTGCCCTCCAGAACTGTACGATAGCAAATTTGTGCTGTTCTAAGGTACTAAGTTTGTAGAGATTTGTTATAGCAGCAATCCAGAACTCCAGGGAAGAGTGTCTAAGAACTGAAGAGAACACATCCAGGATGGAGATGTGGATACTCAAGTCATTGGCATATGGACTAGGCAATGGAATTGGATCTCCAATGAAGATGAAGTAGAGTGAGAGAGGAAGACATCCTAGAAAGGATTCAATTCAGGAGTAAACTTTGAAGGAAAATGAGGAAGCCCTGGAGAAACACAAGGAAAATTTGTGTTGGGAAATCCAAGAGTGGAGTGTCAAGAAGGAGGTCCTCCTTGTCAACTGCTGAAGAGTGATCCAACAAGGTGGCTCAATGTGCCTTTTGAAATTCAACCATCAAAAATGCAATCTTAGTGAGAGCAATTTCAGATGCCCATTAGGAGTGGAGCCAACCTGAATTTCAGGAAGAAGAGTGGGAGGTGAGGAAGTAAAGACACCAAGGTAGACACTTCTCTTAGATCATTGGCTTTGATGGGGAGGAAGAGATAGGACAGTGGCTGGAAAAGGATGAGGGATCAAGGGAAGGAATTTTTTTTAATGGGGAAAGAGTAGAGGACAGAGGAAAGAGAGAAGAGGGGAGAGGGAGAGAGAGGTGAAGTAGTCTGACTACTTCAGTAAAGGAACCAGAGAGTTGGGGAGGCTGAAAACCAAGGGCAGAGGGAACATGCATGGATAAAGTCAGGTACCTGAGGGGTCTATGTAGGGGTGGTATCCAGAGTGAAGTGCCTATGGCAGTGTTAGTCTGAGATTGGAGGAGGGCAATCCTTTCAATAGGCCTGAAAGGACAGTGAAGGCAAGGATGAATAGAGGGTGTTAGGATATATGAACAGGGCTGGAGGTGGGCAACAGCTCTCCATGTACCGGTTAAAATGCTCAGACATTTTAGGACAATTTCTTTCTGACTGGTTATAGTAAATTGTTGCCAAATCTTCACTGCTTAGGCCAAGAAAATAGAATTTAGAGGGATAACAGTTGGTGGATCAGTACAGAAAACACAGTCACAGCTGAAAGAACTTTTTTCTCTTAAGAATCACAACAACATGAAATATGGGAATTGCCATACTGGGATAGATCCATGGTCCACACAGACTGATATTCTGCTGCCAACAGAGGTCCCATGGGATGGGCACCCCCCTGCCACCCTCTTGATCTTGGTTATTAGACAGAGAAGCCATTTCCCCTATGACGTCAACCATAAAGGTTAGGTATATCCCAGCACCCATTTATGGCTCCTTCATGCATAAATAGACCCAACCCCCTCTGACTGTCTGCACTACCCCCCTCGGGGTTCTGTGTTTCATTTGTTTATTTTCCACCGTGAGATACCAAATTTTAAATGCTCTACTTCTAGCTTACTTTGAGGTTCCTATCCCAGTAGACATTAAACTTAATAATGCAAATGAAATACATCTCACACATCAACAAATCTGACATGTCAGGAGCCTGTGCAGTGGATCCTGGAGATGCAGCACTGCAGGAAGCAAAGCACAGGGAAACAGAAATGAGAAACAGTATCTTGGTCTAAGTTCTGGATCAGTCAGCCTGGCCAGGTTAAGTAACTTAGCACTGGAAAAGCCTGAAAAATGAAAGCAGTAGAGAATTACCTTATACAGATGGCAAGATACAGACAACTAAGTGGGAAGGTATCAGAATAAGGTTTAATAGAAATCCTTAAAAAAGTAAGCCAACAAACAGAAAAGAAAACTACAGTTAAATTTAACAGTAGAAAAGTAAAGGACTCTGATGAAGATGACGATTACTGACTTAAACATGTTTAAAGAATGGAACTTAATGGAACAAATTCTAGGACAGAAGTTAAGATCTGACTAAATATTTACTTTATTATCTATATGCCTTTAAAAAATAAACTTGTTATGCAAAATAAAAAAAAATCTGACACGTCATAATGATTCATAAAGGTGAATGGTGATGATGATGAAGTGATGATGCTTTAATCCTCAGTAACCCTGTATGGGCTGTATTATCATTCCCATTTTACAGAAAGGCAAACTAAGGAGGGCTCATTGAGGTACCACTGCTTGATAAGAAAGATCAGAGAAGGAGGAAGTGAAGGTCAGAGAGCAGTTCATTGAAAAGGTGAAGTTAGAGATGTGGGCTAGAAGCTTAAGAAGTGGCTTTGAGAGGCCCTGTCCCCATCCCCTGTAAGTATGCCCTCCGGCCCCAGGGCTGCATTGCTGGTCAACTTCCTTTGCTTTAGTGGAGGTCGGAAACCAACTCAGAGAACCCTGGGGCCAACCAACCTGATGTGGATTCTTCAGGTCTAGCTGGTGAAAGGATCCATTTTATTTATTCTGCCCTCGTGATGGAAATAGCCCAAGAAAGCCAGCCAGAGAATGTAAATTATCTCATACTCCTCTCCCCCATGATGAATTATTTACTTCCAGAGCATGCTATCTTTAATTGTGAAGTATTCCAGAATGAACAGGTTATCAAAAATGTCCAAAGGGGGAGAGTTTTGTTTCAGCCCTGGGAGGCTGAGGTGGGAAAATTTATCCTTATTTATTTACATGGTAATGGGATGAGATTTTGCCAGCTTGCTAATGGGTTCTTAAAGAGAGACAGGCTTCCTGTGGCCTAATTAGAACGATTGGTAGCTCCTGATGCCACATTAATCACCAAACCAAGAAGGCAATGGCTCCCTTTTTCTAGATTCTTCTTCTCTTTGGGGGACCATCTGCACTACTGACAAGGGGGAGGCCAGATAGTTAGGTAGACATAGCTACCTCTGGTTTCAAAAGAGCTGGTCTCCCCTAAATCTCAGTTTTCTTATCAATTAAATGGGAATGGGTTATGCTTTCCCACAATTTAGTAAGTTTGTTTGGAAGACAAAATTAAAAAGTTGGTTTTAAGAGTGCAGTGATTGTATTTTATATCTCTGAGGAGCACACATGATTTTCCAGAAAGCAAGAGACAGGTCCTAATCATATTTAAAAATAAACCTTAGCATTTTCTAAGTGCTTGGCCAATTACTCCAAATAACATTCATTCCAGAGACTGCTGGGGGGATGAGTCACGTGGTGAATGTATTAGATTGTGGCGCAGTCAGAGACAGGCTGCAGCGTCTCTTTCCAAAAGTGAGCGGGAAACAGCCTGGGCTGCAGATAACCCCAAATCTCTCTTGCAATCATCGGTTTCCCTTTCCAACAGATGCGGGAAGCCTCTCTAGGTTTTTCCTACTTTGTCATCTTTCCCCTTTAGGTCTTCTCAGTTATTCAATTGATGTTTATTGAGTGTGCCAGGCCCTGGGCTGGCGCTGGGTAGAGACATAGTCTGGATGGGGGAGGGAAGCAGATAAACTAACACACAAATAAATGTGCAACTCCAAAAGGAAGTAGGATGGGGGCTTTGAGAGACAAGGCTGTGGGATGGAGACAGATTACAGTACAGGGGCAGGAAAGGCCTTTGAGTTCATTACAATTGAACTGAGGCTCTGAAGATGCACCCAGCAGATCAAGAGTAGGGGCAAGAGCATTTGTTCAGAGGGAACAGCATGCATGAGGGCAGTAAGGAGTGAAGAGCTTGGTGTGTTGGGGATTGAACATGGTGGGTAGAGTGTAAGTGTGTGTGTGCACCTGCTCACACGTGAGTGGACCATGCAGACAGAGTGCAGGGTAGGGCCACGTAGGCATGAGTTTGGATCCTGGTTTTATCATGTATATGACCCTGGGTAAGCCACATCACCTCCCTGAACTTCAGTCCTGTTATAAAGGGGGATGACTAACAGGTAGCTCAGTGAGTCAAGTTCACCACAATAGGCTATGAGGCCTTTTTATTCTGACCCATGTTAGTGCCTTGGCCTCCTCTCTTATTAGTCCCTCCCTCTCCTTTAGCACATCAGCACCAGCCTCTACTGTTCCTCACATACAGCAGGCACATTCTACCTTGGGATCTTTGCACTCACAGTTCCCTTTAACCAATTTTAACTCTTAAATTTTAGCTCTTAAATTCTGACATGTTGTACTTTCAAACAATGGATGATGAATAAATTTGTGCTAGAGAAAGGAATGAATGAACATTCACAGACAATTTGAAGTTAATTGTGATGCCCTGACTTAAAAATAGGGATGTTTCCTTTGTAAAATACAGTATTTCCATTTTTCTTGAAAGAGTAGTAAATACATACTATACCATGACAGTGGAAGTGGGTAGAGGTGTGGAGAATACTTCTGAGTATCTGAGTGAAATGGGGAGGTCCTGAATTGAGATTCCCAAGAGGTTCAGTATTAATTTCCCTGGGGGAGACCACTGAAGTGTGGAAGAAGGGCAAAGGTAGGGTGATGGTGGTTACTAATGCTTTAGAGACAAATCAGCTATTGATGTCAGTAGGGTAAGGGATGCTGTATCCTGGTATCTAAGACCTATTTAGAAAAACTCAGATCCACCAAAACATTTTGAACTCTCCCTGGGGACCCTTTCTCTAGAGGACAGAATTCTCTTATTGTCTTGCAAATGACTGCTTACAAGAAACAATTTTATTATGCTTGGAGATAGCAGACACTGTCGAATTCATTTATTTCACTTCCAGTGTGCTTCCCAGGGGAATATTGTACTGCCAAGTGGCTCTGCCTATGTGCCAGACTCCAGTGGCTTCCAGCACATGAAGGTCTGATTTTCAATGAGGCTACACGCCATCACTCAGCCTGAGAACCTCTTAATTTTTCACAAGGTATGACTGCCAAAGGTGAAAGCTGCTAAAGGCAAAGAGTTGTCAGCTGTGGACACTGCTCGTTGAGGATGTGGTCAATCTCTGGGTCTTGCTTCCTCAGAGTCCGATGCTCACTTAACACTTTTTCATATGTTTATTGACCATTAGTCTATCTTCTTTTGAAAAGCTTCTGTTCAAGTCTTTTGCCTACTGGGGTTGCTTGATTTTTTTCTTGCTGATTAGTTTGAGTTCTTTATAGATTCAGATTATCAGCCCTTTATTGGATGTAAAGCATGAAAATATTTTCTCTCATTCTGTAGGTTGTCTATTTGCTCTATGGCTTCTATCAAGTCCCATGTGCACATATGGTAGTAAAACTCAACAGAAGTAAGCAGGTGGGAGAGAGGAAAGGGGAACAGGTAAATTCTCACCTAATGGGTACAGTGCATGCTATTTAGGTGATGAGCACACTTATAACTTTGACTCAAATGGCACAAAAGCAATTCATGAGACCAAAATGCTTGTACCCCCATAATATTCTGAAATACTTTTTAAGCCAGTCATTGCTATAAGAAAATGGTATCAGTTTAAGTAATATCTCCTTATTGTCTTACTGCTCCTCATAGATGATATGCTCACATCTCACAAATATATTTGCATTTCACACATACATTTCCTAAGCAAACTCACCCATCATTTTCTTCTACTGACAGGAGTGAACAAGGCTGTAACAAATATCTGCATGCTCTCTTCATCATATTAATTCAAAGTGCTCATTTGGTAATTAACCATGCAGTGATTGCAATATAGTTTGCAATTTTATTTGTATTATTATTTCAACTCTCAAAATTTCAAAAATCTATAAGGAATTTGTGGCTTTTCTTCTTTATGCATAGTTATTTCCTTAAAGACAGAGACTGCATTTTGTCCTTCATTGCCTAACACTGTATGCTAAAAAAGTATTTGTTGGTTTTCTTTAAATTAAATATTCTTCATTAGAGCTGTAGACTCTAATAAACAAAAACACCATTTAAAGGAAATGTAAATACCACTAAAGCTCAAGGCAGGCAAACATGTTTTCACATTAAAAACATAACCATGGAAGCTTATTTGGTGATTATCAAATTGGATTATAGTTATTCAAATACCCTTGATAAGATGACAAAATTATGACGTGAGTGCTACTCATCTTTTCAGGTCTATGGATAGCAAAACCAATCAGTCACACAACTGTTTTCTCTAAATCTGGATGTGGCTCTGGAGTATGTCTCACTATAGCACTTTAGGAGGGCATTACTAATTGATTAAGGCTTTGGCCCAAGGATGAAGCCTGTTTGATACTCTGCAGTCTTGTTTTATGCCTTGTGTGGTTGTCCTCTGACTGGGTACATGTGTGAAGCTGGAAGGGATGAAAAGGGCTTCTGCTCAGTTACAGTAGTCAATTCAGTGAGTGACTCGGGTGACAGAGGGCAGAGCCAAACTACTCTCATAGTTGACATTAAAATCTATGTCCTTTCTTCGATATTTATTTTATTGTATATATTGAAATTGTACAATATGATATTGTACAATATTTTATACACAGTGAAATAATTACTATATTTGATTACGGATATCCATCATCTTCCATAGTTACCTTTTTTGTGGTAAGACCACTTAAAATAAATTTTTTAAGCAAATTTTCAGTATTCAATATTATCGACTATAGTCTTTATGCTGTATATTAGATCTCTAGACTTATCCTACCTAACCGCAAATTTGCACACTTCGACTTTGCCATCTAATTCTGAGTATAATGACAAGTCTCTAGGAGCCTTTGATGTAAAAGTCAGATGAGATTCATTCATTCATGTGATTATGTCTTGGAAAACCCACTCACTCATTGAAAAATCTGAAGTAGGAATCTACTACATGCTACATTATTCAGGGAAACTTGTTATGAAGGGAATCAGGAGAGCTTTTACAGGAGAGATGCCATTTTCAACTGGTCTTCTTTGGAGGGTATATAACATTTTCCAGGGAAACAGAGTATGTACATGTATGGGAGATCATTAGGCAATGTTTTTGCAATATTTATAATGTTTGCAAAGGAAAATACATGAGTAAGGTAAGTGAAGTACAGTTTGTGATTAAGGAACAGTGAGTCATCCATTGTTGCTATAATATAGGGTTCATGAACAGATGTGTCAGGACATGAAGTTGAGGAATAAAGTGCTACCATATTTTGAAGAGCTTTTTATATTATATTAAGTAGTTAGGATTTGTCCTATGAGCAATCACATTATTATGTTGGAGAGAGGTAGATCTCACTTGGTTATTATAGCCAGGAAGGGCCATAAGACTACAGGGAAGGAAGGTTAGGAGAAGGGGGAAGCCAATACACCTGTCTAGAAAAGCCACGATGAAGACTTGAACTGGGACAGTAGCCATGGTGTGGAGAGGAGAGAGTAGATAAATGATGTACAGTGAGTTTGTGAGATACCTAAGGTACAAGGTGGGAATCAATGAAATCTTTAGAGTTTCTGAGCTTGATTATGGATATCCATCATCTTTGGAGCTTGATGATGATTTCAATTGAGAGAGAAAATTTCAGGAGGACTGTGTTTCCAGGAAGAAGCTAGTGTGTTTTAAAGAATGTTGAAGTCAACATTTTTATGGGCACCCAAAGGGAGATGTTCAGTTAATTGTTAGGTAGGTCAACCTAATGTGCAAAAGGTGACAGAAATGGCAGCGGATATTTGGAGTCAGCATAAATGAGAGAAAACCCATGAAAATGAATTAGCTCTCCTGAAGTGGGAAGAGTACTAAAAGCACAACCCTGGTAACAGCAACATTTATGGTCAGGTAAAAACATAAGAATATTTATGGAATGGTCACAAAGGGAAGAAGAGAAATATAATTGTGTCCTGAGACAAGATTTCAAAGAGAAAAGGAACCACCATTGAGATCAAATAGGAAGAGAGGCAAGTTGCATGTAACTGGGAATCTTTTATATTATCTATTAACCCCATGGGTTGACCAAAGACTGACCAGAAATCATTGGCTTATCCAATTAGGAAGCCACAGATATCCTATGCAAGACCAGTTGCACCACAGGAGTGTGGGCAGAATCTGGAGATTGGTGAATGGATGAGGAAATGAAAATGGTAAGGAAGTGAGAATGAAGAGGGAATAAGTTTGGTGGAAGATTTGGTATCTCAGGAAGGTGAGAAATAAAAAGGTAGCAGGCATGCCTGTGGCTCAAAGGAGTAGGGTGCCGGCCCCATATACTAGAGGTGGTGGGTTCAAACCCAGCCCTGGGAGGGAGATTAAAGATGGTGGCCGAGTAACAGCTTCCCTGCAACTGGGCACGGTGAGTCTGGGGAGGTAAGAATCCAGACATCTCTGGCTGGTGGGATTAGCCTATAATCATCCCTTTGAGGATACAGGGAGTTAGCAAGGGCCTTCTGGACACCACGAGGAGGACAAAAACAGTGGGAAACTGGCAAGTGGTTGCATGTGTTCGATCGACCTAATCATGCCAGCAACCATAAGTACAAGCAGCAATGAGACTGCAAACCGGAAAGGCCTTACCTGTGAACTGTTTTGGTGTTTTTGGACTTGGCACTCAGTTGAACTGCCTTGGGGAGAGCTTGAGCAGGAGGGCAGAGAACTTTGGGCATTGTCTGGGGCCCCAGATAGAGCCACTGAGCTGGGCTGCAGAGAGCCATTGTGTGAGAGAACTGCCCCGGCAAGCTCCACCCTCAGGATCCCAGAGCAAGGATCAGGTGGGACCTATTAACCTAGTGACTGAGCAGCCTAAAGGCAGGGGCTGAGCTGCCTTACAGCCTTAAACTTTAGGGGCAGAGTGAGACAATTTTGGCACAATGGAGGCTCGGGCTGTTGCCCTGGGTAGAGTGCCATGGTGTCACAATTCATAGCAACCTCAAATTCCTGGGCTTGGTGCTGCCCGGACCTCCATAAGATCTGTGCCGCGACCCCGCACCAACCAGGCCCCCACATGACCTGACCAGGAACTTTGGGAGCCATGCAACCCCGAGTCCTCCCTCCTGTGTCCTTCCAGCCTCCACACTGGCCTGCTCGTCTGTGCGCCCCACCTCAGGTCCTGTTGCTGGATCTAGGTGTGTCACACGCCAGAGCTGCTTCCACAACCAGAACTCTCTAGCTGGGGCAGCCCCAGAGGAACAACACAGGGTTAGTCCCTACAAAGATCAAGCAACAATAGAGTGATCCCACTGGGATCTAATCTTGGAGAGACACCTCCCCAACTCTGAAGATGGCCAGAGGCAATGGGGAAAAACAATCATGAGGCGAAATCAACAGAAAAACTCTGGAAAAATAAATAATCAGAGTAGATCAACTCCACCAAGGATCAATGGGGCAGACACAGCACAAGATCTCATGCACAAACAAATAGCTGAGATGTCAGAAATCGAATTCAGAATCTGGATAGCAAATAAGATTGAATTAGAACTCCATGCAGTAACCCAAAAGATATCTCAAGAATTCAACATATTCAAAGACCAAATGACCAAAGATTTTGACACATTGTGACAAGAAGTTGCATCCCTCAAAGATCTGAGAAACACAGTAGAATCCCTCAGTAAAAGAATGGAGCAAGCAGAAGAAAGGATTTCTGACATTGAAGACAAAGCTTTCGAATGCTCCCAAACTCTCACAGAGGATGAGAAATGGAGGGCAAAAACAGATGACTCTCTCAGAGAGCTCTGGAATAATTCGAAAAAAGCTAATATTCGTCATATAGGGATTCCCAAAAGCGACCAAGTGGCTTCACAAGGCACAAAGTCTCTTCTCCATGAGATTATAAATGAGAACTTCCCAGACATGCCAAGAGATTCTGAAATTCAGATAGCAGATAGTTTCAGAAATCCAGCACGACTCAACCCAAATAAGACATCCCCCAGACACATCATAATCAATTTCACTAAAGTTAATATGAAGGAGAAAATTCTGAAAGCTGCCAGACGAAAGAAAACCATTACCTACAAGGGGAAGAATATCAGAATAACTGCAGATCTCTCTGCTGAAACCTTTCAAGCTACAAGAGGATGGTCATCGACTTTTAATCTCCTAAAACAAAATAACTTTCAACCCAGGATCCTATACCAAGCTAAACTGAGTTTCACTTATGACGGAGAAATTAAATACTTCAATGACATTCACATATTGAAGAAATTTACCATAACTAAACCAGCTCTCCAGGATATTCTCAGACCTATCCTCCATAAAGACCAGCATAATCCTCCACCACAAAAGTAAACCCACACAGAAAATTTTGATCAAAGTCCAACTTCCACAGTCGCAAAAGGATTAAAAATGTCCACTGGACTCTCGAAATGTTTATCAATATTCTCAATTAATGTGAATGGTTTAAACTGTCCTCTAAAGAGGCACAGGTTGGTGGACTGGATACAAAAACTCAAGCCAGATATCTGCTGCATACAAGAATCGCATCTTACATTAAAAGACAAATATAGACTCAAGGTGAAGGGATGGTCATCTATATTCCAGGCAAATGGAAAGCAGAAAAAAGCAGGCCTTGCAATCCTGTTCGCAGATGCAATAGGCTTTAAACCAATCAAAATAATTAAGGATGAGGATGGACACTTCATTTTGTTTAAGGTAATACTCAATATAATGAGATCTCTATTATTAATATTTATGCACCCAACCACAACGCACCTCAATTTATAAGAGAAACTCTAACAGACATGAGCAACTCAATTTCCTCCAATTTCATAGTAGTTGTAGATTTTAACGCCCCTTTAGCAGTGATGGATAGATCCTCCAAAAAGAAGCTAAGCAAAGAAATTTTAGATTTAAACTCAACCATTCAACAACAGGACTTAACAGACATCTACAGAACATTTTATCCCAACAAAACTGAATACACAATCTTCTCATCAGCCCACGGAACATACTTCAAAATTACCACATCCTAGGCCACAAATCTAACCTTAGCAAATTTCAAAAAATAGAAATTATTCCTTGCATCTTCTCAGACCATCATGGAATAAAAGTTGAACTCAATAACAACAGGAACCTGCATACCCATACAAAAACATGGAAGCTAAACAACCTTATGCTGAAGGATAGATGGGTTATAGATGAGATTAAGATGGAAATCACCAAATTTTTGGAACAAAACAACAATCAAGACAGGAATTACAAGAACCTCTGTGATACTGCAAAGGCAGTCCTAAGAGGGAAATTTATAGCACTGCAAGCCTTCCTTAAAAAAAAAAAACGGAAAGAGAGGAAGTTAATAAGTTAATGGGACATCTCAAGCAAGTGGAGAAGGAAGAACACTCCAACCCCAAACCCAACAGAAGAAAATATGAAAATCTGAAAGAAATTGACCAATACCTGGAACTACACCACATACCAAGACTTAGCCAGAACAAAGTGGAAATGTTGAAAAGGTCTATATCAAGTTCTGAAATAGCATCAACTATACAAAATCTCCTTAAAAAGAAAATCCCAGAACCAGATGGCTTTATGTCAGAATTCTACCAAACCTTTAAAGAAGAACTAGTACCTATATTACTAAGCCTCTTCCAAAATATAGAAAAAGAAGGAATATTACCCAACACATTCTACGAAGCAAACATCACCTTGATCCCCAAACCAGGGAAAGATCCAACAAGAAAAGAAAATTATAGACCAATATCACTAATGAATATTGATGCTAAAATACTCAATAAGATCCTAACAAACAGAATCCAACACCACATCAAAAAAATTATACACCATGACCAAGTGGGATTTACACCAGGGTCTCAAGGCTGGTTCAATATACGTAAATCTATAAATGTAATTCAACACATAAACAAACTAAAAAATAAGGAACATATTCTTTCAATTGATGCAGAAAAAGCTTTTGATAATATCCAGCATCCCTTCATGATCAGAACACTTAAGAAAATTGGTATAGAAGGGACATTTCTTAAACTAATCGAGGCCATCTACAGCAAACCCACAGCCAATATTGTATTGAATGGCGTTAAATTGAAATCATTTCCAATTAGATCAGGAACCAGGCAAGGTTGCCTATTGTCTCCATTGCTCTTTAACATTGTAATGGAAGTTAGGGATGCAAGGCTGGTTTAACATACACAAGTCCATAAACGTTATCCACCATATTAACAGAGGCAAAAATAAAGATCACATGATCCTCTCAATAGATGCAGAAAAAGCATTTGATAAAATCCAGCATCCTTTTATAATTAGAATGCCGAAGAGTATAGGCATAGGTGGCACATTTCTAAAACTGATTGAAGCTATCTATGACAAACCCACAGCTAATATTTTACTGAAAGCAGTAAAACTGAAAGCTTTTCCTCTTAGAACGGGAACCAGACAAGGTTGTCCTCTGTCACCTTTACTATTCAATGTAGTGCTGGAAGTTCTAGCCAATACAATTAGGCAAGACAAGGAAATAAAGGGAATCCAAATGGGAGCAGAGGAGGTCAAACTCTCCCTCTTTGCTGATAACATGATCTTATAGTTAGAGAACCCCAAAGACTCAACCACAAGACTCCTAGAAGTCATCAAAAAATACAGTAATGTTTCAGGATATAAAATCAATGTCCACAAGTCAGTAGCCTTTGTGTACACCAATAACAGTCAAGATGAGAAGCTACTTAAGGACACAACTCCCTTCACCATAGTCTCAAAGAAAATGAAATACCTAGGAATAAACTTAATGAAGGAGGTGAAGGACCTCTATAAAGAAAACTATGAAATCCTCAGAAAGGAAATAGCAGAGGATATTAACAAATGGAAGAACATACCATGCTCATGGATGGGAAGAATCAACATTGTTAAAATGTCTATACTTCCCAAAGCAATCTACCTATTCAATGCCATTCCTATCAAATACCAACATCGTACTTTCAAGATTTGGAAAAAATGATTCTGCGTTTTGTATGGAACCAGAAAAAAACCCGTATAGCTAAGGCAGTTCTCTGTAACAAAAATAAAGCTGGGGGCATCAGCATACCAGATTTTAGTCTGTACTACAAAGCCATAGTGCTCAAGACAGCATGGTACTGGCACAAAAACAGAGACATAGACACTTGGTATCGAATTGAAAACCAAGAAATGAAACTAACATTTTACAACCACCTAATCTTTGATAAACCAAACAAGAACATACCTTGGGGGAAAGACTCCCTATTCAATAAATGGTGTTGGGAGAACTGGATGTCTACATGTAAAAGACTGAAACTGGACCCACACCTTTCCCCACTCACAAAAATTGATTCAAGATGGATAAAGGACTTAAACATAAGGCATGAAACAATAAAAATCCTCCAAGAAAGCATAGGAAAAACACTGGAAGATATTGGCCTGGGGAAAGACTTCATGAAGAAGACTGCCATGGTAATTGCAACAACAACAAAAATAAACAAATGGGACTTCATTAAACTGAAAAGCTTCTGTACAGCTAAGGAGACAATAACCAAAGCAAAGAGACAACCTACACAATGGGAAAGGATATTTGCATATTTTCAATCAGACAAAAGCTTGATAACTAGGATCTATAGAGAACTCAAATTAATCCACATGAAAAAAGCCAACAATCCCTTATATCAATGGGCAAGAGACATGAATAGAACTTTCTCTAAGTACGACAGATGAATGGCTAACAAACATATGAAAAAATGTTCATTATCTCAATATATTAGAGAAATGCAAATCAAAACAACCCTGAGATATCATCTAACCCCAGTGAGAATGGCCCACATCACAAAATCTCAAAACTGCAGATGCTGGCGTGGATGTGGATAGAAGGGAACACTTTTACACTGCTGGTGGGACTGCAAACTAGTACAACCTTTCTGGAAGGAAGTATGGAGAAACCTCAAAGCACTCAAGCTAGACCTCCCATTTGATCCTGCAACCCCATTACTGGGCATCTACCCAGAAGGAAAGAAATCCTTTTATCATAAGGACACTTGTACTAGACTGTTTATTGCAGCTCAATTTACAATCGCCAAAATGTGGAAACAGCCTAAGTGCCCACCAACCCAGGAATGGATTAACAAGCTGTGGTATATGTATACCATGGAATACTATTCAGCCATTAAAAAAAATGGAGACTTTACATCCTTCGTATTAACCTGGATGAACGTGGAAGACATTATTCTTAGTAAAGCATCACAAGAATGGAGAAGCATGAATCCTATGTACTCAATTTTGATATGAGGACAATTAATGACAATTATGGTTATGGGGGGGGAATAGAAAGAGGGAAGGAGGGAGGTGGGTGGGGCCTTGGTGTGTGTTACACTTTATGGGGGCAAGACATGATTGCAAGAGGGACTTTACCTAACAATTGCAATCAGTGTAACCTGGCTTATTGTACCCTCAATGAATCCCCAACAATAAAAAAAAAAAAAAAAAGCATTGTAATGGTAGTTTTAGCCATTGCAATTAGGGAAGAAAAGGCAATCAAGGGTATCCACATAGGGTCAGAAGAGATCAAACTTTCACTCTTCGGAGATGATATGATGATATATCTGGAAAACACTAGGGATTCTACTACAAAACTTTTAGAAGTGATCAAGGAATACAGCAATATCTCAGGCTACAAAATCTATACCCATAAATCTGTAGCCTTTATATATACCAACAATAACCAAGCTGAGAAAACAGTTAAGGACTCTATTCCTTTCACAGTAGTGCCAAAGAAGTTGAAATAATTGGGAGTATACCTAACAAAGGATGTGAAAGATGTCTACAAAGAGAACTATGAAACTTTAAGAAAAGAAATAGCTGAAGATGTTAACAGATGGAAAAACATACCATGCTCATGGCTGGGAAGAATCAACATTGTTAAAACGTCCATACTACCCAAAGCAATATATAATTTTAATGCAATTCCTATTAAAGCTCCATTGTCATATTTTAAAGATCATGAAAAAATGATACTTCATTTTATATGGAATCAGAAAAAACCTCGAATAGCCAAAACATTACTCAGCAATGAAAACAAAGCAGAAGAAATCATGCTACCAGACCTGAGACTGTACTATAAATCGATAGTGATCAAAACAGCATGGTACTGGCACAAAAGCAGAGAAGTAGATGTCTGGAACAGAATAGAGAACCAAGAGATAAATTCAGGTACTTACTGTTATTTGATCTTGGACAAGCCAATTAACAACATTCAGTGGGGAAAAGATTCCCTATTTAACAAATGGTGCTGGGTGAACTGGCTGGAGACCTGTAGAAGATTGAAACTGGACCCACACCTTTCACCATTAACTAAGATAGACTCTCACTGGATAAAAGATTTAAACTTAAGACATGAAACTAAGAAAGTGTAGGGAAAACTCTTGAAGGAATCGGCCTGGGTAAATATTTTATGAGGAGGACTCCCCAGGCAATTGAAGCAGTGTCAAAAATACACTACTGGGACCTGATCAAACTAAAAAGCTTCTGCACAGCCAAGAATGTAGTAAGTAAAGCAAGCAGACATCCCTCAGAATGGGAGAAAATATTTGCAGGTTATACCTCCGACAAAGGTCTAATAACCAGAATCCATAGAGAACTCAAATGTATTAGCAAGAAAAGAACACGTGACCCCATCTCAGGGTGGGCAAGGGACTTGAAGAGTTACTTCTCTAAAGAAGACAGATGCACAATCTACAAACACATGAAACAAAGCTCATCATCCTTAATCAGAGAAATGCAAATCAAAACTTCTTTGAGATATCACCTAACCCCAGTAAGAGTAGCCCACATAACAAAATCCCAAAACCAGAGATGTTGGCATGGATGTGGAGAAAAAGGCACACTTCTACGCTGGTGGTGGGAATGCACACTAATATGTTCCTTCTGGAAGGATGTTTGGAGAATACTTACAGACCTAAAAATAGACCTGCCATTCGATCCTATAATTCCTTTACTAGATTTATACCCAGAAGACCAAAAATCACAATATAATAAAGACATCTGTACCAGAATGTTTATTGCAGCCCAATTCATAATTGCTAAGTCATGGAAGAAGCCCAAGTGCCCATTGACCCACGAATGGATTAGCAAATTGTGGTACATGTATACCATGGAATATTATGCAGCTTTAAAGAAAGATGGAGACTCTACCTCTTTTATGTTTTCATGGATGGAGCTGGAACATATTCTTCTTCGCAAAGTATCTCAGGAATGGAAGAAAAAGTATCCAATGTACTCAGCTCTACTATGAAGCTAAATTATAGTTTTCACATGAAGGCTATAACCCAACTATAGCACAAGACTTTGGGGGAAAGGGCCAAGGAAGGGGAAGGGAGGGGGGAGGTTTTTGTGGAGGGAGGGTAATAGGTGGGGCCACATCTATGGTGCATCTTAGAAAGGGGACAGGCAAAACTTACTAAATGCAGAATACAAATGCCTACATACAGTAAATAAGAAAATGCCATGAAGGCTACATTGGACAGTTTGATGAGAATATTTCAGATTGTATATGAAACCCGCATATTGTACCCCTTGATTGCACTAATGTACACAGCTATGATTTAACAATAAAAATAAATTAATTAAAAAAATAAAAACAAAAAACTCTAAATAAATATTGAACATAAATAAATAAATAAATAAATAAATAAATAAATAAAAAGGTAGCCTGAGAATAAGAGAAAATTAGGGAAGATGTTTTTTGCTTTATTTTAGAAAAGGAGAGAAACTTGATTGTCTGTTGGCTAACAAGGGTGAAAAAGTGGAAAGTGAGATGAATAAATAAACAAGAAAGAGAGAATTGCTGGAGTGAGATTTGGAGGATTAAGAAAACGTTTGAGAGGTCATCTTGGGACAGGAGATAGGGCTTTTCCATCAAGCTTAGAGATGAGGAGAAAGAATAAGTTAAGGGATCAATAAATCTAGATGGACAGGAAGGGAACTGGAGGAGTTTGTGTGTGACAGTCTCTCTTTTATTTGTTTGTTTATTTTTTTGTTGGCTAGAGAAGTTCATCAGCTTGAGCTGGTAGGAGAGCATCTGTGAGAGCAGGGTGTTGAACCTAAGGAAAATGGTCAAAGAAAATATCTTGGGTGCTGGAAAATGAGCCTAAAGTCATGGTTCTGACAAAGTGTTATCTGCTGGCCAAGGCTGAAGCATGCTAGAGAAACAGGAATGTTTGGTGAATAAGAGTGTACGGCCTTTGGAGGCAGATAGATGTGGGGATAGATCCTGGCTTTTCCCATCTGTGTTAATTACCTTCTACTGGTTACACTGTGTAACAAATAGCCCGCAGGTCTCATTGGCTTACAAAAACAAACATTTCTTTTTCATATTGGCCATAGGTTAGTTTTAGGTCTTCCTCAGGCAGCAGTAAGTTTAAGATTCCTTTCTTATTGCAGGACTTCAAACAACAGTTTTGAGGACATAACTTCTCATGACAGAAGGCAGGGGAACAAGAAACCAAGTTGAACCTTGCAATCATATTTAAAGTCTTTGCTTGCACGTGGCCTATGCTGTATTCCACTGACCAAAGCAAGTCAAATGGCTAAGCCCAACATGTATGGGGTAGGGATTTACTGCAATATAGGGATAAGGAATTGAATATTTATACATAATAATGCAATGTATCATATCATCTAAAGAGTTTGAAACTCTGGGCTTCAGCTTTCTGGACTTCTGTTTCCCTATGTGCAATATGATGATATCAGCATTTGTCCCCTTAAATTGTTGGAAGGAAGAAATAAAATTAATTGTATATAAAAACTACTATAGAGCACAGTATTTCATAATATTTTATGCATAGGAAATTGCCTGGCCTTGGTACTGAGATTATACATGTAAAAGATTAAATCAAACTATCCACTCCACATTTTCCTTCTGCCAAATGACTGAATTACCTGTAAGGCCCTTTCTGGTTCTAAATCCTCTGTCTCATACTATAGAATGAAACAGTACTTTACCTTAAAAGTACCCTCTGGCTGAGGATAAAACTGCTAGTTTGTCAGTGGTTTCATTTGGTTTATGTTTCCTTGGCCCAGCCAACTACCAAGGGCAGAGAAAAGACTTGTTCATATAAACCCAAGAAATCTATAGAAACCAAAGTGTACAGCAGATCATCTCATCATCCATTAGCAACACGAACTTACAGAAAGGGTGATGCTTCACAGAGAGAGGTCAAGAGATTCTCACTTCACCTGGAGGAGTTTAACCACCTTGAATAATAAGCTCTGCTGGTGAGATGTGAGATCTGACAGCGAGTGAAGAAATTGTTGAAGAAGAGGCATTGAAAATGCCTGGAGACTTCCCAGGTGTCACTTGCTGCTGTATAAATGTGTGAAAGCCTTGGACGGGTGTTTGGCAGAGCCCTGGAAACTACCACTATGTGTCATTGACTGATTCACAGAGTAGAAGTAGGTAGAGGCATGCCTGGACAATATTCAAGTGACAAATTATATCAATTAAGATTATGACGACTGCAAGATAGAGACCAGACGAGAATAACTTACACAAGACTGAAGTTTCTTTTCCCAAGTAACTGTACCTCTGCAAGTAGGCAGCCCACTGCTTCACAGTAAATTAATGTCATGGACATCTGTGGTGTCCAACTTGTGGCCATGGGCCACATGCTGATTTTGTGAAGACTTTTCATGCTTATCTATGGTGTCAAACATCAGAAAAAGTATGCACAGACTTTTTTTTTTTTTTTTTTTTTTTTTTTTTTTTAATTTGGCCGGGGCTGGGTTTGAACCCGCCACCTCCGGCATATGGGACCGGCGCCCTACCCGCTGAGCCACAGGCGCCGCCCCAGACTTTTTTTTTTTTTTTGCTCATCAGTTTTCATTAGTGTTTGTGTACTTACTGTGTGGCCCAAGACAACTGTTATTCTTTCAATGTGTGGCAGAAAGGAAAAAAGATTGGACACCCGTGGAGAAAAGGTTGCTATGAAAAGATTTGTTAGGTGGCAGTCTAAACATAGATCCAAAGACTTTAAAGGTGCATTCCAAATTTAACTTATAGTTTAAGAGGAGAGGGTTGATGGATGTGTCATCTAAATATTTAGTGATATCTTTAAAACTAAAGAAAGCTAATTAGTCAAATATCTATAGCTATCTACCTGTCACAGGTGCTAGTCTTATTTGGGTTTGTAAGTAATAGAACAAAATACAAATCCAGTCCAAGTTTAAAAGGAAACAGACATATACATAGGGCAGAGATTGTTACATGCAGGATATGCTGTCAAAAAATCATGGCAACATTTTTTTCTATCTTTGTCCAAATCTCTATTATTTCTACATAGTAGCCATCACCCTCCTCCACCACTCTGGTTATTGTAATTTCCACACAGAATATTAAATATATTAAAATCAAAGGTATTTTAATAAACATTGGTCAAATATTATTCCTATGCTTAAAACCCTCCAATAATTCAATTGCATTTAGAGCAAAACCAAAACTCCTTCCTTTTGATGTTCCTGTCCTTCCTCTTCAACTCTGTCCTGTGTCACTGTCCTCTTATTTTCTCTGCTCTAGTCACACTGGCCTTCTTTCTGTGCACACCAGGCTAGTTTATGCCTCAGGGCCTTTGCATTTTCCATGTCTTTCACCTGGGCCACTCTTCTCTTAGAGAGGTAGAATCCTTTCAATGTAAATGTCACCTTCTTCAAGATCTTTTTCCTTATCACTCTTATCTGAAATAGCCCTCCCCAACCTCCTAGACCTTCTATTCTATCATCCTGTTTTAAAAATGATTTTTGGCCAACTGGAGCCAGCTTTCCACAGAGGCTCCCATCCAGAAGGGGAATTAATGGACAGAAGTTTAGCAAGTAAGCTTATGGTTTGGAGCTGAGCCAAGAGAGAAGGTTGAAAAATGCACTCTTCTGAGGCAAGTTGCAACCCTAAGGAAACAAACAATAGGTACAAAACCCATTGCCAAACAGACAGGAGTCCTCTCCCAATGAGAACAGCTTGCGGTATACTTTATACAAACAAGAGAGCAGAGTTCAGATCTCCTCCTATTTTATCCCATAGGAGAGACCCTCTAAAAACTGGAACTCCTTTCCCAGAGAGGACTCACTAGTATGCCATTGCACTCTCCTGCCAGGCATAAAACTGTATATATTTTCTACCTGCAATTCTGAACTCCCAGCACTTCCCTCCACTCTCACCCGAGGTCTGGAAGCCTGTCCCACATGAAGTCCAGATTCTTGGGCATTTTCTCGAGAGGTGTAGACAAGGCATAGGCTGTTGCAGGACTGTGCTGATTTTGTGGAATGGGGGTAAAGAGAGGATTGTGGACCAAGGGAGCCATATGGGAGAGGGAGAAGTGGTGCCCTGTGGCACAGAGCAGCAGTGGCAATGGCAGGAACAATAGGGCCCATAACCCTGGGGATATTTTAGACAGACACTCCTTACCTCTCTTGGCAACCAGAGAAATCCAGGCCTCTACTCTGATGGCAGCCACTGGCAGAACAGATCTGGGACAGAAACACAGGTTCCATGAGTAAAGTGAATGCCTGAGGGGTACCTGCTCTGGGCAGGGCACCACAGGATGGAAACTAGAATACATGTGCACAGAGATGGCATACTCCCAGGGTGGGGCTGAGTCAGAAGTGCTGCTTTAGTGAGCCTAGGAAGCACCTGACCCCAAGGGGAATGTAGCTGAGACAAAAGCAGGTGGGGCAATAGCACCAGTCCAGGGAGAGGCAGGAACTGAGAGCTGAGTGTAAGCTCTAAACACACCTGTCCCAACACAGAATGCCACAGAGACAGAGACACCAGCTCCATGAGAACTGGCACAACAGCAACAGCAGAGGGTGGGGCTGAGTTGCAGTTTCTGTGAAATCAAACAGCACTTGGCCCACAGGGGAGTATAGCCAGGACAGAAATGCAAACTATTCTAGAATATAAGTGGCAACAAATTCAACCTAGGGTGAGGCTGGAACTGAGTGAATCACTCCAGCTTCCATTAAGCACCCGAGGTTGTCAGGCCTCCACTCCCCCTGCCAGCTGGTGAAAGAGTGCTGCAGCCTGGCCAAGGAGACATAGGCCTCCCTGTGACTCATGCAGGCACAAACCCTTGGATCATCTGCTCATTGGAGGGAAATGGGTCACAGCCCTGTGGGGTTACCAGTGACTGGGTGTGACAGAGGTGTAAGGTGGGGAAGGAGGCATCAACCTTTACAGACTAATTCATTTGCTGGGTGGGTCCTTCTGACTCCATGGAGCACCGGAGCAAGTCATACTCAAGCTGCCAGCAGATCACTGCTATCTGGTTGCTGCAGACATTTTGAGACTGGGTGTTGACTAGGGCAATTGATTTGGAACTTTGACCTGGGTCAATCACCCAAAGACTATCCAAAGTGGTACCCTGGGTGTGTGGTTGTGAGGTTTGATTTTCCTTTTCCAGTTTTTGCCTGTGGGGGGGCAGGGTGACTTAGTTGCTGATATTTCTCCACAACAGCTGAGACTTCAATCCAGAGTAACTGATTCACTAGGATTTGGACAGAGACTAGTAGAAAACAAGACAGAGCCACTTAGCCCCACCACACCAAGCAGGTCCCCAGTGTCTCAGGCCATAGCACTGAATGGGTTCTTTGCAAAACTCTAGGGGAAAAGGTACAGATACCAGTCCCAGATCTTGGGCAAAGGGCTGGTTAATCCTTACTCCAGGAGCCCCCAACCCAAATTCACCTTATCTGCTCATCTAGTCAAACAGTGTAAAATAATCATGGAGCAGAATCAGCAGAAAAACTCTGGCAACATGAATTATCAGAGTAGATCAACTCCCCCGAGGAACAACATGGCAGACACACCAGAAGATCCCATTCATAAACAAATGGCTGAGATGTCCAGAAATCAAATTCAGAATTTTGATTGCAAATAAGATTAATAGAATGGAGATGAAGTTGGAATTAGGAATTCAAGGAGCATTTCAAAAGTTGTCTCAAGAATGCAATGAATACAAAGACAAAATCACCAAAGATTTTGACACATTGAGACAAGAATTTGCAGCCCTCAAAGATCTGAGAAATATAGTAGAATCCCTCAGTAACAGAATGGAGCTAGCAGAAAAAAGATTTCAGACATTGAAGACAAAGCTTTTGAAAGCTTCTAAATGCTCAAAGAGGAAGAGCAGTGGAGAGCAAAAATGGATCATTCTCTCAGAGAGCTCTGGGATAATTTGAAGAAAACTAATATTTGCCTTATAGGAATTCCTGAAGGTGATGAGGTTGCTTCAAAAGGCCCAGATGTTCTACTCCATGAGATAATCAAAGAGAACTTCCCAGACTTGCCAAGAGATTCTAAAACTCGGATAGCAGACAGTTTTAGAACCCCAGCATGACTCAATCTGATTCAGACATCCCCCCAGGCACATCATAATTAACTTCACTAAAGTTAATATGAAGGAGAAAATTCTGCAAGCAGCCAGACATAAAAAAAAAAAAAAAACCTACAAGGGGAGGATTATTAGAATGATTGCAAATCTCTCTGCTGAAACCTTTCAACCTAGAAGAGAGTGGTCATTGACTTTTAATCACTTAAAACAAAATAACTTTCAACCCAGGATCCTGTATCCAGCTAAAATGAGTTTCATTTATCATGGAGAAATTAAATACTTTAATAACAGTCAAATGTTAAGAGAAATTTGTCATAACTAAACCAGGTCTCCAGGATATTCTCAGACCTATCCTCCATAGTGACCAGCGCAATCTTCTACCACCAAAGTAAACTCATTCAGAAGTTTATGATCAAATTACAACTTCCACAGTGGCACTGTGGAATTTCCACTGGAATTTCAAAAAACTCGATACACAAAATTCTACCAGGCTTATCAATATTCCCAATTAATGTGAATGGCTTAAATTGTCCTCTAAAGAGGCACAGGTTGGCTGACTGGATACAAAAACTCAGGTCAGATATCTGCTGCATATAAGAATCTCATCTTACCTTAAAAGATAGATATAATCTCAGGGTGAAGGGATGGTCATCTATAATTCAAGCAAATGGAAATCAGGAAAAAGCAGGTGTTGCAATTTTGTTTGCAGATATAATAGGCTTTAAACCAACAAAAATAAGGAAAGATAAGGACAGTCACTCCATATTTGTTAAGGGTAACACTCACCATGATGAGATTTCGATTATTAACATTTATGTACCCAACCAGAATGAGCCTTAATTTATAAGAAAGATGCTAACAGACACGAGCAACTTGACTTTCTCCAGCACCATAATGGTTGGAGATTTTAGCACTCCATTCACAGTGTTGGATAGATCATCCAATAAGAAACTCAGCAAAGAAATTTTAGACTTAAACGTAACCATTCAAAAATTGGATTTAACAAACATTTACAGAACATTTCATCCTAATAAATTGAATACACATTCTTCTCATCAGCTCATGGAACATCCTCCAAAATGGTACACATCTTAGGTCACAAGTCTAACCTCAACAAATTAAAAAGAATAGAAATTATACCTTGCATCTTCTCAGACCATCATACAATAAAAATTGAACTCAGTAACAACAGGAATCTGCATACCCATACAAAAACATGAAAGCTAAAATAACCATATGTTGAATGATAGCTGGGTCATAGACGAGATTAAGAAGGAAATTACCAATTTTTTTGAACAAAATGATAATGAAGACATGAATTATCAGAACCTCTGGGATACTGCAAAGGCAGTCCTAAGAAGGAAATTTATAGTACTGCAAGCCTTCCTCAAGAGTACAGAAAGAGAGGATGTTAACAACTTAATGGGACATCACAAGCAACTGGAAAAGGAAGAACATTTCAATCTCAAACACAGAAGAAGAAAGGAAATAACCAAAATTAGAGCAGAATTAAATGAAATTATAAACACAAGGATTATACAACAGATCAATAAATCAAAAAGTTGGTTTGTTGAAAAGGTCAACAGAATAGATAAGTCTTTGGCTAAACTAACCAGGAAAAAAAAATAAAATCTCGAATTTCATTAATCAGAAATGACAAAGATGAAATAACAACAGACTCCTCAGAAATTCAAAAAATCCTTAATGACTATTACAAGAAACTTTATTCTCAGAAATATGAAAATCTGAAGGAAATTGACCAATACTTGGAAGCATGCCATCTACCAAGACTTAGGCAGAATCAAGTGGAAATGTTGAACAGGCCTATATCGAGGTCAAAAATAGCATCAACTATACAAAATCTCCCTGAAAAGAAAAGCCTGGGACCAGATGGCTTCATGTGAGAATTCTATCAAACCGTTAAAGAGGAAGTAGTACCTATATTACTAAACTGTTTCCAAAACATAGAAAAGGAAGGAATACTACCCAACACATTCTATGACGCAAACATCACCTTGATCCCAAAACCAGGAAAGACCCAACAAGATAAAAAATTATAGACCAATATCACTAATAAATATTGATGCAAAAATGTTCAACAAGATCCTAACAAACAGAATGAAGCAAAACAATACATCAAAAAAATTATACACCATGACCAACTCAGTTTTACCCAGTGTCTCAAGGCCGGTTCAATATATATAAATCTATAAATATAACTCATCACATAAACAAATTAAAAAACAAAGACCATATGATTCTTTCAATTGATGCAGAAAAAGCTTTTGATAATATCCAGCATCCCTTCATGATCAGAACACTTAAGGAAATTGGTATAGAAAGGACATTTTTTTTTCAACTGATAGAGGCCATCTACAGCAAACCCACAGCCAATATCATATTGAATGGAGTTAAATTGAAATCATTTCCACTCAGATTAGGAACCAGGCAAGGTTGCCCATTGTCTCCACTGCTCTTTAACATTTTAATGGAAGTTTTAGCCATTGCAATTAAGGAAGAAAAGGTGATCAAGGATACACATATAGGGTCAGAAGAGATATCATCTTCACAGATGATATGATTGTAAACATGGAAAACACCAGGGATTCTACTACTAAACTCTTAGAAGTGATCAAGGAATACAGCAGCATCTCAGGTTACAAAATCAACACTCATAAATCTGTAGCCTTTATATATACCAACAATAGTCAAGCTGAAAAAACAGTGTATTCCATTCACAGTAGTGCCAAAGAAGATGAAATATTTGGGAGTTTACCTAACAAAGGATGTGAAAGATCTCTATAAAGAGAACTATGAAACTCTGAAAAAAGAAATAGCCGAAAATGATAACAAATGGAAAAACATATCATGCTCATGGCTGGGAAGAATCAACATTGTTAAAATGTCCATACTACCCAAAGCAATATACAATTTTGATGCAATCCCTATTAAAGCTCCACTGTTATACTTTAAAGATCTTGAAAAAATGATACTTCGTTTTATATGGAATCAGAAAAAATCTTGAATAGCCAAGACATTACTCAGAAATAAAAACAAAGAAGGAGGAATCATGCTACCAGACCTCAGACTATACTGTAAATCTATAGTTATCAAAACAGCATGGTACTGGCACAAAAACAGAGAGGTAGATGTATGGAACAGAATAGAGAACAAAGAGATGAACCCAGCTACTTACCATTATTTGACCTTTGACAAGCCAATTAAAAACATTCAGGGGGGAAAAGATTCCCAATTCAACAAATGGTGCTGGGTGAACTTGCTGGCAACCTGTAGAAGACTGAAACTTGACCCAAACCTTTCACCATTAACTAAGATAGACTCTCACTGGGTAAAAGATTTAAACTGAAGACATGAAACTACAAAAATACTAGGAGAAATTACAGGGAAAACTCTTGAAGAAATCAGCCTGGGAAAATATTTTATTAGGAGGACCTCCTGGGCAACTGAAGGAGGATCAAAAATACACTACTGGAACCTGATCCAACTAAAAAGCTTCTGCACAGCCAAGAACACAGTAAGTAAAGCAAGCAGACAGCCCTCAGAATAGGGGAAAATATTTGCAGGTTATGTCTCCAACAAAGGCTTAATAACCAGAATCCACAGAGAACTCAAGCATATTAGCAAGGAAAGAGCAAGTGGTTTCATCTCAGGATGGGCAAGGAACTTGAAGAGAAACTTTGACATATGAAAAAATGCACATCATCTTTAATCATCAGAGAAATGCAAATCAAAACTACTTTGACATATCATCCAACTCCAGTAAGATTAGCCCACATTACAAAATCCCAAAACTAGAGATGTTATTGTGTATGTGGAGAAAATGGAACACTTCTACACTGCTGGTGGGAATTCAAACTAATACATTCCCTTTGGAAAGATGTTTGTAGCACACTTAGATATCTAAAAATAGACCTTCCATTCGATCATAGAATTCCTCTACTCGTTATATATCCAGAAGACCAAAAATCACATTATAACAAAGATATTTGTACTAGATTGTTTATTGCAGCCCAATTTATAAGTGCTAAGTCATGGAACAAGCCCAAGTGCCCATTGATCCATGAATGGACTAATAAATTGTGGTATATAATACCATGGAATAATATGCACCCTTAAAGAAAGATGGAGACTTTACCTCTTTCACATTTACATGGATGAAGCTGGAACATATTCTTCATAGCAAAGTATCTTAAGACTTGAAGAAAAATTATCCAATGTACTCATCCCTAATATGAAACTAATTTATAGCTTTCATATAAAAGTTATAACACAATTATAGCCCAATAATATGGGGAAAGGGGAAAGGGAGGGGAGGGGGATGTTAGGTGGAGGGAGGGAAATTGGTGGGACCATACCTACAGTGCATCTTACAAGGGTACATGTGAAATTTACTAAATGTAGAATATAAATGTCTTAACACAATAACTCAGAAAATGCCATGAAGGCTATTTTAACCAGTTTGATGCAAATATTTCCAATTGTATATAAAACCAGCACGTTGCAAAAAAAAAAAAAAAATTAGCAGAGATTGAGAAGTGTCTTGAAGTACAGGCTCACCCGAGGGTCGAATCCAGCTCTGCCACTCGTGCTATGTGACCTTAAAAGCCTAATTCACTTGTCTGACCCTAATTTTCTTCATCTTGAAAACGGGAAAACACATACCTACCATAAAGGAAGGACATAATGGAGATTAAACAGGTATTACAGAAAAACTACCTCACAGGGTAACTGAATGTTAAAGAGCTTTAAAAAATCTTGAATGCCATTTCTTTCCAATCACTTTAGAGGCCTGGAGAAATTGGAGGGCTTCAGAATTTGACGTGTTTGTGAAAGCTAAGAGTGCTTAGCTTATTTTCATTAGCAAATATTTGTTAACTCCTATTTGTAAGACACAGTGATAGAGAAGATAAAAAACAAGATTCTTGCTCTCATAGTTAAGGAGTATAATAGTTATTTATTGGTAAAATAATAATGTGAGGGGAAAAGCAGAAAATGTTAACATTTATTTAGCTCATAAATCTGCAATTTGGAAATTTAGGCTGGGCTCAGCAGGGCAGTTCTTCTGATTTAAGCTCATATATCTGGGATTTGACTGATGGTTGTTCTAGAATGGCTTTAGCTGGTGTGACTGACTGGTTAACTTGGTCTTGTTTCCCTGCTCCAGTGGGTTAGCCTAGGCCTGTATTCATGGTGAAGGTAGGGGAACAAGTGTGCACAAGCCTTACTGTGCAAGTGCTTTTAAAGCTTGTGTTATATTTATTAACATACTATTGGCCAAAGCAAGTCATATGGTCAAGTACAGTCAGAGTGGGAGAAAATTATAAATTTCTGTGGTAAACGATATAGACACAGGTAGGGATAAAAAAAATGAGGCCATTAATGCAATTAATCTACTGACGGGGCCTGCCTCAAAGTTAGAAGAGTATCAGCCTGGATTCTGGAGACTATCTCAGCAACACACAGAAGATGAGGCCAAGCCAGGAGTTCCTCCTTCCAAGAATAGGAGGGAGTCAGAGACTTTAGGACATCCTTGTAATATCTGGAAATAGCAGGAACTTAATCCAGCACTACCCTTAGACTTTTCTGTTATGCAGTCTAATAATATCCCTTTTGTCTTTCAGGCCAGTTTAATTTAGATTTCTGTCTTTTATAATTAAAAAACCTAATACATCCAGTATTAAGAAAATCTAACTCAAATAGGTAAGTAAATACTGGATGTATTGCAAGTAATAATAGATTTAAAAGCAATTCATTTGTAAGTTCTGAAAATCCTTTAAAAATGATAGCAGGAGGGGTGGAGACAAGATGACTGACTAAAACCAGCTTTCCACAGAGGCTCCCATCCAGAGGGAAAGTTAAAGGACAGAAATTTAGCAAGCAACCTTGTCGATTAGAGCTGCACCAAGAGAGAATGTTGAAGAACGCACATCAATCCCGCTGAGGTGAGCTGCGCTCCCAAGGATACAAACAAAAGGTACAAAATCCATCACCAAGTGGATGGGAGTCCCCTTCCCCATGAGAATGGCTCAGAGTGCCCCACAAACAAATGAGGAGAGTTCAAAGTTCCTCCCACTACACTACACGGGAGAAACCCTCTAAAAACTGGACCTACCTCCCCTACTATGGTGCCACAGCATTCTCCTGCCAGGCATAAAATGGTATAAAACTGTATATACTCTCTACCTGAAAATCTGAGATCCCAGAACTCCCCTCCACTCTCACTCTGAGGTCTGGAGGCCTGTCCCCCAGGAGTTCAGATTCTTGGGAGATTTCTCAAGGGGGTGGGGACAGGGCCTAGACTGTAGCTGGCCAGTGCTGATTCTGTGGCATGGGAGTGAGGAAAGGATGGTCGGCTGAGAGGGAACCACACTGGAGTGGCGGTGCCCCGAGGTGCAGAGCAGCAGCCATTTTTGGCAACAATAGGGCTCACTCCCAGATATTCCGAAGCCACACTCCCTGTCTCCCTGGGCAAACAGAAGAGGCCAGGCATCTTCTCAGGTGGCAACCACTCCAGAACAGATTTGGGATGGAAACACAGGCCCCATGAGAAAAAGGTTTGCCCAAGACAGTACCGGCCCAGGTTGAGTGCGGGGACTAGAAATGCACACGCAGAGCCGGAAAGTTCCTAGGGCGGGGTTGACCCACAGGACCGCTTTACTGAGCTTAAGATGCAAATAGATAAAGGAAGGCAGGAGGGTAGAACTGACAGCTAACTGAATACAAACCTGCAGGAGCAAAGACAGGGCTTGAGGTGCAGGCTCTGGGAACTTAAAGCAGCTTCTCTTCTGCAGGGGAATTTAGTAGGGACAGAAACAAATTCCCACAAAGTTGTTCTGTTCTGTTCGGTCAGTAATATTAATCAGGGGCAGGGCTGGAACTGAGTGAACACCAGCTTCAATCAAGCACCAAGGATGTCAGGTATCACCACACCCTGCTAGATAGAGGCAGAGTGCAGTGACCTAGCTGAGCAGAAATAGATTTCCTTGTGATTCAGGCAGGTGCAAACCCATGGACATGGAGTATTTGTTCAGTAGAGGCAACTGGGTCACAGCCCTTCGGGGCTATCAGTGACTGGGTGTGACAGAGGTGCAAGGTGGGGAAGGAGGCATCAACATTCCCAGACTAATCTATTTGCTGGGTGGGTCCTCCTGACTTCACGGAGCACCAGAGCAAGCCATATCTGAGTTGTCACAAGACCCCTGCGATCCAGTTGTCAGAGACCTTTTAAACTCTCCCACCTGAGACAGGTGCTGACTGAGATAATTGATTTGAACATTTTGAATTGAGCCAAACGCCGAGGACTATTCAAGTGTTGCCCTGGGTGTGGTTGTAGGAAGGTTTCATTTTCCTTTTCGAATTGTTGCCTGTGGGGGGTGGGGTGACTTAATTGCTGGTATTTCTCCAAAGCTAAGACTGCAACCCAGAGTAACTGTTACACTAGGGTCAAACAGAGACCAGCTGAAAACAAGATAGAACCACTTAGTCCCACCACACCGAACAGGTACCCAGTTTCTCAGGCCATAGCATTGTACGGGTCCTCGACAAAGCTCCAGGGGAAAAATCGAAAGGTGTAAAACAATCCTGGGGTGGAAACAGTGGGAAAACTCTGGTAACATGAATAACCAGAATAGATCATCCCCCCCAAGGAAAGATATGGCAGACCTAACTGAAGATCCCATTCATAAACAGGTGGCTGAGATGTCAGAAATCGAATTCAGAATTTGGATTGCAAATAAGATTAATAGAATGGAGGAAAATTTGGAATTAGAAATTCAAAGAGCAATTCAAAAGTCAGAATTAGAAATTCGAGGGGAAATTCCAAAGTTGTCTCAAGAATTTAATGAATTTAAAGACAAAACCACCAAAGATATTGACGCACTAAAGCAAGAATTTGCAGCCCTCAAAGATCTGAACAATGCAGTAAAATCCCTCAGTAACAGAGTGGAGCAAGCAGAAGAAAGAATTTCTGACATTGAAGACAAAGTCTTTGAATGCTCCCAAACTCACAAAGAGGTAGAGAAATGGAGAGCAAAAAATGGATCATTCTCTCAGAGACCTCTGTGATAATTCGAAGAAGGGTAATATCCACCTCATTGGAATCCCTGAAAGTGATGAAGTGGCTTCACAAGGCACAGAGGCACTTCTCCATGAAATTATGAAAGAGAATTTTCCAGACATGCCAACAGATTCTGAAATTCAGATAGCAGACTGTTTCAGAACCCCAGCACGACTCAATCAGAATAAGTCATCCCCCAGGCATATCATAATTAACTTCATTGAAGTTAATAAGAAGGAAAAAATTCTGAAAGCAGCCAGACAAAAGAAATCCATTACTTAGAAAGGGAAGAATATTAGAATGACTGCAGATCTCTCTGCTGAAACTTTTCAAGCCAGAAGAGAATGGTCATTGACTTTTAATCTACTAAAACAAAATAACATTCAACTCCAGATCCTATACCCAGCTAAACTGAGTATAATTTATGATAGAGGAATTAAATACTTTAATGACATTCATACATTGAAGAAATTTGTCATAACCAAACCAGCTTTTCAGGATATTCTCAGACCTATCCTTCATAATGACCAGCTGATTTTGCTACCACAAAAGTAAACTCACTCAGAATCTTTTGATCAAACTTCAATCTCAAAAAGATTAGAAATGTCCACTGGACTTTCAAAAAACTTGATTCCCCAAATTTTACCAGACTTATCAACATTCTCCATTAATGTGAATGGCTTAAACTGTCCTCTAAAAAGGCACAGGTTAGCTGACTGGATACAAAAACTCAGGCCAGATATTTGCTGCATACAAGAATAACATCTTACCTTAAAAGATAAATATAGACTCAGGGTGAAAAGATGGCTGTCTATATTTCAGGCAAATAGTAATCCAAAAAAAGCAGGTTTTGCAATTGCATTTGCAGACACAATAGGCTTTAACCAACAAAAGTAAGGAAGGATAAGAATGGTCTCTTCATATTTGTTAAGGGTAATACTCAATATGATGAGATTTCAATTATGAATATTTATGCACCCAACCAGAATGCACCTCAATTTATAAGAGAAACTCTAAAAGACATGAGCAACTTGATTTCCTCCCGCTCCATAATAGTCAGAGATTTCACACTCCTTTGTCAGTGTTGGATAGATGCTCCAATAAGAAGCTGAGCAAAGAAATTTTAGATTTAAACCTAACCATCCAACATTTGGATTTAGCAGACATCTATAGAACATTTCATCCCAACAAAACTGAATACACATACTTCTCATCAGCCCAGGGAACATATTCCAAAATTGATCACATCTTAGGTCACAAGTCTAACCTCAGTAAATTTAAAGGAATAGAAATTATTCTTTACATCTTCTCGGACCACCATAGAATAAAAGTTGAACTCAGTAACAACAGGAATCTGCATACTCATACAAAAACATGGAAGTTAAATAACCTTATGCTGAATGATAGCTGGGTCAGAGATGAGATTAAGAAGGAAATTGCCAATTTTTGGAAAAAAAATGACAAAGAAGACACAAATTATCAGAACCTCTGGGGTACTGCAAAGGCAGTCCTAAGAGGGAAATTTATAGCACTGCAAGACTTCCTCAAGAGAATGGAAAGAGAGGAAGTTACTAACTTAATGGAACATCTCAAGCAACTGGAAAAGGAAGAACATCCCAACCCCACAACCAGTAGAAGAAAACAAATAACCAAAATTAGAGCAGAATTTAATGAAATTGAAAACAAAAGAATTATACTACAGATCAATAAATCAAAAAGTTGGTTTTTTGAAAAGGTTAATAAAATGGATAAATGTTTGGCTAAACTAACCAGGAAAAAAAGACTAAATTTTCTATTCTCATCAATCAGAAACAACAAAGATGAAATAACAACAGACTTCTCAGAAATTGAAAAAAATCCTTAATGAATATTACAAGAAACTTTATTCTCAGAAAGATGAAAATATGAAAGAAATTGACCAATATTGGAAGCATGTCCCCTTACAACACTTAGCCAGAATCAAGTGGAAATTTTGAACAGGCCAATATCAAGTTCTGAAATAGCATCAACCATACAAAATCTCCCTAAAAAGAAAAGCCTGGGACCAGATGGCTTCACATCAGAATTCTACCAAACCTTTAAAGAGCAACTAGTACCCATATTACTCAACCTGTTTTAAAATGTAGAAGAAGGAGGAAGACTACCCAACACGTTCTATGAAGCAAACATCATCTTGATCCCGAACCCAGGAAAAGACCCAACAAGAAAAGAAAATTATAGACCAATGTCACTAATGAATATAGATGCAAAAATATTCAACAAGATCCTAACAAACAGAATCCAGCAACACATCAAAAATATTATACATCATGACCAAGTTGGTTTTATCCCAGGGTTTCAAGTTTGGTTCAATATATGTAAATCTATAAGTATAATTCATCATATAAACAAATTGGAAAACAAAGACCATATGATTCTCTCAATTGATGCAGAAAAAGCACTTTTGATAATATCCAGCATCCCTTCATGATCAGAACACTTAAGAAAATTGGTATAGAAGGGACATTTCTTAAACTGATAGAGGGCATCTACAGCAAACCCACAGCCAATATCATATTGAATGGAGTTAAATTGAAATAATTTCCACTCAGATCAGGAACCAGATAAGTCTGCCCATTGTCTCCACTGCTCATTAATATTGTAATGGAAGTTTTAGCCATTGCAATTAGGGAAGAAAAGGTGATCAAGGGTATCTATATAGGGTCAGAAGAGATCAAACTTTTGCTCTTCACAGATGATATGATCATATACCTGGAAAACACCAGGGATTCTACTACAAAACTCTTAGAAGTGATGAAGGAATATGGCAGCATCTCAGATTGCAAAATCAACATTCATAAATCGGTAGCCTTCCTTCATATATGCCTGCAATAGTTAAGTGCCTTCATATATACCAACAATAGTTAAGCTGAGAAAACAGTTGAGGACTCTATTCCATTCACAGTAGTGCCAAAGAAGATGAATTATTTGAGAGTTTATCTAACAAAGGATGTGAAAGATCTTTATAAAGAGAACTATGAAACTCCAACAAAAGAAATAGCTGAAAATGTTAACAAATGGAAAAACATACCAGGCTCATGGCTGGGAAGAATCAACATTGTTAAAACATCCATACTACCCAAAGCAATATACAATTTTAATGCAATCCCTATTAAAGCTCCACTGTCATACTTTAAAGATATCGAAAAAATAATACTTCATTTTATATGGAATCAGAAAAAAACTCGAATAGCCAAGACATTACTCAGAAATAGAAACAAAGCAGGAGGAATCATGCTACCAGACCTCAGACTATACTATAAATCGATAGTGATCAAAACAGCATGGTACTGGCACAAAAACAGAGAAGTAGATGTCTGGAACATAATAGAGAACCAACAGACTAATCCAGCTACTTACTGTTATTCCATCTTTGACAAGCCAATTAAAAATATTCAGTGGGGAAAAGATTCCCTATTTAACAAATGGTGCTGGGTGAACTGGCTGGCAACCTGTAGAAGACTGAAACTGGACCCACACCTTTCACCATTAACTAAAATAGACTCTCACTGGATTAAAGATTTAAACTTAAGCCATGAAACCATAAAAATACTAGAAGAGAGGGCCTGGAAAACCCTTGAAGAAATTGTTCTGGGTGAGTATTTCATGAAGAGGACCCCTCGGCAATTGAGGGAGCTTCAAAAATACACTACTGGGACCTGATCAAACTAAAAAGTTTCTGCACAGCCAAGAACAGAGTAAGTAAAGCAAGCAAACAGCCCTCACAATGGGAGAAGATATTTTAGGTTTTGTCTCCGACAAAGGTTTAATAACCAGAATTCACAGAGAACTCAAACATATAAGCAAGAAAAGAACAAGTGATCCCATCGCAGCCTGGGCAAGGGACTTGAAGAGAAAATTCTCTGAAGAATACAGGCACACAGCCTGCAGACATATGAAAAAATGCTCATGATTCTTAATCATCGGAGAAATGCAAATCAAAACTACTTTGAGATATTATCTAACTCCAGTAAAATTAGCCCATATAACAAAATCCCAAGACCAGAGATGTTGGCGTGGATGTGGAAAAAAGGGAACACTTCTACACTGCTTTTGGGAATGTTAATTAATACATTCCTTTTGGAAAGATGTTTGGAGAACACTTAGAGATCTAAAAATAGATCTGCCATTCAATGTTATAATACCTCCACTAGGTATATACCCAGAAGACCAAAAACCACTTTATAACAAAGATATTTGTACCAGAATGTTTATGGTAGCCCAATTCATAATTGCTAAGTCATGGAAAAAGCCCAAGTGCCCATGGATCCACGAATGGATTAATAAATTTTGGTATATGTACATCACGGAATATTATGCAGCCTTAAAGAAAGATGGAGACTTTACCTCTTTCATGTTTACATGGATGGAGCTGGAACATATTCTTCTTGGTAAAGTATCTCAAGAATGGAAGAAAAAGTATCCAATGTACTCAGCCCTACTATGAAACTAATTTATGGCTTTCATATGAAAGCTATAACTCAGTTATAACCTAAGAATAGGGGAAAGGGGGAGAGGAAGGGAAGGGAGGGGGAGGATGTACGGAGGGATCATGATTGGTGGGATCATACCTGCAGTGCATCTTACAAGGGTACATCTGAAACTTAGTAAATGTAGAATATAAATGTCTTAACACAATAACTAGGAAAATGCCATCAAGGCTATCTTAACCAGTGTGATGAAAATGTGTCAAATGGTCTATAGAACCAGCATATGGTGCCCCATGATCGCATTAATGTACACAGCTATGATTTAATAATAATAAAAAATAAAGGATAGCAGGAGATTTATTCCAAGATTTATATACCTTCACACACAAAATTATTAGACAAATTTATATGTATGTTACACTCAAAGGACTAAAAATATATATATAGCAATATATTTATTTGTTTATCGAAGGTATATTTATTGTAGATTTTAAAGTGTATATTTGTTTATTGTAGATTTTAAAGTGGTTTATGTGTAATTAAAAATGAAATTTAAAGAATATTTTTAGGATCCTTGTGGTGTCCTTTAGATTCCTTTTGTTCTCTGGATATGGATGAAAAAGTATTGACAGAACAAGATAGGATATTCTAGGCCTCTGACAGTTGTCTTTTACCACCAGAACAAAACATTACATACAGATATCTTGGAACCCATTGTTGAGAACTAATCAGTATCTTCAAATTGGCTTCATCCCATCACTCTTCTTTCCCAGAAGTACTTGGAAGTGAGGGGTCAGGAGAGAGCTAAAACCTTTTAACTTTCTTCATCCCCCAATGCCAGTCTTTAAAAAGGATTGAATTGTTTTGCAAAGTATTGCTGGTAATAGGTATTTATAAAAGGAACAACACAATCCAAAAGCTTGTTATTGTACAAATGTTTTTTTTTTCTGTAAACATACAGAGTTTGTATTCTATTGATAAGCCATTAGAGCTGATGAATAAAGAAATTTATTCCTTGAGCCAAATACTGTTTTGAGAATTCCTTAAGAAATATAAGATATCGGGGCAGCACCTGTGGCTCAAAGGAGTAAGGCACAGGCCCCATATGCCAGAGGTGGTGGGTTCAAACCCAGCCCCTGCCAAAAACTGCAAAAAAAAAAAAAAAAAGACAAGAAAAGAAAAGAAAAGGAATATAAGATAAAGTAAATATGTGTTGTCGACTCAGACCATGAGTTTATGGAAAGCAGGAGTAATGCTTGCCTCTTTGGACAGTGTCTGATACAGGTAAGCAAAAACAGGAACTTCTTCTCTAAAACTATTTCCATGCCATGTAACAAGACAAATGGGAGTAAAGGATTCCAGTCTTGTTTTGGTGACCTCTGGACATCTAAAACTCAAAAGTTTGGCAGCTTAATCCCCCAAACTTATACTATTATCATAAACTAAGGTTAATTAAAGGAAGCAGGGGGGATTTTTGAGAGGCTCTTCCTGAACTGATGGGGACCTCAAGACACTAGAGATGGAAGGGATCTTAAACCTCCACTCCAACTTCTTCATATTGTAGGATGTTTGATCTCTTCTCTGCCTGGCAGCTCCTTTCATTGCTAATTGAGGTGAAATCTGCTGTGAGGGAATATAGGCATATCTGGCAGGAGCATATTGTTCCCACTGTCAGAGATAGAAGTAGAGTTGAGTAGACCACGAAGCAGGCATTAGTAGGATAAATCTGGTGGTTTAGATGGAGAAGCTAGGTCTGGACAGGTTGCTGTGGTCAAAGAAGGATGAAGCATTCTAGGGGACTTTGGAAAAGATGGGAGTGTTGTAGTATCATTGTTTTTTATTTATATTTTTATTTTTACATATACATGTGTTTATTAGGTTTCCATTTTTTGCCTTCACAAAATTAAAGAGGCTTAAAATTTAATAACAATAACGATGTTTAAGATAAGGACTAGAAACAAAAACCTCATAAAGAATGAACGAACATAAATACATTCAGAAAAGGTAGTATCATTGTTTAGTTTACTTGGTATCCACATAAAAACAGAATAAACACATAACAAAAGCAGAGACAAAATTAGATGGCACAGTAGCCCCATGACCATAAAATACAAGGTAGGGCAACAAAACTGCATCTGCCCCAAATGCCTATGCTTTCAGTGTCTGTGCATGAAGGTGTACAGGAAGCAATGGGGTATCTAGTAGACCTGGAACAGAAGAGCCCCAAATAGGCAGCAGATACCTACTGGAGGACTCATGACTCAGTCTGACAGTGGTGATAAAACTAAGAGCCATCTGCCCAAACCAGAAGGAAAAGGTGGAGTGGCTGGAGCGGTCTAGCCCCTATGGACTCCCCAAACTAACCACCATGGCTCCCCTTTCAGGACAGGGGACACCATGTGGGGAGTAATAAACTGCTGGGAGTAAAATAAAAATTGAATAGGATACAGACAGTAGAGATGGGTTGAATGAGGTAGCTCATACCTGTAATCCTAGCACTAAATGGGGTCCAGGCCCCATTTAGATCATGGGTTCAAGACCAACTTGAGCAAAAAATATAAATATCTCTACAAAAGGGTGGTGCCTGTGGCTCAGTGGGTAAGGCCCCATATACCAAGGGTTGGAGGTTTGAACCCAGCACCAGCCAAACTGCAAGAAAAAATAGCTGGGCATTGTGGTGGGCACCTGTAGTCTCAGCTACTCGGGAGGCTGAGGCAAGAGAATTGCCTAAGCCCAGGAGTTGGAGGTTGCTGTGAGCTGTGACACCACGGCACTCTACCAAGGGTGACAAAGTGAAACTCTGTGTCAAAAAAACAAAAATAAACGCTACAAAAAAAAAATTAAAATTACCCAGGCCTGGTGGCAATGTGTCTGTAGTCCCACCTACTAGGGAGGCTGAGGTAGGAGGATCCTTTGAGTCCAGGAATTTGAGGTTGCTGTAAGGTATGATGATGCCACTTGCACTCTAGTTGGGGCAATAGAGTGAGACCTATCTCAAAAAAACAAACAAAACAACAACAACAAACAGACAATAGAGATGAAGAAAAGCAAGTTCATTTGAAAGTCAGAAAGAGGAGGAAAAAAGTAAGAAAGTTACAGAAATGGTCTAGAAAAAGAAAGAACTGGGGGAAGAGGGAAGGTTGTGATGAAACCTGTTGATTAAATATTAAAAGACACATACAAGACTTACAAAAGAATAAACTACAGTCCCTAGGGATGAACAGTGGATAATGAAATGAAGAGAAATCCAACCAAGTTATTCCCACAATTCAAGATTGTGGAAATAAAATTATTTATTTTTTTTATTAAATTGTAGCTGTGTAAATTAATCGGATTCACTGGTTTTATAGACCGATAAATTTTCGTCACACTGATTAACATAGGCTTCCTGGCATTTTTTCTTTTCTTTTTTTTTTTAATTTTTTGAAAAATACTATTTACTTAAACTATTTCTTTTTATTTTTATGATCCCTTCTTTTTTTTAAATTAAATCATAGCTGTATACATTAATGCAATCATGGGGCACCATACACTGCTTTTATAGACCATTGGAAACATTTTCATCACACTGGTTAACATAGCCTTCCTGGCATTTTCTTAGTTATTGTGTTAAGACATTTATATTCTACATTTACTAAGCTTCACATGTACCCTTGTAAGATGCACTGCAGGTGTAATCCCACCAATCACCCTCCCTCTACCCATCCTCCCCTGTCCTTCCCCTCCCTCTTCCCCTTTCCCATATTCTTAGGTTATAACTGGGTTATAGCTTTCAGATGTAAGCCATAAATTAGTTTCATAACAGGGCTGAATACATTGGATACTTTTTCTTCCATTCTTGAGATACTTTACTAAGAAGAATATGTTCCAGCTCCATCCATGTAAACATGAAAGAGGTAAAGTCTCCATCTTTCTTTAAGGCTGCATAATATTCCATGGTGTACATATACCATAATTTATTGATTCATTTGTGGATCGATGGGCACTTGGACTTTTTCCATGACTTAGCAATTATAAGTTGGGCTGCAATAAACACTCTGGTACAAATATCTTTGTTACAATGTGGTTTTTGGTCTTCTGGGTACATACCTAGTAGAGGAATTATAAGATTGAATGGTAGATCTATTTTTAGATCTCTAAGAGTTCTCCAAACATCTTTCTGAAAGGAATGTATTAATTTGCATTCCCACCAGCAGTGTAGAAGTGTTCCCTTTTCTCCACATCCATGCCAACATCTCTGGTCTTGGGATTTTGTGATATGGGCTAATCTTACTGGAGTTAGATGATATCTCAAAGTAGTTTTGATTTGCATTTCTCTGATGATTAAGAATGATGAGCATTTTTTCATATGTCTGTAGGCCGTGTGCCTGTCTTCTCCAGAGAAGTTTCTCTTCAAGTATTTTGCCTTTGGATCACTTGTTTTTTTTCTTGCGTATATGTTTGAGTTCTCTGTGAATTCTGGTTATTAAACCTTTGTTGGAGACAAAACCCGAAAATATCTTCTCCCATTCTGAGGGCTGTTTGCTTGCTTTACTTACTCTGTTCTTGGCTGTGCAGAAACTTTTTAGTTTGATCAGGTCCCAGTAGTGTATTTTTGAAGCTCCCTCAATTGCCCGGGGGGTCCTCTTCATAAAATACTCACCCAGAACAATTTCTTCAAGGGTTTTCCAGGCCCTCTCTTCTAGTATTTTTATGGTTTCATGGCTTAAGTTTAAATCTTTAATCCAGTGAGAGTCTATTTTAGTTAATGGTGAAAGGTGTGGGTCCAGTTTCAGTCTTCTACAGGTTGCCAGCCAGTTCACCCAGCACCATTTGTTAAATAGGGAATCTTTTCCCCACTGAATATTTTTAATTGGCTTGTCAAAGATGGAATAACAGTAAGTAGCTGGATTAGTCTGTTGGTTCTCTATTATGTTCCAGACATCTACTTCTCTGTTTTTGTGCCAGTACCATGCTGTTTTGATCACTATCGATTTATAGTATAGTCTGAGGTCTGGTAGCATGATTCCTCCTGCTTTGTTTCTATTTCTGAGTAATGTCTTGGCTATTCGAGTTTTTTTCTGATTCCATATAAAATGAAGTATTATTTTTTCGATATCTTTAAAGTATGACAGTGGAGCTTTAATAGGGATTGCATTAAAATTGTATATTGCTTTGGGTAGTATGGACATTTTAACAATGTTGATTCTTCCCAGCCATGAGCCTGGTATGTTTTTCCATTTGTTATCATTTTCGGCTATTTCTTTTGTTAGAGTTTCATAGTTAGAGTTTCATAGTTAGAGTTTTGTTAGAGTTTCATAGTTCTCTTTATAGAGATCTTTCACATCCTTTGTTAGATAAACTCCCAAACATTTCATCTTCTTTGGCACTACTGTGAATGGAATAGGCTCCTTAACTCTTTTTCCAGCTTGACTATTGTTGGTATATATAAAGTCAAACGATTTATGAATGTTGATTTTGTAACCTGCAATGCTGCTGTATTCCTTGATTACTTCTAAGAGTTTTGTAGTACAATCCCTGGTGTTATCCACATATACAATCATATGATCTGTGAAGAGCAAAAGTTTCATCTCTTCTGACCCTATATGGATACCCTTTATTGCCTTTTCTTCCCTAATTGTGATGGCTAAAACTTCCATTACAATGTTAAAGAGCATTAAAATGGGCAGCCTTTCCTGGTTCCTGATCTGAGTGGACATTATTTCAATTTAACTCCATTCAATATGATATTGGCTGTGGGTTTGCTGTAGATGGTCTCTATCAATTTAAGAAATGTCCCTTCTATACCAATTTTCTTAAGTGCTCTGATCATGAAGCGATGCTGGTTATTATCACAAGCTTTTTCTTCTTCATTTGAGAGAATCATATGGTCTTTGTTTTTTAATTTGTTTATGTGCTGAATTATACTTATAGATTTCCGTATATTGAACCAGCCTTGAGACCCTGAGATAAAACCGACTTGGTCATGATGTATAATTTGTTTGATGTGTTGCTGGATTCTGTTTGTTAGGATCTTGTTGAATATTTTTGCATCTATATACATTAGTGATATTGGTCTATAATTTTCTTTTCTTGTTGGGTCTTTTCCTGGTTTGGGTATCAGGGTGATGTTTGCTTCATAGAATGGGTTGGGTAGTCTTCATTCTTTTTCTATATTTTGGAACAGGTTGAGTAATATAGGTACTATTTCCTCTTAAAGGTTTGGTAGAATTCTGACATGAAGCCATCTGGTCCCAGGCTTTTCTTTTTAGGGAGATTTCATATGGTTGATGCTATTTCAGAACTTGATATGGGCCTGTTCAACATTAAGTCTTGGAAGGTGACATACTTCCAAGTATTGGTCAATTTCCTTCCAATTTTCATATTTCTGAGAATAAAGTTTCTTGTAATATTAATTAAGGATTTCTTTGATTTCTGAGGAGTCTGTTGTTATTTTGTCTTTGTCATTTATGATTGATGAAATTAGAGATTTTACACTTCTTTATCTGGTTAGGTTAGCCAGAGGATTATCTATTTTATTGACCTTTTCAAAAAGCCACCTTTTTGATTTATTGATCTGTTGTATAATCCTATTATTTTCAATTTCATTTAATTCTGCTCTAATTTTGGTTATTTCATTTCTTCTAGTGGGCTTGGGGTTGGAATTTTCTTCCTTTTCCAATTGCTTGAGATGTAACATTAAGTTGTTAACTTTCTTTCTTTCTGTTCTCTTGAGGAAGGCTTGCAGTGCTATAAATTTTCCTCTTAGGACTGCCTTTGCAGTATTCCAGAGGTTCTGATAATTTGTGTCTTCATTGTCATTTTGTTCCACAAATTTGGCAATTTCCTTCTTAATCTCATCTATGACCCAGCTATTATTCTGCATAAGGTTATTTAGCTTTCATGTTTTTGTATGAGTATGCAGGTTCCTGCTGTTTCTGAGCTCAACTGTTATTCCATGGTGGTCCGAGAAGATTCAAGGAGTAATTTCTATTCCTTTAAATTTACTGAGGTTGAACTTGTGGCCTAAGATGTGATCGATTTTGGAGTATTTACCATGGGCTGATGAGAAGTATGTTTACTAAGTTTTGTTGTGATGAAATGTTCCGTAGATGTCTGCTAAATCCAAATGTTGGATGGTTAGGTTTAAATCTAAAATTTCTTTGCTCAGCTTCTTATTGGAGGATCTATCCAACACTGCCAAAGGAGTGTTGAAACCTCCGACTATTATGGAGCTTGAGGAAATCAAGTTGCTCATGTCTGTTTGAGTTTCTCTTATAAATTCAGGCACATTCTGGTTGGGTGCATAAATATGAATAATTGAAATCTTATCATATTGAGTTTTACCCTTAACAAATATGAAGTGAGCATTCTTATCTTTCCTTACTTTTGTTTTTTTAAAGCCTATTATATCTGCAAATAGAATTGCAATGCCAGCTTTTTTCTGATTGCCATTTGCCTAAAATATGGATGACCATCCTTTCACCCTGAGTCTATATTTATCTTTTAAGGTAAGATGTTATTATTGTATGCAGGAAATATCTGGCCTGAGTTTTTGTATCCAGTCAGCCAACCTGTGCCTCTTTAGAGGACAGTTTAAGCCATTCACATTAATGGAGAATATTAAGTCTGGTAAAATTTTGGGTATTGAATTTTTCGAATGTCCTGTGGACATTTTTAATACTTTTGCCGCTGTGGAAGTTGGAGTTTTATCAAGAGTTTCTGAGTGAGTTTACTTTTGTGGTAGAGGATTAGGCTGGTCATTATGGAGGATAGGTCTGAGAATGTCCTGACTAACTTATTTGGTTATGGCAAATTTGTTCAACATGTGAATATCATTAAATTATTTAATTTCTCCATCATAAATGAAACTCAGTTTAGTTGGATACAGGATCCAGGGTTGAAAGTTTTTTTCTTTTAGGAGATTAAAATTCGATGACCTCCCTCTTCTGGCTTGAAAAGTTTCAGCAGAGAGATCTGCAGTCATTTTAATATTCTTCCCTTTGCAGGTAATGGATTTCTTACTTCTGGATGCTTTCAGAATTTTCTGCTTCATATTAACTTTAGTGAAGTTAATTATGATATACCTGGGGGATAACTTATTCTGATTGAGTCATGCTGGGGTTCTGAAACTGTCTGCTATCTGAATTTCAGAATCTCTTGTCATGTCTGGAAAATTCTCTTTTATAATTTCATTGAGAAGGGCCTGTGTGCCTTGCGAGGCCACTTCATCACTTTCAGGGATTCCAATGAGGCGGATATTAGCCTTCTTCAAATTATCCCAGAGCTCTTTGAGAGAATGATCCGTTTTTGCTCTTCATTTCTTTTCCCCTTTGAGAATTTGGGAGCATTCAAAAGCTTTGTCTTCAATGTCAGAAATCCTTTCTTCTGCTTGCTCCACTCTGTTACTGAGGAATTCTACTGTATTTTTCAGATCTTTGAGGTCTGCAAATTCAGTGCACCAAAATCTTTGGTGGTTTTGTCTTTAAATTCATTAAATTCTTGAGACAACTTTTGAATTTCTTCTTGAATTTCTAATTCTGACTTTTGAATTGCTCTTTGAATTTCTAATTCCAAATTTTCCTCCATTCATTTAATTTTGGTTGCAATCCAAATTCTGTATTTGATTTCTGACATTTCGGCCAGCTGTTTATGAATGGAATCTTCAGTTACATCTGCCATATCTTTTCTTGTGGGGGTTGATGTATTCTGGTTATTCATGTTACCAGAGTTTTTCCACTGATTGCTCCCCATTATTATTTATACCATTTTTCTTTTCCCTTGGAACTTTGTCGAGGACCCATACAGTACTATGGCCTGAGAAACTGGGGACCTGTTTTGTGTGGTGTGGCTAAATGGTTCTGTCTTGTTTTCAGCTGGTCTCTGTCTGACCCTATTGAAACAGTTCCTCTGGGTTGAAGTCTCAGCTGTGGAGAAATACCATCAATTAAGTGACCCCACATGCCACAGGCAATAATTGGAAAAGGAAAATCAAACCTTCCTACAACCGCACACCCAGGGCACCACTTGCATAGCCCTCAGGCAATTGGCTCAGTTCTAAAGCTCCAAATCAATTGTCTCAGTCAGCACCTGTCTCAGGTGGTAGAGTTTACAAGGTTTCTGGAAACTAGATTGCAGGGGTCTGCTGACAACTCAGGTATGACTTGCTCCCATGCTCTGCAAAGTCAGGAAGACCCACCCAGCAAATAGATTAGTCTGGGAATGTTGATGCCTCCTTCCCCACCTTGTACCTCTGTCACACCCAGTCACTGACAGCCGCGCAGGGCTGTGCCCAGTTACCTCTAGTGAACAGATACTCAAGTGGTTTGCACCTGCCTGAATCACAAGGAAATCTATTTCTTCTCAGCCAGGCCGCTGCACTCTGCCTCTAACCAGCAGGGGGAGGTGAGGTCTGACAACTTCGGGCACATGATGGAGGCTGGGGGGTGGTCACTCAGTTCCAGCTCTGTTCCTGATTTATGTTACTGACAGAACAAAACAACTTTGTAGGAATTTGTTTCTGTCCCTGCTACATTTCCCTGGAGAAGAGAAGCTGCTTTGAGTTCCCAGAGCCTGAGCCTCAGGCCCTATCTTTGCTCCTGCAGGTTTGTATTTGCAGCACGAATAATTGTCAGTTCTAGCCTGCTGCCTTATTTTGTCTATAGGCTGATGATCCCCTGAGGGCCGGGTATGTCTTAGGCTCAATAAAGCCGTCCTTTGTGTCAGCCCTGCCCTGGGAATCTCCCAGCTTTTGCATGTGTTTTATAGTCCCCGTGCTCCACCCCACCCGGTACCACCTCAGTCTAACCGTTTACTCACGGGGCCTGCATTTCTGTCCCAGATCTTCTGCTGGTGGTTGTTACCTGAGAAGATGCCCAGCCTCCTCTTGTTGCCAAGAGAGACAGGGGGTGTGGCTTTGGAATATCTGGGGGTGAGCCCTATTGTTGCCAAAAATGGCTGCTGCTGTGTGTCTCGGGGCACTGCCGCTCTGGCATGGTTCCCTCTCAGTCGACTGTCCTCTCCTGACTCCTGTTCTGCAGAATCAGGACTGAACGGTGCAGTCCAGGCCTTGTCTACATCCCTCGAGAAATCACCCAAGAATGTGGACTCCTGGGGGACAGGCCTCCAGACCTCAGAGTGAGAGTGGAGGGGAGTGCTGGGAGCTGAGAATTATAGGTAGAGAATATATACAGTTTTATGCCTTGCAGGAGAACGTCGTGGCACCCTAGTATGGGAGGTAGGTCCAGTTTTTAGAGGGTCTCTCCCGTGGACCGTAGTGGGAGGACCTTTGAACTCTGCACGTTCGTGGGGCACTCTGAACCATTCTCATGGGGGAAGTTACTCCCATCCGCTTGGTAATGGATTTTGTACCTTTTGTTTGTATCCTTTGGGTTGCAGCTTGCCTCAGCGGGGTTGATGTGCATTCTTCAACCTTCTCTCTTGGTGCAGCTCTAATCCACCAGGTCACTTGCTAAATTTCTGTCCTTTAACTCTCCTTGATTGGAGCCTGTGTGGAAAGCTGGCTTCAGTCAGCCATCTTGTCTCTGCCTAACTGCATACCATTCTATTCAAGTTAGTTATTTTTACATTTCATGCCAAGCTTTGCAAGACAGTGTGTGGACATACAATAGATGCTTTATTACTTATAAAGAGCCCTAAATTATTTTTTATTAAATCATAACTTTGTACATTGATGCACAGGGTTCAGGGTACTGCTTTGATACACAATGTGAAATTCTTACTTTGAACTAAGCAACACATCCATCACAATTATACTCATTTCTTAATAGTTTTGAAGTGTACCATTGCATCATGCACATTAGGTGAGGTCCCCTCAAATACCCTCTGTCCTCCCATATCCCCCCTTACCTTCTCCCCTCTCTCCTCTTCTCTTCTACTTTCTGGACTATAGCTATGTTTTACCATTCATATGAATATTTAGGTGGATATATATGGATTTCATAGTAGTATTGAGTACATTGGATACTTCCCCCCCATTCTTGAGATACTTTCCTAAGAAGAAAAGTACCAGCTCCATCCAGGTAAACATAAAAGATGTGAAGTCTCCATCTTTTTTATGTCTGCATAGTATTCCATGGAATACATATACCACAATTTATTATCCATTCATGGGTCAATGTGCACTTATCCTGTTTCCATGTCTTGGCTATTATGAATTGGGCTGCAATAAGCATTCTGGTGCAAACGTCTTTGTTGTAAAATGATTTTTTATTATCTGCATATATACCTAGTAGAGGAATTGCAGGATTGAATGGTATGTCCACTTTTAGTTTTTTGAATGTTCTCCAAACTTCTTTCCAAAAAGGTCACATTAGCTTGCACTCCCACCAGCAGTGTAGAAGTATTCCTTTCTCTCCTCATTCAAGCCAACATCTATAGTTTTGGGATTTTGTGATGTGGGCTAATCTTATTGGAGTTAGATGATATCTCAAAGTGGTTTTGATTTGTATTTCTCTGATGATTAAGGATGATGAGCATTTTTTTGTGTGTTTGTAGGCCATGAGCCTGTCTTCATTAGTGAAGTTTCTGTTCAAGTCTCTTGCCCACATAGAAATGGAGTTATTTATTCTTTTCTTATTGATTAATTTGAGTTCTCTGTAGATTCTAGTTATCAGACCTTTGTCAGAAGCATAACCTGCAAAAATCTTCTCCCACTCTCAAGGTTTTCTGTTTGCTTTACTTACTTTGCTCTTGGCTGTGCAAAAGCTTTTTAGTTTTATCAGATCCCAATAATGGATTTTTGATGTTGCTTCAATTGCCCAGGGGGTCCTCCTCATAAAATATTTTCCCAGGCCAATTTCTTCAGGTGTTTTCTCTGCACTTTCTTGTAGTATTTTTATAGTTTCATGTCTTAAGTTTAAATCTTTTATGCTGTGGGAATCAATTTTTGTTAATGGTGAAAGGTGGGGATCCAATTTCAATCTTCTACAGGTTGCCAGCCAGTTTACCCAGAACCATTTGTTAAATAGGGAGTCTTTTCCCCAACTGAATATTTTTGATAAGCTTATTTTGATAGGCTTAAAGATCAAATGGTGGTAAGTTGCTGGGTTCATCTCTTGTTTCTCAATTCTGTTTCTTAAATATACCATTCTGTTTTTGTGCCAGTGCCATTAAGTTTTGATCACTATAGCCTGAAGTCTGCTAATGTGATACCTCCTGATTTGTTCTGATTTCTGAGTAATGTATTTGCTATTGAGGTTTTTTCTGATTCTATATAAAATGAAGTACTATTTTTTTAAAGATCTTTAAAATATGACAATGGTGCTTTAATAGAGATTGCATTAAATCTGTAGATTGCTTTGGGTAGTATGAACATTTTAACAATGTTGATTCTTTCCAGCATGAGCATGTTGTTCTTCCATTTGTTAACATCTTCAGCTATGTCTTTTCTCAGAGTTTCATATTTCTCCTTATAGACATCTTTCATGTTCTTTGTCAGGTAAATTCCCAGATATTATATCTTCTTTGGCACTATTGTAAAAGAAATAGAGTCCTTGATTGTTTTTTCAGCTTGACTATTGTAGGCATATATAAAAGCTACTGAATTTTAAGTATTGCTTTGTATTCTGTATTCCTTCATCAATTCTAAGAGTTTTGAAGTTGAGTCCCTGGGATTTTCCAGGTATAGGATCAAATCATCAGCAAAGAGGGAGAGTTTGATCTCCTTTGACCTTGTATGGATACCTTTGATCATCTTCTCTTGCCTGATTGTGATGGCTAAGACTTCCATTTCAATGTTGAATAGCAGTGAAGACAGTCGGCATCCTTGCCTCATCCCTCATCTGAGTGGAAATGTTTTCAATTTTATACTGTTCAATACAATATTGGCTTTGGATTTGCTGTAGGTTGCTTCTATTAGTTTAGGAAATGTTCCTTCTATGTCTATTTTCTTAGGAATTCTGATCATGAGAAGATGCTGGATATTATCAAAGGCTTTTTCTACATCAATTGAGAGAAGCATATGGTCTTTGTTTTTTATTTTATTCATGTGGTGTATTATATTTATAGATTTGTGTATGCTGAATCAACTCTATAACCCTGTAATAAAACCAACTTGATCATGTTGCATAATCTTTTTGATGTGTTGTTGAATCTTGTTTGCTAAGATCTTATTGAATATTTTTGCCTTGATATTCATTAATGATATTTGTCTATTATTTTCTTTCTTTGTTGGTTCCTTTCCTGGTTTGGGTATCAGGGTGATATTTGCTTCATAGAATGTGTTGGGAAGTATTGCTTCTTTTTCTAAGCTTTGGAAAATGTTGTATAATATAGGTACTAGTTCCTTTTGAAATGTTCGATAGAATTCAGATGTGAAGCCATCTGGTCCTGGACTTTTCATTTTAGGGAGATTTTGTATTGTTGATGCTATTTCAGTGGTTAATAAAGGTCTCTTCAATATTTCTAATTCTTTCTGCTTGAGTCTAGGAAGGTGGCTTACTTCCAGGTATTTGTCGATTTCCTTCAGATTTTCATATTTCTGGGAATAGAGATTTTTGTAGTAATCATTGAGGATTTTTCGAATTTCTGCAGTGTCTGTTGTTATTTCTCCTTTATTTTTCTGATAAATGACATTAGAGATTTTACTTTTCTCTTTCTGGTTAGGATAGCCAAAGGTTCATCAATTTTGTTAATCTTTTCAAAAAACCATCTTTTAGTTTTGTTGATCTTCCGAATGATTGTTTTGTTCTCAATTTCATTTAATTCTGCCCTAATTTTTGTTATTTCTTTTCTTCTGCTGGGTTTCAGGTTGGAATGCTTTTCCAGTTGCTTGAGATGATCCATTAAGTTGTTGGCGTCCTCTCTTTCCGTTTTCTTTTTCTTTTCTTTTTTTTTAATTACAAAGTTTTTTTTTTTTTTATTGTTGGGGATTCATTGAGGGTACAATAAGCCAGGTTACACTGATTGCAATTGTAAGGTAAAGTCCCTCTTGCATCATGTCTTGCCCCCATAAAGTGTGACACACACCAAGGCCCCACCGCCCTCACTCTGTCCTGCTTTCTGCTTCACCCCCCCATAACCTTAATTGTCATTAATTGTCCTCATATCAAAATTGAGTACATAGGATTCATGCTTCTCCATTCTTGTGATGCTTTACTAAGAATAATGTCTTCCACTTCCATTCAGGTTAATACGAAGGATGTAAAGTCTCCATTTTTTTTAATGGCTGAATAGTATTCAATGGTATACATATACCACAGCTTGTTAATCCATTCCTGGGTTGGTAGGCATTTAGGCTGTTTCCACATTTTGGCGTTTGTAAATTGAGCTGCAATAAACAGTCTAGTACAAGTGTCCTTATGATAAAGGGATTTTTTCCTTCTGGGTAGATGCCCAGTAATGGGATTGCAGGATCAAATGGGAGGTCTAGGTTGAGTGCTTTGAGGTTTCTCCATACTTCCTTCCAAAAAGGTTGTACTAGTTTGCAGTCCCACCAGCAGTGTAGAAGTGTTCCCTTCTCTCCACATCCACGCCAGCATCTGCAGTTTTGAGATTTTGAGATGTGGGCCATTCTCACTGGGGTTAGATGATATCTCAGTGTTGTTTTGATTTGCATTTCTCTAATATATAGAGATGATGAACATTTTTTCTATGTTTGTTAGCCATTCGTCTGTCATGTTTAGAGAAAGTTATATTCATGTCTGTTGCCCATTGATATAAGGGATTGTTGGCTTTTTTCATGTGGATTAATTTGAGTTCTCTATAGATCCTACTTATCAAGCTTTTGTCTGATTGAAAATATGCAAATATCCTTTCCCATTGTGTAGGTTGTCTCTTTGCTTTGGTTATTGTCTCCTTAGCTGTACAGAAGCTTTTCGGTTTAATGAAGTCCCATTTGTTTATTTTTGTTGTTGTTGCAATTGCCATGGCGGTCTTCATGAAGTCTTTCCCCAGGCCAATATCTTCCAGTGTTTTTCCTATGCTTTCTTGGAGGATTTTTAGTGTTTCATGCCTTAAGTTTAAGTCCATTATCCATCTTGAATCAATTTTTGTGAGTGGGGAAAAGTGTGGGTCCAGTTTCAGTCTTTTACATGTAGACATCCAGTTCTCCCAACACCATTTATTGAATAGGGAGTCTTTCCCCCAAGGTATGTTCTTGTTTGGTTTATCGAAGATTAGGTGGTTGTAAAATGTCAGTTTCATTTCTTGGTTTTCAATTCGATTCCAAGTGTCTATGTCTCTGTTTTTGTGCCAGTACCATGCTGTCTTGAGCACTATGGCTTTGTAGTACAGACTAAAATCTGGTATGGTGATGCCCCCAGCTTTATTTTTGTTACAGAGAACTGCCTTTGCTATACGGGTTTTTTTCCGGTTCCATACAAAACGCAGAATCTTTGTTTCCAAATCTTGAAAGTACGATGTAGGTACTTTGATAGGAATGGCATTGAATAGGTAGATTGCTTTGGGAAGTAAAGACATTTTAACAATGTTGATTCTTCCCATCCATGAGCATGGTATGTTCTTCCATTTGTTAATATTCTCTGCTATTTCCTTTCTGAGGATTTCATAGTTTTCTTTATAGAGGTTCTTCACCTCCTTCGTTAGGTATATTCCTAGGTATTTCATTTTCTTTGAGACTATGGTGAAGGGAGTTGTGTCTTTAATTAGCTTCTCATCTTGACTGTTATTGGTGTACACAAAGGCTACTGACTTGTGTACATTGATTTTATATCCTGAAACATTACTGTATTTTTTGATGACTTCTAGGAGTCTTGTGGTTGAGTCTTTGGGGTTCTCTAAGTATAAGATCATGTCGTCAGCAAAGACGGAGTGTTTGACCTCCTCTGCTCCCATTTGGATTCCCTTTATTTCCTTGTCTTGCCTAATTGTATTTGCTAGAACTTCCATCACTACGTTGAATAGTAAAGGTGACAGAGGACAATCTTGTCTGGTTCCCGTTCTAAGAGGAAAAGCTTTCAGTTTTACTGCTTTCAGTAAAATATTGGCTGTGGGTTTGTTATAGATAGCTTCAATCAGTTTTAGAAATGTGCCACCTATGCCTATAATCTTCAGTGTTCTAATTAGAAAAGGATGCTGGATTTTATCAAATGCTTTTTCTGCATCTATTGAGAGGATCATGTGATATTTATTTTTGCCTCTGTTAATATGGTTGATAACGTTTATAGGCTTGCGTATGTTAAACCAACCTTGCATCCCTCATTCCTAACATTTCTTTATAGGTGGAATCATCTGCAGTAGCTACCTCATGGTCCCTTGGTGGGGTCGTTCTGGACTGGTTCTTCATGTTGCCTGGAGTTTTCTGCTGATTCTTCCTCATGAGTGATTTCTTTTATCTGTTTCCTTGCCCTAATTTTCCTTTCATTTCCTCTTGCTCTTTAAGTTATCGTGCCTGTGGACTAATGCTTACAGGACCAGAGGGGTGAGATGTTGAAGAGCAAAAAAGGGATGAAAGAAAGGAGGACTGAGTGATAAGAAAAAAAGAAAAATAGGGAAAGGATAGGGGGTGGGTAAAAGGAATATTGACAAAAAGAAGAGAGGCACAGAAAGAGGGAGACAGAACAATATAGGTGTACAGTAGGGTACTTTGACACAACCTTAAAAAAAACCCACCTTCTGCGGGGTGCCTCGTTGTTTGGTTCCCTTGAGGTCTGCAGCTCTTTGCTAACCTGATCAGACACAGTACCCCACCTCCACCCAGTAGAGAGGAAAGACAAAAAATGGTATAAATCAAACCAAAACAAGCAAACAGAAAACTTTACTGGATAAAATTCGGTGAAAAACCAAGCAATAGCAGTAGAAACACCAGCAAAAATTAAGTTCTAATTATTGAAAAAGACAGCAATGGGAAATTATAATTAAACTAGAAATATTGAGAAAGAAAAAGGATCTGTATGGAAAAGGTTGGACTTATAAAACAAAACAACATGAACAACATCAAAATAAACAAAAAAACCCAACCAAACCAAATAAAAAAAAAAAAAGGAAACACAACCATAAACAAAGCAGTATGTATATGTTATTGAATATTGTCTGAGCAACACGTGGTCTTCTGGGGTATGAGATGTTAATCACAGTTCTGATACGACTGGAGGGTGCTGATTTCTCAAACCCCAGCAGGTAGACACCCTAAATCTCTCTTCAGCCCACTTAAAAGGCACTTTGAACTTGTTCACTTGCTGAGCAAAAGCTTTACCAGGAAAGTGCTTGTCACTGGAATCACTGCTGAAGCGGCTATCCAGTGTGCCAAAACTGGTCTCACTCTGCCCCTGAGGTTAGGGCTGCACGGCGGCTCAGACCCCGCCCTTAGGCTACTTGGTTGCTGGGTTACCAGCTCCCACCCGATTCTAGCTCTGCGACCCTTAGGGCGGAGCTTGCCGGGGCAGATCGCTCCCAATGGCTCCCTGTGACCCACTGCCAAACACCATTAGCTCCGTCTGGCTCAGCGGCTCAGACTGGGGCCCTAGACAATGGCCAAAGTTCTCCACACTCCCGCTCAGGCTCTCCCCAAGGCAGTTCAACTGAGTGCCAAGTCCAAAGACACCAAAACAGTTCACAGGTAAGGCCCTTCTGGTTTGCAGTCTCACTGCTACTGAACTTACAGTTGCGGGCGGGTTTAGACGGATTGAACACACGCGACCACTTGCTGTTTTTCCACTGTTTTAGTCCTCCTCTTGGGGTCCAGAAGTCTCTTGCTGACTCCCTGTATCCATGCAGGGGTGATGATAGGCAGATCCCACCAGCCAGAGATGCCTGGAGTTCTATCTCCCCAGACTCACGGTGCCCAGATGCAAGAAAGCTGTTACTCGGCTGCCATCTTGCTCCACCTCCTCTTTCCATTTTCTTGATGAAAGCTTCCAATGCTATAAATTTCCCTCTTAAGGCTGCCTTTGCAGTATCCCAGAGGTTTGGATGATTTGTGTCTTCGTTATCTTTTTGTTCCAAAAATTTAGTGATTTCCTTCTTAATCTCATCTTTGACCCAGCTATCATTCAGCCTAAGATTATTTAGCTTTCATGACTTTGTTTGAGTATGAGGATTCCTGTTGCTGTTGAGTTCAACTTTTATCCCATGGTGGTCTGAGAAGATACAAAAAATAATTTCTACACTTTTAAATTTGCTGAGGTTAGGCTTGTGTACTGGGATATGATCTATTTTGGAGGATTACCTGTAGGCTGATGAGAAGAATGTATATTCGGTTTTATTAGGGTGAAATATTCTGTAGAGGTCTATAAAGTCCTTTTTTAGGGTCAAGTTTAAGTCTAATATTTCTTTGTTTAGGTTTTTCTTGGAGGATCTATCCAATACTCACAAAGGGGTGTTAAAATCTCCACCTATTATAGTGCAGGAAGATAACAAGTTGTTCATATCCATTAGGGTCTGCTTTATGAATCGAGGAGCATCCTGATAGGTTGCATAAATGTTAATTATAGAAATCTCTTCATGTTGGGTGTTTCCCTTGATGAATATGAAGTGACCTTCCTTATCTTTCTTTATCTTTGTTGGTTTAAAGCCAATTGTATCTGCTACTAAAATTAACCCCCTGCTTTTTTTCTGGTTTCCATTTGTGTGTATTATACAAGTCCATCCTTTCACCTTGATTCTACTTTTATCCTTTCAGGTATGGTGAGATTCTTGTATATAGCAGATATCTGGTCTGAGTTTATGTATCCAGTCAGCCAGCCTGTGCCTCTCTAGAGGACAATTTAAACCATTCACATTAATTGAGAGAATTGATAAGCCTGGTTGTCATAATTTTCAGGTGTCCAGTGAACATTTTTAGTCCTTTCACCACTGTGGAAGTTGGCTTTTTTTTTTCAAAAATTTCTGGGTGAGTTTACTTTGGAGGTAGAGCATTGTGCTGGTTGTTGTAGAGGATAGGTCTGAGAATTTCCTGGAGTATTGGTTTAGTTATGGCAAATTTCTTCAATGTGTCTATTTCATTAAAGTATTTGATTTCTCCATCACAAATGAAACTCAGTTTAGCTGGATAGAGGATCCTGGGCTGGAAGTTGTTTTGCTTTAGGAGACTGAAGATCGATGACTACCTTCTTCTGGCTTGAAATGTTTCGGCTGAGAGATCTGCTGAGTCAGTCTTATATTTCTCCCTTTGTAGGTAATGCTTTTCTTATGTCTGGCTGCTTGCAGAGTTTTCTCCTTCATCTTAACTTTGTGTCTAGGAGATACTTCATTTAGATTGGGTCTTGCTGGGGTTCTGAAACTGTCTTCTATCTGAGGTTCTGTATCTCTTGCAATGCTTTGGAAATTCTCCTCCAAAATCTCTTGGAGTAGAGCATCTGTACCTTTAGGACCATCCTCTTCTCCTTTGGAATTTCTATAATACAAATGTTTGATCTTTTGGAGTAATCTCACAACTCTCTTAGGGAATGATCAGTTTTTGCTCTCCATTTGTCTGCCTCTTTGAGTGTTTGGTAATGTACAAAAGCTTTGTCTTCAGTTTCAGAGATCCTTTCTTCTGGCTGATCAACTCTATTACTGAGGGATTCTACTGTATTTTGGAGCTCCTCAACTAATTTTATCATTTCCTTGAGCTCTGCTATCTCTTTTCTCATTATGTCCATATCTTTGGTGACTTGGACTTTGAATTCATTAATTTCTTGAGACAACTTTAAAACTACTCTTTGGAATTCAATTTCTATCTTTTCTTCCATTCTATTTACCTTGTTTGCCATCCATATTCTGAATTCAATTTCTGACTTTGCTGCCATTTGTCTATGCATGGCATCTTCAGTTGTATCTCCTTTGTCATTTCATGGGTGAGGTTGATCTACTCTGGTTATTCATGTTGCCAGAGTTCTTCTGTTGTGTCCGCACTATGTTCATTTTCCACCATTTGGTTATTAGAACTGGTAGGGTGAGACTGCTCCTCCTCCTGCCGAATGTCCCTTTCTTCCTGCACCCTACCAGCTTCCCAGGTAGTAGAGATAGCCCCTAACCAAAGCTCTAGGCTTTGTAATTGTGGCTTATCTCCTACAATCTTACAAAGGCCCCTTTCAGGGTTTTAGCTGGAGACTTTGAGGACCTACTTGGTGAGATAGCACAAGCTAGCTCTGTTTTGATATCAGCCAACCTCTATCCTATCCTAGGAAACCCACAGTATTAGGTTTAAATCTCGACTGTGAAGAGATACAAATAACTCTGGTGCCCAGCCCCCACCCTTCTATTCTTTTCCACTACAGAACTTTGAAGGGCAACCTCAGAATGTCCCCAAGTGGACAGCCCCAGATACAGGTTCCAACCAAATTGTCTCAGGCAGTGCAAACTCTGCCAAACAGAGAGGAATTCAAGGGTCTCCAGGGGCCATGCTCCCACCAACAGGTCTCAGTCCACATCCAGCTAGCCTCTGCTTGCCAGACCAGTTGGAGTCAGGGGACCACACCCCTGCCTGCCAGTCTCAGTCCGCTTCCTGGCAAGCCTCTGTTCACAGGATCTGTTAGAGTCAAGGCACTGCACTCCACCCACAGATCTCAGTCCTTACCTGGTAAGCCTCTGCTCACCAGCCCCACTGGAGACAGTGGACCATGCCCTAGCCCTCAGGTCTCAGTTCACACTCAGCAAGCCACTGCTCCAGTGTTCTGTTGGAATCAGAGGACCACATCCTTGCTTTCATGTCACGGTCCACGCTCATCAAGCCTTTGCCCGCAGGCCCAGCAGGAGCTGGGGACCAGCCCTGTCTGCCAAACTTAGTCAACACAGGGCAACCACTCTCCCTCTGTGGGTGCCATCAGACCCAGGGGTTCTGCACCCCATCCTGCCAGACACAGTCTGAACCAAGGGTCAACACTACCTGGCTGGCCATAGTCATAACCAGGGGACTGCTCCTCCTCCCGCCGAGTGTCCCTTTCTTCCTGCACCCTCTTTCTTCCCCGTTAGTCACAGACAGACAGAAATTCCTTCCTGATGTTTGGCTATCCACACTATGCCCAGCTCTCTCAGGAAAAGACCAAACACTCTGTCCTCTGCAGGGGGCAGAACTTCAGACCACCATGCGAGGAAGGAAAGGGTGGACTGGGAGTTTAGACTTGTGGGGGGAAAATATCTGTTCAATTTTATGCCTGGCAGGGTGGTGACTAGGTTCATAAGTGGGACCTCCCTGGAGAAAGAGACCTGGAGTTTAGCGGCTCTCTCCAATGAGGTAAAATAAGAGGTCTTTTGTTCTCGTTCATTTGCAGATAGCCTGTGGCAGGCCCCCTGCTTGGGGGAGGCATCTCCTGCCCTCTAATTGATAGGCTTTGTACCTGTAATTTGTTTTCTTAGATGCTCTTCCTTGGAGTTACAACTTGATGAACTTCTTTCTTGGCTCAGCTCCTCGTCTTTGGCTTCATAGAGTCCAGTTCCTTCCAGTTTTTTTAACTCTGCTCAGGAGCCTCTGCCGAGGGTTGCTACCAATCGGCCATCTTCCCAGAATGATGGTTACTTTTGGTGGGCAGCTATGATTTGATGGGGCCACAGTGGGTTTGGTGGAAGTGCTTAGAGAGTTCTATTTCTTGGCTTGGTGGTGACTACAACAGTGTATGTCTTAAGACAGGTCAATGGGCCATATGGCAGTCTTGTAAGATTTTTTTATATCTATGTCTTTTTTTTTTTTTTTTACAATAAACAAGTACTGAAGTGGGGAGTTCAGGGGACCTCAGGTTTCAACTAATGTACTGAAACCAAAGCCAGTGTGATTTTAGCTTGTATTCACTGCACACATACTACGTGCAACATCCAGTACTACATTCCCCAGTAATTAGGTGCTCTGAGTCTAGAGTCAAGTGTTTTGCTTGGTTACATTTACTAGCTCTGTGACCTTGAGCATGTAACTAATTGTCTTTGAGCCTCATCTGTATAGTGGGACAATGATATGTTACCTACAAAGCTGTTGAAATGAGGTTTGCATGAAAACGCTTAGCACAGTGCTGGTACAAAGTATGTGCTTAGCAAATGGCAGCCATTGTTACATCCATGTGAGGTGCTGTTATTACTCTCAGACTATGAGTGAAAAAATTTAAGACTCAGCGAGTTTAAGTCATGCAATTACTCAGTGCTAAATCCAGGCTCTCAAACTTTCCCCTTTGTTTCTCCAACTCATTAACTTTGTTCTAAAGATGAATGGTGTAATGGCAAATAACAGCAACCTGGCCTGGTTCCAGAGTTCTGTTTTGAAGGATATCTGGGGTCTTGCTCTCTCCTTTGCCCCCAACACATGGTGTTGCAATTTCACTGCTAGAAAGGGAATCCAGCAGTGCTGTTTCCCAATGGCTGCCTGGAGTATTCTCAGAAGAGAGGGTGAGGGCAGGAAGGATGCAGGGGGTGCTGACTCTTCAGTGGAGGCATAAACAAGTCCCCACTCCCAGAGAGTCCAGGAGACCGGTGCAGCAGATGGCTGGATGCATCACATACATCGTGCTGAGAGGGAAACTAAGTAGCATTCTTCTGTGAAGTTTAAGTGTAAACAAGTAGTTTCATGGTAATTACCAAATATTAGAAATGTATTATTCCTTACCCACTCCCAAGACACTTCAAGAATCTCCAGCTGTGCTAATAATGCTAGGTGCACCACTTCCAGAGCCAGAAGTATTGTTCCAAGACAAAAGCTCTTCATCTATATTTGTTCTTGTTTTCCATCAACACTTGAAACCCAGTTCACCTACATTTTTAATGGGGCTCCATGCTTTGGTTGGAAGCAGGAAGGAATAAAACAAAAACCAGCATTTGGAGTAAACAACTTAAAAGTCTTCATTCTCTGATGCCCATATGTCAGAAGAGGAAGTCAAATTTACTTCAAGAAAAGACTGGTGTGAAGATGATTGAGCCTCAGATAGAGTAAACACCATAAATGAAGGTGCCTCAGTAACTACCACTGCCACCAACACCCTGAAAGTTAGTGTCAGGATGGCAGACATGTAGCATGCGTGATTCTTTCCATATTATACATCATTCATTGATCCCAATATTCTTTCCTGCTTGGATTGGTTTTCTATTGGTGCTATAAAGATTATCACAAACTTAGGGCTTATAAGAACACAACTGTATTATCTTACAATTCTATAGGTCTGAAATCCAATACAGGTCTTACTGGGCATAATTAAGCAATGTTACATTTATTTTTGAAACCTCAAGGGGAAAAGCTATTTTCTTGCCTTTTTTTTTTTTAACTTCTAGAGCAGTGATTTTCAGTGGTGTGTGGCAGCACACTTGTGTACCATGTGACAATCTTAGGTATGCTGTGAAAAATTTTAAAGATAATTAATTAAATTATTTTGGAAAGAAGTTCAAAGCACAGTAAGTATATATACTTTTTTACACTTTTTTTTGATCAACATAATTTATGTGTGACATGGAAGTTTATAAGTTCAAGTGTGCTGTAAGATAAAAAAGGTTGAAAAACACTGCTCTGGAAGCTTCTGTCCAGTCCATACACACAGCTCCCTATATTTCACAGGCAGCCACAGGATGTCACATCCTTCCTATGCTGTTATCTCTCTCTGGCCACAGCCAAGAAATGTTCTCTATTTGCAAGGACTCATTGAGATTAGATAATACAGGATTATCTACCCATTTCCAGATCTTTAACCTTAATCATATCTGTGAAGTCCTTATTGCCCATAAGGTAACATATTCACATATTCAAGTGATTAACACATGGACATATTTGGGGGGTATTATTATGTCTATATGCTTTTTATTTTTTCTGTTTTTTTTTAATCTTAATTTAATAGGTTGAAGGGATGCAAGTTAAATTCTATTACATGTACATAGTTATAATGGTGGCGTCTAGACTTTTGGTGTAGTCATCACCCAAGTAATGTACTTTATACCTCATAGATAATTTTTTCATCCCTCTCCCCTCCTTTCCTCCCCCTTTGTAAGTTTCCAGCATTCACTATACCATTCTGTGTGCCCTTGTGTAGCCATTATTTGGCTCCCACTCACAAGTGAGAACATGAGGCATTTATTTTTCTGTTCCTGTTATTTCACTTAGGATAATGGCCTCCAGTTTCATTCAAGTTACTGCAAAATTATTATTTCATTCTTTCTTATCACTGAGTAGTACCCTATGGTGTACATATGCAGGCCTAATTTTCTCTATCTACTCATCAGTCAATGGGCACTTAGGTTGATTCCGTATCTTTGCAATTGTAAATTGTGCTGCAATAAACAGACAAGTACAGGTATCTTTTTGATATAATGATCTCTTTTTCTCTGGGTAGATCTACTTTTAATTCTGTGAGAAATCTCCATACTGATCTCCATAGAGGTTATATTAATTTACATTCCAACTAACAGTATAGAAATGTTTCCTTTTCATTGCATTTGTGCCAACATCTATTTTTTTGACTTTAATAATGGCCATTCTAACTGGTGTGAGATGGCACCTCATTGTGGTTTTAATTGGTCTTATTTGCATTTCCCTAATGATTAGTTAGGGAAATAGTTTTCAGGGAAAAACTATTCCCTGAATAGTTTTTCATATATTTATTGGCTTCATGTATATCCTATTTTGAAACATATCTGTTCTTGTCATTTTCCCACATTTTAATAGTGTTATGTTTTTTTCCTGCTGAGTTGTTTGAGTTCCCTATAGACTCTGGATATTAGTCCTTTATTGGACACATCATTCGTAAATATTTTCTCTTATTCTGTAAGTTGTCTATTAACTCTTTTGATTATTTCTTTTGCTTTTTAGTTTAATTAAGCTCCATTTGTCTACTTTTGGTTTCTTACACTTGTTTGGGGGATCTTAGTCATATATATATACATATATATATATATTTTTTTTTCTTTTTTTTTTTTGCCTTGACCAATGTCTAGAAGAAGTTTTTCTAGGTTTTCTTTTGGGATTTTTATGGTTTCAGGTCTTACATTAAAGTCTTTATCTTGAGTTTTTTTTTTTAATATGGTGAGAAATAGGGATCTAGCTTTATTCTTCTGCATGTGGCTATCCAATTTTCCCAGCACCATTTATTGTATAGTATGTCCTTTCCCCAGTTTGTTTTTGTCTGCTTTGTCAAAGTTGGTTATAAGTGTATGGTTTTGTTTTTTGGTTCTCTATTGTGTTCCATTGATATATATGTCCACTTTTATGCCAGTACCATGCTGTTTTGGTTACTATTGCCTTGCACTATAATTTGAAGTCAGGTAATATGATGTTTCCAGGTTTTTTCTTTTTGCTTAGGATTATTTTGGGTATTTAGGCTCTTTTTTGGCTCCATATGAATTTTAGAATTCTTTTCTCCAATTTTCTGAAAAGTGACATTAGTATTTTTGTAGGAATTATATTGAATCTGTAGATTACTTTGGGCAGTATGATCATTTTAACAACATATGCAAGGCAATAAATGTGTCCCACCATGTAAAAAAATTAAAAAACAAAAGCCTATGATCATCTTAATAAATGCAAAAAAAAGCATTTGATAAAATCCAGCATCCCTTCATGATAAAAACCCTCAAGAATCTTGAGAAAATAATAAAAATCATATATGACAAACCCACAACCTATATCATACTGAATATATCTGAATAGATCATCCTGAATATCATAGTGAAAGTTGAAAGTATTCCCCCTGAGAACTGTAACAAGACAAGCATGCCCATTATCACTACTTCTATTCGACATAGTACTAGAGGTTCTAACCAGAGCAATCAGGCAAGAGAAAGAAAGAAGGGGCACCCAATTTAGAACAGAGGAACATATAGGCATATGTTGAAACATCTTTGCATCTGTGGAATGAAATGATTGTAGTGAATTTTCCTTTTAACATGCTGTTGGACTTTGTTTCTAGTACTTTGTTGAGAAATTTTGCATTTATGTTTATCAGATATATTAGTCTATAGTTTTCTTTCTTTGTTGAATTATCTCCTGGCTTTAGTAGCAAGGTGATATTGTCTTCATTTAATCTCACTACTCAGTATTGGTCTATTTAGGAGTTCTATTTCTTCCCGGTTCAACCCAGAGAGGTTGTAAGCTTTTAGGAATTCATCCATTTCCTCTAGGTTTTCTAGTTTGGGAGTCTGTAGTCTATAGATCATAATGATCTCTGATGATGTTTGTATTTCTGTGCTATCAGTTGTAATGTCTCCTTTTGCATTTCTGATTGTGTTTGTTAGTGTTTTCTCTCTTCTTTCCTTGGTTTATCTAACTGGTGACTTATCAACTTTGCTTAGCTTTTCAAAGACCCAAATTTTCATTTAGTTGACCTTTTGTATTTTTTCTTCTTCTTGATTTCTATTTTATTTAGTTCTGTTCCGATCTTTATTTATTTGCTTCTGTTAACTTTGGGTTTGATTTGTTTTTGTTTCTGGTTCTTTGAGGTACAAAGTTAGGTTGTTAATTTGTGATCTTTCTACTTTTCTGATATAGGCATTTAATCCTATAAAATTCCCTCTTAGCACTGCTTTTTTGGTATTCCACAGGTTCTGGTATGTTGTATTTTTATTTATTTCAAAATTCATTTCAAAATTTTTTCAATTTCTATCCTTATTTCCTTCTTGACCTAGTGATTGTTCAGGACTTGCTAAATTTTGTTTATTTAATTCTGAAGTTCTGCTTTTTATTGACTTCTAGTTTTATTCCACTGTTGTTTAGGAAGATATTTGATATGATTTTGAGTATAAAAATTTGTTAAAATTTTTTTATGGCCTAAAGTTTTCCATTCGTGTGGAATATCTTTTTCCATTCCTTTACTTTCAGTTGATAGTTCAGTCATGGTTTGTATTTTTTTAAAACCTGTTTTGCCAATTTGTATCTTTTGTTTGTTTGTTTTTAAGACAAAGTCTCACTATGTTGCCCTCAGTAGAGTGCCGTGGTGTCACAGCTCACAGAAACCTCCAACTCTTGGGCTTAAGAGATTCTCTTGCTTCAGTCTCCCAATTAGCTGGGACTACAGACACCTGCCACAATGCCTGGCTTTTTTTTTTTTTTTTTTTTGAAGTTGTCATTGTTTAGCTGGCCCAGGCCGTGTTCAAACTCGCAACCCTTGGTGTGTGTGGCTGGCGCTGTAAACACTGTGCTACAGGTGCCCAATTTATGTCTTTTAAGTAAAACATATAATACCTTTGTTCAAGGTTAATATTGATATGTACGACATTTTATCATTATATTCTTAATTGATTTCTAGTTATTTTATGAATTATTTTTCTTATCCTTTTGTATTTGTGATTAGCTGAGCTTCTATCATTTAATGTTTAATTTTTTACTCTCTTCTTTTGTGTGACGATTTTATAAGACTTGCGAAATTTATATTTTCAATTGTCTTCCTAGTGGTGAACATTGACCTTTTACTTCCACGTTTAAGACTTCTTTGAGCAATTCCTGTAGGTCTAATCTACTGGTGACAAATTTTCTCAGTGTTTGCTCGTTTAGAAAAGATTTAATTTCCTCTTCATTTATACAGCTTATTGTGGCAGAATTAAGAATTCATGACTGATATTTTTTTCTCTTTCAGCTCTTTGAAATTACAATCCCATTCTCTTCTGTCCTGTAAGGTTTTTGCTGAGAAGTCCACTATTACTATGCTAGGGTTTCCTTTACAACTAGATGCTTTTCTCTTATTAATTTTAAAATTATCTCTTTTTATTTATTTATTTTTATTAAACCATAGCTGTGTACATTAGTATGATCGTGGGGCACCATACACTTGGTTCATAGATCATTTGACACATTTTCATCACATTAGTTAACATAGCTTTTGTAGCATTTTCTTAGTTATTTTGCTAAGACCTTTACATTCCACATTTACTAGGATTCACATATACCCTTGTAAGATGCACTGCAGATTAATGGGAAAATTATCTCTTTCACTTCACCTTTAGTCATTCTGATTATAATATGCCATGTTAAAGTCTTTTTCTGCAATGTATTTACCTGGGGATTATTAGGCCCCCTGTATCATTTGTTGCCAAATTAATAGGATCTTAATTATTTTGTAGGCATAGAGTTGTTCATAATATTCTCTTACAATTTTAATAACTGTATAAATTACAGTGTTGTTGCTTTTCTCATTTTTGATATTGTATAATTTTTTGTTTTTCAACTCATTCTGGTTTATCAATTTTATTGATCTTAAAGAGACAGCTTGTTATTTCAATGATTTTCTCTACTGTATTTCTATTTTCTATGTAATTGATATGTTCATTTATTTTTATTATTTTCTTTTTCTGCTTACTTTGACTTTAACTTATTTTTCTTTTTCTAGACTTTTTTTTCCATGTGGAAGCTCAGGTCATTGATTTAAGAACTTCATTATTTTCTAGTATAAGCATTTAGTGCCATAATTTTTCCCCTATTTACTGCTTTAGCAGTATCCCATAAATTGATATGCCATGTTTTCATTTTAACTCAGTCAAAATACTTAATTAACTTTCTTTTGATTTACTTTTTAATTCAAGGATTATTAAGCAGTGTTGCATACAGTTTTCAAATCTCTGTGGATTTTATAGATATCTTCTTGTACTGTTGACCTCACACGTGACTCTATTTCAGTCAGAAAACATAGACTATGACCAGAATCCTTTTAAATATATTAAGACTTGCTTTATGTTTCAGAACATGGTCTATCTTGGCAAATGTTCCATATAGTGCCAAGCACATTAAATGCATTTTTAATGTTTAATCTTTATAACAATGCTACTACCATTTCAATTTTAATAAAGAGAAAATAGGTGATAATATCCTTACCATTTTAAAGAGATATGGCTGAAAGTCAGTAAGTTTAAATAACTTCTTCAATGCTACACAGGTATTAAGTAGTAGAATTGGAATATGCTCCCAGATCTGACACTGAAACAAAGCTATTTATCACTCTTTCATGATTGTCACTCATCCCTCATAAGCTGGGTAGGACAATTCTTTCTCAAGAGGCAGAGTTCAGATACTAATTCTTTTCTTTCTTTTTTTGTAGAGACAGAGTCTCACTTTATCGCCCTAGGTAGAGTGCCTTGGTGTCACACAGCTCACAACAACCTCCAACTCCAGGGCTTAGGCGATTCTCTTGCCTCAGCCTCCTGAGTAGCTGGAACTACAGGCACCCACCACAACACCCGGCTATTTTTTTGTTGCAATTTGGCCAGGGCCGGATTTGAATCCACCACCCTTGGTATATGGGGCCTGCACGCTACCCACTGGGCCACAGGTGCTGCCTATAGATACTAATTATTTCTCTCTTAAAGTCTAGGGATCTATTTCCTAAATTTCTCCTTTCCTATAATAAATGCAACTGTATCAGTCACTAACACCAACAAATTAAGACATTTTGCCAGAGTGTTAAAGAGGGGTAAACCCTCAACTGCTTATTTTAGTTAGAAACTTGCTGCTGAGCCCTGCTGCTGACTGAAGCTCAATTGTTAGATCATTCTAATAACACTCAAGTACAAAGATGGACATCAAGTTCTTTTGCCTCTTCCTAGCAGGTAGCGGGGAATGGCTGATTGCTTCTCAAAGCCTGAGGGTGCTTAAAGAGCATCTGGATTAGAAGTCTTTATTTGTATGCCCACTGAATTTGCATAATAGCCTACAAGTCACCCTGGCTTGAAATGACTTTTTCCTTCTTCGCCTCTTGAATTTAGCAGTCAAGTATTAAAACCATGATCTTATTGCTAGTAAATGTGGCTGAGTCCTTGTTCACTATGATTGATGCCCATCTGGGAGCCTATTAGTTCCATTCAACAAAAGAGTTTTTGATCATCTTCAGCTTCATTCATCCAAGTGATTTCTTACTCCTTTCTTTCTTTCTTTCTTACTCCTGTTACCACAGAAATTTGACTAGCCTGTTAAAGATCTTTCTGGCTATATCTGTGACCCTGAACAATGGGTTCATTTGGATAGATGTCTTCCAGGGGCATGGTCCTCTTATGTACAAAGTCAGTTTAACTTCTACAGTTATTTGCAGGAGTCCACATTGTCCCTGATTGACTATTTCCTAATGCCACTTAGGCTAAGATATGAAAGAAGAGAGTGTGCTACCTGAGTGAGTACTTCATTCCAAGTGTCATTTTTCCGCCACTTGCAGTGCAAAATGGCCAGCAAAAAAAAAAAAGTAAAAAGAACTGGGGATATTCTTTAGCACCTAAATCTCAAACTCTCACTGAAATAGACTGGCTTCATAATACATGCCAATTATTATAGTTCAGATTACTAAAGAGTGAAAACTCATTGGTAAGGGTATGTAGTCTCCAGAAATTAATCTGTAGCATATAGCATCTGATTTTTTAATTTCTTTTGAGAAATGATACAAAGAGTATAGAATAAAGTAGTTCTGTACCAATTTCAAAGCCTGAAGAAGCTACTATTCAAGAAGATAAAAAGATTAAGTCTCTGGATTCCTCTAAATGGAATCTACATGTTGAAAGAAAAAATCCTTTTTCCTTAAGACTATACAAACTTTTGACAAGTATTTAGGCAAATTCTGACATCGTGATGAGTTCTTTTTTGTTTTTATTTTTTGAGATATGGTCCTGCTCTGTTGCCCAGGCTGGGGTTCAGTGGTGTCATCATAGCTCATTGCAGCCTTGAACTTCAGGGCTCAAGTGATCCTCCTGCCTCTGCTTCCTGAGTAGCTGGGATGATAGACATCAGCCACCACACTTGGCTAACTTTTCTTATTTTTTGTAGAGACAGGGTCTTCTTATGTTGTCCAGGCTGGCCTCAGCAGGAAAACCCATTAAGATGAAAGGTGTCTGTATAGTAAGTAAAATTTGCCTTTTAATCAGAGCACACTGCCCAAGAAAAACCTCATCCTGATGGAGCTAAATCAGCACATTTCTTCTGGTCACAGGCAGCAGTCATCTTGGCCACAGTCAACTCTTATTTCTAGAGAATGGAAATTAATGGACAAGAGTTTGAGCATGGAGATGACATGAAATGTGGAGTTATTATCTACTTTGGGGTTCCATGAGAAGGCAGTTCCTGAGACAGAGCAATCACACCAGGATTAAATATGTTCACCTTCTTGCTAACTGGCTAGCGACTATTTCCAGATGTCTTCTAATGCTGGTTGTGTAAGTTGTGCTCAATCACAGGCAAATTCCTCTTCCAGGTAGCTCAGCAGATGCCATCTTTTCTTTTTTTTGTAGAGACAGAGTCTCACTCCATCACCCTGGGTAGAGTGCCGTGGCATCACACAGATCACAGCAGCCTCTAACTCCTGGGCTTAGGCGATTCTCTTGCCACAGCCTCCCAAGTAGCTGGGACTACAGGCGCCCGCCACAACACCTGGCCATTTTTTTGTTGCAGTTATGCCGGGGCCGGGTTTGAACCTGACACCCTTGGTATATGGGGCTGGCGTCCTATCCACTGAGCCACAGGGGCCATCAATCATCATCTTTTCATTCTTACAGAGACAAGTTCTGTGAGGGTCTTCTAACCACATATCTGCCATGCTGGCAACAAAGTTACCCCCAGACCTCTCTGCAAAAGACCACCCTCTGTTCACAGATTATGCAACGCGTCAGTATCTTTCTTACCATGGTGATAAGCAGTTGACAGGGAAACGGTTGTTCTATACATCACCACTGATTGGGAATCACCCAGGTTTCCTCAATGTCAAAAATATTTGCTTGCCTAATATTCATTTCTTCTACCTACAGAGACTGCATCAAGATTATCTTTTAGGAACGATGTGACCTATTCTGCATCTGTATCAGCTCTTGGATTCAGCTGAATTCATTAGGAAAGTGAGATTTTTGCCAGCTGATGGAATATCAAGTTGTCAAGTTGATGGAATATAAGCCTGAAGATATTGGTGGCTATCTTTGCTGTAGGCAGTGTCAAATATGCTGGAAAATAAAGACATTAGAAGAAAAACAGACTTATGGGACTACGAGAGACACATTCATGTTGATAAAATTGGAGCATCTGGATCCAGCCTTACCTGAACTTAGTGACACTTTTAGACTTTTCAGTCCTGTAAAACAAATTTTGCCCTTTTTTTGCTTAAGCAAACTTCACACCAGACAGCAAAACACTTCCTTTTTTGCTTAAGGAAGTTTCCCATTCTGTCATGTGTGCCTGACTTTTGTAGAAGATCTTGTCTCTACAAAAAAACAAGAAAAGTTGGCCAAGGGTGGTGGCTCATGTCTATCATCCTAGCTACTCAGGAGCTGAGGTAGGATGATCACTTGAGCCCTGAAGTTCAAGGCTGCAATGAGCTATGATGACACCACTGCACTCCAGCCTGGGCAACAGAGCAGTACCATGTCTCAAAAAACAAAACAAAACAAAACAAAATAGAACTCATCACTATGTCAAAATTTGACTGAAGACTTGTCAAAAGTTTGTATAGTCAGAAGTTTGTAAACTGATGAATATTTAGAAAAGTCCTAATAAAATGTTCTCCCTTTACAGAGATTTTCATAGTAATTGGGCATAATTAGAGATAACTTTGAACATTCCAGCTTTGGACAACCTGTATCAAGGTAGCGCTGCTAGGTATATCAGCTCATTAACACATGACTGTTTATCAAGAGGCCACCTACCAAGCACTGTTTTGGGTACCACAGTGAGAGAAAAGAAGCTAGCCAGGGTTCCTGTCCTCACTGAGTCTACAGTCTAGCCAGTAAGATGGAACTAACACAGGCTAATAGCTCTTATCTTCAGGGCCACAGCATGTTGGTGAGTCACAATATATTATGAGATGTGACACAAGGAATCCGTGACTCATGAAACTAATGTACCAATGTTGGCAGATTATTTATAAAACAAACATGAATTAGGGTAGATTCAAGGTAAGCCCAATAACAATGTCACATTCATTCACTGGGTTCTCCAGAATGTTTCCTTGAGTATGAGAGAAAGGGTTGGCATACCAGCTGTCACCCACAAACCCCTGTCTCTTAGAATGTGTTGTTCCCAAGGATGCCATCCTCCTTAAGTGTGTAAGCAATGATGCCAATATCAGTGGGGAGCAGCAGGAGCATCACCAGTGTTTGTTGTGCATTGATGAGGCACGAGGTACTGTGCTGAGTGCGTTATAAGGGTTGTTTCATTTAACCTACATGAGAAACCGTTATGTCAGTGATTTACAACTGGTGTACCGTGAGAGGATCTCAGATGTGCTGCAAAAATTGTTAAAGAACCTTAATTAAATTATTTTTCCAAAGAAGTTCAAAGCACTGTAAGTCTATTCTTTTTTTTTTTTACTTTTTAAATCAACATAATATAAGTGCACCTAAAAAGTTTAACTATAGGTTCAAGTGTGCCGTGAGATAAAAAAAAAATTGAAAAGCACTGTTCTATGTGCTTGTTTTCCTGTTTTGCAGATTAAAGAACAACTGCTAAACAGAGTGAGTCTGCCTCGAGCACTTCTGGAGTTCAGACAAGGGAGAGAGATCAGTTAGGTCTAGAATTGTTGAAAAACGTCCCAAGGAGGGGTGTGACTTAAGTGGGGCCAATGAAGGATAAGTAGAATTGGCATAGCAGAGAAGATGAGGAGGATAATGAAGGCTCTGGTATACACGAGACAAGTGCAGGATACTGGTGCCAATCTAACCCTCAGGGCACCTTTACTATTGATACTGGGTCATCGCAACACAAGTGCAACTGCTAGGCCCCTACTTGGCTATTACACACATCTCATCCCACCTCCAAGCCTTTGTCTACACTGTTGTCTTTACCCTCACCCCTTCTGGCTAAATAGTTTCTGAGAGGTATTCTGGGGTCCTTGTAACCCTCTCTTGAGAAGAGAAGGTGCTTCTAGGCCAAGTGCGGTGGCTCACGCCTATAATCCCAGCACTCTGGGAGGCTGAGGGAAGTGGATTATTCGAGCTTGGGAGTTCAAGACCAGCCTGAGCAAGAACAGGGACAAAAATAGCAGGGCACTGTGGCAGATGTCTGTGGTCTCAGCTACTTGGGAGGCTAAGGCATGAGGATCACTTCAGCCCAGGAGTTTGAGTTTGCTATGAGATAGGATGATGCCACGGTACTCTACCCAGGGTGAGAGAGTGAGAGACTCTGTCTCAAAACAAAAAACAAACAAAAAGATGCTTCCTCTGGGACAAGCAAAGCCAACTATTGCTCCTCCCTTGGCTCCCAGTTCCTGAGACTCCCCACCTAAGCCTGATCCCAGCTGCAGATTTGTCCCCATTCTGTCCCTCACCTGGCCCCAAATTCTAGACCAGCCCTCCTGTATGCTGAAACATAGCTGGTCCATGTCCCATTTCCTCAGTTTCCTTCACTCAGCCAGCTGGCCAGTCTAGTTAGCCACCCAGCTGGCACCCCGAGACAAAACTTGATCTTATCACTTTCCATGTCAAAATCTCTAAAGTTGAAAATAAGCATTTATTAAATGCTTAGTGTGTGCCCAGCAGCATGCACAAAATTGCATGCATTGCTTCACTGAGTCTTCACAAGGAGGCTGTGAAATAGGACTAAGTATCATTTACATTTACAGATGAGGAGACTGGAGCTCAGCGACATTTAGTGAATGATGTGGTGTTGGGGGCATTGGCATGGCACCAGACAGTCTGGTGCTGTCGAGCACCGCACTCTCTTGCTTCTCATGCATCAGCTGTTGCCTTCAGGATGACATCAGCTGTTGCCTCCAACATCAAGACTTTGTTTTATTTTCTAGTCTCCACCTTCCTCAGCACCCAGAACCTAATAACACTCTCTGACTTCTGGACCAGATCAGGTGAGGTGCAGCTCCCACCTCTGCACCCATGCTCATGCTGGGAACTCTACCAGAGTGCCACTTCTCCTGCTTGACCCTTTAAGATGTGCTTCTTCAAGTATTTTCAGTTCTTTCTCTCACTTCATTGTCATCAAAATTAATTTCTGCCTCTCTCAAGTATGTCCTTCACACCGGCTGTCATAATGCTTCTCCCCATTCACCAGGCTTTACTGTTACTTCTCTGTGGTTACTTTGTCACAAATCCCTAACACATAAGAGTTGGGTCTTACTCTTCATGTTTACATGGGTGCTGAGGTCAGAGCCCTGCCATTGTGGGCAGGTTCTGTTCACTTTCTGCCAGAAAGAAAAAGGTTCTTCCCAGAACTTCTTTCCACCTTCCTTCAGCCAAAGATGAGTTTTGTTTAGTGAGCTGTTTGTCAAATAGAAAGATTGGCTTAAGATAGAAGAAACTGTGGATATACGAGGGATGGAGGAGTGAAACAGGCAAACACTGCTTCTCCCTCAGCAGACTTAGTCCAATTTTTCTCTTTGCTACTTCCCAGAAGAAGTCCTATCTCATTAATGTCCACTGGCAATTGTTAGCTTCACACCATGGTAGAAGTTTCCTTATGAAACCACAAGGTGCATTCTCCTCCTGAGCTAAGGATCCTTAAAGTTATGTTTTTTGAAATGTCATTTTAACAGGGATTCAGTTTCCCAAGATGATAATATGAGAGAGTTTCTGGAAATCAGAGGAAGGAGGCTTTTGGAGAAAGGTGAGAGATCTTTCCACCCTGGAAATTGCATCACAGAGGTAGATGCCCACCCAGCTGGTGAGAAAGTCTGTCTATGCCTAGAGCACCCCATATCCCCCTTGGTCTGAGTGTCCGCATTTGAACATGACTGTAAGAACAGTAAGGAAACCAAGGGAACATCCTGACCAGCCTTCTCAATTTACTAATGGAGAGAATGGCACTCCCACCCGCAAAGAGAAGTCACTTTCTGGGTGACAAGAAGTCACTTTCTGTCTGGCCCAAGTCTGGGTCCTTGGAATATCCTGGAGTGGGAGAAAAGGATTGTCCCATGAAAATGGAAGGAAGGCAGGTTCATCTTGGGCCTTTCCTGGAACTTGATATCAAGCTGACTTATTGTGGACTTGGCTATGGAGCCCAGGAATAGAAATGAGGAGAGGCTCGATGCAGGGCAGGAAACATAGCAAAGGTGGTGTCACTAGAAGAAGAGCCTAAGGATTTATCCACTCAAGGGCCAGACAACAGACTCAGCAGAGAGCCACAGAAGAGGCCTGCAAAGAATGGAGGGCCCCAGCAGGGCAGGTTCTTCCCACTGCACATGTGTTTTCTGGGGGTATATTCCAGCTTAAAAACAAGACCTCAAGGCCACATGTGGCGCTCTCAATCTCCAACTCCAGCCTCTCGACTAAATCCAAACTTCATAGAACACATCCTTTTATTAAAAGAATGTGTTCTATAAAATTTGGATTCAATCAAAAGGCTCCACTCAAGGGTCCAGAAGGCCACAGGTTCCTCACCCCTGCTAGATTCTAGAACCTTCTACATGCATCTCTACATTTAATGGTGCAATAGTGGATGCTCAATCATATTTATTGTATGAATGAGTCCCATAGGAAGGATAATATATTAACATATTACCTGCTACTAATAGCTTTGTGTAAATTAGTTTAAAATTAAAACGAGCACTTCTTTGTAGCACGTGCAGAATTGCATTTAGTTTTTGCAGTAGTCTTGGGAAGTGTATATTTGTGACCTTAAGTATATTTCTTAACACTTATTTGCCTCAGTTTCCCCATCTATACTGTTAGAATGAAGCTTGTAGCGGTTGCTGCCTCATAGAGACATTGTTAGAGTTAAATGGCATGATGAATGCAAAGTACTTAGGGAATTCTCCTGCAGAGATTGTGACCTCTGCATTGCTGGGGCCTCTTTCTCCATCCATAGAAGGCAGGTCAATAAATGGTGCTTTGGGATGTGGAGACAGAGCTGTGGCCTCTGCCGACTCTCTTTCATAGTCACCATATGGGACCCTCACTCAGCCAGCAGACTGTCCCCTACCAAGACAAGATGTGGGCTGGTGACTGCTTCTTACCTCATAAACTTAGTCCAAGATTCTGCTTTGAAAGGCATTAGCGATTCATTTTCCTTGGTTGTTTACATGTTCTTGAAGGATAAGGAAAGCCCTCTGGAACTTTCAGACACCATTACCAAGAGGACTAGAGAACCAGTGAGGGAGAAGGCAGGTGGGAGAAGTGTCAGGGTGTAGGGGTAGGGGTTGTGACAGCCCCCACCTTCTTGTCTTGATGTTTACTTTCTACATTTTTCTAAGCTGGATCTTTGTAAGAGCTCAGGGGCCAAGTTCTTCTCACCACTGTGCCTGGGAAACTAATCTTGGTTTTTTGGCTCTACTTTTCTTCTCCACACTAAGTCTGTGTTGCCAATGTCTCAGCAGGCCTTGCAGGGGATAGACTGTAAACCAGGCATCCTCAAACTTTTTTTTTTTTTTTTTTATTGTTGGGGATTCATTGAGGGTACAATAAGCCAGGTTACACTGATTGCAATTGTCAGGCAAAGTCCCTCCTGCAATAATGTCCTGCCCCCACAAAGTGTGACACACACCAAAGCCCCACCCCTCTCTCTCCGTCCCTCTCTCTGCTTCCCCCCCATAACCTTAATTGTCATTAATTGTCCTCATATCAAAATTGAGTACATAGGATTCATGCTTCTTAGTAAAGCATCACAAGAATGGAGAAGCATGCATCCTCAAACTTTTTAAACAGGGGACCAATTCACTGTCTCTCAGACTGTTGGAGGGCCGGACTATAGTTTAAAAAAAAACACTAAGAAAAAATTCCTATGCACACTGCACATATCTTATTTTGAAGTAAAAAAACAAAACAGGAACAAATACAATCACACCGCCTCATGTGGCCCGTGAGCAGTAGTTTGAGGACCCCTGCTGTAAGCTTTAGAGGGAATGGGAAGGAGGAGAGGGAGGGAAAGAGAGGGGAGATAAACTTAAAGGGGAAAAAGGAAGTAGAAGATGTGGGGGAGTGAGAAAGGAAGATGAATGCCCAGGAGGGCAGTGGGTCAGCTGTGCAGAGAGATTCTGAGTCAGGGCCAATTAACATGGTGGTTGCAAGTCTGTGGGGTGAATCTAGACAAACACAAATTTAGGGGCTCACGCAGGATTTTAAAATTTTTTAAATTTCCCATTAAAACCTACATTTCCAGCTTAAAATATCTGGTCATGCTGGGTTCACATTTCTTTGTGGCAACATGGAATGAAGCTGGGTGGCAGTAATTCCCTGTAGAGGAAGCATAGCCCTCTCTAGTTTGCCATAGTCCCCACCACTCTATTGCAGTGTTTTTCAATCTTTTTTAATCTTACAGCACACTTGAATCCGTAGTTGAACTTCCGCAGCACACTTAAATTATGTTGATCAAAAAAAAAAAAAAAAGGAGTAAAAAAAGAATGTACTTACTGTGCCTTAAACTTCTTTTGAAAATAATTTAATGATCTTTAACATTTTTTGTGGCACACCTAAGATCCTCTCATGGCATACCAGTTGAAAAATCACTGCTTTATTATGATACACAGCATATTTCCTTCAGTTAAATTACCTGCCCAGTCCCTATAGGTACCTGAGTTTAGAAGCCTTTATTACATGTATTATTTTTAGTATAAAATCACCTTCTTTTCCAGCCACCCCCCAAATATAGAGGGGAGAACAAAGGCAATAACTGAGGAAGGTTATGAAAGGAGAAGTAGAGAGGGGTGGCAGGGAGGAGTAGAAAGGGGAGAGAAAACTTGGAAAGAGAAAAATCCAGGGCAAGGGAGAGGAATGAAATGGACAGACAGGTGGAGAGAGCAGGAGGAATTAGCATTCTTCTTTTCCATCTGGCCCAACTGGCCCCCTTGATTTCCTTGAACAAGGCACGTAATCTTTGTGGGTCAGTAACTTTCCTTATTAGTACAAGGTTTCATCAACATGCTCATCGTCAAATAATGAACTTTACATGGGGCTCCTCTGAGATCAAATCAGATGGAGATTCTTAAATAAATTAATCAATGACAACATACTGTTTAATATTAGCTTTTCTGGATGATTGATTTAATATTTATTGAGCTTAAAATTTGTGTTTACTGCCTTCTTCCAGCTTGTACTAATTTCACAAAACAAGGTATTTTGTCCCAAGTGTTTCTAGGTTAAAGCTTTGATAAAAAGTGGTGAAGTTTTGGGGGGTGGGGAGGTTAGGCAGAGAGAGAAAGGCGAGGTTTAGCATCCATTGTTTCATTAAAACATCGATCTTTATCACCTTTTAAATAGTTCTTGTCTCCTCAACTACCCAACGTTTGCCAACATTGCAGCTGGACTAGGATCTATAGAGAACTCAAATTAATCCACATGAAAAAAGCCAACAATCCCATATATCAATGGGCAAGAGACATGAATAGAACCTTCTCTAAAGAAGACAGACGAATGGCTAACAAACATGAGAAAATGTTCATCATCCCTATCTATTAGAGAAATGCAAATCAAAACCACCCTGAAATACCATCTAACCCCAGTGAGAATGGCCCACATCATAAAATCTCAAAACTACAGATGCTGGCGTGGATGTGGAGATAAGGGAACACTTTTACACTGCTGGTGGAATGGCAAACTAGTACAACCTTTTTGGAAGGAAGTATGGAGAAACCTCAAAGCACTCAAGCTAGACCTCCCATTTGATCTTGCAATCCCATTACTAGGCATCTACCCAGAAGGAAAAAAAAATCCTTTTATCATAAGGACACTTGCACTAGACTGTTTATTGCAGCTCAATTTACAATCGCCAAAGTGTGGAAACAGCCTAAATGCCCACCAACCCAGGAATGGATTAACAAGCTGTGGTATATGTACACCATGGAATGCTATTCAGCCATTAAAACAATGGAGACTTTACATCCTTTGTATTAACTTGGATGGAAGTGGAACACATTATTCTTAGTAAAGCATCAGAAGAATTTAGAAGCATGAATCCTATGTACTCAATTTTGATATGAGGACAATTAATGACAATTAAGGTCACGGTGGAGGTGGAGGAAGGGGAGAGCAGAGAAAGAAGGAGGGAGGGTGGAGAAAGGATGAGCAGAGAGAGGGGAGGGAGAAGGGTGGTCCTTGGTGTGTGTCACACCTTTTGGGAGCAAGACACGATTGCAAGAGGGACTTTGCCTAACAAATGCAATCAGTGTAATCTGGTTTATTGTACCCTCAATGAATTCTCAACAATAAAAAAAAAAATGAAATCGCTAAAAAAAAAAAAAAAAAAAAAAAGCCAAATGGTACACTACTTCTGAAAGAGCTCTTATGCTAAAGAGGTTAAAAGATTTTCCATTTGTTTGTTTGGATCTATCAGAATTAGCCCTCTAATTTTTCCTAACCCGTTCAATTTGTTTAAAAACTGCACACTTCATTCGACAATGATTTCCTATATTCCTACTATGTGCCAGATTCTCTTCCAAGCCCTGGAACAAAACATAAGGAGCCACTTCTCTCTGGATGCCCCCAGCCTAGAGGACCAACATAGAAACTAAATAAATCTATACATACCCAGGGTCTGGACAAAGGTGTCTTTTCTGGACAAAGGTGTCTTTTCTGGACAAAGATGAGAGCTGTAAAGTAATTTTTTTTTATTTCAAATTAATGTGAGGGTACAAACTTTGCATTTGTTAGGTAGAGTCCCTCTAGTAGTTGTGTCCCGTACCCAGGTGTGTCATATACCCCTACATTGTGCCTATTAAGTGGGAGCACACCCATCCTCCTCTTCCCCCCTACCCCAACTTGAATTGAGTTTTTTCTTATGTGTGTATTAAATCATCTACTGGCTTCATATTAGTACTGAGTACATTGGATACTTGCTTTTCCATTCTTGTGATACTTTACTAAGAAGAATGTGTTTCAACTCCATCCAGGTTAATATAAAAGATGTAAAGTCTCCAACTTTTTTATGGCTGAATAATATTGCTATAAAGTAATTTAAACCAAAGGAATGAACCTGCCCTGGCTCCTGAGTGATGAGAAAGAACATGACCTGTAAAGATCTTGGGAAGGGTGTTCCTAGCAGAGGGAACAGTATGTGCAAAGGGTTGGAGCCAAGAGAACCTTACTAAGACATCAGAGGAATACCAGCATTGCAAATGGGAGAGATAGGCTTTCTGGAACCAGTGAGATCAATTATTAAATATTTTAAAAGACATGTAGTTTTGTTACTTTTAAGCACCAATACTAATTAGAAGCAAACTAATAAATAATTGTGCTGTAGAAACCCTTAGGGAACCTACTTTGATGAACAGAGAACTATTTGTAATTATAATAACAGGGTTGTCTGGGAATAAATGCTTCTAAAAATGCCTAATTTGATATTCTTAAAACAATTTGTCCTCTTAAGCAGTTTAAACATACTCTTGTTAATGTTAAGACCTTCCAGTCTGAGTCTTTCTTTTTTTCTTTCCCCCTTATCCTCACACAAGTTATGAACTGCTGTTAGGAGTTTGGAGTTCTTCATAGACTTTGAAAAAGACAGCACCAGACAAGTTCTTGGCTGAATTACCACCAATTCTTAATTAACAAAGTCTGGATGTGATACTCCTAGAATAGTAACAGTTGGTCATTATTACATTAGTTATTTACATTTGGCCATTTGTCAATTTATGTTGTATATATTTGGCCATTTATCAATTTATGTTGCAGGTATGTTATTAATCCTATTTTGCAAAAGAGAAAAATACAGCTAAGAGAAATCATGTAACTTGGTCAAGTTTACAAGGCAAGGATATGCAGGAATCAAGTTTAAAATCAAGGTTCTCTGGGCTACCTGTTGATATACAAGGTAAGAATGACATATTAGAAGCCAGCTGGCCTAGTTTCTAGCCTCTTCTCTATCATTAACTAGCTGTGTGACCTTTGGACTAGGTGCTTAATGTCTCTAGGGATGAGGTTCCTCTTTGTGACAATGCTGTCATGATACCTACTTACTCAAGTCTCCTGCATGAAGTGCAGTGGGTTAGGTGCTGCAGGTACCACAGAAACAAGATGTGGGAGTTGACTTCATGGCAATCACTGTCATGTGGAAGGAACAGATGCACAGTTATTATTCCAAGGATCCCACAGATAAATGTAAAATTCCAGCACAAGCAGGTGTTCTGAATTGTTACACAGCTGGCCTGGCCTAACCTAAAATAGCAGGGGAGGCAATCTAAGGAAGTGATCTTTGAGCTGTCTGCCCTCATTCTTGTGGGATGGGGAATGTTCAAGGAATGAGGACAGCCTATGCAAAGGTCCTGTGGAGGGAAAGAATTCATCCTGGAATAAGGCCAGTACATTTGGAGGGTATTAGGAGATAGGAAGGGAGAAGAAGCTGGAAAGTGAGACAGAGGGTGACCATGCAGGGACTGAAGGCCATGTCAGGGTCCTCAGGGACCTAATATTTCCAGATTTTATGACCTCTTTTTGTTGACTCCTATTTTTCAAAAACCTATTCCCTAACCCCCCTGTCCTCTTCTGTGAAAGGAATGGGACCGTGTGTTTAAGGGGGCACCATGCCAAGGGCGTTGTTGTTGCCTCTGACCAATCTGGGCAGCCACTAGTCAACAGCCAGCACAAATGAGGCTCTGCCCTGGTGTTGAGTCCCCTGGCCCCTGCTGAAGGCCAGTGAAATTGCACATTCCTTTCCAAGACATGAAAGCACCTGACATTCGTTCCTTGGCAAAAGAACCAGACCTGCCAGGAAGCACCAGTAGCCAAGACCCTGAATTCTGGAAAGGAAATTAGTTTCAGCAAAAACACAGAGCTGAAGGTCAGACCTTTACGCTCCCTGCCTCAGATGCTAATCTCACTGGTGACAGTCGACTACAGGAGACAAAAGGTTATGTAGGCACTTTGTATCAGATGCCCCCTCCACCTTTATTTCTGCTGTTGTGATGAAGGATTCAGGCCGCTGAGCTCTCGCATTAATCAGATTCATTCCACTTTGTTAGGGAGGGCTGTTTTCTGGTGTCTCTGAGGAAATAAAGATGATGAATACAGGGAAGTCTCATACTTTATTAGTGCGGATGGGCAGATAGATCCCAGTAGTAATTAATCCCAGGATGTTTACACATTTTTTTCTTCTTTGTCAACCTAGAATCAGGGTTTGCTGTTGTTGGCATAAAGGAAGACGGGAGGCTGAACAACGATGTTCTCGTTGTAGAGTTGAAAAGAGGGATGGCAAAATATTGATTAATTATCCTATTATGCTTAATACATAAAGGAGTCCCAAACATCAAGACCCCAGGACTATAATGAAAGGCTAGTTTCAGGTACACAGGACTCTTTTAGGAAAGCTTAGAAAACCCTGTAGCTTAAGTCTGAGTTAGTTAAAAGACCCCTTTCTTTGATACTGGAAAAGAAGGGGCATGCAGAATGTAAGGGCTTCCCAAATGATGTAAGACAGCTGTAGATGCTAGGGGCCAGTTCACTGTCCTTCAGACCATTGGAGGGCTGGACTATAGTTAAAAAAAACAAAAAACTATGAACAAATTCCTATGCACACTGCACATATCTTATTTTGAAGTAAATAACCAAAACAGGAACAAATACAATCACACCGCTGCATGTGGCCTGCAGGCCATAGTTTGAGGACCCCTGAGGGATTATTCAACACCTTTCAGGAATATCCAAGTTCCCTTTTTTGCTTAGTAAGGACTGGAGAATAGCTATAAGTCCGTTGATCCAGGATGATTTGAGTTGTAAGGCTTCAGGGACAACTGTGATAAGCTTCACTTCCTTCTATGTTCTAACACCAAAACAGGAGATTTACACTTGGTCCTGCCTCCATAAATCATGAATCATGTGATCTTGGGTAGGTCATCTCACCTCCCTGAACCTCAGATTACACAACTGCAAGATCAAGGGTTTGTAGCCCTGTAGAGCTTGAAATTTCTACATGGTTGAATTTAAAAGTCTGCACTTCAATTTTAGGTTTAATGAACCGTGTACATAATTATGCTAGCAGAGACATCCCTCCTGTTTTTTAAGTACATTTTTGGATGTGAAGAGTACATTTGTGGTATATTTGTGTAGTTTTCCTATTCTTAGAGTTTTTTTGCAAACTTCAACCATAAACAGCTAAAAATTATTTGTAATTTGTACACTGAACATCCGGGTATTTCTAGAGTTCTACAGTGCTTAATATATTTTTTTCCTTGTGGACATTTTATACACTTCAAAGTTTTTTGTTGTTTTTTATTTTTGTATGTATTTTCACTATTTTTCCCAGACACTATGCTAAAACATGAAAAGGTCATGTAACAGATTGAGAATTTGCATGGTCTGGGTTAAGGAAATCTTCTTGTGCTTTCTAGAGTTCTGAGTTTATCATCTTGAATCTTCCAAGTTCTGGAAAGTTCCAAATCCATTTGATGAGGTGAAAAGGAAATAAATTTATGGACAGAACCCCAAACAGGAACAGACTGCACATCCAATAGCCTTCTGGCCAACACAAGCTTATGTAACTTGAACTCAGCTCATGAGAATGCCCAAGAAACACTTGCAGATTTTAGCAAAGAAACTCAGCTTCATGGGAGATGTGGTATTATGCGTTAGACCACTTGCCAAACAGTAAGTAAATAAAGGGGAACTTTAAAAAGGCTTGCTTAACTATGGAAAGTAGGAAAGCACATCACTGTCTCTCTTGGGACTCAACTTTCAATATTAACCCAAAACTAGAGTTCACCACACCAATACTCTAAACCTACTGTATCTGTATCTGAATATGCTGTTGTATGGTGTACAGCTGAACCTGAACTGGGCTGGTATTTCATCTGGTGCAAGTCCATGTTCTTTTATTCTGCTCATAGAATTTCCTGAGTGGTTCAGTAGCCAGTATTTCTCATTTGAAGAGCTTTAGAAATGGGGTGTGTGTGCATGTGTGTGGTGTGTATGGTGTTGGTGAAACATTTGTGCTTTTTCTAAATGAAGTATCTGTTTCTGAAGTTATAGTTTAGGCCTTTTACATATCTGGTATGTGGCAAAACACAATTTTGTAGATTCAACAGTTTTCTTTCTTCTCCTTCTCCTCCCCCCCCACCCCCCACACCGGCCTTTTTTGTTGTTGTTGTTAGAAAAGCCAGCACAGCTGCGAGGACTTTCACATATGATAATTTGAGACAGTTCCCGTTTGCCCAGTTCCCAGATAAAAGAAAAACAAAACGATTGGGCGGCAGTTTATCTTTTTTTTTTTTTTTGAAACAGGATACATTTTTCCCATGTTCAGATCTGAAAATACTCGGCTGTAATTTAATCTACCTTTATTAGATTACCCAGTTATGTCCACAAAATTGTAAAAACCATCCTAAATTAGTAAGGTCAGGGAAGAAGCAGGCTGGATGTGAGAATTCCTGAGGCTCTTGCCTGACAAGTCTTCCAGAAGGAGAGGAGAGTCATGGGCGAAGCACTTGATTCTCTAGGGACAGCAGAGCTCAGCACCTCCTGAGTGTCCCCAGTGGAAATTCTACCTTGGTATTCTACAATGGTATTTCTTCCATGATGATTTCTAAGGAACCCTGGTCCTCAGATTGTATGGTGTACAGCTGTAAACAGGCAAGAAGTTGGCAGAAGTTTTTCTTCATTCATTAAAAAATGCTTTAAACTCATAAAGCCCTACATTGGGGCATTTGCCTGATAAAATACACCCAATTAAACTTCCATTTCAAATACACAACAAAAAAATTTTTTTGCTGTATATGTCCAAAATATTGCATGGGATATAATTTTAAAGAATATCTTTTGTGTGTCTGAAATGAAAATTTAATTGGATATTCTGTATTTATATTTGCTAAATCTGGCAATCAACTTCAAGTCACCCAAAAAGGCCACAAAACCATTCAAAGTAACAAACATAAAATAAAATAAAGAACCCATGTAGCAGTTTTGGATCTTATGCCATAAACACAGAAAAACTGCTCTGAAGGGTGAACAAGGCACTGGCATCTGCAAAGCTTCCCAAGGGAAGTACTTTGAAGGTGACTGTAGTGATATTCAGCCATGAGGTATGTAGCACTTTTTCTAGGATGAGTTCACAAACTTAATTGTCCGACTTTATATATCACTATTTTCATTTTTCTAAGAGCAACCTATTGTATCTCTGAGTGCCCAACCCAGCAGGAAATTCAACTATAGCTTTTCTAGGGCCCTGCACCTTCCCAGGGCAGGAATAGGGCTCTAAACGCAAGGTATCATGGTGCCAGTGATATGCTCATGGCTTAGGGATTAGAGATCATTGCAGATATGGGGGTTCTATTTTGGGTATTTTGAGTTTCCTATGGAGCTGAAGGATTTTTTTTTCTCCTGTCTGAGTCTTCTTCCTCCACTCATTGATGTTGGCTTTGTCACGTGACTTGCTTTGTCCAATGTGATATTAATGAACATGACCAAACCAAGGCTTAAAATGTGGATATGTAGTTGGGTGTGCCTTCTTGTACTTCTGCCATTATCATTACCGCTTGTCCAAGGAGCAGGGGATATTTGAGCTGACCTAGACAAACTCACAGATTTGAGCCAAACCCAGCTAAGCATGGTCTGGATAAGCAGAACCCCAACCAAGTACAATAATCTGAGAAATACAGATTATTGTATTCTTTTAAGTTTTAAAGTGGCTTGTTATGCAAAATAACAGATACAGGAATATGTGAGAATTCATATTTTGGTAGATTAGTGAATTGTCTTGGCATACTTAATTTTCAGATGTGATAATGAAACATTTATTACATTCAAAAATTACAAAGAATGTGGCTGAGATCCCACAACTAGTGTGCTGTCTCCTTCTCTTTAACATCTAAATTATTTATGCTTTATAATAGCTAGTATTCATTTAATGTCTTGAAGTTTATAAAGTGCCCACATATCTGTTTTCCTATTAGATATGTTTTACAATTCAAGGGTAAAGTGAGGGTGATATCAATAGTCCTATTTGATGAATAAATTGAGTCTGATTGTGATCAAGGTTTTTCCCAAGCGTACAAGTCAGTTTTGAGTTCCAGATCAGTGTTAGACCTCCAACCAGATCTTCTCACTCCTCCTACCACATGGTGTTTACCCAACACAGGCTGAGCACTTTCTGGTTCTCTGTAAACACCTGAGAAGTGATGGAGCGACCAAACTTTTTGAACCAGAGTTACAAATGTAAAACCAAAGCTCCCTGGCAACATTTCACTAGAGTTTCTCTCTCCACAGCCTCTATTAATACTTCTTAAGGTGTAATTAATAGGAGGGGGGTGGAGTGGGATGGAGACAGAGAAGATTAGATGCTATTTTTAACATGTTTTAGAAATTCTGGTTTAAGTAAATTACGGGTCTTTATTATGGCTTTATTATGGCTTTTAAGTACATTTGAAAGTCTTACAAATGTGATGTTCTAGGTGAGGAATACACATACTTCATTTCTGAAACTTGTTTGACCATGGAATCTTTTTATCAGAGATCATCTTTCTAGATTGGGGTTCTGTGAAACCCACTTTGGAAACACTAGCCTGTCACTGAACTGCTCTTATTTATTTATTTATTTATTTGGGGGCTAGTCAAATGACACAGCAGGATTGGAGAAGGAACAAAGGAATCTGTAACTGGTTGTGATCAATTAGTTGTAGACACCACTGCACTGGGACCAGTCACTAAACCTGTCTTATTCTGCCCTTTGGCCATTTCTCTTGTGCCATTCAGGGTGTAGGCAGCAGGTGGACTTTAGGCCTGTACAGCTTTTGTTGATGTCTCAGTTTTAACTCTTAGGAGCTTTTAATTTTAGGGGATGATAACTTGGTGTATTAAGGTTCTTTTAATTACAAATACAGGAAGCAACTTAAGCTAACTTACTTGAAACTATTAGGAAAGTTTTGAGAAGCATGAGATGTCAAACAACTAGCGTTTGAGACCAGGGAAGTTTGGGGGACTTCAGCCCTAGGAGTCATTGGAAATAGCATTCAAATAATTCTGCTGCAGAGACATTCCTGTCCACATCTCTCCACTGAGTTTCAGGTTCCTGGAAGGGAGAATCTGATTGTCCTGGATGGGTCAGATGTCTCCGCCCTAGGATCACTCAGCCACAGAGACAGGATGGAAGGTGTGACTGAGGCAAGCGCTATGATCTGGGTACCCACCTGATTAATGGCTCCTGCATCTGGAGTGCAGGAGAGTCACATCTTTTGGAGAAATTGTCTGAAATTGGTACATCTAAAACTATCTTTTAAAATCCACTACATTTTCCTCCAAGGTCGGAGGACATTGCTATTTCTTCCTTTGATCATCAAACAAAAGCTTGGAGTCCATACAATGTCAGAAACTTGAATTTCCAACACAGATTTACACTTTGCCTGGATAAGCACCTTTTTGATTACAGTATGCCCTGAAACCAAGAAGCAGTTGCTCAGCAAACAAAATGGCAGGGGAGCTCACCTGTGCCTTCCCAGTCCTCTCCACAGCTAGTTCTCTCCTCTTTTAACAAAGGCACAAATTTGAATTCAATGTGTATATGACACCAGTCTACTGCACCAGAAATGGATTAATATGATAGCCCTAACAAATCTGAGAAATAAGAGGCTAATATTCTTGTTTATTACTAAAAAATGGATGAGGCCTTCAGCATGGAGTCCTGAACAAACAGGGAAGTTTTTTGTATCGGTTTAAAGGCCATCTAAACCTGTACTTTTATCAACAAGTCAAATTGAGTTTTCTTTTGCCTTCTGAAATTGTAAATTCAGGAGCAAATTAGGTATTAAAAAAAATAAGCCCCCCAGGGCACTACCACCTACTATGCTGTACCTTGGGACTTTATTTGAATACATTTTGCTTTTATTGCTTTGTTCTCTTTCCTTGCTACAATTTACAAAGCAGTGTGGGAAAATGGTTAATACAGAATAAAAGTTAAAATTAAAACCACTTTTTCCACTATAGTGCTGTCTCCTTCCCACTCCCTCATCCCTGGGGGCCTATTCAACTGAGTTTATTAGCACAAAGGCTACTGAGTTCTAGAACTACATTTATAATCTACCTCAAATAGATTGATTTCCTAGCTCTAGGAGAAGATAAATGATTAGTTGACTGTGGTTGATACTATGAAGAGTATTGATAAATAATAGAACAACTTCATTTTAGGATGCCTATAGAATTCTAGAAATTTATGGCATTTATTAAGCTAGTCAGTTTAGTTCAAATGACTGTTTAGAGTTGACACAGGTTTAGGTACAAATAGTCCCCAAGGAGAACTGCCACTGTTAGAATGGCAAGAAAAGTTTCTTCTATTTCTCTCTGCCAATCTGAGGGATTAAATATTTCCACCTTGTGAAAGAGACTACCACCCAAACCAGTGACCCAACCCAAATCTTGGTTGAGCATTTGCAATATTCCAAGCACAGTGATGGCCCTTTTACATCTATTATTTGTGTTAATCCACACAACAAATTTTTACAAACCATGCTAAAATCCTGTTTTATAAATGAGAATACTGAGAGACTCATGATGTCTGAGAACCTTTCCTTGGTCAGATGGTTCTACTTCCAATCATCACCATTCAACTGACCAGAAAAGTAGTTAATTAAGATTATGGGATAAATGTGGAAGACTGAACCAGCACCCCTGAGATAAATGGGTTAGGTACAATACAACAGCATGTCCCAGGCATGGTGCTCTTTGTCTTTAGGTGCCATGTTTAATTTAATTGTCACACTGATGCTATGAAGTGGGCATTCAGATGGGCCTGTTTTAGAAGTGGAGAAGTGGAGGTCTCAGGGAGATGAAATAATTGCTGGTAACTGAGCACTGGGCTTCAGCCTTCATTCAGACACAGCCTATGTAATGAAACAGATACCAGGGATGAAAGATCTTGAGATAAGTGAGAACAGTTTCAGATGGCAAGTAATAACAAAGAGGACTCCAAGTAGGATGAAAGGTCTTCTACTCAAGCCAGCAAACATGGCTGTAATACAACACTCAAGTGTTTGGGGACGTGTCTAGAACATTATCTCTGAGTCATGACTCTGTAGAAAGTCCTGGATAAGAGGCTGAATGCTTGCCATCAGTCAGGAGGTTTTCTGAGAAGAATGAGGTGCACCTCTTCTCTGCCCTTTGTGCACAAGGTATACTTGACTAGGGCTCTCTAGTGCTAATTGTGCTTCACTGTTTTTGTGGGGAAGTCGGGAATCCAAAGAGAGTTTGAGGATGAATATATCACCATTACATCTGACCTTTTCTCCTCCACTACCTTCTAGCAAACAGAAGGATTCTATTTTTAAGTCAAACTGTGCTTTGGGTATCTGTCTGAAACCAAAGTGTGTTGAATTTGTAAAGGGAGCAAAGCCTTTCAATAAAGGAATGAGCTTTAATGGATCAATTAGCAGATTGGCAGGAATTGAGATAAGGGACAGTGGGATTTGGATAATGATGTCTCTCCAAGGTGCTGGAAAGTACTGAACAGATGGATAAAATGATAGGATCTTCAGGATTTGCTTCAAAATGTATGGGGTCAAGGAAGGAAGGGTAATGGAAGGAATAGTTAGGAATATAGATAAAATCAGATAGGCCATAGCTTGATATCTGTTGAATACCTATGATGAGTATGCTGGCAGTTCATTATACACTTCTATATTTATCTATGTTTAAAATTATCTATAATAAAAAAATTTTTAATGGTATGGCTGTGGCCTAGTCTTCTATTCCACAAAAATATTGTATCTCACTGGAAATATGAATGTGACCAGGATAGTCCAGGTTTTCTGCACAAGGCTATGGGTACCCACTATACCTCATCTTCAAGTCCTGTCCCTTCACCCTCCAAAGTTAATCTCAAATCTTTTGACTTCTTTGTCTTCGCTGCCACTACCCTTGTCTTAGCTGCCAGCGTCACTCATTTCGATGACTGCAGTGGCCTCCTAATTGGCTTCACTATTTCCAGCAGGAATATACATTTCTAATCTTTTTTACATACAGGAGTGATATTTTCAAAATAGTAATTTGATATTTCCATGAGAAAAGAACAAGGGGCAGAGTAGTGTAATACATAGTTTTTGTGTAGGAGGGGGAACCACATATTTAATATGTATATATACACACAAAGATACACACACATATATTATTGGTTTATACTTGCAAAGGTACACTATGGAAAGATGAAGCTAAAAACTAATAAAAATTAACATTAATAAAAACCCAAGGAAGCAGGAACACAATGGAAGGCATAGGTTGGCAGTCAAACTTCTCCGAAAGGGAGGGATTAGGCAGTCATCCCCGAATGTTAAAACGGTTATGCTTTCCTAGGGTAAATCCCACTTTGTTATCTTTTTATTCAATACTGGATTCAGTTTGATAATATTATATTTTATTGAGGATTTTTACATCTCTATTCATGAAAAATATTGGTCTGTAGTTTTGTTGTGTGATACCTTTGTCTGGCTTTGGTATCAAAGTAATAATGATCTCATAGAATAAGTTGGGAAGTATTTCTTCCTTCCTCCTATATTTTCTGTAAGAATTTGTAGCAGTTCTCTCTTGTTTCCTTAAATGTTTGATAGAATTCAACAATGAGGCCATCTAGGCCTGATTTTTGGGGGTTGGGGGTGGGGGAAGATTTAAAATTACTAATTTAATTTCTTTACTTGTTATGGATCTGTTCAGATTTTCTATTTCTTCTTGGGCCAGTTTTGGTAATCAGTGTCTTTCTAGGAATTTGTTTATTTTATCTAAGTTGTCTATTTCTTGGTATAAAGTTATTCATAGTATTTCCTTTTCAATTGCTGTAAAGTTGGTGGTATCACCCTTTTTCTTTTTAATTTTGATATATGTCTTCTCTTTTTCTTTTTTAGTCAATTATGAATTTGCCAGTTTTATTGATCTTTTTAAAGAATCAATTTATGTGGGTGGCGCAAGTGGCTCAAAGGAGTAGGGCACTGGCCCCATATACTGGAGGTGGAGGGTTCAGACCCCACCCCGGCCAAAAACTACAAAAAAAAAAAAAAAAGAATCAATTTATGCTTTCATTGATGTTCTTGCTTTTTATATTTTGCCTTTCATTGATTTTTTTCCTTCTTATCTTTTCTATTTCCTTTTTTTTCTCCTTTCTTTGTATTTAGTTTGCTTTCCATTTTCTGGATTCCTAAGGTAGAAACTTTGGTTATTAATTTGAGATATTTATTCTTTTTAAAAATACAGGCATGCAAAGCTATACATTTCCCTGCAAGCACTACTTTAGCTGTATCCCATAATTTGATATGTTGCTGTTTCCATTTTCATTCAGTTAAGATTTGCCCTGTGGTTTCTTCTTTGATCTATGGGTTATTTAAAAATATGTTGCTTAATTTCCAAATGTTTGTGGATTCCCCACATTTCTTTCTGCTATTGATTTCTAATTTAATTCTGTTATGTTTGAAGAACATGCTCCTGTAGAATGTCAATTTTCTTAAATTAATTGAAACCTATGCCACATTATCTGTCCTTGAAAATATTCCATAAGTGTTTCAGAAGAGTCAATGCACTGATGAATCTTAGCATTGCTAAAAAGGGGAAAACGAGACATATGTGCCTTGTGTTGTGATGCAGTAGGTAGTTCATAATACCACCATGTTAGTTAAAATGGACTAGATTATGCTTCAATAAGGAAATAACCCAAATCTAAGTGAATATCTTCTAAGGATAATGGGATTCTATCTTTTTTTTTATTTTAAGTAATTTTTATTTCTCAATTTCTTTGATTTCCATTTTTATGTTTTTGTGTTTTATTTATTTATTTTTATTGTTGGGGATTCATTGAGTGTACAATAAGCCAGGTTACACTGATTGCATTTGTTAGGTAAAGTCCCTCTTGCAATCATGTCTTGCCCCCAGAAGGTGTGGCACACACCAAGGCCCCACCCCTCTCCCTCTCTCTGCTTCCTCCCACCATGACCTTAATTGTCATTAATTGTCCTCATATCAAAATTGAGTACACAGGATTCATGCTTCTCCAATCTTGTGATGCTTTACTAAGAATAATGTCTTCCACTTCCATCCAGGTTAATACGAAGGATGAAAAGTCTCCATTTTTTTTAATAGCTGAATAGTATTCCATGGTATACATATACCACAGCTTGTTAATCCATTCCTGGGTTGGTGGGCATTTAGGCAGTTTCCACATTTTGGCGATTGTAAATTGAGCTGCAATAAACAGTCTAGTACAAGTGTCCTTATGATACAGGATTTTTTTTCCTTCTGGGTAGATGCCCAGTAATGGGATTGCAGGATCAAAAGGGAGGTCTAGCTTGAGTGCTTTGAGGTTTCTCCATATTTCCTTCCAGAAAGGTTGTACTAGTTTGCAGTCCCAGCAGCAGTGTAAAAGTGTTGCCTTCTCTCCACATCCACGCCAGCATCTGCAGTTTTGAGATTTTGTGATGTGGGCCATTCTCACTGGGGTTAGATGGTATCTCAGGGTGGTTTTGATTTGCATTTCTCTAATAGATAGGGATGATGAACATTTTTTCATATGTTTGTTAGCCATTCGTCTGTCTTCTTCAGAGAAAGTTCTATTCATGTCTCTTGCCTATTGATATATGGGGTTGTTGGCTTTTTTCATGTGGATTAATTTGAGTTCTCTACAGATCCTAGTTATCAAGCATTTGTCTGATTCAAAATATGCAAATATTCTTTCCCATTGTGTAGGTTGTCTCTTTGCTTTGGTTGTAGTCTCCTTGGCTGTACAGAAGCTTTTGAGTTTAATGAAGTCCCATTTGTTTATTTTTGTTGTTGTTGCAATTGCCATGGCAGCCTTCTTCATGAAGTCTTTCCCCAGGACAATATCTTCCAGTGTTTTTCCTATGCTTTCTTGGAGGATTTTTATTGTTTCATGCCTTAAATGTAAGTCCTTTATCCATCTTGAATCAATTTTTGTGAGTGGGGAAAGGTGTGGGTCCAGTTTCAGTCTTTTACATGTGGATATCCAGTTCTCCCAAAACCAATTGTTGAATAGGGAGTCTTTCCAACAAGGTATGTTCTTGTTTGGTTTATCAAAGATTAGGTGGTTGTAAGATGTTAGTTTCATTTCTTGGTTTTCTATTCGATCCAAGTGTCTATGTCTCTATTTTTATGCCAGTACCATGCTGTCTTGACCACTATGGCTTTATAGTACAGACTAAAATCTGGTATGCCGATGCCCCCAGCTTTATTTTTATTACTAAGAACTGCCTTAGCTATATGGGGTTTTTTCTGGTTCCATACAAAACGCAGAATCATTTTTTCCAAATCTTGAAAGTACGATGTTGGTATTTTGATAGGAATGGCATTGAATAGGCAGATTGCTTTGGAAAGTATAGACATTTTAACAATGTTGATTCTTCCCATCCATGAGCATGGTGTGCTCTTCCGTTTGTTAAAATCCTTTGCTATTTCCTTTCTGAGGATTTCATAATTTCTTTATAGAGGTCCTTCACCTCCTTCGTTAGGTATATTCCTAGGTATTTCATTTTCCTTGAAACTATGGTGAAGGGACTTGTGTCCTTGATTAGTTTCGCATCTTGACTGTTATTGGCGTATACAAAGGCTACTGACTTGTGGACATTGATTTTATATCCTGAAACCTTACTGCATTTTTTGATGACTTCTAGGAGTCTTGTGGTTGAGTGTTTGGGATTCTCTAAGTATAAGATCATGTCGTCAGCGAAGAGGGAGAGTTTGACCTCCTGTGATCCCATTTGGATTCCCTTTATTTCCTTGTCTTGCCTAATTGTATTGGCTAGAACTTTCAGCACTATGTTGAATAGTAAAGGTGACAGAGGACAACCTTGTCTGATTCCAGTTTTAAGAGGAAAAGCTTTCAGTTTTACTCCATTCAGTAAAATATTAGCTGTGGGTTTGTCATAGATAGCTTCAATCAGTTTTAGAAATGTGCCACCTATGCCTATAGTCTTCAGTGTTCTAATTAGAAAAGGATGCTGGATTTTATCAAATGCTTTTTCTGCATCTATTGAGAGGATCATATGATTTTTATTTTTGCCTCTGTTAATATGGTGGATAACGTTTATGGACTTGCATATGTTAAACCAGCCTTGCATCCTGGGGATGAAACCTACTTGATCATGATGAATGACTTTTTTGATGATAAGCTATAATCTATTGGCTAGGATTTGTTGAGAATTTTTGCATCTATATTCATGAGTGAGATTGGTCTGAAATTCTCCTTTTTGTTTGAGTCTTTTCCTGGTTTTGGTATCAGGGTGATGTTTGCTTCAGATAATGTGTTGGGGGAAGATTCCTTTTTCCTCAATTTTTTGGAATAATTTCTGCAGTATAGGAATAAGCTCTTCCTTGAAGGTTTGATAGAGTTCGGGTGTGAAGCCATCTGGACCAGGGCATTTTTTGGTTGAAAGATTTTTTATTGTTTCTTTGATCTCAGTGCTTGAAATTGGTCTGTTCAGGAGCTGTATTTCTTCCTGGCTAAGTCTAGGGAGAGGGTGTGATTCCAAATATTGATCTATTTCCTTCACATTGTCAAATTTCTGGGCATAGGGTTTCTGGTAATATTCAGAGATGATCTCTTGTATCTCTGTGGGATCAGTTGTTATTTCCCCTTTATCATTTCTGATTGCGATTACTAGAGATTTTACTTTTCTGTTTCTCATTAGTCTGGCAATGGTTTATCTATTTCATTAATTTTTTTCAAAAAACCAACTCCTTGTTTCATTAATTTTCTGAATGATTCGTTTGTTTTCAATTTCATTGATGTCTGATTTGATTTAGGAGATTTCTTTTCTTTTACTGAGATTAGGCTTAGATTGTTCTTCTTTTTCCAACTCCATAAGATGGCTTTTGATTTTTTTGATGTGCTCTTTTTCTGTTTTTCCAATGTAGGCATCTGAAGCGATAAATTTTCCTCTCAAAACTGCTTTTGCAGTATCCCACAGGTTTTGGTAGCTTGTGTCTTCATTGTTGTTATGCTCAAGGAAGTTAATAATTTCCTGTTTTATTTCTTCATGCACCCATCTGTTATTCAATAGAAGATTGTTTAATTTCCATGTCTTTGTGTGGGGTCGAACTTTTTTGTTAGAGTTGAGCTCCATCCTTAGTGCCTTATGGTCTGAGAAGATACAATTTAAAATTTCAATTCTTTTGATTCTGTTGATGTTTGTTTTGTGTCCGAGGATGTGAAATTTTGGAGAATGTTCCATGGGGTGATGAGAAGAATGTGTATTCTTTCTCTTTGGGATGGAGTGTTCTATATGTGTCTATCAAGCACAGTTGTTCTAGGGTTTCCTTTAAATCTCTTATATATTTGTTTAATTTCTGTTTACAGGATCTATCCAGCTTTGTAAGAGGAGTGTTAAAGTCCCCTGTTATGATGGTATTATCGGATATCATAATGCTCAGACTGAGTAAGGTCTGTTTCAAGATTTTGGGAGCATTTAAATTGGGTACATAAATATTTTGAATTGAAACGTCTTCTTGTTGTATTTTTCCCTTGACCAATATAAAGTGACCATCTTTGTCTTTTTTGACTTTAGTTGCTTTAAATCCACATGTATCTGAAAATAAGATCACAACTCCTCTTTTCTTCTGAATTCCATTTGCCTGAAAAATTGTCTTCCAACCCTTGACTTGGAGTTTTAATTTGTCTTTTGAAGCCACGTATGTTTCTTGCAGACGGCAAATGATGGCTTGTGTTTTTTAATCCAGTCAGCCAATCTATGTCTCTTCAGTGGGGAATTCAAGCCATTAACTTTTATTGAGATAATTGATAAGTGTGGTAGTGTTCTATTCATATTATTTTGTGAGAGTCCATTGCTTCGTTTTATCTTTTGCATCAGTGTGGAGGTTAGGTTCTGTCCTTTAATTTCTGAGTTTTTACTTTGTTGCTGATCCATTGTGATGGTCAGTGTGTAGAACAGGTTGAAGTATTTCCTGTAGAGCTGGTCTTGTTGTGGCGAATTTCTTCAAGGTTTTTATTTCTATAAATGATTTGACTTCTCCATCAATTTTAAAGCTTAGCTTAGCAGGGTACAGAATTCTGGGCTGGAAATTATTCTGTTTAAATAGATTAAAGGTAGATGACCATTGTCTTCTTGCTTGGAATGTTTCATTAGAGAAGTCTGCAGTCACTCTGATGGATTTGCCCATGTAGGTCAACTGGCGCTTACTCCTGGCAGTTTGCAGAATCTTTTCTTTCATTTTGACTTTGAACAGGTTCATCACAATGTGTCTTGCAGAAGCTCCATTAGAGTTGAGGTGACCTGGGGTCCGATATCCCTCTGAAAGCAGTGTGTCAGACTTTTTGGTGATGTTTGGGAAATTTTCTTTTATAATATTCTCTAGTATGGCTTCCATTGCTCTGAGGCATTCTTCTTCCTACTCTGTGATTCCTATAACTCGTATATTGGAACGCTTCATAAAGTCCCATAATTCTGACACTGAACGTTCTGCTTTCTCTCTCTTCTTTTCTGCCTCTTTTACTATCTGAGTAATCTCTAGAACTTTGTCTTCTACCTCTGAAATTCTTTCTTCTGCATGGTCTAACTTGTTGCTGATAGTTTCCATTGCATCTTTAAGTTCCCTAATTGACTGCTTCAGTTCCTTCAGCTCTGCTATATCCTTTCTATATTCTTCATATCATTCATCTCTTATTTGATTCTGTTTTTGGATTTCCTTTTGATTATTTTCCACTTTATTAGCAGTTTCCTTCATTGTTTCCATCATTTCTTTCATTGTTTTCATCATGTATATTCTAAATTCCCTTTCTGTCATTCCTAATATTTCAGTATTGGTGGAATCCTCTTCAGTAGGTACCTCATGGTCCCTTGGAGTGGTTGTTCTGGACTGGTTCTTTATGTTGCCTGGAATTTTCTGCTGATTCTTCCTCAGGAGTGATTTCTTTTATCTGTTTCGTTGCCCTAATTTTCCTTTCACTTCCTCTTGCTCTTTTTTTTTAAATTTAATTTTTTTTTTTTTTTGTAGAGACTGAGTCTCACTTTACCACCTTCAGTAGAGTGCCATTATGTCACAGGACTCACAGCAACCTCTAGCTCTTGGCTTCTGTGATTCTCCTGCTTTGGCCTCCCAAGCAACTGGGACTACAGGCACCCACCACAATGCCCGGCTAGTTTTTGGTTGCTCAGCTGGTGCTGGGCTTGAACCTGCCACCCTCAGTATATGGGGCCAGCGCCCCACTCACTGAGCCACAGGTGCCACCCACGTCCCGTGCCTGTGGAGTAAGGTTTTGATGAGTCCTTTTGGTATAGGACCAGAAGGATGAGAAGGTTGAAAAGAAGAAGGTATAAGAAAGAAGGAAAGAATGAAAAGAAAATAGAGAAAGGAGAGGGGGTAGGTAAATGGAATATTGACAAAAAGAAGAGAGGCACAGAAAGAGGGAGACAGCAATATAGGTGTACAGTGGGGTACTTTGACACAACCTTAAAAAACCCCAACCTCTGGGGGTGCCTGGTCGGGTGGTTCCCTTGAGGTCAGCAGCTCTTTGCTAACCTGATCAGACACAGTACCCCACCTCCACCAAATAGAGAGGAAAGACAAAAATGCTACAAATCTAACCAAAACAAGCAAACAGAAAACTTTACGGGATAAAATTGGGTGAAAAACCAATAGGGGTAGAAACACTAGCAAAAATGAAGTTCTAGTTATTGAAAAAGGAAGCAATGGGAAATTGTATTTATACTAGAAAACTGGAGAAAGAAAAGAAAAAAACTGTATAGAAAAGGTTGAAATTAAAAAACAAAACAACAACAACATCAAAATAAACAAAAAACAAACGAACAAAACAAAACAAAAAAACAAAGCAGTATATATATCTTGTTGAATATTGTATGGGCAACAGGTGGTCTTCTGGGGTATGAGATGTTAATTATAAGGCTGATACGACTGGAGGCCTCTGCTGATTTCTCAAACCCCACAGGGTAGACACCCTAAGTCTCTCTTCAGCCCTCTTAAAAGGCACTGTAAGCTTCTAAACCTGCTAAGCAGAAGCTTTCCCAGGAAAGTGCTTGTTGCTGGAATCACTGAAGTGGCTATCCACTTACCTAGTATGCCAAAACTGGTCTCACTCTGCCCCTGAGGGTTAGGGCTGTAAGGTGGCTCAGACCCCGCCTTTAGGCTGCTCAGTCACTAGGTTACTAGTTCCTGCCCGATCCTTGCTCTGCAACCCCTAGTGTGGACCTTGTTGGGGCAGTTCTCTCCCAGTGGCTCCCTGCGGCCCATAGCCAAACACTATTAGCTCTGTCCGTCTGGCTCAGCGGCTCTGTCTGGGGTCCCAGACAACACCCAAAGTTCTCCACACTCCCTCTCAACCTCTCCCCAAGGCAGATCAACTGAGTGCCAAGTCCAAAAACACCAAAACAGTTCACAGGTAAGGCCTTTCCAGTTTGCAGTCTCACTGCTACTACACTTATAGCTGTCGGCAGGATTAGACCCATTGAACACACGCGATTACTTGCCACTTTTCCACTGTTTTTGTCCTCCCCTTTGGGTCCAGAAGTCTCTTGCTGACTCCCTGTATCCTCAAAGCGATGATTAAAGGCAGATTCCACCAGCCAGAGATGCCTGGAGTCTTATATCCCCGGACTCACGGTGCCCAGCTGCAAGGAAGCTGTTACTCGGCTGCCATCTTGCTCTCCACCCAGGAGTCTATCTTGATGTGCCTTTCCATCATTACCATGGAAAAATAAAAGGAATAAGTTGAGTCTTGTAAGAAAATATCTGTAGTTAAAAAGAAGCAATCTTAGGTATATAAAGGTAGAATTAAGTCTGTGATTTGCTTTATAATATCTTATAATTCTTAGGCAAATAAAAGTGTGATAGATGAAGCCAATGTGGCAAAAATCTAGGTAATCATGAGATCTGAGTGGTATGTGTATCAGAATATATTATATTATGTTCTTCACTTTGGGTGTTTTAACTTTCTTAAAAGAAAGTTTTTAAAATTTATTCAAATCACTTCTTTGATTGCAACATGTATATTGGCCCCTCTTTTCCTGACTAATTTCTACTTATCATTTGGGTCTTAGACTGTTAGCATCACTATTGCCTTCTTCATTGGTAGAATTCTTTTTAAGTACTTAGCATATTCCAGGGACTGGACTAAATACTTTCTTTTATAATTTCTAATATCATAATCACCAGAGTAATTCGCCATCCACTTTTTGTATAAAAAATGAGAAACTGAAGTATAGAGATGTTAAACAGCTTGTCCAAGATTCCATAGCTAGTGGGTTGGGAAAGTAGGATTTGAACCCAAGAAAGCTGATTTCACCACTTATGCCATTAACCTCTTGTTGTTATGACTACTTGGTATTGCTCTTTCATGTATCCCTCAAAATTAGTGTGGTGCCTAGTACAAGGTAGGTGCCCAGGAATTTTTGTGAAATGGAAGTTGATAGCTGGGTTTCATTTTTCATAGGTTCTTTATTGCTCATCAATTCACTTATAAGCAGTCACTATCCCCTTGATATGCCATTGTTTTCATGATGACCAATGTGCATTTGCTGGTAAGGAGCATTTCACACACAGAGGGAAAATGACCAGCTAAGTCCTGTCCTCAGCACTGTGAGGACATATGGTGAGAGACCATATGTGGTGCTCTCACTAATTATAGCTTTCAACATACTGTAATGCCATTCTTTTCCCATACAAATGCCTCTTTCTAATACCTCAGCACAGAGAGGTGAGGGATGCTGTCTTATGTATCTCCATCTCCAGTGCTTAGCATGCCTTTGGTGTGCTATTAAATTTATCAAATGGATAAGTGTACAAGAGCTAATAATGAATTCTTTATTCTATTAAGACTATCTCAGGGTTGGCAGAGCAAGATAGCAGTCCAGAAGGATCATTCAGCTTAGCTTTTCTAGTACAACTTTGGAAAAAGAGAGAACCCAGCCATACCTGGCACAGGGACCTTACCCAGAGTTGTAGCTCAGGGAGCACAAGGAAGAGTTGGTAAGCTGGATACAGCATTTAATCTGGAGTGGTGGAAATCTTACATATTAGGCGAGTGATTGTGACCAACAAGATTGGTCATCCACCCACCTCCCATGGAGGTTTGGGACAGGAGGAGTTTTTGGAGTTTTTTGTTTTCAGAAGTTTTCGTTTGTGGGGGAAGCTGCACATTGAGTGAAAAGCTTGGAAGAAGGGGCAGACTTGAACTGTATACAGCAACCAGATTTGAATATGATTGGAGTGGATTTGCCATCAGTTTGGTGGCTGGCAAGTCAGCCATACTGGGAGGGTCACCTGCCAGGGGGCTGCCATTGTGGAAGGTTGTGAGATGGTCTTAGCAGGTGTCTAAAGCATGGCTATCTTAATTCTGCCTACTAGGATCAGAACTCCACTCTTGGGACAGGCTGAGGGACTCCCACACTCCATGGGAACTGGTGTTAGGGAGCACTGTGAGACTTGCCCCTCAAGGATTCTGAAGAGTTTAAGATCTCAACTCAGCAGGGTCTGAATGCTGAGGAAGCAATCAGGTGATAACCAAAGGCAACTAAGTTTGGAATAAGGACCATAGAGGTTGCAGGCTGCTGTGTTCTCTTTCTTTTAAAAAACCACAGCATCACCTGATGTGCTGATGACATATTGCAACATATATATTCCTATTAAAGTTGGTCCCTCCTTCTATATATAAATTTTTAGTATTTTTAAATTTTTTCTTTACTTTTTTAAATTATTTTTTCCTTCTTCTTTTCTATATTGCTGAGGTTGAGCAGTTTTTGGATATTTGAGCTTTTTTTGTTTTGTTGTGTTGTGTTGTGTTTCTGCTAATTTGTTCTGTTGGTTCTCTTCTTCACTTTCATTTTTACCTTCATCAAGAGCAAGGATGTCTGTATTTTTGATCATGAGGAAGAGTTTGGCTATGTTCAGACTGGTAAAGAGCCCCTGATTTCAAGGAACCTACCCAGCCAAGCCCCTCAAAATCCTTGAATTACAAGCATGGCCTTAATATCGTGCCAACCAATACCATTTCTTCTGTAACTCTCATTATCTCTTCCTGTCCTCATTCTTTCCTGTTCTTCAATTGTTTTCTTTTATTTTCCTTCCCCCTTTTTCTTTTTCTGTTATTTTTCTCTTTCCTTCTTTTTTCTTCTTTACTTTCCTCTTGTTTCTCACTGCTTGTGCTTTACCCTTCTCTTTCTTTTGACCTAAACTCTGAGATAAGGTAATCTGAACCAAAGGAGGAAAGGAAGGAAGAAGGAAGAAGGAGGATAAGGAGGTGAATAAGAAGAAAGAACATGTGAGGAAGAATCAACAGAAAAATTTGGGAAACATGAAAAACCAAAACAGAGCAACTCCCACAAGGGATCATGAGATAGCTACTGCAGAAGACTTCACTTATAAAGAATTAATGGATTTGACAGAAAGAGGATTTAAAACATAGGTGATAAAGACAATAAATGGAATGGACTAGAAAATGGAAATACAGAGCCAAAAGTTGGACAAGAGATATGTAGAATATAGAAAGAATGTGGTAGAGCTTAAGGAAATGAAGGAGACAATCAAATAATGTAAAGATGCACTCCAAAGTATCAAAAATAGTTTAGATAATGGAGAAGAAAGACCTAGACCTATCCTCTAGACCTCAGAGCTAGAGGATAAAGTTTTGAGGTTATCCAAGCAGTCAAAGTGGCAGAAAAGAAGAGAGAGAAAGCAGAACAGACGCTTAGAGAACTACAAGACTTCATGAAGTGTTAAACATATGAATAATAGGTATCACTGAAGGGAGAGAAGATTCTCCTAAAGGAATGGAAGCCATACTGGAGATTATCATAAATGAAAATTTACCAGGTTTTAGTGAAGACCCTTATATACTCCTTTCAGATGGATATCAAACCCCAGGTTATTTCAACTCAAACAGAACTTCTCCAACACAAATTGTAATGAACGTGTCCAAAGTCAAGATGAAACAAAAAGTCTGCAAGTACCCAGGAGCAAGTATCAAATGACCTGCAGAGGCAGAGCCATTAGGATGACAGTATACTTTTCAACTAAAACTTTCCAAACCAGAAGAGCATGGTTATCCACCTTCAACATTCTTAAACAAAACAATTTTCAGCCCAGAATTCTATATCCCACTAAACAAAACAATTTTCAGCCCAGAATTCTTCATCCTGCTAAAATAAGCTTCAAAATTAGTGATTTGATTTCAAATGGAGAAATCAAATCTTTTGTGGATGTACAAAGGAAATTTGCCACAACACCACCAGTTCTACAGTAATACTTATACCTATTTTCAACATTGACCAACACAATGGACCACCAATAAAATAAGCATCCAGAAGCTAATGGTCAAAACTTAGCTTTCACAATAGCACAAAGGATAAAACTACACAATGGACTTTCACAAAATGAGATGAATAGAACTCCACCAACTTATCAATTCTCTCAATAAATGTCGATGGATTGAATTCACCACCAAAGAGGCACATGCTGGATGATTGGATAAAAAAGCACAAGTCATCCATATGCTGTTTTCTGGAAACACACTGAGCCTTGAAGGACAAATCAAGATTCAGGGTTAAGCGATGAAAACAGTATCTCAAGCAAATAGAAATCAGAAGAAAGGAGGGGTTGCAATCTTATTTTCAGATATAAGCAGATTAAAGCAACTAAAGTTTAAGAAAGACAAAGAAGGACACTTTATACTGGTTAAAGCAACAATACAACAAGAAGACATTTCAATTTTAAATATCATGCACCCAACTTAAATGCTCCCAGATTTATGAAACATACCTTGAGGGGTGTGAACAATATGATATCCAATAACATCATAATAGTTGGGGACTTTCACACCCTCTGACAGAACTGGACAGATCCTCTAAACAGAAACTAAACAAAGATACAAAGGACTTAAATGTGACCCTAGAACAAATGGGATTGATAGACATGTACAGAACACACCCATGCCAAAGCTAAGAACTATACATTTTCTTGTTAGCACATGGTATGTACTTCAAAATTGACCACATCCTAGGACACAAATCAAACCTCAGCAAAATTAAAAGAATAGAAATTATACCTTTCATCTTCTTGGACCACGAGGCAATAACGGTGGAACTCAACTCCAACAAAAATGTTCATCCCCAAGCAAAGACTTAGAAATTAAACAACCTTATGCTGAATGATAGTTGGATCCAGGAAGAGATAAAAGAGAAAATAGTTAAATTCCTCAAACATAACAATGTAGACAAGTTACCAAAACCTTAGTCTATATGGGATATAGCAAAAGCAGTCTTAAAAGTGAAATTTATCACATTAGATGACTACATTTGAAAAACAGAAAGAGAGCACTTCAACAAACTCATGAACTGTCTTATGGAACTGAAAAAAAAAAAAAAGAACAATTTAATCCCAAACCCAGCAGAAGAAAATAAATAACCAAAATTAAATCAGAGATTAATGAAATTTAAAACAAAAGAATCATTTACAAAATTAATGAAACAAAAAGTTGGTTGTTTTGATGGTGCCTGTAACTCAATGGGTAGGGTGCTGGCCACATACACCAAGGCTGGTAGGTTCAAACCCGGCCCAGGCCAGCTAAAACAACAATGACAATTGCAACAACAACAACAACAACAAAAATAGCTAGGTGTTATGGCAGGTGCCTATAGTCCCAGCTACTAGGGAGGCTGAGACAAGAGAGTTACTTAAGCCCAAGTGTTTGAGGTTGCAGTGAGCTGTGATGCAATGGCATTCTACCCAGGGCAACAGCTTGAGACTCTGTCTCAAAAAAAAAAAAAATTGGTTTTTAAAAAAACAAATAAAATAAATAAATTTTTGGTCAGATTAACTATAAACAGAAAAGTAAAATCTCTAATACCCTCAATCAGAAATGATAAAAAGGAAATAACAACAGATGCCACAGAGATACAAGAGACCATCTCTATGCACAGAAATTTGACAATATGAAGCAAATGAATCAATACCTGGAATTGCACCCTCTCCTTAGACTTAACCAAGAAGATACAGATCTCTTGAAAAGACCAATTTATGGAACTGAGATCAAAGAAACAATAAAAATTCTCCCAACTAAAACTGCCATGGTCCAGATGGCTTCACACCAGAATTCTATCAAACTTTCAAAGAAGAGCTTATACACATGCTGCAGAAATTATTCCAAAAAATTGAGAAGGAAGAAATCTTCCCCAACATGTTCTATGAAGCAAATATCACCCTGCTACCAAAACCAAGAAAAGACCAATTGAAAAAAGGAGAATTTCAGACCAATTTCACTAATGAATATAGATGCAAAAATTCTCAGTAAAATCCTAGTCAATAGATACAGCTATACATTAAAAAAATAATTCCTTACGATCAAGTAGGTTTCATCCCAGAAATGCAAGGCTGTTTTAACACACACAAATCCATAAACATAATTCACCATATCAACAGAAGCAAAAACAAAGACCATATGATTCTCTCAACAGATGCAGAAAAAGCATTCAATAAAATTCAGCATCCTTTTATAATTAGAACACTTAAGAATATAGGCATAGGTGGCATGTTTCTTAAACTGATTGAAGCCATCTATGGCTAATATTATACTGAATTGAGTAAAACTGAAAGCTTTTCCACTTAGAACTGGAACCAGACAAGGATGTCTTCTATCACCACTAGTATTCAACACAGTGCTGGGAGTTCCTGCCAATACAATCAGGCAAGAGAAAGAAATAAAGGGCATCCAAATGGGGAAAGACAATTGTCTTGCTCTTGCTGACAATATGATCTTATACTTAGAGAACCCCAAAGACTCAACCACAAGAGTCTTGGAAGTGATCCAAAAATAATGTTTTAGGCTATAAAACCAACATCCACAAATCTGTAGCCTTTGTATATGCCAATAGCAGCCAAGATGAGAAGCTAGATAAAGACACACTTCCCTTCACAGTAGCTTCATAAAAAATGAAATACCTAGGAATTTACCTAACAATAGAGGTGAAGAACCTCTACAAAGAAAATTATGAAATCTTAAGAAAAAAATAGCAGAAGATTAACAAATGGAAGAACACATCATGCTCATGGCTGGAAAGAATCAACATTGTCAAAATGCCTATACTTCCCAAAGCAATCTACAGGTTCAATGCAATCCCCGTTAAAATACCATCATCATACTTTCAAGATTTGGAAAAAATAATTCTTCATTTTATATGGAACTAGAAAAAAAAACCCTGTTTAGCCAAGGCAATTTTTAGTTATAAAAAACAAACTGGGGATATCTCTCTACCAGACTTTTGGCTCTACTACAAAGCCATAGTGATCAAAACAGCATGGTCTTGGCACAAAAATAGAGACACTGACATTGGAACTGTATAGAAACCATGAGGTGAAACTAACATCTTACACCTGATATTTGATAAACCAACAAGAACATACACTGGGGAAAAGAATCCCTATTCAGTAAATGGTTCTGGGAGAATTGGATAACCACATGTAAAAGACTAAAACTGGACGTGTACCTCTCACCACTTAACAAAAATTGATTCAAGATGGATAAAAGATTTAAATTTAAGGAATGAAACAATAAAAATCCTCAAAGAAAGTATGGGGAAACACTTGAAGATATTGGCCTGGGGAAAGATTTCATGAAGAAGACTTGCATGGTAATTGCAACAATAATAAACAAATGAGACTTAATTAAACTGAAGAGCTTCTGTACTGCTAAAGAAACAACAAACAAAACAAATGGATAACCTCCCAGGACAAGCCAGCATCCAATTGATTGAGATAGGGGAATAAAGTCCCAGCCTCTGTTTCCCAGTTGATTACAATTCTAAAAGGCCATCTCAGGTGCAGAACTCTCTGTGAGGTTGGTTGAGGTTTTCATTAGAACTGTCTCCTAGCTCAGCTTCTCCCTCTGACTCCCAAAACCTCTTTTCTCTCCTTTCTGCATATGTCAATCCCAGGAGCACTCCCTCGCATCCTACCTTTGAGCTCAGTATCTGCATCCTATGGAACATAGTTTGTGTCAGTATCTTTACATGAATCATAATTTTCAAATGAGAATGCTTCTATTGTGTCACCTTGAAGATAAAGGCTGCAGTAGGTGTTTTTTTTACAGACATTCTTGATTTAGTTAAAAAATTCTCTTCTATTTTTCATATACTGAAAGTATATTTTTACCATGAATAGGGGTCATTTTCTTTGATGAGATAAACTCTCGTAGTTTATCCAAACATATTTTTCATTTTTTCCTCATTCTTGAAAGGTGGTTTTTATTAGCACACAATTTTATTTTATTTTATTTATTTATTTTATTAAATCATAGCTGTGTACATCAATATGATCATGGGGCACCATACACTTGTTTCATAGAATATTTGACACATTTTCATCTCATTAGTTGACATAGCCCTCCTGGCATTTTCCTAGTTACTTTGCCAAGACATTTACATTCCATATTTGCCAAGGCTCACATGTACCCTTGTAAGATGCACCACAGGTGTGATCCTTTCAATCCCTCTCCCTCTACCCTCTTCCCCCCTCCCTCCCCACGCTTTCCCCCTTCCCCCTGTTCTTAGGTTGTAACTTGGTTATACCTTTCATGTGAAGGTTCTAAGTTAGTTTCATAGTAGGGGTGAATACACTGGATATTTTTTCTTCCATTCTTGAGACACTTTACTGAGAAGAATATCTTCCAGCTCCATCCATGTAAACATGAAAGAGGTAAAGTCTCCATCTTTCTTCAAGGCTGAATAGTATTCCATGGTGTACATATACCACAATTTGTTAATCCATTCGTGGATAGATGGGCACTTGGGTTTCTTCCATGAATTAGCAATTATGACTAGGGCTGCAATAAAGATTCTGGTACAAATATCTTTGTTATGATGTGGTTTTTGGTCTTCTGGGTATATGCCCAGCAGAGGAATTACAGGATTGAATGGCAGATCTATTTTTAGATCTCTAAGTGTTCTCCGTATCTCTTTCCAAAAGGAATGTATTAGTTTGCATTCCCACCAGCAGTGCAAAAGTGTTCCCTTTTCTCCACATCCACGCCAACATCTCTGCTCTTGAGATTTTGTGATATAGGCTAGTCTCACTGGAGTTAGATGATATCTCAAAGTAGTTTTGATTTGCATTTCTCTGATGATTAAAGATGATGAGCATTTTTTCATATGTCTGAAGGCCACTCGCCTGTCTTCTTCAGAGAAGTTTCTTTTCAATTCTCTTGCCCAGTGTGTGATGGTATCCCTTGTTCTTTTCTTGCTAATGCGTTTGAGTTCTCTGTGGATTCTGGTTATTAAACCTTTGTCAGAGACATAACCAGCAAATATCTTCTCCCATTCTGTGGGCTGTTTGCTTGCTTTACTTACTGTGTTCTTGGCTGTGCAGAAGCTTTTTAGTTTGATCAAGTCCCAAAAGTGTATTTTTGAAGCTGCTTCAATAGCCTGGGCGGTCCTTCTCATAAAAAACTCACCCAACCCAATTGCTTCAAGGGTTTTCCCTGCACTCTCTTCTAGTATTTTTATAGTTTCATGTCTTAAGTTTAGGTTTTTAATCCAGTAAGAGTCTATCTTGGTTAGTGGATCCAGTTTCAGTCTTCTACAGGTTGCCAGCCAGTTCACCCAGCACCATTTGTTAAATAGGGAATCTTTTCCCCACTGGATGTTTTTAATTGGCTTGTCAAAGATTAAATAACGGTAAGTAGCTGGGTTCATCTCTTGGTTCTCTATTCTGTTCCAGACATCTACTTCTCTGTTTTTGTGCCAATACCATGCTGTTTTGATCACTATTGATTTGTAGTATAGTCTGAGGTCTGGTAGAGTAATTCCTCCTGCTTTGTTTTTATTTTTGAGTAATGTCTTGGCTATTCGAGGTTTTTTCTGATTCCATATAAAATGAAGTATTGTTTTTTCAAGATCTTTAAAGTGCGTTGAAGGTATATATTGCTTTGGGTAGTATGGACATTTTAACAATGTTGATTCTTCCCAGCCATGAGCATGGTATGTTTTTCCATTTATTAACATTCTCGGCTATCTCTTTTCTTAGAGTTTCATAGTTCTCTTTATATAGATCTTTCACATCCTTTGTTAGATAAACTCCCAAATATTTCATCTTCTTTGGCGTTACTGTGAATGGGATAGAGTCCTTAATTGTTTTTTCAGCTTCACTATTGTTGGTATATATAAAGGCTACTGATTTATGAATGTTGATTTTGTAACCTGAGACGCTGCTGTATTCCTTGATCACTTCTAAGAGTTTTGTAGTAGAGTCCCTAGTGTTTTCCAGATATACAATCATATCATCGCGAAGAGCGAAAGTTTGATCTCTTCTGACCTTATATGGATGACCTTGATCGCCTTTTCTTCCCTAATTGCGGTGGCTAAAACTTCCATTACAATGTTAAAAAGCAATGGAGACAATGGGCAGCCTTGTCTGGTTCCTGATCTAAGTGGAAATAATTCCAATTTAACTCCATTCAATATGATATTGACTGTCGGTTTGCTGTAGATGGCCTCTATCAGTTTAAGAAATGTCCCTTCTATACCAATTTTCTTAAGTGTTCTGATCATGAAGGGATGTTGGATGTTATCAAAAGCTTTTTCTGCATCGATTGAAAGGATCATATGATCTTTGTTTTTTACTTTGTTTATGTGCTGAATTACATTTATAGATTTATGTATATTGAACCAGCCTTGAGACCCTGGGAAAAAGCCAACTTGATCATGATGTATGATTTGTTTGATATGTTGCTGGATTCTGTTTGTTAGGATCTTGTTGAATATTTTTGCGTCTATATTCATTAGTGATATTGGTCTATAATTTCCTTTTTTTGTTGGGTCTTTTCCTGGTTTGGGAATCAGGGTGATGTTTGCTTCATAGAACGTGTTGGGGAGTCTTCCTTCTTTTTCTACATTTTGGAACAGTTTGAGTAATAGAGTACTCAACAGTTTGAGGAGTAGAGTACTAATTCCTCTTGAAAGGTTTGGTAGAATTCTGATGTGAAACCATCTGGTCCCAGACTTTTCTTTTTGGGGAGGTTTTTTATGGTTGATGTTATTTCTGAACTTGAAATGGGCCTGTTCAACATTTCGACTTGATTCTGGTTAAGTCTTGGAAGTTGACAAGCTTCCAAGTATTCGTCCATTTCCTTCAGATTTTCATATTTCTGAGAGTAAAGTTTCTTGTAATATTTATTAAGGATTTTTTTGATTTATGTGGAGTCTGTTGTTATTTTGTCTTTGTCATTTCTGATTGATGAGATTAGAGATTTTACTCTTGTTTTCCTGATTAGGTTGGCCAATGGTTTATCTATTTTGTTGACCTTTTCAAAAAACCAGCTTTTTGATTTATTGATCTGTTTTCAATTTCATTTAGTTCTGCTCTGATTTTGGTTATTTCTTTTCTTCTACTGGGTTTGGGGTTGGAGTTTTCTTCCTTTTCCAGTTGCTTGAGATGTCCCATTAAGTTGCTAACTTCCTCCCTTTCCGTTCTTCTGAGGAAGGCTTGCAGTGCTATAAATTTCCCTCCTAGAACTGCCTTTGTGGTGTCCCAGAGGTTCTGATAGTTCATGTCTTCATTGTCGTTTTGTTCCAAAAATTTGGCAATTTCCTTCTTGATCTCATCTCTGACCCAGCTATTGTTCAGCATGAAGTTATTTAACTTCATGTTTTTGTATAAGTATGTAGATTCCTGTTGTTACTCATCTCAAGTTTTATTCCTTGATTGTCCGAGAAAATGCATGGAATAACTTCTATTCCTTTAAATTTACTGAGGTTAGATTTGTGACCTAAGATGTGATCGATTTTGGAGTAAGTTCTGTGAGCTGATGAGAAGTATGTGTATTCAGTTTTGTTAGGATGAAATGTTCTGTAGATGTCTGCTAGATCTAAAAGCTGGATGGTTAGATTTAAATCTAAAATTTCTTTACTCAGCTTTTTGTTGGAGGATCTATCCCTCACTGCCAAAGGAGTGTTAAAATCTCCGACTATTATGGAGCTGGAGGAAATCAAGTTGCTTATGTCTGTTAGAGTTTCTCTTATGAACTGAGGTGCATTCTGATTGGGTGCATAGATATTCATAATTGAAATCTCATCATATTGAGTATTACCCTTAACAAATATGAAGTGACCATTCTTTTCCCTCCTTACTTTTGTTGATTTAAAGCCTATTGTGTCTGCAAATGAAATTGCAACACCTGCTTTTTTCTGGTTACCATTTGCCTGAAATATGGATGACCATCCTTTCACCCTGAGTCTGTATTTGTCTTTTAAGTTAAGATGTGACTCTTGTAAGCAACAGATATCTGGTCTGAGTTTTTGTATCCAGTCAGCTAACCTATGTCTCTTTAGAGGACAGTGTAAGCCATTCACATTAAAGGAGATTATTGATAAGTTTGGTGAAATTTTGGATATCGAGTTTTTCAAAAGTCCAGTGGACATTTTTAATCTTTTTGCCATTGTAGAAGTTGGAGTTTGATCAGGAGTTTCTGAGTGAGTTTACGTTTGTAGTAGAGGATTTGGTTGGTCATTACGGAGGATAGGTCTGAGAATATCCTGAAGAGCTGGTTTGGTTGTGGCAAATTTCTTCAACATATGAATGTCTTTAAAGTATTTAATTTCTCCATCATGAAACTCAGTTTAGCTGGGTACAAGATCTGGGGTTGAAAGTTATTTTGCTTTATGAGATTAAAAGTCGATGACCACCCTCTTCTGGCTTGAAAAGTTTCAGCAGAGAGATCTGCAGTCATTCTAATGTTCTTACCTTTGTAGGTAATGGCTTTCTTTCGCCTGATAACCTTGAGAATTTTCTCCTTCATGTTGACTTTAGTGAAGCTAATTATGATATGTCTGGGGGATGACTTCTTGGGGTTGAATCATGCTGGAGTTCTGAAATTGCCTTCTATCTGAATTTCAGAATCTCTAGGCATGTCTGGAAAATTCTCTTTCATAATTTCATGCAGAAGGGCCTCTGTGCCCATCGATGCCACTTCATCATTTTCTGGAACTCTTATTATTCGTACATTTGCCTTCTTCGAATTATCCCAGAGCTCTCTATGAGAAAGATCCATTTTTGCTCTCCATTTCTCTTCCTCTTTGAGAGTTTGGGAGCGTTCAAAGGCTTTATCTTCGATGTCAGAAATCCTTTCTTCTGCTTGGTCCATTCTGTTGCTGAGGGATTCTACTGTATTTTTCATATCTTTGAGGGCTGCAAATTCTTGCTTCAGTGTGTCTAAGTCTTTGGTGGTTTCGTCTTTAAATTCGTTAAATTCTTGAGACAACTTTTGAATTTCTCCTCGGATTCCTTATTCCATTTTATCAATCTTGTATGCAATCCAAATTCTGAATTCGATTTCTGACATGTCTGCCAGTTGTTTATGAATGGGATCTTCAATTACATCCGCTATTTCTTTCCTTGGGGGGGGGGTTGATCTATTCTGGTTATTCATGTTACCGGAGATTTTCCGCTGATTCTGCCCCATGGTTGTTTTACTCCCTTTGATTTTTCCCCTAGGGTTTTGTTGAGGGCCCGTTCAGTGTTGTAGCCTGAGAGACTGGGGCCCTGTCTGGTGTGGTGGGGCTGAGTGGTTCTGACTTGTTGTCAGTTGGCTTCTGTTTGACTCAGTGAAGCACTTACTCTGGGTTGAAGTCTCAGTTCTCTGAGTAGGCCCTACCCTGGATGTTTCCAGGGTCTGTGAGTCACCTCGGGCAAATCCTACACTCAGATGTGGTCTCCTTGCTTGCCCAGGGAGGCAGTGGGTATGGCTTCAGCCGCCTCAGGGAACTGCTGCTCTGACGTGGGTCTCCCCCATCCTCACTCCTGTGTCCCAGAGTCAGGACCGACCAGCCGCAGTTCGGGCAATGTCCATGCCCTGACAAATCCCTCAAGAATCTGGACTCCCGGGGGAGAGGCCTCCAGATCCTAGAGTGAGGGTGGGGTGGGGTGCTGGGAGCTCAGAGCCGCTGGCAGCAAGCTCACTCAATTCCTCCCAATCTTTGGCTCCACCGCACCGCCGCAGCCCAATCCTCCAGGCTTCAGAGTGAGGGTGGGGTGGGGGGTGAGGCTGGAGTCCAGAACCGCCAGACAGCGAACAGACTCAGCCCCACCCAGTTCCTTGCCCAGCCACAAGGCATGCGCTCAGGTCTCCTGAGCACAGAGCGAGGGCAGGGGGAGTTCCAGGAGTCCAGAGCCAGCAGGGGCTCCGAGCCACAGGGAGCCCAGTCGGCAGCGAGCAAATTCAGTTCCTCCCAGTCTCTTGCCTGGTTGTACCGCCACAGCTCAAGCCTTCAGGCTTCAGAGTGGGGGCGAGGTGGAGGGAGTGGCTCGAGCCCAGAACCGCTGGGCAGCGAACAGACTCATCTCCACCCAGTTCCCTGCCCGGCCACATGACAGGTGCTCAGGTCTCCTGAGCACAGAGTGAGGGCAGGGGGAGTGCCAGGAGCCCAGAGCCAGAAGGGACTCCGAGCAGCTGGGAGCCCAGTCGGCAGCGAGGAAATTCAGTTCCTCCCAGTCTCGCCCGGTAGTACCGCCGCAGCTCAAGCCTTCAGGCTTCAGATTGGGGGCAGGGTGGAGTGAGCAGCTGGAGCCCAGAACCGCTGGGCAGCGAACAGACTCAGCTCCACCCAGTTCCCTGCCTGACCACACGGCAGGTGCTCAGGTCTCCGGACCACAGAGTGAGGGCAGGGCGAGCGCCGGGAGCCCAGAGCCAGCAAGGGCTCAGAGCTGCAGGGAGCTCAGTCGGCAGCGAGCAAATTCAGTTTCTCCCAGTCTCTCACCCGGTTGTACCGCCGCAGCTCAAGCCTTCAGGCTTCAGAGTGGGAGCGGGGTGGGGGGGAGCAGCTGGAGCCCAGAACCCCCGGGCAGCAAACAGACTCGACTCCCCGCAGTTCCCTGCCTCGCTACACAGCCAGTGCTCAGGTCTCCGGACCACAGAGTGAGGGCGGGAGAGCACTTGGAGCCCAGAGCCAGCAGGGGCTCCGAGCCGTAGGGAGCCCGGTCAACAGTGAGCAAATTCAGTTCCTCCCAGTCTCTCGCCCGGTTGTACTGTTGCGGCACAAACCTTCAGGCTTCAGAGTGGGGGCGGGGTGGAGGGAGCGGCTGGAGCCCAGAACCACCGGGCAGCGAAAAACAGACTCAGCTCTACCCGGCTCCCTGCCTGGTCACACGGCAGGCACCCAGGTCTCCGGACCACAGAGCGAGGGTGGGGGGAGCACCAGGAGCTCAGAGAAGCAGGGAGCTCAGAGAAGCTGGTAGCAAGTTCGACTCAGTTATATGCCTGGTTGTATTGTTGCCCAAGAAGGGCTGCTGCACCTCACCTTGGGGAAGCGCTGCCCTGGTGAGGGTCTCTCTCCGCTGACTGCCCTCACCTCTCTCCCGTGCCCCAGAATCAGCGCTGACCAGCTGCAGCTCGGGGACTGTCCTCTTCCTTTTAGGGGAAGGGAATCTGAACTCCTGGGGGACAGGCTTTCAGACCTCAGAGAGAGTGGAGGGAAGTGCTGGGTGCTCAGAGTTGCCGGCAAAGGATATTTACAGATTTATACAGTTTTATGCCTGGCAGGAGAACGCCTAGGCATCCTAGTAAGGGAGGTAGGTCCAGTTTGTAGTAGGTCTCTCCTGTGAAGTGTAGTGGGATGGCCTTTGATTTCTGCCCTTTTGTTTGTGGGGCCCTTAAGCCGATCAGGTGGGGGAGGGGGGACTCCCGTCTGCTTGGTGATGGGTTTTGTACCTTTTGTTTGCTTCCTTGTGGTCGCAGCTCTCCTCAATGGGGTTGATGTGCGTTCTTCAACTTTCTCACTTGGTGTTGCTTGAAACCATCAGGTTACTTGCTAAATTTTCATCCCCTAACTCTCCTTCAGGACGTTAGCCTCTGTGGAAAGCTGGCTTCAGTCGGCCATCTTCCCATCATCCCCCTCAGCACACAATTTTAGCTTGATGATCATTTTCTCACAGAACTTTAAAGATAATGAATATTCCTTGTTGTTGTGGAGAAATCAACATTAGTCTATGAGGGGGACATATGTTTTCTCTCTGGCTGCTTTTAAGATATTTCTTGTCTTTGGTCTTCAGTTTCATTTTACTGTCTAGACATGGGTTTCTTTTTATTTATCCTACTTAGTTTACATCCTGCTTCCTGTATCTGGGAATACAGGCTCCTGATCAGATCTGGAAATTCTAAACCATCATCTCTATGAATAATTCCCTTCCCTACTCTCTTCTTCTGGAACTATATTAGGCAATGGAAGCAGTAATATTTTCTTATTCTATCCTCCATGTCTTTTAATTTGTCATGTTTCCATCTCTTGTCTGTCTTGTATTCTGGGTAATTTCTCTAGTTTTATCTTTTGGTTTACTTATTCTCATTCATCTATGTTTCATATATTATTTAGGCCTAACATTGGCTTAATGACAATAATTAGATTTATAATTTTTTAAATTTTCACTTTTCATATTGGCTGAGTCATTTTGATGGCTGATTCATAAAATAAAACTATACTTAAAATACATATTTTAGACATAGTTATTTTACATCCTATATATGATAATTTCAAAATCTGAAGATTTGGGGTGATGCAATTATGTTTTTTGAAAGTTAATTACATTTTACTCATAATGGCTTATTTCTTGTGTTTTGTAGATTTTAAAAAATAGTGAGCTTATATTCAGTTAAACTTAATGTGAGTTTTCATGGAGTATATTGGGGGTGCTTTCCTGCAAAGAGGATTTATATATGCTTCTTCAGGAAGCAGGGAGACAATATTGACATGGCAATATTTTAGTGCATGGGTGTCCAACCCTTTGGGCTTCTCTGGGCTACATTAAGAGAAGAGTTGTCTAGAGTCATGCAATAAATACACAAACACTAACAAAAGCTAACGCATAAAAAGAAGGTCTGTGCATAATTTTCATGATATCTGCCACTACAGATAAGCAAAAAAACTCCCCCTAATACTCCTAATTATGGAGCAGCCCAGTCAGAGAGTCTTTTAATGTTGTCAAGCAGGTCTCAAGTTTGTGATCACTAATATAGAAAATGTACATTTCTAAGTAATAGAATGTCTTTTTTGATATTTTTTATTATAAAAGTAAAAAGAAAATGGGAAACATAAAACTAGTGGGATATGTGACATTTATTTGAGAAACTAATACATCAATATCTGGTTTGATGGAAGTAGTTGCAATTCTTAGTCACTTCTTAATGTACTCATCAGATATTTTGGTTCTAACATTACTTTTAATGTACTTCATTCTTTCTTTCTTTCTTTTTTTTTTTTTTTGAAGCAGAGTTTCACTCTGTTGCCTTGGGTAGAATGTTATGGTGTCATAGCTTGCAGAAACTTCAAACTCTTAGGCTCAAATGATCCCCTTGCCTCAGCCTTTCATGGTAGCTCGGACTATAGCCAGGCATGACCACACCAGCTAATTGTTCTCTTTTTAGTAGAGACAGAGTCTTGCTCTAGCTCAGGCTGGTCTAAAACTCTTGAGCTCAGCCAATCCTCCTGCCTTGGTCTCTCAGGGTGCTAGGATTATAGGTGTGAGCCATAGCACCTAGCCTAATGTACTTTATTCCTTAAAATAGTTGCTCACAAATGTAGGTCCTGTCAAAAAGCAATGACAGAAATAAGACAAGATTGTGAAGGAAGGGATATTTGTCTCTGGGAAGATAAGAGCTATAAAAGTCCAGGGAAGAGACATGATTAATTTTTTTTAAGTTGAATGTCAGATTGCACCTCTATGCATGCCATTTGAAAATTGACAGGTAACATATTTATGCCAAATGAAAATGGAGTGGAAAATACACCCAAATATTGATTATTTTCAATAGAGAAACATGAAAATCTTGGCATGAGAAAGATGTGTGAATAAATAAACTCTTGCATCACTACAATGCACTAGCTCACATGACACTGTCTGAAAGGGACTTTTTAGCCAGTAAAATGGCAAGTTGTGCAGTGTTTTGTAGCATCAGTGCTGTCATCTATCACCAAATCATAAAATGTAAAATTAGCAGCTTTACTCTCTAAATTTCTTCCAGTTTCTTCAATTTTCCTGGCTAAAGTCTGGCGACACAAACTGATTTCAGAAATCATAAACTCACCATCAGTAAATGGTTTTGACTTTTTTACTATTAAATATGCTACCACATAACTAGCTTTTACAATAGAATCCATCTGAGTTGTAACTTCAGAAAAAAATTGTTGAGAAGACAGACTTCTTTTGGTTCCGCTATTTTGTCCTTACAATACAATTCTTCACAAGCATTGAATTTAGCAGCATGTTTTTGCATAAAATGCCTTTCTTTACAAATTGAATCTTTGAAAATTTGCAGCTTTTCTACTCACCTGATAGGGCCACCAATGACTTTTTTCTTTCCCCCAAGATAAAAGAAATACTAAAAGGAAGACATTTTGATGACATTCAAGACATCAAGTGTAATATGATGATAGCTTTGGAGACCATTCCAGGAAAAAGTTCCAAAATTGCTTCAAAGGGTGGACTAGGCACTGGCGTACCAGTATACTTCCTAGGGGAATACTTTGAAAGTGACCATAGAGATATACAGCAATAAGGTATACAGCACTTTTTCTAGGATGAGATTATGATCTTAATTATCAGAACTTGTAATGCTTTTCAAATTATAGTCTTTGGAAACTTGCACAAATTCCCTACAAATTAAGCATAGTGGCTTACTATTTGCCTCAACTAAAGTAGTCATCTGTCCAATTTTCAATGAACAATCTTCCTTCATCCATAATTTTTCTTTTGGGGAGTTCTGTTTTCTTTTGAGTGGTTGCAGAAGTCATGTAGGATTAAAAAATAATAATAGACAAGAGACTATATTTATTTTTATTGTGAAAATTAATTTACAGGAGAATAGAAAGCAAGGCTTGAGCCCTTCCACATCTCAGCTGTAATGCAGGGTTAGGAGGGCTGATGTAAGGGTCACAGGTGATGTATGAAAGTTCTCTTAATAATGTTAAATGCCTAATGTTGCAATGGGACGTTGAAATATTATTGATAATCACTGCCTCACCAAATCACCATGAGCACATGTTAACATTTGATGGTGTCAGTTTGACTATCTGTGCTTGGAAGATAATGCCCTGGAAGCTGCATGCTGCTGTAAAACTGAAATCACATATGTGTACAAATATTGAAAGTGTTTGCATGTTTATTTTACGTGATATGACAACACAATGTTGTTGTCTACAAAATTCATGCTTGAGAACCATGCAGTCAAATTCCACCAAAAAAAGAAAAATTTCATAATTTTTTAAGTAAGTTTACTATTTGTATTGGGCTGCATTCATAGCCATCCTGGGCCTTGTGGGCTAAGGGTTGGACACCCCTGTTTTAGTTCCTCTGAAGAGCCCAGCTTGGTGAATGTGTCGTGGGTTCTGCTTTTCTGCCTTGCAGGCCCAAAGATCACAATTTCTCATCCCTATGCACGCATGCTGCTTGTTCCACCACAGTGCAGGTTATGTTCCTGCTTGTCTTCCGTCTAGGCTGGCCTGTGACTTGCTTTGACCAATGGAATACTGCAGAGTTGATACTGTGCCAGTTCTAGGCCTAAAGTTCAAGAGACCTGGTGCTTCTGCTTTTTCTCTCTTGGAAGCCCAGATTTACTATCAAAGAAATTCAGACTCAACTGCTGGAGAGACCATTGTAGAAGTTTCAGACCTAGCAGAGCTAAATGTAGCCAGATGAGCGAGCCCAGCTGACCCCTGTGGAACAGAACTGCCCCTCTGGGGCCCAACCCATAGAATTATGACAAATAATACATCATTACTGCTTCAAGCTCCTAAATCTTGGGCTGGTGTGTTGTGATGCAATAGATTAATGGGACAGTAATATTCAGAATATTCTGTCCAAAATGTTGCTGGAAGCAGAAATTCTCTTTGGAGTCTCTACCTTGATTTATTTTATTGTTTACTACATTTTATTATATTTATTGATATTTAAAAATATATTTACATAATTTTTATTTATTTTATTATATGATTTTTAAAATCATATTTTTAAAATTTCATTTATCTCTCTAAGTGTCTATCCCTTAGGGCAGAATTGCACAGTTCTAAAGATCACAGGCAGGATTCCTACTTTGGATCAACCCTTGCTAGTTGTGTAACCTTAATTATATTCTGTAATCTCTGTAGACTTTAAATGTTCATTTATCAGACAAGGGTAATAGTGGTATCTGTATCAGATGGTTGTTAGGGGAATTATGTAATATATTTACAGCTGTTATTCAGAGTCTAGCTCCTGTTCATACACTCAGGAAATTTTTTGTTATTATCCACCTTGGTATATAAAAAAATGCCAAATCTTCTAGGTGCGTGTGCTTGTGATATTGTGATATAATAATAAATATAAACAGAGATGGTCATAGTTGACCATCTCCCTATACTGACCTACTTAGTTTGGCTTAATTCTCATAGATAAGACAAGCACCACATGTATCTATCAGTATGGCAGGCCTTGCTCCTTATGTTGACCTGCTCCATATGTTGACCAGTTTGTTACAGTCCCTTGGGTGGTCAACTTATAGGAGTTCTACTATATTTGGCTTTTGCCCCTTGTTCCTAGCACACATCTCTTAAAACTGGACTCTCCCTAGTGGTTAAGTGTCTTCTGTATGCTGATGAGATGACAGGTGGCTGGGGCCTCCCAGATAGCCCCAGGCTGGGCTCTGGTTGCCATGGGAACTAACCAGTGATTAGCAGGTTGGATCTTTCAAATCCATCCCCTACATGTGGGCTGGGGGCTGAAGATTAAATTGATCACCAATGGCCAATTGTGCCAATGTAATGAAGTCTCCATAAAAACCCAAAGAGATTGGGTTCAGGAAGCTTTCAGGTTGGTGAATAAGAACACACAAGCTGGGAGGGTGACATACCCCAACTTCAGGGAGACAGAAAGTCTTGTACTTGGGAACCTTTCCAGACTCCCTGTGTTTCCCTTTATCTGGCTGTTCATTTGACTCCTTTAATAAATCCTTTGTAATAAGTGAGTAAATAGCTCCCTGAGTTCTGTGAGCTGTTCTAGCAAATTAATTGAATCCGAGGCAAGGGTTTTGGGAAATCCAATTTATCCAGAAACACAGATCACAACCTGTGGCTTATGACTGACATCTGAAATGGGCAGGGAAGGAGAGCCAGTCCTGTGGGACTGGGCCCTTAACTTGTCGGATCCAATGCCATCTCCATGTAGACAGTGTCAGAATTGAATTAAATTATAGGATTCCTGGTTGGTGTCTACTAGAGAATCTGGTTTTAAAGTGTTCTGAAAGTTGACTATGTTAAGAGGGCAAAGAGAAAAAAAACAGTTTGTTTTTTCCTTTGAGTGATCAATAAACTTTAAAAAAATTAACAGGTCAAGGAATTTGTAGATGAACTTCTTTGAGTCCTCCTTGCCTGGTCCTGTTTCAGCCATGATTTATTGTGGTTGCTTTTTGCTCTGGGGCTTGCCCCTTCCTGTCACGATGCTCCAGCATTTGGAATCAAGCCATCATTCATCTCTTTTAACTGATCTCTACTAATTTCAGAGCTGAACAGATTTTAATCAGGGGCCATATAAGCTTCTTGCAGAGAGGAATTTCTGTCATCCTCTTTTAAATGTACATCCAAGGGCAGAGTTCATATGAAGACCCAGGCAAAAAATGTTCATCTGGCTTGCTCTCAGGTCAAGAAGCTCATTCTGGGAAGATTCCCATGTAAGTAAGAAATCTAATGTTACCAGTCAAAAATGTCATTCAGATCTAAGGCTATTTTAGCACAAGGCCTGCTGAGGAGGTGATTATGCTGGCTGGTTGAAGGCTCATTTTTACCATTTTATAATGGAAGATTAAGAAAATAGCTCAGTAGAGGAAAGGAAGAAAAGACAAGAGATAAAGGCTTTGTAGACAAGGTAAATGGAGCTCAGCTATTTCAAGGGAGTCTAACATTTGCTGCTGGGTGCTCCTGCAGCTTAGGATGAATACGCTTCAGCCCTGTCCTGAAAAAGGCCAGGACCAAATCACTGATCCATTTTCTAGCGTTAAATGGCTTTTCTGGGTGGCCACTGAATAGATGCCTTCTCAGGATGGCCAGCAGGGGTGGAAAAAGGCACAAGAGGGTAGCATTTTGTTTTTACCTTATGAACCACAACCATGACATGTGCTTAGCATCCACAGAAAAATCCTTCTTCATCCTCAACCCAGCCCCATGTTAACAGAACTATGTCCTGATTGCACCAAGTAGTAAGAATTTGCTTTACTCCAGCTTCATTCTTTTGCCAGGCCAGAATTTTACAGGATTTGGCTAAGATTTTTGTTGTGATCTCTGGAGCCAAAGTTAGTCAGCTCAAAATTGGTGACTTTTGGACATTTCTCTTCATTTTATATATCCTAGGTAAGAGGGAAGGAGAGAGACTCTGTGTGCAGCTGAGAATGGAATACCATAGCCTTAAGGAGAGGTAAGAGTGAGGCAGGAGAGAGGACAGAGGCATAAAAGAAAAAGACACCAAATGGCCAAAGGGCCACAACTGGGCCATGGTTGGAAAAGAATCAGCATGGTTTTGATAAACAAACCTGTGTTGAAACACTGTCTTTGCTACTTAAGTATTTGTTATTGGCAAGAAGTTGCTTAACTCTTTCACACCTCACTTTTCCCTTCTATAAAATGGAATTATAATTTCCACCTTGGGTTTTGTTGTGAGAAAAGCACAGTACATGCACACACGGATCCCTCGGTAAATGATTATGGTATTGTTTTTATCATTCCTTCCTCTAGGCTGGGTCTACATTTTTCTCTAAGAATGTGTGCTATCGGCACATCATAGACACCACTATTGTCATAGGGAATTTGGCGGTGTTGGAGGAGTGAGAAAGGCCACCAAACCTGTACCACACATTTTCCAGGCAAGCCTGAAGATGGGGCCTCAAATTCCAATCCTTGGAGTTAATCCTCCCTCTTATCTGCCCTTCATTGATGTGCCTGTGTTATCCACGTGTATATAGTAACATCGTAGGGCTAGTGCTTAATCATGTTTTATTCTCCCATCACTTTTTTTTAATGGAAGGAGGAGCCCTTTTCTGGTTACCGTTGGGCAATATGTAGCACCCTGCTCACTGGAATTCCTGAAGTGCAACCTCCTAAGATGGCCAAAAGCTCAAAGCTCCAACCCTCACTCACATCTGTCATCCACCGCACTCTCCACTAGGGAAGAGGACCAGTAACCCTGCCCACCTGTACCTTCTCATTCATGGCTCTGTATCTAGTCCTGGCTCTGGACTCTTCTGGGGGCTCAAGCAAATTCCAGCACTGCAACCTCTCCTTAGATTGCCATGGGCTTTCACCAGACCAGCTCTGGTGAAACCCCTTGGATTTCAGCCTCTGTGTGCCTCTGGCAAGCCCCCAGCTGCCCCAGCCAGCTCCTATAACCAGCTTAGAGATGTGGAATAGTCAGGAGGTTGCAACTAACAGCACAGTCCTCTCCAGAGAAATCCTCTCCACACAGCCTCTTTCCCCACCTTTTCATGCCCTTAATTACTAGGCAAATGGTTTTCAAAGGAAATTTCTGCATTACGGTCTGTCCCAACTCACTTTAGCATCTGATGGCTTTCATGTCTTGGTTTAACATCTTGTTACGTACACCTGTTCCCAAGGGCACTATGATAAAGGTGGTGCATCTTCTTGGAGAATATATTTCAGTCACCGTTTTGAGGTGAGAAGGGCAAATGTTGCAGGAAATGTTTGCAGGAAAAGGGTTTGAATACATTAACTGGAAAGAAATTGAAATTTAAATTAAAACAGATTACTATAGAATAGAAAGCAAAACCGAGTACACATTAAAGAAAAACATGAGACTTAAGAGAAATACCTGCTTTTTTCCAGCAGTCTTCAGCTGGCCCTTCCTCTGCTTCACCACTAGGAGTAAATGTCTTCATTCCCATTAAGAAGAGTGCTTGGGGGAGTATGTGAGGAGGTATTTTTTTGAAGTTTCCCACGAGGAGATCGTCAGCTGTTTGCTAATTGCAGTGGAGATAGTTATAAGTCACTCAGAAGCGCATTGATCTATGGGGATATTCATTATCACATTTCTTATAGACTTCTATATTAAATTATCAGGGATGATGAAACAGAACAACTGTGTGCTCCTCTGTGTTTTCTGGCAAGGTGTAGGGATTAAGTACAGAGTAGAAAGAATTTATTGGAACTGTGCTGCCTGAGATGATAGCCTCAAGCCACAGGGAGATGCTGAGCCTTTAAAATGTGACTCGTTCAGCTGAGATATGCTGATGTGGGAAATACTGCCAGGATTGTGAAGTCTTGTTTTGTTTTGTTTTAAAGAGCGGGTGGCACCTGTGGCTCAAGGAGTAGGGCACTAGCCCCATATAGCAGAGGTGGTGGGTTCAAACCTGACCCTGGCCAAAAACTGCAAAAAAAAAAGGGAAAAATAATAGGATAATTTTTCATATTGATTACATGTTGAAAATGGTAATATTTGTATATATTGAGTAACATATGTTCTTAAAATTAATTTTACCTCTTTAAAAAAGCTTTTTAGAGTTGTGATTACTAGAAAGTTTGAATTCACATATATGGCTTGAACTTGTGGGTCACATTCTATCTTTATTGTACAACTTCTGATCCAACGGTCAGCAATCTGCCTATGGAGATCTTGTTAATAACGCCAAAATGCTCCACATTTGTATAGCCATCTTAAGTTTTTTCTACATCCTTGTGACCTTAATCATTAATTAATCATCTCACTTGATCTTCACAAGTCTCTTGGGAGGTGGGTAGAGAAGGGACTGGGACTCACTCATTACAGATAAGAGAAGTGAGCTCAGAGAAGTTAAGCAACTTGCTCAAGGTCACACAGCCATACAGTCAGAAAGAACCAAGTCTGGAGATCTTATTTCTGACTCAGTAGCTTAGACTGATTCACAGATCATGGCCCTCATGGTCTACATCAGAAACTCAACTATAAAATCTCAAGAAGTAAAACTCACCCCTGGATATATTTGACTCTCTCTCCTCACTAATATTTGGCTTGGACATCACAGTTGTTCTTTGGGAACTACGTTTGTCATGCCAGTGACTTGTTCTTCTAACAGTCTGCCTGATACTTACAGAAATCAGAGGATGAGGGAGTGATTTGGAACATCTTCCTTTGATCTGTTTTAAATGAAATTCTATTTACAAGATATGCTTCACTTCTTTTGCTGTGCAACTCACTAATTAGCTAACACTTGAGAACAGGTTCCCTGGGAGAAAAAAAAATTAATTAGCTCATTCCATCTGAAAAAGACACAATTCTTGAACTAATTATGGTATTTGAATGATTAATCTCCTTTAAATACACATGTGTTCAGGAGTATTACAGCTCAGAAGAATGTATAATGAGAAAGAAGACAGAATGCAAAGAGAAATGGAATGAGATGGCAGTTTGAGGCAAATATCCTGGTCTGGATGGCCAAGAAAACATTTAAGGATTCTTTATTATCCATGTAGAATAACACTGATATGCACAATGGTGGAGTAACCAAAGGTTTGTTGTGAACCCTCCTCAAATGTTTCACTTTTTGCTTCTTTAATAGCTCTTGAAGGACAATGTCCCTTCTCTACCCACCTCCCAAGAGACTTGTGAAGATCAAGTGAGATGATTAAGGTCACAAGGGTTTGGAAAAAACTTAAGATGGTTATACAAATGTGGAGCATTTTGGCATTATTAACAAGACCTCCATAGGCAGAATAAATTAGGAGAAGAGGAAAGTTTCCCAGATGATTTTGGCCAAAATTCCAGCTCCCGAGGAAAACAGCATCCCAGTGGGCTGCCTCTGCAGATCAGATTGGCAGCATAATTGCTCAAACCTCCCTTCTCCTGTGATTACAATTAGAAATTAGCTTCCAAAGAAGAAACAACTCAAACTAAGAAAGAGAATGAAAAGGTCTTTTTGTTTTTTCCTTTGCAATCCCAGATTTCTGAACATGGTAGATTTTGAAAGAATTATCTTACTTATCCTTCTAATGTTTAGTCACATGTCCATCCATCAGCTTAGAAGGACAAATGAGGCCTAGCAGCTGGTGATTGACAGTGAAAAGTGCCCTTTGCCTTGAATGTAAAATAATGCAAAGTGAATGTAAAGGAAATCAATCAATACATTTTTTTTTTATTGTTGGGGATTCATTGAATAAATACATTTTTGCTACAAAAATAGCTTCATGGTATTCTTTGGTGGTGATTGTTAAAAAATAAGAATTTCGAGGTGCTCAAGGCAGTGGGTAGGATATTCCCTAAAGAAAAGCTTTCTGCAGAGAAACAAGGCCAACTTACTCCTACAAACAAGAGATGAACACAGATGTTGAGGTACGTTTGGACCTGGTGATCAGGCACTCAGGAAGCTGCTGGCAAGGGAGGAGGGGGCTCTGGGCAGTGCTGGAAGGCCTTACTCCCTTTGAATCTATGTTATACCTGGTAATGACATCAACCCAGAGCTTATGGCTAGGTCCATGGACACCATAAAGACAAAGACTGGACAGGATCCTTTTTCTTTTCTCAGCCTTGCCAACCTGGGAAGGTGTACCTCTTTCCACAGGGAAGAGCAACTAAGAGAGAAAAAAAGCCTGGAAGTGCCCCTCCCACTGCTTTAGATCAGGTGGAAGGTTCAGCTAGTAACAGGGTTTCCATGGCTGGAGGGCATCATAAGTACTGTGACACTTGGCAGAGGCATTTTTTTTTTAACATTCTTCTTTTCTAACCATCTTAAAGTGTCCATTTCAGGGGTGTTTGGTTCACTCACAGTGTTGTGCAGCCATCAGCTCTATCTGGCTCCCAAACATTTCCATCACCCCCAAAGGAGCTCTGTAGCCATTAAGCAGTCCCTCCCCATTCTTCTCTCCCCAGAGGCTTTCTGCCTCCCAAATTGCTCCACAAATCACACTTGGGGCTCACTAAATGCTTTCTTCAAGGCTAGTTGCAAATCTTGCGTTTGCATAGACACAGCATATGCATCTCTGGGCAAAAGGGTAAAGTTGGCCTGGGCAACAGGAGACTCCCCAAACTGTGTGCCAAGTGCTGTCATAGGTGTCTTTGCTCAAAGGGACACATCTCTAGTAGAGGCAAGTGTGTGTGCCAGAACTTGGAGAGGAGTCCGGGGGTGTTTGGTGAGAAGCATCTATAGTTCCAACTCAAGAGTAGGAGCATTTCTTTTGACCACAAATTTTCAGCGGAATAAAAGACCCTTCCTCCAAACCAGTGCTGTGATGCCTGGAAAGTTCTTGAGAGAGTTAACAGGGTGTATCTCTCATTATGTCCTCACAAGGCCAGCATAATGTAGCTAAATCAACATTTGTAGAGTTACCCACTGGGTCGGGGGCAGGGGGAGGTTAGGGTGTGGTGCTACCTCGTCAGTGCTCCCACATAAGCTAGCATGGGCCAGGCTGGGTGGGAGCTGGGTTGGAGTCTCATCTCTGCCCCTGAGTCTCTTGGTTTTTTGAGTTTTATGCCCCCATTTTTCAAAAGAAAGTTATAATAACATTGCTTTTTTAGGGCTGTTGTGAGTATTCCATGAATTAATAATAGATGTAAGTAAAGTGCTTACCACAGCTTCTCCAATGCCAGAAGCCTCCTCACATCCCAGGAAAGGTACTACCTCAGTTGGAGAATTGAGATAGAGGGCTCGAAGGTACACGATGCTGGAAAAGTAAAGGGTCTTGGTGGCAGAAGCAAGGCAACAGGGTCAACTAGAAGATAACAGGATGGTTTTAGGCCAACTGACAGGGAGTGAGACACCACTTGAGCTTCTTGCTACCTGAGTCCCGGCAGTGATACTCTCAAAGGTCTCTTCAAGCAGCCCGGGGGGCAGGGAGCAAAGAACAGGACTGATGAGGTCTGTCCAAACAACCAGCCTTGCCTTTATTTCCCTGTGCTCTTGAAAAGCTAAAAAATTGACCTTTCTCGGCTAACATCCTACAATTGGAATCAAATGTCCCAATGAGGCCCTGTCCTTTGGCATACACGTTAAAGCTCCCAGCCTGGGGTGTGAGAACAGTCTGTGTTAAGCAGCAAGGGGCAGAGTCCCAAATACCAGGAGGAGCTTGTATTAAGATGTGGAGTTACATTCCCTGCTCTGCATGTCTGCATTCCCATGGGAGGCAGGACACATTTCTTCCACTGCATCTATGCCCCCAAATTCTTCCTGCAGCAAGCTAAACAAACTGCTGACATGAACGAAACTGTTTCTGCTTCACCCAAGTGCTTCTCCTTCCGTGGGCCATGGAGCTCCCTGATACTTTCCATGTTGGGCAAAGAAAAATATTCTATTTTGAAACTATGATGGATTTAGTTAAGATAGGTCAAAGTTCTTTCTCTTCACTAGAGAATCGCCTTTTGTCCCAATTGAACACTATTAAATTTAGGTAGGACCAGTTTTACCAAATATTATATGTAAAAAATAGGAAAAACTAGGGATGTAGTGGCATGTAAATCTATCTGTGTGTGTGTAAATTTATATTTCATTTGAGCATTTTCTTATTCTAGAATATCAACCAATTTTTCTGTTCATAATCAAACTAAAATTAGCTGGAGAGTGATGCTGTGAGATGACCCCTTCTGCCCAACATTGAACTAACAGAAATTTTGTATTTGTGAATGGTGTGAAACTTGGACTGTAAGTGAAACTTGGGGGACAGAGTCAAGATGGAAGAAGATCTCAGCAGACCAGTTCAACAGGCCAAATGAGACCAGATAAAAGGTGATAGGTAAAAATAGCATGTGCTGAACTTGGTTCAAAAAATACATTAGAAATCATGGAAGGGAACAGTATAGTCGAGCAGTTGACCTGCAAATGACCTTGAGAGAGAAGATCGTTTCATTTTTCATGGCAACTTCTGTCCATTTTTACCAGTTGCCAAGAGCACTGGGTTCAGCAGGATTCTGAAGTATTTTCTGAAACAATGGATAAGAGGGCTGTGGCTGAACACTAACATTAGCTCTGGGGAAGGAAGGCATCAGTGGAGATGGCCTTTTTGCTGTGAGTCAATGGTGGTTCCTTGCTGTTTTCAAGTATATGTGTATCCATAAAATGTATAGTGGTCATCTGTTTTTTTTCTTGCTAGTATTCATCCATTCACTCTTCTTCTTGCAAGTAAAACTTGTTTTTCTTTAGATACATGTGTCTTTACCACCATCAATACAAATCACTGGAGTGCTTCTGCCTCTGCTCCCAGTCTGGTGTAGAGGACAGAACCGGCATGCTCACTCAGTACATCACACCCTGTGGCCACCATGATTGTTGCTAGGATTGTCAGAGGTCCCAGAAGAACCAATGAAATGCAATTCTGGGAGTTTTGTTAGAAATAGTTGGAAAAAGGAAAGCTCTGTCTTTAGCAGGGTTATTAAGAAAATGAGGTATAACCCTGGAGTGGATTGGCAGTCTTTTTACCACTTTGAGAGAAAAGGGAGTCTGACAGTTAAATCAAAAAGAAGGAAAAAAAGACAACACATCATGAACTCTGTTGATATTGTTTGAGCTACTAGAACCAGCTGCACCTAAAGCCCATCATGCCTGATCTCTCATTTATGTGAGCCAGATAATTTTTTTTTTCTTTTTGATGAAGACACTTTGAGTTTGGTTTTCTGATGCTTTTAACTGAACAATATATAATTAATCTTTGTGATTTAACAAAAGAAAAGAAAAGAAAAGAGATCAACCTGAAAAAAGATGGGGCTGAGTAACAGCTTTTATAGCTGGGCGCAGTGTGAGTGGTGAGAGAAGACTCCAGGCATCTCTGGCCAGTGGGTTTTGCCCAGAGGCTTCACTTTGGTGACACAGGAAGCTGGCGAGAGACTTCTGGATCAGACGAGGAGGACAGAAGCAGTGGAAAATCTGGCAAGTGGTAGGTGCGTTTGTTCAGTCGGAGGCTGCCTGCACCTGTACCCATGGGAAGAACGAGACTGCAAGCAGGAAAAGCCTTACCTGTGGGCTGTTTTGGTTTTCTTGGACTTGGGCACTCGATTGAACTGTCTTGGGGGATCTCGGGCCTGTTTGTGCAGACAACTTTGGGCGTTGTCTGAGCTGCTGAGCCGGAAAGGAGCTAATATCATTCAGCTGTGGGCTGCCCACACAGCTGCTGTGGGAGCGCTGCCCCTGCATGTTGCAGCATGGAGATCAACCGGGAGATTTTGAGAGAGCACTTTAGTGACTAAGCTGCTCTAAGGCGGGGACTGAGATGCTGGAGAAGTGAGGAGATCTAAGTGTGGCAGATTAACAGCCTTGGACCTCAGGGGCATAGTGGGAGTCTGGACTTGGCACACTGGATAAGCAGGCAGCTACGCCAGAAGAGATCCTAGAGATAAGTGCTTTCCTTGAAAAGCTTCTTCTTGGCCAAGGTTCATAGTTTGGAGTGTCTTTTAAGTGGGCTGAGGAGACTTTTGGGCTCCCAAGCCTGCAGGGTCTGAGAGATCAGCAGAGTCCTCCAGTCTCCATCTCGTACAGCTGTATCAACATTGTGATTAATATCCTATGCCTCAGAAGATCACCTGTTGCCCAAACAATATTCAGCAAGATATATGTACTGTTTGGTTCTTTGATTTGGGTTTTTGGGGGGGTTTTGTTTGTTTGTTTGTTTGTTTGTTAATTTCAACATTTTTCCTTGGCATTTTTCTTGTTTTTATTCCTTTTTTTTTTCTTTTTTCCCCCCACTATTCTAGTTTAAATACAATTTTCTATTTTTGCCTTCTTTAACAATTAGAATTTAATTTTTGCCAGTGTTTCCGCCCCTATTGTTTTTTTCCCCTCAATGTTATCCCATAAGGGTTCTTGCTTATTTGTTTTGGTTTGATTTATAGTATTTTTGGCTTTCCTCTCTATCTGGGGCACTGTGCCTGATCTTGCTGGCAAAGAGCTATTGACCTCAAGGGAATCGGACAACCCAGCACCCCCAGAGGTTGGGGGTCTTCAAGGTTGGGTCATAGTATCCTACTCTACACCTATATTACTCCTGTTTCTTTCTTTCAGTGCCTTTATTCTTTTTGTCAATATTTCCTTTTACTTACCCCCTCTTTTTTCTCTTTTTTCTTTCTTTATTTAATCTTTTTTCCCTTCTTGCTTTCCAATTTTCTCGTCCTCTGGTCCTGTACCAAAAGAACTCATTAAAACTTTAAACAGCAAGAAGAAGTGAAAGGATAATTAGGGTAAGAAAACAGGTACAAGAAAGCACTCATGAAGAAGAATCAGCAGAAAAATCCTGGTAACACGAAATACCAGTCCAGAGTAACCTCTTCTAGGGATCATGAGGTAGCTACAGCAGAGAACTCCTCCTATAAAGAAATGTTAAAAATGGCAGAAGAGGAATTTAAAATATAGATGATGAAAACAATGAAGGAAATTGCTGAGAAAGTGGAAAACAATCAAAAAACAATGAAGAAAATTGCTGAGAAAAGTGGGAAATAACCAAAAGGAAATCCAAAAACAGAATCAAATAAGAGATGAATGATACAAGGAATATAGAAAGGATAAAGCAGAGCTGAAGGAACTGAAGCAGTCAATTAGGGAACTTAAGGATGCATAGATTAGACCATGCAGAAGAAAGAATCTCAGAGGTAGAGGATAAAGCTCTTGAGATAACTCAGATAGTTAAAGAGACAGAAAAGAAAAAAGAAAAAGCAGAACGTTCACTGACAGAATTATGGGACTCTATGAAGCATTCAAACATATGAGTTATAGGTATCCCAGAAGGGGAAGAAGAATGCCCCAGAGGAATGGAAGCCATTCTAGAGAATATTTTTTTTTAATTTTTTTATTAAATCATAGCTGTGTATATTAGTATGATCATGGGGCACTATATACTTGGTTATAAATGAAAATTTCCCAAACATCACCAAAGATTCTGACGTACTCCTTTCAGAGGGATATGGGTCCCCTTGTCACCTCAATTCAAATAGAGCTTCTCCAAGGCACATTGTGATGAATCTATCTAAAATCGAGACAAAAGTAAAGATTTTGAAAGCTGCCAGGAGTAAGTGCCAACTGACCTACAGGGGAAAATCCATCAGGGTGATCGTGGACTTCTATAATGAAACTTTTCAAGCCAGAAGACAATAGTGATCTGTCTTTAATCTACTTAAACAGAACAACTTCCAGCCCAGAATTCTATATCCCACTAAGCTAAGCTTCAAAATTGACGGAGAAATCAAATCTTTTATTGATATGCAAACATTGAGGAAATTTGCCACAAGAAAACCACTTTTACAGGAAATATTTCAACCTATTCTACACACTGACCATCACAATGGACCTTCAACAAAATAAACATCCAGAAATTAAAGGACAGAATCTAGTTTCCACAATGATGCAAAAGACAAAACTAAGCAATGGACTTTCACAAAATAAGTTGAATAGAATGCTACCACACTTATCAATTATCTCAATAAATGTTAATGGCTTGAATTCCCCACTGAAGAGGCATAGATTGGCTGATTGGATTAAAGAACACAAGCCAGGTATTTGCTGTATGCAGGAAACACACCTCACGTCAAAAGACAAATTAAAACTCAGAGTTAAAGGTTGGAAGTCAATTTTTCAGGCAAATGGAATTCAGAAGAAAAAAGGGGTTGCAATCTTGTTTTCAGATACATGTGAATTTAAAGCAAATAAAGTCAAAAAAGACAATGATGGTCACTTCATATTGGTCAAGGGAAAAATACAAAAAGAAGACATTTCACCTAGAATTGTTTTTTTCCTGCTTTTGGCTGAGGCTGGGTTTGAACCTGCCACCTCTGGTATATGAGACTGGTGCCCTACTCCTTGAGCCACATGCACTGCCCCAACAAGAAGACATTTCAATTCTAAATATTTATGCACCCGATTTAAATTCACCCAGATTCTTGAAACAGATCTTGCTTAGTTTGAGCAATATGATATCCTATAACACCATAATAACAGGGAACTTCAACACCCCTCTCTCAGAGCTGGACAGATTCTCTAAACAGAAATTAAACAAAGATGTTAGAGATTTAAATGAGACCCTAGAACAACTGTGCTTGATAGACATATATAGAACACTCCATCCCAAAGATAACGAATATACATTCTTCTCATTGTCCCATGGAACTTTCTCCATGATCATATCCCAGGACACAAAACAAACCTCAACAGAATCAAAACAATTGAAATTCTGCTTTGCATCTTCTCAGACCACAAGGCACTAAATGTGGAACTCAACTCCAACAAAAATACTCAACCTCACACAAAGGCATGGAAATTAAACAACCTTATGCCGATGACAGTTGAGTGTGGGAAGAAATAAAAAAAGGAAATCATTAACTTCCTTGAATATAACAATAATGAAGATACAAGTTACCAAAACCTAAGGGATACAGCAAAAGCAGTCCTGAGAGGAAAATATATCTCTTTAGAAGCCTACATTTGAAAAACAGAAAGAGAGCACATCAACAAACTTACAAACCATCTGATGGAATTGGAAAAAGAAGAACAATCTAAGCCTAAACCCAGAAGAAGAAAAGAAATATCCAAAATTAAATCAGAGATTAATGAAATTGAAAACAAAATAATCATTCAGAAAATTAATGAAACAGGAGTTGGTTTTTTGAAAAAATAAATAAAATAGATAAACCTTAAAAAAATAAAGAAAGAAAAGAGATCACATTTAAAGAGTGTAAGGTTAAGAAAATGATTCCTAGTTAGAGGAGGCAAAGGGTATTATAATAGCAGCCAACATTTAATGAGGTACTATGCTTATAATGAGGTACTATGCTTATGAAACCTTCATGACAACTCTTTGTAGAGATAGGAATTAATATTATTCCTCATATTATAAATTAGGAAACTGAGGCTTAGAGAGGTTATCATTTTTTCTTAACATCACCCAATTGATAAGAAAAGAAGCCAAATTTGAATACAAGACTATCTGGATCTCATGTTCTTGACTTCAGAGTTGAACTCCTTACTCTTTGTAAGACTTTTCCAATGTAAAATTCAGAGAACACCTATTTTGTCAACAAATATTTAGTATCTGGGGAAAAAATGTTTTTCTTTTTATTACCTCTAACCCAGAGACATATAACACACCCTTGTGGGATCTGATAGCAGAAGACCCATTTATTAGCTGAAGCTGGTGATGGATTTGACATGGAAATTTGGGAACAATAACACTGTGTGCCACATTTTTTTTAACCTTTATGATTAAAAAAAGGGAAATTTGGAGGACAGATGTTTGCAATACCTAATCTCCTTATCTTCTATATTGTTCTAGAGAGAGACCCAGTGGGACACAGAAGCCTGGGCTGTTGGGTATTAAAAATAGGTGACTGAGAGAAAAAGGATGCCCTCTACCTCTTCTCTTAATTCTCTTTGTTCTCTAATCCATCTCAGGAAGAACAGAGACAAAAGGATCTAAGGGATAAAGAATAAATGTCTAGGGACTACATGGCAGCGATTATTGCTATCCACAAAACATTTCCGGTTCTTCTCTGAGGCACATGCAGAATTCTATTTTCCCACCTCTTTTGAAGTTGGCCATGACCATGTGATTGGGTCTGGTCAATTACATAAGCAAAAGTGATGGGAAGATACATTTGCTATTTCTGTACCTTGGTTTCCTCTTTTTTGCCAAGGTGACCATGGAGGCACATATTAAAGATGTGCCAAGATGAAGTCCTAATCAGCCTTTCTCTCTGAGGAATAACATCAAGTATAATCTCCCTGTCAACTCATTTTATTTTATTTATTTTTATTTTGCTTCAAATTAATATGAAGTTACATCAATCATTTTAAACATTTGCAATGAGTGAGAAGCAAACATTCACTGTGCTCTGAGATTTGGGGGATATTTGTTACTGCACCATAACCTAACCTCTACTGGCTAATACAGATTTTTTTGAGACAGAGTCTAACTCTGTCACCCTGGGTAGAGTGCCATGGCACCATACATAGCTCACAGCAACCTCAAACTCTTGGGCTTGAGCAATCCTCCTGCCTCAGCCTCCCACACACCTGGGACTACAGGCATGTACCACAATGCCTGGTTAGTTTCCTATTTTTAGTAGAGACCAAGTATTACTCTTACTCAGGCTTATATTCAATTCCTGAGCTTGTGATCTGCCCACTTAGGCCTCCCAAAAATGCTAGGATTATAGGCATGAGCCACTGTGCGCAGCCTAACACAAAATATTTTAAGTTGTTCACTCTGGTAAACTATCACTTCTGCCATGAGATAGTTAGTTAATTCAACTTTGTGCACTAATCCTTTGATACCAGGGGATTCATTTGGGGAAGCTTCAGGAAGGCAGAGTGAGTGTTAATATTTGAGTTTCATACATGTCCATGTAGGTATCTTCTTTTGTTTGTGATTTCATTTTGATATTTTTTTCATTACTATCCAATGTAATTTGTAAATGATTTTGTTTTATACATTTTTTAAATATCTGAGAATCCTGGAGGATACTGTATTATTTACAAAGAGAGAAAAAATGGTTTTTGAATCTTAAATGTGTTCCAGAAAAGAGGAAAAAACATAAAACCAAACAAGAAAATTCAATAATTCACCATAATCACCAAAGGGAATTACTTGAGTGGAATTTACTATCATTTCTGAAGTGCTTCAAACCAATTCTACAATTTAAAGCATTATTTCTTTATTTTCTTTGAATTTTACATTTCAACCATCTTTTGCCCGTTCATTTAATAATACCACTTTATGTAAGTTCTTTCACATTTATCATTTCTTTTGACCCTGTGGCTAATTCTTCTCTGAGGTAACAACAGCAGCCATTTTTTTTTCAGGGGGGCTACACATTTACATATCCATTTTCTCTCACTTGCTCTATCCAACAAGTCTGTAAGGTAAGCAATGCACCTTTATTATTCCTATTTGTCAGATGGATCCTGAAGACCAAGTAACCTACATATGGCAACAATGCAATGTAGAGAGGCCTGGAAACTAAATCTCTCCACTCAGGGAATTAATAGAAAAAACAGGAAGGGCAAGATTATTATATTAAAAAGAAATCTACTTTCGGGAAAAGACTAGAAAGAAACATGAAAAGTAAAATCAGTTGTGTAAGAGCTCTGTGATTACGGGAAAATTTATTCTTTAAAACATTTTCCTTAATGTTTTTATAATAGTGGTCTAAATATAATAAAAATTGGTAAGCACTCCAATTTGTACAAATAACCAACACATTGAAAATGGCATAAATGTATTTTTGATCTATGTACAAAAGACTTAATAAAAAAATAACAAAAATTGGAAAAAGGAAATAGAAAACTTGTCAGAGTAGAGTAGAAAGCCATCTTGACGTGTATGTTCCCAATAGAAATAGGACCAATTTCAGTTACAATATTTCTGGAGTTCAAGTTTCAACTCTGTTTATGTTTATACTTGCTAATCTGTGAATTATGAAAAAAATAACTGATCTATATTGATCACCTTTTGTGTCTTAGGCACTGGGATAGTGTTTTACATGGTTTAGTTTGTTGTTTTTTTTTACAGCAATCTGATGATTTAGACATGGTTATTAGCTCTACTTTGAAGATGAGGCACTTCATCTTCACTACACTAAGGCACAGAGAGGTTAAGGGCCTTGTAATTGACCAGACCCCACATTCATAATCACAATGCTGTATTGTCTCCAAGCTGTTCTATTTCTTGTTGTTGGGTAAGTCTGAAGACATAAAGCTCATAAATTTTTCTTGAAATATGGATTTGTCCCTTCTTCCTTGCACCTACTTAGAATATCCCCCTCTCACATCTGTTTAATTCTTTTCATGCTTAAAATGAAATGTATGTGTCATCTCTAATCCTACCTCCTGTCAACTAGCAGGGTCTGCCTGGAGTGTGGTATTGACAAGGATTCTAAGGCTACAAGAAAAATTGCCATGATTGATTTGCAATGTCTGCCATGATGCAGGAGGGAGAAGTAGTGACCAACTATAAGCATTCTGCCTGGCCAGTACTTGAAGTTAGTGAAAGAAAGCATTTGGATTGCAGGCATAGGACCCCTGTTTTTTAAGCTCCACAAGCCATTCAAGGGAAACCAAAGTTAGTTTGACTCCAAACTACTTTAAATGATTGGACAGAAGCTACAAGTACCAAACAAGGGACAGGGCCATGGCTCATAACAGGACTTCCATTACTCCTGCCACTTACTAGTGGCAAGATTTTCCTCTATCTCTGTTAGTTTTTTTATTTATTCAGTAAATATTGAGGGGCTACCACATGCCAAACGTTATCTAAATACTGAGGATATAGCAGAGAACAAGATGGACAAAACCTCTGCTCTCATGGAGCTTATATCTAGTAGGGAGAGAAGCAATAAACTTATGAAGAGGCAAATAGTTTAATGTATTACTATATTTCAGGGATAAGTGCTATAAAAAAGTAAGACATGAAAGGAGATTCAGTATACTGAGCCTGGGTGGTAGTGGGTGGTAAGTAGGACCTGGCCATCTTGTTGCCAGCTATGCAACGGCACTGAGCTGGTTCCTCTGCGGCCAATTGTACACAAATACATGCATTTTGATACAGGTGAAGCTTTGGATTCTAACTCCTCTGCTTTCTGCTGTGTGATGTCCCTGAACTGCTCACCATCATACTCCTTCGTGTCTCCTGTCTTCGGCTGTGCTATTATCCCCACCTGGAGTATGTCTCCCATCTCTCTGAGTATGAGTCATGAACAAGACTCATCCTTCTTCAAGATCCAGCTCACCCAGGCAGAGTTAGGTCTCTCTTTCTAAGGTTGCCATGACCTTCTGGACATCATGTTTTGCGTATTCCATGGACAACTGCTAAAATCACCAACCTTGTAACTCCAAGGCTTCATCTGGTCATTTTGAGCTTTAACTACCCCAGAAATTAGTGTTTGTGGGCATATCTTAGGCTACTGAAGGGTAGCCCTAGAGCTCAGTCAAAGCTTGGTGCGTGATAGGAACTCAGCTGCAACATGAAGGAGAGGATGGCTATGCCGATGGTCTGTGGATCTGAGACATGCTTTCTGTTTGACCCTCCACAGGCTGCTTTAGCTCTCTAAGCTGCGGTTTTCTCACCAATAAGATAGACATAAAAACACCCAAATGAAAGGATGGTTATTAGGTTAAATAAGATGATTCATGTAAAACAATTTGTTAAGTGCCCACATGAAGTTAGCCCTCAATAAATGATAGTAATTCATAGTAAGTCTCCAGTGGAGTAATTAACAGTTATAACAGTAGGAGGGTAGCTGGTAGGGTGGGTGGATGCTGTTACTATTGTGATTGCATCTGACTTGGAATGACTGCCCTGTTCCAAACTCCTCTGGCCTCGTGTTCTCCTTAACCACGGACTACCTAGCATCCCTCCTGTCTTTAACGTTTGCCTTAGGTACCCTGATTGGGGCTTAAAAGCCTGCCATCTCAGTTCACCGGTGCTCATAGCTTTGGGTAACATCCAGAGATTTACTGACCGTTGGACTGACTATTGTGTCATACACCGTGGTACTGTTTTTGCTACTTCCATCACCTTCACTTTTTCTCATCAACACATCAATAACTAGTCCTTTATGTATCATTTAATGCTTCATAAATATTATGAGCCTTTATACAGCACTAACTGAGAGGGATACAGTGAAATGAGTTTATTTGGTATTTTAAGTCTAATTTTTCAAAGTTAGCCTTCTGTTTCCCTTGGGTGGTTTGAATATTTAGGCCCAGCTCCCAAGGCTTTGCTAAGCAAATTGTTATTGATGTGTGGAACTAAAAAGGCAGGAACAAGAGGTTTCTTACTGAGCTAACTGGTAACTCTTTATGCCTGAGAATAAATCACACGTGGAGCTGTCAGGCCCTCCTGGCTTTAGGCTTACTGATCTGTGACAGACATGGCTCTTTTCCTGAGCATGTCTTATTCCCAACCTGCTGGTGGCAGAGTGCAAGTGTCTTTTGCTCATGGGCAGAAGGACAAAGAACTGCAAATTGGCCTCGGCCTTTGATATCTCTGAAGTAGTAACATTTCTCCTTGAGTGGCCAAGTTGTGGCAGAAGCTGATGTGCATGTAGAGCTGGTCACCAGGGCCCTAAACACCATGGCAGAGGCCAAGGAACACAGGGAGTAGCCAAGCCTGTTCCTACTGGCTTTGGTACCTTTCCTGGATCCAGAGCAGAAGGCTATATCAAAAAAGAAGCACGTCAAGCCCTAGAAGCACGTAGAAGTTGGATGGAAAGACACATACACACACACACATGTATGCGTACAGGATGCACATGCATGAGCACACACGTGTGGTGCACAAATTACACTGCCATTAAAACTATGGTTTCAAAAATAATTAATATAGGTCCTAGCACTCTGGGAGGCTGACATGGGGAATTTCTTTAGCTCAGCAGCTTGAGATGAGCTACTAAAAATAGAAAAGTTAGCTGGGTGTTGTGGCTGGCATCTCATGTCCCAGCTACTTGGGAGGCTCAGTCGGGATTGCTTGAGCCAGGAGTTTGAGGTTGCTGTGAACTAGGCTAACACCATGGCATTCTAGGCTGAGCAACAAAGTGAAACTCTATCTCCAAAAAAAATTAATATGGAAAAATGAATATGATACAGTGTTAATTGAAAAAAAGAAAGATGAGAACATATATATATATACAACCTTATATCTGTATATGTGTATATGTAAATCATCAGAATGAAAAGAGTGAAAGAAAACATAGAAAGTATTCTTTCCAGTTGGCTGAGTCACATGCAAATTCCATTTTCTTTATGACATTTCTTTTGTGTTTTTCAAATTTCTATGATGCTCTAATATTATTTTGTAAATTACTGTTGTTTACGGCAAACCAGTCAGACAAGGGATAATCAGAATGAGAGATGGTGGTAAGCAGAGTATTTTAGGCAAGTTGTAAGGAATAGAAACTGAACTCCAGGTGGTCAAATAATAAACAAAATATATTGGTTCACTTCACTGGGAGTCCAGGAGCCTTACGTTCAGACATAGTTGGATCTAAGGGCTCTAGAAATATCCTGGGGCCCTGAGGCTCCCTCTTCTTCTTCCTCCTCAGTACCAGGGAGGCAGGAGAGGAAAATGGTTGAGAACACAGGCTCAGGAGCCAGGGTGCCTGGGTTCAAATTGTGCCTCCCCGCTTAATAGCTTCTTAAACTGTGGCTTAATCAACTCTTTTTTTTTAATTTTTTATTTTATTTTTTTATTTTTTTTATTAAATCATAACTGTATACATTGATATGATCATGGGGTATCATACACTCGCTTCATAAACCATTTGACACATTTTTATCACAGTGGTTAACATAGCCTTTCCGGCGTTTTCTCAGTTACTGTGCCAAAACATTTACATTCTACATTTACCAAGTTTCGCAAATACCCCTGTAATATGCACCACAGGTGTGATCCCACCCGTCCCCCTCCCTCTACCCAGCCCCCCCTTTCCCACTTCCCCCTATTGTTAAGTTGTAGCTGGGTTACAGCTTTCATGTGAGAGTCCCAAATTAGTTTCATAGTAGGGCTATGTACATTGGGTACTTTTTCTTCCATTCTTGGGATACTTTACTAAGAAGAATATGTTCCAGCTCCATCAATGTAAACATGAAAGAGGTAAAGTCTCCATCTTTCTTTAAGGCTGCATAGTATTCCATGGTATACATATACCACAATTTATTAATCCATTCGTGGATCGATGGGCACTTGGGCTTTTTCCATGACTTAGCTATTATGAATTGGGCTGCAATAAACATTCTGGTACAAATATCTTTGTTATGTTGTGATTTTTGGTCTTCTGGGTATATGCCCAGCAGAGGAATTACAGGATTGAATGGCAGATCTATTTTTAGATCTCTGAGTGTTCTCCATATATCTTTCCAAAAGGAATGTATTAATTTGCATTCCCACCAGCAGTGCAGAAGTGTTCCCTTTTCTCCGCATCCACGCCAACATCTCTGGTCTTGAGATTTTGTGATATAGGCTAGTCTCATTGGAGTTAGATGATATCTCAAGGTAGTTTTGATTTGCATTTCTCTGATGATTAAAGATGATGAGCATTTTTTCATATGTCTGAAGGCCGTGCACTTGTCTTCTTCAGAGAAGATTCTCTTCAAATCCCTTGCCCAGCCTGCGATGGAATCCCTTGTTTTTTTCTTGCTGATGCGTTTGAGTTCTCTGTGGATTCTGGTTATTAAGCCTTTGTCAGAGATATACCCTGCAAATATCTTCTCCCATTCTGAGGGCTGTCTGCTTGCTCTGCTTACTGTGTTCTTAGCTGTGCAGAAGCTTTTTAGTTCGATCAAGTCCCAGTAGTGTATTTTTGAAGCTGCTTCAATTGCCCGGGGGGTTCTCCTCATGAAAAACTCACCCAGACCAATTTCTTCAAGGGTTTTCCCTGCATTCTCCTCTAGTATTTTTATAGTTTCATATTTTAAGTTTAAATCTTTAATCCAATGAGAGTCTATCTTAGTTAATGGTGAAAGGTGTGGGTCCAATTTCAGTCTTCTGCAGGTTGCCAGCCAGTTCAGCCAGCACCATTTGTTAAATAGGGAATCTTTTCCCCACTGAATGTTTTTTTTCTTTTTAACATTTATTTATTTATTTATTTATTTATTTTATTGTTGGGGATTCATTGAGGGTACAATAAGCCAGGTTACACTGATTGCAATTGTTAGGTAAAGTCTCTCTTGCGATCATGTCTTGCTCCCATAAAGTATGACACACACCAAGGCCCCACCCACCTCCCTCCTTCCCTCTTTCTGTTTCCCCCCCCATAACCATAATTGTCATTAATTGTCCTCATATCAAAATTGAGTACATAGGATTCATGCTTCTCCATTCTTGTGATGCTTTACTAAGAATAATATCTTCCACGTCCATCCAGGTTAATACGAAGGATGTAAAGTCTCCATTTTTTTTAATGGCTGAATAGTATTCCATGGTATACATATACCACAGCTTGTTAATCCATTCCTGGGTTGGTGGGCATTTAGGCTGTTTCCACATTTTGGCGATTGTAAATTGAGCTGCAATAAACAGTCTAGTACAAGTGTCCTTATGATAAAAGGATTTCTTTCCTTCTGGGTAGATGCCCAGTAATGGGATTGCAGGATCAAATGGGAGGTCTAGCTTGAGTGCTTTGAGGATTCTCCATACTTCCTTCCAGAAAGGTTGTACTAGTTTGCAGTCCCAGCAGCAGTGTAAAAGTGTTGCCTTCTCTCCACATCCACGCCAGCATCTGCAGTTTTGAGATTTTGTGATGTGGGCCATTCTCACTGGGGTTAGATGATATCTCAGGGTTGTTTTGATTTGCATTTCTCTAATATATAGACATGATGAACATTTTTTTATGTGTTTGTTAGCCATTCGTCTGTCGTCTTTAGAGAAAGTTCTATTCATGTCTCTTGCCCATTGATATAAGGGATTGTTGGCTTTTTTAATGTGGATTAATTTGAGTTCTCTATAGATCTTAGTTATCAAGCTTTTGTCTGATTGAAAATATGCAAATATCCTTTCCCATTGTGTAGGTTGTCTCTTTGCTTTGGTTATTGTCTCCTTAGCTGTACAGAAGCTTTTCAGTTTAATGAAGTCCCATTTGTTTATTTTTGTTGTTGTTGCAATTGCCATGGCAGTCTTCTTCATGAAGTCTTTCCCCAGGCCAATATCTTCCAGTGTTTTTCCTATGCTTTCTTGGAGGATTTTTATTGTTTCATGCCTTAAGTTTAAGTCCTTTATCCATCTTGAATCAATTTTTGTGAGTGGGGAAAGGTGTGGGTCCAGTTTCAGTCTTTTACATGTAGACATCCAGTTCTCCCAACACCATTTATTGAATAGGGAGTCTTTCCCCCAACGTATGTTCTTGTTTGGTTTATCAAAGATTAGGTGGTTGTAAAATATTAGTTTCATTTCTTGGTTTTCCATTCGATTCCAAGTGTCTATGTCTCTGTTTTTGTGCCAGTACCATGCTGTCTTGAGCACTATGGCTTTGTAGTACAGACTAAAATCTGGTATGCTCATGCCCCCAGCTTTATTTTTATTACAGAGAACTGCCTTAGCTATACGGGGTTTTTTCCGGTTCCATACAAAACGCAGAATCATTTTTTCCAAATCTTGAAAGTACGATGTTGGTATTTTGATAGGAATGGCATTGAATAGGTAGATTGCTTTGGGAAGTATGGACATTTAACAATGTTGATTCTTCCCATCAATGAGCATGGTATGTTCTTCCATTTGTTAATATCCTCTGCTATTTCCTTTCTGAGGACTTCATAGTTTTCTTTATAGAGGTCCTTCACCTCCTTCGTTAGGTATATTCCTAGGTATTTCATTTTCTTTGAGACTATGGTGAAGGGAGCTGTGTCCTTAATTAGCTTCTCATCTTGACTGTTATTGGTGTACACAAAGGCTACTGACTTGTGGACATTGATTGTTTAATTTCCATTTCAGGTTTTCGAATGTAGGCATCTAAAGCGATGAATTTTCCGCTCAAAACTGCTTTTGCAGTATCCCACAGGTTTTGGTAGCTTGTGTCTTCATTGTTGTTATGCTCAAGGAAGTTAATGATTTCCTGTTTTATTTCTTCCTTCACCCATCTGTTATTCAACAGAAGATTGTTTAGTTTCCATGCCTTTGGGTGGGGTCGAGCAGTTTTGTTAGAGTTGAGTTCCACCTTTAGTGCCTTATGGTCTGAGAAGATACAAGGTAAAATTTCAATTCTTTTGATTCTGTTGATATTTGTTTTGTGTCCCAGGATATGATCAATTTTGGAGAATGTTCCATGGGGTGATGAGAAGAATGTATATTCTTTATCTTTGGGATGGAGTGTTCTATATGGGTCTATCAAGCACAGTTGTTCTAGAGTCTCATTTAAGTCTCTTATATCCTTGTTTAATTTCTGTTTAGAGGATCTGTCCAGCTCTGTAAGAGGAGTGTTAAAGTCCCCTGTTATTATGGTATTATCAGATATCATATTGCTCAGACTGAGTAAAGTCTGCTTCAAGAATCTGGGAGCATTTAAATTGGGTGCATAAATATTTAGAATTGAAATGTCTTCTTGTTGTATTTTTCCCTTGACCAATATAAAGTGACCATCTTTGTCTTTTTTGACTTTAGTTGCTTTAAATCCACATGTGTCTGAAAATAAGATTGCAACTCCTCTTTTCTTCTGAATTCCATTTGCCTGAAAAATTGTCTTCCAACCCTTGACTCGGAGCTTTAATTTGTCTTTTGAAGCCAGGTGTGTTTCTTGCAGACAGCAAATGGATGGCTTGTGTTTTTTAATCCAGTCAACCAATCTATGTCTCTTCAGTGGGGAATTCAAGCCATTAACATTTATGGAGATAATTGATAAGTGTGGTAGTATTCTATTCGTCTTATTTGGTGAGAGTCCATTGCTTAGTTTTATCTTTTGCATCAGTGTGGAGGTTAAGTTCTGTCCTTTGATTTCTGAGTTCTTACTTTGCTGCTCATCCATTGTGGTGGTCAGTGTGCAGAACAGGTTGAAGTATTTCCTGTAGAGCTGGTCTTGTTGTGGCGAATTTCCTCAATGTTTGTATATCCGTAAATGATTTGATTTCTCCGTCAATTTTGAAGCTTAGCTTAGCAGGGTACAGAATTCTGGGCTGAAAATTGTTCTGTTTAAGTAGATTAAAGGTAGATGACCATTGTCTTCTTGCTTGGAAAGTTTCATTAGAGAAGTCTGCGGTCAATCTGATGGATTTGCTCTGTAGGTCAACTGGCGCTTACTCCTGGCAGCTTGCAGAATCTTTTCTTTCGTCTTGACTTTGGACAGGTTCAACACAATGTGTCTTGGAGAAGGTCGGTTAGAGTTGAGGCGACCTGGGGTCCGATATACCTCTGAAAGCAGTGTGTCAGAATCTTTGGTGATATTTGGGAAATTTTCTTTTATAATATTCTCTAGTATGGCTTCCATTCCTCTGGGGCATTCTTCTTCCCCTTCTGGAATTCCTATAACTCGTATGTTGGAACGCTTCATAAAGTCCCATAATTCTGACACTGAACGTTCTGCTTTCTCTCTCTTCTTTTCTGCCTCTTTTACTATCTGAGTTATCTCAAAAACTTTGTCTTCTACCTCTGAAATTCTTTCTTCTGCATGGTCTAACCTGTTGCTGATACGTCTTTAAGTTCCCTGATTGACTGTTTCATTTCCTTCAGCTCTTCTATATCCTTTTTATATTCTTCATATCGTTCATCTCCTATTTGATTCTGTTTTTGAATTTCCTTTTGGTTATTTTCCACTCTATTAGCAGTTTCCTTCATTGTTTCCATCATTTCCTTCATTGTTTTCAACATGTGTATTGTAAATTCCCTTTCTGTCTTTCCTAACATTTCTGTATAGGTGGAATCCTCTGCAGTAGCTACCTCATGGTCCCTTGGCGGGGTTGTTCTGGACTGGTTCTTCATGTTGCCTGGAGTTTTCTGCTGATTCTTCCTCATGGGTGATTTCTTTTATCTGTTTACTTGCCCTAATTTTCCTTTCAATTCCTCTTGCTCTTTAAGTTCTTGTGCCTGTGGACTAAGGGTTACAGGACTAGAAGGGTGAGAAGGTTGAAGAGCAAAAAAGCGATGAAAGAAAGGAGGACCGAGTGATATGAAAAAAAAAAAAAAGAAAAATAGAGAAAGGAGAGTGGTTGGGTGAAAGGAATATTGACAAAAAGAAGAGAGGCACAGAAAGAGGGAGACAGAGCAATATAGGTGTACAGTAGGGTACTTTGATACAACCTTAAAAAAAAAAAAACACCTTCTGGGGGTGCCCAGTGGGGTGGTTCCCTTGAGGTCAGCAGCTCTTTGCTAACCTGATCAGACACAGTACCCCACCTCCACCAAGTAGAGAGGAAAGACAAAAATGCTATAAATCAAACCAAAACAAGCAAACAGAAAACTTTACGGGATAAAATTGGCTGGAAAAACCAAATAATAGTGGTAGAAACACTAACAAAAATGAAGTTCTGATTATTGAAATAGGCAGCAATGGGAAATTATAATTAAACTAGAAAAATTGAGAAAGAAAAAGGATCTGTATGGAAAAGGTTGAATTTAAAAAACAAAACAACAATCTAGAACGTCAAAATAAACAAAAAAAAACCAAACCAAAAAAAAACCAAACAAACAAACAAAAAAAAAACACACACGCAACCAAAAACAAAGCAGTATGTATATGTTATTGAATATTGTCTGGGCAACACGTGGTCTTCTGGGGTATGAGATGTTAATCACAGTTCTGATACGACTGGAGGCTGCTAGTTTCTCGAACCCCAGCAGGTAGATACCCTAAATCTCTCTTCAGCCCACTTAAAAGGCACTTTGAACTTGTTCACTTACTGAGCAGAAGCTTTCTCAGGGAAGTGCTTGTGGGTGGAATCACTGCTGAAGTGGCTATCCACTTACCCTGTGTGTCAAAACTGGTCTCCCTCTGCCCCCGAGGGTTAGGGCTGCAAGGCGGCTCAGACCCTGCCCTTAGGCTACTTGGTCGCTGGGTTACCAGCTCAAACCCAATTCCAGCTCTGCGACCCTGAGGGCGGAGCTTGCCAGGGCTGATCGCTCACAATGTCTGCCTGTGACCCAGAGCCAAACTCTATTAGCTCCGTCTGGCTCAGCGGCTCAGACTGGGGCCCTAGACAAAGGCCAAAGTTCTCCGCACTCCCGCTCAGGCTCTCCCCAAGGCAGTTCAGCTGAGTGCCAAGTCCAAAGACACCAAAACAGTTCACAGGTAAGGCCTTTCTGGTTTGCAGTCTTGCTGCTACTGAACTTAAATCTTTAATCCAATGAGAGTCTATCTTAGTTAATGGTGAAAGGTGTGGGTCCAATTTCAGTCTTCTGCAGGTTGCCAGCCAGTTCAGCCAGCACCATTGGTTAAATAGGGAATCTTTTCCCCACTGAATGTTTTTAATTGGCTTGTCAAAAATCAAATAGCGGTAAGTAGCTGGATTCATCTCTTGGTTCTCTATTCTGTTCCAGATATCTACTTCTCTGTTTTTGTGCCAATACCATGCTGTTTTGATCACTATCGATTTGTAGTAAAGTCTGAGGTCTGGTAGTGTGATTCCTCCTGTTTTGTTTTTATTTCTGAGTAATGTCTTGGCTATTCGAGGTTTTTTCTGATTCCATATAAAATGAAGTAATGTTTTTTCAAGATCTTTAAAATATGACAGTGGAGCTTTAATAGGGAGTGCGTTGAAATTATATATTGCTTTGGAGGTATTTACATTTTGATAATGTTGATTCTTCCCAGCCATGAGCATGGTATGTTTTTCCATTTGTTAACATTTTCAGCTATTTCTTTTCTTAGAGTTTCATAGTTCTCTGTATAGAGATCTTTCACGTCTTTTGTTAGGTAAATTCCCAAATATTTCATCTTCTTTGGCACTACTGTGAATGGGATAGAGTCATTAACTGCTTTTTCAATTTGACTGTTGTTGGTGTATATAAAGGCTACCGATTTATGAATGTTGATTTTGTAACCTGAGACACTGCTGTATTCCTTGATCACTTCTAGGAGTTTTGTAGTAGGGTCCCTAGTGTTTTCCAGATACACAATCATATCATCTGCGAAGAGCGAGAGTTTGATGTCTTCTGACCCTATATGGATACCCTTGAATGCCTTTTCTTCCCTAATTGCGGTGGCTAAAACTTCCATTACAATGTTGAAAAGCAATGGAGACAATGGGCAGCCTTGTCTGGTTCCTGATCTGAGTGGAAATGATTCCAATTTAACTCCATTCAATATGATATTGGCTGTGGGTTTGCTGTAGATAGCCTCTATCAGTTTAAGAAAAGTCCCTTCTAGACCAATTTTCTTGAGTGTTCTGATCATGAAGGGATACTGGATATTATCAAAAGCTTTTTCTGCATCCATTGAGAGAATCATATGGTCTTTGTTTTTTAACTTGTGTATGTGCTGAATTACATTTATAGATTTACGTATATTGAACCAGCCTTGAGACCCTGGGATAAAACCAACTTGGTCATGATGTATAATTTGTTTAATGTGTTGCTGGATTCTGTTTGTTAGGATCTTGTTGAATATTTTTGCATCTATATTCATTAGTGATATTGGTCTATAATTTTCTTTTCTTGTTGGGTCTTTTCCTGGTTTGGGGATCAGGGTGATGTTTGCTTCATAGATCGTGTTGGGTAGTCTTCCTTCTTTTTCTACATTTTGGAACAGGTTGAGTAATATAGGTACTAATTCCTCTTTAAAGGTTTGGTAGAATTCTGACGTGAAACCATCTGGTCCCGGGCTTTTCTTTTTAGGGAGGTTTTGTATAGTTGATGCTATTTCTGAACATGATATGGGTCTGTTCAACATTTCCACTTGATTCTGGTTAAGTCTTGGAAGGTTGTGTGCTTACAAGTATCGGTCTATTTCCTTCAGATTTTCATATTTCTGAGAATAAAGTTTCTTGTAATATTCATTAAGGATTTTTTGGATTTCTGATGAGTCTGTGGTTATTTCGTCTTTGTTGTTTCTGATTGATGATATTAGAGATTTTACTCTTTTTTTGCTGATTAGGTTGGCCAGAGGTTTATCTATTTTATTGACCTTTTCAAAAAACCAGCTTTTTGATTTATTGATCTGTTGTATTATTCTTTTGTTTTCAATTTCATTTAATTCTGCTCTAATTTTGGTTATTTCTTTTCTTCTACTGGGTTTGGGGTTGGAATGTTCTTCCTTTTCCAGTTGCGTGAGATGTCCCATTAAGTTGTTAACTTCCTCTCTTTCCGTTCTCTTGAGGAAGGCTTGCAGTGCTATAAATTTCCCTCTTAGAACTGCCTTTGCAGTGTCCCAGAAGTTCTGATAGTTTGTGTCTTCATTGTCGTTTTGTTCCCAAAAATTGGCGATGTCTTTCTTAATCTCATCTCTGAGCCAGCTATCATTCAGCATAAGGTTATTTAACTTCCATGTTTTTGTATGGGTATGCAGATTCCTGTTGTTACTCAATTCAAGTTTTATTCCATGATGGTCCGAGAAGATGCATGGAATAATTTCTATTCCTTTAAATTTACTGAGATTAGACTTGTGACCTAAAATGTGGTCAATTTTGGAGTAAGTTCCGTGGGCTGATGAGAAGTATGTGTATTCAGTTTTGTTGGGATGAAATGTTCTGTAGATGTCTGCTAAATCTAAATATTGGATGGTTAGGTTTAAATCTAAGATTTCTTTGCTCAGCTTCTTTCTGGAGGATCGATCCAATACTGCCAAGGGAGTGTTGAAATCTCCGACTATTATGGAGCTGGAGGAAATCAAGTTACTCATGTCTGTTAGAGTTTCTCTTATAAATTGAGGTGCATTCTTGTTGGGTGCATAGATAGTAATAATTGAGATCTCATCATATTGAGTATTACCCTTAACAAATATGAAGTGACCATTCTTGTCCTTCCTTACTTTTGATGGTTTAAAGCCTACTGTATCTGCAAATAAAATTGCAACACCTGCTTTTTTCTGATTACCATTTGCCTGAAATATGGATGACCATCCTTTCACCATAAGTCTGCATTTGTCTTTTAAGTTGAGATGTGACTCTTGTACGCAACAAGTATCTGGCTTGAGTTTTTGTATCCAGTCAGCTAACCTATGCTTCTTTAGAGGACAATTTAAGCCATTCACATTGATGGAGAGTACTGATAAGTCTGGTGGAATTTTGGGTATCGAGTTTTTCAAAGGTCCAGTGGACATTTTTAATCCTTTCACCAGTGTGGAAGTTGGAGTTTGATCCAAAGTTTCTGAGTGAGTTTACTTTTGTGGTATAGGATTGGGTTGATCATTGTGGAAGATAGGTCTGAGCATATCCTGAAGAACTTGTTTACTTATGGCAAATTTTTTCAACATATGAATGTCATTGAAGTATTTAATTTCTCCATCATAGATGAAACTCAGTTTAGCTGGATACAAGATCCTGGGTTGAAAGTTTTTTTGCTTTAGGAGATTAAAAGTTGATGACCAGCCTCTTCTGGCTTGAAAAGTTTCAGCAGAGAGATCTGCAGTTATTCTAATATTCTTACCTTTGTACGTAATAGTTTTCTTTTGCTGGGCTGCTTTGAGAATCTTCTCTTTCATGTTAACTTTAGTGAAGCTAATTATGATATGTCTGGGGGATGACTTATTGGGGTTGAATCGTGCTGGGGTTCTGAATCTGTCTGCTATCTGAATTTCAGATTCTCTAGGCATGTCTGGAAAATTTTCTTTCATAATTTCATGCAGAAGGGCCTCTGTGCCCTTGGAGGCCACTTCATCGTTCTCAGAAATCCCTACAATCCTTATGTTGCTTTTTTTCGAATGATCTGAGAGTTCTCTGAGTGAGTGATCCGTTTTTGCTCTCCATGTCTCTTCCTCTTTGAGAGATTGGGAGTGTTCGAAGACTTTATCTTCAATGTCAGAAATCCTTTCTTCTGCTTGCTCCATTCTGTTACTGAGGGATTCTACTGTATTTTTCATAATTTTGAGGGCTGTAAGTTCTTGCTTCAGTGTGTCTAAGTCTTTGGTGGTTTTGTCTTTAAATTCGTTAAATTCTTGAGACAATTTTTGAATTTCTCCTTGGATTCCTAATTCCATTTTATTAATCTTGTCTGCAATCCAAATTCTGAATTCGATTTCTGACATCTCAGCCAGTTGTTTATGAATGGGATCTTCAATCACATCTGCCGTATCTTTTCTTGGGGGGGTTGATCTATTCTGTTTATTCATGTTACCAGAGTTTTTCCACTGATTCCGCCCCATGGTTATTTTACTCCCTTTGGTTTTTCCTCTGGGGTTTTTTCAAGGGCCCGTACAGTGTTGTGGCCTGAGAAACTGGGGCCCTGTCTGGTGTGGTGGAGCAAAGTGGTTCTGTCTTGTTTTCAGCTGGTTTCTGTTCGATCCTATTGCAACTTCTACTCTGGCTTGAAGTCCCAGCTGTGTGGAAAAATCAGCAATTAAGTCACCCCGCCTGCCCACCTCTGGCCCCAGTTGGAAAAGTAGAATGAACCTTCCTACAACAGTACACCCAGGGCACCGCCTGAAAAGTCCTCAGTCTATTAGCCCAGTTCAAAAGGTCCAAATCAACTGTCTCAATCGGCACTTGTGTCGGGTGAGATAGTTCAAGAGGTCTCTGGGAACTGGATCACAGGGGCCTGGTGACTCCTCTGACACAGCTCAGTCCAGTGCAGCGTGGAGTCAGGAGGATCCACCCAGCAAACAGAGCAGTCTAAGAAGGTTGACGTCTCCTTCCCCACTTTGCCCCTCCGTCGGACCCAGTCACTGGTATCTCTGTAGATGGCTAACCCAGCTGCCTGCAGTGAACAGACACTCCAGGGGTTTGCACCTGCCTGAATCGCAAGGAAGTCTGCCAGGCCCCCGCAGACTGCCGCTATCTAGCAGGAGGAGATGGGGCCCGACATCTTTGAGTGTTTGATGCAGGTGATGGGAGGGAGGTGTTCACTCAGGCTTAGCCCCGTCCCTGATGGATGCTGCTAACAGAACAGAACAGAACAGACAACTTTCCGGGGTTCTGTCTCTGTTCCTGTCAAAAACGCCTACAGAAGACGAGCTGTTTTGAGTTCAAACGTCTTTGCTGTTGGAGGTTTGAGTCCGATCACCTCTCTGGGTCGGCCCTGCCCTGGAAGCTTCCCGGGTTTGTGAGCAGTGTCAGGAAATCCCCCGCTCACCGGTGGCCTCCTCTGGTTGCCCAGGGAGACAGGGGGTGTGGCCTCAGAATATCCAGAAGTGAGCATTCTGCTGTTAAAGAAAAAACGGCTGTTGATCTACCTCCAGGGAACTGCTGCTCTGGTGTGGGCACTCAGGCGACCCTTTTCTCTTCTGTCTCGCGCCCCAGAGTCAGCACTGAGCGGCTGCAGTATGTGCTGGGTCCACACCCCTCAAGAGATCCCCCAAGAATCAGAACTCTTGGGGGATAGGCCCCCAGACCGCAAATGGGAGTGGGGGAGTGGAAGCTAGAGTTTCATTCAGTTTTAGGCAAGAATACGGCCCGGGGAGGGCTCCTGCACTGCACCGCAGGGAAGTGCCACCAAGGCTTGATTTCCCCTCAGCAGAGTGCCCTCTCTTCGCTCACGTGTCCCAGAGTCGGCGCTGACCTGACGCAGCTCAGGCACTGTGCACTCCCCTCGAGAAATCACCCAAGGATCCGAACTCCTGGGGGATAGGCCCTCAGACCCCGAGTGAGAGTAGGGGCTCTCAGCTCTCAGCGGGGAAGCTAGAGTCTTATTCAGTCTTGTGCCCCGTAATGTTGCCCGGGGAGGGTTGCTGCACTGCACCGCAGGGAAGTGCCGCGAGGCGTGACTCCCTCTCAGCCTGGTGTCCTCTCCTCACTCGCGCGCCTCAGAGTCAATGCTGACCAGTCGCAACTCGGGGACTGTCCACTCCCCTTGAGAAATCACCCAAGGATCCGAACTCCTGGGGGACAGGCCTCCAGACCTCAGTGGGCGGGAGGGGAGTGCCGGGAGGGTTGCCGGCGAAGGATTCCCAAAGTTTTATTCCGTTTTATGCCTGGCAGTGGAACCCCATGGCACCCCAGTAGGGGAGGTAGGTCCAGTTTTTAGAAGGTCTCTCCCGTGGAGTGTAGTGGGAGGGCCTTTAATTTCTGCCTGCTTGTTTAATTGTGGGGCTCTTGAGCCGGTCCCATGTGGGAGGGGGACTCCCGTCCGCTTGGTGGTGGATTTTGTACCTTTTGTTTGCGTCCTTGTGATCACAGCTTGCCTCAGCAGTGTTGATGTGCGTTCTTCAACCTTCTCTCTTGGTGAGGCTCAAGTCCACCAGGATACTTACTAAATTCCTGTCCCTTAACTCTCCTTCTGGACGGGAGCCTCTGTTGAAAGCTGGCTTCAGTCCGCCATCTTGTCTCTCTCCCCACGGGTTAATCAACTCTTCAATGTCTCAGTTTCCTCATCAGTAAGACAGAGATAATAATAGCAATAATAATTATAACCATGATGCTAGTGATCATAACTATAAGTTATATAAAGATTAAATGAGGTAATGCATGTAAAACACTTACAGTAGTTCTTAGCTATATGGTTACACTCAATAAATGTCTTATGTCACCACCACCACCATCATCATGACTTGCCTTCAGTGATTTCATTTTGCAGATAAATTTTCACCAAGTGGAAAAATGGCTAACAACCACCCCACCTTACAACTTTCAAGCCTAGCATCCTCACAGGAAAGAGAATTTCTCTTTGTGTTCAAATTTCAATCCTGGACTACTCTAATTTAATTGGCCTGGCTTGGTTCTGTGCCCAAACTTCAACCATTTCCCATGGCCCAGAACACAGATTGTCCAGCCTAGGTCACAGAATTTTCTGTGTTGGAGCTGGGACATTGTGGTTAATAGCATTCCCAGGGCCTCAGAGAATGGAAGATGAGGTTCCCCAAAGGTGGGGGTGGGGGTGGGGGGAAGACAGAATAGCTGATAAAAAATTCTTGCTACCAAGAAGGGTCTTCCTCAAGTTGAGTCTCCTAAACCTCTTGCCATCACAGAAACCAGTGATAAAGTCTTTATGGCATGACTTTGACTTGGAGCCCATAGGCCAATAGCTTGTAAAAAAGAAGCAGGCTCTATTCTGGGAAGATCCACAGAATGCAGGCTGGGGCAGAATGGTCAAGTATGCGTAAGGCTGTTCAATCTATCCTGTGCCCATTAGGCACATGGACACTTAGCACCTAGATGCCTGGAAAAGATACAGGTACTTGTTTTTCAGAAATAAGCCATTGCAATTTGAACAAAGCCACTGGAAATAAAAGAATGAACTATGAATTGTCAATGGTTTTAAGAGCTGCCCATTTTGTCCTCAGTTCTAGTGAAGGAAAGATTTGACAGGCAAAGTAGGTTGTGTTACTCCTACCAGCCCTGGATGAATGTGAATGTCTAGTGTCTTGCGTGGAGCTGGTTAGTCTTCGAAGCTAATATAATATAATACTGTAGCTATGTTTGTATCAATCTATGACTTTGATAATCATACAGTATCACCTGCCCTTTAGAATGAGAAGAACTTCATTCTAATCCTAGATGTATCACCAAGTGGTGAACTTGGTCCCTTCAGGTATCCTATATGCAGGGTAGCATGGTGGATGGAGTGCAAGGAGCTGGAATCACAGTGAGGTTGGGAGCACTAGTTGTGCCCCTCACTACTATTTGAGATCCAAGGAAATGCATGTCAGACTAAAAAAAAAAAAAAAAATCACTGAAATTTACATGAGGATTAGTAAACATCACTTCAAGAAATGCTCATACGATCTCTGTCCGATCAATGTGCACTCCTTTAGTCATAAGAAATTTGTAATTTCATTATCTATGTCATCATCAAGAATTATTTTGTTATCTTCAAGTTATGTGTTGTTTATTCATTCATCCAATATGTGCTGATCACTTACTGTGTGCTGGGCACTCTCGTAGAAAACAGCTGTAGCTATAAACAAGACCCATCACCTGCTCTCTCAGAATTCACAGGCTGGTGGGCATCCAGTAACCAACCAGGCAGTTACCATAGAGTGACTGGCCATGTGTCACCCAGGTGTGGCCCTGAGGCATGCTGCTGGCTGTAAGTTTGACTCTTTTTAAAATCGCTGCTGTTCAACATTCCTTTGAAGATCAGCTTTGCTCTGGGTGAGTAGGGGTGAAAAAGAAGCATAGAGAGGATGGGAAAGTCATGATCAGTTTTGTGCTTTGAGACATTTCTTTGAGCTGGAGTCAGGGCAAGGCTGGAGTAAGGGGAGACCAGGCAGGCAAACACTGTTGCCATCCAGCTGAAAAATTTGCCCCAAACCAAAGGAAATGGATAAATATGAGAAGATAAAGGGATTTAGAGGTAGGGAGAGAGGAGGGAGGAAAGAAGATGGTGTTCGTTTTTTCCTCTTTGGTCAAGAATTTGAATGGGCATCCTTGAAGGAGATGGAAATATGTGAGCAAGAACAGGTTGGGAACAGCAGGGGAAGGAGGAGAAACGAAACCACCAAGGTCACTCATCATCATGTGACACCTCAGGTCCTTTTCCCAGCAGACCCTGGTGGCAGTACTACCCAAAGAAAGGTAGATGAACCCTGATAATTTCTACCTGTTGACATGAAAGACTGAAGACAATGATTTTGTAAGCAAAACATGCACACTCTGCTTTAATGATGCCCCATGATCATATCAATGTACACAGCTATGATTTAATAAAAAAATAAAATAAAATAAATAAAAAAAAATAAAGTTGGGCGGCGCCTGTGGCTCAAGAGTAGGGCACCAGTCCCATATGCCAGAGGTGGCGGGTTCAAACCCAGCCCCGGCCAAAAAAAAATAAAATAAAATAAAAAAATAAAGTCACCAAGCATTTCTTTAAGTGCATTTGCAGGCTAGTGAGTCAGTACCTAGGGCCCTGAGCCTCCAGGGCATTTGCAGCATTTCTAAAACCAGGCAAAAATCTGCACAGTGTTTTGGTGAGCAACATGATTAGCTCAAACAATCAATTTGTCATGGAGTAATCTGTAAATTACCCTAGTAAGAATACTTTCTATCATCTGTCTGGTTTAATAGAAAGGATTTTATTTTATTATTTAATCCCTTGGACTTCAGGGAATTGTTTTCTAATGATCTAATGCAGTAGAAGCTGGGTTTATTTACAAGCCCTATTAAAAATGACACTGCCTTGGTCTTGCCTTGGTCTTGCATTGGCTTGGAGGCTAAAATAACAGGTAAAAAAAATAAACCTAGAGATTATTAAGAAGACTGGAGGATGGAGGAGTCAACACAGAGCATTAAAATTGATCATATTCCCAAGGCCTTTTTACTGTCATATGTTAATTTTAACTATGGGCATTTTAAGCAGGCACAAAAATATTTTTAAAGTTAATATGATCTAACTCTACAGGTTTGAGAGTCTTATAAAAATTATGGAACTTCTCACGAAATTCACACACAAGTGAATACATGTTGTATACTATGCAGCAAGAGCTCATAGATTGCCTAACGTCCATCTGTGGACTCCAGGCCAGGGATACGTACTGCTATGGTTTGAATATTTGCTCCCTGTAAAACTTTTATTGAAACTTAATCCCCAATGTATCAGTATTGAGAGGTGATTGTGTCCTGAAGGCTCTGTCCTCATGAATGGATTAATCCATTCACAGGTTATTCAATTAATGGGTCATCATAGAAGTGTTTTTTTGTCTTTTTTGTTCAGCAGGCCCTGGCTGGGTTAGAACCCACCTGCCCTGGTGCATGTGGCCAGCAGCCTAACCACTGAGCTACAGGTGCCCAGGCAAAACGTTCAGTATTATTTGAGGTAGTCCCTTTCTTTTTTTCTCTGTTTTTCTTTTTTCTTTCTTTCTTTTTTTTTTTTTTGAGACAGAGTCTCATTTGTCACCCTTGGTAGAGTGCTGTGGTGTCATAGCTCACAGCAACCTCAAAATCTTGGGTTCAAGTGACTCTCTTGCCTCAGCCTCTCCAAGTAGCTGGGACTACAGGCACCTGCCACAATGCCTGGCTATTTTTTTGTTTTAGCAGGCCTGGGCTGGGTTCAAACCCATCAGCCACAGTGCATGTGGCCGGTGCCCTAACCACCGAGCTATGAGCATCAAGCCAGAAGTGTGATTGTTGGCTTTATAAGAGGAGGAAGAGAGATCTGAGTGAGCATATTAGCATGCTCAGCTCCTTCACCACGTAATGCTCTTCACTGCCTAAGGACTGTACAGAGTGATAAGCAAGAAGACCCTCACCAGATGTGACCCCTCACAGCTGAGAATTCCCCTTTGGACTTCTCAGCTGCCATAACTGTAAGAAATAAATTCCTTTCCTTTATAAATTACTCAGTTTTAGGTATTCTGCTATAAGTAACAGAAAATACACTAAGACACCTGCTGTGAATTTTCATGGCCTCTTATTCCCCGTTGCTCTCCATTTTAATTTTTGAGACGAAAGAAATGAACAGTGTGGCTCTCTTTACATAGTACACATTTCTTGTTTGCCCAAAGATTAGAATGAAGCAGCTTAAATATCAGAACACAACTGAGAACTTAAGACCACACACTAAAGCTGCATTGTATTCAAAGAGAGTCACTTTGGTGCCCTCTAGGAACTCATTAACTCTTGTTTTTCTTTCTTTCTTTTTTTTTTTTATTAAATCATAGCTGTGTACATTAATGCGATCATAGGGCACCATACACTGGTTTTATAGACCGTTTGACACATTATCATCACACTGGTTAGCATAGCCTTCCTGGCATTTTCTTAGTTATTGTGTTAAGACATTTACAATCTACATTTACTAAGTTTCACATATACCCTTGTAAGATGCACCGCAGGTATAATCCCACCAATCACACTCCCTCCGCCCAGAACCCCCCTCCCTCCCTTCCTTTCCCACTTCCCCCTATTCTTAGGTTATAACTGGGTTATAGCTTTCATGTGAAAGCCATAAATTAGTTTTATAGTAGGGCTGAGTACACTGGATACTTTTTCTTCCATTCTTGAGATACTTTACTAAGAAGAATATGTTCCAGCTCCATCCATGTTAACATGAAAGAGGTAAAGTCTTCATCTTTCTTTAAGGCTGCATAATATTTCATGGTGTAAATATACCACAATTTATTAATCCATTAGTGGATCGATTGGCACTTGGGTTTTTTCCACGACTTAGCAATTATGAATTGGGCTGCAATAAACAAATATCTTTGTTATGATGTGATTTCTGGTCTTCTGGGTATATGCCTAGTAGAGGAATTATAGGATTGAATAGCAGATCTATTTTTAGATCTCTAAGTGTTCTCCATATCTCTTTCCAAAAGGAATGTATTAATTTGCATTCCCACCAGCAGTGTAGAAGTGTTCCCTTTTTACCACATCCACGCCAACATCTCTGGTCTTGGGATTTTGTGCTATGGGCTAATCATACTGGAGTTAGATGATATCTCAAAGTAGTTTTTATTTGCATTTCTCCGATGTTAAAGATGATGAGCATTTTTTCATATGTCTGTAGGCCATGCACCTGTCTTCTTCAGAGAAGTTTCTCTTCAAGTCCCTTGCCTAGCCTGCGATGGGATCACTTGTTCTTCTCTTGCTTATGCATTTGAGTTCTCTGTGAATTCTGGTTATTAAACCTTTGTCGGAGACATAACCTGCAAATATCTTCTCCCATTCTGATGGCTGATTTCTTGCTTTACTTACTGTGTTTGTGGCTGTGCAGAAGCTTTTAATTTGATCAGGTCCCAGTAGTGTATTTTTGAAGCTGCTTCAATTGCCCTGGGGGTCCTGCTCATAAAGTACTAGCCCGGACTGATTTTTTTTCAAGGGTTTTCCCTGCACTACCTTCTAGTATTTTTATAGTTTCATGTCTTAAGTTTAAGTCTTTAATCCAGTGAGAGTCTATCTTGGTTAATGGTGAAAGGTGTGGGTCCAGTTTCAGTCTTCTGTAGGTTGCCAGCCAGTTCACCCAGCACCTTTTGTTAAAAAGGGAATCTTTTCCCCACTGAATGTTTTTAATAGGCTTGTCAAAGATCAAATAATGGTAAGTAGCTGGATTCATCTCTTGGTTCTCTATTCTGTTCCAGACATGTACTTCTCTGTTTTCATGCCAGTACCATGCTGTTTTGATCACTATCGATTTATGTATAGTCTGAGGTCTGGTAGCATGATTCCTCCTGCTTTGTTTTATTTCTGAGTAATGTCTTGGCTATTTGAGGTTTTTTCTAATTCCATATAAAACGAAGTATTATTTTTTCAAGATCTTTAAAGTAGGACAGTAGAGCTTTAATAGGGATTGCATTAAAATTGTATATTGCTTTGGGTAGTATAGACATTTTAACAATGTTAATTCTTCCCAGCCATGAGCATGGTATGTTTTTCCATTTGTTAACATTTTCAGCTATTTCTTTTCTTAGAGTTTCATAGTTCTCTTTATAGAGATCTTTCACGTCCTTTGTTAGATAAACTCCCAAATATTTCATCTTCTTTGGCACTACTGTGAATGGAATGGAGTCCTTAACTGTTTTTTCTGCTTGACTATTATTGGTATATGTAAAGGCTACCAATTTATGAATGTTGATTTTGTAACCTGAGATGCCGCTGTATTCTTTGATCACTTCTAAGAGTTTTGTAGTAGAATCCTTGGTGTTTTCTAGATATACAATCTTATCATCTGTGAAGAGCGAAAGTTTGATCTCTTCTGACCCTAGATGGATACCCTTGATTGCCTTTTCTTCCCTAATTGCAGTGGCCAAAACTTCCATTACAATGTTAAAGAGCAGTGGAGACAATGGGCAGCCTTTCCTGGTTCCTGATCTGAGTGGAAATGATTTCAATTTAACTCCTTTCAATACGATATTGGCTGTGGGTTTGCTGTAGATGGCCTCTATCAGTTTAAAAAATGTTTCTTCTATACCCATTTTCTGAAGTGTTCTGATCATGAAGGGATGCTGTATAATATCAAAATCTTTTTCTGCATCAATTGAGAGAATCATAGGGTCTTTGTTTTTTAATTTGTTTATGTGCTGAATTATATTATACATTTACGGATATTGAACCAGCCTTGAGATCCTGGGATAAAACTGACTTGGTCATGATGTATAATTTGTTTGATGTGTTGCTGGATTCTGTTTGTTAGGATCTTGTTGAATATTGTTGCATCTATATTCATTAGTGATATTGGTGTATAATTTTCTTTTCTTGTTGAGTCTTTTCCTCGTTTGGGGATCAGGGTGATGTTTGCTTCATAGAGTGTGTTGGGTAGTCTTCCTGCTTTTTATACATTTTGGAACAGGTTGAGTAATATAGGTACTAATTCCTCTTTAAAGGTTTGGTAGAATTCTTAAGTGAAGCCATCTGGTCCTGGGCTTTCCTTTTTAGGGAGGTTTTGTATTGCTGATGCTATTTCAGAACTTGACATGGGCCTGTTCAACATTTCCACTTGATTCTGGCTAAGTCTTGGAAGGTGATGTGCTTCCACATGTTGGTAAATTTCCTTCAGATTTTCATATTTCTGAGAATAAAGTTTCTTGTAATATTCATTAAGGATTTTTTTAAATTTCTGAGGAGTCTATTGCTATTTCATCTTTGTCATTTCTGGTTGATGAGATTAGAGATTTTTCTCTTTTTTTCCTGGTTAGAGTACCCAAAGGTTTATCTATTTTATTGACCTTTTCAAAAAACCAACTTTTTGATTTATTGATCTGTTGTATAATTCTTTTGTTTTCCATTTCATTTAATTCTGCTCTAATTATGGTTATTTCTTTTCTTCTACTGGGTTTGGGGTTGGAATGTTCTTCCTTTTCCAGTTGCTTGAGATGTCCCATTAAGTTGTTAACTTCCTCTTTATCCATTCTCTTAAGGAAGGCTTACAGTGCTATAAATTTCCCTCTTAGGACTGCCTTTGTGGTATCCCAGAGGTTCTGATAATTCGTGTCTTCATTGTCATTTTGTTCCATAAATTTGGCAGTTTCCTTCTTAATCTCATCTCTGACCCAGCTATCATTCAGCATAAGGTTATTTAACTTCCATGTTTTTGTATGAGTATACATATTCCTGTTGTTACTGAGCTCAACTTTTATTCCATGTTGGTCCGAGAAGATGCAAGGAATAATTTCTATTCCTTTAAATTTACTTAGGTTAGACTTGTGACCTAAGATGTAATTGATTTTGGGGTATGTTCCGTGGGCTGATGAGAAGTATGTGTATTCAGTTTTGTTGGGATGATATGTTCTGTAGATGTCTGCTAAGTCCAAATGTTGGATGTTTAGGTTTAAATCTAAAATTTCTTTGCTCAGCTTCTTATTGGAGGATCAATCCAACACTTCCAAAGGAGTGGTGAAATCTCTATTCAACTATTAGAAATCTCTAAATCAACTATTATGGACCTGGAGGAAATCAAGTTGCTCATGTCTGTTAGAGTTTCTCTTATAATAAATTGAGGTGCATTCTGTTTGGGTGCATAAATATTAATAATTGAAATCTCATCATATTGAATATTACCCTTAACAAATATGAAGTGACCATTCTTATCCTTTCTTACTTTTGTTTGTTTAAAGCCTATGGTGTCTGCAAATAGAAGTGCAACACCTTCTTTTTTCTGATTACCATTTGCGTGAAATATGGATGACCATCCTTTCACCTCGAGTCTATATTTGTCTTTTAAGGTAAGATGTGACTCTTGTATGCAGGAAATATCTGGCCTGAGGTTTTGTATCCAGTCAGCTAACCTATGCCTCTTTAGAGGACACTTAAGCTGTTCACATTAATGGAGAATATTGATAAGTCTGGTGAAATTTTGGGTATCGAGTTTTTCCAAAGTCCAGTGGATATTTTTAATCCTTTCGCCACTGTGGATGTTGGAGTTTGATCAAAAGTTTCTGAGTGAGTTTACTTTTGTGTTAGAGGATTGGGCTGGCCCTTATGGAGGATAGGTCTGAGAATATCCTGAAGAGCTGGTTTGGTTATGGCAAATTTCTTCAACATATGAGTGCCATTAAAGTATTTAATTTCTCCATCATAAGTGAAACTCAGTTTAGCTGGATACAGGATCTGGGGTTGAATGTTATTTTGCTTTAGCAGATTAAAAGTCGATGACCACCCTGTTCTGGTTTGAAAAGTTTCAGCAGAGAGATTTGCAGTCATTCTAACATTCTTTCCTTTGTAGGTAATGGATTTCTTATGTCTGGATGCTTTCAGAATATTCTCCTTCATATTAACTTTAGTGAAGTTAATTATGATATGCCTGGGGGATGTCTTCTTGGGATTGAGTCATGCTGGGTTTTTGAAACTGTCTGCTATCTGAATTTCAGAATCTCTTGGCATGTTTGGAAAATTCTCTTTCATAATTTCATGGAGAAGGGCCTCTGTGCCTAGCGAGGCCACTTCATCACTTTCAGGGATTCCAATGAGGCGGATATTAGCCTTCTTCAAATTATCTCAGAGCTTTCTGAGAGAATGATCCATTTTTGCTCTCCATTTCTCTTCCTCTTTGAGAGTTTGGGAGCGTTCAAAGGCTTTGGCTTCAATATCAGAAATCCTTTCTTCTGTTTGGTCCACTCTGTTACTGAGAGATTCTACTGTATTTTTAAGATCTTTGAGGGCTGCAAAATCTTGCTTCAGTGCATAGAAATGTTTGGTGGTTTTTTCTTTAAATTCGTTAAATTCTTGAGACAACTTTTGAATTTCTCCTCAAATTTCTAATTCTGACTTTTGAATTGCTGCTTGAATTGATAATTCCAAATTTTCCTCCATTTTATTAATCTTGTTTGCAATCCAAATTCTGAATTAGATTTCTGACATCTCGGCCAGCTGTTTATAAATGGGATCTTCAGTTACATCTGCCATATCTTTCCTTGGGGAGGTTGATCTATTCTGGTTATTCATGTTACCAGAGTTTTTCCGCTGATTCCGCCCCATGATTGTTTTACACCATTTGATTTTTCACTGGAGCTTTGTCAAGGAACTGTACAGTGCTATGGCCTGAGAAACTGGGAACCTGTTTGGTGTGGTGGGGCTAAGTGATTCTGTCTTGTTTTCATCTGGTCTCTGTTCTATCCTACTGAAACAGTTACTGTGGGTTGAAGTCTCAGCTGTGGAGTAATACCAGCAATTAAGTCACCCCGCCCCCACCCCCCAAAGGAAACAATTGGAAAAGGAAAATCAAACCTTCCTACAATCACACACCCACTGTACCACCTGAATAGTCCTCAGGTGATTGGCTCAGTTCAAAAGGTCCAAATCAATTATCTCAGCCAGCACCTGTCTCAGGTGGGAGAGTTTTAATGGTCTCTGGCAACTGGATCGCAAGTGTCTGGTAACTACTCTGATATGGCTTGCTCCAGTGCTCTTTGGAGTCAGGAGGAGTCAGCCAGCAAAGAGATCAGTCTGGGAAGGTTGATGCCTCCTTCCCCACCTTGCACCTCTGTCACTCCCATTCACTGATCTGGGTCACATGGCTGTGACCCAGTTGCATGTAATGAACAGATACTCCAGGGGTTTGCACCTGCCTGAATCTCAAGGAAATCTATTTCTGCTCAGCCAGGCCGCTGCACTCTGCCTCCATCTAGCAGGGGGAGGTGAGGCCTGACAACCTCAGGCACTTGATGGAGGGTGGGGTGTGTTCACTCAGTTCCAGCCCCACCCCTGATTAATGTTACTGACAGAACAGAACAGAACAACTTTGCGGGAATTTGTTTCTGTCCCTGCTAAATTTCCCTGCAGAAGAGAAGCTGTTTTGAGTTCCCAGAGCCTGTGCCTCAGGCCCTGTCTTTGCTCCTGCAGGTTTGTATTCAGTTAGCTGTCAGTTCTAGCCTCCTGTCGTCCTTTGTCTATAGGCTGACCATCCCCTGAGGGATGTCAGGGGATGGTCAGTCCTGTCTTAGGCTCAGTAAAGCAGTCCTCTGGGTCAGTCCTGCCCTGGCAACTTCCCGGCTCTGTGTGTGCATTTCTAGTCCCCGCGCTCCACCCAGGCTGCTACAGCCTCAGGCAAACCCTTTATTCACAGAGCCTGCATTTCTGTCCCAGATTTGTTCTGTGGTGGTTGCCACCTGAGTAGATGCCCAGCCTCCTCTGGTTGCCCAGGGAGACAGGGGATGTGGCTTTAGAAGATCCCAGAGTGAGCCCTATTGTTGTTAAAAGACGACTGCTACTGTGTGCCTCAGGGCACTGCCACTCTGGTGTGGTTCCCTCTCAGCCAACCGTCCTCTCCTCACTCCCTTGCCCCATAGTCAGCACTGACCAGCTGCAGTTTAGGCCCTGTCCACACCCCTTGAGAAATCACCTAAGAATCTGGACTCCTGGAGGACAGGCCTCCAGACCTCAGAGTGAGATTGGAGGGGAGTTCTGGGAGCTCAGATTTGCAGGTAGAGAATATATACAGTTTTATACAGTTTTATGCCTGGCAGGAGAACGCCGTGGCACCCTAGTAGGGGAGGTAAGTCCAGTTTTCAGAGGGTCTCTCCTGTGGAGTGTAGTGGGAGGACCTTTGAACTCTGCTCGTTTGTTTGTGGGGCACTCCAAGCCGTTCTCATGGGGGAGGGGACTCCTGTTCACTTGGTGATGGATTTTGTTTGTTTGTATTCTTGGAGTCGCAGCTCGCTTCAGTGGGGTTGATATGCATTCTTCAACCTTCTCTCTTGGTGCAGTTCAAATCCACCAGGTTACTTGCTAAATTTCTGTCCTTTAACTCTCCTTCTGGATGGGAGCCTCTTTGGAAAGCTGGCTTCAGTCAGCCACTGCTTAAATATCATCTCTATGCTGACGGCTCACAAATGTTTATCTTTAAGCTGGACTGCTCATCTGCACTTCAGGGTCATATATCCAACAATCTCCCTATTACCTCAGTTTGAAGTCTTACATGAATGTCAATTTTAAGAAGTGTAAAAGTCTTGAACTTCTTCTCTTCCCCAAACTTCTCTTCTCCTCACAATCCCCGTCTTCCCAAACTTAGCAATGTTCCCACCTTTTACCCAGTTGCTCAGGCCCCAAATTAGGGAGGGATCATTCTTAACACCTCCTCTTCCTAACCACCTTGCCAACATTTAATCTGTTTCTAAATAAATTTTACCTCCCAAATGCATCTGTGACTCTCCACCTGTACTGATCTGAGCTTGATACAGGCTACCACTATCTGAATGAATTATTTCTCCTCCAAGCCACAGTGGCCAGAGTGCTCTTTAAAAATTATATCATATCAATACCCATACTTAAAATCCTCCAGTGTGCTCACAGTCATGTTCAAATCCCTTTCCAGGAGCTGAACTGTAAGGTTCTGAGTGAAGCGGCCCACCCTTCTTTACTAACTCATCTAGGGCCTGTGTGCTTCCACCCTCTTTGGAGACAGACCTTGCTCCAGGTTCCTGAACACACCAAATTGTCCCCATTGCAGGGCCAACCCATCCCACGTATGAAACTTCTCACCCAGGTAAATTCTCCTTCAGATCTGAGTTAAAAATTTTCTTTTCCAAAAGGTCTGACCTGACCATCTAAGCCAGGTTAGCATATTTTTTTCTATAAGGAGCTTTATAATAAATATTTTAGGCTGTGTGGGCCATAAAGTCTCTGTCACAAGTATTCCACTTCAACTCTGCCTTTGTAACAAAAGCAGCCATATGTACATGAATAAGCATGGCTGTGTGCCAATAAAACTTTATTTACAAAAATAGGCAGAGGGCCAGTTTGACATTCAGTTGTTATTTGGTCTCCCCAATCTAAGCCAAAGTATGAGTTCCCCATTATTCCCGACCAGAGCTTCTCCCAAGTTATAAATGTGAGCACACTCTTTCTCTTATACTTGTCTGTTAGATCCACAAAGGCAGAAAGGCGCTTGGACTCTTAAGTATTTGCCAGAATATATAGAGCCTGGTACAGTGCTTGCCACACAGCGAGGCCTCAGTATAAACATTTGTTGGCTAAAGGAAGAAAGAGAGAGAGAAAGGAAGAAAGGGAGGATTTCTTCTTCAACCCCAGGCAATTTTTGTCAAATGGCTGCAACGTGAATGGCTCATAGTTTTAATTCTTTCTCTTTGCCAGGAGAGTTCCGAATGAATCACTTATCCCACATCCCACCTTGGCATTGCTTTGCACGTGCCTTCATTCCTCAGTGATATGACGTAACTCTCCCCTATATATTGAGTGCTATGTCACGGAAACAGGTCCCTCTGAGCCTCCAGTCCTGCAGGCTCAGGGCTCTTCCCAGATCTGTTCCCAGAGGGCTTCTTTCTGACATTTTATTTGGGAGGCCAGGGGGCAGATTCAAGTTTTGTGAAGTGGAATTGAGAGGCACGAAGCAATTAGCAAGGAAGGCCCACTGAAGTGCCTCTCATCCTGTGGGAGCCCTGCCCTCTCCTTCCTGCCTCATTACTGTAAAACAGCCCTCGATGTCATTCTTCACTATTTCTCCACTTTGGCAAATGAAGAGTAAGTGGGTACCCCAAAAGTTTGGCACCACATTCCTTGGAAAGGTACGCCTTCCCAAGGATGAGCGCTCCACTCGGCTTCTCCCGCCCACCTTGCGCCCTCCTCCCGGCTGACTGCAGTGCCACGGAAGCAGCGGAGAGCTGGAAGGCCATTAAAGATCATCAACTAAAGAGCTCTTCACCAGGCAGGATTATGTTTAACAGCAAGACTGTTCCTGCCAGCTCCCGTTAAGTTTCATCAAAACTGCATCTAATTAAAATCTTCAATTTAATTATGCTCTTCTGCATTACAAATTTTGATCAAATTGCTTTAATTTGGTACTAGGAGAGATGTTTGTTCCAGGCGTATGGGAGGTGAACCACCCTAAGCTAGCCTCTGTGTCCTGAAGTTGCTCTCGGGACTGTCTTGTACAACCTACAACCTGGATTGTCCCTACCCACTGCAACCTGAGGTTTGGTGAATCCCCAGAGGCTCAGGAAATTGGCAGCCCGTTGCTCTGCCCACATCTGCAAGCTGGTCCTGAAGCAACACTGAAGCTGACAGCTGTCTCCCCACCTCCTCCCCCTTCTCAGCCTCCCTTTCCTCCTCTGCTTTCGAAAAGCCCCTTCACCACCCCCCCATCTCAGGAAAAGTTGCACCCAATCTGTCAGTGAAATATGTTGTGGGATTGAAGTTCAGACAATCTGTTTCCAATCAGGAGAGAAATCTCGGCCTGTACGTGGCCCAGAGGAGAGATTTGCCAAGTCTTTGGTTCACAGAGCCCCCAAAACAAAGGGCTCCCTGATCACCCAACCTGAGGCATTCTCCCAGCCTTCCCATCACAGTCATAGGCCCTGCCACACCCTGGCTCCCAGCACTTCTTTGCCCTTTCCTCAGTCCTTCACTCCATCCTCTCTGGCCCCAAACCTGCGTCCAGACAATCTTACCACCTTATACCAGACCTTTCCTGATGGCCTCAGCATCATCAAAACCTCATGATCTGGTTTCCAATCACTCCTGGGCTTCCCAGGTCATCAGCTGATGCAATTCCTGCTCCTTACTGAATAACACTTCTCAGGCTGAAGTGTGAGCACCTTTCCGTACAAATGTGCTCAGAATAATTTATCCTATGAAGCCGCAGGCTAAATGCCACCTGTCTCACTGTGGAGTAGGTTGTACCCAAAAGTAATTTAAAATCTTATTTGTATATCGTGGATTAGAATGGAAAATTCATATGATGTTTTAAAACAGAGTGGGAGACTTCAACGGGAAGTGGCTGCAGGCTCTACCCCTAGACCCTTTGGGTCTTGGTCAATTTTCTGCCCCTTGGGCAAAGAAATCTAAATAGCTTTGGAGACATATTGCTGACACTGATAAAATGTTTGCCCCTTCACCAGGATTTCTTTTATAGAAGCTGTGGCCATTCCTCTGAGAAAGGAACCTGAACTTACTTTTGCTGTTCTCACTCTTCCCTAACTGCCATTTGCTTGATTGGACATTTTCACTTCTTTGACCTGCCATGGATGGCCTTGACATTAACTTGTTCCCAACCTCAAGCCTAGCATTTCCCACCAGCACCCTCAGAGGAGCCCCCTTGTCATTTCCAGCTCATCCTAACAATGCTCCCATTTCCCCAGGTTCTGAGTTTAGAAACATAGGAGATATACTCAATGTCAGTCTTGAGCAAATAAATAAATAGTTGCTTTTTATGTTGTTATTTCAGACAATCATATGACAAGTTATGCAATCATATACTTGTTCTTTAATTGGTAAATGAACTGAATTTTTGCCTTTATTCTTATAGCAAATTAGCTTTTGCATATTGATTCTATTTGACCATCTTCTCCAAAATGGCTGAAGGTTCGATATTTCACCCCAACTTAACAATCCTCTATTCCCCAAGCAGGGCCATTGCCAAGTCCTTCCAGTACATAATAAGGGCTCAGAAAATATTGTCTATTAATAGAATGAATGATAAATAGAAATATAGCATGATATGGTGAACAGTGTGGGTTGTGATTTACCACCACATGAGTAAAATCAGAAGGTTTCAGATGGTCAGGAGAGAGAAGACCCCTCTGTTTTGTGAGACACACTGTCCAGGAAGATTTACAGGGGAGCCCAGGAGACTTGGAGGCTTGCTTGTGAAACAGACAAACTGGATTTCCCAGAGCTCATGGTTTGTGCTTCTTTGACCAGATGACACTGACTTGAGAGAAAAATCCAGTGGAAGCAGGCAAGGCAAATGCCAGGGCAATAGCTGGTGTGGCATGAAGCCAGAAGGGCCCGAATCAACAGCAGGAAAAGGCATCACGGAGTATGCTCTTGAGTATTTATGTGGTGAGTTAATTATAGTAATATCATAGTGGCAGAACATTTATTGTGAGCTCACTCTGGGCTGAGCAGCATGCTGAGCGCTGTGCATGCATTACCTGTTTAATCTTTGCAACAAGCTTGGGAAAGGACCTTTTATATTCCAGTTTTATAGGTGAGGAACTAAGAATGAAAAAGTGAAATCATTTCAGCCAAGTTGCCTAACTAGTGAATGGTAGAGTTAGGGTCTGACTCCAAAATCTGAGTGTTTGATCACTACATTTTTCTTCCTCTTAAAAAATCTACTTTATTATTGAAATTTTTCCTCTTTTATTTATTTTTTTTCCTCTGAGAATGTTCCCGCCTCACACTCAGTATACTTTTTAAAGGTAAAGGCAAGCAAAGAGGCACCTCACTGGAGGTGTTACTTTTATATCAGGAGCAGAGTAGACTGACAGTCCTTTGTTCATCCTAGCTTGATGCCTGGGTTATTGTTGTTTAGAGTTGGTTACTATTGGTTAGAGTTGTTTCAGGCTTAGGGCACAGAAAAAAAAAAAAAAGTAAAGGTAAAGTCAAGATCTCAGGGTTCTTTGAATTCTCCTCAGTGCCTCATTCAATGCTTTCTGTGTAGTAAACACTTAATAAATCTTTTGGATTTATTGATAGAAATACTTTAAGGTGGATCAAAGTTGAGAAAGTCTGGCATTTGTAGCAGGCAGGGAAAAGCTTTCTGGAAAGGACACCAGGCGGTACTTCTCTGGTGCAGCCAGTGAACTGACAACAGTCTGTATGCCACAGTCTCTTCTCACCCACACCTCTATGCTGGTTCTGTTGCCTGGAACCCTTTTGTCCTGTCTTCCCTCTTCTCCCAGATTTTTGCCTCCTATGCTGTAGGCTTCAGCATAGATGCTTTCTCCTCCAGGAAGCCCTTCCTGATTGACTTCAAATTTGGGCTGAAGATTTCCCATAGGGTCTTATACTTTTCCCATCACAGCACTTACCTGGTGGACTGCAATTGCCTGTTGATTCTTTTATTATTATTATTATTAAATCATAGCTGTGTACATTAATGTAATCATGGGGTACAATGTGCTGGTTTTATATACAATTTGAAATATTTTCATCGAACTGGTTAACATAGCCTTCACTGCATTTTCTTAGTTATTGTGTTATGACATTTATATTCTACACTTAGTAAATTTAACATGTACCCTTATAAAATGCACCCTACGTGTGGTCCCACCAATTACCCTCCCTCTACCCATCCTCCCCACCCTTTCCCCCTCTTCTTGGGCTGAATACATTGGATACTTTTTCTTCCATTCTTGAGATGCTTTGCTAAGAAGAATATGTTCCAGCTTCATCCATGTAAACATTGTCTGTTGATTCTTTCATCTTCCCTGAGCATATTCAGAGGCTCATTTCTCAATAAGAAATTGCCTCTGGATTGCCCTCAAGAAAATATATACAAGATATATAATTTTGAATATATGTTGTAATGAGAGCCCTCCAACCACCCCCAAATCAATGTCAAGATTCTCAAAATCTTTAAGAAGCAATGAAGAGACAGTGAACATAAATCCCCCTACCTCATGGTTTTGCCTAAACCAGATTGGTATTATCTCAGGATATAGTAAGGAGGAAGAATGACGGAGAGAAATGGGAAGAGGTGAATGGGGTCAATTATCTCACCTAACAATAAACCTCAGTTATTGAGACTTTGTGACCGTGGGCAAGCTCCATATCCTCTTAATCTTTGGGTAAGGAAGTAGCTAACCTCCCTCATGAGTTTGTTATGAAGATTCTTGGAGATGTAAAACAGTGCTTGGCATTTAGGCCATGCCCAGCAAATGTCAGATTCAGTTATTTTATTAGCATCATCTAGTGTTGATCTGCGAGATTTTCCATTTCTTTCTTTTTTTTTTTTTTTGGAGACAGAATTTCACCACATTGCCCTGGGTAGAGTGCCGTGGTGTCACATCTCATAGCAACCTCAAACTCTTGAGCTTAAGCAATTCTCTTGCCACAGCCTCCCAAGTAGCTGAGACTACAGGTGCCTGCCACAATACCCGGCTATTTTTTAAATTTTCTTTTTGTAGTTGTCATTATTATTTGGCAGGCCTGGGCCAGGTTTGAACCTGCCAGCCCTAGTGCGTGTGGCCAGCACCCTAGATGCTGAGCTACAGGTGCCACACCAGATTTTCCTTTTTTTCTTGTATAGAATAATTCTGACAGAGCACATTAGCACATTCATGTCATTGGTAGGTTATTATGAAATTAATATATGCAAATAACATTGCAAGCAATATATTCAATTAATTAAATGTACTAAGGCACCCAAGGCTTGGAAGCAAAGTTAGCTCTGGAATTGGCGTGTCTCAGCCTAGTCCAATGGTTCTCAACCTTCCTTATGCGGCGACCCTTTGATACAGTTCCTCATGTTGTGGAGACCCCCAACCATAAAATTATTTTCGTTGCTACTTCATAACTGTAATTTTGCTACTGTTATGAATCATAATGTAAATATCTGATATGCAGGATGTATTTTTATTGTTACAAAGGGGTTGTGACCCACAGATTGAGAACCACTGGCCTAGTCTAAATGACCACGAGTGTGGCAGGAAGCATCCAGGCTTCACAGACCCAGAGGACCCATCAAAAGCCTCAGATCTCTGGCTCAGCAACATTTCTCACCCTTCAGCCTCTTTTCAATTCAGTCCACATGGTTAAACATTAAAACAAGTTATAAAGAGCCATAAAATATAGATACCAATGAAATATTTTCAAGCTTTCCTCTGCCATTAAAGCTTTTGATGACAAGAGGATTGTGGGTAAGTTTCCCTTTAACTTCTTCTTTTTTTTTTGGTTTTTGGCCGGGGCTGGGTTTGAACCCGCCACCTCTGGCATATGGGACCGGCGCCCTACTCCTTGAGCCACAGGCACCGCCCCATGTTTCCCTTTAACTTCTTAAGCCACAAGCAGCAATATGAACAACAAACAGTGCAGACTGTACATTCAAGAACAAAGAACAAAGTTTGGTATTGTGATCAAATAGATTCACAGCAAAGCAAATCTAACATATTTAATAATAAATCTTATTACTGTGCTGCATGATAATTAGACAAAATGAGAAGTGTACATAATTATTTATTCATTTACTTTCATATTATTAAACCAAACTTTTATGGATTTTCTCTTTTTGTGTTATGAGTTGTTTTGCATCTATAAAAAGCCTCTATGTCAATTGTTTTCTCCAATGCTATTTAAGATTAGAATGGAGTTCTCATTGTACAAAGGCATAATCAGACACAGCATACTCCCACATGTTAGAAGATAGAGATCTGGGATCAGAGTCTCCCGGAGTTAGTTTCCCACATCTAGTGATGCTCCTGTTTTTAGCTTTAGCTTCTGTGGCCACTGGTTTCCCAGCTGGTGATGTCAAAATTTTGTCCTGCACTACTAATTCTCTCCTAAGGTAAGGAGATCTGGATAAGAAGATCCATGTAGTATAGTCCTTTTTCCACAGAAGGATCATTAACCTCACTTGGTGACGTTGGCTAGTATAACAAATAGATTGTACGTTATATAATGGCTCAAACATAATAGAAGTGTATTTTGCCCACCTGTAACCCAAGGTGGATGTTCCTGGTTGGCGTGGGACTGTCTTCCATCCAGTGATCTGATATCTCAGGACCCCTTCCTATGGCTCCACTGTTCCCAAGAGGCTCATCTGCACTGTTTACACTGAGCTGACAAAAGCGAGCATGGCTGAAGTCTCCCTGCTTTTAAAAAACCTTGGCCTGCAAATTTCACCCAATGCTGCCATTAGAACTCAACCACATAGTCACACACCCAATATCAACAGAGGCTCAAACACATGGTCAGGGTGCAAGTTCAGGAAGAAGAAGCAATGGGCTTGGGCAAACAGCTGGTAATCTCTGCCCTTTTCTGAAATCAGTATGGAAGCAAGGGAGTTGGCGGACCAGATGTAGGACAGAGATGGGGCAGGGATGAATGAGATGAGATGTCAGGGGGAAAACCCCCCCAAAGTTATAAAGGTTCATTATTGGGACAATTGGGGAAATATGAATATGGTCTACAAAATAGTGTTATATTAATGCTGAATTTCCCAAGGGTGATGATTTTGTTCTGGTGATGGGAAAGAACAACCTTATTCTTAGATGATACCTGCAGAAATATTCAGGGTCAATGTGCCACGATGGCTTCAGCTTTCTCACAGCTCCCCATATGAATACACATAGGGGGTTGGTAGGGCAGAGAGAAAGAAAGTGATTGTGCTTAAAATATGAACAATCTGTGAATTGCAGTGAAGTATATCCCAGGACCAAAGACCCCTAGGTGTGACATAGTATGGTGTGTGTTGGAACCACCCCTTGGTGTGACATAGCATGATGTGTATGGGAACCAGGAAGCAGGCCTGGGCTGCTAGAGCCCCCAGTAATGAGAGCAGGGTGAACCCAGAGACTGCTGAAGATCACGAGGAGGCTTGACTTCATTCTGCAGGCCAGTGAAAGGCAGGGCAGGGTCTGCTGTATAATTTATGTAGAAGGTGCAGAGGATAGATTTGAGGGGAATAATCTAGATGAAAGGTAAGTGCATTAGTCTGTTGAGTGCAACTTAGAATACCTGATGGAAGGAACATGGCATGTTGGACTGATAAAAGGCCAGTGTAGCTGGGAGCCAGTGAGTGAGGAGGAGCATGCAGAATGAGATTGGAAAGATAACTAGGGGCCGTCTTTTGTAGGCTTTGCAAGCCATGTTAGGGGAATTGGCCTTCATCCTACATGATACTGGGTAATTTATAAAGAAAACAAATTTATTTTCCAAACTTCTGAGAAGTCCAAAGTTGAAAGGCCACATCTAGTGAAGTCCTCTTTGCCAGTGGGGACCCTACAGAGTCCCAAGATGGTGCAGGTGGTGACGCTAACATACTAGTTCAGATCTCTCTTTGCTCACAAAGCCTTCAATCCCACTCCTATGACAACCCTCTAATCCATTAACCCATTCATGGGGGCAGAACTCTCATGATTCAATCACCTCTTGAAATCCCCACTTCTCATAACTGCCACATTGGGGATTAAGTGTCAACATGAGTTTTAGAGGGGACATTCATACCAAAGCAGTATTTGTACTCAATTATAGGTACTTCTAGGAACCAGCCCTGTGGGAGAGGCTCTATAGCCTCTGGAATATGTGTAAGAGCAAGTTTAGGTTTTGTTCCAGCCTTCTTGGAGTCTAGGATCTAGTGAGTGAGGAGAAATGTATGTATGTATATGTATATACAGGGATATATATGTATGTGAATATATATGTATGTGTGTGTGTGTTTATATGTATATTATGTATAGTAATAATTATAAGGACAAGTGTGAAATTACAGCTGTGATGAGTTGGGAAGGACACATTCATGGTGCCCTGGGAGCCCAGGATAGTTGGATTTGGGTTTTGGTCAGGGAAGGCAGCATCCCAAAGAAAGTGGTGTTAGAGCTGTGATTTACAGGATGAATAGGAGTTATTTAGGGAAAGTCATACGAGCCAAATAGTGAAACATGATTCAAGGCTCTGAACATGGAAAGAACATGCCATGTTGGACTGATAAGAGAGGCCAGTGCAGCTGGGAGCCAGTGAGTAAAAAGGAGCATGCAGGATGAGATTGGAAAGATGGGCCAGCCCTTGTAGGCTTTGCAAGCCATGTTCAGGGATTTGGCCTTCATCCTCCATGCACTGGGATGCCATAGATAGCTTACAAGTAGTGTATGGGGGTGGTGCGGGGCATAATCCCTGTGGCTACATAGTGCAGAACGAAGTATAGGACAAGTTTCAGTAGCCCATTTAGGAGACTGCTGCTCAGAGAGAAGTGGTAAGAAATAGAGAAAGGAGATGGAGCCAAGAAATACTTCGATTGCCAAATAAGTAGAATTTGGTGTTAGATTTAAGATACCAAGGTCATAAGGTTGGAGATGACAAGAAAACTGGCCAGATAATGGGGTAATCAAGAGAGAGAGAATACCAAAGAAGAAACATCTTCAAGGAGCATGGCAAGTTAAGATTGGGACAGGTTGAGTTTGGGGTGCCAGATGGAGTTGTCTAGCAGGGGGTTAGATAAATGAGTCTGAAACTTAGGAGGCAGGCTGAACTTAAAATAGACTTGTGAGCACTCAACATTTAGATTCAGATCTGAGGCAATGTCAATGCTTACGTATACTGTCATTTAAGTAGAGAATAGAGAAAGTACAGCCCACTCGAGACACAGGGAAGAAAATGTCAGAGAGAGATGACGACAACCAGGAGATTAGTGGGTGATGAGAAACAAAAGGTTTTGACTTTTTTTTAATTCTACATTTAAGCAAAATCATGCAGTATTTGTCTCTCTGTGGCCAGTTTATTTCACTTAGTATAAGGTCTCCTAGGTCCATCCATGTTGTTGCAAATGCCAGAATTTTCTGCCTTTTAAAAGCTGAATAGTCTTTAAATAGTCTTCTATTGTGAATATACCACATCTTTTAAATCCATTCATCTGTTGATAGGTGCTTCAGTTATTTCCATGTCTTGGCTACTATGAATAATGCTGCAATGAATGCGAGAGTGAAGACCTCTCTTTGACATAGTGACTTTATTTCCTTGGATATATACCTGGAAGTGGAATGGCTAGATTATATGATAGTTCTATTTTTAGTTTTATGAGGACCCTCCATACTGCTTTCCAAAATTACTGCATTAATTTCCAATAACCCCCATAATGTATAAGTGTTCCCATTTCACTAAACCACCACAACACTTCTTATTTTTCATCTTTTTTTATAATTTCCAATCTATAGCTTATTGGTACTAAGCATATTTTTATATTTCTGCTTGGCCATTTATGTCTTCTTTAATATACATTTAAAGAAATGCTTATACAGTTATCCTATGTATAGAATAGTTGTTACCAGCCGCTGCATTGGGGTGAGACGTGTGGATGAGGAAAGGGAAGATGTTGGTCAAAAAGCACAAAATTTCAGTTAGACAAGACGAATAGATTCTGGTGATCTATTATACAGCATGGTAACTAGTTAATAAGAAATGATTTATGTATTTCAAAATTTCTAAAAGAATAAGTTTTAAATGCTCTTTCTACAAAGAAACCATTAATATATGTTTTTGTGGTAATGGGCATATTAATTAGCCTGATTTGATCATTCCACAATGGACACACAGATCAAAAGACCATGTTGTGCCTCATAAATATATAATTATTATTTGTCAACAAAAAAAAAACTTAAAAATTTTCAAAAAAACAAATTTTTCTAAATTGGAATGTCTTTCTAAAAATAAAAGCCAAGGAGGAAGCAAGATAAAGGAATTATCAAATTCTCACAGGGCCACTTAAAGATAGGAACTGAAGAAAGCCCACAGGCTGTGGTAGTTAACCACTGGGGGTTAACTGAGCAGTGGGGCTATAGCCAGAAACCAACAACATGAGCTTATGGGAAAGGGAAACAGTGGATGTGAATCACTCTTATGGGGAGTTTGGATGACAGAAGTCAGAGAGAGATTCGTGGGGATTTTCATCTTGACTGGAAGCACTTCACCCCACGACTTATCCACCACACTTGTCTTGAATGCATTTTATATACAATTCACTAAATAGACACATAAGAAATCAAGGCATTGTCCTACTCTCAAGAAGCATGTGCTCTGAAATGATTTTAAAACTCTATTCCGTGGAACCTGGGGTTCTGGAAATACCATTGATGGCAGCAGAGTGGGGACCAATAGGAGGCTGAGCTCCGTGTCTCCAGCCCCTCCCTATATCACCTTTGTGCTTATCTTTTTCATGGGCTTCCACATTTAAATTTTTCTTCACGAAAATGCATTGCTAAGGAAAGAAGTTTGCAAGAGTGCTCTACAGAATACAGCATTCTAGACCAGGGGCTGGCAAACTTTTTGTCTGTATAGAGCTAGATAGTAACTATTTTTGACTTCACAGGCCATATGGTCTCTGTCGCAACTGCTCTGTCATTGTAAGGTGAAAATCAATGTAGAGAATATTAATGAGTGTGGCTCTGTTCCAATAAACCTTTATTTACAAATACAAGAGGTAGACAATAGCTTTGCTGACCACTATTTTAGATGTTGATGAGGTGTGGTGGGGACTTTTTTCAGCCTGTTATTCCTGAAAGTATTTCTGTAAGACACAGTGTATCATGAAAGAGTAACTGTGTTCTGGCCCAACTCAGCTTTGCTTAGTTCCCGGTATTCTGTCACTTTTAGCTGCCTGATTTTAATGTCTGCCTAACTAGAAGTCTGGCCAATCCCATCCCACTTTGGAATCTCCTGAAATTAGTCTTTTCCTCAACCCTACCCCATACTTATCTTTGTAACCTATTGTCCATTTTACTTTCCTCTCAATTAAAAAAAAAGTTAAAAAAAATTATTCCTCAAACCAAGCAAAAACAATCTTTAAACATGCTGGCTGGAGATACACTCTCCATACCAAAACACAATATTCATGGAATGAGTTTTCATTAATGGTACTTTGGGGAGACATTGGCCTTGACAATTCTGATGTTATGAGCCCAGTGTCACACCAGACATCAGGAAACAGATAAAACAGATCTCTATGGGCCAGGCCCTGCCCAGGAGGGAGGCTGCCAACCCCCTGGAAAATGGATTGGAGGCATCAGGGAATCTATGATGGCTATCTCAAATCAGATTCCAGCTTGGGGCTGGGGTCCTTGTACCACAATATCTTTCTCACTGACTCAGTACAGATGATTGATACTCCTCTGTTGGAATTTCTTTAGAAATGCCTTAGTAAATGATAACATTATTAAGTGTTTTCTCAAGCTACTGGCAAAAATTAAGGGGGAAAAAGGGATAAAATGAAAAAAAAAATCTGCTGAAAAACAAAGTTGTCTTGAGAGTGTCAGAATTTGCACCTGACACCTTCCAATGAAAGGGAAAGGCAGACTAAGCCCCAGCAGGAAGGGAACAAGTTTTGCTATATAGTGGTGAGCCCAGGGCGGAGGCTTCAGGAGTGAGAAGCTGGACCAGCCAGAGGGGAGGTAGAAAGAGCAAACAGGGTAAAGGAGAAGCGGATGGGGAGGAGGGCAGCAGGCACAAAGGCACCTTTTCAGGCCCCAAGGAAGTAGGAAAGGGAACTTCAAGGTCACACTCAACTGTTAGGGCCTGGCCTCAGTCCCACCATGCCCAGTGACTCCTCCATGTCTAATATGCTAAGAATGATCCCTGGAAGCATTACAATGGCAGATTCCCACCCACAGCTGAGAGATTCTCACTCAGGAAGGAGCCCACAGCACACATGCAGCTGGTGGTTCTGAAAACCACTGCCTTCCTATCCACAATGGCTGCTCTCAGGGAACCAGCTCTTGCTGGTTCATTGAAGGAAGGTATTTGGGTCTGGGGACTCAGCATGTGAATGCCATCAATGGCCTGAAGGAAAAAAGTGCTGCCTCTCTATAAAAATATTGTGACTTCTAACATGTAATGTTTTACAAAGTTATTTCTCATTTGATCCTTGTAACCCAATGAAGTAAGCAAGGCATGAATTATAGTTCCCCAATCCACAGACAAGGCACTGAATCTCCTAGCAATATCTGCCCAAGGTCACATGGCTAATAAATGACCTTTCTTTCCATCCTCTCCTTCTCACCCCATTTCCCAGAACTCTCATGTTCAGGAGACAGAGGCCATAGAGTTAGCAAGGAGCTGACTCTGGGTTTAATTTGTACTATGATTTTTGTGCTTATTTATACCACATTTTAATGCAGTATCATCAAGGTTCTTTTTCAAAATACAGATTCCCTAGCTTCAGCCCAAATGTGGTAAGTCAGAACCCCTGAGGATGGGGTCCTGGAAGATGCAGTTTTTAAAGAGCTTCCCCAGTAATTCTGATGTTCAAAGGTTTGGGAATCAAAGTAATTAATCAAAGCAAACAGGGACTGCCTAGTTCAAAGTCAATTCTCAACTATTCCTGGACCTGTTACCCAGGGAGTGAATTATTTGGTGTTTATATTCTGCCCTCTCTCCTGCCCCTATCCTGAATTCTACATCTTCCCATTTTAGGGATTCATTAGGGAAGAGAGAGAAACACAATTTAAATTTAGTCTTTCAATCTGGGAGTGCCTCTGATGGTTTCTATAAAAGAAGAATGAAATTCTCCCCACTCCCACTGCCAAATCATGGCCAGTCACAAACCTTCGAGGGTAAGAGAATGATTTTGCAATCCAATTTGAAAAAAAAAAAAAATCCCGACTCTCAGGCACTGAAGTAGATGTTCCAAACACACACCTGGCACAATTGCTCATTCTGCAAGGGGTCTGCATGGAAAAGATCAACCCGCTCTCAAAATATAGAGCCTAGAGATACGAAGGGATCAGCAACAGCCTCACGTATTTGTACACAATGCAGTATAGCTTCTGGTATTTTTATTACCAATCAGAAGAGGCTTGTCACCGTCAGCCATCTGCTTGAGTCACTGCCTGGCTGCAATGGCCGAGGCTTTAGAGAAGGAACACTGAAATCAAAGCTCCAGCCCCTGGAAGAGTCACAGGGCAGCCAGCCGGCTATGATCTACGAATGACATCCTGCAGCATCCTGAAGGACCCAGTCATATTCTACGTCAAGAAAATTTGCCTACACACTTGGATCTTTAAAGAGAACAGTGACTGTGACATCAGGTGGAAGCTATTATATTTGTTCCCGTGAAGATGTTCAATATTTCAAAGTGGCCTCTGCAGTCCCATTAAATTTACAGATTTTTCTTTCCCCCTGCTGGTGGCTACATTCTAATACAGACTTCTGAAAAAAAGAAAAAAAATTAGAGTGTGCTAGCATGGGCTTTTTCTCAAGAGAGTCAAAGAAATCCTGACTCTGATTATTGGCCTTTCATAAAAGGAGTCATCTTATTTTTTTTCCTATTCTTTTTTTTCCAAATCAATGTGCAAAAATCCTTTCATGTAGATAGAAAAATTTTCTGAATCTGAGATTATTGTTTGAATACTAAGTTAATAACATGCTTTAAACTCTTTATTCCATATCTAAGCCTGACAGTAGAGGTTTAGGAAGCAGAAAGCAAAGAGTCAGAGGCTTGCTAGGGGACACACTGCATCAGTGATGATCTACAGCCCAGAATAAAGGCTATAAGAAATCGGGATTTAAAAAAAAAAAAAAAACCACAAAACTATAATTCAACCAGGATCAAGGAGAGAGGTGTTTGGGAGAGAGGGAGATTACCAAAGAAAATGGATTAGGGAAAAATTATTTTGAGATCTGGAAACAATGACGAGTAGGCCTTGAAAGGGAAAAACAAAAGGTAGGTGATAGGATTCTAAAAGGTAAAGAAAAGAACAAATGGCTGGTGTTGATGAGAGCATTGTTAAGCTCTTGTAATACATAGTCTGTCATGGAGAAGAACAGAGATGATCTCAGAGGGTGTTAATCCTTTGTGTAAATGTTACTTGGCATTTGTACTGGGTAAATCAAGGACAAAATAGGTGGGGGAATGTAATTGCTATTTCTCTAGAAAACTCTCCCAGATTTGTGGGAGGAGGTCAAGGAACAAGCATAGGGTAGTTCCACTTTGGGGAAATGGCCAGTCCTGCATTAGAAAACACACCATCAACAGAATGTTCTCAAGGCGAACTGGGAGCCAGGCACAGAGCTCAAACTTGAAGGCAGCTGGGCTTAGACCAGCATCTGTTACGGCTGTTCCCTGTGCTTCTCCAGGCTGTCAGAGCTAGAAGCTGACAGGGATGATGCTTCGCATTTGTGTGGCCACGTCCCTGGAACAGTGTACAGCCAGGTTTCTGTTTGCTTTCCTTTGGGGAAAAAACAACAATCCAAAATCTATTCCAAGCCAACAGCCAGATTGAATCTTTTATTATTATTATTTCTTTGTGGTAATCACCAAGAAGCAAAAGAATAGGAGTGCAAAATATCAATTGTGCAATTTCAACTGTTTTCAAAGGAAGATAAAATTAATTTCAGGTCCAATAAAGTCATGTGCCCCATCAGCAAATAATTGTTTATTTAATTGTTTAATTTAAACAAATTAATTGTTTCTATGAGCCTCTTTTGATGTATTGAAACTGAAGTAGATGGTAATGCCTTTCCCTCACAGAGGAGGACTCACACCTCTGCAACATTATATAATTTAGAATCTAAAATAAGCCCCTCAGGCATTAGTCACCCTTTCTGTGTAATCATCTAGAAATGGGGATTGCCTTTCCAGCCACCATTTGTAGAATACTGACCTGGAGTGATAGAAGTGTCTTTTAGGTCCACTTCACAGATTCTTTGACACATTTCTCCTGCAAACTTTCATGTTTTGGGAGAAAGAAAAACCTTGTCTTAAAGTTAAGAAAATTGGGCTTTGTTTCCCAATTTTTGTTTTGATTAAGGCTCTTTGGTTTTGTGTAAATAGAAACTCAGACTCACTCGGATAAAATAGTGGGAGTTTATCACAGGTGTATAGAAAGGGAACCCCAGGCAAGGACAGGCAGAGGGAGACATGTGCAGTCAGTGGAGCCAGCAAGTGGGAAGCCATTGGAAACTAAGGTTAGTAGCTGTAGCATGCTACGTTTTCTTGTGTCTGAACCTATTTGCAATAGATTCATCTTCCTTTGCCCAGATTTGTTCACCCACCACACCAAAGATGGCTGTTTTATAACCCTCAAATTTAGTCACCAGAGACTAACAAATACCTCTTAGTATCAATTCTAAGTTCCTCTCTGTACAGAAGATACAATGGACCTAGCTGAGGATCAATGTCCATCTATGTCCCAATGACTACAACAAAGAAATAGTCTTGTACAAACATGGCTGCCAGGACCATCAGTGTAAAATGCTCAGAATGGCGAACTATGGTGTAGGTAGACACCCAAAAATGCACCAACTACAACCTATCTTTAACTTCTTTTCTCCAACAGGCACTGTTAAGATCTGCTTTGCCAAATAAATTCTAAGAAGCCCTGATCTCTGATCAAGAAGTTGGCAACTGAAAGAGGGACTAGCACAGACAAGAAAACACATGATTCAGACTGTGTGGTAAGTGCTATGATTGAAGTAACCTTAGAGAAGAGTCTCTTAACTTTGGAACTCTCAATATTTGGAGCTAAATATCATTTTTTGTTGTGAGCCTGGGGTAGGGCCTGGGCCGTGTTGTACGATGTTCAGAGTACCCTTGGCTTGTGCTCATTAAATGCCAATAGCACACTGTTACCCATGCCAGTTATGACAATAAAACATCCCTATACCTTGCCCAATATCCCCTCAGGAGGAGGCGAAACTGCCGCCTGAAGGGAACCACTGAATAGAGCAATGTTGAATCACAGAAGGGGACACCAAAATCAGACCTGGAGATCCAGAAAATCTACTTAGAAAAGATGTGCTGGGACAAAATGTTGAAGTTGTGAATTAGCTCTTAGAGGGCTACTGGGCTGGGAAATGGTAAAGGGAACCCATGTTTTCTAATTCAGAGTTCAATGTTTTGTTCATTGCACCAGTGTATTCAGAAGTGTGTTACTCAGGACATTAATCTTTCAAAGTCCTGCTAGACATTTTTTCTCTGGAAGATTCTAATTTATTTCATTTCATACAATATATTTTAGTACAACGTGTTTTAGTGCAGTAAAGGCTCTGAGAAGCCCTGAGACTGGGCAATCTTTTTGACTTTGTAGCACTCTTTCATAAAGAGTATAGGCTTTGGAAAGAGATTACGTTGTTCTGAAATATGATTCTACCACTCACTAGCTGCATGTCACTGGAAAAATTATTTAACCTGTCAAAAGCTTGGGTTGGTTATCTGCATAAACAAGATGATCATAATGTGACCTATGTCATCAGCTGCTGGGATGATTAAATGAGATAATACATTCAAGTCACCTAGCATACTTCTTGTGTGAGGAACTTAACTAATACTATGTTTTTGATGTAATATTTCCTCAGAAGAATTTGACCACAATTAAACTTTCATTCTAAGAAATAAATTTTAGAAAGCTCTGTGGAGCGCTTGGATCCACTCACCTACCAGGGTCTAACTTTACTTATCTGTAACACACAGAACCTACCTGACTCCCTGGGAGGTTGTGAAGATGAGATAGGATAGAATATGAATGAAAAACAGCTCCTGGGAAAGAATAGTAAGTGGCAGACACAGTAGGGAGCTAATCCAGCAGCCATTCTCAGATTCCTCTTTGCTAACAGAATTCTGATTTTATTCAAGGAAAACTTTTTTTCCACCTCAAGGACTAGATCATGGTTGTGTTAAGCCAACCTTGGCACTCTTTCACTTTTACTAATTAGCCTCTTTCCCAGCTTTGCTGGTCCACTGGGGTCCAGTCCATTAGTGTACGGTTGATTCTTGGACAATATGGGTTTGAACTGCATTGGTTCATTTATACATGGATTTTTTTTTAAATCCTTCTGTCACCCCTGAGTCAACGAGACCAACCCCTCCTTTTCCTCCTCCTGAGCCTACTCAACATGAAGATGATGAGAATGAAGACCTTTATAATGATCCTCTGCCACTTAATGAATAACAAATATATTTTTTCTTCCTTATAATTTTAATGACATTTTCTTTTCCCTAGCTTACCTGATTGTAAGAATATAGTATATAATACATATAACATACAAAATATGTGTTAATTGGCTGTTTATGTTATTGGTGAAGCTTCCAGTCAACTGTAGGCTATTAGTAGTTAAGTTCTGAAGGAACCAAGGTTATACATGAACTTTGAGGTTGGTGTCCCTAACTCCTGTGCTATTCAAGGTTAACTGCCACATTCTGCTAGAGGTCTTTTAGGAAATAATTTGTTTTTTATAAAATGTACAAGTGAATAACGTTTCCTGGTGCCACCCTTCTCCTTTCTCCCTCCTTTGAGCACAGTGTGATGTCTAGAGACACAGCTTCCATTTTATGATAGTGAGGCAAGGAGCTTGAGGACACAATGCCAACAGTTACAGATGATGAAATACGTAGTAAAATATTAAACCTTTAATGACATTGTGGACGTGATGAACTAGCTTAGAAACTGTCTTCTTGCTAGATGAGGTAATAAATGACTTACTTGTCTCAGCTCCTGGTCATCTGATTTCCAGTTATTATACAGGGTGGCCGTAAAGTTCATGTGCAATTTTAAATTGCACACTGTTTTAAATTGCACATGAACTTTCTGGCCACCCTGTACTTACTGACAAAAGCATCCGGACTGATATAATACCAGTGGTGAGAGCTAACTATTATAACTTTTCTCTAGGAATCACTTTTAAACCAAAATGGTGAGTGTCTGCAAATTATGGGTGGAGAATTATGAATTTTTGATAGAGTGCTTAAGAAATTCTGGTAATACTTAACATGTATGGTTATGAAGAAGGGATACTCTATTTTCCAAGGAAGTTTGAACTACCAAAAAATTTTATTTTCTTCATATTCTTTTTCTCCACATTTTCTTTTCCTTTTTTTTTTTTTTAAGACAGTCTCACTCTAGTGCCCTGAGTAGAGTGCCTTGGCATTATAGCTCACAACAACCTCAAACTCTTTGACTCAAGAGATCCTTTTGCCTCAGCCTCCTGAGTAGCTGAGACTATAGGAGGCTGCCACAACACCAGGCTGTTTTTTCTATTTTTAGTAGACAGGGGTCTCCCTCTTGCTCAGTCAGTCCTGAACTCCTGAGCTCAAGGGAACCTTCTGCCTCGGCCTCCCAAAATGCTAAGATTACAGGCATGAGCCACCACACCCAACTTTCTCCACATTTTCTATGTCCCTCTTCTGTGATTTTTCTTCTGTCAAGGGCCATTGAATAAAATGATACATATATTACAATTGTTATTTTCTTTGAATTTTTCAGAAAAATTTTTATTTCTAACAGCTCTTCGGCATGCTAACTTCTCAAGCTGCAAGTGCACTGGCATGAAGTGCAGACGTGTAGCAGAGGCTGCTTCCCAGGGAGGTGTGCTTGTGAATTACAGATGGAGATAGAAATGCATTGAAAACAGACGTTTTCCTTGCTTTGACTGTAAAAATGGATTTCCTAGATTTCATATGTTGCCGGATTCAGTTTGCTAGTATTTTGTTGAGAATTTCATGCCCATAAATAAGAGATATTTGACATCTTTGGTATTAGGTTAATACTGCCCCCAGGAAGTGTTTCCTTCTCTTCTATTTTTGGAAGAGTTTGTGAAGAGTTGGTGTTAATTCTTCTTTAAATGTTAGGTAGAATTCAGTGTTGAAGTCATCTGGGCCCGGGCTTATCTTTGTTAGCAGTTTTCTCAAAACAATTATTAATTTAATCTCTACCTATTATAGGTCTATTCAGATTGTCCAAGTCTCACTCTGTTGCCCAAAGCTAGAGTGCCATTGTGTCACAGCTCACAGCAACCTCAAATTCCTGAGCTCAGGTGATCATGTCTCAGCCTCCCTAGTAACAGGGACTATAGGTGCCCCACAATGCCCATCTGGTTTTTCTATTTTTAGTACAGACCAGGTCTTGCTTTTCCTCAGGCTAGTCTCAAATTTCTGAGCTCAAGCAATCCACCTGCTTCAGCCTCCTAGGTCTAATTCTTTTTGAGTCAGCCCCAGTCATTTCAGTCTTTCTAGAAATGTGTGCCTTTCATCTAAGTTATCTAATTTGTTGCCATCCAAATGTTCCTTACATATTTTATAATTCTTTTTATTTCTCTAAGATTAGCAAATATGTTCCTTCTTTCATTTTTGATATAAGTAATCTGAGTCTTTTCTCTGTTTTCTTGGTTAACGTAAGGTTTGCCAATTTTCGTGATGTTTTTAAAGAACTAGCTTGGTTTCACTGCTTTTTCTCTATTGTTTTTCTATGCTCTGTTTTATTTATTTCACTGTAATCTTTAATATTTTCTTCTTTCTGCTTTCTGTATATTTAGTTTGCTTACCCTTTCTCCAGTAGCTTAAGGCAGAAGGATAGGTTATAACCATAAATTTCCCTCTCAGCACTGCTTTAACTGTATCCCATAGGTTTTAGTATGTTATATCTTTTTATTCTTTTTTTTTATTGTTGGGGATTCATTGAAGGTACAATAAGCCAAATTACACTGATTGCATTTGTTAGGTAAAGTCCCTCTTGCAATCATGTCTTGCCCCCAGAAGGTGTGACACACACCAAGGCCCCACCCGCCTCCCTCCGTCCCTCTTTCTGGTTCCCCCCCATAACCTTAATTGTCATTAATTGTCCTCATATCAAAATTGAGTACATAGGATTCATGCTTCTCCATTCTTGTGATGCTTTACTAAGAATAATGTCTTCCACGTCCATCCAGGTTAATACGAAGGATGTAAAGTCTCCATTTTTTTTAATGGCTGAATAGTATTCCATGGTATACATATACCACAGCTTGTTAATCCATTCCTGGGTTGGTGGGCATTTAGGCTGTTTCCACATTTTGGCGATTGTAAATTGAGCTGCAATAAACAGTCTAGTACAAGTGTCCTTATGATAAAAGGATTTCTTTCCTTCTGGGTAGATGCCCAGTAATGGGATTGCAGGATCAAATGGGAGGTCTAGCTTGAGTGCTTTGAGGATTCTCCATACTTCCTTCCAGAAAGGTTGTACTAGTTTGCAGTCCCACCAGCAGTGTAAAAGTGTTCCCTTCTCTCCACATCCACACCAGCATCTGCAGTTTTGAGATTTTGTGATGTGGGCCATTCTCACTGGGGTTAGATGATATCTCAGGGTTGTTTTGATTTGCATTTCTCTAATATATAGAGATGATGAACATTTTTTCATGTGTTTGTTAGCCATTCATCTGTCATCTTTAGAGAAAGTTTTCTATTCATGTCTCTTGCCCATTGATATATAGGATTGTTGGCTTTTTTCATGTTGATTAATTTGAATTCTCTATAGATCCTAGTTATCAAGTTTTTGTCTGATTGAAAATATGCAAATATCCTTTCCCATTGTGTAGGTTGTCTCTTTGCTTTGGTTATTGTCTCCTTAGCTGTACAGAAGCTTTTCAGTTTAATGAAGTCCCATTTGTTTATTTTTGTTGTTGTTGCAATTGCCATGGCAGTCTTCTTCATGAAGTCTTTCCCCAGGCCAATATCTTCCAGTGTTTTTCCTATGCTTTCGTTGAGGATTTTTATTGTTTCATGCCTTAAGTTTAAGTCCTTTATCCATCTTGAATCAATTTTTGTGAGTGGGGAAAGGTGTGGGTCCAGTTTTAGTCTTTTACATGTAGACATCTAGTTCTCCCAACACCATTTATTGAATAGGGAGTCTTTCCCCCAAGGTATGTTCTTGTTTGGTTTATCAAAGATTAGGTGGTTGTAAGATGTTAGTTTCATTTCTTGGTTTTCCATTCGATACCAAGTGTCTATGTCTCTGTTTTTGTGCCAGTACCATGCTGTCTTGACCACTATGGCTTTGTAGTACAGACTAAAATCTGGTATGCTGATGTCCCCAGCTTTATTTTTATCACTAAGAACTGCCTGAGCTATATGGGTTTTTTTCCGGTTCCATAGAAAACACAGAATCATTTTTTCCAAATCTTGAAAGTACGATGTTGGTATTTTGATAGGAATGGCATTGAATAGGTAGATAGCTTTGGGAAGTATAGACATTTTAACAATGTTGATTCTTCCCATCCATGAGCATGGTATGTTCTTCCATTTGTTAATATCCTCTGCTATTTCCTTTCTGAGGACTTCATAGTTTTCTTTATAGAGGTCCTTCACCTCCTTCGTTAGGTATATTCCTAGGTATTTCATTTTCTTTGAAACTATGGTGAAGGGAGTTGTGTCCTTAATTAGCTTCTCATCTTGACTGTTATGGTGTATACAAAGGCTACTGACTTGTGGACATTGATTTTATATCCTGAAACATTACTGTATTTTTTGATGACTTCTAGGAGTCTTGTGATTGAGTATTTGGGGTTCTCTAAGTATAAGATCATGTCGTCAGCAAAGAGGGAGAGTTTGACCTCCTCTGCTCCCATTTGGATTCCCTTTATTTCCTTGTCTTGCCTAATTGTATTGGCTAGAACTTCCAGCACTATGTTGAATAGTAAAGGTGACAGAGGACAACCTTGTCTGGTTCCAGTTCTAAGGGAAAAAGCTTTCAGTTTTACTCCATTTAGTAAAATATTAGCTGTGGGTTTGTCATAGATAGCTTCAATCAGTTTTAGAAATGTGCCACCTATGCCTATACTCTTTAGTGTTCTAATTAGAAAAGGATGCTGGATTTTATCAAATGTTTTTTTCTGCATCTATTGAGGGGATCATATCATCTTTATTTTTTTCTCTGTTAATATGGTAGACAACGTTTGTGGACTTGCGTATGCTAAACCAGTCTTGCATCCCTGGGATGAAACCTACTTGATCGTGATGTGTGACTTTTTGTATGATAAGCTGTAATATATTGGCTAGGATTTTTTGAGAATTTTTGCATCTATAATCATGAGTGAGATTGGTCTGAAATTCTCCTTTTTGTTTGGGTCTTTTCCTGGTTTTGGTATCAGGATGATGTTTGCTTCATCGAATGTGTTGGGGAAGATTCCTTCTTCCTTGATTTTTGGAATAATTTCTTCAGTACAGGAATAAGCTCTTCCTTGAAGGTTTGATAGAATTCTGGTGTGAAGTCATCTGGACCAGGGAATTTTTTGGTTGGAAGATTTTTTTATTGTTTCTTTGATCTCAGTGCTTGAAATTGGTCTGTTCGGAAGCTCTATGTCTTCCTGGCTATGTCTAGGGAGACGGTGTGATTCCAAATATTGATCCATTTCCTTCACATTGTCAAATTTCACAGCATATAGTTTCTGGTAGTATTCAGAGATTATCTCTTGTATTTCTGTGGGATCAGTTGTTATTTCCCCTTTATCATTTGTGATTGAGGTTACTAGAGATTTTACTTTTCCATTTCTCATTATTCTGGCCAATGGTTTATATATTTTATTTATTTTTTCAAAAAAACAACTCCTTGTTTCATTAATTTTCTGAATGATTCTTTTGTTTTCAATTTCATTGATCTCTGATTTGATTTTGGAGATTTCTTTTCTTCTACTGACATTAGGCTTAGATTGTTCTTTTTCCAAGTCCATAAGATGGCTTGTGAGTTTGTTGATGTGCTCTCTTTCTATTTTTCGAATGTAGGCATCTGAAGTGATACATTTTCCTCCTGAAACTGCTTTTGCATTATCCCACAGGTTTTGGTAGCTTGTGTCTTCATTGTTGTTATGCTCAAGGAAGTTAATGATTTCCTGTTTTATTTCTTCCTTCACCCATCTGTTATTCAAAAGAAGATTGTTTAATTTCCATGCCTTTGTGTGGGGGTCGAACATTTTTGTTAGAGTTGAGTTCCACCTTTAGTGCCTTATGGTCTGAGAAGATACAAGGTAAAATTTCAATTTTTTTTATTCTGTTGATAATTGTTTTGTGTCCCAGGACATGGTCAGTTTTGGAGAGTGTTTCAATGTTTGTATATCCATAAATGATTTGATTTCTCCATCAATTTTAAACCTTAGCTTAGCAGGGTACAAAATTCTAGGCTGAAAATTGTTCTGTTTAAGTAGATTAAAGGTAGATGACCATTGTCTTCTTGCTTGGAAAGTTTCATAAGAGAACTCTGCAGTCACTCTGATGGATTTGCTCTTGTAGGTCAACTGGCGCTTACTCCTGGCAGCTTGCAGAATCTTTTCTTTTGTCTTGACTTTAGACAGATTCATCACAATGTGTCTTGGAGAAGCTCAGTTAGAGTTAAGGTGACCTGGGGTCCGATGTCCCTCTGAAAGCAGTGTGTCAGAATCTTTGGTGATATTTGGGAAATTTTATTTTATAATATTCTCTAGTATGGCTTCCATTCCTCTGAGGCATTCTTCTTCCCCTTCTCAGATTCCTATATCTCGTGTGTTGGAACGCTTCATAAGATCCCATAATTCTGACAGTGAACGTTCTGCTTTCTCTCTCTTCTTTGTCTGCCTCTTTTACTGTCTGAATTATCTCAAGAACTTTGTCTTCTACCTCTGAAATTCTTCCTTCTGCATGGTCTAACCTGTTGTTGTTGATACTTTCCATTGCATCTTTAAGTTCCCTAATTGACTGCTTCAGTTCCTTCAGCTCTGCTATATCCTTTCTATACTCTTCATATTGTTCATCTCTTATTTGATTCTGTTTTTGGATTTCCTTTTGGTTATTTTCCACTTTATTAGCAGTTTCCTTCATTGTTTCCATTATTTTTTTCATTGTTTTCTTCATGTGTATTCCAAATTCCCTTTCTGTCATTCCTAACATTTCTTTATAGGTGGAATCCTCTGCAGTAGCTACCTCATGGTCCCTTGGCGGCATTGTTCTGGACTGGTTCTTCATGTTGCCTGGAGTTTTCTGCTGATTCTTCCTCATGAGTGATTTCTTTTATCTGTTTCCTTGCCCTAATTTTCCTTTCACTTCCTCTTGCTCTTTAAGTTCCCGTGCCTGTGGACTAAGGTTTCGATGAGTCCTTTTTGTACAGGACCAGAAGGATGAGAAGGTTGAAGAGCAAGAAGGGATGAAAGAAAAAGGGAAAGAGCAAAAAGAAAGATAGAGAAAGGAGAGGGGGTGGGTAAAAGGAATATTGACAAAAAGAAGAGAGGCACAGAAAGAGGGAGACAGAGCAATATAGGTGTACAGTAGAGTACTTTGACACAACCTTAAAAAAAAAAAAACAACCTCTGGCGATGCCTGGTTGGGTGGATCCCTTGAGGTCAGCAGCTCTTTGCTATCCTGAGCAGGCACAGTACCCCACCTCCACCAAGTGAGAGGAAAGCCAAAAATGCTTTAAATCGAACCAAAACAAGCAAACAGAAAACTTTACGGGATAAAATTGGGTGAAAAACCAAATAATAGGGGTATAAACACTAGCAAAAATGAAGTTCTAGTTATTGAAAAAGGCAGCAATGAGAAATTGTATTTATACTAGAAAACTGCAGAAAGAAAAGAAAAAATCTGTGCAGAAAAGGTTGAAATTAAAAAACAAAACAACACCATCAAAATAAACAAAAAACAAGCAAAAAGAAAAAACCAACCAAAAACAAAGCAGTAAATGTATCTTGTTGAATATTGTCTGGGCAACAGGTGGTCTTCTGGGGTATGAGATGTTAATCACAATGCTGGTACGACTGGAGCCCTCTGCTGATTTCTCAAACACCACAGGATAGACACCCTAAATCTCTCTTCAGCCCTCTTAAAAGGCACTTTAAGCTTCTAAACTTGCTAAGCAGAAGCTTTCCCAGGAAAGTGATTGTTGTTGGAATCACTGCTGAAATAGCTATCCACTTATCCAGTGTGTCAAAATTGGTCTCACTGTGCCCCTGAGGGTTAGGGCTGTAAGGTGGCTCAGTCCCCACCTTTAGGCTGCTCAATCACTGGGTTACTAGCTCCCACTCAGATCCTTGCTCTGCAACCCTGAGGGTGGACCTTGCTGGGGTAGTTCTCTCCCAATGGCTCCCTGCGGCCCATAGCCAAACACTATTGGTTCTGTCCGGCTCAGTGGCTCAGTCTGGTGCCCTAGACAATGCCCAAAGTTCTCCGCACTCCTGCTCAAGCTCTCCCTAAGGCAGTTCAACTGAGTGCCAAGTCCAAAAACACCAAAACAGTTCACAGGTAAGGGCTTTCTGGTTTGCAGTCTCGCTGCTAGTTTACTTAGAGCTGTCGGCGGGATTAGGCCGATTGAACACATGAGACCACTTGCCAGTTTTCCACTGTTTTTGTCCTCCTCTTGGGGTCCAGAAGTCTCTCGCTGACTCCTTGCATCCTCAAAGGGATGATTTTAGGCAGATCCCACCAGCCAGAGATGCCTGGAGTCTTATCTCTCCAGATTCACAGTGCCCAGATGCAAGGAAGCTGTTACCCAGCCGCCATCTTGCTCTCTCTCCTCTCTAATAGTTTTATTGGGGGTAGGATGGCTTAATTTGGGTCTTTTGTTTCTTCAAATAACTTTCTTGTTTCCTTTGTTCCTCAATATTTAGTTCACATTTCTTTGGCAGTCCTACTGGAGGTTATGCAGGGGTGCAGAATTCAGACAGAGGTAGGGTCGTCTTCCTAAGAGGGCCTGCACAACCCGCATGCGACCATACTTGCAGGCCATTTTGCTTGCTGCCCCAGCGCGCCCAGCAGCATCAGCAGTGGCTGCAACCACCAGCCGAAGGTTCCAGCCAGTGCACCGAGTACAGGGGGCGCGAGCATTCAGGAGCCACTGGCCCGTGTGAAGCCAGAGGCTGCAGAGACCACTAAGAAACCACAGCCTCAGGCCCCGAGGGCCCAGGAGCACAGGCTGCAGTTTTCCCAGACCTGCCCAATATGTTATAGCCTAATTCTTATTCATCTCAAAGCATTTTCTGATTTTTACTTTGATTTCTTCTTTGTGCCACTGGTTATTTAGGAATATATTGTTTAATTTCCATATATCTTATGGGTTTCCCAATATTTCTCTGTTATTGGTTTCTAATTTCATACAGCATGAGATTTATATGAGCACATTTGAGAAGAATGTCTCTTCTGTGCTTGGGGATTCTGTAGGTGTCTATTAAATCTAGTAGGCTAAGGGTATGGTTAGCAGGCTTTTATTACCTTGTTGGTCTTCTGCTACATTGTTCTACCCATTATTAAAAGTAGAGTGCTAAAGTGTCTAACTATCATTGCGTTGTCTACATCTCTTTATAGAGTTTTTATCAATTTTTGTGTCATGTGTTTCGTGCTGTATGGTTAGATGCATTTATGTGCCTAAGGGATTGACCCTTTTATTATTGTAAAAATGTTTCTCTTTATCTCTGGTAACAGTTCCTGTTTTAAAGTCTATTTTGTCTGATATTGATATGGGTGCTCTAGCTTTCTTGTGGTTGCTGTTTGCACTGTGCAATTTTTTCCACTTTTTTCTTTCAGTCTATTTTTTTACTTGAATCTGTAGTGTGCCTCCTGTAGGTTGGTGGTACATCACTGGATCTTGTTTATGATTTCATTATTTCATTGACAATCACTGCCTTTGGTTGGATTGTTTAATACTTTAACATGTGATATTGCTGTTGATGTAATTGAATTTATTTCTGGCATTTTACCTTTTTTCTTTATGTGGTTTGCCTTTCTTTTGTTCTTTTATTCTTCCTTCAATGTTTACTTTTGTATTAAATGAATATATTTTAATGAAGCACTTAAGTTTCTTCAGTGATTTTTTCTACTACTTTTTTTGAGTTTGTTTCTTAATGGATGCCCTCAGATGTTCCACATATATCTAATTCATAGTAATAACTTCAGTTTATACTAACTTAATTTTAGTTATACATAGAAATGTTTTTAGGTATATATAGCTCAATTTCCTTTATGCCACTTTTTATGACATTGCATGTATGTATGTATGTGAATATATGTATTGTATCTTAATGCTACAAACCCAAAAATACATTGTTACAATTACTACTTTACTATCTGTGGTCATTTCCTTTTTCTAAGACAGTTCTGCTGCCACTTGTCTCCTTTCTCTTATTCATGGCAAATACATTTCAAATATATTATATTTCTAGAATATATATTAAGAATATTATTTGCCATTCAGCTTTTAACTAAATATTTTTTTCTCCACAGTCACCAATTCAGCTTTAAATGTATGAAACTTCTTGGGAAGTTCCAGATAGGGAAATATTTGGGCTCAGAAACCAATATAGCATTTTGACTTGCTAGACTGACTGAAGAAGCCTCATGATCTCTCTCTGATCTACCCTCTCCCCAGCCATGCTCTCTCCCCCCCAAATCTAAAGTATCTTTTTCTGCCTAAGATAGAGACCCACCAAAGGGAACAATTGTTCTTTCCTTCTCATCCCTGTGAGACCAGGAATATGACTACATTTGAACAGACTTTTTAGGAAGATGTTATCCTCTGTCTCATCTTCCTTCAAATTTTAAAGAGAACTATTTACCAGTTATACTTCGTTTCTCATCCATTCATCCTCCCTAGTTATCCTTTATTGTCCCTCAACAGAATTCCTCTTTTATCACCTCTCATAACCTATTTATCAGAAAGGTATAAGCTTCTAAACCATTCTGGGGAGTAGAATTTTCATCTAAAGGTTCCGGTGTATATGCATTAAAATAAATTTGTAGATATTTTCTCCAATAAAAAAATATCAAATTTCTATATGTTATAAACACAATAATACTTTATATACATATTATTTATACATTGTGTTTTGAGTCAGTTCAGAGAGGAAAGGAGAAAATATGCATTTATACTGTCTCCTAAAATTACCTTTATCAGTGTGTGTATGTGTCTGTGTGTGTATTGAACTATCATCTGGAGCCACTTGTTTCAGCCTAAAGAACTTCCTTTAGCAGTTCATATAATGTGGGCAAGCTAGCAACAAATTTATCTCTGTATTTGTCTGGGAGAGTTTCTCTTTTGCCTTCATTTTTGAAAGATGGTTTTGCTTTAAATAGGCTCCTTGGTTGAATTTTCTTTTTGAGCACTTTGAATATCTTTTTTTTTTTTTTTTTTTAATTTGGCCGGGGCTGGGTTTGAATCCGCCACCTCCGGCATATGGGACCGGCGCCCTACCCGCTGAGCCACAGGCGCCGCCCATCCACTGACATCTGACCTCCATCCTTTCTGCTAAAATCACTGTTAATATTACTGTGGTTTTCTTGTAATGAAGTAGTTGCTTTTCTTTTGCTACCTTCCTTGTCTTCAGCATGTAGAATTTTTACTATGATTTATCTATTTTTTAATATCTTTGTGTTTATATTGAAGTTCATCAGGCTTTCTGGACATGTAGTTTAGTGTTTTCTAATACATTGGAAAGTTTTTAGGTATTACTTCCTGAAATAATTTCTGTACTTCTTTTTCTTGTAGTACTCTTATTACACAAATATTGCTGTTCTTAATGGTGTCCCACATTTCTCTGAGGTTTGTTAATTTTTTCTTCATCCTTTTTTCTCTGTCCTTTGGGTTGTATAATCACTATTAAACTGTCTTTAAGTTTGCTAATTCTTTCTTCTGCCATTTCAAATCTGTTGTTGAATCCCCTCTAGTAAGTTTTTCATTTTAGGTATTATACTTTCCAACTCCAGAATTTCCATTTGATTTCCTACTATACTTTCTACCTATTTGTTCATATTCTCCATTTGATATAACATCATCATCATACCATCTTTTACTTTTTAAATCATGGCTTTCTTTAGTTATTTGAACATATCTACACTACTTTGAAGTTTTTTGCTGTTAAATCTAACATTTAGTTCTTTCTTAATGTAGTTTCTGTTACCTGCTTTATTTTTTTGTGCATATAGGTATACTTTCTTTTTTCTTGGCATGTCTTATAGGTTTTTTGGTTGTTTGGAAACTGGACATTTTAGATAATATTTCATAGCAACTCCAGGTACTTGCCTATGTCCCAGGGTTGTTCTTGTTATTATTTATTTGCTGTTTTATTTTTTTAATGAATGGGTGGATTATTTTACTGAAGCTCATCTCCCTACCATTTGTGAATGTTAACCAACTGATGATGCTTTTGTGGGGTGCACAGCTTTGTGTTCACAGGGTGGCTGTGGATGATAGTGGTTTGTCATCTTGCTATGCTATAGACCAAGCCAATCAAAAGGGGCTGTCTTGAAGGAGCAATTTCTGAGGTCAGTGTGGGTTGTTTGTTCTGATCCCAGACTGGCTCCTCCCAACCATGTTTTTTTTTTTTTGTTGTTGTTGTTGTTTTGTTTGTTTGTTTGTTTTGTTTTGGGTTTGGGGTATTTTTGTTTGTTTGTTTTGTTTTGGTTCTCTCCCACAATATAACTAGCTTGTGGTTTAGCCTATATCTTCTTTGAATCTAGAAATCTCCTCTCAATTGCCTTTCACCCCTACCTACACTGATTTTGACAGCACCCTTAGACACAATTCTTAACACTTTGTTGCAAACAAGGTTGCTTCCTTTAAGAAGAGATAAGAAGTTATCTGTTGTATAGCTTGTTTCTCCCTCAGGCAGAATCTCTGAACCAGAGCTCTGGAACTGGGAGCACAGACAGTAGCATGCTTCTTTCTGAGTAACACACTCACTTTAGGAGCTGAGCACTCAGTAGAGGGTGTATGGTTACCTGGAGTCTTCTCAGCATGCTTCTGGCATGGAACCTTCAAATTATAGCCAAGGCAGGAGCAATTGGGACCCCAGTATTCTCAGCACACTGTGCCCTTCTAAACTCTCATTTCATGATTGCAGGATGAGCAGAAGGAGGGAACCCCTCACCCCTTGATTACACTCACATGGGACTTAGTCCTAGTGACAGATAGCTGGAGGCAAGAAGAGAAATTAAAATGTCCTCTTCTCCTAGGAAGAAAGCCTGCAACCAAGAGCTGAGGGTATAGTTTTGACTGTACTAGTCTGAAGTGGAATGCCCATCTCTTCATTTCTAGCTGGGAGAGGAAGATAGAGGAAATGGTCTTGGTTCAAATACCAAAGAGTCTCACTTATTTTACAGAATTTTCATAGATTTTTCTTTTTTATTTTCTTTTTTTTGAGATAGAGTCTCACTTTATCACCCTTGGTAGAGTGTCATAACATCACAGCTCACAGCAACCTCCAACTCCTGGGTTTAGGCAATTCTCTTGCCTCAGCCTCCCCAGTAGCTGGGACTACAGGTGCCTGCCACAATGCCCAGCTTTTTTTGTTGTTGTTGTTGCAGTTTGGCTGGGGCTGGGTTTGAACCCACCACCATTGGTATATGGGGCCGGCGCCCTGCTCACTGAACCACAGACATTTGTCATACACCCAGAGGCTTTACGTGATTGCTTTTAAATAATTTTCACCAGTTTCGCCTGAGAGTAAATCCACAAAGCTTCTCACACTGTCCTTTGGAAATTGATCTTATTGTCTGCATTTCAGATCTTTGTATTTGATAGTACTCGATCTGGATTACGTGGAATTTTCATCATTAAAGAAAGTGTGGACTTATTTTTAAAGAAGGACCTTTAAAGAAAGATCAATTCTATTTTATTTTAAACTAGCGTTTATTAATAAGAAATAGAGTCTGAATATTCCATATGTGATTAGTGAGGTGCCTGGTTTTACCAACAGTTCATTCATTTATTCAATAAATATGTCAAATGTTCAGAAATCCCTAGTACTTCTCTAAGTGCCGATGGCACTGAGTTAAAAAAAAATACGAGTTATTTTTTTCCTTGCAATCTAATTGTGTGAACACAGGTATGTGAACTAAAATCCTCAGCCCCTCACCAACTGAATGGCCAAAGGGATCTGAGGAAAACCTTAAAACTGAGTTCCTGTCCATAAAAGGAAGGGAAGTTGGACAGGCCTCAGACAACAAGATACTAAATTATTAACAGGACTTAAGGCTACATAGAGCAAAGGATAAATCACCTTTACACCATCAATTTCCTTAGCAGATCACTTGAGTCAGGGTATTGTGGCTTGTCTCTGATTAACAGACATCCTTATGTAATATGAAACATTCCAAGCGTTAAATATTTATTTCTTTAATCAATCACAAATCAAAGAGTCTCTGAACCCACCTATAACCTGTAAGCCCCCACTTTGAGATGCTCTGCCTTTGGGATGGAACCAATGTATACCTTCAATATATTAATTTACTATTTTACTGTAATTTCTGACCCCCTAAATGTATAAAACCAAACTTTAATCTAAACATGTGAGGGCCATTTGCCCAAGACTACTTAGGCCTGGCTCCTTGAGCCATGGTTACACATATTTGGCTTATAATCAACATCTTTAAGCTGGGAAAAGTGGGTCATGCCTGTAATCCTAGCACTCTAGGAGGCCAAGGCTGATGGATGGCTTCAGCTCAGGAGTTCAAGACCAGCTTGAGCAAAAGTGAGATCCCTGTCTCTACTAAAAATAGAAAAACTAACCAGTCATGGCAGCAGGTGCCTATAGTCCCAGCTACTCAGGAGTCTGAGGCAAGAGAATTGCTGGAGCCCAAGAGTTTAAGGTTGCTGTGAGCTATGATGATGGCACCTTACTCTACCCAGGGTGACAGAGTAGACTCTGTCTCAAAAAAAAAAAAGAAAAAAAAATAGATAACAAACAAGAAAAAATAATTCCTTAAATTATTTTACAGTATAGAGTTTGGGGTTTTTTTCCCATTCAAAGTTAATAAACAAATAAGCAAATACATTAACAAGGTAATTAGAGATTATGGTAAGTACTACAAAGGAAGTAAGATTACCTAAGGTATCATGAGGCTGGAACAACTGAAAGGAGACAGCATACAAAGAGTGAATGAAGGGCCATCCAGGGAGAGGAACCAGTGAATGCAAAGGACCTAAGTCAGCAAAGAGCCCAGGTGTTCAAGAAAGAGAGATAAGCTCAGTGTAGCTAGAGAAATAAAGGGTAGGGTAGAACAAGAAAAGGCTGGGAAAGCAGACAGGAGACAGATCAGGTTGCAAGGTATGAAATTTGGCTTTTATTCTAAGTGCTATGAGAAAACATTGGAAGGTTTTAGGAAGAAAAATGAGGACAGTGACATGTGGGATATTGTGAGAAGTAGGCTTTAGATGTTTAAAATCAAAATCTCTAACACCTCTACTCTAAGCCAAGATTCCAACCTAACTTTTTATAGGTTCTTGACCCTATTTTCTAAACATTCTTTTCCTTTATGTAAATTGCTCTAACTACTTATGTAGTGCACCATTAGAACCAATGTAAGTTGATCTGATTATTTCTCTAGTTAACTGTCAGAGCCGAAGGTAAATTTGACTTCTTTCTGTTGAATCTTCCACCTTAGCTCTATCATAGGACCCTCTCTCCTCCCAGGAAAAGGATGACAGGTGCATCTCCATTTTTATAAAGAAGGCTTCTTGGATTTGTTCTGTGCAATTTGATTCCCATCACCTTGTACAGCTGTAGCTATTCCCATCTATGGAGTAGCTACAAAGTCTATGTTTACAGAATGCCTCCCTGCCCCATTGAAATAAATAAAAAAAATCCTTTATCTTAGTTTCACACTGGTCGGGGGAGGCTAGAAGTTCCCTAATAGTCTGGGTGAGTTTCCCTGACTCTGCCAAGCCCCCCTGTCAAGTACTAAATTCTTTGAAAACAAACATGAAGTGCTCCTGATGGAGTGCTGGGTTTGAACAACACTGCATTCTTCCTACAAGAAAGTACGTGTGCTTTATAGCTTCAGATTTTCCTTTATATGATTTTCTTAAAGAAAGGCATGCCCCATGCCAATATTTTCTCTCTACTCGATTCCATGATAATGATTCCTAGTATTGGAGGAGGTGGAGCCATGGTTGAGAGTGTGGAATTGAATTCCTGGCTCCAAGTCCTGACTCAGCCCCTTCAGTGAGTCTTTGGACAAGATGATTTCTTGAAAGTTCCCATGCTCCATCTGGAAAATAGGAATGAAATAGTAACAACATTATAGAGTAATAGTGAGCATTAAATGATAGGATGTCTGCCATATGGTAAGAATTCAGTAAATGTAGATAATACACTCACATGAGGAAAAGTGACTAGGCCAGTTTATTGGCACAAAAAATATACATAGGAGGAGAGAGAAAGAAAGCATAAATCACCACATTCCACCCCAGCTGTCACAGTTCTGTCTGGGAACTAGGACACAGAGTTTGAGGGCAGAAGCTAAGGCTCATGAAAAGTGAAGATTAGGAAGGCTTCTAGAAGCTTTGAAATGCAATCTCACCTCCAAGGCTGGGAAGTCCAGCCTATCCACTATACCTAGAAATCCACACCCTGACTTTTCACATCACCCAAAGTGATGGGCTGCATGGGTGGATTAGCATCCAGGCATGCATTTATTACACTCTTCAAAGAATATCTTTCATTATCAAGGTTGGCAATGAATTTCAAAGTTATAATGAAGTAATAGCATAGAGAAGCAGAAAAAAAAAAAAACAGTGGATTCGTGATCAAGGGTGGGAGCCCTAGGCCTGCCTTAGGCACTGGCTGGCTGTAAGATTTTTGAAAACTCACTTTCCCCTGCCTGGTCAGTGTTCCCATCTGGGTAATGGGAAGGTGGGAAAGATGACTGTGGAGGATACTCCTTCAGGTCCAATATTCTATGATAGTTGAACAACATAGGATGTTCAACATAGTTGTCTCAATTTTCTGAAATTATTTAGAAGAGGAAGGGGAGTGGAGAGTGGGCCATTTGAAATGGGAAACAACTAGGGAAAAGCTTTGCAGAATCTTGGAATTACCTCCTCACTACTTGTATTCACCCTAGAAGCAAGCTGACTAAAATCCTACATAAACTAGAAGAGCTACAATGAAAAAGGTGATCAATACCAAGTGTTGGAAGGATGGATGGGGGGAGTATAATTAGTACAACCAGTTTGGAAAACTGTTTGGCAATGTATGTTACTCTATGACCCTGCAATTCCACTCCTGGGATTATCCCCAACAGAAATACCCAGCTATGTGCACCAAAGATGTGTACAAGAGTGTTCGGAGCAGTGTATATGCAGTAGCCAAAACCTGGAAATAGCCCAGATGCTGCTTAGAATAGAATGAATACATGAATCCTAGTATACTCATACTTGGACCATGAAACACCTCACAGCCATAGAATGAAATGAACTTCAGTTACACATGAAACTCACAAACATGTTGAGCAAAAGAAGTCAGACATGAAAGAGGCTATTTTGATCGGCTCCATTTATATAAGGTTTAAAAACAATAACTCATGTGTTGGAAATCAGGAGAATGGTTACACTTTACTGGGAATTTGTGATTAGGACGGTGCATGTGAAAACTTCTGTTGTGGGTGCTGGTTACACAGGTGAATTTACTTTGAGACTATTAATTGAGTGGTATACTTTTGATTTGCATTTATGTTGTACTTCAATAAATTTACAAAAAAAAAGAATAGCTCAACTATGCAAATTGTGTTTGAGCTTATTTTCCTCTGGGGAAAGAAAAGAGCTGTATCCATTTGGCACGTACATATCTCCACACTCAACTTCAGAGTCTAGGGGGAAAAAAGCTACTTTTGGTGTTCTACACTGAGCTTCATTTGTATTTCAAGTCCCTCTTATCACCTGATAAGAGGGACTTGAAATACAAGTCTTTGCTGAGTGTGCCCTGAGCTCCCCTAGCAGCCCACACAAATCTCTGACACAGTTCTTACTACTATGTAACATGTGTTTATGTGTCTGTCCCTGAATACATGTTCCATTCTGCTTGAGGTAGATGCAACATCAGTCACACTTCTGTCTCTCCCTGCCCCTGCCTCCCTGGATAGTCTCTGAACTTCAGTGGGCCTGCACAGGCCAGAGTGGGGCTGAGGAGGGCTGATGTTGGTGCTGTAGCCCAGCACCCAGGTGACATCCACAGAGAGGTCCCTGTTTTTGTCAGACTCTGGTTATTTACCCACACAGATCACTGTTTTGTCCTCTCCTCCCATCATATGGTCTCTTTTACTTCACCGTATACTAAAAACCAAGACCTGACCTGTGCATTCTTCTGAAGCAATAAGAGCTGCCACCCAGGGGCCCAAATATTTGTGTGTGGGTGGGGCTTTAGAGTGCAGGTAGTACTTACAGAAACTACCAGAGGAAAACCACAAGTCCATATTTCAAAGTTATAATGTCCTCATCTTTTCATCTGATAAACATGGTGTTTATTTTGGTAGGCTGGGAAATATATTTTGTAAGTGAATTTTCCAGAGAAGGAACAAAAGGCTATCAAAGGTGGGATGGATGGAAGGTGAGGGCAAAGAAAAGGTAAGTGTATCATTTCCTAAGACTTCCATGACAATAAAGTGGGCTAAAATTTTGAGTGGCCTGAAAACAAATTTTATTTTCTCATAGCTCTGGAGGCTGCAGGTCTGAAGTCAAGGTGCTGGGAAGGTTGTTTCCTTCTCAAAGGCTTCAGGGTGTCTGTTCCATACGTCCCCCCTAGCTTTGGTGGTTATGGCAATACTTGGTATTCCTTGGCTTATAGAAGTATCACCTCAACTTCTGACTCCATCATTACCTCTTCTTATCCTTCCCTCTTCTTATAAAGATACAAGTTATTGAATTACGCTTCACCCTAATTCAGTATGGCTTCATCTTGACTTAATTACATCTGTGTATTAGCTTGCTGGGGCTGCCATAACAAAATACTACAAACTGTGACATAAACAATCAAAATTATTGTCTTATAGTTTTGGAGACCAGAAGTCCAAAATCAAGCTCTCTACAGGGCTGGCTCCTTTCAGGGGATGTGGGAGAAAGATTTGTGGCAGGCCTCTCTCTTTGGTTTATCCATCACTTCATGCCACCTCCTCTTTATGTGTATCTGTCTCTTGTTCCAGTCTCCCCACTTTGTAAGGACACAAGTCACACGGGGTTAGGCCTCTCCTAATGACCTCACATTAATTACCTCTCTAAAAACATTATCTTAAAATGGAGTCACATCTGAGGAATGAAAATTTAAGACTCCATATATTTTGTGGGGGAGACCATGGTACACAATTCATCCCATAATAATCTGCAAAAAGACTCTATTTCCAAATAAGGTCATACCTACATGTACTGGGAGTTAGGACTTCAATGTATCTTTTTGAAGGATACAATTCAACCCATAATTGTTAGCTCTCCTGAATCCCTGAGAACATCAGAGTATTGGCTTCATCACTCTGCAGGTCAGGATGTGAAATCAGGAAGTCTTTGCTGAGTGTGCCCTGAGCTCCCCTAGCAGCCCACACAAATCTCTGACACAGTTCTTACTACTATGTAACATGTGTTTATGTGTCTGTACCCAACACTCCATACATACTAGGACTATGAGTTCATCCAGAATAAGAACAAGGTCATGTTATTCATCTTTGCCTGTTCAATTCAGAGCTTGGAACAACATACCTGCTTACTAAGCCTTTTTTGTTTTTTAATTAAATCATAGCTGTGTACATTAATGCAACCATGGGGCAGCATACACTGGTTTTATAGACCGTTTGACACATTTTCATCACACGGGTTAACACAGCCTTACTGGCATTTTCTTAGTTACTGTGTTAAGACATTTATATTCTACATTTACTAAGTTTCACATGTAACCTTGTAAGATGCACTGCAGGTGTAAGCCCACCAAGATCCTCCCTTCCCTTCTTCTCCCCCTCCCCCCTATTCTTAGCTTATAACTCTGTTATAGCTTTCATGTTAAAGCCATAAATTAGTTTCATAGAAGGGCTGAGTACATTGGATACTTTTTCTTCCATTCTTGAGATACTTTACTAAGAAGAATATGTTCCAGCTCCATCCATGTAAACATGAAAGAGGTAAAGTCTCCATCTTTTTTTAAGGCTGAATAATATTCCAAGGTGTACATATACCACAATTTATTAATCCATTCGTGGATCGATGGGCACTTGGGCTTTTTCCACGACTTAGCAATTATGAATTGGGCTGCAATAAACATTCTGGTACAAATATCTTTGTTATGATGTGATTTTTGGTCTTCTGTGTATATACCTAGTAGAGGAATTATAGGATTGAATGGCAGATCTATTTTTAGATCTCTGAGTGTTCTCCAAACATCTTTCCAAAAGGAATGTATTAATTTGCATTCCCACCAGCAAGTGGGAATGCAAAGGGAACACCAGAAGTGTTCCCTTTTCTCCACATCCATGCTAACATCTCTGGTCTTGAGATTTTGTGATACGAGCTAATCTTACTGGAGTTAGATGGTATCTCAAAGTAGTTTTGATTTGCATTTCTCTGATGATTAAAGATGATGAGCATTTTTCCATATGTCTGTAGGCCGTGCACCTGTCTTCTTCAGAGAAGTTTCTTTTCAAGTCCCTTGCCCACCCTGAGATGGGATCACTTGTTCTTTTCTTGCTTATACGTTTGAGTTCTCTGTGGATTCTGGTTATTAAACCTTTGTTGGAGACATAACCTGCAAATATCTTCTCCCATTCTGAGGGCTGTTTGCTTGCTTTACTTACTGTGTTCTTGACTGTGCAGAAGCTTTTTAGTTTGATCAAGTCCCAGTAGAGTATTTTTGAAGCTGCTTCAATTGCCCAGGGGGTCCTCCTCATAAAATACTAGCCCAGACTGATTTCTTCAAGGGTTTTCCCTGCACTCTCTTCTAGTATTTTTATAGTTTCATGTCTTAAGTTTAAATCTTTGATCCAGTAAGAGTCTATCTTAGTTAATGGTGAAAGGTGTGGGTCCAGTTTCAGTCTTCTACAGGTTGCCAGCCAGTTCACCCAGTACCATTTGTTAAATAGGGAATCTTTTCCCCACTGAATGTTTTTAATTGGCTTGTCAAAGATTAAATAACAGTAAGTAGTTGGATTCATCTCTTGGTTCTCTATTCTGTTTCAGACATCTACTTCTGTTTTTGTGCCAGTACCATGCTGTTTTGATCACTATCGATTTATAGTATAGTCTGAGGCCTGGTAGCATGATTCCTCCTGCTTTGTTTTTATTTCTGAGTAATGTCTTGGCTATTTGAGGTTTTTTTCTGATTCCATATAAAATGAAGCATTATTTTTTCAACATCTTTAAAGTATGACAGTGGATCTTTAATAGAGATTGCATTAAAATAGTATATTACTTTGGGTAGTATAGACATTTTAACAATGTTGATTCTTCCCAGCTATGAGCATGGTATGTTTTTCCATTTGTTAACATTTTCAGCTATTTCTTTCTTTAGAGTTTCTTAGTTCTCTTTATAGAGACCTTTCACGTCCTTTGTTAGATAAACTCCCAAATATTTCATCTTCTTTGGCACTATTGTGAACAGAATAGCGTTCTTAACTGTTTTTTCATCTTGACTATTGTTGGTATATGTAAAGGCTACCGGTTTATGAATGTTGATTTTGTAAACCTGAGATGCTGCTGTATTCCTTGATCACTTCTAAGAGTTTAGTAGTAGAATCCCTGGTGTTTTCCAGATATACAATCATATCATCTGCAAAGAGTGAAAGTTCGATCTCTTCTGACCCTATATGGATACTCTTGATTGCCTTTTCTTCCCTAATTGTGATGGCTAAAACTTCCATTACAATGCTAAAGAGCAGTGGAGACAACGGGCAGCCTTGTCTGGTTCCTGATCCAAGTAGAAATGATTTCAATTTAACTCCATTCAATACAATATTGGCTGTGGGTTTCCCATAGATGACCTCTATCAGTTTAAGAAATGTCCCTTCTATACCAATTTTCTTTTTTTTTGGGGGGGGGGTTTCTATTTATAAGTAAATATTGAAAATGTTGTGATAGTATCTCACAGAAGGAAAATACCATAATTTTCACAGTAAAGTAAACATTACAATATGAATTACAATTTGTTTATGAAAACTAGTAGTAGAATTGAAAAGGGCTTCTGGGGCAATTGAGTTTCTCCCCAGAGTTATTGATTGAACATCTGTCATCATTCTTTAGGGCTTTCTCAACAAGGTGGCTGCCAGATTCAGGTCTGCAGGTCACTGCAAGAGTTTTTTCCTTTTTTTTTTTTTTTTTTTATTGTTCGGGATTCATTGAGGGTACAATAAGCCAGGTTACACTGATTGCAATTGTTAGGTAAAGTCCCTCTTGCAATCATGTCTTGCCCCCATTAAGTGTGACACACACCAAGGCCCCACCCACCTCCCTCCTTCCCTCTTTCTGTTCCCCTCCCATAACCATAATTCTCATTAATTGTCCTCATATCAAAATCGAGTACATAGGATTCATGCTTCTCCATTCTTGTGATGCTTTACTAAGAATAATGTCTTCCACGTCCATCCAGGTTAATACGAAGGATGTAAAGTCTCCATTTTTTTTAATGGCTGAATAGTACTCCATGGTATACATATACCACAGCTTGTTAATCCATTCCTGGGTTGGTGGACATTTAGGCTGTTTCCACATTTTGGCGATTGTAAATTGAGCTGCAATAAACAGTCTAGTACAAGTGTCCTTATGATATGATAAAAGGATTTTTTTCCTTCTGGGTAGATGCCCAGTAATGGGATTGCAGGATCAAATGGGAGGTCTAGCTTGAGGGCTTTGAGGATTCTCCATACTTCCTTCCAGAAACGCTGTACTAGTTTGCAGTCCCACCAGCAGTGTGAAAGTGTTCCCTTCTCTCCACATCCATGCCAGCATCTGCAGTTTTGAGATTTTGTGATGTGGGCCATTCTCACTGGGGTTAGATGATATCTCAGGGTTGTTTTGATTTGCATTTCTCTAATATAGAAAGATGATGAAAATTTTTTCATGTGTTTGTTAGTCATTCGTCTGTCATCTTTAGAGAAAGTTCTATTCATGTCTCTTGTCCATTCATATATGGGATTGTTGGCTTTTTTCATGTGGATTAATTTGAGTTCTCTATAGATCCTAGTTATCAAGCTTTTGTCTGACTGAAAATATGCAAATATCCTTTCCCATTGTGTAGGTTGTCTCTTTGCTTTGGTTATTGTCTCCTTAGCTGTACAGAAGCTTTTCAGTTTAATGAGGTCCCATTTGTTTATTTTTGTTGTTGTTGCAATTGCCATGGCAGTCTTCTTCATGAAGTCTTCCCCCAGGCCAATATCTTCCAGTGTTTTTCCTATGGTTTCGTTGAGGATTTTTATTGTTTCATGCCTTAAGTTTAAGTCCTTTATCCATCTTGAATCAATTTTTGTGAGTGGGGAAAGGTGTGGGTCCAGTTTCAGTCTTTTACATGTAGACATCCAGTTCTCCCAACACCATTTATTGAATAGGGAGTCTTTCCCCCAAGGTATGTTCTTTTTTGGTTTAGCAAAGATTAGGTGGTTGTAAAATGTTAGTTTCATTTCTTGGTTTTCAATTCGATTCCAAATGTCTATGTCTCTGTTTTTGTGCCAGTACCATGCTGTCTTGACCACTATGACTTTGTAGTACAGACTAAAATCTGGTATGCTGATGCCCCCAGCTTTATGTTTGTTACAGAGAACTGCCTTAGCTACACGGGTTTTTTTCCGGTTCCATACAAAACGCAGAATTATTTTTTCCAAATCTTGAAAGTATGATGTTGGTATTTTGATAGGAATGGCATTGAATATGTAGATTGCTTTGGGAAGTATAGACATTTTAACAATGTTGATTCTTCCCATCCATGAGCATGGTATGTTCTTCCATTTGTTAATATCCTCTGCTATTTCCTTTCTGAGGATTTCATAGTTTTCTTTCTAGAGGTCCTTCACCTCCTTCATTTGGTATATTCCTAGGTATTTCATTTTCCTTGAAACTATGGTGAAGGGAGTTGTGTCCTTAATTAGCTTCTCATCTTGACTGTTATTGGTGTATACAAAGGCTACTGACTTGTGGACACTGAGTTTATATCCTGAAACATTACTGTATTTTTTGATGACTTGTAGGAGCCTTGCGGCTGAGTCTTTGGGGTTCTCTAAGTATAAGATCATGTCATCAGCAAAGAGGAAGAGTTTGACCTCCTCTGCTCCCATTTGGATTCCCTTTATTTCCTTGTCTTGCCTAATTGTATTGGCTAGAACTTCCAGCACTATGTTGAATAGTAAAGGTGACAGAGGACAACCTTGTCTGGTTCCATTTTTAAGAGGAAAAGCTTTCAGTTTTACTCCATTCAGTAAAATATTGGCTGTGGGTTTGTCATAGATAGCTTCAATCAGTTTTAGAAATGTGCCACCTATGCCTATACTTTTTAGTGTTCTAATTAGAAAAGGATGCTGGATTTTATCAAATGCTTTTCTGCATCTATTGAGAGGATCATGTGATCTTTATTTTTGCCTCTGTTAATATGGTGGATAACGTTTAAGGACTTGCATATGTTAAACCAGCCTTGCGTCCCTGAGATGAAGCCTACTTGATCATGATGAATGACTTTTTTGATGATAAGCTGTAATCTATTCGCTAGGATTTTGTTGACAATTTTTGCATCTATATTCATGAGTGAGATTGGTCTGAAATTCTTTTTGTTTGGGTCTTTTCCTGGTTTTGGTATCAGGGTGATGTTTGCTTCATCGAATGTGTTGGGGAAGATTCCTTCTTCCTCAATTTTTTGGAATAATTTCTGCAGTACAGGAATAAGCTCTTCCTTGAAGGTTTGATAGAATTCTGGAGTGAAGCCATCTGGACCAGGGCATTTTTTGCCCTGGAAGATTTTTTATTGTTTCTTTGATTTCAGTGCTTGAAGTTGGTCTGTTCAGGAGCTCTATTTCTTCCTGGCTGAGTCTAGGGAAAGGGTGTGATTCCAAATATTGATCCCTTTCTTTCACATTGTCAAATTTCTGGGCATAGAGTTTCTGGCAATATTCAGAGATGATCTCTTGTATCTCTGTGGGATCAGTTGTTACTTCCCGTTTATCATTTCTGATTGACGTTACTAGAGATTTTACTTTTCTATTCCTCGTTAGTCTGGCCAATGGTTTATCTATTTTATTTATTTTTTGAAAAAACCAACTCCTTGTTTCATTAATTTTCTGAATGATTCTTTTGTTTTCAATTTCATTGATCTCTGATTTGATTTTGGATATTTCTTTTCTTCTACTGAGTTTAGGCATAGATTGTTCTTCTTTTTCCAGTTCCATAAGATCTCTTGTGAGATTGTTGATGTGCTCTCTTTCTGTTTTTCGAATGTAGGCATCTAAAGCGATGAATTTTCCTTTCAAAACTGCTTTTGCAGTATCCCACAGGTTTTGGTAGCTTGTGTCTTCATTGTTGTTATGCTCAAGGAAGTTAATGATTTCCTGTTTTATTTCTTCCTGCACCCATCTGTTATTCAACAGAAGATTGTTTAGTTTCCATGCCTTTGGGTGGGGTCGAGCATTTTTGTTAGAGTTGAGTTCCACCTTTAGTGCCTTATGGTCTGAGAAGATACAAGGTAAAATTTCAATTCTTTTGATTCTGTTGATATTTGTTTTGTGTCCCAGGATATGATCAATTTTGGAGAATGTTCCATGGGGTGATGAGAAGAATGTATATTCTTTATCTTTGGGATGGGGTGTTCTATATGCCTCTATCAAGCACAGTTGTTCTAGTGTCTCATTTAAATCTCTTATATCCTTGTTTAATTTCTGTTTAGAGGATATGTCCAGCTCTGTACGAGGAGTGTTAAAGTCCCCTGTTATTATGGTATTATCAGATATCATATTGCTCAGACTGAATAAGGTCTGTTTCAAGAATCTGGGAGCATTTAAATTGGGTGCATAAACATTTAGAATTGAAACGTCTTCTTGTTGTATTTTTCCCTTGACCAATATAAAGTGACCATCTTTGTCTTTTTTGACTTTAGTTGCTTTAAATCCACATGTATCTGAAACTAAGATTGCAACTCCTCTTTTCTTCTGAATTCCATTCGCCTGAAAAATTGTCTTCCAACTCTTGACTCGGCGTTTTAATTTTTCTTTTGAAGCCAGGTGTGTTTCTTTCAGACAGCAAATGGATGGCTTGTGTTTTTTAATCCAGTCAACTAATCTATGTCTCTTCAGTGGGGAATTCAAGCCATTAACATTTATTGAGATAATTGATAAGTGTGGTAGTATTCTATTCATCTTATTTTGTGAGAGTCCATTGCTTAGTTTTATCTTTTGCATCAGTGTGGAGGTTAGGTTCTGTTTTTATATCTGTAAATGATTTGATTTCTCCGTCAATTTTTAAGCTTAGCTTAGCAGGGTACAGAATTCTGGTCTGGAAATTGTTCTGTTTAAGTAGATGAAAGGTAGATGACCATTGTCTTCTTGCTTGGAAAGTTTCATTAGAGAAATCTGCTGTCACTTTGATGCATTTGTCCCATAGGTCAACTGGCGCTTACTCCTGGCAGCTTTCAGAATCTTTTCTTTTGTCTTGACTTTGGACAGGTTCATCACAATGTGTCTTGGAGAAGCTCAGTTAGAGTTGAGGCGACCTGGGGTCCGATAGCCCTCTGAAAGCAGTGTGTCAGAATCTTTGGTGATATTTGGGAAATTTTCTTTTATAATATTCTCTAGCATGGCTTCCATTCCTCTGGGGCATTCTTCTTCCCCTTCTGGAATTTCAATAACTCGTATGTTGGAACGCTTCATAAAGTCCCATAATTCTGACAGTGAACGTTCTGCTTTCTCTCTCTTCTTTTCTGCCTCTTTTACTATCTGAGTTATCTCAAAAACTTTGTCTTCTACCTCTGAAATTCTTTCTTCTGCATGGTCTAACCTGTTGCTGATACTTTCCATCGCATCTTTAAGTTCCCTAATTGACTGTTTCAGTTCCTTCAGCTCTGGTATATTCTTTTTATATTCTTCATATCGTTCATCTCTGATTTGATTCTGTTTTTGGATTTCCTTTTGGTTATTTTCCACTTTATTAGCAGTTTCCTTCATTGTTTCCATCATTTCTTTCATTGTTTTCAACATGTGTATTCTAAATTCCCTTTCTGTCATTCCTAACATTTCTTTATAGGTGTAATCCTCTAGTAGCTACCTCATGGTCCCTTGGCGGGGTTGTTCTGGACTGGTTCTTCATGTTGCCTGGAGTTTTCTGCTGATTCTTCCTCATGAGTGATTTCTTTTATCTGTTTCCTTGCCCTAAATTTCCTTTCAGTTCCTCTTGCTCTTTAAGTTCTCGTGCCTGTGGACTAAGGGTTATAGGACCAGAAGTGTTAGAAGGTTGAAGAGCAAAAAAGAGATTAAAAAAAGTAGGACCGAGTGATAAGAAAAAAAAAAGAAGAATAGAGAAAGGAGAGAGGGTGGGTAAAAGGAATATTGACAAAAAGAAGAGAGGCACAGAAGGAGGGAGATAGAGCAATATAGGTGTACCGTAGTGTACTTTGATACAGCCTTAAAAAAAAAACCACGTTCTGGGTGTGCCCAGTTGGGTGGTTCCCTTGAGGTCATCAACTCTTTGCTAACCTGTTCAGACACAGTACCCTACCTCCACCAAGTAGAGAGGAAAGACAAAAATGCTATAAATCAAAGCAAAACAAGCAAACAGAAAACTTTATGGGATAAAAGTGGGCGGAAAACCAAAAAATAGCGGTAGAAACACTAACAAAAATGAAGTTCTAATTATTGAAATAGGCAGCAATGGGAAATTATAGTTAAACTAGAAAAATTGAGAAAGAAAAAGGATCTGTATGGAAAAGGTTGAACTTAAAAAACAAAACAACAATCCACAACATCAAAATAAACAAAAAAAACCAACCAAACCAAAAAAAAAAAAAAACACAACCAAAAACAAAGCAGTATGTATATGTTATTGAATATTGTCTGGGCAACACGTGGTCTTCTGGGGTATGAGATGTTAATCACAGTTCTGATATGACTGTAGGCTGCTAGTTTCTCAAATCCCATCAGGTGGACACCCTAAATCTCTCTTCAGCCTACTTAAAAGGCAATTTGAACTTGTTCACTTGCTGAGCAAAAGCTTTCCCAGGGAAGTGCTTGTCGCTGGAATCAGTGCTGAAGTGGCTATCCACTTACCCTGTGTGCCAAAACTGGTCTCCCTCTGCCCCCGAGGGTTAGGGCTGCAAGGCGGCTCTGACCCCGCCCTTAGGCTACTTGGTCGCTGGGTTACCAGCTCCCCCCCAATTCTAGCTCTGCGACCCTGAGGGCGGAGCTTGCTGGGGCAGATCGCTCACAATGGCTGCCGCCTGTGACCCAGAGCCAAACACTATTAGCTCCGTCTGGCTCAGCGGCTCAGACTGGGGCCCTAGACAACGGCCAAAGTTCTCCGCACTCCCGCTCAGGCTCTCCCCAAGGCAGTTCAGCTGAGTGCCAAGTCCAAAGACACCAAAACAGTTCACAGGTAAGGCCTTTCTGGTTTGCAGTCTCTCTGCTACTGAACTTACAGTTGCGGGCAGGTTTAGACGGATTGAACACACGCGACCACTTGCTGGTTTTCCACTGTTTTAGTCCTCCTCTTGGGGTCCAGAAGTCTCTCGCTGACTCCCTGTATCCTCTCAGTTGTGATGATAGGCAGATCCCACCAGCCACAGATGCCTGGAGTCCTATCTCCCCAGACTCACGGTGCCCAGATGCAAGGAAGCTGTTACTCGGCTGCCATGTTGCTCCGCCTCCTGCCTGCAAGTATAATACCAATTTTCTTAAGTGTTCTGATCTTGAAGGGATGTTGGATATTATCAAAATCTTTTTCTGCATAAATTGAGAGAATCATATGGTCTTTGTTTTTTAATTTGTTTATGTGCTGAATTATACTTATAGATTTACGTATATTGAACCATCCTTGAGACCCTGGGATAAAACCGACTTGGTCATGATGTAGTATTTGTTTGATGTGTTGTTGGATTCTGTTTGTTAGGAGCTTGTTGAATATTGTTGTATCTATATTCATTAGTGATATTGGTCTATAATTTTCTTTTCTTGTTGGGTCTTTTCCTGGTTTGGGGATCAGGGTGATGTTTGCTTCATAGAATGTGTTGGGTAGTCTTCCTTCTTTTTCTACATTTTGGAACAGGTTGAATAATATAGGTACTAGTTCCTCTTTAAAGGTATGGCAGAATTCTGACATCAAGCCATCTGGTCCCGGGCTTTTCTTTTTAGGGAGATTTTATATGTGTGATGCTATTATAGAACTTGATAGAGGGCTGTTCAACATTTCCACTTGATTCTGGATAAGTCTTGGAAAGTGACGTGCTTCCAAGTATTGGTCAATTTCCTTCAGATTTTCATATTTCTGAGAATAAATTTTCTTGTAATATTCATTAAGGATTTTTTGAATTTCTGAGGAGTCTGTTGTTATTTCATCTTTGTCATTTCTATTGATGAGATTAGGGATTTTTTTCTTTTTTCCTGGTTAGGTTAGCCAAAGGTTTATCTATTTTATTGACCTTTTCAAAAAACCAACTTTTTGATTTATTGTATAATTCTTTTGTTTCAATTTCATTTAATACTACTCTAAGTTTGGTTATTTCTTTTCTTCTACTGTGTTTGGTGTTAGAATGTTCTTCCTTTTCCAGTTGCTTGAGATGTCCCATTAAGTTATTAACTTCTTCTCTTTCTGTTCTCATGAGGAAGGCTTGCAGTGTTATCAATTTCCTTCTTAGGACTGCCTTTGCGGTATCCCAGAGGTTCTGATAATTCGTGTCTTCATTGTCGTTTTGTGTCATAAATTGGCCATTTCCTTCTTAATCTCATCTCTGACCCATTATCATTCAGCATAATGTTATTTAACTTCCATGTTTTTGTATGAGAATGCAGATTCATGTTGTTACTGAGTTCCACTCATTCCATGAGTCCAAGAAGATGCAAGCAATAATTTCTATTCCTTTAAATTTTCTGAGATTAGACTTATGACTTAAGATGTGATCAATTTTGGAGTATGTTCCATGGGCTGATGAAGTATGTGTATTCACTTTTGTTGGGATGAAATGTTCTATAGATTTCTGCTAAATCCAAATGTTGGATGGTTAGGTTTAAATCTAAAATTTCTTTGCTCAGCTTCTTATTGGAGGATTGATCCAACACCACCAAAGGAGTGTTGAAATCTCCAACTTTTATGGAGCTAGAGGAAATCAAGTTGCTCATGTCAGTTAGAGTTTCTCTTATAAATTAAGGTGCATTCTGGTTGGGTGCATAAATATTAATAACTGAAATTTCATCATATTGAGTATTACCATTAACAAATATGAAGTGACCATTCTTATCCTTCCTTTTTTTTTTTTTTTTGGTTTAAAGCCTATTGTGTGTGGAAATAGAGTTTCAACACCTGTTTTTCTCTGATTATCATTTACCTGAAATATGGGTGACCATCCTCTCACCCTGAGTCCATATTTATATTTTAAGGTAAGATGTGACTCTTGTGTGCAGCAAATATCTGGCCTGAGATTTTGTATCCAGTCAGCTAACCTGTGCCTCTTTCGAGAACAGTTTAAGCCTTTCACATTAATGGAGAATATTGAAAAGTCTGGTAAAATTTGGGGTATCAAGTTTTTCGAAAGTCCTATGGACATTTTTAATCCTTTCGCCACTCTGGAAGTTGGAGTTTGATCAAAAGTTTTGAGTGAGTTTACTTTTGTGGTAGAGGATTGAGCTGGTAATTGTGGAGGATAGATCTGAGAATATCCTGAAGAGCTGGTTTGGTTATGGCAAATTTATTCAACATATGAATGTCATTAAAGTATTTAATATCTCCATCATAAATGAACCTATGTTTAGCAGGATACAGGATCCAGTGTTGAAAGTTATTTTGCTTTAGGAGATTAAAAGTTGATGACCACCCTCTTCTGGCTTGAGAAGTTTCAGCAGAGAGATCTGCAGTCATTCTAATATTTTTCCCTTTATAGGTGATGGATTTCTCATGTCTGGCTGCTTTCAGAATTTTCTCCTTCATATTAACTTTAGTGAAGTTAATTATGATATGCCTGGGGGATGTCTTGTTTGGATTGAGTCGTGCTGGTGTTCTGAAACTTTCTGCTATCTGAATTTCAGAATCTCTTGGCATGTCTGGAAAATTCTCTTTCATAATTTCATGGAGAAGGGCCTCTGTGCCTTGTGAGGCCACGTCATCTCTTTCAGGGATTCCAATGAGGCAGATATTAGCCTTCTTCGAATTATCCCAGAGCTCTTCGAGAGAATGATCTGTTTTGCTCTTCATTTCTTTTCCTCTTGGAGAGTTTGGGAGTGTTCAAAGGCTCTGTCTTCAATGTCAGAAATTCTTTCTGCTACTTGCTCCGCTCTGTTACTGAGGGATTCTACTGTATTTTTCAGATCTTTGAGGACTGCAAATTCTTGCTTCAGTGAGTCAAAATCTTTGGTGGTTTTGTCTTGATTTTCATTAAATTCTTGAGACAACTTTTTAATTTCTCCTCGAATTTCTAATTCTGAATTTTTTAATTGCTCCTTGAATTTCTAATTCCAAATTTTCCTCCATTCTATTAATCTTGTTTGCTATCCAAATTCTGAATTCGATCTCTGACATCTTGGCAGGCATTTTGTGAATGAGATCTTCAGTTACATCTGCCATATCTTTTTTTTTGGGCGGTTGATCATCTGGTTATTCATGTTACCAGAGTTTTTCTGTGATTCCACCCCATGATTGTTTTAAACCATTTGATTTTTCCCATGGAGCTTTGTGAAGGACCGATATAGTGCTATGGCCTGAGAAACTGGGGACCTGTTTGGTGTGGTGGGGCTAAGTGGTTCTGGCTTGTTTTTAGCTGGTCTCTGTTTAACCCTAGTGAAACAGTGACTCAGGGTTGAAGTCTCAGCTGTGGAGAAATACCAGCCATTAAGTCACCTTGACCCCCCACAGGCAACAATTGAAATAGGAAAATCAAACCTTCCTACAACCACACACCCAGGGCAACATCTAGATAGTCCTCAGCCTATTGGCTCAGTTCAAAAGGTCCAAATCAACTGTCTCAGTTAGTGCCTATCTCATATGGGAGAGTTTAAAAGATCTCTGGCACCTGGATCATAGGGGTCTGGTGACAACTCTGAAATGACTTGCTCCGGTGCTCTGTGAAGTCAGAAGAACCCACCCAGCAAATAGAGTAGTCTGGGAAGGTTGATACCTCCTTTCTTACCTTGCACCTCTGTCACACCCAGTCACTGATAGCCCCTTGGGGCTATGACACAGTTCTCTGTAGTGAACAGATACTCCAGGGGATTGCACCTGCCTGAATCACAAGGAAATCTATTTCTGCTCAGCCAGGCCACTGCGCTCTGCCTCTATCCAGCAGGGGAAGGTGAGGCCTGACAACCTTGGGTGCTCGACAGAGGCTCGGGGGTGTTTGCTCAGTTCCATCCCTGCCCCTGATTGATGTTACTGACAGAACAGAACAGAACAACTTTGCGGGAATTTGTTTCTGTCCCTGCTAATTTCCCCTGCGGAAGAGAAGCAGTTTTGAATTTCCAGAACCTTTGCCTGGACCCGGTCTTTGCTCCTGCAGGTTTGTATTCAGTTAGCTGTCAGTTCTACCCTCTTGCCTTCTTTTGTCTATAGGCTGATGATCCCCTGATGGTCGGGTGTGTATCAGGCTCAGTAATGTGGTCCTCGGGGTCATCCCTGCCCTGTGAATTTACCGGCTCTGTGCATGTGTTTTCTTTTTTTTTTTTTATTGTTGGGGATTCATTGAGGGTACAATAAGCCAGGTTACACTGATTGCAATTGATAGGTAAAGTCCCTCTTGCAATCATGTCTTGCCCCATAAAGTGTGACACACACCAAGGCCCCACCCACCTCCCTCCTTCCCTCTTTCTGTTTCCCCCCTCATAACCATAATTGTCATTAATTGTCCTCATATCAGCCTTGCAGGCTGACCGGGGGAGTCAGATAAGCTCCCTGCATCCCCAGGGAGTTGTCCTGCACTTCACTTATCTCCAGTGCTTTGGGGATGTCTTAGCCTTGATGGTAGCCATAAACCAGAACATAACTTTTCTTATAGCACCTGGATGCTGGGTTATTTTTCTCCCTGTCAAGGCAGTTTGTTTTCCTACTCATGACTTATTTGCCAATATTTTTGGCAAGGTGATGACATTTTTAACAACATTATCTTCTAAAAGTAGATGACATTTTTAAAATTTCAAAATATGAAGTACAAATGCTTTTGGTTACATGGATCACTTTTGTAATTCTTGAGTCATGTCGATAGGTGTGGTTGTCACCCAAATAGTGTTCATTGTACCCATTAGATAAGGTTTGGCCCATCCCTTCCTGCCCCTCTCCCCTGGTTGATTTCCACTGAGTTTTACTTCTCTCGGTGCACATATGTGCTCATCAACTAGTTTCAATTTAATAGGGCTACATGTGGTGGGGGTTTTTTCCATTTTAAGATATTTCGCTTAGGAAAATAGTCTTCAGTTCCATCCAGATTGCTGTACAAGTATAAATTCATCTTTTTATGGCCGAGTAGTACTCCATGGTATACATATACCACATTTTATTAATCCACTCATGAATCAATGGGCATTTGGGTTGATTCCACATCTTTGCAATTGTGAATTGTGCTGCAATAAACATTCAAGTGCAGGTGTCTTTTTAATAAAAAGTTTTCTTTTCCTTTGAAGCATTCCAGGAGTGTAGGCAGGGGAGGGTGTGCTGTGATCACACAGTTTGGTTTCTGGCCTATTTCCTCTAACTAGCCGTCCTCCCCAAATGGCTGTACTCTAGTTAGGATTGTATAGATTCCTTCCCCACATTAACATGTACCATAGACTGTCCAGTAGCTCCTTGAGGAGTCTCAATACTGTTATCCATAGAGTTGGACTAATTTCCAGTCCTGCCAACAGTGTATTGGCGTTCCTTTCTCTCTGCATCCACAACAGCATCCTTTGTTTTTGGACTTTCTAATAAAAGCCATTCTAACTGGGGAAAGGTGATATATGATTGTGGTTTTGATTTGCATTTCCTTGATTGGTGATGTTGAGCATTTTTTTCATATGTTTATTGGCCATTTGTCTTTCTTCTTTTTTTTTTTTATTGTTGGGGATTCATTGAGGGTACAATAAGCCAGGTTACACTGAATGCAATTGTTCGGTAAAGTCCCTCTTGCAATCATGTCTTGCCCCCATAAAGTGTGACACACATCAAGACCCCACGCACCTCCCTCCTTCCCTCATTCTGTTTCCCTCCCCATAACCACAATTGTCATTAATTGTCCTCATATCAAAATCGAGTACATAGGATTCATGCTTCTCCATTCTTGTGATGCTTTACTAAGAATAATGTCTTCCACTTCCATCCAGGTTAATACGAAGGATGTAAAGTCTCCATTTTTTTTAATGGCTGAATAGTATTCCATGGTATACATATACCACAGCTTGTTAATCCATTCCTGGGTCGCTGGGCATTTAGGCTGTTTCCACATTTTGGCGATTGTAAATTGAGCTGCAATAAACAGTCTAGTACAAGTGTCCTTATGATAAAAGGATTTCTTTCCTTCTGGGTAGATGCCCAGTAATGGGATTGCAGGATCAAATGGGAGGTCTAGCTTGAGTGCTTTGAGGTTTCTCCATACTTCCTTCCAGAAAGGTTGTACTAGTTTGCAGTCCCACCAGCAGTGTAAAAGTGTTCCCTTCTCTCCACATCCACACCAGCATCTGCAGTTTTGAGATTTTGTGATGTGGGCCATTCTCACTGGGGTTAGATGATATCTCAGGGTTGTTTTGATTTGCATTTCTCTAATATATAGACATGATGAACATTTTTTCATGTGTTTGTTAGCCATTCATCTGTAGTCTTTAGAGAAAGTTCTATTCATGTCTCTTGCCCATTGATACATAGGATTGTTGGCTTTTTTCATGTGGATTAATTTGAGTTCTCTATAGATCCTAGTTATCAAGCTTTTGTCTGATTGAAAATATGCAAATATCCTTTCCCATTGTGTAGGTTGTCTCTTTGCTTTGGTTATTGTCTCCTTAGCTGTACAGAAGCTTTTCAGTTTAATGAGGTCCCATTTGTTTATTTTTGTTGTTGTTGCAATTGCCATGGCAGTCTTCTTCATGAAGTCTTCCCCCAGGCCAATATCTTCCAGTGTTTTTCCTATGGTTTCGTTGAGGATTTTTATTGTTTCGTGCCTTAAATTTAAGTCCTTTATCCATCTTGAATCAATTTTTGTGAGTGGGGAAAGGTGTGGGTCCAGTTTCAGTCTTTTACACGCAGACATCCAATTCTCCCAACACCATTTATTGAATAGGGAGTCTTTCCCCCAAGGTAAGTTCTTGTTTGGTTTATCGAAGATTAGGTGGTTGTAAGATGTTAGTTTCATTTCTTGGTGTTCAATTCGATTCCAAGTGTCTATGTCTCTGTTTTTGTGCCAGTACCATGCTGTCTTGAGCACTATGGCTTTGTAGTACAGACTAAAATCTGGTATGCTGATGCCCCCAGCTTTATGTTTGTTACAGAGAACTGCCTTAGCTACACGGGGTTTTTTCCGGTTCCATACAAAACGCAGAATCATTTTTTCCAAATCTTGAAAGTACGATGTTGGTATTTTGATAGGAATGGCATTGAATATGTAGATTGCTTTGGGAAGTATAGACATTTTAACAATGTTGATTCTTCCCATCCATGAGCATGGTATGTTCTTCCATTTGTTAATATCCTCTGCTATTTCCTTTTTGAGGTTTTCATAGTTTTCTTTCTAGAGATCCTTGACCTCCTTCTTTAGGTATATTCCTAGGTATTTCATTTTTTTGAGACTATGGTGAAGGGAGTTGTGTCCTTAATTAGCTTCTCATCTTGACTGTTATTGGTGTACACAAAGGCTACTGACTTGTGGACATTGATTTTATATCCTGAAACATTACTTATTTTTTGATGACTTCTAGGAGTCTTGTGGTTGAGTCTTTGGGGTTCTCTAAGTATAAGATCATGTCGTCAGCAAAGAGGGAGAGTTTGACCTCCTCTGCTCCCATTTGGATTCCCTTTATTTCCTTGTCTTGCCTAATTGTATTGGCTAGAACTTCCAGCACTATGTTGAATAGTAAAGGTGACAGAGGACAACCTTGTCTGGTTCCAGTTCTCAGAGGAATAGCTTTCAGTTTTACTCCATTCAGTAAAATATTGGCTGTGGGTTTGTCATAGATAGCTTCAATCAGTTTTAGAAATATGCCCCCTATGCCTATACTCTTCAGTGTTCTAATTAGAAAAGGATGCTGGATTTTATCAAATGCTTTTTCTGCATCTATTGAGAGGATCATGTGATCTTTATTTTTGCCTCTGTTAATATGGTGGATAACGTTTATGGACTTGCATATGTTAAACCAGCCTTGCATCCCTGGGATGAAGCCTACTTGATCATGATGAATGACTTTTTTGATGATAGCTGTAATCTGTTGCCTAGGATTTTGTTGAGAATTTTTGCATCTATGTTCATGAGTGAGATTGGTCTGAAATTCTCGTTTTTGTTTGGGTCTTTTCCTGGTTTTGGTATCAGGGTGATGTTCGCTTCATAGAATGTGTTGGGGAAGATTCCTTCTTCCTCAAATTTTTGGAATAATTTCTGCAGTACAGGAAAAAGCTCTTCCTTGAAGGTTTGATAGAATTCTGGAGTGAAGCCATCTGGACCGGGGCATTTTTTGGTTAGAAGCTTTTTTATTGTTTCTTTGATCTCAGTGCTTGAAATTGGTCTGTTCAGGAGCTCTATTTCTTCCTGGCTGAGTCTAGGGAGAGGGTGTGATTCCAAATATTGATCCATTTCTTTCACATTGTCAAATTTCTGGGCATAGAGTTTCTGGTAGTATTCAGAGATGATCTCTTGTATCTCTGTGGGATCATTTGTTATTTCCCCTTTATCATTTCTGATTGAGGTTACTAGAGATTTTACTTTTCCATTCCTCGTTAGTCTGGCCAATGGTTTATCTATTTTATTTATTTTTTGAAAAAACCAACTCCTTGTTTCATTAATTTTCTGAATGATTCTTTTGTTTTCAAATTCATTGATCTCTGATATGATTTTGGATATTTCTTTTCTTCTTCTGAGTTTAGGCTTAGGTTGTTCTTCTTTTTCCAATTCCATAAGATCTCTTGTGAGACTGTTGATGTGCTCTCTTTCTGTTTTTCGAATGTAGGCATGTGAAGCGATGAATTTTCCTCTCAAAACTGCTTTTGCAGTATCCCACAGGTTTTGGTAGCTTGTGTCTTCATTGTTGTTATGCTCAAGGAAGTTAATGATTTCCTGTTTTATTTCTTCCTTCACCCATCTGTTATTCAACAGAAGATTGTTTAGTTTCCATGCCTTTGGGTGGGGTCGAGCATTTTTGTTAGAGTTGAGTTCCACCTTTAGTGCCTTATGGTCTGAGAAGATACAAGGTAAAATTTCGATTCTTTTGATTCTGTTGATATTTGTTTTGTGTCCCAGGATATGATCAATTTTGGAGAATGTTCCATGGGGTGATGAGAAGCATGTATGTTCTTTATCTTTGGGATGGAGTGTTCTATATGCATCTGTCAAGCACAGTTGTTCTAGGGTCTCATTAAGTCTCTTATATCCTGGTTTAATTTCTGTTTAGAGGATCTGTCCAGCTCTGTAAGAGGAGTGTTAAGGTCCCCTGTTATTATGCTATTATCAGATATCATATTGCTCAGACTGAGTAAGGTCTGTTTCAAGAATCTGGGAGCATTTAAATTGGGTGCATAAATATTTAGAATTGAAATGTCTTCTTGTTGTATTTTTCCCTTGACCAATATAAAGTGACCATCTTTGTCTTTTTTGACTTTAGTTGCTTTAAATCCACATGTATCTGAAAATAAGATTGCAACTCCTCTTTTCTTCTGAATTCCATTTGCCTGAAAAATTGTCTTCCAATCCTTGACTCGGCGTTTTAATTTGTCTTTTGAAGCCAGGTGTGTTTCTTGCAGACAGCAAATGGATGGCTTGTGTTTTTTAATCCAGTCAACCAATCTATGTCTCTTCAGTGGGGAATTCAAGCCATTAACATTTATTGAGATAATTGATAAGTGTGGTAGTATTCTATTCGTCTTATTTTGTGAGAGTCCATTGCTTTGTTTTATCTTTAGGATCAGTGTGGAGGTTTGGTTCTGTCCTTTAATTGCTGAGTTCTTACTTTGCTGCTGATCCATTGTGGTGGTCAGTGTGCAGAACAGGTTGAAATATTTCCTGTAGAGCTGGTCTTGTTGTGGCGAATTTCCTCAATGTTTGTATATCTGTAAATGATTTGATTTCTCCATCAATTTTGAAGCTTAGCTTAGCAGGGTACAGAATTCTGGGCTGGAAATTGTTCTGTTTAAGTAGATGAAAGGTAGATGACCTTTGTCTTCTTGCTTGGAAAGTTTCATTAGAGAAGTCTGAAGTCACTCTGATGGATTTGCTCCTGTAGGTCACCTGGCACTTACTCCTGGCAGCTTTCAGAATCTTTTCTTTTGTCTTGACTTTGGACAGGTTCATCACAATGTGTCTTGGAGAAGCTCGGTTAGAGTTGAGGCGACCTGGGGTCCAATAGCCCTCTGAAAGCAGTGTGTCAGAATCTTTGGTGATATTTGGGAAATTTTCTTTTAAAATATTGTCTAGTATGGCTTCCATTCCTCTGGGGCATTCTCCTTCCCCTTCTGGAATTCCTATAACTCGGATGTTGGAACGCTTCATAAAGTCCCGTAATTCTGACAGTGAACGTTCTGCTTTCTCTCTCTTCTTTTCTGCCTCTTTTACTATCTGTGTTATCTCAAAAATTTTGTCTTCTACCTCTGAAATTCTTTCTTCTGCATGGTCTAACCTGTTGCTGTTACTTTCCATTGCATCTTTAAGTTCCCTGATTGACTGTTTCATTTCTTTCAGCTCTGGTATATCCTTTTTATATTCTTCATATCATTCATCTCTGATTTGATTCTGTTTTTGGATTTCCTTTTGGTTATTTTCCACTTTATTAGCAGTTTCCTTCATTGTTTCCATCATTTCTTTCATTGTTTGCAACATGTGTATTCTAAATTCCCTTTCTGTGATTCCTAACATTTCTGTATAGGTGTAATCCTCTAGTAGCTACCTCATGGTCCCTTGGCGGGGTTGTTCTGGACTGGTTCTTCATGTTGCCTGGAGTTTTCTGCTGATTCTTCCTCATGGGTGATTTCTTTTATCTGTTTCTTTGCCCTAATTTTCCTTTCACTTCCTCTTACTCGTTAAGTTCTCGTACCTGTGAACTAGGGGTTACAGGACTAGAAGGGTGAGAAGGTTGAAGAGCAAAAAAGGGATGTAAGAAAGGAGGACCAAGTGATAAGGAAAAAAAAAGAAAAATAGAGAAAGGAGAGGGGGTGGGTAAAAGGAATATTGACAAAAAGAAGTGAGGCACAGAAAGAGGGAGACAGAGCAATATAGGTGTACAGTAGGGTACTTTGATACCACCTTAAAAAAAAAAACACCTTCTGGGGGTGCCCAGTTGGGTGGTTCCCTTGAGGTCAGCAGCTCTTTGCTACGCTGATCAGACCAGTACCCCACCTCCACCAAGTAGAGAGGAAAGACAAAAATGGTATAAATCAAACCAAAACAAGCAAACAGAAAACTTTACGGGATAAAATTGGCTGGAAAAACCAAATAATAGCGGTAGAAACACTAACAAAAATGAAGTTGTAATTATTAAAATAGGCAGCAATGGGAAATTATAATTAAAGTGGAAAAATTGAGAAAGAAAAAGGATCTGTATGGAAAAGGTTGAACTTAAAAAACAAAACAACAATCCACAACATCAAAATAAACAAAAAAAAAAACCAAACCAAAAAAAAAAAAAAAACACAACCAAAAACAAAGCAGTATGTATATGTTATTGAATATTGTCTGGGCAACACGTGGTCTTCTGGGGTATGAGATGTTAATCATAGTTCTGATACGACTGTAGGCTGCTAGTTTCTCAAACCCCAGCAGGTAGAGACCCTAAATCTCTCTTCAGCCCACTTAAAAGGCATTTTGCGCTTTTTCACTTACTGAGCAGAAGCTTTCTCAGGGAAGTGCTTGTCGCTGGAATCACTACTGAAGTGGCTATGCACTTACCCTGTGTGTCAAAACTGGTCTCCCTCTGCCCCCAAGGGTTAGGGCTGCAAGGTGGCTCAGACCCCACCCTTAGGCTACTTGGTCGCTGGGTTACCAGCTCCCACCCAATTCCAGCTCTGCAACCCTGAGGGCGGAGCTTGCCAGCGCAGATCACTCACAATGTCTGCCTGTGACCCAGAGCCAAATACTATTAGTTCCATCTGGCTCAGCGGCTCAGACTGGGGCCCTAGACAAAGGCCAAATTTCTCTGCACTCCTGCCCAGGCTCTCCCCAAGGCAGTTCAGCTGAGTGCCAAGTCCAAAGACACCAAAACAGTTCACAGGTAAGGCCTTTCTGGTCTGCAGTCTCACTGCTACTGAACTTACAGTTGCTGGCGGGTTTAGACGGATTGAACACATGCGACCACTTGCTGGTTTTCCACTGTTTTAGTCCTCCTCTTGGGGTCCAGAAGTCTCTCGTTGACTCCCTGTATCCTCTCAGGGGTGATGATTGGCAGATCCCACCAGCCAGAGATGCCTGGAGTCCTATATCCCCAGACTCACGGTGCCCAGATGCAAGGAAGCTGTTACTTGGCTGCCATCTTGTTCCGCCTCCTGTGCATGTGTTTTCTAGTCCCCATGCTTCACCCAGGTCTGTACCACCTCAGGCAAACCCTTTACTCATGGGACCTGCATTTCTGTCCAAGATCTGTTCCATGGTGGTTGCCACCTGAGAAGATGCCCAGCCTCCTCTGGTTGCCCAGGGACACAGGGGGTGTGGCTTCAGAATATCGGGGAGTGAGCCCTATCTTTGCCAAAAATGGCTGCTGCTCTGTGCCTTGGGGCACTGCTGCTCCAGTGTGGTTCCCTCTCAGCAGACCATCCTCTCCTCACTCCCATGCCACAGAATCAGCACTGACCAGTAGCAGTTCAGGTCTTGTCCACACCTCTCGAGAAAACACCCAAGAATCTGGACTTCTGGGGGCAGGCCTCCAGACCTCAGAATGAGAATGTAGGGGAGTGCTGGGTGCTCAGAATTGCAGGTAGAGAATATATACAGTTTTATGCCTGGCTTGAGAATGCTGTGGCACCCTAGTAGGGGAGGTAGTTCCAGTTTTTAGAGGGTCTCTCCCATGGAGTGTAGTGGGAGGACCTTTGAACTCTGCTTGTTTGTTTGTGGGCAATCCGAGCCGTTCTCGGGGGGGAGGGGACTCTCGTTTGCTTGATGATGGATTTTTTACCATTTGTTTGTATTCTTGGGGTCGCAGCTCGCCTCGTTCTTCAACCTTCTCTCTTGGTGCACTTCAATCCACCAGGTTACTTGCTAAATGTCTGTCCTTGAACTCTCCTCTGTGGAGAGCCTCTGTGGAAAGCTGGCTTCAGTCAGCCATCTTGTCTCCAGCCCTTAGGGTTTTCAAACTTTACTTGCAACGTGCAGCTGGCTTTGTGCTTCCCTCCCTCCTTCTCCGCAGTCACCCCCTTACTAAGTCTTTAACTGAATTCTTGGCCCATCACAAAAGTGTTTTGTTTCATTCTTTGCTATTAGTCAAGAGCAAATAAGCAAGTGAAACATAATCTTGGATGATTGTGTAAATTTTACAATCATAGGCTGTCAGAATTGGGGGATACTCTAGAAATTTTCTAATCTAGGAATGGTAGTGTTGGACCAGTCACCTTCTGTAAAAAAAGACTTGGATTCCACTTCAGGTATAAATCAGATGGTGATTTATTATACCTGCATAGGGGACTGCTGCTCCAAAAAGCAGGTGGCCCCAAAGTGAGGAGCAGGCTGATTTTTATACCCTTTTTGTGCTGCATGGGAAGAAAGCAAGTGAGTACAGTAGCGGAACGTGATGGTGAGCTCGGGATGGGTTTACAGTGTGGTGTTTGGCTCAGGGGGTTACAGTGTGGTTGTTGGCATGGGGACAGCTTGGGAAACTCAGCTTGGTAGCTTGGGAAACTCAGCTTGGGTATATTTTCATTGTTTGATCATGGATAGGGAATTTGGGGAACTCAGGAACATTTCAAGAACTTCCTTGTTCTGAAACCTGTTCTCGGAAGTAACCCAAGGAGTGGGTTGGGGGGCATGTTGGGGACTAAAGCTGAGACAGACTTGGGTCTTTTTGGGAGCTGTTGGACTATTACAGTAGATGGCCAACATGCATCTCCCCATCTCCCCATTACCAACCTGAGGCAGACATCACTAATCTATCATGGCATTCTTTTCCACTAAGCTTTTAATATATAGCTCCAGATGATAAAGCCAATTTGCTATTTCTTGGCAAGTTTAAGTCCATTACTTCCAAGAAATGAGAAAATTGACTCATCATAAGGAAATGTCTCCAAGATGATGCATTGACAGTGGCAGAAAACTAGAAGCCCCATCTCCTAATTCCTAGAGACACCTTCATTCTGTCTACCCCTCCTACCAGGATTTTCCAAAATGTTCCTGTAAAACTTGCATCATTGATATAGTATTGAATTAAACAATATTGAGTCACACAGTGAGAAAAATCATCATTTCTCAAACCTTCTGATCATTTTGTTAGGTCTGTCTGGTGTTTCCTGGCCCCCTAGTTCCCAGTGTCAGGAGTAAGTACTGGTGCTACATTGAGCTGATGATGGAATAAACACAGATTACTACAAGAAAAAGAAAGAAGCCATGCAAAGTGAAGGTAAAGAGGGAGCTACACAAAGTGGCACTAAGTGAAAATACATTCCAAAGAGAGAGGAACGAATTAGTCTCCGTGAATAGAGAAGGACCCTGAAGTTGAGCACACACGGCCTTTTATATAAGCTCACTAGTTTTCCCCACATTTCTTCTGGCAGGATTGGTTTTCATTTTCCACCTTTGGAATGGCTGAAGGGTTGGGGAGTTATATAACAGGTTACATAATAGGTTGGTTATATAACAATTTCCCTTTGTAAGCATATGTCTTCCCCAGGGCTTCACAAAAGCTCCACCCATGCTATGCTAATTAGATGATAATGAGCTCCAGGTCAAAGCTCACTAGGATTTCCTTATGGTATATGTTTCTACCAGGAAACAGTTCCCAGCTTCAGTTTGGTTCCTAGCCACAATTCAGTTTCTGCTCTCTGTCCTTAGCCATTCCTTGGCACCCACCCTCCACCAAACCTAATAATATCAAAGAAAAAGTTTTATTTGATGTTACTGTCTATAACACTATAGTTCTTTCTTTAAGAGTCTTCAGTAGGGGGCGGGGCCTGTGGCTCAGTCGGTGGGGCGCCGGCCCCATATACCGAGGGTGGCGGGTTCGAGCCCAGCCCCGGCCAAACTGCAACCAAAAAATAGCCGGGCGTTGTGGCGGGCGCCTGTGGTCCCAGCTACTCGGGAGGCTGAGGCAAGAGAATCGCTTGAGCCCAGGAGTTGGAGGTTGCTGTGAGCTGTGTGAGGCCACGGCACTCTACCGAGGGCCATAAAGTGAGACTCTGTCTCTACAAAAAAAAAAAAAAAAAGAGTCTTCAGTAGGCAATAGTATTTAGTGAGGACTTAATACCACTGCATTGTTTTCTTTTCATTTATGCTTATGATGGCCATCCAATTATGACAAATTTTCCACATTTGGCCATGATAAAACCTTCATTTTTAAATAAATGTATTTACATTTTTCAAAAGTGAGTGTAAAGAAAAATATTAACTATATACAGCATAGGTAGCACACACATGTGGCAAAATAAAAGAGCTGGTGAAATATTGTTTAGTACCATGCCTGCATCCTTATTCAGGGCTCCTCAATGCTCTCCTTTCCAAGACAAATAATGCTTTTTTCCCTTTCTCTACTAAAAAATGATATTTCCTTTTGCTTCACCTCATGCCTCTTACATTTTCCCCTTCTCCCAATCAGCCTACTCCCCACATTCTTGCCTGCCAGCTCTCTTGCCTCACCAGCTGCCAGACTCTGTCATTTTCAGCATAGCTCCCTCCATCTGCCAAAACCCAGCCTGAGTGTGCCTCTGTAGACCATATGGCCTGGCAGACAAGGCAGGCTTGATGTTGACTCAAGAGTTGAAAGCAAATCCAGCTTAATCCTTATTCTCCCTTCTGAGCAAGGAGGAGGCAAACTTTGTTGTCCAGTCTCTTCTATCCTTAGCCCAATCGAGGCAGGCCTCAGCTGGCTGCATGGTGCCGAGTCACTGGTCTGGGTTCCTGCTGCCTTCCTCCTCTGCAGGGGCTATTCTTCGATGTTTCTGTGCCCTCTCTTAGAAAGGAGCATTTTGTCCTCCTCATTAGATGGACTTCATAGACAAGTCTTCCTTGGGCCAGCAGGGAATGGACCAGCCAGCCTCCCTGGTGGTTCAGGGAAGTGAAGGTGCACAAAAACTGGTCAGAGCCTCAGGGCAGAGAATTCTGTCTTGGTAAATGAGTCCCTGGAGGTCAGCATCCCCATATGTCCTGTCCAAAGTGAGGTAAAGCCAAAGCAACCCATTGGACAAAAGGAAAAGAAGACAGTGAAGAAAGAAGAATGATGGGAAAAGAAGGGAAGTACGGGAATAGAGGCATGTGAAGAAGGCCCTTCCAAGAACACTTGTAGAATTTTCTGAGGTCAAATAAAAGGCATCATCCACGTAAGAGGTCATTGTAAACTGTAAGTGGGGATGACTCACCCTACACAAAGGTTTTGTGACAATAGGAAGAAGCACTGGCTGAGCTCCACTGTGTGCTGGCTGGCTGTCATTTAAGAAGTATCAAGTGTTTTCTATATGTTGGGCACCAAAGCTCCAGCAGGGCATAGACAGACAAGTTCTCACCCTCATGGAGCCAATATTCATTGGCTTAATAAGGTCATAATGAGCACATAGGCACTGCAATGGACTGCCCATGTTTGAAGCCTGCTGTCCTGCAACTTAGCTCTGTGATGGTAAATAACCACTTAACGCCAGTAAGAATTCTCATCTTTAAAATGGGAATAATAAAAGAGTCTTGGTAAAGATTCAAAGATAAAATTAATATTTGGCTTAGTGAGTATGTGGTGATATTATGATTTTAATTTGCGTTTCCCTAATGACTAAACATGTTAAGCATCTTTTTCTGTGCTTATTTTCCATTTCAAGATCTTTTTTGGTACTGGATCCATTCTAATTTTTCCCACTTTTAGTGGGTTGTTTGCCATATTAATAAGCTTTAAAGGGTTGTTATATAATCTAGATGCAAGTCCTTTATCAGATATATATTTTCCAAATATTTCCCCCAAACTGTGGTTTTGTATGTTGGGTTTCTTTTTGTTGTTGTTGTTTCTTTGTTTGCCTTCTGAGACAAAGTCTTGCTCTGTCACATGGGCTAAAGTGCGCTGATGTTCTCATAGTTCACCTCAACCTCAAACTTCTGGGCTCAAGTGATCCTCCTGCCTCAGCCTCCCAAGTAGCTGAATCTACAGGTGCACACAATAACACCTGGTTAATTTTCAATTTTTTTTTTTTTTTTTTTAGAGATAGGGGCTTGCCCTTGTTCAGGCTAGACTCAAACTCCTGGCCTCAAGCAATCCTCTCACCTTGACCTCCTAAAGTGCTAGCATTATAGACATGAACTTGCCTTTTTTCGTTTTTTAATGGCATCTTTTATTTATTTATTTTTTTTGTAGAGACAAGAGTCTCACCCTATGGCCCTCGGTAGAGTGCCATGGCCTCACACAGCTCACAGCAACCTCCAACTCCTGGGCTTAGGCGATTCTCTTGCCTCAGCCTCTCGAGTAGCTGGGACTACAGGCACCCACCACAACGCCCGGCTATTTTTTGGTTGCAGTTTGGCTGGGGCTGGGTTTGAACCTGCCACCCTCGGTATATGGGGGCAGTGCCCTACTGACTTAGCCACAGGTGCTGCCCTTTAATGGCATCTTTTGAAAAGAAAAATTTAGTTTTATGAAATCCAATTTGTTAATTTCTTTCTTTTATAGATTGTGCATTTCATAGCATATCTACTAAATCTTTCCCTAACTTAAGTGGTATAGTTTAATTTCTTTTATTTTAGCCTATGATCCATTTTAAGTTAACTTCCTATGCATGGTGGGGATTAGGGTCAAGATTTTTTTTTTTGCATATTTATAACAAAATTACTTGATTTCCTTTGTACAGACAAAAAAGTGAGCTCTAAAGAAGTCAAGTAAAGAGTCCAAAGTCAGACAACTTGCAGGTGATTGAATGAGACTTGAAGCTAGGTCTCCTGATTTCAAATAAAGTACTATTTGCATATTGCCTCTACTATAGATGTGCCTACATTTTCTTTAAGGTAGAGATAAGATCCAGGCTTGGAAGTAGACAAGCTTCCTGCTTTCATAATTAACCCAGGTCAAGTTACTAAGACTTCCCAAGCATCCATTTTTTTCATTTATAAAAAGGGGTAATAAGAATGTTTTCTTCTTATGGGATTGTTGTGAGGACTATCTGAATGATGTATAAGAGTATGTGTTAAATACCTGTTATTTAACACATACTCTGTACAAGTCAGTGTGGTGGGATGGCTTTTCTCATCTCCTCAGTCTTTGGAGACTGGGCCCATACTTAGCCTCTTCTGGTTTTGGCATGCTCTAAATAGCAGAAGATTTGGGTAGACTTAAAAAAAAGGATGACTTTTTCTACCCAAATAATCCACTAGGACTGTACTGTGTGAGTTGCTTCATCTCAACCCTGGAACAGTGTATTTGTATAATAGACATTTCAGTCTGAAGCCGGTTTGGCAACTTATCTCATTCCTGCCCCCCACACTAGAGGGACATGAGGATTAGAGATTACAAACAGTGGTAGACCCACTCTAAGAAGGCCACCAGTCACCCCAGCTCCTAGCATACGTGCCCTGTGTAATCCTTCCCCTCGTATGTGGGCGAGATCTGGGACCTGCTTCAAACACATGGAGTATGGCAGTCCAACTCCTCTATGAGTCACTCCTGTGATTACGTTGTGTAAGATTGTAGCACCTGGTTTCAAAAAGACTTGCAGGCTTTGACGAAGCATGTGGCCCTCTTTGGAAGATGCCCATGGCAAGGAACTGAAAGCAGCAGCCATTGATCCACAAACAGCTAGAAATGGAGGGTGGTATCCGCTGTTGGCCAGCAAGGGGCTGAGTCCCTTGCTGAGGCCACAAGGAAATGAATTCTGCCAACAACCATATGAGCCCTCAAGCTAATCCTTCCCTGGTGGAGCCTTGAGATGAGACTGCAGTCGTGGCTGACACCTTGATGAAACCCTTGGGAAAGGCCTTAGAACCAGGGGTACCCAGCTAAGCCATGTCTGGACTCTTGACCCACAGAAATCATGAGATAAAGAATGTGTGCTTTTTTAAAGTCACTAAGTTTGTGGTAATTTGTTATGCAGCAATAGAGAACTGATACAGAAGCCAAGATAAAGAAGAAGCAGAGGGTGCTGCAAAGAAGAGCAGACGAGCTGAAAATTCTGGAGAAGTGAGAGGGCAGGGTTGCCCTTCACACCATCCAAGGAGCTTCCCTCTACCCTTGGGATATGCTTAGTGGCCCACATGGAGACTCCAGCTGGCTCATGACTCTCGGGTAACAGAAAGTGCTACCACCACCCGAAACAGTAAACAGACTTATTTTAGCTATGATGCCTATTCCCTGGTAATAATCTGAGTTGCACTGTAATGAGACTCAAAGAGTCTCATTTGTCCTTTCTTTCAGATAGGGCCAGCCACAGGCCAGCCTTCTGCCTCCTGGGTGGGGCCTAGGGCTCAGCTTTTCATCTCTTTCTCTATCTCTCCTTCCTTAGCTGCTAGTAGTGGCTTCTAGTTTCTCCAGTGTTGGCGTATGAGAAAGGATGTGATGGGCAGACGAAAAGAACAGGGAATGTCCTTACTTGTTTGCACTGTTGTGACGTGACTCTGGGCACTGGGTCTGCCAGGGGTTTAAGGCTCTTGCTTGCTTCTCTGAGCTCTGTGGTGTGATCTCAGTGGCCCTCATGCTGGATCTTCCTGTCTGCTATTCTCACAAAAGTTCCCCTTCATGTGGCTGTTCCCCATTCTTTCCTCAACCTATTTGTTTTCAGAAGGGCAGCATCTTACAGGTTTTCTTTTGGGATGATCTGCCTTCTGGCATAAGGTTTCTCAGTGGGATTCCTTTTACAACAACCCCATGCTAACATTCCCACCATGCCCTCTGCCTCTGATCTCAAGCATTCACGTACCTGTCATCTGCCAACAGAGGGGAGAAAGTTACTCCCCAACAGAGTGGCAACACCATCTTCTCTGCCTTGCCATCCTTTAGATTTCAACAGAGAGTATCAACCATTAGTTTACCACAGCTCCCTTCATCTATAAGGGATGTATATCAGCATGCCAAGTGATCTTCTACCCCCAGTGCTACTCTTGGAAGATGGGGACTCACCGAATAGGGTGTCATAAATTCTTCAAAATCAACACTTGGCCATTCATGTTCTGAAATGTCTTTTTTTTTTTTTTAATGATATTTTGGTTTATCTCCTCATTATGGAATTTCATATCCATTGCATTACAGTGCTTCCACTGAAGTGATTTCAGTTTAATATCTTGTTGTGTAATATTACTTCCCTCATGGTCTTCCTCAACAGCCACTTTGGCTAACTGCAATGACCAAACCAAAGAGAATTTGGCTGGTTAGCAAATATCTAATTCTTTTTAGTGTATGCTGGCAGTGTATGGTAGTGTCTGAAAATGAAAGCAACTCTCAGGCCAAATTCCACATGCACATATTTTTTAGCAGGCTAACAACTACTTATATCTTGTGAAAGATTCCTCCTTTCTCTTGACTTCACGGTGTCTGACAAGCCTCTTACAAAAGTACCTCCTTGAGTGACTGATTTCCTTAAAGCATGGTCAGAGGCCTCATCACTGGGTCATCTAGTGGGATAGATGCTCCAGGAAGTGGGAGGATGCAGGGCCAGTGGACTTCAGAACTTCTGCCTCTGGCATTGAGGACCAAATATGTTCACATCTTCTACCTTATTTAGGCATGAGTGGTGGCCCTGCCACCCCAATCCTAACTCATCTTATCAAGCACAACTAATTTCACCAACAAAAGATTATCTCTAACATTCCATACATAGTATGTTATTAACTATACAAAAAGCATTGATTCAGATAAGGGCTCTTCATATACTAATTAACCACTCACTCCTAGAGTGTTGATTAGTGTTAACTTGCACACATACATATCACACCACTTAGACCAAAGTATTTTAAAGTAAATTACCATGCATACAACATAGCACAAAAAAGAACCCTAATTATGTTTGGGTCGCTAAGTCCATAGTCCTGAGAAATGAATCATGACTGCTCTAGCTAATTCAATAATAAACCTGGTGTCTTTTTTGCCAGATACGCACTTTTCCAGGATTTTCTTGTGGTTTACATGCAGCCATATGATGGAGTATTAGACTCTGAAAAGGAAATGGAATATGCTGAGAAAAACTTTTCTCCATGCTTAAGGAAAAGGGACACAGAGGAAACAATTTCTCTACACCTTGGCTGCCTCTGTTTCCTGTCTTTGTATGCGCTCAGGAGAAAATGAGATGGCTTGCCACTGAGGCAGCCACCTTGTGCTCATGTGGTCTCTAGGAGGAAGATGAAAAGCTAAAATGCTGAGGGTGGCATCATTAAATGGTCTAGGCTCTCTTGAGTTTGTTAATTATTTTTAGTCTTTTTGTGCTGCTACAACAAAACACCTGACACTAGGTAATGTAGAAATAATAGAAATTTATTTCTCACACTTTTGGAAGTTCAAGATTGAAGGGCCAGCAGACTTTCTATATGGTCACATTTGCAAAAGGTGTAAGAACAGAGGGCCTAGCTAGCTCCCTTGAGTGCTTTTATAAAGGGTGCTAATCCCATATACAATCCCATATGATAATTGAGTGGCCGTGAGCAAGCTACTTAACCTCCCAGTACCTTAGCTTCCTCCTAAAAAACACCCACCTCTTATTTCTATCACATTAGGCCTTATAATTTGTGCGAGCAGGGAGCACATATATTCAAACCACAGCAGTTACTCCAACCATTCAAAGTTTGAGGTAGCAAAGGCCAAAAGGACATCTATCATTCTTCAGTAAAAAATAAATATACCTATGATTTTAGTCACTGTTTGTTAGGTTTTCTATTATTCGAAGCCCAAAGTATTCCATCTGATACATTTGGCCTCTAGAATAAAGATGCAAAGGAGAAATCTTTTTCACACATCTGATATCCTAAGGTACCCCCCCCCACACACACACCTCCCACTCCAAGGCAGAAGGTCTGTCTCCTCCACAAAGAGTTAGGAAACTCAGGCTCATCCTCCTTTCTCAACACTTTGAAATTTCCCATCACCTAACGCTATTGCTGCTGCTTCTGGAATTCATTCACCAATGGTAGAGATGAGGAACTATATAACTTTGGGTGGCAAGTCTGAGATTCTCTCCTTTATTACTACATTATATTACACTGTCGCAACTGAGAATAAGGTGGAACCTGAAATGAGCTGGGCTGGAGTTCCCTAGTCCGGTTCCCAAGATCACTTCAATAGAATTTCTTACTCTGTCCTGCTCTATCCTGCTAGATGACAGAGTTGAGCCCTAAAATGTAGGTTGTCTCAAGTCCCTCCTCTCCTTCCCCTGCCCTGATTCTCTTCTAAAATCCTATCAGTGGAAGAATTTTCAAAGGTTACAGTAACAAGACATGAAAAAAGGAGGATGGACATAAAAAAAATTCGGCAGAGGTGTGACTTCCTGAGACTTTTATGCAAGTCTGTCCTTTTGGAGTGATGTATGTAAAGGACCAGCCAGTTGTAGCCTCAGTGTCTGCAACTGTAAAATAAAAGGAGTAGCATCTTCCCTAAAGATCTTGTGGGCTTCAGATAAGAATTAAAGGAGGTAATTTAAATGAGAGATGATTTAGGACAGTGCCTAAGAGCCTGGAGTTAGAGTGCCTGGGATAAAATCATGGTTCTGCAGCTCGTCAATTGAGTGGCCTTGAGCAAGCTACTTAACCTCTCAGTTCCTTAGCTTCCTCATTTGCAAAAAGAGGATAAAATGCAGCCTATTTCAATAGGCTGTTCTTAGGCTTTAATGAGTTAATACAAGTAAAACACTTACAATAGCAGCCAATAGAATAGGCACTGGACGAGTATTACTATGAACTCTGCCACCACAATTATCATCATCACAGCTAAAAGGACTCTGGAAATATAATGTGCTGCATGAAAGCACAAAGGATAATGATGAGATAACATTCATCATCCCAAATTAGGAATAGAGGAACTTTAAGTGAAACCAATAAGATGTATGATTTTAGGGGGGGGAAGGGAAAGAAAGAAAAAGAAAAGAAAAAGAAAGAAAGGGAAGGGAAAGGGATGAAAGGGAGTCAGAGGGAAGAGGGGAAGGGAGGGGAGAAGAGAGAAAACATATGGCCAGAGAGGACACAGGGCTAAGTGACAAGAATAGGAAGAAACGGCTCATTTTCTTTTCAGCAGGATCACAGTAACTTCAGGGGGAACATCACTCAAAGTCTACCATTTCCCACAGAGTATAATGGGACTTACCCACAATTTCATCAATTGTGCCCAAGCTGCACTAGAAGCATAAAGGCCAGTCCTTCACCTTAGGGCATTGCAGTGTGGTGCCATTATTTCCATTGCAAACAAAATCTTTCCAGGAAATGGAACAGAGAAAGTAACTGCAATGTCCATAAAGTAGTGGGAAATTAAGGGTAAGTAAGCATTCCACCTTTGTGAGATCATCCTATTTTGTTATTTCTACCCTGGTGGTGCCTCAGGGTCCTATGCTTGGAGAACCAGAACCAAGCACCAGAGTGTGCAGCTTCCATGTGGGTCCTGAACTTCATTGCCTGGTTCTTGGTACACACTAAATCAGAACAAGTAAATCCACTGCCAAGGGTTCAGTCCTCCCCCCCCCCGCCCCAGGAAAGACCTATCCCCCAGCCTTAACTCATGTTCTCTGGCTGGGGCCTTAACCCCAGATTCCCATGTCATCTCCATCTCTACTTGTTTTCTCCACCCTAGTGTAGATGACCAGTAAATATTTTTGCATTTAAAAAAGTAAAGTGATATATGTAAAGGACCAGGGAGAGTATGTAGGGACAAAACTACATCCTGGCCCTTACTTGGTAAGTATTAATGACTCTTCTTTTTCATTCTGTAACTTAGGTCTTTTGTATCATCTCTATCTCAGCATTTCAAGGAGGAAGGGAAATACAATCTTGAAGGTTTCTTAAGTTAGTTAGTTTGGGCACTAACTCAAGTGCAAGTATTATGAAAATAAGGTGATTGATGATTCGTCACCTTATTATTTAAATAATCATTTTAAATAAAATGGGTTTCCAAAAGAATTGACTTGCCATTGAAGACTGTGGATGCAAAAGAAAAAAATCAACTAAGTAAAGTAGAATCCAGAGAGGAAGAAAGCCTTTCTTGGGCGAGCAAATGAGAGCCCATCTCAATCCCTAGGAGAGTTGCAGTGTCTGAGAAAAGCAAGTCTGTCTCAGGGAGAGGGACTTTGTGCAAAAGGGAGACATCAGCCAAGATCTTAAAGGCTGTGCCTGGGCTGTCCCGGTGGATCAAAATCTGGAACAGCCTCAGACTTGGAGTTAGCCTTCCCTGTCCACCAATTCATCCACATGGGAAATTTATTCAAAAAATAGAATAATCAAAAAGCCTGGAATAAGGTATAGAAAACAGAGAGAAATCTCACAGCCTTGTGGTGCTTAGATACCAAAATTCTGCTGGAGGCAGGGGCCTGGTCTCCCCTCCCCTCCTCCCACCCTGCACCCCTGACATTTGAACCAGCAGTGAATTCAAACCAACTCAACTGGTAATCCAGCCTTGATTGTGCTCAACTGCTAATTAGATAGATGGGTTCAGCCCTTAATATTGCTGCTCATCAGATGAAATTTGAGCCCTTTCTGGAGGAAATTATAATCTTCTTCAGTCTCTAATGGTCTTTTATATACTATGTCTGAAATACAATAAAAGATTATGATTTGTAAAGAAACAAGAAATGTGAATCATTTCAAGAGAAACAAAAACATATCAAGATCCACAGATGATCCCCCAGAAGGAAATTTTTTTCACAAAAACTATATTTATAATTTTTTAAGTATGTTAAATAATTGGTAAGACAGGAGGGACACATGGGTCTAGGTATGGAGAATTTTAGCAAAAAATGTAAATAGCAATTCTATAACTAAAATACATCACATCCTTCAAAAAAAGGAGAAATTATTGGATGAATTTAATATCAGACTGGACAGAGCAGAACAAGGATTAGTGGATTGGAAATGAATCTATAAAAATTATTCAAACTGAAGCATAAGGAAGAAAATAAATTATAAACAAAACAGTGGAATATCAAATACCTCTGGAACAATATAAATTCAAGTAACTTAAGTGTAACTGGAGGTTCAGATATAGAGGAGAGAAGACTAAGTGAATATTTTTCTTCAATTTGAAGAGATGACGGCTACAAATTTCCCCAAATGGATGAAATACTTTAACCCATACATTTTTAAAGCATTGCAAACACGAAGCAGAATAAATATAAAGAAAAAAACACACCTAGACACATTGTATTCAAACTGCTAAAAATATAGAATAAACAGAGCAAATTGGAGGCATTCAGAGAGAAAAAAATCATGTTTATAGGAACGACAGTAAGAATCACAACTGACTTCCCACTGGAAATGAGGGAACAACATTTTTGTGCTGGGAAAAGAAAATTATTGACCTAAAATACTCAATTCACTGAAAACATCCTTCACGAAGTGAAGGCAAAATTAAGATATTTTCAGAAAATCAAAACCATTTATGATCTAAAGACTTGCACAAAATACACATGTACAAAAATACATACTGAGAAAAATTCTTTAGGCTGAAAGAGAAATGATTCAAATATAAGTCTACATCTGCAGGTAGAAAATGATACACACTTGAAAGGATAATTATATGCATAAACATCAAAGAAGATTTAAAATTCTTTTCTTAGACTATTGGCTATTTAAAGCATATATAACAATATAATCTCAGGTTTATAATATATTAGAAGTAAAATATATGACAAATAGCATAAAAAGTGAGAGGGATAAATAGAATGATATTGTTGTAAGGTTTTAACATAGTTTATGCATTAGTACAATAATAATTTAAGGTGATAAATTAAAATATGAATATTCTAGAAGGGTTCCAGAGAGCACGTGTTAAGAAAGGAGGAGGCAGACTGGTGAGCCTGCCAGCAGGGAGACTACTCACATGACTGAGATAGGAGGATCGTTTGAGCCAGAAGTTGGAGAATACATTGAGCCATGATTGTGCCACTGCATTTGAGTCTGGGCGATCAGACAAAATTTGTTTTTAAAAAGAAAACTACAGGTAAGAGCTGCGCTGCGACTGTGATTGGCACCTGCCAGGACCTCCATAAGAGCTGCACCCTGACCACGATTGGTGCCTGCTCAGACCTCCATAAGAGCTGCCCTGTGACCCCTGACCTGCGACCCTTGCCTGCCAGGCCTCCACACACCCTGACCAGGAACTGCAGGAGCTGTGCAATCTGCATCCTCCCTCCTGTACCCTCCATGGCTCCACAGCGGCCTGCTCATCTGGCCAGAGACTCTGGTAGCCATGTGCCCTCTGGAGCCCTCCCTCCTCTGCCCAGAGCCCTTCACCTGGCCAGAGACTGCTGGAGCCTTGGGCTCTCTGTGCCAAAGTCAATGGGTGCAGGGCACTCAAATAACCATGTGCACCATGCCCTGCCCTGTTGCTGGATCCGGGTGTGTCACACTCCGGAGCTGCTTCCACAACCAGAACTCCCTGGCTGAGGCAGCCCCAGAGGAACTACACAGGGTCACTTCTTACAAAGATGCAGCAACAATAGAGTGATCCTGCTGGGGTCTAATCTTGGAGATACAACTCCCCAACTCTGAGGATGGCCAGAGGAAATGGTGAAAAACAATCATGAGGCAAAATCAACAGAAAAACTCTGGCAATATGAATAATCAGAGTAGATCAACTCCCCCAGGGATCAATGGGGCAGACACAGCACAAGATCCCATGCACAAATAGCTGAGATGTCAGAAATTGAATTCAGAATCTGGATAGCAAATAAGATCAAATTAGAATTGCAAGCAGTAACCCAAAGGATATCTCAAGAATTCAACAAATTCAAAGACCAAATGACCAAAGATTTTGACACATTGAGACAAGAAGTTACAGTCCTCAAAGATCTGAGAAACACAGTAGAATCCCTCAGTAACAGAATGAAACAACCAGAAGAAAGGATTTCTGACACCGAAGACAAAGATTTTGAACACTCCCAAATTCTCAAACAGGAAGAGAAATGGAGGGCATAAAAAGATCACTCTCACAGAGAGCTCTGGGATAATTTGAAGAAAACCAATATTCATCTTATAGGAATCCCTGAAAATGATGGAGTGTCTTCATAAGGCACAGAGTCTCTTCTCCATGAGATTATGAAGGAGAACTTTCCAGACATGCCAAGAGATTCTGAAATTCAGATAGCAGACAGTTTCAGAACTCCAGCATGACTCAACTCAAATAAGACATCCCCCAGACATATCATAATCAATTTCACTAAAGTTAATATGAAGGAGAAAATTCTGAAAGCAGCCAGATGAAAGACAACCATCACCTACAAGGGGAAGAATATTAAAATAACTGAAGATCTCACTGCTAAAATCTTTCAAGCTAGAAGAGGATGATCATCGACTTTTAATCTCCTAAAACAAAATAACTTTCAACCCAGGATCCTGTACCCAGCTAAACTGAATTTCATTTATGATGGAGAAATTAAATACTTCAATGACATTCACATGTTGAAGAGATTTGCCATAAATAAACCAGCTCTCCAGGATATTCTCAGACCTATCTTTCATAAATACCACCGTAAACTTCCACCACAAAAGTAAACCCACGAAGAAAATTTTGATCAAATTCTAACTTCCACAGTCACAAAAGGATTAAAAATGTCCACCGGATTCTCAAAAGGCTTATCAATATTCTCAATTAATGTGAACGGTTTAAATTGTCCTCTAAGGAGGCACAGGTTGGCTGACTGGATACAAAAACTCAAGCCTGATATCTGCTGCATACAAGAATCTCATCTTACATAAAAAGACAAATATAGACTCAAGGGGAAGGGATGGTCATCTATACTCCAGGCAAATGGAAAGCAGAAAAAAGCAGGTGTTGCAATCCCATTCACAGATGCAATAGGCTTTAAAACAACCAAAATAAGGAAGGATAAGGATGGACACTTCATCTTTGTTAAAGGTAATACACAATATGATATTTCAATTATTAATATTTATGCACCCAACCAGAATGCACCTCAATTTATAAGAGAAACTCTAACAGACATGAGCTACTTGATTTCCTCCAGTTTCATAGTAGTTGGAGATTTTAACACCCCTTTAGCAGTGCTGGGTAGATCCTCCAAAAAGAAGCTAAGCAAAGAAATTTTAGATTTAAACTTAACCATTCAACATCAGGAGTTAAGAAACATCTACAGAATATTTCATCCCAATAAAACTGAGTACACATTCTTCTCATCAGCCCAGGGAAAATAATCCAAAATCGACCACATCCTAGGCCACAAAACTAACCTCAGCATATTTTTAAAAATAGAAATTATTCCTTGCATCTTCTCAGACCATCATGGAATAAAAGTTGAACTCAATAACAACAGAAATCTGCATACCCATACAAAAACATGGAAGCTAAACAACCTTATGCTGAAGGATAGATGGATTATAGATGAGATTAACAAGGAAAGCACCAAATTTTTGTAACAAAACAACAATGAAGAAATGAATTGTCAGAACCTCTGGAATACTGCAAAGGCAGTCCTAAGAGGGAAATTTATAGCACTGCAACCCTTCCTCAGGAAAACAGAAAGAGAGGGAGTTAATAACTTAAAGGGACATCTCAAGCAACTGGAGACAAAAGAACATTCCAAAACCAAACACAGCAGAAGAAAAGAAATAAGCAAAATCAGAGCAGAATTAAATGAAATTGAAAACAAAAGAATTATACAAAGATCAATAAATCCAAAAGTTGGTTTTTGGAAAAGATCAACAAAATAGATAGACCTTTGGCCAACCTGACCAGGAAAAAAAGAGCAAAATCTTTAATTTCATCAATCACAAATGGTAACAATGAAATAACAACAGACCCTCAGAAATTCAAAAAAATCCTTAACAAATACTACAAGAAGCTCTACACTCAGAAAAATGAAAATCTGAAAGAATTCAACTAATAGCTGGAAGTATGCCACCTACCAAGACGTAGCCAGAATGAAGTGGAAATGTTGAAATGTCTATACTACCCGAAGCAATATATAATTTTAATGCAATTCTTATTAAAGCTCTATTGTCATATTTTAAAGATCTTGAAAAAATAATACTTCATTTTATATGGAATCAGAAAAAACTTCAAATAGCCAAAATATTACCCAGCAATAAAATAAAAGCAGGAGGAATCACGCTACCAGACCTCAGACTGTACTATAAATCAATGGTGATCAAAACAGCATGGTACTGGCACAAAAACAGAGAAGTAGATGTCTGAAACAGAATAGAGAACCAAAAGATGAATCCAGCCACTTACTGTTATTTGATCTTTGACAAGCCAATTAAAAACATTCAGTGGGGAAATGATTTCCTATTTAACAAACGGTGCTGGGTGAACTGGCTGGCAACCTGTAGAAGATTGAAACTGGACCCACACCTTTCACCATTAACTAAGATAGACTCTCACTGGAAAAAAGATTTAAACTTAAGACATGAAACTATAAAAATACTGGAAGAAAGTGCAGGGAAAACTCTCGAAGGATTCAGCCTGGGTGAATATTTTATGAGGAGGACTCCCTAGGCAATCAAAAATACACTACTGGGACCTGATCAAACTAAAAAGCTTCTGCACAGACAAGAACATAGTAAGTAAAGCAAGCAGACATCCCTCAGAATGGGAGAAAATATTTGCAGGTTATACCTCCGATAAAGGTCTTATACCCAGAATCCACAGAGAAATCAAACGTATTAGCAAGAAAAGAACATGTGATCCCATATCAGGGTGGGCAAGGGACTTGAAGAGAAACTTCTCTAAAGAAGACAGATGCACCATCTACAAACACATGCAAAAAAGCTTATCATCCTTAATCACATGAAGGCTATAACCCAACTATAGCACAAGACTATGAGGAAAGGGCCAAGGAAGGGGAAGGGAGCGGGGAGGTTAGGGTGAAGGGAGGGCAATGGGTGGGGCCACACCTATGGTGCATCTTAGAATGGGTACAAGCGAAACTTAACTAAAGGCAGAATACAAATGTCTGCATACAATATCTAAGAAAATGCCATGAAGGGTACATTGAACAGTTTCATGAGAATATTTCAGACTCTATATGAAACCAGCACATTGTACCCCTTGATTACACTAATGTACACAGCTATGATTTAACAATAATAATAATAAAAAGACAGAAAAAAAGAAGACATACACACGATCTACAAACACATGAGAAAAAGGTCATCATCCTTAATCCTTAGAGAAATACAAATTGACTAACCTAACCCCAGTAAGAATAGCCCACATAAAACCCCAGTAAGAGTAGCCCACATAAGAAAATCCCCAAACCAGAGATGTTAGCGTGGACGTGGAGAAAAGGGCACATTTCTACACTGCTGGTGGAAATGCACACTAATATGTTACTTCTGGAAGGATGTTTGGAGAATACTTAGAGACCTAAAAATAGACCTGCCATTCAATCCTATAATTCCTTTACTAGGTTTATACCCAGAAGACCAAAAGTCACAATATAACAAAGACATCTGTACCAGAATGTTTATTGCAGCCCAATTCATAATTGCTAAGTCATGGAAGAAGCCCAAGTGCCCATCAACCCACGAATGGACTAGCAAATTGTGGTACATGTATACCATGGAATATTATGTAGCCTTAGAGAAAGATGGAGACTTTACCTCTTTCATGTTTACATGGATGGAGCTGGAACATATTCTTCTTAGCAAAGTATCTCAGGAATGGAAGAAAAAGTATCCAATGTACTCAGCCTTACTGTGCAGCTAATTTATAGCTTTCATATGAAGGCTATAACCCAACTATAGCATACGAATATGGGGAAAGGGCCAAGGAAGGGGAAGGGAGGGGAGAGGTTAGGTTAAAGGGAGGGTAATATGTGGGGCCACACCTACGGTGCATTTTAGAATGGGTACACGCAAAACTTACTAATTGCAGAATACAAATGTCTACATACAATAACTAAGAAAATGCCAGGAAAGCTATGTTGAAAAGTTTGATGAGAATATTTCAGATTGTATATGAAACCAGCACATTGTACCCCTTGATTGCACTAATGTACACAGCTATGATTTAACAATAAAAAAGTAATAATAATAAAAATAAAATAAAACAAATGAAATATAAATATTCTAGTCTCTATATGACTACTAAAAATAATACAAAGAAGTATAGGTAAATTTCATCAGACTGTAGAGCATATACCCTAAACTGTCCTAATTTGGACTGAGAGTTTATAAAAGTTAACAACCTCCTTAAAAGAGTAATGGGCAGTATGCTACTCTCTGGAAATATCTGGCATATGTTTCATTTATGTTGTCTGTATCTGACTCATTTTTTACTTCCACTCTTTCTCCCTATGCTCTTTCTTCCCCTCCATCCATTTCTTTTTTCCTCTTTACGCTCTACCATTTCTCTTAAACAATGTATACTTGCTAGTCATATTGTTTTATTTATTTTGTTTATTGAATAATGCTATATTTTGCCTATTTTTTCTCAGAAAGGCAGGATGTCTAAGAAATAAAACGAAGTGTATTTTTACGATGTGACTCTTCCTTAATTCTTCATGGGAGTCATATTGATCTTTACTCTAGGATTACACATTAACCTAATAGTTTCCTTTCTGAGTGAAAAGAATAGGGACAAGTTTCAAGTTGGTTTTTACAGAATATATATATTTTTCAACAGGGACAAGTTTCAAGCTTGGTATTGCAAGAATTAAATTTGTGAAGTCCCTAGCTTCACTTCTGAGTCTAATGCTTTCTGTAGTCTGGGGAAAGGACTAGGAAACAGAATGCCTGGAAATGGGGCAAAATATTATATTTATCCCAGGCAAAATTTTGATACATATTTTGTTTTTTGTTTTTTAATTTTAATTTAATTTAATTTAATTTTTTATACTTAAATCATAGCTTTGTACATTAATGAGATCATGGGACACCATACACTGGTTTTATAGACCATTTGACACATTTTCATCACACTGGTAGCTTTTCTGGCATTTTTTACTTATTGTGTTAAGACATTTATGTTCTACATTTAGTTAAGTTTCACATGTACCCTTGTAAGATGCACAGCAGGTTTAATCCCACCAATCACCCTCCCTCCACCCATCCTCCTCCTTCCCGTCCCTCTTCAACTTCCCCCTGTTCTTAGGTTATAACTGGGTTATAGCTTTCATGTGAAGCTATAACCCATGTGAAAGCCATAAATTAGTTTCATAGTAGGGCTGATACATTGGATACTTTTTCTTCCATTCCTGAGATACTTTGCTAAGAAGAATATGTTCCAGCTCCATACAAAACATTTAAAGTATGATGGTGGAGATTTAATAGGGATTGCATTAAAATTGTATATTGCTTTGGAAGTATGGACATTTTAACAATGTTGATTCTTCCCAGCCATGAGCATGGTATGTTTTTCTATTTGTTAATATTTACAGCTATTTCTTTTCTTAGAGTTTCATAGTTCTCTCTATAGAGATCTTTCACGTCCTTTGTTAGATAAACTCCCAAATGTTTCATCTTCTTTGGCACTACTGATAATGGAATAGAGTCCTTAATTGTTTTTTCTGCTTGACTATTGTTAGTATATGTAAAGGCTACCGATTTATGAATGGTGATTTTGTAATCTGAGATGCTGCTGTATTCCTTGATCACTTCTAAGTGTTTTGTAGTAGAATCCTGGGTGTTTTCCAGATATACGATCATATCAGTGAAGAGCAAAAGTTTGATCTCTTCTGACCCTATATGAAAACCCTTGATCGCCTTTTCTTCCCTAATTGTGGTGGCTAAAACTTCCATTAAAATGTTAAAGAGCAGTGGAGACAATGGACAACCTTGCCTGGTTCCTGATCTGAGTGAAAATGATTTCAACTTAACTCCATTCAATACAATATTGGCTGTGGGTTTGCTGTAGATGGCCTCTTTTAGTTTAAGAAATGTCCCTTCTATACCAATTTTCTTAAGTGTTTGATCATGAAGGGATTCTGGATATTGTCAAAAGCTTTTTCTGCGTCAATTTAGAGAATCATATGATCTTTATTTTTTAATTTGTTTATGTTATGAATTATACTTATAGATTCAAGTATATTGAACCAGCTTTGGTACCCTGGGATAAAACCGACTTGGTCATGATGTATAATTTGTTTGATGTGTTGCTGGATTCTGTTTGTTAGGATCTTGTTGAATATTTTTTCATCCATATTTATTAGTGATATTGGTGTATAATTTTCTTTTCTTTTTGGGTCTTTTCCTGGTTTGGGGATCAGGGTGATGTTTGCTTCATAGAATGTGTTGGGTAGTCTTCCTTCTTTTTGTACCTTTTGGAACAGGTCAAGTAATACGGGTACTAATTCCTCTTTAAAGGTTTGGTAGAATTCTGACACAAAGCCATCTGATCCTGGGCTTTTCTTCTTAGGGAGATTTTGTAAAGTTGATGCTATTTCAGAATTTGTTATGTGGGTGTTGAACATTTCCTCTTGATTCTGGCTTAGTCTTGGAAGGTGAGGTGCTTCCAAGTATTGGTCAATTTCCTTCAGATTCACATATTTCTGAGAATAAAGTTTCTTATAATATTCATTAAGGATTTTTGAATTTCTGAGGAGTCTGTTGTTATTTCATCTTTGTTGTTTCTGATTGAAGAGATTAGAGATTTTACTCCTTTTTTCCTGGTTAGGGTATCCAAAGGTTTATCTGTTTTATTGAGCTTTTCAAAAAATCAACTTTTTGATTTATTGATCTGTTATATTATTCTTTTGTTTTCAATTTTATTTAATTCTGCTCTAATTTTGGTTATTTCTTTTCTTCTACTGGGTTTGGGTTGTAATATTCTTCCTTTTCCAGTTGCTTGAGATGTCCCATTAAGTTGTTAACTTCCTCTCTTTCTTTTCTCTTGAGGAAGGCTTGCAGTGCTATAAATTTCCCTCTTACGAGTGCTGTTGCGGTATCCCAGAGATTCTGATTATTCGTGTGTCCATTGTTGTTTTGTTCTGAAAATTTGACAGTTTCCGTCTAAATCTCATCTCTGACCCAGCTATCATTCAGCATAAGTTTATTTAACTTCCATGTTTTTGTATTAGTATGCAGATTCCTGTTGTTAGTGAGTTCAACTTTTATTCCATGGTGGTCCAAGAAGATGCAAGGAATAATTTCTAATCTTTTAAATTTACTGAGGTCAGACATGTGACCTAAGATGTGATTGATTTTGGAGTATGTTTCATTGGCTGATGAGAATTATGTGTATTCAGTTTTGTTGGGATGAAATATTCTGTACATGTCTGCTAAATCCAATTGTTGGATGGTTAGGTTTAAATCTAAGATTTCTTTGCTCAGCTTCTTGCTGGAGGATCGACCCAACACTTCCGAAGGAGTGTTAAAATCTCCAACTATATGAAGCTGCAGGAAATCAAGTTGCTCATGTCTGTTAGAGTTCCTCTTATAAATTGAGGTGCATTCTGGTTGGGTGCATAAATATTAATAATTGAAATCTCATCATATTGAGTATTACCCTTAACAAATATGAAGTGACCATTCTTATACTTCCTTACTTTTGTTGGTTTAAAGCCTATTGTGTCTGCAAATAGAATTGCAACACCTGCCTTTTTTGATTACCTTTTGCCTAAAATGTGGATGACCATCCTTTCACCCTGAGTCTATATTTATCTTTTAAGGTAAGTGGTGACTCTTGTATGCAGCAAATATCTGGCCTGAGTTTTTGTATCCAGTCAGCTAACCTGTGCCTCTTTAGAGGACAGTTTAAGCCATTCACATTAATGGAGAATATTGATAAGTCAGGTAAAATTTTGTGTATTGAGTTTTTCAAAAGTCCAGTGGACATTTTTCATCCTTTTGCCACTCTGGAAGTTGGAGTTTGATCAAAAGTTTCTGAGTGAGTTTACTTCTGTGGTAGAGGATTGGTCTGGTCATTATGGAGGATAGGTCTGAGAATATCCTGAAGAGCTGGTTTGGTTATGGCAAATTTCTTCAACATATGAATGTCATTAAAGTATTTAATTTCTCCATCATAAATGAAACTTAGTTTAGCTGGATACAGGATCCAGGTTTGAAAGTTATTTTGCTTTAGGAGATTAAATGTCTATGACCACCCTCTTCTGGCTTGAAAAGTTTCAGCAGAGAGATATGCAGTCATTCTAATATTGTTCCATTTGTTGGTAATGGATTTCTTATGTCTGGATGCTTTCAGAATTTTCTCCTTCCTATTAATTTAGTCAAGTTAATTATGATATGCTTGGGGGATGTCTTATTTGGATTGAGTCATCCTGGGGTTCTGAAACTGTCTGCTGTATGAATTTCAGAATCTCTTGGCATGTCTGGAAAATTCTCTTTCATAATTTCATGGAGAAGGGCCTCTGTGCCTTGCGAGGCCACTTCATCACTTTCAGGGATTCCAATGAGGCGGATATTAGCCTTGTTTGAATTATCCCAGAGCTCTCTGAGAGAATGATCCCTTTTTGCTGTCCATTTCTCTGCCTCTGTAAGAGTTTGGGAGCGTTCAAAGGCTTTGTCTTCAATGTCAGAAATTCTTTCTGTTGCTTGCTCCACTCTGTTACTGAGGGATTCTACTGTATTTTTCAGATCTTTGATGGCTGCAAATTCTTGCTTCAGTGCGTCAAAATCTTTGGTGCTTTTGTCTTTAATTTGTTAAATACTTGAGACAACCTTTGAATTTCTCCTCGAACTTCTAATTCCGACATTTGAATTGTTGCTCGAATTTCTAATTCCAAGTCTTCTTCCATTTTATTAATCTTGTTTGCAATCCAAATTCTGAATTTGATTTCTGACATCTTGGCCAGCTTTTTATGAATGGGATCTTCAATTACATCTGCCATCCTTTCATTGGAGGGCGGGTGATCTATTCTAGTTATTCATGTTACCAAAGTTTTTCCACTGATTCTGCCCCATGATTGTTTTACACCATTTGATTTTCCCCCTGGAACTTTGTCGAGGACCCATACCATGTTATGGCCTGAGAAACTGGGGACCTGTTTGGTTTTGTGGGCCTAAGTGGTTCTGTCTTATTTTCAGCTGATCTCTGTTCGACCCTAGTGAAACAGTTACTGTGGGTTGAAGTCTCAGCTGTGGAGAAATACCAGCAATTAAGTCACCCCAACCCCCACAGGCAACAATTGAAAAAGGAAAATTAAACCTTCCTACAACCACACACCCAGGGCACCACCTGAATAGTCCTTGAGCAATTGGCTCAGTTCAAATGGTCTAAATCAATTGTCTCAGTCAGCACCTGTCTCAATTGGGAGAATTTTAAAGATCTCTGGCAACTGGATCACAGGGATCTGCTGACTACTCAGATATGGCTTGCTCTGGTGCTCCATGGAGTCAGGAAGACCCACCCAGCAAATAGATCAGTCTCAGATGTTTGATGCCTCCTTCCCCACCTGCACCTCTGTCATACCCAGTCACTGATAGCCCCACAGGGCTGTGACCCATTTGCCTGTAGTGAACAGATACTGCAGGGGTTTGCACCTTCCTGAATCTCAAGGAAATCTATTTCTGCTCAGCCAGGCCACTGCGCTCTGCCTCTATCTAGCAGGGGGAGGTGAGGCCTGACAACCTCGGGCACTCGATGGAGGCTGGGGGGTGTTCACTCAGTTCCAGCCCCACTCCTGATTGATGTTACTGACAGAACAGAACAGAACAAGTTTGTGGGAATTTGTTTCTGTTTCTGCTAAATTCCCCTGCAGAAAAGAAGCTGTTTTGAGTTCCCAGAGTCTGTGCCTCAGGCCCTGTCTTTGCTCCTGCAGGTTTGTATTTGGTTACCTGTCAGTTCTAGCCTCCTGTCTTCCTTTGTCTATAGTCTGACAATCCCCTGGGGACCGGATGTGTCTTAGGCTCAGTAAAGCAGTCCTCTGGGTCATCCCCACCCTGGGAACTTCCTGGCTCTGTGCATGTTTCTATTCCCTGTGCTCCACCCAGGCCAGTACTGCCTCAGGCAAACCCTTTACTCAAGGGGCCTGCGTTTCCATCCCAGATCTATTCCGTGGTGGTTGCTACCTGAGTAGATGCCCAGGGAGACATGGGTAGTGGCTTCAGAATGTCTGGGAGTGAGCTCTATTATTGCCAATAGATGGCCGTTGCTCTGTGCCTTGGGGCACTGCCGCTCTGGTGTGGTTCCCTGTCAGCTGACCATCCTCTCCTCACTCCAATGCCCAAGAGTCAGCACTGGCCAGCTGCAGTTTAGGCCCTGTCCACAACCCTTGAGAAATCACCCAGGAATCTGGACTCCTGGGGGACAGGCCTCCAGACCTCAGAGTGAGAGTGGAGGGGAGTTCTGGGAGCTCAGAGTTGCAGCTACAGAATATATACAGTTTTATACAGTTTTATGCCTGGCAGGAGAATGCTGTGGCATCCTAGTAGGGGAGGTAGGTCCAGTTTCCAGAGGGTCTCTCCCGTGGAGTATAGTGGGAGGACTTTTGAACTTTGCTCATTTGTTTGTGGGGCAATCTGAGCCATTCTCATTGGGGAGGGGACTCCCATCCTCTTGGTGATGGATTTTATACCTTTTGTTTGTATCCTTGTGGTCATAGCTCAACTCAGCGGGGTTGATATGCATTCTTCAACCTTCTGTCTTTGTGCAGCTCTAATCCACCAGGTTACTTGCTAAATTTCTGTCCTTTAGCTCTCCTCTGGATGGGAGCCTCTGTGGAAAGCTGGCTTCAGTCCACCATCTTATCTCCGCCCCTCCATGCAGCCTTAAGAAAAGGTGGAGACTTTACTCTTTCATGTTTACATGGATGGATCTGGAATATATTCTTCTTATTAAAGTATCTGAAGAATGGAAGAAAAAGTATCCAATGCACTCAGCCCTTCTATGAACTAATTTATGGCTTTCATATGAAAGCTATAACCCAGTTATAACCTAATAATATGGGGAATGGGAAGAGGGAGGGCAGGGAGGGGGGAGGATGAGTGGAGGGAGGGTGATTGGTGGGATTACACCTATGGTGCATCTTACAAGGGTACATGCAAAACTTAGTAAATGTAGAATATGAATGTGTTAACACAATAACTAAGAAAATGCCAGGAAGGCTATGTTTACCAGTGTGATGAAAATATGTCAAATCGTCTAGAAAAGCAGTGTATGTTGCCCCTTGATCGCATTAATGTACACAGCTATGATTTAATAATAAAATAAAAAAATAAAAAAAGCTATTGGCTCCTTATGCATTTTAACCTTTACTTTCTATTTACCTCTGTTTGTTTTGCTGTCGAGGAATCCAAATTCAGTCATTTTAAGTGCCCAGAGACAAGGATTTTTCAGCCACCAGTTTAGATTAGCCTTTCTTACATGCAGACACATACCTCAAGCTCAGTCCATCAGAAAGAGAGCCTGGATTTTGCCACCTACATCACTGGTGTTGGGGGTGTGAGCTCTGTTCATCAATCTTGTTGATCATCCAGGCACTTGGTTTTTTGCTTCATCCTCATCTACAGCCCCAGTTGGAACATCACAGGTTCAGTTTGGGGAATGAGGGGGCACATGTGAGGGGACATAAGGGAAAGAGTATGTTGGATGGAATCTTCTGGAATCTTACTCCTATCTTCTCCTCTGTGGTCAGAAATTGCCCCAGAGAATCAGCCTAGGCAGTAGGAGAGCAGTACAACCATAGGTCTCAATATGGTGGAATGCTGTTCTAGACCTTTCTTCTCAACCCAGAGCTGAAGAACATGTAGGAGTTGTAGAAGTGCATCAGATGAAGAAGTCAGGTGGTGCCCCACAATTTGGGAGGCCCTAGCATCACCTAAGCTTGGAGGCGAGAGGAAACACCACTTCTGCATGGACAGTGGGCATGAGCTGGCACTGTCTGGGGTGGTCACTCTCTTATGAATCAAAGATACAGGAAGTCTCAACCCCATTTTGGTTGTGGCTTTCTTTGGAATGGGATGAAACTTATGGAATTTTTTCCCTACACATGCATGCCTAATTTTATATAAAATATTCAGGAGTTATAGAAGATCCCTTTATCTCATCCATTGATCCCAAGCTAGGAAACCTTTCACAGCAAAGATAATAATCACAGCCTATAAAATCACCTCTTCCAAAACTTCCACTAAGTAATAGCAGGAGGGAGAAAGAAGCAGCCCTAGAGTTCTGTATCTGGAAAGACCGCTTAATCCTGTCTCACCCGCACTTACTCTCTGTCTCGGCATCTTTAGGTCTGTGCTAATCTCTTTATGCCTCTTATCCTCATTTTCTTCAGTCATCACAAGACATCCAAAAGTCCCACACCATTGCTATGTCCCAGGTTGCAGTCCTCACACAGCTCAGGTTACAGCAGGAAAATGGCCCCTGCCCGCCCTTACCTCCTGCTTCATTTTTCTCAAAGCACTCATCACCACTGAATATCAGGTGCATTTTATTTGCCGACCCTTTAAGCAGAAAGGTAGAGATTCCTGTCTGTCTGTGCACTGTATTATATTTTGTATCTAAAAACAGAGCTTGGGGCGGCTGAGTAACAGCTTCCCTGCAACTGGGTAGGGTGAATCTGGGGAAATAAGACTCCAGACATGTCTGGCTTGTGGGATCTGTCTATAATCATCCCCTTGAGGATACAGGGAGTCAGAAAGGGACTTCTGAACCCCAAGAGGAGGACAGTTTGGGACAGTTTGTCCCAGTTTGACAGTAGGAAACTGGCAAGTGGTTGTGTGTCTTCGATTGACCTAATCATGCTGGCAACCATAAGTACAAGCAGCAGTGAGACTGCAAACTGGAAAGGCCTTAGCTGTGAACTGTTTCAGTGTTTTTGGACTTGGCACTCAATTGAACTGCCTAGGGGAGAGCTTGAGCAGGAGTGTGGAGAACTTTGGGCATTGTCTGGGGCCCCAGATAGAGCCCCTGAGCTGGGCTGCAGAGAACCATTGTGTGAGAGAACTGCCCCAGCAAGCTCCACCCTCAGGATCCCAGAGCAAGGATTGGACGGGACCTAGTTAACCTAGTGACTGAGCAGCCTAAAGGCAGGGACTGAGCTGCCTTATTGCCTTAAACTTTAGGGGCAGAGTGAGATGGTTTTGGCACACTGGAGGCTTGGGCTGTTGCCCTGGGTAAAGTGTCATGGTGTCTCAGCTCATAGCAACCTCAAATTCCTGGGCTTGGCACTGCCTGGACCTCCATAAGATCTGTGCTGCCACCCTGCACCAACCGGACCTCCGCAAGCCCTGATCAGGAACTGCGGGAGCCATGCAATCCTGCATCCTCCCTCCTGTGTCCTCCCAGCCTCCACATTGGCCCGCTCAACTGGCCAGGAATACTGGTAGCTGCATGCACTCTGGAGCCCTCCCTGCCTCTACACAGAGCCCTTCTCCTGGCCAGAGATGGCTGGAGCCTTTGGCTCTCTGTGCCAAAGTCACTGGGTGCCAGGCACTCCCAGAACCATGCTCACCACCTCCTGCCCTATTGCTGGATCCAGGTGTGTCACACGCTGGAGCTGCTTCCCCAACCAGAACTCCCTAGCTGGAGCAGCCCCAGAGGAATGACACAGGGTCACTCCCTACAAAGATCAAGCAACAATAGAGTGATTCTGCTTTGGATCTAATCTCGGAGAGACACCTCCCCAACTCTGAGGATGGCCAGAGGCAATGGGGAAAAACAATCATGAGGCGAAATCAACAGAAAAACCTTGGCAATATGAATAATCAGAGTAGATCAACTCTCCCAAGGATCAATGGGACAGACAGAGAACAAGATCCCATGCAAAAATAAATAGCTGAGATGTCAGAAATCTAATTCAGAATCTGGATAGCAAATAAGATTGAACTAGACCTCCAAGCAGTAACCCAAAAGATATCTCAAGAATTCAACAAATACAAAGACCAAATGACCAAAGATTTTGACACACTGAGACAAGAAGTTGCATCCCTCAAAAATCTGAGAAACACAGTAGAATCCCTCAGTAACAGAATGGAGCAAGCAGAAGAAAGGATTTCTGATGTTGAAGACAAAGTTTTTGAACGCTCCCAAACTCTCAAAGAGGATGAGAAATGGAGGGCAAAAACAGATCTCTCACTCAGAGAGCTCTGGGATAATTCAAAGAAAAAAAAATATTCGTCTCATAGGGATCCCCGAAAGCGACGATGTGGCTTCACAAGGCACAGGGTCTCTTTTCCATGAGATTATGAAGGAGAACTTTCCAGACATGCCAAGAGATTCTGAAATTCAGATAGCAGACTGTTTCAGAACTCCAGCACGACTCAACCCAAATAAGACATCCCCCAGACACATCATAATCAATTTGACTGAAGTTAATATGAAAGAGAAAATTCTGAAAGCTGTCAGACGAAAGAAAACCATTAACTACAAGGGGAAGAATGTTAGAATAACTGAAGATCTTACTGCTAAAATCTGTCAAGCTAGAAGAGGATGGTCATCGACTTTTAATCTCCTAAAACAAAACAACTTTCAATCCAGGATCCTATACCCATCTAAACTGAGTTTCACTTATGACAGAGAAATTAAATACCTCAAGGACTTTCACATGTTGAAGAAATTTGCCATAATGAAACCAGCTCTCCAGGATATTCTCAGACCTATCCTCCATAAAGACCAGCGTAATCCTCCACCACAAAAGTAAACCCACCCAGAAAATTTTGATCAAATTTCAACTTCCACAGTCACAAAAGGATTAAAAATGTCCACTGGACTCTAGAAAGGCTTATCAATATTCTCAATTAATGTGAACGGTTTAACTGCACAGGTCGGCTGACTTGATACAAAAACTCAAGCCAGATATCTGCTGCATACAAGAATCGCATCTTATATTCAAAGACAAATATAGACTCAAGGTGAAGGGATGGTCATCTATATTCCAGGCAAATGGAAAGCAGAAAAAAGCAGGCCTTGCAATCCTGTTCGCAGATGCAATAGGCTTTAAACCAACCAAAATAATTAAGGATAAGGATGGACACTTCATTTTGTTTAAGGTAATACTCAATATGATGAGATCTCTATTATTAATATTTATGCACCCAATAAGGACGCACCTTAATTTATAAGAGAAACTCTAACAGACATGAGCAACTCTATTTCCTCCAGTCCATAGTAGTTGGAGATTTTAACACCCCTTTAGCAGTGCTGGATAGATCCTCCAAAAAGAAGCTAAGCAAAGAAATTTTAGATTTAAACTCAAACATTCAACATCTGGACAGACATCTACAGAAAATTTCACCCAACAAAACTGAATACACATTCTCTCATCAGCCCACGGAACATACTCCAAAATTGACCACATCCTAGGCCACAAATCTAACCTCAGCAAATTTTTAAAAAATAGAAATTATTCCTTGCATCTTCTCAGACAATCATGGAATAAAAGTTGAACTCAATAACAACAGGAACCTGCATACCCATACAAAAACATGGAAATAAACAACCTTATGCTGAAGGATAGATGGGTTATAGATGAGATTAAGAAGGAAATCACCAAAATTTTGGAACAAAACAACAATCAAGATAGGAATTACCAGAACCTCTGTGATACTACAAAGGCAGTCCTAAGAGGGAAATTCATAGCACTGCAAGCCTTCCTCAAGAAAATGGAAAGAGAGGAAGTTAATAAGTTAATGGGACATCTCAAGCAACTGCAGAAGGAGTAACACTCCAACCCCAAACCCAGCAGAAGAAAAGAAAAAACCAAAATCAGAGCAGAACTAAATGAAATTGAAAACAAAAGAATTATACAACAGATCAATAAATCCAAAAGTTGGTTTTTTGAAAAGATCAGTGAAATAGATCAACCTTTGGCCAACTTAACCAGGAAAAAAAGAGTAAAATCTCTAATTTCATCAATCAGAAATGGTAAAGATGAAATAAAAACAGATCCCTCAGAAACTAAAAAAATCCTTAATGAATACGACAAGAAACTCTACTCCCAGAAATATGAAAATCTGAAAGAAATTGACCAATACCTGGAAGTACGCCACCTACCAAGACTTAGCCAGAATGAAGTGGAAATGTTGAACAGGCCTATATCAAGTTCTGAAATAGCATCAACTATACAAAATCTCCCTAAAAAGAAAAGCCCAGGACCAGATGGCTTTACGTCAAAATTCTACCAAACCTTTAAAGAAGAACTAGTACCAATACTACTAACCCTCTTCCAAAATATAGAAAAAGAAGGACTATTACCCAACACATTATATGAAGTAAACATCACCTCGATCCCCAAAACAGGGAAAGACCCAACAAGAAAAAAAAATTATAGACCAATATCACTAATGAATATTGATGCTAAAATACTCAATAAGATCCTAACAAACAGAATCCAACAACACATCAAAAAATTATACACCATGACCAAGTCAGTTTTATCCCAGGGTGTCAAGGCTGGTTCAATATACGTAAATCTATAAATGTAATTCAACACATAAACAAACTAAAAATAAGGACTATATGATTCTTTCAATTGATGCATAATTAGCTTTTGATAATATCCAGCATCCCTTCATGATCAGAACACTTAAGAAATTGGTATAGAAGGGACATTTCTTAAACTAATAGAGGCCATCTACAGCAAACCCACAGCCAATATCATATTGAATGGAGTTAAATTGAAATCATTTCCACTTAGATCAGGAACCAGGCAAGGTTACCCATTGTCTCCATTGCTCTTTAACATTGTAATGGAAGTTTTAGCCATTGCAATCAGGGAAGAAAAGGAGATCAAGGGCATCCACATAGGGTCAGAAGAGATCAAACTTTCAATCTTCACAGATGATATGATCGTATATCTGGAAAACACTAGGGATTCTACTACAAAACTTTTAGAAGTGATCAAGGAATACAGCAATGTCTCAGGCTACAAAATCAACACCCATAAATCTGTAGCCTTTATATATACCAACGATAACCAAGCTGAAAAAACAGTCAAGGACTCTATTCCTTTCACAGTAGTGCCAAAGAAGATGAAATATTTGGGAGTATACCTAACAAAGGATGTGAAAGATCTCTACAAAGACAACTATAAAACTGTAAGAAAAGAAATAGCTGAAGATGTTAACAGATGGAAAAACATACCATGCTCATGGCTGGGAAGAATCGACATTGTTATAATGTCCATACTACCGAAAGCAATATATAGTTTTAATGCAATTCCTATTAAAGTTCCATTGTCATATTTTAAAGATCTTGAAAAAATAATACTTCTTTTTATATGGAATCAGAAAAAAACCCGAATAGCCAAAATATTACTCAGCAATAAAAACAAAGTAGGAGGAATCACACTACCATACCTGAGAGTGTACTATAAATCGATAGTGATCAAAACAGCATGGCACTGGCACAAAAACAGAGAAGTAGATGCCTGGAAAAGAATTGAGAACCAAGAGATGAATCCAGCTACAATTCAATACAAGCCAATTAAAAACATTCAGTGGGGAAAAGATTCCCTTTTTAACAAATGGTGCTGGGTAAACTGGCTGGAGACCTGTAGAAGATTGAAACTGGACCCACACCTTTCACCATTAGCTAAGATAGACTCTCAATGGATAAAAGATTTAAACTTAAGACATGAAACTATAAAAATACTGGAAGAAAGTGCAGGGAAAACTCTTGAAGGAATCAGCCTGGGTGAATATTTTATGAGGAGGACTCCCTAGGCAATTGAAGCAGTATCAAAAATACACTACTAGGACCTGATCAAACTAAAAAGCTTCTGCACAGCCAAGAACATAGTAAGTAAAGCAAGCAGACAGCCCTCAGAATGGGATAAAATATTTGCAGGTTATACCTCCAATAAAGGTATAATAACCAGAATCCACAGTGAACTCAAATGTATTAGCAAGAAAAGAACACGTGATCCCATCTCAGGATGGGCAAGGGACTTGAAGAGAAACTTCTCTAAAGAAGACAGACGCACAATCTACAAACACATGTAAAAAAGCTCATCATCCTTAATCATCAGAGAAATACAAATCAAAACTTCTTTGAGATATCACCTAACCCCAGTAAGAGTAGCCCACATAACAAAATCCCAAAACCAGAGATGTTGGCGTGGATGTGGAGAAAAGGGCACACTTCTACACTGCTGGTGGGATTGCACACTAATATGTTCCTTCTGGAAGGATGTTTGGAGAACACTTACAGACCTAAAAATAGACCTGCCATTCAATCCTATAATTCCTTTACTAGGTTTATACCCAGAAGACCAAAAGTCACAATATAACAAAGACATCTGTACCAGAATGTTTATTGCAGCCCAATTCATAATTGTTAAGTCATGGAAGAAGCCCAAGTGCCCATTGACCCACGAATGGACTAGCAAATTGTGGTACATAATATTCCATATATCATAGTCCTCCTCCATATATCATGGAATATTATGCAGCCTTAAAGAAAGATGGAGACTTTACCTCTTTCATGTTTACATGGATGGAGCTGGAACATATTCTTCTTAGCAAAGTATCTCAGGAATGGAAGAAAAAGTATCCAATGTACTCAGCTCTACTATGAAGCTAAATTATAGCTTTCACATGAAGGCTATAACCCAACTATAGCAAAAGACTATGGGGAAAGGGCCAAGGAAGGGGAAGGGAGAGGGGAGGTTTTGGTGGAGGGAGGGTAATGGGTGGGGCCACATCTACAGTGCATCTTAGAATGGGTACAGGCCAAGCTTACTAAATGCAGAATACAAATGCCTACATACAGTAACTAAGAAAAAGCCATGAAGGCTACGTTGAACAGTTTGATGAGAATATTTTAGATTGTATATGAAACCCGCACATTGTACCCCTTGATTGCACTAATGTACACAGCCATGACTTAACAATAAAAATAAATAAATTAAAAAGAAATAAAAAATATAAAAAATATAAACAGAGCTTGGAATATAAAAGTCACTCCATCAATGTTTATGGAATGAAATTCAAATAAATAGAAAACTATCATTTCGGGAGGCACCTACTACATGCCAGACACGCAAGTACCTTTCTACACACTAATTCATTTCCTCTTTGCAGCAACCCAATGAGGAAAATACTATTGTTGCTTTCATTTTAAAGACGAGGAAGCTGAGACTTAGAAAGGTTTTGGAAAGTTCCCAAAGCCACAGAGCCAGAGAGTTAGTGGAGTCCAGGTTCAGATCCTGCCATCTCCCTCCAGCATCTGTGCTCCTACGTGCTGGGGTTTTACTGCGGTTTAAAGTCATTACATGAAATATACTAAGCCACGGGTTATTCTGTGTTGCGGATGGGATATCTTGACTTCTGTTTTCTTTCTTTTCCTGAGCTATTGTCTGTTATTCTAAGATATTAGGAGATAAACCTGATCTGTTACTCACACACTCATTACACAGGTGCCCTCCCCATTTCTTTTTACAGCAAAGTCATAATGAGATTTGGAACATTGGACCTTGAAATATTTGATTGGAACAAATATCTCCATGAAACTACATGCCATTACTCACTTTCCACCCCCCCCCCCCCACATGAACAATATCCACTTGATGGAAAATCAGGCTGGAGAAACCCAATGGTTACAATTGAGCATTCACAGCGTGTCTGGAATTTAAGGCAAGGTCCCCGGCACACACTCAGAATGATGCATTGCACCTGGGTGCCTGCAGCAGCACATTCATTTCTCATTCATGGGGGGAGAGAGGCACTCCTAGAAAAAATGGGTCTGGGGCAGGCTACTGGATACAGACCAAAAAGCAAGCAGGTTGTCAGTTCGAAAGGACAGGTCACCTTCTAAAATAGAGTTCTCACTGCCTCCCACACAGTGGCTAAGATGCTGCTGCTGGGGGTGGGGGAGAGAACTGAGTACCTAAATCGCCAAGCAGAAAAAAAATAAATTGTGCAAAATCTTCATCGACCTCCACATACCCATAAATGCCAAGTACTAAGTAGAGTCATCCCTCACTTAATTGTATCAGTGAGATTATTGAAGGGTCAAATTCAAATAAGCCCCTTCTCCCCTTTCCTCCCAAATCCTCAAATGTCCACATTAAGATATTGAAATTTTCTGATACAATTAACTTACTTGGTATGCCTGGAAATGCCAGGAATTGAGAAAAAAAAAAAAAAAACAAAGAAAAAGAAAAGAAAATCAGAGTTCTTGTCTTTCTGGGGCTGTACTCAGTGCAGAGCAGTTACACTTTCTAGGCAGAATAAGGTTGAGGCTTTAGCACTGAATCAGGAAGGCAGAGCTGCAGAGTTTCTGAGCCACCCGACAGGTCAGGGAGCTGGGTATCCCAAAGCATCTCAGTAGCACCAACACTGACTGCAGGGTTTCCCAGCAGAACCACTGAAGTTGCAGTGCATCCCACTGGTCCTAGAACTTGGACCAGAATCATCTGTAGTGCTGGTTTAAATGCAGATTCCTGGGTCCCTCCTGTGTCTATGAAATCAGAATCTCTGAGGGTCAGGCCCAGGAGTGTGCATGCTAACAACCTCCCCAGGAGCTTGTAATAGTCATCCTCCAGGTGACTCCTGGCCTAGTGGCCACTGCTCTAGACCTCTAAGCTTACAACCGAGATCAAGGTATTCAACTTGCTGCTCCATACTCTGGTTCATTGTGGTGAGTTTTTTCTTTGTACTAGTTTAAAATCATATCTTTAGGAGCTAATAGAGAATTTATTAAGAGCTTGGGATTTATATAAGTTCAATTCTATACTTTGTAGTTACAACAACCTTGGATAAATTACTTCGTTAAGCTTCAGTCAACTAATATTAGGTGGGGAGTAATTCCTACCTCTTGGTGTTCTTAAAGGGATTAAAAGTGATAAAGCCTTCAAGGTGTTTAATACAATGACTGGCATAGAACAGGACAACGGGAGGGGGGCAGTGGTGGTGGTGACATTTAGCCCAGAGTTTACAGGAGGGGGGCTGATAGAGCCATGAGCTGAATCAATATGTTCACAGAAGGATATTTGTCAGAAGCGAAGAAAGCACCCTACTTCCAGGGACTCTGCAAATACATTCCTGAATCAAATACAGTCTGTCATCTATTTTAAATAAAGTTTTATTAGCGTGCAGACACACTCCTTTGATACTGTCTATGGCTCCTTTCAAACTATGATGGCAGAGGTGAGCAGTTGTGGCAAAGACTGTCTGGCCTACAGAGACTTAAATTCTTACTGGTTGTTTTTTTCCCAAAAATGTTTGCCAATCCCTACCCTATGTTATCTTGTGCTTCTCAGCACCACTCCACGCACACACCCCACACTCCTCCACCACATCACCACACTCCTCCAGCAACCCTCATGTACCCAGGAGACTGCAAGGACTGGTGCAGTGTTCCTCTTTTAAGGATTTCTATGGACACCCATCCCCCAGCCTGGCAAAGGGAAGGGCCTCAAGGGTAAGGGCCAGGAGACTTAGCCCCAGTCCTGGACTAACCAGTTCTGCAACCTCAGACATGTCATGTTATCTTTCTGAGCCTTAAGGTCCTAATCTATAAAATGGAGAGGTTGGATTCTTTAGGGCCATTTGCTAATGCTACACACAGCCCAACTACAGGCCTCCCACACAGGGGTTGTCAGTCTTAATGTGTCTGTTAAGGTAAAGGTACAGAGGACTGAGAAATTGACTGAGTTACTGGTATTGCTTTGGTCCCTTTCCACATCAGGTTTCAGGATCATGCCTTGGGAGTAGCATCATTAATCTTTCTACCCAGCCTTGAACACAGTGATCAATAAATGAATGTCGATCAATAAATGAATGTGTTGTGAACTGAACTGTGCCCATCTACCCCCAAATTCCTATCTTGAAGCCATAACCCTCAAAATTATAGTATTTGGAGACAGAGCCTTTAGGGAACAAAGTGAGGAATACGGTTAAATAAGGTTGTAAATTTGCTGCCCTAATCTGATGGAATCGGTGTCCTTGAAAGAAGAGACATGAGTGATCCCCTTCTCTCTGGGAAAGCCATATGAGCACTGTGGCCATCTACAAGTCAGGAAGAGAGGCTACACCAGAAACTCACCATGCCAACACCTTGACCTTGGACTTCTAGCCCCTATAACTGTGGGAAAATAAATTTCTGTTGTTTAAGTCGCCTAGTTTCTGGTATTTTGTTATGGCAGCCTGAAAAAACTAATTTAATTAGATTCCAGATTGGGTCACTTTTTAAGAAGTATCATTGACACAATCCTTGGCTCAGAGGGATTCTTTTTCAGATGAGAATTAGGGAGAAACAGCAGTAGATACTCAGTATCACTATGGTCACCCCAATTTTGTACAGTCTCATCTAAACCTCTCTTTCAGTTTGATCTCAACTTTCTTCATCTTGTATGCTGGTTGTTTTTATGAGAAAACTGGGGCAAAAATGGGCCTTGAAATCTGGATGTCCAGATTCCAATACCAGCTCCATGGTATTATGCAAAACAAGTCTAGCTTGAGTTTGAGGGTTGATCTGATTTGAAGTGAAAAATCTGTTCTGTCTTTAGGTGTGTGACCTTAGTCAAGTTACACAGCCTTTATAATGGATAATTGCTTTATCTACAAAATGGGAAAGATAACCATCATTTACCAGGTCATTGAGAAGATTAAAATCAGTGGAGTTTGTAAAGAACCTAGCTTATAATGCCATGAAATACAACAAATGTAGCTTGTGAAAAGGCAGTTATGCTGGTTATATTTTGCTTTATAACAAATTACCCCAAAACTTAATGGCATAAAACAAAATCATATTTTATTTTATAGTTTTTTGGGGCCTAGGATCTGTGCATGACTAAGCTTGCTGCCTCTCTGTTCTACAATTTCTTGCAGCTAATGTGTTAGTTAGGGTTGCAGTCTCATCTGAAGTCTTGGCTGGGGAAAGATTATATTCACTCATGTGGATGATGGCAAGATTTGCTTTCTTGCTATATTGAAAGTCTCATTTCCCACTGGTTCCTTCCTTCCTATGTTGGCTTCTTCACAGGGTAGCTCAAAACATGACAGCAGGCTTGCTGCTTCCTCTCATAAGAGAGGAAGAGTGTCCAAGATGAAAATTATAACTATTTGGTAATTGAATCTTAAAAGTGATACATAGTTACCTGTGACCTAAAGCCACATTGTATTTATTAGCAATGAGTCATTAAGTCTAGCACACATTCTAGGGGATTGACACTTCCAAGGGCATTTCCAGGGACATGAAGACTAGGAGGTGGGGATTGATCACCAGGAACCATCTCAGAGGCCACTGACAGCAGGGTAAAGCATGTGGAAGCAGAGAAACATATCCTGGGATAAGACTGCAGTCAATCCTCCTCATTCAAGGAGTCAGCGTTTGTGAATTTCTCTACTTGCTAAAATTTATTTATAGCTTCAGAATCAATACTCATAGCCCTTTTGCAGTCGTTTGAACACATTCTCAGAGCAGCAAAGAATTTGAATTGCCCAACACACACATTCTTAGCTGGGGTGAGACTAAAAGGTGACATTCTGCCCCCCCCCTTTTTTTTTCTAGTTCTCAGGCTGTATATGAGTATCCCTTTTGCAGGCTATGTAGTGCCACATTTTTCTCATTTTTGTCCTTTTTGTGGATGATTTTGCTCTTTAAAAATGCCCTGAAGCATAGTGGTGAAGTGCTACGTAGTAATCCTCAGCCCAGGATAGCTCAATGTGCCTTACAGAGAAAATACATGCACTAGAGAAGCCCCATGTAGGCCTGAGTCCTCGTGCTGTTGGTTATAAGTTCAACATGAATGAATCAAAAATGTATATTAAATAAGATGTCTTTAAACAGAAACACATTTAAAACAAGGTTATAAACTGATCAGCAAATGAAAATGTGATCATAGGCTCGCAGGAACCTAACTCTACATTTCCGCTAAGACAAATGGGTTCCATGTTCACTAACAGTGTTTATAGCCACTTTGTGGAACATAATTGGGTCTGAAACTCAAGTCCACTATTTGTCCAGATATGAAATTTGAGGAAAGCTTCTTAACCTCTTTTTACTCTTATTTTCATTACAAGCAAAATAGGGGTAAAAATAGGACCTAAAACTGAGGACTTTAGGGAAGATAAACTGCATAGATGTTGGCACATAGTAACAAATAGGAGGGGTTATTAGAATTATTATTATCTGAATTTAGTTTTGTTTGGACTATATCAAAATAGATCTGCCATTCAATCCTATAATTCCTCTACTAGGTATATATCCAGAAGACCAAAAATCACATTATAACAAAAATATTTGTACCAGAATGTTTATTGCAGCCCAATTCACAATTGCTAAGTCATGGAAAAAGCCCAGGTGCCCATCAAATTTTCTGGAAGCTTTCTTTCTTCTGTTCTGGAATGGTGCAAGGCACGGAACTCATGAACTACATATTGAATGAAATAAAGGATCTTGGACCCTGTCGGGGAAGGATCTGAAGCTGAGGAAAAGCAAGTTCCTGTATATCTGTCCCTGGGTTTGATTTAACCCTTGTGGTTGGTAGGGGTGGGAGTGAGAGAAGTATTAAAAAACTCTTTCATTAGAATTCCCATCAAAATGCTAAATCCATACTATTGACAGGCTGTTGACTCAGTTTCTCCAGGAACCCCAAGACCACCCAGATGGAAATGTATTCACAATGTGGCAGCCATGATATTTTCCCTATATCACCAGGCATGAAATCAGAAGTGGATTTAGTCATGGTACACACCAAGATCAATTGTCTATAAATAAGTTGCCTGCATTGTCTCAGAGATAATCTTTCATCTCTATATGCAGAGTCATTACCATGAGAGCTGAGAAGTAATATCCCTATGGCCTCTGGGTTTGAAATCTGACCTTGCTTTTGCAAGTTGCTTTCCAAGCTAAAGGCTCTGTCTTCCCCAGAATGTAAAGCACTGGGGAGCTGTCCAGCACAGACTGTCTTGAAGAAAGGGTGCAGATGGATTTCAGGAGCAGCCATCATTGGCCCTCCAGCAAAGCCAGAAAAGTTATGCAGAAGGGTTATTATTGGGCCTGTGGCTAAAGGAGAGTGTGTATTATATCCTGTTTCTTGAGGGCAAAGTCATGTGACTCAGAACAATTAGTCTCTCAGGTGACTTAGTTGGCCTCATCTGTAAAATAGCATCTATTTTGCAAAGACTTATGGAAATTCACTCAGATGATTGAGAAACTTAAATTTATTCTCAACAGAATCATAGCATCACCTACCCTTTCTTCTTAGGGTTTAGTAATAGGTGCTAACAGTAGCTAACTTTTATTTTGTCCTAGGCATTATCTCACCTGTTCCTCCCATCATACAGATGAAGGAACTGAGGCACAGAGACATGAAGGAACGTCATACAGCTAGTAATGGCAGAGCTGAGATTTATTCCCAGGTCATCTAACTCCAGAGTCCATGCTAATATCTACCATCTCCCTTTTGAAGACATCTTTCATTTCAATAGGGGCATCTTGGAGATAAAATTTTAGCTTAAATTCATGCTGGAATTTTAGGTGATACATCCAGCTAGTGAGAGAGATATCTGGGGGAGATAGGCCCTGTATCACACCTTATCCACCTTATCTTTATTCCATTTGAGAGCTGCTTCCTAAAACAGATATTGAAAAATTAAACTCACTTATCATTTCTTCCTTCTCAAATAAAAAGCTATGATCAATTTGGTATATTAAGAAACTTTAGAGTCTCAGAGTTTGGAAAGCTGAGGTGTGGAGTGCAGCAGACCCCAAACTCTACAGACAACTCCCCAACTTCATTTTTCAGTAAAGCACCATTTTTTTTTTAACACCTACGCAGTACCAGAGACTAGACTCAGCATCTAGCAGGCTGTGTTGCTGCTTCTCCCAATAACTTCTGAGCTAGTTACCAAAGCTCCCATTTTACAGATAAGAAAGTGAAGTCAGAGTGGTCAGGTGACTGAATGACATAGACAACCAATGATTGATGGCATTGGTGTTCATGTCCAGGGTTGTCTGGTTCCAAATATGACCTTTTTATCCCCACACTGTCAACCAGGAAGTCTCCCCTGATGCCACAAATCTGCACCATGTGCCAAAAGTCTTTGTTAGTCTGCTGCTACCAGGTGGCAGGTGGAACTGCCAGGCTGGATGAAAGGCTATGAAATATGGTGGGGGATTGATTTGCCACATAAAGCAAAAGCCTCTTTGGAGACAGACAGGAGATGTGGTCCTAAACACCAGCTAATGTATGTTAGGGTCTAATGTGACTCAGGTTGTGAGTTACCTTTTATCATACCAAGCAAAGATGAGATAGGAAAGACTATTTGCCAGAGTCCTACCTTGGGTGTCAGCCACAGTTTTGAAGAATGTTCTTAATCTACTGCAAAAAGGTCAAGTTATAGGACAGCACTACAAAACTTGCTTCAAACAGAAAATCTTTCAAGCATTAATACCTTGAGGTGGAAGCAATGAAGATTTTTTTTTTTAAGATGTAATACAGATTCTGACACCCAACTCTATGGCAATTTGGTGCCTATTGAACAAAAAATGGCTGCAGCAGCACATACAGGCAGAAGAATATAAATTGGAATAACATTCTGGAGGGCAATTTAGCAATACTGGTCAAAGAGCTTAAAAAGGTGTGCAGTGTTTTATCCAAACATTCTGCTTCTAGGATTGTATTCTAAGGAAATGATGAGAGGTATGCGTAAATAAGTTCACATTTATGAAAATGAGTTTGCATATTATTCAAAGAAAAATAATATAAACAATATCCATGTCCAATAATAGGAGAAGGGCCATATTACCTACCATGGTAAACTAGACAGGCATTAAAAGCTCCTGACTTTCCATCTGGGTCCTGCTTCTCCTCCAAGGTGCCTCATCCAAGTGCACTGGGCAGAAATCTGGGTGCAGTTCTGGAAACCTCCCTCTTCTTACTTGCTCTGTTCCATCAGTCACCGGGTTCTGTACTATGCAAATTCCAAAGAAATCTCAAGTACATGTATTTCTTTCCACGCCCACTTAGCACAAGCTTAATCCAAGTCACCACCCTTTTTCTCCTGAATATCTAAGGTGCCCCCTATCCACTCAAGGTCTTCATTCCTAATCTGTCCCATCCCCCCCCACCCCCACTGTGGTCAGAGTTCTCTGCAAAGAAAATATGACTAAGTTTTTTCTCTTCTTTCTTCTCAAAGCCTTCCCATCATACCTGTGATAAAAAAAATTCCACCACATGCCCACCTGCCAGACTCTGTAGTAGGGATCAGCAAACTTTCCTGTAAAAGGCAGAACAGAGATATTTTAGGCTTCACAGATCATACCATCTCTGTAGCAACTACTCATTTTTGCCATAGGAGTGTGAAAACAACCACAGACGTTACATAAATGAACGGGTGTGGCTCTGTTCCAAATAAAACTTTATTTACAAAAACACACACAGTGCAGGATTTGGCCAGGCTGTAAGTTTATAGACACTTGTCCTGCAGGATCTGGCCTCAATTTTTTTCTCTCCAACTTCTACCCATCTAGTCACTGTCTGTCCATCAGGACCTAAGGCAAGCTCTTTCCTCTGCCAGGAATTTTCCCTTCTGCTCCCTGCCTGCCTCCCCCCTCTAGACCCAGCACACTCCCTTCTTTCCTGGGCAGAAGTTTCTTACCATTTTAGTCTCAGCTGCAGGGTCCTTCCCTTAAGTGCACTCCCACATATATCTAGGCTAGATTAAGACTCCCTAGTTTCCCAAAAACCTAGTACTAGTAGATTGTAGAGCTTGTCACATTTGAGATTCAATCATTCTAAATGCAGTTGTGTATTTATATGTCACTTCTGCTAGATCCAAAGTTATATGAGATAAAGGATTGTGCCAATTATTAGTCAGAACTATATTTCCATTGCTTGACTTATACATAATGTACTAAATTTTTGTGGAAATATTATTGAGTGAATAAATGATCACACAAATAGGAAAAAACCTGCAGAGATATATATGCACTGAAATGTTAAAAAGTAAGTGATTTAGTTTTTTCATATATTTTCTCCTACATTTCAAATGTTTCACAATGAGCATATACCAACAAAATACTCAGAAAAATAACAAATGGTGCAGGGTGGGGGTGAGAGAAAGAGAGAGAGAGAATCCTGCTCCTGTCTTCAAATAACCTGTAACATAAGCCTTTTTTGAAACATCCTACATACATATTGGACTATCATCTTTTTTCCTCTTGTTCAGAGCTGCCTAATAAAATGCTCTACTTCCTTTTTATTGCCTTGACCTGTTAATTTCTCATTTTTTTATTTATCTTTTATATTATTATTTTATTATTTTTCAAATTTCAGATTAATATGAGGATACAAACAATTAGGTTACAATGTTTGTGTTTGTTGTGTAAGGTCCTTATTGCTGTTGTGCCCTCACCCATGAGGTGTGCCATATACTCTTACATTGTGCCCATTAGTGAGAGCACACCAATCTTTCTCTCTCCTCCCCTCACCCCACTTGAATTAAATTGAGTCCTTCTCTTGCATGGCTGTGTAGCAGTTTGTCTATTGGCTTCATAATAGTATTGAACACCTTGGATACCTGCATTTCCATTTTGTGATACTTTACTAAAGAAAATGTTTTCCAGTTCTATCCAGGTTAATATAAAAGATGTAAAGTCTTATCATTTTTATGGTTGAATAGTATTCCATAGTATACATATACCACAGTTTATTAATCCATTCATGACTTGATGGGCACTTGCGTTGATTCCACATCTTGGCGATTATAAATTGAGCTGTGATAAACAGACTAGTGCAAATGTCTTTATGATACAATTATTTGTTTTTTTCAGGTAGATGCCTAGTGATGGGATTGTGGGATCGATTAAAAGGTCTATTCTGAGCTCTTTGAGGATTCTTCACACTTTTTTTTTTTTGAGACAGTCTCACTCTGTCACCTTGGGTGGAATGTCATGGCATCATAGCTCACTGCAACCTCAAACTTGGAAGCTCAAACGATCCTCTTGCCTCAGCCTCCCAAGTAGCCAGGATTACCGGTGCCTGCCACAATGCCCAGCTAGTTCATCTTCTTTCCAAAGAGGCTGTATTAGTTTGCAATCCCACCAACAGTGTACTGGTATTCCCTTTTTTCCGTATCCTCACTGACATCTGCAGCTTTGGGACTTAGTGATGCCAGCTATTCTCATCACTTCTCATTTTCTTCAGGTCACTTTTTCAAGTCCAGTAGCACCTGTGTAGGGTACTGATTTAAGTGCAGCCACTGCTCTCAGGAATACCTATAATAGACAGTCACTAGTGTACACATACCTACACAGTCTAATTGGCCTTCCAGTGCCTTCCAACGCCAAGTTTAGTAAAGGGTTAGGAGATTCATCATTGCCGTGTGAGATGACAGGCACCAGTGGTTTTGCAATGCAGAAACTGTCCATGCAGATGGGAACTGGGACAACTAACATATTTATTTCACTCACGAGTAGCTCAGCTTCAAACATCTGGTCATTTCCATGCCAGGCTGGTCTCCAAGTAGCACCCGGGGCAGCAGGCCACATGGCCACCATGTTCCTATTTACTCATCCAGTAATTCCCTCCACATTCAAGAGGAAGCCTATAAAAATTAAACTAATTATTATCTCCAAATAGAGACAGCGTTTTGGTCATCTTCCAAAAGAATCTGTGTGGGAGTCAATAATCGACAAAATGTGTGGATTATGCAAAGGGTTGTGGGCTTATGAAGAAGTAAAAATTTTATTCCTGCCCTTAATTTAAAGAATTCCAGACTAGATGGATGCTCAAAACAATCACATGGACAGATAAGCAGTACCATGAAGTGAAATAAATACCAGGCCTAATTTTCAAACAAATGATAGTGACAGTAAATGGTTACACTTTCTCTAGTTCTCTCAAAGTCAAGGTCATTACTTCACATTCTTAATTTTTATGCTATATCAGAGTGTTATGGACTACATGTAATAGACAAATGGCAATTTAATGACGTAAGTCATAAAGCAAGCATCATTTCATATTTGATGAAGTCCAGAGGTAGGGCAGGGGGTAGTTGTTTAGCAACTCACAAAGCCATCCAGAATCCTGTTTCCTTTCATCTCTTCACTCTGCCATCAGTGACTGCTTCAACCTCATTTCTGGAATTAAAATTGCTGCAGCAATTACAGGCATACCATTTAGGCATGACAATCCCTTCTTGCACTTTTCCATTAGGAATAAGAAAATGTTTTTGGAAACTCTCCAGCAGATTTTCCTAATGTACCATTGTCTATGGCTAGGTTATTTGCACCATGAGCCAATCACTAGCAAAGGAGCACAGATGCCCCTTGGAACAATTAGACTCACTGCTGAAGCTGGCAGGAAGGTCAGTTTTTCCTGAAGTATGTGGTTACATGGAACATGGCTTTTGTTAGCAAGGAAAGGAAATAAATGCTAAGCAGGCAACCAATAATGCCAACCACTCATGATTAATTCCAAAGGTAGGAAACATCTTACACTTGCAGAATCTGATACCATAATGACCTTTCCAGAGTCATCTTTTCTATATCACTCCCCATCACATACGTGCATTCACACTCATCCTAGACTAGCAATTCTCTCTGTTCTTCAAGAGCAATATGCTTTCACAAACCACTCTGGGATGAACTCTTTTCTGTTTCTGAACACTAAACTAACCACACATTGTTGTTGGGCCAGAGAGTCCTGGTTTACACTGGTTATCCTGGAATAATTACTAATAGTTCCTTCCTCATTCTCATAAGCATTCTAATTTGGATGAGAACATAAATAATATTAAGGAAAGAGAAAGGAAGTGTTTGAGGAGTTAATTGTAAAGAGTCAAGAAGTCAGAAAAATCTAGAATGACCCTCAGACATCTGTTTTGGAAGGCTAGGTAGGTAGGAGGGCCAGTAATCAAAATAAGGAATCCAGGAGGGGGGACAGTTTTAGAAGAGATGTTAACAAAATAAATTTTAAACTTAAGAGATAGCCAGGTGCAGATGGTCAGATAAAAATCAACTATACAAGGTCAGGACCCAAAAGAGAAAGATCCAGTAAGAGAAATTCATGAGTCACTAGCAACAAGATACACAAAATATCTTGGAAGAGATGACCCATAAAAGATGTGAATGAGAACATGCCCATAGTAAGAATCCTAGCGAGGCCAACATTTAGAAGCCGTGCACAGGGAGGAGGAAACAGTGATAGAGATTGGCAAAAACTGACCAGAGTGAAAACTGGAGAATCAAGAGAGTAGAGGCACAGACGCCTGGCACAATGAGAATTTCAAGAGGAAAGGAGGAGGCATGGAAGTCTATGGTGGTGTAGACAGCACAAATAAGGTAAAGTCCAAAGCAAGTTTATTGGTATCAGGAATTCATTGGCCACATTTACTGGAGCATTCAGAGAACATATTATGAGCATAGACTCATAATTTTAACATAGAAGAGGAAATTATTAATGATGTACTTTTTATGAGAAAACAAAGTTTTCAAAAGGTTCGTTAATACTAAGTGGCAGAGCATAGATACAAACCTTCAACACTCGGTTCTAATTCATGAAATTGTCTGTTCCATTCTGTGTATTGAAACCGCGGAGACAGGTAAGAGTGGAATCAACTCACAAAGCCACCTCACATCATAAAACATAATTAACTGAAAATGAATCATAAACCTAAACACAAGACTAAAATTATAGGATTTCTAGAGGAAAATATTGTGATCTTGGGTTAGAAAAAAGATTTTTAGAAAGAATATAAAACATAAACCATAAAAGAAAAAATAATAAATTAGACTTCATGAAAATAAAAAATATTTCTTTATAAAGCAGACTGTTACAAATCGCAAATATATGCTGCAGAGTGAAAATAAATTAACCAAATACATATCTGATAGAGGGTTTGTATACAAAATATATAAAGAATTTTCAAAACTTACTAAGAAGAAAATAACCTAATTTAAACAGAGATTTGAGCAGATGCTTTGCCAATCTATAAGAATAACACATAAGCACATGAAAATACACTCAATATTAAAAGTCATTGGAAAATGCACATTGAAACCAATGGGGACATGGCAGACTAAGAACCCTGAAAATTCTTTTTTTTTTTTTTTTATTGTTGGGGATTCATTGAGGGTACAATAAGCCAGTTACACTGATTGCAATTGTTAGGTAAAGTCCCTCTTGCAATCATGTCTTGCCCCCATAAAATGTGACACACACTAAGGCCCCACCCTCCTCCCTCCATCCCTCTTTCTGCTTCCCCCCCCATAACCTTAATTGTCATTAATTGTCCTCATATCAAGATTGAGTACATAGGATTCATGCTTCTCCATTTTTGTGATGCTTTACTAAGAATAATGTCTTCCACTTCCATCCAGGTTAATACGAAGGATGTAAAGTCTCCATTTTTTTTAATGGCTGAATAGTATTCCATGGTATACATATACCACAGCTTGTTAATCCATTCGTGGGTTGGTGGGCATTTAGGCTGTTTCCACATTTTGGCAATGGTAAATTGAGCTGCAATAAACAGTCTAGTACAAGTGTCCTTATGATAAAAGGATTTTTTTCCTTCTGGGTAGATGCCCAGTAATGGGATTGCAGGATCGAATGGGAGGTCTAGGTTGAGTGCTTTGAGGTTTCTCCATACTTCCTTCCAGAAAGGTTGTACTAGTTTGCAGTCCCACCAGCAGTGTAAAAGTGTTCCCTTCTCTCCACATCCACGCCAGCATCTGCAGTTTTGAGATTTTGTGATGTGGGCCATTCTCACTGGGGTTAGATGATATCTCAGGGTTGTTTTGATTTGCATTTCTCTAATATATAGAGATGATGAACATTTTTTCATGTGTTTGTTAGCCATTCGTCTGTCGTCTTTAGAGAAAGTTCTATTCATGTCTCTTGCCCATTGATATAAGGGATTGTTGGCTTTTTTCATGTGGATTAATTTGAGTTCTCTATAGATCCTGGTTATCAAGCTTTTGTCTGATTGAAAATATGCAAATATCCTTTCCCATTGTGTAGGTTGTCTCTTTGCTTTGGTTATTGTCTCCTTAGCTGTACAGAAGCTTTTCAGTTTAATGAAGTCCCATTTGTTTACTTTTGTTGTTGTTGCCATTGTCATGGCAGTCTTCTTCATGAAGTCTTCCCCCAGGCCATTATCTTCCAGTGTTTTTCCTATGCTTTCTTTGAGGATTTTTATTGTTTCATGCCTTAAATTTAAGTCCTTTATCCATCTTGAATCAATTTTTGTGAGTGGGGAAAGGTGTGGGTCCAGTTTCAGTCTTTTACATGTAGACATCCAGTTCTCCCAACACCAATTATTGAATAGGGAGTCTTTCCCCCAAGGTAAGTTCTTGTTTGGTTTATCAAAGATTAGGTGGTTGTAAGATGTTAGTTTCATTTCTTGGTGTTCAATTTGATTCCAAGTGTCTATGTCTCTGTTTTTGTGCCAGTACCATGCTGTCTTGAGCACTATGGCTTTGTAGTACAGACTAAAATCTGGTATGCTGATGCCCCCAGCTTTATTTTTGTTACTAAGAACTGCCTTAGCTATACGGGGTTTTTTCCGGTTCCATACAAAACGCAGAATCATTTTTTCCAAATCTTGAAAGTACGATGTAGGTACTTTGATAGGAATGGCATTGAATAGGTAGATTGCTTTGGGAAGTATAGACATTTTAACAATGTTGATTCTTCCCATCCATGAGCATGGTATGTTCTTCCATTTGTTAATATGCTCTGCTATTTCCTTTCTGAGGATTTCATAGTTTTCTTGATAGAGGTCCTTCACCTCCTTCGTTAGGTATATTCCTAGGTATTTCATTTTCTTTGAAACTATGGTGAAGGGAGTTGTGTCCTTAATTAGCTTCTCATCTTGACTGTTATTGGTGTATACAAAGGCTACTGACTTGTGGACATTGATTTTATATCCTGAAACATTACTGTATTTTCTGATGACTTCTAGGAGTCTTGTGGTTGACTCTTTGGGGTTCTCTAAGTATAAGATCATGTCGTCAGCAAAGAGGGAGAGTTTGACCTCCTCTGCTCCCATTTGGATTCCCTTTATTTCCTCGTCTTGCCTAATTGTATTGGCTAGAACTTCCAGCACTATGTTGAATAGTAAAGGTGACAGAGGACAACCTTGTCTGGTTCCAGTTCTAAGAGGAAAAGCTTTCAGTTTTACTCCATTCAGTAAAATATTGGCTGTGGGTTTGTCATAGATAGCTTCAATCAGTTTTAGAAATGTGCCACCTATGCCTATACTCTTCAGTGTTCTAATTAGAAAAGGATGCTGGATTTTATCAAATGCTTTTTGTGCATCTATTGAGAGGATCATGTGATCTTTATTTTTGCCTCTGTTAATATGGTGGATAACGTTTATGGACTTGCGTATGTTAAACCAGCCTTGCATCCCTGGGATGAAGCCTACTTGATCATGATGAATGACTTTTTTGATGATAAGCTGTAATCTATTGGCTAGGATTTTGTTGAGAATTTTTCCATCTATATTCATGAGTGAGATTGGTCTGAAGTTCTCCTTTTTGCTTGGGTCTTTTCCTGGTTTTGGTATCAGGGTGATGTTTGCTTCATAGAATGTGTTGGGGAAGATTCCTTCTTCCTCAATTTTTTGGAATAATTTCTGCAGTACAGGAATAAGCTCTTCCTTGAAGGTTTGATAGAATTCTGGAGTGAAGCCATCTGGACCAGGGCATTTTTTAGTTGGAAGCTTTTTTATTGTTTCTTTGATCTCAGTGCTTGAAATTGGTCTGTTCAGGAGGTCTATTTCTTCCTGGCTAAGTCTAGGGAGAGGGTGTGATTCCAAATATTGATCCAATTCCTTCACATTGTCAAATTTCTGGGCATAGAGTTTCTGGTAGTATTCAGAGATGATCTCTTGTATCTCTGTGGGATCAGTTGTTATTTCCCCTTTATCATTTCTGATTGAGGTTATTAGAGATTTTACTTTTCTATTTCTAGTTAGTCTGGCCAATGGTTTATCTATTTTATTTATTTTTTCAAAAAACCAACTCCTTGTTTCATTAATTTTCTGAATGATTCTTTTGTTTTCAATTTCATTGATCTCTGATTTGATTTTGGATATTTCTTTTCTTCTACTGGGTTTAGGCTTAGATTGTTCTTCTTTTTCCAATTCCATAAGATCTCTTCTGAGATTGTTGATGTGCTCTCTTTCTGTTTTTCGAATGTAGGCATCTAAAGCGATGAATTTTCCTCTCAAAACTGCTTTTGCAGTATCCCACAGGTTTTGGTAGCTTGTGTCTTCATTGTTGTTATGCTCAAGGAAGTTAATGATTTCCTGTTTTATTTCTTCCTTCACCCATCTGTTATTCAACAGAAGATTGTTTAATTTCCATGCCTTTGGGTGGGGTTGAGCATTTTTGTTAGAGTTGAGTTCCATCTTTAGTGCCTTATGGTCTGAAAAGATACAAGGTAAAATTTCAATTCTTTTGATTCTGTTGATATTTGTTTTGTGTCCCAGGATATGATCAATTTTGGAGAATGTTCCATGGGGTGATGAGAAGAATGTATATTCTTTATCTTTGGGGTGGAGTGTTCTATATACGTCTATCAAGCATAGTTGGTCTAGGGTCTCATTTAAATCTCTTACATCTTTGTTTAATTTCTGTTTAGAGGATCTGTCCAGCTCTGTAAGAGGTGTGTTAAAGTCCCCTGTTATGATGGTATTATCAGATATCATATTGCTCAGACTGAGTAAGGTCTGCTTCAAGAATCTGGGAGCATTTAAATTGGGTGCATAAATATTTAGAATTGAAATGTCTTCTTGTTGTAGTTTTCCCTTGACCAATATAAAGTGACCATCTTTGTCTTTTTTGACTTTAGTTGCTTTAAATCCACATGTATCTGAAAATAAGATTGCAACTCCTCTTTTCTTCTGAATTCCATTTGCCTGAAAAATTGTCTTCCAACCCTTGACTCGGAGCTTTAATTTGTCTTTTGAAGCCAGGTGTGTTTCTTGCAGACAGCAAATGGATGGCTTGTGTTTTTTAATCCAGTCAGCCAATCTATGTCTCTTCAGTGGGGAATTCAAGCCATTAACATTTATTGAGATAATGGATAAGTGTGGTAGTATTCTATTCGTCTTATTTGGTGAGAGTCCATTGCTTAGTTTTATCTTTTGCATCAGTGTGGAGGTTAGGTTCTGTCCTTTGGTTTCTGAGTTCCTACTTTGCTGCTGATCCATTGTGGTGGTCACTGTGCAGAACAGGTTGAAGTATTTCCTGTAGAGCTGGTCTTGTTGTGGCGAATTTCCTCAATGTTTGTATATCCGTAAATGATTTGATTTCTCCGTCAATTTTGAAGCTTAGCTTAGCAGGGTACAGAATTCTGGGCTGAAAATTGTTCTTTTTAAGTAGATTAAAGGTAGATGACCATTGTCTTCTTGCTTGGAAAGTTTCATTAGAGAAGTCTGAGGTCACTCTGATGGATTTGCCCCTGTAGGTCAACTGGCGCTTACTCCTGGCAGCTTGCAGAATCTTTTCTTTTGTCTTGACTTTGGACAGGTTCATCACAATGTGTCTTGGAGAAGCTCGGTTAGAGTTGAGGCGACCCGGGGTCCGATATCCCTCTGAAAGCAGTGTGTCAGAATCTTTGGTGATGTTTGGGAAATTTTCTTTTATAATATTCTCTAGTATGGCTTCCATTCCTCTGGGGCATTCTTCTTCCTCTTCTGGAATTCCTATAACTCGTATGTTGGAACGCTTCATAAAGTCCCATAATTCTGACAGTGAACGTTCTGCTTTCTCTCTCTTCTTTTCTGCCTCTTTTACTGTCTGAGTTATCTCAAGAACTTTGTCTTCTACCTCTGAAATTCTTTCTTCTGCATGGTCTAACCTGTTGCTGATACTTTCCATTGCATCTTTAAGTTCCCTAATTGACTGTTTCAGTTCCTTCAGCTCTGCTATATCCTTTTTATATTCTTCATATCGTTCATCTCTTATTTGATTCTGTTTTTGGATTTCCTTTTGGTTATTTTCCACTATATTAGCAATTTCCTTCATTGTTTCCATCATTTCTTTCATTGTTTTCAACATGTGTATTCTAAATTCCCTTTCTGTCATTCCTAACACTTCTATACTGGTGGAATCATCTGCAGTAGCTACCTCATGGTCCCTTGGTGGGGTTGTTCTAGACTGGTTCTTCATGTTGCCTGGAGTTTTCTGCTGATTCTTCCTCATGAGTGATTTCTTTTATCTGTTTGCTTGCCCTAATTTTCCTTTCACTTCCTCTTGCTCTTTAAGTTCTTGCGCCTGTGGACTAAAGGTTACAGGACCAGAAGGGTGAGAAGGTTGAAGAGCAAAAAAAAAGGGGATGAAAGAAAGGAGGACCGAGTTATAAGAAAAAAAGAAAGATAGAGAAAGGAGAGGGGGTGGGTATAAGGAATATTGACAAAAAGAAGAGAGGCACAGAAAGAGGGAGACAGGGCAATATAGGTGTACAGTAGGGTACTTTGACACAACCTTAAAAAACCCCACCTTCTGGGGGTGCCCAGTTGCGTGGTTCCCTTGAGGTCAGCAGCTCTTTGCTAACCTGATCAGACACAGTACCCCACCTCCACCAAGTAGAGAGGAAAGACAAAAATGCTATAAATCAAACCAAAAGAAGCAAACAGAAAACTTTACAGGGATAAAATTGGGTGAAAAACCAAATTATATCGGTAGAAACACTAGCAAAAATGAAGTTGAAGTTATTAAAAAAAGCAGCAATGGGAAATTATAATTAAACTAGGAAAATTGAGAAAGAAAAAGGGATCTGTGTGGAAAAGATTGAAATTAAAAAAACAAAAGAATATCAGCAACGTCAAAATAAACAAACAAAAAAAACAACCAAGCAAAAAAAGAAAGAAAAAAATACACAAGCAAAAACAAAGCAGTTTGTATATGTTATTGAATATTGTCTGGGCAATACGTGGTCTTCTGGGGTATGAGATGTTAGTCACAGTTCAGATACGACTGGAGGCTGCTGATTACTCAAACCCCAGCAGGTAGACACCCTGAATCTCTCTTCAGCCTACTTAAAAGGCACTTCGAACTTGTAAACTTGTTGAGCAGAAGCTTTCCCAGCTTTCTTGCTAGAATCGCTGCTGAAGTGGCTATCCACTTACTCAGTGTGCCAAAACCGGTCTCACTCTGCCCCTGAGGGTTAGGGCTGCAAGGTGCTCAGACCCCACCCTTAGGCTACTTGGTTGCTGGGTTACCAGCTCCCACCCGTTTCTAGCTCTGCGACCCTGAGGGCGGAGCTTGCCGGGGCAGATAGCTGACAATGGATCCGTGTGACCCACCGCCAAACACTATTAGCTCCGTCTGGCTCAGCGGCTCAGACTGGGGCCCTAGACAACGGCCAAAGTTCTCGCACTCCCGCTCAGGCCTTCCCCAAGGCAGTTCAACTCAGTGCCAAGTCCAAGGACATCAAAACAGTTCACAGGTAAGGCCTTTCTGGTTTGCAGTCTCGCTGCCACTGAACTTACAGTTGTGGGCGGGTTTAGACGGACTGAACACACGCGACCACTTGCTGGTTCTCCACGGATTTAGTCCTCCTCTTGGGGTCCAGAAGTCTCTCGCCGACTCCCTGCATCCTCATAGGAGTTATGATAGGCAGTTCCCACCAGCCAGAGATGCCTGGAGTCCTATCTCCCCAGACTCACGGTGCCCAGATGCAAGGAAGCTGTTACTCGGCTGCCATCTTGCTCCGCCTCCGATAGCCAAGATTTTTCAACGGTCGAACCCTGAAAATTCTAAGCAAGGAGAAAACTTACAAAAATGATTGAAATAAGTTTTTTTAGAATTCTGAGAATTAACCAAAGCCTTGAAGCAATCTGGGGAACATTTATGCAAGAAAAAGAATTGAATCTCAGTAAGAACAGTGAGTTACATGACATTGTAAGTTACCCTTAGCGAAAACCAGGAACATGGCAAAAGCTGGAAGGGGCAGAATAGGGAATAATGCTCCTTCAAAACCCAACTTCCAAAGACTGGTCAGATGGTTCAATAGCAAGGGTGTATTTATTAGTTTTGAGTCAGAGTTCACCAGTGCCTCCTTGGGGGCATTTGTCAATAATAGTTATAGGCATCATGGCTGCCTGAGGTAGTGAATAACAGCAAACAATTGACTAACCAAAAGCCTTAAAGGAAAATCTGAAGAAGGAGATGTCCCTGGGGGCTTTGGAAAGCTCTAACATATTCCTGAGGATCTAGTGGCCATGTGTGTGCATGGGGCTGGGTGCAAGTACAGGAAAGGCCTGAGAAAGCCCAAGATACCTGTGGCTGACTTCCAGGCTCTACACAAGCAGAACTGAGAGATGAGGTAGAGTTCTCAACTGCCTGGCGGAGTATTCAAGGCATGCTCCAGCATTTACACAAGAAAATTTACAAAAAATTTTGGAATAAACTTAGAATTCTGAAAATTAACCAAAGCCTTGCAGTAATCTGGTGAGCATTTATTTAAGAAAAAAGAACTGAATCTCAGTATGAACAATGAGATTTGCAAAGCCCCTCTGCAAAGACAGGATGACTTACTGGTTCAAGGAATTTAAGACAATATTTGTTCAATCATTAGCTGTCATTAAACTAAGAAGTGACTTCAGTGGTCACCCTCAACAAAGAATACAGATTTGACAGAATTAGGTCAGAAAGTCACTAAAACGAATAGCCAAGAAAAAGAAGTAACAACAAACCATGGAGAGGAAGAGTTGCCATATTGTATTTTTTAAAGTATGTATTTTTCAACAAAAAATAATATGAAAGGAAATAAGAAAATGTGGCCCAACACAGGGGTAAAAGAGGCAATCAATAAAAGATTATCTGTGAAAGCACAGACATTGGACTTTTAGACAAAGAGTTTAAATATCTTTATAGAACTAAAATATACAACATCTAAAAAAAAAAAGTAAAAGAAATTATGAGAAGAATGTCTTCACCAAATAGAGAATATCAATAAAGAGAAATTATGCAAAAGAACAGATAAACTCTGGAGTTACACAGTAATTAACTAAAGTAAAAGTTCACTGGACAGACTCAATAGCTTATTTCAACAGACTGAGGAAATAACTAGCGAAAGTGAAGATAGGCCAGTTGAAATTACCCAATCTGAAGAACAGAAAGAAGAAAGAATAAAAGAAAATCAACAGAGCCTCAGAGATCTGTGGAAAACCATGAACTATACCAACAGATACAAAATGTGAGTAGAGCTGAGGTGGGTAAGGGACAGAAAGAACATTTGAATAAATAATGTCCCAAACCCACCCAAATTTAATGAAAAACATTAACTTACATATCCAACAAATTCAAAGTCGGATAAATTCAGAGAGATCAGCAACTACACACACATAAAATTGTCAAAAGTCAAAAACAAATGACAATCTACACAGTAACTGAAATGGCTAAAATGTAAAAAAGGGTATGAGGTCATTGGAACTCTCCAGCACTGCTAGTGGAAATGCAAAATAAATAGCTGCTTTTTTTTTTTTTTGAGACAGAGTCTCACTATGTTGTTCTTGGTATAGTGCCATGGCCTCATTGCTCACAGCAACCTCAAACTCTTGGGCTTAAGAAATTCTCTTGCCTCAGCCTCCCAAGTAGCTGGGACTACAGGCACTGGCCACAACACTCAGCTATTTTTTTGTTGTAGTTGTCACTGTTGTTTGGCAGACCCAAAACGGGGCTGGATTTGAACCTGCCAGCTCTGGTGTATATGGCTGGTGCCCTGGCTGCTACAATATACTTCACTTTTATATAAATTGGCTTATACCTTTCACATAACCCAGTAATTCCACTCTTCAGACTTGTATTTAAATGTTTATGGCAACTTTTTTATAACAAACAAAAATTACAAATAGCCTAAATGTTCATCATTGATTGAATGATGAATGGATAAACTCATGAATGGATAAACAAATGGTGACATATCCGTACAATGGAATACTACTCAGCAAAATAAAGGGAGCAATTACTGATACATGTATCAGCATGGATGAATCTCAAAAACATTATGACAAGTAAAAGATAGAAGACATGAAAGACTATATAACATGATTTCATTAGCACATGAAAGTCTGCAAAAGACAAAACTATAGTGACAGGAAGCAGATCAATGATTGTCAAGAGCAATGGGTGAGGGGAGGGATTAACTTCAAAGAGGCATTAGAGAATTTGCTGGCTGGTATAAAGCTCTACATTATGAGCTGGTGATGGTTACCCACACTGATGTATTTGTCAAAACTCATCAGGTAATTTATTTAAAATAGTGAGTTTATTGTACATAAATTATACCATGAGAAAATTCAAAACATGACTAATTCAAAACATAAAAGGAAATGATCATATACTTAACCTATGATCCAGAAATTCCACTCCTCTTTATTTACCTAAGAGAAGGTAAATTTACCTAAACAAGTCAAAAAGATTTGTGTAGTAAAATATTTATAGTAGCTTTATTTATAAAGCTGGGAGGGAAAAAAATTCCTCAACAGGTAAAGGGATAAGCCAATTATGGTATATTTATATAACAGAACGGTATACTTAGCAACGTAAAGGAATCAAGTTGGATGAATTGCAGAAACATTATGCTGAACAACAGCTAGACATTAAAAAATACATAGTGTATGATTCCCCTTATATGGAGTTAAAAATGGGCAAAACGTGTTAATAGGAGGAGAAATCAGAAGAGTGGTTACCACCACCACCACCCCAAAAAAGAGTGGCTATTAGGGGTGATAATTGATTGGAAGGGGGCACATGAGAAACTTCTAGGGTGATTTAAATATTCTTCTTCCCATTTATTTATTTGTTGCTTTTAATTTCAGAGTATTAGGGGATATACATGTTTTTCATTTCAGAATATTAGGGGGTATACATGTTTTGTTTACAAGATTGGAATATTCTATGTTGTAAATAGGAAATCTATTATAGGGTGTTTGTACTCATCACACCTGATAGAATGGCACACTTAGGACTCTACATGTCAGCATACATAAATTTAACAAACTTCAAGCAAACTTCATGGCATTTGGAATAAAATCCAGACTCTATGGAAGTCTTCAAGGTGCAGCCCACCTCTCCAATTTGCCTTACTCAATGTCCTTTTCTCCCCATCCTCCAAGCACCTCAGCTGCTTTCCCAGCAATCAAGGCCTTTGCAGCTGCCATCCCCCTTACCTGGGGGCTGCTCACTGCCCCCTCACATAGTTGGGCTGTTCACATGCTTCTGGTCTAAAACAAATCCCAGCTTCTCCTAGAAGCCTTTCTTGGCCACACCTGGGCTTGGCTCCTTGTCTGTCTGTCTTTCTTCTTACTTCGTTTCTCTCATAGCACTTTACTAACAATTCTTGCAATTTTCTGGTTTATTTACTTCATTTTGCCATCCCACACAAAGTAAGTGTCCAGTTCTGTCCCTAGCAGTTCAGTGTTTTTTTTTCCAGTTTTTATTTTTTTTATTAATATTAAATAATACCTGTGTACATTAATGCGATCATGGGGCACCATACACTGGTTTTATAAACAGTTTGACACATTTTTCATCACACTGGTTAACATATCCTTCCTGGCATTTTTTTTAGTTATTGTATTAAGACAATTATATTCTGCATGTACTAATCTTCACATGTACCCTTGTAAGATGCACCGCAGGTGACCACCAATCACCCTCCCCCTGCCCATCTTCCTCCCCTCCCTCTCCTCCTTCCCAATATTCTTAGATTGTTACTGGGTTATAGCTTTCATATGAAAGCCATAAATTAGTTTCAAAGTAGGGCTGAGTACATTGGATACTTTTTCTTCCATTCTTGAGATGCTTTACTATGAAGAATATGTTCCAGCTCCATCCATGTAAACATGAAAGAGGTAAAGTCTCCATCTTTCTTTAAGGCTGCATAATATTCCCTGGTGTACATATACCACAATTTGTTAATCCATTCGTGGATCGATGGGCACTTGGGCTTTTTCCATGACTTAGCAATTGTGAATTGGGCTGCAATAAACATTCAGGTGCAAATATCTTTGTTATAATGTGATTTTTGGTCTTTTGGGTATATACCTAGTAGAGGAATTATAGGATTGAATGGCAAATCTATTTTTAGAACTCTAAGTTCTCCAAACATCCTTCCAAAAGGAATGTATTAATATGCATTCCGACCAGCAGCGTAGAAGTGTTCCCTTTTCTCCACATCCACGCCAACATCTCTGGTCTCAGGAAATTGTGATAATGGGCTAATCTTACTGGAATTAGATGGTATCTCAAGGTAGTTTTGATTTGCATTTCTCTGATGATTAAAGATGATGCGCATTTTTTCATATGTCTGTAGGCCATGCGTCTGTCTGCTTCAGAGAAGTTTCTCTTCAAGTCCCTTGCCAGCCTGCGATGGAATCACCTGTTCTTTTCTTGCTTATATACTTGAGTTCCCTGAGGATTCTGGTTAGTAAACCTTTGTCGGAGACATAACCTGCAAATATCTTCTCCCACTCTGAGGGCTGTCTGCTTGCTTTACTTACTGTGTTCTTGGCTGTGCAGAAGCTTTTTCGTTTGATCAGGTCCCAGTAGTGTATTTTTGAAGCTGCTTCAATTGCCTGGGGGGTCCTCCTCATAAAATACTCGGCCAGACTGATTTCTTCAAGGGTTTTCCCTGCACTCTCTTCCAGTATTTTTATAGTTTCATGTCTTAAGTTTAAAACTATAATCCAGTGAGAGTCTATCTTAGTTAATGGTAAAAGGTGTGGATCCAGTTTCAGTCTTCTACAGGTTGCCAGCCAGTTCGCCCAACACCATTTGTTAAATAGGGAATCTTTTTTTTTTGGTTTTTGGCCGGGGCTGGGTTTGAACCCGCCACCTACGGCATATGGGACTGGCGCCCTACCCCTTGAGCCACAGGTGCCGCCCTAAATAGGGAATCTTTTCCCCACCGGTTTTTTTTTTTTTTGGAGAACAAAGCCTTTTTTTAATTACAAATTAATATGAGGGTACAGATGTTCAGGTTACATTGTTTTCAATAAGACTGTAAAGTTCAAGTTATAGTTGAGTCCTTCACCTGGGGGGCGTGCTGAACACCCTCACACTGTGCACAGTAGGTGAGACCCCCCCATTACCCTCCCTTCCCCCTCTTCCCTCTCCCTTCTCACCGTTGCTAGACTATATTTGTGTTTTTTTTTTTTAATTGTTGGGGATTCATTGAGGGTACAATAAGCCAGGTTACACTGATTACAATTGTTAGGTAAAGTCCCCCTTGCAAACACGTCTTGCCCCCATAAAGTGTGACACACACTAAGGCCCCACCCCCCTCCCTCCATCCCTCTTTCTGCTTCCGCCCCATAAACTTCATTGTCATTAATTGTCCTCATATCAAGATTGAGTACATAGGATTCATGCTTCTCCATTCTTCTGATGCTTTACTAAGAATAACGTCTTCCACTTCCATCCAGGTTAATACGAAGGATGTAAAGTCTCCATTTTCTTTAATGGCTGAATAGTATTCCATGGTATACATATACCACAGCATGTTAATCCATTCCTGGGTTGGTGGGCATTTAGGCTGTTTCCACATTTTGGTGATTGTAAATTGAGCTGCAATAAACAGTCTAGTACAAGTGTCCATATGATAAAAGGATTTTTTTCCTTCTGCATAGAAGCCCAGTAATGGGATTGCAGGATCAAATGGGAGGTCTAGCTTGAGTGCGTTGAGGTTTCTCCATACTTCCTTCCAGAAAGGTTGTACTAGTTTGCAGTCCCACCAGCAGTGTAAAAGCGTTCCCTTCTCTCCACATCCATGCCAGCATCTGCAGTTTTGAGATTTTGTGATGTGGGCCATTCTCACTGGGGTTAGATGATATCTCAGGGTTGTTTAGATTTGCATTTCTCTAATATATAGACATGATGAACATTTTTTCATGTGTTTGTTAGTCATTCGTCTGTCATCTTTAGAGAAAGTTCTATTCGTGTCTCTTGCCCATTGATATATGGGATTGTTGGCTTTTTTCATGTGGATTAATTTGAGTTCTCTATAGATCCTAGTTATCAAGCTTTTGTCTGATTGAAAATATGCAAATATCCTTTCCCATTGTGTAGGTTGTCTCTTTGCTTTGGTTATTGTCTCCTTAGCTGTACAGAAGCTTTTCAGTTTAATGAAGTCCCATTTGTTTATTTTTGTTGTTGTTGCAATTGCCATGGCAGTCTTCTTCATGAAGTCTTCCCCCAGGCCAATATCTTCCAGTGTTTTTCCTATGCTTTCTTGGAGGATTTTTATTGTTTCATGCCTTAAATTTAAGTCCTTTATCCATCTTGAACCAATTTTTGTGAGTGGGGAAAGGTGTGGGTCCAGTTTCAGTCTTCTACATGTAGACAGCCAGTTCTCCCAACACCATTTATTGAATAGGGAGTCTTTCCCCCAAGGTATGTTCTTGTTTGGTTTATCAAAGATTAGGTGGTTGTAACATGTTAGTTTCATTTCTTGGTTTTCAATTCGATTCCAAGTGTCTATGTCTCTGTTTTTGTGCCAGTACCATGCTGTCTTGAGCACTATGGCTTTGTAGTACAGACTAAAATCTGGTATGCTGATGTCCCCAGCTTTATTTTGTTACTAAGAACTGCCTTAGCTATACGGGATATTTTCTGGTTCCATACAAAACGCAGAATCATTTTTTCCAAATCTTGAAAGTACGATGTAGGTACTTTGATAGGAATGGCATTGAATAGGTAGATTGCTTTGGGAAGTGTAGACATTTTAACAATGTTGATTCTTCCCATCCATGAGCATGGTATGTTCTTCCATTTATTAATATCCTCTGCTATTTCCTTTCTGAGGATTTCATAGTTTTCTTTATAAAGGTCCTTCACCTCCTTCGTTAGGTATATTCCTAGGTATTTCATTTTCCTTGAAACTATGGTGAAGGGAGTTGTGTCCTTAATTAGCTTCTCATCTTGACTGTTATTGGTGTATACAAAGGCTACTGACTTGTGGACATTGATTTTATTGATTGAGTATTTGGGGTTCTCTAAGTATAAGATCATGTCGTCAGCAAAGAGGGAGAGTTTGACCTCCTCTGCTCCCATTTGGATTCCCTTTATTTCCTCGTCTTGCCTAATTGTATTGGCTAGAACTTCCAGCACTACGTTGAATAGTAAAGGTGACAGAGGACAACCTTGTCTGGTTCCAGTTCTAAGAGGAAAAGCTTTCAGTTTTACTCCATTCAGTAAAATATTTGCTGTGGGTTTGTCATAGATAGCTTCAATCAGTTTTAGAAATATGCCAACTATGCCTATACTCTTCAGTGTTCTAATTAGAAAAGGATGCTGGATTTTATCAAATGCTTTTTCTGCATCTATTGAGAGGATCATGTGATCTTTATTTTTGCCTCTGTTAATATGGTGGATAACGTTTATGGACTTGTGTATGTTAAACCAGCCTTGCATCCCTGGGATGAAGCCTACTTGACCATGATAAATGACTTTTTTGATGATAAGCTATAATCTATTCGCTAGGATTTTGTTGAGAATTTTTCCATCTATATTCATGAGTGAGATTGGTCTGAAATTCTCCTTTCTGTTTGGGTCTTTTCTTGGTTTTGGTATCAGGGTGATGTTTGCTTCATAGAATGTGTTGGGAAGATTCCTTCTCCCTCAGTTTTTGGAATAATTTGTGCAGTACAGGAATAAGCTCTTCTTGAAGGTTTGATAGAATTCTGGAGTGAAGCCATCTGGACCAGGGCATTTTTTAGTTGGAAGCTTTTTTATTGTTTCTTTGATCTCAGTGCTTGAAATTGGTCTGTTCAGGAGCTCTATTTCTTCCTGGCTAAGTCTAGGGAGAGGGTGTGATTCCAAATATTGATCCATTTCCTTAATATTGTGAAATTTCTGGGCATAGAGTTTCTGGTAATATTCAGAGATGATCTCTTGTATCTCTGTGGGATCAGTTGTTATTTCCCCTTTATCATTTCTGATTGAGGTTACTAGAGATTTTACTTTTCTATTTCTAGTTAGTCTCGCCAATTGTTTATCTATTTTATTTATTTTTTCAAAAAACCATCTCCTTGTTTCATTAATTTTCAGAATGATTCTTTTGTTTTCAATTTCATTGATCTCTGATTTGATTTTGGATATTTCTTTTCTTCAACTGAGTTTAGGCTTAGATTGTTCTTCTTTTTCCAATTCCATAAGATCTCTTCTGAGATTGTTGATGTGCTCTCTTTCTGTTTTTCGAATGTAGGCATCTAAAACGATGAATTTTCCTCTCAAAACTGCTTTTGCAGTATCCCACAGGTTTTGGTAGCTTGTGTCTTCATTGTTGTTATGCTCAAGGAAGTTAATGATTTCCTGTTTTATTTCTTCCTTCACCCATCTGTTATTCAACAGAAGATTGTTTAATTTCCATGCCTTTGGGTGGGGTCGAGCATTTTTGTTAGAGTTGAGTTCCACCTTTAGTGCCTTATGGTCTGAGAAGATACAAGGTAAAATTTCAATTCTTTTGATTCTATTGATATTTGTTTTGTGTCCCAGGATATGATCAATTTTGGAGAATGTTCCATGGAGTGATGAGAAGAATGTATATTCTTTATCGTTGGGGTGGAGTGTTCTATATGCGTCTATCAAGCATAGTTGTTCTAGGGTCTCATTTAAATCTCTTATATCTTTGTTTAATTTCTGTTTAGAGGATCTGTCCAGCTCTGTAAGAGGAGTGTTAAAGTCCCCTGTTATTATGGTATTATCAGATATCATATTGCTCAGACTGAGTAAGGTCTGCTTCAAGAATCTGGGAGCATTTAAATTGGGTGCATAAATATTTAGATTTGAAATGTCTTCTTGAGAGCCGAGGAAGACAAGATGGCAGACTGAAGCCAGCTTTCAACAGAGGCTCCCAGATGGAGAGTTAAGGGACAGGAATTTAGTAAGTATCCTGGTGGACTTGAGCCTCACAAAGAGAGAAGGTTGAAGAACGCACATCAACACCGCTGAGGCAAGCTGTGATCACAAGGACACAAACAAAAGGTACAAAATCCACCACCAGGCAGACGGGAGTCCCCCTCCCCCATGAGACCGGCTCAAAAGCCCCACAATTGAACAAGCGGGCAGAAATTAAAGGCCCTCCCACTACACTCCACGGGAGAGACCTTCTAAAAACTGGACCTACCTCCCCTACTGGGGTGGTGTGGCGTTCTCCTGCGGGGCATGAAACTGAATAAAACTTTGGGAATCCTTTGCCGGCAACCCCGAATCCCTGGCGCTCCCCTCCCGCCCACTGAGGTCTGGAGGCCTGTCCCCCAGGATTTCGGATCCTTGGGTGATTTCTCAAGGGGAGTGGACAGTCCCCAAGTTGCGACTGGTCAGCATTGACTCTGAGGCGCACGAGTGAGGAGAGAGCACCGGGCTGAAGGGGATTCACGCCTCGGCGGCACTTCCCTGCGGTGCAGTGCAGCAACCCTCCCCGGGCAACATTACGGGGCACAAGACTGTATAAGACTCTATCTTCCCTGCTGAGAGATGAGAGCCCCTACTCTCACTCGGGGTCAGAGGGGCCTATCCCCCAGGAGTTCGTATCCTTGGGTGATTTCTCAAGGGGAGTGCACAGTGCCTGAGCTGCGTCAGGTCAGCGCTGATTCTGGGACACGTGAGCGAGGAGAGGGCACTATGCTGAGGGGAAATCAAGCCTTGGCGGCACTTCCCTGCGGTGCAGTGCAGGAGCCCTCCGCAGGCCGTAGTGTTGCGTAAAACTGAATGAAACTCTAGCTTCCCCCCCCACTCCCAATCGGGGTCTGGGGGCCCATCCCCCAAGAGTTCTGATTCTTGGGGGATCTCTTGAGGGGTGTGGACCCAGCCCAAACTGCGGCCACTCAGTGCTGACTCTGGGGCACGGGACAGAGGAGAAAAGGGTCGCCTGAGTGCCCACACCAGAGCAGCAGTTCCCTGGAGGTAGATCAACAGCCGTTTTTTCTTTAACGGCAGAACGCTCACTTCTGGATATTCTGAGGCCACACACCCTGTCTCCCTGGGCAACCAGAGGAGGCCACCGGTGAGCGGGGGATTTCCTGACTCGGCTCACAAACCCGGGAAGCTTCCAGGGCAGGGCCGACCCAGAGAGGTGTTCGGACGCAAATCTCTAGCAGCAAAGACGTTTGAACTCAAAACAGCCCGTCTTCTGTAGGCGATTTCGACAGGAACAGAGACAGAACCCCGCAAAGTTGTCTGTTCTGTTCTGTTCTCTTAGCAGCATCCATCAGGGACGGGGCTAAGCCTGAGTGAACACCTCCTTCCCATCACCTGCATCAAACACTCAAAGATGTCAGGCCCCATCTCCTCCTGCTAGATAGCGGCAGTCTGCGGGGGCCTGGCAGACTTCCTTGTGATTCAGGCAGGTGCAAACCCCTGGAGTGTCTGTTCACTGCAGGCAACTGGGTTAGCCATCTGCAGAGATACCAGTGTCTGGGTCCGACGGAGGGGCAAAGTGGGGAAGGAGACGTCAAACTTCCTAGACTGCTCTGTTTGCTGGGTGGCTCCTCCTGACTCCACGCTGCACTGGGGTGAGCCGTGTCAGAGGAGTCACCAGGCCCCTGTGATCCAGTTCCCAGAGACCTCTTGAACTCTCCCACCCGAGACAAGTGCCGATTGAGACAGCTGATTTGGACCTTTTGAACTGGGCTAATAGACTGAGGACTTCTCAGGCGGTGCCCTGGGTGTGCGATTGTAGGAAGGTTTGATTCTCCTTTTCCAACTGGGGCAAGAGGTGGGCAGGCGGGGTGACTTAATTGCTGATTTTTCCACACAGCTGAGACTTCAAGCCAGAGTAGAAGTTGCAATAGGATCGAACAGAAACCAGCTGAAAGCAAGACAGAACCACTTTGCTCCACCACACCAGACAGGGCCCCAGTTTCTCAGGCCACAACACTGTACGGGCCCTCGATAAAACGCCAGGGGAAAAACCAAAGGGAGTAAAATAACCATGGGGCGGAATCAGTGGAAAAGCTCTGGTAACATGAATAACCAGAATAGATCAACCCCCCCAAGAAAAGATACGGCAGATGTGATTGAAGATCCCATTCATAAACAACTGGCTGAGATGTCAGAAATCGAATTCAGAAATTGGATTGCAGACAAGATTAATAAAATGAAATTAGGAATTCGAGGACAAATTCAAAAATTGTCTCAAGAATTTAATGAATTTAAAGACAAAACCACCAAAGACTTAGACACACTGAAGCAAGAACTTACAGCCCTCAAAGATATGAAAAATACAGTAGAATCCCTCAGTAACAGAACGGAGCAAGCAGAAGAAAGGATTTCTGACATTGAAGATGAAGTCTTCGAACGCTCCCAATCTCTCAAAGAGGAAGAGAAATGGAGATCAAAAACAGATCACGCACTCAGAGAACTCTCAGATAATTCGAAAAAAAGCAACATAAGGATTATAGGGATTTCTGAGAATGATGAAGTCACCTCCAAGGGCACAGAGGCCCTTCTGCATGAAATTATGAAAGAAAATTTCCAGACATGCCTAGAGAATCTGAAATTCAGATAGCAGACAGCTTCAGAACCCCAGCACGATTCAACCCCAATAAGTCATCCCCCAGACATATCATAATTAGCTTCACTAAAGTTAACATGAAAGAGAAGATTCTCAAAGCAGCCCGGCAAAAGAAAACTATAACGTACAAAGGTACGAATATTAGAATAACTGCAGATCTCTCTGCTGAAACTTTTCAAGCCAGAAGAGGCTGGGCATCAACTTTTAATCTCCTAAAGCAAAAAAACTTTCAACCCAGGATCTTGTATCCAGCTAAACTGAGTTTCATCTATGAGGAGAAATTAAATACTTCAATGACATTCATATGTTGAAAAAATTTGCCATAAGTAAACCAGCTCTTCAGGATGTTCTCAGACCTATCCTCCACAATGACCAACCCAATCCTATACCACAAAAGTAAACTCATTCAGAAACTTCAGATCAAACTCCAACTTCCACACTGGCGAAAGGATTAAAAATGTCCACTGGACCTTTGAAAAACTCGATACCCAAAATTCCACCAGACTTATCAATACTCTCCATCAATGTGAATGGCTTAAACTGTCATCTAAAGAGACATAGGTTAGCTGACTGGATACAAAGACTCAAGCCAGATATTTGTTGCATACAAGAGTCACATCTCAACTTAAAAGACAAATACAGACTCAGGGTGAAAGGATGGTCATCCATATTTCAGGCAAATGGTAATCAGAAAAAAGCAGGTGTTGCAATTTTATTTGCAGATACAGTAGGCTTTAAACCATCAAAAGTAAGGAAGGACAAGAATGGTCACTTCATATTTGTTAAGGGTAATACTCAATATGATGAGATCTCAATTATTAATATCTATGCACCCAACCAGAATGCACCTCAATTTATAAGAGAAACTCTAACAGACATGAGAAACTCTAACAGACATGAGTAACTTGATTTCCTCCAGCTCCATAGTCGTCGGAGATTTCAACACTCCCTTGGCAGTGTTGGATCGATCCTCCAGAAAGAAGCTGAGCAAAGAAATCTTAAATTTAAACCTAACCATCCAATATTTAGATTTAGCAGACATCTACAGAACATTTCATCCCAAAAAAACTGAATACACATAATTCTCATCGGCCCACGGAACTTACTCCAAAATTGACCACATTTCAGGTCACAAGTCTAACCTCAGTAAATTTAAAGGAATAGAAATTATTCCATGCATCTTCTCGGACCACCATGGAATAAAAATTGAATTGAGTAACAACAGGAATCTGCATACCCATACAAAAACATGGAAGTTAAATAACCTTATGCTGAATGATAGCTGGGTCAGAGATGAGATTAAGAAAGACATCGCCAATTTTTTGGAACAAAACGACAATGAAGACACAAACTATCAGAACCTCTGGGACACTGCAAAGGCAGTTCTAAGAGGGAAATTTATAGCACTGCAAGCCTTCCTCAAAAGAACAGAAAGAGAGGAAGTTAACAACTTAATGGGACATCTCAAGCAACTGGAAAAGGAAGAACATTCCAACCCCAAACCCAGTAGAAGAAAAGAAATAACCAAAATTAGAGCAGAATTAAATGAAATTGAAAACAAAAGAATAATACAACAGATCAATAAATCAAAAAGCTGGTTTTTTGAAAAGGTCAATAAAATAGATAAACCTCTGGCCAACCTAATCAGGAAAAAAAGAGTAAAATCTCTAATATCATCAATCAGAAACAACAAAGACAAAATAACCACAGACTCATCAGAAATCCAAAAAATCCTTAATGAATATTACAAGAAACTTTATTCCCAGAAATATGAAAATCTGAAGGAAATAGACCGATACTTGGAAGCACGCCACCTTCCAAGACTTAACCAGAATCAAATGGAAATGTTGAACAGACCCATATCAAGTTCAGAAATAGCATCAACTATACAAAACCTCCCTAAAAGGAAAAGCCCAGGACCAGATGGTTTCACGTCAGAATTCTACCAAACCTTTAAAGAGGAATTAGTACCTATATTACTCAACCTGTTCCAAAATGTAGAAAAAGAAGGAAGACTACCCAACATGTTCTATGAAGCAAACATCACCCTGATCCCCAAACCAGGAAAAGACCCAACAAGAAAAGAAAATTATAGACCAATATCACTAATGAATATAGATGCAAAAATATTCAACAAGATCCTAACAAACAGAATCCAGCAACACATCAAACAAATTATACATCATGACCAAGTTGGTTTTATCCCAGGGTCTCAAGGCTGGTTCAATATACGTAAATCTATAAATGTAATTCAGCACATACACAAATTAAAAAACAAAGACCATATGATTCTCTCAATGGATGCAGAAAAAGCTTTTGATAATATCCAGCATCACTTCATGATCAGAACACTCAAGAAAATTGGTCTAAAGGGACTTTTCTTAAACTGACAGAGGCTATCTACAGCAAACCCACAGCCAATATCATATTCAATGGAGTTAAATTGGAATCATTTCCACTCAGATCAGGAACCAGACAAGGCTGCCCATTGTCTCCATTGCTTTTCAACATTGTAATGGAAGTTTTAGCCACCGCAATTAGGGAAGAAAAGGAGATCAAGGGTATCCATATAGGGGCAGAAGAAATCAAACTCTTGCTCTTCGCTGACGATATGATTGTGTATCTGGAAAACACTAGGGACTCTACTACAAAACTCCTAGAAGTGATCAAGGAATACAGCAGCGTCTTAGGTTACAAAATTAACAGTCATAAATCGGTAGCCTTTATATACACCAACAACAGTCAAACTGAAAAAGCAGTTAAGGACTCTATCCCATTCACAGTAGTGCCAAAGAAGATGAAATATTTGGGAATTTACCTAACAAAAGACGTGAAAGATCTCTATAAAGAGAACTATGAAACTCTAAGAAAAGAAATAGCTGAAAATGTTAACAAATGGAAAAACATACCATGCTCATGGCTGGGAAGAATCAACATTATCAAAATGTCCATACCTCCAAAGCAATATATAATTTCAACGCACTCCCTATTAAAGCTCCACTGTCATATTTTAAAGATCTTGAAAAAACATTACTTCGTTTTATATGGAATCAGAAAAAACCTCGAATAGCCAAGACATTACTCAGAAATAAAAACAAAACAGGAGGAATCACAGTACCAGACCTCAGACTTTACTACAAATCGATAGTGATCAAAACAGCATGGTATTGGCACAAAAACAGAGAAGTAGATATCTGGAACAGAATAGAGAACCAAGACATGAATCCAGCTACTTACCGCTATTTGATTTTTGACAAGCCAATTAAAAACATTCAGTGGGGAAAAGATTCCCTATTTAACAAATGGTGCTGGCTGAACTGGCTGGCAACCTGCAGAAGACTGAAACTGGACCCACACCTTTCACCATTAACTAAGATAGACTCTCATTGGATTAAAGATTTAAACTTAAAACATGAAACTATAAAAATACTAGAGGAGAATGCAGGGAAAACCCTTGAAGAAATTGGTCTGGGTGAGTATTTCATGAGGAGAACCCCCCCGGGCAATTGAAGCAGCTTCAAAAATACACTACTGGGACTTGATCAAACTAAAAAGCTTCTGCACAGCTAAGAACACAGTAAGCAGAGCAAGCAGACAGCCCTCAGAATGGGAGAAGATATTTGCAGGGTATATCTCTGACAAAGGTTTAATAACCAGAATCCACAGAGAACTCAAACGCATCAGCAAGAAAAAAACAAGGGATCCCATCGCAGGCTGGGCAAGGGATTTGAAGAGAAACTTCTCTGAAGAAGACAGGCGCACGGCCTTCAGACATATGAAAAAATGCTCATCATCTTTAATCATCAGAGAAATGCAAATCAAAACTACTTTGAGATATCATCTAACTCCAATGAGACTAGCCTATATCACAAAATCTCAAGACCAGAGATGTTGGCGTGGATGCGGAGAAAAGGGAACACTTCTGCACTGCTGGTGGGAATGCAAATTAATACATTCCTTTTGGAAAGATATATGGAGAACACTCAGAGATCTAAAAATAGATCTGCCATTCAATCCTGTAATTCCTGTGCTGGGCATATACCCAGATTACCAAAAATCACAACATAACAAAGGTATTTGTACCAGAATGTTTATTGCAGCCCAATTCATAATAGCTAAGTCATGGAAAAAGCCCAAGTGCCCATCGATCCACGAATGGATTAATAAATTGTGGTATATGTATACCATGGAATACTATGCAGCCTTAAAGAAAGATGGAGACTTTACCTCTTTCATGTTTACATGGATGGTGCTGGAACATATTCTTCTTAGTAAAGTATCCCAAGAATGGAAGAAAAAATACCCAATGTACACAGCCCTACTATGAAACTAATTTGGGACTCTCACATGAAAGCTATAACCCAGCTACAACTTAACAATAGGGGGAAGTGGGAAAGGGGGGGGTGGGTAGAGGGAGGGGAATCGGTGGGATCACACCTGTGGTGCATATTACAGGGGTATTTGCGAAACTTGGTAAATGTAGAATGTAAATGTTTTGGCACAGTAACTGAGATAACGCCGGAAAGGCTATGTTAACCACTGTGATAAAAATGTGTCAAATGGTTTATGAAGTGAGTGTATGATGCCCCATAATCATATCATTGTATACAGTTATGATTTAATAAAAAAAAAATGAAAAAAAATAAAAATAGATCTGCCATTCAATCCTGTAATTCCTCTGCTGGGCATATACCCAGAAGACCAAAAATCACAACATAACAAAGATATTTGTACCAGAATGTTTATTGCAGCCCAATTCATAATAGCTAAGTCATGGGAAAAGCCCAAGTGCCCATCGATCCACGAATGGATTAATAAACTGTGGTATATGTATACCATGGAATACTATGCAGCCTTAAAGAAAGATGGAGACTTTACCTCTTTCATGTTTACATGGATGGAGATGGAACATATTCTTCTTAGTAAAGTATCCCAAGAATGGAAGAAAAAGTACCCAATGTACACAGCCCTACTATGAAACTAATTTGGGACTCTCACATGAAAGCTATAACCCAGCTGCAACTTAACAATAGGGGGAAGTGGGAAAGGGAGGGTGGATAGAGGGAGGGGGATCGGTGGGATCACACCTGTGGTGCATCTTACAAGGGTATTTGCGAAACTTGGTAAATGTAGAATGTAAATGTTTTGGCACAGTAACTGAGATAACGCCAGAAAGGCTATGTTAACCACTGTGATAAAAATGTGTCAAACGGTTTATGAAGCGAGTGTATGATGCCCCATGATCATATCAATGTATACAGTTATGATTTAATAAAAAAATAAAAGAAATGTCTTCTTGTTGTAGTTTTCCGTTGACCAATATAAAGTGACCATCTTTGTCTTTTTTGACTTCAGTTGCTTTAAATCCACATGTATCTGAAAATAAGATTGCAACTCCTCTTTTCTTCTGAATTCCATTTGCCTGAAAAATTGTCTTTCAACCCTTCACTCGGAGCTTTAATTTGTCTTTTCAAGCCAGGTGTGTTTCTTGCAGACAGCAAATGGATGGCTTGTGTTTTTTAATCCAGTCAACCAATCTATGTCTCTTCAGTGGGGAATTCAAGCCATTAACATTTATGGAGATAATTGATAAGTGTGGTAGTATTCTATTCGTCTTATTTGGTGAGAGTCCATTGCTTAGTTTTATCTTTTGCATCAGTGTGGATGTTAGGTTCTGTCCTTTGATTTCTGAGTTCTTACTTTGCTGCTGATCCATTGTGGTGGTCAGTGTGCAGAACAGGTTGAAGTATTTCCTGTAGGGCTGGTCTTGTTGTGGCGAATTTCCTCAATGTTTGTATATCCATAAATGATTTGATTTCTCCGTCAATTTTGAACCTTAGCTTAGCAGGGTACAGAATTCTGGGCTGGAAATTGTTCTGTTTAAGTAGATTAAAGGTAGATGACCATTGTCTTCTTCCTTGGAAAGTTTCATTAGAGAAGTCTGCGGTCACTCTGATGGATTTGCCCCTGTAGGTCAACTGGCGCTTACTCCTGGCAGCTTGCAGAATCTTTTCTTTTGTCTTGACTTTGGACAGGTTCATCACAATGTGTCTTGGAGAAGCTCGGTTAGAGTTGAGGCGACCTGGGGTCCGATAGCCCTCTGAAAGCAGTGTGTCAGAATCTTTTGTGATATTTGGGAAATTTTCTTTTATAATATTCTCTAGTATGGCTTCCATTCCTCTGGGCATTCTTCTTCCCCTTCTGGAATTCCTATAACTCGTATGTTGGAACGCTTCATAAAGTCCCATAATTCTGACAGGGAACGTTCTGCTTTCTCTCTCTTCTTTTCTGCCTCTTTTACTGTCTGAGTTATCTCAAGAACTTTGTCTTCTACCTCTGAAATTCTTTCTTCTGCATGGTCTAACCTGTTGCTGATACTTTCCATTGCATCTTTAAGTTCCCTAATTGACTGTTTCAGCCTTCAGGTCTGCTGTATCCTTTTTATATTCTTCATATCATTCATCTCTTATTTGATTCTGTTTTTGGATTTCCTTTTGGTTATTTTCCACTTCATTAGCAATTTCCTTCATTGTTTCCATCATTTCTTTCATTGTTTTCAACATGTGTATTCTAAATTCCCTTTCTGTCATTCCTAACATTTCTTTACAGGTGTAATCATCTGCAGTAGCTACCTCATGGTCCCTTGGTGGGGTTGTTCTAGACTGGTTCTTCATGTTGCCTGGAGTTTTCTGCTGATTCTTCCTCATGAGTGATTTCTTTTATCTGTTTCCTTGCCCTAATTTCCTTTCACTTCCTCTTGCTCTTTAAGTTCTTGTGCCTGTGGGCTAAGGGTTACAGAACCAGAAGGGTGAGAAGGTTGAAGAGCAAAAAATGGATGAAAGAAAGGAGGACCAAGTGATAAGAAAAAAAAAGAAAGATAGAGAAAGGAGAGGGGGTAGGGATAAGGAATATTGACAAAAAGAAGAGAGGCACAGAAAGAGGGAGACAGGGCAATATAGGTGTACAGTATGGTACTTTGACACAATCTTAAAAAAACCCGCCTTCTGGGGGTGCCCAGTTGGGTGGTTCCCTTGAGGTCAGCAGCTCTTTGCTAACCTGATCAGACACAGTACCCCACCTCCACCAAGTAGAGAGGAAAGACAAAAATGCTATAAATCAAACCAAAACAAGAAAACTTTATGGGGATAAAAATGGGTGAAAAACCAAATGATAGTGGTAGAAACACTAGCAAAAATGAAGTTCTAGTTATTAAAAAAGGCAGCAATGGGAAATTATAATTAAACTAGAAATATTGAGAAAGAAAAAGGGATCTGTATGGGAAAGATTGAAACTGAAAAACAAAAGAACATCAACAATGTCAAAATAAACAAAAAAAAAACAACCAAACAAAAAAAAAGAAAAAAATACACAACCAAAAACAAAGCAGTTTGTATATGTTATTGAATATTGTCTGGGCAATATGTGGTCTTCTGGGGTATGAGATGTTAATCACAGTTCTGATACGACTGGAGGCTGCTGATTTCTCAAACCCCAGCAGGTAGACACCCTAAATCTCTCTTCAGCCCACTTAAAAGGCACTTTGAACTTGTAAACTTGCTGAGCAGAAGCTTTCCCAGCTTTCTCGCTGGAATCACTGCTGAAGTGGCTATCCACTTACCCAGTGTGCCAAAACCGGTCTCACTCTGCCCCCGAGGGTTAGGGCTGCAAGGTGGCTCAGACCCCACCCTTAGGCTACTTGGTTGCTGGGTTACCAGCTCCCACCCGTTTCTAGCTCTGCTACCCTGAGGGCGGAGCTTGCCAGGGCAGATTACTGACAATGGTTCCGTGTGACCCACTGCCAAATGCTATTAGCTCAGTCTGGCTCAGCGGCTCAGACTGTGGCCCTAGACAACGGCCAAATTTCTCCACACTCCCTCTCAGGCTCTCCCCAGGGCAGTTCAGCTGAGTGCCAAGTCCAAAGACACCAAAACAGTTCACAGGTAAGGCCTTTCTGGTTTGCAGTCATGCTGCTACTGAACTTACAGTTGTGGGCGGGTTTAGACGGATTGAACACATGTGACCACTTGCCAGTTTTCCACTGTTTTAGTCCTCCTCTTGGGGTCCAGAAGTCTCTCCTGACTCCCTGTATCCTCTCAGGGGTGATTATAGGCTGATCCCAGCAGCCAGAGATGCCTGGAGTCCTATCTCCCCAGACTCACAGTGCCCAGATGCAAGGAAGCTGTTAATCGGCTGCCATCTTGCTCCGCCTCCCTTCCCCACTGGGTGTTTTTAATTGGCTTATCAAAGATCAAATAATGGTAAGTAGCTGGGTTCATCTCTTGGTTCTCTGTTCTGTTCCAGACATCTACTTCTCTGTTTTTGTGCCAGTACCATGCTGTTTTGATCACTGTCGATTTATAGTATAGTCTGAGGTCTGGTAGCATAATTCCTCCTAATTTGGTTTTATTTCTGAGTAATGTCTTCGCTATTCGAGGTTTTTTATGATTCCATATAAAATGAAGTATTATTTTTTCAAGATCTTTAAAGTATGACAGTAGAGCTTTAATAGGGATTGCATTAAAATTGTATATTGCTTTGGGTAGTATGGACATTATAACAATGTTGATTCTTCCAGCCATGAGCATGGTATGTTTTTCCATCTGTTAACGTTTTCAGCTATTTCTTTTGTTAGAGTTTCATAGTTCCCTTTATAGAGATTTTTCACGTCCTTTGTTAGATAAACTCCTAAATATTTCATCTTCTTTGGCACTACTGTGAATGGAATAGAGTTCTTAACTGTTTTTTCATCTTGACTATTGTTGGTATATATAAAGGCTACCGATTTATGAATGTTGATTTTGTATCCTGAGATGCTGCTGTATTCCTTGATCACTTCTAAGAGTTTAGTAGTAGAATCCCTGGTGTTTTCCAGATATACAATCGTATCATCTGTGAAGAGTAAAAGTTTGATCTCTTCTGACCCTATATGAATACCCTTGATCTCCTTTTCTTCCCTAATTGTGATGGCTAAAACTTCAATTACAATGTCAAAGAGCAGTGGAGACAATGTGCAGCCTTGTCTGGTTCCTGATCTGAGTAGAAATGATTCCAATTTAACTCCATTCAATATGCTATTGGCTGTGGGTTTGCTCTAGATGCCCTCTATAAGTTTAAGAAATGTCCCTTCTATACCAATTTTCTTAAGTGTTTTGATCATGAAGGGATGCTGGATATTATCAAAAGCTTTTTCTGCATCCATTGAGAGAATCATATGGTCTTTGTTTTTTAATTTATGTGCTGAATTATACTTATAGATTTATGTATATTGAACCAGCCTTGAGACCCTGGGATAAAACCAATGGTCATGATGTATTATTTGATGTGTTGCTGGATTCTGTTTGTTAGGAGCTTGTCGAATATTTTTGCATCTATATTCATTAGTGATATTGGTCTATAATTTTCTTTTCTTGTTGGGTCTTTTCCTGGTTTCGGGATCAGGGTGATGTTTGTTTCATAGAATGTGTTGAGTAGTCTTCCTTCTTTTTCTACATTTTGGAATAGGTTGAGTAATGTAGGGATTAATTCCATTATAAAAGTTTGGTAGAATTCTGACGTGAAGCCATCTGGTCCCGGGCTTTTCTTTTAGGGAGGTTTTGTATGGTTGACGCTATTTCAGAACTTGATATGGGCCTGTTCAACATTTCCACTTGATTCTGGCTAAGTCTTGGAAGGTGACGTACTTCCAAGTATTAGTCAATTTCCTTCAGATTTTCATATTTCTGAAATAAAGTTTCTTGTAATATTCATTAAGGAGTTTTTGAATTTCTGAGGACTCTGTTGTTATTTTGTCTTTGTCATTTCTGACTGATGAGATTAGAGATTTTACACTTTTTTTCCTGGTTAGGTTAGCAAAAGGTTTATCTATTTTATTGACCTTTTCAAGAAACCAACTTTTTGATTTATTGATCTGTTGTATAATTCTTTTGTTTTCAATTTCATTTAATTCTGCTCTAATTTTGGTTATTTCTTTTCTTCTACTGGGTTTGGGGTTGGAATGTTCTTCCTTTTCCAGTTGCTTGAGATGTCCCGTTAAGTTGTTAACTTCCGCTCTTTCCATTCTCTTGCGGAAATTTCCCTCCTAGGACTGCCTTTGCAGTATCCCAGAGGTTCTGATAATTCATGTCTTCATTGTCGTTTTGTTCCAAAAATTTGGCAATTTTCTTCTTGATCTCATCTCTGACCTAGCTATCATTCAGCATATGGTTATTTAACATCCATGTCTTTGTATGGGTATGCAGGTTCTTGTTGTTACTGAGTTCAACTTTTATTCCATGGTGGTCCGAGAAGATGCAAGACATAATTTCTATTTCTTTAAATTTACTGAGGTTAGACTTGTGACCTAAGATGTGATCAATTTTGGAGTATGTTCCGTGGGCTGATGAGAATTATGTGTATTCAGTTTTGTTAGGATGAAATGTTCTGTACATATCTACTAAATCCAAAAGTTGGATGATTAGGTTTAAATCTAAAATTTCTTTGCTCAGCTCTTTTTTTTTTTTTTATTGAATCATAGCTGTGTACATCAATATAATCATGGGGCATCATTCACTAGCTCACAGAACATTTACCAAGTTTCACATATACCCTTGTAAGATGCACCGCTGGTGTAATCCCACCAATCCCTTTCCCTCTACCCACCTTAACCCTCCCGCCCCTCCCTATCCCTCTTTCCCCTATTCTTAGGTTGTAACTGGGTTATAGCTTTCATGTGAAAACACTAAATTAGTTTCATACTAGGGCTGAGTACATTGGGTACTTTTTCTTCCATTCTTGAAATACTTTAGTAAGAAGAATATGTTCCAGCTCCATCCATGGACACATGAAAGAGGTAAAGTTTCCATCTTTCTTTAAGGCTGCATAATATTCCATGGTGTACATATACCACAATTTTTTAATCCATTCATGGATAGATGGGCACTTTGCTTCTTCCATGACTTAGCAATTATGAATTGGGCTGCAATGAACATTCTGGTACAAATATCTTTGTTATGATGTGATTTTTGGTCTTCTGGGTATATGCCCAATAGAGGGATTACAGGATTGAATGGCAGATCTATTTTTAGATCTCTAAGTGTTCTCCATATCTCTTTCCAAAAGCAATGTATTAATTTGCATTCCCACCAGCAGTGCAAAAGTGTTCCCTTTTCTCCACATTTGCGCCAACATCTCTGGTCTTGGGATTTTGTGATATAGGCTAGTCTCACTGGAGTTAGATGGTATCTCAAAGTAGTTTTGATTTGCATTTATCTGATAATTAAAGATGATGAGCATTTTTTCATGTGTCTGAAGGCCGTGCGCCTGTCTTCTTCAGAGAATTTTCTCTTCAAATCCCTTGCCCGGCCTGCGATGGGATCCCTTGTTCTATTCTTGCTAATGCGTTTGAGTTCTCAGTGGATTCTGATTATTTAACCTTTGTTGAAGACATAAGCTGCAAATATCTTCTCCCATTCTGAGGGCTGTTTGCTTGCTTTACTTACTGTGTTCTTCGCTGTGCAGAAGCTTTTTAGTTTGATCAAGTCCCAGTAATGTATTTTTGAAGCTGCTTCAATTGCCCCGGGGGTCCTCCCCATAAAATACTCGCCCAGACCGATTTCTTCAAGGGTTTTCCCTGCACTCTTCTCTAGTATTTTTATAGTTTCATGTCTTAAGTTTAAATCTTTGATCCAGTGAGAGTCTATCTTAGTTAATATTGAAAGGTGTGGGTCCAGTTTCAGTCTTCTACAGGTTGCCAGCCGGTTAATCCAGCACAATTTATTAAATAGGGAATCTTTTCCCCACTGAATGTTTTTAATTGGCTTGTCAAATATTAAATAACGGTAAGCAGCTAGATTCATCTCTTGGTTCTCTATTCTGTTCCAGACATATACTTCTCTGTTTATGTGCCAATACCATGCTGCCTTGATCACTATCGATTTGAAGTATAGTCTGATCTAGTAGCGTAATTCCTCCTGCTTTGTTTTTATTTCTGAGTAATGTCTTGGCTATTCGAGTTTTTTTCTGATTCCACATAAAACGAAGTATTGTGTTTTCAAGATCTTTAAAGTATGACAGTGGAGCTTTAATGGGGATTGGATTGAAATTATATATTGCTTAGGCTAGTATGGACATTTTAATGATGTTTATTCTTCCCAGCCAAGCATGGTATGTTTTTCCACTTGTTAATATTTTCAGCTATTTCTTTTCTTAGAGTTTCATAGTTCTCTTTATAGAGATCTTTCACGTCATTTGTTAGATAAATTCCCAAATATTTCATCTTCTTTGGCACTACTGTGAATGGGATAGTGTCCTTAACTGTTTTTTCAACTTGACTATTGTTGGTATATATAAAGGCTACCGTTTATGTGTGTTGATTTAGTAACCTGAGACGCTGCTGTATTCCTTGATCACTTCTAAGAGTTTTGTAGTAGATTCCCTAGTGTTTTCCAGATATACTATCATATCATCTGCAAAGAGCAAAAGTTTGATCTCTTCTGACCCTATATGGATACCCTTGATCACCTTTTCTTCCCTAATTGCAGTGGCTAAAACTTCAATTACAATGTTAAAGAGCAGTGGAGACAATGTGCAGCCTTGTCTGGTTCCTGATCTGAGTGGAAATGATTCCAATCTAACTCCATTTAATATGATATTGGCTGTGGGTTTGCTGTAGATGGTCTCTATCAGTTTAAGAAATGTCCCTTCTATACCGATTTTCTTAAGTGTTCTGATCATGAAGGGATGCTGGATATTATCAAAAGCTTTTTCTGCATTGATTGAGAAAATTATATGGTGTTTATTTTTTAATCTGTTTATGTGCTGAATTATACTTATAGATTTACGTATATTGAACCAGCCTTGAGACCCTAGGATAAAACTGACTTGGTCATGATGTATAATTTGTTTGATGTGCTGCTGGATTCTGTTTGTTTGGATCTTGTTGAATATTTTTGCATCTATATTCATTGGTGATATTGGTCTATAATTTTCTTTTCTTGTTGTGTCTTTTCCTGGTTTGGGGATCAGGGTGATATTTGCTTCAGTGAACGTGTTGGGTAGTCTTCCTTCTTTTTGTAACTTTTGGAACAGGTTTAGTAATATAGATACTAATTCCTCTTTAAAAAAGTATGGTAGGATTCTGACGTGAAACCATCTGGTCCCGAGCTTTTCTTTTTAGGGAGGTTTTGTAAAGTTGATGCTATATCCGAACTTTATATGGGCCTGTTCAACATTTCCACCTGATTCTGGCTAAGTGTTGGAAGGTGACGTGCTTCCAAGTATTGGTCAATTTTCTTCAGATTTTCATATTTCTGAGAATAAAGTTTCTTGTAATATTCATCAAGGATATTTTGGATTTCTGAGGAGTCTGTTGTTATTTCTTTTTTTTTTTTAACCTCTTTTTTTTATTGTTGGGGATTCATTAAGGGTACAATAAGCCAGGTTACACTGATTGCAATTGTTAGGTAAAGTCCCTCTTGCAATCATGTCTTGCCCCCATAAAGTGTGACACACACCAAGGCCCCACCCCTCCCTCCTTCCCTTTTTCTGTTCCCCCCATAACCATAATTGTCATTAATTGTCCTCATATCAAAATTGAGTACATAGGATTCATGCTTCTCCATTCTTGTGATGCTTTACTAAGAATAATGTCTTCCACGTCCATCCAGGTTAATACGAAGGGTGTAAAGTCTCCATTTTCTTAAATGGCTGAATAGTATTCCATGGTATATATATACCACAGCTTGTTAATCCATTCCTGGGTTGGTGGGCATTTAGGCTGTTTGCACATTTTGGCGATTGTAAATTGAGCTGCAATAAACAGTCTAGCACAAGTGTCCTTATGATAAAAGGATTTTTTTTCCTTCTGGGTAGATGCCCAGTAATGGATTGCAGGATCAAATGGGAGGTCTGGCTTGAGTGCTTTGAGGTTTCTCCATACTTCCTTCCAGAAAGGTTGTACTAGTTTGCAGTCCCACCAGCAGTGTAAAAGTGTTCCCTTCTCTCCACATCATTGATCCAATTCCTTCACATTGTCAAATTTCTGGGCATAGAGTTTCTGGTAGTATTCAGAGATGATCTCTTGTATCTCTGTGGGATCAGTTGTTATTTGCCCTTTATCATTTCTGATTGAGGTTACTAGAGATATTACTTTTCTATTCCTCGTTAATCTGGCTAATGGTTTATCTATTTTATTTATTTTTTCAAAAAACCAACTCCTTGTTTCATTAATTTTCTGAATGATTCTTTTGTTTTCAATTTCATTGATCTCTGATTTGATTTTGGATATTTCTTTTCTACTGAGTTTAGGCTTAGATTGTTCTTCTTTTTCCAATTCCATAAGATCTCTTCTGAGATTGTTGATGTGCTCTCTTTCTGTTTTTCCAATGTAGGCATCTAAAGCGATGAATTTTCCTCTCAAAACTGCTTTTGCAATATCCCACAGGTTTTGGTAGCTTGTGTCTTCATTGTTGTTATGCTCAAGGAAGTTAATGATTTCCTGTTTTATTTCTTCCTGCACCCATCTGTTATTCAACAGAAGATTGTTTAATTTCCATGCCTTTCGGTAGAGTCGAGCATTTTTGTTAGAGTTGAGTTCCACCTTTAGTGCCTTATGGTCTGAAAAATTACAAGGTAAAATTTCAATTCTTTTGATTCTGTTGATATTTGTTTTGTGTCCCAGGATATGATCAATTTTGGAGAATGTTCCATGGGGTGATGAGAAGATTGTATATTCTTTATCTTTGGGATGGAGTGTTCTATATGCGTCTATCAAGCACAGTTGTTCTAGGGTCTCATTTACATCTCTTATATCCTTGTTTAATTTCTGTTTAGAGGATCTGTCCAGCTCTGTACGAGGAGTGTTGAAGTCCCCTGTTATTATGGTATTATCAGATATCATATTGCTCAGACTGAGTAAGGTCTGCTTCAAGAATCTGGGAGCATTTAAATTGGGTGCATAGATATTTACAATTGAAATGTCTTCTTGTTGTAGTTTTCCCTTGACCAATATAAAGTGACCATCTTTGTCTTTTTTGACTTTAGTTGCTTTAAATCCACATGTATCTGAAAATAAGATTGCAACTCCTCTTTTCTTCTGAATTCCATTTGCCTGAAAAATTGTCTTCCAACCCTTGTCTCGTAGGTTTAATTTGTCTTTTGAAGCCAGGTGTGTTTCTTGCAGACAGCAAATGGATGGGTTGTGTTTTTTAATCCAGTCAACCAATCTATGTCTCTTCAGTGGGGAATTCAAGCCATTAACATTTATTGAGATAATTGATAAGTGTGGTAGTATTTAATTCGTCTTATTTTGTGAGAGTCCATTGCTTATTTTTATCTTTTGCATCAGTGTGGAGGTTTGGTTCTGTCCTTTAATTGCTGAGTTCTTACTTTGCTGCTGATCCATTGTGGTGGTCAGTGTGCAGAACAGGTTGAAGTATTTCCTGTAGGACTTGTCTTGTTGTGGCAAATTTCCTCAATGTTTGTATATCCGTAAATGATTTGATTTCTCCATCAATTTTGAAGCTTAGCTTAGCAGGGTACAGAATCCTGGGCTGGAAATTTTTCTGTTTAAGTAGATTAAACTTAGATGACCATTGTCTTCTTCCTTGGAAAGTTTCATTAGAGAAGTCTGCGGTCACTCTGATGGATTTGCCCCTGTAGGTCAACTGGTGCTTACTCCTGGCAGCTTGCAGATTCTTTTCTTTTGTCTTGACTTTGGACAGGTTCATCACAATGTGTCTTGGAGAAGCTTGGTTAGAGTTGAGGTGACCTGGGGTCCGATAGCCCTCTGAAAGCAGTGTGTCAGAATCTTTGGTGATATTTGGGAAATTTTCTTTTGTAATATTCTCTAGTATGGCTTCCATTCCTCTGGGGCATTCTTCTTCTCCTTCTGGAATTCCTATAACCCGTATGTTGGAACGCTTCATAAAGTCCCATAATTCTGACAGGGAACATTCTGCTTTCTATGTCTTCTTTTCTGCCTCTTTTACTATTGAGTTATCTCAAAAACTTTCTTCTGCATGGTCTAACTTGTTGCTGATACTTTCCATTGCATCTTTAAGTTCCCTAATTGACTGTTTCAGTTCCTTCAGCTCTGCTATATCCTTTTTATATTCTTCATATCGTTCATCTCTTATTTGATTCTGTTTTTGAATTTCCTTTTGGTTATTTTCCACTTTATTAGCAGTTTCCTTCGTTGTTTCCATCATTTCTTTCATTGTTTGCAACATGTGTATTCTAAATTCCCTTTCTGTCATTCCTAACATTTCTGTATAGGTGGAATCCTCTGCAGTAGCTACCTCATGGTCCCTTGGTGGGGTTGTCTGGACTGGTTCTTCATGCTGCCTGGAGTTTTCTGCTGATTCTTCCTCATGAGTGATTTCTTTTATCTGTTTCCTTGCCCTAATTTCCTTTCACTTCCTCTTGCTCTTTAAGTTCTCGTGCCTGTGGACTAAGGGTTACAGGACCAGAAGGGTGAGAAGGTTGAAGAGCAAAAAAGGGATGAAAGAAAGGAGCACCAAGTGATAAGAAAAAAAAAGAAAAATAGAGAAGGGAGAGGGGGTGGGTGAAAGGAATATTGACAAAATGAATAGAGGCACAGAAAGAGGGAGACAGAGCAATATATTTGTACAGTAGGGTACTTTGATACAACCTTATAAAACAAAAAGCACCTTCTGGGGGTGCCCATTTGGGTGGTTCCCTTGAGGTCAGCAGCTCTTTGCTAACCTGATCAGACACAGTACCCCACCTCCACCAAGTAGAGAGAAAAGACAAAAATGCTATAAATCAAACCAAAACAAGCAAACAGAAAACTTTACCGGATAACATTGGGTGGAAAACCAATTAATAGCAGTAGAAACCAAAACGAAAATGAAGTTCTAATTATTGAAATCGGCAGCAATGGGAAATTATAATTAAACTAGAAAAATTGAGAAAGAAAAAGGATCTGTATGGAAAAGCTTGAACTTAAAAAACAAAACAGCAATCTACAACATCAAAATAAACAAAAAAAAAACCAACCCCCCCCCCAAAAAAAATCACAACCAAAAACAAAGTAGTATGTATATGTTATTGAATATTGTCTGGGCAACACGTGGTCTTCTGGGGTATGAGATGTTAATCACAGTTCTGATACGACTGGAGGCTGCTAGTTTCTCAAACCCCAGCAGGTTGACACCCTAAATCTCTCTTCAGCCCACTTAAAAGGCTCTTTGAACTTGTTCACTTGCTGAGCATAAGCTTTCCTAGGGCAGTGCCTGTCGCTGGAATCACTGCTGAAGTGGCTATCCACTTACCTTGTGTGTCAAAACTGGTCTCCCTCTGCCCCCGAGGGTTAGGGCTGCAAGGCGGCTCAGACCCCGCCCTTAGGCTACTTGGTCGCTGGGTTACCAGCTCCCACCCAATTCCAGCTCTGTGACTCTGAGGGCGGAGCTTGCCAGGGCAGATTGCTCACAATGGCTGCTGCCTGTGACCCAGAGCCAAACACTATTAGCTCCATCTGGCTCAGCGGCTCAGACTGGGGCCCTAGACAAAGGCCAAATTTCTCCGCACTCCCGCTCAGGCTCTCCCCAAGGCAGTTCAGCTGATTGCCAAGTCCAAAGACACCAAAACAGTTCACAGGTAAGGCCTTTCTGGTTTGCAGTCTCGCTGCTACTGAACTTACAGTTGCGGGGGGGTTTAGACGGATTGAACACACACGAGCACTTGCCGATTTTCCACTGTTTTAGTCCTCCTCTTGGGGTCCAGAAGTCTCTCGCTGACTCCCTGTATCCTCTCAGGGGTGATGATAGGCAGATCCCAGCAGCCAGAGATGCCTGGAGTCCTATCTCCCCAGACTCACAGTGCCCAGATGCAAGGAAGCTGTTACTTGGCTGCCATCTTTTGAGCTGCAAGGTGGAGAGCTGTCTCTGGCTATGGTCAGTTTTATTAACATCTGCTCCTGCCTTCAGGAGAGCATCGGCACAATCCAGTCTGTCAGCCAACACACAATACATAAGGGGTGTCCTCCCAAATTGATCTTCTTTGTCTTTAAGGGCAGAGTTTCCTCCGATGAGCCTCGGCAGAGCACCCTTATCTCCGTTAACCGCAGCAGCATGAACTTGAGATGCTAATGAGGAGACAGTAAAGAGCAAGTTCTCTGACCTGTTCATAGTCTTCTCACCAACTGAAGCAACCTTCGCCTCCTCCAGGACTGACGTCCCAGGGGCGGCTCCAGGAGGCACGACCCGCACACAGGCCTCCCCTCCTGCCAAGCCAGTCGTCTGTTGTTATTTCTTCTTTGTTGTTTCTGATTGATGAGATTAGAGATTTTACTCTTTTTTTCTGATTAGGTTGGCCAAGGTTTATCTATTTTATTGACCTTTTCAAAAAAACAGCTTTTTTATTTATTGATCTGTTGTATTATTCTTTTGTTTTCAATTTCATTTAATTCTGCTCTAATTTTGGTCATTTCTCTTCTTCTACTGGGTTTGGGGTTGGAATGTTCTTCCTTTTCCAGTTGCTTGAGATGTCCCATTAAGTTGTTAACTTCCTCTCTTTCCATTCTCTTGAGGAAGGCTTGCAGTGCTATAAATTTCCCTCTTAGAACTGCCTTTGCGGTGTCCCAGAGGGTCTGTTAGTTCGTGTCTTCATTGTTGTTTTGTTCCAAAAAATTCGTGATTTCTTTCTTAATCTCATCTCTGACCTAGCTATCTTTCAGCATAAGGTTATTTAACTTCCATGTTTTTGTGAGTATGCAGATTCCTCTTGTTACTCAGCTCAAGTTTTATTCGATGTTGGTCTTAGAAGATGCATGGAATAATTTCTATCTCTTTAAATTTACTGAAGTTAGACTTGTGACCTAAAATGTGATCAATTTTGGAGTAAGTTCCATGGGCTAATGAGAAGTATGTGTATTCAGATTTGTTGGGAAGAAATGTTCTGTAGATGTCTGCTAAATCCAAATGTTGGATGGTTAGGTTTAAATCTAAGATTTCTTTGCTCAGCTTCTTGTTGGAGGATCGATCCAACACTGGCAAAGGAGTGTTGAAATCACCGACTATTATGGAGCTGGAGGAAATCAAGTTGCTCATGTCTGTTAGAGTTTCTCTTATAAATTGAGGTGCATTTTGGTTGGGTGCATAGATATTAATAATTGAGATCTCATCATATTGAGTATTACCCTTAACAAATATGACGTGACCATTCTTGTCCTTCCTTACTTTTGTTGGTTTAAAGCCTATTGTGTCTGCAAATAAAATTGCAACACCTGCTTTTTTCTGATTACTATTTGCCTGAAATATGGATGACCATCCCTTCACCCTGAGTCTGTATTTGTCTTTTAAGTTAAGATGTGACTCTTGTATGCAACAAATGTCTGGCCTGAGTTTTTGTATACAGCCAGCTAACCTATGCCTCTTTAGAGGACAGGTTAAGCCATTCACATTAATGGAGAATATTGATAAGTCTGGTGAAGTTTTGGGTATCGAGTTTTTCAAAATTCCAGTGGGCATTTTTAATCCTTTCACCACTGTGGAAGTTGGAGTTTGATCAAAAGTTTCTGAGTGAGTTTAATTTTGTGTTAGAGGATTGGGCTGGTCATTAAGGAGGATACGTCTGAGACTATCCTGAAGAGCTGGTTTGGTTATGGCAATTTTCTTCTACATATGAATGTCATTAAAGTATTTAATTTCTACATCATAAATGAAACTCAGTTTAGCTGGATACAGGATCCAGAGTTGAAAGTTATTTTGTTTTAGGATATTAAAAGTCAATGACCATCCTCTTCTGGATTGAAAAGTTTCAGCAGAGAGATCTGCAGTCATTCTAATATTCTTCCCTTTGTAGGTAATGAATTTCTTACATCTGGCTGCTTTCAGAATTTTCTCTTTCATATTAACACTAGTGAAGTTAATTATGATGTGCCTGGGGGATGTCTTATTCGGATTGAGTCATGCTGGGGTTCTGAAACTGTCCACTATCTGAATTTCAGAATCTCTTGGCATGTCTGGAAAATTCTCTTTCATAATTTCATGGAGAAGGGCCTTTTTGCCTTGCGAGGCCACTTCATCACTTTCAGTGATTCCAATGAGGCTGATATTAGCCTTCTTCAAATTATCCCAGAGCTCTCTGAGGGAATTATCTGTTTTTGCTCTCCATTTCTCTTCCTGTTTGAGAGTTTGGGAGCATTCAAAAGCTTTGTCTTCAATGTCAGAAATCCTTTTTTCTGCTTGCTCCACTCTGTTACTGAGGAATTCTACAGTATTTTTTACATCTTTGAGGGCTGCAAATTCTTCTTCAGTGCATCAAAATCTTTGGTGGTTTTGTCTTTAAATTCATTAAATTCTTGAGACCACTTTTGAATTTCTTCTTGAATTTCTAATTCTGACATTTGAATTGGTCTTCGAATTTCTACTTCCAAATTGTCCTCCATTCTATTAATCTTGTTCGCGATCCAAATTCTGAATTTGATTTCTGACATCTCGGCCAGCTGTTTATGAATGGGATTTTCAGTTACATCTGCCATATCTTTCCTTGGGGTGTTTGATCTATTCTGCTTATTCATGTACCAGAGTTCTTCCGCTGAATCTGCCTCTTGATTATTTTACACCATTTGACTTTTCTCCTGGAGCTTTGTTGAGGACCCGTACAGTGCTATGGCCTGAGAAACTGGGGACCTATTTGGTGTGGTAGGGCTAAGTGGTTCTGTCTTGTTTTCAGCTGGTCTCTGTTCAATCCTAGTGAAAAAGTTACTCAGGGTTGAAGTCTCAGCTTTGAAGAAATACCAGCAATTAAATCACCCCACCACCTCACAGGCAACAATTGGAAAAGGAAAATCAAACCTTTCTACAACCACACACCCAGGGCACCACCTGAATTGTCCTCAGGAGATTGGCTCAGTTCCAAAAGTCCAAATCAATTGTCTCAGTCAGGATTTGTCTCAGGTGTGAGAGTTCCAAAGGTCTCTGGGAATTGGATCACAGGAGTCTGGTGACAATTTAAATATGACTTGCTCCGGTGCTCCATGAAGTCAGGAGGACCCACCCAGTAAATAGAGTACTGTGGGAAGGTTGACGCCTCCTTCTCCACCTTGCACCTCTGTCACACTCAGTTACTGATAGATAGCCCTGCAGGGCTGTGACTCAGTTGCTTCCTGTGAGCAGATACTCCAGGGGTTTCAGTGCAGCGTTTTGTTTTTATTCATGGGAAGGTATGGAAGATGGAGGTTTAGAATTTGTTCAAGTTAAAAATTGATACACATCATGTTTTTTCTCTAAATTTATCTCAACTACTTTATCATCCCTGCTGGTTCTCACTTTCCAGATTAAATTAAAAGTTTCCAAGGGTAGGAGTCAGATTTATTTATTTCTAAATGGGACTCCCTAGACTCTTACTTGGTTTAATCAGATCCAAAAAAGCTACCTGCCCCCAGACCATTGACTTGACTTCTGCTATATCATAATAGCAAATATCTCCAAACTTAAGATTCCCTTTTGGGATCAACACAAACTATCTCCAGAACACCCCTGTGGAAATACAAATGTATTCTCTGGGATAGATAAAAATGTTGTCATGTAGGTATAATTATTGATATGTCCTCCCCAAATTCAGATGTTGACACTCTAGTTCCCAAGGTGATAATGGTATTAGGAGGTAGTACCTTCCTTTTGGGAGCTTCTGCCTCATGAACAGGATTAATGTGTTTATAAAAGAGGCCCATGGAAGCTCATTTGCCTTTTCTACCATGTGAGGCCCAGCAAGATGGCAGCATTCATAAATCAGGCAGTGGGCCCTCACCCTGACATCGAATCTCCTAGCATTTTGAGCTAAGCCACCCAGTCCATAATACTTTGTTATAGCAGACCACACAGACTAAGGCACTTACTAATAAATAGTCCTCTGACTCTCAAAAGTGTCCCAGTTTGGCCACCAAATCATGTAACCTTCTTACCAATCAGAAACCTCATTTTCACAGTCACAGACAGAAGTAAGCCTTCACAGGGCCTAGGGGACCAGTGGGCTAGGAGGTGAGGCAGGTACATAAAGCCAATGGGAAGGGCCAGGTGTGTAGGAGGGCACAGGAATGACAAATGGTGGACAGCAGAAGAGGCCCCAGAAAGGGAATAGGAGATGTTGTGGAACAGGAGTCATCAAGACAAATTTTGCTCCTTAATGGTTTCCTTAGGAGCCAGCTCAGCTTGGAACACTCCTAACACATTTAGCTTTCCTTAAGGCAAAGGTGATTAAGTAGGGCCAAATTTGTCCAGAGAAAAATGAATACATTTTAATAATTCATATTCAGCCCATAATCCTTGTTTATTCTGGAAAAGGAGTTAGAAATGTCTCTTTCAGTACTTTAATCTCTTGGCTGAATCATTTCCCAGCAGTAGCCGAAACTGTTCAACCCTGAGGGATAGGCTGAAGGGGAAGTCCTCCATGAAGCTGGTGAGCAGACATTCTCAGGACAAAATGTAATCCAGGGAGCCCCAGTTTCCTGGTCCTTAGGGAAAGTTAATGCAATTCCTATTAATGCCTACCTCAAAGTTTCCTGACCTGACAAGCTCACCATTAGCATCTCTTAAGCAGGACTGGTCTATGGAGAACTCCTTTTCATATTTATCTTTCCCCAAGCCTGGAAAAGATTCTGTTTTTGGCTGTCTCCTGCCACAGCTGTTGGCAGATGTAAAACCCAAGGCCCATCACCGGGTAAACATTTTCACATGTTTCCAATCATGGTCTGTCCCAGAGAGGCTGAATTTATCTTTTTTATCCCATTCCCTGACAGAGCAAAGCCAGTGCCCCTGGTGAGCTGTTTTACTTTGTGCTCATTATATCCCAGGTGAAGGGGAGAAGTGTCATGGTCTTCAGGAACTGTGGAAACTTATACCCCAAATATGGTCACTTGGCATGTTTTTGGATCCCTTCACATTTTCCTCTCTGGCTGGGCTTTTCCTCAAAACTGTTTTCTGAGTGGCAGCTTATATTTGTTCTCCTGGGCTTTGGGAGAACATAAGAAAAGGAAAAATCAACAAAGTGTAGCTATGCACATGGAAAACCATATGCTTCATAAAACTGCATATGTGCCGCCTTTCAGATGTAAAGGAAGAGATGCAAAAATAGCCACCTGCCAACTTCCCGATTTACCTCTACTCCAAAATTCACAAAGCCTGTGTTCATATGCAAAAAAATAGAGTGATGCCTTAAATTTCACAGGTTATTAAACCTAAAAGCTGAAAGACCTCATTCAAGGTTGCAAACTCCAACTTCTGCTTGGATGCAGTAAGGAGTTCCTGGAATTATAGTGAAGTCTGAGTTGGGGCCAGATCGAAGAGCACTAAGGTAGTCACTATGCTACAGCGGATGGTGAAATTAGATTTGGAGTACAAGTATCTGCAGGCTCTGGTATGTTACTAAGAAGAGAGTGATCTGCTCCTGCAGGTTATGAAAGGCACCAAAGATTGTACTAAGAAATCTAATCTCAGATATAAAATTTCCATCTACGTGGAGAAAGCAGAAAACATAAAGAAATACTTGGCTCAAGAAAAAGAAGATGGAAAATATCACAAGCAAATTAAAACAGAAGAGAATGTAACAGGTTTCACTTTTCCAAGAGTACCTTAATGAGGTCACTTTTTTAAGAGTACCTTAATGAGGCTTGGCACCTGTAGCTCAGCGGCTAAGGCACCGGCCATATACACCAGAGCTGGAGGGTTTGAATACAGCCCAGGCCTGCCAAACAACAATGACAACTGCAACCAGAAAATAGCTGGGTGTTGTGGCAGGCGCCTATAGTCCCAGCTACTTGGGAGGCTGAGGCAAGAGAATCACTTAAGCCCAAGAGCTGGAGGTTGCTGTGAGCTGTGGTGCCACAGCACTCTACAGAGGGGGACATAGTAAGACTCTGTCTCAAAAAAAAAAAGAATACCTAAATGAGACAGTCACAGAAGTTTGGATAGAAGAGCTTTATATTAGACAAATTCATCAGCCATGTAACTTTGTTCGATTTTGTGAGACGCTTATTAAGAGACCATCTAAAGTAAAAACTATTTGCCTTTTCATCTCTCTGGATAAAGGCAGTGGGATAGAACAGCAAATTAGGAGCCTGGAAGAAACAGAAGAGTCACTCAGGAATCATGAAGTGCTGTTGGATAAGTAGAATACTCTCCCTCAATACATAGCTGAGAAATTAGGTTCAACAATGGATAGGTAATTAAGATTAGAAGAGGACATGATTATTTTAAGAGAACACAGGGTCATTTTTCCCTGGGATATTTTGAATTTGATTTACAACCCCCTCCCTCCCCTCCCTTTCCCCCTTCTCCCTATTCTTAGGTTATAACTGGGATATAGCTTTCATGTGAAGGTCCTACATTAGTTTCATAATAAGGGTGAGTACATTGGGTACTTTTTCTTCCATTCTTGAGACACTTTACTAAGAAGAATATGTGCCAGCTCCATCCATGTAAACATGAAAGAGGTAAAGTCTCCATCTTTCTTTAAGGCTGCATAATATTCCATGGTGTACATATACCACAATTTATTGATCCATTCGTGGATCGATGGGCACTTGGGCTTTTTCCATGACTTAGCAATTGTGAATAGGCCTGCAATAAATATTCTGATAGATCATTTTTAAAACGTATGAATTTCACAATAAACTTTTACATTTCTCCTAAAAAAAAAAAAGTTGCAAATTCCAATTTCTATAGGCAGTAGGTAGTTAATATTATGCAGATAAGTGAAGTGGACCCCATTCCCAGAATCTCAGAGAACTGGAAGTGGGGCCTACCTGGACAGGGTACCCATGAGCAATTGTTGCCAAATGAAAACACCAAAAAAAAGCTAGAAATCTAGCTTTTTATATAAATTCTCATGACTTTTTCAATGTTTCTGAATGATTCAGATTTATTTTAAAACATTGTAAGGGTAAGCAGTACACAACTACAAAAAGACTTGATCCATCTCATTGGATTAAAGATTTAAACTTAAGACATGAAACTATAAAAATACTAGAGGAGAATGCAGGGAAAACCCTTGAAGAAATTGGTCTGGGTGAGTATTTCATGAGGAGAACCCCCCGGGCAATTGAAGCAGCTTCAAAAATACACTACTGGGACTTGATCAAACTAAAAAGCTTCTGCACAGCTAAGAACACAGTAAGCAGAGCAAGCAGACAGCCCTCAGAATGGGAGAAGATATTTGCAGGGTATAACTCTGACAAAGGTTTAATAACCAGAATCCACAGAGAACTCAAACGCATCAGCAAGAAAAAAACAAGGGATCCCATCGCAGGCTGGGCAAGGGATTTGAAGAGAAACTTCTCTGAAGAAGACAGGCGCACGGCCTTCAGACATATGAAAAAATGCTCATCATCTTTAATCATCAGAGAAATGCAAATCAAAACTACTTTGAGATATCATCTAACTCCAATGAGACTAGCCTATATCACAAAATCTCAAGACCAGAGATGTTGGCGTGGATGTGGAGAAAAGGGAACACTTCTGCACTGCTGGTGGGAATGCAAATTAATACATTCCTTTTGGAGGGATATATGGAGAACACTCAGAGATCTAAAAATAGATCTGCCATTCAATCCTGTAATTCCTCTGCTGGGCATATACCCAGAAGACCAAAAATCACAACATAACAAAGATATTTGTACCAGAATGTTTATTGCAGCCCAATTCATAATTGCTAAGTCATGGAAAAAGCCGAAGTGCCCATCGATCCACGAATGGATTAATAAATTGTGGTATATGTATACCATGGAATACTATGCAGCCTTAAAGAAAGATGGAGACTTTACCTCTTTCATGTTTACATGGATGGAGCTAGAACATATTCTTCTTAGTAAAGTATCCCAAGAATGGAAGAAAAAATACCCAATGTACACAGCCCTACTATGAAACTAATTTGGGACTCTCACATGAAAGCTATAACCCAGCTACAACTTAACAATAGGGGGAAGTGGGAAAGGGGGGGGTGGGTAGAGGGAGGGGAATCGGTGGGATCACACCTGTGGTGCATATTACAGGGGTATTTGCGAAACTTGGTAAATGTAGAATATAAATGTTTTGGCACAGTAACTGAGATAACGCCGGAAAGGCTATGTTAACCACTGGGATAAAAATGTGTCAAATGGTTTATGAAGTGAGTGTATGATGCCCCATAATCATATCATTGTATACACTTATGATTTAATAAAAAAATTAAAAAAAAAAAAAAAAAAAAGACTTGATCCACAGGCTTCCCATTGGAGACTTCTACTCTTAAACAATTCCATTGTTAGTTAATACATAGGAAGTTTGAGGTAGTGATTTTCTCAAAGTCATTCTGATTGTAAATACCCGATCTGTTACTAGGGCTCAGCTCTCCTAACTTCTAGTTGTTATGTCTTCCGCTAATTTTTGTATTATACAACCTGATTTGACTCACAAGATTTCACATATAGGTATTCAGATGATCCATTTCATGGTGTGTTTGTCCTGACTATTTTTCATTTGCCCCCTAAGATCCATTCTGCACCCTTCTTTATCTATGTCCCAGGCGGCTGACCTATAGGGACTAGGTCAATGGGCTCCCTTGTCCTCTTACCTTTAGCTGAGTTTGGTCAATGGGGAGTCCTAACAGGAGTTTAGAGAGAAAGTAAGAGAAGAGTAAAAAATGATGTGTTTACTTTTATGCTTCCTTTCCTTCTATAAAAGCCTTCTCCACAGACGTCATTTCTATGGGTTTTTAAAACCACACCTTCTCCTTTCACCCTCGGCCTTACTTACAGAAGTAAAGGTTTCTCATTGCTGCTAGGTCCAGGGTTCTACCTTCTTTGTAAATAGTCCCTTTGTTAAAATCTCTTTGATGACCCAGTTGAAGTAGCATGCCCAACCATCTTGGTTTTCTCAGTGGGATTTTCCCTGTTTTGGTATTGAAAGCCTTGTTTCCTGGGAAATTCCTCAGTTTGGAGCAAAACCAACATACGCATGTGTTCTCTTTATGTATTTCTTTTAAATTTGCTGTTTCTTTTTATGTACCAGTCCATCTCTTATATCTTCAATAATTTCAGATGCTTTTATTTTATAGTTTCTTAAAGATACTTCTATTACTTTGGATTCTTAGGGTGATAATTACTTGCTAAAGTAAACCACTTGCTAAACTCTTCCCTCATGGTGGTTAATTTTATGGTGTGAGCCCTTTGCGCTCTAGGTTGGAAAAACGTCCTAACAATGCAATTTTACAATTGTTTCTATTATATCCTAGTGGTTCTGTAGACTTGAGCAGTTTATGCTAACTTCTCAGTAGTATCCATTTGGATACCACACTATATGTGGCACAGACCTGGGGTTTTGATTTCCTTTTTGTTTTTAGAGGCATGGTCTTGCTCTATCACCCAGGCTAGAGTACTATGGTGCAATCATAGCTCACTATAACCTCCAGCTTCTGTTCTCAAGCAATCCTCCTGCCTCAGCCTCCTCAGTAGCTAGAACTACAGACATTTACCACCATACCTGGCTAATTTTCCTATTTCTTGTAGAGATAGGGTCTTTCCACTTTACCCAGGCTGGTATCCAGTTCCTGAGCTCAAGCTATCCTCCCACCTCAGCTTCCTAAAGTGCTAGGATTACAGACATGAGCCACAGCACCTGGCCACGGTTTTGATTTCTTAAACATAGCTGTTTTTCTTCTTTTAAACTACCATCCTAGACAGATGGCCAGTTTTCTTGATTCTTTCCTGGATTTAGATGTGGAGTGTTTGTAGTCACCATTCTATGGACAGTACAACTTTTCAAGGCTCTTGGCTTATCCTGAAGCTCAGTTCTACTTTCCCTACCTAGCAGGGATGTAAGGCCACATTCCTGAATCTCAGTGGGTGTTAATTCCCCAACCTTCAACTCTTGGGGAACCTCTATCTGGGTCAGAAATTTTGCTGCAAAACCAACTCTCCATTACTGTCCTGTCTTTGATTTCTCTCTTCCTGGCTTGCACCTGGGGATTTTTCTTTCTTTCATGCCAGAGTATTTTTAAAAACCCTATTTTTTTATTTAGCCTTTCTACAAGTTTGCTCTGCCATATTGTCAGAACCAAAGATCACTTTGAAACACTGGAGTTCACGCCCAGTATAAAGTTGAGGTAGATCCTGTGGTTCTGCTTCTGTCCTATGTAGTCAGTAACAGAAATTCAGCTGACAAATTGAGGCCAAAATAGAGCATGTCTAAGGGGGCCAGACCTGGACACCTAACTGAGTGTGAATCACTTCGGATATTAATCTAGTCTCATATAAGGTGACTGGCATGAGGAGGGAGGGTGGAAATGAAATATTCATGGCCCATTCAATATTACCTAATTTGTATGTCCAAGTGTTGACAAAAGAGAAGGCTTTGCTGTCTCCTTTATGAGTAATTGTAAATTAATATGCAGCCCTGCACCCACACCAGTGAGAAGAGAATCACTTGGATTTGCCAGCTGCTCAGCAACATGGCCCAGTTTCAACTGCAGATGGCACCTACCCCGCCTCCCACTGCTGGGACAGAGAGACTTCCTAAGAGAAGCAACTTTGTATAACATCACAGAATCTGGAATCTAAGAATCTTAAATAATTAAGATTAAAAGCAACATTAAAGATCACCTTCTAATTTAGTAGATGAGGAAGATGAGACCCAAATTTTAATATTTCAGGTTCAAATGTTTCCTTAAACTATTCCAAGCACTTTTGCAGCACTGCCAAACACAGTCATTTTGTTCTTGCAGTTATTTCCTCATTAATATGACTTGCTAATTTTTTTATTTGAAAGGTTGTATTGAACAGATCTTTGAATGTTCAATACCTACCGAGCTCTAGTAAGCAGGACCAGAGTGCTACATCCATCAGTGTGACTTACAACCCAAAGGTGGAAGCTTTTTCCTTTGTTTAAAACTTTAGACCCTGAGGTTTCCTGGGGTTTCAATAGAAAAGAAATGCTCTGGGCCTTGACACTTTGTAAATATCAACTTAAAGTTCCAGACATTTCTGTAAGCACTGGGCGGCCAGCTCAAAAGCCAGGCCCCCAAAGCACTAAAAGTTCCCCTATCTACCATTCCGCAGCCTGCGCCCTCTCTAAGGGGATTCAGATGAAGACTGAGAGAGGGTCCAGACTCTCTGAATTGAATTTATTTGTTTAATCACAAGGGCAGGGGCTAGGTGAGAGGCTCTCAGAGGAATACCACTACATGGTGGTGAACCACAAAGAACAAGCACTAATGTTACTGGAAAAGGGGGAAATGGTCATAAAAAAACTGAGAATTATTGTCTATGTCCTTTGCATTCATTATCTCATTTAATCATTACCACCAAAAGCTGTGAATACTAAAATTAATCCCATTTTACAGATGAGTAAACTGAACAGCAAGGCAGTTCAGGAGGTCACACAGCTCATCAGTGGCAAAACCAGAATCAGATTGAGGCATTCACATAACCCTCCTTGAGACTTCAGTCTTAACCACTCTACAAGCTCTATCATAAATCCTAAGGAGTGCCTAATCCAGTGTGTATCTGTTCTTTTTGAATTTTCTTAGATTTTGCCCTTTCTCTTGCAGTTTTAGGTTTTAATAACCATAATAGTCACTGAAAACTTCTCATATAAGAAAACACCAATAAGCACTTTATATGCATACATTATCTCACTTATTCTTACAACCCTGTGAAGCATTGTTAGTGTCCTATTACTGACAAGAAAACTGAGGCTGGAAGAGGTTAAGTTACCAGCCCAAGGTTATACAAAATAGTGAGCGAGACTAGATTCAAACCCAGATCTTCTCATTTCAAAGTTGGAGCTCTTAGGACTATGACAGTGTATCTCAGATTTTAATGTAAGCCCTAGGAATCTTTCAAGAATGTATATTCAAAGGCCAGGCAGGGGCCCACGCCTGTAATCCTAGTACTCTGGGAGGCTGAGGCAGGTGGATTGCCTGAGCTTAGAAAAGAAATGCTGGTTCGATACCAATCTGAGCAAGTGTGAGACCTCATCTCTAAAAAACAGCTGAGCATTGTGGCAGGTGCCTTGTATTCCCAGCTACTTGGGAGTCTGAGACAAGAGAATCACTTGAGCCTAAGAGTTTGAGGTTGCTGTGAGCTCTGATGCCATGGCACTTTACTCAGGGTGACAAAGTGAGACTCTGCCTCAAAAGAAAGGAAGGCAGGAAGGAAGGAAGGAAGGAATGAAGGAAGGAAGGAGTGTGTTCGAGGCCTCTACTCTCAGTGAGTAGTAGATGTGGGTAAAGCCCTGGACTCTGAATTCTTTTCTTTTTTTAGAGACAGAGTTTCACTTTGTCACCCTGGGTAGAGTGCTGTGACATCACAACTCACAGTTACCTCCAGCTCTTGGGCTTAGGCGATTCTCTTGCCTTAGCATTGTGAGTAGCTGGGACTACAGATGCCTGCCACAAGGCCCAGCCATTTTTTTGTTGCAGTTTGGCTGGGGCTGGGTTCAAACTCGCCACCCTCAGTAGATGGGGCCAGCACCCTACTCACTGAACCACAGGCACTGCCCAAGGACTCTGAATTCTTAAAAAACTTCTTAGATGCCTCTGATGCCAATTGCTTGAGGACTCTGCTTTCCCAAACCTCCACTATGTCATACTATTACATCACTATGGGTATAAAAGATCAGGCATAAACCAGGCATTTGTACTTTAGCTGTAACAGAGTAGCTCTGCTAAAGCCTTCCCTCCTGCACCTGCCAGGATTATCCAAAGCCAACAGGTTGCCCACCGCTGCTCACTCTATTTGCGCATTGCCTTGTGTCTTCTTCCTCTCTCTGCTCTTCACCCTGAGTACCAAGGTGGCTCTATTTCACCAGCTCATTGAACTGAAAGGTCTCCTGCTGGGCATGGGGTCACCAGAGACTCATCTCTCTCCACTTTTCAATTTTGTTTTCCTCTATGATGGCTCCATTCTCAAGCCCAAAAAGATGACGAGCTTTATTGCCAATTCAGTTGCAAAGACTGATGGCCACCTGCAACTTCAAGCTTATCTCCCACTGGCTTAGTGACTCAATTTTTTTAGCCAAAAAGGTCCATTCCCATTAGTCTTGACTTTTCATTCTTGAAGCAAACACTGTGGCTGAGCTAAGCTGGTTCCCGGACCTTGGTGTTCTGTTTTAACAAAACAAAACAATCTTGGCTCTTCACAAAGATCATAGAATATAACACAGAATTTTAGAGTTGAAAAGGACTTTATCGATCTTCCCATCCAGCTGAATGATTTTGACATTTTAAAAAATTAACAGAATTAACCACTTCAAGTTAGAAAGATCAAGAAACCATTCACTGAGCACAGAAGCAAGAAGAAAGCTGACATTTGTGAAAGCGGCACTGGAAGGTTTGGAGTCTTGGGTTCTCGTCCCAGATGAAGAAGACGAGTCACTGTAGCAATGTGTGTCCATCTCCCTCCACCTGGTGATTTCATAAGATAGTTCTCAGGGATGGAATTTCAGAGTCAGGACTGGAGCCTGAGTTCCCAAGCCCAGGTCTCTTCCTTGCATCCCTGCCATGCTGCGTGGGAGGTCATCTCCTCTCCCTGGCGGTCCTCCTTTCTTCCCTCTACTGTGTTTATACCATCCACCCTTCAAGAGTTTTTATCACCTCTTCAGGTGGCAGATAGGAAACAATAAGTGAGACAGAGTTACAAGGTCTCGAATTTACAACTTGGGGCTCCTCAAGCTTCTTAGAATACATCACCTTCCTGCTAGCTCACCTCTTTCTGCACATTTTTTCCCTCAGTCTGAATAGTGTTCAGAGCCCACCCCCTCTCATCCCTCCAAATCTCCTCCTTCCCAGGGTGGTTGTGTGGGGACTGACTGCTCCCTCTGCCTGCTCTCCCACCCCATGGGCCCAGAGTAACCTTTCTGGGAGCCCATTCTGCACCACCTGACGCCATTCGTTAAAAATTTAACAGCAAGTGCTTAGCAAAAAGATGACGAGCTTTATTGGCAATGCAAATCAGGTTATTGGACACCATCTGCCTTCCTTCAAATTAATGGGAAAAAGAAATGGCTCCTTTGGGCTTTGTTTATTTTTAGATTAGCAAAGGAACCCAGCAGGCTGCCTCTAGATCATGTTAATCCCCACCATAAATGAGGCCAAAATATCATGGGGGACAATAAGTGACCATAAACAGGTCTCCATTTACATGTACTAGTTTGGGGGAAAGCAGAACAAAGCACTCCCATCTCCCTGTCTTCTCCAGCTGTCCTCTCTGCCCACTGGACCCACTGGGGGGGAAAGCAAATAGAATTTTAACCCAAAGGAGGAATTTGATTGAGACACCTGAGTGTAGCAAGAGCTGTTCTCTCTCCTGCCTGTCAAATTCAGGCCAAGTTGGTGGTTAGTTCCCGAGGCAGGTAGAACTCCAGAGAAAAACCTCTCCGGAATATATTAGATGGGTCAAGTTTGGACTGGACTGAGAAATTCTCTCTATATGGTGTCCCTCCCTCAGCCTGACTATCTAAAACTCTCTGTCTTACAGGCACTGGCTCTGGAAGGCTTCCATTAAAAAGCAAACAGGTTGCCCAAGAGATGGGCCCATAACTTCTTAGCAACTGCTATGGCACCAGCACAAATGAAGCAGATGAAGGCACCACGCTCAGAGGGAGGGCATGGGCTGAGAAGGGCACATAGGCTAGAGAAGCCTGAACAGGGCACAAATGCAGGAAAAGACTGGTGGTGGGTATAGCAGAAAGAGATAAAGGCACAGACCCTAAGTCCTTGCAGATTCGGAAGCAAGAATGAAGCATTCCCTACAGAAAAAGGGAAGAAAGAGGGTGATAGAGATTTGGAAAAGTTGTGGGAAAGGGTGAAAAGATTCCAAATACAACTTTTGCTTTCTTCAGTTTTTTTCAGGTTTGGAAGGGACACCAGAGCCTTTGGTTTTCCTTCCAATTCTTGATATAATAATAGATACTTTTTAGGAGGAGGGAGAGGGTATTTATTATTGATAGTCACATTAATACACTTGAATAAAGAAAAATAATCTTATTACTCTAATTTGTTTTGTGTGTAAATTATAAGATATAAAAAACAACTTTGGACAATTTCTGGCAGCAAGGATTCCATTTTGGAGCATTTCTTGTGATCTTCTTTATTTAATGAATAAGTGTCCACTATATTACAAACCCTTATGAGTGTCCTGTCAGCACCTCATAATTATAAAAGTATTTTATCATTAAATAAGCTTGGGAAATGCTGGATTCCAAACCCTTCGTTCCTTCATCAAGCGGTCTTGTTTGCAGACACCTAGTGATGGAGAATGCTATGCCATCAGCTGTCAGGGCTTATTTTGCTGTTGGAAAACACCAGGTGGAGAATTTTTCCTTATGTCAAAGCCAGTGGTTCTCAAACTTTAGTGCACGTATGAATCAGTGGTGAGTTTGTGAGAGCTGTCTCGCCTGGTCCCATAGGCACAGTTTCTGATGGGGAGGGCAGGGGGCGGGACCTGCAGATGTGCACGTGTGTATCAAGTTACAGGCGCCACACTGGGGAACCATTGGTCTCACCCCATCTACCTCCCTGTGATTTCCACTCCCTTTTCCCCATCTCTGATTCCCAGAACAACTGGGCAAGTTTAATTCCTTTTTCACCATGCAGAACTTCAAACACTTAGGTCAAACTTCCCATCATAACACAGAACCACAAGGTAGGGACAGGATTGGCAATGATTTCCTTGGTTTCTTCCTGGTGGCTCAAACAGTGACAGCAACTTAAGTGTGCGTGCAGTAAAATCCTGCTGAATGAATGACTGGCACAGAGTAATCGCTACATAATTGCTGCTTGTTATTGTAATTATGGCTTTAGGAATAAAACTCTCACAAGAGAGACCTTCATGCTGGAAGGAAGCTATAGTGTAGACACCCCCTGAACCATACTTCTATGTTTCTAATCCTCTATAGGGCCTAGATCAGGCAAAGCATGTACAAGCAACGGTTCTCAACCTTCCTAATGCCATGAGCCTTTAATACAGTTCCTGTGGATTATGACCCACAGGTTGAGAACAGCTGGTAGGGGAAGGGGTTACTAGAACTTCCCATACACAGGCCTGGCCGAGTTCACCTAACTCTACATCTTAAAAATTAGGCTTACAAAAGGAGAAAAGTGGTAGGTATTTTCACTGAAGAATTCTCTTAATTGAGTGAAGGGCATAATGGAACTCAGCCACAACACACGAGATGGAAGTGCAAAATCAGTATCCCATGGTGGATGTGCTTCAGATAGCCTGGTGGGTATTTGTTTCACATTCAAAAGCAATAACTGGAAAAGAGCAATAACTGGAAAAGAGCAAAAAAAAAAAGTAAGCATACCAAGGGCCTGAAACATAAGCAGTAGGTTCTTATTCCCAGCTTTCCCAAAGGAATAGATATCTCTCTGATCTAATCTGTCAATTAGCATTCCCACCTTGGCCATCATGTCCCTCCACCAGGGATGAAGCTGGGTTGTACCTGGTAACTGGCTTCTTTCCTTCTCTAAAGTCTCAGCAGGGTCAAACAACTTCAGTTGAAAGGAGAGGAAATAAAAACCATTTGAAGGAGGTGGAGCATGATGTCGGACAGGACAGATGTGTAGCCCACCTCTCCCAAGCCATCAGGTGAGAGGAAAGGTCGTCTGGACCTTCCTGCTGTGTGGATTATTGGTGTGGATGGACAGCTTGAGACGCTCAGCAAACTGGCGGATTGCTATATATGAGGGGTAATTTAAAATCACAGACTCTGTTGTAGAGATTCTTCCCTGCTTGGCCGTGCTGACCAGCAGGCCCCTCCCTTATGGAGGACAGCAGCTTGCAAATGCTGACAAAACCCAATTGACGAATATTTATTCCTGAACTGAGGGAGGCATCCGAAAGGAGAGCCACTCAAAACCGCGGAGCTGGGTAACCTGTTGGACAATTGAAGGGAAGGGATCCCGCCCAGGAAACAGACATTTTGAACTACCCCAAAGGGCGGCCCCTTCCCCCAGACCAGGAGCCAGAGCATTCCTGGGGGAGAATGTTGGAGGGGGTTGGCGGGTCAGGCTGTGGGGTGAACAGGTGGGTCCCGATCCAAAAGGGAAACTCTGAACCATAAAACTCAGAATAAGTTCCCCGAGTGCTCAAGCTGCACCGGCTACAGCTGCGGACCGCCAGCAACCTGGACCCGCCAGCAACCGTGAGAACCCAACAACACCCACCCCCACAGCCGAATGCCGTCGCCAGTTTGCAGGAGAAACTGGGAGCAGAGTGGAAAGATTTAAGAAGCGTGGACTCCTGCACTGAGTGGGAAGGTCGGTCACGAGTGCTGTCTGGAGTAGAACAGCCGAGGTTACAAAATACTTAGGTGTCAAACTTTTACAGAAACTCCAAAATGGCGATTGGCCATGAAAGCTGGTTACCATGGTAACAGTATAAACTGTGAATCAGATATGAGCCTGGAAACCACTCACAGCACCACCTGGTGTCCAGAAAGTATATTGCAGTATGAATATATTCCTGTGAAAGTTGATCCCTATATCATACACATAGATGTATATATGTATATCTCTACATACAAGAATAATATTTTTGTAGTTAGTGCCTTATTTTTTTCTTGTTTTGTTCTGTTTTTTTCTCACCATTTTCTTGGAGGAGCTTTTGTTAATTTTTTATTATTACTTTTTATATAGATACATTTTTTATTTCTTTTTTTTAATTTTAATTTCTCCTTTCTTTTCTTTTAACTTTTATACAAACACCACTTTTTTCTGTTTTTTTATTTTTATCAATTATTTTACGATTATCACTATTTTTATTGCAGTTGTTTTTATGTTGCTGTTGTCGTGGGTGCTGTCTGTATGTCTGTGTGTCTCTGCCTGTTTCTGTATTCATGGGCTCATGTGTCTGGTAGCCTTTGTATCTGTATATTTGCTCATTTGCTCTCAATGAGCTCGGTGTTACAACCTGCAACTCTGAGCTCCCAGCACTCCTCTCCACTCTCACTCTGAGGTCTGCAGGCCTGCCCTTCAGGAGTCCAGATTCTTGGATGATTTCTTAAGAGGTGCAGACATGACCTGAACTGCAGCTGGACAGTGCTGATTCTGCAGCACAGGAGTGAGGAGATGACAGTCAGCTAAGAGGGAATCACGCCAGAGTGGCGGTGCCCCAGGTGCAGAGCAGCAGCCATCTTTAGCAATAACAAGACCCACCACCAGATATCCAGTAGCCACTCCTCCTGTCTCCCTGGGCAACCAGACGAGGCCGGGCATCTTCTCAGACGGCAAACACCACGGAACAGATCTGGGACTGAAACACAGGCCCCATGAGTAAAGGGTTTGCCTGAGGTGGTACTGGCCTGGGTGGAACGTGGGGACTAGAAAACACACACGCAGAGCAGGGAAACTCCCAGGGTGGGCCTGATCCAGAGGACCACTTTACTGAGCCTAAGATACACCCGGCCTTCAGGGGATCATCAGCCAATAGACAAAGGAGGCCAAGAGGCTACACCTGACAACGAATCGTGCTGTGAATACAAACCTGCAGGAGTAAAGACAGGGCCTGAGGCACAGGTTCTGGGAACTCAAATCAGCCTCTCCTCTGCAGAGGAATTTAGCAGGGTCAGAAACAAACTCCCACAGGGTTCTTCCATTCAGCCAGTAAAATAAACTAAGGGTGGGGCTGGAACTAAATGAACACCCCCAGCCTTCATCAAGTGCCCGAGGTTGACAGGCCTCACCACCCCCTGCTGGATAGAAGCAGAGAGCAGCGGGATGGACGAGCAGATACAGACTTCCCTGTGATTTAGGCAGGTGCAAACCTCTGGAGTATCTGCTCACTGCAGACAACTGACTAGGTCACAGCCCTGCGGGGCTAGCAGCAACTGGGTGCGACTGAGCTGCTAGGTGGGGAAGGAGGCATTAAACTTCCCAGACTGATCTATTTGCTGGATGGCTCCTCCTGACTCGACGCAGCACTGGAGCAAGACATATTAGAGTAGTCACTAGACCCCTGTGATCCAGTTCCCAGAGACCTCTTAAACTCTCCCATCCAAGACAGGGGCTGACTGAGACAATTGATTTAGACCTTTTTAACTGAGCCAATAGCCTGAGGACTATTCAGGTGGTGCCCTGGGTGTGTGCTTATAGGAAGGTTTGATTTTCCTTTTCCAATTGTTGCCTGGTGGGCAGGGTGACTTAACTCCTGGTATTTCTCCACAGCTGAGACTTCAACCCAGAGTAACTGTTTCACTAGGGTTGAACAGAAACCAGCTGAAAACAGGACAGAACCACTTAGCGCCACCACACCAAATAGGGCCCCAGTTTCTCAGCCACAGCACTGTACGGGTCTTCAACAAAGCTCCAGGGGAAAAATCAAAGAGAGTAAAATAATCATGAGCTGGAATCAGCAAAAAAACTCTGGTAACATGAATAACCAGAATAGATCAACCACCCCAAGGAAAGATATGGCAGATGTAATTGAAGATCCCATTCACAAAAAACTGGCTGAGACATCAGAAATCGAATTCAGAATTTGGATGGCAAACAAGATTAACAAAATGGAATTAGGAATTCGAAGAGAAATTCAAAAGTTGTCTCAAGAATTTAACGAATTTAAAGACGAAACCACCAAAGACTTAGACACACTGAAGCAAGAATTTGCATCCCTCAAAGATCAGAAAAATACAGTAGATCCCTCAGTAACAGAGTGGAGCAAGCAGAAGAAAGGATGTCTGAAATTGAAGACAAAGCATTTGAATCCTCTCAAACTCTCAAAGAGGAAGAGAAATGGAGAGCAAAAGTGGATCATTCTCTCAAAGAGCTCTGGGATAATTCGAAGAAGGTCAATATCCGAATAATTGGAATTACTGAAAATGATGAGGTTGCCTTGCTGGGCACAGAGGCCCTTCTGCATGAAATTATGAAAGAGAATTTTCCAGACATGCCTAGAGATTCTGAAATTCAGATAGCGGACAACTTCAGAACCCCAGAACGACTCAACCCCAATAAGAATCCCCAAGGCATATCATAATTAACTTCACTAAAGTTAATATGAAGGAGAAGATTCTCAAAGCTGCCAGGCAAAAGAAAGGCATTACATACAAAGGGAAGAATATTATAAAGGCTGCAGATCTCTTACTGAAACTTTTCAAGCCAGAAGAGGGTATTCACCGACTTTTAATCTCCTAAAGCAAAATAACTTTAAATCCCCGGATCTTGTAGCCAGCTGAACTGAGTTTCATTTATGATGAAGAAATTAAATACTTTAATGACATTCATATGTCAGAAGAAATTTGCCACAACTAAACCAGTTCTTCAGGATATTCTCAGACCCATCCTCCATAACGACCAACCCAATCCTATACTACAAAAGTAAACTCACTCAGAAACTTCGGATCAAACTCCAACTTTCACACTGGCAAAAGGATTAAAAATGTCCACTGGACTTTTGAAAAACTCGACACCCAAAATTTCACCAAACTTATCCATATTCTCCATTGATGGGAATGGCTTAAACTGTCCTCTAAAGAGGCATAGGTTAGCTGACTGGATACAAAAACTCAGGCCAGACATTTGTTGCATACAAGAGTCACATCTTAACTTAAAAGACAAATACAGACTCAGGGTGAAAGGATGGTCATCCATATTTCAGGCAAATGGTAATCAGAAAAAAACAGGTGTCACAAGTTTATTTGCAGGTACAATAGGCTTTAAACCAACAAAAGTAAGGAAGGACAAGAATGGTCACTTCATATTTGTTAAAGGTAATACTCAATATAATGAGATTTCAATTATTAATATCTATGCACCCAACCAGAATGCACCTCAATTTTTAAGAGAAACTCTAACTAACACGAGCAACTTGATTTCCCCCAGCTCCATAATAGTCGAAGATTTCAACACTCCTTTGGCAGTGTTGGATCGATCCTCCAACAAGAAGCTGAGCAAAGAAATTTTGGATTTAAACCTAACCATCCAACATTTGGATTTAGCAGACATCTACAGAACATTTCATCCCAACGAAACTGAATACACACACTTTTCATCAGCCCACGAAACTTACTCCAAAATCGATCACATCATAGGACACAAGTCTAACCTCAGTAAATTTAAAGACATAGAAATTATTCCTTGCATCTTCTCGGCCCACCATGGAATAAAACTTGAGCTGAGTAACAAGAGGAATCTGCATACTCATACAAAAACATGGAACTTAAATAACCTTATGCTGAATGATAGCTGGGTCAGAGATGAGATTAAGAAACAAATTGCCAATTTCTTGGAACAAAAAAACAATAAAGACACAAACTATCAGAACCTCTGGGACACCACAAAGGCAGTTCTAAGAGGGAAATTTATAGCACTGCAAGCCTTCCTCAAGAGAACGGAAAGAGAGGAAGTTAACAACTTAATGGCACATCTCAAGCAACTTGAAATAGGAAGAACATTCCAACCCAAAACCCAGTAGAAGAAAAGAAATAACCAAAATTAGAGCAGTATTAAATGAAATTGGAAACAAAAGGATAATACAAAATGTATGGTGCCCCATGATCATATGGATGTACACAGCTATGATTTAATAAAAAAATATTAAATTTAATTTAAAAAATAATAATGCAACAGATCAATAAATCAAAAATCTGGTTTTTTGAAAAGATCAGTAAAATACATAAAACTTTGGCCAACCTAATCAGGAAAAAAAGAGTAAAATCTCTAATCTCATCAATCAGAAATGACAAAGATGAAATAATAACAGACTCCTCAGAAATCAAAAAAATCCTTAATGACTATTACAAGAAACTTTATTCTCAGAAATATGAAAATCTGAAGGAAATTGACGATACTTGGAAGCACGTCACCTTCCAAGACTTAGCCAGAATCAAGTGGAAATGTTGAACAGGCCCATATCCAGCTCAGAAATAGTATCAACCATACAAAACCTCCCTAAAAAGAAAAGCCCGGGACCAGGTGGTTTCACGTCAGAATTCTACCAAACCTTAAAAAGGAATTAGTACCTATATTACTCAACCTGTTCCAAAAGGTAGAAAAAGAAGGAAGACTACCCAACACGTTCTATGAAGCAAACATCACCCTGATCCCCAAACCAGGAAAAGACTCAAGAAAAGAAAATTATAGACCAATATCATTAATGAATATAGATGCAAAAATATTCAACAAGATCCTAACAAACAGAATCCAGCAACACATCAAACAAATTATATATCATGTCAGTTTTATCTCAGGATCTCAAGGCTGGCTCAATATATGTAAATCTATAAATGTAATTCAGTACATAAAAAAATTAAAAAACAAAGACCATATGATTCTCTCAATCGATGAAGAAAAAGCTTTTGATAATAGCCAGCTTCCGTTCATGAACAGAACACTTAAGAAAATTGGTATAGAAGGTACATTTCTTAAACTGATAGAGACCATCTACAGCAAACCCACAGCCAATATCATATTGAATGGAGTTAAATTGGAATCATTTCCACTCAGATCAGGAACCAGACAAGGCTGTTCATTGTCTCCATTGCTTTTTAACATTGTAATGGAAGTTTTAGCCACCGCAATTAAGGAAGAAAAGGCAATCAAGGGTATCCATATAGGGTCAGAAGAGATCAAACTTCTGTTCTTCACAGATGATATGATTGTATATCTGGAAAACACTAGGGACTCTACTACAAAACTCTTAGAAGTATCAAGGAATACAGTAGCATCTCAGGTTATAAAATCAACATTCATAAATCGGTAGCCTTTACATATACCAACAATAGTCAAGCTTAAAAAACAGTTAAGGACTCTATCCCATTCACAGTAGTGCCAAAGAATATGAAATATTTGTGAATTTATCGAACAAAGGACATGAAAGAGAGTTCTATAAAGAGAACTATGAAACTCTAAGAAAAGAAATAGCTGAAAATTTTAACAAATGGAAAAACATACCATGCTCATGGCTGGGAAGAATCATCATTGTTAAAATGTCCATACTACCCAAAGCAATATATAATTTCAATGCAACCCCTATTAAAGCTCCACTGTCATACTTTAAAGAACTGGAAAAAACAATACTTTGTTTCATATGGAATCAGAAAAAAACTCAAATAGCCAAGACAATACTCAGAAATAAAAACAGAGCTGGAGGAATCACGTTACCAGACCTCAGACTATACAACAAATCAATAGTGATCAAAATAGCATGGTATTGGCACAAAAACAGAGAAGTAGATGTCTGGAACAGAATAGACAACCAAGAGATGAATCCAGCTACTTATCGTTATTTAATCTTTGACAAGCCAATTAAAAACATTCAGTGGGGAAAAGATTCCCTATTTAACAAATGGCGCTGGGTGAACTGGCTGGCACCCTGTAGAAGACTGAAACTAGACTCACACCTTTCACCATTAACTAAGATAGACTCTCACTGGATTAAAGATTTAAACTTAAGACATGAAACTATAAAAATACTAGAAGAGAGTGCAGGGAAAACCCTTGAAGAAATAGGTCTGGGTGAGCATTTTATGAGGAGGACCCCCCCCAGGCAATTGAAGCAGCTTCAAAAATACACTATTGGGACTTGATCAAACTAAAAAGCTTCTGCACACCCAAGAACACAGTAAAGCAAGCAAACAGCCCTCAGAATGGGAGAAGATATTTGCAGGTTATGTCTCCGACAAAGGTTTAATAACTAGAATCCACAGAGAACTCAAACGCATTAGCAAGAAAAAAACAAGGGATCCCATCGTAGGCTGGGCAAGGGACTTGAAGAGAAATTTCTCTGAAGAAGACAGGCATGTGGCCTTCAGACACATGAGAAAATGCTCATCATCTTTAATCATCAGAGAAATGCGAATCAAAATTACTTTGATATATCATCTAACTCCAGTGAGACTAGCCTATACCACAAAATCCCAAGACCAGAGATGTTGGCGCGGATGTGGAGAAAAGGGAACACTTTTGCACTGCTGGTGGGAGTTCAAATTAATACATACCTTTTGGAAAGATATATGGAGAACACTTAGAGATCTAAAAATAGACCTGCCATTCAATCCTTTAATTCCTCTACTGGGCATATACCCAGAAGACCAAAAATCTAATCATAACAAAGATATTTGTACCAGAATGTTTATTGCAGCCTATTTATAATTGCTAAGTCATGGAAAAAGCCCCAATGCCCATCGATCCATGAATTAATTAATAAATTGTGGTATATGTATACTATGGGATACTATGCAGCCTTAAAGGAAGATGGAGACTTTACCTTTTTCATGTTTACATGAATGGAGTTGGAACATATTCTTCTTAGTGAAGTGTCTCAAGAATGGAAGAAAAAGTACCCAATGTACTCACCCCTACTATGAAACTAATTTAGGATCTTCACATGAAAGCTATAACCCAGTTACAACCTAAGAATAGGGGGAAAGGGTGGGGAGGGAGGGGGGAAGTGGGTGGAGAGAGGGGGATTGATAGGATTACACCTGCAGTGCATCTTACAAGGGTATATTTGAAACTTATTAAATGTGGAATGTAAATGTCTTAGCAAAATAACTAAGAAAATGCCAGGAATGCTAACTAGTGTGATGAAAATGTGTCAAACGGTCTATGAACCAAGTGTATGGTGCCCCATGATCATATTAATGTACACAGTCATGATTAATAAAAAAAAGACAATAAATAAATAAAATAAAAAATAAAAACCATTTGAAATGAATAACTCAAAAAACAACCTTTTTTTTGGTCTTAAGGCCTAAGTTGGGTATTTGAGAATTGACTGCTAACCTTCCTTTTCAGAGCCCTTCCCAGTTTCAGGAACAAGTTATTCCAAAACCATCCCCAGGCAATTTCCTCAGCAAAGAGACAAAAACAGAAGATTCTATTCCTATAATTATAACTAATTACAATCTCATGATTCCATTTAGTCTCCACATAAGAAGTTCACCACTTGGAGAATGGCGTTGGTCCTCTCTGTCTGAGCCAAATTCGATATTTTTGTCCAATTTAGAATGGCTACCAAGCCTTTGCCAGGATGAATTTGTGTTTAGAATTTTATTTTTATAGACTCTGAGGCATCTTAGATTTTAAGAGGACATTGGAAATTATCCATTTGTGCATGTTTGCTCCAGCAAGATCTGCGTATTTCAAAAATCATTAAGAAGTTAATTTTGAAATCCATTTTAGCTTTCTCCCTAATGACGTTTTTTGGTTTTTCTTTTAAGTTCAAGGGTTTTAATTTCCCTGAGAAAAATTAAAATCATTCCTCAGTCATTGGAATTTTGATCTAGATAGTCCAGAAAGAAAGAGATTATAAGTGACATCTCAATTTCAGGCACCTTCTTAGTTAGGGGAACTTGATTTCTGATGATTGCTCTTCTAATTGACTCACGGGTTGACTGCTGCTCTCTGGGGTTAGAACTGTATGAATCCTGTTTCCAGCTCTTCAGGGGTTTGCAGAGACTCCTGCCTTTCATTGCCTGAGGGTCCCTGGGCCTTGAGAGAAATCACAGGGTCTCTGTTATTGGCTTATCGTATAATCAGATAAAAGTTATTTATCCCCTCTGAACCTCCTCTTCCTTGGAGTATAAAATAAATAAAATGCTATCTACCCCAAAATTTGCTGTATGGATGAAAGCCCTAGCAACCAGGCATGGAATCCGTGGCCAAATGAAATTGCTTATTTGTTTACTCAACCAAAAGTTAGGCCCAAGAGTGAGGTATAACAGGCAGTTCCTGCTCTCCGTCTGTTACAGTCTGATGGGGAAAACAGATATGAAGCAAATTATCCCCCAAATTAATTATACACAGAGATAAGGAAAATAAAGGAAAGGTATACAACTCTGTAAGAATTTATAGCAAAGGAGCCACTAGATTGATTGGTGGGGAGGGGAAGGAGACTGATGTCAGGGAAGGAATTAGGGATGATGGAGGAAGTAACATTTGAACTAAGATCTGAAAGATGAGACCAAGGGTGGGAAGAAGCCACATGGCAGGCCCTGTGAGGGGCAGGGCAGGGAAAGAGGCCCTTAGAGAGAACAAGGGGTGGTGTGGCAGAGATGGGGTTGGACGAATCACCAGAAATTTTACATAAATCATTAGCAAGCTTTATCCTGGATAGGCATACAGGGAAGTCCTTGATTTAAATGATGAAATTTTACAAGTATGCCTTAAGAAAAAGGCTTTCACCTTGCAATGAAGTAAGATTTATGACAGGAATACCCTAGTTCACTAATTTCTCTGAAAGATAGCTAATATATGTGAAAGGGGAAAAAATGAAAAAATAATAGTAATATATAGCTATATATAGCCATACAGTTATACTCAGTGGACAGGTAATTGAAAATGAATGAATACATGTATTATAATTTATGATAAATTATAAGGAGAAATAGACTTGGAGTTGATGAATGATCTGAAATAAAAGCTCAACACTGCTCATTACTGGATGATATCGTAACCAAATGTATCACGATTTACTCAGCGTTTTCTTTGTGTTGGATACTGTGCTAAACCACATGAGTCATTGAATTTTCGCAACCATTATCATCATTGTCATTATTATCATTACTGCTTTACCAAAGAAGCAATAGAGGCTTAGAAAAATTAAATGACATGCCCACTTTTACATAACCAAGTTGGCATTTGAATTCTGGCTGGTGACTTAAGAATCTACACTGTTAATATACAGTTAATCATACACAGTATCATTTGCTTAGTCTAACCTGGAAGGTGGTTGTGAAGATGAAATAGCCACTAAGTCCTTGAAAAACCAGCCAAGCCTCACCAATGGCAAAGGCTGCCAGGATGAACATCTTTGCCTTCTTGCAGTGAGAACAGACTCTTCTGGTTCACTCTAACATTTTTCCAACCATCTAAGCTGAACTGTCTTAGCAGGGTACTTTGTCTGCCTAGGAACCCATGGATTTACTGAAGCTCTTTGAAAAGTGTCATATGTATGTGTGTATGTCCATCTTTCTTGAGATTGGTAACCCAAAATGTTTATGAGTTTCTAGAAAGAGGAACCTTCTCTTCAAATTCTGATTCAATATAGTTGACTCACTTTGATAAAGGACTGGGAGTTCAGAAGAGATTTTTTAATTCAATCTGGTCTTAAACAAGAATAACTTTGCTCATTAAATATTTCAGGTGGGCCCATGATGTGTCATTCCAAAAGTCTAGCCACAGCTGGATTCCCTTAAGAATTGTTACAGATTTCTAGGGGAGAGACAAGATGGCAGACTGAAGGAGAGTTAAGGGACAGGAATTTAGTAAGTATCCTGGTGGATTTGAGCCACACCGAGAGAGAAGATAGAAGAACGCACATCAACACCACTGAAGCAAGCTGTGATCACAACGATGCAAACAAAAGGTACAAAATCCACCACGAAGCGGATGGGAGTCCCCCTCCCCCATGAGACTGGCTCAAGAGCCCCACAATTAAACAAATGGGCAGAAATTAAAGGCCCTCCCACTACACTCCACAGGAGAGACCTTCTAAAAACTGGACCTACCTCCCCTACTAGGGTGCCATGGCGTTCTCCTGCCAGGCATAAAACTGTATAAAACTTTAAAAATCCTTTGCCAGCAACCCTGAATCCCCAACATTCCCCTCCTGCTCACTGAGGTCTGGAGGCCTGTCCCCCAGGATTTCAGACTCTTGGGTGATTTCTCAAGAGGAGTGGATAGTCCCCGAACTGCAACTGGTCAGAGCTGACTCTGAGGCATGCAACTGTGGAGAGGGCACCCGGCTAAGGCATAGTCACGCCTCGGCGGCACTTCCCTGCGGTGCAGCAGCCCTCCCCGTGCATCAACACGGCCAGGCATAAAACTGAATGAAACTCTAGCTTCCCCCCACTCTCACTCGGGGTCTGGGGGCCTGTCCCTCAGGAGTTCGGATCCTTGGGTGATTTCTTGAGGGGAGTGCACAGTGCCCGAGCCGCGACTGGTCAGCGCTGACTCTGAGACATGCAAGTGAGGAAAGGGCACTCGGCTGAGGGAGAGTCACACCTTGGCGGCACTTCCCTGCGGTGCAGTGCAGCAGCCCTCCCTGGGCAACAATACGGCCAGGCATAAAACTGAATGAAACTCTAGCTTCCCCCCACTCTCATTCGGGGGTCTGGGGGCCTGCCCCCCAGGAGTCCAGATTCTTGGGAGATCTCTCAAGGGGTCTAGAGCATAAACTGCGGCCGCTCAGTGCTGACTCTGGGGTGTGAGACAGAGGAGAAAAGGGTCGGCTGGGTGCCCACACCAGAGCGGCAGTTCCTGGAGGCAAATCAACAGCCGTTTTTTCTTTAACAGCAAAACGGCTCACTTCTGGATATTGTGAAGCCACACCCACTGTCTCCCTGGGCAACCAGAGGAGGCCACCAGTGAGCAAAGGATTTGCCTGACACTGCTCACAAACCTGGGAAGCTTCCAGGGCAGGGCCGACTCAGAGAGGTAATCGGACACAAACCTCCAGCAGCAAAGATGTTTGAACTCAGAACAGCCAGTCTTCTGTAGGCGATTTTAGCAGAAACAGAGACAGAACTCCGCAAAGTTGTCTGTTCTGTTCTGTTCTGTTAGCAACATCAATCAGGGACGGGGCTAAGCCTGAGTGAACACCTCCCTCCCACCACCTGCATCAAGCACTCAAAGATGTCAGGCCCCATCTCCTCCTGCTAGATAGCGGAAGACTGCAGGGGCCTGGCAGACTTCCTTGCAATTCAGGCAGGTGCAAACCCCTGGGGTATCTGCTCACTACAGGCAACTGGGTTAGCCATCTGCAGAGATACCAGTGACTGGGTCCGATGGAGGGGCAAAGTAGGGAAGGAGACATCAACCTTCCCAGACTGATCTATTTGCTAGGTGGCTCCTCCTGACTCCATGCAGCACTGCAGTAAGCCATGTCAGAGGAGGCACCAGACTCCTGTGATCCAGTTCCCAGAGACCTCTTGAACTCTCCCCCCCAAGACAGGTGCCAATTGAGACAATCGATTTGGACCTTTTGAACTGAACTAATAGAATGAGGACTTTTCAGGCAGTGTCCTGGGTATGCGGTTGTAGGAAGGCTTGATTTTCCTTTTCCAACTGGTGCCAGAGGTGGGCGGGCGGGGTGACTTAATTGCTGGTTTTTCCACACAGCTGAGACTTCAAGCCAGAGTAAACGTTACAATGGATCGAACAGAAACCAGCTGAAAACAAGACAGAACCACTTAGCCCCACCACACAAGACAGGGCCCCAGTTTCTCAGGCCAAAACACTGTATGGGCCCTCGATAAAGCCCCAGGGGGAAAATCAAAGGGAGTAAAATAACCATGGGGTGGAATCAGTGGAAAAACTCTGGTAACATGAATAACCAGAATAGATCAAGCCCCCTAAGAAAAGATATAGCAGATGTGATTGAAGATCCCATTCATAAACAACTGGCAGACATGTCAGAAATCGAATTCAGATTTGGATTGCAGACAAGATTAATAAAATGGAATTAGGAATTTGAGGAGAAATTCAAAAGTTGTCTCAAGAATTTAATGAATTTAAAGACAAAACCACCAAAGACTTAGACACACTGAAGCAAGAATTTACAGCCCTCAAAGATATGAAAAATACAGTAGAATCCCTCAGCAACAGAATGGAGCAAGCAGAAGAAAGGATTTCTGACATTGAAGATAAAGTCTTTGAACGCTCCCAATCTCTCAAAGAGGAAGAGAAATGGAGAGCAAAAATGGATCATTCACTCAGAGATCTCTCAGATAATTCGAAGAAAAGCAATATACGAATAATTGGGATTTCGGAGAATGATGAAGTGGCCTCAAAGGGCACTTCTTCTTCGCTTACAGGCATGAGCCACCTCATCCTCCTCCTCCTCCTTCTTCTTCTTCTTCTTCTTCTTCTTCTTCTTCTTCTTCTTCTTCTTCTTCTTCTTCTTCTTCTTCTTCTTCTTCTTCTTCTTCTTCCTCCTTCTTCTTCCTTCTTCTTCCCCTTCCCCTTCCTCCTCCTCCTCCTCCTTCTTCTTTACTAAAAATACATTTAAAAGAAAATATTACATGACTAACCATGAGTGGAAAAACCATTATTGGTTTACTTGAATAAAAGATAATTATAAAATAAACAGCAGAACAATAATATTAAATTCTAGTTAAAATACACAGTGGTGGATCAGAGACTAAGGTGAAGGCTCTCATCCACAGAAAAAGGAGATTTTTGAAGAGGTTCAACTTCAAGGGTTGAAGAGGGGCTAATAACCACCAGTCTAGAATTTCATCACATAAAGCATCAATCAACATTTTCTCTAAGAAGATGGAGAAAAGATGAAAAGTGAACCACAGAGGGGAGACAAGATGGCGGACTGAAGCCAGCTTTCAACAGAGGCTCCCGTCCAGAAGGAGAGTTCAGGGACAGGAATTTAGTAAGTATCCTGGTGGACTTGAGCCTAACCAAGAGAGAAGGCTGAAGAACGCACATCAACACCGCTGAGGCAAGTTGTGATCACAAGGACGCAAACAAAAGGTACAAAATCCACCACCAAGCGGACGGGAGTCCCCCTCCCCCATGAGACCTGCTCTAGAGCCCCACAATTGAACAAGCGGGCAGAAATTAAAGGCCCTCCCATTACACTCCATGGGAGAGACCTTCTAAAAACTGGACCTACCTCCCCTACTGGGGTGCCGTGGCGTTCTCCTGCCGGACATAGGGCTGAATAAAACTTTGGGAATCCTTTGCCGGCAACCCTGAATCCCCGGCACTCCCATCCCACCCACTGAGGTCTGGAGGCCTGTCCCCCAGGACTTCGGATCCTTGGGTGATTTCTCAAGGGGAGTGGACAGTCCCCGAGTTGCGACTGGTCAGCATTGACTCTGAGGCGCACCGAGTGAGGAGAGGGCACCGGGCTGAGGGGGAGTCACGCCTCGCAGCACTTCCCTGCGGTGCAGTGCACCAACCCTCCCCGGGCATATGGGGCCCAAGACTGAATAACACTCTGGCCTCCCCGCTGAGAGCTGAGAACCATTACTCTCACTCAGGGTCTGAGGGCCTATCCCCCAGGAGTTCGGCTCCTTGGGTGATTTCTCGAGGGGAGTGCACAGTGCCTGAGCTGCGTCAGGTCAGCGCTGACTCTGGGACACGTGAGCGAGGAGAGGGCACTCTGCTGAGGGGAAATCAAGCCTTGGCGGCACTTCCCTGCGGTGCAGTGCAGGAGCCCTCCCCGGACCATAGTATTGCGTGAAACTGAATGAAACTCTAGCTTCCCCCCGCCCTACTCCCAATCGGGGTTTGGGGGTCCATCCCCCAAGAGTTCTGATTCTTGGGGGATCTCTTAAGGGGTGTGGACCCAGCACAAACTGCGGCCGCTCAGTGCTGACTCTGGGGCGCGGGACAGAGGAGAAAAGGGTCGCCTGAGTGCCCACACCAGAGAAGCAGTTCCCTGGAGGTAGATCAACAGCCGTTTTTTCTTTAACGGCAGAACGCTCACTTCTGGATATTCTGAGGCCACACCCCCTGTCTCCCTGGGCAACCAGAGGAGGCCACCGGTGACACGGCTCACAAACCCAGAAGCCTCCAGGGCGGGGCCGACCCAGAGAGGTGTTCAGACGCAATTCTCCAGCAGCAAAGACGTTTGAACTCAAAACAGCCCGTCTCCTGTAGGCGACGACAGGAACAGAGACAGAACCTCACAAAGTTGTCTGTTCTGTTCTGTTCTGTTAGCAGCATGCATCAGGGACGGGGCTAAGCCTGAGTGAACACCTCCTTCCCATCACCTGCATCAAACACTCAAAGATGTCAGGCCCCATCTCCTCCTGCTAGATAGCGGCAGTCTGCGGGGGCCTGGCAGACTTCCTTGCGATTCAGGCAGGTGCAAACCCCTGGAATGTCTGTTCACTGCAGGCAACTGGGTTAGCCATCTGCAGAGATACCAGTGACTGGGTCCGACAGAGGGGCAAAGTGGGGAAGGAGACGTCAACCTTCCCAGACTGCTCTGTTTGCTGGGTGGCTCCTCCTGACTCCACGCTGCACTGGGGTGAGCTGTGTCAGAGGAGTCACCAGGCCCCTGTGATCCAGTTCCCAGATACCTCTTGAACCCTTCCACCCGAGACAAGTGCCGATTGAGACAGTTGATTCGGACCTTTTGAACTGGGCTAATAGACTGAGGACTTTTCAGGCGGTGCCCTGGGTGTGCGATTGTAGGAAGGTTTGATTCTCCTTTTCCAACTGGGGCCAGAGGTGGGCAGGCGGAGTGACTTAATTGCTGATTTTTCCACAAGGCTGAGACTTCAAGCCAGAGTAGAAGTTGCAATAGGATCGAACAGAAACCAGCTGAAAACAAGACAGAACCACTTTGCTCCACCACACCAGACAGGGCCCCAGTTTCTCAGGCCACAACACTATACGGGCCCTCGATAAAACCCCAGGGGAAAAACCAAAGGGAGTAAACCATGGGGCGGAATCAGCGGAAAAACTCTGGTAACTTGAATAACCAGAATAGATCAACCCCCCCAAGAAAAGAAACGGCAGATGTGATTGAAGATCCCATTCATAAACAACTGGCTGAGATGTCAGAAGTCGAATTCAGAATTTGGTTTGCAGACAAGATTAATAAAATGGAATTAGGAATTCGAGGAGAAATTCAAAAATTGTCTCAAGAATTTAACGAATTTAAAGACAAAACCACCAAAGACTTAGACACACTGAAACGAGAACTTACAGCCCTAAAAGATATGAAAAATACAGTAGAATCCCTCAGTAACAGAATGGAGCAAGCAGAAGAAAGGATTTCTGACATTGAAGATAAAGTCTTCGAACGCTCCCAATCTCTCAAAGAGGAAGAGAAATGGAGAGCAAAAACGGATCACTCACTCAGAGAGCTCTCAGATAATTCGAAAAAAAACAACATAAGGGTTATAGGAATTTCGGAGAATGATGAAGTGGCTTCCAAGGACACAGAGGCCCTTCTACATGAACTTATGAAAGAAAATTTTCCAGACATGCCTAGAGAATCTGAAATTCGGATAGCAGACAGCTTCAGAACCCCAGCACGATTCAACCCCAATAAGTCATCCCCCAGACATATCATAATTAGCTTCACTAAAGTTAACATGAAAGAGAAGATTCTCAAAGCAGCCCGGCGAAAGAAAACTATAACGTACAAAGGTAAGAATATTAGAATAACTGCAGATCTCTCTGCTGAAACTTTTCAAGCCAGAAGAGGCTGGTCATGAACTTTTAATCTCCTAAAGCAAAAAAACTTTCAACTCAGGATCTTGTATCCAGCTAAACTGAGTTTCATCCATGATGGAGAAATTAAATACTTCAATGACATTCATATGTTGAAAAAATTTGCCATAAGTAAACCAGCTCTTCAGGATATTCTCAGACCTATCTTCCACAATGACCAACCCAATCCTATACCACAAAAGTAAACTCACTCAGAAACTTTGGATCAAACTCCAACTTCCACACTGGCGAAAGGATTAAAAATGTCCACTGGACCTTTGAAAAACTCGATACCCAAAATTCCACCAGACTTATCAATACTCTCCATCAATGTGAATGGCTTAAACTGTCCTCTAAAGAGGCATAGGTTAGCTGACTGGATACAAAAACTCAAGCCAGATATTTGTTGCATACAAGAGTCACATCTCAACTTAAAAGACAAATACAGACTCAGGGTGAAAGGATGGTCATCCATATTTCAGGCAAATGGTAATCAGAAAAAAGCAGGTGTTGCAATTTTATTTGCAGATACAGTAGGCTTTAAACCATCAAAAGTAAGGAAGGACAAGAATGGTCACTTCATATTTGTTAAGGGTAATACTCAATATGACGAGATCTCAATTATTAATATCTATGCACCCAACCAGAATGCACCTCAATTTATAAGAGAAACTCTAACAGACATGAGTAACTTGATTTCCTCCAGCTCCATAATCATTGGAGATTTCAACACTCCCTTGGCAGTGTTGGATCGATCCTCCAGAAAGAAGCTGAGCAAAGAAATCTTAGATTTAAACCTAACCATCCAATATTTAGATTTAGCAGACATCTACAGAACATTTCATCCCAACAAAACTGAATACACATACTTCTCATCAGCCCACGGAACTTACTCCAAAATTGATCACATTTTAGGTCACAAGTCTAACCTCAGTAAATTTAAAGGAATAGAAATTATTCCATGCCTCTTCTCGGACCATCATGGAATAAAACTTGAATTGAGTAACAACAGGAATCTGCATACCCATACAAAAACATGGAAGTTAAATAACCTTATGCTGAATGATAGCTGGGTCAGAGATGAGATTAAGAAAGAAATTGCCAATTTTTTGGAACAAAATGACAATGAAGACACAAGCTATCAGAACCTCTGGGACACTGCAAAGGCAGTTCTAAGAGGGAAATTTATAGCACTGCAAGCCTTCCTCAAGAGAACGGAAAGAGAGGAAGTTAACAACTTAATGGGACATCTCACGCAACTGGAAAAGGAAGAACATTCCAACCCCAAACCCAGTAGAAGAAAAGAAATAACCAAAATTAGAGCAGAATTAAATGAAATTGAAAACAAAAGCATAATACAACAGATCAATAAATCAAAAAGCTGGTTTTTTGAAAAGGTCAATAAAATAGATAAACCTCTGGCCAACCTAATCAGGAAAAAAAGAGTAAAATCTCTAATATCATCAATCAGAAACAACAAAGACGAAATAACCACAGACTCATCAGAAATCCAAAAAATCCTTAATGAATACTACAAGAAACTTTATTCTCAGAAATATGAAAATCTGAAGGAAATAGACCGATACTTGGAAGCACGCCACCTTCCAAGACTTAACCAGAATCAAGTGGAAATGTTGAACAGACCCATATCAAGTTCAGAAATAGCATCAACTATACAAAACCTCCCTAAAAAGAAAAGCCCGGGAGCAGATGGTTTCACGTCAGAATTCTACCAAACCTTTAAAGAGGAATTAGTACCTATATTACTCAACCTGTTCCAAAATGTAGAAAAAGAAGGAAGACTACCCAACACGTTCTATGAAGCAAATATCACCCTGATCCCCAAACCAGGAAAAGACCCAACAAGAAAAGAAAATTATAGACCAATATCACTAATGAATATAGATGCAAAAATATTCAACAAGATTCTAACAAACAGAATCCAACAACACATCAAACAAATTATACATCATGACCAAGTTGGTTTTATCCCAGGGTCTCAAGGCTGGTTCAATATACGTAAATCTATAAATGTAATTCAGCACATAAACAAATTAAAAAACAAAGACCATATGATTCTTTCAATTGATGCAGAAAAAGCTTTTGATAATATCCAGCATCCCTTCATGATCAGAACACTCAAGAAAATTGGTCTAGAAGGGACTTTTCTTAAACTGATAGAGGCTATCTACAGCAAACCCACAGCCAATATCATATTGAATGGAGTTAAATTGGAATCATTTCCACTCAGATCAGGAACCAGACAAGGCTGCCCATTGTCTCCATTGCTTTTCAACATTGTAATGGAAGTTTTAGCCACCGCAATTAGGGAAGAAAAGGCGATCAAGGGTATCCATATAGGGTCAGAAGAGATCAAACTCTCGCTCTTCTCAGATGATATGATTGTGTATCTGGAAAACACTAGGGACTCTACTACAAAACTCCTAGAAGTGATCAAGGAATACAGCAGCGTCTCAGGTTACAAAATCAACATTCATAAATCGGTAGCCTTTATATACACCAACAACAGTCAAATTGAAAAAGCAGTTAAGGACTCTATCCCATTCACAGTAGTGCCAAAGAAGATGAAATATTTGGGAATTTACCTAACAAAAGACGTGAAAGATCTCTATAAAGAGAACTATGAAACTCTAAAAAAGAAATAGCTGAAAATGTTAACAAATGGAAAAACATACCATGCTCATGGCTAGGAAGAATCAACATTATCAAAATGTCCATACTACCCAAAGCAATACATAATTTCAACGCACTCCCTATTAAAGCTCCACTGTCATATTTTAAAGATCTTGAAAAAACATTACTTCGTTTTATATGGAATCATAAAAAACCTCGAATAGCCAAGACATTACTCAGAAATAAAAACAAAACCGGAGGAATCACACTACCAGACTTCAGACCTACAAATTGATAGTGATCAAAACAGCATGGTATTGGCACAAAAACAGAGAAATAGATATCTGGAATAGAATAGAGAACCAAGAGATGAATCCAGCTACTTACCGCTATTTGATTTTTGACAAGCCAATTAAAAACATTCAGTGGGGAAAAGATTCCCTATTTAACAAATGGTGCTGGGTGAACTGGCTGGCAACCTGCAGAAGACTGAAATTGGACCCACACCTTTCACCATTAACTAAGATAGACTCTCATTGGATTAAAGATTTAAACTTAAGACATGAAACTATAAAAATACTAGAGGAGAATGCAGGGAAAACCCTTGAAGAAATTGGTCTGGGTGAGTATTTCATGAGGAGAACCCCCCGGGCAATTGAAGCAGCTTCAAAAATACACTACTGGGACTTGATCAAACTAAAAAGCTTCTGCACAGCTAAGAACACAGTAAGCAGAGCAAGCAGACAGCCCTCAGAATGGGAGAAGATATTTGCAGGGTATAACTCTGACAAAGGTTTAATAACCAGAATCCACAGAGAACTCAAACGCATCAGCAAGAAAAAAACAAGGGATCCCATCGCAGGCTGGGCAAGGGATTTGAAGAGAAACTTCTCTGAAGAAGACAGGCGCACGGCCTTCAGACATATGAAAAAATGCTCATTATCTTTAATCATCAGAGAAATGCAAATCAAAACTACTTTGAGATATCATCTAACTCCAATGAGACTAGCCTATATCACAAAATCTCAAGACCAGAGATGTTGGCGTGGATGCGGAGAAAAGGGAACACTTCTGCACTGCTGGTGGGAATGCAAATTAATACATTCCTTTTGGAAAGATATATGGAGAACACTCAGAGATCTAAAAATAGATCTGCCATTCAATCCTGTAATTCCTGTGCTGGGCATATACCCAGAAGATCAAAAATCACAACATAACAAAGATATTTGTACCAGAATGTTTATTGCAGCCCAATTCATAATAGCTAAGTCATGGAAAAAGCCCAAGTGCCCATCGATCCACGAATGGATTAATAAACTGTGGTATATGTATACCATGGAATACTATGCAGTCTGAAAGGAAGATGGAGACTTTACCTCTTTCATGTTTACATGGATGGAGCTGGAACATATTCTTCTTAGTAAATTATCCCAAGAATGGAAGAAAAAATACCCAATGTACACAGCCCTACTATGAAACTAATTTGGGACTCTCACATGAAAGCTATAACCCAGCTACAACTTAACAATAGGGGGAAGTGGGAGGGGGTGGGTAGAGGGAGGGGAATCGGTGGGATCACACCTGTGGTGCATCTTACAGGGGTATTTGCGAAACTTGGTAAATGTAGAATGTAAATGTTTTGGCACAGTAACTGAGATAACGCCGGAAAGGCTATGTTAACCACTGTGATAAAAATGTGTGAAATGGTTTATGAAGTGAGTGTATGATGCCCCATAATCATATCATTGTATACAGTTACGATTTAATAAAAAAATTAAAAAAAAAAAAAGAAAAGTGAACCACTATGTTGGCTTGGTAGAAGGGGTGTGAATTTGATAAATATCAGCCTGTGCCATCTGCTTTGTTTGAGTTTCTGGTCACCCTGACACCATCTCTTGCCTATCACTCACCTGGGAATGGTTCCTGTGTTATAAGGTTGATTCTGAGCTCCCACACAATTGTGTATTTCTTTGCTTCATTTCATGATCTCAAAACCTTATTCTCAACCTTCTTGAGTGCTTTCATTGTCCACAACCTCAATTTCAACTAATCTTAGGTGTGGGTTAGCCTTGTGCCCAGGCATGATCTTATTCAGTCTCAACAACAGCTGCTGAGGTGTAAACTGCTACAATCCCCATTTTACAAAAAGGGACATTGAGCCATAGAGAAATTACAGAACTTGTTCACATCCTTAGCTGGTAACTCAGAGCTACCTGATTCCATAGTATATGCTCTTCATCACTGTGGTATACTGCTTTCTAATCTAGCTTCAGTATAGAGATTTTGCTTCAAAATATTTACTAATTATTTCTTATGATTGTATCAATGAACTCACTAGAGTAGGCACAAACAAGGAAGGATATAATTTAGTTCTTGCCCTTGAGTTTGAAATATCATCAATATATTAAACAAATACTTATCAGCCTACTACCAAGTTAGAATCTTGTTGCAGAACCAAGACTTATGCATCTGGAAAAAAAAATGCACAAACAAACAATATAATCAAATACCAACATGCATATAGCCATTGGTAAGAATTATGGGAAGATCAGGAAGGAGAAGGAGCATGGTAGTCCAGCACCACTGTGGAAGGCTTCCTGCAAGACATAACAGAGGAAAGCAAGGGGAAAGTTCAGACTGTGCAAAGGGACAGAGGAGGCACCAAGCATTGGGACAATAGGAGGCTCTTTTCTTTAATACCTTATAACAACAACTTAACAAACCCCCACTCACCCACAGAGGAGGGACTCACAATTCTTAGCTGTAATTTTCAGGAATAAACTTTGAAGTCTATGAAGAAAAGTGTTCTATGAGGAAAAAGTGTTTCTACTCTTAAGGGTGGCATTGGAGTGAAGGAAAGGGTTGCCCAAGGATGCTTTAGATTTGAATTGTGTGCCTAAGAAAGCACCAGAATCAGCGTGTTGGAAATCAACTCGGATGCAGGAGACTTTCAGTCAGCCACAAAACAGCAGAGGGTGAGAGAAAAATGTACTTATTAGACTGTTTGGTTCAGAAGCCTTGAGGTATACCAGCCAGGCAAAAGCTTGGGAAATGCATCTGGCTCCTTACAATTAAGTGCCAAAGTGCTGTCAATGACTCGGGGCTGGCTCATCATGGACTTATTTCAGCTGATACCCCACAGGCAGCAATCCTCCTCTTTTCAGGACTGTGGGATTCTGGGGAGGGCCATTCATTTTCCAGTCAGACTGGAGGGGGAAAGAGTCATCCTTCTTTATATATCTGCAGGCTCACAGGGTTCTTATTACTGTAGCTAGTGCTAAATAGTATAGAGTGTGCAAGACTCCGAAATGTTCAACATCCATTCTGCCCCTTCCTGATTAAACAACAACCTGTCTATTAGACATCCTATCTGTCTGCTCTATAAGGAGCTATGTGTCTAGAATAGTTATTCAGGTACTCACTTACCTGTGCATTAATCCAGTCAACCAACTAAATGAATCAGTTGCACTGACCACTGTTTAGCACTCAAGCACTTTATTGCACTCATTTCTTCCTGGGGTCTGTCCTTACTTACATCTCCAGCCTCATCTCTCACTACTCAGTGCCTAGCCCTCTGAGCTCTTGCCACACTGACTCCTTCTTAGGCAGTGGGCTAGACCTCCTCTATCCTATCATAAGGCATTTACTCATGCTGAATCTTCCACGTGGTCATGGAATAAATATTTCTTTCCACGTCCCTTCTTTATCTGACTATCTCCTACTTCAAATTTCAGCTCAAGTCTTACCTCCCCTCCCCAAGTCCAACTCCAGTGTTAAGTCAGTTTCTTAAGTATAAACAACTGAATATTTATCTCATTAGTAATTATCATAAAGCAAGAGATCTTGTTTGCTTTTGATTACCAGCACCTAGCACAGTATCTGGCCCAAACTAAGCACTCAGTATATATTTGTTATATAAAATAATGAATGAATGAAAAAATATGTTTCTTTACCCTAGGGTTCTTTCCATACTAGAAGACAATGATGGTATGTCTTCCATGAGGCCTGGCATATGAGAAAGCACTTAGTAAATGTTTGTTGAATGAATAAATGAAATTAATGAATGAATAAAACTTCTCTAAAGGCAAGTCTCCATTTAAAAGTACTATGGGCCAGGTATGGTGGCTCACACCAATCATTCCAGCACTTGGGGATGTCAAGATGGGAGGATTGCTGGAGCCCAGAAGCTGGAGACCAGTCTAGGTAACATGGAGATATCCCATCTTTACAAAAAAGATGAAAAATTACCAAAGTATAGTGGTACACACTTATACTCCTAGCTTCTAAGGAGGCTGAGGCAGGAGGATCACTTGAGCCTAGGAGGTGGAGATTATAGTGAGCCATGATTGCTCCATATCACTCCAGCCTAGAGTGACAGAATGAGACTTTGTCTTTAAATAAATTAATAAATATGTAAAATCCTGTGAAGGACCAAAAGTAAACCAATAAATGAACAACAAAAAGCCTGACATGTAAATACCTGGTCCCAAATCTCACAGAGCTCTCAGCAAATTAGAGAAAAGGGGGCAAGTACATAACAAAAAAAATCATAAGAATGGGGGAAAGAGATAAGGGGTATGAAAGGAGATCAAAGGGGCTAAGGAACTTCTGAGGAAAGGAGAGCACACCTGAGGAAGGGATAGCTTTTAGGGAGGAAGACCCAAGCTCTGTGGCTTTATCTAGGAGCTGTGTCTAGTGCTCCACCATGCAGGGCTATTCCCAGGTAAATCATAGGCAGAGGGCTACCTAGCTACTACCACTCCACTTCGGACACCTTTCTCTATTTCATGAAAGCTCAAAGTGTGGCAGACAAGTTAAAAGCACACAGATGCCAGGAAACTAAGATAAGCAAAAGATAGGTTAACTCTAGGACTGTGGCTAATTCTCTACCCAACAGAGTAGCAGCTGCTTCTCAACTACTCCCAGGTGCTGTCATGTGAGAAGGTAAGCCCTTTGTACTGACTTGGGGAAAGCCAAGAAAATACAGAGATCCAGATTCTTGAACAAAATCTTCCAATTCTTAAATAATAATTCTATTTTTGGCTCAGTAAACACCCTTCATGTCAAACAAAACACATCTGTGGATGGAACTCAGAATGCAGGCTTCATCCAGCCACATACAGGTGGTTTACAACCTCTGGTCTAAATGGATTAGACTTGTGGAATTTGAAACCACTATTTTATACCCAGTAAATGTTAAGAAATGTGATCAAATCAACTCTTGGCAAGGAAGTAAAGCAACAGGAATGCTCATACTTGGGGGCTGGGAGTGATGATTAGAACAGCTTCCTGGGTAGTACCTTGTAAAGATGAAAATATCTTATTACCTAGCAGTTCCATTCCTAGGTATATTTGCTAGGGAAATTGTTGCAAATGTCCACAAAGAAACATATGTAAGAATGTTCATAGCTGCATTGTTTATTATGGCCAGAAACTGGAAACAAATCAAATGCCAACTGACAACAGAATAAACAAACTCCAGCATAGTCATAGGACAGAATAAAAATAACTCACATGATATCAATTAATATCTATCTGGTGACTTGTAGGATTTCTAAATCCCTCCAAGTTCTTTCCTCTAGGATCTCTAAGATCTTTCTATCTCTAAAGGGAAACAATCCTAGCATTACTAACCCATGATCGGTAGAACTTTTTTATTCATTCGGTCACTATTTATAAATGTCCATAAGCAAGGTACTCTGCTAGGTGCTGGAGAAGCTGTGGCAAGCCACACACTGTCCTTGTCCTTACAGTGTGGCAACCACACACACAAATGGAGATTTAGGAACAATGAAAAGAGCAGGGTGTTAAGAGAGAATGGAAAGGAGGAGAAACATGGTTCAGGTGGAAGGGGAAGAAGTGTGGAAAGTTATAAAAGTCTTCCCTGTGGAAGAGACATTGAAGTTTAGTCCTGCAAAGTTAGCCGGGAAAAGAGAACAGAAAAGAACATGACAAGCAGAGGTAACAGCCTCACAAAGAACTTGGGCTTGAGAACAACTTAGTGTGCTCAGAAGCAGAGAGAAGCTCAGTGTGCCTGTGGTAACGTGGAAAGGCTTGCTAGCAACCAGGAATCAGTCCTGTTTCATCCTGTTACCCAGTTTTCAAGATTGCTGGCAAGCCAGTATGATGTATGAAAGCTCCATGATGAAACCAAACTAACTGATTTTAATCCCCAGGCTCTTGGTGTATTAACATGAAATTCTACTAAACTACCAATCAGCTAGAAGAAAGAGAATATTAAGTTCAAATGTCTCCCTTCTGCCCATGCAGAGGGACCAGAGGGTCAGTCAAGACATTCAGGAAGTCAGAGTTCATTACCCAAAATATTTCCAGATATTTAAGAAAGACAAATTCATGCCAGATACTCAGCTCCATGCAAGCACTCAATAGCTTCTTTTCTTATAGTTTCCAGTTCACAAATTGTTGTGTCCTTATGCCATTTCTACGTATGTATGGGTGCATGTCTGCATATACTCATACATACATATGTCTACATATACACACAGATATTTAAGAATATAATTTAAAAGTTCACTGCCTTTGCCATTTGATCCTTGATGCCTTGGCCCCAAAAGAATCCCAACTAAGCACAGCTCATACACTGTAGTTGAACTTTTAAAAAAATATCATCTCTTAGGTAATTATAAATGGGATCTTTGCAATAGTCCACCAGAGTCCTCCCAATTGTCACCATCACCTCATAGGAACAGGGGAACTGCATTTTAATTTTAGGAATGTCTTTTGCCAAAAGTCATTTGTAACTAATTTTGCAGTCAGATTCCACGAGACTGATTCAGTGTTTGGCTAAATCTCACAGAACATCTCATTTCCCTTCAATTTTTCATTAGTTTGAATTAAAAAGAAAGCTAACAAGCATGGCTTGCATGGCTATTTCTAAATTACACCACACCTGCATTCTTGTTCGTTTTGTGGTTTGCAGAGCCAACCCCACTAGCTCCTTTTCTCCCCCACGCCCGAGACCCCTCCATAGCCATTTTCAAGTGACACCATCTCTGAGCCCTTACAGCATATGGCCTGACCTCACTCCAAGCAAAAGATATCGAGAGTGGCTGGTTGCCTACCACACAGGCTAATGGTTTTCATAGTTCATCTCATCTTTGCAGTTCTTTGATTTGTTAGAAGTGAGAAAGGGGCATTTGCATCCTAACCTCACTCCAAACAGCCCCTACATTAGGAGATCTAAGTGGAACTAGCAAGCAAGATGTGGTAGGGTAAAGGGTGGATGCAGAGTAGGAGTATCTTAGAACTTTGGGCAAATGAATTTTCTTATAGGATCAACAGCTGAGACTGGTATCTGCAAAGTTTCCTAAAGAAAAAAGATTGAAAATACCGTGCAGTCTACTTTGATGACCTCATTAGATTCATAAAGTCCACTATTGTTGGATTCTTTTTAGGAATTGTGAAGTCGAGTTATCCCCAAGTTCCCTGATACTGCCTGCCTTTTGATCTTCTCCTTCCTCCTTTGCCATATTTATTCATTTGTTCATTCAGTGATGATGTCTGGCCATCTCCTAAGCACCAGTGATTGTTCCAGGGCAGTAATTTTCAAGCCGTGTGCTGTCAGAGGATCTTAGGGGTGCTGGAAAATTTTTAAAAACCATTAATTAAATTATCTTCAAAAGAAGTTCAAAGCACAATAAGTGTATTTTTTACCCCCCCCTTTCTTTGAGCAACATAAAGTAAGTGTGCTGTTTACTTACTTTATGTAACTATAGGCTCAAGTGTGCCATGAGATAAAAAAGGTTGGAAAACCCTGTGCTGGGACTAGGGTTGCTTTGATGAGAGGAGTGAGTTATCACTTATAATCCTGTACCTTCCATATTTCTGTAAGAGTTTAACACAGTCACCGGTTGCTATGTAACTTGCTGCTTTATGAGGGTTACTTGGGCTTTGCCCCATGTCAAGCTTTGACCAGTGGAATGAGAATAGGCACAACAGGAGCCCCATGTTGGACAGAAACTGTATGAGGCTCTGTGCATTTCCTGTTCTTCCCTCCTTCCTGAGAATGGCATGTGCCAGATAGAGGCTGTTCTGTCCACTCGGTCCTATAATGGGAAGACCCATGAAGCAGATGCTGCTCAGAACAGAAACAGAGCCATAAGCTTCAGGGGGACATGTGTGTTACAGGAGTGAAAAAGAAGTGTTTGTTGCTGGAAACCTCTGAGGTGACTGGCTAGTGCATTATTGTAGCCAGCATGATTGATGCATTTATTAACACAGCAAACAGATTTGGTCCCTGCTCTGGTCCCTGCTCAATCACTCCCCTTCCTATTACATCCTCTCCTCTCTCTCACCCAACCACATGTAGCCCTGGGTCCTCCTCTTTTCTGGCCACATTCAGAAGCTTTAAGAAGCACATCTCAGCTGGGCACAGTGGCTTTTGCCTGCAATCCTAGTACTCTAGGAAGACTGCCTGAGCTCAGGAGTTCAAGACCAGCCTGCACAAAGCAAGACCCAGTTTCTACTAAAAACAGAAAATTAACTGCATATTGTAGCAGATGCTTGTAGTCCCAACTACTCAGGAGGCTGCGGCAGGAGGATCACATGAGCCCAGGAGTTTGAAATTGTTGTGAGCTAGGTTGAGGCCACTATACTCTAGCTGAGCAACATCTATCTCAAGAAAAAAGAAGCACATCTCTTTATAGGTCTCTCATATCTGCTTCACTAGTCTGGCCTTCATGCGCAAGTGCCAGCTTCGTGTTTCCAACAGACAGCTGGATATCAAGTCTGCAGAGTCCATGTGTACACCAAATGTACCTGTTATTTCTCATGGTTTGTGACAGTCAGAAATCCAGGAAAAGCTCAGCTGGAGAATTCCTCATGGGATCTCTTAATGAGGCTGGTGCTGAAACAGTGAGGGTCTGTACTTACTGGGGTCTTTTCAAGTATCTCTCTCTCTCTCTCTTTCTCTCTCCAAATATGGCTATAGGGATCCTCTTTGTGGTCTCTCCATGGAGGAAAGTTTAGGCTTCCTGATAGCATGGTGGCCTCTGGACAGTGAGGCTGTTTACATGATGACTAAATACGTCAAGGGTGAAATTATTTCATACAGCAAAGGAGAAACTAAGTCACTTCTTGTTACTTACTATTAGAAGTCATCTAGTATCAGAACCAAGATGAGAGGAATCAGACTTTGTAATATCATGGGAAATAACATCCTGTTGAGTCATCTTTGGACAATATAATTTGCCTCACCACCCACTTCTCTTCTGTGACTGGTACCAAATCCTGCCATCTTACTAGCACAGCTGTTCTCTGCTTTCATCCTCATAAACATTGTGAAGTAACTTTTACAATGGGTTAGTGCGGTCAGCTGACTCTCCACTCCAATTGTTCTTTCCTCCCCACCACTGCCCAGTCTTTCTTCCTAAAACAAGTCCTGATCATTTGCACACCTGTAGAGTGGATGGCACATACGTCCAGTGGGTTCTCTTTAAGTATCGGGTTTTCCTCAACATTTTTGATCAGTTTCCATTATCTTTTGAGTTAGTTATAAAGTTCATGTCCGAAATTGAAATTCTTCTATAATATTCATTCATTTATTTAACAAATATTTAGTGAGCATCCATTCTGTGCAAACATTGTGTATGGATCTGGGGATAAAACAGAGACCAAGATAAATATGCTCCCTGCCTTCATGGAACTTCTATGGGGTGGGGGAAATATTCATTCATTCATGCAAAAAACATTTAATATGTTGAACACATTATGTTCATTCTAGGTAGGAAGATTTTAATCAATATAATATTAATATGTCCACATTGTGTCCTACTAGACACAATGAATTTAAATCCCTGCTTCATTTTGTCTTGAAATACATGCTCCTGATAAACTGGATTATACATTTATTCCCATTTTTGTGTCCAGAACTTTTCCACTTCTGCATTGTAGTTTATGTTGGTCTCTTTGTCTAAGATCCTCCCTGTTCCTATTACTCTCAAACTTCATAATTTACCTCAAATCCTGTAAGAAACATCATACTCTGTTTTTCAATGGAGTGTGGGCTCCTTTTCCTTTGTCCCTTCCCAGCAAACATTTGCACCTCCCTTAGGCCACTCTGTATTTTACTTTGTATGACAGAAAATTATGGATAAGTCCTGGCTTTCCTACTAGACCATTAGACCCTTGAAGACAAAGACTGTACTGTAGGCACTTAATACAGAGAGCACCAAAAAAAAAAAAAAAGTATACACATTTTAAGAAAGGAAAAATCTCTATTAAAATTGTAATACTCAATATGTACTGATAATAAAAAATGGATACGAGTCACGTTTGAGCACCTCTTGTAGTTCCAGAACAGACATGACTGGAGTATTACAATTTTAATATAGTCTTTTCTTTCATAAAATGTGTACACATTTTTTTTTGGCACTCTCTGTATTAATCCAATTAGTGGGTAGTCTGGGAACAAACTTGAGAAAACATCAGTCTATTCCCCTGTTTTAAAACGGGAAATATGTTAAAAACAGGGAACAATTAGCAGAATTGTTTTTCTAATAAATAATCATTTGGTCAATAAATTCAAATTGGCTTAAACAAAAAAATCAGTGATATTATTGAGCTCTTGGGGTATCATTGGGATTCCCCTCCCTCTCCCATTGATGCTGCTTGTTATCAGAGTCTCAGGTTATAGACAGGCTTATATCCTGTGAGTTTAGCAACACTTCTTTGCTAAGTTCCCAGATTGAATGTCATTGGCTCAGGTGGGTCACAAGTACAATCCTAGACCAATCACCTATGGCCCTCTGTACCACCATATCCTAGAGAAGATGGAGGCTCTTGTGCAAAGGAGGGACAAATTGTCAAGTAGTGCTGCGAGAAAAGCAAGAGTGGGCTGATGGTGATGCTACAAGGAAAAGGTATTTGAACTTCCTGATGGGGATCCGAGTTCCTCCTTTACAGGGAAGATCAGCCAAAGCAGAGAGGAAGCATCTTGGGAGATCTAAAGTGAATGCCAAGGGCAACCTTTGGACAAGACTTTCCTTGTCCACAGGCAGTGAGGAAATCATTGGATCTGTAGAATCAGAAAACTTGAGGTGTATTAGAGCTGAGCCAAAAGAGAAGGTTGAAGAATGCACATCAACCCTGCTGAGGAGAGCTGCAAACCCCAAGGATACAAACAAAAGGTACAAAATCCGTGACGAAGGGGACGGGAGTCCCCTCCCCCATGAGAATGGCTTGCAGTACTCTATACAAACAAGCAAGTAGAGTTCAAAAATCCTCCAATCCCACTGGAGAGACCCTCTAAAAACTGCATCTACTTCCCCTACTAAGGTGCCATGGCACTCTCCTGCCAGGCATAAAATTGTATACAACTGTATATATTCTCTACCTGCAATTCTGAACTCCCAGCACTCCCCTCCACTCTCACTCCAAGGTCTGGAAGCCTGTCTCCCAGGAGTCCACATTCTTGGGTATTTTCTCGAGAGGTGTGGACAGGGCATGGACTGCTGCTGGTCAGTGCTGAGTCTGCAGCACAAGAGTAAGGAGAGGACAGTTGGCTGAGAGGGAACCATACAGGAGTGGCAGTGCCCTGAGGCACAGAGCAGCAGCCACAGCGGCAACAGTAGGGCTCACCCCTGGATATTCGGGAGACACACACACACACACACACACACACACACACACACACACACACACACACACCATCTCTCTGGGCAACCAGAGGAGGCCAGGAATCTTCTCTGGTGGCAGCCACTGGTGGAACAGATCTGGGACAGAAATGCAGGCCCTGCCTGAGGTGGTACCAGCCTTGGCAGAGCATGGGGACTAGAATATGCAGGCACAGAGTTGGCAGATTCCCAGGGTGGGGTTGACTCAGAGGACCACTTTAGTGAGTCTAAGATGCACCCGGCCCTCAGGGAATCATTAGCTGAGACAAAGGAGGGCAGGCAGAGGCTGGAAGTGACAGCTAGCCATGCTACTCAAATACAAACTGCAGCCAAGACCAGAAAGTGGCACAGACTGTGCCTGAGTCACAGGTTTGTGAACTCAAATATTATCTCTTCTGCAGGGGAATATAGCCGGGACAGAAACAAATTCTGTGAAGTTGTTCTGTTCTGTCAGCAACATCATTCAGGGGCAGGGCTAGAACTGAGTGAACAGCCCCAGCCTCCATTAAGCACCCAAAGTGGTCAGGCCTCACCTCCCCCTGCCGGACAGTGGCAAAGAGCAGTAACCTGGCTGAGGAAACATATATCTCCCATGATTCAGGCAGGTGCAAATCCCTGGAGTATCTGCTCATTTGGAGGCAACTGGGTCACAGCCCTGAGGGGTTATCAGTGACTGGGTGTGACAGAGGTGCAAGGTGGGGAAGAAGGCATCAACCTTCCCAGACTAATCTATTTGCTGGGTGGGTCCTCCTGATGTCATGGAGCACCAGAGTGAGTCATATTTGAGTTGCCAGCAGACCCCTGTGATCTAGTTGCCAGAGACCTTTCGAACTCTCCCACATGAAACAGGTACTGACTGAGACAATTGATTTGAACCACTTGAACTGGGCCAATCACCTGAGGACTATCCATGTGGTACCCTGGGTGTGTGGTTGTGGGAAAGTTTGATTTTCCCTTTCCAATTGTTGCCTGTGGGGGGTGGGGTGACTTAGTTGCTGTTATTTCTCTGCAGCTGAGAAATTTCAACCCAGAGTAACTGATTTACTAGGGTAGGACAGGGACCAGCTAAAAATAAGACAGAACCACTTAGCCCCACCACCCCAAGCAGGTCCCCAGTTTCTCAGGCCATAGGAATGTATGGGTCCTTGGCAAAGCTCCAGGGGAAAAGGTACAGATGCCAGTCCCAGCATTTGGGCAAAGGGCTGGTTAATCACTACTCCTGGAGCCCCCAACCCAACTTCTCTTTCTCTGCTCATCTAGTCAAATGGTGTAGAATAATCATGGGGTGGAATCAGCAGAAAAACTCCAGTAACATTAATAACAAGAGTAGATCAATTCCACCAAGGAAGGATTTGGCAGACACAACTGAAGATTCCATTCATAAACAGATGGCCGAGATGTCAGATATCAAATTCAGAATTTGGATTGCAAACAAGATTAAAAGAATGGAGGTAAAGCTGGAATGAGAAATTCCAGGAGCAATTCAAAAATTGTCTCAAGAATTCAACAAATTTAAAGGCAAAATCACCAAAGATTTTGACACATTGAGATAAGAATTTGTAGCCTCAAAGGTCTGAAAAATACAATAGAATCCCTCAGAAACAGGGTGGAGCAGGCAGAAGAAAGGATTTCTGACATTTATGTCAAAGCTTTTGAACGCTCCCAAACTCTCACAGAGGAAGAGAAATGGAGAACAAAAATGGACCATTCTCTCAGAGAGCTCTAGGATAATTCGAAGAAGGGTAATATCTGCCTCATTGAAATTGCTGAAAGCAATGAAGTGGCTTCACAAGGCACAGAGGCTCTTCTCCATGAAATTATAAAAGAGAATTTTCCAGACATGCCAAGAGTTTCTGAAATTCAGATAGCAGACAGTTTCAGAACCCCAGCACCAATCAACCTGAATACAACATCCCCCAGGCACATCATAATTAACTTCACTAAAGTTAATATGAAGGAGAAAATTCCAAAAGCAGCCAGACGTAAGAAAACAATAACCTACAAAGGGAAGAATATTAGAACGACTGCAGATCTCTCTGCTGAAACCTTTCAAGCAAGAAGAGGGTGGTCATCAACTTTTAATCTCCTAAAACAAAATAACATTCAATCCAGTATCCTGTATCCAGCTAAACTGAGTTTAATTTATCATGAAGAAATTAAATACTTTCATGATATTCACGTGTTGAAGAAATTTGCCATAATGAAACCAGCTCTCCAGGATATTCTCAGACCTATGCTCCATAATGACCAGTGCAATTCTCCACAACAAAAGTAAACTCATTCAGAAACTTTTGATCAAACTCCAACTTCCACAGTGGCAAAAGGATTAAATATGTCCACTGGACTTTTGAAAAACTTGATACACAAAATTCTACCAGGATTATCAATATTCTCCATTAATATGAATGGCTTAAATTGTCCTCAAAAGAGGCACAGGTTGGCTGACTGGATACAAAAACTCAGGCCAGATATCTGCTTCATACAAGAATCTCATCTTACCTTAAAAGATAAATATAGACTCAGGGTGAAGGGATGGTCATCTATATTTCAGGCAAATGGAAATCAGAAAAAAGTAGGTGTTGCAATTCTTTTTGCAGATACAATGGGCTTTAAAGCAATACAAATAAAAAAGGATAAGAATGATCACTTCATATTTGTTAAGGGTAATATTCAATATGATGAGATTTCAATTATTAATATTTATGCACCCAACCAGAATGTACCTCAATTTATAAGAGAAACTCTAACAGACATAAGCAACTTGATTTCCTCCAGCTCCATAATAGTTAGAGATTTTAATACTCCTTTGGCAGTGTTGGATAGATCCTCCAATAAGAAACTGAGCAAAGAAATTTTAGATTTAAACTTAACCGTTCAACATTTGGATTTAACACACATCTATAGAACATTTCTTCCCAACTAAACTGAATATACATTCTTCTCATCTGTCCATGGAACATACTCCAAAATCTATCACATCGTAGGTCACAATTCTAACTTCAGTAAATTTAAGGAATAGAAATTATTTCTTGCATCTTCTTGGACCACCATGGAATAAAAGTTCAACTCAGTAACAACAGGAATCTGCATACTCATACAAAAACATGGAAGTTAAATAACCTTATGCTGAATGATAGCTGGGTCATAGACAAGATTAAGAAGACAATTACCAAATTTTTGGAACAAAACAAAAATGCAGACACAAATTATCGGAACCTCTGGGATACTAAAAAGTCATTCCTAAGAGGGAAATTTATAGTACTTCAAGCCTTTCTTAAGTGAACAGAAACAGAGGAAGTTAACAACTTAATGGGACATCTTAAGGAAATGGAAAAGGAAGAGCATTCCAACCCCAAACCCAGTAGAAGAAATGAAATAACCAAAATTAGAGCAGAATTAAATGAAATTAAAAACAAAAGAATTATACAACAGATCAATAAATCAGAAAGTTGATTTTCTGAAAAGATCAATAGAATAGATGAACCTTTGGCTAAACTAACCAGAAAAAAAAAAAAGAGTGAAATCTCTAATTTCGTTAATCAGAAATGACAAAGATGAAATAACAACAGACTCCTCAGAAATGCAAAAAATCCTTAATGAATATTGCAAGAAACTTTATTCTCAGAAATATGAAAATCTGAAGGAAATTGACCAATTCTTGGAAGAACATCACCAGAATCAAGTGGAAATGTTGAACAGCCCTATATCAAGTTCTGAAATAGCATCAACTATACAAAACCTCCCTAAAAAGAAAAGTCTGGTACCAGATGGCTTCACGTCAGAATTCTACCAAACCTTTAAAGAGGAACTAGTATCTTTATTACTCAACCTTTGCTGAAATATAGAAAAATAATACTACCCAACACATTCTATGAAGCAAACATCACCTTGAGCCCCAAACCACAAAAAGACCCAACAAGAAAAAAAAATTATAGACCAATGCCACTAATGAATATTGATGCAAAAATATTCAACAATATCCTAACAAACAGGAACACATCAAACAAATTATATATCATGACCAAGTCGTTTTTATCCTGGGGTCTCAAGGGTGGTTCAATATACATAAATCTATAAGTATAATTCAGCACATAAACAAATTAAAAAACAAAGACCATATGATTCTTTCAATTGATGAAGAAAAGGCTTTTGATAATATCGGGCATCCCTTCATGATCAGAACACTTAAGAAAATTGGTATAGAAGGGACATTTCTTAAACTGACAGAGGCCATCTACAGCAAACCCACAGCCAATATCGTATTGAATGGAGTTAAACTGAAGTCATTTACACTCAGATCAGGAAGCAGGCAAGGTTGCCCATTGTCTCCACTGCTTTTTAACATTGTAATGGAAGTTTTAGCCATCACAATTAGGGAAGAAAAGGTGATCAAGGGTATCTATATAGGGTTAGAAGAGATCAAACTTTCACTGTTTGTAAATGATATGATTGTATATCTGGAAAACACCAAGGATTCTACTACAAAACTCTTAGAAGCAATCAAGGAATACAGCAGTATCTCAGGTTACAAAATCAACATTCATAAATCAGTAGCTTTTACATATACCAACAATAGTCAAGCTGAAAAAACAGTCAGGGACTCTATTCCATTCACAGTAGTGCCAAAGAAGATGAAATATTTGGGAATTTATCTAACAAAGGATGTGAAAGATCTCTATGAAGAGAACTATGAAATTCTAAGAAAAGAAATAGCTGAAAATGTTAACAAATGGAAAAACATACCATGTTCATGGCTCGGAAGAATCAACATTGTTAAAACGTCCATACTACCCAAAGCAATATACAATTTTAATGCAATCCCTATTAAAACTCCACTGTCATATTTGAAAAATATCTTGAAAAAATAATACTTCATTTTATATGGAACCAGAAAAAACCTCGAATAGCCAAGATACTACTCAAAAATAAAAACAAAGCAGGAGGAATCTGTCTACCAGACCTCAGACTATACTATAAGTCTATAGTGATCAAAACAGCATGGTACTGGCACAAAAACAGACAGGTAGATGTCTGGAACAGAATAGAGAACCAAGAGATGAACCCAGCTACTTACCATTATTTGATCTTTGACAAGCCAATTAAAAACATTCAGTGGGGAAAAGATTCCCTATTTAACAAACGGTGCTGGGTGAACTGGCTGGCGACCTGTAGAAGACTGAAACTGGACCCACACCTTTCACCATTAACTAAGATAGACTCTCACTGGATTAATGATTTAAACTTAAGACATGAAACACAAAGATACTAGAAGAAAGTATAGGGAAAACTCTTGAAGAAATTGGCCTGGGCAAATATTTTATGAGAAGGACCCCCTGGGCAATTGAAGCAGCATCAAAAATACACTACTGAGAGCTGATCCAACTAAAAAGCTTCTGCACAGCCCAGAACCCTGTTCGTAAAGCAAGCAGATAGCCCTCAGAATGAGAAGAGTTATTTGCAGGTTATGTCTCTGACAAAGGTTTAATAACCAGAATCCAGAGAGAGCTCAAGCATATTAGCAAGAAAAGAACAAGTGATCCCATCTCAGGGTGGGCAAGGCACTTGAAGAGAAACTCGTCTGCAGAAGACAGTTGCATGGCCTACAGACATATGAAAAAAAAGTTCATCATCCTTAATCATCAGAGAAATGCAAATCAAAACTACTTTGAGATATCATCTAACTGCAGTAAGATTAGCCCATATCACAAAATCCCTAGACTAGAGATGTTGGCGTGGATGTGGAGAAAGGGGAACACTTCTACACTGCTGGTGGGAATGCAAACTAATACATTCCTTTTGGAAAGATGATGGAGAACACTTAGAAATCTAAAAATAGACCTGCCATTCGATCCTACAATTCCTCTACTAGATATATACCCAGAAGACCAAAAATCACATTATAACAAATATATTTGTACCAGAATGTTTGTTGTAGTCCAATTCATAATTGCTAAGTCATGGAAGAAGCGCAAGTGCCCATCGATCCACGAATGGATTAATAAATTGTGGTAAATGTACACCATGGAATATTATTCAGCCTTAAAGAAAGATGGAGACTTTACCACTTTCATGTTTACATGGATGGAGCTGGAACATATTCTTCTTAGTAAAGTATCTCAAGAATGGAAGAAAAAGTATCCAATGTACTCAGCCCTACTATGAAACTAACTTATAGTTTTCATATGAAAGCCATAACCCAATTATAACCTAAGAATATGGGGAAGGGGGAAAGGGAGGGGAGGGGTGGAGGGAGGGTAATTGGTGGGATCATACCTACAGTGCATCTTACAAGGGTACACGTGAAACTTAGTAAATGTAGAATATAAATGTCTTAGCACAATAACTAAGAAAATGCCAGGAAGGCTATGTTAACCAGTGTGATGAAAATATGTCAAATGGTGTATAAAACCAGTGTATGGTGCCCCATGATTGCATTAATGTACTATGATTTAATAATAAAAAGATAAATTAAAATTTAAAAAAAAGAAAGAAATCTTGAGCTATCTCTTGGCCACAGACTCTCTACATGACCCTGGGCAAATCACTTAACCTTTCTGGACCTTGGTTTCCTCATTTCTAAAATAAGGCAAGAGGGCTACTTGGTCACTGACTACTTTTTTCGTTCTGATAGTCGGCACTGCTATTTCTGATCTAAGTATAACTGATCCTGCCTTCATAATAGCTCTGGAATTCACTTCCCCCTGCCTAATGGCCCAGATCTTCACAGAGTCATTGAGAGACTAATCTCTTTTGCTTACCAGCTATGGGATCTTGGGCTAATTGCCTAATTCTCTTTGCCTCAGTTTCCTTACCTGTAAAATGGGGATAATGTGTTGATTCCTAATTTCTCTCAGAATGAGGAGCTATTGAAGGTAGGACATGGAAAAACGGATGGTGTTTGACAGGTACATCTCCTTGATCATACACATAACTCAGAAATGGCGAATACGGCAGTCTCCTGTGGGGTTGAAGAAGCAAAGCAGTGTATTGTGGGTATGGTGTACATATTTTCAGAAACTCAAATTATGCCATGTAATTTCATAGGTCTGATTGAACTTATTAGGCAAATATAAATGATTGTTTGAAATAAAAACTGCCAGGCTACTGGCAGCTCCCACCTGTAATTCTAGCGCTCTGGAAGCCCAGGCGGGTGGTTCACTTGAGCTCACGAGTTCAAGACCAGTCTGAGCAAGAGCAAGAACCCAGTCTCTAAAAATAGCTGGGCTTTGTGATGGGTGCCTGTAGTCCCAGCTATTTGGGAGGCTGAGGCAAGAGGATCACTTGAGCTCATGTGTTTGAGGTTGCTCTGAGCTATGATGCTGTGGCACTCTACTGAGGGTGACAATGTGAGACTTTGTCTCAAAAAATAAAAACTGCCGGGGGCAGCGCCTGTGGCTCAAGGAGTAGGGCGCCGGTCCCATATGCCAGAGGTGGCGGGTTCAAACCCATCCCTGGCCAAAAAAAAACAAAAAATAAAAATAAAAACTGCCCCACATTCCTGCCATAATTATGAGTAGATTTCATTTGCCTGAATTCAAAGTCGTGTCCGTTCAACAATCACTGCAACAGCCCAAGAAAAATCATCATTTATATTAGACCCAGATCTCCACATATTGTGCCCTCCCTCCTTAAGAACTGCTTTGTATATGCTACAGGGACAGCACTGTTCTTAGGGGCATCACACACAAACACACACACACACTCCTTTTTTTCTTCCAAAGGCTGAAGTTTCAACAATTTCATACTCCTCCAACAAATTCCAAATGAGTCATTTTCCAAAGTCTTTCTTGTCAGCTGCTTAATGCCAACATTATCTGTGCAGAAAATAAAATGAGAGAACATGAAATTGATAGCTCCTATTAGCATCTAGAAATAGCCCCATTTTATTTAGTACAGTTAATAGAATTCCAAAGCCTAGGTTCTTATGGTAGGGCCCTTTCCCTTTGTCTTGAAGGCTTAGCTCAGAGGAGGCATGACTTGTCTTGGCTCTGAATGCTAAGGACCTGGGTCAAAACAGAAACTTGGATCTGTGTTTCACAGGAGCTTTGGTTTCTATTACCATACCTACTTCTGACAACCCTCCCCCCATGGGTAGGTACTGTTACTATCACCATTTCTTAGAAAAGGCAATTGAGGCTCAGAGAAAGAAAATGATGTAGCTAAAAACAAAACAAGTTCATGTTTCAACAAGAACAAAAAAACCATGTCTCCTATGATTTCTATCCCAATGATTTTCCCTAAGAATGACAAATATTACAGGATGTTTCCATGTGTCATTTCTAGATTAGTGGTGGTACCTGACAAGAGATCCAGCATTGAAAAAATATTCTAAGGTCATGGCTTGGGTGGCGGTTGATTAGCAACGTCTAACACAGCATGGGGTAACAAAATGGTAGCTTGTGAACTGGGTGTCTGTCATTCTTATGCTATGTCATCTCTGTGTTCTTTAACCTTACCCATATATCTCAGCAATCATTATGTCGTAGAAGTTTCTCTTTTTGTTGTAAGTAAGCTCAAACACACTTCTCAAAGGAGAAGGTATTATATAACAACATGGAGGTGTTTCTTGAAACCCAGTGATAGGAAGTGCTGACAGTCCTCTCCATGGACTAGAACCAAGAAATGAAATGTCATCAGGAACCCAGGCAGACTCTCTCTGTCACATTCCTTCTCCTTCTGATTCTAACTTTCCAGCCCCCTCACCCTTCACTACCCCTTTTCCTTAGTCTCTCTCCTTCTCTCCCTCTGAAACACATGTTCATTTGTACCTGTCTCTCTCTGGCCATATGCTCTATTCTTCTTCCTCTGTGCATCGGCTTTGTCTCTTTCTCCAGGCATTTGTGACAAGATTGAGATCAGTGCATTCCAACGAAAATACAATGGGAGCCATAAATGTAATGTTAAATGTTCTATGTTCTAGTTATGTCTTAAAGAGGCAAAATAAAAAGACAAAATTAATTTCAGAAATATATTTGAATCTATGAGTATATATTCAAAATATGGTTTAACATGCAATTTAATATCAAAATTCAAATGCAATACTCTGAAGTCCTTCTCCATTCTAAGTCTTTGAAATCTAGTGTGTAGTTTTCTCGTACAGCACATCACAATTTGGATGGCCACATTTTTAATTTTTAGTGGCTACCAAGCTGGATGGCATAGAACTAAAGTTCAAGTCTCTGATTCTAGCAGCCAGCAGAGAAAGGCTAGGACTTGTGAATTTCCACTTCAAGTTTTTGGTTCTCATTGACTCAGGTGTCCATATCTCATCCAGTCATCCTTGGCCAGAGCTTAGTCCCTTTCATGGACTAACAGAATGCCTGAGAGTGGGTTATTGTGTAAAAGAGAGATGGAGGAGGTGAGGAAGAGGAGGAGGGGAAAGAGAGAGAGAGATTTATTTCTTACAGTTCCAGAAGCTGGAAAATCCAAAGTTGAGGCACATATCTGGCAAGGGCACACACTCATCTGGTGAAGCCTTCTTGCTGTGTCATCCCACAGTGGAAGGTGGGAGGGCAAGAGGGCACATGCAAAAGAGATTGGGGAGGCTGAACTCATCCTTTTTATCAGGAACGCACTTTCTTAATAAAGGCAATCCATTAATCACCTCTTAAAAGCCCCACTTCTCAACAATGTTGCTTTGGGGATGAAGTTTCCAACACATGAATTTGGGGGGAACCCTTCAAACCACAGTACCCCAGAAGGTAAGGATCATATTTTGTAGACATGGCAGCCAAAGGAGAGGATAATTTTCAGAGAAGAGGGTGGAGGACTTGCCTGGGCCTAATACTTATATAACACAATGTTTACAAAGACTTGGTAAGAAGAACCACCTAATGTCACCTGAATTCTCTAGAAAATTCCAGAAGTTCATAATCTCACATTTAGGGGATGTAAGACAGGCTCCACCAGGCAAGAACAACCCAAGCAGAATAGTGTGCTGCCATCTGGGGGAGATACAAGGAGTGTGCATTCTTAATTCCAAGATAGAGACCCAGGGCTGCCAAGAGAAGAGACACCATGGAGGATAAACTCAGTGCTGGATCAGAGGTCTGAGGTGGAGGCTGGGAAACAGCATTATTATCATCACTGCCTCAAGTTCAGGACTCGTCTTCAAGAACAAAATTAATCCAGGAAGGGCAATCTCATGCAGCTTGGGAACCTGCCCTGGCCCTCTGGGCTCCTGCCCCAGGCCTCAGGATAGAACATTTTTCATGCCACTCGCCAACACTAAGAGCTCCCCTTTATACAGACGCCTTTCAGTTATACAAACAATTTTTGTGGGAACATCCAGTAATCTCTGGCTTTGTTTATGGAAGCTCTTCAATATGAAGAAGGCTTAAGCCCTTAATGAGAGCAAAGGAAACAGCTGCTCTTTCTCTTCTCAGGACACTGGGGTCTGGAAAGGAGCATTATGTCCATTCCTTTGCCACAATCATTTTATGAGGTGACCATGTCGCCCCTCTGTCACAGCTCCTGACCAAATACCTCCTCTTAGCCCTTTGGCAGGGCAGTGACAGAAAAAGATGGCACCTGATGGCTACCCCCAGCAGAGCCTTGGAGTGGGCACTGGGGTGAAAAGGTAAGTATTCTGGGAGCGTGTTTTTTGGCTGTGGCCAAGCCACGAGGGGTTGTCAGTGTTCCTCAAAGTGTAATCCAAGGATCACGGCTTACCATGGGTCAGCAGCAGGTTTGATCTGGCCCCTGCCTACGTCTCCGACCTCATCTGGTTCTGGCTGTATTCCTGTTGCAATATCCTTTCTGCTCTGTGGTATGGCAGTCCCTCAGATCCTTTGCCTGGAACCCTCTTCCCCAGTTCGTCACATTCCTGTGGTTCAAGAAGCATCTCGAATGCTATTTCTTCACTTAGGCTTCTCTGGACACCCCATCTATAAGCCAGCTCTGACCCCTGCCTGCTTCACCCCACCATCTACTTCACAGCACTTCTCCAAATTCGGGATCGTCTTCTCCATTCATCTGTTTGTTTCTTTATCTTCTCCACTGGAATGTAAACTCCTTCAGGGTAAGGACACATCTAATTCATTGACATCAGAACCCCACAGTCCCCAGTGGTGCCTGTCACATAGCACCATCTCAGCAAATATTTGTTGAATACAAAATCAACTGTTTGGATCGACTAAATCACATCTTCTGGCAGAAAGCTTAGCTGGAAACTGCATTTTTCAGAAGTGCCTCAGAGGACCTGCCCATAGCCTGGGAGGGTTAGAATTACACTATTTCACCTGCCTTGTCAAGACCCCACCTTTCCCTCTTTTCTTCAACCCAGAGGCCCTGTCCTCCCTAAGACTATAAGGCACTGTAGAGGGATATTAATGCTCCTTCAGCTTGGTGGCTTGATTTGCTCTTCCTGTGACTATTCCTTGAGCAGTGACGTTTTAGGTGTGTGAGCTAATGAGCTCCACAAGGCCAAGAACCACATGCATCTTCTTCATTGCTTATCTCTGGCACACAGCCAGGTACCCACTATTTAGAGGGCCTGTAATAAATATCAGCTAAATCAGTCAATGAGCAAACGAATGAACACTGACACAAGTACCGGGCAGTGTACTAGACAAGGACACATGCATGTGCAAGCATGCAAATAACCACAAGTGGCTCAAAGTCGAGAGAAAAGACAGAAGTGAAAATTTATCATTAGAACATAAGCTATAAACAAGGTGCTGTGGGCTTCACAGTGAAAGTAAAATTTGGGCTATATATTGCTTGCTTTCTTCAATTACCTGGGCAAGCAGGATAACCTCTTGTGTCAATTATCTGTAAATAAAATAATTTAGTTTTTAAGAGATAGTAGAGAACAGTAGTCTGTTTCTTATCTCCACAATTTTCTTAATAACTACAAAAGTGAGCCTCTCTGGGCCTCAGTCTGCTCTGTACCAACCTCACAGGGCTGTCAAGAGAATAAGATAAATTCAAAATATATTATTATCATGTAGTAAACTCTACATGATAATAATATATTATCCTCTAAACTCCAAAGCCAGCTCTCTCTTCATGCACATTGAAAATGCATTTTTACAAATTTATTTTACCAATAGCTAATGCAAAAGGGAATATCAGTCCCAGTCTCTGCCCACGTTAATTCAAATCCCAGTTTAGTGAAGTCTGAAATTAATTTGCTTTCTTTTCCTTGTGACATTATAATTTAGAATGTAGGTCTTTCTTCCCTTCCCAGATGGGAGAAGAATTTCACTGTTACATCACAGAGAATAGTATCCCCATGGCTGCTAAAGATTTTCTTTTTAAATCTATTTTAATAAAATCACATGGGCAAACTAAGATCTTTTGTTATTTGAAACTTTGACTTTAGTTAAAAAGAAAATCTGAAATAGGTACGTTATTGTCCATGCTTCAAAGAGGATCTGAATCCCATAAAAGGAAGGGATAATGGGGGAAAGAGAGGGGTTTGTTAATAACTCAACATTAGCTGGTAAATTCCTGGACTTTGTGGTCACAGAAATCACACGTCCTTGGCTTGCTCCGGACATTCCCAGTTTTGCCCATCATTGCTGTGTATTGTAGCACTTTCTTGTATTCTCCAAAATTGCCCTGGTTTGGATAACAAATTATATTGATATCCTACTCATAGCTCTTCCTGTCTCCCAGCAGAGAACTCAAGGCCCACTCTGGAGTAATAAATAATGAAAATTACATATGCACAACTCTAGATATAGAGTGGGCACTGTGTTGATTACCTGCTGCTCATTATTTCATTTGTTCTTCCCAACAGGGCTCAGATAAGATTTCTAGAGGACATGCGAGAGATAACAGTGTGCCCTCTCAATTATATTCAACATAAAAAGAACCATAAATGCTTATAAATTAAATTTGTAAAATCTGCATGCATTTTTTAGAAATAGCTTCTTTCTAGACGTGTCATTATAACATTTGGAATTCATTAATCAAAGCTGAACTTTTCACATTTGTACCCCTTCCTTGCTGGGGCCTTAAAAACACACTTGCTCTTCTGTGCTCACAAATCTTGAACTGCTTACAATAACCCAGTGAGGTAGGTGTGATTGTGCCCATTTTAAAGATGAGACACCTGAGGTTTGGAGGGATCACCCCACCATCACATTTTTTTTCTTTGTCTTAAAACACCATGTTTAGTCCCTCTCATATTTTAACATTTCTGGAATAAAGAAAGTCTTAATGTAGGATTTCTCCCCTAACTCATTATGACTTTAAGGATGTATCATGCACCTGATGGTTTCTTCGGCTCCAGGATGTATGATAAACAGCAGAGCTGATATTTAAACCTGTTCGATCTTATCCCTTATTCTTAACTCCTATGCCATGCTGCCCTAAATGAATTTTTATTAAATATCATTGTGAATAAAGAGAAATTTTTTTTGCAAAACTGAGCCATCTGTGCATGGTAGTCCACCAAACAGAATAATCCCCACCTCCATGATTTTCAGCCTTTCAGTATCTTTCCAATATTCTTTGGGAACTGGGGGATGAGGGTAGAGTATGAGAAGCTAACAACATCAAAATAACGAGGAGAGGAGAATGGAAAAGGCCAGAGGTTGGGGCAAGGATACCAGATTAAATTTTCTGATCTTAATATTTTACAGGGAACAGACATTTAAATTCCCAGTAGGTTTGACTTGCTTCACCATTCTGTGCCTCAGTTTCATTATCTTTAAGACGGATGTGATAAGAATCACAATGAACATTAAAGGAACTGTTAAGTGCAAAGCTCTTAGAATAGTGCTAAATAAACCTTTAAGTCCTCAAGAAGGGTTGCCCATTATTATCATCATCTCTTTAACTTCATTTGGGGCTACTGCCCGTCTCACACACACAGTCCCCAGCCATGTTGGTTTTCTTCCAGTTCTTCTAACGAGCCAACCTCTTTACCTCTTCAGAGCCTTCACACATGCAGTTCCTTCTTTCTGGCATGCTGTTCCTTTCCTCTTTGAAGGGGCAATGCATGCTCATGCTTGAGTCTTAGTTAAATTGCCACCACTTCAGAGCGGTCTTCCCTGAATCTCTTTAAAATACAGTTTTACGGAGGGAGACAAGATGGCGGACTGAAGCCAGCTTTCAACAGAGGCTCCCGTCCAGAAGGAGAGTTAAGGGACAGGAATTTAGTAGGTGTCCTGGTGGACTTAAGCCTCACCAAGAGAGAAGGTTGAAGAACATACATCAACACCGCTGAGGCAAGCTGTGATCACAAGGATGCAAACAAAAGGTACAAAATCCACCACCAGGCGGACGGGAGTCCCCCTCCCCCATGAGACCGGCTCAAGAGCCCCACAATTGAACAAGCGGGCAGAAATTAAAGGCCCTCCCACTACACTCCAGGGAGAGACCTTCTAAAAACTGGACCTACCTCCCCTACTGGGGTGCCGTGGCATTCTCCTGCCGGACATAGGGCTGAATAAAACTTTGGGAATCCTTTGCCGGCAACCCTGAATCCCTGGCGCTACCCTCCCACCCACTGAGGTCTGGAGGCCTGTCCCCCAGGAATTCGGATCCTTGGGTGATTTCTCTAGGGGAGTGGACAGTCCCCGAGTTGCGACTGGTCAGCATTGACTCTGAGGTGCGCGAGTGAGGAGAGGGCACCGGGCTAAAGGGGAGTCACGCCTTGGCGGCACTTCCCTGCGGTGCAGTGCACCAACCCTCCCCGGGCAACATTACGGGGCACAAGACTGAATAAGACTCTAGCTTCCCCGCTGAGAGCTGAGAGCCCCTACTCTCACTCGGGGTCTGAGGGCCTATCCCCCCAGAGTTTGGATCCTTGGGTGATTTCTCGAGGGGAGTGCACAGTGCCTGAGCTGCGTCAGGTCAGCGCTGACTCTGGGACACGTGAGCGAGGAGAGGGCACTCTGCTGAGGGGAAATCAAGCCTTGGTGGCACTTCCCTGCGGTGCAGTGCTGGAGCCCTCCCCAGGCCGTAGTGTTGCGTAAAACTGAATGAAACTCTAGCTTCCCTCCCCCCACCACTCCCAATCGGGGTCTGGGGGTCCATCCCCCAAGAGTTCTGATTCTTGGGGGATCTCTTGAGGGGTGTGGACCCAGCACAAACTGCGGCCACTCAGTGCTGACTCTGGGGCGCGGGACAGAGGAGAAAAGGGTCGCCTGAGTGCCCATACCAGAGCAGCAGTTCCCTGGAGGTAGATCAACAGCCATTTTTTCTTTAACGGCAGAACGCTCACTTCTGGATATTCTGAGGCCACACCCCCTGTCTCCCTGGGCAACCAGAGGAGGCCACCGGTGAGCGTGAGCGGGGGATTTCCTCACACGACTCACAAACCCGGGAAGCTTCAGGGCGAGGCCGACCCAGAGAGGTGTTCAAGCACAAATCTCCAGCGGAAAAGACATTTGAACTCAAAACAGCCCGTCTTCTGCAGGCGATTTCGACAGGAACAGAGACAGAAACCCCGCAAAGTTGTCTGTTCTGTTCTGTTCTATTCTGTTAGCAGCATCCATCAGGGACGGGGCTAAGCCTGAGTGAACACCTCCTTCCCATCACCTGCATCAAACACTCAAAGATGTCAGGCCCCATCTCCTCCTGCTAGATAGCGGCAGTCTGCGGGGGCCTGGCAGACTTCCTTGTGATTCAGGCAGGTGCAAACCCCTGGAGTGTCTGTTCACTGCAGGCAACTGGGTTAGCCATCTGCAGAGATACCAGTGACTGGGTCCGACGGAGGGGCAAAGTGGGGAAGGAGACGTCAACCTTCCTAGACTGCTCTGTTTGCTGTGAGGCTCCTCCTGACTCCACGCTGCACTGGGGTGAGCCGTGTCAGAGGAGTCACCAGGCCCCTGTGATCCAGTTCCCAGAGACCTCTTGAACTCTCCCACCCGAGACAAGTGCCGATTGAGACAGCTGATTTGGACCTTTTGAACTGGGCTAATAGACTGAGGACTTTTCAGGCGGTGCCCTGGGTGTGCGGTTGTAGGAAGGTTTGATTCTCCTTTTCCAACTGGGGCCAGGAGTGGGCAGGCGGGGTGACTTAATTGCTGATTTTTCCACACAGCTGAGACTTCAAGCCAGAGTAGAAGTTGCAATAGGATCGAACAGAAACCAGCTGAAAGCAAGACAGAACCACTTTGCTCCACCACACCAGACAGGGCCCCAGTTTCTCAGGCCACAACACTATACGGGCCCTCGATAAAACCCCAGGGGAAAAACCAAAGGGAGTAAAATAACCATGGGGCGGAATCAGCGGAAAAACTCTGGTAACATGAATAACCAGAATAGATCAACCCCCCCAAGAAAAGATACGGCAGATGTGATAGAAGATCCCATTCATAAACAACTGGCTGAGATGTCAGAAATCGAATTCAGAATTTGGATTGCAGACAAGATTAATAAAATGGAATTAGGAATTCGAGGAGAAATTCAAAAATTGTCTCAAGAATTTAATGAATTTAAAGACAAAACCACCAAAGACTTAGACACACTGAAGCAAGAACTTACAGCCCTCAAAGATATGAAAATACAGTAGAATCCCTCAGTAACAGAATGGAGCAAGCAGAAGAAAGGATTTCTGACATTGAAGATAAAGTCTTCGAACGCTCCCAATCTCTCAAAGAGGAAGAGAAATGGAGAGCAAAAACGGATCACTCACTCAGAGAACTCTCAGATAATTCGAAAAAAAGCAACATAAGGATTATAGGAATTTCTGAGAATGATGAAGTCACCTCCAAGGGCACAGAGGCCCTTCTGCATGAAATTATGAAAGAAAATTTTCCAGACATGCCTAGAGAATCTGAAATTCAGATAGCAGACAGCTTCAGAACCCCAGCACGATACAACCCCAATAAGTCATCCCCCAGACATATCATAATTAGCTTCACTAAAGTTAACATGAAAGAGAAGATTCTCAAAGCAGCCCGGCGAAAGAAAACTATAACGTACAAAGGTAAGAATATTAGAATAACTGCAGATCTCTCTGCTGAAACTTTTCAAGCCAGAAGAGGCTGGGCATCAACTTTTAATCTCCTAAAGCAAAAAAACTTTCAACCCAGGATCTTGTATCCAGCTAAACTGAGTTTCATCTATGATGGAGAAATTAAATACTTCAATGACATTCATATGTTGAAAAAATTTGCCATAAGTAAACCAGCTCTTCAGGATGTTCTCAGACCTATCCTCCACAATGACCAACCCAATCCTATACCACAAAAGTAAACTCACTCAGAAACTTCGGATCAAACTCCAACTTCCACACTGGTGAAAGGATTAAAAATGTCCACTGGACCTTTGAAAAACTCGATACCCAAAATTCCACCAGACTTATCAATACTCTCCATCAATGTGAATGGCTTAAACTGTCCTCTAAAGAGGCACAGGTTAGCTGACTGGATACAAAAACTCAAGCCAGATATTTGTTGCATACAAGAGTCACATCTCAACTTAAAAGACAAATACAGACTCAGGGTGAAAGGTTGGTCATCCATATTTCAGGCAAATGGTAATCAGAAAAAAGCAGGTGTTGCAATTTTATTTGCAGATACAGTAGGCTTTAAACCATCAAAAGTAAGGAAGGACAAGAATGGTCACTTCATATTTGTTAAGGGTAATACTCAGTATGATGAGATCTCAATTATTAATATCTATGCACCCAACTAGAATGCACCTCAATTTATAAGAGAAACTCTAACAGACATGAGCAACTTGATTTCCTCCAGCTCCATAATTGTCGGAGATTTCAACACTCCCTTGGCAGTGTTGGATCGATCCTCCAGAAAGAAGCTCAGCAAAGAAATCTTAGATTTAAACCTAACCATCCAATATTTAGATTTAGCAGACATCTACAGAACGTTTCATCCCAAAAAAACTGAATACACATACTTCTCATCAGCCCACGGAACTTACTCCAAAATTGACCACATTTTAGGTCACAAGTCTAACCTCAGTAAATTTAAAGGAATAGAAATTATTCCATGCATCTTCTCGGACCATCATGGAATAAAACTTGAATTGAGTAACAACAGGAATCTGCATACCCATACAAAAATATGGAAGTTAAATAACCTTATGCTGAATGATAGCTGGGTCAGAGATGAGATTAAGAAAGAAATTGCCAATTTTTTGGCACAAAACGACAATGAAGACACAAACTATCAGAACCTCTGGGACACTGCAAAGGCAGTTCTAAGAGGGAAATTTATAGCACTGCAAGCCTTCCTCAAGAGAACGGAAAGAGAGGAAGTTAACAACTTAATGGGACATCTCACGCAACTGGAAAAGGAAGAACATTCCAACCCCAAACCCAGTAGAAGAAAAGAAATAACCAAAATTAGAGCAGAATTAAATGAAATTGAAAACAAAAGAATAATACAACAGATCAATAAATCAAAAAGCTGGTTTTTTGAAAAGGTCAATAAAATAGATAAACCTCTGGCCAACCTAATCAGGAAAAAAAGAGTAAAATCTCTAATATCATCAATCAGAAACAACAAAGACAAAATAACCACAGACTCATCAGAAATCCAAAAAATCCTTAATGAATATTACAAGAAACTTTATTCTCAGAAATATGAAAATCTGAAGGAAATAGACCGATACTTGGAAGCACGCCACCTTCCAAGACTTAACCAGAATCAAGTGGAAATGTTGAATAGACCCATATCAAGTTCAGAAATAGCATCAACTATACAAAACCTCCCTAAAAAGAAAAGCCCGGGACCAGATGGTTTCACGTCAGAATTCTACCAAACCTTTAAAGAGGAATTAGTACCTATATTACTCAACCTGTTCCAAAAGGTAGAAAAAGAAGGAAGACTACCCAACACGTTCTATGAAGCAAACATCACCCTGATCCCCAAACCAGGAAAAGACCCAACAAGAAAAGAAAATTATACACCAATATCACTAATGAATATAGATGCAAAAATATTCAACAAGATCCTAACAAACAGAATCCAGCAACACATCAAACAAATTATACATCATGACCAAGTTGGTTTTATCCCAGGGTCTCAAGGCTGGTTCAATATACGTAAATCTATAAATGTAATTCAACACATAAACAAATTAAAAAACAGAGATCATATGATTCTCTCAATTGATGCAGAAAAAGCTTTTGATAATATCCAGCATCCCTTCATGATCAGAACACTCAAGAAAATTGGTCTAGAAGGGACTTTTCTTAAACTGATAGAGGCTATCTACAGCAAATCCACAGCCAATATCATATTGAATGGAGTTAAATTGGAATCATGTCCACTCAGATCAGGAACCAGACAAGGCTGCCCATTGTCTCCATTGCTTTTCAACATTGTAATGGAAGTTTTAGCCACCGCAATTAGGGAAGAAAAGGCGATCAAGGGTATCCATATAGGGTCAGAAGAGATCAAACTCTCGCTCTTCTCAGATGATATGATTGTGTATCTGGAAAACACTAGGGACTCTACTACAAAACTCCTAGAAGTGATCAAGGAATACAGCAGCGTCTCAGGTTACAAAATCAACATTCATAAATCGGTAGCCTTTATATACACCAACAACAGTCAAATTGAAAAAGCAGTTAAGGACTCTATCCCATTCACAGTAGTGCCAAAGAAGATGAAATATTTGGGAATTTACCTAACAAAAGACGTGAAAGATCTCTATAAAGAGAACTATGAAACTCTAAGAAAAGAAATAGCTGAAAATGTTAACAAATGGAAAAACATACCATGCTCATGGCTTGGAAGAATCAACATTATCAAAATGTCCATACTACCCAAAGCAATATATAATTTCAATGCACTCCCTATTAAAGCTCCACTGTCATATTTTAAAGATCTTGAAAAAACATTACTTCGTTTTATATGGAATCAGAAAAAACCTCGAATAGCCAAGACATTACTCAGAAACAAAAACAAAACAGGAGGAATCACACTACCAGACCTCAGACTTTACTACAAATCGATAGTGATCAAAACAGCATGGTATTGGCACAAAAACAGAGAAGTAGATATCTGGAACAGAATAGAGAACCAAGAGATGAATCCAGCTACTTACTGCTATTTGATTTTTGACAAGCCAATTAAAAACATTCAGTGGGGAAAAGATTCCCTATTTAACAAATGGTGCTGGCTGAACTGGCTGGCAACCTGCAGAAGACTGAAATTGGACCCACACCTTTCACCATTAACTAAGATAGACTCTCATTGGATTAAAGATTTAAACTTAAAACATGAAACTATAAAAATACTAGAGGAGAATGCAGGGAAAACCCTTGAAGAAATTGGTCTGGGTGAGTATTTCATGAGGAGAACCCCCCGGGCAATTGAAGCAGCTTCAAAAATACACTACTGGGACTTGATCAAACTAAAAAGCTTCTGCACAGCTAAGAACACAGTAAGCAGAGCAAGCAGACAGCCCTCAGAATGGGAGAAGATATTTGCAGGGTATATCTCTGATAAAGGTTTAATAACCAGAATCCACAGAGAACTCAAACGCATCAGCAAGAAAAAAACAAGGGATCCCATCGCAGGCTGGGCAAGGGATTTGAAGAGAAACTTCTCTGAAGGTGCAAGGCCTTCAGACATATGAAAAAATGCTCATCATCTTTAATCATCAGAGAAATGCAAATCAAAACTACTTTGAGATATCATCTAACTCCAATGAGACTAGCCTATATCACAAAATCTCAAGACCAGAGATGTTGGCGTGGATGCGGAGAAAAGGGAACACTTCTGCACTGCTGGTGGGAATGCAAATTAATACATTCCTTTTGGAAAGATATATGGAGAACACTCAGAGATCTAAAAATAGATCTGCCATTCAATCCTGTAATTCCTGTGCTGGGCATATACCCAGAAGACCAAAAATCACAACATAACAAAGATATTTGTACCAGAATGTTTATTGCAGCCCAATTCATAATAGCTAAGTCATGGAAAAAGCCCAAGTGCCCATCGATCCACGAATGGATTAATAAACTGTGGTATATGTATACAATGGAATACTATGCAGCCTTAAAGAAAGATGGAGACTTTACCTCTTTCATGCTTACATGGATGGAGCTGGAACATATTCTTCTTAGTAAAGTATCCCAAGAATGGAAGAAAAAGTACCCAATGTACACAGCCCTACTATGAAACTAATTTGGGACTCTCACATGAAAGCTATAACCCAGCTACAACTTAACAATAGGGGGAAGTGGGAAAGGGGGGTGGGTAGAGGGAGGGGGATCGGTGGGATCACACCTGTGGTGCATCTTACAGGGGTATTTGTGAAACTTGGTAAATGTAGAATGTAAATGTTTTGGCACAGTAGCTGAGATAACGCCAGAAAGGCTATGTTAACCACTGTGATAAAAATGTGTCAAATGGTTTATAAAGCGAGTGTATGATGCCCCATGATCATATCAATGTATATAGTTATGATTTAATAAAAAAAAATAAATAAATGAATAAAAAATAAATAAAATTAAAAAAAATAAATAAATAAAATAAAATACAGTTTTACTCTTTCTCTTTCTAATGTATTTCTTTTCTTATTTCCTTCCTAGCTCTCATCAGCATCTAAAATGCTTTTACTCATTTGTTAGTTCATGTACTCACAACCTGCTGTCCCTACCCCTAGAATAGACACTGTCATGCTATTTTTATGTCCCCCAAACCTAATGCATTTGGCATGATAGATGCTCAATAAAGATTTGTTGAATTGCATTTCCCAAACTCAATAAATGAAAACTTCAGATTCTAGATCTAGGTCAGGTTGTAGCCACAGGCCCCACATGGAAAGGGAAATGGTTTGTCTTATAAATGAACCTCGGTCCACATCAAGAGCTTTGAGCCTGTAACTCGGCATTCCATTTTAGGCTGCTCTTCCCATTTATCTCCTAATGAGAGTAGGGTTAGATTTTCGTGCTCACGTACTTGACGATTTGGGTTCATTTCTGACACCCTCGGGGGAAATAGGAGCCTTCCCATGTTCCTTTGCTTGGAAAACAATGAAATCTGCCTCACGAAGCTCTCATTATCTGTGCTGTTTAGGGAATAACCATTTTACTGAAGGCATTGCTACATTGCTTCTTGAGTCAAACCTTTTCTTCCTTTTTTTTTTTTTTTTTTTTATTGAGACAGAGTCTCACTTTGTCACCCTTGGTAGAGTGCCATAGCATTATAGCTCACAGAAATCTCAATTCTTGGGCTCAAGTGATTCTCTTGCCTCAGCCACCCTAGTAGCTGGCTATTTTTGTTGTTGTTGTTTAGCAGCCCCTGCCAGCTCAAACCCACCATCCCCAGTGCACGTGGCCAGCACCCTAACCACTGAGCTATGGGCACCCCCTGAGTCAAACATTTTCAAACCAGATGCCTGTGGGATTTGAAGCACTCAAATCAGGTCAGGGATTTTTCCTGTCCTTGACAGAGACAAAGTGCAGGGTTATCAACTTCCTTGTGCATTAAAGTCACTTGCAGATCTTAGTTTAAAATGTACATTCCCAGCATCTTACCCCAACCCCCAAGAGTCTGGGTCAATAGAACTTGTATTGCAGTCATATTTATTCAGAGTATCTGTTGTAACTACCTAAGTGCTAGGAAAAGAAGTTTCATATACGTTATTTGGTTTAATCTGACAAATAATCCTAGGATGTAGGTACCACTTTTATCTCTCCTCATAGATAAAGAAATGGGGATCAGAGAAATCAAGTACAGCTTCTGAAGTGAGCTCCAACATCTTTCCACTCAAAAGTGTGGTCCATCGGCCAGGAGCCGCAGCATCTCCTAGAAGTTTGCTAAGAAATGCAGACTCTTGGGCCCCACCTATGACCTCTTGGATATGAATCTGCATTTTAGTAAGACCCTCAACTGACCGATGTGCACTTTGAAGTTCAAGAACCTTACTCTAATTTACTTGGTGTGAAGCTGGTGTTCTTTTTCTCTAAATTTTTGTCTAGTGTTTTTCAAATATGAATTCCCATAGGAATCATCTGAGATTCTTACTTATTAAACAGGTAGTTAGCTAACCAGGCTCTACCTCCAGAAGTTCTGGTGTGGGTCTAGGCTGAGGCCCAAGAATCTTGTATTTTTTAACTAACGGCCCAGATGGTTCTAATGTGGGTAGTCTAACAATCACACTTTGAGAAACAACATTGAAATTACATTGGCCTCACATTTCCTATCTGTTCAGATTGATAGAGGATATTTTTCAAATGAGCTTCAAACTCATAAAGACTCTGCTTTAAAAAAAAAATCAGTTTCCATATTTGCAATGAGGAGAGAGGAGGGTAAAACCCCTCAAAACATGAAAACATGAAGGTGGAGAAACTTCAGAGTTAGGGCTTTGCTCACCTTTTTCAAGCGAGAAAAACTGAGGTTCAGGGGTGACAGGTAACTTGTCCAGGATCATGTGGCAAATTGATAGCAGAGCTAAAGCACAGATCTCTAAACACAAAGATTAGCGGCAGCAGCAGCAGCACATGAGAATTATAAAGCTCTCGGTTCTAAGTGCATGAGCATATTACCTCTTGTAAATCTTACAACAGCCCATAAGGTAGGTGCTATTATCCCCAGTATATTAAAGAGGAAACTGAGGCACAGAGCAGGTCACTTGCTCAGCTAGTAAGTGGTAGAGCCAAATTCAAACCCAGGCAATCTGTACATAAAGCCCAGATTCTTCAGGCATTTAGTGAGCAAAGAATGACAGAATGGATGAATGAAGTAATAAAAATCAAATGACTTCCAACAGTTCTAGGACACCGTACCATTGTTTTCCTTCTCTTTGTCTCCAAATGGGTTTATGTGGAAATGCATCAGACCCTGTCAGCATCTGAGTAAAGGTGAGGGAGTTGGAGTCAGACACACTGGAATTCAAACCCAGCTCTTCTGTTCATTCGCTGTGTGATTTTGGGAGAGTGACACAATCTATTTAAAACCTTAGTTTTCTTATGTGTAAAGAGAAGTAATAATAATAGCCATCTCCTAGGGTTGCTGTAATGAAAATAAGAAAATGACATTAAAATGCATTATTATTTTAAGCACTGACACATTTTTACAGCCATGTTTGTTTTTTTAAATGAGCTTGAAGTTGTTTTTAATAGGTGTAAAGCCCCCTGAGGGCAGTTCCTGTTCCTGGAACTTCCTTATCAGCACAACCCCGAACTGAATGTATTAATGAGCTCTTGCTCACTGATGGGGATCAGCCTCCTCCCTGTTATTGTGTTCACACACCAAGGGAGGGAAGAAACTCTTCTTCAAGGTATAGCTTCCCTGACCCATCCCTTACCCAGTTTCTCCCTTTATAGAGAAAATGCAGGAATATGCAGAGAAACTTACCCACAGCAGAACATGCACTTTGCTTAGAGAAAAGTTACCTTGAAATATAACTGGACAGAGCATCACCAGCAGACTTTTCCCACCCTGGTTTGTGACCTTGGGCAAATCACTTAGCCTCTCAGGGTCTCCTTTTCTGTCCCTATAGAATAAGCAGGACAGTTGTTCTGGTCCCAAAGGGCTCTTGCCAGTATTGACATTCTTTGAGTCCTTATTCAAAGATTCTCAAATTCCCCACCCCACGTCTTTTAAACTTCACTGTGGGGCATCAATGAGGAATGACAAGAGTCTCATCAAATGGGAAGTGGGTAAAAATGATTAAATATCATGGCATCTATAAAAACAATTAGAACTACTGTACATTGAGTGGCAATTCTGTGTCAGCCACTGTATCTGTGTTTGCACACATGACCTTCCCAGCAGGTGAGAAAACTAAACTCAGAGAGTTTAAGATGTATGGCCAAGGTCACATAGCTACATAGCCTAAGTGGCATAGGTGAAATTTGAATCTAGGTTTTTGTGAGCCAGGCTGTATTACTGGTTTTAAAAAATGAAAGGAAAATCATTAATAGTGTGTATAACATAATACAAATTGTCTAGGAAAGGGGAGATGGTGAGTAGAACTTACACAACCACAGGAAACATTGTGTATCTACGTCTATGCAAGATAAAATCTATAGAAAGATAAATTATAAAATTTTTGAATGATTACATGTAATAGGAGAGACAGAATTGAGTGGAGATGGAAGAGACTTCTACTATAACTTGTTTTAAAAAGTACTTTCTAGGCTTGGCGCCCGTAGCACAGTGGTTATGGCACCAGCCACACACGGAGAATGGCAGGTTAGAACCCAGCCTGGGCCAAGTTAAATAACAATGATAACTGCAACAATAAATAGCCGGGCGTAGTGGCAGGCGCTTGTAGTCCCAACTGCTTGGGAGGCTGAGGCAAGAGAGTCGCTTGAGCCCACGAGTTTGAGGTTGCTGTGAGCTGTGATGTCACAGCACTCTACCGAGGGCAAGACAGTGAGACACTGACTCAAAACAAACAAACAAATAACTAAATAATAAAAAGTACTTTCTAAAAACTCAAATGAAACAGAGCTAAAATGTGTAACCAGTCATTAACATAACCACACAGAGGAACTACTAGATGTAGCTATAAAGCATAGTTACCGTATTTTGCCCAAAATTTTCAGGGAAAATAAGGATGCACATTATACGTGGGTAGTATTAAAATATCTATATAAATGTTTTTAATTGTTTTATTTATGCATATGTGATAAAAGTGTAACTCAAGAAGGCAATAATGTTTATGCAAAATACTATCTGAATATAGTTTTTTTTGTTTGGTTGTTTTTTTCTTTTATTATATCTTAAACATTCTAATACATAACAATGAAAATAGCCTATCCTATAAAGAATACAATTATATTTTTGTTTTTTTATTTTTTTTATTATTTATTTATTTTTTTATTAAATCATAGCTGTGTACATTAGTATGATCATGGGGCACCATACACTTGGTTCATAGACCGTTTGACACATTTTCATCACACTAGTTAACATAGCTTTCGTGGCATTTTCTTAGTTATTTTGCTAAGACCTTTACATTCCACTTTTACTAGGATTCACCTATTCCCTTGTAAGATGCACCACAGGTGTAATTCCATTAATCTCCCTCCCTCCACCTACCTCCCCTATCCCTCCCCTCCCTTTCCCCCTTCTCCCTATTCTTACGTTGTAACTGGGTTATAGATTTCATGTGAAGGTCCTACATTAGTTTCATAATAAGGATGAGTACATTGGGTACTTTTTCTTCCATTCTTGAGACACTTTACTAAGAAGAATATGTTCCAGCTCCATCCATGTAAACATGAAAGAGGTAAAGTCTTCATCTTTTTTTAAGGCTGCATAATATTCCATGGTGTACATATACCACAATTTATTAACCCATTCATGGATCGATGGGCACTTGGGCTTTTTCCATGACTTAGCAATTATGAATAGAGCTGCAATAAATATTCAAATACAAGTATCTTTGTTATGATGTGATGTTTGGTCTTCTGGGTATATGCCCAGTAGAGGGATTACAGGATTGAATGGCAGATTTATTTTTAGATCTCTAAGTGTTCTCCATATCTCTTTCCAAAAGGAATGTAATAATTTGCATTCCCACCAGCAGTGCAAAAGTGTTCCCTTTTCTCCACATCCACACCAACATCTCTGGTCTTGGGATTTTGTGATGTAGGCTAGTCTCACTAGAGTTAGATGATATCTCAAAGTAGTTTTGATTTGCATTTCTCTGATGATTAAAGATGATGAGCATTTCTTCATATGTCTGAAGGCCGTGTGCCTGTCTTCTTCAGAGAAGTTTCTCTTCAAGTCCTTTGCCCAGCCTGCGATGGGATCCCTTGTTCTTTCCTTGCTAATGCATTTGAGTTCTCTGTGGATTCTGGTTATTAAACCTTTGTCAGAGACATAACCTCAAATATCTTTTCCCATTCTGAGGGCTGTTTGCTTGCTTTACTTACTGTGTTCTTGGCTGTGCAGAAGCTTTTTAGTTTGATCAAGTCCCAATAGTGTATTTTTGAAGCAGCTTCAATTGCCCGGGGGGTCCTTCTCATGAAAAACTCGCCCAACCCAATATTTTCAAGGGTTTTCCCTGCACTCTCTTCTAGTATTTTTATATTTTCATGTCTTAGGTTTAAATCTTTAATCCAGTGAGAGTCTATCTTGGTTAATGGTGAGAGGTATGGGTCCAATTTCAGTCTTCTACAGGTTATCAGCCAGTTCACCCAGCACCATTTGTTAAATAGGGAATCTTTTCCCCATTGAATGTTTTTACTTGGCTTGTCAAAGATTAAATAACAGTAAGTAGCTGGATTCATCTCTTGGTTCTCTATTCTGTTCCAGATGTCTACTTCTCCAAAATCAAGTGGAAATGTTGAACAGGCACATATCAAGTTCGGAAATAACATCAACCATACAAAATCTCCCTAAAATGAAAAGCCTGGGGCCAGATGGTTTTATGTCAGAATTCTACCAAACCTTTAAAGAGGAATTAGTACCTATATTACTCAACCTGTTCCAAAAGGTAGAAAAAGAAGGAAGACTACCCAACACGATCTATGAAGCAAACATCACCCTGATCCCCAAACCAGGAAAAGACCCAACAAGAAAAGAAAATTATAGACCAATATCACTAATGAATATAGATGCAAAAATATTCAACAAGATTCTAACAAACAGAATCCAGCAACATATCAAACAAATCATACATCATGACCAAGTTGGTTTTATCCCAGGGTCTCAAGGCTGGTTCAATATACGTAAATCTATAAATGTAATTCAGCACATAAACAAATTAAAAAACAAAGACCATATGATTCTCTCAATCTATGCAGAAAAAGCTTTTGATAACATCCAACATCCCTTCATGATCAGCACACTTAAGAAAATTGGTATAGAAGGGACATTTCTTAAACTGATAGAGGCCATCTACAGCAAACCAACAGCCAATATCATATTGAATGGAGTTAAATTGGAATCATTTCCACTCAGATCAGGAACCAGACAAGGCTGCCCATTGTCTCCATTGCTCTTTAACATTGTAATGGAAGTTTTAGCCACCGCAATTAGGGAAGAAAAGGCGATCAAGTGTATCCACATAGGGTCAGAAGAGATCAAACTTTCGCTCTTCGCAGATGATAGGATTGTATATCTGGAAAATACTAGGGACTCTACTACAAAACTCTTAGAAGTGATCAAGGAATACAGCAGCGTCTCAGGTTACAAAATCAACATTCATAAATCAGTAGCCTTTATATATACCAACAATATTCAAGTTGAAAAAACAATTAAGGACTCTTTCCCATTCACAGTAGTGCCAAAGAAGATGAAATACTTGGGAGTTTATCTAACAAAGGACGCGAAAGATCTATAGAAAGAGAACTATGAAACTCTAAGAAAAGAGACAGCTGAGAATGTTAACAAATGGAAAAATATACCATGCTCATGGTTGGGAAGAATCAACATTGTTAAAATATCTATACTACCCAAAGCAATATATAATTTCAATGCAATCCCCATTAAAGCTCCACTGTCATACTTTAAAGATCTTGAAAAAACAATACTTCATTTTGTATAGAATCAGAAAAAAACCTCGAATAGCCAAGACATTACTCAAAAATAAAAACAAAGCAGGAGGAATCACGCTACCAGACCTCAGACTATACTACAAATCGATAGTGATCAAAAGAGCATGGTACTGGCACTACCCTGAATATAGTAAGGGTTTTATTGAATTATAATGAACTTATAACAAAAACATTTTTTGGCCAATGAAGAGTAACATATTTCTCTTCATACACTTTAGGCAGGAACTAGCAATCTAGCTGCTATTTTTACAAAACTTATCAGAAAATCCCTTGAAAAACTGTCACAATAGCTTTTGTTCACTGCAAGCTTTAAGCTAATAATTACTAAATATGCTAAAGCACATGGCGACAGAGCCACTGGGAGACATTTTGGACCTCCTTTATTTTACATAAAATTTCTTATACCATAATAGCTTAAAAAATAATTGCTAAAATGCCCTTATAATCCAAAATGTAAGTGCCTAAATATAAAAAAATTAAATGTTGAATTCAGAAATTTCAATGAAATTTTTTTTCTGAAAGTTTGGACCAGAAACATCGGTGTGCATTATACACAGGAGCACATTGGCAAAATATGGTATTTGGCTGTTATGTCCCTACCAAGATAAATACTAAGGGAAAAAGGAACTGGAGAAAGCAAGGTCTTAAGTAATTGTATGAGTGGTGGTGGTGATGGTGGTATTATTCTGAAACTGTTATGCGTGTAAGGGGAGGGATGAATCAAATAATCATTTTGTGGGCATCATTGAAAACCAAGAATTTCAACCTAGGAGACAGTAAATACAGATATAAGATAGATGATGATAGTTAAAAAACCTCGTAATGTTGAATTTGAATAAAAACTATCTGTATGATACATATCAGTATGATACATATTTTCTAGTTTTATCCACAGGAAAAGCCCAGAAACAACAATCCAGAAGCACTGAGCACTCCTTGGGCCTAGATTGTTATCTCCAAATATCATTTCTCAATAAGAAAAACCAGGGCCCCTTGGAAAAATGACTCATTTCATGTCTGGGGTGGGGAATGTACAAAATACATCTGAAGAATTTGTTATGGCAGAAAGCTATCAAAGACTACCAGGATTATCTCAAATGGACTCAGGAGCCAACTTGAAGAGACTCCCACTGGCCACTGATGGGACAATCTGCGCGTTAATAGCCTGTAAATCACATCTAGTATGTTTAAATCTGTGATATTTAAAAACATCCATTAGTAACCTTTAGAGGTTGCTGCAAAATCAACACATTATTTAGAAAATTGTTTTTTTTAAAAAGGGAAAGAATCAAATATTAATCATGTTTCTCTCTAAGAACTATGCCTCAGTATAACCAAATATTTGATGAGGAAAGTTTCTTTGTATAGAAGTACTATATCTAGTTTAAAAAAATATGGAATATAAAATTAGGGTATCACCATTTTGCAATTCCTGATGAATTCATGCACCTCAGCAATGATCAATGACTGATCACCTTGCAGAGAGAGACGATCAGACACTGTGCACTTTCTAATAGAGCAGAACACCACCAATGAGGTAGCCTTGTCAAAAAAAAAGTTGATTATAAATTTAATCAAAATTCAATAACCATCTACCAATTGACAGGAAACACATTTAACAGGGAATCTGTTAAATGTCACCACAGAGATGTCATCAGCAACATTGAGGTGTGGGAAACTCAGCAGGACAACCCACACAGTTTTATCTACAAAATACCTGCAAGGAAAATATTTTAAAGAAAAGAGATGGAGGAAAGAGCCTGTCAATTACAAGGAGATGTATAGTAATTAATTACAATGTATAAACATTACTTGGACTCTAGTCAAATGAACAAACAAAAACAAACAACTACTTTCTATAAGACATATGGGAAAAGTACACAGATACCTACTAATTTTTGATGATATCAAATAATCATAATATGTCATTAATCATAACTGCAAATACATTTGTAAATACTGAGGGTGATAATGGTATTACCGTGCATTTTTTAAAAAAAGAGCCCCAATCTTTTAGAGAATCATACTAAAATTTTTACATATGAAGTTGTACATTGTCTAGAATTTGCATCACAATAATACAGGGGAAGAGAAGTTGGGGATATAAATGAAACAAGATTGGCCATGAGCTGACAATTGTTGCAGCTAATAGTGGGATACATTATGCTGCTTCACTTTTAAATAAGTTTTGAAATTTTCTCCAATAAAAAAGTTAAAAGCAAAACTCTCATAGTTACGCTGATGGAGAATCCTGGATGCCTGCCTTTGTTTTTGTGACTCTTTTGTCCCAGGGAGTTAACAGTGACTCATGAACTTCCTTGGACAGCATAGGCTGAAGTGAGATCCCTGATCTCAGCCAGGAGGCAGTGACTTATGCCCGTTATCCTAGCACTCTGAGAGGCCAAGGTGGGAAGATCTCTTGAGCTCAGGAGTTCAAGAACAGCTTGAGCAAGAGTGAGGCCCCATCTCTACTAAAGAAAAATTTAAAAATTATCTGGGTGTTATGGCAGATGCCTGTAGTCCCAGCTACTCAGGAGGCTGAGGCAGGAGAATTGCCTGAGCCCAGGAGTTTGAGGTTGCTGTGAGCTAGGCGAACTCCATGGCACTCCAGCCTGGTCAACAAAGTGAGACTCTGTCTTAAAACAAAACAAAAACTCTTCTCTTTCCTCCTCTATCTTGTTCACAGCCATTGATCTCCAGAGTCAGGGTCTCACTTTTCCCCAGGGGAAGAGCAGTGCAAAATGAGAGGCTGAACAGCAAGTGCCAAAATTGTATTCTCAGCTGCAGAAATCAATATTCCTCAGAGCCTAGGTGGGAAAAAGTGCCAGCACCTGGCAGGAGCTGCAGCTCTGAGGGCTGAAAGCAAGTTGTACTGGCCTCACTTCCTTTGTCTTTCCTTGAGAGAGCCATGAGTTGCCTTCCAGGGCTCAGACCCCTCCCTGTAGGTTGGTCCAGATTAGCTATACTAGAGATTTCCACAGGCTTCCAGGGTAGGAGGGGCTGACAGAAGAGGAACTGTCTACCAGCTTAGGGTTATTTCTTTCCCACAGTCTAGACAGGGCTCTGCAGAGTTTTCCCAAACTCAATATCCATCACCACTTATGTGGTCCACTATGCAGCATCCTAATCAGTCTTCCTCTTCCTTTCATTCTCTGCCCCTCCTACACAGCTGATACCGGAATTTCAGGTTCTTGGTCTCGCAGATTTGAAGAATAAATCCACAGACCACAGGATCAGTGGTAAGTCAGGATTTAGTTACAGAAACCAAAAATTACTACAACTACAAAAACCAAATCCCCTGGCAGAGAGAACCCAGGAGGGGAACAAGCTCTCCTGCTCCCTCTTCAAGGTCTGTCCTTGGGCTCTCTGCTCAGAGGGTTATATAGTGGCAGGGGGGTTGGGTTGTTCTGCTAGGGCATGGGTCTTGTCAGTTACAGCCAGCTGTCCAGTGAACTCTCAGGCCTTGGAAACTGACAGGAAATCCACCAGTCAGAAGTGCAGGTGGAGGAGACAGCAAAGCATAAGACCAAGCATCTGCCCTGCAGGTGTCCGGACCTTCCAGCAAGCTGGTTCCTCCATCTGCAGGAGCGACAACACCTCCAGGGCTACGGCAGCAGGTCATGGTGCTGCCTTGTCCTGCATCACAACCACTCTCCTTTTCAAGCTGTGTGATTCTTCACATTATACTTAGAGTGACCTTCTCAAAGCCCAAATCTTATTAAACCAACTTGATCTTGCTTAAAATCTATTGTTCCATGGCGGAAGACCCAAATACTCAACACAGCTTCAAAGATCTACATGAGCTATTCCCCTCTGGCCTTACTACAACCCTTCATCCTCTCTGCTCTCCAGGCTCTCGGGCTTTCTTGCTGCAGAATTTGTTACATAACCATTCATTCATGCAAAAAATACTAGTTGTGAATATACCACACTCTAGGCATATGTACAACATGAAAAACTCCAGTGATTCTTCAGATCACAATTTTTCCAGGTAAATTTCTGCTTTTCTTGATTATGTTTTTGTCCTCCACACCTTTTTTTAATGTTCTTATGGGATCAAGCACATCTATCTCTTCATAGTCCTTCCATGTATACATTTACTTGTGTGGTTAATTGAGTTCTTTCTCCCACCACTAGACTACAAGCTCATGAGAACGAAGATTATATTTGATTTTGCTCACCATTAGCAACCCCAAGAACCAAGCCTGAGCCTAGCACATAGTAGTTTTTAGTGAAGTAAAGATGGCCATAATTTTTTTTCAACTTATCATCAAAAGATGGAGACTGTTTCTCCTTGGATCTGGGATGGCCCCAAGATTTGTTTTATCTCCAGAATGCTGCAGAAATGATACTGTCTAACTACTGCACCTCCGCCTTGGCCACTAGTTCTTTTAGGAAGCCAGCAGTCATGCTGTGAGGAAGCCCAGGTAGCTACACACAGGGCTCGCATAAAAGAAACAAGGCCCTTGTTGACCAACTGGTATCCAAGTGGCCCAGCCAACTCCATGGGAAGAAGCACCTCCCATTTAAGCCATAAGATCTTCAGAAATCAACTATCATTTTTGTACTCTAAGTTTGGGGATGGTTTGTTAGTAACAATAGGTCACCACAAAAAACAAAGTTTCAAAACAATAATTGAAGAATCTGTGAGCAGTCTGTTGTCCTCTGAGTTACACTCAGTCTGACGAGCAGTATTATATGATCCAGCTGAGGAACATATAGACAAGGTTAAAGCCCTGGCCAAAAGACTCTCCTTGGAAAACTCCTCAGTCAAGAGCCCAGAATTGAAGAGATCCCACCCACTGGGGAAACAATTGTCAGCAAGCAAAGCAGACTGACTTGTCACCGTGATGTTCTGTGGGGAGACCCAGGACTCAGCAAAAGCACAGGGGTTTACTCAGGGCCCTTTCAGATTTTCCCCGAGATATGAACTCACATGCATGAGGAGCAACCATTCCACTTAGACAGGTTATTTGCTTAAACTCTGGAATTAGCTGATCAGGGTTCAAATCCCAGTTCTGCCACCAGTTTTTGAGAGAATATTGTATTTTCTCAGTCAGACTTTTACCAAAGATTGTTCACTATTTAAGGAAATCGATTCACTATTAAGTGTCACTGCTCATAATATGGACTTCATTCTTTCAATGTATAGGTATTGGCCTGCTTTTATAGCCATTGCTTTGAATGTGACACAAACACAACCATCGATTATTTTACTTTTAGAATATAGTCAGGTCTGAACCTTTACATATTAGAATACATATTATTTTGTCTTCAATTTTTTTTTATTGTTAAATCATAGCTGTGTACATTAGTGCAATCGCCTGTACCCATTCTAAGATGCACCGTAGATGTGGCCTCACCCATTACCCTCCCTCCACCAAAACCTCCCCCCTCCCTTCCCCTTCCTTGGCCCTTTCCCCATAGTCTTGTGCTATAGTTGGGTTATAGTCTTCATGTGAAAGCTATAATTTAGCTTCATAGTAGGGCTGAGTACATTGGATACTTTTTCTTCCATTCCTGAGATACTTTGCTAAGAAGAATATGTTCCAGCTCCATCCATGTAAATATGAAAGAGGTAAAGTCTCCATCTTTCTTTAAGGCTGCATAGTGTTCCATGGTATACATGTACCACAATTTGCTAGTCCATTTGTGGGTCGATGGGCACTTGGGCTTCTTCCATGACTTAGCAATTATGAATTGGGCTGCAATAAACATTCTGGTACAGATGTCTTTGTTATATTGTGACTTTTGGTCTTCTGGGTATAAACCTAGTAAAGGAATTATAGGATCGAATGGCAGGATGTGGAGGAAAGGGCATACTTCTACCCTGCTGGTGGGAATGCCCACTAATACGTTCCTTCTAAAAGGTTGTTTGGAGAATACTTAGAGGTCTTCAATTATTTTTATTTTATTTTTTACTTGTATTAGAGATGATCCTATACATATTTTTAAAGTATGTTCTGAATGGATTATATCATGTTTGAATTTAATTTCAACAAATAGTAAAGAGAATTTTAAAATATCTGTCACAAAAAGGAGATTTGGATCTGATGAAGCTGGGAATACTGCTGTGTGAGAACCTCCACTGCATAGCTTTGTGTTACTCATCCTCTCTGAGCCTCAAATTCCACATCTGTACCCAGGCATAGCATCAGTGCCACCCCCAAGAGCTGCCGTGAGGATCAAATGATAGAGTGAGCTCAATGAATGTGGCTATTATGATGATGATTACAATTATTATTGTAACTAATTATTTCAACTTTCTCTTCACAGCCTTGTCTAACTGAAAACTTGACCTCAGTTCTGTGCCTTTGTGACCTGACTCTAATCACATCACACCACAAAGACCCTGTTATCCAGCCACACTTAACAACTTGGAATCCTCTGAGTGACTGATGCAGGTTCAAGGCACTGCTCCATGTGCATGCAGTTCTCTCAGCCACTGGGGAAACAATGGTCTTTCTGTGCCCTCTGCCCCTTCCCATTCTCCCTTCAAGACTCAATTCAACTATCTCCTCTTCCAGGAAAGCTTCTCTACTGACCAAATCAATGTCACTGCCCCTCCATGTTGCCTGCTCCTCCCATAACTATGCTGTCATTATTAGTTGATTTACATCTCCCAATTAGACCATGAACCCTCCTGAAAACAGAGATGGATAGACCAACAAGAGTTGGTGCTCAATAAATGTTTATCAATTGAATGAATAAGTGAGTGAGCCAAGTAAATGATAACACTTTCCTAAAAGCTCGGTTAAAGGGTAGAAAAGGCAGGACAAGGCTTAAAATTGGGGTCTTTAAACATCCGAGCAAGGTACTTCCCTATAGTAAACTATAGCTCACCACAGGGGTTTGTCCTTATGAACACTATAGAGTAAATGACTTCCTTCCTGGGAAGTCTGACCTCCAGTTTCAGGGTTCCTCCCTGTCTTGAAACAGATTGAAAGTATTACTTTCAAAACAACAGGGAGAAACACCAGTGTAAAAAATGAGACTGTGGGGCATGGCAAGGACTCTCAGGAATTGGACATCCATCGCTTTACAATACATGGATAAAGTACCTTTAATTTGAAAATTCAAAATTCATCTGGAACTTCTGAGTACCAACATGACACTCAAAGATTATGTTCATTTTGGATTTTGGATTTTTGAAATAGGGATGCTTGATCAGTAAGTACAATGCAAATACAGTGTATTTGAACTCTTGAACAGCACAGGCTTGAACTGCATGGGTCCACCTATGCACAGATTTTTTTTTTTTTTTAACCAAATGCACATTGAAAATACAGTATTCTTAGGCGCAAAACCCAAGTACACAGAGGACTGACATTTTGTATATGTGGATTCTGCAAGGCTAACTGTGGGACTCGAGTAGGCGTGGATTTTGCTCTGGGGGTTAGAAGCAGAGAGGGGATGAGGGATACTCAGTCCACGCCAGTCATCTGTTCTTAGATTGTCTCCTGAGAACTTGTCCTGGCAAGGGATCCTGGCTATCCCATCCTGTCCTGCATTGCAGTCCTCCCAGGGGCCACCTAATGGACCAGATGTGAGGTTGTCAGGTGACTCATCAGTAGCTCCATAGTGAAGAGGAGTCCAAGGTCCAAATTTGGAGAATGTTTTGGCAGAATGGACTTGGATACTGACGCTTCTTTAAAATGTTTGCATTCCAGTGTGACCAGCACCTGGTTTATATTCCTGCCTGTCTCTCCCAGCCCTCCCACAGGATGGTATGATGGCAGTTCCAGAAGTGGTTCTGTAATTAACCAGCTGGGATGCCTTGGAGAGTAACATCTCCAGAGTCCAATTTCCTTATTTATAAAATGATTAAATTCAAATCTGTGCTAAGGTTGCTTCTAGTTCTAAGTACCCTTCAACCTTGTTATTCAAAGACTCAAATCCATGTCCACAGACCAGCAGCATTAGCACCCCAGGAGTGCTTATTAGAAGTGCAAAATTTCAGGCTCTGTCCCAGACCTCCAGAAGAAGAATCTACTTTTTTTTTTTTTTTTTTTTGTGTGTGAGACAGAGTCTCACTTTCTTGCTCTTGGTAGACTGCCATGATGTCATAGCTCACAGCAACATCAAACTCCTGGGCTCAAGTGATTCTCTTGCCTCAGCCTCCCAAGTAGCTGGAACTACAGGTGCCCATCACAATGCCCAGCTATTTTTTAGAGACAAGGTCTCAAGGGGTTTGAGACCAGCCTGAGACAGAGCAAGTGCAGAGCACTGGCCTCCCAAGTGCTAGAATTACAGGCGTGAGACACCACACCCAGCCCAAGAATCTACATTTTATCAGAACCCACATAGGTGTAAGAAGCATTCCTCTGTAAGACCACTTATTTAACAGTTGGGCTGAATTTCTTCTCTCTCTGGAAAAATGTTTTTGAATTTGGACAAGAGCTACTTCTACCTAGGAGATTAATGTCACCCAGAAAAGGGGAAAGGATAGTTTTTTGAACAGGGTTTGTTTAACCACCCAAGTCTACTCTAAACAAGATTCTTTCTCTTTTTTTCTTCCTACCTCGATTTCTTTCTCCTCCATTCCTTTCTTCTCTTCCTTCCTTCTTTTCTTTTCCACTAGAAAAATGAACTGTGCATGTGTCCTGAGGCCTGAGCGCAGCCCCTGGATGAAGGGGGCAAGCAGCCAAGGACAGAGAAGAGGCCCTGGTAGTGGGAGAGAGAGAGGGCAGGAGAGCAGCAGCACTGACCGGGCTCTGCAGGGATCTAGGCCCCACTGAGCCTGATTCTAAAAACAAACACTGTAGATCGCTTTTCCTCTACTCTTGCCAGAATTTTCCTTCTGGGAATGGGGCCACAGGACTCTGTTGCCTCTACCCTTTGGCAGCCACAGGGGAGATTCAGAAACCAAAGCCACCCCCTGCTGCACGCTGCTGATATGCCCAGCCCCTGATAGAAGATTAATATCCACTTGCTGTATGAGAGGTCAAAAATTAGCACAGGAGTGCTCCCAGTCCTCTCCCTGTTGGTAAAAAGGGATTCTGGCTTTGCCTGCTTAGTGTTTCCCCCCTTCCACACCTTTCAGGGAGGCTTCTGCCCAGGTCAGATGGGGTTGGGGCCAGGAGACATGGCAGAAAAAAGGAAAGGGAAAAAGAGATCCAAGGGCTAGTGATTATGAATAAAGGCATCTTTTTTAGGTGAGTTTTAAAGAAAGAACATGTGAATAGTAAAACGATGTAAGGGTTGTTGATAGGAGAGAAAAAGTTGATAAGGTGTCTTTGTAAACTAGTGGTTCTCTAAAGTGAGGCCTTGAGCCCAGAAGAACCAGCATGGTTTGGGAACTTGAAAATTCTCAGGCCCCATCCCAGACGTACTGAATCAGATGCCTTGGAGATGGGACCCAGCAATCTCTCAATGTGCCTTCCCGGTGATTCTCATGTCTACTAAAGTTTGAAAACTGTAGTTACAAACTGTTATTTCCAAAGTGAGTGAGAGGCAAAATCTTGAGTTCTTAAATCATTGTACTCTTCCCATGGCCGCACACTTTGGCCCTAAGACTGGAAGCTGTGCTTTTCTTACTGACATTTATCACCCAGAAGAGCCGCCTGGTGGCACAGATCTTCATCCTGAGATGCGGCCTTCCTCTTACGCAGAATCCCAGAGAAGGCCAGCACTGCTCCTTGGAAAATAAATCACAGGATGCATAGAAAGTCAGAGGACCAGCCTTTCATCCTCAGGGTCTGTGCTCCGCAACCGACACTCTAAAAGCCCTGTTTTCATGCACATTTAACTTCTGCTTCAGGCTACAGTCCTAGCAAACACTTTCCCCAGAATTGGACAGAGACTGGAGGGTAGGAGAGAAAATATACAAAACATATAAAATATTCTTGTGATCTAAGTTTTCTTAGATCTCTCTAGGCTATAAATACAAGAAGTTTCCATACTAACCCAGATATTTCACTGTTTTTGCTCTACCTTCTTCAAAGAGGACCTCAACACCCCAGGTCTCCCTCCAGTGTCTCATGCGAAGCTCATAATTCAGGGTGGCAATTACCACAGGTCAACAGTGCCACACAGGGTACCTTTTTCTGGGCACCCCCTACTCAGTAAGTTCAGAGTCATGGAACACAGACATATAAATACCCTCTCATACTATAAGGGGATTTTTTTAAACCTGTTTTTTTAAAAAAATAAACAGATAAATGAATAAATAAAAACAAGATGTGCACATGAAAAAAATGAATACCTAGATATATATGAAAGAAATATGGCTTGGTTGCCTGTAGCTCAGTGGTTAGGGTGCCAGCCATATATACCTGGGGCTGGCAGATTCAAATTAGGCCCAGGCCTGCTAAATAACAATGACAACAACAACAACAACAAAATAGCCAGGCATTATGGTGGGCGCCTGTAGTCCCAGCTACTTGGGAGGCTGAGGCAAGAGAGTGTCTTAAGCCCAGAGGTTTGATGTTGCTATGAGCTATGACACCACAGCACTCTACCAAGGGTGACATAATGAGACTCTGTCTCAAAAAAAAAAGAAAAAGTAACACTGCCTTTTCTCACTCGTGACTTCTCATTCCCCAATTTTTTGGATAATCTTTCTAGAAATGTTTTATATAATACACAGACTAGCATGTACATTCTGCTTTATTCACACAAATGGGACCATTTAATGCATACTATTCTGCACTCACTTAATGGCTTAGAAATGGTTTAGCAAAATCTTTTTATGGCTTCATAATATAAGGGCTGTCTAGAATGTATCCAACCATTATTAATACTATTTATCATATTACATGGCTTGATACTTTCTGAACATAGTCCATAATAAGGACGTGCCATAACTAGAATAATCAGCCCCCAGTTATGCCCGTTCCTATTTTTCCCCTTCACAAATAATGTTGCAATGCACATTCTTATATGTATAATCTGACGTACTTCTGTGAATGTATCTTTGGATTAAACTCTTGCCCATGGATTAAAGGATATAAGCATTTACAAGCATGATTGATATTGCCAAAATGTGCAACTAAACATGATATCCAGTTATCTGCATATTGACTTTGAATAAGCATCCTCTTTTCCTCATTCACTCAGTACTGAGTACAGCCAGTTCTCCCTATCCAAACAACCTTAAACTGAAAATATTAAAAAAAAAAAGCTTACAATGATAGAACATAATACAAATTTTGAAATACAGTATAACAACTGTTTACATACATTTACACTGTATTAGGTATTATAAGTAGTCTAGATATGGTCTAAGGTGTGCAGGAAGATATACATAGAAATACTTTTCTATTATATATCCAGGGCTGCAGTATTCTTGGATTTTGGTATTCACAAGAGTCCTGGAACCAATCTCCCACAGATACTGAGGAACAACTGTCTTATCAAACTTTCTACATTTTTGCCAATCTGATAGGTGAAAAATGGGCATGTTGTTGTTTGGATTTGCATATATTTCATTTGAGGAAAGTTGAACATCTTTTCATACATTTGTTGGATATTTGCATTTGTTTTCCCGAGAACAGCCTTTCATATCCTTTGCCCATTTTTCGGTTGGCCTGTTCATATTTATTCTTATTGATTTGTATGAGCTCTTTGTAAAAGAAGGAAATTATCTCTTTGTCTCTCCCATGCATTGCAAATACCGTGTGCCACTTTATCATTTGTCTCTTGACTTTGTGGAATTTGTTTCCATAAAGACATTTTAATTTTCATGTAGTCACATTTATTACTATTTTGCTTTATGGAGACTGGTGTGATAGGGAAAGAATAAGCAGTGAGTTACCCAGTTCAGATGATATTTTCCTGTCCTGTTTATCCTTTCTGAAGCCAGAGACTTGAAGATGACATAATGCTGAAACAAGGATGGGTGGAAGGTTGTGCTGGTCCATCTGCTATAAATGCTGCAACAGTGCTGAGTTGGCTACTCTCATGGACCCAGAACAGTACCACATTTGGTACAAAGACAGCCTGTTGATCCACTCTCCTTTTCCCTTCATGGAGAATTATCTTTCTGGGGCCTCATCATTCTTCCTACAATCTGACCTTAGTGAGGCTACTATTGGCCTCACAACTATGAACTGAATCTCCAAGAGATTTAAGTTGACACGCTTGCCTTTTTCTTCCCAGAGGGCCACTGTGCTCCTAAAGAAGTGGTGCAAATAGCTCATCTATCTCTCTGAAGCAGAAACACAGGCCCCCGCCTACTAACAGAGGAGTAAGTAATGGCTCCTTGATTCAACCAAGATATCCTGTTACAAAATTAATGAACCAATGGATTATCCCTTAAGCCTTCCAGAGAAATATCTCAACTTCTTTGAATCTTTTATTGGTGGTATTTCAGGAAATACAAAATGGGAAGTGACAAACATTGATGTGCTGTCAGAAAGGACACTTGCAAGCAGGATAGAAGGGGAGTGGGCACATCCACCCTGCTCAGGGGGTCTGCCCAGGGCCAGCTCCCCCTAAATATCCTTTTACTGCCCAGCCTAGCCCACCTCTAAAAATGCTATTTTAATTTGATTTTTAAAAACCACTTCCATGGAAAGAGCTAGGTATTTGGAATCACAGATGGTTTGTTAGAACGGAGGTGGTGACTCAAGAGTTCTCTCTACTATACTGTTCTGGGGAAAGTAGAGGGGAAGAAATACAAAGAGTTAGCTGAAGTGAAGAGCTGACAACCCACATCCTTCTGTAAACCATAGGTGCCTGCCGCCAAGGAATGGGTATGAATTTTGCTTCCCAGCTCAGTGAGAAGCCATCACATTCCTTCCAGTCCAATGAAATCTAACTCATAAGCCCTCACTCACCACGTTGGTGGGAAATTCAATCTCAGTAATGATTTTGAGAGCCCTTCTACCCCATAATATCACATGAGGATCCAGATCTTATTTGATGTTTGGGTGACAGAGGGTCTTCTTGAGTGAGTTCACTGCTGACACATGGATGCTGAAGGCTCTGGCCCTTTGGGTCATACTATTCCTACCTGAACCCTGTTGGGTCTCTTCTAAAAGCCACAATTCAACCTTCTCAAAGATCTCACAACCGTTTGAGGGTGCTGTGTGGGAATGGAGCATGGAGCCCTGTCAAATACAGGTCTTGCTCAGACCCTTGCCATATACCCAGTTGTGGGGAGTTAAAAAATATGTATGCAAATTCTTTGACATTTCTCTCAGCAAACAGTGCAGGCTAATTCCTCTCCCTTTGAATATGGGCTAGCCTGGGCTAAATTGTTGAAGTCCTAACCTCTAATACCTCAGAATGTGACTGCATTTGGAGACTGGGCCTTTATAGAACTGATGAAGTTAAATTAAGGCCATTGGGGTAAGACCCCAATCCATTGTAACTGGTGTCTTGTCTTTATAAGAGGAGGCGATTAGGATAGAGACATAAGTGGATGGGTGACAATGTGAGACATAGGGAGAAAGCTGGGCATGGTGGCTCGTGCCTATAATTTTAATAATTTGGGAGGCAGAAGCAGGTAGATCACTTGAGCTCAGGAGTTTGAGACTAGCCTAAGCAAGAGTGAGACCCCTTCTCTACTAAAAATAGAAAACTAGCCAGGCATTATAGTAGCACCTATAAGTCCCATCTACTTGGAAGGCTGGTGCAGAAGGATTGCTTGAGCTCAAGTTTGAGGTTACTGGTGAGCTATGACACCTCGGCAACAAGGGAAACTTTGTGTCAAAACAGAAAAGACACAGGGAAAAGATAGTCATCCAAAAGCTACTTAAGGAGAGAAGCCTCAGGAGAAACCAACCCTTCTAATGCCTTGATCTCAGACTTCCAGCCTCCAGAACAGAAAATAAATTTCTGTTGTTTAAGCCACCCACACTAAGGTACTTTGTTATGGCAGCCTTTGATGACTCACTTCTAATGACTGGAATATGGTCAGAGTAACACTGTGTGACTTCCTAGGCTCTGTCAGAAAAGGTGATACAGATTCTGCCTGATTCTCAACCAAGGTGCTCACTCACCCTTGGAACCTCGCCTCCATATGGTGAGGTGGCCCAGGCCACATGGAGCAGTGTAGGTGTTCTGGCCACAACCTCAGCAAGGGCCTCTGCTGACAGCCAGCATTGATTGCCAGCATGTGTGTGAGCAAACCATGAGAAGCTTCCAGCTCCAGCCATCCAGCTGAGTGGAGAGACATAGAGAGACTGTTCTGCCAAATCTTGGCCAAACTGCCAATTCATGAGCAAAATAAATGTTGTTGTTTTAAGCCAGGGTGGTTTTTAAAGCAGCAGTAGATAAAAGGAACATCAGACTTGAGGTATCAACAGCTTCTTCCTTAAGGAAAATTTCCTTTTAAGCCGGGCGTTGTGGCAGGCGCCTGTAGTCCCAGCTACTCGGGAGGCTGAGGCAAGAGAATCGCTTAAGCCCAGGAGTTGGAGGTTGCTGTGAGCTGTGTGACGCCACGGCACTCTACCGAGGGCCATTAAAGTGAGACTGTGTCTCTACAAAAAAAAAAAAAAGAAAGAAAATTTCCTTTCTTCTTCTTCCCATTTGGAAAGATTCCATGTAATCTCCCCTCAATTTGTCTTTAGCTGTATATCGTTTAATTTTCTTTTCTGAAGGGTAAGGACAGGAGGAGGTTGATGCCAACCACTGTTTCTTATTAATCCATGCCAATTGAGTAATCTGAGGGTTCTCCATGCCACAACCTTTTATTTTTGGGTGGAAGATGATATCTGTATAAGCAAGCAGGTCACTGTATTTTCATATAGTAGTGATCAGTATGTGCAAATGCCCTGTGGCCATCACTGCTCATGTTTAATATTAACTTTGAGCTTACTTTCAGCACTCTGCTGTGGTCCCCCCCAAAACTCCTAAATTCCCAAAACACTGGAGATTAATGCACACATAATTAAAAGTTGCATAGTTGAATTGGGGAGGAGAGAGAGGGTTACATCCCCTACTACATAGGAAAATATTCAGAGTCTATCATAGATGTCACCACTTTCTCTTTCCAGTCTCCCCACAATCTATCCTCCCACACACACAACGTCCAGGTGCCCTAGGAGAAATTCTACCTCTCTTTGCTAACAAGACACCCACCAGCATGAAAACCTGTAGGCAGCCACACAGGAACAGCTTATTCTTCCTGAAGCATGCCCCAAAGGCTTTCAGATCCTTCCAACACACTTCAGTCACATTTTCGTGTGGTTACTCATGTTACTTGTTTCTGTTTCTTTCCCTTGTTGCTCAAGGAATTTGGCAAGAGCCACGTTGTTTTCTCTTTTCTTTGCTGCTCTGAAGTATGCAACCATGGCAGCCCTCCTCCAGTGTCCTCACTGCCAAAGTCAACAATGAGGTGGAGAACCTGGAGCCAGTCACGCTGCTCAGAGTCCCGATCTTGCTGTGGCAATCGCTTCATCTGCAAAAGGCATGCAGCACACAGCTCCAAAATAGCACTGAGCCAAAGTAAGTGCGAGAGGAAATGCTCCCAACATGCCCAGCATCATTTTTCTTGTTGGGTAGAGGGTATTAAAGTCTAGTCTGCACCTCACAGATGGGCAAACTGCAGCAATTAAACCTATGGGTAGCACCAGAAGCGCAGTTGGTGGAAATCAGCCACTTGCCAGAGAGGCAGCAAAATGTAACAGCCATAACAGGAACTCACAGCCGCGTTTGTTAAGCACTTATCATGCGACAGACATCAAGGCAAGGGCAAGGGCATTTATGCACTACCTCAATTAATACTCGGAGCAACCTAATAGGGAAGGTAGTATTATGATTCCCATTTCACAAACGAAAAAAGTTAGGCTCAGAGGCACTAAGTGTCTTATCCAGGGCTATGGAGCCACTGAGAACAGGTGACTAACGAGGACAGCACTCTCCTGTCCTTGTCAATATCAAAGGCATGTGGCCCAAGAATTCCCCACCCAATAAGAAGAGCTGCCTCTCTGGAGCACTTATTCTGTGCTGACCTTCTGCGGTGAGGTCTCTGTTTCACTGCACACATCCCCATGAGGAGGGTGTGCTCATCATCTTTATGGAGCCAATGGAAATGCATTCAAAGGTGGGCAGGGAGCAATGAGCTTAATAGGGTGGGATGAATCAAGAGTGTAGATAAGTTTGAGAGGATGACTTGAGGTGCGCATCATCCATGGAGGTTTGCAGGTTGTTTTTAAGGGCTCTAGTTTTCAGGGGTCACTCTTCCACTTAATATTTAAACAGTGATTGTCTGAACCTCTCCCTCTTCATCTGTCTACAAAAGTGGGAGGCATTTTCAGTTCTTGCTCCCTATTTTAGTGACACTCCCTGAGGAATACTCATTGCTTTGTCTATATCTCTACGGGTTACAGGTTCATTCTTGCCATCTTTAGATACTGGGGCTTTGCTCCTCCTGCTTTGCCTCAAGTTGAACATTCTACATCATCTAGAGTATGACTTCAAAGTTGCCTTCCCAAAGTTGACACCATATTCCATCTCCTTGGTGGTCCATGAGCCAGGTTCACCTTATTGTTCGAACCTACCAGCTGTAGGGTGCCCCTGGCTGGCATTGCGTGAATACAACAGCTCCCATGAGAGTGCCCATCTTACCACACGCACACCAGCATGGGGTATTAACAACTTCACCAGGTGAAAATTTGATTGATTTTTATTTTGCATTGCAATTAAATATTTTACATTGCAAAGCACAAAATAAGCTCCAGTCCAAAACATGACATCAGTTAGAATGCACACAATCTTTGTGATGACGATGTGGAGAATTGTCAGGTTGTAGGCACAAAGGTGACCTTCATCAAGCACTTGATGAGTACCAGGCTCTCTGATAAGCACTTTAGATGCTTTAATTCCCACCCTGTGAGGTAGCTATTGCTACTGTCCTATTTACAGACCAGGAAGCAGCGGCACTGTGGGGTAAAGTGACTTGCTCCAGGACTTACAGCTAATCAGGGACAGAGCCAGTACTGCCTCACCGAGGTGGCAGGGTACCCCAAGGAGGAATGTGGGGGCATCTCTCTCCCTCCTCTGTCACTCATCCTGGTGTGACTCCAGGCACGTGATGTCCTTTCTCTGAGCCTCAGCTACCAATCTCAAAGCATGGGAAACTTGTCTGGTTGTTGTGAGGAGAAAATGGGAAGAGGAGGAAGGCGAGATGAAGGAGAGGGCAGAAGAGAAATGGCAGAGAAAGGGAAGGGGGAAAGGAAGGAAGGTGGAAGCCCTTGATGAACAGTGACATGAGCTGTAACAAAATCCAGCACTCTAGTTAGTCTCACTCTAGATCCCACATACATTTGAGGAAACTGAGGTTCAGAGAGTTAAGGCAACTTGCCTTCAAGTCACACAGCTGGGACCCAGACCATCTCTGTCTGACCCCAGACCCCAAGTGGCAAACTCAGAACCACCACCCTAGGAGCCATGGGGGTTGCCAACGCAGCTTCGTTTCTGCCTCTTTCCTTGCCCAGACAGAGGCTGGGGAAGCGTGGATTGGGGGTGCTCTGGGCTCTTCTCTCTCTGGGGTCCAGGGATTGTAACCCCACAGCGAGCAGACAAGCTCGGCCCAGCAGGGCTAGATGTGAAGCCCTGCTATCTGCTTCATTTCATCAGACTGCTAGAGGCTGAGCACAGGAAATTAAAAGCAGCTCATAGATCACAGAGTACGGCACTCAGTGATCTCAGACAGAATCCGCCCCCTTCCCCCTGCCCCTTTCTCCTTGTGCAAGAACATGGCTCTCAGCAGTTACTTGCTGAACCTTTTGAACTCATGCAGGGAGCCAGGCGGTCCTAGTCCCTTGCACCCCAGAAGCAAACACCCCTCAGAGTGCTGGCAGTCTGGTGAGATAGACCCTAGAGCTGGGGTGCCTGTGTGCTCGCACATGCGCGTGTGTTCTGGAGGAAAAAGTGATGACCTCTGAAGACCAAACTTTTCTCTTCATATCTTTTTGCAAGCTTGAACTTTTGCCTTGTGTTTGTGCTAACTATTTGTACAAACAACACCTAATGCATGGGGAAGAGGGACCTAGTTAGAAGAGATTGGCTCTCAGGCCATACTCTTAAGAGTGAAAGAACAAAATGAATTAACAAGTAATAAGAAAGGCAACGGAGTTCCAGACAGAGGGCATAGCTCAAACAAAGGCCAGGAGGCGTGGGTGTGCCAGAGAAATGGCTTGTGTAGGCGGAAGGGCCTGCACTAGAAGGCAAGGAACTGTATTCTCAGCATCCCTTCTTTCTCCTCCATCTGCCAGGCCCATGCTGTAGCATTGGCCCAGCCACAGACCTACTAGGAAACTGGCCCCAGAGCTGGGGGTCATTGGACCTGTGCTACCCCATGTGCCAGTGGCAACATCTCACAGCTGAGGCCCTGAGAGCACAAACATCTGCTCTTTCTGCTTGCCCAGCATCCCTTCCATGAGTTTTAGCAAAGGCACCCCCTTTACTTCCTTTGTCAAGTCCTACCCTCCCATGTGGTCCTGAGAAGATGGTCCATTGTGACACTCCTGAGCCATGTTACCCCAGATCGGTCCATAGAACTTCTCTCCCTAATGTCCGACCTTGGTGTATGTCTCCTTAGCATGGCACACACAACAATGATTTCTGCAAAGATTACACCAATCCAAATGACCCTCTGTGTCCTTCCAGTCATAAAAGCAATGATTCTGGGCACAGGGAAGGATCCCCATCTTCCTTTCTACTATAATTCACATTCAGTTAGATGAGCAATCATCTTTGCAAAAACTCAGGGCTCCTTCACAGGTCACATTTATTTCTCTGTAGAGGCAGACAGCTCTCTAAAGGAAGCAATTCTCAACAGGGTGGATGTCTGATTGGTGTCTAGGCTCCTCCTCAGCTGAATCCTTCTCTTGCTACTTTGTGTGAAAATGGTTGTTTGTTATTATTGTAATGGTTATTGCTACTATTATGTGGAATAATGTTCTTCTCATCCATCCCCTACTGGCTATAAATAAAGCTAACTTCAAAGCCCACCTTTTCCATACTCTCCATAGAGCAAATGGATTTAGATCCTGGTTTGATGAGAAGTGGGGATTACTCAAGTTGCTCCAAGAGCACAGGGTGGAACAACCATCCTCAACTCCCCTGGAGGAGCTGAGGCCAAGAGAAACCAGCAATGTCTCGGGGAAAGAGCCAGGGCTACCCCCAGCCTCCAGGACCCTCCCCAGTACCCCTCCCCATTGCTCATCACACTCCACTTAACCCTGTTATCTCTGAGACAAGACCAAGTTAAAATCAACTTCAAAGTTAAAAGTTGCCAACAACTTTCCAAAGGCAAGTCCCCTGGAAGACCCAAAGCTGGGGCTTTGCCCTGCTCAGGGCTTGGCTTGTTTTCCTCACACCAGCCCCGCAGCCTCCACAGGCTGAGAATAGACTTGCTGGAGCCCTCAAGGAGGAGGGAAGTGGCCTCTCCCAACCAGTGTCAGCTTACAGTGAGAACAAGGCCTGGGGACATGGCCAGAGCCAGGCCAGCCCAGACTACTGTTGCTTCTTCAGGCTCTTGTCCCCAGCAGAGGCTGCCATCACACTGGGGCAGGCCCCACCACAGCAGGGGAGTGTTTCTCACCAGCAAGCTGTGGCCAGTCGCTTCAGGCTCCCATGGTTTCTCAGGATGCCCCTCTATCCAGAATCATGCCTTCCCTCTGGAAGAGAAGCTCAAGTGAAGACTCTCAGCAGGACAGCTTGGCTTTCTCTGGAGTTCCCCACAATTCTCCGAGCCCCCCACGAGGGCTGTAAATGGAGGACTCAGCCTGAACAAGCCTCGTGGAGTGCCCCTCTGCTGTTTTGCACTCCCCCGTGAGACCTAGAGTGCCGGCCCACAGTCGAATTTTAGAAATTCCTTATGCAAAAGAGGTTATTGCCTGCATCATGGCTCTCCATTCACCTCTGGCCTGACTGAGTGAGGTAGCCAACCCATAGAGAGCCAAGATATAGGCCCATGTGGGAGTCTGTGGTCCAGCCAGATGGATTATCCTGTGCTGAATGGCGACTGACCCAACCAGATCCTCTGCTGGAGGATCAAGCTCCAAATACATATTAGGACCTTCCGTGTGTCAAACACTATGCTAGGTTCCAGTGATAGCCAGCTTTGTCATCCCAGATCTTTCTGCTCTTAGTAGGAATTCAATATATGACTCAGTCCCCTAGTAGCAACTTACAATAGCTATTGGGATTTTGTTGTGATGTATACACAGCTCTCACTCATAAGGAACTGTTAACTTGAAATAAACCAATGAAATTACTGGGACCCTTGAATTCAAGGAATAGACTCAGTCTGGCCTAAAGGAAAATCAGAATTTATAGGCTCATATCTATAGGACTTGAATGCCCTCAGGAAATGAAATAATGATTTTTCTCTCTCTCTTCCTGTCTCCTTCCTTCCTCATCCCATCTCATTCCATATCTTAGATAGTCTTCATAAATCTTCCTCAAAGTGCTTTTTTGCTTCTCTCTACCTGTTAGACTCATTCCTTCCTAGCAAAGAAGAGCTTTATCCACACAGCAGGGTACCTAGCCCGGGCAGCTCCAGGCTTTAGCAACTCCAGATTAGCAGCTCCCGAGGAAAGGAGCATTTCTCTTTCCCAGCACTGGCACATAAAGCTCAAGGGAAGGACATCAGTTAACCAAACTTGGATCATGCCATCACTACTGAACCAAGCATGGTAAGGGGCATGAGATCCCATGATCAGTCAAGCCTCAGTCGTGTGACATCCCTTAGCCCACCAGAGCCATCTGGCATGAAAAGACAGTTCCCTCTAAACAGTGGTTCTTTCTATGGGAAAGAGCAGTGGATGTTGAAAGTGATGGGAGGGAGTAGGGAGAGATGTCTGTTATATCAGAGGAATAGAGGGAAGGCTATTCTTACACAAAGAAAAAGTAGGGAAGGCCTGTTACTAAAGAGTATTTTTAGGAGTGTTTTTTATTTCTTTTTTTTATTAAATCGTAATAGCCAAGTCATAGAAGAAACCCAAGTGCCCATCGACCCATGAATTTAGGAGTGTTTCTAATGTCCACCTTCTTTAGAATATGGAACACATTAATATGTTTAAAAATATTTAATGGACTGGCAACTTGTATAAGATACATAGAGGTGGTGAGTCAGCACAGAACTAAGCTCAGGTGATGGGGACAAAGCACATCTATTGAGCATTTGGGGGTGCAGGGCCTTGCTATGAAGCTGTACAGCTGTCATTTGAAGCAGGCACTATGGTTTCCCACCATTGATAGGAGAAGGAATTGATGCTCAAAGAGGTTGCAAAAAACAAACAACAACAAAAAAAAACCTCTCTGCTGGCCCCATAGCTAGTAAGTACTGAAGCTGGGAAGTGAATCCAAATTTGCCTAATTCCAGAACTTTCTCACAAGTCTGTTTTGTCTTCCAAAGGCAAAATATAGCCCTGCTGAAAGGTGGGGGTCGGAGTGAACAATGAGTCCCTCCTCTATTTATAGACAGAGAACAAAACCAAACAGCCCCAAAGGGCAGAAGTGCCAAGAAGGAAAACAGCTTTTCTGGATCCTTTATGAGGACAATTTTTGGTCTCAAAATGGAGATGGCGCCGGAAAGTTAGTGTCACCCACCATGGAATGCTTCAGCAGCCAGGAGAAGGCGGTCAACAAAAGACGGTGTATTCGGCAACCCAGGGAGCATTAGTGACCTGCAAGGCACAGCTTCAGCAGATGGGTATGTCCAACCCTAATATTTAAAGGGCTTTACAGTAAATAACTGGTTAAGAAACTGAGGCATCGAAAGTAGACCTACTCATTGAAAAAGTTTGGCAGTAAATATAATGATACCTGCATATTTTAAAAGTACAGGGAAGAATGACTGAAGTGAAAGAGTTCTAAAAAACAGACTTTAATAAAAAAAAAAAGTGTTTGTCTTATTTTCAAATAGAAAAGTGCTGGAAAGAACATGCTATTAATGACCAGCTGAAACTCTGGACTGGGCAAACGTGAATCTGAACAACAGGATTCATAGCAGGTTTTGTCTTCCTGGCACACTATTTTCTGCCCTTTAAGCCACTGAGGCCACTCCAGACCACATGGTTGTCCTATAAATGGTCTGGCCACTTGTGATACTTTATTCTGCTGGATACAGTAGTAGGTTGATTTGATGTGACGCAAGTCAAGTCAGCTAGCCAATCTCTCTGGGACTGATGTAGGGATGCTGGGAGACACAGTCCTCTCTCTCCCCTATATCGTAAAGTTGGGATCATGCAAAAGACAGGCATATGTGGTCTTCAGGTTTAATCAATCCAGATTGGCAATGAGCTAGGAAAAAGATAATTTCTCTCTGCCAATAATCATATGTAAAATCCAAGGGAAGGCATCTCCTCTGAACCTGTGGGGAAAGCCTATTCGTGAGCAAGAGAGTGAGGACTGTCTAAAGAAGGAGAAATGGAGAGCCAAATGGAGAGAGAGAGAGACAGAGAAACAAATAACAAACTTTGTATCCAGCCATACCTCTTCTCCATCCTAGACTCTCCTTTCATCACTTAAGAAATTTTGAATTGGGTTTCCATAGCTACCAACCAAAACAGAGTTCACTAACATAATTACCATCAAAGCCTCAATCAATAGAATGAGGTGCCCTGTAAATAGAAATGAAAATTGTGAACTGCCAGAGCTGCTGAGAATGAATAGAATTAAAAGACAGAGAGAGAAAAGAGATGGGCCCTGTCTTCAAGGAGTTCGCAGTCATGGGAAATTATTTTGCTTTCATGCTATAAATAGGGGATCCCTCAGAAATGTGGGTAATATCAGTGTGTGTGTGTGGTGATGGAGAGGATGACAGGAAAAGTCTTGGGTAGTTTCAATTCTCTTCCAAAAGAAAAATAAACAAGCTTACTACTGGACTTGCTAACATTCTCAGAAACCAGGAGGTGGTGCAGAGTTTTGTAAGTTTCCCATTGAGACACGTCAGCTCACGGGGCTCTGCAGGGGGACTCCGGAAGTCCCTTCTCTTTTGCCTATCTTCTCTTTCTCTTTCCTGGGATTCCCTTGTCCACTGCCTTCCTCCAGGACTCCCAGAAAATCAGTTCCATACACTCCCATGAGCAGCCAGAGGGAGTTGAGTCAGATCTGTTCAGGGGAGGGGGCCATGGACCCTTCTGTATAACATAAGAAGCCAACAAAGTTTGCTCTGAGCATGCCCTCTCAGTGCCTCTTCCATGAATGGCTGCACTTGAAAGTATCTTTCTTTTTTCTCTGTCTCACCAAAAGCATTCTCCCAAAAAGAAGAGGGGAAAAGAGAATTGGGGAGGAACAAATGCACAGGAACAGTCTTAGGGTTATCCCACAGAGCGGGCCACAGTGGGGCACAAACTGAAGACTTCAGGGCAGTTCTCTTTCCCCACCTCTACAACAACAATACCATCTGACTCTTGGCACTTCACTTCCAAACCATAAAGCCATGCTACACAACTATTGGATATCATTTTTTAAAATTCTATTTTAAAATATTTTTTACATATATAGTAGATCTATGACTAGGGAGAGTTTTTGAATTAATGGATTTCATCGGGTTATGGAATTCTTCTCAGTTCGGAGACCCTGCACTTTCACATGTGCTGCTGGTGAGAAGTCAATCTGTTGTCATTGCTGGGGTTGTGGTTGTGGTTGTTAATGAGAAGTCAATCTTACAACCTTTCACGCGCTTATTTGGAAATACATTTCAAAATGCTTGAAAATGTTCATTTTTTTCAAACCAGCAATTTTAATTCCAGAGCATAGACTGGCTTTGCCATTTACCAGCCAGGTAATTTAAGCTTTCTAAGTCTCAGTTTCTTTATTTTTAAGATGTGGAAAAAATTAGTACCTTTCTGTTATGCAGGTTGTGAGGATTAAAGGAAATACACGCAATGCCTTAGGATAGTGTATCCAGCATGTGATAAAATGCATCCAAGTGTTAACTAAGTAAGTGATCAGAGATGGAGACAGAAATACATCTCATTATTGTTTTAATTAGCAAACTTTGAGGAAAATATTTGATAGCGGAATATTGACTAAAATTAATTACATGCATTTGTTAGATGGAAAATTATATACCCATATTTAAAAATCATGCTTTCAAGGAATATTTAATGATATGGGAAGAGGCTCATAATATATTATAACCCCCCACAGAAAACCCCCCCAAATCAGGTTTTAAACAACAGGTATAGTAGAATCTGAATAACAAAATAAAAAGTAAAAGAAAATATTTCAGGCTCGGTGCCCGTAGCTCATTGGGCAGAGTGCCAGCCATATATCATATACTGGAGCTGGCAGGTTCTAATCCAACCCTAGTCTGCCAAACAACAATGACAACTACAACCAAACAATAGCCAGGCATTGTGGCCAGTGCCTGTAGTCCCAGCTACTTGGGGGACTGAGGCAAGAGAATGGCTTAAGCCCAAGAGTTGGAGGTTGCTGTTAGCTGTGACATCATGGCACTCTACCAAGGGCGACAACTTGAGACACTGTCTCAAAAAAAAAAAAGAAAAAGAAAGAAATAAAGAAATATTTCAGAGTATTATTGACAGGTATCTCTACATTGATGGTTCAGCCTTGCCTGCACACTGGAATCACTTGGACAACTTAAGAAAACAGCCCTGCTGACTGATTCTACTTCTAGAAATTCTGATTGATTTGGCCTGGACTGTGACCTGGGCCTCACAATTTTTATTTTCTTCTGTATGTTTATTTTCTTTCCCCAGATTGTCCCCACAAGTCTTCTAAAATAAACATATATCACTTTTATAATTAGAAATTAAAATCATAATGCTATTTAAAAGACATTTCTATTCCCCTGTGAGAGTGGCTGACTAAGCAGTTATTTCAGTGGCTGGTTTACCAGACTGTTTTCTCCCAGGGAGAGCATGGAGAGGGAGGCAGGAAAGCCAGAGCTTGGCAGAGGAAGGAGAGACAATTTCAGAGCTGAGTCACTGCCCTCGGGAACAGAGCCAGGAGGGTGACACTGGATAGGAAAAAGAGGGCATGGGGCTCAAGGTGAGGACACTGACCAGTTCAGAGCCAGGGGCAGGGACAGAAGAGGACCCCCAAGCCGGCTGACTTGGCTGAGCAGTGGTGTGCAGGCAGCTCTGCCACATATGACCCTTCCTGACTGGGGCCACGCTCTGTACCCTGGGGTTTCAGCATCATGCTGTGTGTCAGCACCATATTTTCCCTTTTCCAAACTTGGTCTTGATAAGAGCTAGGAGGAATAGGTGTGATGAGGAGAAGCAATGAAAGTCATTGGCTGCTAACAAAGGTAACTGACAGAGTCCAGGGCCTCTTGCATTTTTCTCCCTCAGTGTCTGATATTAAACGCTTAGGGTCTGAGGATTGAGCTGGCATTGCATTTGTTTATTTTCTTTCCTTTCATTCAGCAAGTCCTCCATGAGCTCTTGGTAGGTGTCAAGTCCTGTGCCAAGTATTCCCCATCATTTTATTTTAAAGCTTTAAACAAATGACTGAGGTACTGTGGTTAGCATGCCTTTTACACATAAAAGATTTGAAACTAAGGGAAGGTCTTGGCATAAAGCCTCCCAGCAAGTTGTTATTCACACCATCATTATCAGAATGGCCATTGATCACTGGGGACCTACTGGGTGCCAGGCACTGTACTAAGGGCTTTATACCCACTTTTTGTTAAGCACCCCTCCACCCTAGTAGCCCTATGAGGCAGTGATTATTATTATCAACCCTAATTTACAGATGGGGAAACTTAGGTGCAGACAGGAAAAAGTTCTTCATTCAAGGTCACACAGCTTTTAGGCAATGGCACGTATTCATATTTATATCCAAGTATATCAAACTCTTGACCTCCTGCTTCAGGAGGACTAAGCTTCAGAAGTCATGCTTGATGCTTTGTTATGAAGTGTATTTAAGATATTCACATCAACTAAAGATGTTGACCTCAGTCTGTCCAGCCTGTTCTCGGTACCTGATATTGCTACATCCTACAAGCAAATAATGTGAAAAGCTGGAAACCTACTCCAGCCTAATTTGCTCTTTTTTTGTTGTCGTTAAATTCTAATTCTCTCTCTCTAACTACTATTTGTGGCATGTGCCCATTAGCATCCAAAAAAAAACACAGCAGAAGAGAATTATGGGAAAATCAAAGAGAAGGTGGGAAAGGGCACCTGCCAGTTGCCACAGTGAAATGTTCAAAGGAAACAGGAGGCAGCCATTAGCATTCAGCTCAATGGTCTGTTTAGCCCAATCCATAACTGGAAGTGTGTTTACTGTTTCATATTTCCTTCATAAATCTCATTCTCCATATTGAGAGCCATTTAATGGTTCTAATAATGCATCTGCTCACACTGATCCTCAACCCAAGAATGGAGCAGTGAGAGTTTCCTAGTTCCTCCAAACTGTGTGAAGACGCCTTACACTTTGGCCTCAGAGGACGAACCCCTTCCTACCTAGTGGGTACTGATGATTCAGAGCTGCTTAGGATGTGGCCCAGGGCACCCCCAGACTGAAACTGAAATGGGGTCACTTCAAGCCCTGAAACCCTTCATCCCGATGCTTCCCATTTAAACAGCACATTACAAGCTGTTTATCCACCCAACACCCTGTGCTGTTGTCAAGCTTCCCCACCCACACACTGTCAATGTAGATACCGAGATCACGGTATACCACCTTGTGTGACCATCAGCCACTTCTTAGGAAGGAGGGAATGGAAACACTCCTTACCACAAGGAATGTGCTAAGTCCCTCTCAACCCTCGCCTTCTGCCCCGGTGGTTCTCAAGCCTAGCAACCTAGCAGAATCACCTAGAAATCTCTGGCTCCATCCTGTATCAAGTGTATCAAAAGTTCCGATGGGCGGGGACCAGGTATCTCAGGTTTACTCTCCTTGGGTGCTTCAGCTGGGCAGCTGGGCATGAGAACCATGGCTGTGACCCCTCAACAGGCTTTCACAAGCCCTCATTTCTACATCTGACACTTAGCCCCCCTGCCACACAGATTCTTCATGAAACCAGATTTAGAAAGTATGACTGAGTGGTTAAAATCATGTGGGGATGCTGAAGCCAGACAGTAAATTAAAGATACTGAACTGCAATCTCATTACCTGCAAAGCAGGAGTGGTAATCATGGCTACATGACAGGGCTATCAGGAGCACAAAGTTCCTGGGACATGATTAGTTCTTAATAATAAAGGCTGCTCATCACTGTGGGCACCTACCCAGGGGTGAGGGAATCTGTGGCCTTCTGGAAAAATGTGGCCATTTAGATCTTTAAGTGCAGCCTTTTGACTGAATCCAAATTTTGCAGAATAAATCCTTTATTAAAAGGGGTACAGCAGAGAAAGAGGAAGATGTCCTTGCCTCCTTTGATGCTTAATAAAGAAGAATCTTGAACTTAGAAGGTTGCAGGTTCCCCACCCTTACTGGCTGCCAGGTGATTTTGATCCCTTGTTTGATTAGAGAGAGGCCTACCAGTAGCAACAAGACCATAGACCCGGCTTGTATTTCAAGGGATGAACAGTTCTGAACACTCCTGCCCTTTGTTTTCTGAATACATCAGTTCTGGAAACACTGAGGCTGGGTACTCAAAACATCCAGATGCAAACTAGGAGATAAATAACAAATTCACCAACTATCAGGCTTGGGGCAACACAGATCCTTGTTCTACTTTTCCCATTTCCACATATGCATCTAGGTTCCTCACTGTAACTACTGTACTGAATGCTTGCTATACGCCAGGGCCAAATTGTTTCCTTCTACTGAACTGTCTCATTTAATCCTCGTGCCAGGCCCGAAAGGTAGATTTTGTTTTAAATAAGCAACCAAAGTTCAAAGAGGTTAAATAACTTACCCAGATTACACAGTAAGCAGCAAGGCTGAAATTTAAATTCTACAAGCCCAACTCTTAATCAAGCTACTATGCTTTACCTCCCAGGTGTTAGCTGGGCTGGGTAAATATACGGTGATGATGCCATAACCAATGGATTGCAAAGGCTTACATGCAACCAGGCTCCAATTCCCCAATCCAGCTCAGCAGCCTGTCACTTCCCCCAACTCCCTGTTCCTGCACAGAAGTGTTGGAGTCCCTCAAAAATATCAGGTGACTTGAAGCCCCCCCGCAAGTATCATGAAGTCAGATTAAGAAGCAATATCAGAACTTTTGCTGGCAAGACTCTACAAAGCTAATTTCCACTTCTGATTGTATTCTATGCTCCAAACAAGGCTGTAGATAGATTTGTTCCCCTTGCCATAAAAAGACAAATGCAACAATAGGGAGTGATTAATGAGGGCCAAAAAAGAAACCAAGCATGTATGCCTCTTAGTTTCTCTCTCTTTTTTTTTTTTTTCTCTACCTCTATTGCACATCTTTAGGGAGGCAATATAATGATGTGTAAGAATGGAAAGTAGATGGTGCATCTGCTACTAGACATTTTACTTCACCTCTTGCAGACATTACTAATTGATCTCAGCACTCTTTTCCACTAAGTTGGGACATTGCCTCAAAGTTTTCTCAGCTAAGGGCTCCCAGTAGCAACTGCCAATCTTTGATGCTGGCAATGCAGATGTATTTTATCCCTGGCATAAGAATTAAGAGCACATACTTTGGAGTCAGTCACATCTAAGTTAGAATCCCAGCTGTAATGGTGAGACCATAAACAAACTACTTGACCTTTCTGAGCTTTAATTTTCTTATCAATAAAATATAGATGATAACTCTGTGAGACAGAGGCAGGAGGATCACATGAGCTCAGGAGTTCGAGACTACCCTAAGCAAGAGCAAGACCCTATTTCTACTAAAAATAGAAATGGAGACAATAACCAAAGCAAAGAGACAACCTACACAATGGGAAAGGATATTTGCATATTTTCAATCAGACAAAAGCTTGATAACTAGGATCTATAGAGAACTCAAATTAATCCACATGAAAAAAGCCAACAATCCCTTATATCAATGGGCAAGAGACATGAATAGAATTTTCTCTAAAGACGACAGACAAATGGCTAACAAACACATGAAAAAATGTTCATCATCTCTATATATTAGAGAAATGCAAATCAAAACAACCCTGAGAGATCATCTAACCCCAGTGAGAATGGCCCACATCACAAAATCTCAAAACTGCAGATGCTGGCGTGGATGTGGAGAGAAGGGAACACTTTTACACTGCTGGTGGGACTGCAAACTAGTACAACCTTTCTGGAAGGAAGTATGGAGAAACCTCAACGCACTCAAGCTAGACCTCCCATTTGATCCTGCAATCCCATTACTGGGCATCTACCCAGAAGGAAAGAAATCCTTTTATCATAAGGACACTTGTACTAGACTGTTTATTGCTGCTCAATTTACAATCGCCAAAATGTGGAAACAGCCTAAATGCCCACCGACCCAGGAATGGATTAACAAGCTGTGGTATATGTATACCATGGAATACTATTCAGCCATTAAAAAAAATGGAGACTTTACATCCTTCGTATTAACCTGGATGGACGTGGAAGACATTGTTCTTAGTAAAGCATCACAAGAATGGAGAAGCATGAATCCTATGTACTCAATTTTGATATGAGGACAATTAATGACAATTATGGTTATGGGGGGGGGAACAGAAAGAGGGAAGGAGGGAGGTGGGTGGGGCCTTGTTGTGTGTCACACTTTATGGGGGCAAGACATGATTGCAAGAGGGACTTTACCGAACAATTGTAATCAGTGTAACCTGGCTTATTGTACCCTCAATGAATCCCCAACAATAAAAAAAAAAAAGAAAGAAAAACCAGCCAGTCATTGTGGTGGGTGCCTGTAGTCTCAGAGACTTGGGAGGCTGGGGTCGGGAGGATCACTTGAGTCAAGGAGTTTGAGGTTGCTCCGAGTTATGACACTACAGAAGTCTACACAGGACAATGGAGTAAGACTCTGTCTCAAAAAATAATAATAATAATTGCTAATCCCCCCTTCACAGAGCCCAGAGCTGTACCAGCATTTCTCATTTACTATCATTATGAGTAGATGAGAAATGCTGGTACAGCTCTGGGCTCCTTGCTGACACACAGAGGATCCCCAAGAAAATGGTATTCATCCATCCCATTCCTTAATGAAGATTTCTGGGGCATCACTTTGCACCACTCTGCTGAGAGCTGGCACTACAGTGGCAAACAAATAAGATAATGTTCATGATCTTATGGTTCACTCTAGTGGAGAGAGAAGTCTTTGGTAAATTATTATTTATCAAATAATTTCAGCTTGTGATAAGTGGTATGATAGAAAGGATCTTCATGATGACACAAAGAACCCTGAGCAGGGCTGAGAAGAAAGCAACACAGAGGCCTCTCAGGCACCATGGAAAGTCTCATCTCTCTCAAGTTCTGGCCCTTGAATCCCTGGCAGAGGAAAAAACAAGTGGAAATGGCACTGAGTGATGCTTTGATGCACTGTAATGGCAAAGCAAGTGGGGTGTTCATAGTTCTTCTCCCTGACTCCCTCCAGTTTGATTGGCTCTGTCTCCAGGGTGGGAAAACACTCAGCACTGGATTGATGTGCTCTGATGAGGCCCTTTTTAGGACCCACCTTATCTGTGGCGATCAGCCTGCAATCTGTAGAGCTGATCCCACTTCCCAGCAAATCAGCCCTAAAGTCCTGGGGACCCGTCCTAACACACACATCCCCCTTTCTCTCTCAGCCCCCTCCCTGGGCCTCTGCCCCCACCTGTGCAAGTCCTTCCCTGGACTTTGCCCTACCTTCCCTACTCTGCTTCCCCATTGAGGCCCTGGGTGGGACCTTCACCCCCTTGACAACTACATGATATTGGATTGGATTTTGTTCCCTGAGTGTGAGCTTGAAAGACAGAACAATGGGGACCTTCAAGGGGTGACTTCTATGCGTGCATTTGAAGGAAGACTGGCCCAGACATTAACAACCTATAAGTACATGTTGCTTAACAAATCATTTTCACAATATCTGTCTTGCCAGTAACATTGAGAAGCTCTAGAAACAGATGGGGAGACTAGAAGCTCCGTGGTAAGGGTCTTGCCCAGGGCTATTTAGTCCTAGTGGAAAAGTTAGGACTAAATCTCAGATTTATTTAAACACTCCTTTCCAAAATGCAGTTGTCTCTCTCTATATCAGTCAAGGTTCTCCAGAGAAACAGAATCAATAGAATATATATATAGCAAGAGAGAGAGAGAGATTTTAAGAAATTGGTTCACACAATTATGGAAGCTGACAAGTTCAAAATCTGCAGGGCAAGCCAGTAGAGTGTGAAATTCACAGGGCAGGCCAGCAGCCTGGAAACTTGGGCAGGATTTCTATGTTGTAGTCATAGGCAGAATTCCTTCTTCTTGGTAAAACTTTAGTTTTTGTTCTAAGCCTTCAATTGATTGCATGGAGTCCACAATGTTATGGAGGATAGCCTGCTTTACTTAGAGTCACCTGATAGTAAATGTTAATCACATCTACAAGATAACTTCCTAGCAACACCTAGACTAATGTTTGACCAAACTACTAGGCACCATAGCCAAGCTAAGCTGCCACATGAAATTCACATCATACATTCTCCTTGGGACATTTTCATACATAATCATACTTAATCCTCACAATAAGCTGTGTGGGGAAAGGTGGAGATTTTTACGTTATGCCCATTTTACAGATGAAGAAACCAAAGTTCAAAGAGAAAAAGAAACTTCCCTGACCTCACACAGTTTATGTGGCTGAGCCAGGAGACCACCTCCCATTACAGAAACTTCTCAGGGTACAAGGATAAAGTAATGAGACTTGTGTTTGGCATAAACATACCAGAGCTTACACACAATGTGGCATTTCATGGACAGCATTCAAACCTACCCCAATTATTTACACCAGTGGTTCTCAACCTTCCTAATGCCACAGCCCTTTAATACAGTCCCTGTGGGTTGCGACCCACAGGTTGAGAACTGCTCATTTACACAGACACTCTCCAGGCCTTCTTTAAGTCCTTCAAAGCATATACATAGGCTCTCTTAGGAAGGATACATACAAACCCTGGAAGAAAACCCAGGTGGCTGGGGGACGAAGAAGGGAAAGGGACTTTTTACCATATATTCTTTCATACCTTTGAAAATTTGAAACACATGAATGTATTGGTTATTAAATCAATTAACTTAATATTAAAAAATAATAGATAAAACAAAATGTGAAAAGGGAGCCTGCAAGGATCTCAGACACATGAGTGCACAGTCACCCTTTGCTTTGGACTCAGATTAAAAAAGAAGAAACAGATGCTGCAGCCATCCTGCTCCTCAGTATTCACTCTCCACGGCTTCTGGTTTCTTCCAAAAATGAAAACCATTCTCAAAGAATGAGGATTTGCCACCATTGAGGAGATTCAAAGAATGTGATCTGGGTTCTGAAAATGATTTGAAGAAGAGTCTGAAAATCCTTCTGAGCAAAAGCAGAACATATACCTTATCCTAAGGTGATGTTTTGAAGAAGAATTCACCAGGCTGGGCAAGTTTAGGTTTCATTCTTTTTCTTTTATTTTCCTCTCCCGCCCCCCCCCCTTTTTTTTAACCCATCACTTAACAGTCTTGGAGCACTTGATTAACTGCTACATAAAAAAAGAATTAGACCAGGAGTTGCAAAGTCCAATCTCTTCCCAACCCACAGAGGTAACATGAGCATATGAAGCTCCCAGGGAGTAGAAAGCAGGGAACCTGCCCACTTGAAGCAATGCTCTAGGAAGTGATCTTGTCTAGGCCCAGATTTGCCTATACTCCACTTACTTATCTCCACTGAACTAAGCTTTCTCTCTATGGACAGTAGAGAATGGAAGCCAGCAAATTTACAAGGAGAAAGATTTCAGATCACTGTAGGGTCTAATAAGCCAATAATGGGAAATGCTTAGTAATGGAATTATTGTAACTTTCTTGATGCTGGGAAGTATTTCAAGGACATAAGTTGATTGTATGCTGGCTGTGTGGCTGAGGAAGGTTCAAGAATTCAATGACCACTTAGAATTGAAAACCTTTAATCTCCTCTACTAACTGGAGATTTGATGGTATGTGACTGATGAAAGGCAGACTGGTGAATATACACATTAATCAATGTCAGATTCATAGCCCTTCTTCTTTTCTCCCCATTTCCATCTTCATTTCCAACAACCAAAAGTGCTCCAAGATTGACATTTGCTAAAAGGAAGATAAAAATCTTTCTCTTCCTTCCTTCCTTAATCCCTTCTCTCTTTTTCTCTCCCTCTCTCCATCTCTTCCTCCTACTCTATCTCCCTCCCTATTCTTCTGCCAATGGCCCCAGATTTCTTTAGGAAACCATTCTCAGTCACATGGTTCATAGGGGACTCCACTTCCTGACCAAGGACTAAAGTATGTGATCCAGCCCATCCAACCACATTAATTCCATCCCCCTGGTCACAGTGATTGGTTCATGGATGAACAAATGACATAAGATGGTTCAATCAGAGTAAGTACAAAGACCTGTGTGGTAGCTTCAGGGTGAGGACCCTCTTTTCCACTAGACTTGGACATGAAAATGTAGACATGGAGGCGTTGGCAGCCATCCCACCACTGTGTTGAGACTGACAATAAAGATTACCTGGAGGCCAGAGGAAATATGGAGAAAAACTGGATCCGGAGTCTCTGGATCAAACTTTCTCTGAATTTTTCTTTCATGTAAGATAATTAATTCCCTATTCTGTTAAAGTCTTCTTTGATTGGGGGTTCTGTCATTTATCACCAAGATAATTTCAATGCATACATCTGCCAGTAGCAATGTATACCTCAGAAGTGAAAAATTTCTCCATCTGCCAAAATTCCTCATGAAAATGCAAATCCTTTTGGGACAGAGACAATCTATGGAGTAGAACTTAAGAATTATAAAGATAGCAATATCCTCAGAAATGTCCTTTGAGAAACCTTCAGTGGTTTTCAAGTTTTAATTCAACAAAACATGCTTTTTTCTTTTTTTTTTTTTTTTTTTGTAGAGGCAGAGTCTCACTTTATAGCCCTCAGTAGAGTGCCGTGGCATCGCACAGCTCACAGCAACCTCCAACTCCTGGGCTTCAGCGATTCTCTTGCCTCAGCCTCCGGAGTAGCTGGGACTACAGGCGCCCGCCACAACGCCTGGCTATTTTTTGGTTGCAGTTCAGCCAGGGCCAGGTTTGAACCCACCACCCTCAGTATATGGGGCCGGTGCCTTACCAACTGAGCCACAGGTGCCGCCCAAAACATGCCTTTTTCAAAGAAAATCATACACATTACCCTAATATATAACTGCATCTTTCATGCCAGTTCCATCCTGGTCATATGCTTCCACTGCCTACAGCTAAAATCCCCGATCCCCAGCTTGTGGGTTGGTACCAGTCTATGGCCTGTTAGCACTGGGGTGGCACAGCAGGAGGTGAACAGAGGTCAAGGGAACAAAGATTTATCTGTCTTTCTCACTACTCCCAATCACTCACATCACTGCCTGAGCTCTGCTTCCTGTTAGTTCGGGGGCAACATTAGATTCTCATAGGAGTGCTAAGCTTACTCTAAACTGCACATGGAGGGATCTGGGTTGCACATTCTTTATGAGAATCCAATCCCTAATGATCTGAGGTAGAGATGTGATGCACTTGAATCACCCTTAAAACCATTTCTCCTTCAGTGGTCTATGGAAAAAATGTCTTCCATGAAACCAGTCCCTGGTGCCCAAAACGTTGGGGACCACTGGCCTGCAGCACCTTTCCTATTCACTATTTCCCCCCTGTCACCCTTACGCCAGTTTGTTAAACTGCCATGTTCTCCCTGTTCTCCCCACCACAGCACAGGTAACACACTGAGTTGCAGTCTTTCACATCCTGATCTACCTTCCTGCCGGGAGCTCAGTTCTAGACATACAGATTAGGTCTTGTGCACTGTTGTGTATGACATTTACCATGCCTATAACTATGTGCTGGGTGAATGAGACCATATGTGAAGGAATCGGTGAGATCTTGTACCCCTTGATGAAGAAGACACCTGCTTCCTCAGATCTGAGTTCACAGTTCAGAGACTGAGTGATGGCAAGGCAGAATTAAGAGCCATCTTTCCAAACTGGAAGGAAAACTCTCTTCCCTACTCTCCTTTCTCTGTTATTAATGATTGCACTTCAGGGTTTTATCTCTTTGAGTTAAGGAATAGCAGTCACTTTTCTAAGCACATGCACCCTTTGGGAGAATGACAGGAAATCCTGTTAGGATATCAGGTCCGTGAAAGCAGGGATTTTTTTTTACCTCTGTATTGTATATAGATGCATTTTTTTTTTTTTACATTCAACAGTTCATGGCACATAATAGGTGCTTTTAAACATTTGTTGAATAAATGAATGCATCAGAGGATATTCAAGTAAGAAGGAAACTTGAAATGTAGATTGTTCAATGATTCCCAAAGGACTGTGTTCTAAAGGATAAATATTCTGAGAAAAAGAGGAGCTTGTGTCCAAATAAGTATATCAACCACCACATATTATTTCCTCATTTTAATGATTCAAAATGCACATTAAAAAGTAAATGCTGGAATAATTCCTGTAGTAAAATGCCTCTTTAAGCTTCTCTAGGGGCGGCACCTGTGGCTTAAAGAGGTAGGGCGCTGGCCCCATATGCCAGAGGTGGCGGGTTCAAACCCAGCCCCAGCTAAAAAAAAAAAAGCTTCTTTAGCATAGAGTTTTCTAAGTTTATTTGATCAGAGAACACTTTTTTGTTTGTTTGACATCCTATGTAAATGATGTTTTAAGAAACACACTTTGAGAAATGCTACTTATACAAACTTGCCCATTTTTCAGTAGAATCATAATAATTTGCAGGTATGCAATATTTTATATTTCAAGTGATCACTTTGCTTCTGTCTCCCTTAAGCCTCACAAAACTCTTGGGAGATCACTTAGATAATATCCCTATTTTGGAGACAAGAAAATAGAGGTCTCGAGAGGTTAAGGGATTTGGTCAAGATTACACAGCTAGTTAGTGACAAAGATTAGAAAAGAATCCAGGAGGCAGAGACAAGATGGATGACTGAAGCCAGCTTTCCACAGAGGCTCCCGTCCAGTAGGAGAGTTAAAGGACAAAAATTCAGCAAGTAACTTGGTGGATTTGAGCTGCACTAAGGGAGAAGGTTGAAGAACGCACGTCAACCCCGCTGAGGCAAGCTGCGACCACAAGGATACAAACAAAAGCTAAGACTTCAATCCAGAGTATCTGTTTCACTAGGGTGGAACAGAAACCAGCTGAAAACAAGACAGAACCACTTAGCCGCACCAGACAGGGCCCCAGTTTCTCAGGCCATGACACTCTACAGGCCCTCGACAAAGCCTCAGGGGAAAAAATCAAAGGGAGTAAAACAACCATGGGGCAGAATCAGCAGAAAAACTCTGGTAACATGAATAACAGAATAGATCAACCCCCCCAAGGAAAAATATGGCAGAAGTTATTGAGGATCCCAATCATAAACAACTGGCTGAGATGTCAGAAATTGAATTCAGAATTTGGATTGCAGACAAGATTAACAAAGTGGAATTAGGAATTCAAGGAGAAATTCAAAAGTTGTCTCAAGAATTTAACAAATTTAAAGACAAAACCACCAAAGACTTAGACACATTGAAGCAAGAACTTGCAGCCCTCAAAGATACGACAAATACAGTAGAATCCCTCAGCAACAGAATGGAGCAAGCAGCAGAAAGGATTTCTGACATCAAAGATAAAGCCTTTGAAAGCTCCCAACCTCTCAAAGAGGAAGAGAAATGGAGAGCAAAAACAGATCATTCTCTCAGAGAGCTCTGGGATAATTCAAAGAAGGCTAATATCCGAATCATTGGAGCTCCAGAAACAGATGAAGTGGCCTCACTGGGCAAAGAGGCCCTTCTGCATAAAATTATGAAAGAGAATTTTCCAGACATGCCTAGAGATTCTGAAATTCAGATAGTGGACAGCTTCAGAACCCCAGCATGACTCAACGCCAATAAGACATCCCCCAGGCATATCATAATTAACTTCACTAAAGTTAATATGAAGGAGAAAATCCTCAAAGCTGCCAGGAGAAAGAAAAACATTACCTTCAAAGGGAAGAATATTAAAATGACTGCAGATCTCTCTGCTGAAACTTTTCAAGCCAGAAGAGGGTGGTCACGGACTTTTAATCTCCTAAAGCAAAATAACTTTCAACCCCAGATCTTGTATCCAGCTAAACTGAGTTTCATTTATAATGGAGAAATTAAATACTTCAATGACATTCATATGTTGAAGAAATTTGCCATAACCAAACCAGCTCTTCAGGATATTCTCAGACATATCCTCCATAATGACCAACCCAATCCTATACCTCAAAAGTAAACTCACTCAGAAACTTTGGATCAAACACCAATTTCCACACTGGTGAAAGGATTAAAAATGCCCATTGGACATTTGAAAAACTCAATACCCAAAACTTCACCAGATTTATCAATATTCTCCATTAATGTGAACGGCTTAAACTGTCCTCTAAAGAGGCATAGGTTAGCTGACTGGATACAAAAACTCAGGCCAGATATTTTGTGTATACAAGAGTCACATCTTACCTTAAAAGACAAATATAGACTCAGGGTGAAAGGATGGTCATCCATATTTCAGGCAAATGGTAATCATAAAAAAGCAGGTGTTGCATTTTTATTTGCAGATACAATAGGCTTTAAACCAACAAAAGTAAGGAAGGACAAGAATGGTCACTTCATATTTGTTAAGGATAATACTCAATATGATGAGCTCTCAATTATTCATATCTATGTACCCAACTAGAATGCACCTCAATTTCTAAGAGAAACTCTAACAGACATGAGCAACTTGATTTCCTCCAGCTCCATAATAGTCGGAGATTTCAACACTCCTTTGGCAGTGCTGGATCGATCCTCCAACAAGAAGCTGAGCAAAGAAATCTTAGATTTAAACCTAACCATCCAACATTTGGATTTAGCAGACATCTACAGAACATTTCATCCCAAAAAAACTGAATACACGTACTTCTCATCAGCCCATGGAACTTACTCCAAAATCGATCACATCTTAGGTCACAAGTCTAACCTCAGTAAATTTAAAGGAATAGAAATTATTCCATGCATCTTCTTGGACCACCATGGAATAAAACTTGAGCTGAGTAACAACAGGAATCTGCATACTCATACAAAAACATGGAAGTTAAATAACCTTATGCTGAATGATAACTGGGTCAGAGATGAGATTAAGAAAGAAATCGCCAATTTTTTGGAACAAAACAACAATGAAGACACAAACTATCAGAACATCTGGGACCTGCAAAGGCAGTTCTAAGAGGGAAATTTATAGCATTGCAAGCCTTCCTCAAGAGAACGGAAAGAGAGGAAGTTAACAACTTCATGGGACATCTCACCCAACTGGAAAAGGAAGAACATTCCAACCCCAAACCCAGTAGAAGAAAAGAAATAACCAAAATTAGAGCAGAATTAAATGAAATTGAAAACAAAAGAATAATACAACAGATCAATAAATCAAAAAGCTGGTTTTTTGAAAAGATCAATAAAATAGATAAACCTTTGGCCAACCTAATCAGGAAAAAAAGAGTAAAATCTCTAATCTCATCAGTCAGAAACAACAAAGATGAAATAACAACAGACTCCTCAGAAATCAAAAAAATCCTTAATGAATATTACAAGAAAATTTATTCTCAGAAATATGAAAATCTGAAGGAAATTGACTGATACTTGGAAGCATGTCACCTTCCAAGACTTAGCCAGAATCAAGTGGAAATGTTGAACAGACCCATATCAAGTTCGGAAATAGCATCAACCATACAAAACCTCCCTAAAAAGAAAAGCCCGGGACCAGATGGTTTCACGTCAGAATTCTACCAAACCTTTAAAGAGGAATTAGTACCTATATTACTCAACCTGATCCAAAAGGTAGAAAAAGAAGGAAGACTACCCAACACGTTCTGTGAAGCAAACATCACCCTGATCCCCAAACCAGGAAAAGACCCAACAGAAAAGAAAATTATAGACCAATATCACTGATGAATATAGATGCAAAAATATTCAACAAGATCCTAACAAACAGAATCCAGCAACACATCAAATAAATTATACATCATGACCAAGTCGGTTTTATCCCAGGGTCTCAAGGCTGGTTCAATATACGTAAATCTATAAATGTAATCCAGCACATAAACCAATTAAAAAACAAAGACCATATGATTCTCTCAATCAGTGCAGAAAAATCTTTTGATAATATCCAGCATCCTTCATAATCAGAACACTTAAGAAAATCGGTATAGAAGGGACATTTCTGAAACTGATAGAGACCATCTACAGCAAACCCACAGCCAATATCATATTGAATGGAGTTAAATTGGAATCATTTCCACTCAGATCAGAAACCAGACAAGGCTGCCCATTCTCTCCATTGCTTTTTAACATTGTAATGGAAGTTTTAGCCACTGCATTTAGGGAAGATAAGGTGATCAGGGGTATCCATATAGGGTCAGAGAGATCAAACTTTCGCTCTTCGCAGACGATATGATAGTATATCTGGAAAACACTAGGGACTCTACTACAAAACTCTTAGAAGTGATCAAGGAATACAGCAGCGTCTCAGGTTACAAAATCAACATTCATAAATTGGTAGCCTTTATATATACCAACAATAGTCAAGTTGAAAAAACAGTTAAGGACTCCATGCCATTCACAGCAGTGCCAAAGAAGATGAAATATTGAGAGGCGGAGCAAGATGGCAGCCGAGTAACAGCTTCCTTGCATCTGGGCACCGTGAGTCTGGGGAGATAGGACTCCAGGCATCTCTGGCTGGTGGGAACTGCCTAGCATCACTCCTATGAGGATACAGGGAGTCAGCGAGAGACTTCTGGACCCCAAGAGGAGGACTAAAACAGTGGAAAACCGGCAAGTGGTCGCGTGTGTTCTATCCGTCTAAACCCGCCCACAACTGTAAGTTCAGTAGCAGTGAGACTGCAAACCAGAAACGCCTTACCTGTGAACTGTTTTGATGTCCTTGGACTTGGCACTGAGTTGAACTGCCCTGGGGAAGGCCTGAGAGGGAGTGCGGAGAACTTTGGCCGTTGTCTAGGGCTCCAGTCTGAGCCGCTGAGCCAGACGGAGCTAATAGTGTTTGGCGGTGGGTCACATGGAACCATTGTCAGTGATCTGCCCCGGCAAGCTCCGCCCTCAGGGTCGCAGAGCTAGAAACGGGTGGGAGCTTGTAACCCAGCAACCAAGTAGCCTAAGGGTGGGGTCTGAGCCGCCTTGCAGCCCTAACCCTCAGGGGCAGAGTGAGACCGGTTTTGGCACACTGGGTAAGTGGATAGCCACTTCAGCAGTGATTCCAGCGAGAAAGCTGGGAAAGCTTCCGCTCAGCAAGTTTACAAGTTCAAAGTGCCTTTTAAGTGGGCTGAAGAGAGATTTAGGGTGTCTACCTGCTGGAGTTTGAGAAATCAGCAGCCTCCAGTCGTATCAGAACTGTGACTAACATCTCATACCCCAGAAGACCACGTGTTGCCCAGACAATATTCAATAACATATACAAACTGCTTTGTTTTTGGTTGTGTATTTTTTTCTTTTTTTTTTTTGTTTGGTTGTTTTTTGTTGTTGTTGTTTGTTTGTTTGTTTATTGTGACGTTGTTGATGTTCTTTTGTTTTTTAATTTCAATCTTTTCCATACAGATCCCTTTTTCTTTCTCAATTTTTCTAGTTTAATTATAATTTCCCATTGCTGCCTTTTTAAATAACTACAACTTCATTTTTGCTAGTGTTTCTACACCTATCATTTGTTTTTTCACCCAATTGTATCCCTGTAAAGTTTTCTGTTTGCTTGTTTTGGTTTGACTTATAGCATTTTTGTCTTTCCTCTCTACTTGGTGGAGGTGGGGTACTGTGTCTGATCAGGTTAGCAAAGAGCTGCTGACCTCAAGGGAACCAGCCAACTGGGCACCCCCAGAAGGTGGGGTTTTTTAAGGTTGTGTCAAAGTACCCTACTGTACACCTATATTGCCCTGTCTCCCTCTTTCTGTACCTCTCTTCTTTTTGTCAATATTCCTTATCCCCACCCCCTCTCCTTTCTCTAGCTTTCTTTTTTTTTCTTATCACTCGGTCCTCCTTTCTTTCATCCCTTTTTTGCTCCTCAACCTTCTCACCCTCCTGGTCCTGTAACCCTTAGTCCACAGGCAAAAGAACATAAACAGCAAGAGGAAGTGAAAGGAAAATTAGGGCAAGGAAACAGATAAAAGAAATCACTCATGAGGAAGAGTCAGCAGAAAACTCCAGGCAACATGAAGAACCAGTCCAGAACAACCCCGCCAAGGGACCATGAGGTAGCTACTACAGAGGATTCCACCTATACAGAAATGTTAGGAATGACAGAAAGGGAATTTAGAATACACAGGTTGAAAACAATGAAAGAAATGATGGAAACAATGAAGGAAACTGCTAATAAAGTGGAAAATAACCAAAAGGAAATCCAAAAACAGAATCAAATAAGAGATGAACGATATGAAGAATATAAAAAGGATATAGCAGAGCTGAAGGAAATGAAACAGTCAATCAGGGAACTTAAAGATGCAATGGAAAGTATCAGCAACAGGTTAGACCATGCAGAAGAAAGAATTTCAGAGGTAGAAGACAAAGTTTTTGAGATAACTCAGATAGTAAAACAGGCAGAAAAGAAGAGAGAGAAAGCAGAACGTTCACTGTCAGAATTATGGGACTTTATGAAGTGTTCCAACATACGAGTTATAGGAATTCCAGAAGGGGAAGAAGAATGCCCCAGAGGAATGGAAGCCATACCAGAGAATATTATAAAAGAAAATTTCCCAAACATCACCAAAGATTCTGACACACTGCTTTCAGAGGGCTATCGGACCCCAGGTCGCCTCAACTGTAACCGAGCTTCTCCAAGACACATTGTGATGAACCTGTCCAAAGTCAAGACAAAAGAAAAGATTCTGCAAGCTGCCAGGAGTAAGCGCCAATTGACCTGCAGGGGCAAATCCATCAGAGTGACCGCAGACTTCTCTAATGAAATTTTCCAAGCAAGAAGACAATGGTCATCTACCTTTAATCTACTTAAACAGAATAATTTTCAGCCCAGAATTCTGTACCCTGCTAAGCTAAGCTTCAAAATTGATGGAGAAATCAAATCATTTACGGATATACAAACATTGAGGAAATTCGCCACAAGACCAGCTCTACAGGAAATACTTCAACCTGTTCTGCACACTGACCACCACAATGGATGAGCACCAAAGTAAGAACTCAGAAATCAAAGGACAGAACCTAACCTCCACACTGATGCAAAAGATAAAACTAAGCAATGGACTCTCACCAAATAAGACGAATAGAATACTACCACACTTATCAATTATCTCCATAAATGTTAATGGCTTGAATTCCCCACTGAAGAGACATAGATTGGCTGACTGGATTAAAAAACACAAGCCATCCATCTGCTGTCTGCAAGAAACACACCTGGCTTCAAAAGACAAATTAAAGCTCCGAGTCAAGAGTTGGAAGACAATTTTTCAGGCAAATGGAATTCAGAAGAAAAGAGGAGTTGCAATCTTATTTTCAGATACATGTGGATTTAAAGCAACTAAAGTCAAAAAAGACAAAGATGGTCACTTTATATTGGTCAAGGGAAAACTACAACAAGAAGATATTTCAATTCTAAATATTTATGCACCCAATTTAAATGCTCCCAGATTCGTGAACCAGACCTTACTCAGTCTGAGCAATATGATATCTGATAATACCATCATAACAGGGGACTTTAACACACCTCTTAAAGAGCTGGACAGATCCTCTAAACAGAAATTAAACAAAGATATAAGATATTTAAATGAGACCCTAGAAAAATTATGCTTGATAGACGCATATAGAACACTCCACCCCAAAGACAAAGAATATACATTCTTCTCATCACCCCATGGAACATTCTCCAAAATTGATCATATCCTGGGACACAAAACAAATATCAACAGAATCAAAAGAATTGAAATTTTACCTTGTATCTCTTCAGACCATAAGGCACTAAAGGTGGAACTCAACTCTAACAAAAATGCTCTACCCCACCCAAAGGCATGGAAATTAAACAATCTTCTGTTGAATAACAGATGGGTGCAAGAAGAAATAAAACAGGAAATAATTAACTTCCTTGAGCATAACAACAATGAAGACACAAGCTACCAAAACCTGTGGGATACTGCAAAAGCAGTTTTGAGAGGAAAATTCATCGCTTTAGATGCCTACATTCAAAAAACAGAAAGAGAGCACATCAACAATCTCACAAGAGATCTTATGGAATTGGAAAAAGAAGAACAATCTAAGCCTAAACTCAGTAGAAGAAAAGAAATATCCAAAATAAAATCAGAGATCAATGAAATTGAAAACAAAAGAATCATTCAGAAAATTAATGAAACAAGGAGTTGGTTTTTTGAAAAAATAAATAAAATAGATAAACCTTTGGCGAGACTAACTAGAAATAGAAAAGTAAAATCTCTAGTAACCTCAATCAGAAACGATAAAGGGGAAATAACAACTGATCCCACAGAGATACAAGAGATCATCTCTGAATACTACCAGAAACTCTATGCCCAGAAATTTGACAATGTGAAGGAAATGGATCAATATTTGGAATCACACCCTCTCCCTAGACTCAGCCAGGAAGAAATAGACCTCCTGAACAGACCAATTTCAAGCACTGAGATCAAAGAAACAATAAAAAAGCTTCCAACTAAAAAATGCCCTGGTCCAGATGGCTTCACTCCAGAATTCTATCAAACCTTCAAGGAAGAGCTTATTCCTGTACTGCAGAAATTATTCCAAAAAACTGAGGAAGAAGGATTCTTTCCCAACACATTCTATGAAGCAAACATCACCCTGATACCAAAGCCAGGAAAAGACCCAAACAAAAAGGAGAATTTCAGACCAATCTCACTCATGAATATAGATGGAAAAATTCTCAACAAAATCCTAGCCAACAGATTACAGCTTATCATCAAAAAAATCATTCATCATGATCAAGTAGGCTTCATCCCAGGGATGCAAGGCTGGTTTAACATACGCAAGTCCATAAACGTTATCCACCATATTAACAGAGGGAAAAATGAAGATCACATGATCCTCTCAATAGATGCAGAAAAAGCAATTGATAAAATCCAGCATCCTTTTCTAATTAGAACACTGAAGAGTATAGGCATAGGTGGCACATTTCTAAAACTGATTGAAGCTATCTATGACAAACGCACAGCCAATATTTTACTGAATGGAGTAAAACTCAAAGCTTTTCCTCTTAGAACTGGAACCAGACAAGGTTGTCCTCTGTCACCTTTACTATTCAACATAGTGCTGGAAGTTCTAGCCAATACAATTAGGCAAGACAAGGAAATAAAGGGAATCCAAATGGGAGCAGAGGAGGTCAAACTCTCCCTCTTTGCTGATGACATGATCTTATGCTTAGAGAACCCCAAAGACTCAACCACAAGACTCCTAGAAGTCATCAAAAAATACAGTAATGTTTCAGGATATAAAATCAATGTCCACAAGTCAGTAGCCTTTGTATACACCAATAACAGTCAAGATAAGAAGCTAATTAAGGACACAACTCCCTTCACCATAGTTTCAAAGAAAATGAAATACCTAGGAATATACCTAACGAAGGAGGTGAAGGACCTCTATAAAGAAAACTATGAACACCTCAGAAAGGAAATAGCAGAGGATATTAACAAATGGAAGAACATACCATGCTCATGGATGGGAAGAATCAACATTGTTAAAATGTCTATACTTCCCAAAGCAATCTACCTATTCAATGCCATTCCTATCAAAGTACCTACATCGTACTTTCAAGATTTGGAAAAAATGATTCTGCGTTTTGTATGGAACCAGAGAAAACCCCGTATAGCTAAGGCAGTTCTTAGTAACAAAAATAAAGCTGGGGGCATCAGCATACCAGATTTTAGTCTGTACTACAAAGCCATAGTGCTCAAGACAGCATGGTACTGGCACAAAAACAGAGACATAGACACTTGCAATCGAATTGAAAACCAAGAAATGAAACTAACATATTACAACCACCTAATCTTCGATAAACCAAACAAGAACTTACCTTGGGGGAAAGACTCCCTATTCAATAAATGGTGTTGGGAGAACTGGATGTCTACATGTAAAAGACTGAAACTGGACCCACACCTTTCCCCACTCACAAAAATTGACTCAAGATGGATAAAGGACTTAAATTTAAGGCATGAAACAATAAAAATCCTCAAAGAAAGCATAGGAAAAACACTGGAAGATATTGGCCTGGGGGAAGACTTCATGAAGAAAACTGCCATGGCAATTGCAACAACAACAAAAATAAACAAATGGGACTTCATTAAACTGAAAAGCTTCTGTACAGCTAAGGAGACAATAACCAAAGCAAAGAGACAACCGACACAATGGGAAAGGATATTTGCATATTTTCAATCAGACAAAAGCTTGATAACCAGGATCTATAGAGAACTCAAATTAATCCACATGAAAAAAGCCAACAATCCCTTATATCAATGGGCAAGAGACATGAATAGAACTTTCTCTAAAGACGACAGACGAATGGCTAACAAACACATGAAAAAATGTTCATCATCTCTGTATATTAGAGAAATGCAAATCAAAACATCCCTGAGATATCATCGAACCCCAGTGAGAATGGCCCACATCACAAAATCTCAAAACTGCAGATGCTGGCGTGGATGTGGAGAGAAGGGAACACTTTTACACTGCTGGTGGGACTGCAAACTAGTACAACCCTTCTGGAAGGAAGTATGGAGAAACCTCAAAGTACTCAACCTAGACCTCCCATTCGATCCTGCAATCCCATTACTGGGCATCTACCCAGAAGGAAAAAAATCCTTTTATCATAAGGACACTTGTACTAGACTGTTTATTGCAGCTCAATTTACAATCGCCAAAATGTGGAAACAGCCTAAATGCCCACCAACCCAGGAATGGATTAACAAGCTGTGGCATATGTATACCATGGAATACTATTCAGCCATTAAAAAAAATGGAGACTTTACATCCTTCGTATTAACCTGGATGGAAGTGGAAGACATTATTCTTAGTAAAGCATCACAAGAATGGAGAATCATGAATCCTATGTACTCAATCTTGATATGAGGATAATTAATGACAATTAAGGTTATGGGGGGGAATTAGAAAGAGGGATGAAGGGAGGGGTGTGGGGCCTTAGTGTGTGTCACACTTTATGGGGGCAAGACACGATTGCAAGAGGGACTTTACCTAACAATTGTAATCAGTGTAACTGGCTTATTGTACCCTCAATGAATCCCCAACAATAAAAAAAAAAAAAGAAAAAGAAAAAAAAAAGAAGATGAAATATTTGAGAATTTATCTAACAAAGGACGTGAAAGATCTGTATAAAGAGAACTATGAAACTCTGAGAAAAGAAATAGCTGAAAATATTAACAAATGGAAAAACATACCATGCTCATGGCTGGGAAGAATCAACATTGTTAAAATGTCCATACTACCCAAAGCAATATATAATTTCGCTGCAATCCCTATTAAAGCTCCACTGTCATACTTTAAAGATCTTGAAAAAACAATACTTTGTTTTATATGGAATCAGAAAAAAACTTGAATAGCGAAGACATTACTCAGAAATAAAAACAAAGCAGGAGGAATTATGCTACCAGACCTCAGACTATGCTACAAATCGATAGTGATCAAAACAGCATGGGATTGGCTCAAAAACAGAGAAATAGATGTCTAGAACAGAATAGAGAACCAAGAGATGAATCCAGCTACTTACCGTTATTTAATCTTTGACAAGCCAATTAAAAACCTTCAGTGGGGAAAAGATTCCCTATTTAACAAATGGTGCTGGGTGAACTGGCTGGCAACCTGCAGAAGACTGAAACTGGACCCACACCTTTCACCATTAACTAAGATAGACTCTCATTGGATCAAAGATTTCAACTTAAGACATGAAACTATAAAAATACTAGAGGAGAGTGCAGGGAAAACCGTTGAAGAAATTGATCTGGGTAAGTATTTCATGAGGAGGACCCCCCCCAGGCAATTGAAGCAGCTTCAAAAATACACTACTGGGACTTGATCAAACTAAAAAGCTTCTGCACACCCAAGAACACAGTAAGTAAAGCAAGCAAACAGCTCTCAGAATGGGAGAAGACATTTGCAGGTTATGTCTCCTACAAAGTTTTAATAAGCAGAATCCACAGAGAACTTAAACGCATTAGCAAGAATAGAACTAGGGATCCCATTGCAGGCTGGGCAAGGGATTTGAAGAGAAACTTCTCTGAAGAAGACAGGTGCGCGGCCTTCAGACATATGAAAAAATGCTCATCATCTTTAATCATCAGAGAAATGCAAATCAAAACTACTTTGAGATACCATCTAACTCCAGTGAGACTAGCCTATATCACAAAATCCCAAGACCAGAGATGTTGGCGCAAATGTGGAGAAAAGGGAACACTTTTGCACTGCTGGTGGGAATGCAAATTAATACATTGCTTTTGGAAAGAGATATGGAGAATACTTAGAGATCTAAAAATAGATCTGCCATTCAATCCTGTAATCCCTCTACTGGGCATATACCCAGAAGACCAAAAAGCACATCATAACAAAGATATTTGTACCAGAATGTTCATTGCAGCCCAATCCATAATTGCTAAGTCATGGGAAAAGCCCAAGGGCCCATCGATCCACGAATGGATTAATAAATTGTGGTATATATACACCATGGAATATTATGCAGCCTTAAAGAAAGATGGAGACTTTACCTCTTTCATGTTTACATGGATGGAGTTGGAACATATTCTTCTTAGTAAAGTATCTCAAGAATGGAAGAAAAAATACCCAATGTACTCAGCCCTACTATGAAACTAATTTAGGGTTTTCACATGAAAGCTATAACTCAGTTACAACCTAAGAATAGGGGGAAGAGGGAAAGGCGGGGAGAGAAGCGGGAGGTGGGTAGAGGGAAGAGGATTGGTGGGATTACACCTGTGGTGCATCTTACAAGGGTATATGTGAAACTTGGTAAATGGTCTGTGAAGCTAGTGAATGATGCCCCATCATCACTTTATGGGGGCAAGACATGATTGCAAGAGGGACTTTATCTAACAATTGCAATCAGTGTAACCTGGCTTATTGTACCCTCAATGAATCCCCAACAATAAAAAAAAAAAAAAGAATCCAGGTCTCCTATGCTTCCAGTTATCACCAATTAACACCTTAACAGGTGTCTATCTAATCTTTTTTCCATACCATAAAGTGAGTTAAAAGCAGTGTCTTTCTCTAAGGAACATGAAATGGATTATTTTTGTTGAGGAAGACAGAAATATTCAAGAACATGAGAATTCTTATTAGGGATTAAGATTGACCATCTTCTTTGCCAAAAACTTCAAAAGACTAAGGATGATCTCAAATATCCTGCTAGCCCTTACTGTAGGTCACATACATTCTTCCAGCCCAGAGGTGACCCATTCATGGCACACATACCATCCTGGCCCCTCCCTTGACCATTTCAGGCATGGCTAATTCATCACTAATGGCTGAGGCCAGGCATGACCTGATATTTTTTCAATAGCTGGCAGACTAGTATCAGGTGAGGGCTTGTTTCCTGCTTCATAGATGGCTGTCTTCTCATTATAACCTCATCTGGTGGAAGGGGCAAGGGTCTCTCTTGGACTTCTTTTATAAAGGGTACTACTTCCATTACCTAATTACATCTGAAAAGCCTTACTTCTCAATAGCATCACCTTAGGGGTTGGAATTTTGATATATAAATGGGAGGGGGCACAAATATTCAGATTGTAGCACCAATTATCATTGGATTTAACACTGGCCACAGACCAAGGTAAAAGGGGTTCTACTCAGATTTCAGAGACTTAAGACAATATTGACAAATCAGAGTTGGCTGCAGTAGAAGCCTGTGTGCTGCTTTTGCTCCCTCATTCCACACTATCCATTCTACATTACCGACCCCCACTATCCTTCCACACTACCCTTTCTAGGCCACCTCTTCTACACTGCCCCTTCTCTACTACTCCTTCCCCCTACCCCTTCTGCACTATCACTTCCACTTCCCCACTATCCCTTCTACACTGGCCCTTCTCCACTATCCCTTCCACACTATCCCTTCCACACTACCCCTTCCCCAGTATCCCTTCCCCACTACCTCTTCTACACTGCCCCTTCCCCACTATCCCTTCCCCACTATCTCTTCCACACTATCCCTTCTAAACTACCCTTTCCCCACTATCCCTTCTGCACTATCCCTTCTACGCTATCCCTTCCCCAAAACCCCTTCTACACTATCCCTTCTACACTATCCCTTCCCCACTACCCCTTCCACACTATCCCTTCCCCACTACCCCTTCTACACTGCCCCTTCCCCACTATCCCTTCCACACTATACCTTCTACACTATCCCTTCCCCACTACCCCTTCTGCACTATCCCTTCCCCACTACCCCTTCAACACTATCACTTCCCCACTACCCCTTCCACACTATCCCTTCCCCACTACCCCTTCTACACTACCCTTTCCCCACTACCCCTTCAACACTATCCTTCCCCACTACCCCTTCTACACTACCCTTTCCCCACTATCCCTTCCCCACTATCCCTTCTACACTATCCCTTCACCACTATCCCTTCCACACTATCCCTTCCCCACTACCCCTTCTACACTATCCCTTCCCCACTATCCCTTCTACACTATCCCTTCCCCACTATCCCTTCCACACTATCCCTTCTACACTACCCTTTCCCCACTATCCCTTCCCCACTATCCCTTCCCCACTATCCCTTCTACACTATCCCTTCCCACTATCCCTTCTACACTATCCCTTCCCCACTATCCATTCTACACTATCCATCCTACACTACCCCTTCCCCACTACCCCTTCCCCACTATCCCTTCCACACTATCCCTTACCCACTACCCCTTCTACACAGCCCCTTCCCCACTATCCCTTCCACACTATCCCTTCCACACTACCCCTTCCTCACTATCCCTTCCCCACTATCACTTCCACACTATCCCTTCTACACTATCCCTTCCCCACTACCCCTTCTACACTATCCCTTCTACACTACTCCTTCCCCACTACCCCTTCCCCACTATCCCTTCTACACTACCCCTTCACCACTGTCCTTTCCCAACTACCCCTTCTACACTATCCCTTCTACACTACCCCTTCCCCACTACCCCTTCCCGACTATCCCTTCCCCACTATCCCTTCTACACTATCCCTTCTACACTATCCCTTCCCCACTATCCCTTCCACACTATCCCTTCTACACTACCCTTTCCCCACTATCCCTTCCCCACTATCCCTTCTACACTATCCCTTCCCCACTATCCCTTCCATACTATCCCTTCTACACTACCCCTTCCCCACTACCCCTTCCCCACTATCCCTTCCCAACTATCCCTACCACATTATCCCTTCCCCACTACCCCTTCTACACTGCCCCTTCCCCACTATCCCTTCCACACTATCCCTTCCACAGTACCCCTTCCTCACTATCCCTTCCCCACTATCCCTTCCAACTATCCCTTCTACACTATCCCTTCTCCACTACCCCTTCAACACTATCCCTTCTACACTACCCCTTCCCCACTACCCCTTCCCCACTATCCCTTCTACACTATCCCTTCCCCACTATCCCTTCTACACTATCCCTTCCCCACTATCCCTTCTACACTGCCCCTTCCCCACTACCCCTTCTACACTATCCCTTCTACACTACCGCTTCCCCACTACCCCTTCCCCACTATCCCTTCCCCACTATCCCTTCTACACTATCCCTTCCACACTATCCCTTCTACACTGCCCCTTCCCCAATATCCCTTCTACACTATCCCTTCCCCACTGCCACTATCCCTTCTACACTATCTCTTCCACACTATCCCTTCTACACTGCCCCTTCCCCACTATCCCTTCTACACTATTCCTTCCAAACTATCCCTTCCCCACTATTCCTTCCACACTATCCCTTCTACACTACCCCTTCCCCACTACCCCTTCTACACTGCCCCTTCCCCACTATCCCTTCCACACTATCCCTTCTCCACTATTCCTTCCACACTATCCCTTCCCCACTATCCCTTCCACACTATCCCTTCTACACTACTCCTTCCACACTACCCCTGCTACACTGCCCCTTCCCCACTATCCCTTACCCACTATCCCTTCCACACTATCCCTTCCCCACTATCCCTTCCACACTATCCCTTCTACACTACTCCTTCCACACTACCCCTTCTACACTGCCCCTTCCCCACTATCCCTTACCCACTATCCCTTCCACACTATCCCTTCTACACTACCCCTTCCCCACTACCCCTTCTACACTGCCCCTTCCCCACTATCCCTTACCCACTATCCCTTCCCCACTATTCCTTCTACACTATCCCTTCCCCACTATCCCTTCCACACTATCCCTTCCCCACTATCCCTTCCACACTATGCCTTCCCCACTATCCCTTCCCCACTATCCCTTCCCCACTATCCCTTCTACACTATCCCTTCTACACTATCCCTTCCCCACTACCCCTTCTACACTATCCCTTCTACACTATTCCTTCCCCACTACCCCTTCCCCACTACCCCTTCTACACTATCCCTTCCCCACTATCCCTTCTACACTATCCCTTCCCCACTGTCCCTTCTACACTATCCCTTCCCCACTATCCATTCTACACTATCCCTTCTACACTACCCCTTCCCCACTACCCCTTCTACACTGCCCCTTCCCCACTATCCCTTCCCCACTATCCCTTCCACACTATCCCTTCCACACTACCCCTTCCTCACTATCCCTTCCCCACTATCCCCTCCACACTATCCCTTCTACACTATCCCTTCCCCACTACCCCTTCTACACTATCCCTTCTACACTACCCCTTCCCCCACTATCCCTTCCCCACTATCCCTTCCCCACCATCCCTTCCCCACTATTCCTTCCACACTATCCCTTCCCCACTATCCCTTCCCCACTATTCCTTCTACACTATCCCTTCCCCACTATCCCTTCCACACTATCCCTTCTACACTACCTCTTCTACACTGCCCCTTCTACATTATCCCACCTCTAGCCCTTCCTCAAGCTAACAGAGTCTAAAATTTGTTCCTCAAAATTTCAAGTGTTCCTTTTTTATTTGTCTGGAGTATACATCTTTTTTTTTTTATTAAATCATAGCTGTGTACATTAGTATGATCATGGGGCACCATACTGGTGGGAATGCAAATTAATACATTCCTTTTGTAAAGAGATATGGAGAACACTTAAAGATCTAAAAATAGATTTGCCATTCAATCCTGTAATCCCTCTACTGGGCATATACCCAGAAGACCAAAAATCACATCATAACAAAGATATTTGCATCAGAATATTTATTGCAGCCCTATTCATAATTGCTGAGTCATGTACAAAGCCCAAGTGCCCATCGATTCACGAATGGATTAATAAATTGTGGTATATGTACACCATGGAATATTATGCAGCCTTAAAGAAAGATGGAGACTTTACCTCTTTCATGTTTACATGGACGGAGCTGGAACATATTCTTCTTAGTAAAGTGTCTCAAGAATGGAAGAAAAAGTACCCAATGTACTCACCCTTATTATGAAACTAATGTAGGACCTTCACATGAAAGCTATAACCCAGTTACAACCTAAGAATAGGGAGAAGGGGGAAAGGGAGGGGAGAGAGGGGGGAGGTAGTTGGAGGGAGGGGGATTAATGGGATTACACTGTGATGCATCTTACAAGGGTATATGTGAATCTTAGTAAATGTGGAATGTAAAGGTCTTAGCAAAATAACTAAAATGCCAGGAAAGCTATGTTAACTAGTGGAGTATACATCTTTTAAAGTTCAAAGAACTGATGCTTATTTTCATAAGAATTCAATGATATATATAAGTGAGACTGCTTTGGGAAAAAAGTACACTTTTAAAGACATTATTATTATGATTGTTACTCTTTTAATCCATTTGTCTAAACTACAAACAACATGTTTTATCTTTCTCCTTTCTGTTTCTAGTTTTGGCCCAATTTTGTTCTAACTATTGGACATTCCATTCCAAGTGCCCCCCCAATAAACAATTTTTTTAATTAAACTGGGCTTCCTTTAAAATAGGCCTTGAATTAGTGCAGCCTTCGGTATGATAGCATTTAGAAGTGTTTTACTTATAGGAAAGGGTAAACTAAGACACACGCTGAGAAGCAAACAACATTCAGTTTGTTTCCAACTTAATTAGAACACTTGAGCTGCTATAACAAAAACTCGTGAAACTGGGAAACTTATAAACAATAGAAATTTATTTCTCACAGTTGTGGAGGTTGGGAAGTCCAAGATCAAGGCACTGACACAGTAGTATCAGGTGAGGTCTTGTTTCCTGCTTCATAGGTAGCTGTCTTCTCATTGTAACTTCATCTGGTGGAAGGGGTGAAAGTTTCTCTTGGTCTTCTTTAATAAAAGGCACTAATTCCATCACCTAATTATATCCTAAAAACCTCACCTCTAACTACCACCACCTTAGGGGTTAGAATTTTGATGTATAAATGTGGGGGGGGCGCAAATATTCAGATCATAGTACCAATTATCATTAGACTTAATACCTGCCTTAGACCAAGGTAAGAGGGGCTCTGCCTAGATCCCTGCACTTAAAAAGGCCTGCCCTCTCTCTCATCTTACCACACCTCTTCCCATGGAGTGAGAACTCCCAAAGCAACATGCCCATTCAGTGCCTGCACCCACCTCCTTCATACTTAGTACCCAGCACACTGGAATTTCCTGCCTAAATGGCCCTGAGTTCTGAGACCATGCAGGCCTCTTCCTCAGGGTCTGTCCTCCTGATAAGGAGTGGATGAAAACTGGACATGGGGCTTGGATATGCACTAGGCTGCCATCAAGGAGAGAGGAAAGTCATGCTGGGAGTGGAAAGAGAAAGAAGCAACACTCAAGTCAGACTCTCTTTTCTCCGCTATGTTCTATCAGGAGCTCTGAGCTATCCAAAAATTCTCAATTCACACCCCAGCCGCTCAGAGCACCGTGAAGTTCTACTTGTTAAGGTAGGAGGGTGGACTATATTTTATTTAACATGTTTCCAGATTGATTTACACATTTTAAACATTCATACTTATGTAAGTGGGCTTCCATTTGCGGGTGCTCTTATCCTGGGCCCCACAAACCTTAGACATGGATCTATTTGCACTTTTTGGACCTTTAAGTTCTGAAAACAGCTTAACCTGATTTTTTTCATCTCATCCATCATTCAGAGTCAATCCAATGTATAATCCTAACTCTGAGTGGAATGTGCTGAATAGTGGTGATTCTATGTTCTACTGAAACATACATGCATGTGCTTACTGAACACACAAAGGTTCCTTCAGCTTTACAGCTTTACCAGTTAAAGTTTACTAGGTGATTTATCTTTTATTCAGTCAAATGATATAATGTAGGGAGAAGTGCTTATAAACCACAAAGTGCTATTCAACTGTATTTTGGTTTTTATTTCTGTCTTTCAAAAAAAAAATCTTACAGAAAGGAAAGGCTGCAAATTCTTGCATCACTGTATGACTGGGGTTGTGGAGGTTGCATTTGCGATTCTAATCAGAAGCACAAGAAATAAATAATGTTTAAAATATCCCAGTTTACCTCCTTTCTTTCCATAAATTTGTTTATTTGGGGTCCCAATCACTGATGGTACACACTTGCTTTGGGTAAACAATTTTAATTTAACATTACTCAGGAAGATAAGCACAAAAGCCACAAACAACACTGGCAAATGCAAGCTCTTTGTATATTTCCACCTTTCCAAATTGTCTCCAAACATCTGGGCAGGGGCTCAACTTTCACTGAAGCCTGGAGGTATCTCAACACTGGGGAGAGCTAATCACTGCCAGCACAATCAATCAAAAGCAGCCATGTGAGTTTCCAGGGACACCTGAATTTGCAGATTAGAAAGGAGAGATGGGTATGGAAAGAAAGAACTTCCCTAGAGGGCTGCTTCTGAGGTGTCTCAACAGTGAAGCCTAGGCATAATGGAAACCCAAAAAGGACAAACATTTTATTCCTTTTTATAGTTCCTATCTTCCTCTCCTATTATACCCTTTTAACAGAGATATTGATAAGCAGGCTGTATTTACCTCTTAGGGTTCTTGGCTGTCAGATATTTACTTAGGCTATACATTTTTGTTGAGCAGCTACTATGTGCCAGATTCTATTCAAACACTGAGATTAGTAGTGAATCAGATGAATGTGGTTCCTGCACTCATGGAACTTATATTTAGTGAGATTCCTTTAACCAGTGGCCTCTTTGAGAAGCCTTTCCCAAACCTTCCCTTTTATATCCCTAGCTCCCTTCCAAAACTTTGGAGAGGTGCCAATCAATAAATAAACTGAAAGGGGGAAACACAAGTTCATATTATAAGTGCTAGGAAGGAAGTAAACCAGGCAGTGTAATGAAGTGTGTTTGGAGGGGGCACTATATTTACCTAGGTGGTTAGGGTTTTACATTATCTGAGAATGAACTAACACTTGGTTGAAAGAAGGGACAAACAGCCCTCTAGGGAGGGCCATTCAGAGTAGCTGAGCCTGGCCATCCTCCACTGTGCCTGCTCAGTCCATGGGAAAACCCAGTCAGATTCCAGCTTTCAGAGTCTTCTAGTCAGGGAATGCACCCCCAGTCTTCCAGACATATATTCTTGCAGCTCTCTTATTTGCTTGAAAGTGGTAGTGGCAGTGGGCGGTGGTGGGGAATCATCAGTGCTCTCTACTCCCTTCTGTGGCATCCCTTCATTTAATCCCACCCTCTCAAATTTCTGATCTGTCTCTCTTATTCAGGCTGGATGTGAGAGTTAGACAGAAGGGATTATTTTTGCTCTCTCTCAGTAACTTCCCAAGGGTATGTCTAGCATCTACCTATTTTCCAAAAAAGAATAAGTACTTAATGATCACTACCCTCTTTTCTGGGAACACAAGAGGTTTCTGGGAAACCTCTAAGAATACAATGAAAGTCAATTTAACATCCTGGTATGTTAGTCCATGAGCTTAAAGGCACTAGTCTTTATTCTATCAATCATCTCCAAGAAGTAGCAAAATCTACTTTCTTCTCCAGGAGGGTGGATTCCCACAAAGACAAGCTAGTTGATTCCATGAGGCAAGAAGAGTAATTAGGTCCCTCTTGTATGCCCCCTTCGATACTTGATGGCCATTACAGCAGGAAAAAAATGTCATTTTACATTAATAATGTCTTCTCTGATCTTAGGAAAGAGAGTTGGGGCACTAGGACTGTATAATTGCTCTCCCTGGACCAAGTAAGATCTTACATGTGTAGAGACCTCCTATAGATGGGCTTCTCGGTGAGTTCTAACCTCCTGTTGGAACATAATGAACTCCCTTGCAGACTAGCATTAGAATATGAACCCCTACATCATTATGCATTATTCTGCATCATTCACATTAATGAGATTTGCCTAAATTAGATAAATATAAATGTGCATATATTTTCAGATTTTCTTCAGGGGAAATGTGTTTGGGGGCATTTTATCTGCAGCATTGGAAATAATCCAATTCAGAGCTTTGCCAGATATTTACTTAGGGAAAATTGACAATTATTATGCTCTACGTAAACTTTTCCAAAGAGTTTGACATTCCTTCAAGACCAGAGAGCTTCCCTCAGCCACGAGCTCATGAATGTGCACCACTGCCTGGACCTGAGGACACATGGCCATGAAAACATCTGACCAATCAGAGCTCAGCATCCACCTGGCTACCTGCCAAGCACAGATACCAAGAGATGTTTGTTCATAACAGGGAGCCAGAATGAGAACTTACCTCTAGTCCTTGTGAATGGAATACTTAATAAGCCACATAAGCCCATTAAAAATGTTAACCCATGGTTAATGGCCAACAATAAAATAATACAGTTATAACCTTTTGCATAAATGTCTAAAAGTAGGAGAGAACTTGACAAGGGCAGAACATTAGAATCATATTATGCAAATAGAAAAAAAAAAGTGGCTTTCATTGGAAGAATTCAGCTTGCCTTATGCCTGACTTGATCTTGCTAGCTCCACAGAGGCTTCTGAGCCTCAGGGCAAGGGGAAAAAAGACTTGTGTTTATTCATTTAGTTATTTCCTACCAAACAGCAGAAGTGGAAGTCATGTTTTGATTACTACTGACAATAGAAGTCAGGACAAGGATGAAAAATCTAAAGTAAGTAATCTTAACATCTTGGGCTATCACAGGGGGATTTCCCTTAAAGATAAAGTGGTCCAACTCTCTGGTGAGATCCAGAGAGATAAAGTGACTTCTCCAAAGACATACAGCTAATGAACAGAAAAGCAAAACCAGCATGCTGGGGCCCAAACTCCTAGTCAAGTGCTGCTTCCTGGACACACTCTATTACTTTCTCTGTTCTTTTGAAAATTTTTTAGTTAATAGATTTTATCTTTTAGAGCAGTTTTCTATTTCCAGAAAAATTGATCAGATAGTATAGAGAGTTCTCATATACCATCGCCTACCCCCACACAGCTTACCCTATTATGAACATCTTGCATGAATGTGGCACTTTTTTTTTTTTTTAATAGCACTCAAAGTACTTTTATTGTTGGGGATTCATTGAGGGTATCAGCCAGGTTACACTGATTACAATTGTTAGGCAAAGTCCGTCTTGCAAGCATGTCTTGCCCCCATAAAGTGTGACACACACCAAGGCCCCACCCCTCTACCTCCGTCCCTCTTTCTGCTTTTCCTCTGTCCCCCATAACCTTAATTGTCATTAATTGTCCTCATATCAAAATTGAGTACATAGGATTCATGCTTCTCCATTCTTGTGATGCTTTACTAAGAATAATGTCTTCCACTTCCATCCAGGTTAATACAAAGGATGTAAAGTCTCCATTTTTTTTAATAGCTGAATATTCCATGGTATACATATACCACAGCTTGTTAATCCATTCCTGGGTTGGTGGGCATTTAGACTGTTTCCACATTTTAGCGATTGTAAATTGAGCAGCAATAAACAGTCTAGTACAAGTGTCTTTATGATAAAAGGATTTTTTTCCTTCTGGGTAGATGCCCAGTAATGGATTGCAGGATCAAATGGGAGGTCTAGCTTGAGTGCTTTGAGGTTTCTCCATACTTCCTTCCAAAAAGGTGTACTAGTTTGCAGTCCCACCAGCAGTGTAAAAGTGTTCCCTTCTCTCCACATCCATGCCAGCATTGGCAGTTTTGAGATTTTGTGATGTGGGCCATTCTCACTGGGGTTAGATGATATCTCAGGGTTGTTTTGATTTGCATTTCTCTAATATATAGAGATGATGAACACTTTTTCATGTTTGTTAGCCATTCGTCTGTCATCTTTAGAGAATGTTCTATTCATGTCTCTTGCCCATTGATATATGGGATTGTTGGCTTTTTTCATGTGGATTAATTTGAGTTCTCTATAGATCCTAGTTATCAAGCTTTTGTCTGATTGAAAATATGCAAATATCCTTTCCCATTGTGTAGGTTGTCTCTTTGCTTTGGTTGTTGTCTCCTTAGCTGTACAGAAGCTTTTCAGTATAATGAAGTCCCATTGGTTTATTTTTGTTGTTGTTGCAATTGCCATGGCAGTCTTCTTCATGAAGTTTTTCCCCAGGCCAATATCTTCCAGTGTTTTTCCTATGCTTTCTTGGAGGATTTTTATTGTTTCATTCCTTAATGAAAATTTTCATGCCTTAATGAAAATTTAGGAGGATTTTTATTGTTTCATGCCTTAATGAAAATTTTCATGCCTTAATGAAAATTTAGGAGGATTTTTATTGTTTCATGCCTTTTCCTTTACCCATCTTGAATCAATTTTTGTGAGTGGGGAAAGGTGTGGGTCCACTTTCAGTCTTTTACATGTGGACATCCAGTTCTCCCAACAGCATTTATTGAATAGGGAGTCTTTCCCCCAAGGTATGTTCTTGTTTGGTTTATCGAAGATTAGGTGGTTGTAAGATGTCAGTTTCATTTCTTGGTTTTCTATTCGATTCCAAGTGTCTATGTCTCTATTTTTCTGCCAGTACCATGTTGTCTTGACCACTATGGCTTTGTAGTACAGACTAAAATCTGGTATGCTGATGCCCCCAGCTTTATTTTTATTACTAAGAACTGCCTTAGTTATATGGGTTTTTTTCTGGTTCCATACAAAACGCAGAATCATTTTTTCCAAATCTTGAAAGTACGATGTTGGTATTTTGATAGGAATGGAATTGAATAGGTAGATTGCTTTGGGAAGTATAGACATTTTAACAATGTTGATTCTTCCCATCCATGAGCATGGTATGTTCTTCCATTTGTTAATATGGAAGAGGAAATAGCAGAGGTGCTATTTCCTTTCGGAGGATTTCATAATTTTCTTTATCGAGGTCCTTAACCTCCTTCGTTAGGTATATTCCTAGGTATTTCATTTTCTTTGAAACGATGGTGAAGGGAGTTGTATCCTTAATTAGTTTCTCATCTTGGCTGTTGTTGGCGTATACAAAGGCTACTGACTTGTGGACATTGATTTTATATCCTGAAACATTACTGTATTTTTTGATGACTTCTACGAATCTTGTGGTTGAGTCTTTGGGGTTCTCTAAGTATAAGATCATGTCGTCAGTAAAGAGGGAGAGTTTGACCTCCTCTGCTCCCATTTGGATTCCCTTTATTTCCTTGTCTTGCCTAATTGTATTTGCTAGAACTTCCAGCACTATGTTGAATAGTAAAGGTGACAGAGGACAACCTTGTCTGGTTCCAGTTCTACTCCATTCAGTAAAATATTGGCTGTGGGTTTGTCATAGATAGCTTCGATCAGTTTTAGAAATGTGCCACCTCTAAGTATAAGATCATGTCATCAGCAAAGAGGGAGAGTGTGAAATCCTCTGCTCCTTAGACAACCCCAAAGACTCAACCACAAGACTCCTAGCAGTCATCAAAAAATACAGTAATGTTTCAGGATATAAAATCAATGTCCAGAAGTCAGTAGCCTTTGTGTACACCAATAACAGTCAAGATGAGAAGCTAATTAAGGACACAACTCCCTTCACTATAGTTTCAAAGAAAATGAAATACCTAGGAATATACGTAACGAAGGTGGTGAAGGACCTCTATAAAGAAAACGATGAAATCCTCAGAAAAGAAATAGCAGAGGATATTAACAAATGGAAGAACATACCATGCTCATGGATGAGAAGAAGCAACATTGTTAAAATATCTATACTTCCCAAAGCAATCTACCTATTCAATGCCATTCCTATCAAAATACCAACATCGTACTTTCAAGATTTGGAAAAAATGATTCTGCGTTTTGTATGGAACCGGAAAAAACCCCGTATAGCTAAGGCAGTTCGTAGTAACAACAATAAAGCTGGGGGCATCAGCATACCAGATTTCAGTCTGTACTACAAAGCCATAGTGCTCAAGACAGCATGGTACTGGCACAAAAACAGAGACATAGACACTTGGAATCGAATGGAAAACCAAGAAATGAAACTAACATTTTACAACCACCTAATCTTCGATAAACCAAACAAGAACATACCTTGGGGGAAAGACTCCCTATTCAATAAATGGTGTTGGGAGAACTAGATGTCTACATGTAAAAGACTGAAACTGGACCCACACCTTTCCCCACTCACAAAAATTGATTCAAGATGGATAAAGGACTTAAATTTAAGGCATGAAACAATAAAAATCCTCCAAGAAAGCATAGGAAAAACACTGGAAGATATTGGCCTGGGGAAAAACTTCATGAGGAAGACTGCCATGGCAATTGCAACAACAACAAAAATAAACAAATGGGACTTCATTAAACTGAAAAGCTTCTGTACAGCTAAGGAGACAACAACCAAAGCAAAGAGACAACCTACACAATGGGAAAGGATATTTGCATATTTTCAATCAGACAAAAGCTTGATAACTAGGATCTATAGAGAACTCAAATTCATCCACATGAAAAAAGCCAACAATCCCATATATCAATGGGCAAGAGACATGAATAGAACTTTCTCTAAAGACGACAGACGAATGGCTAACAAACACATGAAAAAATGTTCATCATCTCTATATATTAAAGAAATGCAAATCAAAACAACCCTGAGATATCATCTAACCCCAGTGAGAATGGCCCACATCACAAAATCTCAAAACTGCAGATGCTGGCGTGGATGTGGAGAGAAGGGAACTTTTACACTGCTGCTGGGACTGCAAACTAGTACAACCTTTCTGGAAGGAAGTATGGAGAAACCTCAAAGCACTCAACCTAGACCTCCCATTTGATCCTGCAATCCCATTACTGGGCATCTACCCAGAAGGAAAAAAATCCTTTTATCATAAGGACACTTGTACTAGACCGTTATTGCAGCTCAATTTACAATCGCCAAAATGTGGAAACAGCCTAAATGCCCACCAACCCAGGAATGGATTAACAAGCTGTGGTATACGTATACCATGGAATACTATTCAGCCATTAAAAAAAATGGAGACTTTACATCCTTCGTATTAACCTGGATGGACGTGGAAGACATTATTCTTAGTAAAGCATCACAAGAATGGAGAAGCATGAATCCTATGTACTCAATTTTGATATGACGACAATTAATGACAATTATGGTTATGGGGGGGAAGCAGAAAGAGGGAAGGAGGGATGGGAGTGGGGCCTTGGTGTGTGTCACACATTATGGGGGCAAGACATGATTGCAAGAGGGACTTTACCTAACAATTGCAATCAGTGTAACCTGGCTTATTGTACCCTCAATGAATCCCCAACAATAAAAAAAAAAAAAAAAAAACCAGGAATGTGCCACCTCTGACTATACTCTTCAGTGTTCTAATTAGAAAAGGATGCTGGATTTTATCAAATGCTTTTTCTGCCCCTATTGAGAGGATCATATGATCTTTATTTTTGCCTCTGTTAATATGGTGGATAATGTTTATGGACTTGTGTATGTTAAACCAGCCTTGCATCCCTGGGATGAAACCTACTTCATCATGATGAATGACTTTTTTGATGATAAGCTGTAATCTATTGGCTAGGATTTTGTTGAGAATTTTTGCATCTATATTCATGAGTGAAATTTGTCTGATATTCTCCTTTTTAGTTAGGTCTTTCCTGGTTTTGGTAACAGGGTGATGTTTGCTTCACAGAATGTGTTGGGGAAGATTCTTTCTTCCTCAATTTTTTGGAATATTTCTGCAGTACAGGAATAAACTCTTCCTTGAAGGTTTGATAGAATTCTGGTGTGAAGCCATCTGGACCAGGGCATTTTTGGTTGGAAGATTTTTTATTGTTTCTTTAGTCTCAGTGCTTGTAATTGGTCTGTTCAGGAGCTCTATTTCTTCCTGGCTAAGTCTAGGGAGAGGGTGTGATTCCAAACATTGATCCATTTCCTTCACATTGTCAAATTTCTGGGCATAGAGTTTGTGGTAGTATTCAGAGATAATCTCTTGTATCTCTGCGGGATCAGTTATTTCCCCTTTATCATTTCTGATTGAGTTTACTAGAGATTTTACTTTTCTATTTCTCATTAGTCTGGCCAATGGTTTATCTATTTTATTAATTTTTTCAAAAATCAACTCCTTGTTTCATTAATTTTCTGAGTGATTCTTTTGTTTTCAATTTCACTTATCTCTGATTTGATTTTGGAGATTTCTTCTACTGAGTTTAAGCTTAGATTGTTCTTCTTTTTCCAATTCCATAAGATCTTTTGTGAGATTGTTGATGCGCTCTCTTTCTGTTTTTTGAATGTAGGCATCTAAAGTGATAAATTTTCCTCTCAAAACTGCTTTTGCAGTATCCCACAGGTTTTGGTAGCTTGTGTCTTCATTGTTGTTATGCTCAAGGAAGTTAATGATTTCCTGTTTTATTTCTTCCTACACCAATCTGTTATTCAACAGAAGATTGTTTAATTTCCGTGCCTTTGTGTGGGGTCAAGCATTTTTGTTAGAGTTGAGTTCCACCTTTAGTGCCTTATGGTCTGAGAAGATACAAGGTAAAATTTCAATTCTTTTGATTCTGTTGATATTTGTTTTGTGTCCCAGGATATGATCAATTTTGGAGAATGTTCCATGGGGTGATGAGAAGAATGTATATTTTTTATCTTTGCGATGGAGTGTTCTATATGCGTCTATCAAGCACAGTTGTTCTAGGGTCTCATTTAAATCTCTTACATCTTTGTTTAATTTCTGTTTAGAGGATCTGTCCAGCTCTGTAAGAGAAGTGTTAAAGTCCCCTGTTATTATGGTATTATCAGATATCATATTGCTCAGACTGAGTAGGGTCTGTTTCAAGAATCTGGGAGCATTTAAATTTGGTGCATAAATATTTAGAATTGAAATGTCTTCTTGTTGTATTTTTCCCTTGACCAATATAAAGTGACCATCTTTGTCTTTTTTGACTTTACTTTCTTTAAATCCACATATATCTGAATATAAGATTGCAACTCCTCTTTTCTTCTGAATTCCATTTGCCTGAAAAATTGTCTTCCAACCCTTGACTCGGAGCTTTAATTTGTCTTTTGAAGCCAGGTGTGTTTCTTGCAGACAGCAAATGGATGGCTTGTGTTTTTTAATCCAGTCAGCCAATCTATGTCTCTTCAGTGGGGAATTCAAGCCTTTAACATTTATTGAGATAATTGGTAAGTGTGGTAGTGTTCTATTCATCTTATGTTGTGAGAGTCCATTGCTTAGTTTTACCTTTTGCATCAGTGTGGAGGTTAGGTTCTGCCCTTTAATTTCTGAGTTCTTACTTTGCTGTTGATCCATTTTGGTGGTCAATGTGTAGAAACAGGTTGAATTATTTCCTGTAGATCTGGTCTTGTTGTGGCTAATTTCCTCAATGTTTGTATATCCGTAAATGATTTGATTTCTCTGTCAATTTTTAACCTTAGCTTAGCAGGGTACATAATTCTGGGCTGGAAATTGTTCTGTTTAAGTAGATTAAAGGTAGATGACCATTGTCTTCTTGCTTGGAAAGTTTCATTAGAGAAGTCTGCCGTCACTCTGATGGATTTGCCCCTGTAGGTCAACTGGCGCTTACTCCTGGCAGCTTGCAGAATCTTTTCTTTTGTCTTGACTTTGGACAGGTTCATCACAATGTGTCTTGGAGAAGCTCGGTTAGAGTTGAGGCGACCTGGGGTCCGATAGCCCTCTGAAAGCAGTGTTTCAGAATCTTTGGTGATATTTGGGAAATTTTCTTTTATAATATTCTCTAGTATGGCTTCCATTCCTCTGGGGCATTCTTCTTCCCCTTCTGGGATTCCTATAACTCCTATGTTGGAACGCTTCATGAAGTCCCATAATTCTGACAGTGAACGTTCTGCTTTCCCTCTCTTCTTTTCTGCCTCTTTTACTATCTGAGTTATCTCAAGAACTTTTTCTTCTACCTCTGAAATTCTTTCTTCTGCATGGTCTAACCTGCTGCTGATACTTTCCATTGCATCTTTAAGTTCCCTAATTGACTTCTTCAGTTCCTTCAGCTCTGCTATATCCTTTCTATATTCATCATATCGTTCATCTCTTATTTGATTCTGTTTTTGGATTTCCTTTTGGTTATTTTCCACTTTATTAGCAGTTTCCTTCATTGTTTCCATCATTTCTTTCATTGTTTTCATCATGTGTATTCTAAATTCCCTTTCTGTCATTCCTAACATTTCTTTATAGGTGGAATCCTCTGCAGTAGCTACCTCATGGTCCCTTGGCGGGGTTGTTCTGGACTGGTTCTTCATGTTGCCTGGAGTTTTCTGCTGATTCTTCCTCATGAGTGATTTCTTTTATCTGTTTCCTTGCCCTAATTTTCCTTTCACTTCCTCTTGCTCTTTAAGTTCTCATGCCTGTGGACTAAGGGTTCGATGAGTCCTTTTGGTACAGGACCAGAAGGATGAGAAGGTTGAAGAGCAAAAAAGGGATGATAGAAAGAAGGAACAAGTGAAAAGAAAAAAAAATAGAGAAAGGAGAGGGGATCGGTAAAAGGAATATTGACAAAAAGAAAAGAGGCACAGAAAGAGGGAGACAGAGCAATATAGGTGTAAGGTAGGGAACTTTGACACAACCTTAAAAAAACTCTACCTTCTGGGGGTGCTCAGTTGGGTGGTTCCCTTGAGGTCAGCAGCTCTTTGCTAACCTGATCAGACACAGTACCCCACCTCCACCAAGTAGAAAGGAAAGACAAAAATGCTATAAATCAAACCAAAACAAGCAAACAGAAAAATTTACAGGATAAAATTGGGTGAAAAACCATATAATAGCAGTAGAAACACTAGCAAAAATGAAGTTCTAGTTATTGAAAAAGGCAGTAATGGGAAATTATAATTAAACTAGAAAAATTGAGAAAGAAAAAAATCTGTACGGAAAAGGTTGAAATTATAAAACAAAACAACATCAACATCAAAATAAACAAAAAAACCCAACGAAACCAAAAACAAACAAGAAAACACACACACAACCAAAAACAAAGCCGTATGTATATGTTGTTGAATATTGTCTGGGCAACACGTGGTCTTCTGGGGTATCAGATGTTAATCACAGTGCTGATATGACTGGAGACTGATGATTTCTCAAACTCCAGCAGGTAGACACCCTAAATCTCTCTTCAGCCCACTTAAAAGGCACTTTGAACTTGTAAACTTGCTGAGCAGAAGCTTTCCCAGGAAAGTGCTTGTCGCTGGAATCACGCTAAAGTGGCTATCCACTTACCCAGTGTGCCAAAACCGGTCTCATGCTGCCCGTGAGGGTTAGGGCTGTAATGCGGCTCAGACACTGCCTTTAGGCTACTCAGTCGCTAGGTTACCGGCTCCCACCTGATTTTTGCTCTGTGACCCTGAGGGCAGAGCTTGCCAGGGCAGATCACTCACAATGGCTCCATGTGGCCCACAGCCAAACACTATTAGCTCCGTCTGGCTCAGCGGCTCAGACTGGGGTCCTAGACAACGGCCAAAGTTCTCCACACTCCCACTCAGGCTCTCCCCAAGGCAGTTCAACTGAGTGCCAAGTCCAAAGACACCAAAACAGTTCACAGGTAAGGCCTTTCCGGTTTGCAGTATCCCTGCTACTGTCCTTACAGTTGTCGGTGGGTTTAGACCGATTGAACACACGCGACCACTTGCCGTTTTCCCACTGTTTTAGTCCTCCTCTTGGGGTCCAGAAGTCTCTCGCTGACTCCCTGTATCCTCACAGCGATGATTATAGGCAGATCCCACCAGTCAGAGATGCCTGGAGTCCTATCTTCCCAGACTCACGGTGCCCAGATGCAAGGAAGCTGTTACTCAGCCCTCATCTTGCTCTCTCCTCCGGCACTTTTTTTATAATTAATGAATCAATACTGATACATTGTTAGTAAATCCACTGTTTATGTTAGAGTTCACTCTTGTGTAATATGGTTCTATGGATTTTGACAAACGTGATATCATGTATTCGCCATTATAGTGTCCGATAGATATATTATTTCCACTGTCATATGTTTCACACCCCAAAAGTCCTCTGTGCTTGGTGCCTCATCAAATGGCCCTTCTTGTATATCTCTTGGATGGAGATGTGATGGAATCTTAGGCCCTAATATTTTCCATGCTTTTCAATTTTTTGTTGAAAAGATGTTCTTGTAAGTTTTCTAATAGAAAAGTCATGAAACAATTCCTCACCCTCTGGGTTTTGTGTTTATCCCAATATAAGGGCTGCAGGACTTGTATCCCTGCTATTGCTTTTGAATGACCTCCTTCTGGAGATGTTCTCTGTCTCCAGCTGCCAGAAGGTCTAGGAGAGAGATCCCGTAGACCAGTAGTCTTTAACAATTTTGGCATCAGGGACTGGTTTCATGAAAGAAAATTTTTCCATTGATGGCGTGGTGGGTAGTGTTTTGATATGAGTCTGGAAGCAATTGATTTATTATGGTCTCTGTACAGTCAAACCTCTGTGCTAATGATAACTGTGTTTGCAGCCATTCCCCAGCACTAGTGTCACCACCTCAGCTCCACCTCAGATCATCAGGCTTTAGATTCTCATAGATCCCTCACGTGTTCAGTTCACAGTGGGGTTTGGGCTCCTTGAGAATCTAACGCTGCCACCTTCTGACAGGAGGTGGAGATTAGGCAGTGATGCTAGCGATGGTGAGCAGCTATAAATACAGACGCTTGCCCACTGCTCACCTCCTGCATGTGGCCCAGTTTCTAACAGGCCAGACTGATACCTGTCCACTACCTGGGGATTGAGGACTGTGGCCCTAGACACCACCAGTGACAGCCACCCACTGAGGGAGGGTGAGCATGCCTTCCACAACCTCACATCTATTATTTCAAGAAGACTTACTGCTTTGTAAATGCTATCTTTCCAGAACAGAAAATGCTTTCCTCTACAGCAAACATATCAAAAGAAGCATCCCCTGAATTAATCAAATTAATGGGGAACAAAATCAATAAAAGTAATTATCACAAATAAACTTAAGGAAACAAACAACTTATTTATGGAATTGTTCAATTTGCTACTAGATATTTCAACTTCAATAAAAGCATAGTTTAAATGAAGTACAGGCTGTGAAAATGAGCACAAACTATTGTAGAGAGGAGCAGCTGTGGAGATCCACTCCTGAAAATCACCACACTCAATGTGGAGAGAATGCACTGAAAAGAGACACTCTCGCATGTCCTCCAAGACTGACTTAAACTGATGCAACTTTCCAGTACATAGTTAAGAAACTTAAAAATGTTCATATCTTTTCATGCTGAAATTTTATTTCCAGAGAATTTTTCTTAAGGAGATAATCAGAGAAGTCCTCAAACATTTTGCAGAATGGTCAATAGTTCTATAAAACAATGGGAAGGTGGGGAAGGAGCAACTTAAAGATGTAACAGCTGAGGGTAGTAGATATTCTTGGGGTTTTTCTATAGTTACACCTAATGCTATTCCTGATTGGCAGAAGGACCCCACTGGGGAGGCTTCATGGGAGCTGGGACCTTCCTTTTCATTAAAAAATCGAATGGAGACCTTCTTCCCTCTCTGCCTGTCCCCTGGTAGATAGGACGGAACACATGACTTAGACTTGGTCAGCAAGATGCTCCTTCTTAGAACATTGAAACCCCAGTAAATAAAACAAAAATGCCATGGGCAGATCATTTCTGTGGTCAGCCATGGCTAGAGGTCCCACTGCTCAGGCTATCTGGATTTCTACCCTGTCTGCTTAGCATGTTTTTTTTTCAGCTTCCCTTAGATTTTATGGCTACCTAATGTAATTTCAGTAAAAAATTTCTCTTCCATTTGAAATAGCCATATAATGGTGTTTTGTGGCTTATAAAGAAAAACTCTTCCAGCCACAAAGAGAGTAATCAAATACATTATGAAGCATCTATTTAAAATAATTTTATTAGGCTATCAAAGCTCTTGTTTTCCACACATACTTAAAGACATGGGAAAAAACAGCACTGAACCCTATGTAGATCACAGTTCTATACATCTAAGTGCATCTATATAATCATTATTATCATTATGTCTATAAATTACCTCTCTGTGTGTAAATGTATAGAATGCTAAAAGAAAACACACATAAACATTAACAGCTCTTTTATTTGAGAAGAAACCACAGGTGATAGAGAATGTTTCCTCTACCCACCCAAGGTGTTTTAGCTTCAAAACTAGCTTATCTGAGTTCATCTGCAAATAGCCTTCTCCAATCTGGGTTAGCCTCCCTTCTTTGTGCCCAATACATCCTAGTATCATGGCACTGAATTTCAATTATCTCTTCAATTTGCCCATGTCCCTGAGCATTTTTTATTGGGCACTCTATATGCCTTGCATAGTGCCTGCTCATGGTAGAAATTCACTACAAATGCAAGAATTATTGTCATGGCAAAAGAAAATGAGGTTATGGAAAAGAAAGGGCTAGGAACAGAAGATATTCAGGTGAGAAATAAAGACAGACAGAAAACTATTACTTTGCAATGAGTAAATTACATGTGACAATAAATTCACTATTTTGGACTCAGTGAAATGGACAGATATTGTGTTCTCTAGCATATTAGATTGGTGTAGACAGATAAACCATGTCTTTTTTCCTTGGTCTAAATCATTGCAATAACTGATTCCCCTCTCCACTTTTCCTTTGCTTCCAGAGATATTGCCTTTTCATCTAGCTGCTGCTGTTCTCTGAGTGTATTTTCTGAGATTACCATCAGCTAAATATTGCATTGTCTTTGGATGATTTTCCTACATTGTGACTCCACACCACATTTCAATGCTTTTCTAGTTCCAGACAAGCTACAGACTGTTAATTTACCCTTGCCTTTGCTTTGCCTAAGGAAATTGAAAATAAACTTTAATTTCCTAGTCAATGCCTATGGGTGATTTTTGTGGTTCAGAAGAAAAAAATATTGTTAGATAGAATTAGGGAATATGATAAGAGTTTCTGAAGTTAGTGAAGGTACACAGTAATTGATCACTCATCCACACAGAGGTCATTCCAAGGAGCAGAGGTTTTGTCAACATCTAAGGTCTGTTTCATACCTGGCTTTGATCTGTCAGTCACTCACAGAATATGAGTGCTGGTTCACTCCCACCTAATGGGCACAATGTAAGGGTAATGACACACCTCTTGGGCACGGGACACAACTACAGCAAGAACTTTACCTAACAAATGCAAATATGTAACCTAATCTCGTATTAATCTGAAATTAATATGAGAGCCTCCTTCCTCTGTGCTCAATACATCCTAGTATCATGGCACTGAATTTCAATTATCTCTTTAATTTGCCCATGTCCCTGACATATTCATAATTTTCAGATCTGTATTTTAAATTCTATCAGAAGCTTTCAGCTGGCTTTGGAGATGGTGTTGACACCATTATCATAGTTATCTCTCAGACTTCACAAATGAGAAAAAAAAAAACTTCCTTTGGGGCAATCCAACAATTTCTGGTAGGAAAATAAATGAGAGTACTTTGGGACTAGCAGAAGCCCAAGCCCAAACCCAAGCATCTGGAAGAACAGGGCATCTCTGCTGATAAGTGCAACTGCCTATAGGAGTTGAACAAAAGTGTGGGTATTTGGAGTTGCTCAGAGAAGTCCTAGAAAGAACCTAAGTGTAATGTGGGACAGACTGGAGAAAACAGAACAAATGTTCTTTCTAGAAGGTGGAGTGGGGGACCATCACATTCACTTTTGGAGGCTTGGGTTTTTTGTTTTAGTTTTTATTCCTTTGTGGGGAAGCTATTTTTATTGTAAAAATATACAAATCCAGCAATGAAATTGCCAGCAAATATTTATTGTATACCTACTATGCAACAGGATCTTGCTTCCACATGCCTGTGGACATGAAAGAAATGTCTCCACAAATAGGTGTGTGTATTCCATATGCCTTTTTTTAAAACCTCATTGCAATCATTATATGTGTCCAGGGCCATCTGAAAGTATTCAGCTATTGTTACTACTATTTTCAATATTATAGTAGAAGCTTTGTAAGTTGACCACCCAAGGGACTGAACCAAGCTGTTCAACATATGGAGGTGGTCAACATAAATAACTAGGCCCACTGTACTGAAACATATATGTCGTGTATGTACAAGATCAACTTAAGGAGTTGGTCATCATAGGGCGGTGGTCAACTCTGGAGGTTCTACTGTGCATGGCCAGATACTTTCCAGAAAGCCCTAGTATGTAAATATTTTCTTTTCGCTCAACATTATTATGTTCTACATTTTCCCATGCTTCTACATGGTCTTCATAATTAACAATTTAATTCTGACAAATGACCGTTCTTCTGTAGGCTGAATTGTTGCAGTATCAATGCTGGGAACACATTGATGACATATAGTATTTTTTCCTTCCATTGTAATTGTTACCTAGGATAAATCATCAGGAATGAGATTCTCATGCCCCTGAGGAAGACAATTCTAGTGTAGGCAAACCACTGCATTTTATTTCTATGAAACTGGCAGCCCTTTTCTTTATCACTTATAGTATTAATTCTGGCTGAGCCCAGATAGCACTTCAGAATCCTTCTCAACACAATATTCCAAGCAGTCTCTACCATACAGCTTCAGTAACCATCCCTATCAAAAAAATTAATGAATTTGATATGCATTGACTCACCAAAATTTTGCCTTGGAAATCTATCAGGGGAAAGTGACATTCATTTACTTCCTTTTCCTAGGAAATTAGTAGACGTTCCTTTCCACTGACCTAAATTTCCCTCAGGTGTCCTTACTCCCTTTTGAGCTTCTGAGTTTTCAGTACGCCCCTCTCTATGCATCGTGTTCCATGAGAGCTCACCACATCATGATGCAGACTGCCTTTCTTGATGCAACCAATATCTCCAAGGCTCATACAAAAGTGGCAGATGTCCTTTGGCTAAATAGCAACATTCCTAGCAGTTCGATGACCATCAGCCATGGGAAAGAAACTTCCCAATGCAGTGAAAAGAGGCCTTGGTGTAGAATAAATTTTTAAGTCAGAGAAAATAACTTTTTAAATTTCAGATTAATATGAGATTAGGTTACATATTTGCATTTGTTAGGTAAAGTTTGTGCTGTAGTTGTGTCCCATGCCCAAGAGGTGTGTCATTACCCTTACATTGTGCCCATTAGGTGGGAGCACACCAATCCCCCTTTCATCTCCCCTCTCCCCCCAAAGAAAATAAATAAAACCACAATACTGCCACAGATCAAAATCATTGCCCCTCCAGTCAAGGGAAGTGGGACTGGCTCTTGACACTTTTCCAGAAGTGTCAAGGCCTGGCCAATGCCGTTAACAACTTCCTCCCTCAGACACACTTCAAGCCTCCAGCATCTGAAAGCCTTCTTAAGGTACTACTACCTTTTATTACAGAATTTCTCCAAGTTCTGCTTCTTACTTTTTGCTCCAAATCTCATTGTTATTTCTCCTAGCTTCCCAAGTTTAGGGGACATTTGCTACTCTGGTTTTTCTAGTATCTCTTTCCTCTGGTTCTTTAGATAACATCCTTCCCCCATATATCCACAAATACACACACACCTTCCATTCATGGAATTCCTGCCCCCTCATCCTCCTCATTATGCTTCCTATGTGAGTCCAATGGGACAACCAATTCCAGTACCCTGATGATCCCTATGAAGGAATTGGTATGTGGTCTGTCTTCACCCCCCTGACTAAAGTGAATAGTTCAAAGGATGGGCAACGGACCAAGCTAGAGTAATCAGAATTTTTCCCACAGTTCTACATCTTTTGAAATGTACTGGGAGGACTCTATTTTTCTCCCAAGGTTGCTAGGCTTTGTTAATGTGAACTGGGAGCTGACTGTGGCTGTGGACCCTTTGCCCTCTGCCAGGTGCTGGAAGCTCATCCACAGCTTAAGATAAGGAGACCTAAACACAGAGATAGAGGTGGAGGGGCAGGTGTATCCTATTGACAGTTTTGATAGTCTATATCCCTCTGGCCAAAGGAAAGGGACAAATTCTAAGGGTCTGCTTTATTTCAATGAATGAGAGCTTGTCCTACCAACAAAAATGTGAGTTTGGTGTGATGGTTATGCATCAACTTAATTAGTCTAAGGGATGCCCAGATAGTTAGTAAAACATTATTTCTAGATATGTCTGTAAGGGCATTTCTGGAAGGGATTAATATGTGGATCACTAGACTGAGCAAATTAGATTGTTCTCCCCAATATGGGTGAATGTCATTCAAGCCACTGAGAATATGAATAGAAAAAAAACAGCAGATTAAGGATGAATTTGTTTGGATATTGGTGCTCCTGGTTGTCAGGCCTTTGGACTCTGACCAGGACTTGCATCATTGCCTCCCCTGGATCTCAGGCCTTTGATTCTGAACTAGAACCACATCACTGTTTTCCTGACCCTCCACTTTAAAGGCATCAGATTGTGGAACTTTGCAGCCCCCAAAATCAAGTGAGCCAAGTAATCATAAGTCTCTTTCTATATATCTTTACCTATACCTCCTATTCACTGTTTCTCTGAATAATTATTCTGAATAATTATTATTAGAATATGAATACAGAGGCATTCTAATCACTCTGAGGAAGATTTGGTTTGCTGGTATAGCTTTGTTGAGCTACATGATAAAATTGGTACTTGCAATGCTAGCTGCTTAGCAGAGGCCTGAACTGAGTATATCAACCCTAATATTATTTCTCACAGGCCTACAGCAGTACATTTGTTAGGAGTTGATACATTTGGTTATCCACAAATTTTAGAAATAGTCCCCAAATACCCCCTAAATTTCTATCAACAACCTTCCTTCCCTAAGAAGGCAATTTCTCTGGACCAGAATCAAATGCTTCATTTTGACCAAGAGTCAGAGTAATTAATGAGCATATTCTCTAATCAGCCAAATGGTCACTGTGCCCCACACATTTTTTACACAGCTCTTCTATATACATAATGTTCCCACCTTCATTTCTCTATGCTCCTCTTCTCCTGTCCCCAGACATCACTACTTTCTCCTTCTTCCTTGCTGCCCATGGCTTCAGGAACATTTTTTCATTTGTCTCCCCTGTCATCCAAAATCCATGTGTGTTTGGTGGGGAGACTGGCTGCAGAAGTCAGTAGTTGATGAAAGTAGTGGGTTGGGAGCCTCTACATTTGGTATATGATTTTTGGATATGATTCAGTTGTTAGTCAAGTGTACATGGAAGCTTTGTTAAGATCTATTTTCCCCTTTGTCAGTAATCACTCAGAAGCCCCAAGCTTTTTGAGATAATTTCACTGGTATAAAACTTAAAGACTTTCAGATCACATCAATATTTATATTCAACTCCAATGACAATTGCTAATTGATCCAGAAGTTCCAGCCCCCAGCCTATTAAAGTAATGAACATGTAGTAATACTCCACCATCATGACACTTAGTGTGTTTTAGCCATGCAGGGAAATGTTTTGTTTTTTTTTTCAAGAGATTGATAATTTTAATTTATATACATTATTCTGGATTGGAGAAAAAGAAATGCTCATTTAACAAGGTTAATACTGCATAATTTCATACTGAAACTAGAATACAGAGACTCCAGAGAAAAGCGAAATTACAGGTGACTCACATCAAACAAAGATGTAAATATGGACATAAAATATTGATAAGCTGAACATAGGTATATTTTTTTATTAAATCCTACCTGTGTACATTAATGCAATTATGGCACATCATACTGATTTTATATATAATTTGAAATATTTTCATCAAACTGGTTAACATAGCCTTCCTGGCATTTTTGTAGTTATTCTGTTAAGATATTTATATTCTACATTTAGTAAGTTTCACATGTACCCTTGTAAGATGCACAGTAGGTGTGGTTCCACCAATTAAAATATAGGCATATTCATGTATATGCACATATCTATCTATCTATTGTTACATGTCCAATTAATTCCAGGAATAATAATAAATGACATTTGAAAACAACCAAACATAATATACCACAGGAACACATTAAAGAATCTTTATGACCAGGAGAAAATTCATTTGATATAATTCATTTAACATGAACATGACAAATATTAGCAAAGCAGAAATCAAAAGAAATGTGAATGGAATACTACAAACAAAAAGATTTTAGGACATGGGGGAAATGAAGACATATTAGTCAAAGGGCGCATACACGCTTTCAGTTATGAGTAAGTTCTGAGTATCTAGCATAGGGAAATGTTTTAATTACAAAAGCTCACAGAGGCTGTGCCCCATACTCAGATCACACATGGTGTGAAAAGAGGTGACTCTAAGTGCCCTCTTTTCTGTGAAATCACCCACTCTCTGTTGACCTGCCTAAGTACACATAGTTCCCAAGATTTAAATTCAGGATGGAAAGAAAGGCTTTATCAACCTTGGGTCTAAGCCATGTGTTTTATCCCAGCTTTAACCAGAACGTTTTGTCAGTGAATATTGGATAATCACTTGGCTGTTAGGACCATGACTCCCATCTTGATATTGAGCCTTGCATGTTGGTTCTATCTTGATTAGGCAGGCACAAGCATTGAGTGACAGATTCCCAACTGCCAATCACAGGAAGCCTTGTAAATTGCATCCTTTCTTGTTAGGCTGACAATGTGACCATAAGTCAGTCTAAATCACCCAGAGCTGAGAAAATGTACTCACCAAAACCTTTTTTTTTAATCCCCTGAAGAGATACAGCATTCTCACTATTGGCATCTGAAGAAAAGGCCAATCCTTGTGCAGGCATGAGGGGACACACTTTCTGCTTTCTCTGAGGTTTGAAATCAGTTTGGAAGATATCTACAATACTTCGAGGAGTAAAAGGGAGGACTGAAGGGGTAAGTGCTGGTCCTAGTGACATAGAGGCAGGCTGTGAGCAAGGGGGACCTGCCCTAGACCCAAAGGCAGTCCTGTGCAGTATTTATCTTGGCTGTGTGCTCCTCTTCTCCTGTGCCTAGACATCACTACTTTCTCCTTAGAAATTGTAGCCTGGCTTCGTGGCACTGTGGGAGTTGAGCGCCAAGGTTTCTGCTCATCCCTGAGATTGAGATGTATAAGGAGGATGGAGATCCTCAAAGCCAGGGAGGGGGTAGCAAGAGCACACAGCAGTGAATGGAGGAGGGAGAGTGGGAAGAAGAGTGGGGATGCAACTGTTAATGTGGCCACTGCCACAAAACATGTGCCTCTTTCCCTTTTTGAGTTACTCTCTCAATATTCATAGCTCTGAGAAGAAAGGTGTAAAGCCTAGCATACATGCCCAGGCCCTAGGTGTCAGGGGCTGCAGGAGAGAGGAAGGAGTTCCACAGTTGGGGACAGGGCAATCCCTCCCACCAACACCTCATACAATGGGACATTCTCCTTAAGTCAGAAGCAAGGTCAGGAAAATACACACACACACACACACACACACACACACACATACACACATACACACAGTTAAACAATTAAGTTCGCGAACTCGTCCTAGAAAAAGTGTTTTGAAGGGTGGACTAGGCTCTGGCATGGGTGTATAGCTTCCCAAAGGGAGTACTTCAAAGGTGACTGTAGTAATATTCAACCATAAGGTATGCAGTACTGTTTCTAGGATGAGTTCATGAACCTAACTGTCCAACTTCATATATAAAAAGAGAGGGAGATTCTCTATGCAAATATAATCTCTTCTTTCTATGAAAGTACTTGAAATTTTCTTATTAGTAGCTCATTCTTAAAGTTATGATGTTATTTAATCTTCAGGAAATAGCTATTAAATTATAAATATTGCCAGGAAAAGTCAGACTTTATTAAGCCCTCACAATTAATGATTAATACCTGAGTAGATGTGTGAACAAATGATAAGCAACTGTGAATTAGCTGAAGAAAAGGCCCAGAGCAAAGGAAACCCCTGACTATTCATTGTCCCACAGATTGGTGGTGCTATTTCTCTAATATATAAAGTTGCAGTTGTGAATAATAAAACATAAATTCATTAAAAAGTATTACTATTATACTCTTTAACATAGAAAAGCATCTAAGACCCAACTTAAAAAGAGAAAATGGAAGACAGTACTATCCAATCATGGAAAAATAAAAATATTATACTTCTGTTATATAGAAAACAAAGGCCAAAAGAATATTAATCAGACATTTACAATTAATTTGTAGACAGTGAGATTAAAAGATATCTTTGTTTCCCTTTTAAATTTAACCACCTGACTTCACTGTGCCCCACACATTTTTTACACAGCTATACTATACTAAAAAGCTATAGTAACCAAAACAGAATGATATTGGCATAGAAATACATAGACCAGTGTGATGGTGAATAATTTTTGACAAAGGCATCAAGAACATACATGGAGGAAATAACACCTCTTTAATACATTGTGCTGAAGAAACTGGATGTATGCAGAAGAGTGAAACTTGACCCCATCTCTCATCATATACAAAAATCAACTCCAAAATGGGGTAGAGACTTAAAGCTAGGACCCAAAAGTACTAAGAAAAAACCTGTAGGAAATGCTTCAGAACTTTAGTCTAGGAAAAGATTTTATGGCACAGACTTCAAAAGCACAGGCAACAAAAGCAAAAGTAGATAAATGATACTCTATTAAACTAAAAAGTATCTACACAGCAAATAATCAACAATGAAAAGATAACATATAACATGGAAAAAATTTGCAAAATAATCATTCTGTAACAGACTGTATCTAAAATATGCAAGGAACTTAACTCAATAGCAAAAATAGAAATAATGCCATTTTTAAAATGAGCAAAAGCCCTGAATAGATATTTCTTAAGACAACAAGCATATGAAAAATGCCCAACATCATTAATCATCAGGGAAATGCAAGTGAAAGCCACCATAAGGTATCATCTCACCCTGGTTATAATGGGTATCATAAAAAAGACAAAAATAACAGATGCTGGTGAGGATATAGAGAAAAAGGAACTCTCATATATATGCTGTTTGTGGGAATGTGAATTACTATTGCCATTGTAGAAAACAGTATTGAAGTTTCTCAAAAAATTAAAAATAGAACTACCATGCATCCCAGAAATTCCTGTACTGAGTATTTATCCAAAGGAAAGGAAATTAGTATATCAAAGGGATATCTGCACTCCCATGTTTATTGTAACACTATTCACAATAGCCAAGATATGCAATTAATCTAAGTATCCATCAATTAGGGAAAATCTCATATATATACAAAATGGAATACTATTCAGCCATAAAAAAAGAATTAAATCCTATCATTTGCAGTAACATGGATGGAAATGGAGGCCATTATGTGAAGTGAAATAAATCAGACACTGAAAGAAAGATATCTCATGTTCTCATTTACATGTAGGAGCTAAAAGAGTTGATCACATGGAGGCAGAGAGTGGAATGATGGCTACAAGAGGCTAAGAAAGGGGTAGGGGTAGGAATGAGTAGATGTTAATGAGTACAAATATATGAAATAATAAGTTCTAGTGTTCAATAGTACAATAGGGTGACTATAGTTAACAATGATTTATTGTGTATTTCAAAATAGCTAGAAGAGTTGAGATGTTCACAACACAAAGAAATGATGAATGTTTGAGGTGATGGATATCTTAAATAGCCTGATTTGATCATTACACATTGTATGCCTGCATCAAAATATTGCATGTACCTTATAAATATGTACAATTCTTATGTATCAGTTTTTAAAAAGTTTAATTTTATCAGAGTAATTTGTATAAAATCCTTTAAAAATCAAATGGTTCCATAGGACTTATACCAGAAAAACATGACTTCTCTTTAGCACTTTTTATACCTCTCATTCCCTCTCTAGGGTCAATGACTTTCAGCTCTTTGAGCTCTTTCTCTAGGTATTCACTTCCACATATTGAAATAAAGTTTAGATAGGAAAACTTTCCGATTTTTTCATTTTATACATTATCTATTGACTTGTTACCTAATCTATTCATACAGTTCCCCTGCCTACATGCTCTTCCTATCACTGTGTTTATCCCATAATATATGTTATATACATATATGTATATGTGTATCATATACATTTCTATATACATATGTACATATAGATTATGAGGTCCCACAGTTAAGTTCACAAACATCCTAGAAAAGTGCTACATATTTCATTGCTGAATATTGCTACAGTCACCTTCTAAGTACTCCCCTTGGGAAGCTATACTCTGATGCCAGCACCTAGTCCATCCTTCAAAACAATTTTGGAAATTTTTGTCTGGAATGACCATCAAAGCTGTTATCATACAGAGCACAAAATGATGCAAAAACAATAATAAATGCCACTCAGCAAGACACTGCCACACAGACACAAACACAGCTATGAGACACAGGTACACCAAAGTTATGAAATCTTGATATATCAGTGCATAGCTTCCCAAGGGAGTTACTCCAAAAGTGACCATGGTGATATTTAACAATGAGGTATGTAGCACTTTTTCTATTCATGAACTTAGTTGTCAGACCTCATACATATATATATATATATACACACACACACATACACACATGTACTGTACATATCATGTTTTTGTTAAATCACTTTCCAGCATTTCCAACACCATAACTACATACATATTATTCACATAAGTGACCATACTATGACTTCATATGACTTCATTGTTTTCTTTTTTTTTATTTTTTTGAGATAGAGTCTCAAGCTGTTACCCACAGTAGAGTGCTGTGGCGTCACAGCTCACAGCAACCTCAAACTCCTGGGCTTAAGCGATTCTCTTGCTTCAGCCTCCCAAGTAGCTGGGACTTACAGGGGCGCACCACAACTCCCAGCTATATTTTGATTGCAGTTGTCATTGTTGTTTAGCAGGCCTCGGCTGGGTTTGAACCCATCACCCTCGGCGTATGTGGCCAACACCCTGCCGACTGAGCTATGGGTGCTGCCCTTCATTTTTTTCTTGTACAACTTTGTGCTTTTCCTGGAATTGTCTTGTTTTGTTAATATTGTGATTGATTATTGTTTGCTTAGTTTTTTTATGTGCTTGTTACTATTTAGCTCTATGAATTTCTCTCAGCATAACAAAATCCATTAGCAGTCTTCGAGCTCCCTTTTTCTAAAAGATATCCGCCACAAAGCTATCCATCCTTTAGTTCCAACCCATACTGAGTGCTTAATAGACCTGCCAAACAGCTGTCATTGTGGGACCTCTTTCACCATCAGCCTGAGAATTCCCTTCAGCTCTCTCTTGAATTAGATCCCCTATTTCCAATATCCCAGGATTTTTTCATAGTTGTTTTACTCTTTCAACGTGGTTGAACACAAACTGAGAAAAGTTACCATGGGATGTAAAATTTTCAAGATCTTACACATCTGAAAGTGGCTTTCAATCCTCACACTTGATCTAAAGCTTATCTGGAAAAGCAATTTTAGAATAGAAATCATTTTCCCTCAGCAATGTAAAGGCACTTTTTCATGACCTCTAGCTTCCAAAGTAGCTTTTGAGAAGTCTTATGCTATTCTGATTTCTCTCTTTCTCTATAATCAATTTCTTATCTCTGAAAGCTTTAACATCTCCTCTTTTTCTGGCATTCTGGAATTTAACAATGCTGTGATTTGTGAGGGACCTTTTAATATTATTGTTTGGGGCTTTTTGGTTGACACTTTCTAGCTATAAACTCATGTCCTTCAGTTACAGGAAATATTTGTTATTTCTTAGATACAATTTTTCCTTTAGTTTTTTAAATTTCCTTTTTCTAGAACTCCTATAAGCAGGTACTGGTCTCTCAGATGGATTCTCTATTTTCTCCCCATCTTCTAGTTTTTCTCTCTTCTTTTCCACTTACTTTCAAGATTTCTTCTACTTTATCACACAGATCTTTTATTAAAATTTTTATTCCTGTTACCATATTTTAACTGTCAAAAAGCTCAGTATGAACAATGCCATCAGCAGATGGTGGAATTAGACTATTCTACCATTATCTCCCCACTAAGCATCACTTTTGATAACCACTCTGGGATCATAATACCTTCGTGGGAGTCCAGGAATCCAGCAGAGACATTTCAGTACATTGTTGGGGGAAAAATACGAGAACAGGCACATTAAAGAGGGAAAGAAGAAAAGTTTCATTTTACCCATGTCACTCCCCCCCCCCCCAGGGTGGCCAAGCTCAGTGCCAGGACAGAACCTCTCAACCGTGATGTCTTACATGAGGGAAAGTGAGAGCACAAGGAGTGAACCCATGGCATCCTGAGCCATGCAAGATGCCATCCAAGAGGCCTAAGTCTTTCTTTTCCCATCCAGAGAAATCAGGTGATTGGCAGAGCTGAGTGGTTGGGAGAGGCTGGAAGCAGAGAAAAGAAGCAAGGACTCACAGTAAACAGGACTCAGAACTTGGCAAAGGGCTTCAGTTCCTACTAACTGTTTCATGGACTTCATCAGGAAGCCCACCCAAAAGCTGCTTGGGATAACTTGAATGAAGATGCCCCAACTGGTTCACAGACACCCTCAATGCTCTGCATGCCTCACATACCACCCCAACCTCCATGGCTCACTCCCCAGGTATGGCCCCATGGACTGTGAATGTAAGCCTCTATAGAAGGCCTGTACACAGCCAGGCTAACTTAATATAATTAGGAGAAAGCATGCAAGCTTGAGCATTTCAGGGCACCCCTCAAGAGAAAACAAATGGGAGGATTACAGCACCTCGCCTGGCTCTGCAGGTCAAGAGAAGGCATTAAATCCTAACAATTCACCCACAAAAGGAAACAAGAGATGTGGAGTGGATACATCCATAAAAAATGATCTAAAAGAGCCTCAGAACCTCTAGGCAGGCTGACTGGTGAAAGTTTCTCTCTGAAAAGCTGATCAGTAGACTGGAGGAGGTAACTGCTTCATCAACTGCAAAGACCGAAAGGCAAGATTGTAAGGAACAGAACAAAAGAAAACATGACACCACCGAAGGAATAATAATTTTTTACTAACCAACCCCAAGAAAATAAGATCTACAAATTTCCTGACAAAGAATTGAAAATAGTTGTTTTAAGGAAGCTCAGTGAATTAGAAGATAACACAGATAGACATTGCAATCAGTAAACAACACATGGGCAAAACAATAAATTCAACAAGGAGATAGAAATAATTTAAGAAAGAAAAGGAGAAAGGAAGGAGAAGAAGAAAAAGAAGAGGAGGAGGAGGAAGGAGAAAAAGAAGAAAGAAACAAAGGCTGGAGCTGAATGAAATGAAAAATGCAATAGAGACCTTCAGCAGCAGACTCACTCAAGGCGAGAAAAAAAATCTATAGACTCAATGACAGGTGGGTAATTTGAAGTGATAATTTGAAATTATCCAGTCACTGAAGGGAAAATAAAGAATGAAAAAGAGAGAAGAGAGCAGTGGCACCTGTGTTCAGTGGGTAGGGCACCAGCCCCATATACCAAGGGTGGCGGGTTCGAACCCAGCCCGGGCCAAACTGTAACAAAGAATAGCCAGGTTTTGTGGGGGAGTATCTGTAGTCCCAGCTACTCGGGAAGCTGAGGCAAGAGAATTGCCTAAGCCCAGGAATCAGAGGTTGCTGTGCACTGTGACACCACAGCACTCTACCAAGGGTGACAAAGCGAGACTGTGTCTCTAAAAAAGAGAGAGAGAGAGAGAGAAGAGAGCTTCAGGGATTTATGTGACATTATCAAGAGATGCAGAAGCTCCTTGATTTACAAAGGGATTATATCCCAATAAACATGGCAAAAAAGGCATTTAATATACCTAACCCACCAAATATCAATAGCTTAGTCTAGTCTACTTTAAACATGCCCAGAACACTTCTCACTAGCCTATAGTTGGGCAAAATTATCTAACACAAAGCCTATTTTATAATAAAGTTTGAGCATCTCATGTAATTTATTGAATACTGAGTGAAAAGCAAGATAGTTGTATGGGTTTCTACTGAATGCACGTCACTTTTGCACCACTGTAAAGTAAAAAAAAAAAATTGTAACTCATAATTTGGGGACCATTTATAAAAGAATTGTGGATGTAAAAGAAGATAAGAAAGAAACAAATGAGCAGAAATCTTATTTCAAAAAGTATTAGCTGAAAACTTCCCAAATCTGGGGAGAGATATGGTCATTCAAGGCACATGAAGTTCAAAAGTCCTCAAACAGTTTCAACACAGCAAAGAGGACTTCACCAAAACCCAATGAAGACTTCACATCTTTCATGTTTACCTGGATGGAGCTGGAACATATTCTTCTTAGTAAAGTTTCTCAAGAATGGGGAAAAAAGTATCCAATGTACTCAATACTGCTATGAAATCAATATATAATCACCTACACATCCATATGAATGGTAAAACATAATAACTATAGTCTAGAAATTAGAAGGGAAGAGGAGAGAAATGGGAGAGGTGGGGGAGACAGGAAGATATTTGTGGGTACCTCACCTAATGTGCATATTGCAATGGTCCATTTCAAAACTGTTAAGAAAAGAGTATAATTGTGATGGATGTGTTGATCAGTTCAATGTAAGAATTTCACATTGTATATCAAGTCAGTACACTGAACCCCATAAATTATACACAGTTATAATTTAATAAAAAATAAAAATAAATAAATAAACTGTCAAAATCAAAGGCAAAGAAAGAATTTTGAGAGCAGCAAGAGAATGCCAAATACAAAGGAACTCCATAAGTCATAAAAATAACTTTAGCTAACTTGATAATGAATATACAATATCAGTGGATTTCTCAAGAGAAACTTTACAGACCAAGAAAGGATGGGATGATATATTCAAAGTGCTGATACAGAAATATTCTCAACCAAGAATATGTTACACAGCAAATTTATCTTTCAGAAATGAAGGATGAAGACTGTCCCACACAAACAAAAGCTGAGAGAGTTCATCACCCTAGTTGTGCCTTACAATAAATGCTAAAGGAAGTTTTTCAAATTGAAATAAAATGATGCTAACTATAAAAAGAAAACATATGACAGTATAAAATTCACTAGTAAAGGTAAGTACATATTTCAATTGCCCGGGGGATCTGCCTCAAAAAATATTTTACTATGCTGACTTCCTCAAGTGCTTTCCCTGCACTCTCTTCTAGTGTTTTTATAGTTTCACATCTTAAGTTTAAATCTTTTATCCAGTCAGAATCTATTTTTATTAAAAGTGAAAGGTGTGGGTCCAGTTTCAGTCTTCTACAGGTGTCCAGACAGTTCACCCCACACCATTTGTTGAATAGGGAATCTTTCCCCCTACTGAATGTTCTTGATAGGCTTATCTAAGATCAAATGATGATAGGTAGCTGGGTTCATCTCTTGGTTCTCTATTCTGTTCCATACATCTACCTCTCTGTTTTTGTACCAGTACCATGCTGTTTTGATTACTATTGATTTATAGTATAGTCTGAAGTCTGATAGCATGATTCCTTCTGATTTGTTTTTATTTCTGAGTAATGTCTTGGCTAATCAAGGTTTTTTCTGATTCCATATAAAACAAAGCATTATTTTTTTCAAGATCTTTAAAGTATGACAGTGGTGCTTTAATAGGGATTGCTTTAAAATTGTATATTGCCTTGGGCAGTATAGACTTTCTTTTTTTTTCTTATTGTTGGGGATTCATTGAGGGTACAAGAAACCAGGTTACACTGATTGCATTTGTTAGGTAAAGTCCCTCTTGAAATAGTGTTTTGCCCCCAAAAGGTGTGGTACACACCAAGGCCCCACCTGCCTCCCTCCTTCCCTCTATCTGCTCTTCCTTTCCCCACCCCTGCCATGTTCTTTCTTTCTCTGCTCTCCACTTCCCCCAGCCCCATCATGTCCTTAATTGTCATTAATTGTCCTCATATCAAAATTGAGTACATAGGATTCACGCTTCTCCATTCTGGTGATGCTTTACTAAGAATAATGTGTTCCACTTCCATCCAGGTTAATACAAAGGGTGTATAGTCTCCATTTTTAATGGCTGAATGGTATTCCATGGTGTACATATACCAGCTTGTTAATCCATTCCTGGGTTGGTGGGCATTTAGGCTTGTTTCCACATTTTGGCCTTTGTAAATTGAGCTGCCATAAACAGTCTAGTGCAAGTGTCTTTATGATAAAAGTATTTTTTTCCTTCTGAGTAGATGCCCAGTAATGGGATTGCAGGATCAAATGAGAGGTCTAGCTTGAGTGCTTTAAGGTTTCTCCATACTTCCTTCCAAAAACATTGTACCAGTTTGCAGTCCCAACAGCAGTGTAAAAGTGTTCCCTTTTCTCCACATCCACACCAGCATCTGCAGCTTTGAGATTTTGTAATGTGGGCCATTCTTGCTAGGGTTAGATCATATCTCAGGGTGGTTTTGGTTTGCATTTCTCTAATGAATTCGGATGATGAGCATTTTTTCATATGTTTGTTAGCCATTCGTCTATCTTATTTAGAGAAGGTTCTATTCATGTCTCTTGCTCATTGATATATGGGATTGTTGGATTTGTTCATGTGGATTAATTTGACTTCTCTATACATCCTAGTTATCAATCTTGTGTTTGATTCAAAATATGCAAATATCCTTTCCCATTGTGTAGGTTGTCTCTTTGCTTTGGTTGTTGTCTCCTTAGCTGTACAGAAGCTTTTCAGTTTAATTAAGTCCCATTTGTTTATTTTTGTTGTTGCAATTGCCATGGCAGTCTTCCTCATGAAATCTTTCCTCAGCCAATATCTTCCAGTGTTTTTCCTATGCTTTCTTTGAGAATTTTCATTGTTTCGTGCCTTAAATTTAAGTCCCTTATCCATCTTGAATCAATTTTTGTGAGTGGAGAAAGGTGTGGGTCCAGTTTCAGTCTTTTACATGTGGGTATCCAGTTCTCCCAACACCATTTATTGAATAGGGAGTCTTTCCCCCGAGGTATGTTCTTGTTTAGTTTATCAAAGATTAGGTGGTTGTAAGATGTTAGTTTCATTTCCTGGTTTTCTATTTGATTCCAAATGTCTATGCCCCTATTTTTGTGCTAGTACCATGCTGTCTTGACCACTATGGCTTTGTGGTACAGCCTAAACTCTGGTATGTTGATGCCCCCAGCTTTATTTTTATTACCAAGAACTTCCTTAGCTATACGGGTTTTTTTCTGGTTCCATACAAAACGCAGAATCATTTCCAAATCTTGAAAGTACAATGTTGGTATTTGAATAGGAATTGCATTGAATAGATAGATTGCTTTGGTAAGTACAGACATTTTAACAATGTTGATTCTTCCCAGCCATGAGCATGGTATGTTCTTCCATTTGGTAAGATCCTCTGCTATTTCCTTTCTGAGGATTTCATAATTTTCGGTATACAGGTCCTTCACCTCCTTTGTTAGGTGTACTACTAGGTATTTCATATTCTTTGAAACTATGGTGAAGGGAGTTGTATCCTTAATTAGCCTCTCATCTTAACTGTTACTGGCATATACAAAGGCAACTGATTTGTGGACATTGATTTTATACCCTGAAGACATTACTGTATTTTTTTATGACTTTCAGGAGTCTTGTGGTTGAGTCTTTGGGATTCTCTAAGTATAAGATCATGTCGTCAGCAAAGAGGGAGAGTTTGACCTCTTCTATTTCCATTTGGATTCTCTTTGTTTCCTTGTCTTGCCTAATTGTATTAACTAGAACTTCCAGCACTATGTTGAAAAGTAAAAGTGACAGAGTACAACCTTGTCTGGTTCCAGTTCTAAGAGGAAAAGCTTTCAGTTTTACTTCATTCAGTAAAATATTAGCTGAATAGATAGCTTCAATCAGCTTCAGAAATGTGCCACCTATGCCTATACTCTTCAGTGTTCTAATTAGAAAAGGATGCTGGATTTTATCAAATGCTTTTTCTGCATCAATTGAGAGGATCATATGGTCTTTATTTTTGCTTCTGTTAATATGGTGGATAACGTTTATGGACTTGAGTATGTTAAACCAGCCTTGAATCCCTGGGATGAAACCTACTTGATCATGATGTATGACTGTTTTGATGATAAGCTGTAATCTATTGGCTAGGATTTTGTTGAGAATTTTTGTATCTATATTCATGAGTGAGATTGGTCTGAAATTCTCCTTTTTGTTTGGGTCTTTTCCTGGTTTTGTTATCAAGATGATGTTTGCTTCATAGAATATGTTGGGGAAGATTCCTTCCTCCTCAATTTTTTGGAATAATTTCTGCAGTACAGGAATAAGCTCTTCCTTGAAGGTCTTATAGAATTCTGCTATGAAGACATCTGGACAAGGGCATTTTTTTGTTGGAAGATTGTTTTAACGTTTCTTTAATCTTAGTGCTTGAAATTGTTCTGTTCAGGAGCTCTATTTCTTCCTGGCTAAGTCTAGGGAGAGGGTGTGATTCCAAATATTGATCCATTTCCTTCACATTGTCAAATTTCTGGGCATAGAGTTTCTGGTAGTATTCAGAGATGATCTCTTATATCTCTGTGGGATCAGTTGTTATTTCCCCTTTATCATTTCTGATTGAGGTTACTAGAGATTTTTCTTTTCTATTTCTAGTTAGTCTGGCCAAAGGTTTATCTATTTTAATTATTTTTTAAAAAAAACCAACTTCTTGTTTCATTAATTTTCTGAGTGATTCTTTTGTTTTCAATTTCATTGATCTCTGATTTAATTTTGGATACTTCTTTTCTTCTACTGGGTTTAGGCTTAGATTGTTCTTCTTTTTCCAATTCTATAAATGGCTTGTGAGTTTGTAGATGCATTCTGTTTGTTTTTCGAATGTAGGCATCTAAAGCAATAAATTTTCCTCTCAGAACTGATTTTGCAGTATCCCACAGGTTTTGGTAGCTTGTGTCATCATTGTTGTTATGTTCAAGGAAATTAATGATTTCCTGTTTTATTTCTTCCTGCACCCAACTGTCATTCAGCAGAAGGTTGTTGAATTTCCATGCCTTTGTGTGGGGTTCAACATTTTTTTTTTAGAGTTGAATTCCAGCATTGGTGCCTTATGGTCTGAGAAAATATAAGGTAAAATTTCAATTCTTTTGATTCTGTTGAGGTTTGTTTTGTGTCCTAGGATATGATCAATTTTGGAGAATGTTCCATGGGGTGATGGGAAGAATGTACATCCTTTATCTTTGGGTGGAGTGTTCTATATCCGTCTATCAAGCACAGTTGTTCTAGGGTTGCATTTAAGTCCCTTATATCTTTGTTTAATTTCTGTTTAGAGGATCTGTCCAGCTCTGTAAGAGGAGTGTTAAAGTCCCCTGTTATTGTGGTATTGTCGGATATCATATTGCTCAGACTGACTAAGGTCTGTTTCAAGAATCTCGGAGAATTTAAATTGGGTGTATTAATATTTAGAATTGAAACATCTTCTTGTATTTTTCCTTTGACCAATATAAAGTGACCATCTATGTCTTTTTTGACTTTAGTTGCTTTAAATCCACATGTATCTGAAAATAAGATTGCAACAATAGTGTTCTATTCATCTTATTTTGTGAGAGTTCATTGCTTGGTTTTATCTTTTGCATCAGTGTGAAAGTTAGGTTCTGTCCTTTAATTTCTGAGTTCTTACTTTGTTGCTGATCCATTGTGATGATCAGTGTGTAGAACAGGTTGAAGTATTTCCTGTAGAGCTGGTCTTGTTGTGACAAATTTTCTCAATGTTTGTATATCAGTAAATGATTTGATTTCTCCATCAATTTTAAAACTTAGCTTAGCAGGATGTAGAATTCTGGGCTAGAAATTGTTCTGTTTAAGTAGATTAAAAGTAGATAACCATTGTCTTCTTGCTTGGAAAGTTTCATTGGAGAAGTCTGCAGTCACCCTGATGGATTTTCCCCTATAGGTCAACTGGCACTTACGCCTGGAAGCTTGAAGAATGTTTTCTTTTGTCTTGACTCTGGACTGGTTCATCACAATGTGTCTTGAAGAAGGTCGGTTAGAGTTGAGGCAACCTGGGGTCCAATATCCCTCTGAAAGCAGTGTGTCAGAATCTTTGGTGATATTTGGGAAAATTTTATTTATAATATTCTCTAGTATGGCTTCAATTCCCCTGAGGCATTCCTCTTCCCCTTCTGGGATACCTACAACTCGTATGTTTGAACATTTCATAAAGTCCCATAATTCTGTCAGTGAATGTTCTGCTTTCTCTCTCTTCTTTTCTGCCTCTTTAACTATCTGAGTTATCTCAAGAGCTTTGTCTTCTACCTCTGAGATTTCTTTCTTCTGCCTGGTCTAATCTGTTTTTGATACTTTCTATTACACATTTAAGTTCCCTAATTGACTGCTTCAGTTTCTTCAGCTCTGCTATATCCTTTCTATATTTTTCATATTGCTCATCTATTATTTGATTCTGTTTTTAGATTTCTTTTTGGTTATTTTCCACTTTATCAGCAGTTCCTTCATTGTTTCCATCATTTCCTTCATTGTTTTCATCATATGTATTCTAAATTCCCTTTCTATCATTTCTAACATTTCTTTATAAGTGGAGTCCTCTGCAGTAGTTACCTCATGGTCCCTTGGAGGGGTTGCTCTGGACTGGTTCTTCATGTTGCCAGGAGTTTTCTTCTGCTTCTTCCTCATGAGTGATTTCTTTCATCTGTTTCCTTGCCATAATTTTCCTTTCTCTTCCTCTTGATCTTTGACTAGGGTTCTGATGAGTCCTTTTGGTACAGGACCAGAAGGATGAGAAGGTTGAAGAGCAAGAAAGGATAAAAGAAAGAAAAACAAAGAAAAAAGAGAAAGGAGAGGGGGTGGGTAAAGGGAAATATTGACAAAAAAGAGAGAGGCACAGAAAGAGGGAGACAGAGCAATATAGGTGTACAGTAGGGTACTTTGACCCAACCCTTAAAAAACGCCAATGTCTGAGGGTGCCAGGTTCAGTGGATCCCTTGAGGTCAGCAACTCTTTGCTAGCCTGTTCAGACACAGTATCCCACCTCCACCAAGTAGAGAGGAAAAACAAAAATGCTATAAATCAAACCAAAACAAGCAAACAGAAAACTTTACGGGATAAAATTAGGGGAAAAACCAAATAATAGAAATAGAAACACTACCAAAATTGAAGTTCTAATTATTGAAAGGGGCAACAATGGGAAGTTAAATATTTTTAATTTTTTTTTATTTTTATTTTATTTTTTATTAAGACTTTTGTACATAGATCAACTAGGAAAATACAGAAAGAAAAGAAAGAAAAATAGAAAAGAAAAATCTATAGGGAAAGGTTGAAATTAAAAAACAAAACAACAAAAACGAAGCAATATATATATCTTTTTTATTATTAGTATTAAATCGTAGCTGTGTACTTTGATATGATCATGGGGCATCATTTACTAGCTTCACAGATGGTTTACCAAGTTTCACATATACACTTGTAAGATGCACCACTGGTGTAATCCCACCAATCCCCTTCCCTCTACCCACCTCCTGCCTCCCTCCATTCCCTTTCCCCCTTCCCACTATTCTTAGCTTGTAACTGGGTTATAGCTTTCATGTGAAAACCCTAAATTAGTTTCATAGTAGAGCTGAGTAGTACATTGGGTACTTTTTCTTCCATTCTTGAGATACTTTACTAAGAAGAATATGTTCCAGCTTCGTCCATGTAAACATGAAAGAGGTAAAGTCTCCATCTTTCTTTAAGGCTGCATAATATTCCATGGCATACACATACCACTGTTTTTTCTTTTTTTTCTTATTTTATTTATTTTTTTTATTAAATCATAGCTGTGTACATTGATATGATCATGGGGCATCATTCACTAGCTTCACAGACCGTTTACCAAGTTTCACATATACCCTTGTAAGATGCACCACTGGTGTAATCCCACCAATCCCCTTCCCTCTACCCACCTCCCTCCACCCCCCCTCCCTTTCCCCCTTCCCCCTATTCTCAAGTTGTAACTGGGTTATAGCTTTCATGTGAAAACCCTAAATTAGTCTCATAGTAGGGCTGAGTACATTGGGTACATTCTCTTCCATTCTTGAGATACTTTACTAAGAAGAATATGTTCCAACTCCATCCATGTAAACATGAAAGAGGTAAAGTCTCCATCTTTCTTTAAGGCTGCATAATATTCCATGGCGTACACATACCACTGTTTTTTAAACCATTCGTGGATCGATGGGCACTTGGGCTTTTTCCATAACTAAGCAATTATGAATTGGGCTGCAATAAACATTCTGGTACAAATATCTTTGTTATGATGTGCTTTTTGGTCTTCTGGGTATATGCCCAGTAGAGGAATTACAGGATTGAATGGCAGATCTATTTTTAGATCTCTAAGTGTTCTCCATATATCTTTCCAAAAGGAATGTATTAATTTGCATTCCCACCAGCAGTGCAAAAGTGTTCCCTTTTCTCCACATCCACGCCAACATCTCCCGGGATGGGATTTTGTGATATAGGCTAGTCTCACTGGAATTAGATGATATCTCAAAGTAGTTTTGATTTGCATTTCTCTGATGATTAAAGATGATGAGCATTTTTTCATATGTCTGATGGCCATGCATCTGTCTTCTTCAGAGATGTTTCTCTTCAAATCCCTTGCCCAGCCTGTGATGGGATCCCTTGTTCTATTCTTGCTAATGCGTTTGAGTTCTCTGTGGATTCTGGTTATTAAACCTTTGTTGGAGACATAACCTGCAAATATCTTCTCCCATTCTGAGGGCTGTTTGCTTGCTTTACTTACTGTGTTCTTGGCTATGCAGAAGCTTTTTAGTTTGATCAAGTCCCAGTAGTGTATTTTTGAAGCTGCTTCAATTGCCCAGGGGGGTCCTCCTCATAAAATACTCACCCAGACCAATTTATTCAAGAGTTTTCCCTGCACTCCCCTCTATTATTTTATAGTTTCATGTCTTAAGTTTAAATCTTTGATCCAGTGAGAGTCTATCTTAGTTAATGGTGAAAGGTGTGGGTCCAGTTTCAGTCTTCTACAGGTTGCCAGCCAGTTCACCCAGCACCATTTGTTAAATAGGGAATCTTTTCCCCACTGAATGTTTTAAATTGGCTTGTCAAAGATTAAATAATGGTAAGCAGCTGGATTCATCTCTTGGTTCTCTATTCTGTTCCAGACATCTACTTCTCTGTTTTTGAGCCAATACCATGCTGTTTTGATCACTATCGATTTGTAGAATAGTCAGAGTTCTGGTAGTGTAATTCCTCATGCTTTCTGAGTAATGTCTTGGCTATTCGAGGTTTTTTCTGATTCCATAGAAAACGAAGTATTGTTTTATCAAGATCTTTAAAATATGACAGTGGATCTTTAATAGGGATTGTGTTGAAATTATATATTGCTTTGGGTACTATGGACATTTTAACAATGTTGATTCTTCCCAGCCATGAGCATGGTATGTTTTTCCATTTGTTAATATTTTCAGCTATTTCTTTTCTTAGAGTTTCATAGTTCTCTTTATAGAGATCCTTCGTGTCCTTTGTTAGATACATTCCCAAATATTTCATCTTCTTTGGCACTACTGTGAATGGGATGGAGTCCTTAACTGTTTTTTCAACTTGACTATTGTTGGTATATATAAAGGCTACCGATTTATGAATGTTGATTTTGTAACCTGAGACACTGCTGTATTCCTTGATCACTTCTAAGAGTTTTGTAGTAGAGTCCCTAGTGTTTTCCAGATATACTATCATATCATCTGCAAAGAGCAAAAGTTTGATCTCTTCTGACCCTATATGGATCCCCTTGATCGCCTTTTCTTCCCTAATTGCAGTGGCTAAAACTTCCATTGCAATGTTAAAAAGCAATGGAGACAATGGGCAGCCTTGTCTGGTTCCTGATATGAGTGGAAATGATTCCAATTTAACTCCATTCAATATGATATTGGCTATGGGCTTGCTGTAGATGGTCTCTATCAGTTTAAGAAAAGTCCCTTCTAGACCAATTTTCTTAAGTGTTCTGATCATGAAGGGATGCTGGATATTATCAAAAGCTTTTTCTGCATAGATTGAGAGAATCGTATGGTCTTTGTTTTTTAATTTGTTTATGTGCTGGATTACATTTATAGATTTACGTATATTGAACCAGCCTTGAGACCCTGAGATAAAACGGACTTGGTCATGACGTATAATTTGTTTGAGTGTGGATGGATTCTGTTTGTTAAGATCTTGTTGAATATTTTTGCATCTATATTCATCAGTGATATTGGTCTATAATTTTATTTTCTTGTTGGGTATTTTCCTGGTTTGGGGATCAGAGCAATGTTTGCTTCATAGAACGTGTTGGGTAGTCCTCCATCTTTTTCTACTTTCTGTAACAGGTTGAGTAATATAGGTACTAATTCCTCTTCAGAGGATTGGTAGAATTCTGCCATGAAACCATCTGGTCCCCGGCTTTTCTTTTTAGGGAGGTTTTGTTTGGTTGATGCTGTTTCTGAACTTGATATGGGACTGTTCAACATTTCCACTTGATTCTGGCTAAGTCTTGAAAGGTGACGTGCTTCCAAGTATCGGTCAATTTCCTTCAGATTTTCATATTTCTGAAAATAAAGTTTCTTTTTCTTTTTTTTTTTTTTTTGGCCAGAGCTGGGTTTGAGCTCGCCACCTCTGGCATATGGGACCGGTGCCCTACTCCTTGAGCCACAGGTGCCACTCGGAAATAAAGTTTCTTGTAATATTCATTAAGGATTTTTTGGATTTATGAGGAGTCTGTGGTTATTTCATCTTTGTTGTTTCTGATTGATGGGATTAGAGATTTTACTCTTTTTTTCCTGATTAGGTTGGCCAAAGGTTTATCTATTTTATTGACCTTTTCAAAAAATCAGTTTTTTGATTTATTGATCTGTTGTATTATTCTTTCGTTTTCAATTTCATTTAGTTCTGCTCTAATTTTGGTTATTTCTTTTCTTCTACTGTGTTTGGGGTTGGAATGTTCTTCCTTTTACAGTTGCTTGAGATGTCCCATTAAGTTGTTAACGTCCTTTCTTTCTATTCTCTTGAGGAAGGCTTGCAGTGCTATAAATTTCCCTCTTAGAACTGCCTTTGCGGTGTCTCGGAGGTTCTGATAGTTTGTGTCTTCATTGTTGTTTTGTTCCAAAAAATTGGCGATTTCTTTCTTAATCTCATCTCACCCAGCTATCATTCAGTGTATGTTATTTAACTTCCATGTTTTTGTATGAGTATGCAGATTCCTGTTGTTACTCAGCTCAAGTTTTATTCCATGGTGGTCTGAGAAGATGCATGGAATAATTTCTATTCCTTTAAATTTACTGAGGTTAGACTTGTGACCTAAGATGTGATTGATTTTGGAGTAAGTTTTGGCTTATGAGAAGTATGTGTATTCAGTTTTGTTGGGATGAAATGTTCCGTAGATGTCTGCTAAATCCAAATGTTGGATGGTTAGGTTTAAATCTAAGATTTCTTTGCTCAGCTTCTTGTTGGAGGATCGATCCAACACTGCCAAAGGAGTGTTGAAATCTCTGACTATTATGGAGCTGGAGGAAATCAAGTTACTCATGTCTGTTAGAGTTTATCTTATAAATTGAGGTGCATTCTGGTTGGATGCATAAATATTAATAATTGAGATCTCATCATATTGAGTATTACCCTTAACAAATATGAAGTGACCATTCTTGTCCTTCCGCACTTTTGTTGGTTTAAAGCCTATCGTATCTGCAAATAATAATGCAACACCTGCTTTTTTCTGATTACCATTTGCCTGAAATATGGATGACCATCCTTTCACCCTGAATCTGTATTTGTCTTTTAAGTTAAGATGTGACTCTTGTATGCAACAAATATCTGGCCTGAGTTTTTGTATCCAATCAACTAACCTATGCCTCTTTAGAGGACAGTTTAAGCCATTTACATTAATGGAGAATATTGGTAAGTCTGGTAAAGTTTTGGGTATCGAGTTTTTCAGAAGTCCAGTTGGCATTTTTAATCCTTTTACCAGTGTGGAAATTGGAGTTTGATCCTAAGTTTCTGAGTGAGTTTACTTTTGTGGTATAGGATTGGGTTGGTCATTGTGGAGGATAGGTCTGAGAATATCCTGAAGAGCTGGTTTGGTTATGGCAAATTTCTTCAACATATGAATGTCATTAAAGTATTTAATTTCTCCATCATAAATGAAACTCAGTTTAGCTGGATACAAGATCCGGGGTTGAAAGTTATTTTGCTTTAGGAGATTAAAAGTCGGTGACCACCCTCTTCTGGCTTGAAAAGTTTCAGCAGAGAGATCTGCAGTCATTCTAATATTCTTCCCTTTGAAGGTAATGGTTTTCTTTCTCCTGGAAGCTTTGAGGATTTTCTCCTTCATATTAACTTTAGTGAAGTTAATTATGATATGCCTGGGGGATGTCTTATTGGGGTTGAGTCGTACTGGGGTTCTGAAGCTGTCCTCTATCTGAATTTCAGAATCTCTAGGCATGTCTGGAAAATTCTCTTTCATAATTTCATGCAGAAGGGCCTCTGTGCCCAGCGAGGCCACTTCATCTGTCTCTGGAACTCCAATGATTTGGGTATTAACCTTCTTCAAATTATCCCAGAGCTCTCTGAGAGAATGATCCATTTTTGCTCTCCATTTTTCTTCCTATTTGAGAGTTTGGGAGCATTCAAAGGCTTTATCTTTAATGTCAGAAATCCTTTCTTCTGCTTGCTCCATTCTGTTGCTGAGGGATTCTACTGTATTTTTCATATCTTTGAGGGCTGCAAGTTCTTGCTTCAGTGTGTCTAAGTCTTTTGTGCTTTTGTCTTTAAATTCGTTAAATTCTTGAGACAGCTTTTGAATTTCTCCTCAAATTTCTAATTTCACTTTGTTAATCTTTTCTGCAATCCAAATTCTGCTTTCGATTTCTGACATCTCAGCCAGTTGTTTATGAATGGGGTCTTCAGTTACATCTGCCATATCTTTCCTGGGCAGGGGGGTTGATCTATTCTGGTTATTCATGTTACCAGAGTTTTTCTGCTGATTCCACCTTATGGTTGTTTTACTCCCTTTGATTTTTTCCCCCTGGGGCTTTGTCGAGGGCCTGTACAGTCTTGTGGCATGAGAAACTGGGGCCTTGTCTGGTGTGGTGGGGCTAAGTGTTTCTGTCTTGTTTTCATTTGGTTTCTGTTCCACCCTAGTGAAACCGATACTCTGGATTGAAGTCTCAGCTGTGGAGAAATATCAGCAATTAAGTCACCCTGCCCCCTACCGGCAAACAATTGGAAATGAAAAATCTAACCTTCCTACCACCATGCACCCAGGGCACCACCTGATTTGTCCTCAGGCGATTGGTTCAGTTCAAAAGGTCCAAATCAATTGTCTCAGTCTGCCCCTGTCTCAGGTGACAGAGTTTGAGAGGTCTCTGGGAACTGGATCACAGGGGTCTGGTGACTACACTGGTGTGGCTTGCTCCAGTGCTGCGTGGAGTCAGGAGGAGCCACCCAGCCAATAAATCAGTCTGGGAAGTTTGCTGCCTCCTTCTGCACCTTGCACCACTGTCACACCCAGTCACTGATAGCCCTGCAGTTGGCTGACCCAGTTGCCTGTAGTGAATCAGTACTCCAGGAGTTTGCACCTGCCTGAATCACAAGGAAGTCTGCCAGGCCACTGTGCTCTGCCTCTCTCTAGCAGGAGGAGGTGAGGCCTGACAACCTTGGGTGCTTGATGAAGGTTGGGGGGTTTTCCCTGAGGTCCAGTCTCACCCCTGATTAACGTAACTGACAGAACAGAACAGAACAACTTTGCGGTTCCCCTGCAGAAGAGAAGCTGAATTGAGTTCCAAATCAGCTTGTCTTTGCTCTTGTATTATCCATAGGCTGACGATCCCCTGAGGGCCAGGTGCGTCTTAGGTTCAGTAAAGTGTACCTCTGGGTCAGCACCGCCCTGGGAGTTTCCCCGGTTTGCAAGTTGGAGTTGCCTCAGGCAAATCCTATACTCAGAGTCTCTGGTTGCCCAGGGAGACAGGGGGTGTGGCTTCAGAATATTTGGTAGTGAGCCATATAGCTAGCAAAAGAGGGCTGCTGTTTTATGCCTCAGGCAACCACTGCTCCAGTGCAGCTCCCTTCCGGACAACCATCCTCTCTCTGCTCCCATACCCCAGAGTCTGCACCGTCCGCCTTCAGCCCGACACTGTCTACACCCCTCAAGCAATCACCCAAGAGTCTGGACTCCTGCGGGACAGGCCTCCAGACCTTGGAGCGAGAGCAGAGGGGAGTGCGGGGAGCGCTGGGAGCCTGGGGTTGTGGGCAGAGAACTCACACAGTTTTACGCCTGGCCGTATTGTCACCAAAAGATGGCTGTCACACTGTGCCTCAGGGAACTGCCACTCTGGTGTGGTCCCCTCTCCGCCAACCGTCCTCTCCTCACTCCCATGCCCTAGAGCTGGCACCAACCAGCTGCAGTCAAGGCCCCATCCACACCTCTCGAGAAATCACCCAATACTCTGAACTCCTGGGGGACTGGCCTCCAAACTTCAGTGTGAATGAAGGGGAGCGCTGGGAGCTCAGAATTCCAAGTAGAGAGTATATATAGTTTATACAGTTTATACAGTTTTGTGCCTGGCAGGAGGATGCCGTGGCACCCTAGTAGGGGAGGTAGGTCCAGTTTTTAGAGGGTGTCTCCCATGGACTGTAGTGGGAAGACCTTTGAAGTCTGCCCGATTATTTGTGGGGCACTCTGAACCGTTCTCTTGGGGGATGGGACTCCCATCCGCTTGGTGATAGATTTTGTACCCTTTGTTTGTATCCTTGTGGTCGCAGCTTGCCTCAGCAGGGTTGACATTCGTTCTTCAACCTTCTCTCTTAGTGCAGCTCAAATCCACCAGGTTACTTGCTGAATTTTTGTCCTTTAACTCTCCTACTGGACAGGAGCCTCTGTGGAAAGCTGGCTTCAGTCAGCCATCTTGTCTCCCCCCCACCCGAAGCAATATTTACATCTTGCTGAATATCATCTGGGGAACTGGTGATCTTCTGGGGTATGAGATGTTAATCACAGTGTTGATATGACTGGAGGCCTCTGATGATTTCTCAAACCCCGCAAGGCGGAGACCCTGAATCTCTCCTGAGCCCTCTTAAAAGGCATTTTAAACTGCTAAACTTGGCTAAGCAAAAGCTTTTGCAGGAAAGCGTTTGTCTCTGGGATCACTGCTGAAGTGGCTATCCACTTACCCAGTGTGCCAAAACTGGTCTCACTTTGCCCCTGAGGGCTAAGACTGTAAGGTGTCTCAGTCCCTGCCTTTAGGATGTTCAGTTACTAGATTACAGCTCCCACCTGATCCTTGCTCTGCAAACCTGAGGGCGGAGCTTGCCAGAGCAGTTCTCTCACAATGCTCAGGGTGGCCCACAGCCAAACACTATTAGCTCTGACTGGCTCAATGGCTCAGTCCAGGGCCCTAGACAATGCCCAGAGTTCTCTGTACTCCTGCCCAAGCTCTCCCAAGTCAGTTCAACTGAGTACCAAGTCCAAAAAAAAACAAAAAAGCTCACCAGTAAGGCCTTTTCAGTTTGCAATCTCACTGGTGCTGTACTTATAGCTGCCAGTGGGATTAGACCGAACGAACACATGCAACCACTTGCCAGTTTTCCACTGCTTTTGTCCTCCTCTTAGGGTCCAGAAGTTTTTTGTTGACTCGCTGTGTCCTCAAAGGGATGATTATAGGCAGAACCCACTAGCCAGAGATGCCTGGAGTCTTGTCTCCCCAGACTCACTGTGCGCAGTTGAAAACAACCTATTACTCTTGGTCCTCCCTCAATGGGTAGTATAGACATTTTAACAATGTTGATTCTTCCCAGCCATGAGCATGGTATGTTTTTCATTTGTTAACATCTTCAGCTATTTCCTTTCTCATAGCTTCACAGTTCTCCTTATAGAGATCTTTCATGTCCTTTGTTAGGTAAACTTCCAAATATTTCGTCTTCTTTGGCACTACTGTAAAAGGAATAGGGTCCTTGACTGTTTTTTCAACTTGACTATTGTTGGTACATATAAAGCCTACTAATTTGTGAGTATTGATTACTGGAACATGGACAAATTAAAAAGCTTCTGCACAGCCAAGAAGATAGTATGTAAAGCAAGCAGACAGCCCTCATAATGGGAGAAGATATTTGCAGAGTATTGTCTCTGACAAAGATTTGATAACCAGAATCCACAGAGAACTCAAACATCTTAGCAAGAAAAGAACAAGTGTTCCCATCTCGTTGTGGGCAAGAGATTAATAGAAACTTCTCTGAAGAATACAGGTGCATGGCCTATAGACACATGAAAAATGCCCATCATTGGGTGGTGCCTGTGGCTCAAAGGAGTAGGATGCTGGCCCCATATGCCAAAGGTGGCGGGTTCAAACCCAGCCCTGGCCAAAAACAGCAAAAAAACAAACAAACAAAAAAGCTCATCATCCTTAATTGTCAGAGAAATGCAAATAAAAACCACTTTGAGATATCATCTAACTCCTATAAGATTATCCCACATCAAAAAGTCCCAAAACTATAAATATTGGCATGGATGGGAAGAAAAGAGAACACTTTTGCATTGTTGGTGGGAATGAAAATTAATACGTTCCTTCTGGAAAGAAGTTTGGAGATCACTTAGGGATCTAAAAATAGACCTGCTATTAGATCCTGCAATTCCTCTACTAGATACATATCCGAAGACCAAAAATCACTTTGTAACAAAGATATTTGTACTAGAATTCTTATTGCAGCCCAATTCATAATTGTTAAGTCATGGAAGAAGCCCATGTGTCCATTTACGCACAAATGGATTAATAAATTGTGGTATACGTACAACATGGATTATTATGCAGCCTTAAAAAGGATGGAGACTTGGGCAGCACCAGTGGCTCAGTCAGTAAGGCACCGGCCCCATATACCGAGGGTGGTGGGTTCAAACCCAGCCCCAACTGAACTGCAACCAAAAAATAGCCGGGCGTTGTGGCGGGTGCCTGTAGTCCCAGCTACTCGGGAGGCTGAGGCAAGAGAATCGCTTAAGCCCAGGAGTTGGAGGTTGCTGTGAGCTGTGTGATGCCATGACACTCTACCAAGGGCCATAAAGTGAGACCATCGCTACAAAAAAAAAAAAAAAAAGGATGGAGACTTGGGTGGCACCTGTGGCTCAGTGATTAGGGCATCGGCCCCATATATCAGAGGTACTGGGTTCAAAAACCCGGCCCTGGCCAAAAACTGCAAAAAAAAAAACTGGATGGAGACTTTACCTCTTTTATGTTTATATAAAAGAGGTAACACATTCTGGAACACATTCTTCTTATTAAAGTATCTCAAAAAAGGAAGAAAAATTATACAATGTACTTAGCTCTACTATGAAACCAATAGGTAACCACCCACACTTCAATATGAAAGCTATAACCCAACTACAGTCCAAGATAAAGAAGAAAGACGAGGAGGAAGTGAGGGAAGGAGGATGAGTGGAGTAAGGATAATTAGTCAGACACCTATGGTGCATTTTACAAGGGTATATATCAAATCTACAAAGTTTAGACTATAAACGTCTTCTTTTTTCTTTTTTTTTTTATTGTCAAATCATAGCTGTGTACATTAATGAGATCATGGGGCACCATACACAGGTTTTAGAGACTGTTGGACACATTTTCATCACACTGCTTAACATATTCTTCCTGGCATTTTCTGAGTTAATGTGTTAAGACATTTACATTCTACATTTATTAAGTTTCACATATACCCTTGTAAGATGCACCACAGGTGTAGTCCCACCAATCACCCTAATGATGCCCATCCTCCCTACCCTCCCTGTTCCCCTTCCGCTTATTTTTGGGTTATAACTGGGTTATAGCTTTCATGTGAAAACCACAAATTAGTTTCATATTAGGACTGAGTACATTGGATACTTTTTCTTACATTCTTGAGATACTTTACTAAGAAGAATATGTTCCAACTCCATCCATGTAAACATGAAAGAGGTAAAGACTCCATCTTTCTTTAAGGCTGCATAATATTCCATGGTATACATATACCACAATTTATTAATCCATTCGTGGATCGATGGGCACTTGGGCTTTTTCCATGACTTAGCAGTTATGAATAGGGCTGCAATAAATATTCTGATACAAATATCTATGCTATGATGTGATTTTTGGTCTTCTGGGTATATGCCCAGAGGAGGGATTAAAGGATTGAATGGCAAATCTATTTTTAGATCTCTAAGTGTTCTCCATATCTCTTTCCAAAAGGAATGTATTAATTTGCATTCCCACCAGCAGTGCAAAAGTGTCCCCTTTTCTCCACATCCATGCCAACATCTCTGGTCTTGGGATTTTGTGATATAGGCTAATCTTACTGGAGTTAGATGATATCTCAAAGTAGTTTTGATTTGCATTTCTCTGATGATTAAAAATGATGAGCATTTTATCATATGTCTGTAGGCCGTGTGCCTGTCTTCTTCAGGGAAGTTTCTCTTCAAGTCCCTTGCCCAGCCTGCGATGGGATCACTTGTTCTTTCCTTGCTTATACGTTTGAGTTCTCCATGGATTCTGGTTATTAAAACTTTGTAGGAGACATAACCTGCAAATGTCTTCTCCCATTCTGAGGGCTGTCTGCTTATTTTACTTAACTGTGTTCTTGGCTGTGCAGAAGCTTTTTCGTTTGATCAGGTCCCATTAGTGTATTTTTGAAGCTGCTTCAATTTCCCGGGAGATCCTCCTCATAAAATACTCGCCCAGACCAATTCCTTCAAGGGTTTTCCCTGCACTCTCTCATAGTATTTTTGTAGTTTCAAGTCTTAAGTTTAAATCAATAATCGAGTGAGAGTCTATCTTGGTTAATGGTGAAAGGTGTGGGTCCAGTTTCAGTCTTCTACAGGTTGCCAGCCAGTTCACCCAGCACCATTTGTTAAATAGGGAATCTTTTCCCCACTGAATGTTTTTAATTGGCTTGTCAAAGATCAAAGCGGTAAGTAGCTGGATTCATCTCTTGGTTCTCTATTCTGTTCCAGATATCTACTTCTCTGTTTTTGTGTCAATACCATGCTGTTTTGATCACTATTGATTTATAGTATAGTCTGAGGTCTGGTAGCGTGATTCCTCCTGCTTTCTTCAACATATGAATGTCATTAAAGTATTTAATTTCTCCATCATAAATGAAACTCAGTTTAGCTGCATACAGGATCCAGGGTCGAAAGTTATTCTGCTTTAGGACATTGAAAGTCGATGACCACCCTCTTTTGGGTGAAAAGTTTCAGCAGAGAGATCTGCATTCATTCTAACATTCTTCCCTTGTAGGTAATGGATTTCTAATGTCTGGCTGCTTTCAGAATTTTCTCTTTCATATTAACTTTAGTGAAGTTAATTATGATATGACTTGGGGATGTCTTATTCAGTTTGAGTCATGCTGGGATTCTAAAACTGTCTGCTATCTGAATTTCAGAATCTCTTGGCATGTCTGGAAAATTCTCTTTCATAATTTCATGGAGAATAGCCTCTGTGCCTTTTGAGGCCACCTCATCACTTTCAGTGATTCCAATAAGGTGAATATTAGCCTTCTTCTAATTATCCCAGGGCTCTCTGAGAGAATGATCCATTTTTGTTCTCCATTTCTCTTCCTCTTTGAGAGTTTGGGAACGTTCAAAAGGTTTGTCATCAATGTCAGAAATCCTTTCTTCTGCTTGTTCCACTCTGTTACTGAGGGATTCTACTGTATTTTTCAGATCTTTGATGGCTGCAAATTCTTGCTTCAGTGCCTCAAAATCTTTTGTGGTTTTGTCTTTAAATTTGTTAATTTCTTGAGACAACTTTTGAATTTCTCCTCGAATTTCTAATTCCAACTTTTGAATTGCTCCTCAAATTTCTAATTCCAAATTTTCCTCCATTCTATTAATCTTGTTTGCAATCCAAATTCTGCATTTGATTTCTGATATTTCAGCCAGCTATTTATGAATGGGATATGCAGTTACATCTGCCATATCTTTCCCTGGGGGGGGGTCTATTCTGATTATTCATGTTACCAGAGTTTTTCCACTGATTCCACCACATGATTGTTTTACACTGTTTGATTTTGTTCCCTGGAGCTTTGTCAAGGACCTGTACAGTGCTGTGGCCTGAGAAACTGGGTACCTGTTTGGTGTGGTGTGGCTAAGTTGTTCTGTCTTGTTTTCAGCTGGTCTCTGTTTGACCCTAGTGAAACAGTTACTCTGGTTTGAAGTCTCAGCTTTGGAGAAATACCAGCAATTAAGTCACCCCGCCCCCCCACAGGCAACAATTGGAAAAGGAAAATCAAACCTTCCTACAACCACACATCCAGGGCACCACTTGAATAGTCCTCAGGTGATTGGCTCAGTTCAAAAGGTCCAAATCAATTGTCTCAGTCAGCACCTGTCTCAGATGGGAGAGTTTAAAAAGTCTCTGGCAACTGAATCACAGGGGTCTGGTGACAACTCATATATGGCTTGCTCTTGTGCTCCATGGAGTCAGGAGGACTCACCCAGCAAATAGATTAGTCTGGGAAGGTTGATACCTCCTTCCCCACCTTGCACCTCTGTCACACCCAGTCATTGATAGCCCTGCAGGGCTGTGACCCAGTTGCCTCTAGTGAAGAGATACTCCAGGGGGTTGCACCTGCCTGAATCACAAGGAAATCTATTTCTGCTCAGCCAGGCCACTGCGCTCTGCCTCTATCCATCAGGGGGAGGTGAGGATTGACAACCTTGGGCCCTTGATGAAGGCAGGGGTGTTCACACAGTTCCAGTGAGTGAATGATGTTACTGACAATCACTGACTGAGTGATTGATGTTACTGACAGAACAGAACAGAAAAACTTTGCAGGGATTTTTTCTTTCCCTGCTAAATTCCCCTGCAGATGAGAAGCTGTTTTGAGTTCCCAGAGCCTGTGCCTCAGGCCCTGTCTTTGCTCCTGCAGGTTTATATTCAGTTAGCTTTCAGTTCTACCCTCCTGCCTTCCTTTGTCTATAGGCTGATGATCCCCTGAGGGCCAGGTGAGTCTTAGGCTCAGTAAAGTGGTCCTCTGGGTCAGCCCTGCCCTGGTAACTTCCTGGCTCTGCACATGCATTTCTAGTCCCCCGCGCTCCACCCAGGCCGGTACCACCTCAGGTAAACCCTTTACTCACAGGGCCTGAGTTTCCATCCAAGATCTGTTCCATGGTGGTTGCCACTTGAGAAGATGCCCTGCCTCCTCTGGTTGCCCAGGGAGACAGGGGGTGTGGCTTTAGAATATCCAGGAGTGAGCCCTAATGTTGCCAAAAACAGCTCCACCGCTCCAGTGTGGTTCCCTCTCAGCTGACCATCCTCTCCTCACTCCCATGCCACAGAATCAACACTGACCAGCTACAGTCTAGTCTACATTTCTACCCCTCTAGAAATCAGCCAAGAATCTGGACTCCTGGGAGACAGGCCTCCAGACGTCAGAGTGAGAGTGGAGGGGAGTGGAGGGAGCTCAGAATTGCAGGTAGAGAATATATACAGTTCTATACAGTTTTAGGCCTGGCAGGAGAATGCTATGGCATCCTAGTAGGGAAGGTAGGTTCAGTTTTTAGAGGGTCTATCCCGTGGAGTGTAGTGGGAGGACCTTTGAACTCTGCTCATTCGTTTGTGGGGCACTACGAGCCGTTTACATGGGAAGGGGACTCCTGTCCACTTGGTGATGGATTTTGTATCTTTTGTTTGTATCCTTGGGGTCACAGCTCACCTCAGCAGGGTTGATGTGCGTTCTTCAACCTTCTTTCTTGGTGCAGCTCTAATCCACCAGTTTACTTGCTAAATTTTTGTTCTTTAACTCTCCTTCTGGACAGGATCCTCTGTGGAAAGCTGGCTGCGGTCAGCTATCTTGTCTCTGCCCTCTGTGTATAAACATCTTAACGCAACAATCACAAAAGTGTGGTGAAGGCAATGTTACCCAGTTTGTTGTAAGTATTTCAGATTGTATATAAAACCAGCACATTGTACCCCATAAATGCATTATTGTACACAGGTATGATTTAATAAAACAAAAAGGTAAGTACATATTTAAATTCAGAATATCCTAGTATTATAATCATGGTGTATAAATCATTTTTAATTCTACTATGAAGGTTAAAAGATTAAAGTCATAAAAATAACTTTAGCTAACTTGTCAATGGATATACATACAAAAATATGTAAATCATGATATAAAAACATAAAGTGTGTGTTAGGGGAAGTAAGTTTTGGTATGCATTCAAAGTTAAGTTGTTAGCTTAAAATAGACTGTTTTATAAGATGCCTTCTGTAAGCCTCAGAGTAACCACAAATCAAAAACCTAGTTAATACACAAATGATAAAGGAAAAGTAGTCAAAGCAGAGTATTACAGAAAATCACTTCATTAAAAATGAAGATAGCATGTGAGTAAATATCTGAAATATATAATGAGCTCAGACTGCTCAATAGCAAAAAACAAATAACCCAAATCAAAGATGGGCAAAGGACCTAAATCGACATTTTTCCACCAAAGTCATACAAATGGCCAATAGGTACATGGAAGGGTGCTCCATATCATTAATCATCAGTGAATTATAAAACAAAACCACAATAAGATATCATCTAACTTTAGATCAACAAGATAAGAGATAAGTGTTGTCAAGGGTGTGCAGTGAAAGGAACCAGACAAAGTAAACACTGCTGGTAGGAATGTAAATTGATATAGCCATTACAGAAAACAGTATGGAATTGTCTAAAAATTTTTCTTAAATATTAAGAGAATGACCATAGGATCCATCAATCCCACTTCTGGGCATATATTCAAAATAAGTAAAATCACAATATATGCCCAGAGTATATGCCCCCATGTTTACTGCAGTATTATTCATGGTAGTCAAAACATAGAAAAAAAAAACAACTGAAGTATCTTCCAACACTTGAATGGATAAAGAAAATGTGGCATATATACACACAGTGGAATATTATTTGGCTTTAGAAAGAAAGAAATTCTGCCATTTGTGACAACATGGATGAACCTAGAGGACATTGTGCTAAGTAAAACAGGACACACATAGAAAGGCAAATATCTCATAGGCTCACTGACATGTGAAATCTATTTTTAAAAAGTTGAATTTATAGTAACAGAACATAGAAAGTGGTTATCAATGCCTGGGAAGTGGGAGGAAAGGGAAGATTTTGGTTAGAGGGTCCAAGATCAGTCATAAGATGAATGCAAGTTAAATGCAAGTTTCTAGAATACCTTTTTTATGTTAATGCACCTTGATTTTTTTTGTTATCTATGTAAAAATAAACATATTTTATTTCCTATTATAATTGAGGACAAACAAATTTTAAAGAACTATTTTTGAATCTTATTAGCTTTGGCAAAATATTTTCTCAAAAAAGAAAAAGCACATGGGGGGATGAGAGACAAGATGGCGGACTGAAGACAGCTTTCAACAGAGGCTCCCGTCCAGAAGGAGAGTTAAGGGACAGGAATTTAGTAAGTATCCTGGTGGATTTGAGCCGCACCAAGAGAGAAGGTTGAACAACGCACATCAACACCACTGAAGCAAGCTGTGATTACAAGGATGCAAACAAAAGGTACAAAATCCACCACCAAGCGGAAGGGAGTCTCCCTCCCCCATGAGACCGCCTCAAGAGCCCCACAATTAAACAAAAGGGCAGAAATTAAAGGCCCTCCCACTACACTCCACAGGACAGACCTTCTAAAAACTGTACCTACCTCCCCTACTAGGGTGCCATGGCGTTCTCCTGCCAGGCATAAAACTGTATAAAACTTTAAAAATCCTTTGCCGGCAACCCTGAATCCCCAACATTCCCCTCCCGCTCACTGAGGTCTGGAGGCCTGTCCCCCAGGACTTCGGATTCTTGGGTGATTTCTCAAGGGGAGTGGACAGTCCCCAAGCTGCAACTGGTCAGAGCTGACTCTGAGGAATGCAACTGTGGAGAGGGCACCCAGCTAAGGAGGAATCACGCCTCGGCAGCACTTCCCTGCAGTGTGGTGCAGCAGCCCTCCCCATGCATCAGTACAGCCAGGCATAAAACTGAATTAAACTCTAGCTTCCCCCAACTCTCACTCGGGGTCTGGGGGCCTGTCCCTCAGGAGTTCGGATCCTTGGGTGATTTCTCGAGGGGAGTGCACAGTGCCTGAGCTGCGACTGGTCAGCGCTGACTCTGAGACACGCAAGTGAGGAGAGGGCACTCGGCTGAGGGAGAGTCACACCTTGGCAGCACATCCCTGTGATGCGGTGCAGCAGCCCTCCCTGGGCAACAGTACGGCCAGGCATAAAACTGAATGAAACTCTAGCTTCCCCCCACTCTCATTTGGGGGTCTGGGGGCGTGCCCCCCAGGAGTCCAGATTCTTGGGAGATCACTCGAGGGGTGTGGACAGAGCATAAACTGTGGCCGCTCGGTGCTGACTCTGGGGCGTGAGACAGAGGAGAAAAGGGTCGGCTGGGTGCCCACACCAGAGCGGCAGTTCCTGGAGGCAAATCAACAGCCGTTTTTTCTTTCTTTTTTTTGTAGAGATAGAGTCTCACTTTATGGCCCTTGGTAGAGTGCCGTGGCATCACACAGCTCACAGCAACCTCCAGCTCCTGGGCTTAAGCGATTCTCTTGCCTCAGCCTCCCGAGTAGCTGGGACTACAGGCACCCGCCACAGCACCCGGCTATTTTTTGTTGCAGTTTGGCCGGGGCTGGGTTTGAACCCACCACCCTCGGCATATGGGGCTGGCGCCCTACTCACTGAGCCACAGGCGCCGCCCTGCCATTTTTTCTTTAAGAGCAAAACGGCTCACTTCTGGATATTCTGAAGTCACAACCCCTGTCTCCCTGGGCAACCAGAGGAGGCCACCAGTGAGCAAAGGATTTGCCTGACACTGCTCACAAACCCGGGAAGCTTCCAGGGCAGGGCCGACTCAGAGAGGTAATAGGACACAAACCTCCAGAAGGAAAGATGTTTGAACTCAGAACAGCCCGTCTTCTGTAGGTGATTTTAGCAGAAACAGAGACAGAACCCCACAAAGTTGTCTGTTCTGTTCTGTTAGCAACATCAATCAGGGATGGGGCTAAGCCTGAGTGAACACCTCCCTCCCACCACCTGCATCAAGCACTCAAAGATGTCAGGCCCCATCTCCTCCTGCTAGGTAGTGGCAGACTGCAGGGGCCTGGCAGATTTCCTTGGAATTCAGGCAGGTGCAAACCCCTAGAGTATCTGTTCACTACAGGCAACTGGGTTAGCCATCTGCAGAGATAACGGTGACTGGGTCCGACGGAGGGGCAAAGTGGGGAAGAAGACATCAACCTTCCCAGACTGATCTATTTGCTAGGTGGCTCCTCCTGACTCCACGCAGCACTGGAGTAAGCCATATCAGAGGAGGTACCAGACCCCTGTGATCCAGTTCCCAGAGACCTCTTGAGCTCTCCCACCGGAGACAGGTGCCAATTGAGACAATCGATTTGGACCTTTTGAACTGAATTAATAGACTGAGGACTTTTCAGGTGGTGCCCTGGGTATGCGGTTGTAGGAAGGTTTGATTTTCCTTTTCCAACTGGTGCCAGAGGTGGGCGGGTGGGGTGACTTAATTGCTGGTTTTTCCACACAGCTGAGACTTCAAACATTGTAATGTTTACAATGGATCGAACAGAAACCAGCTGAAAACAAGACAGAACCACTTAGCCCCACCACACAAGACAGGGCCCCAGTTTCTCAGGCCACAACACTGTATGGGCCCTCGATAAAGCCCCAGGGGAAAAATCAAAGGGAGTAAAATAACCATGGAGTGGAATCAGTGGAAAAACTCTGGTAACATGAATAACCAGAATAGATCAACCCCCCCAAGAAAAGATACGGCAGATGTGATTGAAGATCCCATTCATAAACAACTGGCAGACATGTCAGAAATCAAATTCAGATTTGGATTGCAGACAAGATTAATAAAATGGAATTAGGAATTTGAGGAGAAATTCAAAAGTTGTCTCAAGAATTTAATGAATTTAAAGACAAAACCACCAAAGACTTAGACACACTGAAGCAAGAATTTACAGCCCTCAAAGATATGAAAAATACAGTAGAATCCGGCAGCAACAGAATGGAGCAAGCAGAAGAAAGGATTTCTGACATTGAAGATAAAGTCTTCGAATGCTCCCAATCTCTCAAAGAGGAAGAGAAATGGAGAGCAAAAATGGATAACTCAGTCAGAGATCTCTCAGATAATTCAAAGAAAAGCAATACACGAATAATTGGGATTTCAGAGAATGATGAAGTGGCCTCGGAGGGCACAGAGGCCCTTCTGCATGACATTATGAAAGAAAATTTTCCAGACATGCCTAGCAAATCTGAAATTCAGATAGCAGACAGCTTCAGAAGCCCAGCACGATTCAACCCCAATAAGTCATCCCCCAGGCATATCATAATTAGCTTCACTAAAGTTAACATGAAAGAGAAGATTCTCAAAGCAGCACAGTGAAAGAAAACTATTACGTACAAAGGAAAGAATATTAGAATAACTGCAGATCTCTCTGCTGAAACTTTTCAAGCCAGAAGAGGCTGGTCATCAACTTTTAATCTCCTAAAGCAAAAAAACTTTCAACCCAGGATCTTGTATCCAGCTAAACTCTGTTTCATTTATGATGGAGAAATTAAATACTTCAATGACATTCATATGTTGAAAAATTTGCCATTAGTAAATCAGCTCTTCAGGATATTCTCAGACCTATCCTCCACAATGACCAACCCAATCCTATACCACAAAAGTAAACTCACTCAGAAACTTAGGATCAAACTCCAACTTCCACGCTGGCGAAAGGATTAAAAATGTCCACTGGACCTTTGAAAAACTCAATACTGAAAATTCCACCAAACTTATCAATACTCTCCATTAATGTGAATGGCTTAAACTTTCCTCTAAAGAGGCATAGGTTAGCTGACTGGATACAAAAACTCAAGCCAGATTTTTGTTGCATACAAGAGTCACATCTTAACTTAAAAGACAAATACAGACTCAGGGTGAAAGGATGGTCATCCATATTTCAGGCAAATGGTAATCAGAAAAAAGCAGGTGTTGCAATTTTATTTGCAGATACAGTAGGCTTTAAACCATCAAAAGTAAGGAAGGACAAGAATGGTCACTTCATATTTGTTAAGGGCAATACTCAATATGATGAGATCTCAATTATTAATATCTATGCATCCAACCAGAATGCACCGCCATTTATAAGAGAAACTCTAACAGACATGAGCGACTTGATTTCCTCCAGCTCCATAATAGTCGGAGATTTCAACACTCCTTTGGCAGTGTTGGATCAATCCTCCAGCAAGAAGCTGAGCAAAGAAATCTTAGATTTAAACCTAACCATCCAATATTTAGATTTAGCAGATATCTACAGAACATTTCATCCCAACAAAACTGAATACACATACTTCTCATCAGCCCATGGAACTTACTGCAAAATTGACCACATTTTAGGTCACAAGTCTAACCTCAGTAAATTTAAAGGAATAGGAATTATTCCTTGCATCTTCTCAGACCATCATGGAATAAAACTTGAATTGAGTAACAGCAGGAATCTGCATACTCATACAAAAACGTGGAAGTTAAATAACCTTATGGTGAATGATAACTGGGTCAGAGATGAGATTAAGAAAGAAATCGCCAATTTTTTGGAACAAAACGACAATGAAGACACAAACTATCAGAACATCTGGGACACTGCAAAGGCAGTTCTAAGAGGGAAATTTATAGCACTGCAAGCCTTCCTTAAGAGAACGGAAAGACAGGAAGTTAACAACTTAATGGGACATCTCAAGCAACTGGAAAAGGAAGAATATTCCAACCCCAAAAACCCAGTAGAAGAAAAGAAATGACCAAAATTAGAGCAGAATTAAATGAAATTGAAAACAAAAGAATAATACAACAGATCAATAGATCAAAAAGCTGGTTTCTTGAAAAGGTCAATAAAATAGATAAACCTTTGGCCAACCTAATCAGAAAAAAAGAGTAAAATCTCTAATATCATCAGTCAGAAACAACAAAGACGAAATAAGAACAGACTCCTCAGAAATCAAAAAAATCCTTAATGAATATTACAAGAAACTTTATTCTCAGAAATATGGAAATCTGAAGGAAATTGACCGATACTTGGAAGCACGCCACCTTCCAAGACTTAGCCAGAATCAAGTGGAAATGTTAAACAGACCCATATCAAGTTCAGAAATAGCATCAACTATACAAAACCTCCCTAAAAAGAAAAGCCTGGGACCAGATGGTTTCACGTCAGAATTCTACCAAACCTTTAAAGAGGAATTAGTACCAATATTACTCAACCTGTTCCAAAAGGTAGAAAAAGAAGGAAGACTACCCAACACGTTCTATGAAGCAAACATCACCCTGATCCCCAAACCAGGAAAAGACCCAACAAGAAAAGAAAATTACAGACCAATATCACTAATGAATATAGATGCAAAAATATTCAACAAGATCCTAACAAACAGAATCCAGCAACACATCAAACAAATTATACATCATTACAAAGTCGGTTTTATCCCAGGGTCTCAAGGCTGGTTCAATATACGTAAATCTATATATGTAATTCAGCACATAAACAAATTAAAAAACAAAGACCATATGATTCTCTCAATCAGTGCAGAAAAAGCTTTTGATAATATCCAGCATCCCTTCATGATCAGAACACTTAAGAAAATTGGTCTAGAAGGGACTTTTCTTAAACTGATAGAGGCCATCTACAGCAAACCCACAGCCAATATCGTATTGAATGGAGTTAAATTGGAATCATTTCCACTCAGATCAGGAACCAGACAAGGCTACCCATTGTCTCCATTGCTTTTCAACATTGTAATGGAAGTTTTAGCCACTGCAATTAGGGAAGAAAAGGCGATCAAGGGTATCCATATAGGGTCAGAAGAGAGATCAAACTTTCGCTCTTCGCAGATGATATGATTGTGTATCTGGAAAACACTAGGGACTCTACTACAAAACTCCTAGAAGTGATCAAGGAATACAGCAGCGTCTCAGGTTACAAAATCAACATCCATAAATCGGTAGCCTTTATATACACCAACAACAGTCAAGTTGAAAAAGCAGTCAAGGACTCTATCCCATTCACAGTAGTGCCAAAGAAGATGAAACATTTGGGAATTTACCTAACAAAAGACGTGAAAGATCTCTATAAAGAAAACTATGAAACTCTAAGAAAAGAAATAGCTGAAAATGTTAACAAATGGAAAAACATACCATGCTCATGGCTGGGAAGAATCAACATTATCAAAATGTCCATACTACCCAAAGCAATATGTAATTTCAACACACTCCCTATTAAAGTTTCACTGTCATATTTTAAAGATCTTGAAAAAATAATACTTCATTTTATATGGAATCAGAAAAAACCTCGAATAGCCAAGACATTCCTCAGAAATAAAAACAAAACAGGAGGAATCACACTACCAGACCTCAGACTTTACTATAAATCGATAGTGATCAAAACAGCATGGTATTGGCACAAAAACAGAGAAGTAGATATCTGGAACAGAATAGAGAACCGAGAGATGAATCCAGCTACTTACCGCTATTTGATCTTTGACAAGCCAATTAAAAACATTCAGTAGGGAAAAGATTCCCTATTTAACAAATGGTGCTGGGTGAACTGGCTGTCAACCTGCAGAACACTGAAATTGGACCCACACCTTTCACCATTAACTAAGATAGACTCTCATTGGATTAAAGATTTAAGCTTAAGACATGAAACTATAAAAATACTAGAGGAGAGTGTAGGGAAAACCCTTGAAGAAATTGGTCTGGGCGAGTATTTTATGAGGAGAACCCCCCGGGCAATTGAAGCAGCTTCAAAAATACACTACTGGGACTTGATCAAACTAAAAAGCTTCTGCACAGCCAAGAACACAGTAAGTAAAGCAAACAAACAGCCCTCAGAATGGAAGAAGATATTTGCAGGGTATATCTCTGACAAAGGTTTAATAACCAGAATCCACAGAGAACTCAAACGCATCAGCAAGAAAAAAACAAGGGATCCCATCGCAGGCTGGGCAAGGGATTTGAAGAGAAACTTCTCTGAAGAAGACAGGCGCACGACCTTCAGACATATGAAAAAATGCTCATCATCTTTAATCATCAGAGAAATGCAAATCAAAACTACTTTTAGATACCATCTAACTCCAGTGAGACTAGCCTATATCACAAAATCTCAAGACCAGAGATGTTGACGTGGATGTGGAGAAAAGGGAACACTTCTGCACTGCTGGTGGGAATGCAAATTAATACATTCCTTTTGGAAAGATATATGGAGAACACTCAGAGATCTAAAAATTGATCTGCCATTCAATCCTGTAATTCCTCTGCTGGGCATATACCCAGAAGACCAAAAATCACAACATAAAAAAGGTATTTGTACCAGAATGTTTATTGCAGCCCAATTCATAATTGCTAAGTCATGGAAAAAGCCCAAGTGCCCATCCATCCATGAATGGATTAATAAATTGTGGTATATGTACACCATGGAATATTATGCAGCCTTAAAGAAAGATGGAGACTTTACCTCTTTCATGTTTACATGGATGGAGCTGGAACATATTCTTAGTAAAGTATCTCAAGAATGGAAGAAAAAGTACCCAATGTACTCAGCCCTACTATGAAACTAATTTGGGGCTCTCACATGAAAGCTATAACCCAGTTACAACCTGACAGTAGGGGGAAGTGGGAAAGGGAGGGGAGGGAGGGGAGGTGGGTAGAGGGAGGGGGATCAGTGGGATCATACCTGTGGTGCATCTTACAGGGGTATTTGCGAAACTTGGTAAATGTAGAATGTAAATGTTTTGGCACAGTAACTGAGATAATGCCAGGAAGGCTATGTTAACCATTGTGATGAAAATGTGTCAAATGGTCTATGAAGCGAGTGTATGATGCCCCATGATCATATCAATGTACACAGCTATGATTTAATAAAAAAAAAAAAAGAAAAAGCACATGACACTAAAAGTACTACCTCTGTGATAGCATTGTTACATTGAAAATCAGCATAGACCCTAGATAGGGCTGACAATTCCCCAACATATAGGGCCAGTTCAGAGTTGGAGGAGGAGAAACAGCACAGATATGAGAAGCAACAGAGGTAAAAATCAAAGAGAACAAGTGCTTGATGGGAAGAGGAGGGAAGGAGGAGTCATTCAAACAAATCCAACTATCTCTTTGACAGTCTTCCCCAAGGTCAGGCCCTACCCATTAAAACAGCTACTATGGTAAAGAAACTCCTGGTCCAAGACAAAAAGCCTTTGAAAGCCCAGCCAATGTTCAGCCCAGCAGAACTCAATGCCACAAAATCCCACCAGGACTCCAAAACTAAGGCAGTTCTTGGAAATCTGCAGCAATGGGCTCCGACATTTAAGAAACCTAACACAATATGGCCAGTGGGGAGGGCAGGATGTGCAGAAGGGAGCCAAGGAGGGTGTGGTTGTGTCCTCTTCCTCCCTGTTTCTCTGAGGAAATCTCATTTCTTTGGGGTGTTCTTTTCTTTGCCAGTGTTCATTATTCTTGGGGGGGGCCACAAATTTAGCCTAGCAATAGCCTAGGCTTCATCTCATTTCTTTTTGTTTGGGTTCTCTGCTTTTATGTGCATAGACAGAAGCAGAATTTGAAATTCAGATGCTGTAATTCATTTGACTATTGTTTGAAAAGGCAAATGGATAGGTTCTGAACTCCATTATAGCCCATCTATGTCTCCTCCAGCCTCACGTCTGCTAGAACACACTATATCACCCAGGCAGGTTGGCTCCCCGTTCATATTTACCAGTTGCCATTTGCTGCCTAATCCTCTTACCTTCCAATACTCATTGCAGCATGAGAACACCCCATGGTAACTATGTACTTAAGGGCCTGTGTTCTTGGCCCTTGGTTCTGGACTGGGAAAGGAAACCAAATCATGATCAACTCATGAAATGAAATGCCCAAATTAGATCTTGTTCTTCCCGAGGCCAGACCGCAGGGTTATGATGACTAATACATCAAAAAGAGTAAAGTGGGGTGGCGCCTGTGGATCAGTGAGTAGGGTGTTGGTCCCATATACTGAGGGTGGTGGGTTCAAACCCAGCCCTGGCCAAACTGCACCAAAAAAATAGCCAGGCATTGTGGCAGGCGCCTATAGTCCCAGCTACTTGGGAGGCTGAGGCAAGAGAATTGCCTAAGCCCAGGAGTTGGAGGTTGCTGTGAGCTGTAACACCACGGTACTCTATCAAGGGTGATAAAAAATCCTGCAGATTTTTTTTTTTTTGTCTCAAAAAAAAAGAAAGAAAAAGAGTGAAGTGCAGAGATTTTAGGCCCTGGGGAAAGAGCAGGCTTTGGCCACATGTCGAGAGTCAGAAATCTAGGGAGAGGACCTGCTGGGAGCAGTTCTGCCCAGTGTCAGAGCAACAAGGGGATGCTTAGAGAGCACCAACATGGTTTAATCTTCCATGGCATGGTTTTCTAGCCTACACTGGCTTCTGGCAATGGTGGCCTCATTCCTTTGGAGGAGATGTGATGCTGTCCTGGATTAATACCTTAACAGCAGAGTTGGAAATCAAGGTAGTAGTCACCATGTAGAGTGGTAGAAAGGGCTTGAGAGGGGACTTCTAGAGTGATGGGAGGATTCTGGTTTTTATCTCGGAGCTGGTTCCTTAAGGGTGCTCAGTTTGTGCACATCCCATCAAGATGCACATTTTTATGTGCACTTTTCTGTATGTGTATTATTATTCAATAAAGTGCATTTTAAATTTTAAATGCACTTAAACTTAAACTTAAAATCAGTGACTTTTACCTTTCTGTAGTCACAGAGCCCTTTTAGAATATGACAAAGGATATGGCCCTCTCCCCAGGAAAAATTACAAAACCCCAAATTTTGCATTTAATCTTGAGAATTTGATTGACTCCCTGAAATCATGGACAGAGAAGACAGGATCCAGGGGCCCCCAGTGAAGACCCCCTGTCTTCCTCCCTTACTTTTACTCCTATTTCTACTCAACTGCTGAGTTTCAGCAGTGGTTCCTGCCAGCAGGCTGCCTGCCTAACATTTGCACACTGCCACCTGGCCCATGCCTGGTCTCCTCTGTCCCCAGCCACCCTGAGGATCACTGTTTTCATCATGACTGGCTTCTGCTCAAAATCTTCACTGCTTTCTCAGGGCTAACTAGAGCAAATGGAAATATCTCATCCCAGATTTGCAGAAGTTCCATCAGACCCCTCTGCTTATCTATCCAACTTTATTTCAGATCCTTCTCGGACCATAACATGCAATTTCAGTGAAGTTTCCAATACGGTAACTTCTGTGTTTAAACGTTCTACTTTCCTCAACCAAAAATCTCTCCCCTTTTGTGACAGCTACAATCCTATCTTCTCCAAAAACCCTTTTTTGACTACACCAACAAAGATCTCTCCCTCTTTTGAATTCTATGTCACTTTTCTCTCTACCCCTGATTTCATTACATGGTCCTAATATTATTCATTCATTCATTTTATAGGACCTATCTATTATTTTATCTGAACTCAGTTTTCGATTGCTACTATAGGTACTATAAACCTAGTGGTTTAAAACAGTTCTGTAGGTCAGATGTCCACAGCGAGTCTCGCTAGGCCAACACAGCAGGGCTGTGTTCCTTCTTGCCTTTCCACCTGCTAACAGATTCCTGAATGTCTTGGTCCCCTTCCTCTATCTCCAAGGCCAGCAACAGTAGATTGAGTTCTTCTTCCACCTCTGTATTCCCCTTTTAAAACCCCTTGTGAATACAGTGTGACCATCCAGATAATGCCAGATAATCTTGTTGTTTTAAGGCTAGTTTATTAGGAACATTAATTCCATCTGCAACCTAAATTCTATTTACAGGTTCCAGAGATTATGACATGAACATCTTTCGGGGACCATTATTCCATTCTATGACAAATTCAAATTCTCTACCACTTTCTTTTCTATACCCATCATTCATTCATTCAATCCTTCTTCTATAGTGAACATCTATTGTTTTGTGGTTTAACATGTATTAATATTTACCCCACTCCTACTATCATGTCCCAAATGTCCCTTTGGAAATCACTATCTCCCTCACACTCATGTTACCTTACATGGGCTCAGTGGAGAAAAACCCACCTCTACACCACACCTGGCCACAGTGATTCTTTCAGAGATGAATATGTGACCCAATCAGATGTTGGTAGAACTTGTGAGAAGGAGACATATTCTCCGCCATTGAACTTGAATTGAAAAGATAAGAATCTGGAGGTGCCCAAAACACCCTGAGGAGCCTGGCAATGAAGCCAACACCAAAAAAGGCAGATGTGACAGAATAGTAACGACATCATTTGAATCAAACTGTATCTGAACTCAGACCAACCTCTTAGCTTTTAGGTTATGAGATATATATATATATATTTTTTTTTTTTTTTTTGCAGTTTTTGGCCGGGGCTGGGTTTGAACCTGCCACCTCTGGCATATGGGGCCAGCGCCTTACTCCTTTGAGCCACAGGTGCCACCCTAAATATCTTTTTTTGTTAAACTAAGTTATATCCATCACAACTGAAAGAATTCTAAGTGAAACACATTCGTTCATTCACTTCTTTATTCCACAAGCTTTGACTGCACACCTACTTTGTGTCAGGCACAGACAGACATGATCCCTGCACTCATGGAGCATACAATCTAGTGGGGAAGAATGGCAAAAGGCCAAAAAGTTTCAATGTAATATTGCTGTCATGATAGAGATTATGAAAGCTTTTAGAATAGATAGGTTGCCTAAAATTTAGGGTCAAGGAAGAAATTAAGTTGACATAGTAGAATGAATAGGAGTTCACCAGGCTAAGGTGGAAAAGAGGCAATAACACATTGTGTTGCAGACAGAGGGAAGAGCATGGGCAAAAGCCAGAAGGCAAGAGACCCTCTGCTTGTTGTCCACCTGTCTGTTTGTCTCTCCCACCAGAATATAAGCTCCTCAACAACTGTGCTAGACAAGAACAATACCCAGTACAGAGGACTTGCTAAAAGAAAAAACTTTTTTGACCAATTACTATCTGACCATCTGTCCTAATATCTAAGATTAATTCAGGCCCTCATTTTCTTTTTCTTCCATGCAAGGTTGGGACTTCAACTAGATTTAGGGTGATACATAACATTATAATGATAATATGAAGAATATCAATAAATGCTAATACTTCTTGAGCCCACATCTTATAGCAGGCATTATTCTAAGTATTTTATATGTATCGTTTAATCCCCACTACCCCTTGAACTAGCTATTGTTATATTTATTGCCATTTTATACTCGAGAATAGAGAGGCTAGGAAAAATGAAGCAATTTATTGAATGTGACAGACACTTCTGGTTGACTAACCGTCAACTCTCCCAGTTTTCTTCTTGCTAGAAGAACATCAGTTTTGCTCAGGGGATCATGTGTTTCAGGGAATTGGAGTCCTTTGCTAGGCCCAGGAGTGAGTCATCATTGTTCTAAGCCAATGGTCATCCCATTCATTCCATTGAGTGTGTGGCACAGTTATAGACAGTAAGACATGAAGAGAAGTCTGCTAGAAATCCTTGCTCACCAAAAGGAGATACATGAGCGAGATCCCCTTGTTGCCTCTGGACATTATCATTTCCATGGGGGTACCAAGAGCTGCAGAAGTCATCCTGGAATCAAGGGAGGAGCCATTTAAAAGAATAAGGCAACAGACTAAGAATGACAGCCTGGAAACATAAAAAGAAACTATGTGCTTAACGATGTTGTTGAGCCGCCAAATTAGGCAACCCTGGCACTGCCTTCCCTCTGGCCTTTTTGTCACACAGTACGCTGCATTTCTCTAATCAAAGATGCCATCATTTGTAAGATGAACCATTACATGTGTCTGACTAAGAAAGAAAAAAATGCTGTCAAGTCAACTATAACACTATACTCTTAGTAAACAAGTGCGTGTAGACTTAACTTATGTCTACATTTTGTATATCACATATCACTCTTCTACATTTATATAGACATCAATATAAACATATAAAATTAATTAGTCAAGGTATTTGTGAATCTGCTTTACACTGAGAGTCAAACTCTCTGATGTATGGGGCCGGTGCCCTACTCCTTTGAGCCTCAGTGGCCACCCTGAATCACTTGTTTTGAGTCATCACGTTTTTCGGCATACACTTGTTCTCTGTACCATGAAGAGTGCTTCTTAAGATGGTGTCCCTCTGTAATCCTTGAGATTGTTCCCAAGACACCATTGCCATGCTGCAGGCTTGATGCACAAGGACAGGCCATGAGCAACAGCAGTTGCATGGCATACCCAAGTTCAGAGTTGTTAACTATAGAAAATGTATGTATGTGTTGTGCACTCGAATGTTTATTGCAGAAAAATTCACAATCTACCCATTCTGGATGTGGAATCTACCCAAGTGCCCATCAATACATGGGTAGATGAATAAAATGTGGTATATGTACACCATGGAGTACTACTCAGCCATAAAAAAAATCATTTGTAACAACCTGAATGGAACCAAAGACCATTGTTCTAAGTGAAGTATTGTAAGAATGGAAAAATAAACACCACATGTACTCAGTACTAAATTAGAACTAATCAACCAACATCATGTGCATATTTGGTAGTAAAACTCAATGGAAAGCAAGAAGGTGGAAGGGGGCAAGAGTGGAAAGGTAAATTCAAACCCTAACAGGTACAATGCACACTATCCAGGTGGGGGGCACGCTTATAACTTTTACTAAAAAACTGTACAGAAGCATTTCATGCGAACAAAACATATGTACCTCTGCAATACTGTGAAATAAAAAAAATGACAAATAAACAAAATGTATGTGTGTGTATGCACCCATGAGCATGAATCTTAGGTTTTTAAAAAAGGGATGACAAATTTTCTTGCCATACTTTTAGCTTAGTTTCTATTATTAATAGACAAACACTTCCTTTTTGACTCACCAGGGTCACCAATAATAATAAGTATCAGAACTTAGATTTGAACCCAGTATTCTAACCTCCAGACTAACTTCTGATCACTATGTTAAACAGCTTTTGTTTTGGGGTAAAATGGCAGATATGATTTGTTGATAGCAACTCTCTTGAATATTGTGTTGAGAGGATTCTGAGGCCATCGTCCATTATCATGAGTGCCTTGGACTCCTGAGTGGTGAGGTGTATTGTGCAAACCACATATTTAGCTTTCTTAGATAATTGTCTCAACTCTCAACTTTCATTCAAAGCCACGCATTCCTATAAGCAGGACCAGCTTCAGTCTAAATACTTAGGGGCAAATAGGCAGGACTGTCACAAAAAGCCATGCAGATTGTGTATTGTACAAGTTCAGAGAGTTCCATTCAGATAGACCATGATGCAAACGCCCCCCCCCCCAGTTTTGTGCCAATACATAACTTACACAATTGTACAAGCCATGACAGGTCTTCAAGTAGTAATTTTCTGTTTAAACATCATGGATGCAAACTTCACAGCTAACTGCAATTATTTATTCTGAAATTCTATACCCAATATGAAGGTAAAGCTATTTTTATGTCTAATTAAATTTTTCCAGTTCAGATTAAATTCTCCTCCTGGATGACACAGACTTAAGAATAATACAAAGCATTTAGTCTGGCTCTGTGGAGACTCAATATTCATCAAACATAAGTAAATCATTAAAAATCCTTCATATATTTGAAGGCAGTAATTAAGTCTCCTATTCTCATTAACTTCTCCAAGCTAAACAAACCCCATTTACTTAACAAGTTAGATGGGCCAGGAACCATCTATGCTAAGCACTTAGATTCATGATGTCATTTCATCTTCACTGTAACCCTACCGGGTGGGTATGTAGTTATTCCCATCCTACAGAAGATTGTAGCGGTAAGAAGTACAGGGGCTGAAGTTAGACTACCTGGATCCAAAAAATCCAGCTCTCTGTGATATTGGGCAAACCTCTTAGTTCCTCTATGTTCTAGTTGCCTCAAATATAAAATGGAAACATTAGCCACGTCTACTTCACAGGACTGCCCAGTGTTTAGAGTATTCAGCATAATACCTAACACTTAGTAAATAATCAACACTTTCCCCGGTGCTGATTATAGTTATAACACCCCACATGTGGGAGGGGACATGAACTTCAGGATACCTTTCTTCCCTCTGCCTTTCTAACTCTATCAGAGACTTGGAAATGACCTTAAAGGCCCTGTCATCCAACCTCCTCATTTCACAGACAAGGGACTCAGAACCCATTAAGGATCCTTCTTGCACACTTTGCTTAGCCCACTAAGGATCCTTCTTGAACACTTTGCTAACAAGGATAGTGTGGCACTCAGGACAGAACTCTACCCTCTTGGACACTCTGCCACCTGCTTTAGCACTTTGAACCTGATCTCCTGAGTCACATAATTCCCCTCCCTTTGGCATAAATGGAGATGCGTTATAAGTTGAAATGCCAACTTATAAGAAACAGTGTGGAGTTATGTCCTGTTCTGCTGCAAGAGCCTTTCCACTCACAAGGCTGGCCTGATAGAGCTTCCAAGGAGTTCCCAAGCCTGGCACCTTGGTATAGACCTGGTACCTCACCTAGCCCAGGAGCAAGTGCATGCCAGGAAACTCCAGAGGCCCACAGCAATTACAGGGCATCGTTAGCTTGTCCCCAGGGAATTTCTTATGTGAATTAGGGTCGCCTATTAAAAATTAAATCCAAGATAATAAATTGTCCAAAATGGCTCAGATATCCTTAATCATGGTTTTATCTTCTCCCCTAGGCCTGGTAACTTCTAATGACTTCTAGCTCACATCCTGGATGAATTATTGCTGGAGGAGTCTGTGCACTCAGTGCAAATAAACTAATAGGGAGACTCATTTATTTTAATTTGCTCTATCCTAAAATAGTTTCCTTTTTAAAGAACATTATTCAAATAAAGTGAATACTGATTAATCCCTTGTCCCTCATACCAAAAAAGAAAAAGAAAGTCACATACACAGTTGTATTTATGACCTGTTGATTTATGGAGTCCAGTAATGCAAACCCGAATCATCTGTAACCTTTTCCTAACCTAGACCTCCATTTACTCAACTGTAAAAATGAGGATAACAATATCTACCTTGCACAGCTGCTGTGAGGATTCATGTAAATAAACCATCTAGTTCATCATATATGAGTAAGTATTAGGTCTTTGTAAAGGCTAATATTTTATAATGCTACAAAAAGTTGTTTATAAATTGAGTTTGGGAAGTCCATCGTGTTTTTCTATTGATTTATGTGATTTCAGTGGTTCTTCCTCTTTTTTCTTTACTTCTCCCAGATCTATAACAGACAAATGATGGCTCCAAACTCTGGTTTTCTACCTCCATCTGCCTTCTTTTGGATAATCATGATCCGTGAGCAAATTCTTAAACACCCTAGGGCATTCCTGCTTAGAGAATTCTATGTTGAAGCAAAGCAGTTGACTATAAGGTGAATAATCACCACTTAATCGATCTGGTTTGCAAGTTGGTGTATTGAGTTTCCATAGTTAAACCCACACTGTGAGAGATGTTCCTTGTCAATTTCCCCAGCAATCTCATTTGGTGAAAAACAAATTAGGTGGAATTTCTTAGACTGTAAGGAAGGGAAAGATGAATCTGTCCACCTCTGCCTTCTGTAGAAGCTGTGGTTTAAAGACTTAATTTTTTAAAAGCAGTTTTAGGCTCACAACAAACTTGAAAAGAGGGTACCGAGACATCCTGTAGGCTGCCCCCCACAGGGACAGTATCCTAAATTGTCAACACGCCCCATCCAAATGGTACATTTGTTATAATTGATGAACCTACATTGACATATCATTACCCAAAGTTAACAGTTTACACAGTAGCCACCCTCACTCCTAGGGCATATGCTCCAAGACCCCAGGGGATGTCTAAAGCCTCAGATAGTCCTGAATCCCATATATACTATGAATATATACTGTAGTTTTTCATCTGATAATGAGACGGCTACTAAGGGTTTGAGGGGTGGGGAATATAAGCAGAGTAGAGTCACTGGACAAAAGGAGGATTTACATCCCAGGTGGGATGAGGAAGGATGGCTCAAGAGTTCATCATTCCATTCAGAATGGTGTGAGATTTAAAATTTATGAATTACTTATTTCTGGAATTTTCTATGGTTGACCACAGGCAGTTGAAACCCAAGTAAGCAAAATCACAGATAAAGGGGACTATTGTACCAGGGTTTGCACTTGGTACTATACACTCTGGACAAACATATACTGACATAACCCCACCACTGGCGTAACACACAGTTACTACCCTAAAAGTCCTCTGCACCCTGCCTAGTCATTGCTCTCTCCCTGCTCACCCCTGGCAACTACCAGAGTCTGGGTCTGAATGGAGATGGACCCACTGACAGGAAGGGCCCTTGTCCAGATGGCCATAGTCCTTCTTCCCAGCCCCCTTCCTTGTACTTCTCACAAGGTTGCTGCAACCCCACAGAGAAGAAACCAGAACCCAAAGGGACTCCAGTCAAGGGCATCGTGACTTCCTGCTCAGCAATGAGGAGATGAGTCATTTTCTGGTTTCTCCATTGATTAAAAGATGAATATGAATATGTGCTCCCTCAGGGAAGCTATGGAGTCTAAAGATGAAACCTTAGCTATTATTCATAGGTTTAATATCTACCTTGTTTCTGGCAGGCACTTCAAATTAAGAGGAGGCTCTTTGAGAAGGAAGCTGACAGCAGAAACTAGAAAAGAAAATATTTGAGGATGTTTTAACCTAAACACCTGGTTGTGAATATAAAATTCACAGTCACATCAAGATAACGCCTGTATTTCTCTGATTGAAGCCCATTTCTTTTGGGTAATTTATTCATTTGAATTGAAAGTTTTCTCCCTCCCCCTTCTTCTTGTCTCCCAGGGACAGAAGCTAAGTTTCCAGAAGTCTGTCTCTGCCCTCCTGTCCTCATGGGAAAAGCATCTGTTCCAGGTGACAACCCAATATTATAGCTAAACTCCACCAAGGTGTGTCACCCCCGGGCTTAGACATTGAATTTTCTCCTCTCACACACTACTAAGTGTCTATAGCTGATGTGACAGTAGCACAGTAAATGTAGGTTGTCCCCCCATGACTCAGACTCTACCTCACTCTGTTGATCCTGAGGCTGGCCGTGCCCTTTCCCCCATCCTGAACTTTGGCTCATCCATACTAAAGCCTCAGACCATGTCACATTGACCCCATGCAGGCACCTGACTAGCACTTCTTAACTCCTTCCTCCTCCCTATCAGGGACATGGGGACATTTTCAGATGTCATCCATACCCATGAGACCTAAGAGAGACTCAGAGGCAGGGGTGGGGGGAATATCTCAGGCCCTCTCCATCCAAAATGCCACCATGCTGCCCTAGGAAGCTACCCCATGTTGGCATGGGCCCCCCCCAAAAAAAACAAATGGTCCCTTCCTAGAATTTAGATGTTGCTTTTCAATTTCCAACCCTCCCCACGCCTTCATGGATTCAACATGAAACAGGAGGTAAGGAAAAGCGGAATGATAACTATCTTCAACCTCTCTCAGAGTGTTGATATGAATCCTCAGAGGATTTAAGGGGAAAATGTATGAAAGGCATTAAGCATGAGGCCTGGCACATAGAAGTGCTCTATCAGTCTTCCAAAGATTAAAGTATCCCCATTAGACAGCACAGTCTAATGTTTCATCAGTTCCTCAATTGATTTGTTAATATGGCTGTGTTCTTATCACCCATGTCAGCATAATACCTTGCACGTAACAGGAGCTCAGAAATTATTTGTTTAATTCATTCATTTTGAGAGATGAAACACAATTTATCTAAAGACAAATCCTTTCCTTTCCACTGGATTAGGGAAAGGGGGGCGGTAGTTCACCTAGGGACCTCAAAGGACGAGGATATGAGCTGGCTAGAAAGGGGCAGGTAAGCATGGTGCTTTCCCCACCCACAATAGTCCTGCTTCATGTTCTTCTTTCATAATTATTTGACAGGGCTCCCCTTGGAAGCAAGTGGCAGAGTGAGATTTAGGAGATGGTTTTGAAATCAGTGGGCCCAGTGAAGTACCTTTGAGTCAAAATCGGAAGAAAGTATTGCTGAGTAAAATATTACTTCAAAATGGGAAGAAGTTGTAGGAAGAGATGTAGCAGCAGAAGGGCCACACCCACAACTGTGCCCAGCACACCTGAGATGCTCAGCTGGTAGGTGAATGAATGACTCCAAATGGGCATTCCAAATCTCACTTTTTTTTTTTTTTTTGGAAAATAATTTTTATTTTATGTATGTGTGTTTTATTGTTGGGGATTCATTGAAGGTACAAGAACCAGGTTACACTGATTGCATTTGTTAGTTACATTCCCTCTTATAATTGTGTCCCACCCCCAAGAGGTATGTCACACACTTGTGACCACCCCCACGCCCCCTCCTTTCCTCTCCCCACTCCCCTATTCCCCCACTCCCACTATATACTAGGTCATCAATTGTCCTCATATCAGAATTGAGTACATTGGATTTCTGCCTCTCCATTCTTGTGATACTTCACTAAGAAGAATGTGTTTCAACTCCATCCAGGTTAATACAAAAGTCACCATCCTTTATAATAGCTGTATAATATTCCATGGTATACAGATACCACAGCTTGTTAATCCATTCCTGGATTGGTGAGCATTCAGGTTGTTTCCACAATTTGGCAATTGTAAATTGAGCTGTGATAAATAGTCTAATGCAAATGTCCTTATGATAATTTTTTTTTTCTTTTGGGTACATGCCCAGTAATGGGATTGTGGGATCAAATGGGAGTTCTTTGAGAATTCTCCATACTTCCTTCCAAACTAAAGTTCTTTGAGAATTCTCCATTCTTCCTTTCTTACAAACTAAAGGTTGTATTAGTTTGCAGTCCCACCAGCAGTGTAAAAGTGTTCTCTTCTCTCCACATCCATGCCAGCATCTCAAGATGAGAAGAAGTTGTAGGAAGTGACATACCAACAGAAGGGCCACACCCACAACTGTACCCAGCACACAGGAGATGCTCAGCTGGTGGGTGAATGAATGACTCCAGATGGGCCTTCCAAACCTCACTTTTTTATCCCTCTTGCTCCGAGAGTCACCATGGTGCACATTTACTAGATGACACTTTGGCTATCTTAGCTCAGAAAATCAATATAGATAGAACACCAAATGCCCAGTGGAACATGAGCCATTACTGCACATATGTAAATAAATCCCTGGCCCCAGCAACATGAAACTCACACAGAAACTGACTACATCAGAATACCCCACAATCTATTCAATGTGAGGATCTACTATGTGTAAGACCCAGCAATCAGAGCTTTGGGGTGGCAATGTAGGAAGAAAACATAATTCCTGTCATCAAGAAATTTGTAACTTAGGGAAGGGGGTTGAGATGCTCCCACAGAATGGGCACGTGTAGGAGTGAATGGCACACCTTTTGAGTGCAGGACATAACTACAAGAGGGACTCTACAAAATACTGTGATTTGGTTGTTTGCACCCTCGCATTAACCTGAAATTTAAAAAAAAAAAGAAATTTGTAACTTAGTTGGGGGAAAATAAATTCAGAGGTAGAGATTTATTCATACTAGAAGATAGACATTAAATGACATTTGAGTGATATAGTCGTTTCATGCTACAAGTCTTCAAAATAGTAGGTGATATCTTTGAAGATCACAGAGGTGAGGTGAGCAAACACTTTCTGGAGGGGATAAGATAGTCTGAGTCAGATACAGACAGGATGTAGCAGGTGGCAGGTGGAGTCACAGAGCACTAAGAAAACAGTGTCTCCCTTTGCCACTTCACTAGGGATCCCCTGAGAAGGCCCTGGGAAGAGTCTTTGCTAATAATAATAACAGTTACCGCATGTCAGGCAATGAAGCTAAGAGGTTGACATGAATTATCTCAGGGAATCTTCTCAACGACTCCCCAAGATCACGTGGTCTATACCGTGGGGATTTTCTTTCTTCCTTTCAGGACCTCGATTTTGAATCAGCAGTCTGTCCAATTGAAATACTTGACATCCTGGCTGCCTTTACAGGGAGAGTTGGTCGTCTTAGCACAGTTGTATCCAACAAAGAATAAGACGTAGTCACTAAGTGGGGCTTCCCAGAAAGTGTTTCTGAGGGGGAGAGATGCAGCTGGCTTGTCTCCCCAACTTCTTGCCTTTTTGCCCTTTGTCCTTGATTTCGCTTGCGGAGTACCCACTCTGTGGCCCTGGGAGTGTGGGCAGCAAGGCAGCAAAAGCCTGAGTCTTTGATGACTTGCTTGAATCATGGCGCCCACCCTGCATTCCCTACCTCTGTGCTACTTGTTACTTGAGGAAAACAAGCTCCTAGGCTCCACAACTAGACTGAGAACCTATGAAACTACTCCGGAGTCACATTTAAAAATAAATTAAAGAATAAAAGCAACCTTTGAGCAACTTTGTAACCTCTCATGTAGCTATTTTCATAGCTTGCCTTTTTTATTTTATTTTATTTTATTTTTTATGTTTTTGGCCAGGGCTGGGTTTGAACCTGCCACCTCTGGTATATGGGGCCGGTGCCCCACTCCTTTGAGCCACAGGCACCACCCAGCTTGCCTTTTTTAGATGTTGGCAGGGTCTCTCTCCCCCAGTACAGTGTTTCAGAGTCTCCTGGAAGGCAGGACCAAACCTGTAGCTACAATCACCCTGTAGCACCCATTCTTTACCCCCTCCTTAACACCTACCTCTGGCTAATATAAGCACCCTCAAAATGCTGGATGAACTTAGTTTGAAACAAAAATTCTTCAGGATAACAGCTGTTCCCAGGAATCTCATCCCTCTGTGGCTGTGTGTGGTTCTGTATGTGTGTGCTTGAGGGTTTGTGTGTCACTTCATGCACACATGGGTAAGTGTGTGACTGAGTGTCTGAGAGGGAGAGCAGAGGAGGAATGTTTTTTCATTGTTGTCAAATCCCATCCTCCCACTCGGCTCCTGCAGACCTACAATGACAGCACCAATGATTAAATTAGTGATAACTAAACTTTTGTGCAGGACCTGAAAATTTAATTTCCTTGTGGGAAGCTGTAGAGAACTAAGCTTATTTGGGGCCAAGAACTCATGAACTTTCACAGAAAAGGAAGAGAGAACAGCAGATACAGCCTCTAGACTTTCTTGAAAAATAAAAAGGTACCAGGTCGTTTTTTAATCCCCACTTTAGAAACAGCTCTGGATCCTTTTTTCCCTATGTCTACTCTATATCAGAGTAGGTTGGAAGACACAAGTGCCCCTTAATGAATAATTTAATTCTTTCCAATTCATTTCATTATTTCATGATTTTTTTCCTCCTCTGTTTGTAGAAGTATAATTCCATCAATATACTTTTTTTCTTTTCAAGTTGGTCAAGACCCTGATTACATTTACTGAGTGTTTACCATGTGCTGAGAACTGTTTTATTAGAAGTGTTTGCATGCTTTCACTCATGTAATCTTCCATCCTGAAGGTCAGGAAACTGAGGCACAGAGAAGCTAACTACCTTGCCTAAGGTCACACAGCTAAGAAGTAGAAAGACTAAGGTTCAAACCCAAGCAGTATAGCTGCAAAGCTCAAGACCTTAATCATGTCACTCTTTGGCTTGTTAAGCCTGGCACTTTCCTTCTGCTGTCTATGTAAGTCAGTTATTTGAATGAATGTAACAAACACAACCTCTGCTTAACTTAAGCCAATTTATTTTTTTAAGTGGAGGGAGAGGAAAGGCACATTTCTTACGATGCTTTGAGAGGCAAATTCTCTGGGAGAGTCTGATTGCACCAGCCTCGTCACAGCTCAACCTCTGAAGTTAGAGGACTTAAGCCAGCTGTGCCCAGGTGCTTGCAAGGAAATAGAGGGGAAGCTACCAGAACAAGGGAAGCTGTCACACAATAAGGATACAAGGCAGGAGAAAATGGAAGATGTATTCTGCGATACCAAGCTCCTGAGGAAGGAGGCTTTAATAGGATTTAGTGAATTTGAGGTTGAATCCTGGCATAAACTTGACACCATGAGAGTGACAGATAGGTGTTTTCAAAGTTTTAGAATTCATGCATCCAGTCAATTGGGAATGTTCATCCTCCAAATATTTCCTTTTGTGTCCAAAGTACAGGCAGCAGGAGACTCACTGTTCCCAAAGAGCTCCCATGAATGGCCATGTGGGGACCCCACACATGCACCCATTCCCATCCCAAGCTCTATTCCACACCACTGTCACCCAGGCACAGTGGCAGGCCCTGGGAATAGAGCAATAAATGAGCCAGACACAGCACTTCCCACCATGAGGCACACACCCTGCATACTTCATCTCCCACTAGACACAGCAAATTAGGATGAGCACTACAGTGGGGCAGTGCAGTGACCTGGGACTGGGCAGGACATTTTCCATTGGCTACTCCCAGATCCACTTTCCACATATTTCCATCCTTGTTTGTACCCCCAGGAGGCTCACATTCGTGGATCTAAAATAGGATCTCTTGTCCTCTGGCTCAGCCATTTGAGGCATGGATAGGAGATAGGAAAGGAGGAAGAAATGAGGTCAAGGTGTTTATTTCCCCAGCTCTCTCCCTGGTGGGTGTCCATAGGTTGGCTGCCTCCCTCTACTCAAGACCCCTGTTCCTGCCAGGTGCTCTCTCCTACACCCCTCAGCTACCACCACTGCTCCTGCTCTGCATTCTAGCTCAGCAGGGGTGATGACTTCTAGCTCTTGCTAACTCCACCTTTTCCTGTCAGATTCCCTCATCTCTGCCCACACCTTTGGAAAAGGCCTCTTTATTTTCCTTGTTTGGGTGAACCATGTTTCCTCCAGGAAGAAGCAAGTGACATCTAAGCTGATGCACACAATCTAAGCAACAGTGCCAGATGGTAACACATTAGGTGACCTGCAAAGCAGTTAGTCCCATGGGAACTACCACACTGGTCCTGCTAAAGAACTTTTATTCTTGGATTTATTAATTGAATATTTTAAATGATATGTTAAAATTGGGGAGGGAAGCCAAAGAAATACCCTAAGGTTAATGTGATTAACCCATTATAAGAGAATTGCAGTGAGTCTGCCCAACCCACATGGCCACTTATTTCTCTGAAGATACTGGTATGCCCACCCCCTGACTATAGCCAATTGAACCACAGGTAGGCAGACACCTGGCTTCATCCAGACCAATGAGTTTCTCTCTCTTTGAAGACGGAGACTAAAAAATGTTGGTTCTGGATGTGGAGAGAAGGGAACACTTTACACTGCTGATGGGACTGCAAATTAATACAACCTTTTTGGAAGGAAGTATGAAGAACCCTCAAAGAACTCAAACTAGATCTCCCATTTGATCCTGCAATCCTATTACTAGGCATCTACCCAGAAGAAAAAAAATACTTTTATCATAAGGAAACTTGCACTAGACTGTTTATTGCAGCTCAATTTACAATTGCCAAATTGTGGAAACAACCTAAATGCCCATCAATCCGAGAATGGTTTAACAAGCTGTAGTATATGTATACCATGGAATACTATTCAGCCATTAAAAGAGATGGAGACTTTATATCTTTTGCATGGAGTTGAAACACATTCTTCTTAGTACAGCATCACAAGAACAGAGAAGCAAGAATCCAATGTACTCAATTCAGATATGAGAATAATTGATAGTACTCGGTGGGAGGTGGAGGAATAGGGGAGCAGAAAGAGGGAAGAAGGAGGAGGGTTGGGGATCACAATGTATGACACACTTCTTGTGAGTGGGACACAATTATAAGAGGAACTTTACCTAATATATATATAGCTCTTCTCCCCTGGCTGCTTCAGGGAATAAGTAGAGGCCAGAGTTCAGTGCATCCTTGCAGTCACAGGACACAAATGTGCAGTAGTTCACTGACCATTAGTGGTCCTCACTTACTGGTGTGATTTTAATTCAATCTTCTGACAGATGATAGTTAAAATATTTCTGTGGGCCCACACGGTGGTCATGTGTGTTATCCTAGCACTGTAGGGGGCCAAGGTAGGAGAATCTCTGAGGCCAGGAGTTTGAGACCAGCCTCAGCAAGAGCAAGCCCTCATCTCTACAAAAAATAGAAAAATTAGCCAGGTGTGGTGGCATACATCTATAGTCCCAGCTACTTGGGAGACTAAGGCAGGAGGATCGCTTGAATTTAGGAGTTTGTGGTTGCTGTGAGCTATAATGACACCACTGCATTCTAGCCTGGGCGACAGAGTGGGGCCCTGTCTCAGAAAAGTTAATAAATAAAACATTTCTGTGAAGGGCAGATTTTCTAATTGGTGCAAGGGCACCCCTTTGGTCTATGGGCAAGACAGGGTATCCATATGTCATACGATCAGCAGAACAAAGAAGGCAGGCCAGAAAGAGAGGGAGACAAGGTGGACATTCAGAGCAAGTCCAGTCAGCTCTTTCTACCCCTGGGTGTCCTAATCTGTGTTCTTACCATCTATTTTCCTAATCTGCTGAGGCTAGATTGTGCAAGTTTCTTTTATTTGTCTAGGAGGATGACATTTCTAAAGTATTAACCAATGTGCTCTTCTATGCTGGAATTTCATCATATCCTCAGGCCACTCCCCTTTCTGTTCAGCCCAGCCACTCTGCATTTATCCCCTCAAGGAAGAGATGACAGAAAATAAAGCAAAGGGGGAGAAAAAAATAAAAAGATTGTAATGATCAACTGATCTTCAAAAGCTTAAGCATGGGCAGATAGAAAGGACTTATGCATAAACAATGTATTTGAAAGAATACAAGTGGAATAAGGGTGAAGCTTCCTATTCCCATAATAGAAAGATGTCTCTAGGCTCGGAATAAGGGGTGGAGAATGGAGATCAATTAGGACATAATTTGGAGGACTCAAGGACAAGGTAGAAAAGCACCTAGAGATAACTCAGCCGCCACCTGAGTCAGCACTGTCCTTCCGTGTTGCCAGGAGCCATGCAGAGAGCTATAGGCTTACCCGTGTCCGCAGATTTACATGACATTTTATCCAAGCTGAGACACCTGTTAAAAACTCCCATCCCAGGGCAGCTGCACCTCAGCATTGTGCGAGTGGGTTCCATCCATTTGCACCCTCCCAACATCTAGGGGGCCCATAGACCACCCAGTGAGAAAGCACCACACACAGTACTATCAGACTAGGAGGACTGAGGGATGTAGCCACCTAGAGAATGTGTAGCTCAGCAAGAAATTAGACATGATAAAAATATCATTTCATCGTTGGGGGAATATATGTGTTAGGTGGCCACACATTTGAGGAGATTGAGAGCAATCAGAACAACCAACTTGCTAGCAGCCTGATTAATGGTGCCAGGTCCTCTTTGAAAACAGTCTCTGTCCTTAGCTGTGTCCTATGGAGGTGGCAGCTAATCAAAGTAGAAGCCATATCCAGATGCAGCAGAAAAGAGAGTCATGATCCACTGTGACGTCAGCCACGGCTGGAACATGGCACCAGGCGCAGGCTCCTGGCGTTTGCTTTCTCTACCCCCTGCCACGGCATCCCTGCTCACCTCCTTCTTCACAGAAGTCACCTATGTCTTACTGTTTTGGTTGAAATTACCACTAAGCCACTCAGCCCGACTTAAGGAAAAAGGGAGTGTATATTAAAAAGATAGGAGGTATGTCCAGGAACACATGAGAGGAGCTTATCTGGAGTCTTTCCTAGGCAGGCAACAACAAGCAAAATCTCACAAGCTAGGCAGTTCTGTGGTCTGGTTTTTAATATCTCAAACTGCACCAATCCTAGATGGGAAGGAATGTGGCTTCATCTATCACATGTGATAAAAACACTTAGGATTTTGACTGCCAGCTCAGAATGAGTCAACAATAGGATCTGACTGCCAAAAAAGCCAATGTAATCTTGGGCTGCACTAAAAAGAGAGAGTGATGGCGCAGCCTTCAGTCCAGAGCACCAGGTATCAAGGCCCAGTGAACGGAGAAGGGCAACCAAGGAGAACTCAGAACCATACCAGTGCAAGGAAGAGGGATATTGCTGTCTGGCCTTCTTTGAGGGGATTGATGGGAATGTCCCAGACCTGGACTCACTAGTATGAAATCTGGGGTCAGACTCCCTGAATCAAAATCACAACTGGGCCATCTGCTAGCTTTTCCCTACATGCCAGAAATGAAACATCTGATGTAATCCTCATCACGACCCTATGCTGCCTTCACCACTATCAGATACATGTGAAAACTGAGGCACAGGGAGGTCAAGTAGCTTGCCAAAGGTCACACAGCTAATAAGTTGAAGAACTAGGCCTTAAAGGCAAGGAGAGGGTACTTTCTTTGTTCTGCCCTAACCAGTTGTATGACCTTGAATCTTGTCACTTCTTGTCACCTTCTTGTCACCTCTAGTCACTGTGCCTCAGTTTTCCCTAGTGCTACATAAGCAACCACCCCAAAACACAGAAAAACATTTATTTACTCACAAATCTTCAATCTGGGCAGTACTCAGTGGGGACAACTCATCTTTACTCTACTGGCTTTAGCCAGGGTAGCTCAAACGTGAGCCTAGAAGCCTCACTAGCTCTGTTTGGTGCCTGGAATGGTAAAACTCAAATGGCTGGAGGCTGAACAGCAGGGATCCTTGGATGTTACTGTCTGTAGGTCTCTTCATATGGTCTGTCCGGCATGGTGACTGACTACAGGGAAATCAGACGTTTTACATGTTGGCTTGTCGGGAGACATCCGGAGACAGAATGAGAGAACTAGAGAGAGCCAGGTGGACGCTTTTGTGACCTAGCCTCAGAGATCACAGCATATTACTTGGCCAGGGAGGTTGCAAAGGTGTATCCTAGTTCCAGAGGAGGGCACCTAAACCCAACGGTCAATGAAGGAGTATAACCATCACATGGTGAGAAGACCCCAGGGATGAGATGTTGATGGCCAACTCCGGAGAATTCCATTTGCAACGGGCACTTCCTATGTTCTAGGCATGGAGGGAAGTGCTTCTTGGTCATTATACGTCATCATCATTAAACTCACCCCCGAATTCTTTTCCGGTAGGCACCATTATCCCACTTGACAGAAGGAGACAGACTGAGAGACAGGGAATGAAGCCACTTGCCCGAATCCTGCCCCCAGCCAGTGGAGAAGCTGAGGGTGAGCCCCAGGTGTGTTAGACTGTGAGGTCCCTTCCGTAAGCAAATTCTCAAGGGCAGCCACATGGCAGGTGATGGGGGGAGCCTGTCCCTCAGCCTCCTGGGGTTCCTCTTGCAAACCATGTGACCTCGGGCAAGCTTTTTTATTCCTCCACGCCCTGTGCTGATAAGGTCAGGCAATGCAGGTAAAATGCTTAGAACACTGTCCGGAAACTGACAAGGATTCTATATATGCCAGTCTTTTTATTTAAAAAGTGGCCAAAGAAAGACATCTCAAAAAAAATCCTCTCCTACAACTGAAAATATGTATCACACAGCTTCACCTCCACCTGGGCTTGTGGGTGTCTGCACTTACCCCCTTGAGGACAGGTTGCTGCAGCTCACAGGTCTTGGAAGTCACATCCCAGCCTCCCACCACACTCGTAAGCAAGGGAGTGGGTGGGAGCTGCCTGCAGAAGCTCCATGACGTCCTTCCCAGGAGGGTACCTTGGCTGACTCAGGGGGGAGGGCATTCAGTGATTCATTAAGCATCAAAAACTGATTATACATCCTCGGGAAGGAAGCAGACACCCAGGAGGCCCAAGGTTCTCTCTCACCCCAGGCCCCCAGTGGCTCCTCAGAAGAACCTGGGCCTGAACATTAACTGGCCTTCCCTCTGCTGGGTGGTGTTAGTCATCCCAGCACGCATGTCTCCAGCATTAAAAAGAAGAGTTGGCGGCTTCTTTCTGATTATTCGAACTCCTGGCTAGCCCCTCCTCACCCATGCCCATTGCTTCAATTACTCTCCAGGCTAAGGATCCTAAATCTGTGTCTCTGACCCAGATTTCTATGCAGGGCTGGAGTCCTGCTGCACCCAGATGTCCCACAAGCCCCTCAAACTCAATCTCTCTCAACCTTGGACTCATCTCCTGACCCTCAACCAGACCATGACTGTCAGTGTAGATTTCCAAACCAGAAACCTAGCTCACCTGGACACGCCCCAGTCCCCCACAATGGACACATTGAAAGTCCAGCATTCTTTTATAGAGCATGCCAGCAACTTCTACACCTATCTGTCCTTCTCCAATTTTCTTCTTGCTGCTCTGAAATCTCCATGAAATGCAACCATGAGCTCTGTCACTCTGTGACAGCCTTTGGTGAGTCTACCTGGCCTTCCAGATGAAGTCTACACTTAACATGGTCCCAAGGCCTTGCTTGGCCCTGGGATAGGCTGAATTGTGTCCCCCACCAGACATTCACATGTTGAAACCTCAATGCCCAGTACTTCAGAATGTGATTATATTTTGAGAAAGGGTCTATAAGGAGGTAATTATGTTCAAATGAGGTCCTTGGAGGTCCTAATCCAATATGACCAGTGTCCTTCTATGAAGAGATGAGGACTCAGACGTACGCAGTAGGAAGACCATGAGGAGACAAAAAGGAAAGTGGCTGTTAGAGACAGTCCTCAGAAGAAACCAACCCTGCCCACACCTTGATCTTGAACCTCTAACTCCAGAATGGTGAGAAAATACATTTCAGTTGTTTAAACCACACAGATGGGGGTCCTTTGTTCTGGCAGCCCAAGTTGCTCTCACCTCCACCCCTCCATCCCCACCCCAGAATGGGTGTTCCAACTGTGCCCTCGGGTCCCTCTCAGCTCCAGGTAGCTCTCCGAGTACCTCCCCAAACCCCCACTAATCCCCCCCCCCAGAAGCCCCATTTTTATGACTACCTGTTTACTCACCTGTATCAACACCAGATTATAGGCCTACGTGAGGACAGGCACCATGTCCATGTTGTTCATGCCTGTGCCTAGAATAGTGTCTGGCACCTAGAATGTGCTCAGTAAACCCTTTTGAATGACTCAACAATTAGCGAGTGGGTGAAAAACCACAAATAGTTCAATAATTATTACATTTAATATCTTTTAAAAGCTGAGTTCAGAAATATCTTAGTAGAGATTTCCAGGGAAATCCCCTTTTGAAGGCTTAAGTTTACAAAGCAAGGCCATTCTCTCGTTAATCTGCATTCCTTTGGCCACCACACAGAGTTGGAAAGGACAGATGTCTGCAGGCCCTAAATAGAAGACACCAGGGACACATTTAACATGTAGCAACAAGGTGGGCTATCATCACTCTGGGTTCATATCCTTGATTCAGGGAAATTGAGCCCCAGAATTCCCAGCCATTTTATGGGAGTCAGGACAAGGCCCAACCACCTCCACAACAGACAGCAAGAAGCTGTCTCTTCAGGCAGGAGACAGCTGGTCTTTTTTTTTTTTTTTTTAATAATTGTACATATTTATGGGTGGGATGCTGTGTGATGTTTTGGTAGGTACATGTACACATGTACATTGTGAAATGACCAACACAGGGTAATTAACACGTCCTATGTAATTAACATTGTCACCTCAAAAAGCTATCATTTCTTCACAGTGGAAACTTTCAAAATCCTCTTTTCTGTCTACATTGTTCCTCTCCCGTGCAGCAGGACACCTGGACATTCTGGTCTTCACCATGGAGACCTGCACCTTGAAGAGCCGCTTTCACCTCTACCTCCCAAGAATGAGCCCAGCTCCTTGGCGCAATCCCTCTGTCCCTTATCCCACCAGCTCAGGGTGCATGGACCCCATGAGGAACAGAGAGAAACTTCACCCAAAAGTCTTTTTTTGGTCCAAACATCCCCTGCTGGAGCTTTGCCTGTGTCTTACCTATAGGGAGAGAATCTGGGTTCTCTATTTGAATAAAGACCCACTTGATTAGAAGAAAAAGAACCCAATTCTAGCTCCAATCTGGAGCAAGAACAATGGTCTGCACACACATAGCAGATATATCACATCCGTCACACTCCTCGCCCCTTTCTGGGTTTGCTTCCATGCCTGTCCCTTGCCACCTTTATCTCGTGTACTCATTTGATTTCTGTGCTCAGTGGCTGCTCCCCTTCTCTGATGCCCTTCATCACCCACAGGATGAGGGGCTCTCTGAAGTTAAAGGTTGTGTCTGTTTTGTTCCCTGCTGTTTACTGCAGTGTCCTAGTACACACCCAGTGTGTGTACATTGAATGAATAGATAATGGATGAATGAATGAATGCACACTTTTTTTTCCTCCACAGAGACATGGAGGAGGGTCTCCATTCTCATCACTACCTAGTGATCTCCCCTTAAATCCACAGGGTCCTCCCGGCACCCCTTACACCTCACTTGCCTTTCCCTAATTGGAACGTCCGTGTGTGCTAAAATCAGTGTCTGCCCCATCTGTGGATATTATCCAGGATATTATCCTATAAATGTCCCTCCAGGGCCAAGGCAGTTTCTGATCGCACATGTGAAGCCAGTCACCACTCCATTGATCCTAAAGCCAACATAAATCATCTACCAGTGGCCTGTGGTCCTTGCCTGCTGCAGGCATATGTTCTCAGGTAATAGGAGCTTGTCCAACAGTAATTGCTGGTTCAGGACAGGCTGAAGGAGAGGTGGTGGGCTGGGGACTCTGAAGGCAGGGAGATGTGGGGCAGCAGAGGGGGTCAGGATCGGGCCTCCTTTTCTGGCTTCACTGGCCCTGGCAAGCCAGTCAGACCTACTTCCTGAGGACCAGCTACCTCACTGGGCTGAGGACTGTAAGGCAGGAGGGCAGTACCACAGTGAGCAAACACCAGGGACCAAACCCCCACCTGCCACTTGCTCGTATGCTACATGACCTCCAGCAGGTTTCTAAACCGACCTCATGCCTCATTATTATTTCAGGGTCCAGCACATGGTTAATGAACAATTATATGAAATACAAAAGAACACAAAAGAGTAACCCGATCCCAAGGCAAGAGGGTGGAGGAAGATGGGTGAGACATAAAGATAGTCTTATTGTTGTTGTATCAGAATTTGAAAATTGCCCTGTCCCCACCATCCCCCACCATATCTGGGTGGGGCGGGACAGCAGTATGCTCAGCCTCCAGCATCACCGGGCTGCCAGGCCTGGGATCCTTTCCCTTAGTTGGTGACTGAGTTGAGGTCTATGTGTGATTGCCACCCTGCAGAGGTGCTAGAGTCAGACAAATGGCAGTTCAAATCCAAGCCCTGCCACTTAGCTGCGTGGCCTTAGCCAAGTCAGTTGTCTCTGTGCCTCAGTTTCCTCCTCTATAAAATGCAAATACTGATAAGTAGCACCCACCTTACACTGTGGCACATTACTGGATATATCCATGTGAATAAAACAACCCCATGTTTCCTGGCCTCCTGGCCTTCGCTCTTGGTGGTTCTTCTAATACCCTCTTCCGTCCTCTGCTCTGCCTTCTGGAACCTAGACTTGTCCCCTGGGCCCTGCTCAAAGGACACCACCTCCGTGAAGTGTTTCCACGGATCACTATCATGCGTACTTCCCCTTCCTTTCAATCCCTCAGACACACAACCTTTCTAAGAACGCACTCTGGCAGAGAGTGAAATGATGCACATCTTCTATTCCTACATATTCTATTCCTAGCCCCCTTCTTGATTTTCAGCTTTGCAATCAGAACTGGGTTTTACTCCAGCTTTGCCACATAATAGCTGTGTGACTTCAGCCAAGTGACTTAAACTCTTTGATCCTTGGTTTCCCATCAGTAAAACAGGACAACACAAAAGGCCTGTCTCACAGGGTTGTGGTGAGGATGAACAGAGATAATACCTCTTAAACCTCTGCATAGTGCTTAGCACAGCTTTTGATATTATAATTGTAATTATAATTGTTATTATAATTGTAACAACCATCAACACTAATTAGGTATTGAGTCTAAAAGACTACTAACATTTGAAATATATTCTTTTGGGCCCCTCTTCAATTCAGGTAACTTCTATAATGCATGGCTGGGGGCTAGTGGTGGCCTTAGGGAAAGGCAAAAGGCAATTCTCACTGACTCAGCCACTCTTCTGACACAGAAACTCTAGTGCCTAACAGGAACATAGAGAAGAGAAGGGGAGGGGAGAAGAATCTGAAAGGATTTCTACAGGAAACCTGCTAGATCTCTCACTACACCCCACCACACGCCTGCAGTGTCATCCTTAATAACTGTTGAGCCTCAAGGAAGTTACGTGACTTACCCAAGGCCACAACCCGTGGAGACATAGTCCAGATTCAAGCCCAGGGCAGTCTTACTCCAGGGCTCAGGGAGAGAGGAGGGGGTAGATGTTGGAAGGAGGGAGATGTTCCTCCACACCCCCATGACAGGGCAGAAAACGCAATCTGTGAAAATGTATGAATTTATGGAAAATTAATTCAGTACACGACTTCATCATAATACCATTTCTCGAAACATTAACTCCCATCAGTGTTGTAAAAGTCTGAGAAGCTACAGAATGCCTTTTTTTTTCAACCTCCTATTATCTGTAAACATGCAAGACCACCAAGATTTTCCCTCCTCTCCCCTTGACCTGTTGATTTGAAACCTAGAAATGTCTGGAGTGGCCCCCTCTGTTAGTGTGGCTTGAGAAAGGTTCCCATCAGTCTTCGAGCCTAGGGGAAAGCCATGCTCAGTTTAATTGCTCTGAGAATTAGAACCTCCCTTTTTGGTTTAAAACCACAACCACAAGGTATTGTTTTCTCCAGTCCTAGAAACACCTGTGAGGCCTTCTTCTTTCCCTTGTCTGATATCGCCCTCTAGTGGTCCAGATTCTACTTGAAAAATTGAGCGTTGACTTATGAAATAGACAAGTGAGCCTCCTGAAGCTTCCTGAAGCCTCACTAGTTCATCCACACAGCCAGCTATCCTCTCGCCACTCATGTTGCCATCATTGTTTAAGGGCGTATTACATGTCGAGAAGTAGGATTCCAGGACGCCCTAGGTGCTGAGTGATATGTTCACTAATGAAGAGCCTGAGGGTCTGGCAATGGGATTTTTAAGAACACCCAGGTGATTCCCCTGTGCAGCTAGGACTGGGAGCCACTGTTTCAGCCCAATGCCTGACACACAGTAGGAGCTTAATAAACATTAAAAGAAGTCCTACCATTACTTCCATGTCATGACCCAAACCCTATGCCTTTATTCAACACAACTAGCGGCCTCTATCAGGTGCGAGGCACTGGAGATGAGCCATCATCAAACCAAAACAAAAAGACAGAAATCTCTGCACTCCAGAAGATCACAACAATACTGCAGGCCAATTTATCATTTACATGGGCCCCAAAGTTATGTACCCAGCCCAGGACATAGGGGAAGCATAGCATGGAGGGCCTATGGGTAGCAATAAGAACTTTATTTTTCTTTTGAGATGGAAAGTCATTACAGCCCCCACAAGAAGAGATTTCAGCTTCACTAGAAGAGATTTAGAGATGCCATTGAAAGTAACTATTTGATGATAAGATTTCAGTGAGGGAGGCCCCAGGGAGGGGAGACATCAGAGAGTCAGTGAAACCTGCCCTGACCTATGTTCCTGTGCCTGTCTGGAGCTGGTGGCTCCTGCTTCCTTTCTAGCCTCTCCACTGGCAGCCCAAGGCACCCTCCCTCTCACAGACTCAGCTGGCCAGCTGTTTCCAGCTGTATAGGCGAATGGGAAGACTTAACTCTTAATCAGGATTTGAGCTCTGCACCTGCTCTCCCTGGCTGGGGCCAAGCCTACTTCAAAGGCCAGGGACACCGGTGGAGGGAAACCCTTTTGATCACAGCAGATACTTGGCCAACCCCCAGCTGTTCATTAGCACCTGTGAATGAGGCAGCAGGAAACCCAGCAAATCTTGTTAAGCCACTGAGAGCAGGGAGGAGAGAAGATAGAGAGGCCTGTCCTGGTCATCCAGCCGAAAATAAACACCTCTATCACTTTCTGTTTCCCTGCAGTGTCTTCATTCATTGCTCCTGTCTTTTGACTATATGTTTGTTCACTTCTAGCCATCTTCTTGAAGATGGATGGGTTTGGTGAGTTTGCAGGGCCCTTTCCACTGAGTCAAATGGTCTTCTCTACACCCCACCCCCACCCCAGGACCCTGGAAGGGGGAGGGTGGGAGGTGTCTGGAGCCCTCAAATAGGTCATCAAATGGGATCACAAAAGAGCAGCCCAGCCCAAGTACAGCCATCAGACACGTTCTGTGTGGCCTGCAGGGGCTTTTATGTTTGGTTGGTTGTTGTTTTTCTGCAAATGCTATTATTCCACATTTAAACCCAGAACTCAGGAAATGCTGGATGGCAAGGATGAGAGCCACATCCCCACATGACAACAGCTGACCTTTGCTGAGGGGCTGCTGTCCCTCGACAAGGCTGGGATCTCCCAGGCCCAGTCCCTCTGGGTTTCCCATTTCCTGCTCAGCCCTGAGGGCTGTGGACTGCATTCCCCTGTCCCGCTGGCTGTGGTTCTTCTCCCAGGTCCCAGGGCTTATATACCCAGTTCCAGTGGCTGAGCTCAGGTTGTGCTGGGCAGCCAAATCTACCTGATAGGTAAACCCACAACAGCTGCGCCCTTCTCACCAACAATGCTGCCAGGTGGGACACAGCCCCCTAGACCTGTGCCCAGCACCAACAGCCCCAATCAGCCAAGGTCACATGGGGGACATCAGCATCTCCCCTGTGCTACCACATGGTAGGCGAAGAGGAGTATATTCTTTCCTTTCCTTCCCTGTGGTTTCTAAGAATTTGGCCACCAGATTGATTTTATTCAGGTCACCTTCCCTGCTCATAAACCAAGAGCCCCACCTTTTTGCTCAACCTGATAGATATAAATCCCCAGCCTTCATGGTCTCTGGTCCTCTCCTCCTTCCCCCACTTAAATGTTTCCCAGCCAATCTCATTTCTTTTCATTTTTTCTCTGTGTCCTCAATCCTCCAGCCCTGCAAATCTACTCAACTATCTCTGACACATCACCTCTTCCTTCTTATTGTGAATAAGACTGAGAATAATGGATAATAAATAAGACCTTGCTATCAGAGGGCTCTCACACCACCAATCCAGAGCCTCACAAAAACCAGAGGATGTAAATAGCAACATGCAGAGTTTAGGGGACTTGTCTACAATCAGCAGCTAGTTGGTGACAGAGCCACGTTGGGAACCTATTATAAGTGCTATTATTAATATTAATGGCTTATCAGGAAATCATCATTAAGAAGTGAGCCAGTGAAAAAGACCATTCAGATTTTAAAGCATGACTTTATTACATTTCTAGGGTGAGATTTATACTACTCGTTAGTATTGTAATTAAAGTAAATGTTATAAAACTTGGTATTACATTTGCCTTTCCAACAACCTTTATGAGACACCTGCATTGCACTACAAAAGGAAGGCCATCTGCTTATTCACTGCATTGAACACCTGCTCATTCACTCAGTGCACAATTTTGTGTTGCACTCCTACTGAGCGCCAGGCCCTGAGCTCAACACAGTCATGCACTGGTGAGCAGAGCAGGTCTGCCCCTGCCCTCGTGCACTTGGAGTCTGGTGATGAAGTCAAGCCCTAAAGCAAGATTCACACCAAGAATGTGAAATCAGAAATGTGCTAACTGCCATAAAGGAGACATAGGGAAATCTGGGAGCCTGTAAGAAAGAAACTCACCAGGTCCAGGAACTCAAGGAGGCCTTCCTGGAAGAAATGGCTGTTGCCCCAGGGAAGGGAGTTTGTAGGGAGGGAATAGAATGTGCGGTGCCCCATAGCACATGGTGCAAGCACAATGCTGTCAGGGAATGGCGAACAGCTGGGGAATGTGTTGTGAGATGAAACGGGCCAGAACTTGTAGGCCCAGGAAGGGCTCCAGGTCTCTTTCTAAAGAGCAATAAAAAACTGCTCAATACAGGGATCGACCCAATCAAATTAAATCCAGTTAGGTGCTGGGCATTTGGGGCAGCATAGGGAGAAGAATGCCTCAACCCTCAAAGAATTTTCTATCAGATTCCCTGGCACTAATGAAGCCCTGGTCAAAATTAGGTCATTGAGGCAGCGCCTGTGGCTCAGTGAGTGGGGCGCCAGCCCCATATGCCGAGGGTGGCGGGTTCGGACCCAGCCCCGGCCAAACTGCAACAATAAAATAGCCGGGCGTTGTGGCGGGCGCCTGTAGTCCCAGCTGCTCGGGAGGCTGAGGCAAGAGAATCGCGGAAGCCCAAGAGTTAGATGTTGCTGTGAGCCGTGTGATGCCACGGCACTCTGCCCGAGGGCAGTACAGTGAGACTCTGTCTCTACAAAAAAAAAAAAAAATTAGGTCATTGATTTTCTCAGAAATATAGGCATCGCTCTTGAGCTGGCAATAATAAAAAAATATGTAAAAATAAAAATAATTTTAAACCATTTAGTACCCCCCAGGCATCTGATGTTATCTATGTTATTTCATTCAATCCTTGCCTCACTGCAAGCTATAAGACAGAGAGCATTATCACTTCCATTGTACAGATGAAGAAAGTGAAGTTCAAGGGGGATAATTACTTGTCCACAGTCACATAGCTGCTGACAGGTTCAAACCTTGGCCTGTCTGAATGTTGACTGTGTCATATCTAAGCCCCATAATCTTGGGGATCCTTATCCAGAAAATCAAGGGCAGCCAACATGACAGGTCTAAAGCATTTGTCACTACTGGTGTGTCAAAGTCAACAACAGGCTATACTTTGCCAAAGCCAATGACCGAATCTCTCTTTGTCTCACTTGACCTTCAGTAGCAGCAACCAGATGATTATCCCTCCTTGAAACACATTCCTCTTTGATCATGACCTAATTGTCCTCCTACCCACCACTGTCCCTTCACTATTTCCTCTGCTAACTACCCAGCATCAACAAGACCTTTTTAATTGCTGGGCTCTCCCTTGGCCATTTCTATGTTTATTATACAATCTTTCATTTTATGATCTCATCCATCCCAAGGCTTTAAATAGTATCTATAAACTGGTGACAACCAAATCTATACCTCCTCTTCCTACCTCTCCCCGATCATGTCTCTACATAGTTCTCTAGTTGACCCACCAGTGTAACTCTGGATACTCACCCTCAAACTCTCTCCTGCCCTCAACATCTCCATCTTAGTAAGGTCGAGGCTTTTGTTTAGGTACTGCCCTTGGTTCATGTCTTTCCCAGGTGCTTCACATCCAATCCATTGGCAAACCCTGTTGCTTTGCCTTCAAAATACATTCTGAATCCAACCACTTCTTAGTACCGCCATAATACCACCTTAGTCCAAGCAACCATTTTTTTCTCCCTTGGACTATTGCAGTTGCTTCCTAACCATTCCCTTCTGCTTCCCTACATTCTATTCTCCACACAGTCATAATAGATGCAGGAGTTCCATTTGTAGAGGAGGGAGTCTGACCAAGGTCCAAATCTCACTTCTACCATGCAGCAAGCCACTTAACATCTCAGTTTCCCCAGGTCTCAACTAGGGATAAAACCTATACCATAGCATTGTGGGAGAACTTCTTAAGATGGCACCTATATGGTGCTTAACACAGTTTATTGGTTCGTAATGAGTGCTTGATGTCTGTGTTGTTGTTACATGTTGCTGGGATTTCCTCAGGGCTGACCTTGCCAGATGAGCATCAGTTGATAATGATTCTGGCTGGAAAATAAAGCAAAACCCAGTTCATTAAATGCCTGTTTTGGTGGTGGCTACTGAGCATCACTCCAACCCTGCCCTTGGGTGTCTGTTAACAATCAGGGTGTGCACGTGCACTGGCCCAAGAGCAGAGTTTCCAAATGCGAAGTGACCTGTGGTTTGGATGGCAGGTTTCTTTGCTCAAAAAGAAACTGCTCCCTGAAACCACTATTCCCCAGACCCAGACAGAAGCCTTGACATTCACAAACCCCAACTCTGAGACAGGGTTTTGCTATCACATCTTGGAAGAATCAGAGGCATGACCAAGAGAGAAGGTGGGTGTGGCCAGGGGCAAAATCATTGCTCATGATGTTCCTGTCCTGTGGAATTTCCGAATTACGACAACAAAAAAATCTCATCCTTAGAAAGACACGAGACTCAAACATCACAGGCTGGAGGCTGCTTGCCCTCGGGTAAGGAGTCACCAGCTAGGCCCCTGCCTTCAACTTTTCTCCTCTTTCCTCACCCCTTCCTGGGTTCCACGGCTCAGGCTGCAGTCAGACAGATCTGGGTTCAAGCGTCAGCTCTGCCACTCTCTAGCTGTGTGCCCTGGGGCAACTATGAACCCTCTTTCAACCTTGTTTTTTTCCATGAAATAGAAAATAATAATAGTACCTATTTCATAAGGAGCTGTGATAATTGTAAAAATAATAAGTATCATATCTTAAAAGGGAGAGGCAATATAGGACAGTGGTCAAGACTATGGGCTCTAGAATTTGAATCCAGCTCTTCGTCTCACTGGCTGTGTGACCTTCACCAAATTACTTAATCTCTCTGATCATCTGATCTGTAATTGGGATAACTGTTCCTCCTCAATGATAATATGTTTGGGGAACTAAAGGTATTAGCACACATAAAGAGCCTTGAACAGTGGCTGTTACTTAGAAGGTGGCCACCTGCTTCCTGTGGCCCTCAGGTGACTTGCTGTGCAAAGAACTTAGATGGAAGAGAAGTCCCAAGATCAGGTGGAGGACAACTCTGTCTCATGCTCCAGTACAATGAGGACTCGTTGCAATTTTGCCTGATTCTCAGAATGTTTTACACCTGTTAGTGAACTAACTCCTAAAGGTAAGGCCGCTGGGACCCATGTGGGACAAAACTTCTGGCAGAGCTCTAAGGGAAGATGTGTGGGCAGGCACAGTTACTGTATCATCTACCCTTAATGCTCACAGACCACAGCATGCAAAATAAACTGACTTCAAACAGCATCTGGCCTCCTGCCTATGATCCGTTCACTGCACAGCTGGAGTAGGCTTGCTAAAATGCAGCGTTCAGCCATGCCCATCATATCCGTGCTCCACAAACTGCCATGGCTCCTCAGGGCCCCAGGTGAGAGTCCAAGGGCCTTACCTGGCCTTCGTATTCTCACATATCTGCCTCGCCAAACCCTGATGTTCTCTCTCAGAATGATGTGCCCCCACCCCACCCCAAACACATACATCACTGCCCTTCTCGACTACTTCCTGCCCCAAACATAACCCACACATTCTTATCTTTGTGCTTTTCCTCATCTGGTTTGCTTAGTCTGGGGTGCCCCTCCATCTTTGGCAAAAGCCTACTCATCTTTAAGGACACAACCTAAATACCTCTGCTGAGAAGCCTGCCCTGACTTAGTAAGGTAACAACAGTTGCCTTATCCTCTGTATATACTAAACACTTTTGATCTGCAGTCCCCAACCCCTGGGCTGAGGAAGAGTACTAGTCCCTGAACTATTAGAAACTGAGTTGCACAGCATCACTACCTGAGCTCCACCTTCTGGCCCCTTCCCCCAAATCTGTGTAAAAAATTGTCTTCCATGAAACTAGTCCCTGGTCAAAAAGGCTGGGGACCACTACTTTTGATAAACTTTTGTCCAAGCCAGTGATGTGTTGGTATATATTTAACACCAGCTCCCTGCAGAGGTTGTATAGGTGGGGAAAAGGGGAACCATGGCTTGCACTGGTTGCCAATTTCTGTGGTGTAAATGCTCTCACCATAGTCAATTTCAAGCTATAGTGCTTTAACATTTGGTTGCATATTTTCAGAAAATTTAACAATTGGACTTCCTGAGCTGGCAAAAGCCAACTTCTGCATGTCACATACAATTTTTTTCATGCTTCTCAGTAGCTTCCTCCTTTCCTTCAGATAAAATCCAAACTTCTTAAATAGAGCTCACCCAGCCCTCCATGGCCTTGGTGTTCCACCCAAGCCTTGTCTCCCATCATTCCTCCCCCTCTCTCTGAAACAACTTCTCTCCTTCAAAAGGGCCACACTCTTCCCACTAGGCCTTTGCTCAGGCTGTTTCTTCAGTCCGAAACACTACTCTGCAGCTTCACATGACTAATATCTATATATTCTTCAAGCTCCAGTTAATGCTTTTCTTTCCAGAAGCTTCTTTCTATTCAGTTCTGGGTCACCCAGAATTGAATTTTGTATGCTCCTCCTGTTTGTGCCTGTTATGAACTGAATCAAGTCCCCAGGATTCATATATTGAATTTGGAGACAGGACCTTTACAGAGGTAATCAAGGTTAAATGAGGTCATAAGGGTGGGGCCCTAAATTGATAAGACCAGTGTCCTTTTAAGAAGAGAAAGAGGGGTGGCGCCTGTGGCTCAGTCAGTAAGGCGCCAGCCCCATATACCGAGGGTAGTGGGTTCAAACCCAGCTCCGGCCAAACTGCAACCAAAAAATAGCCAGGCGTTGTAGCGGGCGCCTGTAGTCCCAGCTGCTCGGGAGGCTGAGGCAAGAGAATCGCTTAAGCCCAGGAGTTGGAGGTTGCTGTGAGCTGTGTGAGGCCACGGCACTCTACCGAGGGCCATAAAGTGAGACTCTGTCTCTACAAAAAAAAAAAAAAAAGAGCAAATCTGCTCTATAAAAAAAAAAAAAAAAAGAAGAGAAAGAGATACCAGAGAGCCCTCTCCCTCCCTGAAAGCACACAGATGAAAGGCTGGGAAAGGATACAGAGAGAAGGCAGCCCTCCGAAGCCAAAAGAAGAGGCCTCATGAGAGATGGACCCTACAGCACCTTGACCTTGAACTTTCAGCCTCTAGAACTGTACAAAAATTAAGCTGTGCTGTTGAAATCACCCAGTCTGTGGTGTTTCATTGCAGCTCAAGCTGATTAACACAGTATAGGCCCCTGGCCTTCTGCATCACTGTGCTGCCTCCTGTCTCTCTCACCCTCTAGACTCTGAGATGTGTTTGTACCATTCTTCACCATACACACGATAAGACAGTTTGTAAGAGCTGCCACAAAAACGTGGGTTGCATGAATAAATAAAATATGTATTCATAATTATCAATTATTTATGTTTAGCAACCATATTATTAATAATTAATTGTTAATAATACTTAAATGTGCAAATGAATATATCTATCTCTCTAGATAAACTTAGAGTATCTTGAGAGAAGGTGGCATCATCTTTGTTTTCTCGTCTCCAACATGTGACATAATGCCTGACACACAGTGTTAAGTAAATGTCCATAAAATGAACACACAAACATACACAATATATTCCCTCTGCAAAGCACTTTAATCCTGTAGGCTTCGCCATAGTCAGAAGACTTGAGGATGCTGCCAGCCAGCTATAGTCTCTCACTAAAAATCAATTAAAATTTATCTTTAATCCTCCAAAGATAAGAAGTCCATGAAGTAAGCACTATCTGTCACTCTGCTGTTGTATAAATGAAGATGTTAAGTCCCATGTGATGCAGCAGTATTCCAAGGATCTCTGAGCACAGAGCGGGATGGGCCGCCTGGGGTTCAGTGTCGGGCAGACTTGCTCCAGAATCCTGGTGCTCATACTTAGCACCTCAGTATTGCAAGTGATCAACCAGGAAGGGTACATACACATAGTATATGCAGTTGTTTGTTACCTGTGCACAAACCTTTACACACATATGTAGATACATGCTTATTTATTCAAAACTATTTCTCAAGAACTTGCATAGCCAGGAGGAGCTATTCAGTGGTGAACAGGGCAAAGCACTGCCCTCCCACACCTTCCATTATGGTGGGGGCTGCAGACAATAACTGAGTCATGCACAAGGTGACAGTGGCCATAGGGCTGAGCAGGAAGAGCAAGCTGGATGAAGGTGCAGGGGCGTGCTGGAAAGAGTGGGCTGTGTTGTAGTCAGGAAAGGCTTCCCTGATACAGAAAAGTTGGAAAGCCTGAGGGAAGACAGGAAACTGGCAGGAGATCTGGCAAAAACAAAAAACAACACTTCCAGGCAAACCAGCAAGTCATAGTTAGGCTTGGGGTACACAGGTCAGGGTAGGGGTCAAATGCATTGCAAGGACTAGGCGTATATTCTGAGCAAGAGAGGAAGTCTTTGGAGGGTTTGAGCAGAGGGCACACACGATCTGGTTTTGGTTTCAAAAGTATTGGGTTAAGAGCACCTATCAGGAGCCAGATAACCATCTCAGCCCCTTCACTGACTGTTAGAAAATGTCAGGCACATTCATATCTGTAAAGCACTCAGGCTAGTGCATGGTGCCTAGTGAGCTCTATTTAAGGATTTGTTAAAAAAATAAATAAATAAAATAAAAATGATCTACAAGCTAATGCCATGAAAGGACCACCATAGCTACTATGGAAACAGATTGACTGGATTAGAAGGTCCTGACAGAGGACCCTCAGCAATAGGAAAGAGGGTGGCACAGGGGCAGGTGCCAGTGTGCAGCATCGGAGCCTGCAAGAGTTCTCAGAGAAGTACAGAGCAAGGTCAAGGCTGAGTGTATGGACCAGTGCCCTGGAGGAGTACGAAGGTGAATGCACTGGGGAATGCAGACCCGGATTACTGGGAGCATTGAGGCCCACTGAAGTCATGACTCTTCCATGTGGTCCTCACAACAGTCCTTCATGGGAGATATTATTGTCACCAGAAATGAGAAATCTGAGGCTCAGAGAGGCTAAGTAATCTCACCAATGTCACACAGGAGGTCAGAGGTAGGTAGGTTCAGGACTTGAATTTGGGTCTGGGGCTTCAAAACCTACATTAAGCAATTTACCTTTCAGGTCTCTTTGGGGACTCCTGCCCAACACTTCTGCCGGACCCAAGAACAGCACCACATGGCATTACAAAGGAAGAGCTACTACCTGTGAGCCGTGTAGGAGCCAGAGGAGCATGACAGGGGTGTGGAGGGGAAGGGGGTCAACAAAGGCCAGAGGAAAGCTTTGAGTCATGCCTTGACAAGAAATAGTAATAACATGAAAAACCATTTCACTGATGAGGAAGCTGCATGCTAGAGGAGAAAAAAATGAGCTCTCCAACCTTAGCCAGAATGAAGAGTATGGGGTGGTGCTGGGGGTACCTGCTCTCCAGATTCTACCCTGGCTGATAAAACTAAGGTCCAGGAGAATAAGAAGGGATGGCTCATCAGAGAGCATAGGAGAGCTGTCTGGCCAGGGAATGCTCACTCACGGCCACATCACAGGCATAGAGGCTGGGCCCATTGTCTGGTGAAAGACGTACAGACAGGACATGTGTAGATACACAGGCAGGATGTGTCTACATGTACAGATGACACGTGGCAGAATGCTCCGTGGTACGAGGCACGGACAGTGGGTTCCCCAGAACCCTGGTGAGCTGGGGCCATGTGCTTTCTGGGGCTGGTGTCTCAGAGCAGAGGGCAACTAGTACAGGATCACCCTGTGGGTGAAGGACACCAGTCCCCCTTCCTATGCTTTGTGGTGGTGAAGAGCAATGTCGTATTAGACAAAACTGGGTGAAAATCCAGCCATGTAACCTTGGGAGCATATTTCAACATGTCTGAGCTTTAATTTCTTCTGTCAGATGGTGAGACTGATGTCATAGGTTGTTAGAATTAAATGAGTCACTCCATATAAAGTGCCTAGGATGATGACAGGCACCGGATTTGTATCCAGTAAGCAGTTAGTGCCTTTGTGGTTGGAAATACTCTGACCATTTTTATTCTCCAAATTCCACCACACATCCAGCCTCTCAATTAGCAGGCACCATGCAGTGTCCACTTTCTCTGTAAGCCATAGTGTAATCGAGTGACTGCCCAGAGAGACAAGGCAAAGGTGAAAATGAATCCAACCTTACGCTCCCAGGGACCAGCTGAGCAGATGCAGGGTTAGATTAGATTTGGTCATTCATTTATTCATTCATTCAATTCTCCAGCAATTATGTGTTGAGGACTATTATGTGGCAGGCTCTGCTCTGTTCTTGGAATTCACGGTGACCAGAACAAAAATGATCCCTGCTGTCAAAGAACTCACATTTCAGAATCCTGCTGTCCAAAAGAAATGCCATGAGAGCACATATAGGACTGTGATTTTCTTGGGGCCGCTTTGATTTTGTGTGTGTGTGTTTTATTTCAGGTTAGTGGGAGGGTAAAACAACTAGGTTACAATGTTTGCATTTGTTAGGTAGAGTCCCTCTTGTAGTTGTGTCCCACACCCAAGAGGTGTGCCATATACTCTTACATTGTGGCCATTAAGTGGGAGCACACCCATCCCCCTTCTTCCCCCCTCCCCCACTTTCTTAAAAAGGGGAAATAAACCCTAATGATATATTTTATTTAGCCCAAAATATCAGAAGTATAACCATTTTGACATGTCAGCAATATTCAAAATGACTGATGGGATGCTTCACATCTTTTCCTGTGCTAGGTCTTCTAAATCTGCATTTTACACACACAGCTCATCTCAGTTCAGATGGGCCACATCTCAGGCACTCAGCAGCCATGTGTGGTTAGTGCCCATGGTAGTGGACAGCATGGCTCTCAGATGTGTGCGAGGGGCATCACCTAGATTTTATTAGCAAGACAGGGAGAGCTTTATGGAGAGTGAGCAGAGGACCAAAGCATGTCTGTCTCTATGACACTAGTGTCTAGCACAGAGGAGACATTTTCTCAGCTTTGAGTAAATGAACGTGGAGTGAATTGCAAAGACCCAATGCTCTGGAGCCAGCGGACTGGGTTTCAATCCCATTGCTATGATATTAAGTAAGTAAGTTACTTAACCTCTCTGAGCTTCATATTCTTACTTGAAAAATAGGCATTATGAAAGTTCCTCATCACTGGATTTTGGGGGGATTAAAGGAACAAATAGATAAAGCACTCAGATGAGCACTCAAATGTAGGATGCTGTCAACACCTGCCAGCTCTCAGCCCTGTCAGCAGCATCAGCACCATTATCGTGTCATCACTCCTTGTCTCCCTCCACAGGTGCCAACCACAGTCGTCCACATGTTGTGCCTTTGCTGGTCTGGCCCCTTCACTCTGGCCCACCTGGCTAACCCCACCCAGCCCCAGGGGACACAGGAAGGTGTGCAGATCCTTGAGAAGGACAAACCTGGCTTCAGACCCCAGCTCTGCTAGTTACTTACTGGGAAAATGTGAGTAAGAACTTTGTTTCATGTTGGTTTTATGTCCTATAAATGGACACAATAACACCTGCCAGTTTCCTAGGGCTGCCATAACCAAGTACCACATACTGGATGGCTCAGACAGAAATTTATTCTCTCTCACATCTGAAAGCTAGAAGTCTAAAGGTAAGGTGTCAGCAGGGCCATACTCTCACACGGGTGTCCCACCTGTGGCCCATGGGTCATATGCAGATGTGAGGATTGTTTTGTTTATTTGTGTCTGTGCTATCAGATATTTCATGAACAACTGGAAAAATATGCACAGGCCTTTTTTTTTTTTTTTCTTGCTCATCAGCTTTCTGTCTATGCATTTAATGTGTAGCCCAAGACAACTCATTCTTCTAATGTGCAGCAGAAGAGAAAAAAAAGGTTGGACACTCTGGCTAGAGGCTTGCAGGGAGAACACGTAGGCCATGCTTTTTTCTTAGTTTCTGGTGCTGCCAGAAATCCTTGCCATTTGTTGGCTTGTCAATGTGTCCATCCACATCTTTGCCCCTGCTGGCACATGCTGTTCTCGGGTCCCTCTCTGTTCCCCCACAGTGTTCTCCTCTCCATGTGCCTCTGTCTCTACATCCCTTCTCCCCTAGTGAGGACAGCGGTCACACTGGATCACAGGCCTGCCTTTCTCCAGTTTCACTTCAGCTTCATTTATATCTCAGCTACATCTGTAATGACCCTGTTTCCAAACAGGGTCACATTCACAGGTGGCGGGCACTAGGACTTTAACAAATCTTTTGGGGGTACACAATTAAACAAATCTTTTGGGGGTACACAGGGTTATTGTGGGGATTAGAAAATCCGGTTGGAATAAATGCTCTGGCTTTTCAAAGATGCCCCTTTTCTAGGCTACCTTGGGTCTTCTCAGCTGGTACCATGGCCACTAGGTCTGTGCTTGCGTCACCAGTGATCTCTGGAAGCTTCCATCACTCCCAGACTCAAACTCAGATAAATTACCAGCTGCAGGACACATAACTCAGACTTTAAACGCATGAGGGCTGATTCCCCTTGGGGCAAGCTTGGCCACTGGAGGGCCAGAAATGAGAGAGAACCAGAAAATGTTTTCTCTCCCAGGGCTCTGCTCAGCCAACAGAGGTCCATTGAGGCCTCTCTGGGGATGCCCAGCGGATGGAGCAACCAAGCTACAGAAGAGCTGTGGCCACCGTGACAACACTGTCCCTCATGTCGCCCTCCCTGCTCTTTCACCACATGCCCTTTCCCTTACCTGCACCCCTGGGGTTGCGTGCACACACAGGCACACACACACCCCATCAGGTATTAGCGCATAGTCCCTCAGACTTGCTTGTCAATAGTACCTGGAAAGATAGTCAATAAATAGTAGCTCCATCAGGTTTCTGGATTCAACCCAAATGACATCACCCTCTGGGGAAAGCTCTGCTGTGCCCCTGCTCCCCCCCTCCTCCTCATGCCCCTAGAGCACCCTGAGCCCCTGCCCCAGAGCAGTGCTCACTACAGCAGATCACAATCGCTTGTTTCTTTGCTTACCTCCCTTACCTTGGCCCCTGCCATGGACCAGACTCTGTTCAAGTCTGTCCCAGCACCTGGATGGACCACATTCTGCTCACCACTCTGACCCCAATCCCCAGCACTCAGATATTTGACAACTGAGTTTCTGTGATTCTAGAAGCCACCAACTGCTGACAGGGATGAGGGATGTCTCTAAAACCTCTCCCACTCACTTCCAACCCTGCCCTGAGATGATGCCTTTTCTGTCTGCTTACTGATGCTAGAAGCGTCTTTTCCAAAAGACAAAGATCACAAAGACAGATAAGATTTAAATACAATTATCTCTGAGAGAGGAAACCTAAGTCCTTAAATTCTCACTAAGGTATAAATGACTGATAAGAAGTTTCTTTTCAGGCTCTGAGCCTGTAGCTCAGTGGCTAGGGCCCCGGCCACATACACCAGGACTGGCCCCTTCAAACCTGGGAGCTGAGTTCGGAGCTACTTGGGAGGCAAGAGAATCACTTAAGCCCAACAGTTTGAGGTTGCTGTGAGCTAGGATGCCACAGCATTCTATACCCAGGGTGACATAGTGAGACTCTTTCTCAAAAAAAAAAAAAAAAGTTTCTTCCCAGATAGGGATGGGGTGGAGTCATCAGGGCACACAGGAGCAACAGAGGTGACCAGCCCAGGGCATTTTATTCCCATGTAGAGCCAGCACCATGGTGCCAGCTAGAGACAAATGTCAGCTGGGAGCATCTGAGGGGTGAAAGGTACCCCTTCCTCAGGTTAACTCCCCACTGACCTGCTACAGTGCCAAGAACTCTGGCCCCTTCATGGGTCAAGCCTACAGTGCAGTGAAAGGAAACTCCCAAAGTCAGAAGACCTGGTTTACCCAGTGAAGTTTCCACCTGCCCACTGGGTGACCTTGAGGCAACCTTTGCCCTCAAAGTCCCTTTAAATATAAGATGATGATGATGATGATACCTTCCCTAGTTTCTTTACAGGTATATTGGAAAAATAAAATGAAGTCACACGTATAACACACTTCCTGGTATGTGGAGTGATTTACACAGATATATTAGATATGTACTGAAGATCTTCTTTAGCGGACCTTGGGGCTCTCCAGGGAAATCCAGCTCTCTTTGAGTGCCTCTCCGCCATCCACCCCTCTGGGTGCTGTTGTGCTTTAGTACTGTCTCAAGGTAGGGGAGCCTTCACTATCCCTTGGTGTTCCCTCCCACCACCCCCTAAGGATTTGGGTTTTAAGCCTTTCTCCTGCAGTCAACAGGCTCCTGCCAAATGACTAAAACTCCACAGAATGATTAAAACTCTGGAAAATGGCTAAAACGCTACAAGAACTGAATGCCCCTGAACTCTCGGGTCTCTCTCAGATGTAACTGCTAGGCACATTATTTTTCTCTTGAGCAAAAGTTTTAATGAAGAAACCTTTCATTAGAGAACCAAAGAGGACCACGGTGTAAAACCAGAAAACTAAAAGCCACGGCCATGTCTCCTGCAGGGGACATTTCTGTTCTTTCCAGGAAATACCCCAAATTTAGAATTTTCCTTTCCAACCTGGCACTCATCCCCGTACACTGCCATTTCTGCACATTCAGTGAGTCAGAGCTATTACAAAGATCTGCCCAGAGTAAGAGGAGGGAATACAGAACCCCCTGCCACATACCTCAATGGAGGTATGTCAAGTTATATCAATAAAAATGCCCCCAATGTAAGAGCAGCCTGTGGGATGAACTATATGTTATGTGGCTATCTTTACAAAATACTACCTGCCACTCTAGTTTTTTAATAAGGGGGAGAAAGCTTTCATTAAAAACTATTAACTCAGTGCAAAAAACAAAATAAGAAGTAGTGAATTATTATAAGCATTCATATTGCAATAAAACAGTATACTTACTGAGGCACTGACTTAGAATATATTTTGATAGTGACAATAATTTGTTAAGTGCTCTCAACCTATGAAATGGCTTCACATTGTTATCGCCTCTGAGCCAGCAGTTATGAAGCAGGTGCACCCACTTCCCACTTAGGGAGACTGAGGGCCACAGTCAGCACCTGGCCCCGGTCACACACTTGAGTCAGGACTTCTGACTCTAATAATGCTGTCCTTTCCACATCTGACCAGCAAACTGCTTGAGTGATATTTAGGATCCATTTCATACCACTAGAAAGTTCATAGGAAATTTTTAGTCTAGTAATGGGGTTCTAGCTGTAACTTTATCACAGTTTGAGCCTAGAGCAAATAGCTTTCCTCTCTGAGTCTCAGTTTCACCAACTATAAACTCTGAAAATTGCACTAAAGGAGTTGAAACATTTTATTTAAAGAAAAGTGGAGGCAATCGTACCCTCTCTCCAAGTGAAATCTTAGGATAATTTCATATCTGTGAAACATCTGTTCCAAAGTAAATCTGCCCTGTCCACCAAAATTAACCATGCCCTCCTGTGACCCAGCAACTCCACCCAGGGTATGGACCTGACAGGGATGGGTTCACTTGTCCCCAAAAGGACTGGGTGAGAAGAGTGTTCAGGAACTGTGCTCAACATACCAAAATGTGGAAACAATCCAAATATCCATCAATAATAGAAAAGCTAAATAAATTGTGGCATAGTCACACAATAGAATACCAGGCAGCTTGAAAAAGAATAGATCACTCAGGCATACAACAAAATCATGTATAATTTTGAGTGAAAGAAGTTAGACACATTGAATACATAACTCTGGTTCAAAACAGATAGTATCAGAATGGTTAATCCCTTTGGTGAGAGAGGACTACCGGAAAGGTACAGGAGAGAGCTTGCTTGGGGAATTGGTCTTTATCTTCATCTGGGCAGATGGTTACATGAACACCCATTAGGCTTTATAATTTTACTACATGTAAATTGTACAACAACAAATGGTAAAAAGTAGAGTGGAATTGATCTGGTCGAATATAACAAGGGTGCTGAGGCTCCGTTCCCCTAATTCCATCTACCCATTCCCTTGGAGAACTTTAAGGTTCCACAGGCCACAGTTTAAAAAACCATCTTTAAGGAACTCCAGCCCTGGAAGTCTGTGATTCACCTTTGGAATTCAGATTCAACTGTCTTTCCCCAGACACCGTCCCACAAGTAACAACTGTTTCAAAAGTCCAAATCCCCATTCCATGTCCACCCTGTTATTGTTGCCTTTTCCCCCACCGTCCAATGCCCAGAGTCCACGTGAAGCCCCATGGATGGCCCCTACTCACCCTCGTTAAGCATCACCATTTGTTTCCAACCTCCCTGCCCATATGAGCACAGGCTGCAGAGTCCTCCCACCTAGGTTCACATCCTGGCCCCTCTACTTGGAGCCTGATGTGCTCCCTTATTTCTACAGAGAGGCTGGCTTTTTGCACAGAACCTGTTGAATTGTTAGGAGAATTGATGAGCACTGAGCACCGAGCAAGTGTTAGCTACAGTTCTGGTCATTGCTATCTCATGCTCTGCCACTGCCCACTCATGGCTAAAGGAGAACTGGCTTTTAAAAATTAACAATAATCAAAAAAAAAAATTAACAACAATCTATTAAAATGTTTACTACAGTTTTTTTGGACTTCCTCCTCAGAGCCAAGCCTCCTCTTGATCAAAGTCACACAACTAATAAAAAATGGAGTCGAATTTCAGATTCAAGCCTTCCTCACTGTTAAGCCCATATCTGCACCTCTGTGCTACCTTGCTTGGGAAATCACATCATGGAGTTGACTGAGAGAACACGTAATTCTAAAAGAGAGAAAATCCACTGGGGCACTGGTGTGACGAAAGAGTTTGGAATAAGACAGACCTGGGTCTGAATCCTGGGCTATATGGTTCACCCACTGTGTCAACTTGAATCAACCACCTAACTGCTCCAAGTCTCAGCCCAGCTGTGAATTGAGACATCATAGTGGAGTGTATTAAATGAACTTCATAATTGTAGCCAAAGGAAAAGAAAAGCTCGCCCTGAGGATTTCCAGCGTCATGGGATGCTGATGGGTGTGCACTAGGGAAGGATCACCTACATCAACCATGCTTCACCCAGACATTCCTCCAGTTCAGAATGGAACCCCTCACCAAGGGCAGCCCCTCCAGGGACTTTTTAAAAAATCAAATGATGCTGAAAAGCAAAATGTTAACTTTGTCTGTGGTTCTGGTCTTTCTTCCTCTGTTGTCAGTTTTAAAATAATTGCTAAAAACTAACATCCCCTCACGCCCTATCTTCTTCCTCTTCTTGTTTCCAAGGCAGGCCTGTTAGAGAATTCAAAGGCAGTTTTACTTTCAAATGGCCCATCTAATTCCCTCTTCCTTTTCAGCCTAAGCTCAACATATTTTCTCTCTCTACCTCGTTCTACTCTGCAGACCCAGCTGTGCCTTAAGTGAGAGCAATGTGGGCGATGCTCTAAACCCCATGGTTTTATGACTCCTGGGTTATAGCAAGGAGCAGATAGTTAGGATGGTTTCAAAGGTGGTCAGAGGAGATTTGACAGTAAACGTGGGTAAAAGTGGCTGAGACTTATATATGCCCCGTGTGAACTTTACCCTTAACCCCATGTAAATTTAATCCTTCACAACCCCCAAGATGTAAGTTGGGGGGGCAGTAGTGTTCTCTTACTCTACAGTCCCCAATCAATCTCCAACCACTCTGTGGCCTGTTAGGAACCAGGACACACAGCAGGAGATGAACAGTAGGCAAGTGAGCCCCACAGCTTCATCTGTGTTTATAGCTGGTCCCCGTCACTCCCATCACTGCTTGAGCTCACCTCTGTCACATCAGTAGGGCCATTAGATTCTCGTAGGAGCTCAATCCCTAAGTGTAAATTGCACATGAGGGGAATGTAGGTTGCCTGTTCCTGAGGAGAATCTAATACCTGATAATCTGAGATTAATGTAACACACTTGAATTACCCCAAAACCATTCCTCCATCCCCTGTCTTCCATGGAACTGGCTCCTGGTGCCAAAAAGGTTGGGGACTGCTGCTCTTGCTCATTTTCGCACAGATGCTGAAGCTGCAGAGTCTTTGGTGACACCCCTTGCCCCCTGTAGTATTGCCTTTAATGCCCAATGAACCACGATTGCACCTCTCTAAGCCTTAACAAACATTATCCTGTAACGCAAGAGTGTTCAAGCAGCTGCGGAGAACACAGCACTCCATAAGAATTGAGTTTTTAAGAGACTGATATCAAATAACTCAAATTATATCCACTTTATCAAGGAGCCTCAGCTTTCCAGTGTTTCAAACACAGAATTGCTACCAACTGTGTGTTCTCAAAGCCTCTTTAATGATGCTTACCATCATCTTAGTGCCATTTCATTTATTTCCAATTACTAGGGGTGATTCAGTCATGTTTTTGCTTCTGTAGGACACAGTCATGTGCATTTCAATACTTTAAACTTGTTTTCAGGTAACAACTGTCTTCTCGCCACCCCACCCCCTACCCCAAACACACACAAAACTAGATTTGAGTTTCTAAGCAGCTTAAGCAGGGAGGGCTTATGGCTGTACTCACCACCCCATCTCCTTTGCACCTGCCATCTGGTGTCAGGGCAGGATGGAAGGAAGGGCAGTGATGTCTCCTTAGTTGGCTGCCTATGGTAAGGGGCTGATCCTCTTTATCTCTGTAGCCACTGCTGTCCTAGATAATTACAAATGAGCTTTTGGTTCCTTCTGTGTGGCTGTTCCCTCCCGGGGCTTGTGTGCTGGGCTCTTTTCAGAATGTGTCAGGGCCACCTCCTGCATATTCACCTACTGAGGTGACCTGGCTGGAGCTGCAGCCACTTCCTTCCCTCTTCCTGCCCAACCATAGACAGTCTTCCCCACATTCTCCTTCTCCTACGAGCTCATCCAGAGGGCAGCCCACTCAGGGAATAATGACAGGACAGCTCAAGGCCCACTTCTCAATATGTGATATGAGAGTGCAGTGGAGATGTTCAGGCCAGGTTTATTGAAAGGCCCACCCTCATCCCCTTTAATCAGGGGATGCAAAGGTAGCATCTTCATGGGAGCAGTTAGGGGCCCCTTTTATTTTTATTTATTTATTTACTTAGGAGACAGAGTCTCACTCTGTCACCCTGGGTAGAGTGCCATGGCATCATAGCCCACAGCAATCTCATACTCTTGGGCTCATGAGAACGTCTTGCCTCAGTTTTTCTATTTTTAGTAGAGACGGGGGGGGGGGATGGGAGGGGTCTTGCTTTTGCTCAGGCTGGTCTTGAACCTGTGAGCTCAAGCAATCCACCTGCCTTGGCCTCCCAGAGTGCTAGGATTATAGGTGTGAGCCACCGCACCCAGCCTAGAGGCCCATTTTAAATGGGGCTACATGTAGGGGGTAGGAAAATTCCACAACTTGCCTAAAAGTTAGGGTCCTTTGTGGCAAACTTCTTGGGGTGGGGCTAACTAGAAAACATGGAAATTTTTCCCCAAAATATGACTACTTTGTATAAAGTATATTTTGAATTATGGCCCTTAGAGATTAAATGCCAGTGGAAGGGCCTTTCCCTCTATCTGCGTAAGCCATATTCACCTGATTAAAAGATCAAAGGGGAAAACTGACTTCCCTTCCTCTCCCTGTTATCTCAATATATTACGGGAAAGAAAGTCAAGAATGCAAGCAAACCTGGCCCAAATCATTTAAAACATCACACCTGTCTCTCAGGTTAATTTACAAGTCAATCTGGTTCCCCCACCTATTCATCCTCCCTGGAACCACTTGCTGCACCATACTTCCCCCCCTTCCTTCTAAAAGCCATGAAGCTCATTGAGATGGTGGACAATCACTCTTGTATTTGCACATGGTATTTATTTATTTTTTTATTTTCAAACTTATAAATCTTTATTTGCATGATAAAGTAGCATAAAATAGTATCTTGCTGTTTCAATTTCCTTTTCTTTTATTACTACTTATTTTCAGTGTTTTTGTTTTTTTTTATTAAATCATAGCTGTGTACATTAATGCAATCATGGGGTACAATGTGCTGGTTTTATATACAATTTGAAATTTTTTCATCAAACTAGTTAACATAGTCTCCATGGCATTTTCTTATTGTGTTGAGACATTTAATGCACATGGTATTTAGAAATTAAAATTTCTCGGCTCAGTGCCTGTAGCACAGTGGTTACGGCATCGGCCACATACACTGAGTCTGGTGGGTTCAAACCCAGCCCAGGCCTGCTAAACAACAATGACAACTGCAACAAAAATAGCCAGGCATTGTAGTGGGCACCTGTAGTGCCAGCTACTTGGGAGGCTGAGGCAAGAGAATCACTTGAGCCTAAGAGTTTGAGGTTGCTGTGAGCTGTGATGCTACAACACTCTACCTAGAGTGACATAGTGAGACTCTGTCTCAAAAAAAAAAAAAAGAAAGAAAGAAAAAGAAATAAACATTTCTTATATTAATCTGCCTTAATTGTGAGTTGATCTTTCAGGGAATTTTCAGCAAGTTTTTCCTCACCCCTACAGTAGCTCTCGCTTCTAAGAAAAGAAGCACAGTTCCTATCAGTGAAAAAAAAAAAAAAATGTCAGGCTCTGTTTTTCTTATAAAGAGTGATGGCAAGAGTCTGTGGAAAGATGGGAATTTCAAAGCCTCTGCTTTTTCTTCTCTGTTAATAAAGACTGAAACTGAGAATTGGTAGCCCTTGGTTTGAGCAGTTCTCCACAGTAGGTCTTTAGATATAGAAAGAAGGCTCTGGGTTGTGGAGGGGTTGTAGAGCAAAACTACCTTCTGTGATGAAAGGAGAGAATCTTAAAGGGTTGAGGGACAGAGATGGCAGATAATAATATGGAAGGCAAGACTTTTCAAAGAGAAATGGCCAGTGAGATAAACAAGCTCCCTATAGCAAGGTTGCTAATGTGCTTTTCAGGAGAAATATCTAATATCCAATTTTAAACTGTTAGTGTTGTTATGCTTTTCAAAATACTCCACAGAATTGTTTGTACGCTGATATCAATCTGAAATAAAAATTAATCAAAAATAAAATCTTTCATGTGAAATCAAGCTGGGCATAAAATAAAAATAAAATAAAATACAATCCCTCCTGAATCAATTGAGTAAAGTTTGCTGAGCACATACTCCTCAGATGAAGGGCCTGATAAGATGAAGAGCAAATGCTGCATTTGACACGAATCTGGCACTCTGGGGCAGAGGGCACTGTGCATGCCTTCCTGTGAAGCAAATCCACAGTCCCTAGGGGTGGGCAGCTGGGGCCCAAGCAAACAGAGGACAGAACTCTTGGGGAAGAGGCTGGACTTCCCACAGAAAGTAGGGTAAAGAGCTCAAGTAACTTGTATTTAAATATCAAAGTACAGCTCCACCTCAATGAATATCTGAATTACAAAGAGCAGAGTCTTGCACAGGGGATAGTTCAAAAAGCTAGTGGCCAGGTAAAAATGTCAAATGTCAAAATACCCCTGAAACCCCTGAGTCCCCCTCACAGGAGTGGCCATTTCTAGTAAGCTCCACCTGCCAGTGTTGCCCTAAACTCTCAGTTGCTCCCTGACTCTTAGTTTTACCATCAGCTGAAGCAGCTGGTTTGAATAAGAGGCCATGTTGAACTAAAAATATATCTCTTGAAGCCCAAAACCACAGCGTGTGTGGTGAGATGTTCACGTGTTGGGGAAACAACAGGAACTAAGGAGGGGGTTGGAGGGAGGGAACCACAGATTCCCTCCCCAAGCCCCTCTCACACACACTCCCAGCCATCCACTAATTCCTCAGAATAGTGAACAGAATTACCTACACTTTAGATTGTCTCTTTTCCTGCTGTGTTCTCTTTCGTACTTTCATGGTCAGAAGTGTGTGAGTTTATTGCATGTATGATATGACACCCTAAAAAAATATTTAGAATACTTAAGAGAAAACTTTGGAAGGGAATATACGAACACCTTAGCAGTGGCAATCTTTAAGTACTTTGTTCAAATTTTCTACAGTGAGCACATAGAATTTCTTTAATTGTTAAGTACCCTATTGGGTAGTTGTAGGGGGTTAATAGCATTTAAAACATGCATATATACACAATAGGCCCTCAATATGTATTATCTTATTATTATCAGGAAAAAATAAAATTTAACCTCACTATAGTGTGAGCTGGAAAGAGAGTGACAAGAGGAGATGGCCTACCTCCAGCTGGGAAGCCTTGCTGGGCCCCTGTGAACTTGCTGGAAGGCCTGTGGTTTTCATTACCTCTCTCCTCCATGGCTTGGATTTTTTCGGAGGAAGGATCCCAGAAGATTTTATCAGCCAGATGTCAACTAGGAATGAACCTCAACAAAGAGAGAAAAACTACAAGGAAAAAAATGGGAAGGTAGAAAGTGACAAGAATTTCTAGGAGTCTCATCAATGCTGTCATCCAGGGTGGGGAGCCGTTCTGGGTGGGCCTCCCTCTGAAGCAACAGAAAGAAGTCAGGCTGGCTGGGGTTAGGTTCTGCACTCCCAAGGAAGGACCTGGGATATGAATCCCAGCTCTGCCACTTTAAGAATTACTTAATTTCCTTTTGCCTTGGTTTCCTCATCTAGAACATGAGGGCTAATCAGGACATCCACCATACCTGGATGCTATGAGGATTTTAAAAGGTACCACATCTGAAGAGTGCTTTAGCACAGTGCCCAGCACACAATGGTATATCAGCAAATGTTAGCCATTTTTATTATCACCTGTACCCTGAAATTCCTGAATGATTATGTGTGGTTGTGAGTACTTGAATCTGTGTGTTGCAATTTTACAAACATAGAGTATTTTGCTGTTTAAAAGCATTATCTTTGCAATAATAATAAATTAAAATGTGTTACCATCCGTCACCTACCAAACTGGCTGATAATGCTGCCTGCTATTGGTGAAAATGTGCGGACTTGAAAATGCCTATGCTGCTAATACAAAGGGCCCAATCTTTGGGAACAGTGATTTGACAAAATGTATCAGGTCCCTGAAACATGTCCACTCTGGAGCCACACAGGGTGGGCACAGGAGGTCAGCGGGGGCAAGAGGCTGGGTAGACATGGGCAGGGTATCTGGCAGAGGTGAGATGCAGAAACTAGAATGGATCCAAGGAAACAACAAATGTCCAAGGAGTCCCAAAAATTCCAGGAAAGAGATATTATACAATGAGTGGTTAAGCAAATCAAGACTCAGGCGATTGTTACATGGGTATTAGAGACAATGCTAATTTTTTAAGACTGGAGACACCCCAGAAAAGTACCTCCAGCTGCCAACACATATACTCACCTGGCAGTTTCACAGGCATCTCCAGTTTAGCACACCCAAGACGGGCCTACAGACTTACCACACCTCCCACCCCAAACTGTTCATCTCCCAACATGGTAGTAAAAAAAAAAAAAAAAAAGGCACAACTTATCTGGTGGCTCAAGCCCCAACTCAGGGAGTCACCCTTGATTTCTGCTTTCCCTTCACCATCACCACCCCAGATACCCACCTCTAGTTCCCCAACAGATCCGTCTCTTCTATTTCCAGAGTAGATCCCAAACCCCATCATTGTGTTCTAGGCCTTTGTGGCTTCCCATGCGGGCTACTGAAACAGCCTTGCTGATTATGTTAATTTTCTATGCTTGGTCCTCCCAAGACATTCTCCAAGTAATAACTTGGATACTCTTTTAGAAATAGCAACCAGATTGAACCACTCAATCAACCAGATTCAAACACATCCATTTCTTTATGTTGTCTATCTCTTTCTCCTTGTCTGACACCTACCTTCCCCTTGGCCACTGCCCTGCAGTCATACTTGCCTTGTCTTGGTTTCCCCAGAGAGAACTGGGTGCAATGCTCCTTCTTTGTCTCTTCCCAACAGTCAGGTCTCTCCTCAAAGAGGTCTTTCCTCACTAGACTGCCCAAAAGTGCCCTCTAGTCACTGTCACTATGCCATGTTCTATTGCATCCACAGCACTGAAATTCTTTTGACTTCTTACTTATACTTCATTTATGTTCCCCACCACCACACACACCCCACTGGGATGTGAGCTTCTGAGGGCAGAACCCTGCTTGCCTCATTCACTGCTTATCCCCAGTACATGGAAAATGCTCAATATTTAGATGAAAACAAATCAGTGAATGAATATCTGGGTCCTAGAAGGTTCTGGCCTCTCACATTCCAGTTCCCTTTAGTCATTTATAACTTCCATCGTGGTGATGGAGAAAGGAAACAGATGGGGGAGAGGAATGGGTCACTGGTTCAGATGGACAGATGAGGGAAAATGTGTCAACATTCTGATTACAGCTGCTTGGGCAATCTCTAAGAAGTTTCAGGTTTTTCTCTATAGCTCTTCTCTTCTGAGTTCTCACCAAAATCGCCTTTAATGCTCTGTTTATAACAATCTGGGCTTTTTCTATCTTCCTCTGAATTCTTCCAGTCTCTATTCATTACTTAATTCCAAAGCTGCATTTTCAGATACATGGGTCATTATGAAAATTTTAAGATACACAAAAATCAAGAAACATAAAATCTGTGTAGACAAAAAAAATGAAGCCTTCCCAGCTAACACTGATACACTGAGCTAGTTGAAACTTGCATGGTTGAATTAGAAAGGACACTGTTGACTGTGTTTCTTGGAAGCGAAATCATGAACCATAACTTGTCTCAGAACTTTTATAGTGACTTATATATTTGTTCTAACAATAGCTTCACTTCTTGGTACCAATTTTCTGTCTTAGTCTGTTTTGTTCTGCTATAACAGAATACCACAGACCGAGACATTTATAATGCACAGAAATTTATTGGCTCATGGTTCTGGAGGCTGAAAAGTCCAGATCAAGGGCCCCATCTGGTGAGGGCCTTCTTGCCATACAGGCTCTTATCCTATAGCAGAAGGGCAAAGATAGGGAAAAGGAACTGAATTCACCTTTTTATAACACATCCAATTCCATGGAAATAACCCTACTCCTGAGATAATGATATTGACTCATTCATGAGAGTAGAGTCCTCATCATGGTCTAATCACTTCTCTTTAGGCCCCACTTGCCAAAAGTGTTGCACTGGGGATTGAATTTCCAACACATGCTTTTTGCAGACATGTTTAAACCATCGCAAATACTAAGCTCAGGTGTCTCAGCTCTGCTTGGCAGCCCAATAATGTTCCAACACTTCATCATTTGAATGCTTATTAATTAACCAACTTCCCACATACCACACGACCAAATGTTGCAAGAGAACTTCCTTTGGAATGGAGCTAATTCTCATCTTTGCATACCATTGTGAAATAGGTCTGTAGCCACAATGATAAGACACATGCAGAGCAATGTAGACAAGTACCATGCTTGAGAAGCTTTAGCTTCTTATCTTTCCATCAATTCAGTCTGCAAGCCCAGATCAAATCTTGAACTTCCCTCTCTCTGGTCTTCCCCCTTGTTCAACAAGACACATATGCATCATCCAGAGAGTCCCACTAGCACAATGTCCAGCAGAACTACAGGGTCAGAGCTGTAGCCGAAGTCCTCACTAGGCCTAGTGGAGCCACAGGGGTAAAGCTTAACAACATGTAATTAGGCCTTCATGAAGGGATTAGTGCTGCTATCTCAGGCATGAGTTTGTTGCCTCATAAAGGGAAAATTCAATCCCCTTTACTCTCTCCCTTCCTCTCTTTGCCCTTCCGCCATTGGATGATGCAGCAAGAAGGCCCTCACCAGATGTGGGCCCTCAGTCTTGGACTTACCAGCCACCTGAATCGCCAGATGGAGTCCCTCAGTCTTGGACTTACCAGCCTCTAGAATCATGAGCAAGTAAATTTCTGTTCACTGTGCCTTACCCAGTCTCTGGTATTCTGTTATAGAAGCACAAAATGCACTCGTATTCAGGACACGCCACTCTTCATCCTCTTTCCAGATCTGAAATCTTTTTTAACATTAATTTTTCCCATCTGTACAATAGAAAACAAATGACCAACAAAGTTCCCGCTAGCCATGACATTTTAGAATGTTTTACTTTGACATGAGTTTCTTCCTGCAGTCAAACTGATCTACTCACTGTCCTCCCTGGGCCTTCTATACTTATGCCCCAAATCATTTGCCTTTGCTTATACTTGTTCTCTACCAATAATACTGTCATGCCCTCTCTGTTCTTTGAATTACTATCCAGCCTTCAATAACCAATAGAAAATCTATTCCTCCTCCTCTTCTTCCTTATTTTTTTCTGGCTGAAAATATTCCTTTTCATAAACTCTTGGAGCATTTATTATCTAATCCAGGGGTTGATGAGCTATAGCCACAGGCCAAATCCAGTCAATAGCCAAATCTGTGTCTTTATAAATAAAGTTTTATTAGAATATACCTCTGACAATTCACTTATGAATTGTCTTTGACTATTTTTGATACAATGGCAGAATTGACTCATTATAACAAAAAACAGTATGGCCCACAAGGCCTTAAAAATTTATTATCTGGACCTTACAAAAATGGTTACCCACCCTGAGCTAATCCATGCTTCTCAAACTTGAGTACAGAAAGATCCAGGCTGAGGTCCAGGCAGAAAATGATCATGATCATCAAAAGACACATGATCAACATTGTGTATCTTCTTGGAGCATCAATTTTTCTAGTCTTTGGAAGAAAAAAACAGTTAATAGACTATAGACATTAAAGCGAATACATTTATACTATGGAGTGGAATCTAACATTTGCACAAAATTTTAAGTTAAAATCCCAAACGTAGCCACAATTCCAAGCTTGGGAGGGCCCCTTCACATTGTTGCTATTCCTTCACTGTTATAAACATTTTGGTATCAAATTTTAGGAAACACCATGTTCAATTTGAGGTGAACGTATATTTCTTCTGGGTCTTTGTATTCTCACCACTCTGGCACAATGACTGACCATGAGAACTCCAGATGGGCTGGTATCATTTATTAAGGTAAATACTAAAAGGACTTCACTTGTTAAAATGATTTGATGGGGTCCTGCCTGAAGGCAGAGGGATGGACCAAATGACTTTGCCTGCAGAGGTCTCATTCATTTTGCTGAGATGATTAGTGCTTTGGCGATCACTATGTCAACAAAACATCTAATAAGATTTTTTTTAATTAACAATATTCATGTCATCATTGAAACCCTTTCCAATCCAATTTTTCTGCCACCCACACACTCCCTAGCTCTTTGGGAGGGAAAGAGGTTGGTGGATTGCTTGTAATTATCCTACAGTTTTAAAAGGGGAAAAGATAAATATGAATTCACATGATGATTTTATTTTCTATTTTAGGTTATATAAAATAATTAAAAGTGGTCTTATTTACTTTTGTTTATAATTTTTTGGAGTGTGATACATCTTGAAGCATTCTCCAGAATGATGTCTAGGCTTCCTTTTGCATGTCTCACAGTAGAAAATAGTTTCTCTCCTTCCACCTTTCTCATTTCTTATGCTGCAAACCATGCAATCCTTTGTAATGTTTTTTTTCAGTTTGCATTATAAAATGCGTCTTCCCATTTAGCCTTCCCTCAATGTCAGGAGATGATGGTCTTTCCCTCTTTTCTTGAATTTCTGTCTCTCACGTTGCTCACAAACTGAGTGATGAGATTTCTCCTGTAAGAAAGGTGTGTCTGTGCTTTTTCTCCATTTTCCTTATCCAACGAGTAAAGGATGTAGCTGTTCACAACTGCAACTCCCATCAACCAGAAGAATAATTTTTTCTATTTGTAGGACCACCTTATAAATCCATAACATCCACAGTACTGATCAGCTCTGTCCACAATGCCCATAAACTTTGTGCATTCTAAAATAACTCAGTTTTTCAAATTGAACAGGCTGTTTCTTCCTATAACCAGTGATCAACAGCCTTTGAGGGCCAAAGAATGTACTCAGCATTGTCACTAACCTCTTGTCATTGAATGAGAGGCACATCAACAAATGCAACAACAACAAAAAAATGTATAGGACATCTTCCCACATCAGAGCAGAACAAGAAAATCATTATGTCGGAGAAGATCCAATATAGGATTGGAAAGTTAATGTACAGCTCAAATTAGCTCCTTTCTGACTGAAGGCAGAACCAATCTTCATATAAATGAACGAGTGATAACCTAGTTGTTTTATTATTAGTTTTGTTTGCCTTTTTATTTTCCTTTAATGTAACTAATTTGCTTTTTTTGGAGCCAACGATGGGGGAGGAGATACCAGAAAGTTTACCATGTCCCTGACTATCACTATTGCACCATATCCCACAATCCAAAGCATCTCTGACTTCTAAAATCTGAATGATTGCTGTTGTATAAAACAATGACCACTGGGCTTTGTTGTCTGGTGTTGTCCATCTTTGTCTTATTGGGGGACAACACATAAAGTTACAAAACTCAATTAAGAATCAGAGGATGACTTTGGCATTGGTTAAGGGCAGGGGGCAGAAAGTCAACCCTAGCTTCCAAGTCAGAGTCAGAGTCAGACCAGAGGTTAAACCCAAACCTGCCTTTGACCTTCAGGGTCACCTTCAGGGAGTCACTTACCATTTCTGCACCTTCATTTTTCTTTCCTATAATATGAAAATAGGAACAGGTGACCTCCAAGAGCCTTTTTAGCTATAAGCACCTACAGTTCAAGGCAGCATAATAAATGGAAAAATCAAGGGCACAATCACATAGATAGGCCTCAGAAATAGCACATACCTGACTAAACAAGGTTAGTTACACAATGACTTGTATGATGTGACCACACTTTCTTATTTCAGTTTTTGAATACATAACAAAAAATCATTCACATGGTTGAAAAAAATGTTAGAGAATAGATTTAAAAGTCTTCCTCCCATCCCTCATTCCCATCCATCTTTCCACATCCCACATGCAAAACTGTTCATATTTTTGGCACATAAACTTTCAGTTGCTTTGTCCAAATACAAACAAAAATTAATATATTACCTAAAAGATAGCATACTATACGTAGTCTTCTGACCTTACTGTTTTTTTCCCACCTAATATGTCTTTGAAAATGTTCCATATTAGTATGGAAAATGTCTTCATTCTTTTTTATGCTCACATAAGATTCCATTACAGGGATGTATCATATTTATTCAGCCACTCCTCTATTGACAAATATGTGGAATTTTTTCTAGTCTTTTTATTACAAGCAGTACTACAATGAATAACCATGACCTTGTATGCTTTTGAACGTGTGCAAATGTATCTATAGACAAACCCTAAGAAATGGGGTTTATTTTGTAATTTTGCATAGTTGCAGTTTTTATAGAGATTGTCAAGTGGCCCTCTACAGAGATTATGCCAATTTCACCCACAAAGTTTGAGTGCTTTGAGTTAGTGTCACTCACAATCAAAGTTTGAGTGCTTTGAGATAGTGACAATGCTGAGTACATTCTTTGGCCCTCAAACACATATGCCATTATCAAATTTTGGGTACAGACTGGTTTGACAGATTTTAAAAATGGTTTCTCAATGTGGCTCTAATATGCATTGCTCTCTTTTCTGAATGTGGTGGCGAATTTTTTCTTATAGTTCACAGCCATTTGTCTTTCTTTCTCTGTAAATTCTTTCAGCTATCTCTCATACATGTAAATTTTTTAAACATATGATACTATATATTGTCTATGGTTATGGACATACACAATGAAGGGCAGAATCTAATCTCTCTAATCTCAGTTGAGGACCTGTTTCCAGAGGAGATGCTCAAAGATGGGACAGAGGAGGGACACAAAGGGATTTCCACTGGGGGGTGACATTTTATTTTTTTTAAGGGCATAAAGTCAATAATGCAGAAAGAAAATAAAAGAAGAAGAAAGAGAGGAAGAAAAATAGAAAACCAGCTTTTAAATCAGTGAACCTGAACTTGAATTCCAGCCACAAGACATGCTCTGTGGCTTTCGCCAACTCTCCTCCCTCTCTCACATCTCTGAGACTTAGGTAATGTAATAATGACAATCCATGTAAAACTGCGATGAGTACATCATTGCTGCTCAACACTCATATTATCATTGTCATTAGTCATTTGATTATTACTCAAATGCATGCAACACCTCAAGCCAAGAGAAAAAGTCTGATGGTTTTTCTTGGTTCAACTACTATTTTTCCAGTTGGGTTTCCCAAGGAGTACTCTCTTCTTGACTACTGCACATTAATGGTTTTACCCTCTCTAGCCCATTTTCTGAACATCCTCCCCAGAGCCACCTCTATTGTTGTGACTGGAAAGTGGAGTTTCCTCTGTGTCGCAACCACTGTTCCCAAATGTTTTGACCTCTGTTAGCACTGAGGGCACTTTGGCTTCCCACTGTGGCAGCATCTGGAGAATTACATCTGTCCATCCTCCATCCACCGGGTGCCTGCAGCCTGGAGTCCCCTGACCTCTCTTTCCCTCTTGGTTTGCATTACATTGACAGCACCAGAGAACTCCCAGTCCCCAAGACCTCTTACAGCCTAGTTTCCCCAAAGCCACGAAGAAACAGAAAAAACATCCCTTTGTTGTAAACTCCTTTTATCAGAACAGTTATTCTTACAGCAGTGAACTTACACACCTTTGAGTTATTTCTTGAATTGAAATGGTTTCTATTCCTTTTCATTAATTTGATCCATCATATAAGAACACTAGAGAGGAGAGAAGGGAAAACAGAAAAGGGGAGGAAAGAGGATGACAGATGAAGAAGTAGGCTCAAAACAGACAGAATGGTAGCAGTGTAACGTCTTAGATTCTCTGGAGAGGAGCCCTGGAAGTGATCGAAAGACCTGGGAGGGACCACCAGGTCCCTGATTAGCAGCTGAACCTCTGCTCTAGAAGCCTCAACAGCACCACAGCTAACATCAAGAGATGGGTGAGAGACTGTTGGGTGAGCCTGAAGGAACACTTCCTCTGATAACACCTATAAGCTTCCAAGACAACACCCTTTAAGGATAATTACAATGAGGAACCGATAACCCATCAACCAACTCGTGAAAATCATGAGGAATTACGATTATTCACAGCAGGTGAAGAGTGCTTTATCCTCATCAGGACGCATCTGAAGGGAAATTGCAAGACAAAGTTGAACTTTCTTGACATTTCCATTTCTTCTTTGAGCAACCTGGATCTGGTGAAAGCAGGACCCTCTTTCTGTGGCACATGGCCTTCCAGCACACATGCTGTCAGCACCTCACCTCACTCCCCTTTGTCGCAATTCCCCTTTCATTCACCTCATTTCCTGCAGATCTTTGCTGGGAGACAGACCAACACCTGCCTGTTGAGAAGCCACTCCATTCTAAAATGATAATGGACATGCTCTCGTAGGTAGAATAATAACCCACCCTCAAATATATTCATGCCCTAGTTCCCAGAATTTTGAATATATTGCATAGCAAAGGGGATTTTGCAACTGGGATTAAAGTTAAGGATTTTCAGTTGATGCTGAGTTACACAGTTGAGCCCACTCTCGTCCCATGAGTCCTGAAGTGTGGGAAAAATTTTCCCTGCTGAGTCAGAGCGATGAAAGGGAAGAGAGGATGGCTTAGAAGAAGGAGGAAGTGGCCATGAGTCAAGGAATATGGGTGGCCTTCAGAAGTTGAGAATGTTACTGAGTGGCCCTCAGTAACATTCACCAAAGGTCTCAGTCCTATAGCTGGAAGAACTCAATTTTGCCAACAACTCAAGTGTGCAAGGAAAAAGATTCTCCCCTCAAGCCTTCAGGAAGGTATGTACCCCTGCTGACACCTTGGTCCTAGTCCCTTAGATAGTGCCAGACCCATGTAAGATCCCCAACTGTAAGATAATAAATTTATGTGGTTTAAACTACTCTATTTGTGGAAATGTATTTTATAGCAATAGAATACTGATATAAATGCTAACTGAGACTTAGTCTGTTGTTTTCTAAAGCGACTATAACAATACAACGTGAGGGGGAGAAAGATGTGTATTTTGGAACAGGCAAGTTATTTTCCCACAATTCATGGCTAGGTGTGCCAATCACTTTGTTTGTTTACCTGCTCCTTAAATATTTATGGAATGTCTGCTCCACACCAGGCACACAGCTCCCTACCCATAAGGTTCTTTTTAGAACATGTCTACACAAGTGGATTCAGCCAACAAAAAAATCAACAAATGTTCTTTCAGCTACTTATTACATAGAAGGGCAACTGGATTGGAAATCACTGCAAAGCTCTCTCCACTGCCTGGGAAAAAGGCAGGGGAGCCTGAGATTCCAAATTCCGCAAAGGAAGATTAGAATCAGACAACCTTAGAGTCTGTCTTCAAAACAGCTGTGAAGTATTGCTGCCTCCCTTTTCTATATGAGAAAACGGAGGCTTGGAGAGACACTGGCCAAGTCACGCCACCAGCAAGTGACGGAACTGGACTTTTTAAAATTCTTAATTGTGGTAAAAAACACATAACACAAAATTTACATCTTAACCACTTTTAAGCATACTAACAGTAGCAAATACATTCACATTGTTGTGCAACTAACCTCCAGAATTCTGTTCATCTTGCAAAACTGAAACTCTGCACTCATTAACAACTCCCAGTTCCTCCCTCCCATACAGCCCCCAGTAACCACCACTTTACTTTGTCTCTATGAATTTGACTTTTCTAGGTATCTCATACATGTGGAATCACACAGTATTTGTCTTTTAGTGACTGGCTTATTTCAGTTACGATATCTTTAAGGGTTATTCATGTTGTAGCATATGTCAGAATTCCCTTTCTTTTTAATGATGAATAATATTCCATTTTATGTATATACCACATTACTTTATCATTCATCTGTCAATGGACATGGGTGGCTTCCATATTGTGTTCAATGCAGCTCTGAACTTGGTGCACAGACACTTCTTCAAGGTGATGTTTTCAATTCTTTTGGGTATATGCCATTTGAGCTGGAATTTGAACATAGATCTGTCTCCAATGCCCATTCTCTTTCCAGGGTGCCACATAGCCTATAGGAAAGTGATGATCTTCCATGGCACAGCTAACTTGGTATATGAAATATTTTGCTCGTATTCCATTCAGGTGGAGCTACTTCTGATATGTGATTATCCAGAAATAAGGATACAACCTGATATACTGCACTAAGAATAAAGATTCATGGGGCCTGTGGGATCTGGCCAGTCCTGCCTTTCAAACTTCATTTCTGACTGTGTTTCTATTTCTCAAACATATCAAGCTCATTCTTCCATCCCAGAGCTTTTGCATTTGCAGTATGTCCTCCCTAGAATTTTGCAACACTGTCCCCTTCTCTGCATTCATGTTGCAGCTCGAATATCACCACCGCAAAGAGGCCTCTCCAAAAAGTTGTTTGTAAAGTAGCACATCCTATCTCTATCACATTACTGTTTTATTTTCTTCACAACTAAAAAAATAATTTTTTCTCTGTTGCTGCTTTCTAGTTTATTATCTGTCTCCTTCAGAAGAATGTAATTTCTACACAAGTTTTCTCTATCTTATTTCTGCATTATTCCCAAGCACAGAGAGCTATGCCTGGTACTTATTAGAATATCTGTTGAACAAAAAAATGTATAAAGATCTTCATTGCAGTATTGTTTATCATATCTCAAAAACGGAAAGAGAGAGTGTGAATGTCCACTAGCGTGAAATGGTTAAATAAATGAAGGTACAGAATATGGAAAATTCTGTAGCCTTTAAAAAGAGTTAAGATGGGCAGTGCCTGTGGCTCAAAGGAGTAGGGTGCCAGCCCCATATACCAGAGGTGGCGGGTTCAAACCCAGCCCTGGCCAAAAATTGCAAAAAATAAATAAATAAATGAGTTAAGACAGCCTATTATTATCAATAAGAAAGAATGCCTTTAACGAATGGTTCATTTTTAAAAAGCAAAGTGAAAAACAATAAGTACACTATAATTTTAGTTTTATAAAATATCAAAAATAGAGGTCAATTAAGTTTGTGAACTCATCTTTTAAAAAAGTGCTACATACCTCATTGCTGAATGTCACTGTGCTCACCATTGAAGTACTCCCCTTGGGAAGCTATGCACCAAAGCCAGGGTCTTCAAAGTAATTCTGGAACTCTTTTTCTGGAATGAACATCAGAGCTGTCATCATAGGGTACACACAGAAACATGCAACAACAATAAAGAACACCACTCAGCGAGACATGACTACATGTCGCTATAAACACAGCTGTGAGACACCGATACACCAAGGTTATGAAATCTTACCAAGTGGTTTATATAGTGCTGCCAACAACATAAGCACATAGTAGCAAGTTCACAAACTTAATTGTCAGGTATCAGACAACAGCTCTGATAGTAATTTCAGAAAAAGTGTTCCACAGTTGCTTTGAAGGGTAGACTAGATGTGACATCAGCGCAAAGCTTCCCAAAGAGAGCACATAGAAAGTGACCATCGTTATATTCAGCAGTGCGGTATGTACCCTGTTTCCCCAAAAATAAGACAGTGTCTTATATTAAGGTTTGCTCCCAAAGATGCGCTAGGTCTTATTTTCAGGGGACGTCTTATCTTTCCTGTAAGTAGGTCTTATTTTCGGAGGATGTCTTATTTTCGGGGAAACAGGGTAGTACTTTTTCTAGGTTGAGTTCTCTAACTTAATTGTCAGAACTTTGTATGTGTGTATATAAGTGTTTTCGACTATACCTACAGGAGTTATGCCTGGCGAATAAAACTAGAGAGAGGGGAGAAGACTAGTTTAGTTTAGTTTAAGGTAGTTTAGTTTAGTTCTATACACTCTGTGTTGTCATTGGCTTTACAATTAGCTTCGATTGCTTTTATAATAAAAAAAAAACTTACTATCTTTGTTGAAGTGTTTAGGGGAAGTGAATGGTGATGTTTGCAATTTATTTTGAAATAAAGTATATAAAAATAGGATAAATTGACAGGTGGATAGAGAATTAGCTAGTTAAATGGATATGAGATAAATATGGCAAACTGTTCATTGCAGAGTATAGATAGTGGATATATTGAACATCCATTCAATGTACAAATCTTTCAACTTTCTGATTGTTTGGAAATGTTCATAGTAAAATTTGGGGGTGGAAATCTTACTTTTCTCAAATGTCTGTCAGGTGTCAGACACCTGCTATAAGTTTCTTGGGTTTATTTTCATTCTGTGACAACAGATGTCATACAGATGGAAAAGCTACCATGTGCCCCCTCCCCTCATTCATGCTTCCGGTTATACCATAGACCAGTCTACTGTCCCCCCCACCAGCCTAGAAAACCGCACTCAGCAATGAGGCAGTTATGTTTCAGTGTAAGTTTTTTCTGTATTAGGGAGCCCAGTGTCCAAGGGAAGGTTGCATCAGAGTGTCAAAGAATCTATATTTGTCCAGCAGAAAACGGTCAGCACACTCAAAGCAGTTTAACTGGAGAGAGTTACAGGAGGGGACTACATTCAGAGGTGTGGCTAGAATTAAGGGAGCAGCAGGAATGGAAATACACCCTGGGAAGGCATTGCCACCCGCAGGCCAAAAGGCTAGGAAAAGAGGCTTCTTTCCTCATCCTGAGCTCAGCCCAGGAAAGCCAGGAGTGCCAGAAGCAGCCACTTCTGAGAATGCAATCAAGGGGGCGAGTAGGGACTAAGCCCCCGCTTCTCTCTTTTACCCTGTGACCCCCATCGCTAGGCCCCACTGGAAGCCAGACAGGGGAGATGGCCAAGTGACACTGTCTTTGGTCTTTGGAGGTCAGCACCCCAGACAGGAAGCTGCTTGGAGCATGGACATGGGAGCAGGGATATGGCAGGGGTGGGCAGTCAGGAAAAAAAAATTATTTTTTAAAAGATAAAATCCTGTAACTGAAAGAGATTTGCATCAAACTAATCTTGTAATTTGTTATCCATACTGGCCACTTAGAGAATGAAAGAAGTTAATAATTGTATCAGGTCTACAAGTCAAACCAGAATTGTATGGCCACTCTTCTTTTCATCTTTTATTCCAATGCCCTTAATTTGTAGATGAGGGCACTGATGAGACCCAGAAAGGTAAAGTGACTCATCAAAAGTTTCACAGCAAGTCAAGGGCAGAAATGGGAAAAAGCCAGCTGCCAACAGCTAGGCTGGGGCCCTGCTTCCTCGCCACCCTGCAGAGTCAAGCTCAGGGAGAAACACCCTTGTGGCTGCTGCAATGCCCTCACATGACTCTGGGGAAAGAACCACTCATTTCTCTGTGCCAAGAATCATGTGGTTTAGAGCTCCTCTTTTGCTCTTTTTCTCTCATTTTTTCTTCCCCCTTTTTGTGGTCAAATACTAGGCTGGCTGGAGGGGAACCACCTAGGTGTCGCGGGATTTCAGTGCCATTTCATGACTCAGTGACAGCCTGCAAAGTGGAGGATGAAATGCAAAGCAGGATCCTCTGACAAGCTCCAGGGCTGTTTAAGTCACCCACAGGGCCAGGCCATCTTGCCCCTGGGGATAGGCTGTGGAGACTTCTGGGAAATATTTATTCAGTGAATTCCTCAGCCAACAACCGTATCTTTTTTTTTTTTTTTTCCTAATGTATTTGGCGGTTTTACAAGCCGAATTCCATTGCAATTCTATATTGTATGGTGGTATATTCTGGGCATTTGTGTACCCATCATCCATGTACTTTGTACCCCATAGGTAATTTTTCACCCTTCACCCCATCCCACGCTCCGTCCTTTTGAGTCTCCAGTGGCCATTATACCAGTCTATGTGTTCTGGCATAGCGACAATTTAGCTCCCACTATACGTGAGAACATGCGGCATTTATTTTTCTGATCCTGCATTACTTCACTGGGGATAATGTCCTCCAGTTCCATCCAAGTTGGTGCACGAGTCATTATTTCCTTTTTTCTCTTGGCCAAGCGGTACTCTGTAGTGTGTGTGTGGTACACTTGGTATACACATGTATATGCCATATTTTCTTTATCCACTCATCGGTCCAACAACTATTTCTTGAGCATCTGTTAGCTGCCAGATGCTCAAGATATGATATGCACATAATATATAAGAATGGGTGAGAAAGACACAGTCACTGCTCTCACTAAGAGCACACTATGGAAGGGGGTAGGGATCAGATAACAGACATACATAGAAATTAATTAATTACAGACCACAGTTACCACTAGAAAGGAAACAAAATACCCTAACAAATAGTAATAATGCCAACGTCTATTAACATCACCCTTTCTCCACAATAACTTTGTAGGGGCATTATTATCTCCATCATATGGATGTGGAAACTGAGGCACAGCCCAAGGTCAATCAGTTGGTATGTGTCAGAGCTGAACTTGAGCCTGTGAGTGGTGAGCCTCGGTCTGAACATCCACTAAACTGAGAAGTATCCATTCTTGTAGACAAGGAAAGCCTTTCAGGGGAAGCAGCACGTAAGCTGAGATGAGGACAGACAAGACACAGGAAGGACGGGAGAATGTTCTAGACAGAAAAAGGAAATACCTATCAATGTACCAGGATGGGAAAGATTCTAGCATGCTCTGTACTCTGCTGGGAAGATCTGCGAGATGACAGGGAAAGGATTTTATTTTAGGTTCTCCTTACCAAGTGTCTCTGCAGACACATGTTTTCTCATTTTATCATCAAACAGCTTGGTTATGCCAGCACAGCGTGTGCCATTATCCACGTTGCAGAATGCGACATGCAGCTTCTGGGAACCTCCGAACTGAGGTACCACTGCCCCCCATGACTTTGGACTCATGCCAAGGCTCTCTCTACCCAAACTCTGCTGAGAAACAAGCTGCCCTGTGCCCCCCCTCCGACCCCCCACCCCTGGTTCCTTAGGGTCAGTGCACAATTGCCATCCCAGCACTTCTTGTGCCATCCTCTGCCTTTCCTCCCACCTCAGAATTCACCTCTCCAGCTGCAGCAACAACTTAATTTCTAGGGAAATCCAATAAGCAAATCTGTGCTTATCTGCTAATGGGGAATAAAGCCTTGTTGGAAACCTGGAGGCAACTTGTTCCATCCCTGTGAGAACTCACAACAGCCTTTCCATTTTCCCAGTCATCAGATCAGCCTCAAGCTATTAGCATTTCCTTCTCTGCCAAAGTGGAAGTCATTTGTTGATTAATAGCTTATTCCCAGAGGATCCTGGCCAGAGTTTGAGCCTGGGGCCTTTGGTTAACAGGTGGTAGTTTGCAGATGCCAATAAATGGAGCATTGTTCAAACAAGCTAATTCCTTATCTGTGACTATGATCTCATCCACCTTCAGAAACCAGTCCCAGATCAGAGTAGCAGGCTCAGCTCCCACAGGTTCTCAGCCTGTCAGCCTAGTCCCAAACAACATCTCCACCTCAACTAGTTTGTACCGTGCCCCTCCTTGGGGTAGCTCCAGAGCACACCATCTTTCACTCCTCCGTGCTCTTGGCTGGCTTGTGCCACCCTCCCCCACCCTCTTCCCAGGCTGTCTCCTTTACATCTGCCAAAACACAGCTCCAGACCCCTTGCCCAGGAAGCCTGACCTGACAGGACATGCCTGGTGGAGTCTATGCTATTCGCCCCTTCTCTGTGCTTCCATAATCATAATGAACATTCTTTGAGTGCCTAGGGCGTGCTGTACACCCTGTTAGAGGTGCTAAGGGATTCTGTATTATAAGCAGTTGAAAGATGAGGAAGGGAGAAAGAATAAAATAGGCCGAATTGGGGGCAACTGGGAATTGAGACCGGGAGAAATGAATCGGGGGACAGCTACTATGGTAACACCTTGTTGACCAGCAATTTTACTCAGAAACTATCCATGTTACTGAGTAACTGGCGGCCAGTCAGCAATGCATTAATCACTCTCCATGGATTATCTCAGTCTAACAGTGACAGAGTCTTTCATCCTACCATTCTGCCATCGAAGAAACTGAATCACAGGACCATGCCCATGACCTGGCACTCAGTGCTGACCGTGAGATACAAACCCAGGCTGTCTAATTTCAGATTTCTGATTTCAGCACCTGCTGCACTCATCACAACTAACATTTATTAGGCACTTATGGCATACTCCCAGAGCTCTAAGCCTTGGACAGACATTTTCTCATTGAACTTTCAAAACAATCCTATGAAGCTGAGTTATTTTATACGGATTTACTTTACTTTTTATGCTTTTTTAAGGTATATACTTCAGTAGGTATTATTATTGTCTCCAGTTTGAAATGAGAGAGGTTTAATTATCTGGGAAATTAATTCATTATGTATCTATTTATCAGAGCACATTGCAAGGCACTAAAATCGCCCACATTAACTGAGATTCCTAGTAATCTCACCAACACCGTTCTCATCTTTCATAATAACAAATGTGTCCACCAAAACAAGGGTGGTAAAAAGCTGATAAAACAAAACACATCCTATCCTCTTTTGCAAATAGGGTAGCTGATAAAATGTAAGTCAATACCGTGGGGTTAGGCTTTCAGGAAAGTCAAAAGGGTACACTCAGTTAAAATCTTTTACATTGTCCCCTTTCTCCTTCCGGCTTGAGACATGCAGTGTGGATCTCCAACAGCCATCTTATTCATTACCACAAAACAACATTACTAATGCTTCTGGAAGAACAGAAGGAGCCTGAGTTCCTGGTGATATCACAGAGCTCTCAGACCAGCCCTGGGTCACCCAGCTCCAAATTTCAAGGAATTGGAAGGAAAGAAGACTCTTGCTTAAATCTCTGTTACTTTGATTATGTGTTACTTGAATCCCAGTGCAACTGCTTGCCCATTCACTTTGCTATGTGTTTGACCACCTGTCCCCGAGCTGTGAAGTCCTCAAAAGTGACCATGTCCACTTTGTGTCTCTACCCATATCCTTAGCAGAGCAGCTGTGCAAAGAATCTACCCTAACTTTCTTGCCATTTCCACCCCCCTTCACCCTTTACCTTCACATAGGTAAAGGAAAACAGACATCTCCTTTCACATGAGAGGCAACAACACAAAAATTAGAGGAAGGCCGAAGGACAGCAGAAGGAGAGAAGGTAGCTGTCGTCTGTGAGGCAGAGTGCTGGGAAGAGCCAATGCTAGCTGAGTGCCAAGAGATCCACTTGCTCCTCAGCTCCAAGCAAAGGGAATGTTGTTTCTATGCCTGGGAAGCCCAGGCCCAGGAGCCAAGCTAAACATGGAAAGTGGAGTCAGCAGTGCACCTGAGCCAGCGCTGGCTGTCAGTTTATGCAAAACAGCCAGCATTCCAGGTTTTGCAATCTGAGGTGTTCTGGGAATTGCCTCACATGCTGTCTGCCTCCTCACAGTGCCTGAGATCCCTCCACAGGCGGTTGATGCCACAGAGGTGTAAGGCCTCCTACGGCCATGTCCTGGTGGCAGGCACACTGGCTATGGGGGAAGTCAACAAACCTCTAGGATGCTTGATGTCCTTACCTGTACAGTGGAAATAATACTGTTCACTCCACTCCCAGACAGGAGCGGGGCAGAGAGGCAAGTGGAATAATGAACAGCGAAAGCCTCTTATAACCCGTAAAATTTTGTACAAACACAAGGTATTGGGTATATTTGCTTTTCTACTTCCACAATCATAGAAAATTCCTTCTAGATCCCAAATTCTTTATTTGTTGTGATTTTCTTTCTACACTGAAGTGTCAGCCACTTATAAAAGATTTATGTTTTTCAGAAAAAGGGCATTTTCTGAAATGGAGAAGGTGAGGATTCCATAATAGTAGACTAAGAAAGCCAGGAAAATGAAAGACAAAAGCGTAAGAACGAGACCTCACTGTGGGCATAATTCTTAGCCCAGGGAGAGGTGCAGGAAAGAAGATGAGCTCAGTTTCTTGTTAGTTCTTCTGGAGATAGAATATTCAAGCTATAGGTGATCTTCTTTAGCTCACGTATTTATGCCTTTTTGAACTCTTATAATTGAATTTTGATCACATTTTATATTAAAGTGGCTAACACATGGCTAACAAAGAAAAGAAGAAATTAACTTAGTTCCTGCAGGGCAGTGTTTTTTGACCTTTTTTATCTCACAGCACATTTAAATTACATTGATCAAAAAAAAGAGAGTAAAAAAAAAAAGACTATACTTACTGTGCTTTGAACTTCTTTAGAAAATAATTTAATTAATGATCTTTAAAAGTTTTCATGGCACACCAGTTGAAAATCACTCCTATAGGAGAATAAGCCTGGAAGTTTAGGGGTGGAGGATGAAAAGTTTAACTTTTTTTTTTTTTTGAGACAAAGTCTTACTCTGTTGCCCTAGGTAGAGTGCCATGGCATCATAGCTCACAGTAACCTCAAACATTTGGCCTCAAGCAATTATCTTGCCTCAGCCTCCCAAGTAGCTGGGAAGGTGCCTGCCATGATACCCAGATAGTTTTTCTATTTTTAATAGATACAGGGTCTCACTCTTGCTCAATCTGGTCTTGAACTCTTGAGTTCCTCACACTTCAGCCTCCCATGGTGCTAGGATTACAGGCATAAACTACCGCTCCTGGCCAGAAGTTTTACTCTTTGTGCCTTTTTTCCTTTTTACCACAAGCGTATTTTTTTTACTTCTAAAAAAGGTATTTGTATATTTATTAGGAGTTTCCAATGTGATCAAATGAAATTGTTAAAATTGCTATAGTTTCTTCTGCCACCACCTCTCTCATGGGGCTACTGTATGATACAGAAATCCAGAGTTTTTATCCCATCATATTAATGTCACTGTTGAAGGGGAACAAGGCAGGATCACTTGCCAGTTCCTGTACAACCTGCTGTTGGCATAGAGAAGACCAAGAAAATGCCCCATGGTGTGGTTGCAGGGATGCTGGGCACAGCGTGAATTCTCGTCATTTGTCAATCCCCTGGGTCCAACATCAGAGGGATGGCACTAGGTCATGAGAGGAGGTGCCCATTAGCTAATTTGTCCATTAGTAAGGTTAGGTTATTGGATTAGCTCACCCTAATCCCACCAACAGAAAGCAGAATCCCAAGAGAATAGACCAGGGGTGCTAGGTTTAAGGGAAGCCAGAATAAATAAGCAAGCAAACAAACAAACATTAGAATTCAAAAGGACCTAGGGGATGATGTATGCAGGAGGCTGTAAACTGCAAAGTTTTGGCTTTATTTTGCTTAGCAAGGCGGTGGTGTCGTCACTGAATCTGAATGTCTTTATACGCACTTTGCATTCCCTCCTCCTCCTCTCCCTGTAATCCCATTCCCAACTGACTCCTATGTTATCTCGTGGCTTCCATGGTGGCCTTACCAAAGCTGGTGTCCAGCCTTCAGTGCCCTTCGGATGGGACTAAGCATCTTATCAACAAATGCCCTGTACAGGTTCAAGGCATCTACAGGAGAAAGGGGTACAAAAAAAAACTTTTTTAATTGCACAGACAATGTAATCTCTCTGAGTATCTCCTACAAAATGGAGTTAATTACTGCCTAGGTTAGAGCCAAGGAGAATCTGATCAGAGAAGGCATGTGAATTGCCTGGGATACAGGAAGTCTTTAATAAAGGTTTCTGTCCTGTCCTCAGAAGACCCAACCTGTTCTCCAACACTCCCACCTGATGATGCCACATCCCTTACCTGAAAAAAGGGAAGAAGGAGCAGATTTAGTTGGGGTGTTTCAGAGAGGTGAGTGGAGGGCAGAGGATGAGGATATGAACTGTACTTCATCAGAAGGCAGGTGTTTCCACCCAGCAGTTCGCTTAGTTGGCCAATCACAGGAGTATGAGCTATGTCACCAACTCTACCCAAAACCTGGGTGGTGTACAGCATGGATACGCCTCATCTCAGCAACTGACTTCCACAAATGGTGGAGACCAGTCATCACAAAGAAGCCAACAGGTCACTCACTGGTTTCTTTTTCTTGTTTTGTTCTTTTGGAGAAAAGGACATCTCACAGCCAGGTACTTTGCTTCCAGGTTCTTCCCTGGATCTGGTCAATGTTGTCTCAGGGATCCCAACCCAACCCAACCTAGGTTGTCATCTCAACAACCTAGCTAAAACTTCAGCCAGTGGGCAGGTGGCGGGGAGTGATCGTTTGTGTTTGTGGCTTGATAGCATGAAGAGCCACTATTCAGAATGGCAGGGTGGTGCCTCATGTTCTGGGTGCCCCCAAAAGATAGACCACCCAGCTCCAGTTAGCTACAGAAGTCCTGAGTCCTGGGCCCATCTGCTCGTTGGTAAAAATTAACCCAATTTTAAATGACTAAGTGGTCACATCAAAACAGAAACTAAGGAGTCCTGGCTGAAATCCTGGCTTTTTGGTGACTGGTAAGTAGAAAGCCTGCCTTGGAGCCTACCTCTTCCTCTCTTCTCTCCACATATTGTCTTTCTTTGGATTTTCCAAGGAATTTCCTTTCTTGACACTTGGTTCCTTGGGTTTTTATCACTTTACATTAATTTCCTCTTTGTCACTAGCTTAAGTTCTACCCTTCCCTCTGCCTCTGCCTCCTCCACATTACTCTTTGTTCCTCCTCTTCCTCCTCCCTGTCTCCTTTCTGTAAGCATTCCTTCAAACACTCTGCTTTGGATGACAACTGACAAGCTGATGAAAGACAGAGAGAAAGTAGAGTTTATTAATTAAAAGCAAGAACTTTGGTCTTTACCTAACAAATGCAATCAGTGTAACCTGGTTTCTTGTACCCTCAATGAATCCCCAACAATAAAAAAAAAAAAAAAAAGCAAGAACTTCGGTGTCAGCTCTGAGTGTGCAGCCAAGATTTACCCCTTAGCAACTGTGTGCCTTTGGGCACACAATCAAACCACCCCGAGCTTCAGTTTCCTCGTCTCCACAACAGGGATAACTATACTTAGTTCATGGGACCATATATAAGGCTGTGTATGTGAATTGCTTCATCAGCTAAGTGCCTAGCATATGATGTACTCTCAATAAAATTTAGATTAGGGTTGGGGAAGGGGAAGGATTAACACAATCTTTCTTTTCAAGTGTGGTTTAAAACAATAGGGTCCCAACTATGTTCCTGGAAGGACTAAAGCTCCAAGACTTACCTGTGGGATAGATAGCAACAGGCTGAGCCCTAATTACCCTCCTACTTTCAAAACAGATTCTATTTTCCCCCTTTTGCATATTACATCTCTGCATAATCTGAGAAAAGGACCTCATTGTCGTGGGAAGAAAGAATCTGAGATTGGTGTGAACTGATTTTTTCACGTGTCCTTTTACCATAATTCTCACATCTTTGTTCGCTCCAGATGAGTAGGTCCCTGACACATAGACCCTTCTATTTTCATTGATCCATTGTTGGATGCTTCCTTGCAATTGGAACTCTCTCTTTCTCTCCATTCAAAATTATAACTGACATTTCTTTCCTGTAAATAAGCTGTAGATTTGCCTAGCCCATCTGTCAGACTTTCTTGGAAGTTCTTGTCACCATCCCCTATCGGATAGTGAAAGAACAATCATTAGGTGCCTAGTATCATTTGAAGAAAGTAGATTGCCCATTTTCTTTAACATTTGAGAAACACAGTTACACCCCATATTTCATGCAAGCACTTGTACTTGTGAATTGACTCTAACTAAGTGTTCTTTAATACAAAGGAATATTGTTTCCTTACATTAAAAAATTATCTTTTTAAAAAATGTTTCACCTTATTGAAAATAGATCAGAAATAAAGATCACTTTTATAACCCATGATTCCTTCCATGGTCACCTAGAAGTAGAACCTCCCTCATCCCCCCATAGCCTGATGCTCACAAACGAGTCCAGGCTTTGGTGAGGTTCTGTGCTTCCAGCAGGTACGTTCAGGCGCCTCCTCCCTCCTCCATATCCATTTTGCATCCTTCGTTTACATACTTTATGTTTTGCTGAGAGAGATAGGGACTTGTAGGGAAGATGCCTAGGGAAAAGACAGGGGAAAAGAGTGTGACAGCTAAGATGGAAGATGTTTATGAAGCATGATGTACACACAGCCACTGCTTCAGGATCCAGGAAACCAAAAGGGACATTTGATTGAAAGCTCAGGATAGCAGAGCTAATGATAATTTGATGTATCAATGGACTCCCAATGCCTAACACATTGCTGATATGTAGCAGGCATACAAGAAAGAGCTGTTTAATAAATGAATGAATGAATGAATAAAAAAAATAATTTGGGAAGAACCATTCTATATGCCTCCCCTAACTGTTACACGGCAGGCCACTTTATGGCTGATGGCCCTTCTGCCTTCCCTCCTATTGGAGAATCTGTCCTCCACTCTGCAGCAAGAGTGATGCATTTGACATGCAAATATAAATCAGGTCTTGACACATCACTCCCTGGCTACAAATCTTCTACTTAGGGCATAACATATAACTAAACTCTTTGCCTTGGACTCCAAAGCCCATGTAATGTGGCTCCTAGCTTGTCCTCCTCCTTTCATTCTTTGTACTCCAGCCACTCTGACCTCTTACCTTTTCCTTGGACAAGCCAAGCTTATTCCTGCCTTAGGACCTTTGCACTTGCTGTTCTGTGAGCTGAGAACACTCTTCCTTCATATTTTTAAATGAAAAGATACTTTCTTGTTATTCAAACATCATGAGCACCTAAAGTAGACATCTATTCACTCACTGTCACATCACTAGTTTCTTTTTCTTCACAAAAGTAAGTACTTAGAAATGATTCTGTTCATTTGATTGTATGATTACTGTCAGTCTTGTGCGCTAGAATATAGGCTTCTTCTCTATCTTTTTCATGGTTGATGATTCTCCAGTGCCTAGAACAGAACCTGGCACATAGTAGGCCCTCAAAACACATCTTCTGAATGAATAAACAAATGCAGCCTTGGCATTTTGAGGGCTGTGGGCAACAAAAAGTGAATTGTCCTGGGGGTTAATGCATCAGAAGCAGCAAGTAGACACTCCAAATTGATGGAACAGGGGGAAAAAGTGAATGGTGATAACTAACATTTGTTTTTTTTTTTTTTTTTTATTAAATCATAACTGTATACATTGATATGATCACGGGGTATCATACACTCGCTTCATAAACCATTTGACACATTTTTATCACAGTGGTTAACATAGCCTTTCCGGCGTTATCTCAGTTACTGTGCCAAAACATTTACATTCTACATTTACCAAGTTTCGCAAATACCCCTGTAGTATGCACCACAGGTGTGATCCCACCGATCCCCCTCCCTCTACCCACACCCCCCCTTTCCCACTTCCCCCTATTGTTAAGTTGTAGCTGGGTTATAGCTTTCATGTGAGAGTCCCAAATTAGTTTCATAGTAGGGCTGTGTACATTGGGTACTTTTTCTTCCATTCTTGAGATACTTTACTAAGAAGAATATGTTCCAGCTCCATCCATGTAAACATGAAAGAGGTAAAGTCTCCATCTTTCTTTAAGGCTGCATAGTATTCCAGGGATAACTAACATTTGTAAATCACTTATTATATACCTCAGATATTTTCCCATGTCCTTAATACTTATTATCCTTTTTTTTTCTTTGAGACAGAGTCTCACTATGGCACACTTGGTAGAGTGTTGTGGCATCATAACTCACAGCAACCTCAAACTCTTGGGCTTAAGCGATGCTCTTGCCTCAGCCTTCCAAGTAGCTGGGACTACAGATGCCCGCCACAATGCCCAGCTATTTTTTTGTTGCAGTTGTCATTGTTGTTTAGCAGGCCCGGGCCAGGTATGAATCCAGCCCCAGTATATGGGACCAGTGGCCGAACTACTGATCTACAGGTGTCTAGCCTATTATCCTTTCTAATTCTCAAGCCACCCTTGGAGGTAGATCAAATCATTATTTCTATTTTATAGATACATGAACAGAGAGGGGAAGGAACACACCCTAGCTCATATGGTAGTGGACAGAAGATCAAAGATGCAAGCTTAGACTGTTCACCATTACACTACACTGCTTCTCAAACTTAGGAGCACACCGGCCCTGGGAAACACATCTGCATGTATATTGTGGCCAGCCTTTGAAACAGGGCTGCCTCACATTTAAGCTCAGATTTCCAGCTTCCCTCCAAACATCCCAATAACTGGGAACATCTGTCTTGCTTCCACATGTGGCACAGTCAGCTAAAACCCAGTAGCGGCCATCCCTCTGGGAAGGCGCATGTGCTGCCAGTTCACCGTGGTCCCCACCACTCCCTAGTTTGTCCTTGACCCTAAGCCTTGAGCATCTGTCCATGTGTATTTGTTTACATGAGCTATGTCAAGTCTGGGCACTTTTAAGTCCAGAGTGTCTGGTGGGCGTTCATCCGTCACCCCTGCACCACAGGGACAGCTCTGACAGGCTCCCACCTAGAGTCTTACACCACTCCAGCACCATCCTTCACAACGCCAGCAGATCCCATGTGACAGCTGAGGAAGGGATCGCCACCTTGCCAGCTTCCCAGCATGGGCTCCATCCCTGGCTCAGGGGCCAGCTACTGTATGGCTTGTCCTCCCCACACCACAGTTTCCTCAGCTGCAAAAGGGGGAAACTGGTAATATTTCTCATCTAAATCCAGGCCTGCTGCTGTAACAAAACACTCCACACAAGGTGGCTTATGAACAACAGAATGTATCGCTCACAGTTGTGGAGGCTGGGAAGCAGAGGATTAAGGCTCCAACAGATTCCATGTTTTGTGAAGGCCCATTTCTCCAATCTGCACCTTCTCACTGTATTCTCACATGATGGAAGGGACAAGCCAGCTTCCTAGTGTCTTATTTATAAGGACACTAATCCCCAATCATGAGGCAGAGTCCAAAAGGCCCCACCTCCTAATAATATCACCTTGGGGGTTAGGATTTCAATATATGAATTTTAAGAGGACACAAATACGCAGGTCATAAAATCCACCTTTGAGAGACTTGATAAATTCCCTAGCACATAACAAAGCCTAAAATTAAAGCCATACGTGTATAAATACGTGTGTATATATATATATATATATATATTTGAAACAGATTCTCACTCTGACTAGACTAGAGCACAATGGCCTCAGCCTAGCTCACAGCAACCTCAAGTTCTTGGGCTCAAATGATCCTCCTGCCTCAGCCTCCCAAGTAGGTGGAACTACAGGTACTTAACACAATACTCAGCTAATTTTTCTATCTTTGGTAGAGACAAGGTTTCCCTCTTGGTTAGGCTGGTCTTGACATCCTGACATTGAGGGCACCTCCTGCCTCGGCCTCCCAGAGTGCTAGGATTGCAGGCATGATCCACCATGCCTAGCCTTTAAAGCCCAACATTGTGTGCTGCCTTGACACTTGGGAGAAGCCAGGTGGGCTTCGCTGGCATAAGCACAAGTTCCTCCCTACCTGCTGTACCTGATAAGGTCTCCTATACATTCTTCTTAGTAAAGTATCTCAAGAAAGGAAGAAAAAGTATCCAATGTACTCAGCCCTACTGTGAAACTAATTTATGGCTTTCACATGAAAACTATAACCCAGTTACAACCTAAGAATAGGGGGAAGGGGAAGAGGGAGGGGAGGGAGGTAGGAGGGGGGCGGAGGGAGGGTGATTGGTGGGATTACACCTGCGGTGCATCTTACAAGGGTGTATGTGAAACTTAGTAAATGTAGAATATAAATGTCTTAACACAATAAGTAAGAAAATGCCAGGAAGGCTATGTTAACCAGTGTGATGAAAATGTGTCAAACGGTCTATAAAACCAGTGTGTGGTGCCCCATGATCGCATTAATGTACACAACTATGATTTAATAATAAAAAAAAAGGTCTCCTATACAAGTGACTCTCCTTTCCAAAGGGAACAAGTGAAGTTCCTGCTTGTCTCTTAGTAGTGGGTTTTCATTCTGTGCCAGGCCATAAAATTATTCAAGCAAGCCAGTCACATCCTTCCATGGGAACAACAAAGCCTGCATTAATCCCTACTAGTGTTATCTGCTCCCATGATCAGTGTTACACAGAGGTCTAACCTTCCCTGGACTGTGAGTATAATACCTGCAACTGACAAATTGCTGTCGATCCCATCTGCCCAGTGCCATGTGCTGACCATCCCCATATTCCCAGGGCAGGAATCCCCACCTCACCATGGGGTGAACAGAACATGAGTTAAACAGCATAATGACGTGCTTAATGAATGGTGACTACTAATATCCCTTGAATGACTACTTTTATATGAAGAAAAATAACATTAGGCTTTGCGTTCTAGAAAGCTCTTTTTATGTACATTATTATCTCACTTGAACTGCTCAACTGCTCATTGAAATATGTGCTATTATCTCCATTTTACACGTAAAGATAATAAGGTTCAAAGAGAACTTATTATCCAGCTTTTCCAATTGGATTCATCCCTATGAATTATTTATAGAGCCCTGATAATGCCAGGAACTATGGAAAAATATGATGTCATGTTCTCTCCAGAGTGCTGCAAGGTAGTTATAATTATGCTCATTTAGCTAACAAGGAAATCGCAGCTCTTAGAGATTACATAACCCAAAGTCACACAATCTTAATTGGTGGGGTCAAAAGTTTACACCAGTCCTGTGTGGACCTAGAGTTCATCTCTTTCTACTTCACTGTGATTTTTATCAGTAAAATCAAGACTCAAATCCAAGTCATGTGCATAGATCTCACTAGTGATTCCCTACACCACTCTGTTCTGTATCATGCTGTCACCTTATAGAAAATCAATCAATAAATCATCTATAAAAAACCAGAAGGTTCATGTCCAAACATCTCAGTTTGGCTGTTGGGACCTTCCACTTGTTATCCATCTTTTAACAAATCACTGCCATTTCTGCATTTTCATCATTCCCAGGACATATAACTGGCTCAGCTACATGATTTGGCCTCCATGGATGATACAGACATAAGATTATCAAAGCTTACAGATGCAGCTTTGGAGATATTGGTAGAATCTTTCCACAAAGAATATTGCTCCTTTACTCATACGGTCTTGGTGCGCCTAACTTAGTTGACTTCATAGTTTCCAGTCTGAAAAAACATTGTCCCCATATTAAGTACAGCATAATTACAGTTATAATTCCAGAGTAAATTATCCTTAATATTGGATTTAAAAATACAAAAGTATCCAATCAGATTTTATGAATTATTAAATTCACAGAGTAATAATTGCCTCCAAATGTCTAGTCCATGAAATATCAAAAGAGTAGCTACATTTTTTTTATTTTTTATTACATCATAACTGTGTACATTAATTCATTTATGGGGTACAATGTGCTGATTTTATATACAATTTGGAATGCTTACATCAAACTGGTTAACATAGCCTTCACCTCTCTTACTTAATTTTTGCATTAAAGTATTTATATTCTGCTCTTAATGGATTTGACATGTGACCTTGCATTATGCACAACAGATGAGGTCCCACTGACTATCCTCCCTCCACCTGGCCTCCCCCATCCTCTCCCCTTCCCTTCTTCCCTCCTTCATTCTGAGCTATAGTTGTGTTTTATCATTTGTATGAAAGTGTGGGTGATTATATATTGGTTTCATAATAGTACTGAGTACATTGGATACTCTTTTTTCCAATCTTGAGATACTTTACTAAGAAGAATATGTTCCAGCTCCATCCATGTAAACATAAAAGAGGTAAAATCTCCGTCTTTTATGGCTGCATAATATTCCATGGTACACATATACCACAATTTGTTAATCCATTCACGGGTCAGTGGGCACTTGGGCTGCTTGTATGACTTGGCAATTGTAAGTTGGGCTGTAATAAACATTATGGTGCAAATATCTTTACTGTAAAATGATTTTTTGGTAATCTAGATACATACCTAGTAGAGGAATTACAGGATCGAATGGCATTTTGAGATATTATCTAACTCCAGTAAGAGTAGCCCACATAACAAAATCCCAAAACTACAGATGTTGGTGTGAATGCAGAGAGAAGGGAACACTTCTGCACTGCTGGTGAAAATGCAAACTTCTATGTTCCTTTTCAAAAGAAGTTTAGAGAACACTTAGGGAACTAAAAGTAGAAGTAGCTAAATGTTTTGATGGGAGAATACCATAGTGAGTTTTAAGCCTGTGATTCATTTGAAATTTGCTTTATATGGTGCTTGCATAATTCATATTATGTTTCTAAGTACAATAACTTTGGCCTTGATTGATTTTACATCATCACATTTTGCTTCTGACAATGCAAAAGAAATGAAATGACCTCAAGATTCCACTTAGATATAGAAAGACGAAAGAAAATGTTGAGGCCACCAAACTAAAAAGTAAAGGACAAATACCATTGACTGTGGAACAATGAGGGGGTTAGAATGTCAGCCCCCTACCCTATCAAAAATTTGTGAGTAACTTTTGACTCCCTAAAAGCTTAACTATTAATAGCCTACTGCTGACCAGAAGCTTTAGCGATAACATACATAGTCGATTAATACAATGTTTTTTTTTTGGTATATGTATTGCATATTGTATTCTTACAATGAATTAAGCTGGAGAAAACAAAATGCTATTAGGAAAATGATAAGGAAGAGAAAACATATTTCCTATTTATTTTTTTATGACTTTTTTATTATTAAATCATAGTTGTATACATTAATGCAATCATGGGGCACCATACACTGGTTTTACATACCATTTGACATTTTCATCACACTGGTTAACATAGCCTTCCTGGCATTTTCTTAGTTATTGTGTTAAGACATTTATATTCTACATTTAGTAAGTTTCACATGTACCCTTGTAAGATGCACTATAGGTGTAATCCCACCAATCACCCTCCCTCCACCCATCCTCCCCCCTCCCCTCCCTATTTCCTATTTATTAAATGGAAGTAGATCACCATACAGTTCTTTATTGTCATTATCTTCACATTGAGTAGGCTGAGGAGGAGGGAGTAGAGGAAGGGTTGGTCTTGCTATCTCAGGAGTACCAGAGGCAGAAAGAAATCCATATGTAACTGGACCCATACAATCAAACCTGTGTTGTTCAAAGGTCACCTGTTACCTAAAAAGGTGAATTTTTAATCCTATTAGGTTAATGAGGTCATCAGACAACCAGATGAAATGACAGACACATGAACAGCTTTAATTTTGGCAGAACATGAGAGAAAGAAATGGCAGCTATCAAAGCAGTTAAGAAGAAAATAACTGAAATGTTTGTGAATTCTCAAAGTTTAAATGTCAACTGGCATGAAGAGTTTAGGATCCATAGTAGCCACAGACACAACAGAAGGCCCCATTTACACCAGAATTCTTTTCCATGAGCCTCTACTATGTACTTATGAGAAACAGGGACAGGCCAAAGAAGTGACAGACTCTCCCCAGTGATGCTGGAGTTCTGAGCCCGCCAGGATCTGAGATAGGAGCAGGCATGCCTGGAGCCTATCTATTTCTGAGCACTCTATGAATTCAAGGTAGTAATTAGCCTAGAGGACAAGAATGAAACCAATTTACAGCTCTAAAGCTTCTGTGATATGAAGAAAAGCTGCCTGCTCCTGGAGGATCAGGAAGAAACCAACTTGTTCCCTGGTTGCTCTGCTCTGACATAAGGCAAGGACTGCCAGGGAAGGGATAGGAAATTCACTCACAGCCAACATACCCCATTGACACAGGGTAGAGAGTTGAGCTGCAAAACGAGGAAGGGTTATTGTGTTAGTTTTCTGGGCTATCATAACAAAATACCACAGGATAGGTGGCTAAAAGAAAAAGGTGCCAGCAGGATTGCTTTCCTCTGAGACCTCTCTCCTTGGCTTGCAAATGGCCAACCTCCTGCTACCTCTTTACATGGCTGTCCTTCTGGGCATATCTGTGTCCTAATCTCTTCTTATAAAAACGCCAGTCATATTGAGTTGAGGCCCCACCCTTAATGGCCTTATTTTAACTTAACCACCTCTTTAACGATGTTATCTCCTTAATCATCCTTAATCATCAGAGAAATGCAAATCAAAACTACTTTGAGATATCACCTAACCCCAGTAAGAGTAGCCCACATAACAAAATCCCAAAACCAGAGATGTTGGCATGGATGTGGAGAAAAGTGCACACTTCTACACTGCTGGTGGGAATGCACACTAATACATTCCTTCTGGAAGGATGTTTGGAGAATACTTAGAGACCTAAAAATAGACCTGCCATTCGATCCTATAATTCCCTTACTAGGGTTATACCCAGAAGACCAAAAATCACAATATAACAAAGACATCTCTACCAGAATGTTTATTGCCACCCAATTCATAATTGCCAAGTCATGGAAGAAGCCCAAGTGCCCACTGACGCACAAATAGACTAGCAAATTGTGATACATGTATACCATGGAATATTATGCAGCCTTAAAGAAAGATGGAGACTTTACCTCTTTCATGCTTACATGGATGGAGCTGGAACATATTCTTCTTAGCAAAGTATCTCAAGAATGGAAGAAAAAGTATCCAATATACTCAGCCCTACTATGAAGCTAATTTATAGCTTTCATATGAAGGCTATAACCCAACTATAGCACAAGAATATGGGGAAAGGGCCAAGGAAGGGGAAGAGAGGGGGGAAGTCAGGGTGGAGGGAGGGTAATGGGTGGGGCCACACCTACGGTGCGTCTTAAAATGGGTACAGGTGAAACCTACTAAATGCAGAATACAAATGTCTACATACAATAACTAAGAAAATGCCACGAAGGCTACGTTGAACAGTTTGATGAGAATATTTCAGATTGTATATGAAACCAGCACATTGTACCCCTTGATTGCACAAATGTACACAGCTATGATTTAACAATAAAAAAATAAATAAATAAAAAAGGATGTTATCTCCAAATATGGTTATATGCTGAGGTATGGGGACTCAGACTTCAGAATATAAACTGGGAGAGGGTGGGAACACAATTCAGCCTGTAACAGTCAGTAAATCCACTGCACTAAATCCTCAGCTTAGTGGGTTCCAGATAGAGGCTGCCTGCAACTGGAAGGAGGAGAAATGCTGAAAAACCCAAACTCCTGAGCTCAGGTGCACAGGTCTGCCTAAGACTGAAGCTGGAGCAGGAGATTAAAATAAATAAATAAAGAAAGAAAAACACTATAAGCCTTGAACTGAGTAATGAGCAATCTTTCACTGGAGGGAGGATAAAGAGTGAAAAAGACCTGCTGAAATCTGAGATTGGAATAGTGAGAAAGACTCCCCAGGATGCTACAATTCACACTAAACATTTGTGGTGTACTAAAGATAATTTTTTTTTAAGACAGTCTCACTATGTCACCCTCAGTAGGGTGCCATGGAGTCATAGCTTACAACAACCTCAAACTCTTGGGCTTAAATGATTCTCTTGCCTCAGCCTCCCACTAGCTGGGTCTATAGGCATCCACCACAATGCCCAGTTGTTTTTTTTGTTGTTGTTGCTGTTGTTTTTTGCTATTGTTGCCTGGCCAGGTTTGAACCCACCAGTCCCAGTGCATGTGGCCAGTGCCCTAACCACTGAACTATGGGCACCAAGCCTGCACTAAAGATAATTATTGTAACAAAAACAAAAACTGAGCAAATTGATTCAACTTCCCATACTAATGGCTTGACTAATAAGAGAAATGCCCATTCTGGGTATTGGTTACTATTTATAATACTATATATTTTACTCTCTACTGCTTTCACCCAGAATGTTCAGCATTCAATTAAAAATAACAAGACACAATTAAAAATAACAAGACACACAAAGAAGCAAGAGGAAAAAAGAATTTCTTGTTAAAAAATAAAATAGGCAAAAGAATAAGACTCAGAAATAACCAATTAAAGTAGGGTTTCAAGATACAACATTAATACACTAAAGTCAATTTTTTTCTCTATATATCAGCAATAAACAAGCAGAATTTGAAATTAAAAATAAAATACCATTTATACTATCAGCCCCCCAAAATTAAATACATAGGTATAAGTATTTATACAAGACCTATATGAAGAAAACTACAAAAGTAGAGAGATATCCCATGTTCATGGATAAGGAATACTTAATATTGCCAAGGTGTCAGTTCTTCCTAACTTGATCTATAGATTTAACATAATTCATATCAAAATCCTAGGGAGTTATTTTGTGGATGTTGACAATCTGATTCTAAGGCTTATATGTAAAACAAAAGATCCAGAATAGCCAATGCAATACTGAAGGTAAAGATCAAAGGTAGAACACTGACATTACCTGCTACCCAGATTTACTATAAAGCCACAGTAACAAAGATGATGTGGCATTCATGAAAGAACAAACAAGCAATGGATCAATGGAACAGAATTGAAACTTTAGAAATAGATCCACATATAGTCAACGATCTCTGACACAGGAGCAAAGGCAAAAAGAACATCTTTTCAACAAATGATAGTGGAACAACAGAACAGCCACTAGACACAAACCTTACACCCTTCACAAAAATAAATTCACAATGGATCACAGACCTAAACATAAAAAGCAAAATTATAAAATTCCTAGACTGTCATGTAGGATAAATGCTAGATGACCTAAGGTCTGGTGATGATTTTTTTAGATATAACACCAAAGGCACAATCCATGAAAGAAAAAATTGACAAATTGAACTGAATTAAAATTAAGCTTTTCTTCTCTGCAAAACACACTATGAAGAGAATAAAAACATAACATACACTGAGAGGGCAAAAGACAAGAAGGCTGACTGAAGCCAGCTTTCTACAGAGGCTCCCATCCAGAAGGAGAGTTAAAGGACAGAAATTTAGCAAGTAACCTGGTGGATTAGAGCTGCACCAAGAAAGAAGGCTGAAGAACGCACATCAAGCCCGCTGAGGCAAGCTGCGACCCCAAGGATACAAACAAAAGCTGAGACTTCAACCCAAAGTAACTGTTTCACTAGGGTCAAACAGAGACCAGCTGAAAACAAGACAGAACCACTTAGTCCCACCACACCAAATAGGTCCCCAGTTTCTCAGGCCATAGTACTATATGGGTCCTCAACAAAGCTCCAGGGGAAAAAATCAAAAGGTATAAAACAATCATGGGGTGGAATCAGCGGAAAAACTCTGGTAAATTGAATAACCAGAATAGATCAAACCCCCCCACCACCCAAGGAAAGATATGGCAAATGTAACTGAAGATCCCATTCATAAACAGCTGGCTGAGATGTCAAAAATCAAATTCAGAATTTGGATTGCAAACAAGATTAATAAAATGGAGGAAAATTTGGAATTAGAAATTTGAGCAGCAATTCAAAAGTTGTCTCAAGAATTTAATGAATTTAAAGACAAAACCACCAAAGATTTTGATGCACTGAAGCAAGAATTTGCAGCCCTCAAAGATCTGAAAAATACAGTACAATCCCTCAGTTACAGAGTGGAGCAAGCAGAAGAAAGGATTTCTGACATCGAAGACAAAGCCTTTGAATGCTCCCAAACTCTCAAAGAGGAAGAGAAATGGAGAGCAAAAACGGATCATTCTCTCAGAGAGCTCTGGGATAATTCGAAGAAGGCTAATATCTGCATCATTGGAATCCCTGAAAGTGATGAAGTGGCCTAGCTAGGCACAGAGGCCCTTCTCCATGAAATTATGAAAGAGAATTTTCCAGACATGCCAAGAGATTCTGAAATTCAGATAGCAGACAGTTTCAGAACCCCAGCACGACTCAATCCCAGTAAGGCATCCCCCAGACATATCATAATCAATTTCACTAAAGTTAATATGAAGGACAAAATTCTGAAAGGAGCCAGACGTAAGAAATCCATTACCTACAAAGGGAAGAATATTAGAATGACTGCAGATCTCTCTGCTGAAACTTTTCAAGCCAGAAGAGGGTGGTCATCGACTTTTAATCTTCTAAAACAAAATAACTTTCAACACGGCTGGTGGGAATGCAAATTAATACTTTCCTTTTGGAAAGATGTTTGGAGAACACTTAGAGATCTAAAAATAGATCTGCCATTCAATCCTATAATTCCTCTAGTAGGTATATACCCAGAAGACAAAAAATCACATCATAACAAAGATATTTGTACCAGAATGTTTATTACAGCCCAATTCATAATTGCTAAGTCATGGAAAAAGCCCAAGTGCCCATTGATCCATGAATGGATTAACAAATTGTGGTATATGTACACCGTGGAATATTATGCAGCCTTAAAGAAAGATGGAGACTTTACTTCTTTCATGTTTACATGGATGGAGCTGGAACATATTCTTCTTAGTAAAGTATCTCAAGAATGGAAGAAAAAGTCTCCAATGTACTCAGCCCTACTATGAAACTAATTTATGGCTTTCACATGAAAGCTATAACCTAGTTATAACCCAAGAATAGGGGGAATAGGAAAGGGAGCAGAGAGAGGGGGCAGTGGGTGGAGGGAGGGTGATTGGTGGGATTACACCTGCAGTGCATCTTACAAGGGTATATGTGAAACTCAGTAAATGTAGAATGTAAATGTCTTAACACAATAACTAAGAAAATGCCAGGAAGTCTATGTTAACCAGTGTGATGAAAATGTGTCAAATGGTCTATAAAACCAGTGTATGGTGCCCTTTGATCGCATTAATGTACACGGTTATGATTTAATTAAAAAAAAGACACACACTGAGGGAATATAACTGCAAAAGATGTATCTAATAAAGTACTATTATCCAAAATATAAAACTAGCTCTTAAAATTCAACAATAAGGAAATAAACAACCGTGTGAAAAGAATAGGCCAAAGTCCTTAACAGACACTTCACCAAAATGGATATAAAGATGGCAGATAAGCATTTGAAAAACATGTTCCATGTCATATATCATCAGAGAAATGCAAATTAAAACAATGGACCACCACTACACAGCTAATACTGTGGCCAAAATCCAAAACTCTGATACCACCACATGCTGATGGGGATGTGGAACAGCAAGAACTCCCATTCATTGCTGGTGGCAATGAAAAAATGGTACAGTAACTTTCAAAGACAATTTTGCATTTTTTTGCCATTCAATGCAACAATTGCTCTCCTTAGCATTTACCCAAGGAAACTGAAAACATGTCCACACAAAAACCTACACATAGATATTCAGAGCAGCTGTATTCATAATTGCCAAATTTGAGAGTAACAAAAATGTCCTTCAATGGGTGAATGGATAAACTGTGGTACATCCATACAATGGATTATTACTAAGTACTAAAAAAAAAAAAAAAGAGCTATCAGGGGCAGCACCTGTGGCTCAAAGGAGTAGGGTGTAGCCCTATATGCCGGAGGTGGTGCGTTCAAACCCAGCCCCAGCCAAAAACTGCAAAAAAAAAAGCTATCAAGCCATGAAAAAACATAAAGAAAACTGGAGTACATAAAACAATGAGTTTTGATATATGTAAATTATACCTCAGTAATTTTTAATATCATTAAGGATGATACAATTAAGAGTAAATGGGTAGGCTTGGTGCCTGTGGCTCATGCTGCTAAGGCGCCAGCCACTGAGCTGGCTTGTTAGAATCCAGCCCAGGCCTGCCAAACGACAATGATGGCTGCAACCAAAAAACAGCTTGGCATTGTGGTGGGCACCTGTAGTCCCAGCTACTTGGGAGACGGAGTCAGGAGAATTGCTTGAGCCCAGGAGTTTGAGGTTGCTGTGAGCTGTGATGCTATGGCAGTCTACCCAGGGCAACAGCTCGAGGCCCTGTCTCAAAAAAAAAAAAAGAGTAAATGGGTAAAAGGTATACAGGACTTTTTTTTTCTGTAGTATTTTGTACAAATGCATGTGAATCTACAAAGATCTCAAAACAAGTTTCTTAAAAATAAAATTTTTTAAATTATGAGACAAAAAATGTCTTTAAGAGATGGATAAAGCAGAAAACATTATTTGCTTAAATGAAAAAATAAGAACAGGTCATTCTCAGTGGCTCATACCTATAATCCTAGCACTTTGGGAGGTTGAGGTGGGAGGATCGCTTGAGCACAACAGTTCGAGATGAGCCTGATCAAAAATGAGATCCTTTCTCAACTAAAAATAGAAAAATTAGCTATATGTTGGGCATCTGTAATCCAAGCTACTGAGGAGAGTGAGGCAGGAGTTTCCTTTGAGCCCAGGAGTGTGAGGTTGGTATGAGCTAATCTGATGGCACTGCACTCTAGCCTGGACAACAGAAAGACTCTGTCTCAAAAAATAAATGAATAAATAATAAGAAGAAAAAGTCTTACACAAAAAAATCATGGCTCAGTAGGAGTGTAGATCACAGCCTCTGGGGTAGATCACAACTATGGTTGAATAAAGATGATTTACCCAAAGTGATGGAGATGGCTTCTCCATTCTGAGGTTGCTCAAGTTGTTATAAGAAAATTGCTGCCAGGAATGACTCAAAACATTCCCTAAGATCAGGAGGAATCCTGCAATCCACTGCATCAAACCACAATGCTAAGTCTTTCCACAAGACTAACAGAGACAGTATCTGCAAAGACTCAAAGTCAAACTGCAACTATTCCAAATCTCCCAGCTGTACTTTCCACCAGTGGAGAAGACCAACCCAAGACAAGTGTCTCTGCCTAATGAGACACTGGTGAGCCACAAAAACACTTCCCAAAAAACCCACGGGGTCACAAAGTCGCAGAACTGTCCATGACAGTTGGCGAAGTTCCTCTTTTGGGTTCCATATACGCCTCACAGACTTCCTCCCTTGGGCCCAACAGCCTTGGCTCCAAAAACCACAAGTAGGCATCACAATGGACCAAGCAGGGGTGGGGCATTCTGGCAGGAAGCAAAGGGGCAAACAGTCACAGAAGGCCTGAACTTCAGTTTGGGAAAAAGGCCTTCTGTACACTCATCTAGAAGCCAGAACTCGATTTTCATCAGAAGACATGAGTTTCTTCCCTAGTCAGTTATCATGGGACCTTATGAAAATATTTTAACCTTATTTTTCTCATTCCTGGTGGTAATAATAATACCTGTCAAGAAATATTATGTTGCAATGAGGTCATGACTATTCAGATGTCAGATTTCTTTTTCCCTAAGTCAGTGTTTCCCATCTTGTGGCACATCTGCCATTGGTGCTGCTACATAAGGAAAGTGTTAGGTTATAATAGCCTTTTTAATACTTATAAACTTGAATTAAAGGGTATTAGAAAAATATAACTAGCTTGTCCACTGTACTAAACTGAGGTTAGGTTTTGCAGGTGGCTTGCTTAAATCACAAGTTTGAGACCAGCCTGAGCAAGAGCAAGACCTCATCGCTAAAACAACAGCAGGGTGTTGTGGAGGGCACCTGTAGTCCCAGCTACTTGGGAGGATGGTTTGAGCCCAAGAGTTTGAAGTTGTTGTGAGCAATGATGCCACAGTACTCTACCAAGGGTGACAAAGTGAGACTCTGTCTCGAAAAATAAAATAAATAAAATAATAAAATAAAATATTAGGTTGAGCTGGGTGTAGTGACTCATGCCTGTAGTTCTAGCACTCTGGGAGGTTGAGGCAGGTGGATTTCTTGAGCTCAGAAGTTTAAGACCAGCCTGAGCAAGACCAAGGCCCCATTTCTACTAAAAATAGAAAAACTAACTGGGCAATGTGGCTAGTGCCTATAGTCTAGCTACTTGGGAGGCTAAGGCAAGAGGATTGCTTGAGGCTGGGAGTTTGAAGTTACTGTGAGCTATGATGACACCACAGTACTCTAGTCTGGGCAACAGAGTAAAGTTATGTCTCAAAAACAAACAAAAATGTATATATATACGTATACATAATTATATAAGGTTGTGTATATATGTACATATATATACTCATATCCATATCTATATATAAGGTTGGGCTAAGCATCATGGCTCGTACCTGCAATCCTAGCATTTTTGGAAGCCGAGGCAGAAGGATTGCTTGAGATCAGGAGTTCAAGCCCATCCTGAGGAAAAGTGAGACCCCTATCTCTACAAAACAAAGAAAAAATTAGCCAGATATGGTAGTGGGCACATGTAGTCCCAGCTACTTGGGAGGCTGAAGTGAGAGGATCACTTAAGTCCAGAAGTTTGAGGTTGCTGTGAGCTATGGTGACTCTACTGCACTCTAGTCAGGGTGACAGAGCGAGACCCTGCCTCAAAATGATGAAAATTATATGTATATATATATATATATATATATATATATACACACATGTATATATTAGGTTGTCAGGTGCCGTGGCATATACCTATAATCCTAGCTACTTGAAAGGCCAAGAAGAGAGGTACCTCATCCTTGGGTCTCCTGGAAGGAAGCCCTTGAGGCCTTTGACATTATATACACAGTGTTCTCTTGGTATAAGAAACCAGGGGCTTATTTCTGGTCATAGTATCGAATACAGTTTTACTCTTCTAAAGATTTGATTTGTTGAAGCTGATATAGGAGGATACCTGAGCTCAGAGTTTTAAGACCAGCCTGCGCCAGAGTGAGACCTCATCTCTAAAAATAGCCAGGTGATGTAGCGGGCACCTGTAGTCCCAGCTACTTGGCAGGCTGAGGCAAGAGAATCACTTAAGCTCAAGAGTTTGAGGTTGCTATGAGCAATGATGCTATGGCACTCTACCAAGGGCAACAAAGTGAGACTCTGTCTCAAAAAAAAATAAAAATAAAATAAAACTTGATTTGTTTTATCCCATGGACACTGCAAACTGCATAATTGATTTGGGTTTCCCTATCTATACTGACAGCAAGAAGACTTAAAGCCTTATTTGGGCCAGTTGTCAAATACATGTAAGACTGTGTCATATTGTTGTTCATTAGCCTCATGCCTAACTTGATTTAATGTACCTACCTTAGTACTATTTTTGTTTCTCTTCTAATTCTAATTTACTGTCTTCTTATATGGTTATATCCTTTTGAGCTACTTTAAACTTATTTAAAATAAGGAATGACATAAAATTTTAATGGCCTATTTTTTTTTCTTTTTATAAAGACAGTATCTTTCTCTAAACAAAATTTATCCAAAAATGTAAAGGATGATTCTTTCTGAAATTCTCTGTAGCTCTAAAATAGTGTGGATTTGAGTGTGATTTGTTAAGAGTGAAACAATCAATCATCTGGGATCATTTTGAAATTAGTTTTTGTCAAAAATACATTCTTTTCAGTGTTACATCATTAATGTAGGTATAAAACAGATAGTTATAGCTGATTTCAGACCTGGGCAACCCCATGGGCCTAAGGTAAAATAGGAAGTGGGTTCTGTGGTGAAGTTGGACTTCCTCCTTTTTCCTCAAAAGCCAAAGTCTGGCTGACAAAAAAAAAAAAAAACCCAATCTAAAATGATACCAAAGGTTAGAAAATTGATAATACCCTAAGATTGGGAAACTATTGTATTCATAGTTCATACCCTAAATACCATAAACCAGCAGACTTGTCATGACCCATCTCCTTGTACCTACCAATGTTTTCTCCAGTGAGAGAGTATTTGATATTTTTTGGGATCAAATCCTAACCTTTTTTAGTATCTTGATTTCATTACTTTTCCTGAGCCTCATTTCCTTATTTTCTCTCTGTACAATAAGGGTTATAATCCCTACTACCTATTTCAACATAAAGTCACAAAAAATATTATTCAGGATGGTTTTAGGTACATGTGGCAAAAATGCAGCTCAAATTAGCCAAGGGAATACAATGGTGGTAACAGTGAGGTTATTAAAAACTATTCATATAAAGACTAAACTACCAAAATAGAGCATAAAGTTGGATCTCAGAGACCTCTGGAACCAAAAACAGAAATGACATCAGACTCTTTGTGACTCTCATTTCTGTTTTGTCCTTCAGGACACCTCAGTCTTTCTTAAAAGAGACCACCTAGGAATATAACCACCCAGAGCTCCCTTACCTCAAATCTCACAATGCACAAAGTCATAGCGATTCACTTTCTCTAGTCTCAAACTCAGAAATCCTACAAATGGATCTGATTGGTCAATCTTGGGCTAAGTATCTATCACTGAACTCATCAACTCTGGTCATAAGTTTAGGTATTCCGATTGGCCAAGAGAAGATCAAGCGCCTATCTCTAAGCCAATCAACACTATCTAGCAGAGAGAGCACTAAAAAGATGGCAGTTTCCACGCAAGTAACATGAGTAGACTAGAAGAAGAAATATTTCCCAGCAAAAAAGAAGATACAGAAAGGTGGACTATTATAAACAGAACGAAAAAACAATAGAGCCTTATCTTATGTTAAGGTTTTCTTAAAAAATCAGAATTATTAGACTTGGTTTTCAAGTCAATCAGGACTTCAAGACTCATATCAACTGCCACCTTCTCCAAGAAGCCTTTTCTGATAAGTATTATCAATTACAAAAGCTTTCCTTTACTGGCCTACCCCTCACGATTATGTGAGATATACCTTCCACTCAAATATATTTGATTTATCACCTGAGTATATATACATTAAATTGATTTCTAACAAATGGACTCTTTTAAATTTATCTTTTCCATTTAATTATTCTTTTTTTTTAATCATAGCTGTGTACATTAATGCAATCATGGGCACCATACATCGGTTTTATAGACCGTTTGACACATTTTCATCACAGTGGTTAACATAGCCTTCCTGGCATTTTCTTAGTTATTGTGTTAAGACATTTACATTCTACATTTACTAAGTTTCACATATACCCTTGTAAGATGCACTGCAGGTGTAATCCCACCAATCACCCTCCCTCTGCCCATATCCCCCTCCCTCCCCTCCCTTTCCCCCTTCCCCTATTCTTGGGTTATAACTGGGTTATAGCTTTCATGTGAAAGCCATAAATTAATTTCATAGTAGGACTGAGTACATTGGATACTTTTTCTTCCATTCTTGAGATACTTTACTAAGAAGAATATGTTCCAGCTCCATCCATGTAAACATGAAAGAGGTAAAGTTGGAGGTGCCTGTGGTTCAAAGGAGTACGGCACTGGCCCCATATAACGGAGGTGGTGGGTTCAAACCCAGCCCTGTCCAAAAACTCCAAAAATGAAAAGAAAGAGGTAAAGTCTCCATCTTTCTTTAAGGTTGCATAATATTCCATGGTGTACATATACCACAATTTATTAATCCATTCGTGGATCGATGAGCACTTGGGCTTTTTCCATGACTTAGCAATTATGAATTGGGCTACAATAAAAATTCTGGTACAAATATCTTTGTTATGATGTGATTTTTGGTCTTCTGGGTATATGCCTAGTAGAGGAATTATAGGATTGAATGGCATATCTATTTTTAGATCTCTAAGGATTCTCCAAACATCTTTCCAAAAGGAATGTATTAATTTGCATTCCCACCAGCAGTGTAGAAGTGTTCCCTTTTCTCCACATCCACGTCAACATTGCTTGTCTTGGGATTTTGTGATATGGGCTAATCTTAATGGAGTTAGATGATATCTCAAAGTAGTTTTGATTTGCATTTTTCTGATGATTAAAAATGATGAGCATTTTTTCATATGTCTGTAGGCCCATGCACCTGTCTTCTTCAGAGAAGTTTCTCTTCAAGTCCCTTGCCCAGCCTGGGATGGGATCATTTGTTCTTTTCTTGCTTATAAGTTCGAGTTCTCTTTGGATTCTGGTTATTAGACCTTTGTCAGAGACATAACCTGCAAATATCTTCTCCCATTCTGAGGGCTGTTTTCTTGCTTTACTTACTGTGTTCTTGGCTGTGCAGAAGCTTTTTAGTTTGATCAGGTCCCAGTAGTGTATTTTTGAAGCTGCTTCAATTGCCCAGGAGGTCCTCCTCATAAAATAGTCACCCAGACCAATTACTTCAAGGGTTTTCCCTACACTCTCTACAAGTATTTTTATACTTTCATGTCTTAAATTTAAATCTTTAATCCAGTGAGAGTCTATCTTAGTTAATGGTGAAAGATTTAGGTCTAGTTTCAATCTTCTACAGGTTGCCAGCCAGTTCACCCAGCACCATTTGTTAAATAGGGAATCTTTTCCCCACTGAATGTTTTTAATTGGCTTGTCGAAGATCAAATAACGGTAAGTAGCTGGATTCATGTCTTGGTTCTCTATTCTGTTCCAGACATCTACTCCATTTTTCTGCCAGTACAATGCTATTTTTATCACTATCGATTTGTAGCATAGTCTCAGGTCTGGTAGCGTGATGCCTCCTGCTTTATTTTTATTTCTGAATAATGTCTTGGCTATTCAAGATTTTTTCTGATTCAATATAAAATGAAGTATTGTTTTTTCAAGAACTTTAAAGTATAACAGTGGAGCTTTAATAGGGATTGCATTAAAATTATACATTGCTTTGGGTAGTATGGCATTTTAACAATGTTGATTCTTCCCAGCCATGAGCATTGTATGTTTTTCCATTTGTTAACATTTTCAGCTATTTCTTTTCTTAGAGTTTCATAGTTCTCTTTATAGAGATCTTTCACATCCTTTGTTAGATAAACTCCCAAATATTTCATCTTCTTTGGCACTACCGTGAATGGAATAGAGTCCTTAACTGTTTTTTCAGCTTGACTATTGTTGGTATATATAAAGGCTACCGATATTTGAATGTTGATTTTGTAACCTGAGACGCTGCTGTATTCCTATCACTTCTAAGAGTATTGTAGTAGAATCCCTGGTGTTTTCCAGATATACAATCATATCATCTGTGAAGAGCAAAAGTTTGATCTCTTCTGACCCTATATGGATACCCTTGATAGACTTTTCTTCCCTAATCGCGGTGGCTGAAACTTCCATTACAATGATAAAGAGCAGTGGAGACAATGGGAATCCTTGTCTGTTTCTGATTTGAGTGGAAATGATTTCGATTTAACTCCATTCAATACGATATTGACTGTGGGTTTGCTGTAGATGGCCTCTATCAGTTTAAGAAATGTCCCTTCTATACCAATTTTCTTAAGCATTCTGATCATGAAGGAATGCTGGATATTATCAAAAGCTTTTTCTGCATCAATTGAGAGAATCATATGGTCTTCGTTTTTTAATTTGTTTATGTGCTGAATTATACTTATAGATTTATGTATATTGAACCAGCCTTGAGACCCTGGGATAAAACCGACTTGGTCATGATGTATAATTTGTTTGATGTGTTGCTGGATTCTGTTTGTTAGGATCTTGTTGAATATTTTTGCATCTATATTCATTAGTGATATTGGTCTATAATTTTCTTTTCTTGTTGGGTCTTTCCCTGGTTTGGGGATCAGGGTGATGTTTGCTTCACAGAACGTGTTGGGTAGTCTTCCTTCTTTTTCTACATTTTGGAACAGGTTGAGTAATATAGGTACTAATTCCTCTTTCAAGGTTTGGTAGAATTCTGACGTGAAGCCATCTGGTTCCAGGCTTTTGTTTTTAGGGAGGTTTTGTATGGTTGACGCTATTTCAGAACTTGATATGGGCCTGTTCAACACTTCCACTTGATTCTGGCTAAGTCTTGGAAGGTGATGTGCTTCCAAGTATTGGTCAATTGTCTTCAGATTTTCATATTTCTGAGAATAAAGTTTCTTGTAATATTCATTAAGGATTTTTTGAATTTCTGAAGAGTCTGTTGTTATTTCATCTTTGTCATTTCTGATTGATGAGATTTGAGATAGATTTTACTCTTTTTTTCCTGGTTAGGTTAGCCAAAGGTTTGTCTATTTTATTGACCTTTTCAAAAAACCAACTTTTTGATTTGTTGATCTGTTGTATAATTCTTTTGTTTTCAATTTCATTTAATTCTGCTCTAGTTTTGGTTATTTCTTTGCTTCTACTGGGTTTGGGATTGGAATGTTCTTCCTTTTCCAGTTGCTTGAGATGTCCTGTTAAGTTGTTAACTTCCTCTCTTTCCGTTCTCTTAAGGATGGCTTGCAGTGCTATAAATTTCCCTCTTAGGACTGCCTTTGTGGTATAACAGAGGTTCTGATAATTCATATCTTCATTGTCGTTTTGTTCCAAAAATTTGGCAATTTTCTTCTTAATGTCATCTCTGAGCCAGCTATCAGTCAGCATAAGGTTATTTAACTTCCATGTTTTTATATGAGTATGCAGATTCCTGTTGTTACTGCGGTCAACTTTTATTCCATGGTAGTCTGAGAAGATGCAAGGAATAATTTCTATTCCTTTAAATTTACTGGGGTTAGACTTGTGACATAAGATGTGATCGATTTTGGAGTATGTTCCATGGGCTGATGAGAAGTATGTGTATTCAATTTTGTTGGGATAAAATGTTCTGTAGATGTCAGCTAAATCTAAATGTTGGATGGTTAGGTTTAAATCTAATATTTCTTTGCTCAGCTTCTTATTGGAGGATTGATCCAACACTGCCAAAAGAGTGTTGAAATCTCCAACTATTATGGACCTGGAGGAATCAAGTTGCTCATGTCTGTTAGAGTTTCTCTTATAAATTGAAGGGCATTCTGGTTGGTTGCATAGATATTAATAATTGAAATCATATTGAGTATTACCCTTAACAAATATGAAGTGACCATTCTTATCCTTCCTTACTTTTGTTGGTTTAAAGCCTATTGTATCTGCAAATAAAAATGCAACACCTGCTTTTTTCTGATTACCATTTGCCTGAAATATGGATGACCATCCTTTCACCCTGAGTCTATATTTGTCTTTTAAGGTAAGATGTTACACTTGTATGTTGCAAATATCTGGCCTGAGTTTTTGTATCCAGTCAGCTAACCTGTGCCTCTTTAGAGGACAGTTTAAGCCATTCACATTAATGGAGAATATTTATAAGTGTGGAAAAATTTTGCGTATCGAGTTTTTCAAAATTCCAGTGTACATTTTTAATACTTTCACCACTGTGGAAGTTGGAGTTTGACCAAAAGTTTCTGAGTTAGTTTACTTTTGTGGTAGAGAATTGGGCTGGTCATTATGGAGGATAGGTCTGAGAATATCCTGAAGAGCTGGTTTGGTTATGGCAAATTTCTTCAACATATGAATGTCATTAAAGTATTTAATTTCTCCATCATAAATGAAACTCAGTTTAGCTGGATACAGGATCCGGGGTTGAAAGTTATTTTGCTTTAGGAGATTAAAAGTCAATGACCACCCTCTTCTGGCTTGAAAAGTTTCAGCAGAGAGATCTGCAGTCATTCTAATATTCTTCCCTTCTTAGGTAATGGATTTCTTATGTGTGGCTCCTTTCGGAATTTTGTCCTTCATATTAACTTTAGTGAAGTTAATTATGATATGCCTGGGGGATGTCTTATTGGGATTGAGTCGTGCTGGGATTCTGAAACTGTCTGCTATCTGAATTTCAGAATCTCTTGGCATGTCTGTAAAATTCTCTTTCATAATTTCATGGAGAAGGGCCTCTGTGCCTAGCTAGGCCACTTCATCACTTTCAGGAATTCCAATGAGGCAGATAGTAGCCTTCTTCGAATTATCCCAGAGTTCTCTGAGAGAATGATCTGTTTTTGCTCTCCATTTCTCTTCTTCTTTGAGAGTTTGGGAGCATTCAAAGGCTTTGTCTTCAATGTCACAAATCCTTTCTTCTGCTTGCTCCACTCTGTTACTGAGGGATTCTACTGTATTTTTCATATCTTTGAGGGCTGCAAATTCTTACTTCAGTGCGTCAAAATCTTTGGTGGTTTTGTCTTTAAATTCGTTAAATTCTTGAGACAACTTCTGAATTTCTCCTTGAATTTCTAATTCCGACTTTTGAATTGCTGCTCGAATTTCTAATTCCAAATTTTCCTCCATGTTATTAATCTTGTTTGTAATCCAAATTCTGAATTCGATTTCTGACATCTCAGCCAGCTGTTTATGAATGGGATCTTCAGTTACATCTGCCATATCTTTCCTTGGAGGGGTTGACTTATTTTGGTTATTCATGTTACCAGAGTTTTTCCACTGATTTCACCCCATGATTGTTTTACACCGTTTGATTTTTCCCCTGGACCTTTGTCAAGGACCAGTACAGTGCTATGGCCTGAGAAACTGGAGCCCTGTTTGGGTGTGGTAGGGCTAAATGGTTCTGTCTTATTTTCAGCTGGTTTCTGTTTGACCCTAGTGAAACAGTTACTCTGGGTTGAAGTCTCAGGGGGCCTGCATTTCTGTCCTGAATTTGTTCCGTGGTGGTTGCTACCTGAGTAGATGCTCGGCCTCCTCTGTTTGTCCAGGGAGACAGGGGGTGTGGCTTCAGAATATCTGGGAGTGAGCCCTATTGTTGCTAAAAGAGGGCTGCTGCTCTGTGCCTCAGGGCACTGGTGCTCCCATGTGGTTCCCTCTCAGTCGACCATCCTCTCCTCACTCCGTGCCCCAGAGTCAGCACTGACCAGCTGCAGTTTAGGCACTGTCCACACCCCTCGAGAAGTCACCCAAGAATCTGGACTCTTGTGGGACTGCCTCCAGACCTCAGAGTGAGAGTGGAGGGGAGTGCTTGGAGCTCAGAGTTGCAGGTAGAGAATATATACAGTTTTATACAGTTTTATGCTTGGCAGGAGAATGCCATGGCACCCTAGTAGGGGAGGTAGGTCCAGTTTTTAGAGGGTCTCTCCCGTGGAGTGTAGTGGGAGGATCTGTGAACTCTGCTCGTTTGTTTGTGGGACACTCCAAGCCATTCTCATGGGGGAGGGGACTCCTGTCCACTTGGTGATGGATTCTGTACCTTTTGTTTGTATCCTTGGGGTCACAGCTCATCTCAGCGGGGTTGATGTGCGTTCTTCAACCTTCTCTCTTGGTGCAGCCCAAATCCACCAGGTTACTTGCTACATTTCTGTCCTTTAACTCTCCTTCTGGATGGGAGCCTCTGTGGAAAGCTGGCTTCAGTCAGCCATCTTGTCTCTGCCCCCCCCATTTAATTATTCTTGATGATAGAAATTGGCTGTTTCTTGCTAATGTGGCCATAGTGTTTGGTGTTAATTTATTATTGCTCCCAGGATACATATTTGTATTTTCATTTGGGTCTACTACAGGCAAAGTCTTAAACCAAGGGAGTTATTGTAATGCTGGGAATGTTATGCACACAAATTAGGACATCTTTGGGAATCTAAGCAAGGACCTCAATGCCGTAAAATCAAATATCACCCCCACCATATTAATGTATTCATCATCATCACAATCATCAATTTTTGGTTGCTAATAGGCCTATGGCAATTATACATTCAGGATGTATTATCTGGAAATAGGTGGGCAGCATTGTGTTGTGGTAATGATCAGAGTCTGGCACCAAACCGATCTGAATTTGATCTAACTTCTCCTTAATTTATGTGACAAGACAAATTACTTCATGCCTCTGAGTATCAGATTTGAGCATTAAATGAGAAAAGGTATCAAAACTCTCAGTATACTACCCAGTATATGGTATGTGTTCCATGAATAGTTGCATTGTTTTACCATTGTAATTCAGACAAGGTGTCTCATTTCTCCATAGTATGCATATTCATCAAATCACATTTGGAAAATGTAATACCTAACTCAATGTGAAAAGGGTTACAGAATGACAATGGTATTTTCAAGCATATTCCTATACAAACTCTGTAAAATCTTTCACCAAGGTGGATTCAAACTATGATAGTCTTATAAAACTTTGTTAAATTTGTTAAAGTAATGTAATTAAGATACCCTACAAAGTCTACACACAGACATGTAAAATAACAGAACTCTCTCCCCACAATTCCTGGAAGGTATCCTGGACCCACAGCAGACTCTACATAGATTAAGAAGCTAATCCTTCCTGAGTTAATATTCTGAGAATTTGAGATTGGTTTTTATTGCAGCATAATGTAACCTAACCTGACCTATAAATAACTTTTTAACATTTTCCCCCTGATATGCACTTAAAACTCCAACTAACCTCTGGGGTGACAGAGAGACTCTGTCTCAAAAAATAAAGAAAGAGGAAGAAAAGAAAGAAAGAAGGAAGGAAGGAAGGAAAAGAAAGAAAGAAAGAGGGCGGTGCCTATGGCTCAAGGAGTAGGGCGCCAGTCCCATATGCCAGAGGTGGCGGGTTCAAACCTAGCCCTGGCCAAAAACCAAAAAAAAAAAAAAAAAAAAGAAAAAGAAAAAGAAAGAAAGAAAAGAAAAGAAAAAAGAAAAGGGAAGGGAAGGATGAAGGATGGTGGGAGGGAGAAGGGGAAAGGAGGAAAGAAGGAAGGGAAGAAGGAATGAAGGAAGGAAGAGAAAGTAGTAAATTAAACTTTTATTCATCAAATGATATGATGAAGAGAGTAAAATAGCAAGCTACTGAGTGGGAGAAAATATTTTCCAGACATATAATAGATAAAGAGTTCATCCAAAAAAAAAAAATCCTACAAATCAACAAGAAAAGACAACCAATGTACAGGTAGATTAGAAACTTAACAAAGATATCACAAAAGAGGATATTTAAATAATCAATAGACTGAAAAGGTACCTGATCTCAATAATACTCAAGGATATACAAATTAAAACGACAGTGAAATAGCATTACACTTTTACTAGAGTGGCTAAATGTAAAATACTATTATTCATTTATTCTCTATTTGGTAAGGATGTGAATAAAAGGAAACCTCATGCCACTGGTAGCAGCACATGTGATTATACCCTCTGCGAAATTCAGTTTGGTATTTCTACCAAAGTCAAATATACATATGACTCTATGAGTTGACAGATTCAGTCCTAGAAAGATATATCAGAAAGAAATGCACACATTTATTTACCAAAGACATGTATAAAAATGATATGCCAATATAATTTTTTATAATAAAAAAATTAAAGTAAGCCAATTATCAAGAGAATGAAAAATAGAACATGACATATAATTTTATATAAATTTAACTATCTGAAATGACTCAGAGCCACATAAGTATATCCCACTAACTTCAACAAAATGTATCCTCAACTCCAATAACCCATAGAATCTAAAGCATGGACAAAATCCAAAATTGCCAAAAGTTGTCCCAGTACCATTCGACAGAAGGCAAAATGACTTACTCTGAGAGAAAGTCAGAGTAGACAGCACCACCACCTCAAAATATTCTTCTTATTCAAAATGTACAAGAATATGTTTTAAAAATGATAGCAAATGACTATGTGAACACTTTAGGGAGCCTCCCCCATCCCACTCTAGGGCTTGTAGGAGTGTATAAGTGAGAACTCCTGTAGCTTAGGCTGCATTGTCTTCATGGTGAATCCAACTCTGGTTAGAAGCAAGATTATCACTTTGGGGAAGAAAAGAAGGCTAGAGATTGGGCAGTAGCACAAAGAGGACATCTAGAGTGATTGGCAATGTTCTATTTGTTCTGTGATAGTTCATTGACCTGTACATTTATATTTGAAGCATTTTTCCATATGTGTGCTATGCTTAAAAATTTAAAAATCTTAAAAGGAAACTATGGAAGGTGATGAATATGTTAATTTGTTTGACTATAGTAATCAATTTACTATGTGTATATATATCAAAATGTCATGTACACCTAAAATATATATAATAAATAATAAATTTTTAAAAATAATTTTTAAATTACAAAGTTAAAATTATATTCACCAAAATAAGGTGATTAAACTTCTAAAAGTGACTAATTATCAATGTTTAGTTGCGTATACATTTAAAGTATAAGAGAGACAGTTTGCAGAGATTGTTTCTTTGAAATTAGATAAACCAGAGTCAACTCCTAGTTTGTATCACTTAATAACTCTATAAAGTCAAACCATTAAATTTGGTGATCATTAAGCATACATGGCTATTGGACACTTGAAATGTAACTAGTCCAAATTGAGAGGTACTAAACAAGTGCTCCCAAATAACCAATGAATCAAAAAAAAAGTCAAAAGAGAAATTGGAAATACTTTGAGATGAATCAATACCAAGATATGGCATACCAAAACTTAAGGAATGCATCTGGAGCAATGCTCAGAAGGAAATTAAAGCTAAATGCCTATATGAAAGAAGGAGAAGAAAGATTTCTGCCCACAAAGAAAAGTCCAGGACCAGATGGCTTTACTACAGAATTCTAGCAAACATTTAAAGAAGATATAATTTTTCATGAGCTCTTCCAAAAAAAATAGAAAAAACACTTCCTAATTCATTTTGTGAGAATATGAATTGAGAGAATATGACCCTGATACCAAAAGGAGACAACTACATCTCCAGAAAACTTAAGGACCTTCAGAACCAAAGTAAAAAGAAAGAAAATTACAGACTAAACTCACTCATGATTATGGGTGTAAAAATCCTCAAAATACTAGCAAAGCAAATCTAGCAACATACAAAAAGAATTATACACTATGACCAAGTGGAAGTCATCCCTAAAATGAAAGATTGGTTACTTTAACATCAAAAAATCAATTAATATAATATAACCATACCAACAGAAAAAAAAATGCAAAACCCACATGACATTCTCAGTAGATTGCCCCCAAAAGGACTTGACAAAATCCAACACTTCTTTGATATTAAAAATAACAACCTCTAGGCTTGGTGCCTGTGGCTCAAGTGGATAAGGTGCCAGCCACATACATCTAAGATGGCGGGTTAGAATCCAGCCCGGGCCCACCAAACAACAACAACGGCTGCAACCAAAAAAATAGCCAGGTGTTGTGGCTGGCGCCTGTAGTCTCAGCTACTTGGGAGGTAGAGGCAGGAAATCACTTGAGCCCAAGATATGGAGGTTGCTGTGAGCTGTGATGCCACAGCACTCTACCCATGGCAACAGTTTGAGACTCAGTCTCAAAAAAAAAAATAGAACAACTTCTAAAACTTTAGGAATACAGGGGAATTGCCTTCCCTAATAAAGGGCGTCTGCAAAAAACTCACAGATAAGAAGATACTTAGTGTTAAAAAAACAAAATGGATGTTTTAGTCAGGGCACTTAGGCAAGAAAAAAAAGAAACTTACAGGTATCCAGATTGAGAAAAAAAGAAGTAAAACATTGAACATTGAACAAGTAAATGTTTATTGTTTCAAGTAAAACATTGAACATGTCTATTCAAAGATGACATAATCTTGTGTACAGAATATTGTAAGTCACGTTTTCATCACACTGGTTAACATAGCCTTCCTGGCATTTTCTTAGTTATTGTGTTAAGACATTTATATTCTACATTTACTAAGTTTCACATGTACACAGCTATGATTTAATAAAATAAATAAATAAATAAGAAAAAAAGAAAAGAAAATTGTAAGTCTACCAAAAAATTATTAGCATCAATAAATGAGTTCAACCAGTATAATTTGTCAGGGTTTTCCAAAGAAACAGAACCAAGAGTATATATTTCACAAGTACACACATACAAAAAGAGATTTAGAAGCAATTGGCTAATGTGGGGAGGCGCCTGTGGCTCAGTGAGTAGGGCGCCGGCCCCATATGCCGAGGGTGGCGGGTTCAAACCCAGCCCCTTGCCAAACTGCAACAAAAAAATAGCCAGGCGTTGTGGCGGGCGCCTGTAGTCCCAGCTGCTTGGGAGGCTGAGGCAAGAGAATCGCGTAAGCCCAAGAGTTGGAGGTTGCTGTGAGCCGTGTGACGCCATGGCACTCTACCCGAGGGCGGTACAGTGAGACTCTGTCTCTACAAAAAAAAAAAAAAAGAAATTTGCTAATGTGATGATAGAGGCTGATAAGTCCCAAGATCTGCAGTCTACATGCCAGGGACACCAGGGAGCTGATAATAGTTCCAGACTGAGAACCAGGAAACCCAATGGTGTAATTCCGCCTCAAAGGCCAGCAGACTCAAATCTAAAAGAGCTGATTCAATTCACGTCCAAAGGTGGAGCAAAAAATTGATGTTACAGCGAAAAGGCAACCAAACAGGGAAATTCCTTCTTATTATAGGGAGGATCGGCATTTTTTTTTCTATTTAGGTTTTCAACCAATTGGATGAGTCTCGCCTACATTAAGGAGGGCCACCTGCTCTACTCAGTCTATCCATTTAAATGTTAAGTTCATTGAAAAACATTCTTACAGAAACATCCAGAATGATATTTGAATAAATATGTGGACACTGTGGGGCCTAGTCAAGTTGATAAAAAAAATCAACCATCACAACAAGGTTATAAGATATAGGATCAATATACAGAAATCAATTGTATTTCTATGTACTTTCAATGAACAATCTGAAAATTAAATTAGGAAATCATTTCCATCTACAATAGCATCAAAAAGTAGTAAATATGTATGACAATTTTTTCAAAACAAATAAAAATTTACATGCTTAAAACTGTAAATATTGTTGACAATTAAGGAAGAGCTAAATAAATGGAAAGATCCTATATTCATGGATCAGAAAACTTAACATTAGTAAGATAGCAACACTCTCCAAACTGATGTGCAGATTCAATACATTCCCTATCAGAATTCCAGGCAATTTCTTTGAACAAATTGACAAGATGATTCTGAAATGTATATGAAATTGGAAGGGACCCAGAATAGTCAAAATAATCCTGAAAAAGAAAAGGTAGGAAACTCAAATTTACCTATTTTTAAATTTATTACAAAACAATAACCAAGGCAATGTGGTACTGTCAGAATGATAGGCATCAATATAGAGATCAATAGAACGAAATTGAGAGTACAGAAAAAAACTCTTGTGTCTGTTCAACTGATATTGACAAGGGTGCCAAGACTGTTCAAATGGGGAGGAAAATGTCTTTTTAAGAAATAGTGCTAGGATATAGGATAGCCACATGTAAAAGAATGAATTTAAACTTTTATCTAACTCATGTACAAAAATTTAATCAAGATGGATCAAAGACCTAGAAATAAGAACAAAAACTATAAAGTTCTAAGAAGAAAACTTAGGGCAAATTTTCATAATTTTGGATTTGACAAAGGACTCTTACACATGAAACCAAAAGCATGAGCAACAAAAGAATAAAATAGATAAATTAAACTTCATCAACATTTAAAACTTTTGTGTTTCAAAAGACATCATCAAGTTGTTTGAAAAGACAACCCAGGTAATGGGAGAAAATATTGGTATATCACACACATAACATATATCTAGAACATATAAAGAACTCTTATGGCTTAATAATAGAAAGACAGATGACCCAATTCTTAATATAGACAAAAGATCTAAACAGACATTTCTTTTTTATATTTCATATTAATATGAGAGTACAAATGTTTAGGTCATTTTTTTCATTTCTAGGGTAAAGTTCAAGTTGTAGTTGAGCCCTTCACCCAGGGGCATGCTGAATCCCCTCACATTGTGCACATTGGGTGAGATTCTACCAGTCACCCTCCCTTCTCCTCTCCTTGAATAGACTTTTCTACGAGGAAGAGATTAAATAACCAACAAAAATGTTCCACATCACCAGTCATTAAAGAAAAGCAAATCAAAACCACAATAGATATCACTTCACACCTACTAGGATGACTAAAATCAAAAGGTCAAATGGAAAATGTTGGAGAACATAGAGAAATTAGAACCCCCTAGTGGGAATTTAAAATGGGGCAGACACTTTGGAGAATAGTCTGGCAGTTCCTTAAATGATTAAACATAGAGAAAGACCAATTCCAATCCTAGGTAACTACCCAAAGAAATAAAAATTTATGCCCATATAGAAACTTGTAACAAATGTCATAGTAGAATTATTCATAATAAGCAAAAGATGGAAACAACTCAAATGTCCATCAATGTGACACAAACAAATGGAAAAACATCCCATGCTCATGGATTGGAAGAATCATCACTCCAATGTCTGTAGTGCCCAAAGTCATGTATAGATTTACTGCAATTCCCATGAAAATTCCAACATCATTTCTCATGGATCTAGAAAAAAATAACCCCAAATTTCAGATGGAACCAAAGGAGATCCTGAATAGCCAGAGCATTCTTAAGCAAAAAGAACAATTATGTGGGCATGGCATTACCTGACATCAAATTACTACAAGGCTTTAGTAACCAAAATAATGTGATACTAACATAAAAGTAGACACATAGACTAATGGAACAGAATAGAGAACCCTAAATAAAACCAGATAGCTAAGGCCAACTGATTTTTGACAAAGCAGACATAAACATACACTGGGGAGAGGAAAATAGTTCTGGGAAAACTGTATAGCCACATGCAGAAGAATGAAACAGGACCCCTGTCTCTCATGATATACAAATATTAACACATGATGGATTAATGACATGTATATAAGACCTGATACCATTAATTCTAGAAGAAAACATAAGAAAAATTCTTCTACACATTGGTCTGTGCAAGAATTTTTTTACTAAGATCCCAAAAGTAAATACAGCAACAACAAAAATAAATAAATGGGACTAAAACCCTCACCAAAGCAAACAAAAAAATCAACAGAGTAAATAGACAACCTACAGAATGGGAGAAAATATTCAGAAACTATATATCCAATGAACAGCTAATATCCAAAATCTACAAAGAATTCAAACAAATCAGCAAGAAAAAAATAACAATCTCATCAAAAAGTAGGATACATGAACAGACCCTTTTCAAAAGAAAATAGGCAAATGGCAAAAAATATACATACATATATGAAAAAATGTTCAATATCACTATTGGGGAAATGAAAATCAAAATCCCAATGAGATACCACTGTATCCCTATCAGAATCACCTTATTAAAAAGTAAAAAAACAATAGATATTGGCACAATTGCAGTGAAAGGGGAACATAATGTAAACTTGTACTGCCCCTACGGAAAGCAGTATGGAAATTCCTCAAAGAACTAAAAGTAGACCCACCATTCAATCCAGCAATCCCATTACAGGGTAACTACCCAAAAGAAAAGAAGTCATCTTATCGGAAAAATAGTTGCATCTGGATGACACACACACACACCCGCAGTACGGAGAACCACGCAGCCATAAAAAGGGAAAGAAATAATATCTTTTGCAGCAACTTGGATTGAACTAGAGACTATTATCCTAAATGAAATATCTCAGGAATGGAAAAACAGATTATGACATATCTCACTTATAACAAAAGTTACACAGAGGAACCTAAAACAAAAGACATATATTGTCATAAAGACAAGTAACAAACATTGGAAACTAAGAAGAAGGGGGTGTGCGAAAGGTTGAGGGATAAAAATCTACCCACAGAGTATAATGTACACTGTCCTGGTGATGGATATACTGAAAACTCCAACTTCAGCATTATATAATTCATCCACATGTACCCCCTAAATTTTTATAAGTAAAAATAAATAAATAAAATCACAAAAAAGCATTCATCAATGGACAAAAGGATAAACAAAAAGTGATAAAACCATATAATGGAATATTATTTGGCCATAAAAAGTAATGGGGTACTGACACACAGTGCAATATGGAAGGACCTGGAAATCACTGTGCTCAGTGAAAAAAGCCAAGGACAAAATAATTCATACGGTGTGATTCCATTCATACAGAAGTGCAGAATAGGGGCATCCGTAGAGACAAATGTAGATTAGTGGTTGCTTAGGGCTGAGGAGGGGGCCAGGGTAGTATTAGCCACAGGACATGGAGTTTTATCTTGAGGGGATGAAAAGCTTCTAAAATTGTACACATACATGAATATATTTTTAAAAAAAACATTGAATTTTCCACTTCAAATGGGCAAATTACACAGTATGAGGTCAATTTAGTTTGTGAACGTGTCCTAGAAAAAGTGTTACTGACTTCATCGCTGAGTATCAGTACAGACACCTTTGAGGTACTCCACTTGGCCATCTGGTGACTTTGGTTAGATATTCAGGAATGAGGTATGTAGCACTTTTTCTGGGATGAGTTCACAAATGTAATTGTCATCTCATAGGATGACAGCTCTGATAGCCATTCCAGAAAAAGAGCTCCAAAATTGATTTGAAGGGGGAACTAGGTGCTGGTATCAGTGCATAGCTTCACAAGGGGAGTACTTCAAAGGTAACCATAGTGATATTCAGCAATGAGGTATGTAGCACTTTTCTAGGATGAGTTCACAAACATAATTGTCTGACTTCATATATGTATTATATCTCAATAAAGCTATTTTTTAATAAATGAAAACTTTTTAATACACTGAGTATAATAAAAATATATAGAGGGGTGGAGCAAGATGGTGGCCGAGTAACAGCTTTCCTGCAACTGGGCATGGGAGTCATCAAGGGACTTCTGGACCCGAAGAGGAGGACAAAAACACTGGAAAACTGGCAAGTGGTTGCGTGTGTTCGATCGACGTAATCCCGTTGGCAACCATAAGTACAAGCAGCAGTGAGACTGCAAACCGGAAAGGCCTTACCTGTGAACTATTTCTGTGTTTTTGAACTTGGCACTCAGTTGAACTGCCTTGGGGAGAGCTTGAGCAGGAGTGCGAGAACTTTGGGCATTGTCTAGGGCCCCAGACTAAACCGCTGAGCTGGGCCGCAGGGAGCAATTGTGAGAGAACTGCCCTGGCAAGCTTCGCCCTCAGGGTCCCAGAGCAAGGATAAGGCGGGACCTAGTAACCTAGTGAATGAGCAGCCTAAAGGCGGGGACTGAGCTGCCTTACAGCCTTAACCCTTAGGGGCAGACTGAGACAGCACACTGGAGGCTCGGGCTGTTGCTCTGGGTAGAGTGCCATGGCGTTACAGCTCATAGCAACCTCAAATTCCTGGGCTTGGCACGGCCTGGACCTCCATAAGATCTGTGCCGCAACCCCGCACCAACTGGGCCTCCGCATGCCCTGACCAGGAACTGCAGGAGCTGTGCAACCCTTCGTTCTCCCTCCTTTGTCCTCCCAGCCTCCACAGTGGCCCGCTCATTTGCCCAGGGATACTGGTAGCTGCATACCCTCTGGAATCCTCCCTGCCTCTGCACAGAGCCCTTCCCCTGGCCAGAGACTGCCGGAGCCTTGGGCTGTCAGTGCCAAAGTCACTGGGCACCAGACACTCCCAGAACCATGTGCACCACCTCCTGCCCTGTTGCTGAATCTGGGTGTGTCACACACCAGAGCTGCTTCCACAACCAGAACTCCCTAGCTGGAGCAGCCCCAGAGGAACGACACAGGGTCACTCCCTACAAAGATCAAGCAACAATAGAGTGATCCTGCTGGGATCTAACCTTGGAGAGACACCTCCCCAACTCTGAGGACAGCCAGAGGCAACAGTGAAAAACAATCATGAGACAAAATCAACAGAAAAACTCTGGCAATATGAATGATCAGAGTAGATAAACTCCCCCAAGGATCAATAGGGCAAACATAGCACAAGATCCCATGCACAAACAAATAGCTGAGATGTCACAAATCGAATTCAGAATCTGGATAGCAAAAAAAGATCGAATTAGAATTCCAAGCAGTAACCCAAAAATATCTCAAGAAGTCAACGAATTCAAAGACCAAATGACCAAAGATCTTGACACATTGAAACAAGAAGTTGCAGCCCTCAAAGATCTGAGAAAAATCCCTCAGTAACAGGATGGAGCAAGCAGAAGAAAGGATTTCTGACACTGAAGACAAAGCTTTTGAATGCTCCCAAACTCTCCAAGAGGAAGAGAAATGGAGGGCAAAAACACATCACTCTCTCAGAGAGCTCTGGGATAATTCAAAGAAAATCAATATTCGTCTCATAGGGATCCCCGAGAGCAACGAAGTGGCTTCACAAGGCACAGAGTCTCTTCTCCATGAGATTATGAAGGAGAACTTTCCAGACATGCCAAGATATTCTGAAATTCAGATAGCAGAGAGTTTCAGAACTCCAGCATGACTCAACCTAAATAAGACATCCCCCAGACATATCATAATCAATTTCACTGAGTTAATATGAAGGAGAAAATTCTGAAAGCTGCCAGATGAAAAAAAAATACATCACCTACAAGGGGAAGAATATCAGAATAACTGCAGACCTCTCTGCTGAAACCTTTCAAGCTAGAAGAGGATGGTCGTCAACTTTTAATCTCCTAAAACAAAATAACTTTTAATCCAGGATCCTGTACCCAGCTAAACTGAGTTTCATTTATGATGGAGAAATTAAATACATCAATGACATTTACATGTTGAAGAAATTTGCCATAACTAAACCAGCTCTCCAGGATATTCTCAGACCTACCCTCCATAAAGACCAGTGTAATCTTCCACCATAAAAGTAAACCCACACAGAAAATTTTGACCAAATTCCAACTTCCGCAGTCGCAAAAGGATTAAAAATGTCCATTGGACTCTCGAAAGGCTTATCAATATTCTCAATCAATGTGAATGGTTTAAACTGTCCTCTAAAGAGGCACAGGTTGGCTGACTGGATACAAAAACTCAAGCCAGATATCTGCTGCATACAAGTATCACATCTTACATGAAAAGACAAATAGAGACTCAAGGTGAAGGGATGGTCATCTATATTCCAGGCAAATGGAAAGCAGAAAAAAGCAGGCATTGCAATCCTGTTCGCAGACACAATTGGCTTTACCAACCAAAATAAGGAAGGATAAGGATGGACACTTCATATTTGTTAAAGGTAATACTCAATATGATGAGATCTCTATTATTAATATTTATGCACCCAACCACAACGCACCTCAATTTATAAGAGAAACTCTAACAGACATGAGCAACTCGATTTCCTCCACTTCCATAGTAGTTGGAGATTTTAACACCCCTTTAGCAGTGCCGGATAGATCCTCCAAAAAGAAGCTAAGCAAAGAAATTTTAGATTTAAACTCAAACATTCAACAACAGGACTTAACAGACATCTACAGAACATTTCATCCCAATCAAACTGATCCCAATCAAACTGAATACACATTCTTCTCATGAGCCCAAGGAACATACTCCAAAATCGACCACATCCCAGGCCACAAATCTAATCTCAGCAGACTTTAAAAAAATAGAAATTATTCCTTGCATCTTCTCAGACCATCATGGAAAAAAAGTTGAACTCAATAACAACAGGAAACTGCATATCCATACAAAAACATGAAAGCTAAACAACCTTATGCTGAAGGATAGATGGGTTATAGAGGAGATTAAGAAGTAAATCACCAATCAAGACATGAATTACCAGAACCTCTGGGATACTGCAAAGGCAGTCCTAAGAGGGAAATTTATAGCACTGCAAGCCTTCCTCAAGAAAATGGAAAGAGAGGAAGTTAATAAGTTAATGGGACATCTCAAGCAACTGGAGAAGGAGAACACTCCAACCTCAAACCCAGCAGAAGAAGAGAAATAACCAAAATCAGAGCAGAACTAAACGAAATTGAAAAGAAAAGAATTATACAACAGATCAATAAATCCAAAAGTTGGTTTTTTGAAAAGATCAATAAAATAGATAAACCTTTGGCCAACCTAACCAGGAAAAAAAGAGTAAAATCTCTAATTTCATCAATCAGAAATGGTAATGATGAAATAACAACAGACCCCTCAGAAATTCAAAAATTACTTAACAAATACTATAAGAAACTCTACTCTCAGAAATATGAAAATCTGAAAGAAATCGACCAATACCTGGAAGTACGCCACCTACCAAGACTTAGCCAGAAAGAAGTGGAAATGTTGAACAGGCCTATATCAAGTTCTGAAATAGCATCAACTATACAAAATCTCCCTAAAAAGAAAAGCCCAGGACCAGATGGCTTTACGTCAGAATTCTACCAAACCTTTAAAGAAGAACTAGTACCTATACTACTAAACCTCTTCCAAAATATAGAAAAAGAAGGAATATTACCCAACACATTCTACGAAGCAAGCATTGCCTTGATCCTCAAAGCAGGGAAAGACCCAACACGAAAAGAAAATTATAGACCAATATCACTAATGAATATTGATGCAAAAATACTCCATAAGATCCTAACAAACAGAATCCAACAACACATCAGAAAAATTATACACCACAACCAAGTGTGATTTATCCCAGGGTCTCAAGGCTGGTTCAATATACATAAATCTATAAATGTAATTCAGCACATAAACAAACTAAAAAATAAGGACCATATGATTCTCTCGATTGATGCAGAAAAAGGTTTTGATAATATCCAGCATCCCTTCATGATCAGAACACTTAGGAAAATTGGTATAGAAGGGACATTTCTTAAACTAATAGAGGCCATCTACAGCAAACCCACAGCCAATATCGTATTGAATGGAGTTAAATTGAAATCATTTCCACTTAGGTGAGGAACCAGGCAAGGTTGCCCATTGTCTCCATTGCTCTTTAACATTGTAATGGAAGTTTTAGCCATTGTAATTAGGGAAGAAAAGGCAATCAAGGGTATCCACATAGTGTCAGAAGAGATCAAACTTTCACTCTTCGCAGATGATATGATTGTATATCTGAAAAACACCAGGGATTCTACTACAAAACTTTTAGAAGTGATCAAGGAATACAGCAATGTCTCAGGCTACAAAATCAACACCCATAAATCTGTAGCCTTTATATATACCAACAATAACCAAGCTGAAAAAACAGTCAAGGACTCTATTCCTTTCACAGTAGTGCCAAAGAAGATGAAATATTTGGGAGTATACCTAACAAAGGACATGAAAGATCTCTACAAAGAGAACTATGAAACTTTAAGAAAAGAAATAGCTGAAGATGTTAACAAATGGAAAAACATACCATGCTCATGACTGGGAAGAATCAACATTATTAAAATGTCTATACTACCCTAAGCAATATATAATTTTAATGCAATTCCTATTAAACCTCCATTGTCATATTTTAAAGATCTTGGAAAAATAATACTTCATTTTATATGGAATCAGAAAAAACTCGAATAGCCAAAACATTACTCAGCAATAAAAACAAAGCAGGAGGAATCACACTACCAGACCTCAGACTGTACTATAAATCGATAGTGATCAAAACAGCATGGTACTGGCACAAAAACAGAGAAGTAGATGTCTGGAACAGAATAGAGAACCAAGAGATGACTCCAGCTACTTACCGTTATTTGATCTTCGACAAGGCAATTAAAAACATTCAGTGGGGAAAAGATTTCCTATTTAACAAATGGTACTGGGTGAACTGGCTGGCGACCTGTAAAACACTGAAACTGGACCCACACCTTTCACCAGTAACTAAGATAGACTCTCACTGGATAAAAAACTTAAAATTTATACATGAAACTATGAAAATACTTGAAGAAAGTGCAGGGAAAACTCTTAAAGGAATCGGCCTGGGTGAATATTTTATGAGGAGGAATCCCCAGGCAATTGAAGCAGTATCAAAAATACACTACTGGGACCTGATCAAACTAAAAAACTTCTGCACAGCCAAGAACGTAGTAAGTAAAGTAAGCAGACAGCCCTCAGAATGGGAGAAAATATTTGCAGGTAGACCAGCAAATATTAGACTGCCAATAAAGGTCTAATAACCAGAATCTACAGAGAACTCAAAAGTATTAGCAAGAAAAGAACACGTGATCCCATCTCAGGGTGGGCAAGGGACTTGAAGAGAAACTTCTCTAAAGAAGACAAATACACGATCTACAAACACATGAAAAAAAGCTCATCATCCTTAATCATTGGAAAAATGCAAATCAAAACTACACTGAGATCTCACCTAACCCCAGTAAGAGTAGCCCACATAAGAAAATCCCAAAACCAGAGATGTTGGCGTGGATGTGGAGAAAAGGACACACTTCTACACTGCTGGTGGGAATGGACAGTAATACGTTCCTTCTGGAAGGATGTTTGGAGAATACTTAGAGACCTAAAAATAGACCTGCCATTCGATCCTATAATTCCCTTACTAGGGTTATACCCAGAAGACCAAAAATCACAATATAACAAAAACATCTCTACCAGAATGTTTATTGCAGCTCAATTCATAATTGCTTCTTCATGGAAGAAGCCCAAGTGCCCATTGACCCACAAATGGACTACCAAATTGTGGTACATGTATACCGTGGAATATTATGTAGCCTTAAAGAAAGATGGAGACTTTACCTCTTTCATGTTTACATGGATGGAACTGGAACATATTCTTAGCAAAGTATCTCAGGAATGGAAGAAAAAGTATCCAATATACTCAGCTCTACTAAGAAGCTAAATTATAGCTTTCACATGAAGGCTATAACTTAACTATAGCACAAGAATATGGGGAAAGGGCCAAGGAAGGGGAAGGGAGGGGGGAGGTTAAGTGGAGGGAGGGTAATGTGTGGGGCCACACCTACAGTGCATCTTAGAATGGGTACAGGCGAAACTTACTAAATGCTGAATACAAATGCTTACATACAGTGACTAAGAAAATGCCATGAAGGCTACGTTGAACAGTTTGATGAGAATATTTCAGATTGTATATGAAACCAGCACATTGTACCCCTTGATTGCACTAATGTACACAACTATGATTTAACAATAAAAATAAATTAATTATAAAAAAATTCCTTAAAAAAATAAATAAATAAAAATACATAAGGTACCTCATTAGTTAATTTTGACATTGACTTGATATGATAATGCCTTGAATATATTATGTCATATATGTCATATATGACATTATTAAAATTAATTTCACCTATTTTTTAAATACAGCTACTAGGAAATTCTGACATACTTTATATTTTTATTGGTCAGTGGCTCACTTTATATTTTTATTGGTCAGTGCTGCTCTAGAGATCTTATACAAATGACTTAAGCCCTCTGAACCTCCACTTTTGACCTTTTATGCGGGAGTGATAATAGTACTGACTTCACGGGGCTGTAGCAAGGATTAAATGGCTTCAAAGAAAACATATGGGTTTCTTTACCTACTTGCCCTGGCAATGAAGGCTCATCCACTGTCTATGGCAAATATATCCTACTTTGTAAACTTTCTCACTCTAAATCTTTCTCTTCCTCAATAAACTTTGTTTCATGTTTGCTTAAAAAAAAAAGGAACTTAGCATATGAATGATGTTAGCTCTCATTATAAATGGTAGCTCTTTATTATCAGGGAACCCTGTGGCATTATTGAGTACAGCAGTCATATCGAAAAACCCTAGTAAAATCCTTGAATTCATGCTGCTATTGTAAAATTATTTTTAGGAATGAAAAGAATCTTAGAAATTACTACATCTAAGAATCACCAATAGTCACCTTGCCAAATTGTCATTTAGACAACTCCATGGTTTTTAAAAATGGAACCTGAGTATCTTTATTGTGGGATTGTTCTCTTCACATTCCCTTGGCAGAGCCTCACATTTGTGTCCTCTCCTTGGTACGGAAGGCATTTGCATTGATACCTGATCCTAAACTGGTCCAAACCCCTTACTTTCCTGATGAAGCAACTGGGACCCACCTAAGGGACATCGAGATGGTTAAGTGTAGAATTCAGCCTGCAATGCAATGTCCAGATGATTCTAGTTTGGAAGGGACAGCCTGGGCTGTCCAGCCTGTGTTCAAACATGCAGCCCTTGGAGGTCCTGATGGCACTTTGAGTGTTCTTGAGTTTACTGCCACTGAAGAAATAAATCATTAGTGGCAGTCACGATACCTTTAATGGAGACCAGTGGATGATCTTGATGAGGAGGTACCTGGAAATTGGAAATCCCAATTAACCTGGTCTAACATGCCAGTTCTGTGTAAATCTGCCAGTTAGTCAACCCTGCTGCATGAATCTTCTCTCTTTTATGTCCTTTCTTTTTTTTTTTGGCAAACTTATTAAAGTTCAATTATATGATTCCCAGGGTAACCCCATGGAGAAAGGGGACATGGGATAATTATTCCCATCTTATTGTTGAGGAAACTGGACCTACAGAAGGACAGAAATGGTAAAGCTAAGCAAGGAGAAGTAGTTTTCCCAGAGGTCACTGAATGAATATTTTGGTTTTGCCATATCCAGCTACCACCTGTACTATTTATTTATTTTTCTTTAACAGGCATTTAATGTTTTTACTTAAGTCAATTGATATTGAAAGAAAATTTTACTTCAATGCCTTTAATAGAAAACCAAGGCAGGGGGCATGGCTCATGCCAATAATAACAACACTCTAGGAGGATTGCTTGCACTCAGGAGTTTGAGACTAGATTGAGCAAGAGTGAGACCCTGTCTTTACTAAAAATAGGAAAATTAGCTGGTTGTCATGGGCATCTGTAGTCCCAGCTATTCAGGAGGCTGAGGCAGGAGGGTCACTTGAGCCCAGGAGTTTGAGTATGCTTTGAGCTAGGCCATGGCACTCTAGCCTGGTCAGCAGAGCAAGACTGTCTGGAAAAAAAAAAAAAAAAAAGTATTACTTGACATAAATAGAAGATCAATAAATATGTATGACAGAAAACAATTGAATTAGAAACTATTGCCTGGAGAACTTCTAAAAGTCTTGATGCCCCAGCCATACTTGGAAGTAAGTAATTTTTTAAATTTCTCCCAGATCGTAGCACTGTGTAGCCCAGGGTGGGGCCCTCTAGGCTAGACACTATTGTTGCCAAGCCTCTGAGGTTGAAGAAAGCCTGCTTTCTGTTAAGAATAGAGATCAATAAGTGATGGAGAGGTGTTTAAGACCCATTAGTCCAAAACTGAGACTTTCTCCTTGAGAGCACCAGAAGAACTGAAAAATAACTTTGAAATGGGGAAATGTTCTCCAATGTGATTTGTTACTGTTTAATGAGTTGCTCCTTAACAGTGTAAAACCACCTCACATGGCACTTGCCCTTTGGAAAACACTGGACCAGAAGACCCCAGGTGGTCTGATTTCTATTTCTGTGCCCTTTCAGCTCCAACATCCAGCTTACCAGCCAAAGACTCCCACAGGGTCACTGGAGAACCCCTATTCACCTCTGTGTGTTCTTGGGAAGGGGCTCAAATGCCTGCATTACATCACACTGTGGGGCCGATCTTTCTTTTTCAAAATGAGCTTCTCATTAGAAAACCTAAAGACAAAAACCACATCTCTGTCTCCTTTCATTTCCTCTAGAGAAGCCCCTCATTTTCACCCAGGAAAGTCTGGCCCTGGAGAAGGCTTAAGTCAGCCATGCTCTGTGGGTGCTTACAAGGAAGTAGCGCCGGGGAGAAGCAGAGTCACATGACTTTCAGAGGGGCTTCTGCCAGTGGTTTGGTTTCTCTTTCTTCCCTCACCTCTGAATGCAAAACAAGAATTCAACAACAGCCTGACCGGATGGAGGGGTGAGTTTAGAATGAAAGCTGGACTTCAGGGTGGTGATTCTGGACCTTTAAAACTTCCTTTCCTCCTCTAGCCGGGGGCATCCAGGTTGGAAGAGTTCCCTCACAAGAAGAGGGGCCTCAAAAGCAGGTGATGGGCTCACGAAACAACGTATTGCGCCAATCTCCCCGCATCCTATATATTTAAAACCTAGAATGCTGACACGCTGTCTACCACCAGCCAGCCAGACTATTACACCCTCTCTGCAGCAAAGCCCTTCTCTCCTTCCCTCAGAGCCTAAGATCCAGCTGTCTCCATCCCAGAGCTACCTCTGAGCCTTAGCTCTTGGTGTGCCCATAATCTAGAATGTCCTTCTGCCCCATCCCCACTTGTCCAAAGCCTACCCCACCTCAAATCTGTTTGTAAATATCTTCTCCTCCATGAAGCCTAAGGTGATTCCCTCAATCAAATAGTGGTGGTAATAGAATTAATAAAAATACAACACTAATAGCATTTATTAAATGCTGCCATGGGCAGGCATTGGGCTAAGATCTCACACACATAATCTCTGCCAAATGGCATCCTGTACAGTGCTCCATTATCCCTGCTCTCCCATTTGCTAAGCCTATGGTATCAGTCAAATTAACTTTTTCTCTCTGTGCCTCATCTTCCTCAGACATCTGTGGAGATTATAAAATAACTTGCTTCTAAGGTTGTTAAAAGGATAAAATAAGCTAATGTATCTAAAGCACGTAGCATAGACCTGACACATGGTTTTTGCTCAGTGTTATTACTTCTTGTAACAACTTAAAGGTCTGCGTTGGTATTGTCCCCACATTACAAATGAGAAAATCAAGGTAAGAGAGTAAACTAGCCCAAGTTCAGAAAGAAGCAAGAATTTTATTTTCCTCTGATTGTAACTGGGCTTTGCTCATCACAAGGATGATGTAAGGATCATTCGATTGCCATGGGAACTGGTTTCATCAGCATCTCAGCCAGGCTGAAGATTTGCATACATGATGTCATGTGGAAAGAGAAAGTGAAGCTAACTCTAAGTTAACTGGTTCTACCTGATACTGGCCTTTGAGACAACTGTGTTACATTGCATCATGGTTCTGGGGCATTCCAAAGACAGCTCTGCTCATTACTCCTCACACTTTCTCTCATTCCCCAAGAATGAGTCAGTGAGCTAAAGAAACAGATGTAGAGCAACCAAGGAATGTGCTGGTGGTGTTGAATTCCTTGTCTGCATTTCAACCCTCCTCTCTACTCAACTTCCTGCAGGATGTTCTTAATTACAGAGTTGATGCCTGAGGCTTAGCCAGCTTACCTGCTGGTCTGACCATAACCAACCCTTCAGAATGTCAGCGCTCATTTCTTCATCAAGAGCCCCCAAATCGTGGTTGCGTATCACCTACTCATTTCCTCTTGGTTCAGCCTTCCACTCCTTCATACTGTTGCTGAAGATCTGGATGTTTAGCTCCTTTTCTTCCTCTCTCCAAATTAGCCACGCTGGGATAGCACTTTAGGACAATCCCTATTAATTGTTGGACAAATAGGATACAATTTCCAGAAAGGGTGACAACTTTCCTTCCTGGAATCCTCACACAAAAAATGCTCACACACACAAAAAGTCCTAACACAACGCCTAATATGGCTTTGAGACAGGATTTGGTTATAAAAGAATATCTGAGTTCCATAATTAGAAAGTACTTTGTCTAGCTCTCTGGTTCCCAAATTGTATAGCGAGTTACCCATAAAATAAGTTCACAGGAGTACTAGAGATATTTTTAATTCTCCAAGGGAAACACAGGTTGTTCAATATCTATTGAAGACTGCACAAATTCAGAGTTACTCACACTTTCAACATTCAGTCATGGTCTACTCCTTTCAATGATGGCATATTTGGGAGAACCAAGTTTTCAGCATTTACTGTGACAAAAATTAAGTATCAGAAGGAAATTAGTATGGAACAGAAAATGAGTGTGGCAGTGTCCAACCAGATTCCAGAATTTGGGGAGTTGTACAGTGCCCAACAACATACAGATCCCATTAGTAACTTTGGTGATTCAGGAATGCCTTATAAATACTAACTTTTTCTTTCAACATATGTGTATCATTTGTTCAAATGGCTACTAAAAAGACATGAAGACTTTTTAAGTTGTTTGGCCCTTAATTACTTACTAAATGGAACAGCTAGTTATTTCTCTTGGCCTACAGCCACCATGAAAAAATTACTGAGGCACTCAGGGCTCTGTTAAATGAGAAGGTTTGCAAGCTTCTGGTCAAGTCAGCCATGGTTTGCAGAGACCTCATTTGTACCTGACCCTATCACAGATCATGTTTGGGTCTTGGTTTTGGTCGTTGTGGCTGTTCGGGCTGGGCAATTGTCTCATCTTTCAGCACTAAATGTTTCCTTCACACAGGACTGGGCACCACACACCTCCCCAAGGGCCTGCCTACGCCTCCCTGGGCTTCTCTCCCCTCCCCTGCTCTTTAGCCACACCAGTCTCCTTTCAGTTCCTCAAATACGCTGAGCCCTCTCCCATCATGGGAACTCACTGCTTGTGCTCATCCTGACTCACCCTCAGGTCCCATCTTCAATGCCACCTCATCAGACAGCCTCTCCTCACCTGTAGTAAAGAGGCAGTCTCTGGGATCACCTCTTTATAAAGAGGTGACCAACGTACAAGGAATAGTTTGTAAATACTTTGTAAAATTTTAGTAATGAGCATTTTGTAAATAAAGGTATATTCAACTTCAATTTCCCTATGTATGGAGACTTTATGGGCAACTTTTGGGACACCCTATAAATAACTGTAAGGTAAAAAAAATGCCAATTTAAATCATGTACAGATATTTCAACTGTGGTCCTATCCAGCCCAAATCACTTCAGAAGGCATTTCTGGCATATAGCCGGTCAGATAGATGTGTGGAACTATCTTGTTGCTTCGCTAGCCCCAGGCACAAGTGGTCAAGGGCAGCATTTGTGATCAAGAATTCCAGCTCTGCCCACTCCTTGCTGGCAGACACTGGGCAAGTTCTGTCTCTACCTGCCTTCTTTCCCAGTAAAAGGTTTGTCAAGGACTAACTGTAAACCTCTTAAGTGGTATTTGGCAAGAAACAAGCTTTCTAAATAAAAGCTGCTATTATTAGGACAATGTTTAAGGCCTTCTTCCTTAATGCCCACATCCCATGCTTAGGGGAAGGTTCTGCCTCATAAACTGATGGACACAAAAGACTCTTGCTCTTTTTAGAATACAAGACTCACTGCAAAGAGTGACACATGGGCAATTAATTCTCAGATGTATTGGGTGTTCCTTATTCAACCCATGGTTGGGACCCAAAAGAACCTTTTATGGAACTTCAATTATGGACATCAGAAATGGAGAGCGTTCACCAGTGTGTCTAAACTGTGCCAATATGTCTAAACTCAGCCCACTCTATGGCCCCCAGCGCATGGCAGAGTGTGTGTTCGTTCTTCCCAATCCTTGGCTTGCCCCTTCTAAACAGCTGTCTTCATGTTTTTAGGCTTATAAGCAAGCCTAGTGCACTCCAGTGTTTTTCCAGTAATACCTGGGGAGTCGGAGGCGTCCGAGGTTGATCACAAGGACAGAGGAAATGCCCTGAGGCTGAGGAAGAAGTGTAAGTAGCATTCTCCATCTGGCCGCAGATGAGTTGCTCTTCTCTCTGTCCTGGGCCTCTAGCTATCCCCACCTGACCCTTGTGCCTGGATCCCTCATTCTCACAACCTCTGGGATCACATTATTCTCTTCCCCTCAAGTTATCTATACCTATTTCATGCACACCCTCATCTTACAAAACCATTGATCCCTTTGTCCTTGTATAGATGGCCTAGTGAAGGATAAAGCTTTTTCTCTAACCTGATATGCCCTCACTTTGTTTTTTTTTACTTTTTTATTTTTTTGGAGCAATGGATTTTAATTTCAGATTCCACATCACAACCAACCTTGTAAAAACTACCTCTTGTTGAGTTTTGTTGCAGCGTAAAAGAAGAATTTCCACAATTATCTTCAAAAGACTATTGAAAAATACTCTTCCCTTTGCAACTACACATCTGTGAAAGGTTAGATTTTCTTTTTTTTTTTTCTTTACATATACATGTGTTTATTTGGTTTCCACTTTTTGCCTTTACAAAATTTTCCCTCACTTTATAAACATAATACAGGATGGTCTTACAGGGCAGACGGTACTGCTGGACTTGGTTGCCTGATGTGTTTGAATCTCAGCTTCTCCACTTAACCGGCTACCTTTTCTACATAATCCTCCTCTGTAAAGTGGGCAGGGAAGTATCTGCCTCATAGTTTTGTTGTCAGTACTGGAAGATAAAACACACATGAAGCACACAGCACGGTACCTGGTCCACAGGAATCACACTCAGAAGAGTCAGCTACTGTGGTTTGTCAGGCCAGCTTATCGTTCAGCTGGTCTCAGCTCAGACCTCTCCCGGGAAGCCTTCCCTGGCCATCACCCCAAAGACATGTGTGTGTCTAAAGCACTCTGCCCTGAATGTTATCAGAATGTGTCCCACTACAGCATCATTGTTGCCTCTTGGCTTTCTTGTTGCCCCCCTTGAATACTGTGAGTACATCCCTGGTGAAGACAGTGTCCCTTCTACTCTGTCATAGCACCTGGTGCAAAGTAAGTGCTCAATCAATATTGTTTCCAAATAAAAAAATAATCAAATAAAGACAAAATAATTGTTAAAGCTTTGTTGTACACTGTTAAGCTGTGTTGTACATTTATAATCACTACATCTATGTATTTATTTGGTAACCAACTACATTCCTTTTTCTAACTTAATTTTAACAGGAGTTGCCACATATCAACCCACCTTTTATGCAAAATGTAACTGCATCCTTTTACCAATTCTCTGAGGTAGGCACTATTAGTGGTCAGTCCCATTTTACAGCTGAGGACACTGAGGCTCAAAGAATTGAAGTAATTTGCCCAAGATCATCCAGTTAGTGGAACACAGCCGGCACTCAAACCTGAGTTTGTCTGAGACTGTCCAGTTCCAGTCACTGTTTGCTTTGCAGATTCTCAATAAGATTGAGGATGCAGCTTTCCTTTTTGCTAAATTTCTCTGGCCTCTCAAGTACTGCAGACTGGCATTTTATTGTCATTGGCATTTACACAGTCATCATGGTAATGCCTTAGGTGTAAATTCATTTGGATACTGCCCACCCCCTACCTTGCCACATTTCTGTCCTGCCATTATTTAACTGTCATGGCTCATCAAGTCTTCTCAACCACAGTGCAATTCTATCTCCTAAAGTCTAAAAGAAACATCTTTCACTTACTAAAGAACATAAGTAAAATTGAGTTTTCCTTTGGTGGTTACATATTCAAGTAAAGTTCCCAGAAGGTCTTCACCACATCTGAATGGTATGTTCAGGACAGACTAGCTTGGATCTTTGTTATAAACAACTTTCACACTGAGGGGTTCAGGAGGCACCTTGAGAAGACAGACACACTTAATAATTTTTGTACTACTTGATTGGGATTGTGTGTATTTTTGTTGTTGTTCTTGTTGTTGTTTGGAGGGGTTGTTGTTGTTTGTTGTTGCTTTTAGAGGCAGGGTCTTGTTCTGCTGGAGTGCAATAGTCCCAGTCATAGCTCACTACAACTCCTGGGCTCAAGCAATACTCCTACCTCAGCCTCTCTAGAAGCTAGGACTATAGGCAGATGCCACCACACTCAGCTAATTTTTCTATTTTGTAGTGATGATGTCTGGCTATGTTGCCCAGGCTGGTTTCAAACTCGTGGCCTCAAGCAATCCTCCTGCCTTGACCTTTCAAAGTGCTGGAAGTATAAGAGTGAGCCACCATGCCCAGTCATACTTAATTTTTTTGTTTAAACTAGGAATATGAATTACTTTTAAAAGTATTATAAAAAAAAAGAACGATAGATAATTGATAGATAGGAAGATAAAGACAGATTTCCAGAGCAAGTTCCAAAAAAGCCTGATGAACGTAAATTCTCTATGAACAGAGAAACAAATACAGCCTCAAACTCAAGTCCCCAAAAAACTGTCATGATGGGAGATGTTTTAAATTGCAGGCCCTGATTTTTGGTCACCTGGAGGACCCATGTGCTCCAGGACAACTAGCAGCAGAATGTGCTTTATTGCATGATGGTTTAGCAGTCCATTCTATAAAGGCAAGGGGTGGCCAGTTGATATCCAATATTTGTTGTTTAGAGTTGATGTGAATAGGGGACCCTAGGACAGTAGAGAACAAAGTTTCACCCCAGACACCTGCCTCTCCACATGGTGCTCACCTGGCCTTGTTCTACATGCAAGGTGTGGCCACAGAGTGAGACCCTGTCTCTAACAGCAAGACCAGATCAACTGGTCCCACACCTTTCTAACATAGCAGCATTTCTACAGCTCAGCAGTCCTATAGCTTAGGACACACCTGCTTCCTTCCCATTGTCCACACACCCATTTCTTACACTGGGACTAACATAGAGTTGCATGTGAGAGGAAAAGAAAAAGATTCTCACATGCAAATAGCAAAATCAAGGTCAAAGTGGATCATATGTCTTACTCTGCAATCAGTCCAGTTGAGCAGGCCAAAGATGCCCACTTGGATGAGGAAATTCAGCAATGACTGTATCTAACATCCTCTGCCTTCATTTCACGGGCCAAAGGTGGAAGGATGACATTGTAGAAATATGATCAGAGTTATTGCCGAAGGGGATGCTAGTAAGGACATCTTAGATCCTTTAAGAATGAAGCTGATTCTAGGAATGTTTTACAAAGCAATAAAACCAAAACCGGTATTTGAAGGGTACATAAAAAATTGAATGAGCTCACTTTAGGCAGTCTTCTGCCTTCAGGAAATACCACACCTAAAACAGATGCCTCTTCATCACCACCCATAAAAGTACAACATTTCAGCAGTGTCTTGGCAATTTATATGCCAGGAAAAGGTTATAATCCATGAGCACATTCAATTATATTTGAAATATAAATCATAGTCTAATCTAGGTCTGTCTGACTCTAGAGCACAAATTCCTGACCACCACATACACTACCTTTTTGTATATACTCCACTTATCTCTTCATTTAATAATTTTTTTCTTTGGATTAGAAAAGATATTACAATGTCACTGTAGACATTCTGGAAAATTTAGAGAATCATAAAGAAGAAAACAAACATCATCCACAATTATACCACTCCATGTACACTGTTAAATTTTTTGCTGTAGATATTTCTAGTCTTTCTTCTGTAAGAGTATTTATTTAAGAGATGGTAGATGGAAGCTTCTGCCCGTACCACTGAGGTAGAAGTATCTCCTCAAAAGCAGTCTTAGTTTTCATTACAGACACAAGTGCTCTATTTAGGCATTTCATTAGCAGCATTTATCACTTGGGCTTACCTAGCAGGCACATGTGACTGCAACTACCCATTTCTGCCAAGTTCAAGTATTCTTTCCTCTGGGATCATGACCCCTCACTCAGCTCAGGGACAACCTGACATGTTTAATATTTTCCTCCTTATAAGTCCATTCTCCTTGTAAGGGAGTGGTTCATAGGTGGCCAGAGAGACTTAAGAAAAAGGCTAAAGGGAGCTTCTTGGGCAAATTCTTCGCTCCAAGACAGACACACAGGAAGAGATGATCTTTTCTTATCCTAAATGTTGTCTTGTGGGGATCGATGGCTGGAACAAAAGAACCATTTTGAGAGCCTAAGAAGAGTTCTTTGAAAAACTAAGCCAAAAGCGCCCTAACTGATCCAGATGTGAAATCTGTTCAGATGACATCCAGCAAGACACTGGATACAAAACAGACTGTTGCAAGAAAAGAGAAATTTGCAGAATATGTATAGTATGATCCCATTTACACAGATAGATATAAATACTCTGAGAAGCATACAGAGGCTCTGGAGAAATGTTGGCAGGAGTTATCTCTGGGACCCAGAGAAATCAGGGCCTTTGAATTTTTAATCTATGTATGTTTATATTGTTTGAAGCTTTTATGATAGCATGCATGCATTGCTTGTATAATCTTCTAGACGTTTTAATTTTTAAAAAGTACACCTGGTTTCTCTTTTATTTGAAATGTGTACTAGAAGCTCAGAGCACTTTTCTAGGGGAAAAAAAGATTTTTGTGGCCAAAAAGTTCTTCAAGTTATTTTTGGTTTCTATGGGGACTGCCTGTATCTCACAACTTAATCATCAGGCACATTAACTTGGCAGCTCAGAATGCCTTGTGTTTGTCAACAGACCTTCCTATCCCATGGGGTGAGCCATTACGAGCTCCGAGAATTGGTTCAATTTGTCTAAATTGTGAGGTGGGACAAGTTGATAAACCCCTTCTGTGAAATCAGGTCAATAGGCATTCGACTGACACTACCAGAGTGCTGACTGCTCCAGAAAGGAGTGAGGCATAGGCTGTATCTCCATGGAATGGAACATAGGTTTACAGCCTGTCTCAAAGTGTGGGTCATGGTTCCCACATTAGAACCATGGGCAATGCTGGGTGCAATGGCTCACACCTGTTATCCTAGCACTCTGGGAAATTGAGGTGGGTAGATCCCCTGAGCTCAGGAGTTTGAGACCAGACTGAGCTAGAGTGAGACCCCATCTCTACTAAAAATAGAAAATCTAGCCAGCCTCCTATAATGGAGGGTGAAGCAAGAGGATTGCTTGAGCCCAAGAGTTTGAAGTTGCTGCGAGCTATGATGACACCATAAAACTCAACTCAGGGGGACAGAGTAAAATTTTGTCTCAAAAAAAAAAAAAAACACCAGCAAGTGACCACGTTAGAATCTCCATTGTTAAAATACAGGTTCCCAGTCCTCACCTGCATTGACTGAATTATAATTTCCAAGTATGGGCCCTGAAAACCTGAATTTTTTGTTATATGCAGATAAAGTATGACAACTACTTCCTCTGTAAGTAAACTGGACTCATCAAAACAGTCTCATGGGGTAGAGATGGGAGAGGCACAAATTCTTCTTTCTTATCTTGATTACCTGGATGCTCAGAGCCAAATAAGGACTCAGCTGCAGCCATGTGTCCTCACTGTGTGAGGACATTTTAGAGCCCTATTCCAGTTTCCTCACATCATTTCACTCTGTCTTCTTCCACTCCTCTTTGTTATCCTTGATGTCTCCTTACAAGCTACCAAGAGCTTTCTGGGACATGGAAGGACAAAAAATTAGTAAGTGCACATATAAGCAGCCATCCAGTAAGCGTTTAGCCAGGACATTGTACTAAGTGCATCCTATCATATCACCTGTAATCTCCATAACAAACCTAAGATCAGGTAACCCCATTTTACAGATGTGGGAAACTAGGGTTTGGAGAAGTTGAGTAATTTACAGAGCAAGTGCTGGAATTTAATTCTCTGTGGTTCCCATGCCCATTTTCTTAAATGCCTACTACTTGTCCTGGAGGAGGTGAACAGTGGTGGCCCCACACTTTTCATATAAGACTGGGTCTGGGGCTGCAATCTGAGTGGGAAAGGGCAGTTGGGACTTGCTTTGAAGCATCTTTCGCATAACTAGAATGATATTTTTACTGAGATTTTTATTAATTTTGAAGATTGATTTTTTTATGAACACACGAATAAAATCTGTCTTTGAGGGTCTTACTTGTCTTATTTTAGGTATTTATTTATTGGGGGGGCACAAGAGCTTATCTGTAGTAGTGTAGCCACTGTAAATAAACTAGTGAAATTGTGTCATGTCAATTTCATATCAAGTTTTCTATTCAGTACTTTTTGGGGATTGGTTGCGGGTAATGAATACATTTTTATAGAGATAAGCTTCCCTCAAGTTGTTACACATCCCTAGTAATACCGATTGTAGAAAAGTGCAGGCGCTCTCTCTCTCTCTCTCTCTCTCTCACACACACACACACACACACACACATACAGGGTATGGTACAACCAACATACAATGCGATCTGCTTCATTCACATAATGATATGTATCTTGGATACAGAGCTTATTTCATTCGAGGCCTACCACGCAAAGTTTTGGCAGGCCTAGGGGCCACAGGATGGGAGGAGACGCTCTGAGCGAGAAGTCTCCACCTTCAGCCACAGCGCAAGGTCGGATAACTGGTAGGACAGCCACCTTAGGGACCAGCGCCCTAAACGGCGGGAGGGAGGCGGTGTGCGGCTGGGAAGCTCCGCTGCTCTAGCCTGGCGTCTGCAAAGAAAAGCTAACCCACAAACCTGAGCCCTCTTGAGACTTGGCCCGGCCCCCGTCCCCGGAACTTCCCCCACCATGGAGTGCCGGAGCCGAGGGGCGGATCGGAAAAGCCGGCCCGCGGGGGTGGCCCCCAGGGCGCAGGGACCGCCTTGCTGCAGCGCCCTCTGCCGGCGGCTCCGGGGACGACGTGGACTTGTCAGTGTACGAGCACGTTACTCCTTCCCAAGTGCAGACAGTTTTTGAACGCCGGGGTATACCTTTGCACACCTCTTAGCAACTTTACATTCCACTGGGAGAGATGCCTTTATTTTGCTAATCCTATGAATCTGCGGAAAGCTCCTAGACTTGTATGTAAATGAAATGAGGATACAGTCTGAGTACCCCAGGAGGTGTGCCTAAGTGTGGTTGTCTGTGTGCCTGCCTGTGGATATTTCACTGCCTGCTCCCATATGCCTCTATGAGCGAGTACCTGTGGGTACAGGATGTGTCTATGCACATCAGTGAGCCTTATTAGTGGTACACATACTTTTATCATGTCCCCAGGGCTGCGTCTATATGAATGTGCATGGGTGTGTTTGTATGTGTGGTCCCTGGAGCCACCATGGGTGGTAATGGTATGCTTCCGAAATCCAGATACTAAAGGAAAAATATGGGGAAAGATGCCACAGATACACTAAACCCTCTGCCCTTCATCTCATCCCCTCTGCCTTGGGGAGAACCAGGGATTTTGCTTCCAGGCCATCCAGCTCACAGATGCTACCTCCTAAGGTGAACACAGCCTCCCGCCTGACCTCTTCTTGAGCCACATTCTTCCCCAGTCTGTAGAGCCCAGGAAGGCTGCCTCGTGCTGTCTTTAGGAACTCTGGCCATGATGTAAACCCAGAGAAATCAGCATCTCCATCTCCTTCCTTTTTCCCCACCCGAAAGTCATTTCCTCTTTGTTCATTACCTGGGATTTTGATGTTTCCATTCCCTCAGCATTATTGATACACAGAAAGGGGGAAAAAGGAACTTCTTGAAATTCCCCCAGAAGGTTTTGAGAGTTGTTTGCAATGTTGCAACTTGGAACAAGTCAGTTTCTAGTTTGAGTTTCCATCAGAGAGCTTAGTAAGAGAAGAGTATATAAACTCCAGTAGCAACAGCAACAGGAACAGCAGCGCAGAAGAAACACCACTTCAGGCCCATTGAACCCTGTAGCCTGCCCAGAGCAAGGTAAGCGCTTCCCTATCTTCCCCACCCCCCACCCACCCCGGTCCTCCCCACGGCCTATTGCTGTCCAGGTTGTCAGTGTACTACCCTGGCAGCACCCCTGGCCACTCACCTGCTGGGACACACGTGAAAACTCCGTACTTTGGGGACTGGTGTATAAATTGTCAGTTTAGAAAGTCAACTAATAATAATTATGTAGGAAGGTTTGTGAATAAATGTACATTTCAAAGAAAGGGTTTTTCTATCTTATTTTGAAGTGATATGTATATAAGGTGTGTTTCTAAATATTAATGCCCATGAGTTAAAGGATTATTTAAATTCAGCAGTACTTGCCTTAGTATTGAAACTTTAAAAAATGCCTTTCATGTGTTCCTGAAAATAACTGAGTTCACAATTATACTTCCCAGCTGTGTTATAGCTCACCCTTGCTGCTCTCATATTTGGATGGGCCTGGTAGTCAGTTGTGGTATCAGCCAAACTGACAGCTGGGTTCCCCGGTTCTTTCGAATTAACTAACTTTGGCCCCAAAAAACAATTGTAATGTTTAAAACTGTTTTCTGAAGAATTCTTAAATGTATGAGAAGGGGAAAAAAGATAATATTTACTGTTCTGACGTCTCATACTTGCCCAGGTATATTGTGTGCAATATCATGATCAGGTTAAAACATCATTCTAACAGGGAATTTCAAAATCTTAGAATTCGATCTGAGAGTACATTTTATTGGGATCTGAATTTTTTCTTTCCTTTTTTTTTTTTTTATGAGATTGTCTCACGCTGTTACCTAGGCTGGAGTGTAGTGATCATAAAAGCAATGCTCCTGCCTCAGCCTCCTGGGTTGCTGAGAATACAGGTGCAAGTGCCACCACAGTAATTTTCCTGGCTAATTTTTTTATTCTTTTGTAGGGTCAGGGTCTCACTACATAGCTCAGGTGGGGATCTGAAATTTTATGACTTCTGTACATTCGTTCATTCTTCCAACAATTGATAGAATTACTCTATGCTAAACTTTAGGGATGAAGTGTAAAACAAGGCAGATATGACCCCTGCCATCAAAGAGCTCAGTGAGGCAGAAGATGAGCCTTAAAGAAGTAACTATGTTACTGTCATTGTAGTAGAAAGAGGACAGAAAATATGGTCCTGGGCACCACACTGCATACCTTGAATTGTTTATTAACTCACTGTAACAGAATCCCCATTTTACAGATTAAGAGTGTGAGGCTGAAAGAAATGAAGTGGCTTGCCTAGGGTCACACAGTGAATACGTGGCAGAGCTGTGATGCTAATTCTGGCAGTCTACCTGCCTCTGAAATAGGGCATGTGCCCATGCCATCTCATTAAATTCTCTTTTCTCATTAAAAAGTAACAAACAAAATGTGTCATTGGTATGCCTTCGTTGGCACAAATGTAAGAGTCCTTAGCATAACCCAGATAATAGGAATGCCTAACCTGTGTTCCCTTTGTCCCTCATGCAAGGGCTTCAAAAGTTTAAAAAATTGTATTAAAAATTTGTTTTTATCCTCAAGATATTCAAATTTACCATGCCAATAAAATGTGGGCAGAGAGACACATCTCGCTAGTATCAACTGATTGGCCACAGAGCCAATAGGTGACCACATGTGGCCTCTTTTTGTTTCTCTGAATTTGATTAAGGGGGTGACCCACCACCACCTCCACCTCAGCCACTGTTCTGTGGCTTAAAATGCAGGGAATACTAAATTGAGACTTGTTTCTTAGAACCATAGCCAGGGTGCCCTCATCCCTGATGCAGTTCACCAGAAAGTCTCAAATGCCCAGAGAGGAAACACTGGGCACACAGCCACCGGGAAAATCCCAGCATTAAGGGAATACAAAGGAATCACCGGGAGATGCCAAGAATCTCCATTGTTTCCGTTCCCAGAGTACAATATCTGGGTTTTACAGACCCATGTAATTGCAATACCTTTATGGGCATTTCCCTATTGTCTGGCACAATGATTTTGGCTAATTGTATAAAAAAAAAAGATATCAAATTTTCACCTTATTTCTTCCTCTAGGAACAAGCTAATATATTTTGGTTGCTTTCCATATTATGTCATCTCATTGCCTTTCCCAACAACCTTTGAGAGGATGAGTATTATGTCCATTGTATAATTGAAGAGACTGAGGCTTGAAGAGTAAATTGGCCAACTTCACACAACAAGTGAGTGGAAGGACCAGAATTCAAGCCCCTGTCTGCTTGATTCCATGCCTAAGAATGTACTAACAAATTCTCTGTACTAGCTAGCATAACCTAGACCGAATTGATAACCATGTTCCTAAAACTTCATGCTTCAGTGACAGAGAATTGAGCAGTATATAAGAAGGCCTGACTTCTAGTCCTACCTCAGCCACTCACAAGCTTTATAATACAAAGGAATAAAGTACATAGCAGTGTCTCCTTTGGGGTCACAGTAGTTCCAAGAAAGCTGTGATTTGTCAGTGTTCAATCACTTCAGCCAAGTCAAGGGATGCCCATATTTAAAGTATTTGAAATATTTGAGCCTTGTTCTTCATGTGATTTAGACCAGTGATTTCTGAAAAGGTGTTCCTGCTGAGTATTGGTGTTCTGCAAGGTAGATGAAGGTGCTCCCAAATGAAATCAGACAATAATCGTCTCTACTGAGATCAATAGTGGAGTGTGATTTTTCCAGTCTGAAGATTTTGATAAACTCTAGATACTAATCTAGACTAGGTTTTAATATAAGATGGTAGCTGATTTAGTATAGAACTATGCATTTCATTATTTCATGGTCAGTGTATCAATATTTTTTGGTCTTCTCCAAAGACACATTGATTTCCAGGGGTTCTAGACCCTGAGGCTGGGTTATACCAGTGGTTCTCAAACTGTGGTCCCAGCACTAGTAGCACCAGCTTCACCTGGAAACTTTTAGAGATGCAGATTCTCTCTTTTTTGAAATGTAGTTTCAGGAGGAAAGAAAGAAAGAAATGCAGATTCTCAGGCTTCCCTGGTGAACCTGCTGAATCAAATACTAAAGGGGCGGGGCTCAGAAGTCGGTTTTAACAATGCTTCTGGGTTACTCCAACATACACTTGCGAATGAGAACCACTGAGTTATGTGATGTGGGAGGCAGTAATCTTTGAATTTGGAGCGATTAAAATTGTGTGTAAACAAGAGAAACTAAGCCTCTCCAATAACAGCTGGCAACCAGGTTGTTGAACTTGAAAATTTGCCTCTGTATTACCTTTCCTGTCCCTAACCCAAGTCCGAAGGGTTGGCATGTCCCAGGATGTAGTACCTGTTCTACAGTGGCACCGGAGTGTGGCTTAGCTCCCCAACTGGAGGGGAGCCACTTAAAATGCTGACTTAATAAATATTTGTCAAGTGAATGTGTTTCCCCAACTATAAAACGGTATTACAAAGTGACACTTACCACACGCGTTACAGAAAGCAGGATCCAGGAAAAACTTTTTATCTTTCCCAGCTGCTTCTAGCTCAGTAAGCACCAAATAGATAACTTCTGAATGTTGATCCAGACAAGTCATGTTCCACCTCTAAACTTTAGGCTTCTCATCTTTAAAGGAAGAGGATTGTGTCCAATGGATGGCTTTAGTCTCCCAGCTCCAGGGCTCTGAGAGCCTATGGTTCTTTATGCCCAGATATTCTTGCCCAGAAACTGGCATAGGGCTCCTATAATTCAATTAGTAGCCTGACAGTGTGGAGAAGAAAGGGGAAAATCAAGATTTTAAAAAATTTACTGGAATGTATATATAGTTCCCAAAGATTACTAAATAAGTATTAATATTCTCTCTTCTCTTTTTCCTTCCTCTTCCTTCTCCTTTCCTCTTGTTTCTCTCCCCACTTAAGATGTGTCATCAGCAGTTGGTCATCTCCTGGTTCTCCCTGGTTTTGCTGGCATCTCCCCTGGTGGCCATCTGGGAATTAGAGAAAGATGGTAAGCAGCCACCCCTGATCTCTAGGAAATCCCTGGAGTCTAAGGCAGGACTCTCAGGCAGCCACTGTCAGAAAACCAGGCAGAAATAGGTGACTGTGCATAGGGTCCTTCTAGGGAGAACTAGCCCTCTGGGAAAATGCAAGGCCATAGTTCCTTCTTTTATTTTGCTGGTATCTACAATGTTTTGTTTTCACATTGGATACCAGAAAAGGAACTTTTACTGAACAGTGGTGGGAAAGGAGTTATTGGCTTTGCCAGTATTACTAAAACCCAGCTGTTTCACACAATTACAATTCCAAAGTGACGATTTGAAAAGTATAAGGACTAAGTTCTACCATCCATTATTCCACCACACCACGTTGCCCCCTCAGCAGGCACTGTGATGACTTACCTCTGAATAAGCACCTTGGAGAAAGGATTCAGACTCACATTGCCTTAGGTTCAAGTCCTGGTCATGTGACCTTGAGCTAGGTTCACATATGAGCCTGAGTTTCCTGAACTATAAAATGGTACTACAAAGTGACAACTACTGGGTGGGTTACTAAATGTGTTAATGAATACAAAAGACAAACTCAACAGGGAGAAAAGTGAAAGTAAATGTTAGCTAGTATTATTGTTTAATTATTATTTTTATTTAACAATGTCTCTGATGATTCTAGAGAAATCTTTTATTATCCCAATGATCAATAAAAGTGATCAGTAGACTAATAGAATGGGTATTAGTAAAATAAGAGTTTCCCTCTATCCCTTTAGGATCTCATGTCAGTATATATACTTAACTAATTGTTGGTTGTACCTGAAAGACCATCAGATACTTCTCATTAAAGCCAGAATAATAATGTTGGCAATTAGTCTTTAATTATACAATGAAAATAGTTGATATTTATGGAGCATCATATCTCATTTAATTCTCACAACAATCATATGAAGTTAGAACTATGTGTGCCCCATTTTGCAGATGCTGAAAATTGAGGCTAGAGAGGTTAAGTAAATTGCCCCATGTCACATACCTGATGAGGGTGGGACAGGAACTTGATCCCAATTCTCTCTCACTTCAAAGCCTGTGCACGTAAATATTTGAAGATTTCATAAGAACATGAAGCAATTATTTCTTGTGTCCTTGGATAGCTGAGCAAGAGGCAATAGGCATAAATTAAAGATAAAAAGATTTCAGATGATGATTTGAAATCATCTTTTGATTGAGAGTATTGCACTGAAGGGGGTACCTGAAAGAAATATGGGACCATTCCTCTCCTTTTAAAAACTTTGAGAAGACGGCAATCCAGCCTATGCCACCCCTCACTCTCCTGAGGCTTTGAGACTTTCGGAACCTCCCATAAGTAAAGGCAAAAGCCCAGCCAGAGAACTAAGCCAGATCCCTTCCAACTCTGGGATTTTCAGTGAGCTTAGGAAACTTGGCTCTTGCTTATTTAACCACTTAGTTTACCACTTTTGATTTGGTAAACCATAGAAATTCCAGAAGAGCAATGTAAAAAACACTCAGAAGGGCTTCTGACTTGGGAGACAGGATGATGAAGTGAATCTTGGCACAGGCTTCTTGGTGCATCATCAGCTTTCCCCTGTGTTCTCTGCCCCTGGCAAAGGGCTTCTAGGCGTACTGAGTCTTAGTTGTGATGGGAAAGTAACCATGCTGTGCAGTCGCCTGAGAGACAAAGAGAAAACAGGAAAAGCCAAAGGTGCTACCAGGTTCTATGTCAGCACAGCCAATCATTTCCCAAACTGGGCTCCAAGTGGTTTGACCTCTTACCTTTCAGTCCTTAAAAATCCCACTGATGTAAAATGAGAATTTCATATTCCATAATGCTTTCCACTCAAGGCCAATAACAAGAACCTCCATTTATGGGGCATTTAAAGGTGCTGCATTAAGCTCTTATATGAATTAGCCAATATAATTCACCTCCTAAAGCAAGTACTAACATTTTTCTCATTTTAAAGCTGATAACACCAAAGTTTAGAGTAATTGAATGTCTTGCCCAAGGCCACAAGGCTGTTGTAAGGGGTACATCTGAGTCTAGATCCAGACATGTGCCTCTTTAAGATCCAAGTTTTCAGCCACTATGACTCAACAAACTTGAGCAGACATCAAAATCATCTAGAGAGCTTAAAAAGAGATCAGTGGGTCCTTGCCAAAATTTCTGATTCAGCAACTGAGAATTTGCATTTCTGACAACTTCCCAGGCAATGCTGCTAATGGTATTTCAGTGATCATACTTTGAGAGAGGATTGCATTAGACTATTCTATTCAATTAATAATTGATGCATAGATAAACGAATGTGTGAAGCTTGTCACACACTCTTTGAAATAGAATACAAAGTCATTCCTCAAGGGCATTAGGTATCCCTTGCAAAGCCTAAGAGACAGAAGGTCTGAGCTGTAGCTCTTGTACTTATAACTTAATATGACTTTGCTTCGACCTTTGGCCTCAGTACTCTCCTTCATAAAATGGGAAGGCTAGGCTCTACTAGATTGCATCATAAGAGTGTACGAGAACTAAAAAAAAAAAAAAAAACCCAGAAAATGAAAATCTCCATTGAATTTTATGCAGAAGGAACTAAATCCTTAAATCTCCATGGAAAATTGTTAAGAGAGTTTCTTGGTGCATTTGGCTGGCTCTTTATTGTGTGAATAACAATAACTAACAGAGACTTTACCACGTGCAGACACCGTGCTAAATGCTTTTTTCCTTTTAATTCTCAGCAAAACGTATGACACAGATATGATTATAATCACTGTACAGATGAGAGAATTAAAGCTTGTGGTGATTAAGTACCTTGCTCCAAGTCCGACAGCCAGTTAATGGAGACAGGATTTCAGTCCTGATCAGTCTTTCCCAACCTCCCAAGCTTTTACACCCTATGTTATTTTCCTAAATACTGTACCTGCCTTATTCCCATCTACCAACTAATCCGAGGTTCACTTCTCTGTTCGTGACTTTAAGCCCAGATTGGGCACAATGCCCAGGAATCATCTCAGCAGGCATTTGCCAAAAGATGAGAAATGTGTGGTTAGGCAGTGGGGATGCCCAGATAGTCAATAAACACAGTCCCAGAGTTCATGTTGCTTATAGCCTGGTCTTGACTCTGTGTTCTCCAGTTTATGTAGTAGAGTTGGACTGGTACCCTAACGCCCCCGGAGAGATGGTGATCCTCACCTGCAACGCCCCTGAAGAAGATGGTATCACCTGGACCTCGGACCGGAGCAGTAAGGTCTTAGGCTCTGGCAAAACCCTGACCATCCGAGTCAGAGAGTTCACAGATGCTGGCGGCTACACCTGTCATAAAGGAGGCGAGGCTCTGAGCCGTTCACTCCTGCTGCTTCACAAAAAGGAAGATGGAATTTGGTCCACTGATATTTTACTAGACCAGAAAGGTAATTTTCTTGGATAGTGTCAGTTTTCCCAAAAATAAAAAATTGGGAAAGGCAGGACATGAATAATACAGTTAATAAGTTAGTATCAAATCTTTTACTGAAACCACCCAGAATTTCCATTTTCATTTGCTTTCCTGGGCACTTTGGGTTATCAACCATCAAAATCTTATTTTGAGAGAGTCTCCTACTCAGTCTGAATGCTTGTCCTGAGGTTCTCTTTATTGGATAGCTGTTGGAAATGAACTCATGTGTATAGTGTATAATTCAGCACCGGGGTGATACCCTTGAAAAAAAAATTAACACGTCTGACTGATGGGTTAGGCGCGTAGTGTACTCCGCAAAATCAGGATCCTATTAGGATACTCCCGGTCCTCACTGATCCACCTATCAGGGGAGCAGCACCTTTCCCCCATGAAATAAATGGAATAACTTTACCCTGGTTCCATTTAGTGGCCGGTGATTAATCACAATCAAAATGTTTCTGAAAAAAGTCCCCACTAAATAGTGAATTTTTGTTCTTTTCAAATCCAGAACCTAAAAATAAGACCTTTCTAAAATGTGAGGCCAAGAATTATTCTGGACGTTTCACCTGCTGGTGGCTGACAGCAATCAGCACTGATTTGAAATTCAGTGTCAAAAGCAGCAGAGGGTAAGTGAAAGCATTCTGGTTTCTCAGCATTTTGCTAAAATTGTTTTGTTAAGGAAATAAGGCAAGATATCTGTGATCTGTGAATTAATAATAAGGGGAAAACAAAGTCAAACCCACATTTTTTCAATGCCCCCTGCCTGGCATAAGTTGGGGAAGAACATGGAGATTTAAGCCTGTCACCTGAACAAATTCATGTGTTAGAATAGAATATTACCACAATGGGAAAATAGGTTCTGCTGTGTTCAAGCCCATTCATCCTAACTGCCTGGAAACACTTCTTTAAAGCTTATAACACTAGGGGAAGGGACACAAAGAGAATTCAAACCTATAAAGAACTTGCCAAAATTGCACCTTGAGTCAAAAACAAAAACAAGAGCTTTAGTCTAGATAATAGATTTGGAAGCCTGAAATCAGACTCCAAAACTCTGAAGCCTTCCAAAATTTTCCTAGGACCACCCAAACTCCTTTTACTTCCTCTGACACCACAAATCTGAAGTTCACTGTCCAACTCACTTAGACTTTCTCTAAGAAACCAGTTGCCCTAGATACAGAACCTGTGTTAGCCTCCTGTGTGACTGACTTTAGTCATCACCTAAGTTCCCAAGCAATGGAGGATAATGGATCAAATCCTAGGTGATAACCTGGTTTTGCCACTGTTTAGCTGAGTAACTTAAGCTTTGGGGTCTCACTTTCCCTTCTTTAGAGGGAAAATGCTTATTAAAGAAATGCTTGTAGAATGGTTAACTAAAGCATGGTACGCTATACTCTGGCTTACTGTGGTCATTAAAATGAATAACCCAACTTGTATGTTTTGAGGTGAGAGTTTTCCATAGTATGTTCAGAGGGGGACAAGTTGGTTACAAGATTATATGCATATGCTTTCATCCTATTCCATAACAAATAAAATCTGTGTGTGTATTTATAGGTAAAATATATATGTATGTGTACATGTGGAAATAATGATTACCTTGAATATTCATTGAAAACGGTCTGGAAGGATAACCAAGCTCTGAATAGTATTTATATCTGGGGAGTGAGGTTAGGGTTGAATGGGGGAGGAAGAAAGCGCACACTTATTCCCTTTATTCAAGTCTTGTTTATTTTAATTTTTATAATTAGCATGTATTGATTTTTGTAAGTGAAATTGGAAAATTAATTTAAATTTTTAATTTTAATTAGATCAGTGATTCTGAAGCTAAAAACTTCCGTATTCATTTACACCAGAGACACATAAGCGCAGGTTTCTAAACATTTATACTATGAAAGTTTTAAGATACACAAAAATCAAGACATGTAAAATCAGTGTGGATGGAAACAAATGAAGCCCTTCCAGCAACACTGATAAGCCAAGCAAATTGAAACTTGCACAGGTGAATCAGAAAGGACACTGTCAGCTGTGTTTCTTGGAAGTGAAATAACGGGCCATAACACAGTCTGTCTCAAAACTTTCGTAGTGACCCAGGTATTTCTTGAAACTAAGCATGTTCTCCTAGGGACAGCAGTTTCTTACCGTCTGGGTAGGAAACAACCCATTTGGAGAAAGTGTATCCTCAGACAGACAATTGAGGCCTTACCTGCCTCTGGCTACAATCATATAAGCACTCGCTGACCAATGTTTGAGAGAATAATTTCTGCCTTTGATTCCAGCTCCTCTGACACCCAAGGGGTGACATGTGGACTCCCTACAGAGAGGGACCACGGAGAGTACAAGAAGTACTCTGTGGAGTGTCAGGAGGACAGTGCCTGCCCAGCAGCGGAGGAAACCCTGCCTGTTGAGGTCGTGGTTGAAGCTGTTCACAAGCTCAAGTATGAGAACTACACCAGCAGCTTCTTCATCAGGGACATCAGTGAGTTTCAGATGATTTGTCACATATTCTCAATGTGCCATGCAGGAGGGGAACATGGGATGTTACAAGCATTATCTCTTTTATTTTGTGCCCGGAAAAGTATGATATAGATACTATTATCTGCATTTTAAGGAAGAGGAAAGTGAGTCTTAAGCTAAGCAGCTTGCTCCAGATCTCACATCTCACGGTTAACAAGGTTAACAATTTAGACTCAGATTTGCCCTGTAGAAAAAACAAGCTTTTTGAGACACTCCACTTCTGCTGCCCAGGTAACTCCAGTGATACATCCCAGGGCCCCTCCAGCATAATATTTATATTCAGAACCAGGGCTCCTCAACTCATTGCAATTATTCCCAGCCAATCTTTCTTTAGCATTTGAAAAGGGACTTCTTTATTGGAATATAAGCCCCTCCAAAACAGATGTCTTTTTTTTTCTTTTGCAGTTTTTGGTTGGGGTTGGGTTTGAACCCACCACCTCCGGTAGATGGGGCTGGTGCCCTACTCCTTTGAGCCACAGGCGCCACCCAACAGATGTCTATTTTTTAAATTGGCAGATAGAGATTTCACCCTTAATCATGTCCTTTACCATTTACTTACAGCCCAGGCCTCATGATAAAGTGTGACAGAACCACACAACTTGCTGTAGAACTCATGGGGAGTCTGTACTTGGTGGGTGGGGTAGGGTGGGGTTCACATACGGTGGTAGGGTCCTCATCTCACCTAAAGGGAAGATGTAAGGTGTGTTAAGAACAGAGGGAAGAGGACTTTCAGAACACCTGCTATGGTCTGTGTGTGGAGCAGTCTGGGCTACAGGGCCCCAGCACACTCTGTAATACCTCTCTCCCTTCTGTTATGCAGAAGATACCCCACTTAAGGAGAGAGTCCTTGTGATACTGCTTTATCCTTCACACATAGTCCAGTGGTGGGAACACAATGGGTTCCCAGTAATTATTTATTTAATAAATGGACGGATGAGCAGAGAGACAATGGACTGTAACCACTACAAGACAAGTCAGTGCCAAAAGCGGTGAAAAGACAAAGAAAGGGCAGTAAGTGGAAAGTCTCTCATCTCATCCCCAGCAAGAGAGTCAGCTCAGTTCTGAATCTGGTCCAAAGCGAGGGATTGAGCACAAGAGAGTGGTCTGTCACTGCACTGCCGAGATCTGAGAGTCTTCTTGTCTCTGAGCACTTTTTTCTGAGCAATAAGCAAAGGCGGTTCCACCACCAGGGCCCTTCTGATTGCACGGTGATGACAATTCTGAGATCTCTTGGGTCCCACAGTAACGGACACAGCTGTCACTGATGACTGCTTCCCTGGGCACTGGCATGAGTGCCAGGGGTGGAAGTGCCTCACATTTGCCAGCCTGGCGCTCAGAGAAGTTAAGTAACTATCCAATGGACTCACAGCAGGGCAAGATGCAAGTGGGATTAGAAGCTAAAACCACCTTAACTCCCAAACCCTATTAGGAAAATAAAGGGTGTTTATCCTCTTCCACAGTCAAACCGGATCCACCCAAGAACCTGCACTTGAAACCACTGGGTTCAGGGAATGTGGAGGTCAGCTGGGAGTACCCTGACTCCTGGAGCACTCCACATTCCTACTTCTCCCTGACATTCGTTGTTCAGGTCCAGGGCAAAAGCAAGAGAGAAAAGGTAAGAAGTGATTCAGGTACAGGTTTATCAAAGCCCCCATTAGGGAGAAGATGAATGATGATAATCACAACAGTCATGTATCACTTAACAACAGAGATACGTTCTGAGAATTCCATCATTGTGCAAACATGATAGGACAGCCTCCTATACACGTCCTAGGCTATATGGTACAGCCCCATCGCTCCTGGGCTACAAACTTGTACAGCATATTGCTGTACTGAATACTGTGGACAGCTGTAACACAGTGGGGAGTATTTGCATATCTAAACATAGAAAAATTTCAGTAAAAATACAATACCAGAGTCATCTTGGACCACCCTTATGTATATATGGTCCTTCTTTGACCGAAATATCGTTACGTGGCACACACTACATTTTTAGCACTTTCCATGTGCCTAGAACCATGACAAGGGTTTTCCACTTAATCTACACAATTAACCTTAGGAAGACAGTCAGTACTATTTCACCATTTCACAAGTGAAGACATTGGAGCTCAGGTTACATGACTTCCTCGAGGTTATATAGCTAGGAAATAACAAAACCAGGACACAAACTCAGTTTGCCAGAGCAAAGTCCATGCACCTAACCACCCCACCATCATCAATAAGGTTGGTCATCAATCTTGGCACTCAGAATTGGCCTTGATACAGGACATCTGTGCTCCAGGAGCCTAGCATTATTGCTTCAGCTGAGTACATGTAATGAATGATAGAACATGCATGCTGTATCTCACCCACAGTGGCTAACAACCAGATATTGTGAAATTATTTTACTAAACAGGATGTCAACACTTACATAGGCTAAGACAATGTCTTTCCAACTTTCCTGCCTTACATCAGAATCCCTTTGCCTCTTACAAGGTTCCAGAGGTACATTTTCAGAGCCTTCGCCTGCTGTGACCTCACTTTTTATTTTATTTTATTTTATTTTTATTTCATTTCATTTTAGTGATGTGGTATCATAGCTCACAACAACCTCAAACTCTTGGGCTCAAGCAATTCTATTGCCTTAGCCTCCTAAGTAACTGGGACTACAGGTGCCCACCACTAAGCCTGACTAGTTTTCCTGTTTTTACTAGAGACAGGGTTGTGCTTTTGCTTAGGCTGGTCTTCAACTCCTGAGCTCAAACAGTCCACCTGCCTCGGCCTCTCAGAGGGCTAGAATTACAGGGTGAGCCACCACACTCAGTCTCTGACTCCACTTTTAAAGTTACCAGACAAAGACCTAATTCAGCAGAGCATCTAGCATGTGGTAGAAACTTAGTGATTCAATCATTCCCTGAAAACAAATTAGGGGGGACTTGGAAGGAAGAGCCTTTTCTATACTAGATTTTACCTAAATACAGTAGAGCCTCTTATAAGTTGACCACCCAAGGGACTATAACCGGTGGTCAACATATGGAGGTGGACAACCTAAGGAACTAGGCCCACGGTACTGATTTATATATGTGGTGCATGTCTGGTCTATGAAAATTTGATCAACTTAAGGAGGTGATCAATCTAGGGAGGTGGTCAAGTATGGAGGTCCCACTGTATTATTTTAAAACTTCATAGGTATCTTCTCTATTTAAAGTACGTATCGTTAATAGCTGAGTACTTCCTATGCACTAAAGCCTTCCTATGCACTAAAGCCATGTATAACTTAATAGCTGAGTACTTCCTATGCACTAAAGCCTTCCTATGCACTAAAGCCATGTATAACTTAAAGTTATACATGGTATTACCTTTAACTTTTGCAATTCTACAAGGTAGGCATTTCTGTTATCCCTGTTTAGAAATGAGGAAACAGACACAGCTTGAGACATTCATCTTACACAACTGTTAAGTAACAGTGCCAGGATTTGAAGGCAGGTTTGTCGGATGAAAAGATCAAGAGATAAACTCATGAAGTTGGGAAGAAAAAAATAAGAAAATAAGAGATCAGGATATGATATTTCTGAATATCCAGGATATGGCTAGAGAAAATCTGTCTCAGTCCTACCATCAACCTAGGGCTGGGGTGACTGTCCTCCCCCAACATGGGCGAGGCAAGCTGTGCTAGAAAGATGACAGCTTACAAAGTAGAGAAGCTGCATTTGTGTTTGAAGCTTCTGACGATAGGTGATGTAATTTCTCTGTGCTCCCCGTGAAGTCCAAGTGTAGTGCCCTAAAAGCAGGGACATGATGTTTGGGGAGGTCATGCTTTCCAGAAATATACTCAGCCTACCTTGCAACTGTGTTGCCAAAGGACAGTAGACCTTCACAGATTTCTTTCACTTTAGCAGAAAAATACAGTCTCCACAGACAAGACCTCAGCCACGATCATCTGCCCAAAGCAGGCCAGAGTGCACGTGAAAGCCCAGGACCGCTACTATAGCTCATCTTGGAGCGATTGGGCAACTGTGTCCTGCAGTTAGGTGAGCAGGCCAGGGGACGTTCAGCTCTGACCCACACACTCAGGGTTCCCAGGTGCAGGGAAAGGTGAGAAAGGGAATGGGGGATGGGGGTGCCCAGCACACAATGGCCAGAATCAGAAACACACATTTTTGCTCATTAACAGGTAATTATTTCATACCTATCTTATGGTAAGCACTGTGCCGGGCACAGGGATACTGCAGTAAAGAAAACAGGCTTGGGTCTTGCCTTCCTAGAGAGGAGGTAGCCAGGAGTCAGGGCATGCCGGGACTTGCAAACGTCTGTAGTTAGAACCTTGTATCAGAAGCCCTGGGGAGCCACCAAAAGGGTTTTCAAGCGAGGCTGGTAAGCATGATACAGCCACATTCTAGGCCGCATAAGAAATCCCCAAAACCCAATTGTCTGGGATAATGTGGTATCAAAGGAAGAAGGGTTCCGTGCTGCACATCTATCCCACATAGACTTTCGGCATTCTTTTCCAGGTTCTGATCATAGGGTGAAACCTTGGAGGAAAAGTGAAGATAGTAGGCAAAGTTTTTTGAAGACACAATGAAAAAGACCCCAAAAGATATTTTCCACTAGGTTTACTTTTTAAACTTTTTTTTTAGGATCATAATGTTGTCTTTGCTGCATTTTTATGGTTAAATGCTAAATGTCCACGGAAACAATCCAGCTAATTTTTATGAATAGGTTTTTCAGCTTCCAATTTGCCACCTGCCTTAATGTTATTTAAATATTTAAATAATTTATGTATTTATTAATTTATTACTGTTATGTAACATTTGTGTGCCAGGATACTTTGAATATTTCGTACCTTCATGACCCAATCTGTAAGGAAAAGGGCCTCTGTTAAGCAAAATGTGAATTTAAGTGTTATTTATACTGAAGCAAGGCTGCAAGTACCTCATTTTTACAACACCCAGTAAGAACAGAATGTTCTCACAGCAGTTCATATATCTGTGAAGCGTGGGGACACAAGAGACATTTAGACAGAGACATGAAGACCAAACCCTATTGAGGAGTTCCCGGAGAAGGAGCCGCTAATTCCCACGTACAAAGACATGCTTGAAGTGTTGTTGATAAAGCAAGTCAGGACCACCTGCACTTCGAAGTAAGTTTAGTGTATGGATACCTGCATTTTAAAATGGCTACCAAAAAAAAAAAAAAAGATTGAAATTAAAATTCACCTTCAGCTTCAATGGCAATCCCTGCCCCTACCTCTCTGTAAGACACAGGAGGGAAGGACAAAGCCAATCTGAAGTGTCTGGAAGGGGAAAAGATCTTAGAATTCAAGAAGAGGACAGCATAGTTATGGCTAAGGATATAAAGTTGTCAGAATTGTAGGAGGCTTCTTAACAACCACATGAAAAAGCAGACAGATACAGAGAAAACAATCTAGAATGGCTTTCCCTCCAGCGTGATGAAAACTGACATATGATCAGAAAGTACAGCTCTGTACTTTTAAGTAATGATTGTGCTTTCTGCAAATATATTTGATTTCTGTGTATTTATTTATGTATTTTTATATTCTGAAGCCAGACTAATAAAAACTCTTGGCAATCCTATTTTGTGCTTTCTCGGCTGACCTAGGTGTGCTATTTCCAAGTCTACCGGGGGGCTTTTTTTCCCCCTATCATTTAAGAATTGCCCTTAAATTGAAGTTATTTCATTTTTAGTTCTGCAGAGTTGCTGTTTCCCTTTATAGCAAATCCAGAGTCAGTGCCCTTCTGAGCTCAGAGAATGTCCATGCAATCTGACCTGAGAGGACCCTTTGCAAGGAAATTGAACCACATTGTGCCCTCTGCAGGGGCTAGTGCCCTGCTTCTTCTACCTTCTATCCTGGAATCAACTTTACTGGTTTGCCCAGAATGATAAAATACTGGTAGAGCCATGGGCATCCCATCTCATAGTTCCAGCTCTCGTTCTATTGAGTTATTTATTTATTGGTATTTATTGAAGCTAGTATTTATTCAGCCATATGTATAGACATGTGCTAGCCCTTGGGGTTGGGGAATTTCAATTAACTTTGTGTTGCCTCCCCCCAACACTGCTCAGTATGGCCCACCTTACAAGAAGAATGAAAAGTTAACTTCAATACCATTAAAGGCTAAAATGTTCAGGATATATGGCGCCCTGGAGTGAGAATGAAAGTGATGGATCTGTGAAAGAGGATCACCAGGAAGACTCAACAGAGAAGCACTTTCGGCCCTAAGTACTTGCTCATTCCCCTGTGGTGCCTCCTACGGAAGGAAGGTGCCTCATGGTGGAATCAGAGAGAATGCAATTTAATTCCCTGTGATCTTGAAAATCCAAGTGTGCCAAATCCAGGCATCCTTCCAATGGCAGGGTAATCGTAATAGAAGTATTTGCTTACAGTTCTGATTTTCAGTGTCCCCTGAAAATTGTGGGGACAGCACTCAATTTTTCCACTTTGCTCCTAGACTGGAGGAACAGTGGGACCTTTCTGTCATCCTACCCCAACATGTGAAACACCTTGTGTTATAAGCCTACACTTAACAGCACACAGTTGGTTAATAACAATTATTGGTCCTCAAACAGTGTCTTTCACCTAGAGTTACCACAGCACTTGACAGGCATTTAATTTTAATAAACAATACTAATCAGGAAAAACAAATAATCCCATTCCATAAGAACTCAGGACTTTTCCCAAAGCTTCCAGCCAGCCTGGGAGCAGATCAGATGTCCTGGCTTCTAGTATACCCAGTGCATTTCTGACATGACCTCTTAGCATTTATTAATTTCAGTGCATAGAAAGGAGAATTTTTCTTTTTCAAAGATATTCTCTAGGACAATCCTTTTCATAGTGAATCTATCCCTACAAAATAGGTCAATGTCGAACCAAAAGGTCTCAGGTCTGAGAATCAGAATACAAGGCCTGGACCTGGCCAGTCTATGATGTGACTATGTGACCTTGAGCAGGACACCAGACACAACCTGTTGGTTGTCCAGTGAATACTCACTCCCAACGGCCTTATTCCCTGATTACCTGCTTCAGCTTTAAAAGTTGAGAAGCTAAGCAGTCACTCTCGCAGTCACCTTTGCTGCCTACCAAAGCCAGGAAACCCAGTTCCAGCCAATGAGATGTAAGAAAATTCTGCTGCAGGATTGCTAAGAAGCTTTGATTTTTCTAATAAAAGACAAAGTCATGGTTAGCATCTCCCTTTCCTTTTTTCTTCCTCTCTTGAGAAGGTAAGATTTGAGAAGCTCCAGAGGACACCTTGCACCCAGGATGAAAGCCATTATGCAGAAACTAAAGCTAGAAAGTCTCAGGGCCCTTGTGTCACAGTCAAGGCACTGAACTAACCCCTATAAACTACATACCCCAGACGTAATGAAGATACACTTATATATGTTTCTTTTTATTGTGATATATAAATAACATAAAATTTACCATATTAACCATTTTTAGGTGCACAGGTCAGTGGCATTAAATACATTCATGTTGTTGTGCAACCATTTCCACTATCCATCTCTAGGGCTATTTCATCTTCCCAAACCAAAAATCTGTACCCATTAAACTATAACTCTATCCATATTTGTTTTTTAAATAGAAAATAATTAAACCAAAATTTAAAAGCATTCTCCTAAACATCCAGATCCCCATCTATGAAAGGCTGCTGGCCAAGGCAGAAAAGAGATCCAGGTCAGAACAGGAAGGAACCTGGAGTTTGGCATTAGAAAACTTGGTTCTGCCCCTCACAGTGGGCATGAACCTAGAGAAGACATGGGACACTTGATTTCCAATGATGCCAGATGAGGCCCTGGTGACACCTGCTTCTCTGTCTTCTGTGCTGTTCAGGAGCCATGGAAGACATCCACTGCAGTTCCCTCTCTGAAATCCACGAGGTCGTATCTCATCTCCCCCATCCAAGGATAAAGAGAGGAAACAAAGGGCCAAATGCAGTTGGGAAGCGGTCTCATGAAGTCCCCAACCACCCTGAGAAGGAGGAACTCTCACCCCCATTACTACAGAAGAGGAAGGACACTGTGGCCAGGTTCCCTCTCCCAACAGCAGCCAGAGCATCAGCAGAATTCACCTGAGCAGAACAGGAGGTCCAGGTGTGGAGGATCCCATAGGAAAGCACCTCTGCCATGGCTTCACTCAATATTTCTGGAATTACTGCTCTTTCCCCAACACCACCCTCAACTTTCTGGATTTCTAAGCACTGGAGACCACTTCTTAAGGGTCTTCTTAAGAGATGATCAGTTTCATGTGATTGGCACAGATTCTGGACCACAGGAAGCAATTGGTAAATGATAGCTATTTCCAATGACCAGCTCTGTGATCTTGAACAAATTACTCAATACCTTAAAGCATCAGTTCTCAACCTGTGGGTCGTGACCCCTTTGGACTATATCAAAGGTTTGCGGCTTTAGGAAAGTGAGAACCACTGCCTTAAAGCCTCAGTTTTGCCATCCTTAACCACCTCGTAGGGTGGTTATAAAGTAGTGAGGAGTAAATGAAGAAATGCTCAGAAAGTACTTAGAAAACTACCTGAACCATAGTAGGTATTCAATAAAAGCTTAGTCTTATTAGTTTTATCACAGTACCTAGAACCTAAAAGAAGCATCTTTCTGGACCCTGTGTTTTTTGTGGGGGCCAGGGGATGGAGAGATGGTTGTTACCGGGCCTTGGTGTCTCTGAGACCTGCGTTGGTATGAAAGGATCATTAATAGAGAAACCAAGGGCATAGGGAAAGAGATGGCTCTATGGAAATTTAAAAGCCTCTTTAGTGTAAAGTCCCTTTCTTATGAGTAAAATTGCAAAAACATCCCCATGTGGGGGATGTCAAGATGCAATGAACCCAATTCCTGCCTTCGGGAACTACCTAATCTGGTGAGGAAGAGAAAGGGGAAAGTCTGGTGAATATAATAAACTATAACCAGGCAGGGATAAAGATATGTGCACCATAAATATTTCTTTTCACAAAGGTTTCCAACTCCTGGGAGGAGCACTTTCATTCCCCTTCACCTCCCTGGATGTAATAATTTGACATAAACCTACCAATTCACCTTACCTATAAATCAGACCTATATCATCTTTATTTCATTTCAGTACAGCCCTTCTTCCAGGATAGCTTTTGTGAGCAAAATGTATTTGGACAAGACTTTCTCCAGAGGGTCATATTATACCAAGGAAATGAATTCCCTCTCTCAGGCTCATAAAATGCAAAAATAAAATCAGCATTCGGGCTGCATACTAAATATCCACCTTCTGTTGCCAGTGCTTGGGGGAGCTGATTTGCATTTACCTTCACGCAGGCCTGGGTTCTGGAGGCAGTGTGGGGTTCTGGCAGCCTCTTCAGCGGGAGGAAGCCTGTGTGTGTTGGGCTGCAGGGCTCTGCAACTGCTCAGTAAGCCCCCTGTGTCCCTTTGTTAGGAGCACAAACCGTCTCTCCCCGTCCTGTGCCCCAGTCCACCTGGCGCCTTCCCCAGCTGCTTGGAAAAGGAGCTAATGAAGAGCCCAGGAATTCTGGGGAACTGGATATTCTTCCAGTGGCCCTGGGGTTTGGGGAAGAAGGAAGGTTGGGGAAAAATCTTGGGCAAACCTGTGTTCAGTAAGCTTCTTCCTTCCCCCACCAAGCAAACTTATAGGTGCAATGGAGCTGACGACAGCAAGCAAACAAGGGGCCAAGCACAGGGGTGTGCTCCTGATCCTGATGTAGGGGAACTGGGCTCAAACCCAGACTCTCACTGACCAGCTATGTGCTCTTAGCAATTCCTAATTTTTGTGCCTCAGTTTCCCTACCTCTAAAACAAGTATGCTAATAGTGCCACCACCTCCCACGGGTGCTGTGTGGGTTAAACGAGATGAGGCTCTCAGCACCCAGCAAGGCCACAACAGGTGTGAGTTGCTGTGGTGGTTGTTTTTCTAAATTCAGTCCAAAAAGGAAAGGCTATCCTAAATCCTACCTTTTCTTCCATCCCTATGGAGATGAGGGTTGGCTTTGTACATGTACACAAACCTTCCAGTCCTGACTAAGAAGCTATGTCCTACTATCCACCAGACTTCTCCTGGGCACACTGCCAGCACACTGCAGTGACATCTCCCCAGAGTTGCAGCACCCAGACCAGGGCCTGGTTTCAGCAAACTATTGAATAGGGTTCTGCTTGAGAACATCCTCCAGTCATGGCTTGCCCATTTCTCTGAAATCTCTCTTTGTTGCACATTTGTGGTGCTTAGAAGCTAACCAGACCAAAGTCCCCCTAACTTATTTGAGCCAGGATCCTATTGTTCAAAGAGAAATCTTAAATAAAATCTCAACGTATGTAGGTATTGCAGCAGGGATGGTGACCAAATGGCTATAGTTGTATCTGCAATGTTCTAATTCCTTACCAGGAAACTATATTAGTATATGTCTTGCATAATTAAAAAATAATTTTTTATAAAGTCCCTTACATAAAGCAGACAAAAGCAGAGTACTCTGACTGAAGCCTCCCACCCACTCAGCCCGCTTGACCCCCCGTCATCACTGAGCACTGTAAACTTCTCTTCCACATTCCTAAATTCTGAGAACACAGTTTGAGAACCTCTAGTTTTACAGGTGAGGAAACTGAAGGCCAGAGTTTGGGACCTAAACACCCAGAGCCTGCTTAATACCAGGCCCAAAATTTGAATCTCCCACTTTGGCTATTACTGTTATATTAAGTCATAATTCCAACTGCCATTAAAAAGACCAGTCTGAGTGCCGGTGATGGGGATGAGTCCTGCTGGCTCCCTAGCGACTCTTCTCCTGTTTCTGTCTGGTTATGTGTTTGCTCACTGAAGAGGCTGAATAGGGACGTGGAGTCTTCTTCCCTTGAATGCATAGGTCCAAGTTGGTAGAGGCTTTGAGTCCTTATCCCTATAGCTGATGGCTGCAAGGGATTGAGAGCTGAAAATGAATTGCACAATTGAGAAGGCACTTGCTGATGCTAAAGTTCTTGTTGAAAGACTGAGAGATCACGACGATGCAGCAGAATCCCTGATTGAGCAAACCACAGCTCTCAACAAGCAAGTAGAAGCCATGAAGCAGTATAAAGGAAGATACTCAAGAACTTAATGAAGTTGCAAGACATCGGCCATGGTCCACATTAGTCATGGGAATCCAGCAAGGAAACAGACAAATCAGAGAATTGCAACAAGAGAACAAAGAATTGCGTACATCCCTGTAAGAACATCAGTCTGCCTTAGAACTTATAATGAGCAAGTATCAAGAACAAATGTTTAAATTGCTAATGGCTAGCAAAAAAGACAATCCGGGTATAATTATGAAGTTAAAAGAACAGCAGTCCAAGGAACTACAGGCACATGTTGACCAGATACTGAAATGGCAGCAGGAATGAGGAAAGCCATTGAAATTGATGAGCAAGGGCCACACCTATGGCTCAAGGAGTAGGACGCTGTCCCCATGCACCAGAGGTGATGGGTTCAAACCCGGCCCTGGCCAAAAACTGCCAAAAAACAAAACAAAACTCAGCACTCTCGGGCGGCACCCGTGGCTCAGTGGGTAGGGCGCCAGCCCCATATACCTAGGGTGGCGGGTTCGAACCTGGCCCTGGCCAAACTGCAACAAAAAACAGCCAGGTGTTGTGGCAGGTGCCTGTAGTTCCAGCTTACTCAGGAGGCTGAGGCAAGAGAATCGCCTAAGCCCAGGAGTTGGAGGTTGCTGTGAACTATGACGTGACAGCACTCTACAAAGGCAATAAAGTGGGCGGCGCCTGTGGCTCAAGGAGTAGGGCGCAGGTCCCGTATGCCAGAGGTGGTGGGTTCAAACCTGGCCCTGGCTAAAAAAACTGCAAAAAAAAAAAAAGAAATTGATGAGCAACAAGGTTACAAGGAACAGGAACGGATATTTCAACTGGAAGAAGAAAACAGAGGCTTGAGAGAGATCCTTCAAATAACTCGAGAATCATTTTTGAACCTCAGGAAAGATGATGCATCAGAAAGTACATCTTTATCAGCATTAGTAACCAATAGTGACCTGAGTCTGAGGAAGAGCTGAAGAGCCGCCAAGTCTGTGATCTTAAATGGCTCCAAATGGTCACCAGGACTGGCCTATAAATGAATGAATGAACAGAAAACTCAATCTTAACACTTTATATTTTTCCTCTATAATATGTACAGTGCACTGGCTACGAAATAGCAACAAAAAATGCATAGTTAATGGTCATGGACTTTATTCCAAAATATAATTGAAAAGTAGAAACTGAGCCATTGTTAAATGGTAAACAAATGAAAGGCTTTTGCAGTGACTGCTGAACATATTAAGAGCATTCAGCAGTGCTGCTGGCTTTCTGGATAATACTTAAATAAGTTGAATATTCCCAGTAAATGCTTGGGAATTCATAGACTTATCTCAGTTTAAAAATATGAATTTTTGCCACTGTTTTGTGAATAGATTTTCATACAGATTTTATCCTTCCTGTTTGGTGTCAAAGTTAACAACTAGCTTATGTACCATGAGACTGCAGCTTTAGTGATTGCCTATCTAATTTTCCATTAATTTAAGTTTTTGTCAAAGAAAATTAAGTTCTAAAGGCTATAAGAATGTCTTATTTGCAGCATAAACAAAAGAAGTAATTTAATTTTAGCTAATTTACCTTAACTGATACTTAGCTAACAACTCTCCACAACTTAAACTTATGTGTAAGAAATATTTCAGGAATGAAAGAGAAGGAATACTACTTTCTGAGAAAGAAGATCTTATAACAGATATTTAGTAGGTTAAACTACTCCTTTGAAAGAATAAGTTTTGTTTCTACTTCAATAATAAAGATGAGATTTTTCTCTTCTCTCACTGATGTTTAAGGATATTATGTTGTTTATTTAGCTAACAGAATTGAAATGTTTGATATAGTAACATAAATATGATAAATTTCAAAGTAAATGAGAAAGCCTTTGGCTCATAGAACCCCCCTTTTTAAGTAATTACTCTTGAGGTACAGAAATAGTAAATTAAAATTTTACAAAAATTCTAGATCCTGTTTTTAAGCTCCATCTTGTCCTTATAACCAGTAAGACTTTTCTTATAACCTTTCAGTTGAAAGAGGGAGAAAAATCTGTGGATTTAGAAGTATTCTTTTTTTTGTTTAATATCAAATATACAGTAGGTAAATTTTTTTAAAGACCACCAGATAATGGGCTTTAACATCAGTTGAAACCTAAATTTTTCTTAGAGGGATTATAGAATAAAAGGATAAAAGTATCAAATATGATTAACCATATTATACTTATTTACATTAAAAATACTATAAAATTAGCATAAATAGAAAATTCCACTTTTGAGTATATAATTTGTTCAAAAAAATTACTTCATGTGGTAATTTTTATGAATAATTTCATATATTGATAAAATTTAGAACTACTTTTCACTTCAGAATTTTTCTATCTTTAAGTTTGGGGTGAATGGGGAAGATGTGGCTGATTAAAAAGGGCTAATGGCCCAAACATTACATAGATTTCTTTTCTCATTCAGAGGCCTTAATTGATATTTTATAAGTAAATGACAGTTTTTATTTTTAAACTTTTCTATTCATTTTGGGGAAGGTATCCCTTAATTTAATGACACATTATTCACATAGTTTTTATCCCAGGTAAGAATTACAGAAAATAAGCTACATAATTGAGATTAAGTCTGAGGCAATTCACTGAGGCAGCTCCAAAATAAAACGTTACTTGATATATAATTATTTTTTGTAAATAATTGTTGAGTTAATTTATTCTTGGTCTTTTTTTGGTCTTGGTGTTTAAAGACATTTACTTTGTTTTCCATCCCATACTTTTTTTGTTGTTAACAGAACCTTAAATTTATGTCTGAGAGTATGTACTGCATAGGAACTTATTTTATCAATAAAGATGAGTGATTAAAATTCCAAAAAAAAAAAAAAAAAGACCAGTCTATCACCAGAGAGGGACAGCACATTAAAACACAAGAGCTCCCACAAGCACTTTAATGCTAGTTGCTCAGAATAGTGGCCCACCTCCTTGAAACATGGTGTCTGGAATCTGAAAACCATCCTCTGCTCCACTTCATGAGAGGGTGGGAAAAAGCCAACAAGGGCATGCATCCTCTTAGTCAGAATGTGGGCTGTCACTGCGCTGCTATGAGACCTATGACAACTCTGTGCTAATTAGACCAAGGCCGTCCTTCCTCCAGATAGATACAGTCCCATGCCAGGGTGCATGGCTTGGTGAGTGGAGAGGAGGCTAGATTTCAGCCTATGTTTGCCCCCTCAACTAGGTACCCTCATGCCGGACACAACCTGCCCAACCATTTATAGTAACTGTGAGAAAAGTGGTGCTGGGGAGTAGATGAAATTGAAGGAAAGAGGGAAGGCTTTCATTCATCCATTCATTCAGTCATTCATTTAGCAAACAATTACTTAAGTAATTGCCAGGCAATGTGCTCAATGCAGGAGACAAAAATGCATAAACAAAGTGGGCAGGTCGATTGCCCTCCGTTATCTTACAACCTAGAGAGAACTGAAGACAAGGCCACAGACAAAAACAGTACTGTGTGGTAAGGGTCAGCATAGGTGAGGAAAAGAGCTCTACCAAGGTTGTCTCAGTTGTGATACTTTGGGCTGCAAGTAAGAGAAACCCTACTACAAGTGGCTTGAGAAATAAGGCACAACAAGGACAACAGAACAAGGGGAGGCTAACACAGCAATTCAATGACATCATCAAGAGCCCAGACTGTTTTCAACTATCTTTACCAGTGCTGGCTTTTGTCTTCATATATGCTCCTCAAAGTGGCTGCTGCACCTCCAAATATCATGTCCTCATCTCATGGTGTGAGATGATTGCAAACACAATTCTCCTCTAAAATTGCTTTTTAATCAGGGAAGACTATCTTTCTCAGAGTCCCCTGGCATACATGCCCATGTCCTCACTAAAGCAGAGAAAGTGAGAATACAGCATTTTTACCCTTCAGAGTAGGAAGCAGCTCTGACAGTAGTCAAAGGGCTGAGTGTGGGAAATAGCCACTGGTTAGATAACCAACAGTGCCTGCCAGAGGAGCACAAAGGGGGGACAACACAGCAGGTAAAATAATGGCCCCCTGTGAAGTCTCTGCCCTAATCCTCAGAATCTGTGAATATGACAAGAGTATCCTGGATTATCCAGATAGAACCAGTATAATCACATGAGTCCTTAAAAGCAAAAGATGCAGCAGAGAGGGATGTCAGTGATGTCTAAAGCTTGGGTAGTAATTGGCATGTTGCTGCTGGCTTGAGTATGGAGAGGGCCATGTGGTATCAAGGAAACAGGGACCTAAGTCCTACAACAAGCTGAATAAGTTTGGAAGCAGATTCTTCCCCAGAGCCTCCAGAAAGGAAGGTAGCCTTGCCTTGCAGGAACCCAGCCAAGCCCACCTGGACCTCTGGTCTGCAGAACTATGAAAATTATCTCACATGGCTATAGTCAGCTAAATATGTCATAATTTGATGCAGGCACAATCAAAAGTAAAACAACTCAATGAATCCCCAACAATAAAAAAAAAAAAAAACCTACTTGGCTTATTGTACCCTCAATGAATCCCTAACAATAAAAAAAAGAAAAAAAAAAAAAAACTAAAACAAGATCCCAGATGAGAAGGTATTCATGCTGTGTCTTGAAAAATTCAGAGTGAATACCAGGTAAAGGAAATAACATGAATTCAAATCTGGATGAGAGAAAGACATGTTATATTTGGAGACCAGCAGAAAGTTTGTTCATCTGAAGCATAGTGTGGGAGAAGGAAAGGAAGAGGAGAAAGATGAAAAGAATAAAGAGCTAAATAGAAATTAAATTGGATGGGTCCTCAAATGTCAAGTGTGGGCTTCATCACGATGGCAACAGGGAGCCATTGCAGGGTTTTAAGCAGAGAAGTGATGAGATCCGATTTCTGTTTTTACCAGATCACTGCCATTGCTACATGAAGAACAGATTGGTAGGTGGCAAGAAAGGGCCAGGTTACCAGGTAAAGGGCTCAGTAGTTGTTCAGGTGAGAGAGAATGACAATTTTGACTAGGAAGATGCTGGCGACGATAAAGGTAAGTGGGCCACTTTGAACAAAGGAGAGAATTGGCAGGACTTACCAATTAGACATAAGTGACGAAAGAAAAGAATCAAGGCTGAAGCCCACTTATTCATTCATTCAACACATTTCACAGGACACGCTCCAAGGACTGAGCTAGAAACAGGATGTTGCCTCAACGAAAACAAACATAGTCCCTACTCACAAAACTCGGAGACTTCTGAATTGATCAGCTTGGCCGTTTGTGGTACCATTCACTGAGAGAGGAGGAACAGGTTTGAGTTGCAAAAAAAACAAATATGAGAATGAAGATGTTGAGTTCCACTCTGTGTCTGTGGATACTTAATGCCCATCACTTCTCTGCAACCAATGGAGGTGTCCAAGCCTTGGGCCAGAGCCCATGGGGCAGATCTGAGCTGGAGATGGGGGGCTGGAGATCACCAGTTCACACAGAGAAGTGACCTTCTGTCACTCAGAAGATGATACCCAAGGGAAGAAAGATTAAGAGTTGGGCTGTGGGGATGTATTTGCCTTAAAATCTTCCACCTCCATCTTTTTGCTTTAGGGCAACCTTGGATGAGAAACCAACTGAAAACTGGAACTTTTTTCTTCAAGTCATGCTGGCTGAGCCTGGTGCCAAGAAGCCCAGGATGCTCCATAAAGCTTAATTGAATGAAGGAATGCATGAAACCCAGTGGGCAATTCTCTCTTAGACTATTTGGCATAAAATAGAGCAAAAGTTTGCTCTCTGCTTTTCTTAAATAGTTCTATTGCCCCAGAATGCAGTCCCTCATGATTTGGATACTTGAGTTTAATCCCAAATTTTCACTTAAATCATGCTATTTTGTCATATATAATGTGTTCCTGTGTATCATGTGTACCTACATTTTGGCTAACCTTTCTGGAAAATGCCCTCAAGAAAGTGGCCAGGTCTCATGGGAGAGAGGCACATCTTGGGAGGAATAATGCTGCCCTGGTAAATGTGCAGATCACACTGTCCTCCTCCAGCCACCTTCTCTACGAAGGCTGCCCCTTCCCTGTCTCCCTGGAGCCCTTCCCTTCCCACCACGTCGGGGGCCACAGCTGAGATGGCCATGCATGTGGCCAGCAGGGCAGGAGTTTCTGAGGCCACTCAGCCGCTGTGCAGTCAGGTGCATCGCTGGGGCCTGTGTGGGGCTCCTAGTCCCCTCTGCATGACTGGGCCTTGAGCCTCAGGCCTCAGGGCTCAGGCTTTGGTCCTTACCTCATATGCTATGGCCCACCTTGCCAGCCACACTACCATCCTCCTCCCCTGCCTGCAACACTCAGCAGAAGCTGCTCTGGCCTGCTTCTCCAAGATCCTGGATCCTCCCAGACTGGAACTTAATGTACCCAGCAGGCCAAGGCAGGAGGATACAGTGGCCCCAGAAGTCCTGCTGGGCTCCCCTGCTCCTGAGCTGTACTACACATGGATAATGTGCGTCCTTATCTTTCCCTCAAAAATTCTGGCAAAAAATTGCTTATTATATAGGGCAAAATGTGGTATCCTTTTTGATGCAGATCCTCTTCCTGGATGACTGAGGCACTTTCTTGGGAGACTAACAAGTAGATACCTGATTTCATCTGATTTCACAGGCTGTGGGTGCTTATGGAGGAATGGGCAGTAAGGAAACAGGATTTGGCATCCTCGTGTGCACATAACTGTTTTCCATCCCTGGAATTTATAGTTGAGGTAAAAATAAATCAATCAAAAGTGGCCATTTCACATCCCACAAGAAATCTACAGGATTGGAAACCAGACCAAGCCAGCAGTTGTGGAGTGGTTAGGAATATGCTGGTGTCAGACTATTACAGTTTTAGCCCACTCTGCCTTTTTACTAGTTGTGTGACCTGAAGCAAGTTACTCACCCACTCTGTGCATCAACTCTCTCAAGGATAAATTGGGAGCGATCATAACATCTACTGCAAAGGGCCGGGGGTGAAGATGAAATGTGATAATGCATGTGAAGAGCCCAACACGGGCCTCACACGTTGTCAGTTGTCAATGAGCATTAACTAGAACGTTGTCTTCCTAGGACTGCTGCAACAAAGGGCCACAAACCGGGCAACTCATTGTCTCTCAGTTCTCCCCGAAATCCTTGCTATGTGACTCTTGAGGCTGTCCAGTTCTGAGGCAGTCACTTAAGTGCCTGCCTAAAGAAAAAATACCCCTTTATTTTGCATTTAAACCTTATGATTTTAGTTCCCAGTAATAGAATTTTTAAGATAGGAGTGTATTAACTGCTTTGCAGGATAAAAAGAATTATTTAAATTATTCAAGAGAAATGGTTTTATACAATTTGAACGTACCCATTTACATGTAAAAATGAATGCTGAATAGATACAATTTCCATCTATTCATTAAAACAAACCCCAAAGCATTCCAGAAATCCTTAGCCTAATGTTATTCTTGGCACTGGAAAACAAAACTGCTTTTCTTAAGACAGGAAAATCACAACCCATGTTTTACAAAAACACTTATTGGCACTGAGAGTGGAGATTTCTTGCTCTTTTCCAGCTACTCTCCCCATTTTCTTCTCTGAATCCATCACACATTCATTCAACAAACCCTGACTGAGACCTTACTGTCTGCCAGCCTTTTTGCTAAATGCGGGGGCCAAAGCAGACCCAAACTATTACTTTCTTCAGCTTCAGTTTCACGGGGGAAAATAGACTACAAATCCTATAAGTGGTAGCTGCTTTGAAGAAACGGTATATCCAATAAAGAGACTGAGTGCTCGCTTCGGCAGCACATTTATTAAATTTGGAACAATACAGAGAAGAAAATCAGCATGGCCCCTGTGTGAGGATAACACCCCAATTCATGAAGTGTTCCATATTTTTATGGTAACAAAACCCCATATTCATCTTAACATGTTTCCAAAGGAAAATATTTTGTTTTGAGTGTTTCTTTTTTGTTCAGTGTATTACTTTTCATTTGATTAAATGTTTTTTGTTGTATTAAACCATGTATGTTGCTGCTTAACAATAAAAAAAAAAACAACTGTGAATCTTAATAAAAAAAGGACTGGGCTTGGCACCTGACTCAGTGGTTAGGGCACTGGTCACATACACCGAGGATAGTGGGTTCGAACCTAGCCCTGGCCTGCTAAACAACAATGACAACAACAACAAAAGAACAGCCAGGTGTTGTGGCGGGCACCTGTAGTCCCAGCTACTTGGGAGGCTGAGGCAAGAGAATAGCCTAACCCCAAGAGTTTGACTTTGCTGTGAGCTGTGACGCCACACATTCTACCAGTCTACCGAGGGTGAAAACTGTGAAACTGTCTCAAAAAAAAGGGACTGAGAATTATATGGGTGAGGGAAGCCTCTAATTTAGCATAGGCAAGGGAAACTCAGAGGAGGTGGACAAGGCTAGATTTGAAGAAAGAGCTGACGGAAGAGGGGAAGAAGCTCTGTGGCTTTGTGTGGGGGCAGGGAGGCATGTTTCAGGAAAAGGAACAGCAAGTGGCTCCATTTTAGGGGCAATGATTGAGATGCATTTGCTAATGGGAGGGGTTGCTATGTGTCTCCTCCCAAACCTGTCTACCTTTACTATATATACACAGTCTTCTTTTGCTAAGTCATTTTCTTTTTTTACAGGTCATTGTGAAAGTTTTGAGATACACAAAAATCAAAAAATGTAAAATCCACGAAGGCAGAAACAAACAAAGCCCTCCCGGAAAGACCAATAAGCTGAGCAAGCTGAAACTGGCACAGGTGAATCAGAAAAGATACCATGAAGTTTTGAACATATTTCCTCATCTAGAAGGATTCTACACATATTTCAGATAGATAGGGAGGTATATAGATATATACACAGAGATAAATGTCAGTACTATATACACACACATGTAAAGAGTCTGACTTTTGGCCAGGCAGCCATGGTGGCTCACACCCATAATTCTAGCATTCTGAGAGGCCAAGGTGTGATGATCGCTTGAGTTTAACAGTTGGAGACCAGCCTGAGCAAGATTGAGACCCCATCTCTACTAAAAATACAAAAAATTAGCTTGGCATGGTGGCAGATGCCTATAGTCTTAGCTACTCGGGAGGCCAAGGCAGGAGGATCACTTGAGCTCAAGAGTTTGAAGTTGCTATGAGCTAGGCTGACCCCATGGTATTCAGGCTAGACTGTCCCCACCCCCACCAAAAGAAGGGTCTGACTTTTTTTTTTTTTGATATGTGACTGGTGACAATTTCTAAACTTTACTCCTCTCTCTTACATCTCTACCACACACTCACACCTGAGCAAGCTGCTAAGAAAGCCTGGGTACACCTTCCTTTGGTGTAACATAAGAACAAAATGTAAGGTAAAGTTCCACAGCACACTCTCATCTGCGCTATTTAGTGCAAAAGGCACTAACCACTTGAGGCTATTGGGTACTCATAGTAAGAAGTACCGTACATATAAAATACGTGGGTCTCCAAAGATAGTACAAAAGAATATAAAAGATCCCATTAATAATTTCTAAGTTGATTATATGAGGTTAAACAAATAAGTTCACAAACTCATTCTAGAACAAGTGCTACCTACCTCATTGCTGAATATCACTACAGTCACCTTTGAAGTACTATTTCCTTTTGGAAAAAGCGGAAACTATGCATGGACACCAGTGCCTAGTCCACCCTTCAAACCACTTTCTCTAGGATGAGTTTGTGAACTTAATTGTCAGACCTTATATGATGACAGCTCTGATAGTCATTCCAGAAAAAGTGTTCCAAAACTGCTTTCCTAAAGTACTGTTTTGTTGTTGTTGTTGTTGTTTTGTTTTCAGATAGAGTCTTAAGCTGTTACCCTGGGTACAGTGCCATGGTGTCATCATAGCTCACAGCTACCTCTAGCTCTTGGACTTAAGCAATCTTCTTGCCTCAGTTTGTTTTTTTCTTTTTTAAAAATTTTTGCTAGGGGGCGGCGCCTGTGGCTCAGTGAGTAGGGCGCCGGCCCCATATGCTGAGGGTGGCGGGTTCAAACCCAGCCCCGGCCAAACTGCAACAAAAAAATAGCCGGGTGCTGTGGTGGGCACCTGTAGTCCCAGCTACTCGGGAGGCTGAGGCAAGAGAATCGCTTAAGCCCAGGAGCTGGAGGTTGCTGTGAGCTGTGTGATGCCACGGCACTCTACCGAGGGCCATAAAGTGAGACTCTGTCTCTACAAAAAAAAAAAAAAAAAAAATTTTTGCTAGGGACAGGGTCTTGCTCTCCCTTAGGCTGGTCTTGAACCTGTGAGCTCAAGCAATCCACCCACCTTGGCCTCCTAGAGTGCTAGGATTATATGCGTGAGCCACCTTGCTTGGCTGAAGTATTGTTAAAATTAATTTCGCCTATTTCTTTTAACCTTTTTAAACACGGGCATGGAAAATTTTTAAATTATATATGTGGCTCATGTTTGTCATTCACCCACAGCGTCTGTTACCACTAATATATACCAAAGTTATATTAACTTAACAATAGTTATATCTTAGGGTTTTTAAAAAAATCATTCTTTTGGCTTCTTCACATTTTTTGAGCACGTATTTAAAAATAAACAGATACTTCTTAGAGTTGGTGCGTCAGTGGAGATGAAAGGCCATTTTGGAGGCTTGGAGGAGAAAAGATCACTCTGCTCAAGAAGTGCAGAAAGTGAAAACATTTTCCAGTCAGCCGTGATTCTGAGACTGATATCTGCCCCCTACCCACTATTGAATTAAACTTGACCTGAGGCTGCCTCTGTGCCTTGAGTCCCTATGTAAGAACTGCAAACTAACTCTAGGCATGTAAACTAACTTTACACTAACTTGGGCATATACTTTTGTAACAAATAGCTGAGTCTCAGCCAATCATAGCAACCAAGCATCAGTCAATCATAGGCTCCCGACTGCTGAGAATATGCCCAAGTAAGGCAGCAGCCGGGCCATAACCAAGCTGTCTCTATTACCTCGCTGCCATTTTCTGTCCATAAACGCTGCCTCTCCATGCCATGTGGAGTGAAATTTTCAGAACCTCTGCTAGTTCTGAGAGCTGCACGAATGACAAATCATTCTTTGCTCATTTAACTCTATTAAATTTATTTTATTTTATTTTTTATAATAATTCAGCATCACCTAAATTTAAGTATCTAAAGATTTTCTTTGAACACTGCACATACTTTGGATGAAATGACTTTCTAATAGTGACTTTAGAGTTTGTAAATGCATTGACCTGCTGTGGCCTGCAAGTTGTAGCTCCTCAGTTCTGACTTATCATATTAAAAACTAAAAGTGTCCTATCTCTTCTAAGAAAAATTCACTGTTACTTTCAAATGATTTTTTTTCTTTTTTCTTTTTTCTTTTTTGAGACAAGAGTCTTACTCAGTTTCCCTGGGCAAAGAGCTGTGGTATTATTGTATCTCACAGCAAACTCAAACTCTTGGGCTCAAATGATCCTCCTGCCTTGGCCTCCCAAGTAGCAGAGACTGTATACACCGCCACGACATCTGGCTAGTTTTTTGTATTTTTAGTAGAGATGGGGGTCTCAGGCTGATCTTGAACTCCTGAGCTCAGGCAATGCATCCGCCTCAGCCTTCCAGAGTGCTAGGATTACAGACCTGAGCCACTGCACTCTGGCCAATTTTTTTTTCATTACCCAAATAAATTTTAAAATTTAAGTCTAATTTCAGTCCTATAAATTTTGGAACTTCACGAGCTAAGAAAAATACTAACTACGGATCTTCAAAAGGAAAATATATACAAATAAGCAAATTCGTGAGTTGATTGTTGGGGTCCAGAAAATGATCCCCAGAAGTATGACGCTTTCCACATTGAGTGCTTTGACCTACAGGAGAACCAAGGTCAAAGTTGACCTTGCTGACCTTTCTTCTGCCCTCTTCTCTCTCCTCCCTCTTTCTCCTCCAAAGCACAGGGAGGGACTATCTCTGTACTTTCCTTTCTGGGAATCTCATCAGTTTGGGAAGATTAACTATATCACAAGAGAAGAGACTATTAGTCTTCCCCCTGTATGCCCCACACCCAGACACACCCTGTCAGGCCTATTTTTATGAAGGCCAACTTTTATTACCTGACATTTGTTTACACACATTTCTTACCTTCACAATTTGTGTCCTCTTCACCCCACCCCACTCCCCAAAAGCTCCAGCCCCTTCCTTTGTATAGCTCAAGGCACTATATAACTATATACACTTTAATCATCTGGCTCTTCTTCGAGTCTTATATATTGTGGGACTCCCATCCATATGCACATAATTAAAATGGGTTTTCTTCTGTGAACCTGTCTATAGTCAGTTCATTTCCTAGATGCAATTATCAAACCTTCAGAGGGAGAGGAAGTTTTCTACACCCTACATCACATTCGACTAAAAATCCACAGAAAGAGAAAAGCTTCAATTTTAAATAATGAAAAAGTTACTCAAACAAAACCCTCATATTTAACTTCACTGTTCTTACTCTACAAACTAAAGCCATTGACTACAATTTGAACATTAAGGTATTAATTTTTTTTTTTTTTGAGACAGAGTCTCACTATGTCACCGTGGGTAGAGTGTCGTAGCATCACAACTCAAGCAACCTCAAACTCTTGGACTCAAGCGATTCTCTTGCCTCAGCCTCCCAAGTCACTGGAACTACAGGCGCCTACCACAACGCCTGGCTATTTTTTTGTTGCAATTGTCATTGTTGTTTAGTAGAACCGGGCCAGATTTGAACCTGCCTGCCTGGTTGTATGTGGCTAGCGCCCTATGCACTGAGCTACAGGCACTGAGCCAAGGTATTAAATTTTTAACAGCTGTAATGAGGTATAATTCATATACTTAACCATTGATCATTTTCAAGGGTATAATTCCATGGCTTTTTTTATTAAATCATACCTACATACATTAATGCAATCATGGGGTACAATATAATGGTTTTATATATAATTTGAAATATTTTCATCAAACTGGATAACATAGCCTTCACAGCATTTTCTTAGTTATTGTGCTTAAGACATTTATATTCTACATTTAGTAAATTTCACATGTACCCTTGTAAGATGCACCGTAGATGTGGTCCCACCAATTACCCTCCCTCCACCATCCTCCCCCTCCACTCCCTCTTCCTCTTTCCCCATATTCTTGGGCTATAATTGGGTTATAGCTTTCATATGAAACCTATAAATTGGTTTCATAGTAGGGCTGAGTACATTGGATACTTTTTCTTCCATTCTTGAGATACTTTGCTAAGAAGAATATGTTCCACCTCCATCCATGTAAACATGTAAGTGGTAAAGTCTCCATCTTTCTTTAAGGCTGCATAATGTTCCATGGTGTACATATACCACCACTGATTAATCCATTCATGAGTCAATGGGCACTTGGGCTTCTTCCATGACTTAGCAATTATGAATTAGGCTGCAATAAACATTCTGGTACAAATACCTTTGTTATAAAGTGATTTTTGGTCTTCTGGATATATACCTAGTAGAGGAATTGTAGAATTGAATGGCAGGTCTGTTTTTAGATCCCTAAGTGTTCTCCAAACATCTTTCCAAAAGGAATATATTAGTTTGCATGCAGAACTGTTCCCTTTTCTCCACATCCACGCCAACATCTCTGGTCTTGGGATTCTGTGATATGGGCTAGTCTCAGTGGAGTTAGATGATATCTCAAAGTAATTTTGATTTGCATTTCTCTGATGATTAAGGATGATGAGAATTTTTTCATATGTCTGTAGGACGTGTGCCTGTCTTCTTCAGAGAAGTTTCTCTTCAAGTCCCTTGCCCAGCCTGAAATGGAATCACTTGTTCTTTTCTTGCTAATATGTTTGAGTTCTCTGTGGATTCTGGTTATTAAACTTTTGTTGGAGACATAACTGCAAATATCTTCTCCCATTCTGAGGGCTGTCTGCTTGCTTTACTCACTGTGTTTTGGGCTGTGCAGAAGCTTTTTAGTTTGATCAGATCCCAGTAGTGTATTTTTGAAGCTGTTTCAATTGCCGGGGGTGTCTTCTCATAAAATATTCGCCCAGGCCGAATTCTTCAAGCGTTTTCCCTGCACTTTCTTCTCGTATTTTTATACTTTCATGTCTTAAGTTTAGATCTTTAATCCAGTGAGAGCTATCTTAGTTAATGGTGAGAGGTGTCGGTCCAGTTTTAGTCTTCTATAGGTCACCAGCCGGTTCACTCAGCACCATTTGTTAAATAGGGAATCTTTTCCCCACTGAATGTTTTTAATTGGCTTATCAAAGATCAAATAAGAGTAAGTAGCTGGGTTCATCTCTTGGTTCTTTATTCTGTTCCATACATCTACCTCTCTCTTTTTGTGCCAGTACCATGCTGTTTTGATCACTATCGATTTATAGTATAGTCTGAGGTCTGGTAGTGTAATTCCTCCTGCTTTGTTTTTATTTCTGAGTAATGTCTTGGCTATTTAAGGTTTTTTCTGATTCCATATAAAACAAAGTATTATTTTTTTGAGATCTTTAAAGTATGACAATGAATCTTTAATAAAGATTGCATTAAAATTGTATATTGCTTTGGGTAGTATGGACATTTTAACAATGTTGATTCTTCCAGCCATGAGCATGATATGTTTTTCCATTTGTTAACATTTTCAACTATTTCTTTTCTTAGAGTTTCATAGTTCTCTTTATAGAGATCTTTCATGTCCTTTGTTAGATAAACTCCCAAATATTTCATCTTCTTTGGCACTACTGTGAATGGAATTGAGTCCTTGACTATTTTTCAGCTTGACTATTGTTGGTATATATAAAGGCTACAGATTTATGAATGTTGATTTTGTAACCTGAGATGCTGCTGTATTCCTTGATCACTTCTAAGAGTTTTGTAATAGAATCCCTGGTGTTTTCTAGATATACAATCATATCATCTGCGAAGAGTGAAAGTTTGATCTCTTCTGACCCTATGTGGATACACTTGTTTGCCTTTTGTTGCCTAATTGCGATGGCTAAGACTTGCATTACAAACAGTGGAGACAATAGGCAACCTTGCCTGGTTCCCGATCTGAGTGGAAATGATTTCAATTTAGCTCCATTCAATACAATATTGGCTATGGGTTTGCTGTAGATGGCCTTTATCAGTTTAAGAAATGTCCCTTCTATACCAATTTTCTTAAGTGTTCTGATCATGAAGGGATGCTGGATATTATCAAAAGCTTTATCTGCATCAATTGAGAGAATCATATGGTCTTTGTTTTTTAATTTGTTTATATGATGAATTATATTTATAGATTTACATATATTGAACCAGCCTTGAGACTCTGGGATAAATCCCACTTGTTCATGGTGTATAATTTGTTTGATGTGTTGTGATTCTGTTTGTTAGGATCTTCTTGAATTTTTTTTGCATCCATATGCGTTAGTGATGTTGGTCTATAATTTTCTCTTCTTGTTGGGTCTTTTCCTGGTTTGGGGATCAAGGTGATGTTTCTTCATAGAATGCATTGGGTAGTATTCCTTCTTTTTCTATATTTTGAAAAAGGGTGAGTAATATAGGTACTAGTTCTTTTTAAAGGTTTAGTAGAATTCTGATGTGAAGTCATCTGGTCCCAGGCTTTTCTTTTTAGAGAGATTGTGTATACTTGATGCTACTTCAGAACTTGATATAGGCCTGTTCTACATTTCCACTTCATTCTGGCTAAGTTTAGAAAGGTGGTGCACTTCCACGTACTGGTGAGTTTTCTTCAAATTTTTGTATTTCTGAGAATAGAATTCCTTGTAATATTCATAAAGGATTTTTTGAAATTCTGAGGAGTCTGTTATTCCATCTTTACATTTCTGATTGATGAAATTAGAGATTTTAGTCTTTTTTACCTGGTTAGGTTAGCCAAAGGTTTATCTATTTTATTGACCTTTTCAAAAAAACAACTGTTTGACTTATTGATCTGTTGTATAATCCTTTTGTTTTCAATTTCATCTAGTTCTACTCTAAATTTGGTTATTTCTTTTCTTCTGTTAGGTATGGGATTAGAATGTTCTTCCTTTTCCAGTTACTTGAGATGTCCCATTAAGTTGTTAACTTCCTCTTTTTCTGTTCTCTTGAGGAAGGCTTGCAGTGCTATAAATTTCCCTGTTAGGACTGACTTGGTGGTATCCCAGAGATTCTTATAATTCACATTTTCATTATCATTTTGTTCCAAAACTTTGGTAATTTCCTTCTTAATCTCATCTATGACCCAGCTATCATTCAGCATAAGGTTATTTAGTTTCCATGTTTTTGTATGCTATGCAGATTCCTGTTGTTATTGAGTTCAACTTTTATTCCATGTTAGTCTGAGAAGATGCAAGGAATAATTTCTAATCTTTTAAATTTGCTGAGGTTAGACTTATGACCTAAGATGTGATCAATTTTGAGCTGATGAGAAGAATGTGTATTCAGTTTTGTTGGCATGAAATGTTCTGTAAATGTCTGTTAAATACAAATGTTGAATGATTAAGTTTAAGTTGAAAATTTCTTTGCTTAGCTTCTTTTTTGAGTATCTATCCAACACTGCCAAAGGAGTGTTAAAATCTCCAACTATTTTGGAGCTGGAGGAGATTACCTTGCTCATGTCTGTTAGAGTCTCTCTTATAAATTGAGTTGCATTCTGGTTGAGTGCATAAATGTTAATAATTGAAATCTCATCACATTGAGTGTTACCCTTAACAAATATGAAGTGACCTTCTTTGTCTTTCCTTACTTTTGGTGGTTTAAAGCCTATTGTATCTGTGAATAAATTTGCAACACCTTCTTTTTTCTCATTTCCATTTGCCTGAAATATAGATACCATCCCTTCACCCTGAGACTATATGTATCTTTTAAGGTAAGATGAAATTCTTGTATGCAGATATCTGGCCTGAGTTTTGTATCCAGTCAGCCAACCTGTGCCTCATTAGAGGACAGTTTAAGCCATTCAATTTAATTGTAAATATTTATAAACCTGGTAGAATTTTCAGTATTGAGTTTGTCAAAAGTCCAGTGGACATTTTCAATCCTTTTGCCACTGTGGAATTTGAAATTTGATCAAAAGTTTCTGAGTGACTTTACTTTAGTGGTGGAGGATTGCTCTGGTCATTGTGGAGGATAGGTCTGAGAATATCCTGGAGAGCTGGTTTAGTTATGGCAAATTTCTTCAACATGTGAAGTCATTATAGTATTTAATTTCTTCATCATAAATGAAACTCAGTTTAGCTGGATACAGGATCCTGGATTGAAAGTTATTTTGTTTTAGGAGATTAAAATTCAGTGACCACCCTCTTCTAGATTGAAAGGTTTCAGCAGAGAGATCTGCTGTCATTCTAATATTCTTCCCCTTGTAGGTTATGGTTTTCTTATGTCTGGCTGATTGCAGAATTTTCTCCTTCATTTTAACTTTGGTGAATTTAATTATAATGTGCCTAGGAGATGTCTTTTTCAGGTTGAGTCATGCTGAGGTTCTGAAACTATCTGCTATCTGAATTTCAGAATTTCTTGCCATGTCTGGAAAACTCTCCTTCATTATCTCATGAAGAAAAGCCTCTGTGCCTTTTGAAACCATTTCATCACCTTCAGGAATTCCTATAAGGCGAATATTAGTTTTCTTTGAATTATCCCAGAGCTCTCTGAGAAAAATGATCCATTTTTGCTCTCACTTTCTTCCTCTTTGAGCATTTGAGAGCATTCAAAAGCTTTGTCTTCAATGTCAGAAATTCTTTCTTCTGCCTGCTTCATTCTGTTACTGAGGGATTCTACTGCATTTCTCAGATCTTTGAGGGCTGCAAATTCTTGCTTGTCTCAATGTTGCAAAATGTCTCTTCTTTCAAAATCTTTGGTGATTTTGTCTTTGAATTCATTGAATTCTTGAGACAACTTTCAAAATGCTCCTTGAATTTCTAATTCCAACATTACCTCCATTCTATTAATCTTATTTGCAATCCAAATTCTGAATTTGATTTCTGACATCTCAGCCATCTGTTTATGAATGGGATCTTCAGTTGTGTCTGCAATATCTTTCCTTGGAGGAGTTGATCTGCTCTGGTTATTCATGTTACCAGAGTTTTTCCACTGATTCTGTCCCATGATTATTTTACACCATTTGGCTACATGAGCAGATAAAGTGAAGTTGGGTTGGGGGCTCCTGGAGTAGTGATTAATCATCCCTTTGCCCAAGAGGTGGGACTGGTGTCTGTACCTTTTCCCCTAGAGTTTTGCAAAGGACCCATACAGTGCTATGGCCTGAGACATTGGGGACCTGCTTGGTGTGGTGGTGCTAAGTGGCTCTGTCTTGTTTTCAGCTGGTATCTGTCCTATCCTACTAAATCATTTACTCCGGGTTGAAGTCTCAGCTGTGGAGAAATATCAGCAATTAAGTCACCCTGCCCCCCATGGGCAATAACTGGAAAAGGAAAATCAAACTTTCCCACAACCCAGGGTACCAGTTTGGATAGTCCTCATGTGATTGGCCCAGTTCAAGAGGTCCAAATCAATTTTCCTAGTCTGTACCAGTCTCAGGTGGGAGAGTTCAAAAATTCTCCAGCAACTAGATAGCAGGGATCTTCTGGCAGCTCAAATATGACTCACTCCAGTGCTCCATGAGGTCAGAAGGACCCACCCAGCAAAAGAATTAGTCTGGGAAGGTTGATGCCTCCTTCCCCACCTTGCACCTCTGTCACATCCAGTCACTGGTAACCCCACAGGGCTGTGACCCAGTTCCCTCCAATGAGCAGATGCTCCTCCAGGGTTTTGCGCCTGAGTCACAGGGAGATCTAGGTCTTCTTGGCCAGGCCACGGCTCTCTGTCACTATCTGGCAGGGGGAGCTGAGGTGTGATAACCTGCGGTGCTTAATGGAAGCTAGGGCAGTTCACTCATTTCCAGCCCCACCCCTGATTGATGTTGCTGACAGAACAGAACGATTTCGCAGAATTTGTTTCTGTCCCAGCTATATTCCCCTGTGGATCAGACACTGTTCATATTCACAGAAATTGCAATTCAGCCCTGGTCTGTGCCGCTGCCTGGAACTGGTGTGTTTGTCTTGGCTGCTGTCTGAGTTGGGGCAGACATGGTTAGAGCTCACACTCAGCTATCAGTTCCAGCCTCTCCCTGCCTACCTTTGTCTCAGCTACAATCCCTTGAGTGTCAGGTGGTTCTTAGGCTCACTAATACAGTGCTTCTGGCTCAGCCTCACGGTGGAAGTATGCTGTCTCTGCACGCATCCCTTCCAGACCCTGCCCAGGGGCGGCACCTGTGGCTCAAGGAGTAGGGCACCAGTCCCATATGCCGGAGGTGGTGGGTTCAAACCCAGCCCCGGCCAAAAACCAGACCCTGCCCAGGCAGGTACTGCCTCAGGCATACCCTTTACTCACCAGGCCTGCATTTCTGTCCCAGATCAGTTCCACCAGCAGCTGCCACCAGAGAAGATGCCCAGCTTCCTCTGGTTGCCCAGAGAATCAGGGAGTGTCTCTCCAATGTATCCCCAGGGGTGTGAGCCCTATTATTCCTGCTGCTGCCACTGCTGCTCTGAGCCACAGGGCCCTGCCTCTTCCTCTCCCATATGGTTCCCTCAGTTCACCATCTTCTCCTTACTCCCGTGCAACAGAATCAGCACAGACCAGCAACAGCCCCCGCCCTGTCCACACCTCTTGAGAAAATGCCCTAGAATCTGGACTCCATGGGGGGCAAGCCTCCAGACCTCAGGGTGAGAGTAGAGGGGAATACTGGGAGTTCATTATTGCAGGTAGAGAATATATACAGTTTAATGCCTGATGGGAGAGTGCCATGGCACATTTGTAAGTCCTCTGTAAGGAACGAGTTTCTGTTTTTAGATGGTCTTTCCTGTGGGATAAAATAGGAGCGGATCTGAACTCTGCTCACTTGTTTGTATAGAGTATACTGTGAGTTGTTCTCTTGGGGCTGGGGTCTCCCATCCACTTGGTGATGGATTTTGTACCTAGTGTTTGTTTCTTTGGGGTCGCAGCTCACCTCAGCCAGGTTGATGTGTGTTCTTCAGCCTTCTCTCTCAGCTCCAAGCCATCAGCTTACTTGCTAAATGTCTGTCCTTTAACTCTCCTTCTGGACGGGAGCCTCTGTGGAAAGCTGGTTCCAGTCGACCATCTTGCCTCCATCCTTCAATGGCTTTTAATATGCTCACAGAGTTGTTCACCCATCACCACAACAAATTTTAGAAGATTTTCAATACCACAAAAAGAAACTCAGCACCCCTTAGTCATCTGTCCCCTAACCCAGTATTCCCATCCTCCTCTGCACAGCCTCAGTCATTAATCTATTTTCCGTCTCTGTGGGTTTGTCTATTCTGGACATTTCATATAAATGGAATTATGTACACTAGAACCTCTGTAAATTGACCACCCAAGGGATTATAAAACTGGTCATCATATGGAGGTGGTCAACATAAGGAACCAGGCCTACTGCACTGATATGTACTGTGGTGCTTGTCTGGTCTGTGAAAATTAGGTCACCTTATGGAGGTGGTCAATGTTGGGAGGTGGTCTTTTGTGACTTCCCTCTTTCATTTAGCATGTTTTCCAGGTCCATACATGTTATAGCATGTATCAGTAATTTATTCCTTTTACTGGTGAGCAACATTTGCTTGCACTGATACCCACTATGGACCTAAAAGGAAGAAGCTGAGGCAAAATTCATATAAATAGTTTATTGGGGCTAAGCTTGAGGACTGTAACCCGGGAGCACAGATTCAAGTTACCTTGAAAATATATTCCAATTAGCAACAGGTACAAGTGGGTTTTTAAATTAAAAAGGGGGGACAGGGAATGAGCCCATACAAAATTTTATGTCAGACAATCTCATTACTTTATAGATATACCATCGATTAGTGATTGGCTATACATTGTCAAGCTACAGGATATGGCTTATAGTGTCCAGTGTGGCATTAATAGGTTAATTTATAGCTACTCATGGCAGCAGCAACTGGTTTTAAGAGATGAATACATAGTTCAAAGGGGAGAATAGTAAATGATTGTCTCATTTTGACATCTCTCTGGGCCTGATAATCTAAAAGGTCTCTTATAATGTGGAATAATATGCTTAAGCAAAACAATCACTCAAAGAAAGAAAAAAAATCTTCAATTTATTTCAAAGGGTAGTTAAATATTTTCCTGCATTATGTCCTGCCTTCAATAATCAATTTCATTCCCTCCTCTCCATGCCACATAGATTAACTGAGTTAAGAGACTCAAGTTCAAAACTTGAAATTTTTTTTTATTTGAAATAGACTCTCACTCTGTCACCCAGGGCTTGAGTCCATCACAGTTCCATCATAGTTTACAGCAACCTCAAATTCCTGGGCTCAACCAATCCTCTTGCCTCAGCCTCATGAGTCACTGGGACTCCAGGTACACATCACCACACCTGGCTAATTTATCTATTTTTACTAGCAACACAGTCTTGTTCTTGCTCAGGCTGGTCTCACCCTGAGTTCAAGCAATCGTCCCCTGTTGGCCTCCCAAAATGCTAAGATTATAGGCGTGAGCCACCATGCCTGGCCGAAACACGAATTTTTTCGTACTCTCATAAGTTCTTTTTTTTTTTTTTTTTTTTTTTTTTGGCCGGGGCTGGGTTTGAACCCGCCACCTCTGGCATATGGGACCGGCGCCCTACCCCTTGAGCCACAGACACCACCTCTCATAAGTTCTTATGAGGACATCCATGATTTAAGAATTCTAGGTATTTACCAGGATATCCACTGATTATCACCAATACCCCGAAAAGGGGTATCATCAATGACTTTTTTTGAATGTTTCAGTGATACAAAATGTGGCAGGAACCATGCAAACACTTGGTCTATATTATCTCATTTTGAATCCATATAACTACCCCGTGAAGGTAGTTATATGGATTTTGCATAGAGTTTACAAAATAGCTCTCAGATTGCCTCAGACAGGAGGTACAATAACCCACAATGCCTCTACCTGCTCCTTCCCAGAGTGTAGGTGGGACCTGTCAATTGCCTCTAACAGAATAAGATAAATGTGATGAGATATCACTCCCATGATCACTTCACCTTACCCAAGACAACTCCCTTTTAGCACACTGGAGTCAGAGAGACTCCTCGAGAGGTTGATGAAGTAAGTGCCCTTATCAGGAGACCACGTTCATAGGGTTGTTCCCTGCCCTCCTGTTCCCATAGGGTGCTTTCAAATTGTTTTAGATCTGAGCTTGAATCCTAAAACGTAACTCAGCTGAATTCTCCTAATCATGCAAACTAATGGCTCATCCCTGACCTTGATTCCCTACCATAACCCATTATCTTTTCATATATACGAAGCTGCCTGATAGAGGAACAATAACATGGGTTCATATCAGGCACAATTTTGAGAAGTTTCGGTGACCATTGGCCTTGGAAATAACTCCTTAAAGTTGTGTGGTTCCCACACACATTCACTGTGCCCCACTGTAGGATTGGATGTGTGGACAGTTAGTTACTCAGCAGACTGGATGGCAGCAGGCAAATGGCAGCACTTTGCTTTAGACGATTTGCTGCTCAGCAGCATCAGTATAACACCTACCAATGTACCATTAATCAGGATGGACAATCTAGTATTACGCTCCCAGAAATCTCTGTGAATATCAATTTATAAGAAATAATTATGGCAGTTAGATATGGTGTTGTGAACATATATTATTCTTTTGTGAAGACATTTGTAAACTACATGAATCAATTTACTATTACACTACAGGCAGAATGCTTTTAAGAGATGGATGAAAATATCTCTCATACATTATGGAGACGTAAAACTATAGTAGTTCACCCATCCAACAGCATATCAGAAATTAGAATTTACAAATTTCTTATTTCAATATGCTTTATAAAAATATTTTCCTTATTCTTATATATCCTTCTAAAAGATGGATCAAAAAACAGTAAACAGTCTGCAAAAAGAATAGGGAAATAAATATTTGTGTTATACTTTTTCATTACTCTGATCATAGTTGGAAGCATTTAAAGAAACAAATGCTTATTTGTGACAAATGACATTAAATAAGTATCTATTTTATGGTTTGTTTGTATACACATTTGTTTGTTAATTCAACTCACATTTGTCATGTATCTATTAAGTTCAGAACCTTACTATATACCTTGGAGGAAGATAAAAGAAATAGAAATATGGTTTCTTCTTTCAGGGACTTTCAGCTATATGGATCTAACAAAAAACATCTGGACTTATGAAGCACAGAGAACTCCTGAAACATACCTACCTGTTCTTGCCCATGTATTTAATCAGTACATATGGGCATAAGATAAAACCTAGAAGGATGTACATCAAATGTGTGTGAATCATTGTTCCCTGAGGGTGGTGAGATTTTATGTAATTTTAAAAATTATTTGTAGCTCTTAAACAAACAGAAAGAGCCCTTAAAAATAATCATGTATCCCTACTAAAGATTTGGGAGGCTCAGAACATGGTACCCAAAATAGGGTGCTTTGGCATGCTGAGTACTTTAAACTGAAAAAGTTTAGAAGGGCTTTAGAGGCAGTAAATTCCTTTTCACCTTCTCTGTACTCCTTTCTCCTTCCCCCTTTCTCCTCCAAAACAGGCCCCCAGGGAGGGCCAGAGAAAATAAAACTCCTCTCCCCCAAAGCAACACATAAAACCTAGAGGTCACTGTCTCTCTTTAGTGCCCCTGAAAGCAAGCCATAACACTCTCATTCCAGAAAGATCCTGCCCCATATCAGAGACCAAGAAGAATCTGAATGAACAGGCCATGCTGAGCACCCCCCATTCCCTCCCAGGTTATTGCCATTACATTGTACTCTTTTTGTCCAATCACACTACTACATGGCTTTCCATTCTTCGGGAAACTTAAGCGTAAAAACAGTTTTCCCTAGGTGTTCAGGTCATTTCAGAAGGCTCCTATATCACTTCAAATTCGGTTAAAATTCTGTTTTTCTCATGCTAACCTGTATTTGTAATAGAAGTGTGAGGTGTGGGCCCAAATGGGTGAGGAAAGGTATTACATCTTTTTTTGTTCCTGTGAGATCTTTTAAATTATTAGGTCAAACATAAATTGAACAGAATGATTAATCAAATCTACCAAAACAACAATGCAAATTTTTCTTTGATCAAAGAACCAATTAAGGGAAAATAAAGAATATTTACAGTCCATAATCAATTTTTTTTTTTTTTTTTAACAGGGGTTCAGTCTATTGCCTGGGCTGGAGTGCAGCAGCATCCTCATAGCTCACTATAGCCTTGGACTCCTGGCAGGGAGTGTCCTTCTGTTTTTTGGTTTCCCAAGCAGCTGAGACTACAGGTATACACTACTATGTATAGCTAATTTGGGAAGCTAATCTTAGCAATTTGATTGTGTGTGTGTCTTGCTGTGCTGTTCAGGCTGGTGGCCTCACGCAACACTCTTACCTTGACTTCCCAAAGTGCTAAGATTATAGGCCTGAGCCATTGTGCCCATGTCATTACAGGCCACATTCTTCCAAAAAAATGTTTTTTAATTGAACAGTATCTGCAATGGTATGTAAGTGCTCTTTCGTCCTTTTCCCCTCAGTGGAAGTTAGGGCTCATTTTTGTTTTTGCTTTGATTACAAGTTCAAAAACTTTATAGCAGTGCATGTCCAGAAAGACTTGGTTTTAACACAGCACCTTTGAATGAGTTTACATGAGACAAGCCACAGCAATGCTGGAGGGAGGGGTTCAGGGCCCTGGGAGGGGGAGGAAAAATTTGGCAGGAAAATTCAGCCGCAAACTTAGGGCACACACTGCAGCACCGTATACCAGGGAAGAAGTGGCAGAAAGATGCGTGAAAACGCACCAACATGAAATGCTCTGTAAGTAACTGGTTTCTTTCTCTGCTGCCCTGTATGAAAGAGCCAGATGTTCTTGCTGCAACTCTGGAGAAGCAGAAAGGCCCTTCTGAGATCTGTCATTCTAAGTATACAGACCTCTGCTCTGCCCCACGCTGTCACAGACCATGCATGCCCATCTCTAGCCTCTGGGCAGGAGGAGTCACTGGAATCACAAAGGGCTTTTTCATAGCTGGGACAGGTGGGTGAGAAAAAATTTTGTATGTTGATTTTGATAGATTAAGTCCTCTATTCTTCAAGTTTAATCTGTTACCCAGGAGTGGAACTAGGAAGGCTAAGTTTGTTGGCTGCATGCTCCTTTAGGGTAGGGACAGTGCCTGTTTCATTTACAACTGAAGACTTGGCACCTCTCACAGAGCCTGATACTTCATGGGGGCCGGGGGTGTGCAACAGGTAGTTGGAAATGATGAAATGAAAGAGTGAAAGAATGAATCCTCTCTTTTGGTCACTTTGAAAACTTTTTTTTTTTTTTTTTGAGACAGAATCTCAGAATCTCACTTTGTCGCCCTCAGTAGAGTGCTGTTGCATCACAGCTCACAGCAACTTCTAACTCTTGGGTTTAAGAGATTCTCTTCCCTCTGCCTCCCTAGTAGCTGGGACGACAGGCACCCGCCACAATGCCTACTTTTTTTTGTTGGTAGTGGTGCAGTTGTCATTGTTGTTTAGCAGGCCTGGGCCAGGTTTAGAACCCACCTGCCTTGGTGTACATGGCCAGCCCTACCCACTGAGCTATGGGCACCACTGTTTGAAAAACTTTCATCTGGATAATACCAATAGCCTCCTTCCTATGTTTGTCCCTCTCTAATCCATTCTCAAATGACAGCCAGAATGGTCTTTAAAAAAACAAATTGTTTTAAAATTAGATTGTGGATGGCCATAACACTGTAGGATACTAAAAACCATTGAATCGTTTACTTTGAATGGGTGTTTGTTCATAAATTGTATCTCAAAAAGACTATTAGAAAAATTAGATCATGGGCAGCACCTGTGGCTCAGTGGGTAGGGCACCAGCCCCATATACTGAGCGTGGCAGGTTCAACCCCGGCCCCAGCCAAACTGCAACAAAAAATAGCCAGGCATTGTGGCGGGTGCCTGTAGTCACAGCTACTTGGAAGGCTGAGGCAAGAGAATCGCCTAAGTCCAGGAGTTGGAGGTTGCTGTGAGCTATGAAGCCACAGTACTCTACCAAAGGTGATAAAGTGAGACTCTGTCTCTAAAATAAAAAGAAAAAAGAAAAATTAGATCATTTTGTACTTAAAACTCTTCGCTGGTTCCTCCTACTTCTTAGAATATACCAACTCATTATGATCTGCAAAATCCTGCTCTTTCTCCCATGGACTCTGCCTCTCTCTCCAATCTCACCTCCAGTAAGGTCATTGCCTCCCTCTCACTGTTCCCTGAATCTGTCCAGCCTGATCCTTCCTTAAGCTTCCCCACTTGCTCTTAGTTCTGTCCACAATATACTTCTCCATATATTTCAAACGATGGGCCTGATCACTCAGGTCTCAGCTCAAATGTCTATTTCCTCTTTAGATCATATTATTGTGAATCACCATCCACAATCACTTTTTATCATGTTATTGTATTTTTTTTTGTAAGACCAAGCACGTTATTAGAAATCTGTTCCATAAAGAGAACAAACTTAGTAGTTAGAACTATAAAATACCACTTCATGGAATGTTGTCATAGTTATGTTCTATTGCTGGTGTCTTAGTGTCATGCTACCATGAAGTAATTCTGTATTGAATCTGGGGAAAGTAAGGCCAGGGAGGTTACTTTTATACTACTTCTCACTATTTGAAATTGTTGTTTCTTTACTGTTTCCCTCACTTGAACATAAGCTTTGTGAGGTATAGAATCTTTTGTTTACCCCTGAAGAACAGTGCCCAGACATAGTAGATACTAACAAATACCTGTTAAATGTTGACTGCTTAGTTGCTCTGTAGTTTATTCCACTAAGCTTGTAGAAAAAAAGTTTAAAAAAACTCTTACTGCTTTTGAATGACTTTGCATTTCTACAGAGCATGGGAAAATTAGCAAGCTTCTGTCTGGAAATAACTGGTTTCCAAAGGTAAAAGATTAAATAATGTTAACATCCATTATGCAAGGTGTATTATATAATGCTGCCAAAGTTTCGATCATATCTGCCTTGGGCGTGAAAGGGGGGAGAGGAGAGTGGCTGGTCTTACAGATCCAATCAATACTAAAGGGCATTTGCATTTTCTTTGAAGCTACTGTGAAGGGAATTGTGTCCTTGATCTGCTTCTCAACTTGGCTATTATTGGCATATACAAAGGCTACTGATTAGTGGACATTGATTTTATACCCTGAGAAGTTACTGTATTTCTTGATCACTTCCAGGAGTCTTGTAGTTGAGTCTCTGGGGTTTTCTCAGTATAAGATTCTATCATAAGTAAAGAGAGAGAGTTTGATCTCCTCTGCCCCCATTTGGATGACCTTAACCACTTTCTCTTGCCTTACTGCACTGGCTAGAACTTCCAGAACTATGTTGAATGGTGAACCTAACAAAAGAGTTGAAGGATCTGTACAAAGAGAATTATGAAACTCCACAAAAAGAAATAGCAGAAGACCATACAAATGGAAGAACATACAAGGCTTTTAGCTGGGAAGAATCGCCATTGTTAAAATGTCTTATATATCCAAAGTAATCTACAGATTTAATGCAGTTCCCATTAAAATACCAAAATCATACTTCGAAGAACTGGAAAAAATATTTGTTTTGTATAGAACCAGAAGAAAACCATATAGCCAATGAATTCCTAGTAATAAAAACAAAGCTGGAGGTTATCACTCTACCAGACTTCAGGTTATAGTACAAGTGATCAAAACACCATGGTATTAGACAAAAATAGAGACACAGACATATGGAACAGAATAAAAAAATCAAGAGATGAAACTAGTCTCTGCTTGCCTTCTGATCTTTGATAAACCAAACAAAAGCATACATTGGAGAAAAGAACCCCTGTTCAATAAATGGTGCTGGGAGAACTGGATAACCACATGTAAAAGACTGAAACTGGACCCACACTTTTCACCACTTACATAAATTGAGTCAAGATGGATAAAAGATTTAAATCTAAGACATGAAATGATAAAAATCCTAGAAAGAAAACATGGGAAAAACTCTTCTGGATGTGGGCCTGAGGAAAGATTTTATGAAGAAGACTTCAGCAGCAATCTCAACAACAAAAATTAACAAATGGTACTTAATTAAGCTAAAAAGCTTTTTCCATAGCTAAGCACACAACAATTAAAGCAAAAAGACAATCTTCAGAATAGGAAAAGACATTTGCATGTTATCAATCTGACAAAGGGTTGATAACTAGAATCTACAGAGAACTCAAATTAATCAAAAGAAAAGCAAACAGTTCGATGTATCACTGGGTAAGAGACATGAACAGAGCCTTCTCTGAAGACTACAGACAAATGGCTAGCAAACATATGAAAAAATGCTCATCATTCCCCATCATCAGAAAAATGCAAATCAAAGCCACCCTGAGACATCACCTAACCCCAGTGAGAATAGCTCCCATCACAAAGCCCTAAAGCTCGAGATGCTGATGTGGATGTAGAGAGAACAGAACACTTTTTTTTTGGCGGGGGCTGGGTTTGAACCCATCACCTTCGGCATATGGGACCGGCGCCCTACTCCTTGAGCCACAGGCGCCGCCCGAGAACAGAACACTTTTACACTGTTGGTGGGACAAAAGTATGGAGAATCCTCAAAGAACTCCATATAGACCTCCTATTTGATCTTGCAACTTCACTAGTAGGCCTCCTTCCAGAAAAAAAGAAATCTAAAATCTAAATTCCTGCTGCTGTAAGAACTGAATAAAAGTGTCTGTTATTGCTATAAAACACTAAAAAAAATCATTTTTTCATAAGGACATTTGCACTAGATTGTTTATTGCAACTCAATTTACAATCACCAAGAATTGAAAACAACCTAAATGCCCATCAACCACCCAGGAATGGATTTAAAAAGATGGAGACCTTACATCTTTTGTATTAACCTGGATGGAACTGAAACACTTTCTTAAGAGTGTCTGTCACAAAAATGAAAAAACAAGTATCCGATGTACCCAATACTAACATGAAGCCAGTAGATGATCTAACACTCCCATGTAGGAGAAAAACTCAAGATGAGGAAAGGAGGAAGGGGAGAGAAGTAGGGAGAGAGGGGGATTGGTGTGCTCCCACTTAATGGGCACAATGCGGGGGTATATGGCACACCTCCTGGGGCAGGAAACAACTACAACAGGGACTATACCTAACAAATGCAAACATTGTAACCTAATTCTTTGTACCTTCAAGTAATCAGCATTGTCCTTTTTTTTCCACCTTCATTCCCAAGGCCTATCCCCATCCAGCTCCACCTCCTCTCCCCAATTATTTTACCTTCCAGGAATAAAGAACATGCTTCTATTGCTTACTATAATTTATTTACTCTTTGCCTTTTAAATTGAATAGTTGCTATAGGTATGATCAGTCCAATAAACTTTCACAACAAAGACCTGAGGGGCTATTAGACCTCAAAACTTCCCTCTAAATTAACAATATGATGATGTTCTGTAGTTTTTAGGATAAATGTACTTTGTAAACTACTAGTTTGAAACCTATGTCTGATAAAAATAACTTACTGCTTCACCTGAATATGTATCTGAATTAAGTCACCTACTGGCTCAGTTGTGTGTGTGAGCCACATATATTTATAGGATGCATCTGTTCAATAAACCATGAGATGCACAAGACAAACTAAAACTCCCATATTCCATGAAGGTATTAATCACAACCAACAGATTATCTCAGTAAGCCTTGTTCTCCCTAAATGGCTTAATTAAGCATTCCAGCTAATAACCTGGGTTTGGGCACCACCTAATGGCAGAAAATGTTTTTTTAAAAATCCTGGCCAAGTCCAGTAGCTCATGAGTCTAATCCCAGTGCTTTGGGAAGCGGAGGCAGGAGGATCCTGTGAGACCAGGAGTTTGAGGCTGAGCAAGATACGATTGCACCCCATGATTGCATTAATGTACAGCTATGATTTAATACAAAAAAAAAAAAGATACGATTGCACCATTGCACTCCAGCCTCAGTGATAGAAGAGCCCGTCTCTGAAAAAGGAAAAAAATTCCTACTTTGCTTCCTGTGGCTTGCTAATTTTTATATTTTATCTTATACTGCCGTAGAAAATTCTGTCTGCTTTCTTAGAAAATTCTGTCTGCTCTTTCTTGACCTATATTAACAGTTTATTTTCTTCCCCCATCTGATCTTTTCTTTCCTCATACTGGCATTGTCATTATATAATTTATAATGTTCAGTTTTCTTAAATGATTAAACTCTTTCCATACCTACTTTGGAATATGCTATCTTTCACAGTGGGAAAATATACCAAAGAAATGAAAACTGTAAAAACCATTTTAATTGCATCATTTTCATTAAGATTTTTACTCTTCTGCACTGTATATCCTAATAACTTGTTGAAGAAAACAGTGTATATTTCTGAAAACACAGTACTTTTAAAAAATTAATTCAGCATCTTAACATTGCTAAGACCAATTCTGAATGCATAAATGGTAACATACACACCTTTGACACTATATGCATTGAATTTTTTCAAGAAGTCCTTGCCTGAACCTAATGTTCATTTTGTGATTAAACAGAGGTAAAATATTTGGGACAGTATCAAACAGATAACCAGTGTTTTAAGAAAAGATATTTATTATTTATACCACTGCAATTAATCCTGTAAGAACAATATACATCATGTTTCTTTAAAAGGATCAATTCCTTTCAAATACAGAACTGTATAAAGCAATACTGTCAACACAAAACAGTGGTCACATTACATATCTCAGGCTTAAGCATTGCAAATATGTTTTTTAATCTTATGGCTAAATATTTTCACTGAAACAGTGTTAGCACTTGGACAAGATAATAGCTGCAACAGAACAAAAACTTCTTGTTCATGCTCTTTAGGGCTGAATCAGTACTATGTCCCATTTAAAAATATATTGCCTTTAATTGTTTTTATGATAAGGTTTTAGGCAGACTAGCTTCTACTTACGCACCAAAAAGAGATATGTTCTCTTTCCTTAGTTTTATTCTGTATCTTCTGTTTTCTATTTCTCATACTAGGACACAGATGTATCATGACTGATGTTTTCCAGTTTTAATTAAAGAACACTTACACATATACTGACCAAACTGAGACAATTCAGAATTCAGAAATGTAACTAGTAGAGTACAGAAGAGAAACTGTGTCTATGACAAAGGAATAAAAAATTCTTGATAATTTTAAGCATAACAAACTAGGTTCTTTATTTAAAAAATTTTCTTTTTGGTTTTAAAGGAAAAAGCATCAGTTTCAAGATGGGTTTGGTCTTCAATTTAGTTGGACAATAATACAATCAGATAAAACCATAAGACATAACTTGTTTGTAACATCATGAAATGACACTGAGTATACATTTTTCCCACCTTTTTTCCTGTGGAAAAACAACTCAGTAATCAGTGATGGAGAAAATATTTTCCAAGAGTAACAGAATATCTATATAGTCAAAGAGAATCATTTTTTAACATATTGCTATGATTTTCAAAAAATATAAAATTAAATTTACAAAAAACCGGAAGACCAAATATAAGCAGTCTGGTATTTGCTTCAGTGACCAGCACTACCATAATGATCTCTAGCATAAAAGCAAGAAGTTCATGGATCTCAAGCATCGTCAGTAACTGCCAGTATAACTTGTAACTACTGTCCTTGCTTCTTTGAGAGATACCTGCAAGAAACAAAAATGTCAAAGCTATACCATGCTAAGTTCATGAAGACACACTAACTTTTCTCCCAAAGGATGTTTAATAAAACTTTCAAGATGAGTAGCACTAATGATCACTAACATCTGTTAATTGTATGTCAAGCACTGTTCTGAATACATTTATTCTTTTAAACTTCATAACAGCTCTATGAAAAGCTTCTATTAGAAATTATATTCCTATTTTATAGACACAAACAACTTAAGCAATTTGCCCAAATTCACATAGTTAGAAAGTGGCAGAGCTCAGATTCAAAACAAGGATGCAGGGCTTACACTCATTATCATTCCATACTACTACCTTACTTCCAAATTACCAAAGTCCAGCTATCTTAATATTGCAATTTCTAAATATAACTCAAACCCTATTTAATGAACTTTTTTTTTTACATAACGATAGTGGGCCAAAGATCCTAAGACTCAGATCAAGAATATAAAAAATGCAAGATATGAATTTACTAAGCAAAGTTTTCTGTATATTATTTAATAAGAATCTATCACTAAATTAAAAAGTTCATCTCCATTTCTCACATTGTGAACTACTATAACGAGTGGTGTGTGGGTACAGAAAGAATTCTTAAAACCAGCAAACTTGGATACTTTTTTTTGAGACAGTGTTTTGTTCTGGTGCCCAGGCTAGAGTGCAGTGGTGTCATCAAATCTCACTACAACCATAAACTCCTGGGCTCAAGAGACCCTCCCACCTTAGCCTCCCAAGTAGTTGGAACTACAGGCATGTACCACCATGCCTGGCTAATTTTCTTACTTTTGTAGAGACAAGAGTCTTGCTATGCTGTCCAGGCTGGTCTTCAACTCCTAACCTCAATCAATCCACCTGTCTCAGCCAAAGTGCTAGAATTACAGGCATGAGTCACACCACCTGGCTCCTGAGCACATTTTTATGGGGCAATTTGCTTGCTTTGTGGCACTACACTAAACATCTTCTCTATGACTCAGTTACATCATCTGCAATTTGAAGATAATTAAAATGTCTCATAATAATACAATCCAAATAATCCTTCTATTAGGATTATGAGACTCTAATAAGAAGCTATGAGTCAAAATGATCTGAGAAGCCAAAAGTAGAATCTGAAAAGCCAAAGTGTTATTACACAAATAGTTTCTTTTGTTGTGGTATTACTGGAACCAGATCTTTAAAGATCTAATTCCAAAAAAATTACTTAGTAATCCCTTCCACTTCTCTAGAGTTTTTTCCCTGCCTCCAAATCTTGATGTTTATATGCAGTCTATATCCAGACTTATGCTTAGAAAAAAAACTAGACTATATACCAAGATAGTAATAATAGTCATCTTCAGAAAGGAAAATCAAGAGTAATTGTTTTTTCAGTATAATAAAGTTTTTCCTTTTTCAGCTACACACGGAAGTGAGTTATAAATTTTAACACTATTCAGAAAATTTTTCAATTTATATTTTATATGATGTTATGTTACAGCATGAGAACAGAGATTATAGTCCCATGTGATTCACAAAGGAGTGGCCTAATTTCACAAAGTTATTTAGAGGTAGCATTGTGAAGGTGTAGTAGTCTCTCAAGTGCTCTCTACTACAAGTATTGAAGAGTTTATGAGATGTGCCTAGATAAACAAGTAAAACGTTAAGACACAAGAGGAAAATACTATTTGGGGGATGTCACTGGATTAGAAAATATTTTAAGCTGGGAATGGTAATTCATACCTGTAATCTCAACACTTTGGGAAGCAGAGGCAGGAGGATTTCTAGAGCCCAGAGTCTGAGTCTGCAGTGAACTATAGTCATGTCACTGCACTCCAGCCTAGATGACAGGGCAAGATCCTGTCTTTTTAAAGCAAAGTTTTCTTTATATTATTTAATAAGAATCTACTACTAACTGCTAGCTCATGCCTGTAATCCTAGTACTCTAAGAGGCCAAGGCAGGAGGACAGCTTGAGGTCAGAAGTTCAAGACCAGTCTGAACAAAGTAAGACCCCATCTCTACTAAAAATAGAAAAACTAGCCGTAGCATTGTGGCAAGCACCTGTACTCCCAGCTACTCAGGAGGCTGAGGCAGCAGGATCGCTTGAGCCCAGAAGTGTAAGGTTGATATGAGCTAGGCTGAGGTCACAGAACTCTAGCCCAAGCAACAGAGCGAGACTCTGCCTCCAAAAAATAAAAAGGATAAAAAAATAAAAATTAAGAGTTAGCAGGGTCACCAATTTTTTCATTCATTAGAGTAAAAAGAAAATGAAGAAACAATTAGCACTTACCTTTCCCAATATTTGTGATTTAGCTCCAAAAAGTCATCTAATTTTGCTATTTCTTTGAGGTACTGGGTTAATTTTAAAAGTTCTTTGTCTTTATCTCGATTTAAGTGCGCTTTCATAAAAGGCCTTATCTATTAGGAAACAAATATTACTCAACACTTCACATTGCATTAGGACAACAATAAACGTACACAATTCCATCATTTTAGAGTTAATGAGGCTAAAATATCACCAAGCACATCAATACTAAAAATTACTTTTCTATTAGCCTAAGTTTAATAAATAGAAAGTCATGTATAATGTTTACAGTATACATTAAAAGCTCTTCCATCTATTTTACCTAAAAATTATCTTTTCAGTCTGAACCTGACACCACCAGCTTTCTTAAGAGCACTTGAACCCCTACGTGGCTACTCTACTTTGCAAAACTGCTTAGACTTTTCCCTTCAATCATTCTAGTTGTTTTTTACTAATTAATTTCATTCACATTATTTCACTCATAAAAAGTTAACCCAAATACAGGGGCAGCGCCTGTGGCTCAAAGGAGTAGGGCATCAGCCCCATATACCTGGAGGTGGCGGGTTCAAACCCAGCCCTGGCCAAAAACAAAAACAACAACAACAAAAAAGTTAACCCAAATACAAGCTTGATCTGGTAGGAAAATAAGATAAATTTTAACTTTAATAATTTCCATTTATTTTTCTATGAAATATTTGTGTCTGAGATATAATTACACTTTCTATAACCTGCCTTTGCTCATATTTTATCATGAGCATTTTTCTTCGTCACTAAATTTTCCATAAAAATCATTTCTTAGTTATGCAACAGTTTTTCATAAAAAGAATAATCTTTCATTTTCCAAATTTTTAAGGTTGATGTATTTTAAGACAAAAGGATTCATTTAGAAAACACTACCTTCAACTATAAAATTCAGGATAGTAGATGGGGTGGAGGATTGCAATTAGTAGATGTTGATTTTGACTTGGGTGATAGTTATAGGAATGCATATGTTTATATGCAATCTGTATCTAGATTTGTGCATATATGTGCACTTAGAAAAAAGACTAGAAGACTATGAACTAACATGGTAATAGTGCTTATCTCTGTAAAGGAAAATCATGAGTAACTGTTTTCTCAGTGGAATAAAGTTTTCTTTAGAACAATTATCTTTACAATTTGTTAAACTGTAAGTTTCATGCACTTTCTGTTATAGCATCAATAAAGAGTATTGCTTTTCCTTAAAAGACATCGGCTCTGGGCAGTGCCTCTGGCTCAAAGAAGTAGGGTGTGGGCCCCATATACCAGAGGTGGTGGGTTCAAACACAGCCCCGGCTAAAAACTACAAAAAAAAGACATCGCTCAAAAATCTTTAAACAACTCAAGATAGCCTCTCAAAAATTTTAATTAACTTTAGAAAAAATGATATGTCTGGGATTTGCTTCAAAATATTATGGAAGAAGTAGGTAGAGTATAAAGCAAACTATAATAATCCATGAATAAGCCATTCAAACTGATGACAGATACATGGGGTTTTGTTAAACAATTCTACACAGTTTTGGTTATATTTGAATGTTTCTGTAATACATTTTTTGGAAAAAAATTACACATATGCCTAAAGCACACATGTGAGGACTGAATAAATCTTACATACCAAGTATTATTATATCCTTATTCTGATTTGTCAAAAATTAGAATTGGTCATTAGTTATCAACTTTACATAGTAACACTGAAAAATGATTGACATTTATAATCACTGTCACTTACTCAGAAGCAAAAGCAATGAGCCTAAAGGAGTCTCAATACCATAGCTATAAAGAGTAGGGAAGATTTCAAATATTTTTCATATATTTTTCTTCTGTCATTAGAAAAACACATCACCAGTCCAAAACTGACAGAAGAAAAATTTGCCAGAAATTCTACTCTCATCAGAACAGCTTGGGGCCAAGGACATCCATGTACATGGCTGTTAGCTGGGCTTCCAACCCCCTTGATGGAAACCATAAGAGCTGTCCATGGTTAAGTCTGCACAGGGGCGAGCACTTGTGAGAAATCTCACTTCCATCAGGTAGTTTGGCAGTGCTGTTTCACAGCAGCAGCAGTGAAGATGGAGAATCAGAAAGATGCTTTAAAAAAAAAAAAAACACCCTATTGGATTGAAAAAAAAAGAGAGCGCAGCCAAGTGTAGGGGCTCATTCCTGTATTCCTACTACTCTGGGAGGCCGAGGAGAGTGGATTGCCTGAGCTCACAGATTGGAAACTAGCCTGAGCAAGTGAGAGACCCCATCTCTAAAAATAGCAGGGTGTTGTGGTGGGCACCTGTAGTCCCAGCTACCGGAGGGCTGAGACAAGTGAATCGCTTGAGCCCAAAAGTTTGAGGTTACTATGAGCTATGACACCAAAACACTCTACCGAGGGCAACAAAGTGAGACTCTGTCTCAAAAAAATAAATAAATAAAAAAAATAAAAAATGCTCTTTCAGGCTTTGCTTAGGCCCTCCTGCTGGGAGGCTGGGAGCCTGATGGGATGACAGCCGTGAATAGTTTCTGTAGAGTCCTGGGCAATAGGGTCATATTTCAAAATAGCTTTCATTCACTTCCTAAAGATTGCTAGTAAATAGTAAAGGCAAATAGTAACTTTTAAACTACAAATACACAATGTATCAAAGTGATTCCAAATTTAAACAACAGGAAAGGATTTTAGAACTGCAACAGAAATACAGGGTCAGTGGCTGGTAAATAAGATTTTCAACTCAAGGCCCTGCAAAGGGTGAAAAATCTACTATTCACCTAATTGACTTCACTTGTTTCAGTATCACTGTTTATGGGACCATTTTTCAAAATTGATCTAAGTTATCACCAGGAGGACAGGCAACATATATGCCCATCATCTTGTCTCATATCAAATACTTTTAGAAATTTTAGATTTGTCTAGATTAGCTGAATTCTACCAACTTTTCCTTGTATAGACAAAAATGGAGTTTTCAGAATATCAGCTGTTTTATCCATGATCAACATTCATATTCTTTAGTTCAATACTATATTCATATTCACAGTTCCTTCTACATACTGTATGTCAAACGAACTAGCAAACTTAAGTTATTAGAGGTTAACTTTAAAAAATAAAGTCTTATTTTTAAAATCTGAATGAATGCTTGAGATTTCTACTAAGTACATTATGAAACCATGATAAAGAAGCATAGTATTTGAAAATATTCCTCAGTTTTCAGAACTGCTCTAAGTCAATATGGACAAATCATTATTAATTACCTTTAAAGAAGTTTTCAAAAGGAGACATACAAGAGACCACCATTGTAATGACTAAACATATCTCCTGAAGTAAAACTTGGGGGGACAGAGACATATGTATTTTTTAGGAACCTTCAGTGAGTCTAGTGAGTACCCCAGTTTTTTAAAAGCCCTTCTGTAAAGTAGCATGAAAACTAGACATTTATAATATCATCTCACCATGTATCAAGAGATGAGTTGGAAAATAAAGTTTCCTATACACATGAAACTAATGTTTGTAATTTCCTTAAACATTATAACCTCACCTCCTAGCAAGATTAGTTTCACAGAAAAATCTCTTCTAAGACTCAAGAATACATTTTATACCTTATACCTGGTGAACTACATACAGGAAAGGTATTTCTCCCAAAACCTCCAACAGAAACCATTTTCTTAAGGTAATTTTTCTTCCAAGTCAACAGCTTTTATATTTGTGGCAATTCACTACCTAGATGAATATATAATACTTAGACCACCCTTAGTTACACCAAAGACCAAATAAACAATCTCTAAGGAAGGCTTCAAAAATGTACTTTTATGTTTTTTCTTTCTTGCCTTTTAAAATTATTCAGTTGGCACAAAAGTTTAGGACTGAGAATAAAAATGCAGACTCTATTCACATTAGTACCATAATACAGAGCTATTTTTTTCCATTTTCATATTGTGCCAACATGTAAACAACTACGTGGACTAGAAATTTTTAAGATTCAAATTTCTCTTACCAATTCTATGCTTCTACCAGGATGAAATCTCACTATCACATGTATACAAGGATGCACTCAACTGCTTGCTAAGATAGCACTGACCTGCAAACCAAGTCACTAGATTCTCACCCACATCCTATCACTAACTAGTTATATACATGCTCTTGGGCAAGTCATGAACTTCCTAATCCTCAGATTATTGCTAAAGAAGGCAGGCAAGATGACTGTGGTTCCTTATAGATCTGGCATTCTATAATTCTAAGACCTGAACTTACCCTATATTAATTTTCAAAAACTTTCATTTCAGTTGAAAAAGAAAAAAACAAACTACCCTTACAACTAGCTCTCCAGCTCTTCAGAACATCAGAAATTCCAAGATTTGTATCATTAATAAAATATCTGCTAATTTCGCTTGTTACTCAAAGTCAGCAACCCCATGTTGCTCTCCACAGAACTAATCAAAAATAAAATACTTGAATGAGTTAGCTAACTAAAAAGTTATCAATGCAAAAGACAGGATGTTCAATCTTACATGAATTTTTCTAAATACTTAAAATTTTTCTTGCCTGTGAGCATAAAAATTAATGAAATTCAACACTGTTCACCACAAAAGTTCTACCACATGGTCCAGAATACGTGAGCATATGTAAAAATCATGGCTTACCTTTAGTCCATTCTGTGGGTTCATTAGAAAATTTCTTCCTATATCATCAAACATAATGGTGTTTTTTTTGCTGTAAAACTCCGAAAACTTTCCCCATATAACACCAAGAGGCTTTACCTTAGAATGAAAGTTTAGACTTAGCTCAAATTTTAATAGTTCATCCTATCTTAAAAGCAGAGATATTGCAAACTGCCTGCAAAACAATCCAGAGCACTCTTTCCTCCCATAAAATGGCTGTGAGCTGATCCTAAGTGTAACCCACTTTAAACACAACAAACCTTGCAATGTTCAAATTTCTGAAAGGTCTGTCCATGTCTAACTGAGCTAAACTCTTTATAAAACTTTCTATAATTTTAACATGAAGATTTGAGGGTAAAGAAAGAATAATTATTTAATTTAAAAAGTAAGGATCTAAAGTAATTGTTTAGATGACTGCTAAGCAAATGACTTCCTGGGCTAATACAAGCCTTCTTGGAGCTTTGGCGTCACATGGGGTCTCTTTTCAAAACTAGAACACCTTACTAAGAGAAAAAAAATGTATATGGCTCTTTTCATTGATAATTTAAATATTTTATAGAAGAAAAAGTTTCGCCTTTAACTCAGTGACACAGATGCATAAATTTTTAGGACACCTGATTGCTTAACTTCAAAAGCACCTTAATTTATAAATTTTTGCTCGTATTTCTGAATTCTTAAACTAAAGCTTCAAAGAGGTAATTTCTTGTATGGTCATATCTGTTGGTACTTGCATGAAGGCTCTGTTAAGACTACACCATAAATAAGTGGTTGCCTCTAGGGGCTCAAAGGAAGACTTTTCACTACGTACTTTACTTTTGTTTTGGAAATTATGTGACTATCTTACTCATTAAGAAAACTTTTTGAGTAAACAAATTTTTAGAAGAAAATTACCTTTGCTGAAGGTCAGAATCTCATTTATGATAACATAAGATTATGTGGTAATAGTACTTACATGAGATTAGGTGACAATAAATAAATGGTGACAAAGCTTGTATGTTTTCTTTTTCTCCTTCTAGAATTTATTTTAATATAAAGAAATCTTTTTCCTTCCTAGTGTCCTGTCTACTGCAAAGAATGTTATTGAAATATTTTAATTTTACTAAAATTTTACTTTCCTAATTTTTTTTCATTACTTGCTTACTACTGAAACAAAACTCTCCAAATACTTGAAGACAAATATATAGGAACGAACAAATACGCCATATTCTTGATTTTTTTAACCAACAAAAGCCTCAAGAAATATGACAACAAAGGTCATTGTTTATAACACCTAGAATGAGAAATCCTACATTGTTTTAAAAAGTGCTCTCTTTTGGTAATTACGTCAAGCACCTAACACTGCTGGCCACTGAAAAATTTGAAAAGATAGAAAAACACAAAGTAAAATTTTAAATCATCTATAATATAGTCAGTACTGAGGATAACAATGAGTTATTCTGCTGTATCTACCTCTAGGCTTTTTTATAAATAGCAGCAGCCTCAGAGAGTTCATAAGATTTGTTTAGCTAAAAGGAAAACTAATCCAAACAAAGTTTAAGAACTATTTTCTAATGGCTTGCTAACACTCCTCTCTAAAAGACTTCTTTCACTTTAAGTGTCATGAAAATTTTTAAACCATTAGATATTCTACTACATCAAATGACCAGCTGCGTTTCATTATATGGGTAACAACAGTTTATATATCCAATTCCCTATTGCTGGATATTGAGAATTATTTTTAATTCCTTTAATTTCTCACTGTTATAAACACCATGTTTAACATTTCCCCAAATTTTTTTTAACATCAAGATTGTATACACTTTAGTAGGTAATTATATTTTCCCCCAAGGTATGCAGCACTTCCTTTATTGAAAAAGTTTCTATGCCATTAAACCACTTTATTTTATATTTTGATGACTTTCACACTGACTTCCTAAGATTTCCTAGTATCCTACGTTCTCCCCAATTCCTATTAGTTTGTGTGCTTTCAAATTGCATAGACCATGTCTCATGCATCTCTTTATCCCCAAAGTGCCTATCACAGGGCCTTACATAGAGTAGGGGCTCAATAATGAGAAGTTATTTGATGAGTAAACAAACTGAAGGGCCCTAATCTTTTTAGCTCAAACTTTTTCTCTTAGCGTTCTTGCTGCTATTCTCTCTCTAGGGCCAGACATCTCTCACCCCAAAGTACACGTATCATGATGTGTCTATTTTATTACCAGTTTCATGTAGGGCAGGATGAGTATGTCTTGGTTTGTTTCTAGTCTATTCCTTGATGATATTCAGTATTTTTCCCACCAACTCTGTCCAGCAACCTTGTGCTATCATCACCACGGGACAGTTGTCCATAACCACAAGTTCCTTTCTTAATATCCCTACTTCAAGATCCTTAATTTTATCATTTAAATTCAAATTTTTTTTACCTTTAACATATTTTCTTATGTCAAATTCAACTGCCACTCTACTATCTACTCACATGAATTTCTAAATTTTTTCTGTAATTTATTTCGCCGGGATAAATACAAAAACTATACAACTATTTACCACATCTTTAAATCTAGTAAGATGGCTTCTTACATCTATTAATCCTCTCCTTGGAGTATGCACTGTTATCATAGCAGCACTGTCCAACATGAAGGTAATCTTATAATTTGCATTTGTGCTCACTCCCAGCTCCTATAAACACAAAAATTCGTGAGGTTAAAATACAATAACATGGAGTATTTCTAAATATTCTAGCTACAATTTCCTATAATACCAAACTTCTACCCTACTGGCTGTGGCATCTTGCTAAACAACTAGTATTTTAGCTTCACTTAGCTTAAGTAAATAACGGCAGTCCAGGGAAAATAAACTAGAACAGATTACTTCCTAATTTACCACGTTAGAAGACCTCATCACTTTTAAGTATTACACATCAAAGAAAAAAAAGGAAAGTATTATTGTAATATAAGGAAATAAAAGGGGGAAAGCTTAGCTGTAATTTTTCTTAAAAAAGACAGGAGTTCAGTAAAGTCCACCATTAAACAGACTTTAACCTCAACCCTGCTCCTGATATTGGCAGTTATTTCTGTACTATACACCGTCCAGTAAGAATAAAATTCAGTTCCAGAACTTTTTAACAAGACAAACGCGTTTCAAAACTTTTTTTTTTTTTTTGGCCGGGGCTGGGTTTGAACCCACCACCTCCGGCATATGGGACCGGCGCCCTACTCCTTGAGCCACAGGCGCCGCCCTCAAAACATTTTTAAATGGATTCTTTTCTAACACTTACTTTCATTTTAGCTTCAATCCACTTCATATTTGTTGCAGCTAAAACAAGAAGAATGATAATAAAATACATATGAAAATTTTAAATCTCATTTTTAAAAATGTATATAAGTAAATTTTCTAAGATCAAAAGTTTTAATGCTTAATAACATTCCCTAACACAGGGGTGTCCAAGCTGTTTTTCCCATCTGCCACACACTGAAAAAATTAAGAGTGGTCTTGGGATGCACATTAAATACACAAATACTTACAAAAGATGATCAGCAAAAAAAAAAAAAAAAAGTATACTTTTCATTTTTCATAATATCTGGCACCAAAGATAAGCAAAAAAGGTCCTCACAAAATCAGCATGCAGCCCCAGGCACAGGTTGACTACCTTGTCCTAGAATATTTATAGTTGTTTTTCTTTTAAATACTTGTAATAATAAACTTATGTTAGGATATCTTCAAGACAGAATAAAATTTAAAAAGTTTTTTCTCTAAGATATAAGTACCAATGCTCAAAAGAACTTTAAACCTAAAATATTTATAAACAAAACCAAAATTCTTTTGGTTTTTTAAAATTCTTTTAAAAAACAGCCCTACCACTATTCTTTATCAATAATTTCCAAACTTAAATTTACAGTGCCAGGATCACAACTTCCTTCCATGTTCCTACTTCCACGCACAGACGAGTATAGTGTTATATCCATATAAGAATATTGTTACATGTTAAAACTACCCAGATTCAGTGAAAATCTGCCTTTTATCAGGCTCAGCAAACTCCATGCTCACTGATGCTAACAGCTTACAACAAAAAAATCAGAGATAAATTCACAAAGTGTACCTACGTTATCTATCTACTCACTGTCAGACAGTAACCAGAATTCAATCCTCATGGTTATGTGCTTCTGGTCTCAACGTACTAGATCAAACTACATATGTATTACCAAGTAAAATGCTTAAGAGAAAAAGCAGTTTAATTATTTAAAGTGTGTGTGTGTTTTAAAAGCAGAAGAGGTTTATCTAAGTTCTCAAAATAAAACTCTTGACACACGTATACACTAAGCAAAAGAATCACTTCACACGCAAAATTGACCAATTGAACCAAAATGTTAAGAGATTGTTGATCTATGTTGAAAATAGTCACTAGATGTTAAAAATTTAATTCAGTATCTACTCTGTTTCCAAAAGCTTCTAATTATTAAGTAACTATTATATGTCAGGCATTGTACCAGTTGTTGTATTGATATTTTTATTTCTAGAACTTGTAACATAGGTTTAGTTAGTATTTCTTGGATGAGGAAATTAAGGTTCAGAGACATTACGTGATCTACCTAGTATCACATAGTAGTAAAAGAGCCAGAATTAAAACTCTAGTCTATTTAATTCCAAAGTGAAGTCTACCCTTTTCAACATACTACCACGAACTATCAACATTTACAAAACAAACTCATTTTAAATACATGATTGTAAAAGCTGCTCTAGATTTAAAACTCGGCAATAATAGAGTATAAAATTTTTTCTCAAGTGACATTTTATTACTAAACAAAAATTTAATTACCAGAAAACTTTCTACACCTATTTTATCAAACCAGAAAAATACTATTACTTAATACCTATAATTGATGGTATTTTATTTAATTCACAGTGAGTATAATTCTTCTCTGCTTATAGCACTGCCAACCAGCAACACAACTTTAGATATTTGTGTGGAGGGAATGTAAATCAATGCATTGCTTTATTTTTTCAAGAAAGTCTTGCTACCAAAAAAAAAAAAAGTCAATTGAACTAAATAGTGCAATTAATAATACAGAAAATTTCCTTCTTGGGCAAACTCATTATCTTACCATGGACATACATTCTTGGGATGGTCTGTAGACCACAATTTGAGGAACAGTGCTTTAGTCTATATATTAATTTTTCCTTAAGAAGTTCATGTTGCCTTTATTTCTGGAGAACTACATCGCTTTGATTTATTTTTAAGCACGTATTTCTCCAAGTGAAACTGGGGTGAGGAAAAAAGGAGAGAAAGCAACAATATTTGGAAGCATCAAGAATTCTACAGGAAAAAATCAGAAAGAAAAACTTCTAATCAAGGTGAGGCCATTGTGAAAGTGAGGCCATTTTTATTTTGACACTATAATGCACTCTTGTCCTATACTTAACTATCTCAGTGGTATTTGGCAAATGTATGTGTCAGTTTAGGGGGGCCTTTTATTTTGACACAAGGTTTCACTCCATCACCCTCCCTAGAATGCAGTAGCACCATCTGAAACTGTTGGGCTCAAGCAATCTTCCTGCCTCAGCCTCCCAAGTAGCTGGACTATAGGTACTAGCCACCACATTCGGCCAATCTTTCTATTTTTTTGTAGGGAGAGAGTCTCACTCTCACTCAGGCTGGTTTTGAACTATTGGCCTCAGGCAATCCTTCCACTTGGGCCTCCTGAAGTACGAGGACTGCAGGCATGAGCTACCATGCCTGGCTATATGTGTCAGTTTATCGTGTGATACATGCTTCATTTTAAAAATCTGCTAAAAATAAAAATTGTCTCATATTTAAACACAGGTCATATTAAATCACATTTTATAGAGCAAAATAATATAAAAGACAACCATATTTCTATGTAAATCTAAACAAAAATATAGCTTACACCAAATAACAATGTCATAATCCTCATATGCAGATGTTAGGAATTCATGAAGATAGGGCCGCATTAATTCTACCCCAGTCTCTGCACAAGACCTATGGTCTAAAAGAAAATTGATCATAAATGATTATTAGTTTATTATCATGTAAAAGTTTCCAATATCAATGAAATTATAATAAAATATAATATATTATGAAATGTAATGTAAATATTCAAATGCAAACTGTTTCAGAATGAACTGACAAACGCAGCCAAACAGTTTTTGTTTGTTTTTCTCACATTAACAAATTATTACTGCTGAATCACTCATATCTAATATGTGTAATAACTAATATGCGTCGCATCTAATTGTGTACCAAAGCACACAGTTTAAAATTCTTGAGATCCAATTTCAGTCAATTTTGCTCAAAGTGTGAAGAGCAATACTGAAAGCTCAGGCTTAAGTAGCAAGCTGTGAACTGTTTTCTCATCTAGTTTCTAAAATTGAAATGTTATTTTATGGTAATAAAAACAAAGCAGGTCCACCTATACTCAAAATTTGCCAGCCACTTTGCAGATATAATCTCATTTCAACAAAATGACAGTCTAATTAACTCAATTAAGTTTTTAAATAACCATATATTAACTTAAGGTCACTATTTAAAGTTTATGATTTGAAGTACATAAATTCTAATATCATGAGTTAACTATTTCTTGCCAATATTAAAAGGTATGATGAACATCTTTTTTTGACATGAGAAATTTTAAATTCAAGAAACTACTTGAATATAATTAAACAGAAAACCAGGGATGAATATAAAAAGTAATTTTTAAAATATTCTTTATAAACATCTAAATGTTAAGCAATATTCCATGGTGTACATACACCACTATTTATTAATCCATTCGTGGATCGATGGGCACTTGGGCTTTTTCCATGATTTAGCAATTATGAATCGGGCTGCAATAAACATTCTCATACAAATATCTTTGTTATAATGTGATTTTTGGTCTTCTGGGTATATACCTAGTAGAGGAATTATAGGATTGAATGGCAGGTCTATTTTTAGATCTCTAAGTATTCTCCAAACATCTTTCCAAAAGGATTATATTAATTTGCATTCCCACCAGCAGTGTAGAAGTGTTCCCTTTTCTCCACACCCACGCCAACATCTCTGGTCTTGGGATTTTGTGATATGGGTTAATCTTATTGGAGTTAGATGATATCTCAAAGTAGTTTTGATTTGCATTTCTCTGATGATTAAGGATGATGAGCATTTTTTTATATATCTGAAGAGGGAGAGGGAAGGGACGGAGTGGGGGAGGGTAATTGGTGGGACCACACCTATGGTACATCTTATAAGGGTACATGTGAAACTTACTAAAGGTAGAATATAAATGTCTTAACACAATAACTAAGAAAATGCCAGGAAGGCTATGTTAACCAGTGGGATGAAAATATGTCAAATGGTATATAAAACCAGTGTATGGTGTCCCATGATCGCATTAACGTACACAGCTATGATTTAATAAAAAAATAAATAAAATAAAATAAAAATATCCCACAGCCAAAAAATAAAATAAAATGTTAAAAAATAAAAAATAAAAATAAATAAAGGTTAGTCAATAGGGAATAAGTTGGTTAATTCATGATGCTCTCACAAGCTAGAATACTAGATGATCAAAAAATACATATATGAATAATATTTAATGACTGAGATGTTCAACCTATCATTAGGTAAAAGATAAAAAGATATAAATGCCAGAAGATACACATGAGAATATAAATATATCTTTGGGCCTCAGAATGAAAGATTCTGACTTTTTTTGCTTATCTGTGTTTTCTAAAATGAATTTATTTTTGTAATCATAAGAGAGGCTTTCAAATATTTCATGTGAACCATACCTTGCTGAGAAAAAATAAACAGGAAAAAAATCTGTGTAACAGAAGATCAAAGTCATTATTAACTAACTTACCAAATAATGTATAATCAACATCTAGCACCAAAAGCTTTTTCCCTTCCCTAGGAGGATTCAAAATTTCCACTTTGTACTCTTTTACTCTTCGAGAAATTTTCAGTAGGTTTTCTTCTCTAATGAAAAAAATAAAATTAGATGAAATATCCACTAATTCCCACATGACAACCAAGTTCTTTGAAAGTGAAAAACACTTACCTATTTTCTACTTCAACTACTTCATCTTCAATATCAAAGTCATTGACAACATCATCATTGTCAGGAGGTGGACCTAAGACATCTTCCTATTAAAAGGGAAAAAAGTTTTATGTTACCATATTATCTTTAACAAATACACGCACAGAATAAAAATCAAGTGAGAGGCACAATTTGAGTTCAAGAGCCTTCAAGCACACAATGGAAAATTTCCACAATTAATTTGTCATGTATGTCCCTTGGACAGATTTACCATGTCAAACTTGACCACTATTATATTTATAGTTAACTATATACTAAAACATTCCGCAGCATTTATTTTGTGCTCAGTTGCTGAATTAATTACATTCACTGTGCAGCTTTTTTTTTTTTTTTTTTTTTTGCAGTTTTTGGCTAGGGCTGGGTTTGAACCCACTACCTCTGGTATATGGGACGAGCGCCCTACTCCTTTGAGCCACAGGTGCTGCCCCACTGTGCAGCTTTTTACACTGACTACTAGACTGATGATTTTACCACAATTAAAACTATGATATAACAGTATAGTATAAATCATAATTATCTTCAAAGAGACAAATGGTAACAAAAGTAAACATTTACCAAGCTCTCCTCACGAGTTCCCATCATCATGATTTTAGTATTTGGTTTCAGTTTGAGAGCTCCAAGCTTAACATCATTTTCTGCAGGTTTGCCTACAATACAAGCAAATGACTGTTTTCTCACTAAAGTTCAAGTGCTGGTTTCACTATTCCATTATACAAAACCCTAACATTAAAAGGTTTGGTACAAATACCACAGCAGTTTTTGTCTGTTTCTCTCACATTAACAAATTATTACTGCTGAATCAGTCATATCTAATATGTTAAAAAGTCAAAACTAATACAAGGGTTTTTTTCCCTAATTCCATCTTAGACCTTGTTTCTTCAACATGTTCATTTTCTTCAACTAAACAAAATAAATTCATATTTGTTGTTTAAGATACAGATAACTTTTCCAGGAAACCTTAAATTGAGTGCCTACAATAAAACTGGAGATTTACTGCTACTTGAAACTCATCCTTCAATGATATAACAAACACAAACACCATTAAAAATCCCTTATAAACTGAATATGGACACTACCTAATAATTTTTAAATGTCATCTTTACTTTTGAAACAGAAAAGATAATTTGGGAAGACTACAAGACCAAAGCTGTAATGAAAATTTTGTGCTAAAAAACAGATACCAGAAAATAGTAACAGTTTCACCTGAGACTCCTGTAGCAAAGGCTTAAAAAGCAAACACCAGTTGCTTGTTAAATAATGTACGATCAATATCTAGTACCAAACTTATTTTCTTCAACTAAAGAAAATAAATTCATACTTGTTGACAGAATCAAAAGTGATCTTAATGGCAGTATTTTCAAGTAACCTTTAATATTCTTACTTTTACCACTAAAATCATTTTAGAAATATTTCTATCAAAGAAATCTTAAAAATAGCAAATATAAATTATTATTAAACATTAATTCATAATTATTAAATTTATAATATTAAAAATTCAATGCAAAAAGTTTGAAATGTGGAGAGAATTACCTTTAACTTTGAGTCCGAGTAACTTCTGGCGTTCTGGCAGCACTCCTGTAAGGGTCTTAAGAAACTGTTTGAGATCTAGCACAGTATCATCTTCTGAAAGTGTGGTCACTGAATATTCCTGTCCACCCCATTTTACAATGATAGGGAGAGCCATTCTCGAAACATATGAGGACGCAGCTTTCCTTCAGGAAAAAACACCTGGAAAGGAAGAAACATACAAATGAACACTGTAAAACAGATCCTATAAATGTATATAGAAGCCAAACTTGAAGTTTTATAATGTGAGTGCCTTCAGCTTGAGCCCTATTTTACAACTTGATGATAAAGAGGGTTCCTCTCCTTACAGAAGTGCTACAAGAACAGAAATTACCAGGAGTCAATATTAAATTCCCCCATGCTCTTTAAATTTGGCTTAGAGTTACTACTTCCTAATATTCTCAGATTTACCCTGTTGTTCAATTGGAATTATCATTAAAGAGCTACCTATACCCCTCCTGCTCCCTTTGGTCAGGTTTATACGAAAGGCAAGTTCCTCCATAACAGATCACCCACGTTCATTTAACATTTGCGAGGTAATGTGGTTTAGATATTAAGAGCAGATGCTAGGGCCACACTACCTCGGTTCAGGTCCTCTTTCTCCCACTTAGCTATTTGACTTTGAGAAGTTACTTGACTCTCAGTACGTGGGTTTCTTTATCTATGAAATAGGGATACTACTATGTACTTCTTAGGGCTATAATGAGGATTAAATTAGTTAATATATATTTATAAATCAAATAGTGCCAGGCATGTAACTAAGTATTGATTTAATAAATATTTTTTAAAACTGGAAGTTTATTATATGTTCCAGGCACTGTGCTAAGTAAATATTAAATAGCTACTATTTGCTTCTTATTTTATGGACAGTTTTTAACCAATTTTATTTTAAAAGGCTACTTGATAAGAAATTTCCCTCTTTTAGAATTAAGGAAACAAGCGTTTTGAGAGGCTATAGAGTCTGCACATGGACACAAAGCTGGTAATAGAATAGATCTGATTCAGTATCAGATTCTGAAATATCAGTTTCCTCCCCTACACAATTAGACCAACAGAAGTTAAGACATTAGAGATCAGTAAAAACAAAACCTACAGGCATACATCTAAGCAAACAAAGATTATATATAGCAGCTTCTATTCTCATCAGTAATCATATGTAGGTCTCTTCCCCCATAAAGCTTTCTATCTTTCATAAACTTGTTGCCACCACAGGTCAGAAAACTGAATTTTCTAATCTCAAAATCCTGATATTTCCATATCCTTTCACTTATTTGATGAAACACATGATTGCACTGTTGATGCAAATACAAGGACCAACCAAAAGAAAGAAGGCAAATTTTGAATCTCAATATGCAAAAATTTGGAAAGGAAGTGTTTTCTAATATGCCCATTAGAGCACATACATTCATATTTATATTACCCATATAGTATGAACATAAATATAAAATGTATTTATATTTACTCTTATGTTTATAATCCATTCTATTAAAAATTTAAAGCACGTGTATTAAATTTAGAGCAATGTATTCCATTTTAGATAGAATTTGCTCTTATGAGCTTCAATTAAAAAACCAAATGGAACTTTTGAGTCAAAAGGAAATAGAGTTGAAATATTATTCTCTAAGAAGTAGGAATACAAACAATTATTTATAAGAGCTAGGAAGACAATCAGCATTAAAGTTCAGTGACATCACTTGAGTTCCAGATGACCTTGGACCAGTCATTGTTCTTCTAGACCAGTGGTTCTCAACCTTCCTATGCTGTGACCCTTTAATACAGTTCCTCATGTTGTGTTGACCCCTAACCATAAATTTATTTTCATTGCTACTTCATAACTGTAATTCTGTAATACTGTTATGAATCATAATGAATCTGGTATGCAGGATGTATTTGGGTGACCCCTGTGAAAGGGTCATTGGGGCCCCCAGAGGGGTAACGACCCACAGGTTGAGAACCACTGTTCTAGACAAATGCTTCTCAAAGTGGTTCCTGAACCAACCAACAACACTGGCCTTACTTGGTAACTTGTTAGAATGTAACAGAGGTGGAGAAAAGGGAGCTAGCAATTCAAGTTCTAAGAAGCCTCACACCCCCAAATCTGATGAATGCTAAAATTTGAGGGCTACTGCTCTAAGATCTTCAATATGCTCAGTCTTAAAAGACAGTGCGCCAGATGGCATGGGCTCTACGTGCTGAATAAAGTAGCATACAAACATTACCAATCACCTATACCTACCACAAGTCGAAATTCCAAGTTGGCAAATGCCTTAAAGAGCTAAGTATAACAAAACAAACACCATAAAAAATTTTAATACTTGAGTCTTTAAAACTTTTAAGTTACTGAACCTCATTTCATCACTATTGAGATGATTCACACCAATGAAGCAGCACAATATAAATGCACAAGCTATTGTTTTCACATTTAATCTCTCATACGATTCTAATATTTTGTGTAATTTCAGACCCTATCAGATTTATAAACTGAAAAATGACTCAGGGAGGAGGAGTGGAGCGAAGGTGGCACTCAAACGCAAACAAGTAAGCAAAAAGTATATCTTTACAGTAAACCTGGAGTCAAGAACAGCTGTTTAGTTAGGCTGGAGTTCTTCTGCCTAACATACTGTGTTGACTTTGCCTAGTTAATTTCTACTTCTGGGCCTCAGTCTTCTCAACCACAAGATGAGGCTATTAATATTTACTGGACAGAAATAATGTTAAGGCATAAAATAACACCTGTGACAAGCACTTCGTAAACTGCAAAAAGCAACATGAATTGTGGTAGTGATAGGATAATAATATGTTAAAATAACTTCATTATGTCATTTAATCTTCACAATCTTGAACCAACAACTTGTCTGCATTTTACAGACGGGAACCTGAAAAAGAAATTAAACAACCCGTCCAAGTCCACACAACTAAAAAGTGACAAACGAAAACAAAAAGGGGGGTGTGGGGGTTTAGGACAAAGGCAGAAATTTGAAAATACAACACCAGAAATGACACTTTGAGAACTGATGGGAGAGGGTTAATTCTTCAACAATCCTAGCAAAAGGTTAACTGTGAAGTACTCTGAACTCCTGGCCAGGACAGCACATCAGCCGCAACTGCGAGGTGGTGCAGAAGCGAGAGCTGTGCAAAGCGTCTGGCACCGGACAGGATCAGAAGGCAGGTAAGGGCTCCAGAACCAAGAGGGCCAAGATGCTTTCAACCAGGAGGGTAAGGGGGGGATGGGGGGGGAAATGCACAAGTCCAAGAAGAGGGAGGAATTAAGTTTGGGAACGCAAAATCCAGTGGGGCACAAGAAGGCCTCGAAATAAGCGAGAATGCCGGAACCGAGGGCAGCGGGCCGCGGGGAGCGCGCCGGGGTCGGAGCCCGGGCCCTGGGCGTCGGGCTAGGATGAACGTGGCTCCCAGCCTGACGCAGGCGGCGCAGGGCAGGACACGCCGCACGGGTAGCAAAGCCGCAGCCCCCCAGCCCGAACGCCGTTTCCACGGGCAGCGCGGCAAGGTGCCCCGCGCCCCCTCACCTGGAGCGCTGAGTAACCAGCGGCAGCGGACGCAGAAACCTACTGCAGCGGAACCAAAAGCCACCGGAAGAGAAGGGCGGGACCGGAACCGGCTGAAGAACCGGAAGTGGGTGGTCTGAAACGGAAACATGCTGGGAATGGGATGGCTGCTTACTTCTTTCGGTCTCCTTTTGGGTGCTAATTTTAAGTAACCGCGGCCAGGGATCCCCAAAAAGCAACGAGAAAGCCACGCCTTTCAGAGACGGTAACTCCTGTGCAGCTGCCCACAATCCCTGGGTGGCCTCTGGCTCTCGTCGGTTCTGCGCATGCTCCAGCTTAAAGGCTCGTCTGCCGGGTGGGCGTTCTGCTGGTGTGACGCTTACTGTATTGTTATGCCAGAGTCAGAATTGGGTGTGGGCTGTTCGTTAAGTTATCCAGGTGTGCTGAGATTCTTCTCGGGATTCTGGGTTGTGACTCGTATGGCCTTATTCCTTATGTTCCAGATGATACTGAAATAGTGATCTTGGAGAACTGAAGACTTTGAAACCCCAGGGGCCACCAGCGCTAATAATATCAAAGGCTTAGTATTTTACCCGTTTTACTCCATCCACGGGGAAACTGAGGAGCATCAGGAAAGAGAATGAGCGAACCTAAGTGTCTCAGAACCTAGGGAGCGAATCTCAATATGAGAGCTGCGACAGAGATGACTCTAATCGCATCCTGTCTTATCTCCGCCCTCCCATCTCTGCGGCTCCATACCGTCTTCCCTCTGAATACAAGAAACACTGACAAAAGAAATTTTAGACTTTAATGGAAATTAGGAGCAGTCCATACAGATAACTCCAACACGAATTTGACAGAGAGGTAACTGATGCCTGAGTCAGTCTTGGAGTGACGGAAAGAAAGCAAAGACTCAAGATTAGTGTTACAACGGTTTTTTAGTTTGGAAGCACACTGTTTTTTTCTTTAAATTTCCAATATGACTGTACCCTTAGTAGAAGCACACACTATTTTACATTCTTCTTCCCTTTTTTGATAATTTTCTACTGCACTATTAATGTGTATCGGCTCATTTAAAAAATTAAGACTTTTCAGTGAAAAGTATGCCCTTCAAAAAAAAAGGGAAAGTCTTACTCAAAAAATCTTTGCCTAGACCAATAATACTCTGAAGTGTTTCCCCTAACCGTTTTCTTCTAGTAGTTACATGGTTTCAGTTCTTATACAGTATTTAAGTAATGTACTCACTCATAGTGCTGATAATGAAGATCTCATGGAGACAGAGAATAAAATAGTGGTTACCAGAGGCTGAGAAGTGGAGCGGGGAGTGGGAAATGAAAAGAGGTTTATTAATGGGTACACAAATAAGATTAGATAGAAGAAATAAATTCTAGTGTTTGATAGCAGAGTGATTATAGTTATCAATAATTTATGTTAATATTTCAAAATACCTAGAAGATTTGGAATATTCTTAACACAAAGATAAATGTTTGAAGTGGTGAATATCCCAATTACTCTGATTTGATCATTACAGATTGTATGCATATATCAAAATATCACATGTACCTCACCTTATTTATGTATCAAATAAATAATAAATAAATTTTGAAGGAAAAGAAAATCTAAAACTAAAAGAATTTGTAAAAATATATATATATATATATATATCACACATTAATAGTCAAGTCAAAATGATCCTCAAAAGACAAAGATTGTTCTCGGAAGGTCCTGGGGGGGTGGAGGGCGGGGGGGTGGACGGACAACACGATCTTGAACTCCAGAATGAATAATCATTTTTTTCTCAGTCCAACCTCTTTTCCTCGCTTTGTTCAGCTGCTAACTAGCTATTTGCCACTTATATTTTTACTATTGTAATTAAAGAATCTTGGTTTCATTAACCACCAAAGTCAACTAAAACATTTTTAGGGTTCACTAATCTTGACATAAGCAACATTATTCATGCAGAGGTACTTGAACCATGCCACAAGGGGTCTGATACGTTACTTATTACTAGAGTGTAAATTTAATAATTGCCAAGTATTAAAAAGTGCTATTTCTCAGAGAATTAAGGCAGCAGAGTATTTTGGACAAATGGTCTAACAGATGATTTCATATTATCTTTTACCCATATCTCAGTTCCTCCAAGTTTATTTCTATTAACTAAACATTCATGAAATCAAAAATAATGTTAGGGTAACGCGTGGAATAGATTGATAACTAGGAAGGAATCAGAGTAGACCTAGCAAAGTGCTCACAGTAACTCAGAACTGCCAATAAGAAGAAAAACTTTTGGCTCCTGTAGCTCCTTGCACGTTCGATTCCAAGGCATTCTCTTCATTCACATGTCTCTGCAGCAGTGCTCACAGTAACTCAGAACTGCCAATAAGAAGAAAAACTTTTGGCTCCTGTAGCTCCTTGCACGTTCGATTCCAAGGCATTCTCTTCATTCACATGTCTCTGCAGCAACTGAAGATGGGTGGGAATTCCACCACAGATTGAAAAGTCTAAGAGACTAAAAGAAATACAGAACCCATTTCACAAAATCAAATGGTAAACTGGTGATGTGAATATGACCATGTTTAGTTTGGAAAGCAAAAAGACATTCCTGCACCTGGACCAGAAATTCACTGCTATCCTGCTTTCATCTCCCCCAAACCTATTTATTCCTTTTTCTCTCTCAGGTCATTTTCTTTCTCTGCAATTATGTTCTCTTGTCCAGCTCAGACAGATCTACTTCTCTCATAAAGATTTCCCTCTTCTCCCAGTTGGAAGACAATCTTTTTTTAAATTTAGCTCTTACTTTGTTTCGCTTTTCTACTACCTACTCCTTTGCTGTTTTATTGCCTTCAAATAGGAAGCTGAAAATGATTGAAATCTGCCCCACAGTTTTGAAAGACTAAGGAAACCTGGCAAGTTACTGTCCTCTTCCCATCTTGTTCTCCGAGAACACTATTTAAAACTCCACCCTCTTTAAACCTCAGGATTTCTGATTTATGCCCTTGCTCTAGGCAAATACATTATCCCATACTTTGGCAGTTCCTCTTTAAACTTGAGTCTAAAAATCGATAAAGCTGTATATCTGCACTCATACTCTCTCCTTTTACTTCTGTTTCAATTGAGGCAGCTTCCTTCCACCAGAAGCCAACCTTTATGCAGGTATTTATGTTCTGGCTTTTTATAAATCCAAGATCCACTTCTTTTGCTCTTATGTTTTTAATCTTTTCTTTTTTCCAGAATGTGTAGGTTGAATGTTTTTAACTTTTTTCTATTGGCTCATTCCCATCCATAATAAAACAATGCCATGATATCTTGCCAACATAGCTACCATCCTTTCCTTTCACAGATGTCAATTTCAAAGCATTGTTTATAGTTGTCTAAAGTTGACTCAATCTGTAATTGTGTATTTCCTTGAGATATTATTTGTTTAGTGACATTTTTCTCCCACTACATTGTAAGTTTTGTGAGGGAACAGACCATGTCTGATTTATTTACCATTATATTTTCAGAGCTTAGCATGATATTGGCTAAATAGATGCTCAATAAGTATTGCTGAATGAATGAAAAATAAATGTTAAGTAACTAAAATATATTATAAAATAATACAATTGTCCTTAGTATTGGTGGAGGATTGGTTCCAGGATCCCCATGGAATACCAAAATCTGAGGATGCTCAAGTCTCTATCATTAAGTGGATAAGTATTTGCATATAACCTATGAACATCCTCCTGTAGATTTTAAATCATCTCTAGATTACATATAAACCTAACATAATGTAAATGCTTTATAAATAGTTGTACTGTTTTTTATTTCTATTTTTATTGTTGTATTGTTTTTTATTGTTTTTCTTCAAATATTATGTACATATTATGCCTGTAATAATATATGTCAATGAATAATTACAATTTGTATGTGACTCTTGAGGTATAGTGAAGTTCTGAAATACATACCAAAATGTTGACCAATCATAGCACTTGGTAAATATTTGTTAAATGAATGAATGAAATTATGTTTATGGCATTATAGAACAGGTGGTTTTCATCTTATTTACATTTTTCTGTATTATCTGAATGCTTGACCGTACTTTTGCATTACTTTTTTCTTCATTACCAAAGGCATTTTTTAAAATATGCAAATAATATAGCCTTATTCTGTTAACTTTTAGTGTTTATCATCATCAATCTTTTTTATTTTATATGTTATATATAGACATACACACATGTATATAGTTTATGTGATTTTTTAAAAATTTTTATTTTAAAATAATTATAGATTCACAGGAGATTGCAAAAAATAGTCAAGTGTATCCTTTACCCAGTTTTTCCTAGTGATTACATCCTGGGATTATAAGTGTAGTATAATATTGAAACCAAAAAGTTGATATTGGTACAATGCACATACATATAGCTATGATTTTTGTGGGGTCTTTTTTTTTTTTGAGAGAAAGTTTTTCTCTGTCTCTCGGGCTAAAAGGCAGTGGCATCATCACAGCTCACTGCAACCTCAAACCCCCCAGGCTCAAACTATCCCATTGCCTCAGTCTCCAAGTAGCTGGACTACAGGCACTCTATGACGTCACCTAATTTTTCTATTTTTTGTAGAGACAGGGTCTCACTTTTGCTCAGGCTGATCTCAAACTCCTGATCTCAAGTGATCCTCCTACATTGGCCTCCCAAGGTGCCAGGATTACAGATATGAGTCACTGCGCCTGGCCTATATACATATAGTTTTATGCCATTTTATCACATGTAGATTCATGTAACCACCACTACAATTAGCCTGCAGAACAATTCTGTCACCACAGACATCATTTGTGCTACCTCTTTCTATTCATACCTACTCTCATTCCTCCTGCCATTCCTAATTCTTTCTTTATTTTTTTTTGTAGAGACAGAGTCTCACATTATGGCCCTCGGTAGAGTGCCGTGGCCTCACCCAGCTCACAGCAACCTCCAACTCCTGGGCTTAAGTGATTCTCTTGCCTCTCCTCCCGAGTAGCTGGGACTACAGGCACCCGCCACAACGCCCAGCTATTTTTTTGGTTGCAGTTTGGCCGGGGCCGGGTTTGAACCCGCCACCCTCGGTATATGGGGCCGGCGCCTTACCAACTGAGCCACAGGCGTCGCCCATCCTCCTGCCATTCCTAATTCTTGGCCACTAAAATCTGTTTTCCACCTCTATGATTTTGTCATGCCCATAAAGTTATGTAAGTGGAATCATACAGTATGAACCTTTTGAGATTGGTCTTTTTGCACAGTACAAGGCCCTTGAGATCTCTTTGAACTGTCATGTATGTCAATAGTTCATTCCCTCCTATGGCTGAGTAGGATTCCTTGGTATGATTTACCACAATTTGTCTAGTAGACCATTTGTTTACAATTTATTGATTGATTTATTTATTTTTTAAGACAGAGCCTCAAGCTGTTGTCCTGGGTAGAGTGCTGTGGCATCACAGGTCACAGCAACCTCCAACTCCTGGGCTCAAGCGATTCTCCTGCCTCCGCCTTCCAAGTAGCTGGGACTACAGGCGCCCGCCACAACGCCCGGCTATTTTTTGGTTGCAGCCGTCATTGTTGTTTGGCGGGCCCAGGCTGGATTCAAACCCGCCAGTTCAGGTGTATGTGGCTGGTGCCTTAGCCACTTGAGCCACAGGTGCTGAGCCTGTTTATAATTTAAATGTTGATCTATTAAGAATTAAGTCTGCCACCTTATTTTCGTTTTCTGTTTGTTCCTTTGCTTTTGGATTTTTTATTTTCTTATTCCTATCTTTATGCTGGTTGCATGAATAATATTTCAGAATTCCATTTTGATGTGTCTGCAGTAGTTTTGAGTGCATCTCTTTGTCTAATTCCACAGTGGTTTCTCCATGTATTATATTTATACCTTACAATCTACTGATGTTATTTTACTTGTTCAAATGAAGCTCTTGTACTCTCCCCAATTTATAATGTCTTAAGTATTTCCTGTATGTAAATTGACAAGTACATCAAACAATGTTATAATTTTTGCTTGTCATCATAGCTTAGCAAACTCAATAAAAGAAAGTCTATTGTATTTTTCCATATTTTTTACTCTTTCCATTGTTCTTCCTTCCTTCCTAATGTCCCAAGCTTCCTTTCATAATTTCCTTTTTACTTAGAGAACTTTATTTAACCGTCCTCTTAGGTGGGTCTGCTAGCTACAAAAGTTTTTAGTGTTCCTTCATTTGAGAATGTCTTGCTGTCCCCTTTATTCCTAAAGCATATTTCCAGTGGATGTATTACAGAATTCTAGGCTCACTATTCTTTTCTTTTGACACTTGCAAAATGCACTCCTTCCTCCAGGACTCCATAGTTTCAGATGAGATATCTGCTGTCATTCTAATTGCTTTCCCCCCATTCATAGGCTACTGTTTCTCTTGTGTTGCTTTCAAGATTTTTTTCCTTTCTCCTTAGTTTTCAGAAGGTTGCTATGAAGTGTATAGTGGGGATTTACTTATGTTTATTCTATTAGGGGTTCACTCGGGTTCTTTAACCTGTAGGTTTATGTTTTTAGCCAAATGTGGGACATTTTCAAACATTATTCCTTTAAATACTTTTTCAGGTCTACCCTATTTTTACTCTCCTTCTGGAGTTGTGATGACACCAATATTAGATATTTTGGTATAGCCTACAGGTCCCTAAGCCTCTGTTCATTTTTCTTTTCAGTCTGCATGTATTTTCTCTCAATTCAGAGTAGATACCTTCTAATGTTCTAACTTAAGGCTCACTGATTCTTCTCTCCCTTCCATTCTTCTGTTAAACACATCCATTGATTTTTTTTATATTATGAGGTTATTTTTTCAGTTTTAAAATTTCCATTTGTTATTCCTTTGTAACTTCTATTTCTTTGCTGAGGATTTTTTCCATTTGTAAATTACTTTTATTTTTTTATTAAATCATAACTTTATACATTTATGCTATTATGGGGTTCAGGATATTGCTTCGATATACAATGTGAAATGCTTACATTGAACTAAGTAACACATCCATCACAATTATACTTCTTTCTTAATAGTTTTGAAATGTACCGTTGCATCATGCACATTAGGTGAAGTCCCCCCAAATACCCTCACTCTTCCCATATCCCCCTTCCCCTCCCCTCTCTCTCCTCTTCCCTTCTACTTTCTGGACTATAGTTATGGTTTGCCATTCATATGCATGTGTAAGTGATTATACATTGATTTCATAGTATATCGGGTACATTGGACACTTTTTTTCCCATTCTTAAAATATTTTACTAAAAAGAATATGTTCCAGCTCCATCCAGATAAATATAAAAGATGTGAAGTCTCCATCTTTTTATGGCTGTGTAGTATACCATGGTGTACATATACCACAATTTGTTAATCCATTCATGGGTCGATGGGCACTTGGGCATGGCACAAGGCCATGCCTTGGCTATTATGAATTGGGCTTCGATAAACATTATGGTGCAAATATCTTTGTTGTAAAATAATTTTTAATCATCTGGGTATATACCTAGTAGAGGAATTGCAGGATCCAATGGTAGGTCTATGTTTAGTTCCTTGAGTGTTCTCCAAACTTCTTTCCAAAAAAGTCATATTAGCTTACATTCCCACCAGCAGTGTAGAAGCATTCCCTTCTCTCCTCATCCACACCAACATCTGTAGTTTTGGGATTTTGTAATGTGAACTAATCTTACTGGAGTTACATGATATCTCAAAGTGGTTTTGATTTGCATTTCTCTGATGATTAAGGATGATGAGCATTTTTTCATGTGTTTGTAGGCCATGAGCCTGTCTTCATCAGAGAAGTTTCTGTTCAAGTCTCTTGCCCACATAGAAATGGGGTCATTTGTACTTTTCTTATTGATTAGTTTGAGTTCTTTGTAGATTCTAGTTATCGGATCTTTGTCAGAAGCATAACCTGCAAAAATCTTCTCCCATTCTGAAGGTTGTCTGTTTGCTTTACTTACTGTGTACTTGCCTGTGCAAAAGCCTTTTAGATTAATCAGATCCCAGTAATGGATTTTTGGTGTTGCTTCAATTGCCCTGGGGGGAGAGGGGGTGCTCTTCATAAAATATTCTCCCAGACGAATTTCTTCAAGTGTTTTCCCTGTACTCTCTTCTAGTATTTTTATAGATTCATGTCTTAAGTTTAAATCTTTTATCCAGTGAGAATCAATTTTTCTTAATGGTGAAAGGTGGGGGTCCAGTTTCATTCTTCTATAGGTCGCCAGCTAGTTCACCAGCACTATTTGTTAAATAGGGAGTTTTCCCCCTACTGAATATTTTGATTTTTTTAGTGTTTAACTTTTTATTATTTTTTTAAATTTTTTTATTAAGTCTTTTGTACATAGATCATAAATACATTTATGCCCATTTCAGCGTGTTCATTATTTGTACAAATTGGAGTGCTTACATCATACTAATCAGCATAGGTTTCATCTCACTTACCCAATTATAGCATTAGGACAATTGTGTTCTACACATGATAGAACCAACTTGTACTTGCAATGTGCTCCATAGTTGTGGTCCTTCTATGATCCCCTACTATCCCTCCCATCCTCTCCCCATCCCTCCTTCATCATAACCTAAAGTTGTGTTTCATTTTTCATATGCAAGTGTGAGTTATTATACATTGGTTTCACAGTAGTACTGAGTACATTGGATACTTTTTTTTCCATTCCTGAGATACCTTGCCAAGAAGAATATTTTCCAGCTTCAGCCATGTAAACATAAAGGAGGTAAAGTCTCCATTTTTTTTACTGCTGCATAATATTCCATGGTATACATATACCACAATTTATTAATCCATTCATGGGTCGATGGGCACTTGGGCTTCTTCCATGACTTGGAAATTATGAATTGAGCTGCAATGAACAATCTGGTGCAAATATCTTTATTGCCAAATGATTTTTGGTCCTTTGGGTATACACTTAGTAGAGGAATTGCAGGATCAAACGGCAAGTCTACATTTAGATCCCTGAGTGTTCTCCAAATTTCCTTCCAGAAGGAACATACTGGCTTGCATTCCCACCAGGAGTGCAGAAGTGTTCCCTTTTCTCCACATCCACGCCAACATCTGTTGTTTTGGGATTTTGTGATGTGGGCTACTCTTACCGGAGTTAGATGGTATCTCAGAGTGGGTTTGGTCTGCATTTCTCTGATGATTAAAGATGATGAGCATTTTTTCATGCGTCTGTAGGCCATGTGCCTGTCTTCTTCAGAGAAGCTTCTGTTCATGTCTCTTGCCCACAATGAAATGGGATCACTTGTTTTTTGCTTAGTAATAAGTTTGAGTTCTCTGTGGATTCTGGTTATTAGACCTTTGTCGGTAGCATAACTTGCAAAAATCCTCTCCCATTCTGAGAGCTGTCTATTTGCCTTACTTACTGCCTTCTTGGCAGTGCAGAAGCTTTTTAATTTGATCAGATCCCAGTAATGTATTTTTGATGTTGCTGCAATTGCCTGGGGAGTCTTCTTCATGAAGAATTCTCCCAGGCCAATTTTCTCAAGTGTTTCCCCTGCACTCTCTCTAAGAATATTTATAGTTTTATGTCTTAAGTTTAAGTCCTTTAACCAGTGAGAGTCAATTTTTGTTAGAGGAGAAAGGTGCGGGTCCAGTTTCAGTCTTCTACAAGCTGCCAGCCAATTCATCCAGCACCATTTATTGAATAGGGAATCTTTCTCCCAATTTATATTTTTAATAGGCTTATTGAAAATCAAATGGTGATAAGTGTCTGGGTTCACCTCTTGGTCTTCAATTCTGTTCCATACATCTACCTCTTTGTTTTTGTGCCAGTACCATGCTGTTTTGATCACTATCAATTTATAATAAAGTCTGAAGTCTGGAAGCGTGATTTCTCCCGATTTGTTTTTATTTCTGAGTAATGTCTTGGCTATTTGAGTTTTTTTTCTGTTTCCATATAAAACGAAGTACTAATTTTTCCAGGTCTTCAAAATATAAGAGAGGTGCTTTAATAGGGATTGCGTTAAATCTGTAAATTGCTTTAGGTAGTATAGACATTTTAAAAATGTTGATTCTTCCCAGCCATGAGCATGGTATATTTTTCCATTTGTTAACATCTTCAGCTATTTCTTTTCTCAGAGTTTCATAGTTCTCTTTATAGAGATCTTTCACGTCCTTAGTTAGATACACTCCCAGATATTTCATCTTCTTTGGCACTATTGTAAAGGGAATAGAATCTTTGATTGTTTTTTCCCCTTGACTATCATTATATAAAGGTTACAGATTTATGAGTGTTAATTTTTTATCCTGAGACATTACTATATTCCTTGATCACTTCTAGGAGTTTTGTAGTTGATTCCCTGGGGTTTTCCAGATATATAATCATATCGTCTGCGAAGAGTGACAATTTGATCTCCTCTGGTCCTATTTGGATTCCCCTTGATTGCCTTTTCTTACCTGATTGCAGTGGCTAAGACTTCCATTACAATGTTAAAAAGCAGTGGAGACAGTGGGCATCCTTGCCTGGTTCCTGATCTGAGTGGAAATGTTTTCAATTTTACTCCATTAACTATGATATTGGCTGTGGGTTTGCTGTAGATGGCCTTTATCAGTTTAAGAAATGTTCCTTCTATACCTATTTTCTTAAGCATTCTGATCAACAAAGGATGCTGGATATTGTCAAAAGCTTTTTCTGCACCAATTGAGAGAATCATATGGTCTTTGTTTTTTAATTTGTTTATGTGATGTATTATATTTATGGATTTACATATATTGAACCATCCTTGGGACCCTGGGATGAAACCCACCTGGTTGTGGTGTATAATTTGTTTGATGTGTTGTTGGATTCTGTTTGCTAGGATCTTATTGAATATTTTTGCATCAATATTCATTAGAGATATTGGTCTATAATTTTCTTTTCTTGTTGAGTCTTTTCCTGGTTTGGGTATCAGGGTGATATTTGCTTCATAGAATGAATTGGGAAGTATTCCTTCTTTTTCTATGTTTTGGAAAAGATTAAGTAATATAGGTACTAGTTCCTCTTTAAAGGTTTGGTAGAATTCTGATGTGAAGCCATCTGGTCCCGAGCTTTTCTTTTTGGGGAGATTTTTTATAGTTGATGCTATTTCAGAGCTTGTTATAGGCTTGCTCAACATTTCCACTTCTTTCTGGGTAAGTCTGGGAGAGTGACAAGTATTGATCTATTTCCTTCAGATTTTCATATTTCTGAGAGTAGAGTTTTATGTAGTATTCATGAAGGATTTGCTGAATTTCTGAGGAGTCCATTGTTACTTGGCCTTTATCATTTCTGATTGATGAAATTAGGGATTTTACTCTTCTACTTCTGGTTAGGTTAGCTAATGATTTATCAATTTTATTGACCTGTTCAAAAAACCAACTCTTTGATTAGTTGATCTGTTGTATGATTCTTTTGTTTCCAATTTCATTAAGTTCTGCTCTAATTTTAGTTATTTCTTTTCTTCTGCTGGGTTTAGTGTTGGAAAGTTCTTCCTTTTCCAGTTGCTTGAGATGACCCATTAAGTTATTGACTTCCTCTCTTTCTGTTCTCTTGAGGAAGGCTTGCAACACTATAAATTTTCCTCTTAGGACTGCCTTTGCTGTATCCCAGAAGTTCTGATAGTTTGTTTCTTCCTTATTGTTTTGTTCCAAAAATTTGGTAATTTCCTTCTTAATCTCGTCTATGACCCAGCTATCATTTAGCATGAGGTTATTTAGTTTGCATGTTTTTTATGCGTATAGAGATTCTCGTTGTTACTGAGTTCAACTTTTATTCCATGGTGGTCCAAGAAAATACAAGGAATGATTTCTATTCTTTTAAATTTTCTGAGGTTAGACTTGTAACCTAAGATGTGATCAATTTGGGAGGATGATCCATGGGCTGATGAGAAGAATGTGTATTTGGTTTTGTTCAGATGAAATGTTCTATGGATGTCTATTAGATGCAAAAGTTGAATGTTAAGTTTAATTCTAAAATTTCTTTGCTTAGCTTCTTTTTTGAGGATCTATCCAACACTGCCAGAGGAGTGTTAAAGTCTCCAACAATTATGGTGCTGGGGGAAATCAAATTGCTCATGTCAGTTAGAGTTTCTCTTATAAATTGAGGCACATTCTGGTTGGGTGTATAGATATTGATAATTGAAATCTCATCATGTTGAGTGTTGCCCTTAACAAATAAGAAGTGACCATCATTGTCTTTTCTTACTTTGATTGGTTTAAAGCCTATTGTATCTGTGAATATAATTGCAACACCTGCTTTTTTCTGATTTCCCTTTGCCTGAATTATAGATGACCATCCCTTCACCCTGAGTCTATATTTATCTTTTAAGGTAAGGTGCAATTCTTGAATGCAACAGAAGTCTGGCCTGAGTTTTTGTATCCAGTCAGCCACCCTGTGTCTCTTTAGAGGGCAATTTAAGCCATTCACATTAATTGAGAGTAATAATAAACCCAACAGAGTTGTGGGTATCGAGTTTTTCAAAAGTCCAGTGGACATTTTTAATCCTTTTGCCACTGTGGAAGTTAGAATTTGATCAAAAGTTTCTGAGTGATTTTACTTTGGTGGTGGAGGATTGTGTTGTTCATTAAGGAGGATAGGTATGAGAATTTCCTGAAGAGCTGGTTTAGTTATGGCAAGTTTCTTCAACATGTGAATGTCATTAAAGTATTTAATTTCTCCAACATAGATGAAACTCAGTTTAGCTGGATACAGGATCCTGGGTTGAAAGTTATTTTGTTTAAGGAGATTAAAGGTTGATGACCACCCTCTTCTAGCTTGAAAGTTTTCAGTGGAGAGATCTGCAGTCATTCTAATGCTCTTCCCCTTGTATGTAATGGTTTTCTTACTTCTTACAGCTTGAAGAATTTTCTCCTTCATATTAACTTTAGCAAAATTAATTATAATGTGTCTATGAGAATTTTTATTCAGGTTGAGTCATTCTGGTGTTCTGAAACTGTCTACTATCTGAATTTCAGAATCTCTAGGCATGTCTGGAAAATTCTCTTTAATTATTTCATGAAGCAAAGCATCTGTATTCTTTGCAGCAAATGCATCACTTTCAGATATTCCTATAAGGTGAATATTAGACCTCTTCAAATTATCCCAGAGCTCTCTGAGAGAATGATCTGTTTTTGTTCTCCACTTTTTTTCCTCTTTGAGTGTTTGGGAGGGTTCAAAAGCTTTGTCTTCAATATTGAAGATTTTTTCTTCTGCCTGCTCCATTCTGCTACTGAGGGATTCTACTGTATTTTTTAGATCTTTGAGGGCTGCAAATTCTTGCTTTAATATGTCAAAATCTTTGGTCATTTTATCGTTAAATTCATTAAATTCTTGAGACATCTTTTGAATTCTGCTTTAAATTCTAATTTCATCATTTCCTCCATTTTGTTGATCCTATTTGCTATCCAAATTCTGAACTCGATCTCTGTCTTCTCAGCAATTGGTTTGGGAATAGGATCTCGTATTGTATCTGCTTTATCGTTTCTTGGGGAAGTTGATCTATTCTGATTGTTCATGTTGCCAGAGTTTTTCTGCTGATTCTGCCTCATGATTGTTTTTCACTGTTGCTTGGTGGTCTGGTAAGGTGAGATTGGATTGGGGTTTCCTGGAGTTGTGGTTAACCAGCACTTTGTTAAGGATATGAGACTGATGACTGCAGCTTTTTCCCCTTTAGCTTTGCAAAGGACTTGTATAGTATTACACTTTGAGGCTGGGGGAACCTGCCTGGTGTGGTGGAGTTAGGTGGCTCAGTCTTGTATTCAACTGGTTCTTGTCCTATCCTGGTGGATCAGTGACTGGTGAAGTTTTAGCTGTGAAGAAATACAAGCAATTAAGAAACCCCACCTCCCCAGACAACAACTGGAATGGGAAAATCAACCCTTCCTGTTACTACACAACCAGGGTATCCCCCTAGAGGGTCCTTGGGTAATTGTCCCAAGTTAGGGGTTCTGAACCAATTGACTCTGTCAGTATAAACTCTCAGGTGGGAGAGTTTGAAAGGTCTCCAGCAGCTAGATAGCAGAGGTATACTGGCTGCTCAGATTTGGCTCTCTCCAGTGCTCTACAGAGTCAGAAAGGCCCACGTGGTAGCACAGTAGGACCAGGGGGCTGAGTCTCCTTCTCCACTTTGTTCCTTTTTCATGCCTAATCACTGGTGACCCCGCAGGGCTTCAGTCCTATTTCCTCCAATAATGTGAAATGCCAAGGCTTAGCACCTATCAGAGTCAAAGGAAGGTCAATGCCCCAAGACCCAGCCACTGCTCTTGGCTACCAGCCAGCTGTGGGAACTGAGGCCTGCCTACCTCAGGTGTTCAGTTTCCACTGGTGAGTATTCCACTTGGGCTCAGTCTAATCCTGGGGTACCAGGCCTGCAAATGCTTATTTCCCTCAGCTATCGCGCCTTTGTTCCTGTCGCTCTGCAGCACCAGTATCCCTATAGAGTGACTTATAGTTTCCTCTGGCAGTGCACAGAGTTGGGGGGGGGGTTATTTCTCCAAGATTGGACCCCGGCGTGATCACTTTATTGTTGCTGGATCTTTGTGGGAAGTGCCCCTGCACAGTTCCACTACTGCTGCCAAAGCCCGAGAATTCTGGCTATAGGACCAGCTCTAGGAGCGTGCTGCACATGAATCTGGCAGCAGGGCGGGGTATATTGCATGGATTCTGGCAGTATCTTCAGCAAGATCACTACTCCACTGGCAATTCTGGTCAGGCGGGGGCCTGCTGCAGAGGCAGGGCAGGCTCAGTGCACAACATCATTGGTCTCCAGATGGGCAGGGCACAGAGCGCGGCCTCGGTGGACTCCCAGTGGGCTCCCAGTGGGCAGGGTGTGGCATGCAGTCTCAGCGGTCCAGGCGGGTGGGGCACAGCGAGGCCTCGGTGGTCTCCAGGTGGGCAGGGCGTGGGTGCAGCATGAGGCCTTGGCAGTCTCCAGGCAGGCAGGGTGTGGCACAGAGGCAGGAAGGGAGCGGGGGACCTACAGGGCAGAGGGCTGGGTACTCGTTCAGGCAGGCTGGGGGGTCGCTGTTCATGAGCCTCTTCCCTCAGTCTCTGCGGCGGTTAGGGATCTGGTTTATCCGTTTAGTGGGGAAGAGTGGACTGAAAGTTCAGAATGGCAGGGAAAATGTAAGTTCAGTTTTTCTGCCTGGTAAGAGAATAATCAGAGTCACTGCAGGGTCCCTCTGGAGGAAGAAGTCCCCATTTTTTACTGTTCTCTCCAGTGGGTTGAGACAAGAGGTCCTCAGTTCACTACTTGCCTGTAGAAATCCCACAGGAGCAAACAAAGAGCGAAAGGAAAAGGAAAAAAAGAAAAGAACCCGCAGCTTTTTGGGGGGAGGGGTCGGGCATTTTTCTTTTTGGTTGAGTTTTGTACCTGGAGATTGTTGTCTTGGAATTGAAGCTTGCCTCAGCAAGGGTGACCTGTAGTTATCTCTCTTCTCTCTTGTTTGGGCTTCCTGTCTTCAGCTCAATTGGATACCCTCTGGACATTGTTCTTCTCTCTGGACAGGAGCCCATGTCGGAGGCTGCATCCAGTCGGCCATCTTGTGTTTAACTTTTTAAACTGAGAGACAATGAGTATCTTATGGATGGCAGGCAGAGGTCACAGGAGATCTTTCCTTTTCTGAAGTGCTCTCTGCAGCATAAAACAGCTTTTATTTCCTCTTTAGAACTAATAGTCTTAGTAGCTTCCAATTCAAGATTCAATGACAATGGTGCTCTTGATATCCAATTTGAGGATTTCTTGGCTGCCCTCCCTGGCTCCCAGCAGTGCAGCCAGGGGACCATGAGGAGGGACAGTCAGGGTCCGCAAGGGACCAAGGGCCCATCATGAGCCACAGGGGCTGCCGAGTCCCTGTGTTGCTGCTGTCGGGCCACAGGACGAGCAGACAGGGCCCCAGCTGGTGGCTGCTGCGACAATCCAGTCTGCCCTCTACTGAATAGTTTTGATAGGCTTGTTGAAGATCAAATGACAATAAGTAGCTGGCTTCATCTCTTGGTTCTCTATTCTGTTCCATAAATCTACTGCTCTGTTTTTGTGCCAGTACCATGCTGTTTTGATCACTATAGATTTACAGTATAGCCTAAAGTCTGGTAACGTGATATCTCCTGATTTGTTTTCATTTCTGAGTAATGTATTTGCTATAGGAGGATTTTTCTGATTCCATGTAAAAACGAAGTACTATTTTTTCAAGTTCTTTAAAGTATGGCAATGGTATGGTGCTTGAATAGGGATTGCATTAAATCTGTAGATTGCTTTGAGTAGTATGGACATTTTAACAACATTGATTCTTGCCAGCCATGAGCATGGTATGTTTTTCCATTTGTTAACATCTTCAGCTATTTCTTTCCTCAGAGTTTCATAGTTCTCTTTATAGAGATCTTTCACGTCCTTTGTTAGGTAAATTCCCAGATATTTCTTCTTCTTTGGCACAATTATAAAAGGAATAGAGTCCTTGATTGTTTTTTCAGCTTGACTATTGTTGGCATATATAAAAGCTACTGACTTGTAAGTATTGATTTTCTACCCTGAGATGCTGCTGTATTCCTTGATCACTTCTAAGAGTTTTAAAGTTGAGTCCCTGGGATTTTCCAGGTATAGGATCATATCATCAGTGAAAAGTGAGAGGTTGATCTCCTCTGACCCTACTTGGATACCCTTGATCACCTTCTCTTGCCTGATTGTGATGGCTAAGACTTCCATTACTATGTTGAATAGCAGTGGAGACAGTGGGCATCCTTGCCTCATTCCTGATCTGAGTGGAAATGTTTTCAACTTTACACCATTCAATATAATATTGGCTGTAGGTTTGCTGTAGATGGCTTCTATCAGTTTAAGAAATGTCCCTTCTATGCCTATTTTCTTAAGTGGTCTGATCATGAAAGGATGCTGGATATTATCAAAGGCTTTTTCTGCATCAGTTGAGAGAATCATATGGTCTTTGTTTTTATTTTATTGATGTGATGTATTGTATTTATATATTTGCATATGTTGAACCAACCCTGTAACCCTGGAATAAAACCAACATGATCATGGTCTATAATTTTTTTGATGTGTTGTTGAATTGTTTCCTAAGATCTTATTGAATATTTTTGCATCGATATTCATTAATGATATTGGTCTATAATTTTCTTTCTTTCTTGGATCCTTTCCTGGTTTGGGTATCAAGGTGATATTTGCTTCATAGAATGTGTTGGGAAGTATTCCTTCTTTTTCTATGCTTTGGAAAAAGTTGTATAACATGGGTACTAGTTCCTCTTGAAAAGTTTGATAGAATTCAAATGTGAAGACATCTGGTACTGGACTTTTCTTTTTTGGGAGATTTCGTATTGTTGATGCTATTTTAGTGATTGATATACATCTATGAAAGATTTCTAACTCTTTCTGATTGAGTCTGAGAAGGTGGCGTGCTTTCAAGTATTGGTCCATTTCCTTCAGATTTTCATATTTCTGGGAATAGAGATTTTTGTAGTAATCATTGAGGATATTTTGAATTTCTGAAGTATCTATTTTTATTTCTCCTTTGTTGTTTCTAATAGATGATGTTAGAGATTTTACTTTTCTCTTTCTGGTTAGGTTAGCCAAAGGTTTATCAAGTTTGTTAATCTTTTCCAAAAACCAACTTTTTGTTTTATTCATCTTCTAAATGATTCTTTGTTTTCAACTTCATTTAAGTCTGCCCTAAGTTTGGTTATTTCTTTTCTTCTGCTGGGTTTGTGGTTGAATGTTCTTCCTTTTCCAGTTGTTTGATATGATCCATTAAGTTGTTGGCTTCCTTTGTTTCTGTTTTCTTAATGAAGGCTTCCAATGCTATAAATTTCCCTCTTAGGACTTCCTTTGCAGTATGCCACAGGTTTTGATAATTTGTGTCTTTATTATCATTTTGTTCCAAAAATTTGGTGATTTCCTTCTTAATCTCGTCTTTGACCCAGCTATCATTCAGCAGAAGATTATTTACTTTCCATGACTTTGTTTGAGTATGAGGGTTCCTGTTGCTGTTGAGTTCAACTTTTAGTCCACAGTGGTCCGAGAGGTACAAAGAATAATTTCTATACTTTTAAATTTGCTGAGGTTAGACTTGTGTCTTAAGATATGATCTACTTTGAAGGATGACCCATGGGCTGATGAGAAGAATGTATATTCAGTTTTATTGGGATAACATGTTCTGTACAGGTCTGTAAAGTTCATTTGTTCCAGGGTCAGGTTTAAGTTTAATATTTTTTTGTTTAGTTTCTTCTTGGAGGATCTATCCAAAACTGTCAAAGGTGGTGTTAAAATCTCCAACTATTATAGTGCAGAAAGATATTAAGTTGTTCGTATCCATTAGGTCTGCTTTATGAATTGAGGAGCATTCTGATCGGGTGCATAAATGTTAATTATTGAAATCTCTTCATGTTGGGTGTTTCCCTTTACAAATATGTAGTGACCTTCCTTATCTTTATCTTTGTTGGTTTAAAGCCAATTTTATCTGCTACTAAAATTGCAACCCCTCCATTTTTCTGGTTTCTATTTACCTGTATTATACAAGTCCATCCCTTCACCCAGAGTCTATTCTTTTTTTTTTTTTTTGAAGTTTTTGGCCAGGGCTGGGTTTGAACCCACCGCCTCTGGCATATGGGGCTGGCACCCTACTCCTTGAGCCACAGGCACCATCCACCCTGAGTCTATTTTTATCTTTTAAGGCAAGGTGAAATTTTTGTATACAGCAGATATCCGGTCTGAATTTATCCAGTTAGCCAGCTGTGCCTCTTTAGAGGACAATTTAAACCATTCACATTGAGATAAATGATAAGCTTGGTTGTGTTTTGGGTGTCATGATTTTTGGATGTCCAGTGGACATTTTTCATCCTTTCACCACCGTGGAAGTTGGGTTTTGTTCAAAATTTTCTGGGTGAGTTTACTCTGGAGGTAGAGCATTGCTCTGGTTGTTGTGGAGGATGGATCTAAGAATATCCTGGAGAGCTGGTTTAGTTATGGCAAACTTCTTCAACATGTCTATATCATTAAAGTATTTGATTTCTCCATCACAAATGAAACTCAGTTTAGCTGGATTGAGGATCCTGGGCTGGAAGTTGTTTTGTTTTAGGAGACTGAAGGTCGATGACCATCTTATTCTGGTTTGAAAGGTTTTGGCTGAGAGATCTGCAGTTATTCTGATACTTCTCCCTTTGTAGGTGATACTTTCCTTACATCTGGCTGCTTGCAGAATTTTCTCCTTTGTCTTAACTTTGGCAAAGTTAATCACAATGTGTCTAGGAGATGCTTTATTTGGATTGAGTCTTGCTGGGGTTCTGAAACTGCTATTTGAAATTCTGTATTTCTTGTAATGCTTGGGAAATTCTCCTCCAAAATCTCTTAGAGTAAAGCATCTGTACCTTTAGTACCATCCTCTTCTCCTTTGGGAATTCCTGTAAGATGCAGTGCACCCCACCCACAGGTCTCAGTCCTCACCTGTTAAGCCTCTGCTCAACAGCCCCACTGGAAAAAGAGGACCACGCCCTAGCCCTCAGGTCTTGGTTCACACCCAGTAAGCCACTGCTCGAGGGTTCTGTTGGAATCAGGGGAACACGCCCTTGCTCTCAGGTCTCAGTCCACACCTAGCAAGCCTCTGCTTGCAGGTCCAGCAAGGGCTGGAACCCAGCCCTGTCTGCCAAATTCAGTCCACATGAGGCAACCACTCTCCCACTGTGGGTGCCATCAGAGCCGAGGGTTCTGCACTGCATCCCACCAGACAGCCCAAACTGAGGGTCACCACCACCCCTGGCCAGGCGTAGTCATAACCAGGGGACTGCTTCTTCTCCCACTGAGTGTCCCTTTCTTCCCCCAACCTCATTCTTCCTCATTATCCTGATGGTTGGCTGGCCACACTATGCCCAGATCTCTCAGGACAAGACCAAACATTCTGTGCTCTGCAAGGGGCAGAACTTCAGAACACCATGTGAGGGGAAAGGGTGGATTGGGAGTTTGGACTTGCAGGGGGACATATCTGTTCAATTTTATGCCTGGGGGTTGGTGTCCAGGTTCATGAGTGGGACCTCCCTGGAGAAAGAGACCTGGAGTTTAGTGGCTCTCTCCAGCAAGGTAAATGAAAGGTCTTTTGTTTCCTGTTCATTTGCAGATAGCCTGCGGCAGGCCTCCTGTTTAGGGGAGGAGTCTCTCATCCTCTAGTCAATAAGCTTTATACCTGAAATTTGTTTTCTTGAATGCTCTCACTTGGAGTTACATCTTGCCAAACTTCTTTCTTGGCTCAGCTCCCCACCTCTGGCTTCATAGAGTCCAATTCCATCCAGTTTTTCTTCCTCTGCCGAGGGTTGCTACCAGTCGGCCATCTTCCCAGAATTCCTGCTGAGGTTTTTTTGTTTGTTTGTTTCAAGCATATTTCTAATTGCTCATTGGAGCATCTTTACAGTAGTTGTTTTAACATCCTTGTCAGGTAATTTCATCTTCTGTGTGATCTTGATGTTGACATCTGTTATCTTTTTCCATTCAGTTTGAGAGTGAAAGTTCATTCCAAGTTGCTGGCATGATGAGGACTCTTCTATTATATCCTGAACATTTAGGGAGTCTCTTGTGAGACTCTGGATCTTATCAAAATCTTCCTTTAGCAGTTTTCTGTTATGCTAAGTTAGAAGGAGAAGGGAGATGTCACTTTCTGATGGTCTTGTTGGGGTGGAAATCAAAGTTCTCCATTAGGCTTCCTCCTTTGATAACCCAGCTTTGAGGGGGCAAGTTACCTCTTTAGTGCTGGGCACAGGTGGGAGTTCAGGTACCCCAGTAGCCCTCCACCGACTCCATGCTTATTGGGAAAGGGAGGTATGCTTCATTATTTTTTCTCAGGTGGCCTCCACGGACACTTTGGAGGGTGTGAGGAAGATTTATTACCACCACAATGGTGATAATTCTGGCTTCCCACTCAGCCTTCCCTGACACGATCCTGGTGTGGGGAATGTTGGGACACCTCATAGCCTGCCAAGGGTGAAAGTCCAAGCTTCCCACTCAGCTACCACTAATGGGTGGGAGTGTGACTACTGCTTTTTCTGTGATATTCGGTTAGAATATATATAGCAGTGTGTCAGAGGTCTCCACAAATGCTCCCAGGTTTAGCAATTCAGTAGAAGGATTCACAAAATTCTAGCATATACCTGTATTCACAGATAATATTTACTACCCATTACAGAGAAAAGGTAGAAACAAAATCAGCACAGGTAAAATGCTCATCAAGTGAAGTCTGGAGGAAACCAGGCATAAGATTCTAAGAGTTTCCTCCCAGTAGAATCACACAGAATGCACTTAATTCCTTCAACAGTGAATTGTGACAACAGTTATGAAGTTTGTCTACCAAGGAAGCTCAGTAAATACCCAAGGCCTAAGGTTTTGAGGGAGGTCGATCACATAGGTACATGATCTTACCATGTATCAAAACTCTAGACTCTCAGAAGGAAAGCAGGTATGCAGCATAAGCTTCATTCTTTGAACTTAATATAAAATTTAATGTTTTCTGCCTTGCTAGGCTTTCCTTGTTCTGGCTCTTTGGCTAGGAAGATCAGGCTTTGGGGGTGGGAATGTTGTCTGAGTCCATGGGCATTTCCAAGTTGTCTGTATCTCCTGCACCCAATCAGGGATACATAGTATGAAGCAAAAAGACAGTGAACTTGCTTCCATGTCCTTCAAGGTAGTAGCCAGTCTGCCTTACCTCTACCTTTTAGAGTCCCCTTATATTTATTTTATTTATATATATATCTTATATACATATATATTATATACACACACACACGTATATACGTATATAATATATATACGTGTGTGTGTGTGTGTGTGTGTATTATTCAGAGTTTTCAGCTGTACTTTGCAGAAAAAAAATAGAAGTGCCTCTACTCCATACCTATCCCCAAACTGGAAGTCTCTCTATTACTTTTATAATTAGGAGAAAAGCAATTTATTATTTTCATTTAAAAAACAAAACATATGTATATGACAGAGGGCTTACCATAAATACAGGGTTAAATTACCAACAGGAGTGAAAAAAGTCATGATTTAATTCCACTTATTTTAATAGTAAAATGCATTTTCCCTCAATTATAAAAATAGTATGTATTCATTATAAATAAAAACTGATTCTACTTTTTTTCAATGCAATTCAATATGTTAGTTTTCTTTATTTAGGAAAGGGAAAGAAAATTCCAAAGTTAGTAAAGATTGAAGGGTGGTGTTGCAGAAGATCAACATTGATTTAATTTCATCATCATTTTATAGAGAAAAATAAGAAAAGTAGAATTCTCCTATAGTTGAAATAAAACAGTTTCTCCATAAAAGGCCCTGTAAGTAGTTTCCCAAGCACAGTGTTAATAGAAACAGTAAACTCAGGCTTTTTTATAGCCCAAATCTTGTGCATAAGAGATCATCTTCTTAATGATCATGATCTTCTGATTCAATAAAGTGATAATTATAAATGTTCCTACTCACAGATTCTTGATTAATGAAACTATTTCTGAGATGAAAATTTTAGCATAATATATTGCTGCCTAATCAACATTCAATTTGAACCCTTAAACAAGAACATCAAATTGTTATTATGTCTCAGTATTTCACATTATGAGAGTAATTTTGTTTATTTGTTTTTTACATCCACAGTGACTCATAAATGGATAAATTAATATCTCCTATGCTTCAAGAAATATTAATGAAATGTCTAGACAGTTACAGTCTAAACATTTACAACATGACAAAGCAGCTTTGATCACCAGTAAGGTGTCCATAATGAATTGTTTTATTCATTATATTCCTGATCTTTAGGAGACATTTCATTAGCAATGTGTTTATTTTCAATGAGCAATAGACAGAGTTCTAGAGGCAGCCTTGCCTAAAATTATCCTCCTGGCCTTGAGGAAATCAATCTCCCATGACCCCAATTTCTATTTGTAAAAATGAGCTTACTAAATAACCAAAAGATAAATAAATTCTGTATTTCAGAGCTTCTATAATTTAATAGTTTTCAAACAATAGCCTATGGACCTGGGCTAGATTTTGAAATGGTTTCTATCAATCTTCCACTTGCAAAATGGGAAATATAAGAATTATGTAGTACAGTGTTCATAAAGACAAATGGAAAACCATATTCTTCCTCTTTATTGATAGCTATTCCTACTTATCTGCATTTATCGGTCCTGTATCTGCATTTCTCAGTCCTAGAGTTCTCAGACCTTCATGATTCATACTGAAATAAACTTCATAGAAAATTTACATTTAGTATTTCGAATTGTATTGGTAACATCAAGGTGGTAACTTTTTTCTTGACACTGTATAAATGTTACCTCGAGAGCTTTGTTTTGAAATACCATTTCTAGTTTTAAATTACAGAAACTTAATCAGGCTAGCTTGAGCCAAAAGGAAGGCAGGGCCAGGAAGGGGAAAGGTATCAGGAAGGCACAGTGTTTGACACAGGGTATTAGTTGAATGTTGTTGAATCAGGAAATCCATAGACCTTATCCCTGTAGTACTGCCGTTCTGTCCCAGTTTATGTATTGCTCAGCTCCAAATTCCAAAATCCCAAGGTCAGATGATCTTATTGGCCTAACTTAGGCCACATGTGCATCTCTGAGCCAATCAGTTCCACTTGGGGGATTAGGTTTGGCCAGAGCTTGCCCTTGGTACTGGTGAGGGTTCTCAGGGATGAGAGCCTCTGTGCAGGCCAAACAGCCCCTCCTGAAGCATCTTCTATGCTCATAGTTAACAAAGTTAATTCTCTTCCTGATAGGTTTCAAGGAAGACTCCTTTTCTCTTCTAAACGCTTTAATTAATTCACTATTTGTTCACCTCCTCTATTTTTTAATGATAGTGACATTTAATGCATAAGCAATTCATTCATAGTCTTCCTCTACATCCATATCTTAGCTCTTCAGATTTAAATTAATTTTAAGGTAGTTTCTGCTCTCACTGTTACTGGCATGTATATGAAGATTAAACAGTTCTAAATTGGTTCTCAGCTCTCAAATTTTGAAGTGTTTCATATTTTAAATTGCATTAGATCTCCACTCCATTCAGACAAATATAAAAGATATAAAGTCTCCATCTTTTTAATGGCTTAATAGTATTCCATGGTATACATATTTATGGGTTGGTGGGCATTTAGGTTGCTTCCACAACTTGGCAATTATGAATTGAGCTATAATAAACATTCTGGCACAAACGTCTTTGTGGTAAAATGATTTTTGGAGACTATACATTTTTTAAATTTACCTGGATGGAGTTTAAATACATTCTTCTTAGTAAAGTATTGCAAGAATGGAAAAATAAATATACAATGTACTCAATACTAATATGAAACCAATATATAAACAATTACATGATCATATGAACAAAAAACACAAATATATTCTAGTAGAAGAAGAAGGGAGGGGGATAGGAAGGGGGGGAGGATGATTGGCAGAAGGAGGGAGGGCATGAGGTGGGATCTCACCTAATGTATATATTGTGAGGGTGTATAACACGCCCTCAGGTGACCGGCTCTTTACAACTGGAACTTTATGCTGGAAGTAAGAACAATGTAACCTAAAAATTTGTACCCTTATATTAATTTGAAATAAAATACAGAAATAAATTAGATCTCCACATTAATTTTTCCTTAAAATTACATTCTCTGAATTTTATTACATTTTAATAATTCCATTTTTGACCTGAGTCACAGTTATTCATTTTTTGATGTGGTGAATCTAAACTATAACCTTTTTTTCTCCTTATGACTTCCCCATAAAATGTATAATTAATATTAATAACAGCTATTACTTATGCACGCAAGCACCATAAACGTAGTATTTTATTTAATTCTCGAATCAACTTTATGGTTATCAAAACTTCTTTGTCCCAAAATAAAAAATAGGCAAACTGTACATCCTATGTTTAGCTTACGGTTTCAGAAAATCAGTTGCAGCAATTGTTTAAAATCAGAATTTGTTATGTGGTGCTCTGCTTCTGACACTGGTTTAACTCAGTTTCTGCTTCCTCAACAAGACTTGAGGAATGAAACCTTAAGACTCCAGCTGACAGCCACAGGCATGTCTCTGTCCTTGATCTGCAGATGTGTGGATTTTTATTTCTGATTGATGGTTAACATATCTAACATCTGGCACTATTCTCTCCTGATTTCCTCTGTAACAACTGATATGGTAATGATGCTTGTGCCCATGAGAAATAAAATTTCAAACATTAACTAGCCATCTGCCTGCTTTTCATTGTTATTGTGTGCATGTGTGTTTTGATAAACTGCTCCGGTGATCCTTCCATTTCCCAGCTATATCCCACTTCCAATTCTGTTTTGCCTCTGAGTGGGCTCACTCTTTAATCATTCTGCTGGTCCTTTGCTATTAAGGTACTGATCACCAACGTAGGCAAAGGTCAATATGCCTAAGAAATGTTGTTTAACCCATGCTAAGTATTATAATTACATTCATTGTGCAGACAAGGAAACTGAGACATAGTGATGTTGAGTGCTTAAGGACAGTACTCACTATTGAATTGGAACTAATCAATCAACATCCATGTTACATTTGGTAGTAAAACTCAATAGAAAGCAAGCAGGTGGGAGAGTGTAGGAGTCAAGGAGTAAATTCATACCTAACAGGTAAAATGCACAATATCCAGGTAAGAGGCACACTTACAACTTTGACTCAAACTGTACAAAAGCAATTCATGTAACCAAAACATCAGTGCCCCATAATATTCTGATTTTTTTTTTTTTTTGAGACAGAGTCTCACTCTGTCCCACACTTGGTAGAGTGCTGTGGCAAATTTTTTTTTTAAGTGCTTAAGGTCACACATAAGGTTAGTAGAAGATTTTATATCTAGGCAGTTTGATTCTACAGCAGCACTGTTCAATAGAAATATAATGTAAGCCTCATATGTGCAATTTTTAACTTTTTAGAAGCCACAAAAAATAGGAACAGAATAAATTATAATCATATAAGTTTTAATCTAATATGTCCAGAATATTATTTTAATATCTAACTAATACAAAAACTAATGAGATTCTCACAAAGCTAAGCATATTCTTACCATACAATCCAGCAATCACACTCATTGGCATTTACTCAAAGGAGTTCAAAATTTATGTCCACAAAAACCTGCACACACATTTGTAGCAGATTTATTCCTAATTGCCAAAACTTGGAAGCAACCAAGTTGAAAGACACCAAGATATCTTTCAGTAGGTGAAAAGATAAAACTGTGATGCATCCATGCAATGAAATATTATTTATTAGTGAAAAGATAAGCTATCAAGCTCTGAAAAGACTTGGAAGAAACTTAAATACACATTACTAAATGAAAGAAGGTAGTCTGAAAAAGCTACATACTGTACAATCCCAACTATATGACATTCTGGAAAAGCAAAACTGTGAGGACAGTAAAAAAGTCAGTGGTTGTCAGTGATTGGGAGGAGGGAAGGATGAAGGGAAGGATGAATGGGCAGAGAACAGAGGATTTTGGGGGCAGTGAAAATACTCTGAATGATATAATGGTGAATACATGTCATTATACATTTGCCCAAACCCACAGAATATACAACACCAGTAGTGAACCCGAATGCAAGCTATGAACTTTGGGTGGTAATGATGTGTCAACATAGGTTCATTGCTTGTAACCAATGTACCACTATGGAGGGGGATGTTGACAATGGAGGGTATACAAGAAATCGCTGTACTTTCACTTTTCCTGTGAACCTAAAACTTCTCTAAAAGAATAGTCTATAAGCACTATCTCAAGTTTTGTTTCTAAAATTCCTGGAAACAGATAATGCTTCTGAATATCCTTTTGGGCCAGGCACGGTGGCTCACACCTATAGTCCTAGCACTCTGGGAGGCTGAGGCAGGTGGATCCCTTGAGCTCAGGAGTTTGAGACTGTTCTGAGCAAGAGTGAGACTCTGTCTCTTCAAAAACATAGAAAAATTAGCAAGGTAGCTTTTTTAAAATGGAAATTTGTTTAGGTAAATATATTAGTCTTTAACTAGAGTAATTTCAGCCCCTGCTATATAGATACAAATGTTGAATTTCAAACGTCTCTTTATATTTATATTATTGCTCTTATAAAACTCTTACTACAACTACTGTTTGGGTTACTGGGGACTTGTCAAACACCAATGGCAAAATGCTATCTTTTACACTATCTTGAGAATGAAGAAAATGATATTTTAAAATAAATTTATGAATACTGTCCTAAACATGATAATTATGTTGAGCTAGGCTGACGCCATGGCACTCTACCCAGGTCAACAGAGGGAGACTCTGTCTCAAAAAAAAAAAAAAAAAAAAATGGTAGCTGGGTGCAGGTGCTCATGCCTGTAATCCTAGCACTCTGGAAGGCCAAAGACCAGCGAGATCCCATCTCCAAAAATAGTCAGGTGTTGTGGCAGGCGCCTATAGTCTCAGCTACTTGGGAGGCTGAGGCAAGAGAATTGCTTAAGCCCAAGAGTTTGAGGTTTCTGTGAGCTGTGATGCCATAGCACTCTACTAAGGGGGACAAAATGAAACTCTGTCTTAAAAAAAAAAAAAAACGGAAAGCAAAATATCAGTGTGAACTATGGGAGAAAGTCTGGGGAGGTAGTGTTATGAATGAGACACTCCAAACAATACAGAGTGCAAGAAAATTGGGGAAGAGAAAAGAGTATAGGAAAGGATTATGAATGAAGTCCTTTCAAAAGATTTTCAAGAAATGTAAGTTAAAGCTCAGAATTCCATTTTAAAATTATTTTTAGCTGTTTAAATTGTGATTCTCTGAATGCAATATCATAAAGAGAAAAGGCTCAGTTTGTTTAGGGTTTGTAAAGTTTACATTACTTTTTATCTACAACAAACATATGAATTCCAATTCACAAACTGAAATGCACCAGAAATACTACTTTATTTTCCAATGTTTGAACTTCATTTTTATTTTTTGTTATTACTCCATCCAGCAGCAGAAATAGCCTCAGGCTCTTGAGTTTTTTGTTTGAGATAGTATTTAAGTGGAGGTAGGGTAAGCAGAGGCTTAGAAAATGTTGAGGTCCATGTGGAACATGTCTAGGACAATGATGTCTTTCAAGACCAGCATCATTCCATCTGGCCTTAAGATGTGCATGAGTCCATCTGTGTCCCCAGGTCCCTGTCTTTTGAAGTCTGGTCTGTCTTGCTGTTCTTGAAGCAAGAGAAGTGCTCACTGGGCTCCTCAACCACTGGACCATCTCTTCTCTACTCCCCACACACTAGTTGTGGGTAAACTCTGAGTTCTTGTCACTTCCAGGGTTCAATATGTAACTAGGTAGGGGCTCACAGATCCACTGAAGCCACCTGATGAGATTCTATCACTCCCAAATCTTTCCAGGGTTTTTGCTGTTGCCGCCCCACCTCCCCACAACTTCCTTCCAACACACATAGCATGGGTTTGACCTCTTTCTCAAAAACACCGATATTTAACTTTCTTGCAGGAGCTCCAATTCTTGCTCTTCCCCTTGGCCCTGGAAAATCTTGCCACATCTTCATGTTATCCATATTCTTCTTATGCCTCTGAACATTTCTTCACTCACTTCCTTCACCCCTAGACATTTGTTCTGTCATCTGCCCATGAAATATTTAGCTTTCCAGCATTCCATCTTTTAGCTCACTGTCTTTCTCAGTTTTCCCGGGTTACCTCTTCCACTTCCAAGGATTTAACTGCTACTCCTGTGTTAATGACTCCTAAATCTACAGCTCGGTCCAAAATCAACCCTCAGTTGCTATACATCTCTTGATCTCCCACAGGCCAATAAAAACTCAACTTTCCCAAACTCTATATATCTTCTGCAAACCTTTTTTTTTTTCTTCTTACATTCTCTCTCTCCATTGGTGGACATAATTACAAACCGCTCAGTTATTGAAGCTGCTCGGTAGAGCTGTTTTCCATCTGTCTAAGGATGCAGAAATAGGGAGGCAAGGGGGCTTCTTTCACTTAGGTGTTACTGCAGGTGGTATCTCTGAATCTGCACAACTCAGGAGACTGAGCACATCACTTTCCAGACCTTCAGGAAAAACAGGCAGTGGTGCACCCACAGGGTGGTGTCCTTGATGGAGAGGAGCATTTAACCATTGTTTGGAATTGTTGGCAACTGAGTCAGTTTTATTATGTTTTCAAATACTAAATAGACTGTACACTTTTTTGCATGCATGTGAAACGGTCTACTCCTGTTGCCTTCTTTCTTGGTATGCCGGTGAAAACTTGGAGGCCTTTAGCCTCCTCTCCTTATTCTCAACTGCTAAAGCTAAATCATTATACTCATGTCTGTGTCTCTAATCATGCTCTTCCCTCTGCTTGGAATTCCCCCTACTTTGTATACACACTGTATCTGGTTTACCCCTTCTTTGTAAGATTCAGCTTAAATGTCACCTCCTCCAAGAAGCTGTCTCTGTTCACCCAAGGCTCAGTCACATGCCCCTACTTGGACTTCCATAGTGTCTTCTAAATACTGAATTTCTGCATTGACCACATTGTTTGACTAATTCGTTCATGATTCTGTCTCCCCCATTTACTGTGTGCAAAGCAAGGTTGTCCTATTCATTTTCTTTCTTTTTTTTATTTCACTAAGATCTCAGGAAATATTATTCATTTTCATATCTCTAGAATCCAGAGAAATACTTGTCACAACACATTTGAGAAAGGTGTTTATATTATATTGAGATATAGGTTTTAAATTCTCTAGAACACTTATTTTTGCAGGGAAAAATATTTGGAGCATGGCCTTAATGTCTCCTTCTATTTCCTTTCCCTGGCCATTAAAAACCTTTATGTGAACTTTCCACATGTCTATTTAAGACCTGGGGTCAGTGTTCACCCATGCTTCCTTGATTCTACAACATTCACAAAGTGAAGGATGCTTTTGAGTTTTACTGAATGTTCTCCCACAGATCTCTGCAGAGCTTTTGTTTTGTCAAGACAGTGACTAAGAGTCTGGTATTCAATTTTTATTTCATTCATTTAACTACACTACAGTAAATAGCGATAGAATTCAGAACTCTGACCTCCCACAGTGTAGAATTTTTAAAAAGGCACTTGAAATCCCTGACAGAGGAAGCAGGAGCATTTAAAATATATATGGCAGGGACAAATTGTGAAATATTCTTTCTGAAAACTTCATCAAAGAGATGTGGTCTGAAATGATTCCTATTACAGGGAAGAAAATACAATCTGCTCCTCTCTATCACTGCCATTTACAAACCACCACCAAATCTTACAGGCAATTTCTTCCCAGTGTCTCTCATAACCAACCCTTTCTTTTCATTTAAATTATGACAACTTTATGAATTTTTCATCATGTCATATGATATCTTATATAGTGATTCTTTAAATAGTATTCTAATCTTGAATAGCAAAAGAGCTGGAAGCACTGGTGTGTTGGTAAATGTTTCACAATCAGCTCTCTGGAAGAAGAAGGTCTGTTTGTAGCACTTGCCAACTTCCATGGTGTAAATACTCCCACGGAGGCAGATCTCAAGTTATTAACTTGATGAGACTACATGAGGACTTGGGGAAAAGGTGGCCACTGTTGGCTCTCATGAGCGAATGCAACCTAGCTGGATGATTAACTTTCCCCAATCCCCATTCAAACCAGACTACCATCAAATTCTGAAATGCACTCCAGCCTCTACTGCCTACCATGAAAAGAGAAAAGATCAGTCTGTCCACTTTACTCTATTACTACAAATACTATGTTAGGCCACTTGATTGGAGACTACTTTTGTACTTAAATGATCTCCCTACTTTCCTTCTTGCCCCTACAATTCCTCTCCTTATACCACTTGGAGTGATTTTTTTAAAAAATTCTAATTTGATGTGTTACCTGCAGGGAGGCAAGTTTATACCACACAAAGGACTATGCCAGTAGTGCAGCATGAAGTTGTATACTACCCAGAGTGTACAAAGTATACTCAGCATACCTGATCTCTGCTTCAAATTCTCAGGTATGTCCCATTACACTTGGAGACTTAAATAATATTTATATTTGTATAATATATGGTCTGATATGGCCTCTAAAGACTTGCACAATCTGATGCCAGCTTCTTCTCTTGCTCCCTCTGTGTTGTTCTCTGACTGCCTTCAATTCCTCTGCCACACCAAGATTTCCCCAGAACTCTCTTTTCTTTGTTTTTTCCCTGGCTAATCCCTCTTTCTCAAGTCTCTGATCACCAGACACTTTTATTTATTTATTTTTAAGACAGACTCTCACTCTCTTGCCCTGGATAAAGTGCCCTGGTATCATCATAGCTTACAGAAACCTCAAAATCTTGGGCTCAATTAATCCTCCTGTTTCAGCCTCCCTGGTGGCTGGGACTACAGGTGCCCACCACAACGCTCAGCTATTTTTAGAGATGGGGTCTCGCTCTTGCTCAGGCTGGTCTCAAACTCCTGAGTTCAAACGATCCAGTCACCTTGACATCCAGAATGCCAAGATTACAGGTGTGAGCCACCGCACCCAGCCACAAGACACTTTCCAAAGAGATCTTCCTTGAATCCTTTTTTTTTTTATTGTTAAATCATAGCTGTGTACATCAGTGCAATCAAGGGATACAATGTGCCGGTTTCATATACAATCTGAAATATTCTCATCAAACTGTTCAACGTAGTCTTCATGGCATTTTCTTAGTTACTGTATGCAGGCATTTGTATTCTGCATTTAGTAAGTTTCGCCTGTACCCATCCTAAGATGCACCGTAGGTGTGGCCCCACCCATTACCCTCCCACTACCATGGCCTCCCTCCTCCCTTCCCCTTCCTTGGCCCTTTCCCCATAGTCTTGTGCTATAGTTGGGTTATAGCCTTCATGTGAAAGCTATAATTTAGCTTCATAGTAGAGCTGAGTACATTGGATACTTTTTCTTCCATTCTTGAGATACTTTGCTAAGAAGAATATGTTCCAGCTCCATCCATGTAAACATGAAAGAGGAAAAGTCTCCATCTTTCTTTAAGGCTGCATAGTATTCCATGGTATAAATGTACCACAATTTGCTAGTCCATTCGTGGGTCGATGGGCACTTGGGTTTCTTCCATGACTTAGCAATTATGAATTGGGCTGCAATAAATATTCTGGTACAGATGTCTTTGTTATATTGTGATTTTTGGTCTTCTGGGTATAAACCTAGTAAAGGAATTATAGGATCAAATGGCAGGTCTATTTTTAGGTTTCTAAGTATTCTCCAGATATCCTTCCAGAAGGAACATATTAGTGTGCATTCCCACCACCAGTGTAGAAGTGTGCCCTTTTCTCCACATCCATGCCAACATCTCTGGTTTGGGGATTTTGTTATGTGGGATACTTTTACTGGGGTTAGGTGATATCTCAAAGTAGTTTTGATTTGCATTTCTCTGATGATTAAGGATGATGAGCTTTTTTTCATGTGTTTGTAGATTGTGTGTCTGTCTTCTTTAGAGAAGTTTCTCTTCAAGTCCCTTGCCCACCCTGAGATGGGGTCACGTGTTCTTTTCTTGCTAATACGTTTGAGTTCTCGGTGGATTCTGGTTATTAGACCTTTATCGGAGGTATAACCTGCAAATATTTTCTCCCATTCTGAGGGTTGTCTGCATGCATTACTTACTATGTCCATGGCTGTGCAGAAGTTTTTTAGTTTGATCAGGTCCCAGTAGTGTAATTTTGATACTGCTTCAATTGCCTGGGGAGTCCTCCTCATAAAATATTCACCCAGACCAATTCCTTCAAGAGTTTTCCCTACACTTTCCTCAAGTATCTTTATAGTTTCATGTCTAAAGTTTAAATCTTTTATCCAGTGAGCGTCTATCTTAGTTAATGGTGAAAGGTGTGGGTCCAGTTTCAATCTTTTACAGGTGGCCAGCCAGTTCACCCAGCACCATTTGTTAAATAGGGAATATTTTCCCCACTGAATGTTTTTAATTGGCTTGTCAAAGATCAAATAACGGTAAGTAGCTGGATCCATCTCTTGGTTTTCAGTTCTGTTCCAGACATCTATTTCTCTGTTTTTGTGCCAGTACCATGCTGTTTTGATCACTATGGATTTATAGTACAGTCTCAGGTCTGGTAGCGTGATTACTCCTGCTTTGTTTTTATGGCTGAGTAATGTTTTGGCTATTCGAGGTTTTTTCTGATTCTATATAAAACAAAGTATTATTTTTTCAAGATCTTTAAAATATGACAATGGAGGTTTAATAAGAATTGCATTAAAATTATATATTGCTTTGGGTAGTATGGAAATTTTAACAATGTTGATTCTTCCCAGCCATGAGCATGGTATGTTTTTCCATCTGTTAATATCTTCAGCTATTTCTTTTCTTAAAGTTTCATAGTTCTCTTTGTAGAGATCTTTCACATCCTTTGTTAGGTATACTCCCAAATATTTCATCTTCTTTGGCACTACTATGAAAGGAATAGAGTCCTTGACTGTTTTTTCAGCTTGGTTATTGTTGGTATATATAAAGGCTACAGATTTATGGGTGTTGATTTTGATAAATCAACATAAATACATTGCTGTATTCCTTGATCACTTCTAGAAGTTTTGTAGTAGAATCCCTAGTGTTTTCCAGATATACGATCATATCATCTGCGAAGAGTGAAAGTTTGATCTCTTCTGACCCTATGTGGGTACCCTTGATCGCATTTTCTTCCCTAATTACAATGGCTAAAACTTCCAGTACAATGTTAAAGAGCAATGGAGACAATGGGCAACCTTGCATGGTTCCTGATCTAAGTGGAAATGATTTCAATTTAACTCCATTCAATACAATATTGGTTGTGGGTTTCCTGTAGATGGCCTCTATTAGTTTAAGAAATGTCCCTTCTATACCAATTTTCTTAAGTGTTCTGATCATAAAGGGATGCTGGATATTATCAAAAGCTTATTATGCATCAATTGAAAGAATCATATGGTCCTTATTTTTTAGTTTGTTTATGTGCTGAATTACATTTATAGATTTACATATATTGAACCAGCCTTGAGAACCTGGGATAAATCCCACTTGGTCATGGTGTATAATTTTTTTGATGTGTTGTTCGATTCTGTTTGTTAGGATCTTATTGAGTATTTTAGCATCAATATTCATTAGTGATATTGGTCTATAATTTTCTTTTCTTGTTGGGTCTTTCCCTGGTTTGGGGATCAAGGTGATGTTTGCTTCATAGAATGTGTTGGGTAATACTCCTTCTTTTTCTTTATTTTGGAAGAGGTTTAATAATATAGGTACTAGTTCTTCTTTAAAGGTTTGATAGAATTCTGACATAAAGCCATCTGGTCCTGGGCTTTTCATTTTAGGGAGATTTTGTATAGTTGATGCTATTTCGGAACTTGATAGAGGCCTATTCAACATTTCCACTACATTCTGGCTAAGTCTTGGTAGGTGGTGTACTTCCAGGTATTGGTCGATTTCTTTCAGATTTTCATATTTCTGAGAGTAGAATTTCTTGTAGTATTCGTTAAGGATTTTTTGAATTTCTGAGGGGTCTGTTGTTATTTCATCATTACCATTTCTGATTGATGAAATTAGAGATTTTACTCTTTTTTTCCTGGTTAGGTTGGCCAAAGGTTTATCTATTTTATTGATCTTTTCAAAAAACCAACTTTTGGATTTATTGATCTGTTGTATAATTCTTTTGTTTTCAATTTCATTTAGTTCTGCTCTGATTTTGGTTATTTCTTTTCTTCTGCTGGGTTTGGGGTTGGAGTGTTCTTCCTTCTTCAGTTGCTTGAGATGTTCCATTAAGTTATTGACTTCCTCTCTTTCCATTTTCTTGAGGAAGGCTTGCAGTGCTATAAATTTCCCTCTTAGGACTGCCTTTGCAGTATCCCAGAGGTTCTGGTAATTCGTGTCTTGATTGTTGTTTTTTCCCAAAAATTTGGTGATTTCCTTCTTAATCTCCTCTATAACCCATCTATCCTTCAGCATAAGATTGTTTAGCTTCCATGTTTTTGTATGGGTATGCAGGTTCCTGTTGTTATTGAGTTCAACTTTTATTCGATGATGGTTTGAGAAGATGCAAGGAATAATTTCTATTTTATTAAATTTGCTGAGGTTAGATTTGTGGCCTAGGATGTGGTCGATTTTGGAGTATGTTCCATGGGCTCATGAGAAGAATGTGTATTCAGTTTTGTTGGGTGAAATGTTCTGTAGATATCTGTTAAGTCCAGATGTTGAATGTTTGAGTTTAAATCTAAAATTTCTTTCCTTAGCCTCTTTTTGGAGGATCTATCCAGCACTGGTAAAGGAGTGTTAAAATCTGCAACTACTATGGAACTGGAGGAAATCGAGTTGCTCATGTCTGTTAGAGTTTCTCTTATAAATTGAGGTGCATTGTGGTTGGGTGCATAAATATTAATAATTGAGATCTCATCATATTGAGTATTACCTTTAACAAATATGAAGTGTCCATCCTTATCCTTAATTATATTGGTTGGTTTAAAGCCAATTGTGTCTGCGAACAGGATTGCAACGCCTGCTTTCTCCTGCTTTCCATTTGCCTGGAATATAGATATATTGAATATGCTAGATATAGAATATAGATAGATGATATAGACCATCCCTTCACCTTGAGTCTATATTTGTCTTTTAATGTAAGATGTGATTCTTGTATACAGCAGATATCTGGCTTGAGTTTTTGTATCCGGTCAACCAACCTGTGCCTCTTTAGAGGACAATTTAAACCATTCACGTTAACTGAGAATATTGGTAAGCCTTTCGAGAGTCCGGTGGACATTTTTAATCCTTTTGCGACTGTGGAAGTTGGAATTTGACAAAATTTTCTGGGTGGGTTTACTTTTGTGGTGGAGGATTATGCTGGTCTTTATGAAAGATAGGTCGGAGAATATCCTGGAGAGCTGGTTTAATTATGGCAAATTTCTTCAACATGTGAATGTTATTGACGTATTTAATTTCTCTGCCATAAATGAAACTCAGTTTAGCTTGGTACAGCATCCTGGGTTGAAAGTTATTTTATTTTAGGAGACTAAAAGTCGATGACCATCCTTTTCTAGCTTGAAATTTTTCAGCAGAGAGATCTGCAGTTATTCTAATATTCTTCCCCTTGTAGGTAATGGTTTTCTTTTGTCTGGCAGCTTTCAGAATTTTCTCCTACATATTAACTTTAGTGAAATGATTATGATGTGTCTGGAGGATGTCTTATTTGGGTTGAGTCGTACTGGAGCTCTGAAACTGTCTGCTATCTGAATTTCAGAATCTCTTGGCATGTCTGGAAAGTTCTCCTTCATAATCTCATGGAGAAGAGACTCTGTGCCTTGTGAAGCCACTTCATCGCTTTCGGGGATCCTTATTAGACGAATATTGATTTTCTTCGAATTATCCCAGAGCTCTCTGAGAGAGTGATCTGTTTTTGCCCTCCATTTCTCTTCCTCTTGGAGAGTTTGGGAGCGTTCAGAAGCTTTGTCTTCAATGTCAGAAATCCTTTCTTCTGCTTGCTCCATTCTGTTACTGAGGGATTCTACTGTGTTTCTCAGATCTTTGATGGCTGCAACTTCTTGCCTCAATGTGTCAAAATCTTTGGTCATTTGGTCTTCGAATTTGTTGAATTCTTGAGATATCTTTTGGGTTACTGCTTGGAGTTCTAATTCGATCTTTTTTGCTTTCCAGATTCTGAATTCGATTTGTGACATCTCAGCTATTTGTTTGTGCATGGGATCTTGTGCTGTGTCTGCCCTATTGATCCTTGGGGGAGTTGATCTACTCTGATTATTCATATTGCCAGAGTTTTTCTGTTGATTTCACCTCATGATTGTTTTTCACCATTGCCTCTGTCCGTCCTCAGAGTTGGGGAGGTGTCTCTCCACGATTAGACCCCAGTGGGATCACTCTATTGTTGCTAGATCTTTGTAGGGAGTGACCCTATGTAGTTCCTCTGGGTCTTCCCCAGCTAGGGAGTTCTGGTTGTGGAAGCAGCTCGGGCGTGTGGCACACCCGGATCCAGCAACAGGCAGGAGGTGGTGAGCACGGTTCTGGGAGTGCCTGGTGCCCAGTGACTTTGGCACAGAGAGCCCAAGGCTTCAATAGTCTCTGGCCAGGGCAATAGCCTGAGTCTCCAGTGTGCCGAAACCATCTCACTCTGCCCCTAAGGGTTAAGGCTGTAAGGCAGCTCAGCCCCCGCCTTTAGGCTGCTCAGTCACTAGGTTACTAGGTCATGCCCAATCCTTGCTCTGGGACCCTGAGGGCGGAGCTTGCCAGGGCAGTTCTCTACAATGGCTCCCTGCCACCCAGTTCAGTGGCTCAGTCTGGGGCCCTAGACAATGCCCAAAGTTCTCCGCACTCCTGCTCAAGCTGTCCCCAAGGCAGTTCAACTGAGTGCCAAGTCCAAAAACACCAAAACAGTTCACAGGTAAGGCCTTTCTGGTTTGCAGTCTCACTGCTACTTGTACTTACGATTGCCAGCGGGATTAGGTCAATTGAACACATTCAACCACTTCACTGTTTTTGTCCTCCTCTTGGGGTCCAGAAGTCCCTTGTTGACTCCCTGTATCCTCAGAGGGATGATTATAGGCAGATCCCACCAGCCAGAGATGTCTGGAGTCTTATCTCCCCAGACTCACTGTGCCGAGTTGCAGGGAAGCTGTTACTCGGCCACCATCTTTAATCCACCCTCTTCCTGAATCCTTTAATCTAAATTAAGTCCCTCAATTTAGTCTCTTTCGTGGCACATTTTTTTCCTTCAGTGTACTATGTAAAGAACTTCCATAGAAGTGTTTTGGTATCAATGATGTCAGTTTTTATGACTAGAAAAAAATTAACTATGATTAATTTAATTTTAGATATCAATATTTAATTTAAGGTTATAAGATCAAATATCTATTTATCCTTAAGACTTTAACTTAAAAATAAAATAAAAATCATTCTACTAATTAATAAATAAGACTTCAACAATAACCTTTAAAGGGATCTTTGAGTAATGTGTGAGCCCACTTACAAACTTAATTTTAATTCCTTAAATATTTGAAATTGCAGGTGGAGCAAGATGGCGGCCGAGTAACAGCTTCCTTGCATCTGGGCACTGTGAGTCTAGGGAGATAGGACTCCAGGCATCTCTGGCTGGTGGGATCTGCCTATCATCACTCCTATGAGGATACAGGGAGTCAGCAAGAGACTTCTGGACCCCAAGAGGAGGACTAAAACAGTGGAAAACCAGCAAGAGGTCGCGTGTGTTCAATCCGTCTAAACCCGCCCACAACTGTAAGTTCAGTAGCAGCGAGACTGCAAACCAGAAAGGCCTTGCCTGTGAACTGTTTTGGTGTCCTTGGACTTGGCACTGAGTTGAACTGCCTTGGGGAGGGCCTGAGCGGGAGTGCAGAGAACTTCGGCCGTTGTCTAGGGCCCCAGTCTGAGCCACTGAGCCAGACGGAGCTAATAGTGTTTGGCATTGGGTCACACGGAACCATTGTCAGTGATCTGCCCCGGCAAGCTCCACCCTCAGGGTCGCAGAGCTAGAAACGGGTGGTAGCTGGTAACCCAGCAACAAAGTAGCCTAAGGGTGGGGTCTGAGCCGCCTTGCAGCCCTAACCCTCGGGGGCAGAGTGAGACCGGTTTTGGCACACTGGGTAAGTGGATAGCCACTTCAGCAGTGATTCCAGCAAGAAAGCTGGGAAAGCTTCTCCTCAGCAAGTTTACAAGTTCAAAGTGCCTTTAAGTGGGCTGAAGAGAGATTTAGGGTGTCTACCTGCTGGGGCTTGAGAAATCAGCAGCCTCCAGTCGGATCAGAACTGTGATTAACATCTCATACCCCAGAAGACCACGTGTTGCCCAGACAATATTCAATAACATATACAAACTGCTTTGTTTTTGGTTGTGTATTTTTTTCTTTTTTTTTTTGTTTGGTTGTTTCTTTTCTTTATTTTGATGCTGTTGATGTTCTTTTCTTTTTTAATTTCAATCTTTCCATACAGATCCCTTTTTCTTTCTCAATTTTTCTAGTTTAATTATAATTTCCCATTGCTGCCTTTTTTAATAACTAGAACTTCATTTTTGCTAGTGTTTCTACCGCTACCATTTGGTTTTTCACCCAATTTTATCCCCATAAAGTTTTCTGTTTGCTTGTTTTGGTTTGATTTATAGCATTTTTGTCTTTCCTCTCTACTTGGTGGAGGTGGGGTACTGTGTCTGATCAGGTTAGCAAAGAGCTGCTGACCTCAAGGGAACCACCCAACGGGGCACCCCCAGAAGGTGGGCTTTTTTTAAGGTTGTGTCAAAGTACCCTACTGTACACCTATATTGCCCTGTCTCCCTCTTTCTTTGCCTCTCTTCTTTTTGTCAATATTCCTTATACCCACCCCCTCTCCTTTCTCTATCTTTGTTTTTTTCTTATCTCTCGGTCCTCCTTTCTTTTATCCCTTTTTTGCTCTTCAACCTTCTCACACTTCTGGTCCTGTAACCCTTAGTCCACAGGCACAAGAACTTAAAGAGCAAGAGGAAGTGAAAGGAAAATTAGGGCAAGGAAACAGATAAAAGAAATCACCCATGAGGAAGAATCAGCAGAAAACTCCAGGCAACATGAAGAACCAGTCTAGAACAACCCCGCCAAGGGACCATGAGGTAGCTACTGCAGATAATTCCACCTGTAAAGAAATGTTAGGAATGACACAAAGGGAATTTAGAATACACATGTTGAAAACAATGAAAGAAACGATGGAAACAATGAAGGAAATTGCTAATAAAGTGGAAAATAACCAAAAGGAAATCCAAAAACAGAATCAAATAAGAGATGAACGATATGAAGAATATAAAAAGGATATAGCAGACCTGAAGGAACTGAAACAGTCAATTAGGGAACTTAAAGATGCAATGTAAACTATCAGCAACAGGTTAGACCATGCAGAAGAAAGAATTTCAGAGGTAGAAGACAAAGTTCTTGAGATAACTCAGACAGTAAAAGAGGCAGAAAAGAAGAGAGAGAAAGCAGAACGTTCACTGTCAGAATTATGGGACTTTATGAAGCGTTCCAACATACGAGTTATAGGAATTCCAGAAGGGGAAGAAGAATGCCCCAGAGGAATGGAAGCCATACTAGAGAATATTATAAAAGAAAATTTCCCAAACATCACCAAAGATTCTGACACACTGCTTTCAGAGGGCTTTCGGACCCCAGTTCGCCTCAACTCTAACCGAGCTTCTCCAAGACACATTGTGATGAACCTGTCCAAAGTCAAGACGAAAGAAAAGATTCTGCAAGCTGCCAGGAGTAAGCGCCAGTTGACCTACAGGGGCAAATCCATCAGAGTGACCGCAGACTTCTCCAATGAAACTTTCCAAGCAAGAAGACAATGGTCATCTACCTTTAATCTACTTAAACAGAACAATTTTCAGCCCAGAATTCTGTACCCTGCTAAGCTAAGCTTAAAAATTGACAGAGAAATCAAATCGTTTACGGATATACAAACATTGAGTAAGTTCGCCACAACAAGACCAGCTCTACAGGAAATACTTCAACCTGTTCTGCACACTGACCACCACAATGGATCAGCAGCAAAGTAAGAACTCAGAAATCAAAGGACAGAACCTAACCTCCACACTGATGCAAAAGATAAAACTAAGCAATGGACTCTCACCAAATAAGACGAATAGAATACTACCACATTTATCAATGATCTCAATGAATGTTAATGGCTTGAATTCCCCACTGAAGAGACATAGATTGGCTGACTGGATTAAAAAACACAAGCCATCCATTTGCTGTCTGCAAGAAACACACCTGGCTTCAAAAGACAAATTAAAGCTCCGAGTCAAGGGTTGGAAGACAATTTTTCAGGCAAGTGGAATTCAGAAGAAAAAAGGAGTTGCAACCTTATTTTCAGATACATGTGGCTTTAAAGCAACTAAAGTCAAAAAAGACAAAGATGGTCACTTTATATTGGTCAAAGGAAAAATACAGCAAGAAGACGTTTCAATTCTAAATATTTATGCACCCAATTTAAATGCTCCCAGATTCTTGAAGCAGACCTTACTCAGTCTGAGCAATATGATATCTGATAATACCATCATAACAGGGGACTTTAACACTCCTCTTACAGAGTTGGACAGATCCTCTAAACAGAAATTAAACAAAGATATAAGAGATTTAAATGAGACCCTAGAACAACTATGCTTGATAGACGCATATAGAACACTCCACCCCAAAGATAAAGAATATACATTCTTCTCATCACCCCATGGATCATTCTCCAAAATTGATCATATCCTGGGACACAAAACAAATATCAACAGAATCAAAAGAATTGAAATTTTACCTTGTATCTTTTCAGACCATAAGGCACTAAAGGTGGAACTCAACTCTAACAAAAATGCTCAACCCCACCCAAAGGCATGGAAATTAAACAACCTTCTGTTGAATAACAGATGGGTGCAGGAAAAAATAAAACAGGAAATCATAACTTCCTTGAGCATAACAACAATGAAGACACAAGCTACCAAAACCTGTGGGATACTGCAAAAGCAGTTTTGAGAGGAAAATTCATCACTTTAGATGCCTACATTTGAAAAACAGAAAGAGAGCACATCAACAATCTCACAAGAGATCTTATGGAATTGGAAAAAGAAGAACAATCTAAGCCTAAACTCAGTAGAAGAAAAGAAATATCCAAAATCAAATCAGAGATCAATGAAATTGAAAACAAAAGAATCATTCAGAAAATTAATGAAACAAGGAGTTGGTTTTTTGAAAAAATAAATAAAATAGATAAACCATTGGCCAGACTAACTAGAAATAGAAAAGTAAAATCTCTAGTAACCTCAATCAGAAACGATAAAGTGGAAATAACAACTGATCCCACAGAGATACAAGAGATCATCTCTGAATACTACCAGAAACTCTATGCCCAGAAATTTGACAATGTGAAAGAAATGGATCAATATTTGGAATCACACCCTCTCCCTAGACTTAGCCAGGAAGAAATAGACCTCCTGAACAGACCAATTTCAAGCACCGAGATCAAAGAAACTATAAAAAATCTTCCAACCAAAAAATGCCCTGGTCCAGATGGCTTCACTCCAGAATTCTATCAAAACTTCAACGAAGAGCTTATTCCTGTACTGCAGAAATTATTCCAAAAACTGAGGAAGAGGGAATCTTCCCCCAACACATTCTATGAAGCAAACATCACCCTGATACCAAAACCAGGAAAAGACCCAAACAAAAAGGAGAATTTCAGACCAATCTCACTCATGAATATAGATGGAAAAATTCTCAACAAAATCCTAGCCAATAGATTACAGCTTATCATCAAGAAAGTCATTCATCATGATCAAGTAGGCTTCATCCCAGGGATGCAAGGCTGGTTTAACATACGCAAGTCCATAAACGTTATCCACCATATTAACAGAGGCAAAAATAAAGATCACATGATCCTCTCAATAGATGCAGAAAAAGCATTTGATAAAATCCAGCATCCTTTTCTAATTAGAACACTGAAGAGTATAGGCATAGGTGGCACATTTCTAAAACTGATTGAAGCTATCTATGACAAACCCACAGCCAATATTTTACTGAATGGAGTAAAACTGAAAGCTTTTCCTCTTAGAACTGGAACCAGACAAGGTTGTCCTCTGTCACCTTTACTATTCAACGTAGTGCTGGAAGTTCTAGCCAATACAATTAGGCAAGACAAGGAAATAAAGGGAATCCAAATGGGAGCAGAGGAGGTCAAACTCTCCCTCTTTGCTGACGACATGATCTTATACTTAGAGAACCCCAAAGACTCAACCACAAGACTCCTAGAAGTCATCAAAAAATACAGTAATGTTTCAGGATATAAAATCAATGTCCACAAGTCAGTAGCCTTTGTATACACCAATAACAGTCAAGATGAGAAGCTAATTAAGGACACAACTCCCTTCACCACAGTTTCAAAGAAAATGAAATACCTAGGAATATACCTAACGAAGGAGGTGAAGGACCTCTATAAAGAAAAGTATGAAATCCTCAGAAAGGAAATAGCAGAGGATATTAACAAATGGAAGAACATACCATGCTCATGGATGGGAAGAATCAACATTGTTAAAATGTCTATACTTCCCAAAGCAATCTACCTATTCAATGCCATTCCTATCAAAGTACCTACATCGTACTTTCAAGATTTGGAAAAAATGATTCTGTGTTTTGTATGGAACCGGAAAAAACCCCATATAGCTAAGGCAATTCTTAGTAATAAAAATAAAGCTGGGGGCATCAGCATACCAGATTTTAGTCTGTACTACAAAGCCATAGTGGTCAAGACAGCATGGTACTGGCACAAAAACAGAGACATAGACACTTGGAATCGAATTGAAAACCAAGAAATGAAACTAACATCTTACAACCACCTAATCTTTGATAAACCAAACAAGAACTTACCTTGGGGAAAGACTCCCTATTCAATAAATGGTGTTGGGAGAACTGGATGTCTACATATAAAAGACTGAAACTGGACCCACACCTTTCTCCACTCACAAAAATTGATTCAAGATGGATAAAGGACTTAAATTTAAGGCATGAAACAATAAAAATCCTCAAAGTAAGAATAGCAAAAACACTGGAAGATATTGGCCTGGGGGAAGACTTCATGAAGAAGACTGCCATGGCAATTGCAACAACAACAAAAATAAACAAATGGGACTTCATTAAACTGAAAAGCTTCTGTACAGCTAAGGAGACAATAACCAAAGCAAAGAGACAATCTACACAATGGGAAAGGATATTTGCATATTTTCAATCAGACAAAAGCTTGATAACTAGGATCTATAGAGAACTCAAATTAATCCACATGAAAAAGGCCAACAATCCCATATATCAATGGGCAAGAGACATGAATAGAACTCTCTCTAAAGATGACAGACGAATGGCTAACAAACACATGAAAAAATGTTCATCATCTCTATATATTAGAGAAATGCAAATCAAAACAACTCTGAGATATCATCTAACCCCAGTGAGAATGGCCCACATCACAAAATCTCAAAACTGCAGATGCTGGCGTGGATGTGGAGAGAAGGGAACACTTTTACACTTCTGGTGGGACTGCAAACTAGTACAACCTTTCTGGAAGGAAATGTGGAGAAACCTCAAAGCACTCAAGCTAGACCTCCCATTTGATCCTGCAATCCATTACTGGGCATCTACCCAGAAGGAAAAAAATCCTTTTATCATAAGGACACTTGTACTAGACTGTTTATTGCAGCTCAATTTACAGTTGCCAAAATGTGGAAACAGCCTAAATGCCCACCAACCCAGGAATGGATTAACAAGCTGTGGTATATGTATACCATGGAATACTATTCAGCCATTAAAAAAAATGGAGACTTTACATCCTTCGTATTAACCTGGATGGAAGTGGAAGACATTATTCTTAGTAAAGCATCACAAGAATGGAGAAGCATGAATCCTATGTATTCAATCTTGATATGAGGACAATTAATGACAATTAAGGTTATGGGGGGGGAAGCAGAAAGAGGGATGGAGGGAGGGGGGTGGGGCCTTAGTGTGTGTCACACTTCATGGGGGCAAGACATGATTGCAAGAGGGACTTTACCTAACAATTGCAATCAGTGTAACTGGCTTATTGTACCCTCAATGAATCCCCAACAATAAAAAAAAAAAAAGGAAGAAAAAAAAATAGATCTGCCATTCAATCCTGTAATCCCTCTACTGGGGGAGACCAAAAATCACACCATAATAAAGATATTTGTACCAGAAAAAAAAAATTTGAAATTGCATTCATAAATTTAATATACTGGCTTTTATTTCAAGTCATTCAGTTATCTAACAAAAAGAATTTAAGTAACTTCAATATGTGAAACTTACAAATATGATGAATATTAGGTTTTCTTACATATTCCAATGCTGTGTTTTAAGTTGAATAAAAGTTTCTTAAACATTGGACATACAGTCAGAAGTTACTTCATTATCCAGTTATAAAATTGATTTTGATTTTCTGATACACTAAATTCTCTTAAACATTATGTGCACTATAAATAGCCAACACATCCCTATTATTCCTCTACTTAGCACAAATATATGAATACATCAGTTTTGAATGAATTTGTTGTCATAATTTACTTTTTTTTTGAGACAGAGTCTCACTATGTGACCCTCGGCAGAGTGCTATGGCATCACAGCTCACAGCAACCTCAAACTATTGGGCTTAAGCAATTCTCTTGCCTCAGACTCCCAAGTAACTGGGACTACAGGCACCCGTCACAATGCCTGGCTAATTTTTTTGTTGTTGTTGCAGTTGTCATTGTTGTTTAGCTGGCCTAGGCTAGGTTTGAACCCATCAGCCTTGGTGTACGTGGCTGGCATTGTAACCACTGTGCTACAGGTGCTGAGCCCATAATTTACTCTTTTAACTTTATTCTTAATTCCAGATCTTCCTGGAATTAACATGGGCAGATGAAGCAGACAGTGATACTAAACCTTTAAGAAGAAAGCACTGAGGATACAAATTGACTCATGATTTTCTTGAGCCTCAGGAATTTGTGTCCCCTCAGTACACCTAGGTCTTTATTACTGGAATTTGATTGCCAGAAAGGATCCCATATCCACTTGCCTTATTCCAGTCAAATTTGGGTCTGTAAACCCTCTCTCAGGTTGTTTCACTTTGAGATTAGGTTCATTTACTCGCTAAATGGTTTTATTCTATTCTAGATTATCTTCTTATTATCTAGAAGTCTTCTTCTTCTATTCTTATTATCTTATCTTAGAAGGAAGGGCTCAGCTCTTATTGATACTTTAATAGAATCCAGTTGGATTCCACATATCTCCTTATAGTTTTATACATCTCTATTTATGACAGTAAGATCATTGTCCATGATAGGAACAGATCTAAAGCTACAAATTCAGGTCTGCGAAATCTCTTACATTTTTGATGTAACTCACCTTAATTAAGTTTTTTTTTTTTTTCTGGGCAAACACAAGGCATTGCTTTTTTGCTACAGGCAGGAAGAGGCTGGCAGGGACTCCTGGCATTAAGGGTCCAGGAGGATGTTGTCTATTCTTTTGAGTTTTTCCTTCTGGGAGGCACGCCTACTGTGATCTCAGAGCACTGCAGCACCAACTGCAACAACAGTGGATGGCACTGAGCAGCAGCAAAACAACACAGTGCTGGTGTAGGTAAAGAAAATGAAGGTAGCATGGTCCTACTGGGAATGGAAGGGCTAATGGGTCTTTAGTCTCTCCTGCACTTCCTGATTGAGCTGTGACCCCCAGTTCCTCCATGGATAGACCTACTTCAACAGAAGAATCCTGGTGCCATCTTTTTCATTTTTTTTAGAAACAGAGTCTTGCTCTATCACCCAGGTGGGAGTGCAGTAGCATCATCATAGACTGCAACCTCAAACTCTCAGCTCAAGTGATCCTCCTGTCTCAGCTTCCCAAGTAGCTGAGACTACAGGTGCTGCCACCATAATGCCCTGCTAGTTTTTCTCATTTTTTTGTAGAGACAGTTTCTCACTATGTTGCCCATAGCGAGTGCTGGTCTCGAACTTTCCCACTCTACTTCCCTAAGTGCTGGGATTATAGGAATGAACCACCACACCTGGTTTAATTATATTCCTGTATTCACCAACCTTCTATATCCCCCAAATTTATATAGTTTCCAGCCTCTATTATTCACTTATTCAAAACTGGATCATATTTTTGAATATCTTATTTTCTTTGCTAAAAATATCTTTATCCCTCTATCATAAAAAACATTTTCCCCTCTTTCAAAATACACACAACCTTTCATGATCGACCTCACTTGTCTATTCATTCAATTTCATTCATTCCTCAAGTTAACAATAAATACTGATCAGAGAGACTATGTATTTGACATTCTAGGCACTGGGGATATAAATGTAAATAAGATGGAGAAGCCCTCTGTCCAAATTAACCAATACATAAGTGAGATATTTTCAAATAGTTATAAAGAATATTAAAACACAGTCATAAGGCATTTTCAGAGAAAGTGATTAGAGGACAACATTAGATGGTGATTTAGGAAAGGCCTCTCTCAACCTGTTTGAGCTGAGACCTGAGTAATGAGAAAATGTGAGGATGGAGCATTTCCGGCAGGAGGATGAATGAATGTGAAGGAACTGATGCAGGCAGTGGTTGGTATAGTTTGGAAAAGCTGGAGTGAGGCTTGGAAATGGAGTAGGGGGAACATGGAGGGGAGCTGTGGGAGATTAGGGTAGAGATCCAGATCAGGCTAGGCCCTACAGGACAAGAACAGGAGTGTGCATTTTTTTCTGAATGTTCTGAAGTACCCTTTAGGGCACTTGGGAGTCTTTGAGACGGGGCTGTGTCATGGTCTGATGCACATTTCAAAAAACTTATCTGGCTGCTGAGTTCTGAGTGAACTGCAAAAGTAAAAGCAGAAAGACCAGGTCCAAGGTAACTGCGTAACATGAGATAATGATAACTTGGCAGAAGAGAAGTGAACAGATTAGATATCTATTCTTGAGGTAAAGCCAACAGGCCTTGTTGACAGGCATGAGAATGAAGGCTGGGCTAGATGGGGAAAGAGTAGAATCAAAGTTGATTTCTAGAACTGGATTAGTGATGCCATATATTGAAATGTGCAAGCAGGGAAGAAAAGATTAGGGTGGAGGAGGGAGGCAGGACTCAAATATTCTATTTGGTTCATGTCTGTGATGCTTATAAGAAATCTAGATGCAGACCTCAAGTATGTCCCTGGAGCCCAGAGGAATGGCAGAATAGGTGGTGGGTAAAAGAGCAGACTCTAGAGTCAGCTTATTCAGTTTTAAATCCTGACTCCTCCAAGCTACAGGCTTGAAAAACTTATTTAACCTCTCTGTGCCTCAGTTTCTTCATCTATACATCATTGGGGATAAAAACAGTGCTCACCTCGTTAATTTATTATGAGGGTTAAATGAGTTGATACAGGGTCTGGCCTGTAGGAATTGACCAGTAATGTTAAGTATTATCATCAACAGGAAGCTGGAATTTGGGTACAGTTGAACATAACTTAAGATATATCAATGAGACTTTAAAACAGTGGGATCAGATGATATCTTCTCAGAAGAGAACACATTTAGAGAAGGTGAAAGCCCTGGGCCAAACCTTGGATCACTCCAACATTTAGAGCTGGGTCAATATAACCCCCAAATGAGAGTAAGGAATAACAGCCAGTGAGGTGGCAAAAACAGGAAGGTGTGCAGTCACAGAAGATGTAGTAGGTTGAATAGTGCCCCTTCTAAATTCACATCCATTTTGAATTTCAGACCATGACTATATTTGGAAATAGGTCATATTTGCAGATATAGCTAAGATCAGTTGAGGTCATACTGGAGTGTGGCGGGAGGAGCATCAATGAGACAACTGATATCCTTACAAAAAGGCCACTTGATGACAGAGGCAAATGTTGGAGTGATGCACCTACAAGCCCAGGAACACCAAGGATGATCAGGAGCCACCCAAAACTGGAAGAGGAAAGAAAGACTTTTCCCTATAGACTTCAGAGGGATCATGGCCCTGCAGACACCTTGATTTTTAAATTTCTAGCTTCCAGTACAGTTCTATTATTTTAAGCCACCTGATTTATGGTGATTTGTTATAGCACCTCTAGAAATCTAATGCAGAAATCAAGAGAAGGAAGTGTTTTCAAAGGGGGGACATGATCAACCTTTGAAATGCTTCTGAGAAGGGCTGATGAGTGACATCAGCACTAGCAAAGGACCTCTGGATTGGCAAGGAGGAAGTTTTTCATGATATTACTAGATTCCCAGGTCCAGTGGAATATATGGAGTGGCATTCTGATTGGAATGGATTGAGAGGGAAATGGAGGGTGAGGAAGTTGAGACAGTAGCTTTGGGCAATTTTCAGAGTATTTCTGTAGTGATGTTGGGTGACTTTATGCTTGCTGGGCATGAAGCCAAGGGAACGATTTTCAAAATTTACAGATTAATAGGAGGGCACACATAATTAGGTTACATTGTTGGCATTTGTAAGTAAAAGTCCCAGTTATAGTTGTGGCCTTCACTCAGGAAGTGTGTCATATATGCATGCAGTGTACCAGTTGGGTAGAAGCTTACTGAATGCCCTTTCTTGAATTTAATTGAGTTTTTCTCTCATGTGAGCATGAGGTTGTTAATCTATTAGTTTCAACTTAGTATTGCGTACATGCTTGTTTTTCCATTCCTGTGATACTTAGGAGAGTATTCTCTAAATCCATCCAGGTTGTTACAAAAGACACAAAATCCCCATCTTTTTATGGCTGAATAGTATTTCACAGTATACCACAGTTTATTGATCCATTTAGGGGTTGAAAGGCACTTGGGTTGTTTTCCCATCTTTGTGATTGTGAATTGTGCCGCTACGAGTGCAAATGTCTTTATGATAAAATAACTATTTCTCTTTTGGGTAGGTACATAGCAATAGGATTTCGGGATCAATGGAAGGCCTACTTTTAGGTTTTAGTTCTTTGAGGAATGTCCATAATTCTTTCCACAAAGGCTGCACTAATTTGTGGTCCCACCTACAGTGCATTAGTATTCCTTTCTCTCCACACCCAAATCAGCATCTGTTGCTTTGGGACATTATGATGTGAGCGATTCTCACTGGGGTTAGGTGGTATCTCAAAGTGGTTTTGATTTGAATTTCTCTGATAATTAGAGATATAAGCATTTTTTCATATGTTTGTTGTCCATTCATCTGTCCTCATGAGAAAAGATTCTGTTCATGTCTCTTGCCCAGTTTTCAATTGGGTTGCTTGCCTTTTTCTTATTGATTTGCTTGAGTTCTTTGTAGATTCTGGTTATTAGCCCTTTGTCAGATTTGTAGCATGCAAACATCTTCTCTTTGCTTTGTTGATTGTGTCCTTATTTGTGCAGAAACTTTTTAATCTGGTCAGGTCCCGTTTATTTTTGTTGTTGCTGCAATTGCTAATGGGGTGTTCATAAATTCTCTTCTTAGACCAGTAGGATTCAGAGTTTTTCCCGTACTTTCTTCTCGAGTTTTTATAGTTTTATGCCTTAGATTTAAATCACTTAGCCATTGTAAGTTAATTTTTGTATGTGGTGAGAGGTGTGTGTCCAGTTTCAGTCTTTTTCATGTGGCTAAACAGTTCTCCCACAACCATTTGTTATTAAATGGAGATTCTTTTCCCCAGTGTAGATGGCAATATGAGGCTGGTTTCATCCCTAGTTTCTATGTTCTGTCCTACAGATCTATGACCCTGTTTTTATGCCAATACCACACTGTTTTGATTACTATAGACTTATCTGATAAAGTGATGCTTCCAGGTTTGTTCTTATTTCATTGAATTGTGTTGGCTATTTGGTTTGTTTCTTGGTTCCACATGAAAAGTAGGCAATCTTTTCAAGATCTTCAAAGTATGACATTAGTATTTTAATGGGGATTGCATTAAATCTGTAGATTGCTTTGGGTAGTAAGGATATTTTAATAATGTTGATTCTTCCCAGCCATGAACATGTTATATTCTTTCATTTGTTAATGTCTTCTATTTATTTTGCTGTTACATAATTTTCTCTGTAGAGCTCCCTCACATTCTTTGTTAAGTATCTTCCATTGTATTTTATTTTCTTTGATGCTACTGTGAAGGATATTATATCCTTGATTTGATTCTCAGCTTGACTATTATTGGCATATGCGATGCACGAAGGCTACTGATTTGTGAATATTGATTTTATATCCTGAGATGTCACTGTATTTCTTGATCACTTCCAGAAGTCTTGTGGTTAAGTCCTTGGGATTTTGTGGTTGAATCCTTGGGATTTTCTAAGTATAAGATCATACCATCAGCAAAGAGTAGTTTTTTGACCTCCTCTGTCCCCATTTGTATATGCTTGATATCATCCTCTTACCTGATTATATTGGCTAGGACAAAGAGAAGGATGTTTTTAAAAGTTGCCAATCTAAGCTGACTTGTGAAAATTATCTGGTAGAATGAGAACTTGATAGTATGAGGAAAGAGGGAATTATTGCAGGCTTTAAGTGCATGGGAAAACAAGATTCAGCTCTCTTGAGGCCTATCTGGTCTTTGGTTGGAGCTGGAGCCACTCTCCCACTGCACAAGGAATAAGGTCTAGAATATCACTACAAAGTCTTGTCACTTTATGATGAACAGACAAGGGATTTGATGGAGTGCTTCTATTTTCTCAGATACTCAGCTGAAAGTAGTAGAGGATGGTGGCGTAGACAGTTTGAGAAGAAAGTAGAGTGTGCCACTGTGGGAGTGGAAACAAACTTACCAGGAAAATGCAGAATTTTTGTGGAAAGTGCTGAGGGCTCAAATTTGAGATCTATGGATAGCTTTGTGATTTATTTAGCAATATCAGCTGCTTAAGTGCAAGTATAGAGCAGATAGAGGGGAAAGAGTTAAAATGCTTGTAAGTGGCCCATTTAAACAATAGACTATAGAACCTATGGTGGGTAAAGAAAGATGCAAGGACATAATAAGTTCAGTAGCTTGGAAGCTTGATGCTGAGAAGAACATTTGAGTATAGGCACTATGAAGAAAAGGGTCAGAGAGAGAGATGCCTGAAAATGAGGTTTTGGGAGGTTGATGTTGATGACAAATTTACTGGAGACATACTATATACACTGTCCTAAACTGGAAGAGAGAAGGAGTGAGGGATTAAAAGAGGCATCAACAGTGGCTCATATTAGCAAAAACTTATAGTCAATTAAGGGATAAAATCTGCATGATGTAGCTCTAAAACAAGGTGGCATAAGTAGGTCCATCTATAACTGGGCCATAGGGGACTGAAGGCAGAAATTATATTTTGTTTCATTTATATCACTTAGTAGAAATTATGTATTCTAATTCTTACATGGTACCTAGCAGGTAACAGATACTATGAATATGTGTTCAATAAGTATCGACTGATACCTGTATTAAGTATCTTTAATATCTCCTAATAGTGAAGGCCAAAGCATGACAAGCCAAAATAAGAACAACAGTCATGATAGTAAATGCTTACCTTAGTGCTTTTGGGATGCTGTAACAAAATACCTTAAACTGGATAATGTGTAAACAATAGAAATTTACTATCTATAATTCTGGAAGCTGGGAAGTCCAAGATACATGTGCCAGTGGATTTGGTGACGAAGGCTTACTGTCATAGATGGCTCCTTCTATGTGTCTTCACAAGTAGAAAGAGTGAACAAGCTCCTTCAAGCCTCTTTTTTAAGGGCACTAATCCTACTTGTGAGAACAGAGGCCCTTACCTCCCAGAGGCCCTAACTCTTAACAATATTGTGTTGCATTAAGTTTCAACATATCATTTTTGAGGGGACACAAACATTTAGACCATAGCAACACTGCTTTTTTTGTGCCAGGTGCATTATTCTAAGTAGTTAATATGTATACTGACACATTTAATCACAAAATCCTATTAGGTAGTTGCTACTAAATGGGAAATTAGGCAGGGAAAAGTTGAGTAACTTGGCCAAGGTCACACAGCTAGGAAGTGGAAGAACCAGGCTTTGAACCCAGTTAGAGTAACTCTAGTCTCACCCTCTTAGCCACCATCTCATTTCCTACTTAGCAAAGGCACTTTGCCACATTGTACTCTGAAGTCTATGACCCAAAGCAAACTTTCTTACCTGGAACAATGTATAGACATTAATGTGTGCTCGTGGGAGAAATTCCAGAAGTGTCCTTTCTGTTTATATAACTATAGGGTGTATGTCAAGTAAAGTAATAACAATTTATTCATTACCAAGAAGACTGATGGGATTTAAGTTCTAGCCTTAGAGATGTGGCTCTGTGAGCAAATTCTTCTCATGCTCTGGTATTGTGGGTGTGAGAGGAAGCAGGTGCAGTGTGGTAGAGGATACTCACAAGGAACCCAGATAGGTCTGGGTTGAATCTGAGTTCTGCTGCTGACTATTTGTGTGACTCCAGGCAAGTTACAAGATCTCTCTATACCTCAGTTCCCTAATTTTTATATTGGAGATAGTCATACAATCTTCAATTGATAATTGGAATGTGTACCATCCGGATATTAATTAAATGTCTCAATCTCCATTCAAAACATGAGAGTCCTGCCATCTATGAAGGCCCATGGTTGACCTTGCTCTCCCCACTCACATCCTCCCCAGGCACCCAGTAGCTGCATCAAACCCACCTGGGAGGAGGCCGCCTGAGGCAGGGCGGGTTGCTGATGGTCTTCAAATTTTCCTTATCTAGTAGGAGGCTAAACTTGATCCTTTCTCTCCTGGGTGCATGTCTTTTTGTAAAATAGCAGTTTATTGGAAAGGATATGTGGATATATAGCAGAAAGTGACATAACTGGTAAAAGAGAGGACACAATATCACTGATTCTCTTATTGCTACATGAAACGACTCCATGCAATCTTTTAGAAGGGGCCCTGGTTTGCAGGACACATAGGTTGCTTCCACATTATGAAATATATAACACATAGTAGTAGTTATTTCATAGAATCTGAACAATTAATACCATACTGCTGCTGCTATTTTAATTGGTGGAAGCTACCTGGCTTTTCATAACTGATAAACTATGGAAAGAAGCCCGTGGCCCTTCATGAATTGTTTGAAGATTCTTAATTCTAGTATCTATGACCTGGGTAGATGCACCTGTGTCCCAGGTGATCACATATGACCCTAGGAATCAAGTTTTTATCTCCAGCTTCTTACTACTGGGTCCCCCCTGTCCTTTTGTTTAGTCCTATGACGTAAGACCCCACACAACTAAGGCCAGTCTTCTTCCCCTCTTCCCTCTGTGGTACATTCATGCTACATGGGAAACTCTGACTAACTCTAGCAGTGCTCATGTATCCCAAGGCAGCCCCTGTATTCTGAAGTCACAGGCTTTTTGCTTTCATTCTCTCTGGTGGGCATCAAGTACCAGCTACAAGCAGGGAACACATTTCAGCCTTTGTGAATGGTCTCAGCATCACTGGCCTGAGAGAAAGGAGTTAGTAACACCACGGCTCCTCCGCCGCTTGGCAGTACTGCCAGCAGCAACTCCCCCAGCAAACCTCTTCCCAAGTCCTCTCTCTGCTCACACTTTTGTACCATCCTCTGAACTCCCCCAGGCTAGATAGTCCAAGAGTCTTAGAACCACATTAGAACCTCTGTAAGCTGACAACTTAAGGGACTGTAACAAACTGGTCAACATACGGAGGTGGTCACCATAAGGAATTAGGACTATGGTACTGATATGCACATGTGGTACATGTCTGGTCTATGAAAACTAGGTCGACTTAAGGAAGTGGTCAACTATGGAGGTTTTACTGTAGTTTGCCCACTACCCTTTGTAAATTCTGCCCACAGGGAAACTTGCCTCATAGGAATGCTGGCACCTCCCAGCCTTATTCTTTACTCATTTAGCCAGTTCTGACATGTTTTTTAATACTCAGAATGTCTCTTCCTTCCCCCAGTGATTCCACAAAATGGGCTAATCCCACCCACCTCACAGCATTTGTATTTTCATGGTAACCTTTGCTCACCTCTATCATAACCAAACCCCACTACTTTGTATGTCTATTATAATCAACCCATACCATTTATGTATCTGACTCCACTCCAAGACACTGGAAATTCTTGGGGTCAGGGACTCAGGGGAATCTATTGATACATACTCAAACCTTAACATAAAATGAAATTTAAACTATCACTAGCAAGAAGATTTTAAAAATCAAGTCTCTAGGGCAGCGCCTGTGGCTAAGTGAGTAGGGCGCCAGTCCCATATGCTGGAGGTGGCGGGTTCAAACCCAGCCCCGGCCAAAAACCACAAAAAAAAAAAAAAAAAATCAAGTCTCTGGACATTAATATTAGAACATGTGCAAGACCTTTATGTAGAAAACTAAAAATCTCAGCAGGATTTTGGGAAACTTGACAAGCTGATTCCAAGATTGATACAGAAATGCCAAGATCCTTTTGAAAACAGAACAAAACAAAATATCAAGTGGAAAGACATGCTGTATTACATATTCTTACTTAGCCTGAGTAACCGAAACAGTTTGGGTTGGCACAAGGATAGACAAACAAACCGGTGGGATGAAATAGAAAGTTCAAAAACAAATTTACTCAGAGAGGTACATGCAGATTCTGACAGAAGTAGCACTGTGGATCAAGAAAAAAACACGTCTGAAATATGCATTATACGCATAAAAAAGCATTACATTTAAATTAACTATTTATGTTCATAAAAAGATATCAATTTGACTATTCAATTTTCCCAGCACTATTTATTAAATAAGGATTCTTTTTCCCAGTGTATATTGTCTGCTTTGTCAAAAATCAATCGGCTTTACACGTATGGTTTTATATCTGGATTCTCCGTTCTGTTCCATTGGTCTGTCTTTATTTTTGTGCCAATACTATGCTGATTTAGTTACTATGACCTTGTAGTCTAGCTAAATGAAGAACAATGAAACAGGATCCATATCTCTCACCACTCACTAAAATTGATTTAAGATGGATGAAAAGCTTAAATATAAGGCATGAAATCATAAACATTCTAGAAGAAAATGTTGGAAAAAACTCTTCTAGCTATCAATGGCAATTATAGCAACAACAAAAATAAATGAATGGGACTTGATTGAATTAAAAAACTTTTTCACAGCCAAGGAAACAATCAACAGAGCAATTAGACAACCTACAGAATGGAAAAAAATATTCTCAAGCTATACATCAGAGAAAGGGCTGATGACCAGAATCTGCAAAGAACTCAAGTGAATCAGTAAGAAAAAAAAATCAACTCCATTAAAAAGTGGACCAGAGAGGACCAGAAGCATTTCAAAAGAAGAAAGACAAGTGGCCAGTAAACCTATGAAGAAATGCTCAACATCATAAATCATCAGGGAAATGCAAATTAAAACCACAATGAGATTTCACCTTACTCCTCTTAGAATGGCTTTCATTAAAAAGTCCAAAAACAATACATGCTGACATGGGTGCAGAGAAAGGAACTCTTTTTTTTATTATTATTATTTATTTATTTTATTTTTATTGTTGGGGATTCATTGAGGGTACAATAAGCCAGGTTACACTGATTGCAATTGTTAGGTAAAGTCCCTCTTGTAATCGTGTCTTGCCCCCATAAAGTGTGACACACACCAAGGCCCCACCCCCCTTCCTCCGTCCCTCTGAGAAAGGAACTCTTATATTTGTTGGTGGGATTACAAATTAGTACAACCTTTACAGTATACAGTATGGAGATTCTTCAAAGAAATAAAAGTAGACCTACCATTCAATCCAGAAATCCCCTACTAGGTATTTACCTGAAGGAAAAGAAGTCATTTTATCAAAAAGATACCTGCATTCAAATGTTTATTGCACCTCAATTCGCAATTGCAAAGATGAGGTTTCAACCCAAGTGGCTATCAATTCATGAGTGGATTAACAAAATGTGGTATATGTATACTAGGGAGTACTACTCAACCATAAAAAAAAACCCAATGAATTAATACCTTTTGTAACAATTTTGATGGAATTGAAGACCATTCTCCTAAATGAAGTATCCCACGAATGGAAAGCAAACACCACATGCGCTCATTATTAAACAGGAACTACCCAGCCAGCACTCATGTGCATAGAGGGAAGTAAAACTCAGTGGAAATCAAGCAGAAGGGAGGGGGCAGAAGGGAATGGGTAAAACCTACATAACAGGGACAAGGAACACTTATCTTGGTGATGGGCACACTTACAGCCCTGACTCAAGCAGTACAAAAGCAATCCATGGAACCAAAAACATTTGTTTAATATGTTATAATATTAATGTTATAATATTAATTATTATTAATTATAATATTTTGAAATAATTTCAAAAAGTGTATTGTTAAGCAGGTAGGAAAGTTTTTCCAAGAAATTCTAATTTATTTTTCAGTATTATAAATTTAATTAGAATCAAGGGTTTTTTTTTGTTTTTTGTTTTTGTATTTTTTGTGAGCCAAAGCACTCTCCTTTATTGTTTACACCAGTCTGGGCTGTGTTTTCTGTTACTTGCCACCAAGCGCTTTCGTGTACGTGCTGTTCACGGTTGTCAAAGTGTTCTCTCGCTACCTGCAACCTCATGGATAGCACATACCCAATAGGTGCTGGGCTAAATTTGGTTCATAGGCTGTGGTCTGGTGACTCCTACTTTAGGACAGTGCTTCAAAAATGTTCCATGAATTGGTAAACCTGACTCAAGAGTTTGGTGGTGGGAGGGGCTTGTCAAAGGCAGGGGTCACTTCTGGAGCACTGGGTTTCCCTAGAATTAAGTTTTAATACCTAAATAATTTTTTGTATCCTCCCATCTTATCTGTTTTGGAAACAGAAGACAATTTTTATAAAAGATGCAAACTTATATTTTGCCCTCTTGTATGATTTTTAAAAATATTTATAAACATCTAGCAATTGAAAAAAAGATACCAATTTCAGACTAAAAAGGGAAGCCACATAACAGAACATTTTGCAGTGCATATAATTACGAGGGGCTCGCATTCAGAATATACAAAGAATTATAAAACAAAACAAAAGGGAAAAGACAAACCCAGAGAAAACTGGGTAGAAGATTTGAACAATTCATTAAAAAGCCAACCTAAAAATGCCACTAAACATGTGAAAAAGTAGTCAACCTTTTTAGCAATCAGAGAAATTCAAGTTTAAAATTCCAGTAGAATGGTTCAAATTAACAGGACCAATAAGGTTATTAACGGGCTCGGATATAGAGCAACAGGAATTCTCACAGTTTGCTGTTGGGGGTGTAAATTGTTGCAAATACCTTAGAAAACAGTTTGGATTACCTAAGAAAGTTGAAGACATTTCCTGAAGAGAAATGTGTCCTCATGGCCGTCAGAAAGACACATGATAGTGGCATGATTTATAATACCTGTAGTTCCAAACTGGAATTTTGGTGTTCATCAACCCAACAGTAAAATCATTAAATAATGTTACATTTATATGATAGAATTCTACACTGCAATGAAAATAAATGAATTGTAGCTTCATACAAGAAGATAAATGAATTTCATGAAAGAATACCCAATGTTTGATTCAATTTATATAACATTCAAGAACAGGCAGAACCAAACTATATTTTGGAGGGATTTTTAGGTGGCCAAAGAAAGAAAAGGAAGTAACCACAGGAAAATGATTACTTTGGGGTTGGCCAGACAGTTGTGAATGAGAAGGACATGTGGAGGACTTCCAGGGTGTTGGCAAGCTTCAATTTCTGGATAGTGGTTAAATGGTTATATTTTATAATAATATATCAAGCTGCAAAATTGTGCTTTTATGCACTTATTATTATTATTATTAATACTTACTATTACTATAGTATCACCTAAATACTATACTTCCTTATCTTCATGTAGCCTGTTACACTCAGGAGTGAGTGAATACCTTGGGACTTTTAGCTGGAAATAACAGAAAACACAACACAAATTGGCTGAAATAAAAAAAATCTGTTGGGTAATATAAATAAATAGTGGGGGGTGAGTGGGCATGCTGGCTTCAGATGAGGCTTAGATCAGGGCTCATAAACTGTGACCAGATCCTGGTTTCTCTTTACATCTCACATTTTTTCTTGTGTTAGTTAAATCTTCAAGTTGGCTTTTTTGTTTGGTATCCGAGATAGACGATTATAGGCTGGCCCTGGGATTATAGGCTTCCTTTTTTATGCCTAGCAGGAAAGAGAACCCCACTGCTCTAACAACAATTAAATCAAAAGGTTTGGTGTTTATCACCCCTCTTATATACTAGGGGAAAAAAAAAAAAAGGAAAAAGAAAAATAAAGTTTTGGTGTTTAGTCTCACCTTGATCAGCCTAACATGGGTCACATATCCTTCCCTGGACTAATCTAAGGGAGACAAGATAAACTGGGTGATCCATCCCTGGTTCAGGGTGATATTAGAAAGAGGAAAAGTAGAATAGTAATAGTGAGGAGGCAATTAACCAAATGTCTATGACAATCAATATCTATTCTATTTAGATAGAGTATCACCATGCATGAAAAGCAACACACAATTTTGCACTACTCTTTAGCTTAGGCTTACTTAGAACTGAGACAAACAGAGGACAGAGGTATTTTAGTTAAGCTGAATTTTGAGGGGCTAGGTGTGGTGGCTAACACCTGCAATCCCAGCACTTGGGAGGCCGAGGCAGGTAGATTGCCTGAGCTCACAGGTTCGAGACCAGCCTGAGCTAGAGCAGCGAGACCCTGTCTCTAAAAAATAGTCCAGTATGGTAGTGGGCCACTGTAGTCCCAGTGACTTGGGAGGCTGAGGCAAGAGGATCACTTGAACTCAAGATTTTGAGGTTGCTGTGAGCTAAGACATGACAGCACTCTACCAACTGTGGCCAAGTGAGACTGTCTCAAAAAAAAAAAGCTGAATTTTGAAAACACCAACAGAAATACTTTTTTTTTCTGCTGATATTAGAAATTCAAATAGTCACGAGTGCTCAGAAAGATTAAAAGCCAAGCTGACTTGTCAGATCTGATCTTCTTGGTGGAAAGGCTATCTATAAAAGGTATTTTGCAGAGAACTGAGAAAATTTGAGTATTGGCTGGACAGTAGAAAATTGAGGAAATGACACTTCATCTTTTAGGTGTGGTAATAATAATTGGTAATATTAGAGAAAGATACTATTTTTAGAAGAGGCAGATCAGAGTATTTACTGGTGATGTGTGTAGATGTCTACAGCTTACTCTCAAATAATTTAGCAAAAGACACATACAAATAGATAACGTAAATATGCAAAACTTGAACAACTGTTGAATCTTAGAAGTTGTGCATATGGGTGATCATTGTAACATTATTATTATTATTATTTTTGGTAGAGACAGAGTCTCACTTTATCGCCCTCGGTAGAGTGCTGTGATGTCACAGCTCACAGCAACCTCCAACTCCCGGGCTTAGGCAATTCTCTTGCCTCAGTCTCCTGAGTAGCTGGGACTACAGGATAATGTTCTTTTAATTTTTTTTCATATTTGGAACTCTTCTAAATAAAATGTTGGGGAAAATAAAAAAAAATGTTTTCAGGAAAATTTGAAACATCCAAACAAGCAAGCTTGTTTCTATGCTTTCTCTTCCTATATAGGTATTAGTTCCATACTAGGTAGAAAGAGATGCATTTATTTTGGTTTTAAACCAATGTAAGTTTTATCACTTTTTCCAATTATTTGTGAAAAGTATTTGTTCAGCACCAGCTATGTGTATGACCCTCTTAGTGTTACTAGGAAGTAACAATTTCACTTCTATCTAACTTTACTATACAATAAAAATTGCCAGCTAAATACAAAAGACAGAGGGAGGAGAACTAATAACCTACATCAAGGGCTTACTTTGTGCCAGGAATATTAGCATGTATCTTTTCATTTATTTTTCATAACAACTCTGTAAAGTAGATACCATCATTATCCCTGTTTTATAGACAAGGAATGGAGGCCTTTGTAAATTATGTACACTTAGCACTCATAGTTAACAAGTGGGAGACATCTGAATCTAAGAGTGAATCTCTCTTCATTCACTGCTGAAGAGAATGTACAATAAAGCAACCAGACTGGAAAAGAGACTGGAAGTTCTTCAAGAAGTTGAACATCGAGTTGTTATCGTATGATGCAGCAATTCCACAGCTAAGTATGTATGAAAGACAAATGAAAATATGACCAACCACTCAACAACTTGTACATTGGTTATGTTCATAGCCAAATGTCCATCAACAAAATATGGTATAGTCATATGATGGAATTTTGACAAGAAAAAGTAATTAAGTACCAATACATGCTATACGTGGATAGACCTCAAAAATATAATGCCAACTAAAATAAGCCAGACACAAAAGATTACATATTGTATGATTCCATTTATAGGAAACATCCAAAACAGGCAAATCTATGAAGACAGAAATATTGGTGGTTTCTTAGGGCTGGGAAAAGAAGGGGAGTAGCTGGTAATGGATATAGATTCCCCCCACCCCCAGGGGGAGGTTGTGATGAAATGTTCTGAAATTGATTATGGTGATGGTTGTATAACTCTGTGAATATACTATAAAGCAGTAGATTGTATACTTCAAAGTAGGTGGATTACATTGTTCGTGAATTAAGCTGTTATAAAAGAAAAAAAGTAAATCTCCCTTACTGCATTATGTTGCCTAACAAAACTATAGTTTTCCTTGTAGAACTGGCTTTCAAAATCAAACCATGATGATAGCTAGGTGGAATGATATGACATATATATATAAAATATATAATATATATTACATATCTCATATATATAATTTAAACTTTTTTTTTTTAATTTTGGGGGATTAATTGAGGGTTCAAGAAACCAGGTTACATTGATTGCATTTGTCAGGTAAAGTCCCTCTTACAGTTGTGTCTTGCCCCCAAAAGGTGTGTCACACACGGAGACCCCACCCCCTCCCTCCTTCCTTCTCTCTGCTCCTCCTTTCCCCCACCCCCTCCCTACAATTTAAACTCTTCTAATTAAGAAAATTGATTATTGGATTTTTCTCTCTCTCTTTTTTTTTATTGTTGGGGATTCATCCACAGTATAAGAAACCAGGTTACACTGATTGCATTTGTTAGGTAAAGTCCCTCTTACAATTGTGTCTTGCCCCCGAAAGGTGTGGCACACACCAAGACCCCAACCCCCTCCCTTCTTCCCTGTCTCTGCTCTTCCTTTCCCCCACCCCTCCCTCCTTCTTTCTCTCTCTGCTCACCCCTTCCCCCAACCAACCCTATTGGATATTTTTGAATATTCAACTTTTTGAATTGAATAGAGAAGAGTTCAGAAAATATCAGGAACAAAAAAGCATGTGAATAAATGAATGTGAAAATTCTCCTTCATATTCCCAGTTGTCAGCTGTCCAAGTTCTTTGGATTTTGGTCCCATAATGTGAAATCTCTTATATGACATCTTATCTCTGGATCTAGAAGGCAGTGCATAATTAACTGGCTATCAGTTATCTGCAGATTTGCAAAAAAAAAAAGACTATTTTTATGTGATTATTAGCAATAGTGGACTCTATAAAGAATTCATGAACTTGTTTTTTAGATGGCTAGAAATCTAACAAATACTTATTCTTTCAAACTTTGTGCTGAAAGTTGGATACATTTAGGAAGGAAGGATGATAGCCTTTAAAATCCTGAATGGTCTGCCATTCTTCAATCATAAATACTCCACTTCTTTCTTTTTAGCACCCTGGGTTAGTTCCTTTTATGACTAAGCACTGGCATTTGGGTAGTTCCTGAAGTTTGTTCCAGGTACTTTTAGCTCCTGGCGTTTCCTGATTTGGACAGGTTTGAGTGCCTCTAGAAGGTACTTCCTCCAAATTGTGATTGCTCTCTTTTTAGTTGAGAGGCCCTCGCTCCTATCCCACTCCTGGTTCTTTTTTTCCTTTGCTTTTCTTTTTAGTTTGATTTGATTACCTGCTTCTGGCAATAGGGAGCTTTCTTAAAACTGGATTGACAGCAACATAAGAGCAGTAACCCTTTCATTACCAGAGTAATTTTCTTTACTTGTTGTTTTGAACTTTAGCATGTATAGGCAGCTGCTATAAAATTAAAAAGTAAAGAGACATGTGATTTTTTTCCTGCTTTTACAAGTCCAGAGTCCTTGTAGGGAGGGTTATAGGGCTTTAAAGCCATCTTTCCCCCTTTAAAAAAGGAGAGAGCTGAGGTAGGCTTTACCTCCATTTAAACAAAACACAAATCCAATAACAACACTAAAGTAATATTTTCAAGATTCTGCAATTTATCCAAGAAAAATAAATAAGTCCACTTAGAATTTAGTGTTATATACATTTTGACTTCTTTGTAATCTTTTTTCTGGTCTTACATTTTCTTGACTTTTAGTAGTAAAGTTATTAAACAGGGAAGGAACCAAGAGATAAGGCCTTGCTATCTTGGTCAGTTTCCTATTCCAGTCATTACTCACGTCTTACTTACCAGGCTATACCAGTATGAAGAGACTTAGAGAACTACTTACCTCGGATGTGATAGGCTTAATGATTATTGTAAAGTAGTTTAAGGCACCTGGATGAAAGGTAGTCCTACAGAGTTAAGAACAGAATTCCCAGGAAATTTTCAGACTTGATTTCTACAGAGCAAACAAACTCATGGAAGGCATGTTACTCTGAATTTGGTTGACTGATGCCTCTAGGGACTTTTCTAAATGTAGAGCTTGTTTTTTTTTTTACAATTTTGGCAAAATACAGAGGTAGTCAGAAATGGGGGGTTGCCATTTCAAGTGTGGAGGTCAGAGATTTGAATTTCCAGGAAGGATCTCCAACACAGATATTGAGATTACAATACATTACAAATTTCTCTTGCACATGCAGAAGTTGAGGTTCCACAATTTCAACTTGACCCAGGATAATTGCAACATCTTATCTACTACAGAGTGCTTACCTTTCATCTGCTTTAAACATCAAAGGGCAGAGCAGTTTCTAGCAAAAATTGGCTCTCCAAGAACTAACCAAAGAGAACTCAAGGTACAGGACTTTCGGTGGTGGGGACAAATACAGGTAGGAGTTGTGGAAGTTCCTTGTGAGGCAGAGTCCTGAACAAACGGGGAATAAGAAGTCTTGCCAAAGATCAGAAGACTGGCGACATCCTTCATTTGCTCTATACATACACAACATTCTTCAGGCTACATAATTGTAGGGAAGAGTCCCTGCCCTAAAAGGTGTTGACATTTAAATTAAGGTAGGATTGTGCATCAGTCAGTGGTAGAGACTGGACAGAACACACGGGTTTCCTAGGTGTTAAGGAGAGGAAAGCATACTAAACTGTTTTGAACCTTAGACCAAGACAAGACAAACACATAAACACCATTTAATTCCATACTGCAGTAAAATTCTTTGAACCAAACTAAGGGGTCATTATTTTTAAAGATACCCAGTAAACAGTTGCTATTAATTTATTAATCCACTCGCTTATTCCACAGAGGTTTACTGAGCGCTGGGCACTGCTTGAACCATCACGGACGAGGTCCTGGGGCCATGGAGTTGACAATCTAGTCCAGTCAGAAGTTAAAAAAAATCTGGCATCATTGCTACTGCGATTGCACCCGGGCAAGATCAACCCTTCACATTCTCCCACGTGGTCCCTGCAGGTGAGTGTGGGTGTGAGCGCGTGCGGCTCGTGGTGTTTGGAGAGTGTGAGAGAGCACGTGTGTCAGAATGGCGCGTGTCACAGTGCGTGTACAGGTGTCTGTGTAGTACGCGTCTCCATAGCCTCTGCCGTCCGATTGTGAGGGCCGGGAGAGGCTAGCAGTGTCTCCCGCCCACCTACCGGAGGCGGCGCGGGGACCCCTCCGCGGGTGTGACTGTGAGTGAGCGCGGGCGCGCGCGGGAGGGGGCGGAGGAGGGGCGCACCGCGCGGGCCCGGCCGCGCGCAGGCGCAGAACGCGGGAGCTCGGCTACGGCCGCCGCAGAGCGCCGGGGGCGGGAGGAGCGAGCGCAGGAGGCCATGGCTGCCGCTGCCGCCGGCTGCTGAGGGGCTCGGCCCGCGAGCGCCTGCCGCCGCGGACGATGGTGACCGCACGGGTCGGGTCGCTGCCGCCGCCGCTGCCTCCGCCTCCACCTCCCAAGACGAAGCAACCAAGGACTGGCGCAGAAGAGCCGCCGCTGTGAGCCGCGCCGCCCCGGCCCCCGCCGCCGCCGCCGCCCGAGGAGAACGGGAGGGCGGGCGAGAGAGCCGGGGAGTTGCGGAGTCCGCTGACCCGTAGCGCCGCCTCGCAGGGAGGGAGGCCGCAGCCCGAGGTGACCGAGCCGCCTGCCCGGCCCCTTCCCATCCCTGCGCCTTGGGTCTGCTTCCCACGTCCATCCATCTCTCCCCACGTCCGTCCTCCCCTCCCCCACCATCGGATTGCCAGCTCCTTCCTCTTCTCCCCCTCCGCCTCTTTCCCTCTTCGCCTCTTTCCCCCTTCCCCCGCTTCACCTCCCTCTTTTCTCCAGCCTCGGCAGAGTCCACATTCCCTCTTCACCTGCCGCACCCCTCCCTCCCATCTTCAGCCGCTCCTGCGGTCCTCCGGGCTCCGACCGGCTCCCTCCGACCCGCCCTCGGAGGGGCCCTGCGCATAGCCCCCTTCTGCAGCTCCGCGGCCCCGGCCGCCTCCCCGCCCTTCCATCCCTTCCTCTCTACGGCCTGGAAATATCCCTCACATTCCTAAGATGCTCTTTACTCGGGGTTCTCCCCTCTTCGGCACCGCAACACCCCATTTCAATTCCTTTTTAAAGACCCAGAGTTGCCCCTTTCCAGCTCATTTTCTTCAATTTACATTTTCAACTTTGCTTTTTTTTTTCGTCTTTGTCCACTTTGCTTCCAAGCTTCCTTCCCTCTTCCTTTCCCAAACCCTCAGCCTCCCTACTTTCCTGCGATGTAAGATTGTTTGCGGCTGCGGAAAGGCCTGACAAGCCATCTTCGAGTGGGGACCCATTGCTCTGCTTCTCGTCTGTCAGTTCCTTTTTACTGTAAGAGGGCTTCTCAGCCCTTTCTGCCCCAGTGATTTCCTCTGTCACTTGCCATCCCCTCTGTCCTCCTTCTCCTGTTCTGCTTTCCCCAACCAAGGACCCCCAGACCCATGTTCTTCCCTCTGGAATAAATCCCTTTTCTGTGCGGGGATGCGGAACTTCACCCTCATCTTTCTTCGCGAGCTCCTTGGAGCGTGTTGGGGCAGAGGGAGCACCTTTGGCGAGACTGGAGGGGAGCTTCCGGGCCTCTCCTGGCAGACTTTTTGCTGAACGTAATACCCTAACCATGAGGCGGTTGCGGCCGGGTTGCTATTGCTGCTGGCTGTATGCTTGCTGCTAGCTGGATTGGGGTTACTATAGTTCAAACGCATGTGAGATCAGCAGTCGTGGTGGGAGGAGGTGCGGGGAGAGAGGAAGGGGCCTATGCAGTTGAACAGGCATCAAAGATTAGTGGATGGTTTTGCATGGCAGTCTGCAATAAACAGGAAACCCGTCTGAAAGGAAAGGAGAGAACTGTGTGTCTTATTTTTTAAAATATGGAATGTGCAGTTCTACTGAATCTTGAATCATGCCCAAAAGGATGAGCTGTCGGTGCGGCAGTCGTGACCCAGGCTGAGTACCCGATGGCAGAGGTAGCAGTTTTTGTTTCTTCTGTCTCTCCTTAAATCGAAAGACGGCCCTTAAATTCAGAGTGGGCTCCAAATCTTTGAGTTTTAGGAGATGACGGGAAACCACAGAATTGCTAGTAGTTTATGTAGAAATCAGGTACATGCAAAGTTATCTTGCAAGGAGTGGGAGTGGGGAGGACCAGCTATATTTAAAACATGTGCCAATGCTTATGTAAGAAGTGCGTTCTCTTTCCTGGTATCTCAGTTCTGGGCTGAGTTTACTTACTCTAGGCTCTAGCTTTGCCTTCCTATATTTTCAGGGCTTACCATCTTAACAATCAGACCGCAGTAAATGTCTTTTCTTAAAATCAGTTGTAGTTGATGGTAGAATTTTTTTTTTTTAATGGTTGGGACAAAGGAGATTAATGATAAATGATAGTGTTTGCTTTTCTCCTTGTGGAGGTAGTGAGGAATGTGTAGAAATCCTCAGTCCTAAAAATTAAGTATTTTACTTAATATTATTACAACTTAGATCATGTGTCATTCTTATTTTTGCTTTGCCTTTTTGAAAAAGTTTAGGAGATGTGAGCACTGTTGTTTTTTTTTTAATCCCAATTTCCACTTCTATTTCTTTCTTAGTTCTTCAGTAGAGACTAGCTGTGATTTAAAAACTTATTTTTTTCATATTGTTTAGGATGATTTGTTTGATTTCTTCGAATCCAGAACCAAAATGCTGTGCCTCTTGTGTTTCCTAACCCACAAATCTGAATGGTATACTGTACAGCATTAGGCTTCTACAACACATTACGGTTTTGTAAGTACTGATTGTTGCTTCCAAGCCTGGGAAAGTCACTTAATGAAATGTTGGAGGTCTTTCCTTTGGTTAGCATTTCGTTGAAACTTTCTTGTGGTATTTGGAAAGAAATGTCTGTTCTTTTTTTCTTTTAACTATTTTACTGTGTAAAATAACTTTAATAAGTTTGAGTCACAGTTGACATTACGTGCAGAGACATCATGTTAGAATATTACTTTCCCACTTGTTTTCACAGTTCAAGGAGGAAATTTTAAGATAGTGCATGGAAGGTGAAACAGTACACGAAGTTTATGTGTTTGGCTTTGGGTATGTCAAACCTTTAAATTTTCTTTGTATTCGGCTCTCCTGTTTGTTTTGTAGGATTATCTGGTATTACATTAGTAGTAGTTTTAGTTTTCTTTTAATTTCAAATATTATAGGGGTGCAAATGCCTTGGTTACTTGGCTTGCTTTTGTACTGCCCATCTCCCAGAGACTGTACATTATACTGGATAGATATGATTTCATCCATCCTCTCCTTCTTTCTCCTATCTGCTTGATGATTTCCATTGGGTTTTATTTCCCTCAGCACATGAGTGATGATGGGATAGTTCCAATTTAATAGTGAACACATGTGGTGTTTGCTTTTCCGTTCTTGGGATACTTCACTTTGGGGAATATAGTTCCAGTTTAATAGTGAGCATATGTGGTGTTTGTTTTTCGATTCTTGGGATACTTCACTTATGAGAACGCTGTCTAGGTCCATCCAACTTGTTGCAAAAGGTTCATTGTTTTTATCTGGCTGAGTAATACTCCATGGCATACATATACCACATGTTCTTAATCCACTCATGAATTGATGGGCAGTTGGGTTGTATCCACAACTTTGCAATTGTGAATTGTGCTGCAATAAACATGCTAGTGTAAGCATCTTTTTGATAAAATGACTTTTTTTTCTTCAGATAAATATCCAGTAGGAGATTGCTGGATTGAATAGTAGGTCTACTTGTAGCTCTCTGAGGAATCTCCATACTGTGTTTCACAGAGATTATACTAGTTTGCAGTCCTTCCAACATTGTATAAGGATTCCTTTCTCTCTGAATCCATGCCAACATTCTATTGTTTTGGATTTTTTGACAGAAGCCATTCTCACTGGGGTTAAGTGATATCTCATTGTGGTTTGAATTTGCATTTCCCTGATGATTAGTGGCGTTAAATGTTTTTCATGTGTATTGGCCATTAGTCTATCTTCTTTTGAAAAGCTTCTGTTCATATCTTTTGCTCATTTTTTAATGAGGTTGTCTGATATTTTTCTTGCTGATTTGCTTGAGTTCTTTGTCGATTCTGGTTATTACATTTCTTTATCAGATTATAGCATGCTAATATTTTCTCCCATTCTGTAGGTTGTCTGTTTGCTCTCTTGATTGATTTCTTGGCTATGAAGAGGCATTTTATTTTATTTTATTAAGGAGAGCCTCAAGCTGTTGCCCTGGGTAAAGTGCTGTGGCATCACAGCTCACAGCTATGTCCAACTCCTGGTCTTAAGCAATTCTCTTGCCTCAGCCTCCCAAGTAGCTGGGACTACAGGCGCCGGCCACAATGCCTGGCTATTTTTTTGGTTGTAGTTGTCATTGTTGTTTGGCAGGCCCAGACTGGATTTGAACCTGCCAGCTCTGGTGTATGTGGCTGGCACCTTAACTACTTGAGCTCCAGGTGTTGAGCCTGAAGAGGTTTTTTAAATGGGGTCTGCTTCATAAATTCTTTGCTTAGGTTGATGCCTACAAGAGTTTTTCGATCATTTTCTTCTTGGCTGCTTTTGTTTCATGTCTTAGATTTATGTCTGTAATCCATCGTGAATTAATTTTAGTGAGTGTTGAGAGATATGGATCCTGTTTCAGTCTTCTGCATATGGCTATCCAATTTTCCCAGCACCATTTATTGAATAGGGATTCTTTTTCCCATATTGATGGCAAAATATGGGCGGCTTTATAAATGGATTCACTGTTCTGTTTTGGTTTCTATAGTCTTGTGGTCTAGTTTATATTCTGGGAAAGTGATGCCTCCAGATTTGCTCCTTTTGTTTAAGGTTACCCACTGTCACCACTTCTGTTCAACATACTGGGGGAAATCTTAGCCAGAGCAATCACACAAAAGAAGGAAACTAAAAGAGTATCCAGATGGGGAAAAAGGAGGTCAAACTATCATTCTTTGGTGATGATAACATCTTATATCTAGAAAACCCCAGAGATTCTGCCAAGAGGCTTCTGGAATTGATAAATTCAGCAGAGGCTCAATTTACAAAATCATTGTGCACAAATCAGTATCTTTCCTATACACCAACAATAGGTTGAGAAATCAAAGGCTCAATTCCTTTCACAATAGTTACAAAGAAAATAAAATACCTAGGAATATATTTAACCCAGGAGGTGAAAGATCTCTACAAAGAGAACTACAAATCACTGAGGATGGAAGTTGCAGGGGATGTAAACCAATGTAAAAACATATATTAATGGATTGGCAGAAATAACATTATTAAAATGCCCATACTATCCAAAGTGATTTACAAATTCAATCCAATCCGCCATCAAAATACCAACATCATTTTACTCAGATCTAGAAAAAATAATGCGATGCTTTGTCTGGAACCAGCAAAGGGCCCAAATAGCCAAAGCAACCTTCTTTTGGTTTTAAGAGGATTTTGAGCTTCCTCCTACTTTAGAATATGCTCATTAGCCCTGTCTGACAATACATCTGGAAAAAGACAAATTAGGTTTGAACCAAACTATTACAGAGGTATTCTCTACTTCAGAAGAGAAATCTCGATTTCTACTTCATGTTGGTATAATGTTGTGACTTGGCTGGTGTGAATGATTTCAGGTATCTGCAAACAATATGAGTATTTGAAAATTCTGTTTAGATGTTGGTTTAGTGTGTGGTGTTATAGTTAGTATATAGTACTTATTTGTGTTGATGATGGTTACCACCTGTAATGTATAGCCTTATTTTAGAAAGGTTCAAAGTTTAAAAAATATATATTTTTTTGCTTTGAGGTATTAAATTTGTTTCCTCCATGCCCTTATACATGGCCAATTTGCCAGTGACTTGCTAAAGTATCACTCACAAACAGAAATAAATGAAAATTTAGTAAGCAATACATTTATTAATAAATGGGCATATTAATTCAGATCCATCTTAAAAATATTTTGAGTCTTGAGTTAACTATAAAGTGAGAGTTTGAGGATCTCTCTACTTGGATATTCTTCTGTATTAACAGCTTTAGGTTCCCAAGATTTTCTCTTTATAGAACTAGAAATACTGCCTGTTTTCTATTTCTTGTTATATTTGTCAGTTAGGAATAGTGGGTAGAAATTAAGAGGGAACAGTGGGGCTGTGCTGCTAATGGCCTTTTGTAGTAGAGATGATCCTTTCTCTGTAAGGATTAGGGAGGTTTTGTTTCCCCTAGCAGATCTTGATTTATAATGCAGGATTAGTTATTTGTTTATATTTTTTTCTTTACTCCTTTAAGAGTTACAATAATGGTGAAAATGGGTTTATTTTAAAATAACAAAATACTAAAAACAGGAAGATTTCAGATCAAATGAAATAAAGGTAGTATTACCTTTACTGAGTAATTACAAAAACAGAGACAGTGATTTATATTAGATTCTAGAATATGGAAAAATAGTATATAACCTGTCGGTGATACTGTTATTCAGTGTACATGGTCATTATCCCATGTGGCTGGTGATTTGTGAGAAAACTTTATTCATATACTTTGTAATAAATTCTCAAAAGGGCATTGAGTTATCATTTTGACCAGTAGAGTAAATAGTTATTTTCTATATATTTCTTGAAGTCATCTAGGTAGCTTACACTAATTATATTTTCAATCAATATTTTCTTTTTAGACTCTTCCCCCTGATAAAATAATACATACATATTTTGGAAAACTTGACAAACAGAAAATGATAGAATAAAAATCACCCCAGCACCATTGTTGAAAGGATATTACTGTGAAAATTTTGCTGGATTATTTTCTAGGATTTTTTGGTTCAAATAATAACATGAACTTGGAGAAGTTTAGTGGGTACCTGGATGTGTAGTTTGCAATAAATGTTAAAGATTAGAGATTTTATTTTTCGGCGCTTTTTCCCTCTTAGGATACAGCTATTTGGTTTTGATTCTCACAATAGTATTTTTTTTTACATAGGAAAATTATGAAAATGGTCTTGTTCATTTAAAGTAATCAGAATTAAAGTAGTTACCTATAAAAATGTTAATTTTATATTATTGGTAGGATATAACTAAGACAAAATTTGGGTTATGGGAATGATTGATATATGATCATTGAAAGCCTTTTATTAATGGTGTATTAAGTTGAGCTGCTTTTAACTTTTAAATGAGCTAGGAAGCTATGTAAATTGGAGGGTAAGATGGAAATACTGACTAATATTTAACTATAGCATAGCAATCTGTCCCTATAATTTTCTTCAGAAATAAATGTTTTCATTTGTCCTGTAATGTCTGAAATTACTGTCAAAGCTGGAAATGTGTTTAACTTTCTCAGCAAAATTCTTAAAAGGATATTGTTAGAGCCAATAATCCAGGATTGTCTTTACTCTTTAAATTGTCCTTTACCCACTTTTGTTTGCACTGTTTTCTTGTAATTCCTTAGATTAATTTGTAGCTCTGCCATCTGAAATAGTGTTGCCTTCAACTGCCCTTTTATTTATTTATTTATTTATTTATGACAGAGTCTCACTATGTCACCCTTGGTAGTGTGCTGTAGCGTCACAGCTCACACAACAACCTTAAACTCTTGGGCTTAAGGGATTCTCTTACCTCAGCCTCCCAAGTAGCTGGAACTACAGGCACCCGCCACACGCCCAGCTATTTTTATTTTTTGGTTATAGGTGTTGTTTGGCAGGCCTGGGCTGTATTAGAACCTGCCATCTCCGGTGTATGTGTCTGACGCCCTAGCTGCTGAGCTACAGCGCCAAGCCTCAGCTGCCCTTTTGAATAGTAGATTGTCCTGATTGATAACTGCCCTTCATTTCCTTTATTATTCATTTATTTTTGTTCTCTTCCTACTTAATGGCCATCTGTGTAAGCAAAGAGCTGCAGACTCAAGGCCTAACTTCTTGCATTTGCCTGCTTGTCTGTGCATCAAGAGAAGAATTTGATGAACTTTATTTTCCCACTTTTAGGGAAGATAATGGAGATTTTAGACTAAGTTTAAAAATTCAAGTAAATAATGTTGCAATAATGTTTCCCTGTGTATCTACATCGTGAATTCTCTGGATCGTAAATTTAGTAATTCAGTTTTAGTTATAAGTGAATAAGGAAAATGATAGTCTGGAAGATACTGCAAGCTAAATTTGCAGTTATCAAATTTTTATTGAATTGCTTAGGCTTTTCCATACAGGAAATATTCAAAATTTGGCCTCTTTTTTAAAAGGTACATAAATATCAAGGAATTTATAGGGGCGAATTGTTCAAGTTACTTAGGCAAAAGTTACTATATTCTTAGTAGTATATTTTGTTTCTGAGTGCTTGGATTTGGACTTAGTGGGTTTTTTGTTTTTTTTTTTGTTTGTTTGTTTTGTTTGAGACAGAGTCTCACTTTGTCGCCCTTGGCAGAGTGCTGTGATGTCACAGCTCACAGCATCCTCTAGCTCTTGGGTTTAGGCAGTTCTCTTGCCTCAGCCTCCTGGGTAGCTGGGATCACAGATGCCCACCACAACGCCCAGCTATTTTTTGTTGCAGTTTGGCCTGGGCTGGGCTTGAACCCGCCACCCTCAGTATATGGGGCTAGCGCCCTATCCACTTAGCCGCAGGCGCCGCCCAACTTAGTGGTTTTTTAAAAAATAAGTTTTGAGGCTTGAACATTTAATTGGAATCCTAAGATTGGGTAGAACGGGAAGGGTCGATGTGGAAACACAATATGAAACTTATGTCATAAGTACTTAAAAAAATAATAGATATGGCTAGGGAGTTTTATGTATTCTAACAGTTTTCGTATAGCATGTGACAATTAATTAGATTAATAAAGGGATATCTAAAAGCTATTTGTGTTGACTTCTTTTTATATATTGTGTCTTCTGAATTTTAGGTCTACTTTACAGGGGAAAAAAACCCAAACAAACAAAGATGGCTGCAAAGGAGAAATTGGAGGCAATGTTAAATGTGGCCCTGAGGGTGCCAAGCATCATGCTGTTGGATGTCCTATACAGATGGGATGTAAGCTCCTTTTTCCAGCAGATCCAAAGAAGTAGTCTCAGTAACAACCCTCTTTTTCAGTATAAGTATTTGGCTCTTAATATGCATTATGTAGGTAAGTGTCTACATCACATTTTCTAACCTTACAGTGAACATTCTAATTTGTGATTCTGTATATTTTTTAATTTGGGTAAAATGAGGTTCATTTGCATTAAGGCAACAGTGATATAGTCATTGATCAATGTTTATGAATCTTGTTTATAATTTTATGTATATTGCCATTGCATATAAATTATTAGTACTAGAGAAAAGTAGGCTGTGTTGGATTGATTTGTTGTATAAAACTGGAAGGCAGAAGAAAACATTTTAGTTTTGTTTTTGTTTTTTGTTTTTAAGACAGTCTCATTCTTTTGCTTGTCTAGAGTGCGATGGCCTCTACCTAGCTCGCACCTCAAGCTCTCACTTTTTGTTCAAGTTGGTATTGAACTCCTGACCTCAAGGGAGCCTCCTGCCTCCCAGAGTACTAGGTGCTAGGATTCAGGCATGAGCCACTGCGCTGGGCCCATTACAGATTTTTAATATGATGAAATGTAAATGTTGGGAAATACTTTTCCAAACATTTGGCTCCTTCTAATTTGTCCTTACATTAGGGTTTGGTAATAATTCAGAAGTAAGTTTTTTGAAATGCAATATTCTTTATTCTCTGAGACAAATTAAAACATTAACACTGGTTGAAGATAAACCATTCATTTTCATTAAATAAAATGTGGGAAATGATACTATGATATTTTCTTCATTAAAAGCAATCATCATGGAACTATAATTGATATGCTTTGGGGTTAGTTATATAATGAAAGAGTAGAGAAATTGTCAAGAAATACAGGCATGAAATACAGTTTATGTACAATAAAAGTCATGATCCTTAGTTTTTATTAAATAGTTCCTATATTTTTATTACCATTGTTGTTGCAGAGCTCCAGATATAATTTGAATGATATAGTGTAGTGGTAGCTGATCACAAAGTTTATCTTTTATAAAATCACAAGCAGTCCCTTCTCTCTGAGATTTCTTTTTACCTATAGACCAACTTTCTGGGTTCCAAAACTTAGTCCTGAGAATCTCTTACAATTCTAAGAGAGTACCAGGTAAGCAATTGTGGGAAGAAGTGTGGTATAGTAATAGAAAAGATAGCAGTAAGGCATCTGGGTTCAGTAGACTCCACCTTACAGATGGCACACTACCTTGGGAAAGTATATGAACTGAGAAGATTCTTTTATGTTGCAAAACCCTGTAATTCTTAGCCCTTTAATAAAGACTTTGTATGTTAGCCAGTTTGTGGAAAGTAATTCCAGCCAGTTATAGAGGAACAGTTGGGTACTTGGCTTAGATTTTTTTTAGCTTAGTCAGCAAAGTAATTGATACTATGGTTTTAAAATTATTTCTGAATAGATTTAAATATTTATTATAAAACAGCTGCCTAATAACCTGAAAGGTTAATTTTAGAAATTGAATGTATTCTAGCTCAATCAAAGTTCATACTGTCTGGTTTATAACTTTGGGAACTTCACTGAGCCTTCATTCTTATTAGGTGCCATGGTAGAGTAAGCTCACTGATTGCATGAACAGGTATTTTTCACCTGGAACAGTTTTTTGGTTGGAATAACCTCTGTCAGGATATTACATAGTATTTATGTAATGCTCCAGTTTATAGAATTTTACCCTTAAAAATACATTTTAAAGTTCTTTTTTTTTTTTTCATTTTAAAGTTCTTAATTTTTAAGATAGGTAATATATTTATGTTGAAAATTTCAAAAGCATAAAAAAGTGTATGAGAAGTCTCTCTCTTTTCTGTGTTCCTCATCCACTAAGTTCTCACTCTGAGCACTAAGTAGCTGTACTGTTTCCCTCTGTATAATTCTAGAGATTGTTTATATTTTTTGTAAGAAAATATAAACATGTTTTCCCCCCTTTTTTATACAAATGTTAGCATAATATACATGGTTCTGAACCTTGGTTTTTATTTGTTGATGTATTGTGGAGCCATAGATATTTATGAACGTTTTTTGTATTTTTTGTTTTTGTATTAATTTTTTATGATGACACTTTTCGTTCTACCACATCTTAAGATTCTTATTAAATGTTGAGGCCTTATCCCTCCCTCTTCCCTGTTTTGTTTTACAGTGGCATAATATCCTCGTATGGATATGCCATAGTTTATAGAACTAATTACTGTATTGTTAGATATTTTATTTTTGTTAGAGAATATTGATTTGTCCAAAAAAGTAGATATTTTAGATAGCTTCTGTCTTCTGCTATTTCATACAGTGTTGTGCTAAATATCTTTGAAAATCCATAACCTTGGACTAAATTACTAAGAGTAAAGTTGCTGGGTAAAGAGTGATTATCCCTTGGTATATGCAGGGGATTGGTTCCAGAACCCCTGCGTATACCAAAATCCACATATACTCAAGGCTTAGGTAATGAAAAATGTATGGTAAAAGTCAGCCCTGTATATATGTGGGTTTTGCATCTTGAAAATACTGTATTTTCAATCTGAAAAAAATTTTTTTGGTGGGGGTACAGAGTCTCACTTTGTTGCCCCCAATAGAGTGCTTTGGCATCGTAGCTCATAGCAACCTCTAACTTGTGGGCTCAAGTGATTGTCTTGCCTTAAGCCTCCTGAGTAGCTGGGACTACAGGCACCTGCCACAACGCCCAGCTAGTTTTTTAGAGACGGGAATGTCGCTCTTGCTCAGGCTGGTCTCAAACTCCTGAGCTCAAGTGATCTACCTGCCTCGGCCTCCCAGAGTGCTGGGATTACAGGCATGAACCATCACACCCAGCAGTCTGAATTCATTTTGGGAAAAAAATCTATATATAGGTGGACTGTCATAGTTCAAACTCTTGTTGTTTCAGGGTCAACTTATATATATTTGTAATGTTGTTATTGCTCTCCATAGGTTTTTACCATTTTGTACCTTCACAAACAGAGGTTGAAAGTTTCTGTAGTTCTACATCTTTATCAAAACCACCTATTATCATACTTTCATATTTTGGCTATGCCAGTAGGTGAAAAATTGATTTTTAAAGAATTTAACGTAGTTTTAATTTGCATTTCTGTTATGAGATTGGACTTACCTGTTTAAGAAAAATTTGTATTTCTTCTTCTGAGAGTTGTCAGTTCATATCCCCTGCTTGCTTTTTTCTATGGGAGTTTTACCCTTTTCTTACCAATTTGTGGGAATTTGTTATGCATTAGGAAAACTAACCTGTGTGATCAGTTGATAATATTTTGTCTAGTTTCAATTTCCCATTTTTCTTATGAATTTTTTGCCATGGAGTTTTTTGTTGTTGTTGTTGTTTGTTTGTTTGTTTTTAGTGTGGCTGAATTTATCATTTTTTTCCTTAAGCTGTAGGATTTTGAGTCAATTAGCAAAGCCTTCCCTAGGGGAAGCGGGGAGGGTTTCCCTCTATTGCCAGGGCTATAGTGCAGTGGCATCATCATAGCTCACTGAGTTCAAGTAATCCTCCTGAGTGGATAGGACTGCAAGTGCATGCCACCGTGCCTGGCTAAGTTTTCTTTTATTTTTTTTATAGAAATAGGGGTCTCACTGTTGCCCAGGGTGGTTTTGAACTCCTGGGCTTCAGCTATCCTTCTTCCTCTGCCTCCAAAAGGATTAAAGGTATGAGCCACCATGCCTGGTCCCTATCTTGAGTTGTAAAGAATTCTATTATATTTTATTTTAACATTTTTGTGGTTATATATATATATATTTTTTTTTTTTTTTGTAGAGACACAGTCTCACTTTTTGGCCCTCGGTAGAGAGCCGTGGCCTCACACAGCTCACAGCAACCTCCAACTCCTGGGCTTAAGCAATTCTCCTGCCTCAGCCTCCCGAGTAGCTGGGACTACAGGCGCCCGCCACAACACCTGGCTATTTTTTTTTTGCAGTTTGGCCGGGGCCGGGTTTGAACCCGCCACCCTCGGCATATGGGGCCGGCGCCCTACTCACTGAGCCACAGGCGCCGCCCTTGTGGTTATATTTTTAACAATTAAATCTTTACTCTATTTGAAATTTACCTGCATGACAGGATGGTTTAGGTATAATTTTATTGTTTTTAAAATTTATTTTATTTATTTTTAGAGACAAGGTCTGGTTCTATTGCCCAGGCTAAAATGAGGTGGTGTGATCCTAGCTCACTGTCACTGCGAACTTTTGGGCTCAAGTGGTCCTCCCGGGGTAGCCTACTGAATGGCTGGGACTATGTATGGATGCATGACACCAGCTGCTAAGTTTTTTATTTTTTGTGGAGACAACTTCTCACCTTGTTGCCCAGACTGATCTTAAATTCCTAGCCTCTAGCAATCTTTTCACCTCAGCCTCCCAAAGCACTGGGATTAATTTTATTTTTTCTACATAACTATTCAGTTATGTCTATGTAGTTATGTCTCTAGTAGTTTATTAGTTTAGTCTAGCTTTTCCTATTATTTCCTAATGTACCGTGTTCTTAGGGTGAAGTTATTCTAAATAATTCTCCTCCATGCAAGAACACAGAAAGCCTTACTATGTTCAAGATTTCTTTTGAATCCCCCTGGAGTATTTTAAAGTTTTCTTCATATATGTCTTAGACATTTATTAAGTTCACATCTAGGTATTTTGTCTTTTATTGCTATTGTAAATGGGTTTGTTAAAGGAGCTTAAAAATTAAAGGAAGGAATGGTGAAGTTTGTATTTGTGGAATGTAATTATACCTTCAAACCTGGAAGCTTTTCATTGTGGATTCCATTGAGAGCAGGAAAGGGAAGTGACTATCCAAGTGTAATTGGTGGGATGTTAATTGTAGGACAGGGTTGGGCAGAGTGGCTCACGTAATATAACACTTTGTGAGGCCCAGATAAAAGGATTGTTTGAGGCCAGAAGTTTGAGACTAGTCTGAGCAATATAAGCGAGATCCATATCTCTACTAAAAGAAAAAATTAGCCAAGCACAGTGGCATTTGCCTATAATCCCAGCTACTTGGGAGGCCTTGGGAGGATTGGATTGCTTACACTCAGAAGTTTGAGAGGCTACAGTGAGCTATGGTCATGCTACTGCACTCCAGCCTGAGTGAGAGAGTGAGATCTTATCTCAAAAAAAAGAATGAAAATTATAGAACTGTTTTGTATGAAAAGGGGAATAGAAATAACCTCGGAAAGATAGAATAGGGCCTTTCGTAAAGAGCCCTGAATACATTTGGTAGGTATTGTGCTAAGTTTGATAGGTAGTGGCAGGTCAGTGAAGGTTTTAGAGTAGGTGAGCTACATTTTAGGATTGATTAGGCAGTGTTGTAGGACAATGGATGGTTATGAGAGAAACTAGAGGTAAGAAGAACAGTTTAGATTTTAGGCAAGAGTCAATGATAGCCAGAACTAGCATGTGAAATTGGAAAGGAAAAGATAGATATGAGACTTTTATTGAAACTACCATCACTAAAATCATTAGTGACCTAGCACATAAAATTTAAGCTTCATTTATGTCTTCATTTTATGGACCTTAACATGTTTATGACTATTTCCTCTTTCCTGAAAGTGTTTCTTTCCTGATTCTTCTCTTAACTTTTTGACCATTCCTTCTGATACTTTGCTTTTACCTTTAGATTTAAGTGTTGACAGCACTCAGAACTTATTTTTAATTTTTTTTTTTTTTTTTTTTTTGTGGAGACAGAGTCTCACTGTACCGCCCTCGGGTAGAGTGCCGTGGCGTCACACGGCTCACAGCAACCTCTAACCCTTGGGCTTCCGCGATTCTCTTGCCTCAGCCTCCCGAGCAGCTGGGACTACAGGCGCCCGCCACAACGCCCGGCTATTTTTCTGTTGCAGTTTGGCTGGGGCTGGGTCCAAACCCGCCACCCTCGGCACATGGGGCCTGCGCCCCACTCACTGAGCCACAGGCGCCGCCCCTTGTTTGGGTTATCTCATATAGTTTTTGGCTGCAAATTTTTATCTTCACTTTCCACTGCTTTTTGACTATCTTTGTTTGGAGTTTGTGTTCTTCCTCAGTGATCACATGGTATCCAGTTCACATCTCCACCATAGCAGTTACTATGCTGCATTCTAAGTACCTTCTCAGCGAAATTGGGAGCTCCCTTAAAGTTGTAAGGAGATTGAATTTTATTTTACTTTTCCTACCACCTGGCTAATGCTGGATTCTGAATAAATAAATTTGTAACTACTGATTAGACGTTTCCACCTAAATAGTCTAAATAGTCCATGGACACTTCAGATCAATCACTGAACTCATCACTTTTAGCTCACTTCAGATTTCTCTCCTGTTTGCTATTTTAATAGCAAAGCTATTTTCTCAATTACCCAAGCTAGAAACATCAGGTCTTCTGTTCTCACACTCAGCTATAGATCATCACTGAGACCTATTTAAATATGTATCTGATAGCTGACTCTGACAACTCCACAAGCAAACGTACTTTTTTAATCTAGGCTTTCATTTTCTTTCCAGTACTACCATAATCTTTAAATAGTAGAAATTATTAGATTCATCACTCTTGTTTTAAGCAGGTCATCATTTTTAAATGCTGCTGGTCTTGCTTTTTAATTATACATTACTGTGGAGTTAGCTTCGTCATTATCAACTGTGTTTGTTTTGTTATGGTTGTTTGGTTACTCCTGTGTAGTGAATAGTTATGTATACTTGCATCAGCAGTATTTTTAGTGTAGCCAGAGTAATCAGGCAGGAGAAAGAAATAAAAGGTATCCAACTTGGAAAAGAGGAAGTCAAATAATCCCTGTTCACTAATAATATGATCTTCCATCTAGACAAACCTAGATTCTACCAAAACCTCTCAGAATTGTTAAATGAATTCGGTAAACTTTCATAATACAAAATCAATGTACAAAAACCAGTAGCATTTATATACACCAATAACAATATAGCTGAGAAGCAAATTAAGAAAGCAATCCATTTATTGTAGCTACAAAAACCTCACAAACTACCTAGGAATATATTTAACCAAGGAGGTAAAAGATCTCTATGAGGAAAGCTACAGAACATTGAAGAAAGAAATTATAGATGACACATACAAATGGAAAAACAGCCTATGCTCATGGATCAGAAGAATTAATATTATTAAAATGACTGCCCAAAGTAATCTACAGATTTAGTGCAATCCATATCAAAATACCAACGTAATTTTTCACAGAATTAAAAAAAAAGTTCTAAAAATCACATGGAACTAAACAAGAGTCTGAATAGCCAAGGTTATCCTAAACAAAAGAAAACAAAGTTGGAGGCATCATGTTACCTGGCTTCCAATTATATTTCAAGGCTGTAGTAACCAAAACAGTATGGTACTGGTATAAAAAAGACACATAGACCAAATAGAACAGAATAGAGAACTCAGAAATGAAGCCACATTATCTGTAGCCAACCAATCTTCACCAAAATCTATAAGAATATACACTGGGAGGGCGGTGTCTGTCGCTCAAAGGAGTAGGGCGCTGGCCCAATATGCCGGAGGTGGCAGGTTCAAACCCAGGCCTAGCCAAAAACTGCAAAAAAAAAAAAAAAAAAAAAAACATATATATATATATATACACACACACACACACACACATACACACACTGGGGGAAGGATACCTTTTTCAGTAAATGGTATTAGAAAAATTGGACTGTCATTCAGAAGAATGAATTGGACTCCTGTCTCTTACTACATACAAAAATCAACTCAAGCTGAGTTAAAGTCTGAAATTTAAGACCTGAAACTATAAAAATACTAGAAGAAAATCTAGAGAAAACTTCTGGATGTTGATCTAGGCAAAGAATTTGTGAGTAAGACCTCAAAAGGACTAAAGTAGACAAATGAGACTTAATTAAACTAAAAGCTTCTGATGGCAAAAGGAATAATCAACAGACTAAGCAACTTGCAGAAAGGGAGAAAATATTTGAAGCTATGCATCTGACAGGGAATTAGTATCCATTTAACAAGACATTAAAACAATTAAAACCCCCTAAATAATCCCATTAAAAAGTGAGCTACAGAAATGAGTAGATATTTTTCAAAAGTAGAAATAATAGGTGTATGAAAAATGCTCAGCATCACTAATTGTTAGAGAAATACAAGTTAAAACCACAATAAGATATTATATTTGCTTGAGCTCACGAGTTCAAGACCAGTCTGAACAAAAAGTGAGACGTCATCTCTACTAAAAAGAGAAAAACTGAGGCAAGAGGATCACTTGAGTCCAAGAGTTGAAATGAGCTATGGCATGACCACACTCTACCCAGGGCAACAGCTTAACAAGATACTATCATTTATCAGTCAGAATGACTATTATTAAAAAGACAAAAAACAGCAGCTGTTGGTGAGGATGCAAAGAAAAAGAAATGCAACATTTTTATTTTACAGTGAGACTGTAAATTACAACAACCTCTATGGAAAATGGTATGGAAATTTCTCAAAGAACTAAAAATAGAACTACCATTCAATCCAGCAATTACATTACTAGGTGTCCACCCAAAAGAAAGTAAACCATTACATCAAAAAGATACCTGCACTTGTATGTTTATTGTAGCACTATTCATAATACCAAAGACATGAAATCAGCCTATTATCCATGAATGGATGATTAGATAAAGAAAATGTGGTACAGATACCAAATGATACTTTTCGGCCATAAAAAAAGAAATCCTGTCATTTGCAGCAACATGGGTAGAACCGAAGGCCATTAAGTGAAAAAGTCAGATGCAGACAAATACTGTGTGTTCTACCTCCAAGTGGAAGCTAAATAATGTGTACACATGGACATAGAGTTCAGAATGATAAAAATTAGAGTGTTGGAAGGGTGAAAGGGGGAAGGAAATGGAAGAAGAGAATTTCTTAAGAGTTCAATGTACATTATTTGGGTGATGGATACCCTAATACCTTGACTTCACCACTATACAATCTGTGCATATAAAAATACACTTTAAGCCATAAATTTACACAAATAAAAAAACCTCAGTTATTTTGGCTTATATTTTTCAAATAATTAGGTTATTTTATACATTATAGTTCAGATGGTTCATTCATACTGTTCTTATTTTAGGGTTAGTATTTATAATCTCTCAAAATTTTCTTGTTTGGTATATTTTATTGTTATTATAGTTATTTTTCCATGAGAAAATGGTATAGATGAGCCATGGGGGTTTTGTTGTTTTTTTTTTTTGTTTTTGTTTTCTTACCTCACATATAAGTGGATTTCTAAAGAATTTGAGAACTACTAGTCCAATTTAAACACTTTATTATTATTTAAAACCTTTATATTGAGACTTTAGCTGCTAGTTCTATCAGCTGCATCTCCCAGGACCCTTTCTGTCAAAACCAAATTCAGTCTAACCCTCAGAATTCACTGTCCCCTGAAAATGTCCTTTTGTATCTGTTCTTCCATTTTTTTAAACTATTTCCACTTTCTTGTTAGCCCGGTACACAGCCATTCACCCAAATTCAGGTCAAACTTAAATCACTCCATCAACTAGCAACAATATTGTATCATAATTACTTTTGTCCATGTTTATCTTTTCACCAAACTGTAATTACTTTACATGTAATGTAGGTAGAATGACTGGACAATTGAAGGAATAGATGAAATGAATATATTCTATCTAAAGGATGTGACAGCTGATTTTACATGAGTTAGGCAGCAGAAGGGAAACAAGAATATTATGGGAAGGAAAATGATATTTCCATTAAAGGGAATTTAAGAAGTTTCATGCAATAGACTGGTAAGAAAATTCTTCAGCTCCAAGCACTGAAAATGCTTACTATCTATAATAAATGTTCCTTTAAATACCTCTAAAGTCATATGAGATAAGGCTTAATAAAACTGGGAAAGTTATTTTAAGAAATGAAGAGCAAATAAGAATTTTTATCTTTGGTTTTTGCTGGATCATCTTTGAAGTTAGGATGTGTAGGAAATCCCACATTCTCTCTCTTTAGTCCCAGGCATATATCGCCCATATTTCCTTAGCTTAAAAGTAATTGATTCAACATGAGAGGGACATTAAGAGCTAAAAAGGGGCTATCTGTGACTTAGTAAAGCCTCATTAATTAAGTGGAATTTGATTACAGGATAAACTGGATCCAGATTGTACAAGAATATAACATGCTGAGGAGTTCAGAACTTTTAAAAAAACTTCTAGAGCAGGAGAATTGTCAAGATAAAAGTGATGGTATTGGGATATTGTCCCATTAATGAAGTATGGGGTGTATAAGAATAGAAAGGGACTCAAAAAGGAGAGCACCTAGTATCCTGTTACACTATGGAGCAGATTAAGATGGGATATAAGGACTGGAAAGGAAGTCCTTTATAGTCCTTATAAAGTCTAACATGCGAGAGACACTTACTGAGGACGGCTTGCAGGAATTGGTGATAAGAGAGGAAAGGTCACTCAGGTTTTGGGTGACTTTGGGATTTAGGAGAGTAAAAGTAGTTGCGCTACCTTGTTGAGGGAGGACAAGGGGAGGTTTGTATTTGTTGAATATGAGACTGTTCATATACGTGAGAATGAATATATATCAGGCATCATGTATAGGGATACCTACTTAGAGTAAGAAATAAGAATGTAGGGGGGCGCCTGTAGCTCAACGGAGTAGGGTGCCGGCTCCATATGCTGGAGGTGGCAGGTTCAAACCCAGCCCCAGCCAAAAACTGCAAAAAAAAAAAAAGAGAAATAAGAATGTATTTTTGCACAGGTAGCAGGTTCTCAGTAACTATTTCTTTTTTTAGAGACAGAGTCTAACTTTGTCGCCCTCGGTAGAGTGCTGTGAGTGTCACAGCTCACAGCAACCTCCAGCTCTTGGGCTTAGGTGATTCTCCTGCCTCAGCCTCCCTAGTAGCTGGGACTACAGGCGCCCACCACAATGCCTGGCCATTTTTTGTTGCAGTTTGGCCATGGCTGGGATCAAACCCACCACCCTTGGTATATGGGGCCGGTGCCCTACTCACTGAGCCACAGGCGCTGCCCTCGGTAACTATTTCTTGATAACATATCTGGAAGGGACGTCAATATTTGAAGCTACAAAATATTTTTTTGTGTCACATACTATATACAGAGTAAAGCACTAGGGATGAATTTCCAATGTTCATTGTAGAATGTGAAAAGAAATGGAGAGGAGAAGTTCTAAGAAAATCCATGTAACAGAGCGAAAAAACAATAGCATTCTGAGGGTAGTTGCTTTCATGCTGGCACCAATAATAAGTAGTATGTTAGATTTGACAAATAGGCAAATCGTTCCAGATTTCTTTAGAGGAGAAGGATAAAAGGGGGTTGTAGATTATAGAGGGCATAGGGAATGATGGTTAGAAGATAAAGGCATTGAGTACAGACATTGTGACATATATGTCAGTGGAATGAGATAGATTAGGTACTGGGAAAAGGAGAAATCCCTATAAGGAGAAGTTGTTTCTTTTGTTTAGAAAGTGGGGAAGAGCCCTGTGCATTCTTTAAAACAAAGATGAGGACTAATGTCAGGGAAACGACTGAAGATATGGGAAATAGATGGTCTTCAGGAGGTGGAGAAAAAAGATCTTGAATCGCAGCCTTAGAGAGAGACATTGAGACCTCCACTTCTTCCTCTAGGGCTAGAAAAGATGAGAGAATTGATATGAAACAAATAGTCGGTAAGGAAAGATAGATGATAGAAGAAGTAATATTGCGCCTTTGTGTGATATATTTCCTTGTAAGGTAGAAAAATCTCCAAAAGAAGTGAGAAATGGCAATGTATTTTCAACAGAAAAGTCCTTAGTAGTGTTACTGTGCTAAATATACTTTGGTAACATAATCAAAAAACCACAAAAGTTGTTGAAAGCTAATCAGAAAATTTATTTCAAGCTTTTTTATTAGTGTAATTAATTGAGAGACTAAATTTACATCATATTTATCTCTCTCTCTTAATTTCTGCTACAGGTTATATCTTAAGTGTTGTGCTACTTACTTTGCCCAGGCAGCATCTGGTTCAGCTTTATCTATATTTTTTGACTGCCCTGCTCCTCTACGCCGGACATCAAATCTCAAGGTAAGAATGTAACTCCATTTTTGAAATGTGTAAGTGACTTAATGTTTTCCTTTGCCAATAAAATATTTTTCACAGACACTATGTAAAAGCTAAGGTAGATATCCAAGATAGATTTTTTTTTGACGTTTATTTTCTAAATAAATATTATCATAAGGACTAATAGCTGGATTTACGCTCAAATTTTATTTGTTTTGTGAAAGAAACTTAGTATGAAATAGACCTTAACTTTATGTTTACAAAGAGCTTTTCTATATTGCCTCAGAAAACAATTTTTGAAGACAAGCTGTGAGAGCATTTTAACAATTACAGATTTCAGTATACTTCCATTATTTTAGGAATTCATCTTCTGATGTATGAGAATTAGCATAAGATGCAACCATGTAGAGTGGCTAATTGATATAAATTATTTGGTGAGGTTAATTGTATTGCTTAGAACTTCTCTTTAACAGTATTGTCTGCTGGACTAAATTTTAAGACTCTGGTCTGCCAATGAATATGAGCTTCCTACTTTGGAACAGAATGTTAAAATACAGGTGAACCAAAAGTAACACCGTACATGTGATGGGGTAAAATAAATTCTGAAGTTTTTTTTTTGAAATTTTAACTTCATAATTCTTCTTCAAAAGGTATTTACTATAGTAAAATATACTTATAGTTCTAAGAGGAATGGCGTTTACTTTGTGTAAAGAACAAGCCATAATCAGAGGCTAGAAACTTAATCTTAGAAATAACATTTTTACATTACTAGAAATAGATCATTGAGTTTTAGAAACCTTTGACTTTTTTCTGTTTATAAATTGTAATGCTAATTCTAAACAATTTTTAGAAAATACAGAAAATTTAAATGCAGTAACAATCATCTGAAATTATGCTATCCAGAGATAGACTTGTTAACATTCTGGAATTTTCTGCCTGTTTTTATATCTTCTATTTCTCACCAGTTCAGTGGATATGAAAGAATGAGAATAAGTGTAATAACTAAATAGTCACTGGCTTTTTGCTCCTCTTGTTGAAGCAGGGCCACGATTCTCCTTAATATTTGGTCTAATTATTTCTGAAAGTCCCCAGGGTGTTTGTCAGAAACTCATTCTTCTCATATTTGCGCCTCTATTTCTACTTCGTTGATTTTCTCTACTCAAAATGCTCCTGGAGGGTGGTGTCTTATTTATTTATTTTATTTATTTATTTATATGTCTTCCTCTTTAATTTTGTCTCTGTCCTTCCCTGGGGTATGTCTTCTGATGTAAAAGTACAAAATCTGGAAAATCTGCCAGAGTAGTGCTGCATTTCTTATGATCCTCACAATATTCAAATCAAGCTATCTATATTCCACTCAGAAGTGGAGATTTTGACATTCCTCATTTTGTGTCACACAATTATGTCCCTTTGTCTTAGACTCCTTTAGGGAAACAACCTAAGCCATTTGTTAAGTATCTCTCTGTAGAAAACTAAAGTAGGAGTTCAAGGGCAAATACTGACACAGGATGATATCCTTCTTATCCTAGTATCACCAACCCCAAACCTTACACAGCCTCTTCCTGTGACCTTATCCAGATACCTCTAAATCTCAGTGTAGGCTCAGCTGGAGACACTTCCCCATCTTTCTTTACTCACTTTAAATGAACTCATATCTGAGATTATGAGTATGATTTGGGTATGGGTTCTGGAGTCACTCTTGCATGGGGTAAATGAGTGCCAAGTGCCTGGCCACTTAAGAGCCACTCATCTATTTCTTGAGTAGCTGGAGGGGTGGTTGGATAGGTTCAAATTCCAGGTTCCATAATTAACTACTGCATAATCTTGGGTGTCACTTATCAGAAAGATAAGGCTTAGTTTCATCACCTGTAAAGGGGTTGTTATAAGAATCAATAAGATGAGTCATGTAAAGCTCTTAGCACAATTTTTAACATAGTACGTACTTAGTGAATTTTAACTAGCATTCTTACATCTTCTTTTTATCAGACAACAATATTTTCTGAACATTTTCTTGTGTGATTAATCTTTTTTTTTTTTTTTTTTTGAGACAGAACCTCAAGCTGTCACCCTAGGTAGACTGCGGTGGCATCACAGCTCACAGCAACCTCCAGCTCACAGCAACCTCCAGCTCCAGCAACCTTAAGCAAGTCTCTTTTCTCAGCCTCCCAAGTATCTGGGACTATAGGTGCCCACCACAACACCCGGCTATTTTTTGGTTGTAGTTATTATTGTTTGGTAGGCCCGAGCTGGATTTGAACCCACCAGCTTTGGTGTATGTGGCTGACACCTTAGCCGCTTGAGCTACAGGCACTGAGCCATGTTATTAATCTTTTAAAATGATTTTTTAAATAGAGTGTTTTATGGTATAGTCATATAATGATAGCTTTTTAGAGTTTATAGGATTTTGATGATCAAGAAAATCTCAAAGTAGTGTAGCCTACTTTGGCATCTGTAGCCTACTTTGTAGTTAGGTCGCTGGCCACGTACACCAGGGCTGGTGGGTTTGAACCCGGCCTGGGCTTGCTAAATAAACAAGCAGCAAGAACAACAACAAAAAATAGCCGGCATTGTGGTGGGCACCTGTAGTCCCAGCTACTAGGGAGGCTGAGGCAAGAGAATTGCTTGTGCCCAAGAGTTTCAGGTTGCTGTGAGCTATGATGCTACTGCACTCTACAGAGGGCTACAGTAAGTGAGACCCTGTCTCAATTAAAAAAAAAAAGAAAATCTCGAAGTTGAAGATAGAACTATTAAAATCATTGCTTTCTTATAGTTATAGTCCTGGGTAAAAAATTAAAAACCTACCCCTTTTTTTCATGATTTTTTTATTTCCATGTGCTCTAGTGGTGGACTAATGGCTGAAATCATGTAATTCAATTTTTATCTATAGTATTGTCATACCTTAGTATCATGGTAGATTGTTAGATTGTTTCTAGGATATCTTAGGGGTACCAAAATCTGTGGATGCTAAAGTACTGATATAAGGTGATATAGTATTTTCATATATGCACACCCTGCCATATACTTTATATCATCTCTAGATTACTTATAGTACCTAATATAATGTAAATGCTGCATAACTAGTTTTTATGCTAAATTCTGTAGGGAATAATGACAAGAAAAACAAGACTACACATGTTCAGAACAAGCGTTATTGGTTTTTTGAATATTTTTGATCTGTGGTTGGTTGAATCCATGGATGTAGAACCCCACAGATAAGGAACAGAAGGCGAACTGTATTTCCAATCAAGGCATTTCCAGAGAGGTTGACATTCTGTTGTGTAAGGAAAAAGGTGACCCAGACAATTTCAGATGTAAAGAAAAGGCTTGTTTCTGACCATTATTCTTGTGGCTATTTCAACTTATTAGTTTTAGTGTGTAGGAAGGCTTTTTCTAAGTTTAAAGTTTATTTTTTTATTAGAAAATTAAAAAAAAATTTTTTTTTTAGTACCAATAAGTCTTTATGTATTTATTGTATTTTCCCAGGGAAAGTAGAAGGGAGGGAAAAGAGTCAGCATGTGTGCTACAAAATGCTCAGAAAATGGGAAAACAAGTACCTAGTACAGTCAAATGAGTTATCAAATAAACTCACCCCAAGTTGAGGTCACCAAAGCCCAAGGGGGCTCAATTTTCTGCAGTTCTGGAAAAGAACACACAAGTACAGGCTTTCCTAACCTCTTTCCCCATAAATTCAAGATTTCACACGAAGCTTTGTTTTCTAGCAGTGAACACGGAGTTACATTTGTATATCTCCTATTAAACAGTCTTGAACCTAAAAACTTTGAAAGATTAAGGATTTTAGTCCTTGCTTCATTTGACATGAGTTTCTTGCACCTGCATAAAAGTTCCTGAGTGACTTGGATATACATTCATAATACCTTTCTTGATCTCCTGCCCCCACTTTCTACATTGAGGTCCCCCAATTGCTTCTCTCTACTTTAGGATTACAGATTAAGTAGGTTTGATCCAACATACCACAAGAATTTGGCAGGAATCACCATCAAGAAATGGTCTTGACTTAGGAAGTAAAAACAAGGAATGGAGGGTTCCTGTCTTCTTCAGGAATTTTGCATAAACCATTTAAGAGTTGTGGAGTCATCTCAGGAATTAAATGCATTTGTGTGTGGGTCTGTAGGTTTTCTTTCGGGAGGGATGGGAAAGAGTAGAGTAGGAGAAAAGTTTTTAGGACAGTTCTGATCAAAACAGGAAAAGGGAAGGAGAACATAAAGAAAGGTTGGTGTTCAAGATCCCTGCTTCAAGGAGAGGGCCTCTCCAAACTAATCCTTCAGATCCTTTTGCCTGATGCAGAACCTCTGTCAAAGATGCTTTGGCTATTTTTCTCTCAGTGCAAAAAGAAGTTTGTAAATAATAAAACCCCAAAAGAACATGAAAATCAACACACTATATTTACACAAACTAAGCCACCAAGCAGTCATCAACTCGGTAAAGTTCTACAAAGCCCAGACAGATACAATAATTAGAGAGGGGCAGCCTTGTTGGGCGACAAGAACCTAGTATCAGACACACATCACCCAGTGTGTTCTATTGCATTTGCCCTGTTGCAGCACATCAAGGAAGATTTGCGGCAGTCTCACAGCATGTAAGCGAAACCTCCCTTTTCTCCTTTAGCTACTGCAACACTATTAATCAGAACTATAGCAGGGCAGGACACAGGCTGCAGGCACCAAAAATGCCCTTGCTTATGAGTCTCCCTGGAACCTAAAAACGTAGAAAGGTTAAGGATTTTGGTCCTTGTTTCATTTAATATATCCATCCCTCAACACAGGATGAGTACAGGGGTACTGGTCTTAAAACTTAATCTTACCAAGTCACAGTTTTTATAAAAACACACATATACCCTGTTGTGCATGGTAGGCCTAGCCTAACCCAGTGAAGGATGGATCAGTTATGTAAAGCGTATCCTGTTCCCTAGGTTTAGAAAACCCTCACTTATCCCTGGCTTCCTCTCTGGGCCTTTCACCTGGCCCAGCCTCTCCTAACTTCTTTGCACCACCTTTTCCTGTTTAGACTAATTTCTAATCTTCTAGTACCTTTTGGTCGCTACCCACAGGAACTGTATTAAAGGGTTGCAGCATTAGGAAGGTTGAGAACCACTGTTATAGTAGAAGGTAATCAAGTTGTGGTGGAAGCTAGTCTCATGAAATATTTTCTAGGTGGAAGGGGTTTCAAGTGGACACTGTGGGAGAAAAGACAGCTCTAATTGGCAAAGATGAGGTAGTTCAGAAGGCTATGCACTCCAAATAGTTGCTCTCCATGGTGATAAAAACAACAGAAAATATTTCTGCTGTGCCGACCTGGAGGTGCTGCTGAACTTATCCCTGAGATTACTCATGTACCTCAGAACACAGTGCAGGAATGAGGGCCTTAGATTAAAATATACAAAAAAATACAAAACCAGAATATTTATATTTTTAAAAAAGTTATAATGCACAAGATACGGCATTTGCACATACCTAGTTGCAGTTGGCATCCTGGAGAAAGTGGGACCCAAGGTGCTGTTATCCAAGGGAGAAAATAAATAAAACCACATTGGCCCGGAAAGGGGTGGGAGTGAGCAACAGGTCTGTAGCTGTTGTGCCATCCATGCTTTTTGCCTATTACCACTACCCTTTGCTTGGGATAGTTCCCAGCACCCCCAGCAGCCTATCTTAAGAATTGGTATGAGAATACAAGATGTAGAAAAAAATCTTGCCTTACTCCTGAGCGATTCTCTCATACAGAATGTAGTAGCTTGTGGGTGGGCCCATCATTCTGGTCTTGTACTTAATCATTTCAGGCTGGCATGGGAGTTAAATAATTATATATCCTTCTTTAGAAGGAAAACAATTTCCTTATCTAAGCCACTTTCAAAAAGGAGAGATTCTGGGGCGGTGCCTGTGGCTCAGTGAGTAGGGTGCCGGCCCCCTATACCAAGGGTGGCGGGTTTGAACCCGGCCCTGGCCAAACTGCAACAAAAAAATAGCCAGGTGTTATGGCGGACACCTATGGTCCCAGCTACTCGTGAGCTGAGATGAGAGAATCGCCTGAGCCCAAGAGCTGGAGGTTGCTGTTAGCTGTGATGTCAGGGCACTCTACTGAGGGCAACAAAGTGAGACTCTGTCCTTAAAAAAAAAAACCTAGAGATTCTGGGAATGGAGTCTCAGTTAAAGCATTCAGGTTCAGATAGAGCATGGGTAGGGTTCCTTGGTCTCACCTGAGATATGCGGCAGTGCAAGGTACCTCCAACCCACCCTAGACTCAATTTCTCCACTCTGCTTGTTCACTGAAACTTCCTGATAGCAAAAGAATTGCCCCCAACCACCGTGACTCAATTCTGGGCTACTGGGAACAGGGCAGGGCTGTGGATCTCTTCCTAGAGAAAGTAGGCTGGCTTCCCCTGAGCACTAGGGACCTGCTGTGCCTTTAGTGGGTGTGAGGCTACCATATGGCTGATGAGCTGACAGAAGTGGCACTTCTTGGGCTGCTATGGCAGCTTGCATTCCTCAGCCCAATGATCTAGACCTCCAAAGTTGTAACACCTGGCTCCTTTTGATCTGCGCTTCTGCATGTTCTTCCCCTTTGGCCCCTCTCACTTCCATACAGAGTGTTCCACCTGTTCAGTGACAAGGATAGATTCCTGGCCCTTGCAGACTTCTTAAAGGTGAATTCCACAGCTTTGCCTTTCATGTGCAGCTTACTCAGTGCACAAAGACATTGAAGGGTGTTTGAGCGCGACCCTAGCATGGATGGTCCTGGACAGGAAGCTGAACCCCCGGTGCGTGTTGAATTGCTTACAGATACCAGTGCAATGTAAAAACTGTGGCTCGGCTGCCACCCAGGCCGTGTCCTACAGCCCCTCCTCTGGCACCGACTCCACTGACTTAGCACAGCCTCAGCAAACTGCACTGCTGGTTGGACACTGGTCATAAGGCTGAGCCTGCAGCCCCTATCCCCTGCTCAGGCAGTTCTTGGTCCTAGAGAAGTCTGGAGGAAAAGAGGTGATTCAGAGAAGAGGCAGCTACATCTTCTCCAGCTTTAAAACTTTAAAGAGTAAAATCAATTATAATAAAATTTTATAGTGGGCACAACCACTTCCCATTCTTATATGACTTTGATCCTTATTATGATCTTTGAGATTTACAGATGAAAACCTGAAGTGAGCAAACAGCTGGAGAGGGACAATCTCACACTTGAATCTAGGTTTTCAAATCCTACTTCAGTCCCATGATTAGTTGAAAGAAAATTAGTTTTAGAATCAAACTGGGTATGAAATTGTTTCACTACTTAATATGTTACCTCAGCAAGTTACTGCTTTAAAACTATAGACAATGCCAATCCTAAGGAGTTTTATTTGATATTGAATGAATTTCAAGATACAACATCCTTTAGGTTTTTTTGGGTTTTTTTTTGGTATAATTTGTACTATATGTGTATGGTATTGTCTCATGAAAGATTAGCAAAGATGTGCTAACCTTGAGTTATTAATAAAAGTTCAGTTAGTAAAAAATTTTAAAATGCCACATTTACAAGATACTGAGGTTGGAGTTTTTGGTTAAAGAAATTTATTTAGATTTCATGTGGAGCTTCGTGACAAATTATAATATTTTTTTAAATAACAGCTTTATTAAGATATTCACATACCAGTTTAAAGTATACAGCCACACACCCCCACCACCACCCAGCCCTATGCATCTGTCAGTCTTTTTGCTGTCTCTGTTCTGGGTATTTCATATGTATTGAATTTTATTTAGCATATTTTCAAGGTTCTTCCAAGTTATGTGTATATATCTGCACTTTATTCCTTTTTCTCTTCAAATCACATTACAGCGTATGGATTTACCACATTTTGTTTATACATCTATTTATCCATTGACAGACATTTGGATTGTTTCTACTTTTGGCTATTATGAATAATGTTATGACCATTCATCTACACATGCACAGGTTTTTTTTATGAGTATGGGTTTTTATTTTTATTTGGAAAATACCTTGGAGTAAAATTGCTAGGTGTGGTCTCTATATTTAACCTTTTAAGAAACTGCCAGACTGGTTTTTAAAGTAGCTGCACTGTTTTACATTTCTGCCAGCTGCGAATGGGGGTTCTAATTTCTCCACATCCTTGCCAACACTAACTGATATCTGTGTTTTTTAGTAGACCCAGCATAGTGACTGTGAGGAGGTATTCCAATGTGCTTTGGATATGCATTTCCCTGACAACTAATGATGTTGAAACATCTTTTTATTTGTTCATTGACCATTTGTAAATCATCTTGGGAAAAATGTTTATTCAGATCCTTTACCCATTATTTAATTGGGCTATATGCCTTTTTTTATTAAGTTGTAGGAGTTTTTATTTATTTATTTTTTTAAGAGACAGAGTCTCACTTTGTCACCCCTAGTAGAGTGCCATTGCGTCACAGCTCATAGCAACCTCCAGCTCTTAGGCTTAGATGATTCTCTTGCCTCAGCCTCCCGAGTAGCTGGGACTATGGGACTATAGGCGCCTGCCTATTTTTTTTATTGCAGTGTCGTCAGGACTGGGTTTGAACCCACCACCCTTGGTATAGGGGGCCAGCGCCCTACTCACTGAGCCACAGGCGCCGCCCAAGTTGTAGGAGTTTTTTATATATATGTTCTATTCCCTTATTAGATATATGATTTACAAATATTTTCTCCCATTCACTACTATCTAGTTATATCAAAGAGTAGTGTGGTGTCTCCTAAGAAAAAGAATCAATATATGGATAATTTTAATGATTAATTTGGTACTTCAGAAACTGGTTATAGAAAAAGACATTTGCATACACTAATTTTCTAAGTTGAAAAAATTTTGTGAAATAATAGCATTGATAGTTACCTATGGTAATCAGATATTTATGTGTCATTTGTGTGCCTTTCCACATTCCAACAAGATTATTCAACCACTACACAACTCACATGTTGTGTACTGGATCATTTCTTCTTCTGGGGGCTATTCTGTGCATTTTGAAATGTTTAGTAGAATCCTTGACCTTTACGCACTAGGTACCAGTATCACCCTTCTCTTCCCCAGTTGTGACAACCAAAAATGGTTTCAGATTAAAATGTTCCTTCAGGAGCAAAATTGCCCTTGGTTGACAACCATTGCATTAAAATTATTCTTCTTGAGAATCTAGCTTTGAAAATCTCTTTCAGTAGAAAGAAACTATTAATACATTATATGCTAGAAATACTGATAATCAGCATAGGTAGTGATAAAGGAGAAGTGCTAGATCACCCATGGAGCTTAGTTACCTGTCACTAATTTTTATAATCATCCCCAAACTGTTCTAATTAAAAAAAAAAGTTAGTTTCAAATTTTGATTTTTTTTTTTTTTTGGTAGTACCCTTTTGGATGATTATGTAAGGGTCATTCCTTATTTGGCTGTGCTGTGCTAAAGGGATTCAACTTAATCACCTAAATGGAAAGTACTTTCATGGAAAAAGTAAATACAGCCATATGCGTTTGTCTGGAAATACTTGAAATTTTCAAACTGTTTTAAAATACAGTGAACAAAGCATTCAATAGTTGTAGAAAAGAGGAAGGAAATTTTTTACACAAATTTCCCTTCTTTGATGCTAAAAGAACTTATCTTGCAATGCTGACACTTCCTAATAAATAAATTAAATGCTCCCCTTTTGTGCTTCCCACCTGTATTTTCTTAGAGTATAGAGTTTCTTTAATTACTACTTAAAGCTTAGTATTTCTCAGTAATCAGATTAAATCAATTAAATTTAAAAAGGAATACTTCATTCCATCTAAAATTTGTTTCAGAATATATATGTAAACTACTTAAATATTAAAATTCTTATCATTAGAGATACCCTATAGCAGGCGTTCTCAAACTGTGGCCCGCAGGCCACATGAAGTGGTGTGATTGTATTTGTTCCTGTTTTGTTTTTTTACTTCAAAATACGATATGTTTAGTGTGCATAGGAATTTGTTCATAGTTTTGTGTTTTTTTTTAAACTATAGTCCAGCCCTCCAACGGTTTGAGGGACAGTGAACTGGCCCCCTGTTTAAAAAGTTTGAGGACGCCTGCCCTATAGAGTTGAAAATGACATTTTTTAGGGATTATCCTTCTGTGACCCAGTTTTATAAACAGTTTGTGGTTTTACCTGTGACTACTAAAATATCATTGGAGATAAAACTTTGGGGGAAATAAAATGAGAGTGGGGTGGTGATGGTGGAGGAGAGCCAAAAGGGGACTTAGTTCATGTAATGTCATTTAAGTAGGAGGATTGAGACATGGCGTCTTAACTGGCTTTTTTACTGGGCATAAAATATTCAGTAAGGCCATGGGAAGAAAGAAAATTTTGTAAATTAGAACTTTGGCAGCCTTCTCTGCATAGTAAAATTTAGTTTTAATTAATTGTGTCTGTTTCTGGTTCATGGCAGACAGAGACGAAAGCCATCTCTGTATAACTTTTTATATCTAAGTTTTTTCTTGAACATCAAAAGGGTTATCATAGTATGCTTTTATAAGAATACTATGATTTAGCAATTTTTCTTCCTATGTGTGCTTGAAATGTATCTAATACATTCTTATTAATTTTCTAATTTTCTTATGTAGGGACTATGTTAGGAGTGAACTGGAGTTCGCCTATGAAGGACCAATGTATTTAGAACCTCTCTCCATGAATCGGTTTACCACAGCCTTAATAGGTAAGTATTATAAAACAATTAAAAGGGTAGGTAGGAAGCTGGACATGGTGGCTCACACTTATAATCCTAGCATTCCAAGAGGCCAAAGCAAGAAGATTGCTTAAGGTCAGGAGTTTAGATCAGCCTGAGCAAAGCACAATCCCATCTCTACTAAAAGTAGAAAAAATTATCTGGGCATGGTGGTGGGTACCTGTGGTCTCAGCTACTCAGGAGACTAAAGCAGGAGGATCACTTAGGCTTACTAGTGTGAGATTACTTATGGTGAGCTATGATGATGCCACCACAGTCTAGTTTGGGCAACAGAGACTCTTATCTAAAAAAAAAAAAAAAGTGTGTAGGTAAGGATCCAACCAATCTTGCTATTTTGTACAACTGGTGCATAATCACTTTAAATAAAAAATAATAATAAATTTGGAAAACTCAAAAGTGACTTATGATGACTTTCTCTATATGGCTGTTGTTTAATATTACATTTTCTTAATCTTTTTTCACATGTGTAGATGTTTATGTATTTATAATTATATTGTGCACAGCCTTTAATTGCTTATGTTTTTTAAGGGCATTTTAAGTATTTAGGAAGATTAAGTTTTAAATAGCAAATTATTACTTTGAAAGATTAAAATGAACTGTATAGTATCTTAAATTTACTTATTGAATTTTGTTGAATTTTGCTTCCCTATTATCAAAAATAAATTTCCAGAAACATCAAGAACTTGAGATGTGATTGAAATATTCAGGTAGCAGAATGTTAAAAATAGAGGTATACTGAGGCTTAAAAATGATATAGATATAGTACAGAGTGAGGTAGACTCTATCATGCCAAAATTGCAAAAAAGTAAATAAGAGAAAACCCGTTTTGTGATTCCTAAACTCCTCATGTAGGAGGTGTTAAAAGGTCAGAGTCTGGAGATTGAAGTAGGATTTCCTCAGAGAGACCTTTTTTTTCTGAAATACCTCCTCAGCCCATCTAAAGCCGTGATCCCCAAACTTTTGGCACCAGGGACTGGTTTCATGGAAGATAATTGTTTTATGGATGGGGGAGGGAGGGAGAGGGAACAGGAGGCAGAGTTTAGGTAGTGATGCATAGATGGAAGGGGCTGTAAATACAGATGTGCTTTGCTTGATTGCTGCTCACCTCCTGCTGTGCAGCTCACTTCCTAAGGGCCTCTGACATTACTGGTGTTTGTGGCCTGAGAGCCAGGCTTGGTGGCTCACGCCTATAATCCCATCACTTGGGAGGCTGAGGCAGCAGACTGCCTAAACTCACAGGGTTCCAGACCAGCCTGAGAAAGCAAGACTCCTGTCTCTAAAAAACAGCTGGGCCTTATGGCAGACGCCTGTAGTTCCAGCTACTTGGGAGGCTAAAACAAGAGAATCGCTTGAGCCCAAGAGTTTGAGGTTGCTGTGAGCTATGATGCTACAGCACTCTACCAAAGGTGACTAGTGAGACTCTGTCTCAAAAAAAAAAAAAAAAAAGATTCAGTGGTAGACAGAGTTATAAATCTTCTATAGTATTGGTGGGAACCATGAATTGGTTATCTGGTTCAGGCGTGCAAAATCTAAAGTTGTACTGGCTAAAGCTAGTCATATGTAGCTACTGAGCACTTGGAATGTGGCTAGTCCAAATTACAGTATGCAATAGAGGTAAAGTGTACTCTCAATTTCTAGTACAAAAAAAGGTGTAAAATGTCTCGTTAACTTTTAATATATATTGAATGTCCACTCTGTATGATAATATTTGGGATCTATTAGGATATATAAAATACATTTTTAATTAATGTCACCTGTTTCTTTTTACTTTTTTAAATGAGGCTGCTAGAAAATTTAAAATTACATGTGTATCTCCTTCCTTCCCTCTCCTGTCTTCCTACCTGCTCCAATCCTGGGTAAGTCAGGGAGAGCAGAAGACAGGTCAAAAAAGATCAACCCTCTTCCAATTGGAAGTTTTCTGTCTGTAGTTACATAGCATGGAGGGCTTGAGCTAGAGTCAGGGAAAAGTCCCAACTTTAAATCAATTTCAAAATTTTGGTTCTTACTAGATTGAGACTATAAACTATGCTAGATTAAGAAAGTTATGGACTTGCCTTAGATTTCATCTAGGGACAGGAAAATGGTCTCTACAGAGTAGATTTTAAAATTTAAATAGATTTTAAAAGGTAGCAGGAGATAAAAATAATGCCACTTTATGACTATCCTATGAATTGGTGCATTTAATAATGGTAACATTCAATTCTGAAAATATTTGCTGAGTTAGAAAGCTTGTAAAATTTTACTTTGTGATGGTTGTATTCAGTATAAATATGAACCATATTTCCATAAACTTTTCTTAGTGGATATAGTCCTTTGTTTTCTCAACTAAGATCTAATTAATCGGTAATAAAACAAAATCCATATACTATTAAGTAGCGTGTTTTCTGCCAACTTTGATTTAAGTATTTACTTCGTACTCCTTTTCTTCATTTCAGTAATAAACTTGTTATGAAAAACTAAGTAATTTAAATGTACCATGATTTCTTGGAGATAGAAATCCTTCTTAGGATTGCAGACTTCTTGGAGATATTTCTAATAGTAGAGTCCTGAAATCCAAAGAGTATATTGTGATTTCAATTTCTTCAGAATTAAAAGTTGAAACAGGCCTATTAAAAAAACAAAAAACATATTCTTCTGGAGCTTTAGGGGAGATTCCACTAAAAATATGACTCCTTCCTGCTTCCACCGAAGCAGAATGAATTAAAGAGAATATGTCATATGAGTCATATTCTTGTAGGAAAGAGAATAAATGGAGCCTGTAACCGCCAGAGCTGCATGTGCTGGCATAGACGCAGGGGAATTTTCAGAGCTTAGAGGAAGTTTGCGTCATGCTGAACAAGGACATTTAAGTATCATAGCTACGAACACAGTGAAAGTAAGATGTACCAGAATTCAATACTCCTAATCTTTCCTACTATTAAAGCATTTTAACTTTCTTTCAGAATTTTAATATTTAATTTTTTTATTAAAGAAATACACTAATTTTTAAAAGTCAAGAAGTATCATAATTGTATAGTGAAAATCTCTCCATATCTCCCCATACCACCCCTTTCCACTCTCAGGTATCCTCAGTTGTCTCTTCTTTCAGCTCATGATCATTTTTTCCTGATATGTTCTCTTTTGTCTCTTTCTGAAAACCTAGTTAATAGGATATGGATCTCCTACACTGAGCCCCTAAATTTCCTTCTATTTTACGTTCTCTCTTACCTTCTTTTTTTTTTTTTTTTCAGTCTTTTTATTTTCCTTTCCAAGATATCCCAACTTTATCTTTAAGCCCTTTGGTTGCATTTTAATTTTTGTTACATATTTGTCTGGAATCCAAGACCATAGTTGTTTTCCCTGAATGTGGTTTTTATAATATATGACAGTCTATTTTATTTCTTAGGTACATCTTTTTTTAAAGCTATTTTAACTTTCTGAAGCTTTTTTTTTTTCCTTTTTGCATTCTTTCCATTTCTCTTGAGATGTTTTTTCTCTTTGTTTATTCATGAGAGAGTAGTGTTTTTCAAGTCTGGAAATCACCTAGATATATTAAAGGAAAGAATTGTAAATATCAATGCATAGGTTCCATCTGAGATTTTTTTTTTTTTTTTTGAGACAGAGTCTCACTGTGTTGCCCTGGGTATAGTGCCATGGCTTCACAGCTCACAGCAACCTCAAACTCCTGGACTTAAGCTACTCTCTTGCCTCAGCCTCCGAAGTAGCTGGGACTTCAGGTGCCCACCACAACTCCTGGCTATTTTTTTGTTGCAGTTGTCTTTGTTGTTTAGCTGGCCCAGGCCAGGTTGGAACCTGCCAGACTGGGTATATGTGACCAGTACTCTACCCACTGAGCTACGGGGTGCCACCCATCTAAGATGATTAAAACATAAATTTTACTCAAATGTCTGGGGGATCCTTGACTGATCATTTACATTGAAGGGAGTTATTCCCTTGTTGATTCGAATCTCTTTAGGCCTTACCGACTGGTGTGAGTGATCAAGTAGCACTGGCTGTTTGCAGGAGGGACCCCAAAGTGTCAATTATTGTAGGTCTTTTTTTACTTAGACTGGTCAGTTTCCCCATGAGTACTCTTTCTATCACCTGGAGGAGGAGGATGAAGACAGTGGCTAGAACTAAGTGATGATAAACATAGCAACACAGTTTATAAGTCTGCAGAGATCTCATTTTTTTTTTTTTTTGTAGAGACAGAGTCTCACTTTATGGCCCTTGGTAGAGTGCCGTGGCCTCACACAGCTCACAGCAACCTCCAACTCCTGGGCTTAAGCGATTCTCTTGCCTCAGCCTCACGAGTAGCTGGGACTATAGGCGCCCGCCACAACGCCCGGCTATTTTTTGGTTGCAGTTTGGCCGGGTCCGGGTTTGAACCCGTCACCCTCGGTATATGGGGCCAGCGCCTTACCGACTGAGCCACAGGCGCCGCCCCAGAGATCTCATCTTTTGGACTATAGTCTTTTGTTTTAATCCCCTCTTTTCATTTGGTCACCTCACCTCTGCCGTGGGCTACGTATAAGGTCCAGCTGCCTCAGTTTCATCATCTTCAGAGAATAAACTTCAGTCTTCCTCCCAGGTTGGGGGAAAGAGTAGTAGCCTGGCTAAACCTCAGATCTGTGTTTCCTATCTTCTATAAAATGTTGAGTATCTCATTTGGTGGTCTGTTTTCTTTTCTTTATTATCATGAGTTTTTCTCTTTTTTGTGCCTTTATGAAAATATTCTTCATGTTATTTGAATATTATTTCTCTAAAGGCTAAAATTAAAATACCTTCCTAATAGATTGTTATAAATGTTTAGCCTTATGTAAATATGGTTACAGTTTTTATATTCTTCTAATAAATACAGATTGAGTATCCCTTATCTGAAAATATAGTTGGGTGGGAGGATTGTAAGACTGAGGGTTTCTTCCCCTTTTTCTTTTTATTATTTTTAGTCTTTAATTTCTTTTTTATGAACATAATATTTCCCTTTTTGTTTCTCTGTAGTCCTAACTTTTCTGTAATGATCTTGTATGAACCTCTATGAGAAGAATTTGCTTAAACATTTCAGTTTTAACTTTCATGATTGAGCTACTCAGAATTGTGTGATCATCTAAACAGAAGATAAAAAATTTCAGAACAAATCTTACTATAGTATAATCTTGGACTTATTATAGTAAAATCTTGTATCACTTGTATTTTATGCTTTCACCTATAGAATAAACTGTTAAATTTTGAGTACCTTTAGAAAAGGATCTATATGTAAACAGTAGCAACTGAATTATTATAATACTGAATTAGAAATTGTTTAAAGCTTTCTTCACATTATACATGCTATCAGGAGGTGATGATAGATAAATCTATCAGTGGAGATTTAATGCTGTTTTTTTCAGATCAGCCCTAGGGAATTAGTATTCAAAATTCATAGAACATGTGAATGTGTAATTATAGTTAGATGAAGTTAAAGTTTGATTCCAAATTATTATCTAAAAGAACTTCTAGCTCTTTGAAAGTCTGCCTTAAAAGCTGTGTTATCCTTATCAACCACGTATTTTGTTCTTATTTTGTGGATACCAAATACTCAAAACTAAATGCATCCTATTTCCCATTTTAGGTCAGTTGGTGGTGTGTACTTTATGCTCCTGTGTCATGAAAACGAAGCAAATTTGGCTCTTTTCAGCCCACATGCTTCCTCTGCTAGCACGACTCTGCCTTGTTCCTCTGGAGACTATTGTTATCATCAACAAATTTGCTATGATTTTTACTGGATTGGAAGTTCTCTATTTTCTTGGGTCTAATCTATTAGTACCATATAACCTTGCTAAGTCTGCATACAGAGAATTGGTTCAGGTAAGACTAACAACCACACACAAGTAGATAAAATTTACATAAATATTAATTAAGTACATTAAAGATCTGGTGTGTTTTTATTTCACAATTATAGTTATGATAACATTCTTTTTTTATAGTTACAAAACAGCAAATATTTTCAACCCAGGTAGCACCATCTGAGATTCTTTATTAAGAAGTTCTGTTGAGAAAGTACTGAAGTGAAGTGACTTTCTGGAAGCAGACTGTCAGGGTTCATACCTTGATGCTGCTTTTTACTAGCTGTGTAACCTTGGGATAATAACTTCACTTTATATAAAACAGAGCTAATAAAAACAGTTGTGTTCTTTCCTCACATGGTTGCTGTGAGATTTAAATCAATTCAGTGCTAGGCAGATGATGTTCAGTATGTGTTAGCTATTGTGACGAAGACAAAGATAGCAAAGAATTGGATACCTAGAATTCAAATCCTGTTTTTTACTCCTGATTATAGTGCCACTGTGAGAACAGTTTCTTCTCTTTGTTTACCTAATTTATTTCATATGAAAAGTTGAATAGTTCTGGGTTATGATATGATGAATTTTGTTTGGACACAGTACTGGCTGGAACTGACTTTGCCAATACAACATGCCTTTTGGAATAGTCATGCTCATATTTTCTTCAGCTCTAAAGTTAATCCCAGAAACAAACAATAGACATTTGGGATTTAATTGTTTCTATTTGGTTTAGTTGTTTAAGTTTTAGTATATAAAATGGATCTTAAACCTGACATTAGTATAAAAAGAGAGTGTTAAAATGATCAGTTTCTTCCATCTCTTGGCTGTGTATATGACCTTAATGTACCAGAAGCTCTCAGATTGACCAAACTGATAATACCAACTGAGGTGTTCCCTTGTAGCCCCAGAGGCAGATCTTTGAGAATAATTTCCCTAAATTCGTGGCTTTAGCCTGATTCTACCTTCTTTCTTTATCTTACACAATGATTAACTTGGGCAGATTACCCAGAAGTAGATTTACCCCAAAAAAGGGGGTTATTTTCACACTCCAGGTGAAGAGCTGCTTCATTGGGGAGGGTTGTAGTTGTATTCAGGGTAAGAATGACAAATTTAATAAATATATTTTTCTTTTGAATTTAGTCATGTGACACTGTCCTACTTTGTAATGAACAGTATATTTTCAGTAAGTACTTATTGAATATTAAATATTTAATGATAAAAGCAACGCCTCCATTTTTCACCATCACATTATTATGTCTTGGTTGCCATTCATATATCACTAGGTGTAGTTGTTGAAAATAAATGATAGGTTATGGAATTTGTGACTTGGAAACAATTGGATAAGCAAGAGATGGAAGCCATCAGAAGTTTCAGTGGTTCTGTTCCTTGAATGGAAAGGAGGAAAAGTATTCTCTGCCTAAATGATCATTTTGCCTCTAATAATAATTTGCAGCTAGTTGTGCAATTTTCTTTTTCTTTTAATATTTTCTGACTTGGAAAAATAGAGGTTAATAGACTAGGTTGTAGAAAAAGCATTTGTTTTCCCAATGAAAAAAGTTTTAAATGTAAAGATGTTTATGGCTAATTGAAACATTCTGGTATCACATTGAGAGATTCCAGCAAGACCAGTTAGCTGCTAGGTTAGGATTTTGTAGGCTGCCTGGCAGAACTCTGCTATGTTACCATGGTCTCATCCCTGGCTTAGTAACTCTAGAAACTTGGGTACATCTATGGTCTGAGATTGAATCAGATTCCAGGAATTGATTTTTGCTAATCAAGTTCATAAGAGATTGTTTTATAAACTGGGAGACTAATGTATTGAGTTATATACCAATAAGCTTTTTTTTTAAGGTATAACTTTTTTCTGGTGATAATGTACTTGGCAAACCAAATGAATTGAGAAATGTTACTTTATAAATACACACTAGGAGCAACGGGAATTAATTTGTATAGGGTAAAAGACTTGCTAAGTAAGTATCTTTGCTCTACAATAGAGGAAACTTCTCTGGTGATTAAATACTCTCCCACTGAATTGTTTCTCATCTATGACATTCCTGAATAAACTCTGAAAATTATTTTACATTTCTCTTTCTAGTCCCTCAAGCAATATTATATCATCGTGCTAATCCTGATTATTTTGATTAGATATGGGTTTCTAATCTTGTCTCCTTAAAGTACCTTTGAGGTTGTTTTGTTGCAGATATGATCTTTTTTCGACCTTATCCCTGAACTGTTAGGGCAATTTACTCTTCCATCAAAGGAGTGTGTGTTAAGTGTTAATAATAGTGCAAAATCAGTTAATTTTAAAAAGCAGGCTATTTACTAACTGTAGAGCTAACTTTAAAGGAATCTTCAGATTAAACTCTTAAATGTTTAAATTATGGTAATGCAAGATATTTTCCTATTTTATTTTCTTATTCAGGTAGTGGAGGTATATGGTCTTCTAGCCTTGGGAATGTCTCTGTGGAATCAATTGGTAGTCCCTGTTCTTTTCATGGTTTTCTGGCTCGTCTTATTTGCTCTTCAGATTTACTCGTATTTCAGTACTCGAGATCAGCCTGCATCACGGGAAAGGCTTCTTTTCCTTTTTCTGACAAGGTAATTAATTAATAAGAGCCTGTGATACTATATAAAACCTTAGTAAGAGAAAACATTGATCTAAGAATAGTAAGTTTTGCAGATTACTTTTATGTGTATCCATTACATTACACAACTTTGTGTTTAATTTATACAGGATTTTAATTCAGTGAAATGAATGAAATGAAATGATACCTAGGTCTGGTAATGCAGGAGGTGCTAATGTAATAATTATGATGGTATATTTGGCTGCAAATGGACCAAAGTGCAGCAAATGATTCATGTAAAGGTACATAGCAAATTGTTAAAGTATTTTTTCAGTGTCAAGTTAAACTATTAGGTCAGTAAGAGAAAAATATGTTACAAAAATAACATTTATTGAGTATTCATTATGTGCTACACTACCAAAACTCTTTTTCCCTCACATTTAATCGTATGCTGCAATCCTAAGAGATAGGTGCTTTTATTATTACCTTTTTAATAGCTGAGGAAATTGACCCAAGAGTAACTTGCCCCAGTGAAACTGCTAAAAGAAGGAATATCGGCACTCAGACCCTATCTGAGTTAAAAATCTGTCACTTATCTGTACACTTTCATTATGTCCTTTTATTCTTAATATTTTGCTTTGGAATTGAGATGGAGTCAAATAATGAATGAAATGACAAATCATAGTACAGGGTATCCCAAATTTTAATTTTATGTAAAATTTTGTAATGAATATTTTGTAAATGAAAGTGCATTTAGCTATAATTTCCCAGTTTCTCTGTGTATGCTGACTTGGGATACCCTGTACTTTTTTAACCCCAAAGAATTTTAAGACATGGTTTTTATTATTTAGTTTTTTTTTCTTTTATAAGTCTTATGTTATGAGTCTTTTGTAAGTCTTATGTTGAGTTCTTTTCCCACTTTAGTGTCTTTGTGAGCTTGTGCTTAGTCCATATTTGTCATTTTTTTCACCCTTGAACTTGACTCTCACTCTCAGAATTTAGCACATGGTATATGTTTTGGTTCCCTGACTCATTGTTACTTTAAAGGCAAGAACAAAAATATGTCCTCCTGAAAAGTAAATATAGAGTTCTAGGTAATGGAGCCATTGTTTCTCAGCCATACAGTATGATGGAAGACTGTTAGGGAATGAGAAATTTAGGACAAATTAACTGCCTTTAACAAGTGTGTTAGTAAGATCGACAACTTTACCCCAAACCTAAATTTCAATAAAACTGTACCAGGGTAATACCTCTTCTAACAACTAAGTAGGATAAACTCACTTATACTGAGTCAGACGTTAGACTGTCTGAAAATTAATAATAATTATAAATAGTTTCTGTAAGCAGGTAGTAAGTTGGTATCAAAGTCAAATACATGTAATGATCAATTTAATATTAAATAAGTTTGCTGGGTTTTTTATGTAAGTATTATGGAGGTTTTATGCAGAATGCAGAATTTTTATTTTTATTTATTTTATTTTATTTTTTTGAGACAGAGCCTCAAGCTGTCTCCCTGGGTAGAGTGCTGTGGCATCACAGCTCACAGCAACCTCCAACTCTTGGGCTCAAACGATTCTCCTGCCTCAGACTCCCAACAGGCACCCGCCACAATGCCCAGCTATTTTTTGGTGCTGCCATCATTATTGTTTGGCAGGCCCAGGCTGGATTTGAACCCACCAGCTCAGGTGTATGTGGCTGGCGCCTTAGCCCCTTGAGCCACAGGCCCCCCGAGCCAGAATGCAGAATTTTTTTTTTTTTTTTTTCAGAATGCAGAATTTTTAAATGATCCAAAAAAGTAGCTGAATTTAAAGAGAAAGAGGTACAATTCTATGGTTAGGATAATAACCTCAGTATGAGACTGAAATTGGTTGTGCTTTAAACCAGTTTATTGTCCATTGCAAAACACAATCAAATCAGGTAGAGCATCGTGTGATAGGCTTAATAAGTCACAAACCCATGGATACATTTGCACTTATTTACAAAGTAAGAAAATAATACTGAAATTTTTGCTCCCTGTTCTCTTTCTATACATAGCCAGAATTGCCCTTTCTCAAGATAGGAATGTTTTGGGCAGTGCCTAAGGCTCAACGGAATAAGATGCTGGTCCCATATGCCAGAGGTGGTTGGGTTCAAACCTAGCCCTGGCTAAAAACTGCAAAAAAAAAAAAAAAGATAGGAATGTTTTAATTTGTTTTTTTTAATTGAGAAGTTCTCATATTGGTTCTTTTGTTCATTTATATCTCTTTAAGAGTTGTTTTCTGTCCTCCTTGCTACTGTTGTTTTGTGTCCTCTTACTGCTTTGTGTGCCAGGTTATATGTATGTGTTTCCTTGCCAAAAAGCAACTTATTTATAAAAAGAAGATTAGAAGTTTACCAGAATACTCTGACTAACAAACCAACAAAAAAGAACATGAAAACAAACTGAAAAACAGGGTTTTTTTGAAGCCAGAAAATAGAAACTAAAATCAACAAAAACATCTCTTATTGAAGAGAGACGGGAAAAAAGTTACATAAATTTTCCAAACTTGAGTGGCACCTGTGGCTCAAAGGAGAAGGACGCCAGCCGCATATACTGGAGGTGGCAGGTTCAAACTCAGCCCGGCCAAAAACTGCAAAAAAAACCCAAAAAAGTCCCAAACTTTTAACTTCCCCAGAGCTGGATTAAAAACTCTTGTATTCTTCAGTATTTTTTCTTTTGAAATATAGTACCATACTCTTTTCTAAAATAAGAGATTATGTAATTAAATCTTGAATATATAATTAAGTCATATTTTGGGGTGTAAAAGATTTCTCTAAATAAGGAGGTAAAAATAGAAAAATACTATAGATCTTTGGTTAAATTTTGGCTTTTTCCAGTGAGAAAGAAATAAAATTTTAGTGTAATTTTCAGCCATGATTCTCATATTTTAAAATTGTAGACAATTTGTTAAAACATTGTATTATGATTTCTGTTGGAAAAATGTCAAACATTTCAGAAATTACATACATAGCGATGTCATAAAATTCTTTATTGTTTTAGTTATCAGTTACCATGATTGGCATATATTTTGACTCCTAACAGAAAAGTAGACCTTTTTTTGTCATTATAGTGTATGTTGTTGGCCCATGTAAAGTTAGATGCTTTCATATAAAAACCATCTTACAATCATTTATGTAGGAAAGATAACTATATAAAGGAATAGAACTGCATAGTAAAGGACAAGCATTGATCTGCTTGAATGAATTCCTCATCTGTACTAATGAAATACTCTGTAATTCTAAAACTTAAGGTAATTGATACTGTGTAAATGCTAAATCCAATGCATTAGTACATAATAGTACATATGTATTTATAAAATACACATAAGTTAGTGGCAAATATGTTCGTTGAAAGTATTTCTAAGCAGTAGAAGTCTAGTGTATAATTTTTCCATTTTTCCTTATGAATGGTATCATAGCACTTTTATGCTAAAAATTAATAATTAAAATTATTTTTAAATGGGTTTGGGCTGAATTCTTGGACATGCCTTTAAAGTAATTCCCTAAGAAATGCATTTATCTAAACCTAACTTAAATTTTAAAATATCAGTAGTATGTATTGTAGTGGGAAGAGTGTGGGCTTGGATGTTGGTAAGTCAACAAATGCCCTGCTTCTTCGGTCAAACAAAAAGTTGCCATAAGTTACTATTTTAGCTGTATGGCCTAAATGAGTTGATTACCCAGAACTCTGTGGAAGGAACAATGGGTGACTGACTGTACAAGCTTCTTTTGCATATTTATCAACTAAAAAATACTAATTGTATTTTTTACTGGTTGAATAAGACTTAAGCACTTTGATTTTTATTGCATTTGTAGGGGATGATAAATGGTTAACAACAATAAAGACTTTGTTTCTGATATGGTGCTATTTACTGGACATTAGCCCAAGAAAAAGTAAAGATAAGTTTGAATAATAAGATGACTTAAATTATTAATGAAGTACTTGGGTGATTTCACCTCAAATTTTGGCTTAGAGCACAGTTCTCATCCTGTGTGTCGGGACCCTTAAGGGATGCGGCTTTAGGAAGGTTGAGAACCATTGGCATAGAAGTTTTTAATTAATGAGGATAAAATCAAATTTGGTGCTTACTTTAAAGCCTTAAAATGTTTCTATTTGAAATGGAAAATTAATGTCTACTAATTCCCTCCCTCCCCCTTTTTTCCAGTATTGCTGAATGCTGTAGCACTCCTTATTCTCTTTTGGGTTTGGTCTTCACAGTTTCTTTTGTTGCTTTGGGTGTTTTGACACTCTGCAAGTTTTACTTGCAGGGTTATCGAGCTTTCATGAATGATCCTGCCATGAATCGGTAAGTTCTTTCCTTGAATGTATCTAGAAATTCAAATCTATAGATAACTTAAAGAATTAACGATGAATTTCTTTGGTTGATGAATTTTAGAGGTAATGAGATTTTGAGGGGTTTTTTTTTTATGGTTACGTAGACTAAAAGTACTATGAAAAATGTAAACATGTAAGAAAAAGATGTATTTTTATTGTATGTATATTGTGCTAAGTGTTGGGCACTCTCCTTTCCCAGATTTCTTTAAGAGATTTTCAGAAGCTTGCTTTTTCCCATTTGAAGTTTTAAAGCATATCCCAGTTAAATCTGATTTGTATACAGTATTTGATACTTTTCTTAAAAGTTTTTAAAATATTTTTGAACATAATTTGAATATTTACTAAAAGTTCAAATGATGAATTAATGAGAATGTGGAATAGTTAACTTACTAAATCACTATGATAACATATTAGGAAATCTATTCCTAGAACTTCTCCCAATTTCTGTTATCTTAAATAGGAGTTTAATGGTTTCAATTATATAAATTTATGTAACCTCTTCTTACAATCCATCATTTATATTACCTCTTCTTAAAGTCCTAAAGTCTTTATGGTCCATAATATTACTGCTTGTCCCAGGTAACACTTTTAAAATGGGAGGGGACAAAGGTGAAGAGGGATCAAAAGAAGAAAATACTTTATGTGTAAGTTTACAAAATTCATACCATTTAAAAGGTATAAAAATGACAAGAGACAGCTCCGTTTTCCTCCTTCCCATTTCCTCTCTCCAAAGGTAAAAAAACAGCTGTAGATCTCTAGATGGTTGACATAAAATAATTTTACCCATAAACATTTCAGTCTGTAAACCTTTTGGAAAAACATAACTACAATGGAATGGTTATTTCTAATAAAAGAATTTCTTTGTATCACATATCCACTTGGTGTTCACATTTCCCCAGTTATCCAAAAAATTTTTAACACTTTGTTTGCTCAAGCCAAGATTCAAATAAGGCCCATATTGCAGTAGATTGATGTGTTTCTTCAGTCTCTTTTAACATTTTGGTCCCTGCTGTCTCTGTATCTTTTTCTGTATAAATTTTATGTGTTAAAGATACTAGGCTGTCGGGCGGCACCTGTGGCTCAGTGAGTAGGGCGCCGGTCCCATATGCCGGAGGTGGCGGGTTCAAACCCAGCCCCGGCCAAAAACCACAAAAAAAAAAAAAAAAAAAAGATACTAGGCTGTTGGGCAGCGCCTGTGGCTCAGTCGGTAAGGTGCTAGCCCCATATACCAAGGGTGGCAGGTTCAAACCCGGCCCCGGCTGAATTGCAACCAAAAAAAAATAGCCGGGCGTTGTGGCGGGTGCCTGTAGTCCCAGCTACTCGGGAGACTGAGGCAAGAGAATCACTTAAGGCCAGGAGTTGGAGGTTGCTGTGAGCTATGCGATGCCACAGCACTCTACCCAGGGCCATAAAGTGAGACTCTGTCTCTACAAAAAAAAAAGATACTAGGCTGTTTATCCTACAGAGTTTTTCAGAGTTTAGATTTTGCTTATTGCATCCCCATAGTATCAAATAACATGTTCCATTATTCACCATATTTTCTTTTATGCAAATATCCTAATTTTTTTAGTATATCGATAGAATAAAGTATTACTAGCAGAATTATTGAGTTGAAGGGCATGTACATTTTAAATTTATTAGCAAATTTTTCTCCAGAAACGTTTGCTCTGTATACATCTCAATGTGAGTATGTGCTCATTTTCTCATATACATTACCATTTAGGGTGTCATCAAACTTTGAAATATTTGCTAATCTGTAGTTTTAAAACTGTGCTCTTTTCTTATTTAAGAGAGAGTTCTTTGCAAATCAAGCTAACAGAATAAAAGGTCTTTTCACTTTGTTAATAGTGTATTTTCCATATGAAAATTAAATTTCAATAAACATTTGTATTTTTCCTCCTTTGTCTTCTGGTTTTATTATCTGTTTAAAGAGACTGTTTTCTCTCCAAAATTATAAAGACATTTACCTATTATTTTATCTTTTGGAATAAAGTTATAGCACATGATGTAAATAGTTATAATTTAGAGGATATCTAAGAATGGCAAAGTATTTGCCTTGTTATTAAAGTCTGGTTAGAAAGCTTTTATTTGTTTTAGAAATTACTACTTTTGCCCTCATTGTATGCTTAATTAATAGCTATTATACTTTCGCATGTGTAGTGATATTTTAACTATATTATTATATTAATGTTATGTAACATGAAGTTAATATACTGATCGGGTTTTAATCTGAATTAAGTCAGAATAAATTCAAAGATCTGTAATAGCAGTCTAAGCCTTTGGATTATTTTCTCTTTGAATTAAATGAGACTTGGATTATTTTTTCTGAAAATGAGTGCTTTGTTTTAGGGGCATGACAGAAGGAGTAACGCTGTTAATCCTGGCAGTGCAGACTGGGCTGATAGAACTACAGGTTGTGCACCGGGCATTCCTGCTCAGTATTATCCTTTTCATTGTCGTGGCATCTATCCTGCAGTCTATGCTGGAGATTGCAGATCCTATTGTTTTGGCACTGGGAGCATCCAGAGATAAGTAAGAAACTTCTTAATAATGCTTTAATTTAATTCATGTAATATTCTTCACATGAATTTTTTGTATAAAGATTCAGGGAATGTTTATAGACAGAAGATGGATGGATAATATTAGCTTAGGTCAGTTCAACAAGTTTACATTTTTATTTTTCTATATAAGATATTTGACTTGTTTGACTTTTCTCATGTTTTCTTTCAAGATTACTGTGGTTAAAAGTCATATCAAAGGCCATGTAATTATAAATCAACTTTTTCTTCTGCAGATAAATTTAATAGTTGTCCAGTTTTAAAATTAAAAACAGCATACAATTTAGTTCAGTAAATATAGCAAATAATGTGTAATTATTTGTTTTAATAATAATGTGTTTTAATCTGTGTAATGCTAAAGGACAGAAAGCATTAACTGGAATGCAAATGAATATGAGTAGAAGAAAGGCTGTCAGATAATCTTAAAGATATTTATGGAGTAACAGCCACGTTTGATGGTGTTTCAGACAATTGCAATTTAGTGAGGTTATAATGGAAATTCTTGACAGCTTCTGGGACCAAGTGAAATTAATAGATGGATTTGTATACAAAAATATTTTTAATCACATATGTATATACTTTTTGGCATATAATCGTTATATATATTTTGCGGGTACCTGTGATATTTTGATATCTGTACATAATATATTATGATCAAATTAGGGTAATTGGAATATCCATCCAGAAATACTCTTAAGGAATAAAAGCCAAATTATTATTTAGTTCTTTAAAGATACAATTTTGGTTTTATACAAGTTTATAAAAGGAAATTCTGTGAGGAATTTCTTAAAATTCAATGTCACTATTTTTTTTCAGTGTTATATCTGCTGATTATGTATTAGACAAATATTTCTTAATTTATTGCCTCTTTGGTAGCCTTTTATGAGTCAGGGAGCAGGCAATTTTTGTGACCGCAGATTTTTAAAACATTCTAAATTAACATTTTAATTATAGTTCATCCGTTTTATCTTTGTGTCATCATAACTTACATTATTCTACCTATGTATAAAATTTTAAGCCATTTTAAACTCACACTGAGTTCACTTTGTGTGCTTGATGTAGGTAGGATATGTTTATTTCTAAATATTATCCTACAGTAAGATGGCTGAAAAATAAATTTAAATAAGCCCAAAGCCCTTGGAAATGTTTCCGATAATCTTAATCATTGTGAATATAGTTATTTGAGATTTGTTTTTGAGGTTTAAGGTTTCTCAACAGAGCGTTTATGATGTTGAACTCAATAGTGAGCTCAGTTAAATAGCCATTTAATAGATGTGAAAAGTGGGTTACTTTGACCTAAGTACAATTTGTATTTTGCTATCTCTGGCAATATCCTTTATTATTAATATACATGAATTAATTTAGCATATATTAATAGCATGATATAATAGTACAGAAAATTTGGAAAAGTGAAAGGAAAATGTATAATTTCATTACTCTAAGAACCAGTAGATCCATTTGTGGTCCTTCCCAGTATGCTGAACTTGCCTTACTTTTGGCTTCCCCCAAAATAAGATACAGAGAAAATTTAGAGGGAAAGGAACACTCTGAGACATTTGGTGTGGGTGGGTGTCTGTGTTGTTACTTGTGGCTTCAGGGGCATTAGCCTGAGACAGAGAGGCTGCCCTCTGGGTTGTGAGAGGAAAAATAAGAATGAATTGCTAAATTCTGTTCTTCTCTTTCACCATTGCCTGTGGCAGTAAGAGAATACTATCAACAGTTACTTGCCAGTACTTTTTAAAATGAGTGAAATGGGGCTCACACCTGTAATTCTAACACTCTGGAAGGCTGAGGTGGGTGGATTGCGTGAGCTTAGGAGTTTGAGACCAGCTGGCATTGTGGTGGGCACCTGTAGTCCCAGCTACTTGAGAGGCTGAGGCAAGAAGATCACTTGAGCCCAAAAGTTTGAGGTTGCTATAAGCTATGTATGATGCGATGGCACTCTACTGAGGGTGACAAAGTGAAACTCTGTCTCAAAAAAGTAGATAAAGAAAACAAATAAAATGGAAAAATGATGAGAAAAATAACAACTGACTCAAGCAGAACTGAAAAGTTTGGGTAGTTTTGTAATTGTTAAAGAAGTTTAAGCAAGTTAGTAAACTTCTTGACCCCAGTGGCATTACAAGCAAATTCTACCAGATTTTTAAGGAACAAATTATCTCTATTTAAAAAAAGTAACTTTTAGATAATAGAAAGAATATTCCCATCTCATTCTGTGAGGTCAGCATAATCCTAATATTGAAATAAATCAAGCAATTTTAGAAAGGTAAAGTATTTCACTCATAGCAGGAGATGTTACATATCATTTGCAATGCTGGCTCAAGGATAGATGTGACCAGAGGAAGAGAGAGGCCCTGAACAGACTCATATATGTTTGGAACTTTGGTCATATGACATAAGTGGGTTATCAGATAAGTAGGGACAGGTGATACTAGCCTTTGAAGAAGCTAGAAAAAACCAGAATTTCTGTCTTATCCTATAAACAAAACAATTCCAGAATGTTAATGACTTAGATGTTAAAAAGAAAAATTTTAAACCCCAGATAGATTAGTATTTTGGACCTCTAAATAGAAGATTTCTTACACTGACAGAACTGACTGTGAAAGACTGAGAGTGATATGACTATCAAATAAGATTTAATACATTTGACTATTAAATTTTTTTTGAGCTGGGGTCTCGCTTGGTCACCCAGGCTGGAATACAGTGGTACAAGCTTACTATAGTGATCTCCCACCGCAATCTCCTGAGTAGCTGGCATGTGCCACCTAGCTAATTTTAAAAAGAAAATTTTTTAAAGATGGGATTTCACTATGTTCTCCAGGCTGGTCTCATGCAATCCCCCTGCCTCAGCCTCCCAAGTGGGTGGCACTATGGTGCATACCACCACACCCAACTTAACTATTGAGAATAATATCAGTGTTTAAACCTAAAGATAAATTAGAAATGATCTTTGCAAATGGAGAAAAGGTATTTGTAGTATGCTTTCCTGATAAAGAATAAATAAATAATTCCTATGAATCATTGAGAGAAATGGACAAAAATAAAATGAGGCATTTAGTAAAAGAGAAAGCACATGTGCATATGAACGAGTTTCGGTATCTTTTGTGATCAGGAAAATGTACATCAAGAACACAGTAAGATGCTATTTTATACCTGTCAGATTGGCAATGAACAAGTAAATCAAAAGGAAAGAAGAAAAAGAGGAAAGGAAATTTCCTAATAATAAGGGTGGGAGAAAATGTAGAACCATGTTACTGCTGAGAGTGTAAAATGATATAGTTACTTTTGGAAAAGTTCGATATTATCTCCTCCTGGGTATATATTCAAGAGATGCTCCTGCACATGTACAGTAGGAGACAAGTAGAACAATGTTCATGGCACGATTTATAATAGCAAAAGCCTGGGAACAACCCAGGTGCTCATCAAACCAGAGAATGGATAATAAAATGGGATAATCGTCATGCGGTATGTTAAAAATAGTGACATATGAGACAGTATGAGTGATTCATAACAATATAAAGTAAGAAAAATCCAAAAAGATGACAATCTGGGATATTATTGTTATGTTAAAAACAATTTTAAAATATACTCCTTAGGAATACATATAGATAAAACCAAAATATAAAAAAGGAAAGCAAGCAAGAGAATGAAACACATAGGATTCGAGATAGTGGTATGGGGCAGGAGTGGAGACATGGTATAGGCAGGCCCGCCAAATATTTAGACGTGAGTCATTGTCACTCTAGGCCTTCACCTGTACGTAGGGACATTTACTCCTGTACATTTACTTGTTCATAAATGCTTGTTGCATTATTTAAAATAGCTAATTAGCTTACTGACTAAATAAAAAGAGGGCACATGTGTCTCACACACAGACCAGTGACAATAGTACATTGTGGACCAAGGATTATGATTAATTGAATGCACTAGTGATTAAAAAAGGAAAGGTAGCTGAGCATTGTGGCAGGTGCCTGTAGTCCCAGCTACTTGGGAGGCTGAGGCAAGAGAATCGCCTAAGCCTGAGAACTAGAAGTTGCTGTGAGCTGGATGCAACAGCACTCTACCCAGGGCGACAAAGTGAGATTTTGTCTCTAAAAGAAAAAACAAAGAAAGGAAAAGTATCTTAAATCTCAAATCATAGCAACAATTAAATTATATTGACAGTTGATAATATGCCTTTCTTTTTTATTAAGGAAATAATTGTTAGGAGAAAAAAAAATTTTTTTTTTTTTTTTTTTTTGAGATAAAGTCTCACTATATCGCCCTTGGTAGAAGGCTGTGGCATCACAGCTCACAAAAGCCTCAAACTCTTGAACTTAAACGATTCTCTTATCTCAGCCTCCGAAGTAGCTGCTGGGACTACAGGCACCCGCCACAATGCCCAGCTATTTTTGTTGTTGTTGTAGTTGTCATTGTTGTTTAGCAGGTCCATGCTGGGTTCAAACCCACCATCCCCGGTGCTTGTGGCCAGCACCCTAACCACTGAGCTATGGGCACTGAGCCAGAAAATGTCTTTGTAAATGTGTCTTTGAATGTGCTTGGGCTATAGTTAATGTCCAGTGTTTAACTTCAGAGGATGTTTGAAATAGTTTTAGCCACAGAGATAATTGCTAATTTTATCTATAAATTTTACTACAATTTTTAACAAGGAATGTTAGGCCTGTAGTCTACTTACTTAAATTTTTAAATTTTATTTCTTTCTTTATTTTGTAAGGAGATGAGGTCTCCACAGTTCTTCTGCTTCAGCCTCCCAAGTAACTAGGACTACATGTGTACACCACCATCCAGCTAACTTAAACTTTTTTGTAGAGTTCTCACTGTGTTGCCCAGGCTGGTCTTGAACTCCTGGTCTTAGGCAGTCTATCTCTAGCAAAGTGCTAGGATTACAGCTATGAGCCTCCTCACCCAGCCCTACTTATTCAAATTATATAGCAGTTCCAAAAGGCATACTTTTTAAGTAATCGGTTGGAGTAAATGTGAAAAAACATTTTTCTTTTTATAGTGTTTAACCTATTAATGGAAAAAAGTTTCTAAAGTTTCCTCTGTTCTTTTTTCATATTTTATTTAAAATTTGATTTTAAGCTGGGCAAGGTGTCTGAGGCCGGTAATCCTAGCACAGGAGTTAGGGCAGGTTATTAAAATATTAGATAGACTTATCTATGTTTCTGTATCTTTTATGGAGGTAATTAAGCCTTTCAGTTTCCCTTTTCCAAAGTATTACGATATAGACCTGTCATATACATAAATAAGTTACTATAAATGTTAAAAGATTGTAGAGCTTGCTGTAGAGCTTGTTTGGGATAGATTTTTAAAGTTAAACACTGTTCTCACAGGTGCTATGGCTACAAAAAGAAAAGTAAAATAAAACTAAAAGCCTGGTGTGGTGGTACACACAGTCCCAGCCATTTGGGAGGCTGATACAAGAGGATCAGTTGAGCCCAGGAGTTTGAGGTTACTGTGAGCTTTTATACCACGGTACTCTACCCAGGGTGTCAGAGTGAGACTCTGCCTCAAAAACAAACAAATAAAATTAGATAATTAGATTTTATTTGATTTTAACTTAGATAAGGATATATGTAAGTATATGTTTAATATACGTACGTATCAAAATTACGTAGAAATTAATTTAAAACTCTTGACATTTTTGTACATTAAAGTGTATATAAATAAATTTGTGTATGTAGATACATGTTTATTTTATATGAATGGATCATAGCTGGCTTGATTTTGAAAAATATATTTAAGATTTTAAGGCAAATTGCCATATTAAAATGATTTATAATTTGACATCTAACACAGTGCAATTGTGTTATAGTAATTCCTTCCTGTTTGCCTTTAAAAAAATTGTTTGTGTTTAATTTCGGAGCAAACCTACGGACAGGTTTACATATGTTCCTTAACGTCTGCTAATATTTGTTTTGGCAAGAAAAGATATAAAACACTTTGTGAAGTATATAGCTTTAATTTAATTTTCAAAAATACCTAGTGTAACATATTTTCTTCTCTGAATTACTAATTATAATAGGACCACATAGTATAGCATTTGATTTTGTGTATGGTATTTTTACTTCCCACCTATATTATAATTAAAGATAAGAAAAATAATTTGTTACTTGTGTCTCTCTGGGACACTTTGCCTGGATTTGAGAACATACCACAGATACTGATATTTAATTAAAAGCAGATTAATTTTATAGTCATGATCTTAAACAGGGAGCCAGTTCACTGTCCCTCAGACCCTTGGAGGGCCGGACTGTAGTTTAAAAGAAAAAACTATGAACAAATTCCTATGTACACTGCACATATCTTATTTTGAAGTAAAAAAACAAAACGGGAGCAAATACAATCACACCGCCTCATGTGGCCCACGGGCCGTAGTTTGAGGACCCCTGGTAGAGAAATAGTGACAAAGGCATTTCTACTGGGATGTTGAGTATTTGTGTTTTCTTGGGTCAGTTAATTAACCAGTTTGACTTATGATGAGGAACAGATGTTTATGAGCTTGGACTGTAAAGTTGGGAGAAGACCTCAAATGCCAGAAGGTGTTGAAAATATTAAGGTAGTTGCAGTGGTTCTCAACCTGTGGGTCGTGACCTATCCTACATGTCAGATATTTACATTATGATTCATAATAGTAGCCAAATTACAGTTATGAAGTAGCAAGGAAAATAATTTTGTGGTTGGGGCTCACCACAGCATGAGGAACAATATTAAAGGGTCGCGGCATTAGGAAGGTTGAGAACCACTGTTAGAGCTTTAGGAAGTTTAATCTGGTGGCTGGTGGTGTCCAGGATAGATCAGAGGTTGGAGGAAGGAAGAAGATCAGCCAGTAGAAGGTCTTACAGTGGTTCTTAGTCACATCCCACTCTTCTTCCAAATGCAACAGATAGGAAGATTAGTATATGAGAGCTATTTCTTTTACTGACACCGTACTCATTGCAGCTGAGATTTTCATAACAGAGTGGAGTAGGTGAGGAGAGGATGTCCTAAGATTTTTTTAAAGACCACACATTATTCTGATGCTCCCTCCCTTTCCTAATAGGGAAAATTACTATTAAAACTGATAAACTTTAGTAGTACAAAAGCTTGAAATAACTTGAACTTACGAGGAAGGGAAATGAAACTCAAAGCAAACCATTGTCAAATAAAAGACTTGATGGTACCTAGTGATTGACTGTGGCGGCTTTGAAATGCTAAGCATGAGTGACTAGCTTAGCAAACTAGCCAGTAAGGGTAGTGCAGTGGCGACTGGCACAGAAAGGGGAGGGGGCGTTCAGTCAGGTATTAATATTTGGGAAATGTAATCATGGCTCCACACCTTAATTGTTAAGGTAATTGGTTGTGTTACTAGGTGGCAAGCTCTTTAAAAGAATAATTTTATCTTTCTGCAGGAGTTTATGGAAGCACTTCCGTGCTGTAAGCCTTTGTTTATTTTTACTGGTATTTCCTGCTTATATGGCTTATATGATTTGCCAGTTTTTCCACATGGATTTTTGGCTTCTTATCATTATTTCCAGCAGCATTCTTACCTCTCTTCAGGTAAGCCTGGGATTAGATTTAATTAACTTCATATAATAACTGATTTTCTTATTTTTCCTCCAGGAAAAGAATTGAACTTTTTTAAAGATTAATGATTGTAAGTGGTCTCTTACGTGATTACTTTCTACCCTCTTTACAAGATCATAAATACACTTTTAGCATAGGAGTTAGGACAGATTATGAAAATACTAGACAGGACTTATCTCTGTCTCTGTATCTTTTACCAAGGTAATGGAGTCTTTCAGTTTCTCTTTAAAATTAAATATCCTCACAGATTCTGAGGCTATACAAAGAAAATAAAAAACTAAACACTCAAAAATATCCAGTTTTATGATGTATATAAATCATACATGTGTATATTATACCACACCATATATACTTAGAAACACGTACATGTACATAGAACATTGCCCTAGAAATGATAAGCATCTTATAACTTAAAGACAGATATTTGCTTCCTGATTAGTAAGAAGTAAAAGAAATATAGCACTGATGAAGATTTTATTTGTTGTTCTTTATGGAAGTAAAAGTTCTTTGGCTCGGTGCCCATAGTACAGTGGTTAAGGCGCCAGCCACATACACCGAGAGTGGTAGGTTTGAACCCAGCCTGGGCCAGCTTAACAACAATGACAATTGCAACAAAAAATAGCCAGGCCTTGTGGCAGGTGCCTGTAGTCTCAGTTACTTGGGAGGCTGAGGCAAGAGAATCACTTAATCCAAAAAAAAATAGTAAAAGTTCTTGGAGCATTTTATAATAGGAATCACTATAGAATGAGGGAAATTAAGGTAGAATTGACGGGATTTGGTGACCTGGGAAATAAAGGAAAGGGAAGATTATCAAGAGAAAACTGATAACTCAATCAGCATTGTTTTTGAAAAGTTGTCTGAAGGTGTGGCTTTTTGGTGTCTAATACCTGGGTGACTAAGATCACCTACATTTTTAATTATGCCAGTGTGTCTTCATTTTAGATTTCATGTCTTTTTCAATTTATTAAAAGCATTTTTCTTGGGTATTCCTATTTATTAGATTTGAAGTATAACATCCTAAAAGTACCAGGAGCACGTTATTGTTTAAAACCTATAAAAAAAGTTTCTTAGAGATCATATTCTCTTTTAATATACATACTTTCTTTTCAGGTTCTGGGAACACTTTTTATTTATGTTTTATTTATGGTTGAGGAATTCAGAAAAGAGCCAGTAGAAAACATGGATGATGTCATCTACTATGTGAACGGCACTTACCGCCTACTGGAGTTTCTCGTGGCCCTCTGTGTGGTGGCCTATGGTGTCTCAGAGACTATCTTTGGAGAGTGGACAGTGATGGGCTCAATGATAATCTTCATCCATTCCTACTATAATGTGTGGCTTCGGGCCCAGCTGGGGTGGAAGAGCTTTCTTCTCCGCAGGGATGCTGTGAATAAGATTAAATCATTACCTGTTGCTACTAAAGAGCAGCTTGAGAAACACAATGATATTTGTGCCATCTGTTATCAGGTAACTCAGTAAGAATCCATTTGGGTGGGTCAGACAGCATATCCCTTGGGTCTGTAACCTCATTAACCAAATTCAATTTAAATTTCTAGGCAGAATTATCTCCTATGTTAAAAAAAAACAAGGGCCTCAGAGATTATTAAAGACCTGATAAAGTATTTCCATTTTATTTCTAAGTTTTAGGTTTTTAATTTAGTCCCTAAAGTTCTAATTTATTGTTATTTCCAACATTATCGCTTACCCATAAATAAAGGAAAAACAGGTTGGGTGTATTTTATATTTACTCCTAAATAGACACATATATTATTTAGTTTTTAATTTAGGTTTTTAATTTAGTCCCTAAAGTTCTAATTTATTGTTATTTCCAACATTATCTCTTACCCATAAATAAAGGAAAAACAGGTTGGGTGTATTTTATATTTACTCCTAAATAGACACATATATTATTCAGATATACTGTCAATTAGGACTCAGCAACTCCTGAAAAGTGGTATGCCAAGATTCTGACTCTTTTCCTTCTAATATTCCCAGAGTGGGGAAGAAATGTTTATGTACTTAATCTAGATGAAGAGAGCATGTGCTCACCCACGGGTTGCTGAATATCTGAGAGGGAGGCCAGCATTTTTGTGTGTGGGGTGGCTATGGTAGAGGCTAGCAATTGGTGTGACACTGAAGTTTGCCTGTCTGCAGTCTGTGGTACATGCACCACAAAGAGACTGATGGCTGCTTTCTATTCCAAATTAAAGATGGTATTTTAATCACCCTGGAAATAAAACAAAAAGGCTTAAAGTTTAATCTTTAGTCATCTATGCAAGAGGGTAACTGGAAATGTGGACAACCACAGAAACTATGTTGCATTTAAAGTCACTCGTAAATTTCAGAGTACAATTTGGTGGAATAAATCTATAGATAGTGATATACAGGGAATGTTCTTTCTTTAGGCCTGCTTTTATAAATGAGGTGGGGTGTGTATGTAACTGTGTATGGTTAAAAAACTGTCTAGTACAGTAATTTTCTAATAGTAGAATGCAACTACCAAGTTTTTTATTGTGATCAGAGCATACTTTTAGATGATAGTACAACGATGTCTTCAATTTGTTTTTGCATTTGAGGCAACTGAGAATAATGTAGATCCTCCCCCCACGTCCAAGTCAGTCATTCTGTTAGCTCTGTTTATTATCAAAGTGAACTCTAGCTCTTTTGTACTAGGTTTCCTCATTGTACTCAGAACAAAGCACATCAGCTTCAGCAGCTGATGTCTAATATTCCATCTCTGGGATTCGAGAGTCCTCTTTTTGTATTTGCTGTTGTCACATCACTTTTTTTGAGCTGCTACAACTACCTGCTGATATCACATAGAAAATGAGATCAAACTGCTTAGATTCCCAGCTGGCTGCTTTTCCTTGGATGGCTTTCTGCTTAAAAGTTGATGCCCAGGTGTTAGCAGTTCTTGGCAAGGAATTTCTGGGATACTCACACATCCTTGTTTTGAGACTTTAACAGAATTAATGTTTGATTCACCAAATGTATATCTTTACAACTTAATTTCCTGTTCTCAGGCTTGCTTCAAATATCTTAACACAAGGAAGATTAATGCAAAGTTTGTCACACTTATTTCAAGTTGAGTGTATAAAAGTCATATGAGTAGCTATCATAACTACAGATTTATCAATTTCCATCTCCAGATATCTCAGTTCAGTAGGTCTGGAATGTCCCAGGAATATGCTTAAAAAGTATTCTGGGGTGGCGCCTGTGGCTCAAAGGAGTAGGGCGCCAAACCCATATACCGGAGTTGGTGGGTTCAAACCCAGCCCCAGCCAAAAACTGCAAAAAAAAAAAAAAAAAAAAAAAAGTATTCTGGTGCAAGTTGAGAAACACTGGCTTACAGACATAAAATCTTAAAATTTGAGTATGCATTGGCCCTAATAAGATTGCCACTTCCAGTAACCTGGTGTTGTATTTGGCTGATTTATCATGGCTCATTTCATCATGGAGTAATCTGTTTAGCTGTGTTGAAGCATAACTATGTAAAAAGTCCTGTCTTTATCAGATTTTCTCAGATTCTAATTATACTCATGTCATACCAAAGGAGACCCAGTAATCATACTGCTACATTTGTATAACCATTGCAGTTCATACTAAGGAAAAACACAGTTAAGAAAGTAGTTCCTTTCTCATTTTTAGTTTTTACTTCTTTTTTTAAAAAACTACTTAGCCAGTGCTTGTGTTATTTGGATAAAGGGGTCTCTGATAGTAGTAGTGTTATTACTGAAATATAAAGTAAGTTTTATTCCAAGATCTGTGTTACACAATTTCTTTTTTTGCAGTTTTTGGCTGGGACTGGATTTGAACCCTCCACCTCTGGCATATGGGGCCGGTGCCTTACTCCTTTGAGCCACAGGCACCGCCCTGTGTTACACATTTTCTACTGTGGGAAAGAAATATTCGAACCAGAACTTTTCGGGGTAGTACTAAAGATTTTAGATAGTAGACATTTATGAGATGTCTTTCCTTTTCCTCTTTTAGGACATGAAATCTGCTGTGATCACACCTTGCAGTCATTTCTTCCATGCAGGCTGTCTAAAGAAATGGCTATATGTCCAGGAGACCTGCCCTCTGTGCCACTGCCACCTCAAAAACTCCTCCCAGCTTCCAGGATTTGGAACTGAACCAGTTCCACAGCCTCATGCTGGAGCTGAGCAAAATGTCATGCTTCAAGAAGGTACTGAACCCCCAGGCCAAGAGCATCCTCCAGGAACCAGGATACAGGAAGGTTCTAGGGACAATAATGAGCACATTGCCAGAAGATTGGATAGCCAGGAAGGGGCTTGTGACCCCAAAGAATATCCTCATAGTGCAAAAGATGAAGCATGTCCTGTTGAGTCAGCCTAAAGGAAAAGAAGTAGGAAAGTTGCTTCTGTACTCTGGAAGAGAAGTTAAGATGAAATTCATGCTCCACTTTCAGGAATGTATGTATGAGATGATCAGGCAGAAAACTGACATTCCAAGGATCTAATCCAGAAATACTCTCAGTGGATATCACCTGCTTTCATCCCCTAACATGGTGGGAGAAATTTTGCAATGTATGCTAATCAAAATGTATTTATATATTCTATGCTGATGTTCTGTAGAGGTTTGCCAAAAAAATACAACCTCAGCAACTCCAGAAACTGCCCCTGATGTGTAAGGGATAAATAAAATCAGATTTGAGTGTTGAAAGAGGCTAAGGAAGACCATGAGGACAGCATGGGAAGAAGCAGACAGAAGTAGAACTGACCTTTCACTTTTCATGGGACAGATCATTCTCATCATCAAGTATGAGTAGTGACCAGCCCTTTTCTCCACCCCTTTCTCCCTTAATTAATTGGAACTCAGGCAGGTGATTAATAAGTCTTGTACAGCACGGAAATGAAATCAAAGATGTAAAAGCATTGATTGTATTCAAAGATTAAAGCACGCTCATACTTCGTATGTGCTTTAGGGAAGGGGGGGGTGGGCACTTAGGCCTTGAGGGTGCATTCATGTAATCTGAGACTCTCGAACTTTATGACAGAGTCTTCAATATTTTGATGTATATGAAACTTTTGTTAATATATTGTATACTTCGTTGGCTGTGTGAAGTAAACTAAAACTCTAATGAACACTTTGGAGTCCACTTTAGTGAAGGAGGCCAAAGTGGGAAGGGCTTTAGGGCACTGATAGAGGCCCTGGGTGTACTTTTCAATCCTGTGTAATGTTTAATTCTTGCGACTGGATCAAAACAGTGTTAAATTATGGCATTATTTGCACTTTGGGAATGAGTACATAACTGTATGATCACATTCTGCAAATGCCACTTTTAAAGCTGTTAATAGACTTTGCACCTTTGACAAGGATGTGTCATATTTAAATTTTTACATTCATCATGGCTACAGGTAGAACCAGGGAGGGGGGAATGTAATTTTTTATGGGATTTTTGATATGAAAAGAAACTAGTCATTTATTTATACAATAGGCTTGGCTCAAAAAGTGTTTTTCCTAATGTGGGATGTGACTTTATTTTATTTTTAGTAGTAAATTTGGATGTAGACTGACAGACATAGCTGAATGTCTTAATAAATTTAAATTTGAAGATAACTATGTTTTGTACCTGTGGTTTGTTATCATTATAAAGTGTTTTGTTGAAATTCTGTTCTTAGGAGGTTCTATTTTTATCTGGCTGGACTTAGTTTGGTCCCTGTCCAAATGCACTGCAAATGGCAAAACTCTTTGAAAAAGATAGTTCTTTGAAATTTTCTGCACCAGTGGTAGCAAACCTAGCTCTGCATCAGAAGCATCTGGTGAGCATTTTTTAAAAAAACACACATTATTGACCCTCACTTTAGACCTACTGAATCAACCTTTGGGGTACCTGAGAACTTGCACTTCAAAACTTTCCAGGGGATTCTATCTAGCTGGCCTGACACCAGCAGTTTTATTATACATATAAAGGGAAAGTGTCTAGACCTGAATTCATTTCTCTCCAGGTGTACCTACCTAGATGTTTCTCACGGTCTCCTTGGTGATCCACGGTAGGCAGAAAACAACACAGATGGCTCCCTCTAGTGGTAACAAGTACTACCAAAGACCTGGCAGCAATAATCTGGAATTTAAAACAGTAATTTTGAAACTTTGTGCAAAAGGTACATGTTCAAATAATAAACATTTTGGGTGTCAAATTTGTAGGAATAAAATTGCAGATAGAGCTGTAATCATTTATGGCATGTTGAACTTGATCACCCTTTAGCACCAAGTACCTGGTTGAGATCTTGTATGGTCTCACCAAAATGCTCTCCCATATAGTCATAAGGAAAAGTACTCAGATACTTTGATAAAAGTAAAACTCTTTGGTATCAATTTCACATCATATACCTTTAGTCTCCAAACTGCAAGTAGAACCCAGCTCTCCAGCAGCCTGTTGGACAGATACCGCTGCAACCGTATGTATGTATTTGCTTCAGTTAGGAAAGCTATATTATAGTTGTAGTTAACAAAAATCCTCAAAATAAAGATGTACATCTCATGTCTGCATACTACAGACAAATCCATCTGCCAGTTGGCAGAGGTGCCCTATTTGGTTCAGATGCTCAGGGATGCAGGCTGGTGGAACAGCCTCTATCTTGGACTTTCTGGATGGTCATCCACAGGGAAGACTGTGAACAGCAGTACGCCAACAATTTTTCCAGGCATGGACAAATGCCATTTTCCTGTCCCTTCTTCACCAGAACTATCGTTAATGACACTACCAGTCAGAACAAGACACAGAAGTTGTCTTATGTGGCCTGGAAAGGAAGAACATGTCAGTGACTAGCACTCTGGTGGGACCACACTTATTTTGCACATCGTTCAAACTTTGAGAGTACACCTATGAATGATTCAAGATAATACCAGTCGAGAAGCTCTGGCTTAATGTGTTCCTTGCACAGGGACAGTGGCATTGTATAATCCTTTCCATATTTGGAATTATCATTTCCTCATCATTTTGTAATAGCTTCCAAACTACAGACTTTTTGACCTAGGAAAAAGAGTTTAACCACTTACTTTGTCCTACTAGAGAGAAAATAAAAGAATTAGATTTAATCTTCCTTCTATCATGTTTGATTTTCTGAAGTCAGAATAAATCCCTCATGGGCCCTTTTAGACCACTTTTCCTATCCACTTAATATTTTCCACTGTTTTCAGATAGTGTATACTTATTTTTATTCATGATTAATATTGTTTTTAATTTTTATTTGAAATAGGGTCTGGCTGTGTTGCCCAGGCTGGAGTGCAGTCACACAATCACTCACTGCCAACTTCAACTCTTGGGCTTAAGTGATCCTTCTGCCTCAGCCTTCCAAGTAGGTAGGACTAGAGGTGTACACCACCTCTTTTTTAAATTGTTCATACCCTGTTTCCCCGAAAATAAGACATCCTCCAAAAATAAGACCTACTTACAGGAAAGATAAGACGTCCCCGGAAAATAAGACCTAGTGCATCTTTGGGAGCACACCTTAAAATAAGACACTGTCTTATTTTCGGGGAAACGGTAGAAGCAGGGGTCTTGCTTTGTTTGCCAGGCTGATCTTGAACTCCTGGCCTCAAAGGATCCTCCTGCCTTGGCCTCCCTAAGTGCTGGGAGGTGTGAGCCCAGCCTATTTGTACAATCGTGTGAAAGATTGAAAAGAAAAAAAGCTGGCTGCATAGTTTACTCATTCCTGCTTGGCAACAGTTGGCATAAGCCACAGTGGGCTGAGTTTCTAATTCACTGTGGTTCTCCTTATCACAACCTGCTCTAGAAAATGAGATTATTGTTATCAAATATTGTTTTTCTTTTCTTTTTGCCTAGAATATGCTTTAACTGAACACTGGACAAGTTTGACATCTCATTTAATCACAGTCATATTTTATATGAATATGTATATTGTAGATATTCTGTACTAAAGAAAGTGAAAAATACAAGATTTTAAAACCAGAAGCTATATGAATAAATTTGATGTTCATTTATTAAAGTGGGAATCCGATTATTTTCATTTTTCTGTAATTACAATAGTAGAGTAAAAAACATCTGTGGTCAAGTATTTCATTTGAATATTTTAAATTTGGATCTGCACTTGAAATTTGTACTGATAATGGTATCACCAGGTTGTTCCATGACCTTGACCAGTGATTTTCAATCTTTGATGGATGTTGGCAGCAGGTTGGAAAGCTTGTGAAAAATACAGATGCCTGGGCTCTGCCCCATAGATTCTGACTGGGAAAGTTTGGGATGGAGTCTGAGTATCTGTTATCTTTTCTCAAAATTTTCAGATGATTCTTACCATGGAAACGCAAATAGATTTCATCTAGAGCAAATATTCCTGCTATTTCTCTGAGTTTAAGATAGTGAAAGGTTTTTATTTTTTTTACTTTCAGCCAACTGCACTCTTTTCTGAAAAACATAAAAGCATGCACATTGATGGCATTCCTAAGGGTTGCTTGTTCTTAAAACTGCCATTTTTTGTGGAAGAAGACTCTTAGACAAGAAGTATATGAAAACGTTTGCCTTTGAGAGACATTTGTGTTAAGGATTTCGGTAACTTTCACAGCTTACAGGATTTCTGCAATGAAGCAACACAGCCATAATGCAGGTGCACGTGGGAGAACTGGCCTTGTCTACCGACCACCAAACCAGCCTGAAATGTCTCAAGCTATTTATATTTGAAAGTAAAACACTGTTAGCCTCCCCCACCCACTCCCCACTTGACCAAGCATGTGGACTTAACCACAGAATTTTTCAAGTAAACCAGCCTTCGGAGATCTAGATCAGTGGTTCTATTTTATGAGAGCCAATTATCAACTTGCCAAAGGCCACACAGTTGATGGCAAAGCCAGGAAGAGTGTTTAGATATCTCCTGAATTCTAGCCGAAAGCTCTTTCCGTATACCATGTCTCCTCAAAAAAGCTCCAAATACCCATGTGTATTATATGTTATTCAATGAAACTGTTTTATGAAATTCATTTATGTGAGCTTTGGTGAAAAGATGAAACTATGAGAATTTCTGGGATATCTTAATATTTTAAATTATTTGAGATCAATCTTTTGGCAAATTATGTAAGAAAGGAAAACAAAATGAAATTTGTGGGTAGGTTAAATCTTCATATAACACAAGCCGCAACCTGTCAAGATAGGAAGTTTGGAAGCTGTTGGCCATAAAATATCTCTGTACCATTTAATATAAAAATGCTTTCTGTAGGCTGGGCGTGGTGGCTCGTGCCTATAATCGTAGCACTCTGGGAGGCCAAGGTGGGTAGATTGCTTGAGCTCACGAATTCGAGCCCAGCCTGAGCAAAAGTGAGACCTTGTCTCTACTAAAAAATAAAAAAAACTGAGGCAAGAGGATCACTTGAGCTGGAATTAGAGGATGCTATGAGCTATGATGCCATGGCACTCTACCCAGGGCAACAACTTGAGACTCTGTCTCAAAAAAAAAAAAAAAAGTGCTTTCTGTATATGAAACCTGCAAATCTGTGCGGACCTTTTAATCACACTGTTTGCAGGAACAGAGGGGAAGTGTTTGAAACTAAGAAGTCAAGTCTTGGTTTAGAGAATTTTTTTTTTCTTTGCAGTTTTTGGCTGGGGCTGTGTTTGAACCTGCCACCTCCAGCATATGGAGCCAGCATATTTGAGCCATAGTTGCCACCTGAGAATTTTAAAATACAAAACTGCTTCCTTCCCAGGATATGTATTAAATCATTCTAAGGGGCACACATGAACGATAAATAGATATAAACATCATAAATCCCATTTTCTCTCCAGTTGCCTAATAAATCTTTTCCAATGATACTAACTAGTCTTTCTAAAATTACCCTGAAGCTCCTCCCATTCCCCTAAAGAAAACGAAGCCCAGGTGACATTGTAAGGGGGCCACTTATGTTTGTTTTTGTTCTCGTGAGCTATGTTGCGCAGTTGGAGCAGAAGTGAACTTGCAAGATGGGAGTTAAGTTCTGTGTCTTGGTGCTGGTGCTGGTGCTGGTGATTGTGGGGATTGATAACTAAAAAGAAATATGTTGACAAGGGAAGGAAGCCAATTAGCTAAGCTAATTTGTATCATAACATTTAAAACTTGCAATCTGTATTTTATGGTCATTGCCATTTATCTTAATTTTTTATAGTTTCTTCCACATTTAAGAAGAAAATAGGGCAGAGGCAAGATGGCCAACTGGAACCAGCTTTCCACAGAGGCTCCTGTCCAGAAGGAGAGTTGAAGGACAGAAGTTTAGCAAGTAAGCTGATGGTTTGGAGCTGAGCCAAGAGAGAAGGTTGAAGGACGCACATCAATCTTGCTGAGGTGAGCTGCGACCCCAAGGATACAAACAATAGGTACAAAAACCATCGCCAAGCAGACGGGAGTCCCATCCCCCATGAGAACACCTCACAATATACTTTCTACGAACAGCAAACAGAATTCAAACATCCTCCCATTTTATCCCAAGGGAGACACCCTCTAAAAACCAGACCTCTTTCCCAGACTAGGGTGCCATGGCATTCTCCTGACAGGCATAAAACTGTATAAAACTCTATATATTCTCTACCTGCAATTCTGAACTCCCAGTATTCCCCTCCACTCTCACCCCAAGGTCTGGAAGTCTGTCCCCCATGGAGTCCAGATTCTTGGGCATTTTCTCAAGAGGTGTGGACAGGGCATGGGCTATTACAGGTCTGTGCTGATTCTGTGGCACAGGGGTAAGGAGAAGATGGTGGACTGAAGGAACCATACAGGAGAGGGAGAGGCGGTGCCCCGTGGCACAGAGCACCAGCAGCAGCAGCGAGAACAATAGGGCTCACACCCCCGGGGATATTTTGGAGAGACACTCCCTGTCTCTCTGGGCAACCAGAGAAAGCCAAGCATCTTCTCCGGTGGCAGACACTGGCAGAACAGATCTGGGATGGTAACGCAGGCCCCATGAGTAAAGGATATGCCTGAGGCAGTACCAGCCTGGGCGGAGCCAGGAGGGGATGGAGAGTAGAAGACGCGTGCCCAGAGATGGCATACTCCCAGGGTGGGGCTGAGCCAGGACTGCTTTAGTGAGCCTAAGAAGCACCCAGCCCTTAGGGGATCATAGCTGAGACAAAGGCAGGCAGGCAGAGGCTGGAACTCAGAGCCAAGTGTGAGCTCTAACCCGACCCATCCAAACACAGACTGCAGCAGAGACAGACACACCAGCTCCAGGCAGTGGCATGGGTGAGGGCTGAGTTGCAGTTTCTGTGAACTCAAACAGTGCCTGGTGTACAGAGGAATATAGCCAGGACAGAACCACAAATTCTGCGAAAATACAAGTGTCAGCAACATCAATCAGGGGCAGGGCTGGAACTGAGTGAACTGCCCCAGCTTCCATTAACCACCCGAGGTTGTCAGGCCTCAGCTCCTCCTGCCAGATGTTGAAAGAGTATGGCGGCCTGGCCAAGGAGACATAGATCTCCTTGTGACTCAGGCAGGCGCAAACCCCTGGAGGAGCATCTACTCATTGGAGGGAACTGGGTCACACCCCTGTGGGGTTACCAGTGACTGGGTGTGACATAGGTGCAAGGTGGGGAAGGAGGCATCAACCTTCCCAGACATATTCATTTCCGGGGTGGGGGGGGTCCTTCTGACTCCACAGAGCACCAGAATGAGTCAAACTGCCAGCACGCCCCTGCTATCTAGTTGCTGGAGACCTTTTGAACTCTCCCACATGAGACTGGGTGCTGACTGGGACAATTGATTTGGATCTCTCGGACTGGACTAATTACCCAAGGACTATCCAAAGTGGTACCCTGGGCATGTGGTTGTGGGAAGGTTTGATTTTTCTTTTCTAGTTGTTGCCCATGGGGGGCAAGGTGACTTAATTGCTGGTATTTCTCCACAGCTGAGACTTCAACCCACAGTAACTGATTCACTAGGGTAGGACAGAGACTTTGAAAACAAGACAGAGGCACTTAGCACCACCACACCAAGCAGGTCCTCAGTGTCTCAGGTCGTAGCACTGTATGGGTCCTTTGCAAAACTCTAGGGGAAAAGGTACAGACACCAGTCCCAGCTCTTGGGCAAAGGGATGGTTAATCACTACTCCAGGAGCCTCCAACCCAACTTCACCTTATCTGTTCATCTAGCCAAATGGTGTAAAATAATCATGAATACCAGAGTAGATCAACTCCCCCAAGGAATGATATCATGGACACAACTGAAGATCCCCTTCATAAACAGATGGCTGAGATGTCAGAAATCGAATTCAGAATTTGGATTGCAAATAAGATTAATAGAATGGAGAAAAAGTTGGAATTAGAAATTCAAGGAGCATTTCAAAAGTGTCTCAAGAATTCAATGAATTCAAAGACAAAATTACCAAAGATTTCGACACCTTGAGGCAAGAATTTGCAGCCCTCAAAGATCTGAGAAATATAGTAGAATCCTTCAGTAACAGAATGGAGCAAGCAGAAGAAAAGATTTCTGACATTGAAGACAAAGCTTTTGAATGCTCCCAAACTCTCAAGGAGGAAGGGAAATGCAGAGTAAAGATGGATCATTCTCTCAGAGAGCTCTAGGATAATTTTTAGAAAACTAATATTCGCCTTATAGGAATCCCTGAAGGTGACGAAGTTGCCTCACAAGGCACAGAGGCTCTTCTTCATGAGATTATGAAGGAGAACTTTCCAGACATGCCAAGAGATTCTGAAATTCAGATAGCAGAGAGTTTCAGAACCCCAGTATGACTCAACTGGAATAAGACATCACCCAGGCACATCATAATTAACTCCACTAAGGTTAATATGAAGGAGAAAATTCTGCAAGCAGCCAGACTTAAGAAAACCATACCCTACAAGGGGGAATTATAATAAAATGACAGTAGATCTCTCTGCTGAAACCTTTCAAGATAGAAGAGGGTGGTCATTGAATTTTAATCTCCTAAAACAAAATAACTTTCAACCCAGAATCCTGTATCCAGCTAAACTGAGTTTCATTTATGATGGAGAAATGAAATACTTTAATGAAATTCACATGTTGAAGAAATCTGCAATAACTAAACCAGCTCTCCAGGATATTCTTAGTCCTATCCTCCCTAGTGACCAGTGCAATCCTCCACCACAAAAGTAAACTCACTCAGAAACTTTTGATCAAATTCCAACTTCCACAGTGGCAAAAGGATTAAAAATGTCCACTGGACTTTCAAAAAACTCGATACCCCAAATTCTACCAGGCTTATCAATATTCTCAATTAATGTAAATGGCTTAAATTGTCCTCTAAAGAGGCACAGGTTGGATGACTGGTTACAAAAACTCAGGCCAGATATTTGATGCATACAAGAATCTTATCTTACCTTAAAAGATAAATATAGTCTCAGGGTGAAAGGATGGTCATCTATATTTCAGGCAAATGGAAATGAGAAAAAAGCAGGTGTTGCAATTTTATTTGCAGATACAATAGGCTTCAAACCACCAAAAGTAAGGAAAGATAAGGATGATCACTTCATATTTGTTAAGGGCAACACTCAACATGATGAGATTTCAATTATTAACATTTATGCACCTCAGAATGCACCTCAATTTAGGAGAGACTATAACAGACATGAGCAACTTGATTTCCTTCAGCTCCATAATAGTTGGAGATTTTAACATTCCTTTGGTAGTGTTGGGTAGATCCTCCAATAAGAAGCTAAGCAAAGAAATTTTAGACTTAAATTTAACCATTCAACATTTGGATTTAACAGACATCTACAGAACATTTCATCCCAACAAAACTCAATACATATTCCTTTCATCAGTCAACAGAACATACTCTAAAATTGATCACGTCTTAGGTCACAAGTCTAATGTCAGCAAATTTAAAAGAATAGAAATTATTCCTTGCATTTTCTCAGACCATCATGGAATAAAAGTTGAACTCAGTAACAGCAGAAATCTGCTTACTCATACAAAAACACAGAAGCTAAATAACCTTACGCTGAATGATAGCTGGGTCACAGTCACAAGTTTAATCTCGGCAAATTTAAAAGAATATAAATTATTCCTTGCATCTCCTCAGACCATCATAGAATAAAAGTTGAACTCAGTAACAACAGGAATCTGCATACTCATACAAAAACATGGAAGTTAAATAACCTTATTCTGAATAATAGCTGGGTCATAGATGAGATTAAGAAGAAAATTACCAAATTTTTGGAACAAAACGATAATGAAGACATGAATTATCAGAACCTCTGAGATACCGCAAAGGCGGTCCTAAGAGGGAAATTTATAGCACTGCAAGCCTTCCTCAAGAGAATGGAGAGAGAGGAAGTTCACAACTTAATGGGACATCTCAAGCAACTGGAAAAGAAAGAACATTCCAATCCCAAACCCAGAAAAAGAAAAGAAATAACCAAAATTAGAGCACAATTAAATAAAATTGAAAACAAAAGGATTATATAAAACAGATCAATAAATCAAAAAGTTGGTTTTTTGAAAAGGTCAATAAAATAGATAAATCTGGGTGGCGCCTGTGGCTCAGTGAGTAGGGCGCCGGCCCCATATACCAAGAGTGGCGGATTCAAACCCTAACCCCCGGCTGAACTGCAACCAAAAAATAGCCGGGCGTTGTGGTGGGCACCTGTAGTCCCAGCTGCTTGGGAGGCTGAGGCAGGAGAATCGCTGAAGCCCAAGAGCTAGAGGTTGCTTTGAGTCCTGTGACATCATGGCACTCTACTGAAGGCAGTAAAGTGAGACTCTGTCTCTACAAAAAAAAAAATAGATAAATCTTCTGCTAATCTAAGCAGGAAAAAAAGAGTAAAATCTCTAATTTCATCAATCAGAAATGACAAAGACGAAATAACAACGGACTCCTCAGAAATTCAAAAAAATTTTAATGAATATTACAAGAAACTTTATTCTCAGAAATATGAAAATCTGAAGGAAATTGACCAATACATAGAAGCAAGTCACCTCCAAGACTTAGCCAGAAGCAAGTGGAAATGTTGAACAGGCCTATATCAAATTCTGAAATAGCATCAACTATACAAAATCTCTCTAAAAAGAAAAGCCCAGGACCAGATGGCTTCACATAAGAATTCTACCAAAGCTTTAAAGAGGAACTAGTACCTATATTATTCAACCTTTTCCAAAATACAGAAAAAGAAGGAATACTACCCAACACATTCTATGAAGCAAATATCACCTTGATCCCCAAACCAGAGAAAGACCCCACAAAAAAAGAAAATTATAGACCAATATCACTAATGAATATTGATGCAAAAATATTCAACAAAATCCTAAGAAACAGAATCCAGCAACACATCAAATAAATTATACACCATGACCAAGTGGATTTTATCCCAGGGTCTCAAGGCTGGTCCAATATATGTAATTCTATAAATATAATTCATCATATACACAAATTAAAAAACAAGGACCATATGATTATCTCAATTGATGCAGAAATAGCTTTTGATAATACCCATCATCCCTTCATGGTCAGAACACTTAAGAAAATGGATATAGAAGGGACATTTCTTAAACTGATAGAGGCCATCTACAGTGAACCCACAGCCAATATCCCATTGAATGGAGTTAAATTAAAATCATTTCCACTCATATCAGGAACCAGACAAGGTTGCTCACTGTCTTCACTGCTTTTTAACATTGTAATGGAAGTTTTAGACATCACAATTAGGGAAGAAAAGGCGATCAAGTGTATCCACATAGGGTCAGAAGAGGTCAAACTTTCACTGTTCACAGATGATATAATTGCATATCTGGAAAACACCAGGGATTTGACAACAAAACTCTTAGAAGTGATCAAGGAATACAGCAGCATCTCAGGTTACAAAATCAACATTCATAAATCTGTAGCCTTTATATATACCAACAATAATCATGCTGAAAAATAGTCAAGGACTCTGTTCCATTCACAATAGTGCCAAAGAAGATGAAATATTTTGGAGTTTACCTAACAAAGGACGTGAAAGATCTCTATGAAGAGAACTATGAAACTCTAAGAAGAGAAATAGCTGAAGATGTTAACAAATGGAAAAACATACCATGCTCATGGCTGGGAAGAATCCACATTGTTAAAATGTCCATACTATCCAAAGCAATATACAATTTTAATGCAATCCCTATTAAAGATCCATTGTCATACTTTAAAGATCTCAAAAAATAATACTTTTTTAAAATATGGAATCAGAAAAAAACCTCAAATAGCCAAGACATTAGTCAGAAATAAAAACAAAGCAGGAGGAATTACACTACCAGACCTCAGACTATACTATAAATCGATAGTAATCAAAACAGCATGGTACTGGCACAAAAACAGAGAGGTAGATGCATGGAACAGAATAGAGAACCAAGAGATGAACCAAGCTACTTACTCTTATTTGATCTTTGATAAGCCAATTAAAAACATTCAGTAGGGAAAAGATTCCCTATTTAACAAATGGTGCTGGGTGAACTGGCTGGCAACCTGCAGAAGACTGAAACTGGACCCACACCTTTCATCATTAACTAAGATAGACTCTCACTGGATTAAAGATTTAAACTTAAGACATGAAACTATAAAAATACTAGAAGAGAGTGCAGGGAAAACTTGAAGAAATCAGCCTGGGTGAATATTTTATGAGGAGGACCCCCCAGGGCAATTGAAGCAGCATCAAAAATACACTACTGGGACCTGATCAAACTAAAAAGCTTCTGCACAGCCAAAAACACAGTAAGTAAAGCAAACAGACATCCCTCAGAATGGGAGAAGATATTTGCAGGTTATGTCTCCGACAAGGGTTTAATAACTAGAATCCACAGAGAACTCAAACGTATTAGCAAGAAAAGAACAAGTGATCCCATCTCAGGCTGGGCAAGGGACTTGAAGAGAAACTTCTCTGAAGAAGACAGGCACACAGCCTACAGACATATGAAAAAATGCTCATCATCCTTAATCATCAGAAAAATGCAAATCAAAACTACTTTGAGATACCATCTAACCCCAGTAAGATTAGCCCACATCACAAAATCCCAAAACCAGAGACGTTGGCGTGGATGTGGAGAAAGGGGAACACTTCTGCACTGCTGGTGGGAATGCAAACTAATATGTTCCTTTTGGAAAGATGTTTGGAGAACACTTAAGGATCTATAAATAGATCTGCCATTCAATCCTACAGTTCTTCTATTAGGTATATATCCAGAAGACCAAAAATGACTTTATAACGAAGGTATTTGTACCAGAATGTTTATTGCAGCCCAATTCATAATTGCTAAGTCATGGAAGAAGCTCAAGTGCCCATTGACCCATGAATGGATTAATCAATTGTGGCATATGTACACCATGGAATATTAATCAGCCTTAAAGAAAGATGGAGATTTTACCTCTTACATGTTTACATGGATGGAGCTGGAACATATTTGTCTTAGCGAAGTATCTCAAGAATGGAAGAATAATTATCCAATGTACTCCATGTACTTGAATAAGTACATGTATCCAATGTACTTATCCAAGCCCTACTATGAAACCAATTTATAGTTTTCTTATGAAAGGGAGGGAGGAGGATAGGTGGAGGGAAGGTAATTGGTGGAACCACACCTATGGTGCATCTTACAAGGGTACATGTGAAATTACTAAGCGTAGAATATAACTGTCTTAACACAGTAACTAAGAAAATGCCATGAAGGCTATGTTAACCAGTTTAATGAAAATATTTCAAATTGTATATAAAACCAGTACATTGTACCCCATGATTCCATTAATGTATACAGCTATGATTTAATTTAAAAAAATAAGAAGAAAATAAGGCCAGGCAGGGCTTATCATGCCTATAATCCTAGTACTCTGGGAGGCCAAGGTGTGTGGATTGCTTGATCTTAGGAGTTCAAGACCAGCCTGAGCAAGATTAAGACCTCTATCTCTACTAGAAATAGAAAAACTAGCTGGGTATTGTATCTTAGGAGGCTGAGGAAAGAGGATCTATTGAGCCCAAGAGTTTGAGGTTGTTATGAGCTATGATGATGCCCTGGCACTCTACCCAGGACGGAATAAGATTCTGTCTCAAAAAAAAAAAAGAAAAGAAAAAAAGCAAATAATAAGAAGAGATGATACCTAAGAAATGCATCTGCTTGCTACCAAAGTGCACTTGGTATGCTGAGAAGAAAGAAAAAGCAACTTTTATTAAAAAAAAAAAAGTGGGGGGACAGAAAACAATATTAACTACTTAGAGACAGAACTTGGATATTTCCAGTGTAATACAGTGTAGATACATACTTCTTAAGTCATAAATGACAATGAAATGACAATTTTGCTTAGTCAAATAGGCATGCATATACAGATTGCATTCTATTTTGAAGAGAGGGGGATGGAATCCAGGGAAGTCAGGTGCAATGTGATACATTCACCATATGAAAGCACAGTTGGTAATGCAGCATTGTAGGACATGGGACTTCAAGGGTCCTCCACCAGCTGCCCCCCAGATAGGGATGAGGGCGTCAGTGTGTGCCTAGTCATTCTCTTTGAATCACCCAAACCTTTTAGTGACTGCTACCACATATTTAAAGAGCTAAATAGAGCCTGACAGCTAGAGAACTTTCCCCTCCACCTCTCCTTAAGATTTGACCTCCACACCTTAGTAACACTTCATCCAAGTCCACTGAGCTAATGGTCCACATCTTCCAAACATCTGACTCTAAAGGAAACACCACATCCTCTTTCTTTTTTACTGTATTGTTTGTTTTATTTTTTTTTTAGCTTTACTGAGATATAATTGGTGAATAGAAATTGTGTATATTTAAGGTATAGGTAGAAGGTGATACTTATATATACATATGCATTGTGAAATGATTCCTACAATCAATTTATCCATCACTTCACATGGTTATTTTTCTTTGTGTGTGTGATGAGAACACTTAAGGTCAACTCTTAGCAAATATCCATTATAAAGTGCAATATTATTAACCCGTAGTCACCACGCTGTGTCCTGGCCTCCTGAACTTATCTCATAACTGAAAGTTTGACCAACTTCTCTTTTTCCCTGCAGATTCTGATTCCTTCTCCTCTTTGTTTCTATGAGTTCAACTTTCTTAGAGAAATAAGTAAGACTTATCCCATTTAGCATATAGTCCTTCAGGGTCATCCATGTTTGGAAATGGCAGGATTTTGTTATTTTCTTATCAATTCGACAGATGCTTAAGTGATTTTCATATCTTGGTTATTGTGAGTAACGCTGCAATGGACGTGGAAGTCCAGATACCTGATTTCATTTCCTTTAGATATATATACCCAGAAATGAGATTGCTAGATCATATGGTATTGTCTGTTGTTAATTTTTTGAGGAACCTCCATACTGTTTTTCACATGGCTGTGCACTTTAAACCACCAATGGTGGACATCAGTTTTCTTTTCTCCACATTTTGACCAACCCTTGTTATTTTCCTTTGTTTGAGATGGGGTCTCACCATATTGTCCAGGCTGGCCTCAAACTCCTGGGCTCAAATAATCTTTCCATTTCAGCCTCCTATTAGTTGTGATTACAGGCATGAACCGCCATACCCTAGCCCTTGATATCTTTTTTCCTTTTATTTATTTATTTATTATTCAATCATAGCTGTGTACATTAATGCAATCATGGGGCACCATACACTGGTTTTATATACCGTTTGACACATTTTCATCACATTGGTTAACATAGCCTTCCTGGAATTTTCTTATTGTGTTAAGACATTCATATTCTACGTTTATTAAGTTTCACGTGTACCCTTGTAAGATGCGCCATAGGTGTGGTCTTACAAATCACCCTCCCTCTGCCCATCCTCCCCCTTCCTCTCCGAACTCTTTCCCCCTTCCCCATATTCTTAGGTTATAATTGGGTTACAGCTTTCATATGAAAGCTATAAATTAGTTTCATAGTAGGGCTGAGTACATTGGATACTTTTTTTTCCATTCTTGAGATACTTTACTAAGAAGAATATGTTCCAGCTCCATCCATGTAAACATGAAAGAGGTAAAGATATCTTTTGACTTATAATAGTCATTCCGTCAGGTGAAAAATATCTCATGGTTGTTTTGCTTTGCCTTTCTCTGATAATCAGTGAACTATATCCTTTATTTTATTTTATTTATTTATTTATTTTTTTTTTTTGTAGAGACAGAGTTTCACTTTACCACCCTCGGTAGAGTGCCATGCCGTCCAGGACTAACAGCAACCTCCAACTCCTGGGCTTAAGTGATTCTCTTGCCTCCACCTCCCGAGCAGCTGGGACTACAGGTGCCCACCACAACGCCCATCTATTTTTTGGTTGCAGTTCAGCCGGGGCTGGGTTTGAACCCACCACCCTCGATATATGGGGCCGGCGCCCTACTCACTGAGCCACAGGCGCCACCCATATTCTCCAGGAAAACAAGTCACACTTACTCTGCAGCCTTCTAATCCTTTCATACATAATAATTCATTTATTCCTTACAAGCTATTGAGGTGGGAATTATCATTCTCTTTTATCTAGGAGAGGCAAACTGAGGCAGAGAATGACTTGCCCAAAGTCCAGAGTCAAAAGTACTTGCAGTCTGGCTTCAGGGTCCACTTAACCATTACATTATACACAAATTTCTCATAATTTTTCAATTTTATACTTAAAAAAGTGGTGGTGGTGCTAAGGAAGACTTCTTAGGAACTACTTCCCAGTTGCTTTTATAAGCTGGATACTTTGCAGGTGTCTTTTATTCAGTAGCCACTACAAGACGACTACTCTGTTAAACCCCACTCCTGTTCTTGACGTGAATACCTGGTGAGTACCACATCTGCTCTATGTACAGTGTTACAGAAACACAACTCCAACCAGTGTCCTGCCTCCCCTTCCACCGTTCCTTATGCCTCCAAGGCATCTAATCAGCATGTATTTGTAAGTAACCACTAGGCACTAGGCACCAGGCACAGGCTAACGGCCAACCTCACCCCTGCCTGCACAGAGCTCTCACATTGCAGGTAGAAAACTCACAGTTAAATGATAAGTGTGATGAGTTCCTTGATGAGAAGCCAAACATCTCTACTTAACCATGGCTACTTGTGAAGGCCACTGTTCTTACCTCTAAAATGACTGTGGAGGCTCGGTGCCCATAGCACTGTGGTTATGGTGCCAACCATGTACACCAAAGGTGGTGGGTTCAAACCTGGCCCAGGCCAGCTAAAACAACAATGGCAACAACAACAAAAATATAGCCCAGCATTGTGTTGGGCACCTGTAGTCCTAGCCACTTGGGAGGCTGAGGCAACTTTTTTTAAACATTAAAACTGGTGAATCTGGGTGAAGATTCAACTTTAAACATTAAAAAATGTTGCTAGAACTGCTATGTACCCTTCACCCAGATTCACCAATTGTTAGCATTTTGTCACATTTGTCACCCTACCAAGGGTGACATATTGAGACTCTGTCTCAAAAAAATAAAAATAAAAATAAAAAAATAACTGTGGAGCTTGTTGCCCTCAGATTCATTTCCACCAGATGTGGGAAAACCTATAAATCTTTACATGTGAGTATACCCTCCTTGCCTTCTATGGAGGCTTCTACAACCCCCATCGCACCCCCAAAGACCAGCTTTATCAACGCTCTGATAAAATGTTCAGCTCAGTGAGAGTGTCCCTTAACGTAGTGGTTCTCAAACTTTCCTGCACCCTGGAATCACCTGGGGTCCTGCCACTGGGAATTCTGATCCCCTCAGGCTGGGCTGACACTGAGATTTTGAAAAGCTCCCTAAGTCTTTCCACTGTGTTTCAAAGCCTGGGAACCACAGCGTTCAAGAGCTCAGTATCCTCTGCTGTTCTGCTGTCTGAGGCACCACTCACACATAGCAGGGTCTCTGGCCTGCAGACGATTTCCCCACACTGAAGCTTAGTATTCTCAACACTGGGTCTTTCGAGGCAGCATTAGGCAAGCAGATTGACTATCATGTCACTGCTCAGCTTCAGGCTCAGACGTGGCAGACTGGTACCTATGAGCCAAATCTGATTGGCAAATTTGTTTTGCTTTTCTTGGAGAGTGGTCTCTAAAAAATTTAAACTGACATTTGAAAATTGGGAGGTTTCACAAATTAAACTTGTTGGTTTGTTGGGTTCAACGTCACTATCCAACCTGAAGAGTTAGTCTTTTGCACCAAATGACAGGAAGTCTGTGAGCTTTCATAAAAATATGTGTGCCTATGAGAAATTTTTCAGACAGCTGGGAAATTTAAGCTAGAAATTTATAATAGGTTTATTTGACTAGCAAGATAATTTCCTAATGAAAAGAGCATGGTTTTGGGTGGCGCCTGTGGCTCAGTGAGTAGGGCGCTGGCCCCATATACAGAGGGTGGCGGGTTCAAACCCAGCCCCGGCCAAACTGCAACCAAAAAATAGCTGGGTGTTGTGGCGGGTGCCTGTAGTCCCAGCTGCTCGGGAGGCTGAGGCAGGAGAATTGCTGAAGCCCAAGAGCTAGAGGTTGCTGTGAGTCCTGTGACATCATGGCACTCTACTGAAGGCAGTAAAGTGATTCTCTGTCTCTACAAAAAAAAAAAAAAAAAAAAAGAAAAGAGCATGGTTTTATCTCAGACTGTGTGCAGCAGTGGGAAGAAACCTAATAGCTGAGATTTTGAAATTCTCTGGCCTGAAGGTGCAAATTTACTTGCTTATTTTGCTCCTTTTGTTTGGTTGGTTTTTAACAAATGAAAATCCTATTTTACCATTTGCTAACTTTTATTTTGAATTTTAAACATACAAAAATGTTGCTAGAACTGCTATGTACCCTTCACCCAGATTCACCAATTGTTAGCATTTTGTCACATTTGCTTATCATTCTCTTTTCACCACATATGCATATGTGCAAATATTTTTGAACCACTTGAGAGCAAACTGCAGACAGAATGTCCCTTTACCCCTAAATATTTCATTGTGTATTTCCTAAGATAAGGACGTTTTCTTACATAAGCACAGTAAAATAATCAACACAGAAAAATTTTAACACTGACACAGCAGTTTTGTTTAATCCATGGTATCTAACTCACAGTTCTATTCTATATTGACCCCAATAATGTTCTATATTTAGGGACATTATTGTTTAGGGACTCAATTTGTACCTGAGAGTCCTGATAGAATCTAATTTAGGATTATGCATTACATTAAGCTACCACATCTCTTTGGTCTCCTTAATAATTCTTTATGCTTTTTTGGCTTTCATGATATTCGTATTTTCAAAAAGAAATAAACAATAATAGCATAGATTTAGGAATAATCTATAGCTCACAGTATTATGTATGCACGAATACATAATCTATAATGGATCTATTATATTATATATAATCAATACATGAATAGACTCATGAATTCTTATTTAATAGACTCCTGAATTCTATAGATTATAGATTATATAAGAATTCATGAGTCTATACCAATAAATAAATACAAACATAAATAAATAAGCAATTATGGAAAGCTCTTTATTCAGTAAATGCTAAATAATAAAAATGTAGAAAGGAATGATAGAGTTGGAAAATTGCCATTTTGTAACCATTATAGTAAAAATTGACTTAGGCAAGAATTATCCATGGATACTAATAGTAGTAGATAAAAATTTAGAACAGAAAAAGATATTTATGACTTCAAAATATTGTTTCTCAAGTCATTTATTATTTAGAAAGGTTTATCTCCTATAAAGAAATAAACCTGATGGATACCACAATAACCACGTGACAAATGTTAACATCACTGGTGATGGGACAGATCTTCTTCATGTGCCTTTTGATACAATGAACTAAGGAAGACATCACTTCACCTATGTGGTATTCCTGATTAAAAAAAAACATAATTGAAGGAAACAGACAAACCCAAACTGAGGTATATTTTGCAAAATATTGTGTCCTTTGCAATGACAAGCCTGCTTAAATCAAGGGCTGCATCAAAAGTTGCATTATCAAAAATACCACTAGATGTCGCTGTGGTCTTGCAACTTGTGCAAGTTTTATCTGTTTTAGCAGGGAATATAAATTCCTTTGTGGCCTGCTTTCTTTGGCTTGTTTTAGAATGAGCACATTTAGCCATTTCCAACATATATAGCCTTTGTGACACCTGCAAGTTAAATAATTGTAAAATCAACGGGGAAGGAGGCAGCAGCTTAAAGTTTCGTCTCTGCTGGTGAAAGCTGTGGGATCCTAGTGTTTGTTTCTAGGTCTTGGTTTCCTCATGAATAAAATGAAGGGATTTAGATTGTTCGCTCTAGTCTCTTCTAGTTCTGAAAGTTTGACTTTAAACTGATGTTTTCTTAAACTTGAGTTATTTTAGTGGCCCTTACAAGATTTTTGTCCAACCTTATTGGATCCAGTACTGTTTTTCCCCCTTAGTATTCTTATTTACCTGATGTTTGTTTGTAAGTTGACTCAGCATTTTAAAAGTGAATAAAGATAAGTATGTATAGGCCCATTACAAGTAGAAACCAATTCACTTGTTATAAATAAAGGTAACTACAAAAATAAATATAATAGGGCGGCGCCTGTGGCTCAGTGAATAGGGCACAAGCCCCATATACCGAGGGTGGCGGGTTCAAACCCAGCCCCAGCCTAACTGCAACAAAAAAATAGCCAGGTGTTGTGGCTGACGCCTGTAGTCCCAGCTACTTGGGAGGCTGAGGCAAGAGAATTGCGTAAGCCCAAGGAGTTGGAGGTTGCTGTGAGCCGTGTGACATCATGGCACTCTACCTGAGGGCGGTATGGTGAGACTCTGTCTCTACAAAAAAAAAAATAATAATAATAATACATAAATAAATATAATAAAAACAACATAATGTAATTAGGTTCAAGCTAGATGGTTTTGTTTCCAAAGGCTCAGAGCCTGTGGCCTACTTAAGGGAGGTTTGGAGGTGTTGAAAAGAAGGGGAAGACAGCCCTGAGATGCTCCTTTCCATGTAAGCAAAAGAACTGAGACTGAACAGACCTTGTTCCCTGTGCAGTCCACACAAACAACCACGATATTTCCTATACTGTCTGGAATCAGTACAATGCCTTTGTAAGCTGTTCGAAGTTATATGATTCTTTCTCCTTTCCTTTCCTTTTCATTTTCTTCTCTTCCTTCTTCCTTCCTTCCTTTCTTTTTTTAAATAAAACCTCTTGATTCTTCAATATTTCTAATAGACCAGAAAGGGTATAATTAGAAGTCATATATTTTAATTGTTTTCTTCAGTCTATATTTAAGTTTTTATTTTATTTTGCTATTCATTTCAATTTGTATTGATTTGACTTCCTTTTAAAGTTTATTTAAATTCGCCTTTATGTTCAGTCTTCTTCCATTTAAAATGCTCCCTTTTTAACAGAGGAGATGATATATACCCCTCTGCTGTCAATGTCGAAGCAATTATGTGCCACCAAATGGCTTGTGATTTGGCATCTCCTCCTGATCAAGGCTGATGATAGATAGGCTGTGGCAGAGGTCAGGAATTCTGCTCAGTACAACCTGAGGGGTTTCTTCAAATTGCTTGAGCTTTATCCAAATCCCCCAGGACACAATCAGAAAACTAGTCTCCTTTAATTTTGGTGCAGAGCTTTTTTCTTCATTCTTCACAGAGATTCAGAGTGAAGATGTGTAAGGCCGAGGCACCTAATTGCACTCTTTACTCCCTAACATTAGTTTAGCCCTTTCCTGCTTTGTATAATCTGTTATAATTACCAATTTGCTGACCACAATTAGCATAGGGGATTTTATTGGAGCAGAAACAATTTTTTAGCTGCCCAATGTTACTAAATAATTTAAAAAGGGGAAGACAACGAATTTCCATCAAATGTGCTTTGTTTTCTTAATGCCCGTGTTGCCATTAAGGAAAACCATGATAAGGTAAAGAAGTCAGGAAATTCATAAAGGTCAATACACCAATTATTTCCCACATTATAAAAGTTGTTTTTTTTCATAATTTTCTTTTCTTGGTGAGGTAGATTTAATTTACCATTAGGAGCACTAAAGCTGAGAGGTCAATTTCACTGTTCCACAAAACAGAATGCTTTTCTTCTAGCATGAAACACTGCTCCCATCTGTAGAAAGCAGACCATAAAGATTTTTTCAGAAAAAATTTTCATTAAAAATTTTCATTGATTTCATGAATCAATGGAAATTTTTTTCCATACCAAATTCCGCAGATCTATGTTATACCCCTTCCCCCAAATCAGAGAAAAAAAACATGGATTGTTTTTGTTTCATTTTTGTTTTTTTTTTTCCAGTTTTCATCAAAATAAGTATCCTGAAATTCAAACCAGGCCAAGTGGACATTATAAGACTTCATGAGATACACTAAACATACTGGTGAGAATCCAATATGAAGCATGATTATTTTCTGGTGAGAGACTTACTTGAAATTTTCTAAAGAATTCAGGTTTCCTTTAACCCCATTTATTCCTGATGCTGCCTGGAGTTCATGGTCTTCTTCATGTTACAGATTCTGGGGCTCCTCCCTGCAACACCCACTCTATTGTTTTATTATGTGTTGACATCAGTGCTGTGGATGATGGTGTTCTGGCACAGTCCCCTTCCAAGTCCTTCTGAATGCCTGTAAATAGAACGACATATAAATGGAATTATATTGTGGCACTTATTTGTACCATTTTCAAAATCTAGCATGATGGAATAAGAAGGTTGACAAATTCTGTCTTCAAAAAGCAATTATTAAACTGTTCTAACACAACCATTTCAGTGGTCTGGAAACTGACCAAAAGCATACCACAAGTTGATGGGATGTCCTAAACTTTGGGTAAGAATATCATGAGTAGTTTGTGGCATGGTCTTCTGGGCTGTCCCATTCCTCCCTCACTGCCAGATCTGTTCTGGTGGTTTATCCAGGTGATCCAGGTCATGAAGACCAGCAGCCTTGCTGCTATTGCCAGAGGGGTTCCTTGATTTACAGCATCATCACTTAAAATGGCAATCATGATAAGAAGAACCACCAGCTCTAATGGCCTGAGATTATGGCCCTATCTGGGGCAACTTCCAGAGATTTAGCCTGGATGTCCAGCTGTAAAACAGCCGTAGAGGCTTGATAACTTTTCCAAGTATCCTGGGTTGACTGGAGGCCATGCTCATGTGCAGTAGAGATAAGATTGAGACCAGGCCACTCACACATCCCTGGCCAATGGAACCTGCACATGTCCACAGAAAAGCCACAAGAGAACCCAGCAGACAAAAAAACCTGGGGCTAGCTTAAAAACATCCTGAGCTCGAATGTACACCGCCTGTCCATATACAGGTTCATCAGCGAAGAATGAAAACCTCACTGGTTTGAGAAATTTGAGCACAATTCCTGACTGATTTTTGCCTAAACTCTAAGCTATGCAGACACAGGGGCAATCCTTAGACAACTAGGCTTAAAAACGAAATAAGGGGGGAAAATGAGCAAAATCATTAGCTGCCATGCATTGTCAGAAAGAAAGACTTTATAGATTCAGTCCAGGAAAGTCACTAAATTAAAAAATACGATTCAAAGTGGCTACAGTATTATCTAAGATGTTCAGTATTCAACACAAAATTATAAGACATGTAAGGAAACCAAAAGTGTGACCATATTTTGGGGAAAAAAGCAGTCAATGGAAACTGTACCCAGATAGATTTAGGAGATAAAAATTTCAAAGCAGGTACTATAAATGTGTTGAAAGAACTGAAGGAAACAACTTTAAAGAATTACAGCAAAGTATGACAACAATGAATAGAGAATCTCAATGAAGAAATAATTATTTAAGACAAATGGATATTTTGAAGGTAAAAAGTATAATAAACTGAAAAGGTCACTAGAAGGGCTCTACTAGAAGTGATATCAGAAAAGAGAACCATAAACTTGAAAATATAGCAGTAAATTTCCCCAATCTGAAAAATAGGGAGAAAATAAGTTCAAGAGAAATGGACAATTCTTAGAAGCCTGTTGGAATAACATCAAATGTACCAACATATATATAATGGGAGTCTCAGAAGGTGATGAAAAAGAAAATGAAATAAAACATGTGAAGAAATAATGTCCCCAAACTGTTTAAATTTATTGAAACTACTAATGTACAGATCCAATAAGATCAAAGAATCTCAAATAGGATGAACACAAAAATATTCTCACATCAGAATTATCTGGTTGAAAATTAAATACAAAGGAAAATTCTCAAAAACACCAAGAGGAAAACAATTTCTCTAATTCTCAGAAAGAATGGAGGCCAGAATGCAGTAGAATGTGTATTTAAAGTGCTGAAAGAAACAAATGCTAACTTAGAATTCTATATTAAGCAAAATTATACTTCAAAAGGGAATGCAAAATAAACATGCACTGGAAATAAAGATTGAAAGAATTCCTTGCTAGCAGACTTACCTTATAAAAATACAAAAAAAAGTCTGTCCACCTGAAAGTAAGTGATAACAGCGGTTCTAATCCAAAAGGGTAAATGAAGACTGTCATAAATGGTAAATATGTGGGAATATGTAAAATTCTCTAGAAATGCATTTTTCTCATTTTTCTTTCAATTTCTTTAACAGGCACAAAATTGAAATAATACTAATAACATTTTATAGCTATATAAGTAATACATACAACATGGTAACAGTAAAGAAAGGGGAAAAGGAGATATACTGGAGCAACTTTTCAATATTTTGCCAGAACTTAGTTAGTATTATTAATATTCTGAATCAGACTGTGATTAGTTGAAATGCATATTATAATCTCTAATACAACCACTTAGAAAATATCTAAACATTATATAGTAAGTAGAAAACAAAGGAATTAAAATGACATATAAAAGAACAGTTTACTTAACACAAGAAGTGAATAAATGAGGAACAAAGAAAATACATGAGAGAAATAGCACTTAGCATAATGGCAGACAAAATCCAAACATTATCAATACTTATATTAAATATGATTGGACTCAACAACCCACTCAAAAGGCAAAGATTGTCAGATTAGATGAAAAAACAAGAGCAAATAATATTTTGTCTATAAGAGATCTACCCCAGATTCAAAGACATAAATAGATTAAGTGAAAAGGATATCATGCAACATAAACCATAGAGTGTTTGGATGGCTACTTTAGTATCAATCAAAATAATCTTCAAAATAATAAATATTACCAGAAACAAGAGACATGTCATAATCATAAAAGAGTTACTACATCAGAAAGATATAACAATTATAAATTTACATGCACCAAATAATAGACCTTCAAAAATACATAACACAAAATTTGAAGTACACAGTTCAATAATAATAGTTGGAGATTTCAATACTTCACACTCGATATTGATAGAACAACCAGACAAGAAAGATATGGAAGATCCAAACAACACTGTCTACCAACCTGACTTAACATTTATAGAACAAACAACCCAATCAATGCAGAATACATACTCTTTTCAAAAGAATATGTAATATCCTCCAGGATAGATTATATATAGTAGTTAAAAAAAACAAACAAACAAATATCCATACATTTTAAAAGATTCAAATCATCTGAAGTTTATTCTCTGACCAAACAGTACATAAATTTCTATAATAGTAGAAAATCCTGGATAAACCTCAAATATTTACAAATTATGCAACACATCTAAATAACCCATGTATCAAAGGGCAAATTACAAAATGTATTTTGAACTAAATGAGAGTAAAATCTCAGTATATAAACATTTATGGGATGAATAAAATAAACACTTTTTTTTTTTTTAAAGAGAATAAGCTTTCTCCTTAAGAAACTACAGGCAGAAGGAGGAGTTGGAGCAGAAATCAATGGAACAGACCTCTGCCATCCTAATGAAAATAGGTAAAACCAAATGTTGGTTCTTTAAAATATTAGCAAAAATAGACAAATTCTTAGCAAGTCTGACAAGAAAAATAAAAGAGAGGATACAAATTGCCAAAAATCAGAGATAAAAGAATGAATACCAACCCTATGGGAACTATAATGATTAATAAAGGAATATTAATGAATAACTTTATTCTAAAAAATTAGGCAATTTAGATGAAAGGGACACATTCCTTGAAAGATACAAATTGAGGACAAAATAGAAAATATGGATAGATCTCTGAGGAGAAATGGATCACTCATGTTCACAGTAGCATTATTCTCAATTACCTTTAGGTGGAAGCAACACAAGCTGACATATGAACGGATAAACAGATGTAGTATACACATACGTGCAGTGGAATATTATTCAGCCTTTGAAAAGAAGGAAATTCTCACACATGCTACGAAATAATGAACTTTGAGGAAGTTAAGTCAGTCACAAAAAGGAAAACATTATTTGATTCTGCTTACATGATGTGCCTAGAGTAGTCAAATTCATAGACATAGAAAGTAGAATGTTGGCTTCCAGGGGCTGGGGGCATGGGGAATGGGGAGCTGTCTAATGGGTATAGAGTTTGAGTTTTGCAAGATATTTTTGTAGAGATTGGTTGGACAACAATGTGAATATCCTTAACATGACTGAACTGTACACTTAAAAATGGTTAAGATAGTAAATTTTATGTTATATAATTTTACCACAATTTTTTTTATAAAGAAAAAAGACTAGCCTGCTTGGAGAGCACAAGACTTCAACACTTGTTACTACACCTGTATAAACACCATAAACCCTAAAGAATTTGTTTAAGTAAAGAAACTGAATTAACAATGAAACATATTTCCACAGAGAATAGTCCAGAACAGATAATTCTAGTAAATTCTAGTAACCATTTTTTTTTTTTTTTGGAGAGACAGAGTCTCACTTTACTGCCTTGATGTCACAGGACTCACAGCAACCTCTAGCTCTTGGGCTTCAGCGATTCTCCTGCCTCAGCCTCCCGAGCAGCTGGGACTACAGGCACCCGCCACAACGCCCGGCTATTTTTTGGTTGCAGTTCAGCCGGGGCTGGGTTTGAACCTGCCACCCTCAGTATATGGGGCCGGCGCCCTACTCACTGAGCCATGGGTGCCACCCAAATTCTAGCAACTATTTAAAGAAGAAATAATACCAATTCTTCTCAGTTTTTTTCCAAACATAGAGAAAGAGGGAACACATTTATGAACTTATTCTATGAAGCCAGTGTTATCCTGTACCCAAAGCCAGACAAAGACCTCAATGGAAAAGCAAAGTATAGGGTGGTGCCTGTGGTCCAAAGGAGTAGGGTGCTGGCCCCATATACCGGAAGTGGTGGGTTCAAACCCAGCCCCAGCCAAAAACTGCAAAAAAAAAAAAAGGAAAGAAAAAGAAAAGTGCAGATCAATTTCTTTATTTTTTATTTTTTTGATTCTCGTTTTTATTATTTTTTTTATTGTTAAATCATAGCTGTGTACATTAGTGAAATCGCCTGTACCCATTCTAAGATGCACCATAGATGTGGCCCCACCCATTACCCTCCCTCCACCCGAAACCTCCCCCCTCCCTTCCCCTTCCTTGGCCCTTTCCCCATAGTCTTGTGCTATAGTTGGGTTATAGTCTTCATGTGAAAGCTATAATTTAGCTTCATAGTAGGGCTGAGTACATTGGATACTTTTTCTTCCATTCCTGAGATACTTTGCTAAGAAGAATATGTTCCAGCTCCATCCATGTAAACATGAAAGAGGTAAAGTCTCCATCTTTCTTTAAAGCTGCATAGTATTCCATGGTATACATGTAACACAATTTGCTAGTCCATTCATGGGTCTATGGGCACTTGGGCTTCTTCCATGACTTAGCAATTTTGGATCGGGCTGCAATAAACATTCTGGTACAGATGTCTTTTTTATTTTGTGACTTTTGGTCTTCTGGGTGTAAACCTAGTAAAGGAATGAATGGCAGGTCTATTTTTAGGTCTCTAAGTATTCTCCAAACATCCTTCCAGAAGGAACATATTAGTGGGCATCCCCACCAGCAGTGTAGAAGTGTGCCCTTTCCTCCACATCCACGCCAACATTTCTGGTTTTGGGATTTTGTTATGTGGGCTACTCTTACTGGGGTTAGGTGATATCTCAAAGTAGTTTGATTTGCATTTCTCTGATGATTAAGGATGATGAGCTTTTTTTCATGTGTTTGTAGATTGTGAGTCGGTCTTCTTTAGAGAAGTTTCTCTTCAAGTCCCTTGCCCACCCTGAGATGGGGTCACGTGTTCTTTTCTTGTTAATATGTTTGAGTTCTCTGTGGATTCTGGTTATTAGACCTTTATTGGAGGTATAACCTGCAAATATTTTCTCCTATTCTGAGGGCTTGAAAAGTTTCAGCAGAGAGATCTGCAGTCATTCTAATATTCTTCCCTTTGTACATAATGGCTTTCTTACATCTGGCTTTGAGAATTTTCTCCTTCACATTAACTTTAGTGAAGTTAATTATGATATGCCTGGGGGATGTCTTATTGGGATTGAGTTGTGCTGGGGTTCTGAAACTGTCTGCTATCTGATTTTCAGAATCTCTTGGCATGTCTGGAAAATTCTCTTTCATAATTTCATGCAGAGGGCCTCCGTGCCTAGTGAGGCCACTTCATCGTTTTCAGGGATTCCAATGAGGCAGATATTAGCCTTCTTCAATTATCCCAGAGCTCTCTGACAGAATGATCTGTTTTTGCTCTCCTTTTCTCTTTGTCTTTGAGAGTTTGGGAGCGTTCAAAGGCTTTGTTTTCAATGTCAGAAATCCTTTCTTCTGCTTGTTCCACTCTGTTACTGAGGGATTCTACTGTATTTTTCAGATCTTTGAGGACTGCAAATTCTTGCATGTGTGTCTAAATCTTTGGTGGTTTTGTCTTTAAATTCGTTAAATTCTTGAGACTACTTTTGAATTTCTCCACAAATTCCTAATTCCAACTTTTGAATTGCTGCTCAAATTTTTAATTTCAAATTTTCCTCCACTTTATTATTCTTGTTTGCAATCCAAATTCTGAATTCAATTTCTGACATCTCGGCCAGTTGTTTATGAATGGGATCTTCAGTTAGGTCTGCCGTATGTTTTTTTTTTTTTTTTTGGGGGGGGGGGTTTGCTCTATTCTGGTTATTCATGTTACCAGAGTTTTTCTGCTGATTCCGCCCCATGATTGTTTTGCACCCTTTGATTTTTTTTTCCCCTGGAGCTTTGTCGAGGACCCGTATAGTGCTATGGCCTGAGAAACTAGGGACCTGTTTGGTGTTATGGGGCTAAGTGGTTCTGTCTTGTTTTCAGCTGGTTTCTGTTTGACCCTAGTGAAACAGTTACTCTGGGTTGAAGTCTCAGCTGTGTAGAAATACCAGCAATTAAGTCACCCCGCCCCCCACAGGCAACAATTGGAAAAGAAAAAATCAAACCTTCCTACAACCACACACCCAGGGTACCACCTGAATAGTCCTCAGGCAATTGGCTCAGTTCAAAAGGTCCAAATCAATTGTCTCAGTCAGCACCTGTCTCAGGTGGGAGAGTTTAAGAGGTCTCTCGGAACTGGATCATGGGGCTCTGGTGACTACTCTGATATGGTTTGCTCCAGTGCTGCATGGAGTCAGGAGGTGCCACCCAGCAAATTGATCAGTCTGGGAAGGTTGATGCCTCTTTCCCCACCTTGCACCTCTGTCATACCCAGTCACTGATAGCCCTGCAGTTGGCTGACCCAGTTGCCTGTAGTGAACAGGTACTCCAGGGTTTTGCACCTGCCTGAATCACAAGGAAATCTATTTCTGCTCAGCCAGGCCACTGCGCTCTGCCTCTATCTAGCAGGAGGAGGTGAGTCCTGACAACCTCGGGTGCTTGATGAAGGCTGGGGGGTGTTCACTCGGTTCCAGCCCTGCCCCTGATTGATGTTACTGACAGAACAGAACAGAACAACTTTGGGGGATTTTGTTTCTGTTCCTGCTAAATTCCCCTGCAGAAGAGAAGCTGTTTTGAGTTCCCAGAGCCTGTGCCTCAGGCCCTGTCTTTGCTCCTGCAGGTTTGTATTTGGTTACCTATCAGTTCTATCCTGCTGCCTTCCTTTGTCTATAGGTTGACGACCCCCTGAGGGCCAGGTGCATCCCCCGCCCTGGGAACTTCTGGGGTCTGCGAGTGCGTTTCTAGTCCCTGCACTCCACCCAGGTCGGTACCACCTCAGGCAAATCCTTTACTCAAGGGGCCTGCGTTTCCATCCCAGAATTGTTCGTGGTGGTTGCCGGCCTCCTAGGTTGCCCAGGGAGACAGGGGGTGTGGCTTCAGAATATCTGGGAGTGAGCCCTATTGTTGCTAAAATATGGCTGCTGCTCTGTGCCTCAGGAAGTGAGGTTCCCTCTGGTGTGGTTCCCTCTCAGCTGACCGTCCTCTCCTTGCTCCCATGCCCCAGAGTCAGCACTGACCAGCTGCAGTTTAGGCTCTGTCCACACCCCTCGAGAAATCACCCAAGAATCTGGACTCCTGGGGGACAGGCCTCTAGACCTCAGAGTGAGAGTGGAGGGGAGTACTGGAAGCTCAGAGTTTCAGGTAGAGAATATATGTAGTTTTATACAGTTTTATGCCTGGAAACAGTTTAAAACTGTTTTTTATACAGTTTTATACAGAATGCTGTGGCACTCTAGTAGGTGATGTAGGTCCAGTTTTTAGAGGGTCTGTCCTGTGGAGTGTAGTGGGAGGACCTTTGAACTCTGCCCATTTGTTTGTGGGGCACTCTGAGCCGTTCTCATGGGGGAGGGGACTCCCGTCCACTTGGTGATAGATTTTGTACCTTTTGTTTGTATCCTTGTGGTCACAGCTCGCCTCAGTGGGGTTGATGTGCGTTCTTCAACCTTCTCTCTTGTGCAGCTCAAATCCACCAGGTTACTTGCTAAATTTCTATCCTTTAACTCTCCTTCTGGATTGGAGCCTCTGTGGAAAGTTGGCTTCAGTCAGCCATCTTGTCTCTGCCCCCTCATTACTATTTTATATAGCTGATGCTTATTTTATTTACCCTTTCCCTACTTTCTTTGTTCTGAAACTTTCCTATATCTCAGATCTTCTTTCTGGTATCATTCTTTCTGGTATCATTCTGCCTGAAGCACAGCAATAGATTCCCTAAAGCGAGAATCTGCTGGTGACAAATTTCCTCACATTTAGTTTGTCTTTCACTGGGCACAGAATTCCATGGTGGCCATTATTTCCATTTGGTACATCGGAGACATCATCCCACTGTCCTCTGTCTCCCATTACTGCTGTTGAAAAAACAGCTAGCTATTTGTTAGCGAGAAGCCAGTCTGTCATTCTTCTTTCTTGCAGTTTTTGGCCAGGGCTGGGTTTGAACCCACCATCTCCGCCATATGGGGCCAGCACCCTACCCCTTTGAGCCACAGGTGCTGCCCCAGTCTGTCATTCTTTTAAAGGCAACTTGTTTTTTTCTCCCCACTCTGGCTGCTTTTGAGATTTTTTTCTGAAATTTTGCCATCATACATTATGTGCTTATTTCTTTTTACTTTTCTTGCTTAAGGTTCCCTGGACCTCCTTAATCTATAGACTAATGTGTTTCTTTAGTTCTGGAAAATTCTCAGCCATTTCTCTCCAAAGAATTCCTCTGGTTCATCATCTTTTTCCTCTTCTCCCAAGGACCTGATCAAATGTATGTAGATTTCTCACTATACCCTCCTTCTGTCTTATTCTCATTTTTGCCTTTTCCTGCTCCATGATTCATGCTGGAGAGTTTATTTTATTTTTCTTTTTATTCATTCCCCTTTATGTTTTAGCCAATCTGCTGTTATATCCATTCAATGAGTTTTTAACATTATTTTAGTCTTCTTTAATAAAAGTTCTGTTTGTTTCTTTTTATAATCCATGACAGATTTTATAGTTTTTCTGTTTCCTGCGGTTATTACCAAGTTTGTCATTTATTTCTTTAAACATAGTAACCATGGTGATATTTTAGTCTGTGTTATACTTTCAATACTTGATGAGAGTGCAGATGTGTTTCTGGTTTCTCTTTTATTTGTTATTATTTTTTGAATTTCAAAGAATTAAGGAGGTTCACTTTCTTTTGATTCTGCTGATTCTCTCTACCCTGAGTTCCTGCTAATCTTTCCCTGCCTCCTTTCCTCACCTTTTAAAGTTACTTGTAGGGATTACCAAGGCCTTAGCACAGGTATGCCCTCCGCATGAGAAGCTTTGGGTTCTGTCAGGTATCTGGAACACTACCAGCCAGGTGCCATTTTAAACCATTTTCATCCTTTGAGATTCTTTAGCCAGCTCAGACTGTGAGTAGCTGGTTGCAAACCCTCCTGAGGGCCAGTCTAGGGCCGAAAGTCCCCCAGAGTTGGGGGGAAAGGGGTAGGCTTAGACCTACTCCATCCTGAAGTCAGAGAAAACACAGCTCTGTGAAATCCTAGCTTAATTTGAGAGGGTCTCCTGAAACTTTCCCACCTTGAATGGCTGTAAGCCTTGACCTTCCAGTCTCTCCCTATGCAGCCCTGGGCAGAAGCCCAGAGGTGCTTTTAGGCATAAGTGCTTTTGTGTCTCATATTCCAATCACTTTTCTGGTTACAGGTGTTACCCCCTCAAATTGGCTTGGGAACTACTCACTGCTGCTTCGGCTCTTCATGCTTTTCAGAGGAGTTAAAAAATATTATAACAGAATGCATCATCAGAATACATGGTGGTGGGAGGGGGGTTAATCACAATGATCGCAAAGACTGAAAACCAGAAGCTCACTGGTATTAATTTTGAACTCCCATATTCTTGAATATGTCCAAGTTGGCATGATATCCCCAGAAAATAATGCAATGTGGGTGCTTAATGCTTGTGAGGTACTACGCATGTGGCTATGAGCTAGCACAAAGGAAAATGAATAGAAAATACACTTTCTTTAAATTTCTTATGCAATTCAAGTTATTTAAGACTATGGACCACCTGTTTGTTTATTCAACAACAACTGCTTGTGACCCCACAACATGTTTCAAGGCAGTGTGACCCCCACAAAGATTAAAGCTTATCCAATCTTTTTAAGTGTTAATATATTTATTGGAGGTGGATTCAGCTAAGCAAATAACCTAATTTGTGAATAGAAGAAATACACAATGAAAGAATCAACAACTGCTCTTCCTTTTTAGAAATAGAGGCTATATTTTATATTTTTAAAATATCAGTGTTTCTCATGCATGCCTTATGCAAAGTTAATAAACTAGATTATTTTCATTAAAATATTAAGAATATGCTATTAAAGCTAAGATTACTGCAAAGACTGAACAAAATTTTAATTCAAAAAAGAATTTAATTCAAATTACAAAAGCTTTTGAACTGAAGATATAAAGTACTCCACAGTCTGCCTATTGCAGCGGGTCTCAACCTGTGGGTCACGACCTACAGGAACTGTATTAAAGGGCTGAGGCATTAGGAAGGTTGAGGACCACTGGCCTATTGTAATGTTTAAAATCTTTGTGAGCATTTGAAGTGCCAACTTCTCTACTGATGTGGGCTACACATTTCAAAATCCAGTCTCTCTTCTGTCTGAAAGGAGGTGCTTTTTGAGACTATCATGTCACACAAGAAAATATTTTCTTTTTCTTATACAACACACACGTTCATGCCATTCCATTTCAGAGTATAAATGCTGTTCTGCATTCTCTTGAAAAGTCAAGTGAGGTAAGAATAATGACCATAAAGTCAAGATCACAAAACAGTAATTTCCTCTCCCTAATGGTTTCCAACAGCCAGGATGAAGTAAGTCTGTGTAGGGTGCTGAGCGTCACGTGGGCAGCAGTGTTCAGCAGTAAGTATCTTTTCTCAAGTTTCTTGAGAATCCCCTGCTGACTCCTAAAACTTTCCCACCTTGGATGGCTACAAGCCTTGACCTTGCTGTTTTTCCCCATGCAGCCCTGAGCAGATGCCCCACCTCGATGTCCAGAGGTTTGAGATCCTGGATGGCCCTTCTGTAGCTGTGTCAAGTCATCTTGGGTGCATCTTGTGTGCACCTTTTCACACATAGCCAGAAATAGATATTTCAAAAGGGAAACCAAATCTTTCTCTTCAGAGGTAGCACAGCAGATGGGTGAAGCAGACTGGTGGCCTCAGGGGTGGCCTGGGACTCAATGGTATCTTCACCTTCATCCACTGCCTTAAGATCTCAGACAAACTATCTCACCCCCTGTGCCTCAGTTTCTTTGTTAGAAGAGATTGTTTCCACTTCATAGACTTGCTATGAGGAATTAATAAGATAATAAATAGAAAAAAATTTTAGAATATAAAAAGTGCTCAGTAAATATTTGATATTATTTGGACTTAAGAAATGTTTTGCAGTTTTGGGTAACTCATCTGGGGAAAGTAATATTCTTGAGACAGAATTTTGAATGTAGTTCAGAAATAATTAAATGCCTTCCTTGATTGAAATAGAAAGGCAATTAAGACAATGAAGTATTTTTCTCTGTGGTATCTAGGACATATTTTTCTCATTTTCCTTTTGTAATGGGAAAATTTGAAAGTCAGGGAAACTTACTCAGAGTGGTGACAAATTCTTCCTTCTGAGGTCAATTAATTCCCCCCAACAAATACATTTCAAATAGGAAAGGTGGATAAGATTCTAGAGGCCTTAGAATCCAATGCTGGGGTAGGATGATGTTTAGAACTTAGACAAGCCTACATTCCCAGTGTTGCTAACATGTGACTTTGGAAAAGTTCTTGAATTCCTCTGGGTCTCAGGCTCCTTAACTGTAAATTAGGGGTAAAAATACCAGTCCACAATGATAATAATGTCAAGTTGATAGGAGGCAGGCTGTGAGTGTTATTATGTAGTAGCTGAGCTGACTTTATAATAGATTCTGGGTCCACTATAGCAGGGAGCAACCTGGTCACATAAAATGGACCAATCAGCTGAGCTCTATCCACATTACCCAAGAAAATCATCTTACAAATGTGTCTCTGGTTGTCTGGGATGGGGCACAAAATAACACACATGTGTGTCTAGGAATAAGGCAGCGGGAAAAAGAGAGGGGGTCAGGGACAACATATGGTGTTATAGATATTGCATCCATACATTTCTCTATGCATATGATTATTTGTCTTATGGTCTTACATTTATTTCACTAACATATACTGGGAAGTCTCTATTAGGGGGTAAACATAAATAACTCAAAATTCCTGTTTTTTATGAACTGTAGGAAAAATGGGGAAGCCTAATCTTTATAGAAAACCATCTTTATGCTTAGGTATTATATCAGAGTAGGCTATTACCAAAAAACAGCTCTAAAATTTTAATAACAATATAAGAGACATTTATTTCTTGCTCATATAAACTCTATTACATCATTTAGGGTCCAAGACTCTTTCTATTTTGTGAAGCTGAAATACCCTAGGACAAGGGTCAGCAAACTATGGTTCCTAGGCTAATCTCTCCTGACCTCAAGAGATGACCCTGCCTTTGCATCCCTGAGTGCTAAAACTTAGGGTTTTCATTTCAATGATAACCTTAGAATGTTCATCATAGGCCCATCTGGACAATTACCTTAAAACTAAATACTGACATAAAATTTCTAAGATCAAATTTTAGTTTGTATTTATCGATGCCAACAGTGATTCTTACTTGTCATGGGCTGTTAAGAGAGGGAGAAAAGCAGATTTGATCCAGAAATTATCCCTTTACATTTTCCTACACAATATAAATTAAGAAATATTTTGTGGTCATTCATGAAAAGTGGTGGAAGAGTCAGGCCATTGTAGAGAATGTAATTGGATAGGCCGGTCAAGCTCAGAAGAACCTACTTCATTCCACTCAGAACCAAGATGACATTTATGTAGCAATTTAGTTTTCACAAAACAATGTCATCAGCATAAATTTATCCCTGGTTTTATGCTTATAAATATAAAAGAAACAAATTAAATAAAAATATGTGTGGTCTACAGAATATTTTCTCTTTAAAGAGTATGTGTAATACAATTCAGGTTTTAACAGAGTCTACTGCAGAGATAGTTTCATTTTACAAATGACTTAAATTTGAATTTGGAAACTGTATCAGTCAAGGCTAAGCTAAGCTGCAATAATGAGTAAGCTTGAAATGCCAGTGTCTTAAACCACCTGCGTATTGGTAAAGAACTGTGTTCATGGTGATCATTACAGTTGGCCCCAAACTGATGGATCTATGCTCAGGAATAACCTTGGTTGAGGGGAACAAGTGCACTAGGGATTTTCTCATCTGTAAGTAAGTGCTCTGACTCAGGTGACCACATCAAGCTTCAAGGAGAAGAGAGCAGGCTCGGCACCTGTGGCTCAAGCAGCTAAGGCGCCAGCCACATACATCTGAGCTGGGGGGTTCAAATCCAGCCTGGGGCCACCAAACAACAATGATGGCTACAACCAAAAAATAGCCAGGCATTGCGGCAGGCACCTGTAGTCCCAGCTACTTGGGAGGCGGAGACAGGAGATTCACTTGAGCCCAGGAGTTGGAGGTTGCTGTGAGCTGTGATGTCACAGCACTCTATCCAGGGGGACAGCTTGAGGCTCTGTCTCAAACAAAAAAAAAAAAAAAAAAAGAGAAGAGAGCAATCTTCATGGACATCCAGAAACAGAGCAAAAGTAGGTGTCTCTTAATGGCAACAATGTCTGCAACAGAAAGAAATCATCCTGCATCTTTTGGGTGGCGCCTGTGGCTCAAGGAGTAGGGCGCCGGTCCCATATGCCGGAGGTGGTGGGTTCAAACCCAGCCCCGGCCAAAAAAAAAAAAAAAAAAAAGAAATTATCCTGCATCTTTGTACAAAGAAGTGCCTTGAGGGATTGTTTTGACATTTTCTATTCCCTTCTAGGGTTTCAGATAGTGTTCTTTTTTTTTGTAGAGACAGAGTCTCACTTTATGGCCCTCCGTAGAGTGCCGTGGCCTCACACAGCTCACTGCAACCTCCAACTCCTGGGCTTAAGCGATTCTCTTGCCTCAGCCTCCGGAGTAGCTGGGACTACAGGCGCCCACCACAACGCCCAGCTATTTTTTTGGTTGCAGTTTGGCCGGGGTCGGGTTTGAACCCGCCACCCTTGGTATATGGAGCCGGCGCCTTACCGACTGAGCCACAGGCGCCGCCCCAGACAGTGTTCTTAATTTCATACGCAGGTGTGGCTTTTGCAAGCTGCTTGCTAGTCACATGGCATGGGCAAATCTAAGCCGCAGTTCCTCCCCTGTGCAATGGGGGACAAATGTCAGTTGGTTTGCCAAGAGGAGTCAAGGCAATACCTCATGTGAAACCTTTGTCAATTTTAAATTATTATCCAAATGAAAGCCATAGTATTATTTTTGGCAGTCCGTCACCTCACATCCAGGATAAAGAACAGATAGTAATGATTTCACCCTACAGCACTTGTCACACAATCAATATTTTCTCACCAAAGACTCTTGAAAATTCGCAGGAAATTTCTTTAGGTGATCAGATAATGAAACCTGAAGAGAATAGTTCTTCAATATAGAAGCAAATTTCTCTTCTTGGCTAGAAAATCACAAACCATTTTACATGGCTCCGAATCTATATGGCCCATTTTTTCTAGCAAATTTCCACATTTAAAAGGTTTCAGGTTGAAGAAAAGAAATGCTATCTATCTTGTCTAAGAAGCAAGTGTTTTAAGTTGGGATCAGTCTGAAAAATTTAAAAAGTTTCACAAAATAGAGTTGGGGATGGAGACAGGAAGATTCTCACATTGTGGCGTCAATTCCCCAGCCTGATATCACCCAAATACCTCAGAATTCCAGCTTAGTTGAACTGGAAGTTATCCTGAAGATCACCTTGTCAAATTACTTTATTTTGCTATTGTTTTAATTAGCTTGGGCTGCTATAACAAAATACCACAGACTGGACGGCTTTCACAACAGGTATTTATTTAACCTATTTCTCACAGTTATGGAAGTTCTGAAGCTTGAGATCAGGGTCCCAACTTAATTAAGTTCTGGTGAAGACTCTTTCTGGCTTGCAGAGGGCTGCCTTCTTGTCATGTCCTCATATAGCAGAAAGAGAAAGGGAGGATAAGAGAGCCTGGGGTCTCCACCTTCCTGACCGCATCACTTCCTAATTACCCTTGGGAAATAATACCATCACATTGGGGTTTAGGGTTGCAACATGTAAATTTTGGGAGGACACAGTCCACAACATCAGATGAGGAAACTAAGGTCTGGAAAAGTTAAATGACTTACCTACATTATGTTCCTTAAATACAAGTTGATTGGCCAAATATTTTTCCCTTTCACCAACCTGAAATTATATTAACTAGAAATGAACATGATGGAGACAGAAAAGTTTCTTTATTCTCTGCTACAATTGCTAATAAAGTGTCTTCCAATCAGAACCTATGGGACTCATTTCATAATGCGTCTGCAAAGGGTGGGCAAATGGCCTGCTAAAAATTCTTGTCAAAGTCCTACAATAATTTTGAGGGTTTTTTTGTTTTGTTTTGTTTTTAAAATTTCTAAAATTCAAATGGCTTTCTCGTTTCTTTCTTTTTTAAAAATAACAGGGGAGAGCGCGAATGTAGTCCTCCACTACCACAAATTATGCAGTTGACTTCCCCATATTTGGGGAAATCACAAGGGTCAACACATCCGGAGTGCAATGGATGAGCCTGGCCTGGGAAAATCACCTTCATGATCATGATATCTTCCCTGCCAGGTAAGTATTGACTTCCTCATTTTTGAGTTTTCCAAATCATGTTTTGACTCCCCCACCCCAAAGAAAAGCAAAGATGAATTACCTTTGTAAGTGCATTAGGAGAGGCTAGGTGATGCTACAGTGAAATAGTCTCTGCAATTTATAGTAACAAAGGATTATTTACCATTCTTGATAAATGTCTACGCATGTAGGAAGGGTCTGTCTACACCATGCACGTGCCTGTGCAAGGAGTGGCAGACTGATGGAAACTCCGTCTGGGGTCAGCAGGAACTGTGCCACAGGGAAGGGGATTTGACAAAGTGCACACTAGCTCTTCATGCTTCTGCCTGTAAGTGACACACATCACTTTTGTTAATTCCTCATTTGCCAAGGCAAATCACAGGGTCATACTAAATGCAGAAGGGTCAGAATACTTCACATTTACTGTACACCTGGAGGAAGAAAACCCAGAATTTTGGTGAACATTGCTAATGTCTATTATACTAGGAAGAAAAAAAAGAAGGAAAAAAACAGAACAGATCCCAACATTGGGATGTCTCACACCATCAACATGAGTCAAATCTCCACCAGGGAATAGTAAAATTTCTGCCTGCTATACAATAAAATCTCTTAACACATTAATTTGAGGCATTTCTTCATCTTCATGTAAGAATATTGCATAGAAGAGAAAGCAAGTACACATAAACTAAACTAAATTAGGGCTGGGGTGAAGTTTCCAAAAATGGATTGTGGGCCAGCTAAATGCAGAGGCACATTTATACCTTCTGTGGATTTTATTAGCCTCATTTCTCTAGGAGAATGCACATGGTTATGACGTGACTATACTAATCAGTATAGTCTAATCAGTAACTTAATAGTAGGAAAGTTATAGTCTGATCAAGCAGACAAGTTTATTTTCACCTAAATTGCTAGTAGAAGTAATTATTTAATGGGTCATTCTAGAAAGACAGCCTGAACCTGTAAAACTATGCCTTAAAAAAATGTCTGATGGTCTGAAATATGTTCACAACCTCATTTGTTTCTTTTATTTGTGTATTATCATTTGCTTAGACATGCATTTTTAATCTTTTCATGTACTAGAAGCAACTCAAAAACTAGTAGCAACTAGTTTTTTCAAACAGGAAAAAACTCACACTAGCTCAGAATCTCCCCTAAATTAAAAAGTAGAGTTTTGTACTTTCTAGAGTAATAACCCCTTTCATAGTCTTTCTTTAAACCTTTCATGGTAAAAATCTACAAAGCAGGAGAAAAGTGTGAGAGGAAAAGTTTGCCGATTAACTTTTAATGATCTCTCTCCACCTAAAATTTGTATAATGGAACAGGGTTAATATTAACACTCCAACACCATAAACTTAAAACATTTATCATAAAAATATTTATCAGGCCAGGCATGGTGGCTCATGCCTATAATCCTAGCACTCTGGGAGACTGAGGTGGATGGAATGTTTGAGCTCAGGAGTTTGAGACCAGCCTGGGGTAGCATGAGATCCCATCTTTAAAAATAGCTGAGCATTATGGCAGGTGCCTGTCGTTCCAGCTACTCAGGAGGCTGAGGCAAGAGGATCACTTGAGCCCAAGAGTTTGAATTTACTGTGAGCTATGACAGCACAGCACTCTACCTAGGATGATAAAGTGAGACTCTGTCTCAATATATATATATACACATTTATCAATAATTCATATCTGAGATGAAAATGAAGAAATAGTAGTGAGATAATTTCATGCAGAAGTACAGTGAATTAATTCTGTGACAAGGGTAAGTTGGTTTTGTGTTTAACTTTTTTTAACGATCAACAATTACTGAGTTATAATTATTGTGCATTGACTAGAGATGAGATACTATGTCAAGTAATTGACCTTTTTTTCATCATTTTACAAATGAGAAAATTGAGGATGAAGTGACTTGACCAAAGTTACCTAGCTAGTAGTGGAATACTCTTCAGGGATAAATTATCATGATATTTCAGTCAAGGTGTCTGAAGATTGCAGTGCTTTTCCTAGCTCTCTACAGAAGAAAGAATTTAAATCGACAATGGTACATGTATTCATAAATACACAAGTACCTACTCTGTCCCCTGTCCTGTCATAAAGCGTGTGGACATACAGCTGAATCAATCTGCAAGCAGCAGGAGTTGAGAAAAGTGGGCGCTGGCAGCAGGCAGGCAGACTTGGGCTCAGCTCCGGCAATGTGAACTTGAATGGGTACTTATTCTCTCTAGCTTTAGTTTCTTCATCTGCAAAATGAGAAACAATATTGCTTACTTCATGGTTTTCTTGGGAAAATTAAAAAACAATGGTGTAAGTAAGTAAAATGCTTAACACAGTCGATTGCATAAGATGTCCCACATTAGGAGCTCAGTGAATAACCAAGTTGTAGCCATACTTGAGGAGCTCTCTGATTAGGGAGGGAGGAGAGATATTTAAACAGTATTTCCTCTCCAATGTGATAAGAACTCTAGGGAAACCAGGCAAAGGCCTGAGTGACAGCTGTGGAAGGGGCTTCAAAGATTTCATAGTGGTGCCTTAGGCGCTTGAGCTACAGGCGCTAGCCACATATACCGGAGCTGGTGGGTTTGAATCAGGCCTGGGCCTGCCAAACAAAGCCAACTACAACCAAAGAAGGACCCGGCATAGTGGCGGGCGCCTGGGCGCCTGTAATCCCAGCTACTTGGGAGGCTGAGGCAAGAGAATCGCTTAAGCCCAGGAGTTGGAGGTTGCTGTGAGCTGTCACGCGACGGCACTCTACCGAGGGCGATAGCTTGAGGCTCTGTCTCAAAAAAAAAAAAAAAATTTTTTTTTCATAGAAATGACCCTTCAGCTGGTGATTACAGGGGCGAAGTGTTTCACTAGGTGGAGAAGGGGGTAGGCGCTCCAGTCGTGCCCAAGGGTGCAGCGGCGAGGCGCGTTGGGGACTTTCGAGGGCCAGGAGAAGGGGAGCGGCATAGTGAGAACAAGAGAAATGGTAAAATTGAGTGGAAAATCAGCAGTGGGAGCTTGGAGGCTTGGACCAGGAAAGCCCAGCCTTCGGTGGCCGTTTCGAGAGGGAGGCTGCAGGATCGCGAGGTGGCGCTGTGGGTTCACCTTAAGGAACGATTTTGGCGCTCGCGGGCCCCTGGTACACTCAGCGCGTCAAAGAGGTGGGACAAGGCGGTCTTGTGGGTTTAGCAACGTCTTCATAGCAGCCACAAAAAAATGACAATGATAAAGATAATAAACCCGCAAGCAGTCTCTTTCAGGGGACATGGCATCGATACTTATAAAGTGTCCCCAAGGAACTAGTGAGAGAACTGTCCAGCAGGGTCCTCTGCAAGTTCAGTCCACATAATTTGTGGGGACCGGTAGTTTGAGCCAGCCTCGCCTGCTGAGAGCTGAGCTGGGCGCTAACCCGCTGCCTCCTCCGGACCGGTCCTGCGTCCTATACGCGGCTCCCTGCTACTTGTAAACCGAAGGCGGAGCATTGGCGATGCCCGCACTTTGGCCCAAAGTCACATCGTGCCTGCTAATTTCCCCTGGCTAGACCTAGTTTTTAGGAATTCTTTGCTGGGTTTCACACGCACACATGTACACACAAATTCTTTGCTCAGGCTCACACGCACATCTAGGAAGTCATTGCACAACACACATGAACTTCTGCACATGCACATCCCACTCACATAAACGAGACACATCTACACGTGACTCTTGTACACTCTACACACATGCACACAGGTACCCATGCTTGTGTGCACCAGTGTCTCAAGCACACGCACAGGCATCCAGCCAAGTGCGCACTGCCATTCACTGGCACACACACTGCACAGGCCCACAAATGTGCAGCCACCTTTCGTTCTTGCAAACATTTCTGCACACTCACATCCTATGTACCCTGCGTTCCGGTAGCCAACAAAGACCTCGCAGCACGCAGCAGCGTGTGACTCTCCAGTGAAGTGCGCCTAAAAGGAAATACTTTTTGTCTTGGGGCATCCTGAGCTGATAGGTTAAACTCGCCCTCCCTCCTCCAACTTTCTCCTACATAGACAGACCTGCACTTCCCTTTCCCGCTCGGTTTGGGCTACGGAAGGGATGCTAATTTCCAAGTAACTGGAGAGCTCCCTTCTCATTCGGACCTCCTTCTACCCAGAGAGCAGAAGGCTTCCTGGATCGGACTCCAATTTGCGGGCTAGGGAACGGTGGGCACTGGTCGTGACCCTGGGCAGCCTCAGACTTGAATATCCTTTCTGGCAGTGCCCCCAGCTGCATTTTCATGACTCGGAATAACTAGCTCTTAGCTATCCATGGTCATGCCAAGGCAGAATCACCTTTTCTAACGTTGTAGCACATCCACAAGGTGTCTAGATTTTTGTCCTCTGATGGCTGTCGGGTACAACCCGGCAAAGTCCAGTGTATAGCTTGTTTCAAGTAGGTGAGCTTGCGTGAGCTCTAAGCCTTCAAACTTAGAGCTCAGGACTAGGAGAAGCGTCTGACTGGTGGTCACATAGCAGATGTGGCAGAGCCCAGCCTGGAGCTGGCACATTGCTGGCATGCAGTGTCTCCATAGAGATAGGACAAAGAAGAGATCGTTATCTGGCCACGCGAATGCACTCTCGATCTGCACGTTAGTTAGGACTTTTCAGAACTTTCTCTCTTCTCTCTCTCCTCAGCTGTCTGCCACTGGTAGACATCGTGAGTCCCTCCCACCCTTTTCATTGGGGTGCGAACCGGAACCAGGGGCTCCAGAGCAAAGGGACTGGAAAGCGTTTGGGTGCAAGAGACATGGGGATGTTCTGGCTTGGCGACTTTACTAACGGTTGGCGGTGCTCAAGTTTTAAAACTTCCATCACAGGGCCTCACTTTCCTCACGTGTAAAATGGAAGTGATTTTATCTTCTTGGTCTGTGCTGGAAATTAGTTTATGTCGGTAAAGCTTTCAGCAAATGCGATCTATTATTATCTGGGACGGCCCTGGGGGAAACCCGAGGGAGCCGCCAGGCTCGCTCCGGGTCAGGTTTGTCCGAACCCCTTGCCCAGGCTTCTGGCCCCAATCAGACTAAGCATTCCCACGCCCCGACAAAGCCCCACGAGTTTGTTTGCTGGGTCTCTACCTCCTGGGTGACTGTGGGTGTCCTTGTCACTCTCTAGGCCTGGGTTTCCCTGTTCGTACTATGAGGGAGGTGTGCTCCGGGGACTGGAAGCGACGGTCATTGGGGCGAGCAAAGGAGGGCCTTGGAAGCAGGAATCAGATTCTGGAAGTCCGGTGGACCCCTGGCCTGCGGCTCCGGCGCGTTCCGGAGGGCGGTGGGTGGTGATCACCCAGGGAAGGGGTCAGGGTTCTGCGGGCGGGCGGGGCCAGATGCTCGACCACTCCCGTGGTCGTCAGGGTTGCTGCTCTGAGGCCCCTGCAGTTCCTCTCTTTTCTCGGCCCGGGGTCACCACCCAATCATCTTCCTCTCCTCCCCCAGTCTGCGCCTTGACCTCAGCTCACCTCCGCCCCGACTTCCCACACCCTCACCCCAGGCTGCCGGGCGACTCCTGCTGAGCGGCCGCAAGCCGAAGGACTTTGTGCTTTCGTTGCTTCATGTTTCTTTTCACCCTTTATTCAGGTCTTCCCAGCCCTGAACGAGGCGTCTATGCTCTTGCCTCGCTCAAAGCCGGCTCTGTCAGGAGTCAAGAGAACGGGGCATTTCCCCAGACAGGCGGCCTTTCTGGGGGCGCGCCCTCACAAGGGGAAGCGAGATCAAGGGAATTTTCTAAGAGACAGGTCCCAAGACTGGCCTCCTGGGGGCAGACGAGCAGAGACGATTCTCTCTCTCCCTGGGACCTTCCTGCTGGTTCAGTTGTATTTATCTGTTGTCTTCTCTTTTTGGGGGGGAGGGGGGAGGTGTTTCTACCTAAGCCCGTAGAAATTACTGCGGCAGCCGATGCCCTTCGGAAAGGGGACTGTTTCCCCGAATTGTTGGGATATCCAAGGGGGGAGAAGTTGGGGGCTTGCGCTCAGGACCTGAGCATCCTTCAGCGCAGGGAGGTGAGAGCTGGACAGCCCTGCCTGCCACAGGGAGCAGTTGAGGAGTTGTGGACTCTAACTCCGACCGCGGAACAGACTCGGAGACGCTCCTGGGGAGACTTGACTCCAGGGGAAACATTAAACCTCTCTAGTTTCTCCTTTCAGCTATTAACTCATTCTTTTGTATTTGTTCTCATGCATATGATATTTTTTCCTCTCTTTCTCCTTTCTTTCTTTCTCAAAGGGTCTATATATCCAAACTCTGAAGTTTCCAAATATCTTTAAATATAGATTCCCAGAGTTCTGATCCTGTGGTCTGGACAAGGCCTGGAAATCTGCATTTCTAACAATTCCCTGCCCTTTCCCATGTGATTAGGCTGATGAGCCTTGTTTGGGGATTACTATTGTAAACTACCTTAAAGTTAAATGAAGATATGCTATAAACTTTGGCAATGCTGTACACACAGGTTTATTCCTTACAGGAGATAGGACTACAAAGCAAGAGGCTGATGGCAGTCTCAGCACATACTTTACAGTCACCCCTCTGCACACATGCCTTGTCTCTGGAGGCGGCCCTACCCTTACTTGAGGAGAAGATTTAGAGGTATTTGAGAGCTTCGTTTTCAAAGTTTTAAAATTGCAAGTGCCAGCTCAATATTCACCAAAGGAAGTCCACAAACAGCTGGCCTGCGTGTCATTCTTGGTTTTCTGTCACTATGTCTCTTTTCCACCTTCTCTTTAGCCTGCTTAAACATTTATTACGGGATGAGAAAGCCAGGTTGAAAGCACAAGGACACCCAGAAGAAAAGCTATGAATACACCCTGCTTGATTAAAATAAAGTAACCTCACCATCCCAGATGAGGTGTTTGCTGCCTCTGCATAGCCAAAGGGAATTAGTCTCATCCAAAAATTCCTGCTCCTTTTATTTTTCTTCCTTCTCTGGCCTGGTGCATGTGGAAATTGCCTCCTACATATTTAGTTCCTGGAGAGACTGGGTCTGGGGTAGGAATTTACCTACTGAAGGCTTCTTTCTCTAACCCAACTTTTCATTTGAGCCATTCAACTTCAAGCCCTTAACAAACTGCTTTTACAGATGCTTATGGATTCCTCCTGACCCCTAGAAATCTATTATTTATCTCTTACTGATCCTCAAGGTGACTGTTTCTCTCCATTCCTTGGCACTTTTGCCACCTCCTTTGGCAGTGATCTGTTCTCTTATTGTGTCTTCCCCATCACTGGAGCATGTACAGGCTCACTTTGGGAGTCCTGCAAACTGTTTGCTGTAAATAAAAGGGAAACTCAAGCAGTTAAAAAGAGGGAGGCATGGGTCTTAAGCCAGGGCTATCTGGGATCAATGCTTCCTGATCCCTTTACAGTGAAGTTTTCCTCTGAGCTGGACAATATGGTCCAGGAAGGGAAAGAGATCGACTCTGGGGAGGCCCTTGGACCTGGGGGCATCAAGTTAAGCTTGTAACTGTGGAAAATTTCCCATAGATCCAGTTTTAACCAGGCATTTAAATTCTATAGAGGTAGAGAAAGTGCCCCTCCCTGTATCCCTCCCTACAAACCAACACTTCAAGTCTCCTCACCATCATACCCCTCCTGAATAAGTACTATGTGCTAGGAACCCTGTTAGATGCTATGGAGATCCTGATGCAACAGACCAGTCTTTTTAGGGGTATCTCAGAGGAGATAGCACTACTTACAGTACCAGGGAGAAAGCACTAACCACACTAGAGGTTCAGAGCAAATGGTATGAGAGTTCAGCAGGCCTCATGCACAGGAGATAAAGCAGTGTTTGAGGACAGTGGCCATGCACATGAGGCCAAGAACACACTCTTTCATCCAGTTTCAGAATCAGAAAGTGCTCTACTTTTCTTCTCTGCCAAGAACATAAAGCATAACTCTTGTTTGTCTTTATTGAACATGGGCATGTATACTTTTCCATCACTGACCCCACGAGCTTCCAAAATCAAATGGCCACAGAAGGCCAGCAGAAAGAGGACTTGGATTTCTGGCAGAGAATTTCCCCGAAGGAGTTCTTAGCAGATTTGGCTGCAGTCAGGGAGTTCCTTTGAGGACAATGAAACAGAAGTTCACCGTGTGCTTATTAGAGGTTACAACCTGCTGGAAAATGATGGGACACATTACCTAGAAATTTCTAGTTATTTCCTTCGTCAGCCACAGACTGAAACACCTGAAGTAGGAAACAGTTTCATTCTCTTTCTTTCCTTTCTTCCTTCCTTCTCTCCATTCTTCCCTTCTCCCTCTCTCCCTTCCTTCCCTTCTGCCGCCCCCCTCCTTCCCTCTCTCTTTTACTTCTTCCCTTCTGTCCCTGCTTCCTTTCTTCCTGTCTCTCGCTCTCTTTCCATATGACAGGGCCAGAAGTTGGGAAGAGTTTGTTCAAGTCTTTTTAAAAGAAAGGGTGAAAGAGGAGAGAAATTCTTCACCAAATAATCAACTAATTAGAGATATACTTGTGGGTTTTTTTTGTTTGTTTGTTTGTTTGCTAGTTACTTAAAAAGCACGCAAAAAGAAACTACTCTGGGGCAGGGGTAAGGGAAGGGAGATTGAATGTAAGAAAATTTAAAAACAGATCTTGACACAGCCCCAGTGGTAACATTCGCCCCACAATTCACTTATCTCGAGACTGCCCGAGAGAAGTGAGCGTTTAAGTGACAACAGTGCCTAATGCTGGCATCCTCCAGCTTAGCCACCAAGCCAAAAGCGATTCAGAGGCCAGGCTCTGGGCAGAGCCTGGGTCCCCAAATGGAGACCCACTGCACCTCGTCTGCTGGGATTCAGGGTCCACCCACCCCTCCCAACTTGGAGGCGGTGCCCCTCCGCGAGCTCCCAGCCCCGACTTCGCGCACCCAAATTCCATCCCACCACCCCGCCTCAAAGCGAAGAGGTGGGCACCTGGGACGCGCGTCCTGCTTTTTCTGCCCGAGCTCTCCTGTCTCCTTCACTTTTGTCCCCGACGTCCTAGAACAGCGGAGCAAGACGCGACATCAGCCCTGGGAGGGCGCAGCCTGTGAGCCTCTGGCGCGCTCAGGGCGCGGCGAGGATGTTAAAGGACTGCAACGGTCAGAATGCAGACCCACATCTCAAATTCCTGGGAAAGACACCCCTCTCCCTTTCCCGGTCCCCTCTCGGTCCTTGCTCAGACCCGTTCCTTCCCAGCCCAGACGCCGGTGCTCAGCGCGCTCTCTCGCTCGCCACTTTGCAGGGAACTTTGGTCCGCTCTCCTGCGCCACCAGAAGGATGTTAATGAGGGGGCGTGGCCTGGAGCAGCGAGCGTGCCGGCTTCTGAAACGCGATTGGCTGCGGCGAGGCGGAAAGATGACGTTATGCAAATTAAAGGGCGGGACCACGAGGCGCGGGCCCCGCCTCCTCCCTTTGGGGTTAGAGTGCCTGTGTTTAGCTCTGGGGAGAGTCAAACTGGATTCCATAGGGAAAGCCTGCAAATCACTTCTATTTTAGCAAGGAGAAAACAGAATCTCCATCCAGCAGGGTCCACCCCTCTCTCTTTCTCCCTCTCCTTTCTCTCTTTCTATCTCTTTCTTTCCCTCCCCCTCTTTCCTCTTTCCTCCCTCCCCCCACCCTCTGGTGTATCTGTCTACGGCAGCCAGCGTCCTCCTCATCTGTACGCACTGAAAGGAAAGAAACATCTTTGGTTGGGAGAGAAGGAGGAAAAAAGAGAGAGAGAGAGAGAGGAAAAACTTGCCTGGTTGTGGAAAATGACACTTGAAGTAGCAAAGCCGGCAGCGCGAGTTGAGTCTATTGTTTCTTAAATTGCCATCAGTTTTTTTTTTTCTTCCTGCTTCTTCAAGTGAAGGGTACCTCTACAAAAGGAAACTCCAGCCCCTCCTGTCCTCCACCGGCCTGCGATCATTACAAAAAAAAAAAAAAAAAAAAGCAAAAAAAAAAAAAAAGCACCCAAACCAAAATCAACCAACCAAACAACCCCCAACAGCCAAGCATACATCTCTAATTTTTTTATTTTGGTCTTTTCGTTGGATTTTCCCTTTCTTCTTTTTTTCAGGGTTATCGCTTAGTTTTGAGCGAAGGTTTACATTTTTTAAAAATTTGCTTTCCAGCCCGCCTTGATCTTCTTGTGCGAGTTGATCGTTTAAAAAAAAAATCTCTGGTTGGCGTTTCTCTTTCCTTTTTTTTTTTTTTTTTTTTAAATATTTTTCAAGGGGGAGGAGATTTTCCACAAGAAAAGGTTGTTTTCATGTTTGGGATTCAGGAAAGCATCCAACGGAGTGGAAGCAGCATGAAGGAAGAGCCGCTGGGCAGCGGCATGAACGCGGTGCGGACGTGGATGCAGGGCGCCGGGGTGCTGGACGCCAACACAGCGGCGCAGAGGTGGGTACCGCGCGGGGACCGCGGCAGAGGAGGTGAGCAGCGAGCCGGAGAGCCGGAGAGCCGGAGAGCCGGGAGGCCACGCCGCGGGGCCGGGCCGCGCTGGTGCGGCTGCCGCCGCTCAGCTCCGCTCGCCGCCGGGGCTTCGCTTTCCCCAGCCGCGTTGCCTTCATAGCTTGCGGCTGGAGAACCGGGAGCTGCCAGCGAAGAGCCCACGCTTGGCCGGCACTTTCCCCGGCCTCGGCTGTGATTGTTTTCATTTTGTTTTAACCAAGAAGAGGCGTCTCACCAGCATGATGTTGGATATTTGTGTTTTTATGTGATCGTTCTTTCCCGACTAGGTATCTGTTCGTTTTTGTCTCTTTTCTTCTTTTCTGTTCCCTTACCTTTTCTTTCCTTTTCTATTTCTTTTTGTCCTTCTTTCGTTCTTTTCGTCTTTTTCTTCTTTGCTTTTTCTTTCTTTTCCCTTTCCTTCCTTATTTCCTCCTTTCTTTATTTCTTTCTCTTCCTCCCCCTTTCCCTCTCCTTTCCTTCCTTTTCTCCCTCCTACTATATCTTTCATTTTTCCTTTTTTCTCTCTTCTTGCATTCTTTCCTTTCTTTCATTTTTTTCCTTCATCCCTTCTCACTCTTCCTTCTTTCCTTCCTTCTTTTCTTTCTTAACACTTCCCTTCTTCCTCCTCTTTTTCCTTCCCTTATCTCCCTGCCTCTCCTGTTTTCTTTCCAGTTTCTCCCACGAGTGTTCTCTTATTTCTCATAACTGGTTCTCCCTCCCTCTCTTCAGTTTTTCTCAGTCTTCCGCTAGACTAGCAACTCCCAACTTTAAGTCTGACATCTTCTAAAAGTCTCCCCCACCCCCTGTCACCATGGTCCCTTCCAGCCCCTCTCCCACTGGCAGCTCGGAGATGCTAGACTGGGTGGCCTGGAGACATTGCCCTTGGAGGTTGACCTGAGGGAACTTTCCTGGGCACACCCAACTACCTTTGGCGGGGGGGCTCCTGGTCCCAAATGAGGAATGGCCTCCTCCTCCCAAGGCCACCAGCTGCCTTGAGGGAGTGGGAGACCTAGTGGCCCTAGGTCTTAACGGATTCAAAAGTGCGGAAGGGGAAGAAGGAAGATGACTAATTATGGGATCTCCAGCTTTCCGGGGCTGGGGACGAGTGTCCCGAGCACTATTCTCATCCCCATTGAGCCTAAGGATGGGGTGGTTGGTAGTGAGAGTCAATTGGGTAACTGCTGGGAGCGAAAGTGTGAGTGTGCGGGGCGCGCGCGTGTGTTGGAGTGTGTGTGCCTATACGCGCTTGTGTCGGGCAGGTCGGGCTGTCAGTGGCCGCCCGGCGTCCAGGGCACGCCAGATTTCAGCCCCGGCGGGCGCGCTCATCCAGCAGCCCAGGCCTTTAGGATTTCTGAAATGAGTATGAGGATTTTTGCTGAACAGTGAAAGTTTTGTCCAGATAGGTCTTTAAAAAACATCCTAGTTCCCTTTCCCACAGCGACCACCCCTGACAACTCTGAGTCCCGCCCTCTGACCCTCTTCACATGCTTTTTTTGGGGGAAGGTAACATGGCTCTCCGAATCACCCGCACCTGGCTGGGCGCTGGAGTTTCCTGAGTGTGCTGCTGCAGCCAGGATCACAGTGTGTTCTCCATCCATGCCCACCTGCTCCAGTAGCCGAGATGGGAGACTGGAGGGGTGCCGGGAGCTGAATGCCGTGCCCCCTCACTCTAAGTTATAAACTAGGAGCTATGTTCTGCTCATCCACCGCCACTTTTCATCCTCCCCACGCAGCGCGCGCGTCAGGTCGGAGTACATGCTTACAGCATTTCATCTCCGGCGCAAAATCCAAACAAAACTTTAACACTTCTTAGGCGAGTTCTGAGGACGCCCCTGTCCTCAGCAGGGAGGAAGAAGGTCATGCAGGGACATGTGTCCGGTCGTTGGCTGGCCTAAGGACCCTTGAGGGGGTGTAAAGGGCACTCACTGGACGCTTTGGGGGCAAAGGAGTTGGGTTTTTGAGGGTGTGCGCGTGTGCTGGGGATAACAAGGTGGGCGCAGGTCGGCGTCCAGCTTAGCCGTCTAACTCTGCGTCTTTGGCCGCAGCGGGGTGGGTCTGGCCCGGGCTCACTTTGAGAAGCAGCCACCTTCCAATCTGCGGAAATCCAACTTCTTCCACTTCGTCCTGGCCCTCTACGACAGACAGGGCCAGCCCGTGGAGATCGAGAGGACAGCGTTTGTGGGGTTCGTGGAGAAGGAAAAAGTAAGTGGGCACAGCGCTGTTGCCCCTCGTCCCGGTTCAGTAACAGGCCCAGGCGCCTTCGGAGGCACGCTCCTCCGTGAGTGCAAAGTACCCAGAACACATTCCTGTACTGGGGTCCCCCAAACCACTTCCCGTTCCGGACCAAATTCTGGGTCCATTGGATCCTGTTTGGAAAAAGTTAGCATCGAGCCTCCTGAGCTGGAGAGAGGCGAGAGCTTGAGTGTCCGGGGTGAACCCACCCTCAATCACCAGACCTAGCAGCAGCCTGCCCCTGATGGCACAGGCTGGAGCCCCCAGACCCTGGGAAGAGGATTGCCCATGCGCGCCCCACGGAATTTTCTGTTAGAGAGGGAGCAGTCAGGAACAGGGGCGGGGGTGCGGAGAAAAGATCACACTTGGCGGCAATTTCTGCTGCAACTGGGGCTGGCTGGCTCGCTTGCCGGCCAGGGGTCCCAGCTTGGGCAAAGTTGCCTTGAAGTTGGTCCACTTGCTCACGCCATCCTCTTCTTTGCGTCTCTTGTGTCTTTGCCTCCTGCTGAAACCCAGGAAGCCAACAGCGAAAAGACCAATAACGGAATTCACTACCGACTCCAGCTGCTCTACAGCAATGGTGAGGCTCCAGCGGGTCTGTGCCCGCATCCTCGGGTTCCGGGATGGGCAGGGGCCGCGGAGAGCTCCAGGTGGACGAAATCCCCCAGTGAAGGCCAGTCCTCCACCAATCTGGAGGTGAACCGCTTCTGCTAAGTTTTACCCTAGGAGGTTTCACGTGCGGAGGCTCTGAGTGACCCGAGGGCAGCCTGTGGGCCCCTGTTTACCTGTGGGCCCCTGTTTACCTGTGGGCAGGTGTGGTGGTCAACCCTCGCTGGGCCGCTTTCATTATGTTCCCCCTTACTGAGGCCTGTTCCTTTGGCTTATCCCAGACTCTAGGCCCAAACATCTTGGGCTCAGAGAGCTAGGAGCAGTCCTGGCCTCAATGGCTAAAAGGTGAGCGAGTGTGGAGGCGGTCTTGCACTGATTAGTGAGAGTAGCCACGTGGAGTTCCTGCCCCAGTCCCAGCTGCCAGACTTGGGGTCCGACTCACCAGAGCACTAAGGCTAGGCCAGCAGCTCCTCTCTGGACACTGGGCAAGGGAGATGTGGCTCTGTCTTCCAAAACAATGAGAGCTCCAATGGGACTTGGAGCCCCCTTTTTGTATGTGTGTGTGGTTTATTATTTGTTTTGTTTACTTATTGCCACCCCCATCATCTCACTTAATTCCCCTTCGTTTCCACGTTTTTTCTTTCTAGGGATAAGGACAGAGCAAGATTTCTATGTGCGCCTCATTGACTCCATGACAAAACAAGTAAGTTTCTTGATTCGGCGCAGCAGAGGCAGGGATGACTCTAAGGGCCATGAAATTCGGCTGAGTCTAGAAAGCGGGTTGCTCCGCAGCAGGAGGGCTGGAACCAGAATTCTCAAAGCCAAGGAGGGACCTCAGACCACGCTCTGACGCAGCCTTCCAGTGCTTGCACTTGGGCCCAGCGGGTGGGGATGAGGGCTTGATGGCTCCTTCTCTCCAGGGGAACTGAGGCCTTGTGAATTAAGACCGCGGGGTGCTGAGTGGAGAGAGAATAGGGCTGAACTTCCTCTGACCCGGCAGGGGAGCCCTAGAGGGCGCAGAAGGTGCCTAGGGACCCTAGTGCAGAGTGGGTTGAACTCAAGCCAGCCAGGCCTCTCCTGGGAAGCAAACCACAGAAGGGCTGGGGCTTGGGCGGTGAGCGGAGGGCGGCTTCCCCAGGCATGGTGAGATAGGTTGAGAGCGCTGATGACCAATCCACAGATTTTTTTTTTTTTTTTAAAGGTAGTAGTGGTGGTAGGGAGTAGGGAGCTACAATTGTTAGAAGATATTTAGTAAAAACCCTCCAGCTTTTGCCTAAGTTTGGCAGGAAGCCAGGCAGCCTGAGTGAGCTTGCGGTCTTAAAGGTACATGGACGGCATTTTCTTAAGCTCCCCAACACGCGGGTGTCAAGCAGCGTGCCTTAAGGTTGAGTTACGCTTTAAAAGATGCAATTATGAGCCGAGTCAGAAACGAGGCCTGACGTTTTAATGAGACACAAGAGTTTTATTTTTTTGTTGTTCACTTCTTAATTTTAAGAAAAAGTTTAGTTTCAGAATTAAGTAGCTGGTTAGGTAGGTGGAGGACTCAGTAGCAGAAAAAGAAGACGGCTTTATTGGTGGAGGAAAGAAATCAGAACAAAGAAAAAAGTTATCCATTGTGTACCAATCGGCAATTAGTTTGAAGATCACAATGTATTTACTTGATTTTGATTTTAGAATATTTTCTTTAAAATAAGGGAAGTGATTTTCTTTCATAAATACTGGCTTACAAAGTTTCAAATCAGCTTATAAATACATATTTTAAAATGGCTTAACTATGTTGTACAAACTACACATAAACTGCTGGGAATTTTAAATTCAGCCCAGCAAGAACCAAGTTAATAAGAGCTAATTTTGATTATTACTTTCATATTTCATTGTGATCCAAGTAGAAAACAGGAGAGTATGAAATATATTTTTAAAAATAATAAGTAAATATCTATGGAAATCTATTTCTTGTTATTTGCCTAATATATTTGGCGCTCATGAAGATCTGTTTTATTAGTTCTTTGCTTAGAGTAAATCCCCATTTATGCTTTTAGTCTTGGTTTTATTTTTTTAATGGATGTAATTATTGCATAAGATAATTCCCTTCCATTTGGACACTATAGACAAAATTTTGTCAATTTTTTTTCCTACCAAGCAGAAACATGAAAGCCTGAACTCAGTAACTTTTTTTTCTTTTATGGTAGCAAAACAAAACTGTCATAGTGGAGTTTTGTTTTCAAAAATTGTCTGATACCCTGGAGATTCTTTCCTGCCATTCTCATCAGAGGAAAAAAAGATGGGAGGGAGAGGGGGAAGGTATGAACTCTAATACACATTTCATATGTATTTATTAGGATCTACTTTTTAAAAGATAAAAAGCACACAAATCAGTACATAAGACTGTCTGTATACAACACTGACCACTTAAATATTAAATCATAGACAATGCTATGAAATGAACAATTGTAAGGAGCACAGAATTAAGACACGTTTGCAGTGATTAACTTCTCTCTAATTTAAATCTCCCCAAAACTTTAATTTAGGTCTCTTTATACAAAAAGGGCCATTAAGGATTGATTGTTCTCGTTATGAAATGAATTGACTTTATACATTTATATAAAAATAGTAGAAGAATGATCTTTTGATTTTTATAAAGAAAAACAACAAATATTTTACTAACAAGGTCATAGAGTTTAAGAAAAGCTGCAGCTTAAGGCATTCTTTGGTATAATCATAAATTCTGTCAGTTCTGTCAGAACAAGAAATAGTTTATTTTTATTAATAGCAGATATGAGAAAGCATTTGCTGAAATATGACATCTTACTAAAAGTTAAAATTAATAAATGTATGTAATTATTTATTTTGGTGGGGAGTGACCTGAAAAGAAGGCTTAATAATTATTTAAGTCTAAAAATACCAAGAGAAAGGGATATTTCAAGACATACCTGTTTGCTTTCATAATAATTGTTTAAATAACCACCTCTCTTTAGCTTTCCTTTTGAAAGGCAATCCCTGCTCATTATCCAATTGCTTGTTCTTTGATTACATGCCTAAGAGTTGTGGAAGTAGGTTAGCTTCTTGTGTACACAGTTAATGCAAAAGTCTCCAAAAAGCAGATAGATCAGCATGAAGAAGCCTAACTTTCCCTGGCTGTATCACAAAAGAATAATTTATATTTAGCCTTTTATGAGTAAAGCAGTGGATCCTCATCTAGCTTGAAATTATCCCATGGTAATTACCAAATTTGATTTTAAATTTTTCATTTTAGTTAAACATGCAGTGGCCTCTTAAATCAGAAGTCAGGGTTGATATAAACTGACTAATTAAATGATTGCATGTTTTTCCCTGTGAAATTCTTCCTGACAGACTCTGGATTTCTGTATTTAGAATACAAAATGGAATACTTTCAGTGATATGATGAGTCACAATAATACTGTCAATTGTGGAAGGAATACCTACCCACTTTTAAGTGTCTTCTCTTAGCTGCCGGTTTAACAAAACATGTTGTGTATCAGAAATGCAGCTTTATGTGTGTGATGTCGTATCCTTGACTTGCAAGTGAGGCTAAAACTCAAAAGGAGTCGTGGGCAAGCAAAATCCAAAGCTAGGTGTTCATTCTACACTTTTATAGACTATTCCTGATCTTGTGTGGAATTAGCAGCATTGAGCTCAAACAGACATGTACTCAACCATCCAAGATGTATTGGTATGACACAATATTTCACACCTTTTCAAAGTGTCTCATTAGACTATTCTGGGTAATGACTCCTAATTTTTGGGCTCTATCAGGAAAGATGAAGCTTCCTTAGATGTAAATGTGTAAGAATCTGAGGCTCCTTATTTCTGTGCCTCCCTTGTAAAACACATAGGATATAAGGTTTTAAAGATTCATCCACCAACTAGTAAAATAAGAGGCTTGCTTTTGGGAAGGGTTGTTCAAAACCAAGTTTAGCTAGACTAAAAATAGTTTGTTTTTGTGTCATTGCTGTTTTTGGTATTCCATTAGTGAGCATGCAAAAAACTCTGTAGGATCCAGAAGTTTGTGGCCGTTGTATCCAGAAACAATACCTACTGCAGAAGCTCAAATGAATCCAGTGGGTGAGATCTGAGTTTTAATGGGCCTCATTTCAGATTTGCATGTAGTTATTTGCAATATGATTACGTTCTGTGACTGCTTCAGTGAGTTATTTATTTTTAGTTTAAAAAAAATTGAAAACTATCCTCCTACCATCTTGCTTTAAAAGAGTGATATTTTATAATTCAAAGAAAGGATACCAAATTTCATAAAATTATCAAAACAAAACACTCCCTGCCCCCCGCCCCCAAACAAAAGCATTTTTGAAAAGGGGAAAACAGTAGTCACTTAATCCTTGTGTGTATAGATTTGAAGGTGGATGGTGTGGAAAGGGGAGCCTGAAAAGGGGGTGGTTCCAGCACAGTGGGGGGTCCAAGGTACAATAATCAGAAATGTTGTCAGGTTTCTCTCCCAGCTAGACTTCTTTATATTTGTTTTGATGTTCCCGGGTACTTTAAGTACTTGACGCAAGTGCATTTTTTTCCTATTGATTGTTTCATTGTATCCTGCCATGACTAGGTAGATTTGGTTAACAATCCTTTCAGTTCATGGCCCTTTATTGGTAGATAAACAACATTTTTAGTCTATCAATAAGTTCCCAAGGCATTCACTAGGCCGGCAGAGAGGTTCTTTCATATATTTGGGAGAATAAACAAACAAAAAGGACAGAGCAAGTTTATAGGCAGAGGCCATATTTCAGCAGCTTTCTTTCTCCTTTGGTAACATGTCAAAAATGCAGGTGATTTAAATTTCCTTGCAAATAGAGGAATGAAGAAGTTTGGAATTTTTATGCATGATCAGGACCTGTGTTTGGGAAAATGTAAACTCATCACAGTGGAAAATGTGTTGTTTGGAGTCTGGGGGTGAAAACAAAGCTGATGGTTTTGGAGAGATTGCTGGAGCCAGATGGCCTAGTACTTCCCCAGTCTGGCGGTCCAACTGCTCCCTCCTGGATAATATACAGCCATTTGTTCGGGGATATTTACGCTAGAGCTGTTTCCATGTGAATGTTTGAACAGCATTAAAAACGAACATATTAGTAGAGATGCATTTATTGAACTTGTATGACGATAAGATAGTCTTTTTTCTCCTTCTTTACTTGTAGTGCTCAGAGGAATGAAGCATATTTGGACACTGGAGACTTGTTTACATAGTTGCTGAGCAAGAATGATTTGGTCGTAGAGAGTAATTAAAATATATAATTTGGAATCAAACTAATAGAAATAATTGCAGCACCTACCTCAAAGCTCTGTTGTGAGAATTAAATTAATTCATACATGGAAAGGGCTTAGAACAGTGACTGGCACATACTCGTATTAAGTGCTTAGTAAATTAGCTGCCTTTATTATTTTATTATTGTTATTGCTCCATTAAGTTGACAAAGCCAGTTTTATCTACTAATATAGGTATGTAGTTACCATATGAGTGAAATATCTTTTATTACTGCTAGAAAAAATATAATATGGGATTGTTAGAACAATTTAGTTTTTTTTACAGCGTTTGAATAATATAAGGAGTTTTAGCTCTTTGAGGCATAAAAGATGCATTCTAAAGCTAATTGCTTTTGGTACACATTCTCTTTTCATTAAGGACCGTGAGGTAACTGAAAATCATACTGAATATGATATCACTGCTTTGCAACTTTCCTAATTCACTTCTAAAAACGGGCCTCCTTAGTTGCTGAGCTGAAATTACATCTTTGCAATTTGTTCATTAGTAGCCAAGCTGCTAATTGAAACAAAATAATTTTTAAAATTTTATCCCACTATTAATGTTGGATTGTTTGACACATTATTTATGGAATGTCAGATTTGTAGTATTTTCTTTGGCATGGCTTAATTTTTAACTAGTGGTCTTCACCTACTGGAAATTTCTAAGACCACAATAGGTAGCATGTTTTTTTTTTTTTTTGTTTGTTTGTTTTGTTTTTTTGTTAATGACAGCCATTAGAACGTGGTGGTCAAATGTAATGATTCTTATTACAGCATGTTGATGTTGCTGGTGTTCATATGGTCTTTTGATTAGTTCGGTTCTTAGTAATTTGCTACCAAAGGCTTACTGACAGTTGGCATGCAGAGGACATTTCACTTTTGGTTAAAGGTGGTGTCTTGTATATTCATGAACTTCTCTAAGGTAACAAATTGTAGGTAGAATAAGAGTCACATAATTGCAGGGTACTTAAAAGAAAATAGGAGTCACATAATTGCAGGTTTGACTTAAAAGAAAATTAAAATTTTTGTTAGTTATAGGTCTTTCCTCCCTCTCTCTTTTCCTTTCTTTTTTCTTTCTTCCCTTTTTCCCTTCCTTCCTCTTTTATTGTCTCTCTCTTCTTTTCCTTTTCTCTTTTTCTTCCTCCTCCTCTTGTCTTCCTCTTCTAATGATGTTTCCTTTTCTTTGGTTGTAAACCTAGAAAGACTCCTAATGAAAATATTGTGTTCTTAAAACCCTGCAGATTTTGCTGAACTAAAGTTAATAGTATTCTCTTCACTTCCTTTATTTTAATGTGGAACACAAAGAGTTAAAACTATTAGAAAAGTAAACACAGAAAAGCCTTGCTCAACTCTCTTTATTTCCTTTGACATCCTATTGATGTGTGGTCCTGGTGTACATTCATTGTGTATTTTTTGTTTCACCGTGTGGTCTTTATCCATTGTTAAGTTTGAATTAACTTTAAAGACTTGGTGATATTTTGGAAAAGTGAGAGGCATTTCACAAGATGCCTTCTAAAACAGCAGCAACTGACACAGGTTTTGTAAATTGATTGACGTATATTTTCAAAAATATTATAGGTTAATATATAATTGAGTATTTGAAATGATGGCATTTTTATCCATTAACAGTAAAATTTCAAGTGCTGGCATTGCGTAAGGATTGAAAGTTTAATAATTTCTGTTTTCTTCTTTAGTTAACTATAAAACGTTATTCTGGAAAAACCCTCAATTTAAAGTGAAGAGAGTTTTAAAAAATAATATGCAGTATGTTCTGTCTACTGATTAGAGTGCAACAGTAGAAAAGGGAGGCTAGTCTATAAAAATAAATCTGCTCCAAATCTGTCCAGTTTTGACAACTTGTTTATCAATTTCACCAGGCTTTATAAGTTGAGATGAAGTTAATACTATTTGTTTTTCAACTTTTCTTCCTATCTGAGCACTTCTACCTCCTTCAGAACTGTATTCACTATGGACAAGATTAATTTAAACTTCATTTTCTACTTGATGCTACATTTTTTGTTTCTTAAGTTACAAACCTCAACTTGATTCACCATCAATTGATTTATTTAAATAGTATGTTTTATATGCTTCTCTCCCCCTCCCGCCCATCTCTGTAGCAGGCCTCCCATCCTCACTTCTGATAAACACATTGATTTATTTAAACCACTGTTGTCTTTGTCCCTCTCACAGCAGACAACCTTCCTCATAGTGAGCAGACGCATGATTTACTATGGAGGATGAAAATAAGCCTTCTTCTTGGTGTTCCATTGTCTGTGTCCTAAACCAGCTGTCTATTAAAATGGTTTCACTTAAAATAGTCAATGCTGTTTATATGCTTCTGTGATCTCCCAGCTGATCCAACCTCAACCAGCTTTACTTACACCCTACAGAGGCACATATTTAAATGAGGAGGAGAGGCAGGAACTTCACCCTAAGTTGGTGTTAGAGGATCTCTATCCTTTTGTGCTTAAAGTCTGAATTGTTCAACTATGAACCACTCTTGATGTGTGTGCTAAACATAAGTGGTAGGGAATTGATTTGAAGCTATCATCTAGAGGGAAAACGTGGTGGCATTAAAAAAAAAAACTCTTATTGTTAGTGCTCTGCATCAGAGACATTTGACGAAATGAATTCATCATACCTTCTTACAATGGCTTTCATCAGATGTTGGTTTTGGGGCACTTAGCTTCTATGCGTGTGTTTTAAGGAGTTGCTTTTTCAGTAACAAAAACTGCTTGATGAGTTTGGAGGTAGATCTGCCTTTGACTGAATTCCACTCTGGAACTAAACCCATTAAACTGGGGTTCTAATTTACTCTAATTAGAGCATTTTTACCCTACTCCCTGGTTGAGTTTTACTATCGTTTATTTCAAAAGTTACAGAAGCAACACTTTTTTCTCTTTTTGTGTGCTAAAAAATATTGTTCTTTAGAGGCCTCTAAGAAACTTCATGCTTTCACCCCTCCCCAGAATTCCAAGCTATTTCTGAACAAATCCAAACTGATGGTTTCATTTTTCTATGCTTGATTTGGAGAAAGATTCTCTGTTTTGCTTCTGCAGCCAGAAGCAAAGTGGCAGTTTGGTATTTGGTAAAGAGATGTGTTATGGAGGTTCTGATCCTTTAAATAAGTGATGTTCAGTCACAAAACAAATAACAGAAGAGGGTGGCACCTGTGGTCAAGTGGGTAGGGCGCCGACCCCATATGCCGGAGGTGGCAGGTTCAAACCCAGCCCCGGCCAAAAAAAAAAAAAACAAAACAAAGAAATAACAGAAGAATTCTGTAAGTCTATGTCATCTACTCTTTGGGGCAGTCGTGAATGTATTTGCATTACCGCACTGAACATCACCAGGGGCCCACTTATTTCAATGGAGCCAATAGTCTCAATAAAAATAATATTCATATCCTCTAGAAAGAGTAAAAATGAGAAGGTCTGATGAAACTGATAATCCCTCATCTCCCCCACAAATAAAACTTTTATTATTTTTTACAGTAGAGAAAACTCCCATCAATATCTATGAATTCATTTACCAAGTTGCTTGTTTTAATTTAGCATGACAAATACTAAAGTTGAAACAGAGGTTATCAAGAGAACATAGAAACAATTTAGTGATAATAGGATTTAGCAGAAATGCATCATTAGAGTGTTTTAGCACTATGTATGAATGAGATCTAATCAGTAATCTACTTTTTTAAAAAAATTTTTCAGCAGTGAGTGCAGGAAATAAAGCAGGCAGATACAATTTTTGGTTTTCAAAACATTTTCAGTTAATGTGTTTTCTTGAGTAAATCAACTTTTTAGGAATTTGTTAAGGTCTTTTAAGAATACAGGAAAGTATGCATACTAAAACAAGTAGATGAAAATTTGAGACATAATACAATATTAATATAATCTAGATTATCTCCCCAGAAGGGGGTTATAATTGTATAGGGTAAAGTGATAATTTTTCAGTGGGGGAATCTGGATGATGATTTCTGGTGGATGGCAGGCACCACCTTTACCAAATGGTCAGAATTTACATTTCCTATAAGTGAACTGGAACTCTTCAACACCATGATTTGATAAACTGAGAACTCAGCCTCACCTCTGTGGTATTCCTGCCCTGAAGTATATAACTTTTATCTAAGCCTGGAAACTCAGACAAACCCTAATTGAAGAACATTCTACAAAATAACGGGTCTGTATTCTTTTTTTTTATTATTAAATCATAGCTGTGTACATTAATGCGATCATGGGGCACCATACATTGGTTTTATACACAGTTTAACACATTTTCATCACACTAGTTGACAAAGCCTTCCTGGCATTTTCTTAGTTATTGTGTTAAGACAATTATATTCTACATTTACCGAGTTTCACATGTATCCTTGTAAGATGCACCACAGGTGTGGTCTGTATTCTTTAAAAATATCAGTGAAATACAAGGATTTGACTTGAATCCAAGGATTCTGGAATGTTCTATATGAAAGGAGACGACCACAGAAGGCAGTACTCAATTTTCTTTTACTGTAAAGAACATTACCGGGTAGTTGGTGAATCTCACTAGTGTCTGCGTATTAGATTGTTGTAACAATGTTAATTTTATGATTTAGGTAATTTTACTGAGTTATGGAAGAGAATTCCTTGTTTTAAGGAAAGACATGCTGAAGTATTTAGGACATTTCTATGATTTACTAATAAATGATTCAGGCAAAAAAAAAACCAGAAAAGAATAAAGCAAATTTAATAAAGTGCAAATATTTGGGCAATCTGATAAAATATGGGTAAATAGTATCCTTGGAATTCTTTATATATTCTTATAATTTTTCTGTATGTCTACAATTATGTCAAAGAAAAACATTTAAGAAAATACAGGGTTATGATAGGTTAGTCATAGCAGAATGGTTTTGATGGGCCAAAGGTAGAGAAATATTTTCTGTTCATGCAAGTACCTTTCCTCATTTTTTAATTTGTTGCAATATTTGTTTTGTAACATGGTCAGATATTATAATCACAGTTGGCTCTGAGGATCTGTACACAATGGGTCTTAGGCTGTACCCATCTTTCACAGGTTCTGAAAGTCTTAGGTTCAAAAATAAAGCATCTTAGAGCTAAGTACAAGTTAGCCACTGCAATATCTCTGTATTCTATAGAAGAATAGTCTTTGGTTAATTTTAGTAGTTTTGTCACCAAGAAGTTGAGGGTTATATGGATGTGTGAAAGTAATTTTATTAACAATTTGAAGCTGTGTGATATTAGTTTTATGCAGTGATATGGTGTTAAATTAGTTAAACGTATCCCAGTACAGAGCACTGCTCTCTCTGCTAATAGCTGTGTTTTTCTTTTGCCCTGATATTAACATGTAGATCAGCAGTTCTCAACCTGTGGTCACGACCCACAGGAACTGTATTAAAGTGCCGTGGCATTAGGAAGGTTGAGAACCACTGATGTAGATCCACAAGGAAGCTGAGGTCCCAGGAACCTTCTTGGTGTCCTTAAGCAAGACATTTATATACATATTATAAAAAATAGACAAGAATATCATAGCTGGTGAGATGGTTTGGTACTCCATATTTTGAGTCAGATGTAATTCTTCTTAGTGTAGGGAGATAACTCTGTGGAATAAACCCCCACACAGCATATGCCTGAGAGTATTCCTGTTTGGGTGGCTGTACACTGAGTGAGAGCACATGTTTTCAGCCTGTTTATGGGAAGAGGGATTTTCCCTGATTGATGACTCATTTTAAAGATGACACAGTTAGTGAATGGACTCATTAGGTTCACCCATACTTGTTTTCTGCTCCTTACCACTAGAATACTAAATACTGGCCCTGGACAGAGTCAAGTGGGGAGACAAATCCATAGCATTTAAAAATTAATTCCATAGGCTTTTTATATTTTAAACAAATAGTATCCCAATCTGCTAAGCTCTCCGGGGCTTGCCACCGTATTGATTAGATTTATTTTATTCTGTATTGTATTAAAAGGAAGCCGGTGGTTGTCTTGACAATAAAAGCCCATGCCACATGCTGGTCCCAAGGTGTGCATGATGATGACGGGTATTGACAGGGCCTGGGGAACATAGCTCATTCCCTTCCATTTGGGTTGCTTCTGAAACAATCAGCCTGAAGAGGCCTTTGGCTTCTGAAAGCTATTTGGCCCTCAGTAGTGGTGAAGTGGTCAAGAACTCAATTGTGAGACTGTGTTTTCTGCCACTTGGTACAACTCTTAGCTAAAATCATGCCTTTGCTTTCAGGCCATAGTGTATGAAGGCCAAGACAAGAACCCAGAGATGTGCCGAGTCTTGCTCACTCACGAGATCATGTGCAGGTAAGAAACACTTGGGCCTCTCCCTTTAATTATATTTCCAACCAAGGTAAACTTAGGCCTCTTTGGGGTATACTTTTGCTTCTATTCGATAATTTACAAAATGTTAGGATGTGAGTATCTAGTTGTAAAGTGTCAGGCTTTGTGGCAGTTCTCAATTATTTATCAGATTTCATCCTGAAAGACATACATTTCTGTTTTGATATGATACTGTTAATGGGCACAAAGCATCGCATTCCCCTTCTCCCTCACAAATGAATGAAATAGAATATAACCATTTTGGTGTTAATATATGCACTCCACTGCATTGCCAGTAAAGTGAGTAAGAGTTCTATTGATGTCAGCAGAGGCCTCTGTTTGGGTAAAACTTGAAAGTTATCATTCCCCTTTTTCATTCTCCCACTTAAAAGTATAACCATCTGTACCTAAGCATCTCTTCTCTGGAAACTGAGTGTGAGTTGTTTCTTTTCATCTGATCTCTTCATTACCCTGTAGATAATTCTGACAATGTAACTAATATTTCTCAGAGGTAGTGAGCTTTTGGAAGGATGGTAAAGATGAATCCCTAAAGGGTGTAAGATTCATGTTACTCACAAATGACTGTCTTTATTTTTGCCCTCAATCAGTCCAAAGCTACATTTGGAAATGGGTTGAGGCCATGAAAGCCTGGCTTCCACATGTGGGGGAGTAGAACAGGCAACAGCCTTTAACTTGCATTCTTATTCTTCATAAAACACCACACTTTGTTCCCAATATATTCTGAATAATTGGATAAAGCACGAAGATGCCACTGTGCATCAGAGGAAGGCTACTAATTGCTCTGCTAGCCATGCAGGCTCTTCCTGGCACAAAGCTGGCTTGGCTGCTGACTGCCACTGACCAGTTCATCTGGGGCTTCGGTGGCTGCCTTGACATGGGTGGTCTTTATTTGGTGATCACAGACTTGTGGGGAAAGCAGCCTTAAAACTCTACAGGTTGAAATAAAATAAAAACGGCTTACTGTGCTTTTGAGCAAAATCCTAAATATTAACATCTATGTCCACAATTCTGTATGTATAGAACATTTTCATTTTTTCCTTCTTGAAAAAAACATACTTCTAATATATTGTTCTAAAATATACAGAAGTTTCGCAAATTTTCACTTCAGTGATTTGTTAAACTTCTTAATTATTACAAAAACTAGAAAAATGTGTTTCTCTCATTTTAAAGCAGTAGCAGAACCCCCAAAATATGGTCATGGATTTCTTGGATCATTAGGCAAAAATTGTGTTATACTGTATATAACAATTGTACAATAAAAGTGAGTTGCACCTTTCGGAATTAAATGAGTAAAATGTATTTTGAAAAGCATTAGAACACGACCTCCTTCATCTTACTATTTTTTCGACCATATCTCTATTTTAGCTTCTTACAATTAGCATGTCATTAGGATGAATTTTCCATGTTCTACTATATGTTATTCTAGCAAAATAGGAAACAGACAGGAAGATGGATCTCAACCAATAGACCAAATAATATCTATATATCATAGATTTGCATCTTATATTTGCACATGTTTGGACTGTGCTAGAAATAATTCTGTTCTTGAAATACTTAAAGATATATTATGCCTTTCGCACACAGGCCTACCCTCCATTAATGCAGTTTATATTTTTCTTGTTTTTAAAATTCATTGGTCCAAAGTACTTTATTATGCGGATTGGTGTGCTTTATTGCTGATGTTCTTTCTGTTTTTCAGAAACATAAACATAGCAAAAATAAAAATTTCAGGCCACTGAAGGCAAATGATGATGTTTGTACTGCTTGGCTAAGAGAAAAAAGGCATATTCAAAATGTCATCGTGCTAATGTTACAGATTACAACGGTTTTCCTGGCTGCCTATAGATGTGTAAGGGGTACTGTTTGTTTACCAGGCCGCCATGACCCTATTACACAAACCTGTCATCTATTGTGTGGCTAACAGTCTTTTAAATTGCAAATCTGATGCTCTTTAGGGGGCTTTAGGAAAAAAATTCTCACTTTCCACACCATCCTATTTCTCTTGATTTCTTGCCTGTTGTAAGTGGAAGTTGGGATGTGCTGAATTTGCACCAGGGGTGCAAATGCAGGCTCAATTATAAGCATAAAATTAGAGTCTGTTCACCATTAATCAGGCTGGCTAATTGCTATGCACCACCATTAGCCATATGGTGTGAAAGACAGCTTGCTCTCCCTAAGATGAAATTTCTTCATTGCAGACATGAAATAGTGAGGGCCCTGGATTTTAAAATAGCTTGATTTAGATATTTAATTTCTAAACAACTTTCTGCAGTGCTTTCTATCAAAGCTAACGGCACAATAAAACTTTGCGTTGATGTCACAAAAGCTGTGTATTTATAGTGTGTTGGCTATGGTGAAGGAGACACAGAGAATTTAGATTGACGAGACAGGGCTTGGTATGATTCTGTTTTGTTGCAGGCAAAGGAAAACACACACACACACACACATATGCACGTGCACACCAGAGAATTGTGTCTCAGGTAGTTGCAAATTAAAAAAAAATCTCTTGTGTTCTATGGAGAAGGTGACCCCACTGAATGGGCTGGATAAAGGACTAGTCATTATTGGATTGTAATTATTACCACTCAGAGACAAAATCTCCTGGACTTGATGACATGGAGTTCATTCTATGGAATTCTGAGTTTCTGCCTTTTTGGTAAATTGGAATCTGTTTCACCAATTGTCACTACATTTTGCTAATACTTAGTGGTTAAGTTCTTAAATAATATGGCCCCATAAATGATTTTTGAGAGTAGGATTCCACAGGGAGTTTGCTTATAAGGAAATCCTGAAATCCTGTGTTTAAATGTGAATAGGATATAGAAACTATACTTGGGCGGTGAACCAAGTTCCCTGTGCTCAGTTTAGAAAAGTACTCTTTTTCCATTATCAGTCCACGGTTTCTTGTAGGTCTATGAGTTCCCAGGGCTGATGCTGACCTGGCCCCTTGACATGCCTATGTTTCTTTCTTCCTTTACCAGCTTATTCTAATCTCATCCTTCAGATTCCCACTTTGTGTGGTTTCTTCAGGGGAGCATCCCTGGCTCCTGGCCTGAGTGGAATCTCATTGTTATGAAATCCTGTATGCAGTAGTCCCCCAATCCCTGGGAGATATTTCTAAGTGCATAAAACTGAGAATTGGATGGTAGCAAACCTTAAAGATACTGTTTCCTTCCTATGCACACCTATCTATGATCAGGTTGGGTTTGTAAATGAGGCACAGTATGAGAAGAATAACAATATTAAAATAGAATAACCATAACACTTTATTGTAATAAGTATTATTTGGATATGATCTCTCAGAATATCTTAATGTGCTATACAGTGGGCAACTGAAACCATGGAAACTGAACCCACAGAAAGGGGGAGCTACTGTACACTATACTTTCCCTTCATAGTGCTCCGAGCCTTTGGAACTTGTGCCCACAGTCTGTCCCTTGGCTGGACTGATTGCTCCTTATAGGCAGAGAAATTACCTGGTTTTCCTCTGTGCTTCAGTTGTCCCATTTGTGAAAGGGGGAGGGAGGTGATATTACTTATTTTGTGATAGTTAAAATTAAATGCTATAATCCCCAGAAATGCTTATCCCAGTGCCTGCCTGACACATAGTTAAGAACTGAATGTCTATTGTTATTATTATATTAATGGAAGCAGAAGCAGCAGTATTCATGGTGTCTAGCAAAGTACCTGGCACACAGTTGCTCAGCAACGATGTTAAGAGAACAGTGAGAAGAGGTGAAGTGTCTATAAAATATTAATGTACTTTGTTCTATTTGTGGTGGTTAAGAATGCTTTCATTCATTCCTTTAGCTCCTACTATGTGCAAAGCACTATAGAATGCAAAACCAGAGGACACTGTAATTGGAGAGAACTTATGGCTAGAAAAATGAGACCTGCTGGTAGACAGCTGGACTGTACTCTAGAAAGGGCTGTTCAGAGAAGGGAGGGCATACTTGGAGGTGGGTAGTAGCAAGAGGGGTAAGATAGGAGGAGGATTTTAGCAGGTGCATGAGGAAGTGTTTGGGCACCTTTGTGGGTGGTCCAGACAGGACTTCTCTGTGGGGAGGTCTGCAGGTGGGTAGACCCTAGACCTGTATCTAGGCAGAGAGTCATGGCCAAAGATAGCCAACTCCAGACATCTTTCCTCAAAAGTGAGAGTTGAAGTCGTGGGTTTAGATAGGCTTGACCAGGGTGGGAGAATAGCACAGGAGAGAGCATAGAGAAACTTCTGGGGAGTAAATGCATTAAGCAAGGAGGGAGGACCTGTTAGAGAATTAGGAAAAAGAATCTGAAAACATACAGGGCATAGAAATAAAAGGAGGGTGTTTCAAAGATGGGGAGTTATCCACATAATAAGTGCTAGAGAGATCCAGGTGAACATGAAAACTGAAAAAGCACCAGGTCACTAATGAATTTTGAGAGGAGATTCAAGTAGGAGTGGAGGACTAGATGCCAGTATTCTGGGATTGATGTTGGAAGGGGAGATGGTGACAGGGAGAATCACTGATGGGGCAGGTCCTAAGTAAGGCAGAAGAGGAGGGCTCTATGAGCTCAGCTACTTGCTTGAGTTAGTGTTATAAGGATAGAAAATTTACCTTAAGATGTGGGAGGAAGCTGGCATCCGTAGGTCAGCGATCATGGGTTCCAGCTTCACCTGGGCCTGATAAACAAAACAACAAGAAGTTCCAAGATGTAGGAGGAAGATAGAGGATATAAGTCTATGATATGTAGTTGATTCTTAAAAACATGTCATCCTTACAACTATTAATCAGACTATTCTGATAATTTATGTATCTCATTCTCTAGCTGCTCTGGCTAAATAGGTAAGGCATCTTTTTTCTTTTTTTAATTGTGAAGCTCAGCACTTAAAACAAGGCTTTTCTTCAGTTGAGAAAGCCTCTACTTCTAGGAAGAAGTTCCATGCTACTCAGATGAAGATCCATAGGTCTCAAGACTAAGAAACATTTAAATGTTTCTTGCCTTGGTTTTTGCAGCGGTGAGTGAGTTCACTAGAAATGCACCACACTGAGGCAGCTATGGAAGAGGCTCGTCAGCTTGCTTTGCTGTTGTGGTGCATATTGTTTGGCAGACACATGATACTGCTGGAGAAAGAGCTGCTGTTGAGAGTCCACAGTGGACATACCATGCCAGGTGTTAGATATGCACTCCTGTGACGGGCTGCATTGTTCTCCTGTCACTTGGGTTGCAGGCTTGGGAGGGACATGAATCGTGGTGGCACCTGCCTGCTTTGAGAATCCTGCTCTGGATTCCTGACAAAGCAAATGGGGCAAACTCCATGTGCCTCCAGTAGATCCCTGCATTAGGGAGAGAATACCAAGTTGTTGCTGGTCCAGTGTCTGATACATATAGTGAGAGCCTAAAAAATACTGTTCCGAGCAGGTGAAGGTCCATCAGTCACACAGTAATGAGGACTTAATTGTCATTGTGAGTTCTTTTATTAACACGGTGACTTTCCCTTTCAGTGTTTGCATCTGTTTCATCTCCTGACTTGTTTTAGTGTGAGCCTTCTCTGCCTTATTTGTAAATGAATTTGTTCTCTTTACAGCTGGTCCATCTTGGTTAATGCCTGTTTAATGCACCCTTTCTTGGTTCTGCTGAGTTTAGTAGAAAGAATTGGGGGCAGTTCAGCTTAAAATGAGGGTGCTCCCATGGGCAGGAAAGACTGTTATGGGGACAAAGGACAGGGCCTTGCTCTGCCTGGCCCTAGGAAGTCACAGGGGGCTAGATGACAGCACAGTTTGAAGGGAGACCTACCTTCCCCACTTGTGGGTGATTTAAAAATTTTTTTGATATGAAAGTAATATTGCAATTCAAAGCAGAATACTTCAGAATTTTGAAAATAAAATGCATATCCTCCATTCTTTCCTACTCCCAGTAAGTTAACTCTTTGAAGTTCCTACTCCTTAAATCAAAAGATATTCCCTAAAGGCCTCCTGTGTGCCAGGGTAAGCTCTGGTTGTGGAGATACAGGGGTGAACAAAATGGTCTGTGACTCTGGCCTTGTAGGGCTTTTATTCCAGTAAGAGAGACAGACAATAAAAGAAGAAAAATAAACATAAAATGTACTGTGATGAATGCTATGAACACAAATCAAGCAGGGTGAGGGCTTGAGAGCTCCGGGCAGTCAGAGAAGGCCATTCGAAATCCTCTCTTTCTCTCCCTCCCTTTCTCTTGTGCTCTTCTCTCTCTTTGTCTCTCTCCCTCTCTTTCATTTTTCTCCCAGAAATGGGGCCATACTATACATACTATTCTGCAACTTGGTATTCTCAATTCACAATTTAATAGCCAGGCACAGTGGCTCATACTTGTAATCCCAGTACTCAGGGAGGCTGAGGCAGGTGGATTGCTTGAGCTCAGGAGACCGAGACCAGCCTGAGCAAGAGCAAGAGCAAGACCCTATCTCTAAAATACTAGCTGGGCATTGCAGTGGGCATATGGTCCCAGCTTCTTGGGAGACTGAGGCTAGACGCTTAAGCCCAAGAGTTTGAGATTGTTGTGAGCTATGAGGCCACTGCACTCTACCAAGGATGACAAAGTGAGACAAACAAACAAAAAAATTCTCAATTTAAGGTGGACCTCTTTCCATGGTGGTACAACAAATGTTAACTTCATTCTTTTTAATGCTGCACAGAATTCTGTAAATGCCTGTATGTATACACGTACGCACATATACACACCCACATGTGTGTACATGCATATGAATTTACAATATGTGTGTGCATCCATATATCATGGGATCATATTGTACACACTTTTGTAGCCACTGAGGTGCACAGCACAAGTCTTGGTATCCCATTTTGGTAATAATGAGTGTGTGGTACAGTGATGTGATCCAAGAAACAGGAAACCTGTTTTTTCATACTTTACATGAAATTTTCCATGTAAATGTTAAGTGACTTCTAGCCCCTTAGTTCTTTTTTCTCTTCTTTTCCCCATTCTTCCTGTTTTTTTTTCTATTCTATCCTTCCTTCTACATGTACGTTTTTTGCATCTGCTGGTTTTCCCGGGTCCCTTTGGTCACAGCACAGTGGCATGGTTAAATTCACGTGACTGCTGTCAGTTGCAGTTGAAGATGAGGACCATGCTTCAGTCCAGAGACGAATCTCAGACTTAGCGTGGCACTTGCTTGGGGGAGGTAGTTTGGTGTGTGGAGTGGGGCAGGGTGCACTGTCCTTACATCTGCAATACCTGCCCAGAGCGTCTGCTTGGCTTTTTGTTATCTAACCTCCTTCTATTCTCTGGGATTGTATTTCCCCTCTAGTATATAACATTCATTCATAAAGTCATTCATTCATTCATTTATTCAATCAGTCATTGTTTGAGCTTATCTATTCTACTGCAGGCTTTATGCTACTCGTTAGGTAAGTAAAATAGACAGTTTTTTCCCTCTGTGGAGCCTGCAGGTTTATAGGGGGAGGAGAAGAGGGGAAGAAAGATGTAACAAAAAAATGCAAAAAAATATAGAGAACAATGTAATTTGTATTGTGTTACGTGCTCCAAAAGGGGAAAAAATACCCAGAGGTACCTGATTAAGATTAAGAGTGGGGAGGGAGTCAGGCCACAGCTCTCTGAGTATGGAGCCCAGAGGTTGAACTCTCAGGGTAGAGTAGTGATAAGATAACTGGAGAAGGGTTGGAGGAGCACCTGGCCAGATAGAGAGGCTGGCTTGGACCTCAGGTCAAACTGAGCAGGGCACATGGGAGGGACTGAAATGGACCAGTGAGGCTACAGCTGGGCAAGTTGGAAGAAAAGTCAGGGGTTGGGAGGTGGTCTAGCATCATATTATTTTGTGGATTGATTCTGGATGCAATGGGAGCCAGTGAGAGGTCTGGACAGTGAAACCACAATCTCACTGATTCAGGCTGCCATAGGGTCAGAGCCAGACCAGGTGGGAGGCCTTTGCAGGGTGTAATGATTTGGATCTTGGGGGGGGAGGGCGGTGGCAGTAGGGAAGGAGGGAATCAGATAGACTTCAGATGTAGATTATTGGACACAATTATCAGCAAACTAGTTGGAAGAGTCTCTGGAGGACATTTCGCCCAGGCAGGACTGTAGTGAGGGTGTGGCTAGCGTTGACTACTTGCTGTTTTGAAAAGGAAAATGAAGGAGTGATAGGCCTTCCCACATATCAGTTTTCCTCCTGGGCAAAGGAGACTTGGGGTCTGTTGATGGCTGCTTTTGGAGACCTGTGGCCTCTGCAAAGCACAGGACAGGTGTGCTCAGACTCAGAGGAAGAGAGAACTGGATGAGGGCGACACAGGGGGTAAAGAATGATGCTGCCCTTCATGGGCCCTTAGTAGGGCCAGGCAGGGAGCCTGTTCCCGAGCACTCAGAAGGTGGCTGCTGCAGTTGTCCCATTTGACACATGAGGAAACTGAGATCCTAGCAGGTGGAGTACGTTGCTGAAGGTGACACAGATAGCTCTGTCAGCTTCCAGAGCCACTGTTTTAACCACCCTGCTATTCTGGCAAGCCTGTGAAAGGTAGATGGAGGGGATCTGAGTTCAGGGATGATGGAGTTTTAATTTTTAAATTGTTTTTTTTGCATACATTCTAACTATTTGCACTTGCCACTACTTCCAATACTTGTTTCTTTACTTGTCTTTTAGCTACTGCTATCTAAGGCTTCCTGTTCTCAAAGTAGTGGGATAGCGGAACTCAGGCCTGAAGGAAACAGTTCCCTCTGAATGAGAGAGTAAAAGCCTGTACATCGGATGGAGTGATTTTTAGCCTGGGCTTTGACAAAGGAGACACAGTTCTTACCATTGTTCTTTATGAAGGAAACAGAGATAGCAAATTTGGAAGACTATTCTCTTCTCAGAGATATAGTTACGGCAAGGAAAGAAACTTTCCAATTTTGGTGAAACACTCCCTATGAAGAAGTATATTTCTGGGTCGTGAAAATGAAGTTCACTGTTTGGTTCTCTCCAGCAGCTCTCTAAATTTAGGCTGTATGATTTACTGAGTTACAGGTGAGTGTGTGTATACACACTTGTTTGTGTGTGTATGTGTGAGACAGAGACACACATTTTACTTGTGCATAGTGATCTGTAAACCTTCCAAGCTTCTTGACTGATCAGATGTGCCCTTTTCCAGTGTGTCCCTGTGTATAAACTTTGTTTCGATTTGCAAACGAGTTTCAGGTGGATAGCTTTCTGTTGACCATGGGTACTTTTCAAAAACATGAACTTTTTACCCCTTAGAAGCATCTCAGTTAAAAAAAAAAACAACAACAACAACCTTGACAGCCGGAAGGCCACTACTGGGGTAGGATTTTGGTAGGGGTTGCTTTTCTTGCCCACTGCTGTTGTTTCTCTAATAAAGAGCACCCACTTTCATGGTTGTGCCATCAACCATTACGGTGCCCATGATGCCACCAGAAACTTAAGCGGTGGCCAAAGCAGGCCATAAAAGCCAGAGAGGTGTAAATCTCCACTTTCTTTTATCTTGCCTCTTCCTTGTCTTAACTATTGTGTTTTATCTTTATTCTCCTGGAGATGATTCAAAAGCAAACAGTTACAGCTATAGGATTTTTGAAAGGCTGTGGTTGAAGGAAATGCCACCCATAAAAGAGAAAGGAAAGGAAAAAGGAATCCATTTAATACAAAATGACTAGAGGGAGAGAAATCACTCATACCTCGTTATTGACGCCTTCCGCACAGTTAATGTGATCTTGAGGGAAGAACGTTTGAGCCACCCACAACCTGGAATATTCTCATTGGGTAGATGTAATAATGCACTTCCCAGTGAACTCTCCCAATACCTCGGGCAGTGATGGGGAGACCCCACCTTAGGGCTCTCAGTCTTAGCTCAGCCAGAGCCCCTCTCCCTCCCTCCCTCCTTTGAGCAGGGAGAGGTTAAGCCTGGCCATTAACCCATAGGTGACCCATATAGCATTTTCTGTCCTAGGGATCCGTTGATTGCCAGGTATGGCTTTGTGGTAATTCTAGCATTTGCAACCCAGCAATTTGAACCTTCTGTCTGCCTAAATGATGATTTTACATTGTAATGGTTGTACTAAATCCTTTCGTTTTTGCTTCATAGCCGCTGTTGTGACAAGAAAAGCTGTGGCAACCGAAATGAGACTCCCTCAGATCCAGTGATAATTGACAGGTAGGGACCACTCTTCTTTCACTGGGCTCTTATTCCTCATTATAATGAAACACCTGCCCTGTGTCGCTCATGGGTGAGGGTCAGGAATGCATGTGGCTGAAATTTGCCTGTTGATCATGACTTAAGCTGTGCGAGAGATTGCGATTCCTGGGAAAGCCATATGGAATGTTCTTTTGGAGGCCTGTTTCTTGGATTGCTCTGGTTTTGTGTCTGATTCATGCTCCTAAAGGAATATTTTTTTTTTCTTTCCTGGCTTTCTGTGGCTCAATCCTCATGCTGTGCCAGGAAGCTTCAGAAATAAAATAGTAATAGTTTGTGATTTATGAAATGTGGTTGGGTGCTTATAAATATTTAACTTTTATTTGAAAAATGTTTGAATCATTATCACTTTTAGCTACAGTGGTTCTGTTGGATGTAATCCATCTACACTTTAAGGCTTTATTTATGCATAAAAGCAGTTTAAAGAGATCTGTGGATCAAGATTTTCCATTGTTATTTCCCCGGTTTGATTGCAGCTCATACTATATTGTAAGTTGATTAATTTATCTTGCTTGTCTTAATTATTGTGTTTTTAAACAGATCCATATTACTAATCTGACATGACCAAGTAAATTATGATAGAATAATAAATCTGTTTCAGTTGTTTGGTGCAATTTCAAGTCACTGTGTGCACACATTATGCAAAGTCGCATTCCAAATATTCATTTCACATTTTAATTATTGAAGTTCATTGTATGGAAACATGTATGATAAACCACTTGTTACATAGCATTACTCATTGGGAGTTAAATGGCCTGGAAGGTTTATAGATACTGTCAATTGTCAGCTAGGAAAAGAACTAGCATCCTGTACTAGTCAGAAAAAGAGTGTTGCCAATAAGACTAACCGATCTCATTGAGGAAATAAACAGCTGAACGAAAAGTCTCTTTTTGGGTTTTGGTAATAATTGATTTTTGATGATGACAACAATAACAAAACCAAACCCTATTTTTTTTTCACTTTTCTTGGGTTTATCATTTTCCAATTAACAACAACAAAAAAACTTCATAATTGATGTCAACAAACTGTTGATTTTTAACCTATGTTTTTCAGACTTAAACCTAATATTGATTGCCAGTTGGCTTTATAAAGGTTATGTTTCAATCAGATATTTTAATTAAATATTTCTTACTAACATTCACTAAAATGTATATTTTTGCTCTGTATAAAAGTATTAGTATGTGTGACTCAAAATCGTAAGGAAGGTTTATTGTATACTGATGTATATTGCCTATAGATATAGATAGAGTTTTTATCTAAAAAAGCAGATATGCCGTTTATATAATTGCTTTTTCTGGGATGGAAGATGAAAGTCTTTACATAAATAAGGTTAAAAATAAATTTAATCTTTTTACTGTTTGTTTCACTTAAATATGTCTGTTCAAAATACTGTTTGTTATTTTAAGCAAGTTTTTCCTACATCTGTTAAAAAGAAAGTGTACTGATCAAAGAAAGGACTGGCTCCAATATTGCCCCAAACTTTGAAATTATAAGCAGTTTGTTCTCACACAGTTCATTTGCTTTAGATGATGCCGAGAACCTTACCTTGCCACTCGGAATGAAAACTTTTTTTTTTTACTTGCAAATGGGTTACGCTTTTAAATTCTTCCTTTGGTTTTAAGCTGTGGCTCTGATATAGAAGGTTGATATGACGGTGGTTTGAATAACATTTGATTTTGACCTGTTTCTGTGGGTTGAGATGGCATAAGAAACTTGACTCAGCAGCGCTGTAATTAGCCTGGCCCCTGTTTTTGAAACAGGATTGTGTTACCTGGATTGCATTAGTGTGGCTTCTATTGTTGCCGCCTTACATCTGTCCCAGTAGGGCACTTAAAACCTTTTCTTGGCTGGGGTAGTTCAAACAATTTAGGCAAAATAAGTATTCACTTTATGCTGTTGGTGGCTTTAGAGACATTACTCACGACATTTATCCTTTTCATTTTTTTCCCTTTTGCTTTGACAAAGTAGAAAACAGTGTGTAGCCAATCTGGGTCTCTTCAGATAGGAATACTTTAAAAGCAGCTGAAACATAGTGTCTGTGCAAAAGTCCCAGCATATGTTTATTTGCTGGCTGTTGCCTTTGTCTCTCCTGAACTATCTTTTCATGCAATGATGCCAGTTAATATGCAAAACCCTATTTAGCTATTTTTATTTGCATCTGAGTTTTCAGAATGTATTTGTCCTTCAGACTGCCAAAGGTTTTAAAAGCTCCAGTCTTGTCTGTGCTGATATTTGAAACTTACATTTTTAACAACAAGAGAAGAGAATTACAAGAAAATAACTTACGCAAGGAAGGGCAAAATAGAAAAGGTTTTCAATTCCATAAAATTGCTGCAAAGGGAAAAAATGATGGCAACTGTGTTTGAATTTCATAGTTTCCTGTTTGATTCTGTATTATGAACTGCATAATATCTGTGTTAGTGCTTAGGGTTTGATTTGCTTTCAGATTTATGGATGTGAATCCCCGAATATTTTGTAAAAATAGGCTAAGGGGCCTGCATTCAGTAGCAATACTAACTGTTTCTATACGATGCATACAATATACAATTATAGAGATGAGGGTACAGGCAATCCTTGCGTTAGGATTCAGCATAGTTTTAACTTGCAGTTACCTCTAGAGCACCAATAATTTTTAGTTCCTTTTGCTTGTCCTTCAGAATTTTGGAGAACACTGCTATTTTTATCATTCAAAAGACTTTTAGCAATGGTTATTCAGGAAAACTATTTATAGAATAGAGAGAAAAGGCTTTCTGGTCATACGGCAGTAGTGCAGGGCAAGCTATTTCTGTATTAAATTTTGGCTGTATAATTTATTGCCAGTGATTTTGAGACATCAGCCTGGCATAGTCTATCAAAAACTGGAATTAAAAAAATCAGTGATTGCATATTGTGATTTAGAAAATGGATTTCTACTTTATTCTAATGGCATGCACAGACTAAAAAAAGTGACCCTACAATCGTGACAATTTGTCAAGTCACTTTAAAAAGTTTATAGGAAAATTGCTGTAAATGTAGGAAGTATACTTCTGGAGTTGGCTGTCAGGTTATATTTCTTCCTGATGCCAATAGCTTGATTTGGAAGCACAAAACCCCACCTATGCCAAATGATCCAGATATTTGGGCTGCATAGACATGGGAGAAGTTATGTTTAATAGCAGATGACCAGGAACTAATAACAGCAAATTTCATTATTATTGAGGTAAAGGGCTATGCGTGGTGATTATTATTAAAGTAAAAAGCAAAAAATGACTTCCAGTTATTGAATTATGGTGGAGATTGATTTAACATATTTACATAGTAACTCATATTTGGATTTAAAAGGTTTGCAATAAACTTCATGTTTATAAATTGAATAAATTGTAGTTTTATTACCACATTGGATATCCTTGTGTCCTAGCCTTTTTCCTTGGAGTTATCTTACTTAAATAAATAAAACCTCATTAGACTATTCCCATTTCAACAAGTTTATTAAATTTTGCAGAAGTAATTATCATAAGCTGTGCTAATTTTTCTGGAAGACTAATGAGGGAGGTTCTTAATTAGGTTTACTTTGTGAGAATCAGAAAAGATGATAATGACAAAAGTCACGTAGGGTAGTCTGAATTGGGAACCCAGTTTTTCTGCATCTATATAAAAATCTTCCATTTTCTATATGGAAACTTCTTTACAAATGGTTAATCTTAATGTATTAAGCATGCAAACCATTATTCCATATCTAGTTAGTTAGGATTACCATCTATTCTTGGTTTGCTTCACGGAACTCTTAATATTCCTAAACTTCGTTTTAGCATCTTTTAGCAATGACATGAATGAATACAGATGGTCTTAAAAAACATTTCTTTCTCCAAATTATGCTATTGGGTTCCTTTGACACAGAGAGCCCTGAAATTTCTGGCTGGATTTGTGTTGCTTATCCAGTAGGGCAGCATAGGGGACAGTTAAATATTTGTTTGTTTTCTCAATTTAGGGTGAGTGTGATTGGTGAAATAGATCACTAAGTAAGAGGTGACAGTATGAGCCCAATTCTTCACTTCCTTGTACTTTGAATACTTAGCTGTTAACAAGTGGAGGGGTTTTTTTTAATAGCTAGAAATAACAAAGGACAAAATTCCTCCTCAAATTGTTTTTGTTCTGTCTCCTGTAAATTAAGATATAGTCCTTTCAGGATATATAATGCATTCTGAGTACCTGCAAGTTTTGGGGGTCCTCAAAGCCAGTATTGAAAACATGGATTTTCTTAAAGCCAGCTAACTAATATACCTCTAAGGATTTTAAGTTTGTTTATTGTTATCTTAACAGATTAGCCATGTCCTTCTTTTAAATCTGTAAGGATCTCTGTATGTACATTTAAAGATATGGGATGTAGAACTTGACATGTGACATTAAAAGAAAAATGTACAAACTTTGTGAAATGAAAAATCTAGCTTGTTTGGAATTATATCAAGCTAAGGGCCTCCTATAGAAAAAGAAAAGCCTGAATTTGTTTTTTCCAGAATTGTCTAAAGATCTTCCACATCTAGATCACTTTCATTTAGGTAACATTAACTGGGTGTGTTTTACGATTGTCTGAAATAGAACGTTCACTAATGAAAACGTTAAACATACTCGTTTTGCCTGTTGATTTTATATGATGTACATTGGATGAACAGAAAACCATGTTGATGTTGTTCAGAGAGAGAATTTTATTGAAGAATCATTCTTCAACTAAGATGTAAAAATGCTGTGGTAAGACTTTTCAGGAAAAGGACAGTATTGTCTCATCATCAAGCTAATTTTCTTGATTAAATCTACTTCAACGATTTATATAACATATATGTCCATCTGTAATATAAGAAAAAAATAGGAAACCTTTAAACTTAGGACACACACACACACACTCACACACTCACATTTTTTTACCATTGTGTGGGGTTTGGTATATAGTCTCCAAAGATTATAAAAGCATCTGGGCATCTCAAAGTGAATGACTTCCTTCTGTCTTTTATCATCAGAGGTAAATTCTAATATTATTAACCATATTTCCTCTTTTATGTGCGTATAAAGTCCTCAACTAACATGAACATAAATGTATACTTTTATTAAAGTTGGAAATGAGGATTTTAGTCAGAGTTTCATGACTTTGTTTCATTGCCCTTTCAACTGTTATTCTTTTGGTCTTTATCCACTTTTTAGATGGACCAACCACCAAACATATCATTCTGCACGACACTCAAACAGACAGTCGTCTGGGACAGGAAGAACCAGAGGCCCAAATCCATTTTTTAGAGTTCTGCTAAACCTTTTATACCTCCTGGTTTCCTTGAATGCTTGGTTAAAATAAAAGAAGGAAGAATTCAGTCTTTAAAATTGCCCCAGGCAGGATAATTGCTGCCTTTTTGCTTAATTTGAGAGGTTTGCAATTTTTTAAAAGTGAAAAGCCAGCATCAACACTAAATTTACGGCTCTTTATTAACCTGCGTGTGTTTAAACATTTGTCTTCTCAGTGGGAATTCATATGTGATTATTAGTGATGAGACTTACGTGAGTATCATTCTAAATTTTATCACATATCAGATGATACCATTCTGAATATGAGATGAGCCCTGTACATTTGCATGCAGTTAGCTACTGTGGTAAAAAAATAACTAATACAATAAGCTAATAGCAGCCTATATTCCATTTGCTATCAGCTATTCCCAAATACACAACCAGGATACATTAAAATGCATTTCAAATATGCTGACAATATATTATAACGCAAAGTACTTTTACATGGTATAATGCTACTGCAGACACTGGATAATGAACAACAGTGGTTTTCCTGTAAAGGAAATAATGGCAGCAACTTCCAAGAAATGTATTTAACAGAGCTTCAGAGAATCAGCCGTGTGTCTGTATAGCATGGCCCGGGTGTCAGCTTGTGGTGTAGGTTTTTAATCCCATGTCATCATAGCTTTGCTTTTGTAACAGTTCTGGAAAAACACTGAAAAGCAGTACAAAGTCCCTTGTGTGTCATGTTAGCAACTTTGCACAATTGTTTTGTGATAAGAACATATCACTATATTAAACATGCTTTTACTTTTCTAAAAAAAGTTGTTTAGAGCTCTAAGTGACTTATCTCCATTGATAAATCCCCCCATTTCTTCACTTCCTTCTATAGCCAGCATCCAACTAACTCTCTAATAAAAATTGACTAGATTTTAAAAATTCTGTTCAGAAATTCCTACACCAAGAGATGATATTTTGATCATTTTAATTTGCCTAAGATGTTATCTGAAATAGATGACCAATTCTTCCTTCTCACCCCTGTCCTATTGCATATCTCTCTTTACAAATTCTATAAGTATCTACTGTCCAGGACAATAGAAAAATGACCTCAGAACTTCTACTGCAATCACTAAAATCAGGTGAAGAGTACAGGTTTTGTTTCCTTGCTTGCTGCCTGTAAAGGTGTGCGTAGGTGAAGAGAAATCTCCCTTGCAAAGTATTTCTCCAGGTACAAGTCTTTGTTCAAATCAAACAAAGGATTTAAGGTTACAGTATTTATTGTAGTAGAATTTTGCTAAAGTGTGAAGCTAACAAGGTGTGTATGTATGCATGTGTGTGCGTGCATATATTCTTCCTGGGAAGCAGAGTCAAGCGAAACAAAACAAAACATATTCTCCATCAGCAGTGGATGGAGTGGGATGGGGAGGGCGTCAGGCACATTAAAAGATGCAAACTTAATGAAACTGGGGGGAAGCACATGACATCGGCATTTCATCTGTGTGATGTGTACCCCACTTTCAGTGGGTACAGAGTGGTCTTCAGTGTGCTTTGGGGATTTTTATTATTGAAAGTGAAGGGCTTGAGTCCACTTCCGAATGTGCCCTCAACCCTACTTGTAATAACTTAACTAGATAAGCTGGCAAATCAGATAGCCTGATCCTACACAATAACATCCAAAATGGCAGGCAGTAACTATACCATCCTGCTAACTGTTTGAGGCACAGTAGTTTTGTAATATAATATAAAGTAATGGTGTTAGCCAACACACCCTTAATAAGATATTGTTCGTGCCTTTGCCATATGCTACAGAGCAGCCTCTCACTCGGTGGGCCTTTTGATTCCTCTCAATAAGATTATTTCAAATACTCTAATCCTGAATCATTGACATGAATACAAAAGCCTAGCGACATCTAATAGATGCCTCTTAGCTTTGCTTTTCCTCTTGTTCCTTTCCTTTTTCTTCTCTTTTTACCTGACAAAAAGCTTATAGACACTTGGGCTCTGTCTCTCAGTAGCAGCATGGGGGGCTCCTCATGAAATATAAAGGGGGAAAAAGGACTGACAGAGGCTACAGAGTGGAGGGCCATAGATTAAAAGTAAATGCCAGTAAATCCTACCCTGTACACTTACTTGTTCTTTCATTGTTTTCTTTAACACTTTCAGTGCCAGTGCTGGGGGAGGAGGAGGGACAGTCACAGTCTAGCTGCGCATGTGTGTTTTAAATCCTGACCCGAACATAGTATACATATTTGCATAAGACTTTGGCAAGGGTCTCAAATTCTGTCTCATGAAAAGGTTGTGGTGGTGTGGTTTAAAAAAAAAATGCTTTTGGTCAGTATCAAGAATCCCTCAAGAACTTTTTTGCTCTTTTGTTGCTCACTTGGGAAGATGTGTGGGCAGGAAGAGCCCTTCTGTAGGGTACAAACAAGGGTATCAGCACATGGCATTTTTGAGGCGGAGGTAACTTTCTTTTTTAATCAATGAATTGGAAGTTATCAAAGTGAAATGTTAGAATATCTTGCTTCCTGCTCTAAGCTGCTGCTTTGTGATACGGTGTCACTCCTGCCAGCGCCGTGCCTGACGGGTCTGTGCTGGGTGGTGGGCGCTGATTGAGACTGACGTGCACCCCAGATAACTGTGCAAGCTGAAGGGCAAAGGCTTGTCCTTCCCTCCGCCTTCCCAGAGAATTTCCACCAGAAGTTCAGATAATCATGCTGCTTGCAATTTCCTTACTCTTGTTCAATAGATAAACTATTTGGGACTTTGCCCACCTGTTTTTAATGTTTCCCATTCATTAATGCGCCTATTAGTCATATCTTAAATATAGTTTTTAATAGTCTCTTGATGCACTATTGGCTAAAATCCCTCACAGAAGGGAAAGTTACTTAGTAGTTTGAAGAACTCTGGACCTGCATCAGATTTGGCTACACACATACCCTCTAAAGACAAAAGGAAAGATAAAAAACGAGCAGTCTCTATTTATTTATTTATTTATTTCCCATTTATTTATTTTTGAGGCAGAGTCTCACTCTTGTTTTGATAGAGTGCTGTGGCATCATAGCTCACAGCAACCTCAAACTCTTGGGATCAAGTGATCCTCTGGCCTCAGCTTACTGAGCTGGCTAGTTTTTCTATTTTTATTAGAAACAGGGTCTCACACTTGCTCAGGCTGGTCTCAAACTCATGAGCTCAAGCAATCTACCCGTATCAGCATCCCAGAGTGCTAGGATTATAGGCATGAACTTAACACACCTGGATCTTTTTTATTTATTAAGAAGTTTTTTATGGTGGCATCTGTGGCTTAAGGAGTAGGACTCTGGCCCCATATACTGGAGGTGGTGAGTTAAAACCCAGCCCCTGCCAAAAACTACCAAAAAAAAAGTTTTTTAGAAAAGGAAGTAGGTTAACACTTTAGATATAATCAGGTGCTAAGTGTTAACCTACTTCCTTTTCTAAAAAACTTTTTTTATTCTTTACAGATAATCAGGTGGTAGCAACAGTCTTGAAAACCGTGTTTCTGGGGCGGTGCCTGTGGCTCAAGGAGTAGGGCACCACCCCATATACTGAGGATGGCAGGTTCGAGCCCAGCCCTGGCCAAAACTGCAAAAAAAAAAAAAAAGAAAAGAAAGAAACTGGTACCCTTTGATACTCATAAAAAAAAAAAAAAAAAAAGAAAGAAAACCGTGTTTCTCTACATAGTCTTGGTGTTTTCATAAAGCCAGATTCTAATCTTTAGTGTATGGTGGACATCTCAGAATATCTTTAAAAAAGAAAAAAGAATCTTTCTTCCTGTGGCTGAGAGTCTGGGAGTGATCTATTCTGGCTCATAAAGAACAGCCTCTGAATCCCAGCCTGTTGGTACTTTAAAACAAAACAAACAAAATCCTTGACCACTGCAGTAAATTGTATCTAAATTGTACTTGCAAATATTTGGAGCACTTAAGGGTATAGCATTTCAGAGAATTCTCTTCTAACAAATCGAATCCATTTGACAGATCTGTAAACTGAGGCACACAGCCTAAGAGATTATCTACTTTATAGTGACAAAGCAAGTGATTAGAAACTCCACATCTCCTAGCTCTCAGCCTGATTTATTTTTCTCTCCTCAATCACCCAGTTAAAAACATTGCTTTGGTATTTCATAATGTCTCATTTATTTTCTTTTTCTTGGTATCCACAATTCATTCTTTCTATATACTACTCTTAACCCATTTACCTAACCAGTTTTCTTAATTTAATGTCACATTTAACTTTGGGGATTAAAATATATAAATGACGTAATTGTTGTACCCATTGCTGGAACAGTGTTTAGTTTTTCTATTTCCATTTAATTTGATGGGTGAACCATTACATATTTCATTGAGACAAAAGTTATCCAGAAAGAAATCTGGCATAGTAGGATGGAAAAGGCATAGGGTTTGGAGTCCATTGCTATGGAATCCATTTCTTCCACTGCTACTTATCACTACCTGAGTCTCAGAGAGCTCAGCTTGGCTATTCCCAAAATGGGAAAAGTCCATTCTATTTTGAAGAGTTGCGAGGGTTCAAATACCTAGCACTGAGCCTGGCAAAGATCAGGTGCTTAAAATCAGGTAGCGTCTGCAATTTGAACATAATATATTCCATGTGGATTGTTATTTTTAATGTGATCATTGCCATGGAACTTTTTTCTTTTTTTTTTTTTGAGACAGAGTGTCACTTTGTCATCCTTGGTAGAGTGCTATGGTGTCATAGCTCACAGCAACCTCAAATTCTTGGGCTCAAGTGATCCTCTTGCTTTAGCCTCATGAATAGCTGGGACTACTGGCGCCCACCACAACGCCTGGCTATTTTTAGAGACAGGGTCTTGCTCTTGCTCAAGTTGGTCTCAAATTCATGAGCTCAGGTGATCCCCCAGCCTCAGCCTCCTGGAGTGCTAGGATTATAGGTGTGAGTGAGCCTGGCCCTTGCCATGGAACTTTCTTAGAAGCACTGTTACCTTACTGAAGTTAATCAATGTAGCTAAATCTCCTGGGATGAGGATTCACTCACTTTTTTCTTTTCACAAATATTTGTTGAATTTCTGCTATATACTGGGCACTATTTTCAGTGAGAAAGACAGACATGATTCTGGCTGGCCTTGTGGAACTTTGTCAGGGTCTCAGAATTGACCCCTTCTGCCCCCCCCCAAAAAAAAAGTTAGAGTAGTAATAGCAGGGGTTAACAAAGAACATATTTAATTGTGAACTGAAGAATGCTATTTTAGATTGGGATCTTGATGCAGAGGAAACATATCCCTGGGTTGAGGTTACCTTTTTGCTCATCCCCAGTGGTTTTGAACTTGTGCAGATCTGCAGCTTCATCACACTCTTCTGAAGCAGTCCAGGAAGTGATTAACACTGGAGGCTGTGAAGTCAGATGCCATACATCAAATCCTAGCTCCTCCAGTGCTGTGGGACTACAGGTGGTTTAACTTCCTTAAGCCTCACTTTTTTTTTTTTTTTTTTTAGACAGAGCCTCAAGCTGTCGCCCTGGGTATAGCTCACAGCAACCTCCAACTCCTGGGCTTAAGAGATTCTCTTGCCTCAACCTCACAAGTAGCTGGGACTACAGGCGCCCACCACAATGCCTGGCTGTTTTTTTGGTTCTAGTTGTCATTGTTGTTTGGCGGGCCCAGGCTGGATTTGAACAGCCAGCTCTGGTGTATGTGGTTGGCACCTTAGCCACTTGAGCTATGGGCACCGAGCCACCTTAAGCCTCACTTTCTTCATCTGTAGCACAGGAATAATAGTAGTCATTCCTGCTTTACAGGGTGATGGTGAGGAACATGGAGAGCCCTTAGCCAATGCCTGGCATATAATACATATGCAGTATAAGATGACCGTTATTTTTAAAATAAAGGTCAGAATGAAATCTTTAAGACTCCTTCCAGCTATGGCATTCTAATTTTATTTTATTTTTTGGCGTGTGCCCATGGGAAGACACAGGGAGGTACACAAACTCTTTAGGAGGTAGACAGTAAGCTACAGATTTGCACAAGTTCAAAACCACTGGGGATGAGCAAAAAGGTAACTTTAACCCAGGAATATGTTTCCTCTGCATCAAGATCCCAATCTAAAATAGCATTCTTTAATTAAAATAAATAAATAAATATGTTCTTTGTTGACCCCTGCTATTACTTCTCTACACAATAACATCCAAAATGGCGCTGCTCAGCACAGAGCCTTGCTCCTGCCTGCAAGGCGCTTAGGGTTTGTTCCCATGAAATGAAAGGAGGAAGGAGCGAGACTTGAAATTGTTGATCTAGTGGCTGATCTCTGCTGCTAAAGACAGGCTTGTTACAACTATACAATAAAGTAAAACGGCATTCTTTAACTGCCATTAAAGAATGATGAGGAACCGAAAATGTAAGATAAAATATTAAATTTGTTACACTTAAAAATGTTAATCTTCACACGATTACCATGCAAATCTCCTCATTACCTAACTGTTTAATTGATCAAGTAAATCTTAGAGCAGACAAGTGAAAAACCCTGCTGTTGACATTCTCACAAAGCATATTTTCAAGAATATATTGTATCTAGAATGTCTATTATGTGTGATGATGTGAATTCAAATATATGAATATATATGTACACACACACACATATATACTTGGCATTCTTTGCAAACCATCAGATTTCAGAGTTCCAGGGTAAAGCTTGATTTTCTAGGGCAAAAACTCTGCCATCTCCCTCCCATAGTATGTCAAACTTGCTTGAAATCAGTGTTAGGGGAATGAGTATTTAAGCAGAGCCTTGGTTAAAAGACTTAAGAATTCACCATTTTTTTTTTTTTTTTTTTTTCAGACAAGTATAGTGTTGACATGCCACTCTGGTCATTGAAGGGTTAATGAATTCTGTTTCTCTCCCTCCCAAATCCTCCTGTCCCCCACCCCCAATCCCATCACGTGCCTGGTTGACTCTGAAAGAAGGGGCTTGAAGTTGCCCACAGGGCATCCCTTTTCCCAGCTTTCACCAAGGCCACCTGGGCAGAAGAGAGCTTGCCTTCTGTCCTTAGGACACAAAATCCAATCAGGCGCTAGAGCTGCCAGTCTCTTTGACCTGCGAGCTAGGAAGAGGGAGGAGAAGCAGAGCAGAGGCGTTCACATTTGATAGGCTGAGTCTTTGTGGCTTTAGGGGGCTCCTGTGTCTACTGGAGGAAGGAAGTTCTCCCTTATTTTCAAGATAAGGTGTCATTCATGAGAGCAATGTGCTGAACTAATCAGGTTAATTGAGAGGCCCTGAGTGTCCTCACTGAGCCCATCTCTTCTTCCTGTTAAAGCCAGATAGTGCAGACAGACAGATTACACACATTTTAGTGTTTTCCCCCCTAAAGGTTATGAAATCTGTTAAGTGGGCAGGAAACACAGGTTTAGTCGAATGCCATTCAGGTGATTTGAGCGTGGGTTCTTATTATAGAACAACGTAGCATTAAAAAAAAATTAAATAGCTGTCCCGGAGATTGAAAGAGGAGTGCCTTGGAAAGTCTGATACCCTCGTTTTTTCCTTAATGTCAAAGTAATCTCTCCATGTTTCAGATGAGCTAGGAAAGACCCTGGGTTGAAGAATCCAGTAAGATTCCTCCCGGCTATTTTATTTAAAGACTGAAACTTAAAAAAAAAAAAATTTCACTGTTATGTGTCATCAGTGACAAGTAGCTTCTGGAGCCATGTTTCGATTTGCCTTCCCAGCCAGACACTGGGGGCTGTGGCCCTGACTAATCGCATCTCCGACCTTCTGGAGCTATGGAGAGGGGAAAAAAACAGAGCTGTTTCAACTGAATTTCTTAAAGGGTGAGGGTTCCTCCTCCCTCTTCTTTACTCAACATAACTTGTCATAGTTTAATTTTAAACACTATCATTGAGTATTCTTTCTTTCTACCCCACATCTTTCCACCCTTTTTTTCTTGGAAGTTCCCGGAATGACTTTAATTACCTCCACAATCAAATTCTCGTTGTTGCCTCTGTGAAAGTGTGCAGTCATAGATTGCAGGGATTATTTTCTTTAGCACTTGGGGATAGAGAAACCGGTTGTTTCAAAATGAGAACCAGCTGGTTCCACAGAGCTCTTATTTAATGGGGAGCCACTTTGTACACAAAGCCTTTGCTCAGGTCAGTCATTACTGCAAACCCCAAATCAGCAGTGTTTGGTCTATCACCCTTTATTAAATGTCGAGTGAGGAGTGATTTAGCAGATATAATAATAATAATAATAATAAAGAAAAGCCCAATACACTCTGCATCTTTAATTTTGTCTCAGCTAAACACTCAGGTTTGGGAGGAACATTTCTCAAACTACTTCCTATGGTAATTATAATCATAGACCTAGTTTCTACTGTTCTCCCATAATTGGCTGAGATGTGTGTGTGTGGGTGTAGCTTTAACCCTCTCTAAATCTAGAAAATAAAATTAAGCTCATCTTTCAATATAATCTTTTATCTGACAAGCACAGTAGATAGATGAAAGTAGATGGCCAAGTTGTGGGTTTCCTTAATAGAACCAATTGGAGGGCAGAGATAACTGCTATTACCAAACATCTTTTATGCCATCCTGTAAAATAAGAACAAGGGTGATATACCATATATATTTTGCTGTCTTTCTAGCTTGTAGAAATTGGTTTGTTGTCATACCCTGTTAATCTCTAACTGCACCAAATTCAGTTTGAAATGCAAAGAGTACTTTCACTATTTGTACAAAATACTTTTGAAGCACGCAAAGAAAGAAAAAAAAAGCATAAAAGACATCTAAAACCATGGTTGATATTCAGTTATGAGAATGATTTGTCTTTAGAACCTAGGTTGCATTTTTATAAGGTAAACAAGTTTTGGGATGCAGCATTTATTAGATCAGGGTTGGAGGGCAAAAAGCTGATAAATTAGATTTTTAAAAATCTAGTTTAGCCAAATTTTATATTGTAAATGTGAGAGATTATTTTGCGTTACTAATAAAAATATGTGGTTAATTTTCTTTTTATTATGACCTGCTTTTTTACTTGGCAGCAACAAGACAAAATAATTTGAAGAAAGAGTAAAGATGTAGAAATTCATTCTTATGAGGGAATTTGATCAAAAAGCTGAGTACCATGCTTTTAATTATTTTATTTTTAGGATTTCCAGAATGAAAGATGGTCTGGATAAAATCTTACCTAATAATTTTGTTTGTTTGTTTACCAACTACTTTGATTATGTAATGTCTTTTTAGTTCAAACTATAATTCTATTGTATATTTCTTATATTTGTATTTTTTAAATTCTGTATGTTTTTTAATACAAAAAACAAATAACTGTTATATTTCCAGTCACTCAAATTTGAACTGAATTTTACTTCCTGTTTCAAAGGTCAAGGCAGGCTGACCTCAACAGCAGTGTGGAGGCTGCTGAATTATTCATATCATTGACTTTGTGTCAGCTTCCACATTTGTGGAGAGGGATGTTTTATTCATTTATCTCATTTAGGGTTCTTCTCTGCACCTGTTTCTACCATTAAGTACCCTGTAATTTGCATTTGATGCTAATTTAGTTTCATATCAGCCTGGTCCCCCCTTGTTAATTTAATTTTCTAAGACCCTTTTCATTACAGTAGAACTGTTTTCCTCTTTAAAGCAAACATCTATACAAGTAATTGTATAAACTGCCTTTTAAATAATATCTTTTAGAAGATTCCATTGTTTAATTCCTTAATTCCTATAATTAGCCACAGTTTGATTAATGTTTCAAAGGGTTAAATTAAAATGCAGAATTACTCAAATGCATACTTAAATAATTTCTTATATATAGCAGAGTTAGCATTGTGGTTCTCTTCCTGATAATTCTCAGAACAGTGTGTCTTAACAGCAGTAATTTTCTTTATTTAGAGTGCTGTTTCGTTTACTAATAGTAGTTTCTTTCAAGTTACTGCTCTCAACATTACCAGTGAAATGTTAGTGTTTTTCTTTCATCAAATTGCTGATAGACAGAGGCCTAAAATGTTTCTGCAACATTAATAATAACACAGCCCAAATAATCAGGGAAGAATTAGGGCCGATTCCTCTATCTACCATGGAAGTTTGGTATAATGAATTTTTTACATTATAGGTCTGTCTCTCTTCTTACCAGTTCTTTTATTTCTTTCTGCTGCTCCTGAGAACTTGTCAGCTTTCCAGACACAATTTTAGCCAGCTTTGGTTTGATACCCATTGGGTGACGGTTGCCACCTATATATTGTAGAAATTAGGAGTAAGTTGTTGGAGGAGGCCTGATTGAAATGGCACTACCTCAGCAGCTGTGGCCATGTCCCTGTAATGTCCGTCAAGGATTTGGCAATCACGAGAACTAGCAACTCAACCAGGTACACAGTTCCTCTGACTGTTGGGGCAAAAATTCTACCGCAGTCCTTTCCCTGGTACTTTTTGAGGGTGCTTGACACAAAGGGCTCAGCATTTCTCAGAGGCTGTCTTAGTGGTGGGAATTTAAAACAGGGGGAAGAATTATGCAATACAAGTTCTAAGGGAAGCAGAAATTAACCAGAAGGAAAATCATGGCTGTGGCCGAACGTTAATGAGAAATGTCGTGTCCCCTTCTCTCCGTGGGTTGGATTGGTTTGGTCTGTTGTTCACATTCTCTGGGAACAGCAACTGGGGCAGTTGCTCTGGGTTTCCAGTAGGATCTCAGGTCTTTCGGAAGGAGTTTGAAGGTGGCCTCCTTTTTTCTCTCAGTTACAAATGATTCCCGGGAACTCCCCCACACAACCTTGTCACTGTGGAAATACGAAAGGGAATCTCTAGATTTCTAGCAAGACAGTGTCATTTGTCTAGTTTCAAGGCAGGCCCAGGGTGGACTCCGTGCTTCTGTCCCCTTCAGCCCAGAACTTCTCTGGTGCACCTTGGACACAGTGAATTTTTTATATCCTATTGTTCACTAAGTTAGTTTTGTGCTTCTGCTGATGGTCCTGAAACAACAGGAGAGTTTTCAGGAATGAAATATGGGATCTTCATTCATTAACAAAAACATGGACTTACTGATTCTCTCCTCCTCCTCCCAATTTAGATATTCCTTTTAGTTTGGGCAAATCTGTGAGCTCCACTAGTATAGTTTCCCTGAGGTTTGATTAAACAACTGGGTTTAAAAACAATAAGGAATATTTTCAGAGTTCTTAAGAATGCAGGAAAGTTTTCCCACCCAATTCTGGCCAATGCTTGGAATTCCACTGTCAGAATTTCATCCCTTTAGCTAAGAATCTTTGACTTCTACTAAGACATACATAACTTAGGAAAGGCTAACACTTAAATTCTATCACTCATTTACCTCTTATTGGGAATGAAATAAAGATCTTTTTACCATCTCTAGTTTTCCTGACAAATCTGTGTGATAGGCAGAGCTTTTTGGTACCTATTACATGGGTGTGGAGAATGAACAGGTTAGCTTAATATAAAGCTAAGAAATAACTGAGCTAGGTCCACAAGTCAAGTTTTCTTAAGAATCTAGATTCTGTAAAGAAGTGACCAGGTTTCCATTTGAAATGAGTAGAGTGGGGTCCACTCAGAGATTACAGTGCAGTCCCTTCATTTTAAAGATGAGAAAGCTGAGGCCAAGAGAAGTAGAACAACGTTGCCCAAAGATCTAATTAGCCTGAGAGCCAGGACCATAAGCCAAGTCCCTGGCTCTGGTTCCAGTGGCCTTTCTGCTACTACTCTAAGCCATCTGGGTCCCTCTACACTCTCCATTTCACCTTGTGTGAAATCAGCCTCAGGGAAGGGTACAACTTGTATTTTCTGGGTTTGAGTCCAAGGAAACTCCTGAGCTCTGTATCTCTAACAAGGCCCAGCATTGTGCACCCAGCAGAAGTTAAATTGTTTCTAAGAAAGTCTAACAGTCCTGGGAGGAAGAAGCTACATAATATCCATCCCAAAAAGTTACTTTTTTTTTTTTAAAGCTCAGGTTTCATATATGCAACTGTGCTTGTTCATACTATGCCCTGACACTGCAAAAAATTGTGACTTTTGTTTTTGTCAGAGATATTTCATCAATTGTCATCTTTCAGCAGGAATTTTATAAAAGGTCTTTCTATTCCAAATGTCTCATCATGAGTGATTGTCTCTATTATCTTTCTCTAGAAGGTACTGACATGCATAAGTATTGACCTTGGCAATTTTCAAAGTCTGCATTTAAAAAACTTACTATTTAAACCTAAACAAATGTAATAAATTATCCTTTCTAAAAATAATAATAAAGGAAATGAAGCATTGTTGCAGAATATAATTCTAAAAAAATTATAGTCAGAGGGGAAAAATGCCTTGTACTGCCACCTACTCAAAACCACTTCTGTGTACAGTTTTGCCTAAGCATGAGCAGGTTTGTCACAAGTTTTGAATTGCCAAGGAAGGGCAGAAGTCATGGGTATGGTGCTGGGAGAAATTAGTAGTCCCTGGCATAGTCTTATGTTGAACTATGAGGAGCAGGGGAATGATTCCAAAAGGCAAAGGGGTATTCACCTGGTAAGCTGGAGCAAGAAGTGGGTAGTTAGCAGTACTTTTTCAGGATATCTGGAAAGGAGGAAGTGACAATTATTCACCCTTTAAATTACATACGTCTATCTGGCCTGGCTAAAAAGATTAAGTTGATTTAGAAAACTTCAGATTTTCTATCTCCATTTAAAGATGTGACTGAATATTGTCAAGAGCTAAGTCCTTCTTCCCTGTGTCCCTCCACTGCCTGGTCATTTAGGACCAACACCCTAATTTTAAAAAGATGGAATTTTGAACATATGTATCCTCTCTCTTTCTCTTGTTCCTTTCCCAAATTGTCATAATCATTTAATAAGCTGAATTCTTTTCTGCTCCCAAATATTTTGGTACTAGAACCCAGAAAAAAATAAATGTGCTAAAGTTATATTTTTTAAAAAGTTGTTTTATGGTGGGGTATTGTCTTATCTGGAAACCATTGTTTTCATTCACAGAGGTGATAAGGACAAGCAGGTGTTGAGTTCAATGACCTCAAATCAGAGAAACAAAAGAATCAACATGTTAATTTATTCAATAAATGTTAATGAAGCATCTACTACAGAAATTAAGTTCTAGCCTCTATCTCAGGTTGGGGACTGCCTCACAGGCACTTTGTGATACTTTTAAGACACATACCTATTGAGGAAATTGCATTTGGAGTAGAATCCCTTTCTCTTTTCCAAAGCACCATCAAATCCATTGAATCGTTCATCTTTCTCTTGCCATAATCTGGCCATTCCCAGGCCTTGTGCCACCTCCAACAAGAGATGTAAAGTAATTCTTTACTCATCACCTTCAGTGGAGGTTAATGCTCTACTATGCTGATTTTTGATCTTCAGGGTACTATTATCTTCATCATGAATCCAAATTTGAAAATGTCCTCTGTTAAGGAACACGCATGCTTTGGTTCTCGTAGAAGCCTGACATGGTAAATTGTTCATTCTGATGTAGGATTTTCATTCATAATGAAAATGAGAAGCAACTTGGTGTGGAATGCTGAACTTGGACACAGGAGACTTGGTTTTTAATACTACTTCTGCTGTTATTTGGGTATGTGAGCCTCTGCAAGTCTCTTTACTTCTCTGGGTTTCAGCTTTCCCATTTATAAATGAGAGAAGTGGGCACTTAGGATCTTTAAGGTTTCCCCTCTCTCAATGGTTTTAATCCTCTCTAGTCCTATAAATCTAGTCACCTCTTATATTTAAGCTTGGACAGTACCCTATTAAACATTTGCTTGAACTGCATGTACCACAAGGTAGATAACAGCCTCATCATCATAACTAAACAACCAGCAACATTCTCAACCAACTTTTATTCCTCCTGTATTACCTTCTCCAAGGGATCAGCTGGTATTAAGAGGATAAGGCAGTAAACACAGCCCACATCTATTGCTAAGCTCTACCTTAAGGCAGAAAGCTATTGGGTGAGATCATTAGGTGATGTACCTTACAAGGCTAATTGAGTTGGCATATTTAAATTTATTGGTAGCATAACTCGGGTGAGGTGGGGAAGGGATCTAGTAAAAAGAATATTGTAGGCTTGTAAAATGTGAGCCACGTGGACCAACACATTTATCTATGCGAGATAATAACCCCAAAAGGCTGTCAGCAGAGGCTACCTATGCAACAGCCTAGAGCTATCTCACCACATTCGTCCGCTGTAGATTTGTCTTCCAGATGAATAGGGTCTAAATGTTGATATATAGGAAATATACACTGAGTTGCACATAATATGTACTCACTAAATTATAGTTTGTTGTCAGCATATTCACTTTGAATCTGTCCTTCTGGGGGTGGATGATTCCCTTTAAGGCCAAGTCACTCTGAGTATTTTAGAAGGAAGCTATGACATCATACGCTCTGCTACCCTGTTTCCCAGAAAATAAGACAGTGTCTTATTTTAAGGTGTGCTCCCAAAGATGCACTAGGTCTTATTTTCAGGGGACGTCTTATCTTTCCTGTAAGTAGGTCTTATTTTCGGAGGATGTCCTATTTTCGGGGAAACAGGGTAGTATCCTGTGCTTGTGTTGTGACAACACAATATATATTCCTTAAGCTTAAGGAAATGAGTTTTACAAAATCTCAAAAACTTTTTTTTGTGTGTGTATAATATGTAGGGATGAGAGACTGAAAAACAGATTTTTTCCAGGATGGGAACAAGCTCTCTTTTTCTAAAGTCTAAACTCACCAGTCCTTCCATATCAATATTATAGTATTTTGACAGATCTCCAAAGAAACAAAATTATAAGTCCCAGGGATAATGATTTTCTGAGAATTCAGGTACAGAATAAGCTCTCTCAGGATTTCCTGTTTTTTTTTTTGTTGTTGTTGTTTGTTTGCTTTCCTTCATTTCTTATGTCCAATAAACCTTTTCTTAAAGCAGGATCAAGTGTTAAGACAAACCAACTACAGAGCTAATGTATAGAACATTAATTGTATAGAAATGCCCTATAAAAACCAAAAGAAATAAGACTATTAAAAGAAATCCATATGTCTCTGGAATTTTTATTTAAGTTTATATTGCAATAATGACCTTAGTTCTAGGGAATTCAGTAACCATTAATGACCAGCAAGGGGTCACTGGCCCCATGGTGCTTTGGGCAAACAACCCCTTCCAATGTGGACAAGAACTGGCTATTTATCCCAAGGAAGTGCCCCAAGGTGAGGTCTTTATCCTGTGGCCATCTGATTGTAATTTAACCTCAGCTTTTAAATGGCCTATAGGATCAAAGATACAATGGTTTGTGCTTTCAGAATTTTAAAGAGTTTATTTTTTGCTGGGCAGTGCCTAGAGTATCACTGAATAGAGTTGTCAAAATAAAGTTGATAATTATGTTCCTTTCGTCCTGGGGTGCATTCACTTATTTTGTGTCTGCATATCTGCTGGCTTATGCTGGTGTAGTATATATCCACACAGAAGCTTATACTCACATTCCTGTGTCTGGTGTGTGTGTGTGTGTAAGAGAGAGAGAGAGAGAGCGTGCTTAAAACACTAAATATTGAATCAACAGAATAAATAAAATTTGGATTATAGAAACTTCAGTCACATTAGTTCTATCTGCAGTTTGGCAAGGATGTAGTTCTATAATATGTAAAATAAGGGCCAGAGGCAGAATAAAATTAGTCCTTTCTTGCTTACAGATAACATAGTGACAGGCATTGGGGTTTGCATGTTTTTTGTGTGATTGTTGTTAATTGCCGTAATTGATGGTGGTGACAAGGATAATCTCTAACATTTTTTAAACTGCATCTTTGCTAAGTATTCTCTCAATCCTAAACAGCTCTATGTGGTGTAGTATTCTTACTTTTTCCCATTTTACAGATGAGGAAACTGTGGCTCCAGAAGGTTAAATAACTTGCCTATCAAAACAGCTATTAAACGATAGAGCTGAGATGCAAACCTGCTGTGTCTGACCCCAGAGATCAGGGTCTTAATCATGGCACTGTTCTGCCTCTATTTAAAACCAACATTTCCATTTTCTAAGTGAAGCCTTTAATATATTCATTTAGGCAAATTTCCATCCTTTGCTGGCATAATCGCTATTCCTTTTGCTGGTCATTGCTCCCCTGGGCTTCCCTCAAACATGGTCAGAGGTGCCCTGGACTTTTTAAAGATGGAAGAAAGGCCACATGGCCCTGCATAATTTGACCGAGACAGCTGTGCAGTTGGTTGTCTCATTTAAATTACAACCACAAAAAAGATGTGCCAGGCTTCATTGACACAAAGCTAAGGGCAGGAACATGGAACAGTTTCCTGAACCTGCCCTGGGTTACTGCCAAAGGTAAGCAGCCACGCTCTGCAGGGTCTCACAGACCACTGAGGAGGCAGTGAGCTTCACTAAAATAATTATCCTGCCCCAGGCCTCTGCTGAATGTTGCAGCTCCAAATTCGCAGGCAAAGGATTCATCCTTCCATCCATCCCTCTGTCTCTTGTCTCTTGATGCCAGCTTGGAATGGCTGACCTGGGCAGAAACTTGAAGACAGTTCATCTGAGAGTTAGGGAAAGAAACAAAGGTGTGGGATTTAAAAGGCAAGTGTTGCAAAGGATCATCTTGACAGGTTGTGGCTCAGATTTAGAGAAATCCCAGTGACTTGCTGAGGGCTGAACACCAAGCCTTTTAACCACAGACCAGGCTTCTTTGGAGAGGTATTCATGAGACCCTACAAGCCTACTTTTAATACAGAATCTGGTAACAAAGTTTCATGAATGTATTTTTGCAGTGTTCCCCCGCCCCCAATACCTTTTGGAATTGAATCTGGTTGTCCAAAGTGTAGTTTTCACATGCAATATTTTCCTCTTTGCTTTAAGATAGTTAGGACCTTTTCTGGGAGATTAAAGCAATAAACATTTGCCTACATGACATATAATTTTTTTCTTTTTGGTGGAATTTTTAGATTGCACATATTTTTCTCTGCTAATTGATTTTTAACGTCAGTTATTTTGTTTCCCATTGCATCATGCTCAGTGCTTCCCCAAATAAGGGTTGGTTTTATTGAAATTATTATGTCTTTCTGAAACAAACATTAAATCGTCCAGAAGCACCCACAATAATAAATTTTTGCACATGAGTGTGTGTGCACGTGTGCACTCTGTGGGTTTGTGTACACGTATGTATGTGAGATGAGTTTTCCATCGCAACTATTAACAATAAAATATTTTAAACCTCTTTGGTTTTTAACGAAGTGTGATGAAAGAAAGGTGGCGAAGATGACTTTCCCCCTCCTTCCGAAGAAAAAAATCACAACAAAATTAACGAGGACAAACGGCGTGTGTTGGCTGCGAATGTGAGCGCGCCAGTCCCGCCCTCGGCCCGCGCCTCTCAGTAGCCGCATTGTGGGGACTCATGAATCGCTTCTCACAGTCGGCTCCGGCTATAAATCCCGCCGTGGTGCCGAGCGCGCTGCGGGCAGAGGAGCGCCGAGCCGCCAGGCGGTGTTTGTGTTGTTGTTAGCGACACGTAGTGAGTCCCTCCTAAGCGGAAAGGCCCCGGCTCCAGTTTGTCGCCAGCGAAAGCCGAAACACGAGTCGCACATGTGGAGCGGGAGCCGCCGGCGGGGCGGGGGCGGGGTGGCCTGCGGGGCCGCGCCCACGGGGGAGGGGAGCAAAGAAAATAGCCCGAGGGAACCAGGAAAAGGATGCCCTGACCCCTGAATGCGATGCCCTCCCCGTGACATCTCTCTCCTTGTCTGGATATTTGAGAGAACGCAAAAAAAAAAAAAAAAAAAAAAAAAATTGCGGCCTTTGTGGTGTGGCTTCAGCATGATTTTCTTTCCCAGGATATCCTGTGTCCCGTCTTTGGATGAACTGTTCTTCGTGGGTTAGTTAGGAGACTGTATACTACCCCTTTAAGAGGTAAAAACACGAAAAAAAATGTAAATGTAGGGACTTTAACACTTCCCCCCTTCCTAACATTCATATAATTGCTGTTAAGCCACATTGAAAACCCTGGGGCCTGGTGTTCACCAGGGTAAAGTTACATTTCACAAGCAGAAAATTGACTCACCACTTAGGAAAATTGGCTACCAATTATGTGTCAAAGGCTCTAAAGTCAGACCTGAGGTTTTCTTTTTGCCAGAATGTGGAATTATAAAGAGCACAGGCACCCAGCTTTGTCCCCTCACCTCCCTCCCTGGAGCGACTTCTTGCTCCTTCAGGCTGAGTTTTCAGAGTTTGCTTCTGAGGCTCCTGGGTCAGGCTGGGGAAGGAGGCCAGACAGACTCCTGGGAAGAGCCAGGATGAGACATGGGGTCACTCAGTAGTTAGAAGTTAATTCATGAGCAAGTATGTTACATATATGTTTATGGGATGTGGGGAGAAAATTGCTCACATCCAACACAGCTGACCAAAGGCTGAGGGCTGTGCCTGGGAGATGGGGGCTGAGGGAAGTTGGGGCATGGAGGGGGCTCCGAAGGCCAAGCCACTAAAGTCAGGGGAGGTGCACTGTCTCTGGTGACATGATTGTCCCTGTACACCATCCATGCACAGAGCCCTTTCTGGAAAGCCAGGGATCCCCCTGTTAGAGGAGAAGCTGCTTTGGCAGGAGGGGAAACCAGTCCCAGGTGGGAGAACTATCAGTGGTTCCAGGTAGGGGATGTGGAGGGTGGAAGGCAGGAGAGAGTCAGGGATATAGACTCACAGCCTCTGGAGCAGGGGCAGAGCAATGCCATGGGGTGAGGAGAAGGTAAACAACGGGAGGGAGGGTGGAGGGGAGAGTGCAGGAGAAGATGGAGGCAGGCGAGGGTGCGAGAGTGAGCACATCTTTCGTCCATCCCTCCCCTGCACAGTCCACCTTCTCTCCAATATACTCTCTTGACACACTCTTTGCCTTCTTCCAAGGTCTGTTTTCTGTTCCTACATGAGCGACTTATCCCTGATTTATTTGTAATGCCTTGAAATTAAACCTTATTTAGTGCTTCATTTTCTACCTCTAGAGGGAGAGAAAGAGAAAGCCTTAGGACCCACTAAATTGAATGAATTTACTGCTGTATCAGAGAGAGTTAGTTTTTTGGGACACTGGGGATGCAAAATCATACTGGAGATTATCCCAAGATAAAGCAACCCTCCCAAACCAGGATGTGATATGTAATAATTTTAGTGAGAAAAACCATCCGCATTTTGCCTTCTGGGAAATCTTATGCTAGCTATTTCTGTTTGATTCCCACTTTGGACAATTTCCAGAGTTCTCAAGAACCAACTATCTTAAATCCTCAATGATTTTGACAGAGAAGACTTTTGTCTAAGGAACAGCAAGGCTGGGGCTGAGTTTCACCCGAAGTGTCCAATTTCTATTTAGTCTTGACTTCTTAGCTGGAACAAAGAGAAGAGAGAAAGAGTTTATACCTTGCAGAATATTTAGTTTGTCTCCAAGTCTTTATTGGGTTAAAAATGTATGTATTTAAGTTTTTCCTTATTTAGCAGTTCAAAATGCATACAAGTTTATGTTTTTTAATTAACAAACATTTTGAATGGATTATTCTTCTTTCCACCATCCTATACATCTGAGAGATCTTTTCTAGTTTTAAGAATCTCACAAACTCCCTCAAGTGATGCTTAATTAGAGAAGGCTTCTATCCACTAAGTATTTTCTTAAATGTATAATTGATTGTGCAAGGAAGGAAGAGCTGCAGGAGTGGAAATCATGCATCATTTCATTATTAATGGCAATGTCTAAATAAAATGCAGACTTTGTCATGCTAATGGGTAGCTGAGTATGGTTAAATCAGAAGTTTTTTTTTTTTCCCTGTGCTGTTCTAGGATCATTTTAGAAAGTTTAAGTAGCATTTAATCTGTTGATAAATACATTCTAATGTACTGGGCTCAAGTGGGAAAAAGGAGCCAAATCTAACTGTAGAGAACATAAGGGACTGGGGTGACAAAATAATAATTCAGGAAGCCATATACATTGCCTTCTTTTTATTACCTGTGAAGAATCTAGATTTTTTAACCTGGATTAAATTCAGAAGACATGTATTTAGCACATACTACATGTACTGTTTCCACTGCAATATTCCGCAAATGTCCTCAGCAAACAACAGAACTGAAAAGTTGCCGAGTGGCTCTCACCCTGTTTTTGGTGTGGAATTGGTTTTGATTGGAGTCTTTCTTAGTTTGGAGTTCCCTAGAAATTAGACCTTCAATAACGATTCAATGTAGGTGGTTTATATGGGCATGACCCTGGGCATGAAAGAGAGAGAAGAGTGAGAATAGGTAAGGAATAAAAACTAAAGCAACAGTAGATTTTCAAAGTCACTGGTTTGGCAGTAGGTACTTGATCCTTTCAAGATCCCTGGAGGGGCAGACTAAATTGGGCCTGCCAGAAATATGCTAGTGAAAGACCAGAGGCTGGAGCATTTATCTCTCAGCTCCCATATGTTGCGGGTTGTCCCTGGGAACTTGTGCATAGGCTGAGCCCCTCCTGCAGAGTTGGAATGGCATGGAAGAAGGCCTTCTTGAGGTGGGATGTAGTTAGGGTAAGATATGTGGCTGAAATCAAAGGTGGGTCACAGCAATATGAGGCAGGTGTCAGAGACATCTGCTACAGAATCTGATTATGATGGTCCTATGCAGAGGAAAGCCCCATAGTCTATCCTTTATTCTTCATTGTGTACCTACTGTGTGCTTGGGCATAGCAGTTATCCAATGATTCTTTGTTGAGTCTATTGATAAGGGCACAAATTCATATACAGCAAATGTTTTTGAGTGCTCATTGTATGTTTAGAGACCAGTCTACCGTCTTCCTCTAAGAGTGTTCATGCTGTTAGACTAGATGTTATGATTTTGTTTTGAAAAATATGGTGCCTACTTTTTGACAGGTCCAGGTGATACAAAGATGAATAAGGCATGATCTGAGTTTTACATCTTCATGCTGAAATGCAGACAGTTCTAGGATGGGCAGCTCCCCTGCACTGGCCACCCTTTAGCTGTTAGCTGTTGAGCATTTGCCCTTTACAAAGTAGCAACGATCAGAAAGTAGATTCTGATGGGGCATTTGAAAGAAGAAATGCAGATAGGATTCTATGAGTTTCCTACAAGGTTTACCGCTGAGGGAGGGAAATAGTTGTATATGGGTTACAGGGCAACTGGTGGAAAAGAATGGGGCGGGAGTGTGAAGGGTCTTAAAGGCCATGAGAAGAGGTCGAGATTTCCTTCTGTAGGGAGTTATATATTTTTTTGAAGTTGCAGTAAGTTATTTAATTTTAATTTTAATTTTTACATATACAAGTGTTAATTAGGTTTCCTTTTTTTTTTTTTTTTTGGCTTGTAGCAGAGTATGCAATTCAATAAGCAATTTGTTTAAAAAAAGGAAGAGGAGCTTGAATCTCCACTCTGTTGCACTGTCTGTCCTACTTCACATGATCTTTGAGAAAGGGATTTTGAAATGATACTTTGTCCCATTCATGGCTTCTTTCCCTTCCCTTTCCCACTAACTTAGGCAATGGCTCTTACACATTCTACTCAAGTTAGAAAAGCATATTTTAATAAGCAGAATTCTTGTAAACAGGCACAAATCAACACAAGGGAATATCTAAATTTCCCAGTAAAGCTAATGGGTTCAATTCAACAAGATTATTGAGGGCCTGTTTTGTGGGAGACACTATTGCTCATATGCTGGTGTAACAGAGGCATTGCCTCTCCTCAAGGGTCTGTGCACTGAGCAGTACAGACATGCAACAGAGAGCTCATCAATAAAACAGTTAGATGGTGGGATAGAGTGTCAGGGGCAGCTAAATGAGAGACTGATTAATTCTGGATGAGGAGTAGGGAAAGCCAGGAAGAAGGGATATTTAAGTTAGACTTGGAGGAATATAAGGAGAACTGTAGGGATTAGAGCCCAGAGGCAAGGAGACCAAGTTGGGAAGTAACTGTTGTAGTAATCGCCCAGAGGTGACGAAATCCTGATAGTACTGTGGCGGGGATAGAAGGGACTATACAAGGAACAAAGGCTGGTTTGGCCACAGGGAGGTGAGGAGAAGACATTTAAAGTGAACGGCCTGAAGCGTTTGCTCATCCACTCCTTTTTGTAAGGGGAAGATGGGAGAATGAAAATGATCTAAATATGGCTTCTTAATGTTCATGTTATCTTGACTAATCTTGATAAGACTTTATGACAACTTTATCTCAAGCTGCTGCAGTTTCAATAGAAATTGGATTGTGGGATGCACAATTTGATTTAGCCTAACAGCTTTGGAGTTGCATCCTATTTCATTGTCCCTGAGTTTCATTACTGTCATTGTCTGCAACCTAATTCCATTTCTATTTGAATCACTCATTAAGTACCTAAAAATTATGCATGTAGTAATTCACAGGATAACATATGCAAATAAGAAGCACCCCTCACCCCAGTCCTAAATAAACACTGTGGGTTTGTTAAATAAATTCAGGAGTTCCAGATTATTTCTTTTATGTAGTACAGTTGTAGCCTCACACTTCCAATACAGATAGGATCCTTTATTTTTTCCTTCCTTTAAATACAAGTAGAAAAAAGAAATTTTTCATTTTGAGTCAAAAAAGAGTGTGGGGGAGAGAGATAAAGTGGAGGGAGGGATAACATCTGACTTCTCTTTTGTTTTTTGGCAAAAAAGGTAGTTTCCATCAACTCAGTTTGGCCAAGAGTGGCCTCCAGATAAGAATTCTTGAGATTGCTGACTCTTCTCCACATAAAAAAATTTTAAACTAATAAAAAAAGAAGAAATTACAAATGATCTGATCTGAATGCCAAAAATCTAACCTTTGATATTGGCTTTTGGAAGTTAAATAATAAACCACAGTTTCTTTTTTTCCCTTTTCTTAAAAAAGGGGCTACTTTATAAATCCTATCTTACTTTATAATAAAAAGGAGGAAAACATAAATAAAAGACACTCAGATATTTATACAGTCATTCAAAGGATTAAATGTATTTGGTAAGGTCTTAAGGTGATTTAGTATTTCCCCCTTCTTTTGAGACTTTGTTTTTAGCTCTGGTAGATTGAGGATTTTTTTTACCCCTGTAGTTTTGTTTAAGGAAATTAACTAATTCCTTTATAATCCTTAAGAAGTTACTTTAGAAATATGCAAATGCAAATGAATGAGGGAAAGGAGATGTATTACCTACGGATGAGAGGAAATACGAAATATTTTCTTCGTAACTTTGCTCATTATGTTAACACACTGCTTGTTTAACACTGGGCGTTATTGAATAAATGACAAAAAGTAAGTAATAGGCTACATATTTGACTCATAGAAAAAAATCTCGGGGATCCATACCTTAGAAGGATATTACTTTACTTCAGATTGGATAATCTGTGACAACGTATGTATTCACATTATTTTTTCCCATATAACTTGAGCTGGGAAAGGTGGAAAATGATTAGGTTGTATGTTAAAAATGCCATCAATTTGTATTTGTCATCATTCCAGGTGATGTTAACTTCCTTCTCTCTGTACATCAGCGAGGATACTCTCGTGAAAAAGACCAAACTTTTTTTCATAGTTTTAGTTTGTTTGATTATATCAAAATTTAAATAGCCAAATGATAGATTCTGGTACATTAAAACAACAGCAATCAAATCGATGTGGTGATGTGAAAAAATAAAGTAAATAAAGTAAACAACAGCAATAGCAACAGCCATCACAACACTTACAATAGCTTAGGGTTCTCTGAAAGTATGGTGTTTCTAATATTGTAATTTGTCAATTAGTAAATAGGAGATTGGGCCCAAATGTCCTCCACTAATATTGTCAGTACTTTCTATTTAGGAAGAATTAAATTTCTCTTAACAGACATTAATGTGTATTGTTTGTAAACAGTTTGGTTCACAGATGATTTCTTTAGGTGATGTACACACAGCGTCATTTTTAGATACAATGGCATAGTTATGATCAATATAGTTTTATCTAACAATTAGTTGTTGCATAAGGCCCTTAGGGGAATTGTATGAAGTGGTCTCTTCTCTCAAAGAACTTCTCACCTAATGACATTTTTGTGTGATTCAGAGGATAACTTGGTGACTTGCTGTGAATTAGGGTCATAATTATGACTATCATTTATCATTGTACTGTGACTGCACAAGTGCTGGTTAATAGAAGATTCAGAACGATAGAATGAGGAATAAATCACATCACCTTTTTTCTGGTGTAGTGTCTTGGTGAGCCGAAGCAGAAGCAGAGAACGGATATTTGTATCATTTCCATCTGCAAGTCCTCATGACGTATGAAGTGCTGTGAGACATTTATGACTTTGTTGCTACCATTAAGACCTTTGGCAGAGTCCTAAACTTATTTCGGTCTCTCTCTTTCTCTTTTTTTTGCTAGCTATTTCCAGCTGCTTATTTTTATCTTGCTTTGAGATTTTAAATGAAAGACATAATTTGAATGTAAATTGTGGTTGTTATCAGATCTGGCTGGAACAGTAAGACAGTGAGAACAATTTGGGTTCTCCTGGCTATATATATTTTGGGCTGAGTTATTCACAGGGAAGTTAAGTTGGCTTGGCTCATTCATTCATTCAGTGAGTACCTACTGTGTACCAATCAAAGACTGTTGCAGACTTTGCATTGACTTTATAGTCTAGTGGGAGGAGACCGTCATTTAAAGGATCACATAAACAAAAGTGAAATTCCAATTGTGTTAGGTGCTGTGAAGGAAAGTGAAGGAGGATGATATAAGTGCGTGTACAAGGAAGAACTACTTTACCGAGGGTTCTGGCAATGTGTTCCCAAGGAAGTGATAATCAATCTGAGGGCAAATCTCTTATGCCTGCATTTTCTGCTTACAGTCCAGTGTGGCAGAGTAGAAACAGTGTAGATCCTAGAATCAGATAGGCAAGGATTCCAAATCTCCAGTGCTACTAACTAGATTTATGACCTTGGACAAGTAACTTTATCTCTTTAAAACTTAGAGTTTTTTCCCCTGCAAAATAGAGAAAACTACATCCCATTCTGCTGGATTGCCTTGTGTGGTAGAAACAATATATTCTTTAAGTGCTTGATTCAGTTAGATAAGTGGGTACTTAATAAATATCAGCTACTATTGTTTTGTGTATGACAAGACAATAGTAGCTGATCTTTTTAAAAGAAGCCTTTCCTGACAGAATAACCTGGAGCAGCTACCTCATACCTCCTCATCAGGACATCCTTTTTAGCTGTGTAATTTTTTTTTAATGTGAATACTTGATAAATACAAAAACAATAAATATAACTCTTATGTCATGAAGTCACCTAAATGCATGAAACTTTACTGAACTTAAGAACTTAGACTTTGAAAAAAATTAAGATACTAATAAATATGGGATCTATGGTACAGTTCTGTTTAGAAGATTTTTTTTTTTTTTAAGTAAGCCCAAAGGAAAGTAAGTATTTTAAGCTTCAAGTATAGTTTTTGTTGCTGGGGAACCAAAAAAACAAAAACAAACATGCACACATACATACACACAAAGAAAAAAAGTTTTGTTTTTTTTTTCCTTTGGGAAAGCAGTAATATGTCTAACCTGGTTTGGAGGAAGTTGATTGTGTCCCAGCCCAGAATGACATTTAGGGTAATATTTGAATTGGTTGGTTGTGGTTTTACGTAAATAAATGCTGAAATAGGGTCAGCTTTTAGATGTATGGGAGAGGAGTGGCTCTGGGCTAAGATGCAGGAGGGAGGCTGTTTTCTGGTGCTGGCTCTGCCTTTGATGGGCTGTGTACCTGGGACTTACTTATTTTGCTTTTCTGGACTTCAGCTCTAAACTGAGTGGATGAAATGACTTCCAAGGTTTGGCAGTCCTTCAGCTTGTGCTTCTGTGACCTGTGGTCTTCTTGGGTCCAGGTCCCTCTGTGAGCAGAGGGTGCAGACAGGGCCAGGCTCCTGCTGGGTGAACGCGGATGCCCGCAGGTGAGCATCTCTTAATGCCAATGCACTGTCTCTGATGGGCTGATGCCGGCAGCAAGCTTCTTTGCTTGGGAAAAAGTTCCCTTCCAATTACACAGCACTTTTGTGGTGGCTGAGGGCTATAATGGGAATGCTTTGCAGCCAAAGCACTCTCATTCATAAATTCCACTGTGCCACTTATAATTTTTTTTTTCTCTTTTGGATAGATCAGTATTCTGTGGTTCCTTCCATCATAGCTATGTGTGCAAAAGTGAGTAGTTAAATATTGTCATGGCCTTTAAGTCACTATAACACATGGACATGACAGCGTCAATCATAAGCAATATTTAGTGCAGTAAATAAAAGCGAACTGACCCTTCTAATACCTCTTAGAAAGCTGTCTTTAAAAGGAAGGACAGGAGAAGCTAACGATGGAAGCTGGTCAGTTTCTAGTTTATGGATTTCTCTGGAAATAGATATTTTATCCTTGTAAAAGCCCTCTGCTCATCACTCACAGCTAGAGCCATGCTGGATGTCAACCTCTTTGTGCAGGTGTGAATATCTATTGTAAATTATGGAAATTTAGGCCACGTGAAAAAATATTTTCTACATCTGTTTTTGTAACTCACACTATTCCTGGGTTCCCTTTTTGGAACTGACAAAAATGCAGAAAGAAACTCAAAGTAAGTATGGTTTAAAGAAATGAAATATGTAAAATAACCACACAGAATCCATACGTGACACAGACTATTTTGGTATTTATTTATTTTTCAAACATGAAAGGTATATTATGTTCAAGTCAATGTGTCAGTCCCTTTAGTGGTGATCTAAAAGATTTATGCTTCATGAAAAACCTACTCCTCTGAGAATCTACATCCTGAGTTTGTGTGTTGCACAGAGCATTAAAAAGTTAACATTTGCCTTCTGCCATGTGATGTTTGCTGTGTTTTCAGGGCAGGGATGAGGGATATTGCAATTAGATTAGCGTAACTGTAATTTCATACATACGATGGGTTTATTCAGGTATCAGGGATTGGTCAACACAGTTCAAATAACTATGGATGTTGTGTGAGGATAGGTACCACAATTATGGCGTACTGAACTGTGGATTATAACTCTGCCAACGGTTTGCCTCTGTATTTCCTTTTGAAAAAGATGACTGTTCCTCTGTAGATATGTAGCACAGAATCTGTTTCTAAACAACTACAATAAAATCTGTTTATTGGTGTCTCTTGTCTACATACAGCCACCTGTCTAAAAGCATAAATTCACATGTATAGAGTGGTCTATTCTCCCTGCATAAGTGTATGTCGCCCCTATCAGCATCAATGGAAGCTGTGTGCTTACCAGTAGGAGAATAGATTCGTGTGCTGTGAAAAGGTATGGAATTCTGATTTACAGTCTGTGTTGCTTTTAATGGATATACCTGCAACAGCCACAGAGCTAAAAACTAAGGTGTTAAAATAAAACATTTTACAGTGCAATATATTGCCTGCTTGTTAGTTAAAAGCACTACCAGGGAGCACATTGTAGTTAAATTTGGCTGTGGTAAAAACATATGTGAAATATCTTTGCTTTCTTTTCTTAATTCTTGCTCTCCCGTTTCCCCGAGGATGTTTTCCCTGTTTTCAGGGACTCACTGCCTGGTGACCTCTAGGACACTGAGGGTGGACATTTGTGTGGCTTGCGATGAAACTAAAATGAAAGATTAAAGCGATTCTGAAAGATTTCAAGATAGGTCCCTGTCCACTCAGCTTTAGAAGAAGAAAAAGGGAAAGAAAACTAGTTTCTCGAGTCCCTTACAATCTGGATTCATAGACCTTTTGGTGGTGGCCTCCATAGATGTAAAGTAGATAGTGCTTTCAAACCCTTCATGCCAGGGCTCAAAAGCCTCAGCAGAATCATGTATTAAATATTTAAGTGTTTCCTCTTTCTGCTCTCTCTCAGCCACAGAGCTAGCCTGATCGCAGCATTTTTTAAGCCCAGTGCAGTCCCAGAGTGTGGTACCCTCCTTAGCCTTACAGGTGAGGGTCAGCTTTGTTTTGGTTAACTCTCAAGTGGCCAGCACTCCTCACCCACAGCTGCTGTCCAGAAAGGGGATCATTAAAAATACAAATAAATGTTAATGAAAGCATGGCATCCTTGTGTGGAGTCATTAATTGTGGTGGCATTGTAAGGAAATCCACAGCACTTTGGAGAAGGATTGTTAATATTACATTTGAATAGAAACCAATTATTGGCATAAAAATTTAGGATTATCTCAAGCAAAGCTTTTGTTTGGTTTTGTCACCTTTTAGAGGTACTCCAGGAAGTATTTTTAAACCTAACCATATACATCAAGGGTCCTTGGGCCTCGTTATTAGAACTGCTGGGTCGTATGCCTTCGATATTTTATTCCTTACATGTTTTACTCCCTGCCCAAGTCTTGCTTTTAGGTGAGCATGAATCAAATCCAAAGGGACATTTTTTTAGCTATTCCAAGAACTCTTAAGAAGGAATAATAGTATGTGTTGGTTTTAAGTTTCATGGTAGAACCACTTTTTAATATTTAAATAATTTTTCTTCTGAAAGGGAGAACTTCAGATAACAATGTTACAATGTTATTTAATAGCCAAGTTACTTCTGCAACTGGCTTTCCTATTTCTTTCTTTCTTAAAATCTGGAATGGTGCTAAAATAAAGTATAACATAATATTTAAAATAAATATACTTAGGACCTGTGAAAATTCTGCTTCACAGCATTTGTAGGGAAAGGTAATGCATGCAAAAGTGTACAGTAGTTTATATAGTAGTTTTATTTTAACTAGTACAATATAACAACCTGACATGCTGTGAAAAATAAATAACTTTTTGAAAATGCAGTTTCCAAGTATGAAAGTAATATTGAAAAACGACTGAGGTAATCACTTTTGTATAGATTCTGAAAGTAGAAGAGAGGGGGAAGAATAATTTATGGTTTAATGCATAGAGTTATACAGAAGTGTGAAAGATTTTCTTTTTTGTGGGACCAGGAAGAATATGCCATGTCATTTTGCAAAAATATCAGGGAACAGAGCTCAGTTGTGAACCAGTGCTTGCAGGGTTTTAGCCAACTCATTTATACCACGGACTCTTTGTTTTGGTTTTGGGGTTAGCAGATGGAGTAAATGGGTTTCTTTTCTATTCCTTCAGAGGACAAAAGACTCTTTTGGCTGTTAAATTCCAATTTTCTGAAGGAAGTAAACATTCAATTTTAGGCTTCTCACACATTCAGATAAACAGACCACTTGGAATTGTAGAATGTTTATCCTGGAAGGAAATAGTCTCTCCATTTTATCCATGAGGGTCCAGAGAAGAGGTCACTTGCCCAAGGTCCTACAACTAGTGGTCATCAGAAACAGGTTCTCTTTTTACCTTGGTGAGAGTCAGAGAGCTGTGTTATGGTGCCCAGCACTAGATCTAGTGGGACTTTGAAAGTGTCTTCGATAGCCTATCAGAGAATGGTTTAGGGTAAGGTCTTAGCGTCCCTCCCCATAGTCTCTTATCCCGCCTTCTCAAATAAACATATAATCTAAACTAGCATTGTGTTATGCTTGCTATGGAGTGTTAGCTAGTAGCTTCTTTGCTAATTTCCTTCACCCTGTAATCCCCAACATAATCATATGTAAACTCCTATTAAAGCATGGGGGCCACCCTGCATTAGGTTTTAACTTTAGGTGTTTTCACCCCAAGTCTTAATGTCTCTCTTTGATATGAGTAGCTATCAAAGGTACATCTTGACCAGATAAAAAGTTATTTTCATTGACTTGAAACCAATAAAATACCTAAGCTGTTACCTAAGTGCAAAGTGGAGAAGGGGGTGCAGGGTGAAGGGTGGGTGGTTTTGCTTCTCATTTCCCTCCACTGCATCCAATGGCTTTTGACTTTTTGCCATAAAGTTTATAGATCAGAAGGAGAGAAAGATGAGTTTGCTGCACTGTCTACCATGGCAGTGGTGGGCCATGGGTTAAGGGAGAACAAAAGAACAGCTGAGGTGAGAAGTGAAAGGCTCAAGATTCCCTGTGACAGCACAAATCAAGGACTGGTAAGGGACAAAATCAACACACTTCCTTCACAGGACCCCAGGAACTATGGTAAGGTCTTCAAAAATAGTCTTGGAGGCCAGTCTCCTGCTATCCTGTCACTGCCCGTGAGCCTAGGTGAAGGCATTTGTGCAGAAATGGTTCTTGCAAATGGACTTGGACTCCAGCCTCATTTTCCTAGGACATCTGAGGGTGGCTGATGGGGGAGATGGGAAGGTGACTGTGGTCCTTCTCTCTGAGGAAGCTTGAGGGATTCAAGAGGTGAGCTTATGTTCAAGAATCAGAAGCAAGGTACCTGGAAGTACTAGCTCCTGGGGAGGGAGCTGAGCAGTTCACGTGCAGCTCTGGAACCCTGATCTCCTACTTGCTTTCTTCCTGCTGTTTTCCTAAGTCATACACTATTCCTCACTCTGCACCCACGAGACCACTACTTTTCAGAACTAAGTCTCTTTAGTTTCACATTCTCTACTGTGAGTATGGGACAAGGACAACATCCATCTTAGATCTTTAGGAAGATCAATCCAAGGGCTGAATCCTTTTTTAAAAAAATTATTACACATACATGATAGTTGTATATCTTTGTAAGGTATGTGTGATGTTTTGATGCAGGCATACAATGTGAATTATTCAAATCAGGGTAACTGGGTATCCATCACCTCAAGTATTTATCATTTCTTTGTGTTAGGAACATTCCAATTCTACTCTTTTAATTATTTTAAAATATACTCTAACTTATTGTTGATTATAGTCACTTTGTTGTAGTATCAAATATTGTTCATTTATCTAACTATAGAACTATATTTTTGTATCCATTAACCATCCCCACTTTATCCTCCTCTCTCTGCTACCCTTCCCAGACTTTGGTATCCACAAGATCAACTACTTTTTAATAATTAGCTGCCAGCACATATGAGTAAGGTCACTTGAGGTTTGTCTTTTTGTGCTTGGCTTATTTACTTACTGTAATGATCTCTAATTCCACCCATGTTGTTAGAATGGCAGGATTTCTTTCTTTCTTTTTTTTTTGTGGCTCTATACTATTCTATTGTATATACACACTACAAACACAATTTCTTTATCCATTCTTTATCCAACTTAAGTGGGGGGGGCACTTAGGTTGATTCCAAATCCTGGCTATTGTGAATAATGCTATAGTAAACATGGGAGTGTAGATATCTTTTTGATATACTGAATTACCCTCCTTTGGATATATACCCTTCAGTGTGATTACTGGATCATATGGTAGTTCTATTTTTAGGTTCTTTGGAAATTTCCATACTGTTCTCCATAGTGGTTGCACTAATTTACACTCCTACTAACAAAGTGCAAGGGTTCCCTTCTACATCCTTACCAGCATTCATCATTGCCTGTATTTTTGATAAAAGCCATTTCGACCGAGGCAAGATTATATTTCATTGCTGTTTTGATTTTTATTTCTCTGATGACTAGTGATGTTGAACATTTTTTTTATATACCTCTTGGCCATCTGTATGTATTCTTTTGAGAAATGTCTATTCAGATCCTTTGTCCTCTTTTAAAATCAGATTAGTTGATTTTTCCCTTTTGAGTTATTAGAGCTTGTTATATTTTCTAGTTATTAATCCCTTGTTGGGTGAATAGTTGGCAAATATTTTCTCCCATTTCTGTGAAGGGGGCTGTCCCTTCACTTTGTCGATTGTTCTTTTTGTAGTTCAGAAACTTTTTATTTGATGTGACCCCATTTGTCCAATTTTGCTTTGGCTGCCTGTGCTTTGTGGGATATTACTCAAGAAGTACTTGTCTAGATGTATGGCCTGAAATGATTCCTCCATGTTTTCTTTTAGTAATTTTATAGTTTCAGGTCTTAGATTTAAGTCTTTAATCCACTTTGATTTGATTTTTGTATATGGTGAGAGATAATCATCTACTTTCATTCTTTTGTGTATGGATATCCAGTTTCCAAGCACTGACTCTTTAACTGTAAAGTTCAAGGTCCTGTAAACACAAGAAAGATTTCAGAGAGTGAGTATTTCACAAAAATACCCCAGTACTTTCGTGTATCAACAAGACTGGAAAGGGCAATAATTTGGAAGGTGAATTCTGATTCTGTATGTTATTCAGTCTTCCCACTCATAAAATGAGACTGAAAAGTTATTTCTTATCTATCTGTGTAAAATAATTTTGGATCTGATTAAATGATTATGGCACCCAACATTACTTATTACATTCAGAACAGCTGTTGGTGTCCTTACGTAGAGATGAGGAAAGCTGAAGCTTAGGTAGGCTAAATGACTTGTACAAGGACTGCAGCTAGTTGTGGGAAAGAAATGGGACTTGAATCCAGGTAGCTGAACTTCAGCATCTGTGTACTAAGCCACCATTCTATACTGCTTCCTTCAAATATGATTCAAGATCTTTCAGTCCTGGGATTTATAACATTAAATTTCTGCCGATAACTTACCATTTGGTATCGTTTCATACCTACAGCTGGCAGTTGGATTGCCTGACTTGAAATTCTTGGCTTCTTCCTGGCATTTACTTTTCATTTATTTGGGTAATTTTAAATGATGTCCCATATATAGTAGAAGTAAAAATAAAAAATTTGTCAATTTAGAAATTTTCCTTTCTTGTAAGTTTTCAGTTGTTGATGGTTGATGTGCTTTTGTGTTTATTGCTCCTTTGATGAAACAGTGATCTGTACTCAGCTGGCTTGGTTCTCTCTGTTTCTCTGTCTCCGACAGCTTTGATGAGTCAATAATATAATTAGGTCACAAAAAATAGAGAATACCTATGGCTTCTGGTTTATTTTTGATTTTCTAGTAGGAAATATCCTTAGTCTCTTGCATATGTTTTCCAAAGAGTACCATGTTGAGCCAGGCTTTATTAAGGGTCTTTGTTTTTATGAGGGAGAAGATGGGAACTGGGTACTGTCCTGAATGGACCAAGTAGTCAGGAAACACAGGGTGGAAAGATTATGTGCTTTGCTCTTGGTTTTTATTACTTGGAGCTCCAGCATGAGTCTCGGGGTAGATTGAAATTTTATATTGAGGCCAAAAGTGAAAGGAAAACCAGGACAAAGAAATCTTCAGGGCAAGGGGCGGGGCTTGCTTAGCAAGGCAATGGAAAACGTCAACATTGAAGTAGCATGTAGTTTGCCGCCTAATATGTGTAAAGCGTTGGTACAGGCAAGATGGAGTTAATTCAATAAAATAAATATAAAATACTCTCTCCTCTGTCAGGCCTCGCTGGAAGCAGGTCAGGGGTCACTGAGCTGCTTCACTGGAGCACTAATCGATTTGCTGTCAAGGTGGCCTGCTGGGGTTTCAAGCAGGAGAGGAATTGAGAGGCGCTCTGGCCCAATTTCCATAATTGCTCACTGCCTTTAGTGTACAACCTTTTATGAAACACAAAAAATATATCATGGAATTGTATTGATTAGCCATTGGGCTGAATAATTCACTTAGTATTTATTACCTGACCCCAAGAGGTTAAATAAATCCACTATCTAACTTGGGTTTGTGAGAAATATTACTTATTCATTGAAATGTGGGCTGATTATTGCACAATAGGCCTGTATCTCTGTTTCTTGATTTTGCAATCAAGATTAACCCTTCTTACATTTGAGGTCCAACAAGTCAGGAAGGAGAAGCATAGTTTGAGTGCTCCCCGAAATGAGCCCAATAAAATCACCACTAAATATCACTTAGAAGCAGTTTTTTTGGTATTAAATTTTAACCCTTTGAGTCAAATTTTAAAATGGCTCCAGGCAAACTTTATGGATGCCAGTGAAATATAGACACAATTCTGGTTTTCACTATAAACACTACATTTTATAATAACAGACTTAATAATGTTCATGACATCCGAGTCCATTTTTATTACACCATTTTTGGAAAGCTTATCCTATTACATTAAAGGCCCATAAATTAAGTGTTCCCAGACACAAAAGGGTATTGGATGGTTGTGTAGAAGACTCTTTTGGTCTTAAAGATCAATCATGGACAGATGACTGATATTTACTCCCAAAAACATAATTTTAAGTAACTTGAAAATATGAAGGAATTTAATCTGTAGGACATTTTGTGCATTTGTAAACTTTGGCATAGCATTAATTATTTACCAGCCAGTGGCATTTGCGCATTTCTGTTACTCTGAATGACTGAGCAGTAAATCTGTTTGGATGTGCTACACAACCCAGTCACAACTGCATGGCATTCAAATCTAATTATGTTCTCAGTTGCCATGAGCTTTCACTGTCAAGATACAATCCTTCCTTACCTCCCTCCAAAAAATATGTTTTTAACTTTTGTGTCAAGTCTTTCTTCAGTTTCCTGTCTGCATCCTCCAGCATCTCAAAGCATTGTTTTTGAAGTTTAACGGAATTTGTTGTAGGTCAAGGAAAGGAAGCCATGTGAAGCTTCCCCCCCACCCCCAACTCCCCCCTTCGATGAAAGGGAAAGGGGAAAAACATTCTTTTGGGTTCAGTGCTAACTTTGTGTTTGTTGATCATTTTACATTTCTGTATCCAGGATCTAACCTGACAATGAATGGTAGGAAAAGCCAGGGCTCTGTAGCGAGACTCAGAGTCTGCCTTTCCTGTGCAAAGTGGAAGGAAGGGACGGCTTAAAGCTGGGCACATGTGTGCAGGACGCCCTTAAATGTGGTCATGTGAACCCTGTTTCCTGTCTTCTGGGGGGGTGCTTACATGTATTTGGGCATTAGTATTCCAATTCTTGTGTTCCCTCTTACCATGATGTGTTGATTGCCACTTTGGAAATTGAAGTTCAGGTTTTGATGTTTAGTCTCTGTATTTCGTTTGGGGGTAGGGGAGGATACGAGAGGGCGAAGAGGGTACAGGAGGGAAAGAAAGAGAGAAGAGAATGCTTGAATTTATTTTTTCTTTTTTAAGTGATGTTTTGAGTCTTGCTTTCCTTCCCCTCCCTTTTGTCTGTGTGGGGCTCAGTTAAATGGAGAACATAGTTAACGAAATGACTTGAAAGCTCTTGATAGCCTCTTGAGATAATTTGGTTGTAAGCACTGAACAAATGCATTCTCTGGATATGCTCATTTCAAGTGCTAATCGTGAATGTTAAATTTTTAAGGAAGCTATTGTCATAATACTATTCATGGCAACTCCAAAATAAATATTAGTGAGATGCTTTAAAAGGAGAGAGTGGTTTAAGAGAGGGGGAGAAAGACAGAGAGAGGGAGAGAATATGACAGACTCTGGTTTCTGTTTCCATAGAACTCTTCTGTAATTTAACTTGGGCTCTGCCATAATGCACAAGTCTTGCCTATGCTTAAGAATAATAATATAGAGATAAGGAATCTGTGGAAGAGGCTGTCTGTTTATGCAGCTTTATGTAATAATCCAAGGAAACTAGTTAAGAGCTAATCAAGGAAACAGTGGCATGTCTTTATTTCTATATATAACAGTTTTGAATGGATGAGGGAAATTGCTTCCTATGCAATAAGTCATGTTATAAATACAGTGGGAAGATTCATGACTTTTGAATGAGATGGTCCTGGGTTTGAATCCTAGCTATCACTTGTATCTGGCAAATTAACTGACTTATCCTGCTTCTTAAATTTGTATGGCAGATAACAATGTAGGGATGTGTACTAATTATTCAGGATGACAGGAGATAATTCTGGCACATAATAAATGCATAAGTAAGTACTAGTTGTATGTACTACTGTTATTATTCAGAATATTAAACAGGAGTGTTTGTTACACTTATTGGTATTGATTAGACATCTTAGGACCTGTCTTGGGGGAGATGCTAAACCAAAAACAATCTATGCCTACCACCAGAGCATCCTAGAATGTATTCACCAAGTAAAAAGGAACATATAGCTTGCATTTGAAAATTTTTGTTGTTTCTGTTTTCTTTTCTTACCATTAAAATTCCTGCAAAGAGGGGAGAGATGTGGCAAATGTTCAGCTGTACCCACAAAGATGGTGGTTTTATTTTTTATTTTAACTAAAAGTGGCCAAGATTTCCCAACTGTTCTATTTTTACAAATTTTAAAAGTTTCATCGCTGGGTCAGATTTAGGCCTGTGTGGGAAACGGCGATTTCTGCCAGCGGTGCAGCAGGCTCCCTGCTGTGTTGTGGTTTCCATGTATTTTTACATTCCACGCATTGCTGAACTGTGTATAGGAGAGAGCTCTAAATCATCGCGCTTTATGCGAGTTGGCGACCTTTTGATTTGGGCTGCAGAGTGAATGCATTATTTTAAAACTGGAGATATTATGCTAGTGACTGTGCTACAGATTTTGCCTCCTCCCCTTCTCCCGGGTTCCACCCTTCACTTCCCTAGTTGAAGTCAAAGGTAAACTTTATATAGCACAGGAAACATTTGGGACTGCTAATAAACAAATGTCAGAAAGGAGGAGGCCTTAATTGTTGGATGTGCATATGCATATTTAGGGTGTTAAAGAAAGCCTGGTGGAGATGGGGAGGTGACAAAGGACTACTGCTTCCCCTAAATGTACAGATTTCTTAGGGACAAATTATATTTCTCAGATTGTATGTGGATTCTGGGCATGTTGCTGTAGGGTCTACATAAAGTCCCTTTCCAGTCCGAGGTCCTCTTCTAGGTGTTGTTTAGGCCCCTGATCTCCTCCTTGCCCCCACCCCACCCCAGCTGTTCCCTGGGCTCTCTTTTACACACTCCAACCCCCATGTCCAGTGTGGAATGTACACTATAGCCACGCTAGTCTCCTAGGAGTTCAGATCTGAACATATCACTTGGTTGTTCACATTCATAGGAACTCTTCTTCTTCTGAATTATTTGGCCTGTGGGCTCAAACCACCTTTTTAGCCTCTAGCCTCCAGGTGCCTCATACTTCTATAGCACAGATTTCTTCCCTTTCTTTTTCCTAGTACACATTCAGTACTAGCCCAACTCCAAGTTCTGGCTTTCTTTGTAGGTTCCTTCTGGCTGGCTGCTGTTCCACCTGGTCATCTGTTCCCTCCCAGTCCTCTACTCAGAGCAGGTCCTGTTGACCCTTTAAGGACCCACACGAATGCTCTTTTCTGCAGAGGATTTCCTTTAGCCCCTCTGGAAGGAACTTCTTCTACCTCTCTCTAGTGCTTTATTCATGATCAGATTTTAATTTAAAAATACATCTATTTATTCAACAAATATTTGTGGAATATCTCTTCTATGTCAGCTCCTTTGCTTGATGTTGGGATGTAGAGATGAATAATAATAATACACCATCCCCTGGCCCTCAAGGCTTATTTTTAAACATTAAAAATGAAATGTTAGAAATGTAACTTAACTACATTACAGAAAAATTGCAAAAGAAACTAAAAAAGGTAAGAAAAGCCCACAATGCAATCACACTCACCATATTCCATTTTAAATTCCTGTGCATTTTTTTACATTTTGAAAGTTATGATGGTATAACTACAATTTTGTTATTTTTGTTTTAAATTCATATATGAGGTCTGACAATTAAGTTCATGAACTCATCTGAAAAAAATTGCTGTATGTCATTATGGTCACCTTCAAAGTACTCCCTTTGGGAAGCTATGCACCAATGCCAGTGACTAGTCTACCCTTTAAAGCAATGTTGGAACTTTTTCTGGAATGACCATCAGAGCTGTCATCTTATAGCACACAAAAACACAACAATAATGAACGCCACTCAGCAAGACAACACCACACGACGCAACACACACAGCTGGGAGACACTGATATACCAAGGTTATTAAACCTTACCGAGTTGTTTGTACAGTGCTGCCAACGTAAGTGCACTTTGGCAAGTTTGTGAACTTGTCAGACCTCTACATAGCCCATATTTAATGGATAATAAATTATCTTCTTATTGTAGAAAATTGAGGGTTTTTTATCTTTCACTCTTATTTTAAATAATACTAATGAATACATTCATATTATTAGTGTACTTTTATAATTTGGATCATGTCTGTAACATATTATGGTTTCTTTAAAAGATTAAGTACCTGAGCTCCTTTTTCAAGTAAACTTGAAACAGACCCTGAATCTCTAAAGCGGAATACTGTGCTGGTTGTCATAGAGCAGGGACATAAAGCCCTCCTTATTCTTCCTCTTTCATGATCATTCCTGGGACTTTGCTGTCCAGAGGTCTTGAAGCTCCTCTCCAGAATCCTAGGGCTTTGCAGAAAATACTTGGAAAGCCTTGTGCTAAATCTCAGAGGAAGACTGACTTCTTCAGACATTATAAACACTTTTATAGCTCCCAATGAGTAATGTCGAATTGTTTTCCAACAACTTGAGTTCTCAGTGCTCTATCATGACAGGCCAGTTTACCTGTATCTTTGCCAATATTGTTTATCTATCATTAACTTTACTTTTTACCTAATTTAATAGATGAAGATTGGACTTAAGTACATATTTATTTTACTATGAGTGTGGTTGGGCATTTTTCCATATGCAAGTTTATTATTTATGTCTTTTCTGGTAACTTCTCTATTTCATTCCCATTGACTATTTATTGGGATTTTATTACTTTTTCTTATCAACTTGTTTAACACATTAATTGCCATGTGAGTTGTATTTAGCTTATGCTAGTTTTAACCTGGGGCCTTGTGAAGGATATATAACTTACACATCTCTTGGCCTATCTTAACCTGATAAAACACTGTGGTCCCAAGGAAAAAGAAATTTCCTCGTATGACAGTCCATGTGTTAAGTCTTTACATATTAAAGACTAGCTATCAAGATTGGGAGGATGGGAAGGGGCTAAGGGATAAGAAATTACTTAAAGTGTACAATGTACAATATTTGGTGATGGTTACACTAACAGCCCAGACTTCATTATTACACCATATATCCATGTAACCAAACTGCACTTGTGACCCTTAAATTTATACCAAAACCCCCACCTTTGTCAGAAAAAAACCCAAATAGCTATCAAAAAATAATGTGCAAATTTAGGGTTGTGAAATACATGTGATTAATTTTTCCATTTTGTTTGCAATACAAACACCTATGATTTCACTTCCAGAACCAGCGACCACATTCTAGCCTCACTGGCCTTCTGAAGTACCAAACCTTTTCATGCCTTGGAAACTTGTTGTTCTTTCTTTCTGGAACTTTTCCTGCAGAATATCCACAGCTGGCTCTTTCTTGTCTTTTAGCTCAAATGTCATCTTCTCAGAAAAACCCCTCCTTAAATGGGCTAAAGTTCCATTTTTCCATCCAACCATCCATCCAGCCAGCCTTTCATTCATCCTTTAACAAATGTCTCTTGAGTCATGCCAACTGTCAGACTGTACTTGGTGCTGGGGATAGTCCTCTGCTTTCATGTGGATTATCTTACTCTTATTTATTCCTTCTTACTTGACTCCCTCACCCCTAAGTATAGAAGGGCCATTCCGTGTGAACAGATACCTTTCACTTCTTGCTCACCATTACATCCCTGCTCTTTATATGCTAAATAAACATTGCCGAATGGATAAATATTTCAAATGACCCCCAGCTCTTCCTCCAGTATGGTACCATTTCGATTATTTGGAGTGTCGATGGCAGATGGCAACTTTTCAGAAGCTTAGACTTTCTTAGCCTAATAGTCTATCTTTTTTTTTTTTTTTTGGAGATAGAGTCTCACTTTGTCACCTTTGGTAGAGTGCTGCAGCATCACAGCTCACAGCAACCTTAAACTCTTGGGCTTAAGTGATTTTCTTGCCTCAGCCTCCCAAGTAACTAGGACTACAGGTGCCTGCCACAATGCCTGGCTATTTTTTTAGTTGGAGTTGTCATTATGGTTTAGCTGGCCTGAGCTGGGTTTGAACCCACCAGCCCCGGTGTATGTGGCCTGGGCCCTAACTGCTGAGCTATGGGTGCCGAGCCCTAATAATCTATCTTAATTGTTTTTTTCTCTTCTTACCTTGTCACCACATTCCTGGATAGAATGAAGTCAAGGATTATTCTTTCTGCCTTACCCCCATACCAAGTCCTCCTGTTCACATTGGGGTTTGACCCAGAGGGTATATTTTTCCTTTAGTGCATGAGCCCAGCTCCCATTAGTGTTAATGAGGAGATTGCTCTCTCATCTAGAGCCTGCTGGGATTTTTCAAGCATTATCTACGTACTTAAAATAGAGGCACTTGAGAAAGTAGGAAGCAGTTGCACAAAGCCCCAACTTCAACCTGCTTTTAATAATAGAAACCCTTATTTGCCAAGTCCATGTCATTTTTTCCCTTGCAAGCTTTATTTGGAAGAGGAATGGGCTAAAGTTCATTTTTCCAAAAGAGAGTAAATGAAAGATCCATATATGAGCTGGGGGAACCCTGGACATGACAACCTTGTTTGTACTTTGTACAGCTCAGGAGCTGTAAACATCCATGTGAGACTCAGCTCTGGTTCACCCTGCTGAGCAGTATTTGTGTGAAAGCTGGAAGATTCCAACCAGAGAGCAGGAACCAGCATCCACATGTCCTTATTTCACGCCAATAAGGGTTTATCAGCTGCCAGCTGGAGGGAGTGGCTGTGATAAGGAGCTAATGTTTAGGGACAGTGTGTGGATCATCTCAGACAAATGAAGATTCCCAAGCCTCAGCCAGAATCACAATTACCGGTGATTGTGAATTAGCAATTTCAATAAGCTCCTTTAGATTCTTTTGCATTCTGTGATATGAAAAACACAGGTCTGGTAGCATGGGAAGGAATGACAGCAAATAATGGTGGAGCATTGAGTGCTAAGTAAGGTGCCAGGACAGGGTGTCAGGGGTGAGCAGTGCCTAAGAAGGCTTCTTAAAGAAGCAATATTGTGCGGGTGACTCGGAAAGGTAGGGATTATTTAGGAGGGGATGGGGTCTAGGCCTGATCTTGGATCCCAGAGGATCCAAGGAATTTAATCTGTCTATGTGACCATCAGGAGTGGGAATAGCATACAAGTAGGAATTACTCATGCATGAAAGCACAGTGGCACTGCCCCTGATATGATATGCTGGGCATACCCTCTTCCTGTTTTCTAATAGAGGGACAAATGGATCTAGGCAGCCACGAAAACATGCACTAATGGCCCAGATAGGTGCCAACTGGGTGGGGTTAATGGAAATTAGGTAGGGTTCATACCAAATGAAATAGATCCTATCTCTTCTTTCTCTTCACTTTTTGGTTTGTTGGATTCCCCCTCAGTGGGAATTTCTGTATGTTGTAGGCAGATGCCTATTTTCCCCTCTTAGCTTAAAGAGACAGGGTTTGATGGTTAGCAAAGAAATTGGCACTGGCCCTTTGCATGTCTTCCAGGCCACATTCTTTCCATGTAGAGGTTCTAAAAGCTATTTGCTGGTCTGATATATTCAATATTTGGGGCTGCATTCAGCTTAGGGAAGGAAAAGTTTGATTTGAGAACATGTGTTACTTAAGGTGTGTGGCTCTGGCTTGTACAGTGTAGGGGAGAGCTGTGAGGCCTGCTTGGGGACTTCTGTCCTATAGAACAAAGGCTTGTGTCATCTTTGGGATGGTAACAGCAATGATGGCCAGCCTAAGACTCAGCTTTCCCCATCACTGCTACTGGAATACGACTCTAAATATGTTATTTTTGCCTCCGTAGTTGTTAACTTTTAATGTTTGGCTGGTGAGTGCTGGTTGGCTTTCCTCTCTGTCCTCTTTCTTCTTTTGTGGTCTCAAATGTTCTTACAATGATCTGGTGATTTAAAAGGGTGAATTTCCTCATTTGGGGATATTTATATTTAATCTGGAATTTTTCTGTCTTCATTCACACAGAAGGCTACTCACCAAAATACTTACTAAATCTTGCTGTAGAATTTGACTTTGTGACCTTTGAGGGTGGTGAATGTCAAAGACTGAGCCCAGGGCAGTGTGAAATAATAAACAATTGGGCCATAAGATCCAGCTTGATGGGCATGATCTGAAATCACCTCCCTGAATTTATTAGAGTTAATCAATCCAGGCTGAAAAATGGAGCTAGGAAATCTCTCCCACCACGCTCATTCACACTTACACCAGGTAACAGAAGTTTCTGAGTTTTCCTTCGCTGTTGTATTCTGTCAGGACAATCAAATGTGTCCCCAAATGGATGCTCCTTGGATGTAACTTGAAAGGTGATAAAATGCCCAAGGAGAAAATCACCAAGTTGTTTCACTTGAATTGTTCAAGGCTTTTTATTCCAAAGGTAAAACTGATTTTTCCTTTTCTGAGGAATACGTTGGTGGTGACAAAAGTTAGCAGGAATCATTGCTCATTTCAAACATCCAGACAGACCTGTAGAGATACATTAAGAAGACAACCCATTGAAAGAGAAGTACCTATAGAAAAAGCTTACAGGGTTCAGGCTAGGGCAGCTGCTTGTGACCTCAAAGATTGGAAATAAAAAGGCTGCTATTAGTTCCACGTCGGTTCTCAGAGTGAATGCTGCAGAGTGATGGAGGGTGTTAAGCTGTCAAATACCAGCAAGGGTTAATAAGGTTAAGGAAGAAATAAAAGCTGGTCAACAATAAAGCAGTGTGGATAAATCAGCACCAATAAATACAGCATGTCATGTCATGTACACACAGTGTGGGGAAAAACAAAAATCATAACTCACATAGTCAGGCAATAGTTGCAAGAATTCTTCAATGGGACGTCCCAGATTATTTCCCTAGGCATCTTACAGGCTCAGTTGGACATCTCAGTGGCTCCTTTTCCTCTCTGGAAGTCATTTAGTTACTTCCCTTGTAGGAGAATTCTCTGACATCAGTTGGAGAGTGTAAAATACTATAAGAAGAGTAGAGCCAGGGTAGCTTAGCACCTGATGTCAAAGAAATGTCGTTATAAACCACCACACCAAGGAGGTGATTCACTTTCAGTCCCCTTTGACCTCTGCCCTGGAAAGAGAGGTCAGATAGATGCCTTCTGTGTGGGCTGAGTCTGCCCAGCAGGGAAATGCAGGGCTTTGGTGGACAAAGGTTTCTACAGATTATTCTGTACATTTGTATATGTCCTGTAAGTAATGCAGGATCTTGGTAAGTCTGCATTCAAAATCCCTTCACACCCATAGCCGCATACTTCTAACAATAGCAAGGCCTCAGAAAAGCAATCTTACAGGCCAGGTGGCTCTTTTTACCTGTGTTGGTGTATAACCTCAGGTTCTAGCTCTGTTTTAAGCAGTTGATTAGCTGGCCATTCCGGCTAACCTCTGAGTCTCTCTTTTATGTCCACTTCCAGACCCAATGACTATGGAGAATGCTTCTGATTAGTGGTCACTCTCACATGGAGGTGATTTTATAAAGCGTGAGTACAAAGAGTCGTATGATACCTTTATGTCTTAAGGAAGCATATGCCAATTACACATTCAAGTCAGCATTACCCTTTTGAGGAACCTTGGGCTTATTGCATTGCTTCAAACCTATTTCAGCCCCCAGCCAGTGGCATATTACTGTGAATATCCTTCAGAGTGAAGAGTCTCCATCTTTGGGGGCTGTGTTTGGAAAGAGCCAAATGTTAGAAGTTGAACAGATGACCAGGTTGGATGCCTTTTCTTTGTTGTATTAGATTATAAAGTATTAGGACTGATTTTTTTGTTTTTGGTTTGGTTTTCAATAGGACCGTTGAAGGCTTTCCAAGAGAGATATTCCAAAAATATAATAATCCAGGGCCATAAAATTGGAAAAAATTACATAGTTTTTTAAAGATTTAAGTTCTGGTAGACACCCATGTTGGTTAAGCCTCAGCCTTATCATTTTATAGTCTTGCTCGTCAGCTGTTGAGCAGGTCATAGAAAGTGCAGTTTCTATTCTCAGGAAGAGTCTTCCAGCACGCAATTAGAAGTCTACAAAAAGTGACCTTAGCACTGTCTCTGCTTGGATCTGTTGTGCTTTTGAAATTCTAGAAATTGGTTTGTGGAATGTGCAAAGGTTCTAGGATCTCAGCATCAGGAGTGCCCCATGTCATGTAGATTTTCGTCAGAGTACTGTCAGTGTTCCCTTTCTTAGGAAGTAAGGTTCTGGCTATCTGCTGTTATTTTCACTGACAATTTATCTTTCCTTGCTTAAGTAATCCCAGCAGCAATCTAAAGAAGAATTTTGATTCCAAAGACACACTCATAAAACTGTGTATTTTTAGGAGAACGTGAATGTTTCTCATAAGCCCATCTCTTACCCATTCTTTCTTCTAACTCCACATTCAACTTAGGATGATTTTATTTAGATATCAACAAAAGCCTGATTGTTTTAGGGCTTTCTCTGTTATACTTCCTGCCACTTATGCTAAACTATACATTTGTGACTTTTTTTTTTTTAAGAATGGATCTGATTTTCTGTATACATTTGAACGGGATGAGTGTACAGAAACTGCAAGAATTTTGTTTTTGTGAGTAAGAGGCAAAGTCATGTAAGAATTAAATAAATGTCTTTTCTTTTCTGTCACTATCTGCATGTTAGATTTGTAACACTGCCAATAGACTAGAGTCGGGGAAAGGTTTCTGTATTCCAGAGACCTCATTCCTTGGGAATAAGCTTTCTGGACACACAACACAGAGGGGTTAAGGATTTCATTCTGAGGCACAAGGAGGTTGAGGATACCAATGAAAAAAGCCACTCACATGGGCATCAGACAGGACAGGGTTAAAATTTCAGCATTTTCCTTACTGGTCAAAAAGCTTTGATTGGTTCAGCCCGAAGTTCATTTCCTCATCTGTGCAATGGACATGCCTGTTTCATAAGTTAGTACTGTGTCTGTCATGGGACTATCATAGCCCGTGCTGAAATGAGAGTGCTCAATGATCTCTGAATACTCTTTCTTTTGTCTGAGGTTATTTGCACAAAATGAATTGCACAAATTTAGCTTTTTTGAGAAAATTCTAGCACCTGATATAGAAAATAAATTAATATTTGCTTATGAGTTCTCTTTTCTGCAGTGAAGCACAGTTTTGATTCCTATGAATGGCTCCAAGCTTTCACAATTCCTCAAGCATAGAGATAGGTCCAAGAAATTTCCTAGGTTGAAGGGAGACCTGGGAAGGCAAGGTCCCAATTCTGGACCATGTGGAAATATCATTTAATGTTATAATTCCTTTTCACATCTTAATTGGTAACTTTAAAAATATTTTCAAAAAGTCATACTGCTAAAAAAAAAAAAAAAAAAAGACAAACCTTTTGAGTACAGAGTTCCTGCGTTTTTCTCCTTTTCCTCTCTGTCCATCTGTCTCTCTTTGAACACTCTTGAAGTGAGGGGCATTTTGAGAAATATGGGACCCTGCATTGCCTAAGCAGCCTGCACCCTGTCCCATCAGCCAGCCAGTCTTCAGAAAACAGAGAAGGCACCTTTTTTAGTCTGTTTCCTTCTTCATTATATCCAAACCTCGAGGCAGAAAGCCTTTTTGCCTGTCGCCTCATTCCTTAGCCCATCCTTAATTAGTGTTTTTACGGCTAATCCCTACCATATATCTTTAAGAGTTTCACATGCGTCGGCTCCCTACAAGTTTTATTGCATTCAAAATAGAGGCAAGCTGGCAGTGTGTGATGGTGGGAATATATACAGTCACCAAGAGGGGCTGGCTGTTTCTTGTAATTGATTGCTCACTGAAGCCTGCCCGTGCTCTTTACCCTGAGGCCCAACTTTCCTCCATATGCCTAGTGTCAGAACTTGGAAGCCAGCTGGTCAGTCAGCACATATCCTGTGGGAAGCGGCAGACACAGGCGGCCGGGTAGCCATCAGCCTCCCCGAGCACATTTCCTCTGTGTTTTGATAATAGTTCTGTAAGCTTTAATTATGCTGTGTGACAACACATTCATGAACTATCAAAATAAATCCTTTGAGGAGATGGCTGCTAACAAGTTTTGAAGCAACAGTGCTTGTTGCAAAGAAGTGAGGAGCAAGGCAATCAGATTTTGCAGGATGCCCCTCGATGTTGAAACCCGATGAAATGTTTGTTCTCTTTGCCTTTTTTTATCATGTTGACAAATGCTCCTTTGAAAGCTGTGCCCTTAAGAAGTTAACTGAAGACACTTACTGCAGCACTCAAGTGTATCCAACACAGTGCTTTACAATTAGCAGTGGTAATGCAAGCATAAGAGCTGTGCCCCATATCACTATATAATCTGAAGGAACACCATAGGGTCCATTAAGGCCATTTACAGTTGGGACTGAGACTAATGGTATTAAATTATTACGGCTATTGCAGAAGGGGCATTATAAGTGAATCCCTTCCAGCTGGGTTGGTTGTGTATGCTCTTTGTCAATAGTACAGTCCTTTAAGGATATCCTTATTGTTCACCATTATTCAGACGTGATGCCGGGAGCTTTACTGAAGGTGTAAATAACACCTGACAGAAAGACTGGGAATTAGGGTTTGATTAAACTTGGCTTAGAGTTAAGTGGTGCTGGGTAGTTCTTGGGCAAATCCTACTTGTCTTTATACACACATACACCCATGTGCTCGACCCACAGGGATTGCCTGTGTTCATGAACTGCATGGACAGCCTTCCTTTGCCCTGCACACACCTGCAGGATAGATCCATAAGTTAGTGAGAGTTGATTGGATTGTCCGATGTGATTGTTCTGTTGGGAATGTGGCAGAATTAAGGGAATTAGTGTTAAAATGCCAGAAAGAATTATCTTTGGAACGCAAATTTTTAAGAAGGGAGAGCAATTTATGCCACTCTACCCCTGCGCAAATTAGTCTTTATTTATTTATTTGCTATGAGGATGTTTGCCATTTATTTGGGCAGGAGATTCCCAGAACCTCCTTCAAAATTGGCAGCATGGTTAACTGTTAAGTTATCTTAGCTCCCCCAACTCCCAGTTGAACAACAGGAGACTGCTATAAAAGAATAATTAAGCACTAGGGCCTTCAGTTTCAATTTACTAAAGTAAGGAAGTTGAAAATAGAAATTTGGGAATACGTTCAAAGTTACTACTGAATTCGAGTAACGAACATGGCAAGAATTTATAACTCCAGCATTTTGGTACCAGGGAGAAAGACTGAAGTACACACACAGAGCCTATCTTCTCAGGAAGAGGTCAAAGGTCAGAAGGGGCTCATTGTAGATGAGATCAGTAGGTTGCCATATTAGATATATGAGGGCCGTCCAGAGAGCATCCAGCCACATAATAGGAAAATAGTATTAACAATGTCTGGATACTTTCCGTATTCATATATATTATACATCACTATAAGCACATATATGTCTATCTCCTTCCCCTTGTGCAAATTAAATAATTATAGATAATTAAGTAGCTGTTATAAATTATCTTCATTGTTTGCTTGATCAGCTGTCCTCTATTTACTAAGCATCTACTTACTTTGTGCTTTTGATTAGCCAGAGGTTGGCTGGACTCTGTTGAGAGCATGCTATGAACTGGGGAGGGAGAAAGTGGTGTCTCAGGCAGTTTACAATTGAGTTGTGGAGGATAAACTCACAGCCTAGATAAACTTGTTGAGAGCTAGATTATATGATGGTAGTTATGAGTGTAATGAAGGTTTAAAGGAGTAAAGTTGGTGAGGTAAACTGGCAGCAAGAGTGTACAGGAAATGGGTCTCAATCTGGGAACACGACTGAGGAACCTGGAGGCGGGAGTAGACAAGGGGAGAACAGGGGCCCCTACCTTGCCAAGGGCCAGTGAAGGCCCAGAGAGGATCCAACAGTGGGGTGTGGGACCCTGTGGCGGCCTGCCAGGTGAAAGCAGCGCCTGTTCCTGCCAAGTACTTACTGTTAAGCTCTGGGGACACAAGTGGGAAAGACACCATCTTACCCTCAGGGTTCTTAGTGCCTCCTGCAGCCATTCTCAACCAGTGCACCTTTCTACAAAAAATAAAAATTTCTTTGCATCGAATTAAAATAACTCAAGCCCTTTCAAAGGCCATCACTTGATTTCTTGATCCAAGGTAAAGAACTGCTGCCTTGTGGGAATGTGGAACATACATTTCAGGGGTAAGGTAGGGGGATGTAAAATCCTGGCAAAAGAGTTTGACAGACATGGAAGGCAACAGAGAGCCTTTGGAAAGACCTACAGGAAATATTAGAGATGGGCCGTTGTCCCATTTACCTCATTTTGGGGAGGGGAAACTGAGAGCTGGGGACTGAGGTCACTGCCCAGGCCCCTCCCAATTGTTCCTACAGGCTTTTTATTATCCCTCACTGGCTAGAGATCTCTAGCTTGGACCAGACCGTCTCAGGAATTATCGGGGTGGCAGGAAAAGGTGCAAGATGAAAAACTGACCTAGGTTAACGTCTCCTTAGCAGAGATGCACAGAGAACAATCAGGGGCAGTCAGAGAAAAGGAGAATTTAGGAGGAAGCTAAGAACAAAGGATGGAGCCCCTGGCATGAAAGAAACTCCCAAATTGAGTTTTAATGCATGTCTCTGCCGGCACATAAGACACTCCTTAGAGAGAAACCTCTTCTTGAACTTTGAGATAAAGCAGAGAATCTTTGCAATCTTTGAAACCTTTCACTTAGGAAATATCCACAAAACAAATGGGAAAAACAAACATTAATGAGGCAGATATAAAACACTTCGAAAAAAATAATTTAGCATTTTTATAGTTGCTATAGAAACACCTCAACCCTCACTCTTGCTAATTAGTTGGATTTTACACATTTTATATTTGGAAATGCAAATCACTTTTCATAAATTATTACTTTTTTTCATTTATATTTATATTACTGTTGTGCAGATACACACAGGAAGTCTAGGGTATTATTTAGTTATATAACGTGGCAGAGTTATATGAGTCTGGCATTCATGTCCACACGACATGTCTTAGTTTAAGTGTTGCCTGTTAAATGTTGTGGGAAATTATACAGAGATTTATAATTTTTACAGAAGAAAATGTAAATTATGTGGTAGCTTACTGAAGTGCTTTCTAATGGAGTCTTGAGGGGGAAGAGGGGAGTTTTACCTCCAGTAGACTCTAAATAATCAACATTTAAAAATGTTTCTCTAGTCGTGGGAATTAGGGTTGGTTTGGGTGTCTTCTGAACTTTTGGTACTAAACACTCACCATCTGTAAACACTTACTGGACTCTTCATGATTGGAGAAGACACAGAAATGTTTGGAGGGAAGAGAAAATAGGACAGCTCCAAGATCTGGGGTAGCTTATCGTCTTACCGAGAGGACGTGAGTGAATGTTCAGATTCCGTAGATGGGAATCTTAGATATATTTTCAGTTCCCAGTTACTAGACAGGAGGAGTGAATCTGTGGACTTTGGCTTTGCTGTGGAGCAGGGTTACTCTTGGATAGACCTGGGTTCAACTCTCAGACCTGCTGCTTTCGAGCTCCATGATTTGGGACAAATTATGTGGCCTCTCCAAGTCTGTCTGTTCCTCTAAAATGGGGACAAAAAGAATGATTCCTACATCCTAGAGGTTGTATGAAGATGAAATAATAGAATATTTATAAAGTTTTGGTTCAGGACCCAACACATACGAAAGTACTTAGTCCATGAAATCTATAATACAATTATGATCACAGTCATCTCTCATTGTGCATGTAATTATCCTTCTGATTTCAACTGTGTGTCCTGGAACAACAAAAAAAATCAAAAAGAAAAGAACCTTAAGAGAAAAGGAGCAGTTTAAATAATGTTTTCCATTCTACTCACCGAATATCTGTCTCCTAGTGACCCCAAGATGTAAACCTGCTGATGATCAGAGCTTTGTATATAGATATTAACATACAAGGCTGTAAACTCACACGTACGACCCTGTACGTGTAATGTAAGGCATTTTCAAGGATTATTTTGACTTTATATAATTTTTTTCTTCTTCACTGACTTTAGATGTCAACTCCCCAGTCACAGTTGAAGCTGCTGTGGTGGTGGCATTGTATTGATAATGTTATTATTGGCCTGACGTGAAGGAACCAATATGGTAGCTATTGGGATGACCTGAGCTACGGTTCAGACCTTGGATTAAGTCTGGATGTCTTTGGATGATTTTGACAAGGAAAGAAAACAGCTATCAAGAAGGGGTGGAAGATCCTTAAATGTCCAGTGTGAGGGAAAAAAGGGGACAGGATTGGGCTAAAAGAGGTGGGTGCCGGGAGGGGGCAATGATCCTTTGCCAGGAGGCCATGGCAGCGGTGGCAGAGAGAGGAAATGGGACTCTGAGAACTGGGAGCCACAGAGAAGAGACCGACTAGGTACTTAGCCACACGTGGGAAATAAGCAACACAGGGATGAAAATGTTTATATCAACATGAGCATTTTTGGAGACTGTCCTTTCAGTGATGTATTTGAATAACAAGGTGTTCTAATGTTCTTTAGCCTTCTTAGTCTTATGTCTTCAGTTATTTGAAAAACAGAGTAAACAGGATCACTTCCTTCCCTCAGTTGAGTTCCGTCTTTTTCTGAATCAATAAGCAAGGATTTGTTTCTTCTTTGTGTATATGACCCCATTTAAATTCAGAGTTCATGGTAACATAAATGGTAACTGGTAAGAAAACAAATAAAGTACAAATGCATAAATACATTTCTTTTTCAAAGGTTACCACATTAAACAAGCCAATAGTTTTGATGTTATCTCCATAAAGTTGTGGCTTTGCTGTTTCTTAGACCTACTGGGATATGTCCAGGCAGGAAGTGTAAGGTATTGAAGGCCCGGGGAGGGACAGTGGTGTTGCAAAATGGAATGAATGCTCCTTCTGTGGAGGGGCCCATGGCCAATTCTCAGCTCTGCTTGTTGCTGTTGGGAAATTTGAACACAGTGTTATCAGACGTGACTTTTCAACGAAGGCCAGAAGTTGATCTTTTAATGTCAAATCTGATCTTAAATTATGGCAACCAATTAAAAAAATGTAAATCACTGTGCAAACCAAAACAAAATTAGTCTGTGGGTTGCTAGTCTGTCAACTTTCATTTTGGGCTGCACTGTCCAGCAGGGTAGCCAATGGTAGATGTGGCCATTGTACACTTGAGAAGTGGCTAGTTCAAACTGCAATGTATAAAAAGTGTCAAATACATGCTTATTTTTGAAGATTATAACTTAATAATTTTTGACATTGATAACATGTTAAAACAATAATGTTTTGCATATGATGGGTTAAGCATATTGTTCAAATTAATTCCACTGGTTTTCTCTTTTTAAAATATGGCTACCAGAACATTTAAAAATCCTAAGTGGATATACTGCTGTACAGAGTTTGGACTGGGCTTTTTGCTCTAAGGCCATTTCTAAGTGCACTTACGGTTTTTGGTGGATGAAGATCCATGAACTTATTTACTTGTCCTTCTTCCTTCTTAGACCAACCAAAAAGTCAAGAAAGGTCTGCCTTGTAGGTGGGTCCTCCAGCCAGGTTAGTTTTGATCCAAGGATAGAGCTAAAAATGGATCTCATGCCTCGAGTTCAGGTTTTGGTTGACTGGTAGGCATGTGTGCACCACTCAGCTGTCATCGCCTGAGTCCCGCTAGTGATGGCCCTGACTTTTGGTGTCGGAGTCATGGGCACGGAGCCTTTAGCAGCTGGTTTCTTCAGAAGACATGGTGATCTCCTGGGAACCACACTTCTTTTGTTTGCCATAAAGCAGGCACTTAAAGCTGTTACCTTTATCCTTGTAGTTCCATTTTAACCCACATACTAAGTTAAACTGTGGCTAGCATCTTAACTGATTCAAATGACTTAATAGCAACTAACCAAGTCTCTAAGGACCTACCTCATGAAGCTTTAATCTATAAGACAGCAATTCCCAAAGGCAAGAGAGTGGTAGCCAGTATATGGGGCTACAACTGGGAATACCAACCTGGAAAGATGGAATGTGTGGGTCCTGCACCTGGGAAGCCTCAGCACAGGCTGTTTTCCCTTTCAGACTGCCCGTCCACTGCCACCTTGGAGAGCCACTGGCCCAGTTCTTCTCTATAGCTTTTCAGAGGACAGTGGGTTTTGGGGTATAAATGAGTAAGGTCTAGATGCAAATCCAGGAAATATTTTTGATTTACTTTCTAGGTGCTGGGCTCTGCATGGATTGTTTTCACAGACATTATCTCATTTAATTCTCACTTCATGAAACACATTTAGTAACCTTTACTGAGATTTTATATCCACAGAGGCCAGAAGGAACCCTTGAGAGTCTCCACCCGCCCCAACATGTGAGGGGATGTAATAATTTTTTTAAAGGCAGGACAGTTTGAATGCCAAGGTATGAACATATGAATTTTTGTTTTGTTTCTTTTTTTTAGTCCAGTGAGGTGGTTCTCAAATTTTAGTAGGTTGTAAATACAAATCCACACATGTGTGGCATTTTATGGGCAATATAAGTGACTCTCAAAGGTGATATTGACTGTATATGATTTTTTCTTTCCATGCTAACTTTAGGACCTGACTTCTTGGCTACGATGGACCTTCACTAGATGTGCAAAAGTTGTGCTTGAGTCCAGGTGGTTGGACACAAAGATGGGGGATATAGAGTCACTGTCCCCAGTGCCTATAGAATAATGTATGTTCTTAACGTGGGCATTGGTAGGGTGGGGAGAAAACCCACTCAAGCCTAGGTGGTCTCAGCATTCCTGAAGTTGAAGGGTAGAAATCTGGTTTGGAAGTGGAGATGGCAGTGGGCAGGCAGTCTGAGAGGGAAAGCAGTCTGTCCTAAGGCTACCTAGAGTCTGGACCCACACATTTCAGCTCTCTCCAGGTGCCTGAGCTCCATTTAAAACATGCTTACATTATCTCTAGAAGGAACACCAAGATTACCTCCTGTAACTTCTGGGAGTGTCAGTTACCAGGCCCTCAACTCTAACTACAACCTGCATGTTGGAGTTTTATAATTGCTTTGGAGAAGAATCCAGTGAAATTCATCAACTTTGCAGGTGTTTACTGTGGTTGTGTTGTGCAGAAACTCCAGTGATAGTGAGCTAACATTTGTTGAAGGCTTATCATATGCCAAGGACAGTGTGAAATATTGCAATACATTTTGACATGTTTAATTCACACAATACTCTGAGGTAGGTATTACTCGCCCTCATGTAAAGATCAGAAAATTGAAAGAGGTTAAATAATTTGTCCAGGGTACCATGCTTTTCTTCAGATGACTGAGGAACTCCTGGGTTGACACAAAACAATGGCCCAAGTAAGACAGAAATTTTATTACTCTCACATAAATAAAGCCTGCTAGTAAGCCCTAGAGCTGGGGCGGAAGATTTTGCCTAGAAAGCCTGGCTCCAGTCAGGCTCCCTCTCTCACATACTTCTGCCATCCCCAGAGGGTGGCATCATCATCCCTTCTGTGCACAATGGAACTACAGCCATCACAGCAACATTCCTCAAAGCAGAATGGAGGAAGGAAAGGGGCAGACAGACTCTTCCTCTCAATGACACACTATTTGCATATTGTACTTAGCACTCTGCTCTTATCTCATTGGCCAAAACTTGGCCACATTGATACCTAGCTATAAGGGAGTCTGGGAAGTACAGTTTTTATTAAGGGCAGCCATATGCTCAGATAAATATCAAGATGTGATCACTACAGATGAAGTAATAAACAGATATTTGGGGCTGGCTGCTGGTAGACTTTGGCCACCACAGTGACCTTGGGCAAGTCACCTAGATTCTTTCCAGTTTCTTCATTGTTACAAGGACATGACGGTGATTAGCAGTTCCTAACTCCAGGGATGTTGCAAGGAATAAGTGAGTTTCAGCATCCCGCCCTATAGCTGGCATCATTTGAAACATCATAGCCCTTTTTAATTATGACGTGATAATCCTTCCTTATTTCTGTTACTTTTGTGACTGTGGAAACATAGTCACTAGAGAAAGATGTTTGTTTTCTACATTTTCTCTTTCACAATCTATTTTCACTATTAAACAATACTCTGAATCTTGCCATGACCATGTAACTTTAGTTTAATATCAATTTTCCTGATAGACAGAGGTGGTAAGATTTATTGATCATGAACCCTAAAAGGTTTAGAGAAGAAATCATAAAAGATCATGTTAAGTTGACTTTCTCTTTCTGTGGATTCTATCACAGAGGCTTTCTTTCCCTAGTAGAACTCATCACTGTTTTTGATTGGCCTAAAAGAGACTCATACTTTTCAGGGCAAGTGTTTCTACTCTTCTTTGGAATGTTGAAGACTGTTGTTACAATTCAACATGTTGGCTTGGAAGGTGGTGAGCTTAAGAAATCTTCATGAAACACGAGAGTGTTATGTCTTTAGCTCGGATCTGTCACTTTGAATTAGGACCCACCCCAGTGAATTTACTTAATTGTAATTAGCTCTTTAAAGACCCTATCTCCAAATACAGTCACATTCTGAGGTACTGGGATTTAGGGCTTCTGTATGTGAATTTTGTGGAGGTTAGGGGAGAAAATTTAGCACACAACAGTGGAATCACAAGGTTCGACAGAAGTCTAATGGTCTTCAACTTATACGTCAGCATTTTCTTAGCAGAGACTAGGGTCATGGCGGCTATGTGGTCCACATTCAAGGGCAGGATTTATTTTCATTATATTTTTCTTTACTGAGGCCATCTTATCTGGTTAGACAGGCTTCTTTAGAACCAAATTTTGTTCTTTGTGACATTTGGAGTTAATATGAGGAAATACTCTTTGTATTGTCTGGTATTGAAAATGTCAGCAAACAAACGCAGCAGTCAAAGGAGGGGGGTTAGTAACAAAAGACATTGTTTCATCATGCAGGAGGCAGCAAGAGTGTTCGGAACAAAGGTTTTCTCAAAATAGGCCTTTTAGCAAAGTTTGGAGCCTGGTTCTTGCACCCCACCCGGCTCCATTTTGCTGAAGCTGCGATGCTGATGATAATACTTATTATTTTAACCAGCCTCCCCCACCCCCCCAACACAAACATACTCTTAATTTCAGGGCTGACAGCAGGGCTGGGAAGGTCCTTATAGGATCGCAAAACAACTCGGGCAGTTGAGGGCTTCCGGCAGCCGGCTAACAAAAATATACTCTCAGAGGATGCAGCTCAGGGCGGCGTGGGACCTGCACAGCAGAGAGCCTGAAAGCCGGCCTTTCCGTTTTTTACAGAGCTTCACCCTCACATCTGGTGGAGCTGTGACAATCAGTGTTAGACCATTTTAGAAATCAGATATCCTGGGTACCAGGAAGTTGATTTGCCTTCAACTTCCTTAAGAAAACACGCATTAATATTTAAGCTGGGTTTTCATAAAAGAAGTGTTGTGTTAGAGATGTGAAATAAAGTTAGGCGCTGGGAAAACTCCCTCAGATATAGTGACCCTGATGCAATTCAAATCATCCTCCAGATTTGAAAAGGAAAAGGAACAGGCAGGACTCACCCTCCCCCCAGGTCCTTGGGGCGTTCTCTATCAACTGTGTTTTATGGCGTGTGTCTATAGTTTGCAAGGAACGGGACTGTAAGTTGTAACTTCCTTCTCTGTAAACAGAAGTTGGAGATTCATGAAGGTTACCTTCTTAAGCGATCCCCCCAAAACACTGTTTACGATTTCCCCTCAGTATTGTTTCTTTGCAGCTTTTTTCGATTAAAGAGCCTTGTGGAGTACATCATCCCAGTACAGGACTCATGGCCCTCTTGCTTTTGAGCTCTAGCCTTGCGCATTTTCCTGCCCTCCTTTGGATCCACTCCCCAAGGAGCTGACATTGAGATTGTGTCAGATAAATCAGGCACGACACTCCTGATAGTGCCATCTTCAATGCAGAGTGTGGATTTGGGTATGTCTAGAAAAGAACTGTGGAGACAAATGTAGTTCTCAAAGGGTGAAAGGGCTTTTTCAAAGATCAGTGTAAATGGTTTACTTTAAAAATAAACATTTTAAATCACTTTGATCTTAGCTGTCCAAAAGATGCAAACTAGTCATGCTTTTAGGGGAGTATTTTCCGGGGTTTTAAATGTTGCATAGACCATTTCCTCTTTGTTTGTAAAAAGATAAATAATTTTTGGAACAATAGAATACACAAAGAAACAATTGTGTAAGTAACAGGCAGGTATAAGACTGAAGGTGTTGTAAGAGCAGAAGTTGGTTTCGTACTTGCCAGTGGAAATTTTGGTAACCTCTTTGGTAAGGTTATTTATCCAGATTTGAATCCTGCAAACCACATTCCTCTTTCTGTGTCCACCCACCCACCCACCCATCCATCTCATCTGCAAGGATCTCATGACCATTTAGGGGTCAGATACTTTACTGAAAATTTGCCCATGCCATGTCCTGGTATATCTTTGATCTTTTGTTTCATTAATTAAACTTTATTCTTTTGGACTACATGTCCACCAGGCAACATCATTTCAATGCAATTCTAGCCACTGACTTAGTATCTGTGATGTCAAGTGCTGTATGTGGTATTTGGGTACAATGGTTAGTAGTTTGAAGATTAGCTGAATTTTAGATTTTGATTAAGTAAAACACATAATTGCAATGAGAGTAAGTTTGGATGGCATTTAAAAACCCAACCATAAATTATGCAGAGATAAAATGAAATTATTTTGGGGTATTCCGCATGTTTTTTTGTATGGAAAAGCAAGTGTCAGCTGTATTAATATCACATATTATTTAATCTTTAAACTAGTGGGTTTATTTTTAATTATGAAGTGTGCTGGTTTTAAATGTGATGTTCAAAATAGTTATCTCCAGTATGACAAGTTTGACAAGATGTTGTCCTTAGTGGATTAGCCATCTTTTTCATATTGATAGTATGAATTGATACTCTAAACATTAAGATGACAAGCGATCATTTTCAACAATATTTTAAGACCAAGACTAACATGGTAAAGAAAGTCTTATATTTTATTTTTAACTGGCTTCTACTGGCATTTCTTAAACAGGGTTCCTTTGTCAAGTTCTACATTTGTAGGGTGGGAGAGGTTTAGGTTTTGGAGGAGAAGGTTCTGTGGAAGCAATGGTGCATCTCCGTGGGTCTGTCACCACTGTAAAGCAATTAACAGAAAACATATGCTTTTTGTTGGACAGACAGAATCACAAAGGAGACAGGATAACCCCAGTGAGGACACTGAGTTTTATCTGAGGTCTTTCACTAAGAAGCCACGTGACCTTATGCAAGAACTTTAACTTCTCTGGGAGGTTTCCTCATCTATTAGTTTGAAAAGGGTTTGACTTGAGATCAAGTCGAAAAGAAAAAGAAAAAGGCTCGGCACCTATAGCTCAGCGGCTAGGGCACCAGGCGCATACACCAGAGCTGGTGGGCTCAAACCCAGCCTGGGCCTGCCAAACAGCAATGACAATTATAACCAAAAAATAGTCAGGTGTTGTGATGGGTGCCTGTAGTCCCAGCTACTTGGGAGGCTGAGGCAAGAGAATCACTTAAGCCCAAGAGTTGGAGGTTGCTGTGAGCTGTGATGCCACAGCACTCTACCGAGGGTGACATAGTAAGACTCTGTCTCAAAAAAAAAAAAAAGCAATCATCCTTGTGATTGAGGAAGGAGGATGTGAGGCTGTTGAGCTTTACATGGGCTGGGCTCTCTCTCAGCCCATGTCAAAATCACCTCCTGCTAGCATCTTTCATTCCTTGAGTCTGAAAGAGATAATATTAATTAGAATTTAAACTGATAAAAGCTGTTTTGACTTTTTTGAGAGAGTCCTTTGCTGATAGTATATGTTGTAGAAAACTTGGAAAATATTAACAAATTTTAAAGGGAGGCCAAAATAATTTCTTAGCATCAATACTAGAGATATACATTTGGAGTACATTTCTTTTCTTTTAATTTTCTTTCTTATCAGTCACCTCTCTCTGTCTCTTAACTAAGGGAATATATAGAGAATATATACTGTGTATACATATGTGTGTGTACTGTGCACATACACGGTAATTTAAGAATCCTTATTATTGGATATTTTGATTATTTCTAGTTTTTTTCTGGTCACACATATCACTATGATGATCATCTTTGACTACAAGTCTGGTTACTCTGATTACAATCTTGTTTTTTGATTTGCTTTTGAGACAGAGTCTCACTCTATCACCCTAGGTAGAGTGCCATGGTGTCATAGCTCACAGCAACCTCAAACTCTTGGGCATGAGTGATCCTCTTGCCTCAGCCTCCCGAGTAGCTGGGACTATCAGTACCCACCATGACACCTGGTTAGTTTTTGTATTTTTAGTGGAGATGGGGTCTCACTTTGGCTCAGGCTCTTCTCAGACTCCCAAGCTCAGGCAATCCACCGCCTCAGCCTCCCAGAGTGCTAGGATTACAGGTGTGAGTCACCTTCCCCAGCCTGATTACAAATCTTAAAATAGATTTTTAAGCACATAACTCCTGGGCCAAAAGTCTGACTTCTTAAAATTTTGGTGATCTCATTTTATTTTGCTTTTATTTGGTATCATTTGTTTTACTAGAAATAATCTCTTGTTCTTACATATGGAACTCCAATAAATTGTTCTGTCAGGTGAAAGAATGTTCTGAGAAGTCATGAACACGAAGCAACTCTTACAGATTAGAGAATGAAATATATCTCCCACATCATTGTTAAGTGGATCATTGTCTTCGTTGAATGTTGTGGCAGAAAGTTGCTTTCCGTTGCTATATCCATGCTAATGTTTGCTATCTGATTGCTAAGCCGTTTTTTTCTTCATGTCTCATGATACTTACCATTGGTTTAAACAAATAGGACTTATGTGTTTCCAACACCCCTCATATCTGAACTCTTATTATTTTTTTTTTTTAAATTGGAACAGTGCATCTTAGGGGGAGAATAAATGCATATTCAAGGTCCCACATATGAATGCTTCTTTCAGGAATTGATCTGCATCTTGGCTGGCAAATTTCTCAGGTGTATGAAGAGGCCCTGGCTTGTTGGTCATTCATGGAAATATATTTTAAAAATGCTTTCTTGACCCTTTTCTAACTGGAAGGCAAGCACATTCCTTACTTTTTCCCAACCACAGCAAACCAAATTTTCATGTGCAGAGATTGTGTTTTCAGTGGATTAGTCCCAAAGCCGTGTTGTTCTGGAGGTCTTAGAACTGCTTATATAGTGCACAATAAGCTTTGTAGCACAATTTAAATGTTGATTTTAACATATAAACAGTTATCCAAAAAGCATTTCAGAAAAGCTGTTTTTAGGAGTTGGCTGGAAAGTGCATTGGATAATGATTTCTCAACCATGTTTATTTTTGTGTGTCTTTATTTAGGTATATAAACGTTCCCCTTTTACTGGGACCCCGTAAAAAGTTCTGCATCCCCCCTTTTTTTTGTAATTCCTTTTTTCCAGCTGTTTCATTTATTCATCTGAGACATTAGATGACATTCTTTATTTTGCCAACAATGACTTATTTATAACTAATTGCCTGGGTTCTGGGATTGTTAGGAAATTGTATTGACAATGATAATTTTTAGTTGTCTCACAATGAGAGCACATGAATTAACACAGATCCTAATCAAAAAGTGGCAAGTGAGAAACAAAACCCCCACCAATGGCACATTTCTGACATTGCCTTTGTTAAGTGTTGCATTAATAGGAAGGTGACATTCTTTTGATAAGTAAAGCATATGTAAATAGGAAGAGTTTTTAAAAATAGAATTCTACAAGTCAGATTCATTTCTGTGGCTTCATAGGCAGAGATTAAGTTAGACAGAAAACTTCCTTTGGTAGAGAATAGAAATTGGAGTTGTTTTTTCTGCTTCCTTTAAGAACCAAACTTTCTTATGTGCTGGGCATCATTGGGTATAGTTGGATATAATTTGGTGTAGCCTGACCTGAACCCGAGGGGAATATGAGCCTTTTTTGGATATGTCTATGATTAATTATATTAGTTTGTGAAACTGTAAATTCAATTTCTGGACAGCATCAAAGGTGGGATTACCTGAAAGGGGTTCCTAAGTTACTTTGTGATTTGGTAATTATGGTTCTTGACTTATGTCTGCTTTTAAAAGGGGAATATGAGTGCTGTACTCACTAGTGACCATATTAGTTGGTTCTGCTCATATGTCCCATCACAGCCTCTTTACCATTCATCCTGTTCAAAGTTGACCTATTGTAAAATTAAATAGTAAAAATGATCAGAGTTGCCAGTACTCTGAGACAATGGTGAAGGACTCACAGTGTTGGTCCCACTAAACATTCCAGTGGAAATCATCACACAATTATTTGTGGTGTCACTCAACTCCCCAAAGAGTTTGGCTTCTTGTCTAGTCCTAATTGTCTCTTGGAAATTGGACCTTTCCAGTTTGATTGCCCCGAGAACACATTGTTTTCTCTTGATGTGTTTTAAGTAGTAGAGATTCAAAAGCAGCTCCCTGAACAGAGTTTCTAATTTAATTTTCCTCTATATTATCACACATAAATTCAATAATACTTCCGGTGAAGAGGGGGACAAGAAGAGGGGATCCAGTAAAATTTAAGTAGCCACTGCACTTGCCATATTAAACTGTAAACACCATCTGTGTGTCTGTTAGTGCACAGGACAAGTCCATCAGATGAACTGATTGTTTTATGGTGTTGGGGGTATTATAATTCAGGAATTCTTACTTACAGGCAATTCAAGATTAGATTTTTGGGTAGGGCCATGAAATTTTTAAAACTAATGTAATGTCAGACAGTGCCTGTAGCTCAAAGGAGTAGGGCGCTGGCCCCATATGCTGGAGGTGGCAGGTTCAAACCCAGTCCTGGCCAAAAACTGCAAAACAAACAAACAAACAAAAATTAATGTATTGTTTCTTATTAAGCAGTAGCCATTTTCCTAGAGAGAGACTTTTATCAAATTCTCAAAAGGATCCAACGTATAAAAAAAGGTTAAGGAATAACTGCATTTTATCTTCCTAATTTTTTGTTTTATTTCTGAGTTGATGTTCTGTTTCCTTTTATTCAGAAGAGACAAAAAGCACATACAACTCTGATATTTCATGATTTTTAATTTCTTCTCCCTACTGGATATCCTATAATAAATGTACAGGAAAGAAATACAAAACGTTCTCCAAACTCAGTTAATAGCTCCGAGAAATGCACATTCAGAGTGCTTTAAAATCAGGTTACAAATATAATTTTCAATTTGCTAGGGAGAAAATAGGAAGGAAGATCCTTTGGAATACAGAGTAAATTCACTGTATGTACGTTATCAAGGTCGGTTCATTATGTTCCTCACTGGCCCAACACAACGCATCTTTAGGAAGCCGAAAGCGCACACACTTTCCGTACTGATGATGGTTAGGGGATGGGCACACATGGTGTCATGTCAACTTTGAGTGGGTTCTTGTAGTCCAAGAAGAAGTAGGTGGAGTTTCAGTCCCTGGTTTCAAAATTCTAAATATGAGTGGTGTTATATATCAATTGGGATGCACTGGAGATTTAATTGAGACGTTTACTGCCCTTATAGATTATTTTCTCCTTTGTGGGGTAGGGTATTCTGGATGAATATCAAGGCCTGGCCCTGACAGATATTAGAAAACATGTGCATGTTAATTTGCTGTGAAGTTATGGGAAGCCTTATGTTGCAGTTTTTGGGCCATTGAGACATACAAAGCCTAGAAAAGTTTGTTGGAGGGTACTTTTCCCTCTTAAAAATTCTCCATTTCCCACAACTGATTTTTATTCTGTGACAGGCTGGAAGTGTTACATTGCTGTGACTGTTTAAGAAGTCTGGGTGCATATATTGTTCACTGGCCCCTTTCAGGAGGAATCCCATTATTGTTGAATCTGGCTATTGTTTTCAGGCACTTTGCCACTTCCATCTCAGGTCTCTCAGGGCTCTTAGCTTTCCCTTACCTCAAAGAATCCAGGCTTTTATCAACTGAAGCCTTTGAGATAGTGTGATGTTATAGTGGATCTGGAGAGTACAAAGCAGAAGTCCCCACTTGGTAGCTAGGAGGGAAGCAGGGGGTTTGTTATATAACGAGGTAATCAGTTGCAAAACGAAATATGGCAACAACTACCTTTCCACCCAGCGACTTTGATAAACATCAGTCATTTACTTATTTGGCTTTCTGGTTTGCCACTTTATAACAAAACGATGGGGTACCAGAAAGCCCAGAATCCTGGCCCTAGATTTTCTAGTCATAGCTGTTGAAGCTTAAGACAGACAGTACTTTCAGCTTCTTTGGACTTTCTTTTACTCATCTGTAAAAAGAGCATAATATTATCTGCTCTGTACTTAATGTAGTTAGGGTAAGGAGGAAATGAGACATCAGTGTGTTATCACATTGAGAAACATTTTAAAGCCAAGTGGGGATTCCTCTGTTCCTTGATAGAAACTCTCCCAACAGTTTTTTGACTTAATCAGAAGCCACATATCTTCATGGTTCACAGTTCTGGCTCTGGAGTCAGACAGGGCTGGGTGAGAATACTGACTGTACTTATTCATGTGTGACCTTAAGAAGCTGCCCGTGTAATCTGCCCCTTCTTTTTCATCTCTTAAAATGGAAACAGTGATAGTTTATACCTAGGAGAGTTGGAGCATGGATTAAATGAAATTAGGAGGATGAAGTCCCAGCACAACACTTCCTGGAATGTGCTCAGTGCTCCACAAATGTAACCTATGGTCAGGCTTCCAGTCCCTTTTTACCTACGTTGCTAAGAACAAGAACATCCTGAAAACAGACCCATGCCTATGTGCTCTCAGAATGCACGGCCCACAGGTGAGCTGTCATTTTAAGAGGAAATCATCCAAGGTCTGCTGGTTAGTCCTTAATAATCACCTTCTATTACAATCAGATTGGATCTTCAAGGAGTGGCACAATGCCAGTTTTTCCTGCAGCTCCCAGTTTCCTATGCCTTCCAGTGGTATTCAAAATACTTCACAATTCAACTCAAGAAATTTAGCACATCTTCAGAATAAATTATTATTGTCATTAGCACATCACCACCCAAGAAAATCTGTATGGGAACAGAATGCCCAGAGCGAGAGGCTGTGTGTGCATCCACCTGAGAGTGCCATATGTACGAGGATGTTTTTGTTTCGGTTGTTGTTTTCTGTACACCAAAGCTAAAAGCCAGACACACTCGATGATGTTTGTTGGTCTTGTGACTAACAGAGTTAGCAAAGAGCTCATGAAAACATTCCAAACAGATGGAAAGATAAGGATGCCAGCACAGAGAAAAGTGACAGGGCCAATATCTCCTGATAAAAGGGCAAAGTGACCAAACTCTTACCTTTTTTAGCTTGTATGTGTGACTGCACTTGGCAGTGAAAGCATTCCTAACTGGCTTCATGGGTGCAGAGATATCTAAAGGACAATCTAGTTTGGTTATTTCCAGAATATTTCCTTTTGATGTGTGCTGATTTTAATCAACTTTCTTATCCAGCTGCAAATTAGTCCTCTAACTATCCGTCCACTGTCTCTCTCTCTCTTTTTTTTTTTTTTGCTTGTGATTCTGGTCATGTGCACTTTAGCACATGACAGATCCTTTTTACTTTACAGGTTTCCAAGGGTGATAATTTTTTACGTTTTACATAACTATATATACTAAAGATGAAGTATTGCTTTAAAAAGTACAGTTTTTAGGTACCTATATTGCTTTATCCTTTTAAATAACATTCCTTTCTCCTTTTCTTTATATATATAAAATATTTCAGCTCTGAACCCAAACTAAAATTTCTTCCATTAAAGGGTATGTTCATTATTTACTCTGCGATGAATGCCCTATAGATCCTTAAGCCCAAGCCTGGAAAATAGGAAATAATTCACTCTGGTTTGAAAAGGGTGGAGATTTCTTTGTTTCTTTTTATATTTATTCAGGAAAAGCTGACAATCGTCCCACATTAATGAACTACGCCATCAATCACTGGGTTGACAATGAGCGGAAAAGCGAGGTATATGTCAGGCTGACGGCATATTGCCTTTTTCAGCAAGGGCATGGCTGTTTATAGCACTTTCATTGGCAAAATTCTTTTTGCACTGGAACAGGAATAGAAAGAAGAATTAGAAAGGCAGCCAGTGGAAAGAGCTTTATGTTTTCAAATTCTTGAAAAAGTAATAGGGGAAAATTGAAACATGATTATTTTTGTAGTTTGTGTATCTATCCCATAGGACTTAAAGAGTAAATGGAAAATGAGAAAGAAGGGGTTTCTTTTATTTCTCACCTTATTCTACAAGGGTAGTTAGCTTTCCCTAAGATCATGACAAAACGTTTCAAAGATTATATACATCCCTACATTGGAACCCTGAGACCATTACAAAAATGAATTGGAAGTAATTGGTTTTATGCTACTCTGAGCACCCACCGTGGATTAACCACACACACATGTACATGATAAAGAAATGGTTTTGGTGGTCTCTGGAAGTGATAGAATTTTCTCCATCTTTGGCTTCCACTCCCCTGAAGCACCAGTTAGAGGAAGAGAGCTAAGCGCTGGTGGAATCTTTGTATAAAGCAACAGTGTAGGAAATTGTGACTCTCACTCAATAGTTATGTGGTCAATTATTTGTGGTGCCACTCAGCTCCCTTTTGGGGGATACTTTATCCTCTCCTTCAGAATCTAAATAGCTTTGGCCAGGTACAGTGGCTCACACCTATAATCTTAGCACTTTGGGAAGCCAAGGCGGGAGGATTGCTTGAGGCCAGCAGTTCAAGAACAGCCTAGGCAACAGAGAGAAACTGTGTCTCCGCAAAAAATAAAAAAATTGGAAAATAGGAAATAATTCATTCTGGTTTGAAAACGGTGGGTTTTTATATTTATAAAAAATATATAAAATATATTTTTTCTTTTTATATTTATTCAGGAAAAGCTGACAGTCATCCCACATTTATGAACTACGCCATCAATCACTGGGTTGACCACTGGGAAACACCTGTAATCCCAGTTTTTTGGGAGGCTAAGGTGGGAGGATTGCTTGAGCCTAGGCATTCAAGTCTGCACTGATCTGTGACCACATTACTGGACCCTGGGTGACAGCACAGAATGAGAGCCTGTCTCTGAAAAAAAAAAAAAAGAAAAAATCCAAACAGCTTTGATTAATTCCCACTGAATAAATTGGCCAAAGGACAAGGTGAAGTTAATAGCAGCAGTTAATAATTATTAAGGTTGAGGACAATGTGGTCATTACTTCATTTAATTTTCATTTCCGTCTTGTAAGGGGAAATGTCACTTATATAGACAAGGAAACTGAGGCTCTAAGGGATGAAATGACTTGCACTGACTGAGTCCTAATTGTGGATCTGTCTTAACTGCAGATTCTAGTCTCTTCAGTGGTACTTCAGTACTTCTCAAATCTTCTGGCTTCACGGCCCCTTTACACTCTTAAAAATTATTGCGAATCGGGTGGCGCCTGTGGCTCAGTGGGTAGGGCGCTGGCCCCATCTACCAAGGGTGGTGGGTTTGAACCTAGCCCCGGCCAAACTGCAACAACATCAGCAAAAATAGCCGGGTGTTGTGGTGGGCACCTGTAGTCCGGCTACTCGTGAGGCTGAGGCCAGAGAATCGCCTAAGCCCAAGGGCTGGAGATTGCTGTGAGCTGTGACACCACAGCACTCTACCGAGGGTGACAGAGTGAGACTCTGTCTCTAAAAATAAAAAATAAAAAAATTATTGAGAATCCAAAGAAATTTTGTGTTTGTGACTTATTTCTCTGCATGTTTACTGTGTTATAAATTAAAAGGAGAAATTTTAAAAATGTTCATTTCTCACTCATTTAAAAATCACAATAGCAAACTTATGTGTGAACATAAAAAAAATTATAATGATAAAATAACTTTATTTTCTGAAAGAAAAATTTAATGAAAAGAGTGGCATTGTTTTACATTTTTATAAATCTCTTTAATGTCTGACTTTGGAGAAGACAGGATTCTCCTATTTGCTTCTACTTTCTCTTGCTATCTCATTTTGATTAAAGTATATAAAGGAATCAAGCTTTGTATAAAAGATGAGTGCTTCACATTTTTCCCCAGATAATCATGACTACTCTTTGATACTACACCAAAACTTGATAAATGGTAATTTCTTAAAGTTAGTTTGGTGTGGTATCTGAGAAACCAGATCAATGAAATGTTTTTACTACTTACATTAAAATTCATTGGTGTATATTCATTCAATGGATCTTGTAGCCACCATCGTTTTCTAACATCGTATAGAGGTCATTTGGAAAATGTTGGTTCAGAGTTCTAGTCACATAGTTTGTTAAACAACATCAAAAATTCACATTCTTCATCACTATTGATCTCATTACAGAAGTTATTACGAAGCCGTCAAGCTCATAGTGGTGGATGCGAGTTTCCCAAAGTTCTAATTTTACCTTGAAAGCTTGAATTTTATCATTGGCAACACATACTGTCAATTGTTTTCTTTGAAGTGATAGTCCCCCTTTTTTTTTTTTTTTTTTGAGACAGAGTCTTACTATGTTGCCCTTGGTAAAGTGCTGTGGTGTCATAGCTCACAGCAACCTCAAACTCTTGGGCTTTGATTCTCTGGTCTCATCCTCCCAAGTAGCTGGGACTACAGGTGCCCGCCACAATGCCCAGCTAGTTTTTTAGAGACGGGGTCTCACTCTTGCTCAGGCTGGTCTTGAACTCCTGACCTCAAGCAATCCACCCATCTCAGCCTCCCAGAGTGCTAGGATTATAGGCATGAGCCAGGGTGCCCAGCTGACAGTCTCACCTTTTGAAAAAATATTCACTAAATACTCAAATCTGAATAACTATAGCTTGACAGCAGTACTTTAAAGTAAAAAAGTACAGCTTTTTTACTATGGGGAAAAAATGACTAGTTCAGCTTACAATTCAGACAGCTACAGGAGTGCTTTCCCTGGATGGGTATATGCTATAGAAAGCTTTATCTGTGATGCTCATTTTATCTGAACGAATATTGAGAGGATATAAGAAGGGCCAATATTTAATAAAATTTAATATTTTTGAAAAGTTTAATAAAATTGACTGTTTTATTACTTTATCATGAACATTCTTAAGTGGCTTTTATGTTCTAAAAGTGTCTGTGTGTGTATTTTATTACACATGCATGATGGTGAATATAGTGACTGTTAAGGGTGGTTTGATGTTATTTTCTTGATTCTCATAAGACACAAATTACTTTTCTGCCTTCAGTCCAAATGTCAGCTGAGTAGTGATATTAGGAAAATATTAATAATTTGACCTCATGTACTCCCTAAAAGAGACCCAGAGAACTTTAGGGTAACATTTGAGAGCTACCTCTCAAAAATGTTAGTGATGGTTGTACAGACAACTTTCTATAGAAAACAGCAAGGCAAGCAACCCATAGGGAAGAGTCAGCTATTATAACAGAGTTTTAACGTGTATTTTTGTACATGTATGTCTGTAACGGCTGCTAGATGCTTTGTTAACACGTTGGCATATTTGTATTTCTTACTGAATCTTTGTGCTTCATTTCAAGTAAGGAAGGAAAAAATCCACTCTGGGTGTGTATCTAGCATACTTTTGAAGCAATCATCAACTGTTGAACTTAGTTTTCACTTTTACCATGTCCACATTGGAACATATCGATTCTCTGTTTATAGTTCTGAAGACTAGCTACTTGGAATAGATTTAAAATATTTGTGTATGGTTACAGCATATTAAGAGGCAAAACCCCACTAATTTCTCATGAATGCTTGGAAAAATTTCCTTTCTCTAACTGAAAACATTTCTTGTTCCCTGTTAGCCGAGAGGGAAAAGTTAGAAGACAGATCCTTTAACTAGATATAAGGAGTTGTCTAAAAATAACTTAAAAACTCATTTTGAAAGAGGTTCCACTTAAAGAAGAGTCTTATCCTGGTTGAAGTGAAGAAAATTGGGGATTTTTGTGGAAACTAATTATGAGTACTAATACTTATTGTTGAGAATGACAGCTAGTGAATTGTCTGTGTCCTAGGCTGCAACAGAGATGAATCTTAGAGTTGAGTCTCTAGATAAGAGTCATCAGTATGACTTTCTTTTTCTTTGAGAATTTCTTTTTCTTTCAAAGAGAAAATGAAACATAAAAACTGTGTGCTTGAGGTTCATTCACTGCAATTAAAGAAGTATGGTATTTGGGCTGAGCCTTTCAAGTCTCTTCATGATAGAGAGATGCTTAGGGTATAGGCACTAAAATTATCAAGTTGTGGATATTTCTCAGTAGTAGGTGAAAAGTGTATGTGATATACTCTGCGATCGGGCACAGTTGGAGAATAGAAGATCTGTCTGATCAAGCCAACGCTATTCCCCTAAGTGTAGTAAGTCACCAGTAAAAGCACCACTGTTGGCCTGTAAGATGATTTTAGGAGATACACAGACATTTTGGATGCAATGATTATATTACTCCTTTTATGGTTTCCTTTAGTCTACTGGTTTTCTGTGTATAGTTTCTTTTTAAAATAATTTTACTTAAATAAAATCCTGAGTCAATTTAAAGAAAAGTTATTAAGCAAGTGACAATAAGGGTGGTAGGTGGGTTGGTAAAATGATAGACAGATGATTGAAGTTTGAGGAAGCTGAAATAGTTCAGAGGTGTTAGTGTGTTCATTTACTTATTCAGCATTATTTATTGACTGCCTGCCTAGATAGATATTGTGCATTTAGCAGTCAGTAATAGAAATAAAGCCCCTGGCCTTGTGAATCTCCCATCCTAGATGGAGAAGAGGGATAAAATACACAATACAACGTCAGGTAGCTAACTTTACAAAGGAAAATAAAGTAAAGGGGCCTGTTTAGAAAGGGGAAATCAAAGTCTTGTTGAGGAGGGGACATTTGAGCAGAAACAATTACAAATTGAGCTTAGTTCATTTTGCAATCATGTATTGGGTGCTTGGCTTTGGAGGAAACAAATATAGATAAAGGCTGGTCAGAAGAAGCTAATAATTTGGGGGCAGAGGTCTTAATTAAAATTTAATAAGATGAAGTACAATAAAAGTGATGTAAGGCAGATACTTTTGGAACATGAACAAGGGGGATGACTGTCCTGAGTGGTGGGAAATGATATCACACCGCAGAAGATTTCCTAGGGGAGGTGATTGTTTTCAGTTGAGTCTTTTAGAATGAGGAGTCAAAGACTGGAGAATGAGGTGGTAGAGGTCAGGGCCATTTATAGCAGAGGGAACAACATATGCAAAGGTAGAAAACATTCCGTGTGAGTGGCTTGTCGAGACATTCAGTGTGTGTCTGTTAGATGAAGAAACAATGTAGGGAGTACTTTGATCTTGCAGGAGCATCAGGATTGAGGGAAGGAGAGTACAGTTAGCAAAGGCATTGCCTTTAGGAAACTTGGACATCTTCCTTTGAGCCATGCAGATCCACTGTAAGGATTTATGAGAGGGCGACTATATGTGCTTCATTTGCAAGCCACTCTTGTGTGAGTTTGGAGGATGAATTTGAGAGAGTTAAAGAGACACACCAGGGGAAACCAGCAAGGGGCAGGTGGAGAGAGGTTCAAGAAGACCCAGAAGGAAGACAAGGACTATAGGGGCTAACTGAAGTTGGCAGAATGCACATCACTGGGTAATTTAAAGTAGCTTAATTTGTGCAGTGAGGGTGGAAGCTAGATTTTGGGGCATTGAGGAGTACGTGGCGAATGAGCAACTCTAGGTATGTTAGCAATTGTTAGGTAATGGGAAACCACAAAATACTTAGCCCTGACTATGCAGAATATCACGTGTTCACTCAGAATGGGGTTAATCTCCAGCATCACTCAAACCCAGTTAAGGGGTCCCAGTCTGGCTCTTCCTTTGCTATCTCCTCCCTATGGGGTGAGAGGCCCTTGCAGCCACGTGGAACCTGCCCACCCTTCTGGATCACACTCAGGGTTCTTGGGACCTAGGAATTCATAGCCCCAAAGGCCCTGAGCCTACTTTTAAGGCCTTGTTCTGGTTCTCCTGGGGGAATGTACTAATACGTCCATCTGAGTCTTGCGGGGTAGGCAAAGGTTGTTTGTTGGAGGTTAAGGAGGGAGATTGGATATGAGCACTGTTGTGTTCATATGTCCCTTGGAGATCTGGATCAGAGCCAGAGGTAGAAAGAAAAGGTGATGGATTGTGATTTGGGCTGGCCTCCCTGGGCCAACAAGTTCTTGAGCAGAACTTGTAAGAGCCTAAGAATTCTAAAATCAAATGTGGTGTTCCAGGTTGTCATGAAGGAATATTTGTTAAGACCAAAGGTATAACAGTTTTCATTGAAAATTTCTTGGTTTGTTTTATAGCTTTTAAATATTTAGACATGTGGAATGTGAGCCTCCTCTTATGAGGAATGGGCCTGAGTATCAAAATTTTTTGCTTTTGTTGCCTTTAAATTAGAAATGCAGGGCAGCGCCTGTGGCTCAGTGAGTAGGACGCCGGCCCCATATACCAAGGGTGGCAGGTTCAAACCCAGCCCCAGCCAAACTGCAGCAACAACAACAACAAAATAGTAGGGTGTTGCCGCGGGCACCTATAATCCCAGCTACTCGGGAGGCTGAGGCAAGAGAATCGCCTAAGCCCAAGAGCTGGAGGTTGCTGTGAGCTGTGAGGCCACGGCACTCTACCGAGGGCAATAAAGTGAGACTCTGTCTCAAAAAAAAAAAAAAAAAAAAAATTAGAAACGCAGTAAGAAGTAGTAAAAGTGTCCAATTCCTATAAGGATCCCTAATACTAAATATGAAGTTTTTTCAAAAAACTATGTTAAGGTTCATCTTACTTTCTCACTTACCAATACCCCATTCTTTGGCCTCCCCCAAACTCAATAAATATGCACATTCAGCATTGAATTAAATAATTTAGAATAAATTCACATTTTAAAGTTACTTTTAAACATCAAATTTGGGGAAAGTGAAAGAATCTCCCATCTCCCCTTGGGATAAAAGACAGAAATCACAACTTTCTATATCCAAAATCTAGACAACAATCTTTGTGGTTAATCCACAGAGTGAGAGTTAATTAAAATATTTCATGAAGGCTCAGCGCCCATAGCACAGTGGTTATGGTGTCAGTCACATAAACCAAGGCTGGCGGGTTCGAACCTGGCCAGGGGTCAGCTAAACAACATTGACAACTGCAACAAAAAGTAGCCAGGTGTTGTGGCAGGTGCCTGTAGTCCCAGCTATTTGGGAGTCTGAGGCAAGAGAATCGCTTAAGCCCAAGAGTTTGAGGTTACTGTGAGCTGTGACACCATGGCACTCTACCGAGGGCACCATATCGAGACTCTGTCCCCCCCCCCAAAAAAAATTCATGAAAATTAGAAAAAATGGTAGCAAAATCATCACTAATTTTTTAAGAAAGCACGTTAAGAAATTGTATGTCCATCAGTTATTTATAAAGTTCTGGACATATTTCTTGATCTGATTAAAACAATATTAATTACTTCCAGAAACATTCCTTTGTAGATAAAACAATCCAAGAAATCGTATGATTATCAGATTTAGCCAATAAAAGAAAGGGCGTAGGAAAGAGTGAATTCCAGATAAGCTCTGTGTAATACTCCTGAAAGTCATGAGGTCACCACTAAATTAAAGTTGGATTTGGCGCCCAGAATGTGTTATAGCCATTTATATTCTCCAAGAGTGGGAGCCAGACTCTCTTCTGGGGCAGGGGCTACCAGGCTGAGATCGTAGGAGGTTAACTCTTCTTCATTGCAGCACATGACCTGTTGTTGCACCCCTGGAATCCAGTAAGTTTCATGAACATGATTTGGGGGGCTTTTGCATTATGTGATAAAATGGCATTCTGACTCTCTGACAGTAGATGAGATCATTTTTCTTAGCCCATTTCATTTCAGGCAACGACCGCCCTCCCCCTAGGTGGAGTGGTACGGAATACACAGTGTTAGGAAGCAAGAAGGGGCTAAGACTCTTACTATTCAGCTATCCTGTGCCTGGCAGGGTGCTGGGCTTTTTCCTTCACCATTCTTACAACAACCTTGTGGAAGGTTCTGGAGAGGTTAAGGAATGTATCTGAGCTCAGAGAGCTTGACAAATGGCAGACCCTGGAGTCCTGCTCTGTTCTGAGCTTTCCTTAACACCATGCTGAGGGCTGTGAAAATCCACCTCTGCACTGGAGGATTGTTAAGTCTCCTGGATTCAAGGCTCAGGAGGACTTAGAGATTATATAGGCACAGAATCTTTCTGAAGCTTTGCACCCCACTGCAGTCCCAGTAGTTCTAAGCCAGACATATCAAGAGTCCCCTTAGCATGTACTCTGCCTAAAATTTTCCCCTTCAGTGACTATTCCACACTGAACCAATATCTCTTGTTAAATAACATGTGACTCCAGGAAGATACTGTTAATACTTAGGTTCAGATTACAGTAGAACTTTCATAGTTAACCCCCTTTCTACATTGACCACCTCCTTAAGTTGACCTAATTTTTGTAGACTGGAGAATTTGGGGAATATGAGCACATGGTATGACACTGGAGAAAGGGTCTACCAAGGCCTCCCCCAGGAACCAAATTTTCCTTTTTCTACTTCTCTGCTCTATGGCATTTTCCCTGGATTCTTGCTAATGGCATAAAATACAATAGACCCTCTATAAGCTGACCTCCCAAGGAATGTAACAAACTGGTAAGCATACAGAGGTGGTCAACATGAGGAACGAGGGCTGCTGTACTGATTTTCACATGTGGTTGGTACATGTCCAATCTATGAGGAGGAAATGATCTCTGAGACAGAAGCTTAGCCGGGTTAAAAGTGGATGCCTTGTTGGACAAAGCAGAGGGTGGAGGACCCTGGCTTCTCTTAGCTGATGGCTGACATCAGAGGCCCCTTTGCTCTTTGTGTGTATTGCTAAAGGCTGGAAGCGTGCCTTTCCTGTTATGGATACATGTCTGAAATGTTAATTCCAGAATGGATTTTCCAAAATTAAAATGAACTAGAAGAATGTGTTTTCTAGTTAAGAACTTTTGCCTGATGGAAAAACCAACCCTGAATTTTTTGCATTGTCATTATTATTAATTTTCAAAAATCAAAATGAACTAGTGGAACCTTGTCATTTAGCTCTGTCTAGAGTAAAGAATTCTTACCCAATGAAAAAAGTCATCCTTGAATTTTCTGCCTTACTAGTTTGGGCAAAACCGTTCTTTTTTTTTTTTTTTTTTTTTTACTGTTGGGGATTCATTGAGGGTACAATAAGCCAGGTTACACTGATTGCAATTGTTAGGTAAAGTCCCTCTTGCAATCATGTCTTGCCCCCATAAAGTGTGACACACACCAAGGCCCCACCCCCCTCCTTCCATCCCTCTTTCTGCTTTTCCTCCCCCCCATAACCTTAATTGTCATTAATTGTCCTCATATCAAAATTGAGTACATAGGATTCATGCTTCTCCATTCTTGTGATGCTTTACTAAGAATAATGTCTTCCACTTCCATCCAGGTTAATACGAAGGATGTAAAGTCTCCATTTTTTTAATGGCTGAATAGTATTCCATGGTATACATATACCACAGCTTGTTAATCCATTCCTGGGTTGGTGGGCATTTAGGCTGTTTCCACATTTTGGCGATTGTAAATTGAGCTGCAATAAACAGTCTAGTACAAGTGTCCTTATGATAAAAGGATTTTTTTCCTTCTGGGTAGATGCCCAGTAATGGGATTGCAGGATCAAATGGGAGGTCTAGCTTGAGTGCTTTGAGGTTTCTCCATACTTCCTTCCAGAAAGGTTGTACTAGTTTGCAGTCCCAGCAGCAGTGTAAAAGTGTTCCCTTCTCTCCACATCCACGCCAGCATCTGCAGTTTTGAGATTTTGTGATGTGGGCCATTCTCACTGGGGTTAGATGATATCTCAGGGTTGTTTTGATTTGCATTTCTCCAATATATAGAGATGATGAACATTTTTTCATGTGTTTGTTAGCGATTCGTCTGTCATCTTTAGAGAAGGTTCTATTCATGTCTCTTGCCCATTGATATATGGGATTGTTGGCTTTTTTCATGTGGATTAATTTGAGTTCTGTATAGATCCTAGTTATCAAGCTTTTGTCTGATTGAAAATATGCAAATATCCTTTCCCATTGTGTAGGTTGTCTCTTTGCTTTGGTTATTGTCTCCTTAGCTGTACAGAAGCTTTTCAGTTTAATGAAGTCCCATTGTTTATTTTTGTTGTTGTTGCAATTGCCATGGCAGTCTTCTTCATGAAGTCTTCCCCCAGGCCAATATCTTCCAGTGTTTTTCCTATGCTTTCTTGGAGGATTTTTATTGTTTCATGCCTTAAATTTAAGTCCTTTATCCATCTTGAATCAATTTTTGTGAGTGGGGAAAGGTTTGGTCCAGTTTCAGTCTTTTACATGTAGACATCCAGTTCTCCCAACACCATTTATTGAATAGGGAGTCTTTCCCCCAAGGTATGGTCTTGTTTGGTTTATTGAGGATTAGGTGGTTGTAAGATGTTAGTTTCATTTCTTGGTTTTCAATTCGATTCCAAGTGTCTATGTCTCTGTTTTTGTGCCAGTACCATGCTGTCTTGACCACTATGGGTTTGTAGTACAGCCTAAAATCTGGTATGCTGATGCCCCCAGCTTTATTTTTGTTACTAAGAACTACCTTAGCTATACGGGGTTTTTTCCGGTTCCATACCAAACGCAGAATAATTTTTTCCAAATCTTGAAAGTACGATGTTGGTATTTTGATAGGAATGGTATTGAATAGGTAGATTGCTTTGGGAAGCATAGACATTTTAACAATGTTGATTCTTCCCATCCATGAGCATGGTATGTTCTTCCATTTGTTAATATCCTCTGCTATTTCCTTTCTGAGGATTTCATAGTTTTCTTTATAGAGGTCCTTCACCTCCTTCGTTAGGTATATTCCTAGGTATTTCATTTTCTTTGAAACTATGGTGAAGGGAGTTGTGTCCTTAATTAGCTTCTCATCTTGACTGTTATTGGTGTATACAAAGGCTACTGACTTGTGGACATTGATTTTATATCCTGAAACATTACTGTATTTTTTGATGACTTCTAGGAGTCTTGTGGTTGAGTCTTTGGGGTTCTCTAAGTATAAGATCATGTCGGCAGCAAAGAGGGAGAGTTTGACTTCCTCTGCTCCCATTTGGATTCCCTTTATTTCCTTGTCTTGCCTAATTGTATTGGCTAGAACTTCCAGCACTATGTTGAATAGTAAAAGTGACAGAGGACAACCTTGTCTGGTTCCAGTTCTAAGAGGAAAAGCTTTCAGTTTTAGTCCATTCAGTAAAATATTGGCTGTGGGTTTGTCATAGATAGCTTCAATCAGTTTTAGAAATGTGCCACCTATGCCTATACTCTTCAGTGTTCTAATTAGAAAAGGATGCTGGATTTTATCAAATGCTTTTTCTGCATCTATTGAGAGGATCATGTGATCTTTATTTTTGCGTCTGTTAATATGGTGGATAACGTTTATGGACTTGTGTATGTTAAACCAGCCTTGCATCCCTGGGATGAAGCCTACTTGATCATGATGAATGACTTTTTTGATGATAAGCTGTAATCTATTGGCTAGAATTTGGTTGAGAATTTCTCCATCTACATTCATGAGTGAGATTGGTCTGAAATTCTCCTTTTTGTTTGGGTCTTTTCCTTGTTTTGGTATCAGGGTGATGTTTGCTTCATAGAATGTGTTGGGGAAGATTCCTTCTTCCTCAATTTTTTGGAATAATTTCTGCAGTACAGGAATAAGCTCTTCCTTGAAGGTTTGATAGAATTCTGGTGTGAAGCCATCTGGACCAGGGCATTATTTGGTTGGAAGATTTTTTATTGTTTCTTTGATCTCAGTGCTTGAAATTGGTCTGTTCAGGAGCTCTATTTCTTCCTGGCTGAGTCTAGGGAGAGGGTGTGATTCCAAATATTGATCCATTTCCTTCACATTGTCAAATTTCTGGACATAGAGTTTCTGGTAGTATTCAGAGATGATCTCTTGTATCTCTGTGGGATCAGTTGTTATTTGCCCTTTATCATTTCTGATTGAGGTTACTAGAGATTTTACTTTTCTATTTCTCATTAGTCTGGCCAATGGTTTATCTATTTTATTAATTTTTTCAAAAAACCAACTCCTTGTTTCATTAATTTTCTGAACGATTCTTTTGTTTTCAATTTCATTGATCTCTGATTTAATTTTGGATATTTCTTTTCTTCTAATGAGTTTAGGCTTAGATTGTTCTTCTTTTTCCAATTTCATAAGATGGCTTGTGAGATTGTTGATGCGCTCTCTTTCTGTTTTTAGAATGTAGGCATCTAAAACGATGAATTTTCCTCTCAAAACTGCTTTTGCAGTATCCCAAGGTTTTGGTAGCTTGTGTCTTCATTGTTGTTATGCTTAAGGAAGTTAATGATTTCCTGTTTTATTTCTTCCTGCACCCATCTGTTATTCAACAGAAGGTTGTTTAATTTCCATGCCTTTGTGTGGGGACGAGCATTTTTGTTAGAGTTGAGTTCCACCTTTAGTGCCTTATGGTCTGAGAAGATACAAGGTAAAATTTCAATTCTTTTGATTCTGTTGATATTTGTTTTGTGTCCCAGGATATGATCAATTTTGGAGAATGTTCCATGGGGTGATGAGAAGAATGTATATTCTTTATCTTTGGAATGGAGTGTTTTATATTTGTGTATAAAGCATGGTTGTTCTAGGGTCTCATTTAAATCTCTTATATCTTTGTTTAATTTCTGTTTAGAGGATCCTTCCAGCTCTGTAAGAGGAGTGTTAAAGTCCCCTGTCATTATGGTATTATCAGATATCATATTGCTCACACTGAGTAAGGTCTGTTTCAAGAATCTGGGAGCATTTAAATTGGGTGCATAAATATTTAGAATTGAAACATCTTGTTGTATTTTTCCCTTGACCAATATAAAGTGACCATCTTTGTCTTTTTTGACTTTAGTTGCTTTAAATCCACATGCATCTGAAAATAAGATCGCAACTCCTCTTTTCTTCTGAATTCCATTTGCCTGAAAAATTGTCTTCCAACCCTTGACTCGGAGCTTTAATTTGTCTTTTGAAGCCAGGTGTGTTTCTTGCATACAGCAAATGGATGGCTCGTGTTTTTTAATCCAGTCAGCCAATCTATGTCTCTTCAGTGGGGAGTTCAAGCTATTAACATTTATTGAGATAATTGATAAGTGTGGTAGTATTCTAGTCATCTTATTTTGTGAGAGTCCATTGCTTAGTTTTATCTTTTGCATCAGTGTGGAGGTTAGGTTCTGTCCTTTAATTTCTGAGTTCTTACTTTGCTGCTGATGCATTGTGATGGTCAGTGTGCAAAACAGGTTGAAGTATTTCCTGTAGAGCTTTTCTTGTTGTGGTGAATTTCCTCAATGTTTGTATATCTGTAAATGATTTGATTTCTGTGTCAATATTAAAGCTTAGCTTAGCAGGGTACAGAATTCTGGGCTGGAAATTGTTCTGTTTAAGTAGATTAAAGGTAGATGACCATTGTCTTCTTGCTTGGAAAGTTTCATTAGAGAAGTCTGCGGTCACTCTGATGGATTTGCCCCTGTAGGTCAACTGGCGCTTACTCCTGGCAGCTTGCAGAATCTTTTCTTTTGTCTTGACTTTGGACAGGTTCATCACAATGTGTCTTGGAGAAGTTTGGTTAGAGTTGAGGTGACCTGGGGTCCGATATCCCTCTGAAAGCAGTTTGTCTGAATCTTTGGTGATATTTGGGAAATTTTCTTTTATAATATTCTGTAGTATGGCTTCCATTCCTCTGGGGCATTCTTCTTCCCCTTCTGGGATTCCTATAACTCGTATGTTGGAACGCTTCATAAAGTCCCATAATTCTGACAGTGAACGTTCTGCTTTCTCTCTCTTCTTTTCTGCCTCTTTTACTATCTGAGTTATCTCAAGAACTTTGTCTTCTACCTCTGAAATTCTTTCTTCTGTTGCTGATACTTTCCATTGCATCTTTAAGTTCCCTGATTGACTGTTTCAGTTCCTTCAGCTCTGCTATATCCTTTCTATATTCTTCATATCGTTCATCTCTGATTTGATTCTGTTTTTGGATTTCCTTTTGGTTATTTTCCACTTTATTAGCAGTTTCCTTCATTGTTTCTATCATTTCTTTCATTGTTTTCATCATGTGTATTCTAAATTCCCTTTCTGTCATTCCTAACATTTCTTTATATGTGGAATCCTCTGCAGTAACTACCTCATGGTCCCTTGGCGGGGTTGTTCTGGACTTGTTCTTCATGTTGCCTGGAGTTTTCTGCTGATTCTTCCTCATGAGTGATTTCTTTTATCTGTTTCCTTGCCCTGATTTTCCTTTCACTTCCTCTTGCTCTTTACGTTCTCGTGCCTGTGGACTAAGGGTTCAATGAGTCCTTTTGGTACGGGACCAGAAGGATGAAAAGGTTTAAGAGCAATAAAGGGATGAAAGAAAGAAGGAACCAGTGAAAAGAAAAAAAAATAGAGAAAGGAGAGGGGGTGGGTAAAAGGAATATTGACAAAAATAAGAGAGGCACAGAAAGAGGGAGACAGAGCAATATAGGTGTACAGTAGGGTACTTTGACACAACCTTAAAAAAACCCCACCTTTTGGGGTGCCCAGTTGGGTAGTTCCCTTGAGGTCAGCAGCTCTTTGCTAACCTGATCAGACACAATACCCCACCTCCACCAAGTAGAGAGGAAAGACAAAAATTCTATAAATCAAACCAAAACAAATGAACAGAAAACTTTACAGGATAAAATTGGGTGAAAAAACAAATAATAGTGGTAGAAACACTAGCAAAAATGAAGTTCTAGTTATTGTAAAAGGCAGCAATGGGAAATTATAATTAAACTAGAAAAATTGAGAAAGAAAAAATCTGTACAGGAAAGGTTGAAATTAAAAAACAAAACAACATCAACAACATCAAAATAAAAAAACAACCAACCAAAACAAAAAAACAATGAAAAACAAAGCAGTATGTATATGTTGTTGAATATTGTCTGGGCAACACGTGGTCTTCTGGGGTATGAGATGTTCATCACAGTTCTGATATGACTGGAGGCTGCTGATTTCTCAAACCCCAGCAGGTAGATACCCTAAATCTCTCTTCAGCCCTCTTAAAAGGCACTTTGAACTTGTTAACTTGCTGAGGAGAAGCTATCCCAGGAATGTGCTTGTCGCTGGAATCACTGCTGAAGTTGCTATCTACTTACCCAGTGTGCCAAAACCCGTCTCACTCTGCCCCTGAGGGTTAGGGCTGCAAGGCAGCTCAGACCCCACCCTTAGGCTACTTGGTCGCTGGGTTACCAGCTCCCACCTGATTCTTGCTCTGCGACCCTGAGGGCGGAGCTTGCCGGGGCAGATCGCACAATGGCTCCCTGTGGCCCACAGCCAAACACTATTAGCTCCATCTGGCTCAGCGGCTCAGACTGGGGCCCTAGACAATGGCCAAAGTTCTCCACACTCCCACTCAGGCTCTCCCCAAGGCAGTTCAACTGAGTGCCAAGTCCAAAGACACCAAAACAGTTCACAGGTAAGACATTTCCAGTTTGCAGTCTCGCTGCTACTGAACTTACAGTTGCAGGCGGGTTTAGACTGATTGAACACATGCGACCACTTGCTGCTTTTCCACTGTTTTCATCCTCCTCTTGGGGTCCAGAAGTCTCTCGCTGACTCCCTGTATCCTCACAGGGGTGATGATAGGCAGATCCCACCCGCCAGAGATGCCTGGAGTCCTTTCTCCCCAGACTCGTGGTGCCCAGATGCAAGGAAGCTGTTACTCGGCCGCTATCTTGCTCTCTCCCTCCAAAACTGTTCTTATATGTTGTTGTTATTTATTTGTTGAGGGATTTTTTTTGCCCTAATGGGTCTCTTTTTAAAAAAATCTTTAATTTTTTTTTTTACATTTCAGATTAATATGAGGGTGCAAATGTTTAGGTTACATTGTTTTCATTTCTAAGGTAAAGTTCAAGTTGTAGTTGAGCCCTTCACCCAGGGACATGTTGAACACCCTCACATTGTGCACATTAAGTGAGATCCCGCCAATCATCCTCCTGCCTTTTTCCCCTAATCTCTCTGCTCTTCCTTCCCCCTTGCTAGACTATACTAGTGTTTCTCAATGCGGTGGTGTATTTGGGATTTTGAGGTAGAAATAAATTTGTGATTAAATAAGCATTTACATGATGAAATGTAAACTGGTAATGCAAGATTAGTCATTCTCATTATGAAGCATCAAACTTATATGATCTTAAATGTTAAAGTCAGACAAAAACTTTAGACTGTGAGTTCAAGGAATATTTTATTCAGAAGGAGTCCAAGCAACATTCCAGAGTTGTGACGGTAGACTGATGTTGGAGGCATCTCCGTAAGTTGTGTTTACACAACTCCCTATAAAAGACACATTCAGATGTTTTTGTGGTATATTTTGTAAATTGAAATCTCCTTTGACTCTAAAACCAAGAGTTTAAAAGGGTGAAAGTTAGGCTTGCTAGCTCAGTTAGGGCAAAGCCATGTAGCACAATAACCAAATAATACCTGCACTCAGATTGCTCTTTGTGTTCATAAAAAAGTGAGTTGTGCTTTGGCTTATTCATATTGTTGGCATTTTTGGTGGGGAAATTTGGTGGGGAAATTGAAGCGGAATCTCATAGTCATTTAATTTGGTGGGCCGGGCAGAGTAGAGATCTAACTCCCATTGCCCTCCCTCTGAGATAGGCCCACACATTAACTCATCCCAACAGGGTTTGGGTGACTTTCCTAATACCTGCTGTTTCCCTGCTTCCTGATGGACAGGAGGTTTGGCTGTGCTGTGGGAACCAGCATCAGAACGAGAGGAGAACCCAAGTAACTCACCTCATCTTCCCGTTTGGCATGACGATAAATGGGGCACGTCTCTGCAATGCTACAAGTGAGGGAGAAAATCACAGGCATTTGCAGGTCCCTTCTCTTCCTACTTGTTTACCTAGAACAGACTTATTTTTTGTCTGGACCTTTCCTCCTCAATAGGACTGCAATTCGGCATTTTCAGACTGGGTTGTTTAATCCTTTGGTTCTGACCATTATCTAAAACTAAGTTTGTTCCTTGGTTTTACTTTTTCAGGTTTGTGATAGTGGTTCTCAACTTAGAAGTTGCTTTGCACACTGCAATGTGTCTTCTCCTTATTTCATTTTAAATACATTTGTCCGGGCTCATAGTATAAGCATCATTAGTCCCAATTTACAAACAAGAAAATAAGGCTCAGAGTAGTTAAAGGGCTTCCGTTTAGCTAGTATCTGAGGGGTATCTGCCTCCAAGTATTTATTCCACTGTTTTTTCTACTAATCATGGTTTTTCCCTTTACCACTGCTATGTCTGTGAGTCAAATTGTTATCCCTGTTTTCAGCTGGAAAACACAGAGACTTTAAGAAACTTTTTTCCCTTTTGTAATATATGGATTCAGTAGATGAGCCAGACACCAGGCAGAAACCTCCTTGTAGGTCACACTCAATCCCTAACACCAGGGCTTTTAATATACCCCTTAGTATAGATAAATGCTGTAAAATTACATTTCAGCAGCAAAATAGACAAGCACAGTAATTTTGGTGTGAAATGTGCAAGGTCTTATTTACAGAACATCTCATGATGCTGTTCCCAGATGTCTTTTTAAAGAAATTTTTAGTTACATGCAAAGGAACTGAAAACCAGAAATATAATTGGTAAAAAACATAAATCTGTCCAAAAAAAACAATTACAACAACTTGATGAGATATATATTTTCTCAGCATCAGCATAAAGGAAAGAACATTCTGATCCAGAAATGGTGTGTAAGTAAATAAACTTTAATTGGTTTGACAATGCCCCTTTTCCTGGCAGTGCCAAGAATCCTAGCATTATAATTACACAGTTCTGGGCAGACATGTGGTTTCCATTAAGAAAGACTTGTGATTGACTGAGTTCATGGGGCATGTCAGAAAAAACACATCAATTTCTTTATAAGACGGGGAGAGAAATAGTTTCAAATGGGCATACATTTCTTTAATTCTGATGAAAAAGAAAAAACATTCGTGAAAGCCTTTGAGAGCATTTTGGCTTTTTTCTTCTGCGTGACCACAAGACAGTGACTTGCCTTTAGGTAAAAGGGATAACTGTTTTTTTTTTTCCCCTTGCGGGGATTTATTTTAAGGGTTCTGGAAGGAAATGTTGAGGAAAGGTCTTAGTTGAATAAGCTATTGCTTATGGGCTTAACCATCACCCCCGTTATTTTCTTTAAGTGGCTTTGCCATTAACAAAAAGATTTTTCGGGCCCATTCTCTCTTAGCCCTGTGTGGTGAGGTAGGAAGGGCTTATATTAAACTCCCCACTTCAGCCCCACCCTGACCTCAACTTCTTAATAGAAGAGGAGACTGAAACTTGGGAAGTTAGTCTAGGTCTCATAGCTAGTAAATGCTTTTAATTTAAAATGTGTTGCAAAAACATTCAAGGGGGTGAAATGGGCAGGCAGGGAGGGATGCCTTAGCCCTTGCATTGAACAAATGCCAACGCTCCATAGGTAACACAGATACAGCTTAAGAAACGGTTTCAATTTTATATGCAGAAGATAAACCTAGCTAGGTTGGGAAAGGGTGGATTTCCTCCAAGAACATTTTAAACTAAAACCTAATGACTTGCCCTAATCATCTAAAGTGACTAAAATATTGAGTAGTTTATTTTCTGCTTTTGCATACTTTTAAGATGACAAACATTTTTAGGTCTGCCAAATATTATCATTGTTTGGCAATGTTAGCATCTCAGACTGATATATTTTCTTGACAGCCCAACAATTGTGTGTGTGTGCTTTTGCTTTTCTTGAAAAACATTTTATTGAGAAGTAGTGGCAAAACATGTGGTACTGTTTTTAAGAAGACTATCTCTACAAAGGCATCTCTTGCATAAAATATGTGATTTTTTAAATGTAAAAAATAAACCAGTGACTTTGCTTTATTCAATGGAATGTCTAAAACCATTTTTGTGATTCAGATATTTGGAAGCAACCATCTGGCATGCTGGAAGTGGATGTGCAAAATATTGTAGTCTGAAATTAATGAAACAATGACCTCAGATGTCATCAATAATAAAAATAACAATGAATAATATTCTCTATTTATTGACTGCTTACTATGTGCCCAGCACTGTACTCTGTGGAACATGTTTATTTAATGGTCTTGTTAGTGGTAGGTGATCAGGACTATTAACTCTATTTTACAGATGCAAAAGTTAAGATTCAGTAGTAAATTGCCCAAGATGACACAGATAGGAAATGGCCATGCTGGGATGTACAACCTCGTCACTTCCCCATAATGTCTGTTAGTCTTTCTGCATTTCAGGACATTGAGACATCCAGCTAGTCCTATGACTCAGGCTCAGTGCTGGGTGCGTTTGCTCAATTCTTACATACTGGCTCTTGCTATCATTTGGCTCATCAGTACTAAGAAAAATGGAGAGTGATGGATTTCATTGAGATTAGCCTATGTCTAGAGTTAGATTATTTCTTATGCAAAAGCTAAGGACGTAAAGAGCCTTGGAGGACCACATTAAAGAAGCAGTGTAATTCTTCTAGGAACCTGTATTTTTATAGTTCTCATAAAAAAGCGAAAACACATTCATACCTGCTCATCCCTAATCATGATTCCTATTAAGAGTCACACTGGACAGTGACAGACAAGGAGAATGACATACACGGAGGATACAGGATGTGCTTGAAGACACACAACTAGATTTTACTCGAATTGGGGCCAGGAGCTAGACTCTCTGTCTTAGAGCCCAATTCTGTATGGAATCACAGTGCTTCCCAAAGCCACACCTGGTGTTTATTTTCTAAGGTCATACTAGTGATGTCACAGTGAGAGCCAGTTTTTGTGTTACTGCTTACTCTTTGGTGCCACAACTGTAGCTCAAGCTTGCCTTGTTGCGTTAGTCTTCTAACTTGACTCCCTGCATGAAACAGTTTTCTCTTTTAATCCACTCCCCCATACTGCAGCTAAGGCCTTTGTTAAGATGCCTCTCTCCAACAAAGAAACTTTAGCTAACCTTACAGAGCCAGGAGAGTTGAATGTTTTACCTTTACCTTCTTGAGATGAATCCAGGACCTGGTTTACCTGGCATGTTCCCACAACATGCTTCATCTCCAGCAGAAGAGCGCTATCATGGTATCATGGTGGTGTTTTTCTTAGTATGGGCTTCCTCCTGTCATGTATGTGCTTGACTGCTCAGCCCCATGTTAAAGTCATTTCTGTACCATCAAGATGTTCATGTTTTGCTTTCTCCTTGGAGCTGCCTGATCCATTTCTTAATATATCCCCCTCCAATGGCTCTTCTGAAACCTTGTTGGTTGGTCTTTAGTTGACTCTCTCATATTACTCATCACATTCCATCTTATATTCTAGTGGGTTTTTTTTTCTATGTTTTATGCCCCTGCTAAAATGATAAACTCTTGGAGGGCTGTGCCATCTACAGTTTTGCATAGAAATATTATGCCCTATAGCACTTAGCAGAGGTCGGGTGGTCAACAGACATTGTCTATAATGAGAGAAGGGAGTGAGTAATAACATGTCTTGAATGCTGTTGTAATGAATTAATATGTCTTGAATGAATGAACACATGAATGAATGGCTGAGATAGACACTTGACCTCTTACAGATCTGTCCATCATCTTGAGAAAGGGGAGTGAACAGTGAAGTTCCGAAGTAGTTACTGCTGATCCTCTTTTCTTATGGGTTTGGAGCTGAACACAAAGGGGTAAACACTTCAGTAAGAAAGGCTGTGTCCCCTGCCAGGTTTCTGTCTGCCTTGATCCCAGGGATGCCTGTATTTGGTTTTAATTGGTGGTGGATTACACTGATCACTGTGACTAAGCGCTTGTCTGAGGTTTTCCAAGAACCTTGTGCCCATTTGTATCCACCATTTGACATAAAGAGTTTTGTGTCTGCTCTCTAGGCTGACAAGAAAATGCCCATCATTTGGCACAGGAGCAACAATGTCCTATCTCAGTAGTCTGCGTTCAGGCCTAATGGTGCATTGTATTAAAAACCAGGAAGCCCAGTTCTCTGACCTGAGGATTGAAGAGGAGGCTCTGCAGAAAGCCCTCCATCTCTAATTTGTCTCTTCCTGTTTCATTCTGGAATAAGAAAGGCATGGCCCATAGCTGCCCAGCTACTGTGATATTGAGGCTGTGTCTCAGTTAGGTGTTGGAGGTGAGGGGAGGATTTACAGGGTATCAGAGAGCCGGGAAATCAATGCACATTTCTTGGTGTGTCTTGGAAGCCTGGAAGCTCGCACTACACCATGGCAGGGCATTTCAACTATGTTCCTCTGAGGCAGAGAAGAGGACCTACACCTGTCCAAGATCAGTGGCTGCCAGAGGGTTTTTTGTTGAATTGTGTAGGACCTGGTTAAACTGGAGATACCAGCTGCAGAGTGAGGCAAAGGGAGAAGACTGCTTTTAGAGTTTAAAAACTTTTCCCCTTCTCTCTTGTGTTTTACTTCATTGGGTGTATTTTGCTTAAGTCTAACCCAGAAGAAGAGAAATGAAACAAAATATTTAAAGCAGATGTTTCTACCTTACATAACTAGGGACAACCTTAACAGGCTGTGCACTTCTCTATATCTATGTAGATTATTGATAAGTTCTGGGAGGCAGATGCAGAACAATGGGCCTAGTTAAAGCCTCTCTTGGAATTGCATCAGTTGGTAGAAAGCAACCCTATCCCCTCAACTCTCCTCTTTCAAGGCAGGGTGGTAGGCATATCAGGCCAGGGTCCCTTGGGTACAAGCAATAGAAAGTGACTCTCAAAAACTTAAGCAGAAAGAATGGGATTATTGGAGAGATAAGGGGTGAGCTTAAGAGTGAGAAGAGATGAGTAGCTAGGTGGTGGGAAAATAAGATGGAGGGTGGCCCTGGGGATGTGGGTCCAGAGGACTGGGCCCCTGATCATTCCTCTCCTTGAGCTCACTATTCTGAAGATTATGTGTCCAAATCAGAGAGTGGGATTGGCCAGACTTGGTTGTCAGAACTTCCAGTTCCCCTAAGGCCAGGAAGAATGAACGAGGGGCAATTCGTGAAAGGAAAAGTGTAATTACAAAGAGAAGGTGGAGGGATTGGGCAGGAAAAATAACAGGCATCTACTAGAATGGGCTAGGTCCCCTGCAGACAGGCTGGCTCACAGCTCCTTCTGTCTTTTCAAGCAGAGGTATCATTTGTTGGTTCATTCATTCATTCATTTACGTCACCTATCAGAAGCCCCTACAATGAGCCAGATAATGTGCTAGATGTGGAAATGTAACACTTAAAAATTCAGTTGACCGGGTGGCACCTGTGGCTCAAAGGGATATGCCGGAGGTGGCGAGTTCAAACCCAGTCCCGGCCAAAAAACTGCAAAATAATAATAATGATAATAATAAAATTAAATTGACCCTGTTGTGAAAGATGTTCCAGAGGCAGAGAAGTTGGGGAGGATGCCCTGCTTTTCCTGGCGGGGTGCTCCAGTGAACCTGGGAACACCATTTCCAATCTGAGTAGGTTTGGGACATACACAGAAGGGGTCCTAGGCCCTTGACTATCCTCAGAAAGGTCTTCATATTTCACTATCTAGTCATGATAGCATTGCTTCTAGTAATTTTCTTTACCTACAAGTATTTATCCATATAATTTGCTGTGTATTAATTCCAATTCATCTATGTTTCTTCAGAAGTGTTCTTGTATCTTTTTCCTGGGCAGTGAGTTGTGTTCTGATCCCTGTTAAATGTTTAGGCACCCACAGACACATATGTTCACCCCTACTTCCTCATTGGAATGTCTAGTAACTGGAAGAGAGCACAGGGTTACGGCTCCTATGCCTTGCTCGTGTGACTCTGGAAGTCCTCTCGACCTCTTGGTGCCTTCATTCTCTCCTCTGCCATATGTGGTATCCTTGCCCTGCCTGCTTCATCAGATTGTTTGGAGGATCAAATGAAATAATGGATGTTAAAAGGCTTTGAAAAATTAAGTGTTCTTAAAGCCGTAGGCAGTATTAGGACTCTGTGGCTTGAGGGTAGAGGGCTGAACATGAGGAGTGATGACTCATAGTAACGATAATGGAACAATAATGGTAGTAATTCAGGTTTCCTCTGGGTTTATTATACTCCAGGCTTTACACTAAGCCTCTACGTGGATTATTTCATGAAATGCCCACTTATTAGTGGACGTAGAAGATACTAATGGTGTTCTCATTTTACAGAAGAAGAAACTGAGGCTCAGAAAAGTAAAATAGTCTGCCCAAGGCACATGGTTGGTACATCAAAGCCTGGATTTTAATGAAAATCTATCTCCTTTTATCCTTAGCTAGACTAATAAACATTGTCCCCTGCTATTTCTCAGGTTTTTTAACTGAAGGGTGGGCAACGCCACTGTAAATGCAGGGTTAAAAACATGAATGCAGGAATTGGCCAGGGTCAACTTCAAATTTGTCTCTAACACTTCCTTGGCATGTGGTGGAAGTCGAGTTATTTAGTCTTTCTGAGCCTCAGATTCTTTATGCGAAATGATAGCAATAACAGGACCTTATTCATAGGGATGTTTAGCAGAAATGTACATGAAAAGTTATAGCGAAGGTAGTAATTATTATTATTTAGATGGTGAGTGATTGAATTGCTAAGCTGAGGTTCAGGTGAGGATTATATAAATCTGGCAAACCCAGTGAAATGAGAGAGATTAAATTCTTAGGAGTTTTCTCCCCGCTCCCCCAACCTCACAATTTAGAAAAGTCCCCGAATGGGTGGGCAGCTCCCTGCATTAATTGGGTCCTCAGATGCATATGGTTTGGTCAACAGAATTTAAAAAAATATTTGAATTTGAGGCCAACATCATGAAATCAGATTTAGCATTCAAATTCATTTATCTAACTGCTTTTATAAAATTGGAAAATGTGTAATCATGGGCTCAGACTCGTGCCTGGCAGCCCCCACTGTGGTTGATTATAGCTCTTTACATGGAGATGCAATGCTTCTGTATGTTCCTGGAGGCATCTGAGTTTGAGACCTCTGCCTGAGAACCACCAAAGTCAGCTTGGGAGAGCTGGGGAAGAGAAAGAAGTGATTCTTTTTAATTAAAAAATAAAGTCTAGTCCTGAAATTGTATCTGTTCCTAATTTTGTCCAGAACTTGTTAGGAGCCTTTACTTCTACCTGCCACACTCTGAAGTAGAGGGCAGCCCCTGAGTACAGACCAAGAAGGGGGAAAACAGAGAGGGAGGGATGGGAATCATGCTCTTCCTTAATTAAGCTGGGAAGGAGACAGGGGCTAGGAGACAGCATGGCTTGTGGATCAGCATTTATCATGCTTTCGACCCCTGACCCAGAGGCTGTGCTGGGCAGGAGAGTCAGACTGCCCGGAATGGCATTGCTGATGTGCCATTCCTGGGGCAAGTAGTCACTGCTGCAGGGGCTTAAGTGGTATGTGCCTAGAGCTAATGCTCCAGTGCTCGGGGGCCTGTGCAGTGCACCCCCCCCCTCCTGGGAACTTGGCTGCACAGTCCTGCCTACTCTTGGATTCAGGGGCTGATCTTCATGGGTCCCTTTGGCACCCAAATCAAAGAATCGCAGCTTCTTCCTCCTCCTCTTCTCCCAGACGCTAGGCTCACAGTGAGAAATCTGAACTGTCTGTCTAGGCTTTTTGGCTTTAGACTCTGATGCCTGAGTTTTAATGTCTTTATTACTGATCGGAGAAATAGGAAAACAGGCCATTAATGGCTTTTGTGAATAATGGTGATTTGGAAGGCGTCACATGTGCAAAATTCAGAAGGAATATGTGGATTCAGAACTATGGTGGGGGGTGGGGAAGAGGAGAGAAGGTTAAAAAAAAAACCAAACCAAATGCAAGGAGAAAATAGACATCTGCATTTAACATTTTTAGTGGAATATTAAGGTTCAGAAGATTTTAGAGTTCTTCTCTACCAATCGTTCTCTGCCTTAGCCTTACATCAGAATTTCCTGGGAATTTTTACAACAAAATAGTGATGTCTAGTCCCCACCTCCAGTGATTCTGAAATAATTGGTCGGAGACAGCCCAAGCATTTGCATTGTCTAAAAGATTTCCAGGTAATTTCATTGTGTGGTCAGATTAAGAACACTGATCTTTTTTACTTTATGGTCAAGGTAGGTGATGTTCAGCGACTTTCACATGGTGACAAAGCTGGCTAGTGGCAGAACTACCACTAAACATCCAGTTTGTCAGTTTCTCAACCCAGCCGCTTTATTTAATTCAGGGTTTCCTTGCAAACACCATTCTTTTTTTTTTTTTTTTTTTTTATTTATTTATTTATTTATTTATTTTTTGTAGAGACAGAGTTTCACTTTATTGCCCTGGGTAGAGTGCTATGGCATCACACAACTCACAGCAACCTCCAACTCCTGGGCTTAAGCGATTCTCTTGCCTCAGCCTCCCGAGTAGCCGGGACTACAGGTGCCCGCCACAACACCCGGCTATTTTTTTGTTGCAGTTCGCCGGGGCTGGGTTTGAACCCGCCACCCTCGGTATATGGGGCTGGCGCCTTACCGACTGAGCTACAAGTGCCGCCCGCAAACACCATTCTTATACCACTGCCATAGTTTTTTTTTGCCATATCCTTTGTATCATCTATACTATTTTAAGAAATAAATGTGTTTACATCAACTCACTCTTTAAACTTGAATTTATTTGAAAAGGAAACTTGGTAGTGGTGCCCTAAGAGGCACTTCAGCCTCAACTGCTGTAAATGGAAGGTAACCACAAAACACACTGAATGAAACACACTCAGGGTGTTGCATTTTCACTGATGCCAGTGACTCTGCTAAACGTGGAGATTGGCAAGCCCAAGGTGTTCAAGAAACGCTAGCTCCAAACTGAGATTTTCTCATTGACAAAACTGAGCAGTTAAAAGAAAATTGAAAAGGAAACAACTCTCTCACTATGGGACTCCTTATTATTGAATGCTCTTGTACCATTAAAATTGTCCTGAATATATTATTGGTATTGTTTCATTTGCAAAAAAAGCGATGCTAATACTTATATAAGACAATTGGTCTTATAAAAGGACAAGTATTCACAAAATAGAAAAATGAAGTATAATCTCACTCAGGTTATCAGATAAGAGACTTGAGAAACTTAAAAAATAGAAGTTGGAAACCTGAAGTATTCATGAATAGCATCATAGAAATCAACTTCAAACCTGGTGACAATATCAGCATTTAGGATTTTGGCTTTTTTTTTTCCGAGACAAAGAGTCTCACTTGTCACCTTTAGGAGAGTACAGTGGCATCATAGTGACAGCAACTTCAAACTCTTAGGGTCAAGTGATCCTCTTGCCTCAGCCTCCCAAGTAACTGGGATTATCAGCACCTACCACGACGTCTGGCTATTTTTAGAGATGTCTTACTCTTGCTCAAACTGGTCTTGAACTCTTGAGCTCGGGCAATCCACCTACCTTAGCCTCCCAGAGTGCTGGGATTGTAGGCATGAGCCACCGTGCCCGACCTAGGATTTTGGCTATTACTGAGATATTGTTAGACTTTGCAGGTAGTGTTCTCTGCTAAAGCAATAAGCTACCTTGAGAGGAGCTGGAAACTTTAAGAAATATTCCTTTAGATTTTTTACCCCTTCTTTGGAGATCCCAGGGATGATTAGGAAGTTTATGAGATTCATGGGAAATAAGCTTCTAACTGAAGGACTCAGACATTATAGTAGTAACTAGCATTTTAATCTTACTTTTTTATTATTAGATTGCTATTAGAAGAGACATAGTTTTATTTTCTTTATTTGGTTACATAAACACACACAGAGACACACACAAAGTTTCAGGATGAGATTCTACCCAGAAAAAGCACTAAAACACTCTCAGACAACTGTGAAGACTTTCTGTCCAAGGCTTGGAACCTATTTCTTTAGGTTTTGGCTGAGCACATTATCTCAGGTTTGCTCATCACCTTCTTACTTCCACAACTCACTCCTACCCATGTGGTAGTATTCACTTCCCAAACTGAAATATTTGCTTCTTATTCCCTTTGATTTTCCAAAAACATTAGAGCTGATAGGGAGTCTCAAATCACCTGGTCAATATTCTCTGATACATTTACCTAAATGGTATGTTCTTCTTCATGTCGTGTGTCCACGCAATAATTAAATGTACCTTCAAACAGTATTGAAGGTAGGTAGTCCTTAAGCTTATTGCTTAATTAGTTCAGGTTTGTCCTATAGTTTCCCATCACTGTGCAATCAATACACCTCTAGAGAACATTCCACCAGTATTGGAAAAAGATGCCTCCTGCCTCCGTGAATGGATGCAGTAGAGTTGAGATGGGGTTGTAATTAGTTGTATTGGAAAGATCATACTTCCAGAGAGCTTGATAAGTGAATCTGCCTCTTCAGAACACACTTATATACACACAACAAAAGCCCCTAGATGCTGCCTTGGGGCCTATTTTTCCTTTATTCTTTCATGTTCTGTAGGTTACCAAGAATTTCAACCAAATAAAAGATGGAGGGCCTTTTCAAGGCTTGCTGCTAAAGGGAACTCTCCTGCTACTTTACCACCTTCTGGGCAATTTGATTGAAATGAAAAGCTGATATTTTTCTGACAAGAGCTCTGCCAGGGAGCCAAGGGAGTAAGGGCTGAGGGAATTAGGAGCCTCCAAGATGGATATCCAGGGCCCCTCAGATGAAGGGTGGCCCATAGAAGCTGGTGCAAGAGGCAGCCACGACTTGCCCCATGAGGTGACAAAGCAGCCCCTCCATGCAAAAGGGGAGTCTAAAGCAAAAGGACTCCAAAAGGACTCTATGGTTTCTGCCATTTGTTATCTTGGATTTCCTTCCAGGGTTAATTCTGGTTAAATCGAGAGCTTCATATATAGAATGCTGGATAGAAGTCTGGCCCTTTTTAGACCACAATATGTATCTTTTCCTTTAAATACCAGTGGGATTATAAGCTCTGATTCCAAGCATCCTGGATATTTTATTAGATTACTTTTGGCTAGGGAGGACGTTTCAAAAAGAGCAAGCTGGATTTATGATGGAAAACTCCAAGTACTGTGAAGCAAAAATAATTAGACTGTGAATGCCTTGTTGGTAGGGGTTTTTTGTTTTGTTATCAACTCATTTATTTAACAAATAAATATCAAGTATTTCTCATGTGCCTGGCACTATTTTGGGATCCGGAGATACAGCACTAACAGTTTGATGAGAATATTTCAGATTGTATATGAAACCAGCTCATTTGTACCCCTTAATTGCACTAATGTACACAGCTATGATTTAACAATAAAAAAAATGTCAAAATAATAAGTTACAGCCCTCCGGTAGCTTCATTTAATCTTGTTATTCTTTGTAGCTGTGTAGCCTAACACATAGTCTCTCCATAAACGATTGTTAACTTGTCTGTAAAGTATGCCTGAGTGCATCCTTTCCATCTGCGTTTTTAAGCTTTGGTCAATCTCCACTTTTGATTGAGCCTTACTGTGCAAATAATACTATTAGTAACAACTGTAGCAGCTAATATTTATTTATTTAACAAATATCAAACGATTTACATTCATTAGCTCATTGTCTCAGGATACTAATCTCTTTGACCTAGAATTTCCAAAGATATTTCTAGGCATGTTTAAAATCTATCTACCTTTTTTATAGTTTCAATTAGTAGGTGGTTTGGTCTAGGCTATTGTAACCTACTTTGAGTCTTCTTGCCTAAGTCATAAATTGACAATTAAATCCCAAGTGTGTATAGCTCATTTGGGACACATAGTAGGCACTCAAATAGGTTCTGGTTGAGTTAATTGGGCATGATTTTAAAATGATGTTATCAGGACCCTTACCTAGCTAGATCATAAATCAAATATCTTAGCTCTTTAGGACAATGATTTGAATCATTATTTAATTGTTTTGCTGTACATGTCTCCCGGAACTTTTTTTTAAACTCATTTTGATGAACTATTTGAAACAAAATGATTACAATTGTTCTAAGTCCGTCCAGTATAATCTTTGCAGTCCAGTATAGTCTGCAAAGTAATCCTACTTGTACTGTTGAGAGCTTGTGTATTGCATCATATGTACAGCAACAGCATAAAACCTTTAAAAATACAGGGCTCAGAGTACTTGAACATTTATAAAGTATTTTTAAATTAATTTTTAATGAGTTTTAATATTTTAATAATGTATTGGATTTTAAGTAAGAAAGTTGTTCTTGTATTAGGCAGTGGTGTACAATATTACAATTCATGGGATAACATTTAATTAAAATATACTAATTTATGTATTTGTTTATTAGCTTTATCCCTAAAGCAGAGAGAACCTCTGCATGATTTTATGAAAAATGTAAATGAGGATTTGGGCATCAAAATAAGGTTAAATTAGAATAGGTAAAAATGTATGCTTTTACCTTCATGACTTTATAAGAAAGAGCTTTAAAATGTTGATTTGACATATAATAAAGATCACTTTTCAGTGAAAAAATTAAACTCTCATGAAAACAACCTTATAGTTTTCTAATTTCCTTTAGGCTTTATTAGGTTTTACCTGATTTGTTCTTGTCTAAAAACATTTTCTCTTACTGCTATAATTGCTGAAGTCATTTTGATACGAGGATATTGTAGTTAAGTTTTTTTTTAAACATTTGGAAATAGTTAGCTACCCTCACCCAGTGTGCCTACTTAGAGTATTGATGTAACAAATGAGAAACACCTATTGAATAGTATGTATTCTTTGCTGATTTTGCTTACTCTGACTTAGATTTTATTGTCCTCAAGATTGGAGCCTGTTTTTTGGTGAAGTTCTGCTGTGGTTTTGAATATCCTTCATAGTTTAGAAATTAGCAATTATATTATAGCCTTACCCTTATGATTATGAAACTTACTAGCTTATTTTTCATTCTGTAAAAACATTGTTCAAATCTCTTGGTAAGGAGAGAAAATGAGAAGGAATGTTAAACTCTGGTTTTCCAGAGTTTTATTTAAATGTTCTAGATACCAGTACACAAACACCTTTTGTTTTTACCGTCCTTGGTGTCACGGCTATACCTTTGGTAGCATCATGTTTCCAGCAGAAAAGAAAATGGATTCAAAATGCATTAAAAGGGCACAGCCATGAGATATTTTCTCTCCAGTCTTCCTTTGTTAGTTATTTATATTCACACTTCTTCACTTCACTACATTCCTTAGTAAACAGCTTGCAGGGGGGTTGATGTTTGTTAATGAACTGTCAATAAACACATGTTCTCCCTGACTTCTTAAAAAAAAAAAGACTATTTTGGAGGTGAGTGTGCTGGTTTCCAATTCATGTTCACGCGTGGAGACAGACAGCGGATGGAGTCTTGGCTGCAGATCGGCCTCAGAGCTGGGCACAGCTTGCAATCACGTGGTGGAAGCACAGCCTTTGTGCAGAAGGGAAGTGGCAGATTTTGATGGAGAGCATGCTAGCAGTTTTTAGGAAGAAATCGGGAAGTGTTTGGAAACAGGGCTGCTAGCACCCCCAACAAAGCTGGAGGAGCAATCTCTGCAAAGAATAAAAGGCAAACACACACTCAGGGTGAGGACTTTCTTCTCTATTGACATAAGAGATGTGAAGTGAGTTCAGAGCTGACCCAGGTTTGGAGAGAGGTTTTGGAGAGAGGATAAATAACATATCTTTGTCCAAGGAAGTGAGGTCCAGTCATTTTCTTTTCCTTTTCTTGTTGTTATTCTTTCTTTGCCTCCTTTTTTCTCTCTGGAGCTAAATACGTCCACTCAAGTGTCTCATGAAGTCCTTCTGATTATAAAATACTGTGGAGAACAACCTTCAATCATTTGAAAAAAAATAACAGTTTCTTTTCCACTGTGGTCCATCCCAATGACTTATGGGCAGAGGGCAAGGAATGATACCACACCTAGAGGGCGGGCAAAATGATACCACACCCAGGGAAGGGGCAGAAGCATGCCCTTTTGTTGTGAGCCTAGTCCTCAACTACAAATTAATGAAAGGCACTTAGAACAGCCTTTTACGAAAACTATTTATAATTTAATTAGTATTATCCCTGACTTCTATTCATTTGGAGACAAATTGTCCCAAGAGCAACAATTCTGGACATTTTTACTTTGGCAAAGAAAAAAATATGTTGAATTTTCCCAGTATCTTTTCCTTTTTTTCTTTTTTTTTTTTCCTTAAAAATTTCATGCATTGTTAGGGAAGAAAAGTCTAGTCTAACTCACAAATGCATCCTTATTCTCATGTATATTTGATACCGGCCCCAGTCTAATCTGATAAAGTGCACTTTGCCTGTGGTGTCTTACAATAAGCTGGCTGCATTAGTGCCGGGAAAAATCAATACCGATTTATAATTTACCATCGCAAAAACCTATCACTTTTTATGACCCTCCATCCTGGCTCATTAATATTACATTAAAACACACACACCCTCTGCAACAGGGGGAAATTGCAGCTTGTCAGGTTTACAGTCATAAAGAAACCTTTAATTGGGCTTAGTTTCGGAATTCAGGCACAGATTTTATTTGTTTTATTTTTAATGTACGATGTTTACCTGGGTGGATTTTTAAGATGATGCATAGTATCCCACCTATTTATCTGAAAAGAAAGAATAAAAGCATGTCGCAGAAATTCTGCAATCCACTTTCCCATAGCCCTTATCATATACATTTTAATAGTCCCTAATAGTATTCTCTGGCCAGAGTCTCCAAACCTTTTTCACTTTCTTCTTTTTTCTTTTTGTATGAGTGTGGGATTTCCTTCTCTGTGGGGAACCATTTCAGCTGATGGTATTTCTCTTATCTTTTTGGGCTTGTCATAGTTGATATTTATTCCCCCACCAGCACCTCAGATCATGAAGAAGCTAAATGCCATCTTTTGCATTGTCTGGCTCCTAAAGAAAGGGTGCATATTTGATTTTTCTTCCACATTGAACAGAGGATATTACACTGACCCTGCTTAGAAACTGAGTGATTCTCCAAGTGCTTCTTCCCCAGCACAGAACTGTAGACTCTGTGTGTGTGCATCTTTAATTATTTTACCTAAAAGAAACCCCCAAACAAAAATTAAACAATACTCTTTCCTTAATCAACTCTATTAATCAGCTTTGCCCTTATATGTTCTTAGACTTAAAAGTCTTATGGGGCGGTGCCTGTGGCTCAGAGGGGTAGGGTGCCCGGCCCATATGCCGGAGGTGGTGGGTTCAAATCCAGCCCCAGCCAAAAACTGGAAAAAAAAAAAAAAGTCTTATGTCTAAATTCTTTCCAGATAATCTTTTTTTTTTTTTTTTTTTTTTTTTTTATTGTTGGGGATTCATTGAGGGTACAATAAGCCAGGTTACACTGATTGCAATTGTTAGGTAAAGTCCCTCTTGCAATCATGTCTTGCTTTCCAGATAATCTTAAAAAAAAAAGAAAAAAGATGTCACTGTTTATGTTGGCAGCAGCAAAGTGCTCTATTTATTTCATACTATTCAAATAGTTTCCAGGGAATTTTTTCTGTTAGAACCATGAAGAACCCACCTTAACACACGGCTTGCCCCTTCCTTTGCTGTCTTAAAGGTTAAGACTTCCCCCCTCCTCGCAGAAAGAAGCAAAATGAAGTATACAGCAGAGCCAAATAAATAAATACGAGAAGGGGGATATTCAGTGTGTTCTCAAGTGTGCAGTAGATCCACACCATGCAGCAAATACGTGTCGTGATTGGGTTTTTAAAAGACGTCCGCCTCGCCCCTGACTGACAGGGCCTATTGATTTTTTAGGTTTCTGCCGTCATCGGTTTCCAGCCTCACAGCGGCCGCATGTCGGGGGTCAGGGCGCACCGGGGCGCAGTGAGCCAGCCCTCGCCACTTCCCAAAGTGAAGGGCCGCTGAAAGAAAATCAATCATGTCATAAGTGAGAAGCATCAAAAATTTTCCTCCTGTATGGCCAAGGCCCATCAGCCTGTCTCCACTCAGTAGCTAAGGTTAGGCATCTGTCAAGTCAGACTAGGTGAAAAGTATTAGAAATGCCAGTTAACCCATGGGTAGACCATGTGCACATGAGGCTGCCTCTTCCCTTTGTCTGGCCGTCCAGGGGGTGGCAAGGTTGGCGTTTTTACTTAATTTTTGAGCCAGAATCACCTATTTTCCCTCCCATTAGCCTGTGTGTGTTGTTCTCTCCCCTCCCCCTCCTCTCCAAGGCAGGAAGGATTGAGGCCTGGTACCCCATGTATTTAAGAACTGGATGCTTTTCCTAAGCAGCCCACTGAGAGGTCAGCTCTATTGCATTTTTACCAAATTGGAAAGTGTATTTTTCTCAAGGAAGCAAATTTTCTTTTCTACCACCCCTTTCATATCTTGCTTTGGAAATGTACATGACACAGATAAGTTTAATTGTGAAATTAATTGTGCATGTCCCATGGTAGAAATTTTATTTGGCCATCACGCTGATGTTTCTGAATGGATAGGAAACTAAATTTTCTTCCTGTTCCACTAATTGGGAGATCATGTATTTTCAGTTATCAGAGAAATGATCAGGAATATACTTGTTTGCTTTAAAAAACCTTTTTATGTTTCTTACCTTCCAAAACTATATAATGAGATTGTATAGTTTGTCAAGAGAAACAGTATTAAGGGTCTAGCTTGAAGAAACCCTTTTACCTGCACCTTGTAGTTCTGAGTTTAGTAATTTACTAGGGTTTAATGAGGCATACCTTTCAAGATCTAAATCATAGATCATGTACTTGGTGGGACAATGATAGGTTTTAATTAACAAATTTTAGATAATTATTATTTTTTAATCAGTAAGATTCAAATGAATAGTTTTGTTTGCCTGTTTTGTTGGACAGGAAGGGTGTATTGAAACCAGCTGCCAAGCTGGCCTCACTTTGTGGTTTCTATCTACTCCGCGCCTCTCCCTTTCAGGTATGTCTCTGTTGGTTGACTCTGGTTTCATGGCAGTCACTGTTAATTTAGGACCTGTTTGAAATTTCCCCAAGGAAGCCTTCTGGAAAATCTGCAGGAGGTGGGCATGAGGGCGATTCTTCTCTGCTTGGGATGATGACCACAGAACATTAGAAGAACCTGAATATGAATTGGCCTGAGAAATGTGTTGTAACTTTTCACCTTAAATTGACATTCACTGCCTGAACCAAGATGTATACTCACTAATAAATATTTTAGCTCTTTATGCTTCAGTGATTATACCGGCCATTCCATACAGATAAAAAGACAAAATGTTTCTTTAATCAGTACTGTGATGTGAGACCGTTAAGGTAATAGTGCTTGAAACTATTAGAATCTCAAAGATATTGACTGGTTTGCTTTTGGCATGGCAATTATAATTACATTTTTAGGTTACACTTTATGGGTTTATACTAGTTATTCTAACATAAAAGGAATTGCTGTCCAGAATTTTAACAGGAGAATGATCTAGTTTGAAATCCTCAGCAGTGCAGACATAAGGGGCTGCTAATATATGATCTAATTGTGATCAATACTTTCTTTTCTAGTTTCTGTAATGACAAGGCCTTTGCAATAAAAACACTACCATCTTTTTGAAATCCACAGAATGATAAATGACCGAGGCCAACTTGGAGGGGGTAGGGAGGAGTATAGTGTATTTTACATTCCTAGTGTTTTATTATGGGTTTGTGCACATAGCTAGTGTGACTTCAAGCTGTTGCAGGGGGAATACCCAACAAAGAAATCCATTCTGTCTAAAATGTCTAGGTTTAAGTCCTATTGCCATTGATGTGAGCTAAGTACTCTCATCAAGAGGCTTAGGAACCCTTGAGTATTTAGATTCTTTTTGTAACATTATAGGAAAGGGAAGAAAAGCTAACACAATGAACTACTACTTTGCTATGTATGAGTGTCTAGGTCAGCCTAACTCAGGTGTTACATAAAAAGGACCAATTTCATTCTGTCTTGACAATAAATAAAATCTCTGCTTTGAAGGTACTCTTAGCTGGGTCTATTTGCTTTTGGAGACAGTCTATTGGACAGGCTCTGGGAGGCAGGTTATTTCAGGTGTAAGAAAGGAAATCTGCTGGTTTCATTAACTATTAGGGATTTAACTTCCTTTGGTGTAAAGTCTAGTCCAGTCATCCCAGTCCTTGAACAGGGGTGGATTGCTGTCCTAATCAAACCCAGCTGGTCATTCAGACCTGAGAAGTAAAGTTTTTGAGAAAGCCCAGTAAAGATTTGTGAATTCTATAGTATAAAAATGTGAAAAATGTCAACATGACCCCTCCTTCCAGCTCCCACCTCTAGTTGTTTGTGTCCAACAGTGTTTCTCATGTGGCCATGGTTAATTTCTTTCTCTTTTCATTTTGACTTCTGTTTATAGGTTGCCTGTGATATTTTGCTTCAGGCCAACACAGCATATAATGTTACAGATGCCTGAAATCTTTGAATCTTTCTTTCTTTTTCCTTCCATCTTCCTTCATTCCTTTCTTTCTCTCACTCTTGCTTTCTCTTTCTCTCTTTCATTCCACCCTCAACTCTTTCTTTTTCTTACTTGAAGCTCTTTTATTTAAAAGAAATGGAGAGTTCAGGATCAGCCTAAGGCAAGAGCAAGACCCCATCTCTACTAAAATAGAAAAACTAGCCAGGTGTCATGGCAGGCGCCTATAGTCCCAGCTCCTCAGGAGGCTGAGGCAAGAGGGTCACTTGAGCCCAAGAGTTTGAGGTTGCTGTGAGTTACGATGCCACAATCCTCTACCCAGGGTAATAGAGTGAGACACTGTCTCAAAAAAAAAAGAAAAAGAAAAACTTGCAAAAAAAAAAAATGAAGTAACTATGTAGCATTCACAACTTGAGGATTGATCCAACATATTTTTCTGCCATTCACCAGACCCAGAATTTTTTTTTTTATGAACCAGAAAATATTCCATTTTTTCCCCTCAGTAAACACAATCTACAATAGGTACTAAGTATAGGGATTAAGTAATGGCTATTTTTCAAAATGATTTTTTGTTTGTTAGGTTTTTTCTTTTCTTTTTAATGAAAGAATTTACCACCCTGAATATGTTTGTAGGTCTGCATGCTCTCCAAGGGAGCATGTTTGTTTGTTTGTTTGGTTTTTGTTTCTTTTTAGTCAATACAGGGTGTGAGATCATCAATCATTCTTTTCTCCTGAATCAGGCTTGGGACAAAAGGGATAAAGAGTGTTTTCCCCTCAAATATCCAATTCATCCTATCAGATTTCCCACAGTGACTTTCCCTACCAAGGTCTTAATGCACTACTCTTAGAATGTCTCATCAGTGACCAGAGCTGATGGGGTCTTTGAACGTTAGACAGTACCCATTAGTCAAGGTCCCTGGGCTAACATCTCTGGATGGCGTTTTCTTCTAAGTGTGCCATTAGTTAGTATAATGGACTGGTGTCTGTCAGCCTTTGGGGCAGGATGGAGAGGCACATCCAAGACCCTTTGTTAGAAGATGGGCTGTGTTTTTTCTTCAACCTGGAAACATGTTCCCAGCAACATTTTTAGCCCTTGAGAGACAATAAATGTTAATGGCTTCAGTGAAATCTTTATGATCTCTCAGATCAGAAATCGTTCCCTCCCCCCCCCTTAAAGTCTCAAATATGGATTTACAAAATACTCTTCAGAACCATTATAGTCTTTTGGGTAAATAGTTTTCATTTTAAAACATTTTTATAACACACACATTTTAAAAAGTGTTCTAAATATGTATTTTTACGATTGATCATGACAGCTCCTTAAAGAGCCATTATCACCTATCTGGGAGATAATGTGTGTGTGTGTTCAAGAAATTGTCTACAAAAAAACCATCTTCAAGCCGTGTATATTTTCAATGAGGATTTTTTTCCCACTAATAAACTTTAAAAAATTATGCAAAACAATTGAAACCTAGAGAGATCATCAAAGTGAGACAGTTCAGAGTTGAGGATTTTAGGAATGCTTCTCAAGGGGCAGTGGAGAAATTTCAGGATGTGAAAGATCAGATGCTGGCTATCTTACTTGAGGCTGTGAACCATTGGCTAGCAAAGGTTTGCGTGATTTGCTGGACTTTCTGCCTTAAGCCTGCATTTTTTTTAAAAGACAAGGCTTTGATTTTATTGGGCTCTCTGAACCACAGGTTGCTGTCTAATCACAGAGGGCTGGAAATCAGTCAGAACAGAGTAACTACTTGTTGGTTTATTCAAACACATTGAATGCATCACTGTGCTAGGAATTAGAGAAAAGAGAATAAGCTCCACTGATGCCCTTGGGGAGCATGCAGACCTGCAAACATGTTCAGGGTGATAAATTCTGCAGTGAAGGTGTCAAACGAATGGGAACACCAGCAAAACGCTTTAGGAATAGGAATGGGGGTGCTATTTGTAAGATCTGGATGTCTTCGGGTTTCCTCAGGGTGCAAGGTGGTGGCAAAGAACTGAAGGTGCTGGGAGCCGGGTGGGGAGAAATGGTGAGAATCAACAGATGACATTGTCGGTGATGACAACAATGACAGTGACCACAGCTTGGACTCCCTCTACTGCTATTAGGAATTATCAAGGCTTTGATGGGACACAGAGCTAAGAATAATATATTAATTAACTTTTACTACAGAAGATACATTCTTACCTTATTTAATCAACAAATATTTATTCCACACCTTCTGTCTATTAGTAGCTTGTGGGCATAATGATAATAGGATCTGCTCTCATAGAACTTTAATAGTGAGGTTGGGGTTCAGAAGCTCAGACATTCAATTTTAAAAATCACACATGTAAATGAAAAATCTATAGGATGATATATTCATAAAGGGGAAGATGAAAAGTATTTGGCTGATTTGATGGACTTACTTCATGAAGGCAAGGGGTATGTATATGGTTAGGAGGTCAGAGAAACCTCTAAGAAAATGGTGAAGAAAGAATGAGAGTTACATAGATGAAGGGGGTGGGATTGGGTGGTAGGGTACAGAAGAGTATTCGAGAGCAGAAGATAGGAGATAAAGAGGGAAAGAAAAGAGGGAGGAGAAATAAAAGGAGACAGCAGGAGGGTAGATACAGCCCTCTCCTCTTCTCTCCTCTTCCCTCTTTCAACAAATACTTATTGAGTGCCTCCTAAGTCCAGGCACTAACCTTGGCAATGGAGATTCCACATGGATGACACAGTGAAAATCACTGCCCTCAAGGAGCATATGTTCTAGTGAGGAGTGATAGATAATACACAAATGGGCCAGTAAAATGATGGTACATCAAATAGTGATAAATTCTACAGAGGAAAACAATTCAGGAAATGAGATCAGGGAATGTCAGGGTGAGGTTACAGTTGTTATCTTAACTACATTAGGCAGGAAAGCCTCCTAGATAGGTTGGCAATTGAGTCAAGACCTGAAGGTGCAGAGGGAGAGCCTTTTGCAGGTAGCTGGAGGGAGCAAACTCTGGGCAGACCTGACAGTGGGAGCCAAGGCCCTGCAGGAAGAGAGTGCCTTGCAGGTTTGAAGCAGGATGCAGCAGCCAGTGGGCTGCAGCTGAACTGACCGATGGGAGAGTAGTAGGTGATGCTGCCTAAGGCTTCCTGGATGCATTTTTGGAGCCCTGTGAGCCAAATGAAGAAGCTGAGCTTTTATTCTGAGTGAGATGGGAAGCCTTTAAAAGTGGAGGATAAAGAGGTGGAGAGGAAAGTTTTTGGGTACTAAGGAAGATGTCCACCCAGTCATTAACGGTGAGCAGAGCAGCCTTTAACTAAAGGGAAGCATTTTTTTTTTTTTTTTCCAACTACAGCCTTTTGGTCTTCCAAGTCTCCTGGCATTTCCTGAGGAAAACCCTAAAAACACTGCAACTTGAGATTGAGTGTTTTTAGAATGGCTTCTGTGTCAGGTCCACTAATAGGATTTTTAAGCTGACCTTGATTCACAAAGATGCATTTTTGGAACAGATCCACTTCACTTCTTAATGATCTACTTTGATAACCCCATTGCAAAATTCTGTTGTCACGAAACCGTCTGTGTGTATCCAAATATGCAAGATGGCATACGCGTGCCTGGGTGCGTGTGTGTGCGCGTATTGCATGGGCTGGTAACAGAAATAAAGCTGGCTGAGGACTGAGTGACAAGGTGCCCAGCTGGGGAGGTGAGGGGGAGGAGGCAGAAAGAGTAGCTGAGAATGCAGATGGAGGTGGGCAGAGAAGACAGTGGCCTGTCAGGATGAGTACCTTTCCAGACAGGTCATCAGCCCATCATGGAGACTCAGCATGAGCACTCTGGCTTCTGTATAAACTGAAACTTCATTCTGCAGAGGAGCCAGTGTGATCTCTGAGAGGAAGGTTAAAAACTATTGCAGTAATTTGCAAGAAGATCAAGAAGAAATACTTTGTTCCTCATATGTAAGGACCTTATTCTGTTTCCCTGTACAACATTCGGTCTATATTCTCTGATATTAATCTTTAATATTAATCTCTCAACACTAGGAAGCAATTTAAAAATTATAGACTTCAGATTCTGGGCATTTTTCCAAGGTTGAGGTGAGAGTGTGCCCTTCTTTCCTGCTCCCCCCATGCCAGAAGATGGTGTTACCTGGGTGTATTGGTTTGGTGGGCTTTTTAGAGGCCACAACAAAAATCTTCTGATGTTCAGATCTATTCAGCATTTGGGACCACTTGTGATGTGTTTCCTGTGGTCTTTGGGTCATCTTCTCCTTGACAATTTCCTCCTGTGGCATTTGTTCTAAAACACAAAGACGTCCTTGTGAGGCTTGGGGCAAACCCTCCCTCTGGATGTCTAGTGAAAAGTCACCGAGTAGGAGTGTCTGGCAGTCCAGACACAAGCGAAGGAGACCCCAAGCAGGGAGCCCCTGAGACCCTGGACTGTGAGTCTGGGAGCTTGATGCTGGGAAGTTATTTCATTTATGTAGCTTGTTAAAGTCTACATTTGCTTTTCCTTGAGGCCCGGCTCCCAAATCTAGTGGACTTTTTACTATCACTCATTTGGCTGGCCACACAGGGCCACAGTTCACAGGGCTCCTGCACAGGCTACTCACTAAGACTGATGGGAAGCAGAGCCACGATCACCTGCTCAGTGACCTTCATCATCCAAGTACTTTCTAGATAGGAGCTCACTCTTCTCTCAAGAATCAGGTTAAGCACTGTCATCCCCACTTTACTCATGGGTGTGCCCTAGCTTCATTATTCCAAAGACAGATTTTGAGTCCATGGTAAATGTACTTAGCATTATAGTAAATTGAAGATGAAAAGATCTAATAGATCATCTGGTATCAGCTCTCACTCTATCCACTACCACATGACCTGAAGAGGAAGCTCCTGGAATCTACTTTCTAGTGCTTTGACCAGTCTTGGTTACAATGTCCCAGGGGATCCTCCCCATAAGGCTAACCATGAAGAACGAATCTCCTTGTATAAGCCATTCCTCTCCTCCCTCCCCAGCTGAAAGGCTGGGAAGTGAGAGGAATTTCTTTGGAAGTCTTTTTTCCTTTCTCCTAGGAGAATCGCAAATTCCAAGAGTCACATGCGTATCTTTTCCTTTTATAGTAGATTTTTATGTGCCTTTCTAGGTTTACTAACAGACATGTGGGATTTTGAGTTACAGTTGGGACATGGGCTTGTGAAATTAGTCTTAACTGCTTTAACCTGTAGGTGCTCGTGTTTATGGAATAAGCAAGTCATAATCGCTGACCACAGCCATTAAAATCTGATGTGAGTCAACTTCGAGTACAAAGACTTTCTATAAGCCAACTCTCTTGAAGCAGAAATGATCACAATTTAATATAATGAGAATAATTAATAAGGAGTGTGCCGGTGACCTTGAATATTAATATTGTTTCCTTTTCCTGTAAACAAACTGGGCTATTTTATTATTATTTTAGTGTGTAATTTGGCATAAACACTCCTTTTCACATAATTTCCCCAGGTGACTTTTGTCTCCTTGGCAATTTCCGGCTTTAATAAAGAAAACCTAATTAAGAAGGAGCTGTTGATTGGTTTGCTAGTGTAATTAACACAGGTGATGCTAATGAGTTTCTATGAAACTGGTGGTTTATGGGAAAAATAAACAGACCGTTGTTGCATATGGCCCAACTGATATCTGCACTCTGGAAGAAACGATGATTTCCAAGTCTCCTGTGAGTGGTTTGTGGGCATGGAATAGGCAGATAAAATATTTTATAAGATTCATTAGTGGAACTAGACCAAATTGGGAGCAAAAGTCTCAGTGTTAGGCGATATTAAAAAATCTGATCTCTATTAGGTTTGTCTTTTATCGTGTACGTAAAAAGGGGCAGATTTCTTTTGTTTGGGGTGTGTTTCTGATTTTCACTGTAGGCATTTTAAATTTGCAAAGCCCCCAGCAGACTTTCTAGAGACATTTTAATTTTCATTCTGTTTTCCTTGACTTTGTCCATTAACCCCTGAGGATGCTTTGACTAGAAAACCCCATGAGATTGCCACAGAAATTCGGGCTCCTGGAAGAACCTTTTCTTGGCCTCCTCCTGCAAAGGAACTCTTGATATGTGTATTTTTAATGGCATCCATGCTAGTCCAGTACCTCCACAATTACTTATAAGAAGCAAACTTCTTTTTGTTTTACTTTCTTTGTGGGGCTGGGAGGGGAGGGGAGGGGAGGCCAGGAGTTCAGATCACGTTTGACAACAACTTTATGCAATGAACAAGACTCCTGTGGCATCAGTGCATATTATCTTGTGGTAAATTTTACTGAGAATACTAGCTATTAGTTTTGATAATTTATAAATGCCTTGCTTAATTTTAAACTTATTTTTTGGGGATCATTTACACAAAAGACCAGTAGACAATAAGCCTTTTGTTGTTTATATACATAGTTTATCCTTCCCCCTTTTCATTGGTATGTCCTTCTTCAAATCAGTTTTAAAATATGTGTTTTCTCGTTATTTTTATTTCATTTTTCATCATTAGGTAGTTAATTCTCTTCTCTCTTTTCATTCTGCCTCCGAAAATGCCTGTTCTACTTTGTCTCTCATCTATTGCTATGTGACAGAAAAACCAGAGACATTCTGTGTCTAGCAGTGCACCTCCAGGGACATCTTTTGAACTCTCATAATTTGTATTTATTGCCACCCACTTTGTAAGTTCACAGTTTAATTTGCCAGCAGTGGCAGTGTTAGGCCGACACAGTAAAACAAGATAACGTTAAAATGTCAGAATGAGAGGGGGCATGAATGATGCATTACCCCTAGCAGGACTTCCACTTGTCATTCCTTTCCTCCAAAGTGATGTTAACTACCTTTTGAGAGCTTTATCTGACTGGTATTACTCAGAAATAGGATCATTAGTTCACTGTTCTGATTAGGAAGCTGCTATGCTTGATTAACTCTTCTTGGACTGGGATCTCAGTGGAAGCATTAAATGAATTGCACTGACTTAGACATCTAGAACTAATTTATAATTATTTTTTTGCAATTATTTGTAGTTGTTGACATGTGTTTTTCCATGATGTGGTACTTAACAGGGAGGAGTTAAACCTCCTGGAGAAAAGACAAGGATGTTTGAACCGCACATTTATTTGAGCCACATTTCAGGAGAGCTTTTCTAGATTAAAGACATCTTTTCTGTGGATAGGTAGGAAGCCATCATTCTTAATAGTATCTATGTATAATTCATTCATAACCTTTTGAAATTTCTGAGTTTTGGAAACTGGCACTTTTGTAGTTTTTGCTGAATCATTGCCCTAGGACAAAACTCTTTGAATTCATGTTTATTCATAGTAGTGATTTCATGGGCAAGAAGCAGGGTTAACATTTGTCTTAAAGAAACTCCCAAAGTGATAGATTTAGAATATTGGGACAGGAAACCCCTCTTCACTTCCCCATCCCCCCAAACCGCATCTTATCTCAAATCTTGTTCTTTCCTTATCTCAAATTTTCTTCCCAATCTTGTGGCTGTCTGTAATCTTAGCATATTGATTCCTTGGCTTCTGACCAACTACTTAACTCTCTGTTCCCTTCCAAATATACACCCAATACTTACACTTTAGCATGGATGAGTTTTAGATTCTCTTAAGAGTGCGTTTTGATAGGGAAAGCATTGAAAGGTTGGGAGGTAGATATGGGAGTAGCTCCAAAGAGGAAATTTGTCCTCCAAGAAGGATCTTGATGGTAATGAAGACTTAATTTGTGTATTATAGAAAAGGACTCCATTTCATAGTAAAGATACTTATTGATTTTGGTCCACAATTCAAGAATGAAACTTGCACTTGAGGTTAGCCTTTTGAAAATAAGAATATTTTTCATCTTCTAATTCCAAACAGAAATTGAGCTATGTGGAACAATCTGAGAGGGGTCAGTGCATTTCCTGCAGCGCTGTATGCAGAGCTTAGTCCTTTAGGTGTAAATTGAATCAATGAAGTTATCACAGTGGAGCAATCTTCTCCATTTGAGTATTTCCCTAAAATGTCTTATTTCCTGAAAGGGCTTTTTATCTGTGCAGATCCAGAAACTTGGATTGTTATCATGGATGCCTCTGATGAATCTCTGGTTACCCTGAGCATATTAACAGCATCCTCCCATTATTTTCCTTTATCATGTACAGAACTCGAATCTGCCCTAAGTTACTATCCTTCAGTATCTGCTTAAGTCAGCCTACATTCTCTTTGGAGATTTCTTGACAGCTAACCCTTGACTGTAGATACAGATGAATGCAACTCTTTGTATCAAAAATGTAACCATAGGCCAGACATGGTGGCTCCTATCTGTAATCCTAGCACTTTGGGAGGCTGAAGCAGGAGGACTGCTTGAGACCAGGAGTTTGAGAACAGCCTGAGCAACATGGTGACACCCTATCTCTGCCAAAAATAGAAAAATTAGGGGGGCGTGGTGGTATGTTCCTGTGGTCCTACCTACTCAGGAGGCTGAGGCAGAAGGATCACTTGAGTTCAAGAGTTTGAGGTTGCTATGAGCTATGATGACATTGCTGCACGTTAGTTATCCTGTCCCAACAACAACAACAACAAAAGTAACCCTGACTTGCTTGTGTTTGGACTTCAAAGCCAGGTGCCTATCATTGGGAGGACAGGTTTAACTGAGATGGTGGAAGCTGGATAGCAGTGTAAGAACTCAAAAGGAGCTTGGTTTGCGGGTATGTGTATCTAAGAGGGACAGGAAAAAGAGTATGTGTTTGGTTTGAGTTTCTTGGGTCTATTAATCTCTCATAACAGTACACTTTTTGTCAGGGTGAATCATTTATAGCAAATTCCACTTTCTTGATATTTTTCTCTGTAAGCCTAATTTTTAAATGGTTTTGCATTGCATTGCCCAGAAAATTAATGCTTTCTGAAATTTGGCTGTCATGATGCTTTTCTAGGGAGAGTAAATGTGAAGGCATAAGAAAACAAATAATTTTCTATAATCTTATGCAGAAAGGTAATCATCAGATTAGAAGGACTTGTATTTTTCCTCTTCGCTCATGCATACCTCTGTGGGAGAACCTTTTGATTAATATAGATCAGGCTTAACCAAAATTAACTTTATTTTAAAATTGCTGTCATTTGGAAGTTCCCTTTCTCTACCCTTTCTTAAAAGGGAAGGTAGGGTGTGGAGTTCTAAAAGACAAGTTGTCAGGCCAAGAAGATATGAAAAATTTCCCCACCCTAAAGGGGCACACAGTAGTGTGTGCTTTAGGGAACCAAGTAATGTGACTTCTTCAGTTGTTACTGAACTGTGATTACTTTCCCAAGTCTGCCCCCTCTGTGTCCTGCATCATCCCAGATAGAGAACAAAATGAAACTCTCACCAATTTTGTCTACCTTTTTTACTCTAAGCCAAGGGTTTGCAGCACCATTAGGATGTAGATTATCATATTTAAAACCTGTGATGACACCGTTGTACCCATCTGAATGATTAATCTGCTCATTAAAAGAGTGCCGATGGGCTAGTCTAATTGGAACATGGATCTTCTTAAAGGACGTTACAGGGTCGGGAATAGGAAATATTACTCATAACATAAAGTAGGGATTAATTATGCTACTAAATACTACTGTGTGAAATTTACATACGGGTCTGGTTAGAGACAAGGATTAGAAAAAGTGTAGCATCCCATTTTATAACATTTATGTCAATTTTAAGACAGGTGGTGTGTTCCTACTTTAATCCCAAATCTTAAATCAACATTTGCAAAAGCTGTTATAAAACTCAAATGCCACAGAAGACTTAGAGATTGGGATAAACATAGAATTTGCATCAGTGAATCACTGTGATTTAACCGTATGGATTTTTTAAAAAAACAACTGTGAAGATACAAAGCTGCAGGGCAATTTCTACTCTCTGTTAAACCCTAAACTTCTAGAGAGTATTAATCTTCCTTAGGAATGAAAGCACAATTGGAATCTTTAAGAAAATAGGCAAATCCACTGAGCAAAAGTTTGAAGGTATCTTCATGTACATAAAAGGGGGACAAATTCCTTTTGGTACTTTAACAGGTTATCCAAGCTTTTTTTTTTCTTCTGTTAACCTTTCTCTAAACAAACAGTATGTTTGCTTATTGCAAAGGATATGGGAGATTTGCAGCTCTACTTAAGAGCCATCTGGTGCAGGGACCCTATGGCTACACAATTAGAAAGCCACCATGCAACGTGGAGGTAGAGCCTAGAGTCTTTGGGTTGAAAAGAATCTTGATAACCTTTTATTCTATCTCCCTCATTTTAAGGCAAGGGAGCACAGAACTTACACAACTACTTAGTGACAGACTAGAGCTAAAAAGCAAAGTTTCTGACTCATAGTCCAGTGCTATTTTCAACAAACAACACGATATCTCTAGTGCTGTTACCAAATATCTTGACACGTTAGAATTATTTGTTTGCCGTGTCATGTCTTAAGATATCTCTGTTTACTGAAGCCAGATCTGTTTGACAAATGTGAAATATATTCCTACATGTCTTGAGGATTTGTTGCCTTTCTACTACTTGAAAATTCATATTCTTTTTTGACTTGTAGGCAGACAAAACGGAATGTTGCTACTCCGGCATAAATACTCTGCCATATGCTGGCTATTGTAGCCAAAAAAGAAATGAAAATCAGAGCACTTGGTTATTAGTGGGCCCCCACCTATTTGGGGGAACTTAAAGGATTACATATCAGTTTTGGGGGGTGCTGCCAAGCTTAGAGAATATCCTTGGGCTTTGGTGACCATATGATATTTCTGGGGTTGGGGAGACCTTAGGCAGAGAATGCTGAGCTTGAAGGTAGCTTAACAGGTTACCAGTTCAATCACCTCCATACTTCTGGACACGTGTATCCAAGCCTCATTTTTGGTCCCCTCTCTGTTTTATTCCGCTTGTCTGACTGAATGGAGTTCACCATCATCTCTCTGCCAGATGACTAGAATAACTTCGTAACTCTCTGTAGCACTTCAGGCTTGACCCTGCGCTTTCTGACCCTCCGACACCACTCTTCTGCTTACAGCTGGCTGTCGCTGGCGTGGCGCAGCCCCTTCTCGTCTCAGCGTCTGAGCTGGTTAGTACTGCGTAGAGTATCCTTCCCGGCCTCGGCGCTTGCTGCCCGCTCCTCACACTGGCCCTCACAGGGATGCCCGCTTGCCCTCCTCTCCGAGCTTGCTTTTGTTTTTGCACTGCTCTTCCCCCACGACTGGTACACCCTTCTCAGCTTTCATCTGGCTGTCTCTGACTTATCCTCAGGGTCAAATTCAGTGTTAGCTTCTCAAAGAAGCCTTCTTGGACCCACTGCCTCAGTGTGCAATGTGCACTCACTCTTCACCATGGCCCCTTTCACATGGCATAGTAACAGCTTATCCAAAGCTTCCCCACACCCACCAATGAGCTTCTTGAGGACAGGGAATATGCTATTATTGTTTTTCTGTTTTTGTGTCCAAGCATGATGTCTGATTCAAAGGAGGAACTCTATGAATGTGGAAAGGAGGAAAGAAAGAAATCAACTCTGACAAGAATTTATACTCTAATATGTTGTGCAGAGGAGATGTTCTAACATAGATATTCCGTCGTATAATATCTTGCATTTATAGCTGGGTAGGTACTTTTTTATTTTAAGTTTAATGTCTTGGTTTGATAATTGTGTTTTTTCCTACAACAGGGATCAGTTTGACCACTAGCTTCCCTAGTAGCACCTTTCATATTATTTTTTGCGTCAGAGTCTCACTTTGTTGCTGCAGGCTGGAGTACAGTGGCATCATCATAACTTATTGCAGCCTCAAATTCCTGGGCTCAAGTAATCCTCCTATCTCAGCCTCCCCAGTAGCTGGGACTACCTGGATAATTTTTTTTTTTTTTTTTTGGCTGGGGCTGGGTTTGAACCCACCACCTCTGGCATATGGGGCTGGCACCCTACTCCTTTGAGCCACAGGCGCTGCCCCCTACTGGATAATTTTTCTATTTTTTTGTAGAGATGGGTGTCTTACTCTTGCTTTAGTTGGTCTCAAACTCCTGACCTCTAGCAGTCCTCCCAAAGTGCTAGGATTATGGTATGATCCACCGCACCTTTTAACACAGTGGTATCGCTTTTTAACACAATGGCTTCCTAATCTTATTCCATAGTGATTCCACTTTACATGATTTATAGTATATTTTGCATGTAGGCAGAGGCCTATAATCAACAGAAGAGATAGGAAAGTTGTTTTTTGGTTGGAGAGGAAAGCCTTTGTTAAAGATTTTGGAGTGTTCTCTAAGCTTGAGTTTTGGTTCTTAGAGGTCAGTGCTGAAGACATTCTTTTTTACTGTATTCTGACGTAGGAGATGAAACTCACAAAGAAGCCTATACGCTCATTCTGTGAAAATTAATAGCAAAGTCTCATTGCAAATCTGTTGGAAAATGTTTGTTTTCTGTGGTAAGCCTCTGAACATTTTTAAGACTCAAGAGTAGTGTGCTGAGAAACTTTCTTTAGAAATTCAGATCTGGTAGAATACCATAATTGTTTAGTGGTGGAACAGACATTTGAGCCTAGTATTCTTCTGTGAAGATCATTTGCTCCTGGAACTCTACAATCAGCAAGTGAAAATACAAACTCAAGTCCTCAAGGGAGGTAGAGAGACACATTATTATAGTCAAACCTTGACTGGGCAAGTACGAGGGAAATGGATTGATTCACAATTTTTTTCCAACCTTGCTGGTAGGAAAAGATTTCATTGTCTTCTTTGGTACATAGTGGTCTGGCTATAGGAATATGTTGAAGGCACAGGAGGTTGGGCTAGATGTAAACTCACTCTTGAGTGTCCCAGAGTTGTTTCCTAAATTATAGAATTGTAGTCCTTTTGAGTCAGTATGAAACTTACCCACAAGTTGATAAAGCCTCACCCTTAGAGTAGTGGAAACAGAGGCTGCAGAGATGAGCCATCTGGCCTGAAGTCCAATAGCCTGTTGATCCCACAGGTGGGATTTATACCAGGTCCTTGGATGGCTAATTCATTTTCCTTTTCCTTGTTCTATAAGTCCCTACATAGGCTTTGTGGGCTTTAAAAGGTGTTTGCTTTATTTTTATTTATTTTTTCCTGTATTGTAAACTCAGTACAGAAAGCAATGCTAGTTTACCCAGGCAAGTGAATAGAATGCATTACGTTGTATTCTGATAAAACTTTACAACAATGATACTGTGTTTACAGCCTGAGAATCTCTGTAATTCTAAAAACTCAGGTAGTGCACAGACTCAAAGGTTGTCAACTTGGCCTGGGAAATTATTTTCTATGGCCAACGTGGTGTCGTCGAATTGAGGACAGGGCACACAGTCTTCTGCTTGTCTCTGTCTCCATGATTGGAGCCTTCATCCAATTTTATTAGTGGCCTGGTCTCAAAGGCTTTTGCATCAATATGATCTTCAGTTTTATTTGGGGCTTATGGGAAGATAAGCAAGAAATGCCCATTTTATTTTTAAAACATCTGAGAAGGGGGCTGCATTTATAGGATGGGCTGGTTGTTGACAATGATGTTTACATATTTGGAAGCATACCGCCTCTCAAGCTGCCACTGGCTTTATCAAATCACTTAAATGAAGTCCCATGCTACCATCAACAGCAGTCCAAATCTGTCACAACTGGCAACCTTCACCATTTGTATGAAAAGATGGTTAATCGGCCTGTGTATCCACACAGATGCAAGGTGGGAGCAAATGAGATTATTGCATTTATGCACTAAACATCAAGGTTTTTCTGTTTTATCTGGAAAAAGGACTTCCCAAGATATAGTTTTTTCATTTTTCTCTCTCCTAAAAAAGAGTCTTCTCTCTCTCTCTCTTCCCCCTGAAACTTATTATTATTATTATTTTGAGACAGAGACTCCCTCCATCTCCCTGAGTTGAATGCTATGGCATCACAGTTCATAGCAATCTCAAACTCTTTGGCTAAAGTGATCCTCTTGCTCCAGCCTCCTGAGTACCTGGGACACAGCTACTGACTGGATTTTCTATTTTTATAGACAGAGTCTCACTCTTGCTCAGGCTGGTCTTGAACTCTGAGCTCAAGTAATCCACTTACCTCAGCCTCTCAGAGTGCTAGGAGATAAAATTATTATTATTATTATTATTGTTTTGAGACAGAGTCTCTACTTGGTCACCTTCAGTAGAGTGATGTGGCGTCTTAGCTCACAGCAACATCAAACTCTTCGGTTCAAGTGCTCCTCTTGCCTCAGCCTCCTGAGTAGCTGGGACTATAGACGCCCACCACAACGCCTGACTATTTTTAGAGATGGGGTCTTGCTTTTGCTTAGGTTGGTCTTAACCTTGTGAACTCCAGCGATCCATCCACCTCAACCTCCCAAGTGCTAGGATTATAGGCGCAAGCCACTGAGCCTGGCTGATAAAATAATTTTTCAAATAGAAATGATCTCCACAGATCCACAGATTGGAATTTTACTGGGTGATGTGTGGTAGGGATATCATTTATTTCTTATTCTTAAAATGATTTTAATTTTTTAAAAATAAAGGAGTAACTTATGTTCTTTGTGAGAAATTTGAAGTAATACAGATAGGAAAACAAAAATCACCTTTTATCCAAAGACTTAGAAAAATCTTCAACATATTCTATTTTTTTTCCAAGAATATTTTCTCTGTATATATTAGAAGTATGTATTTACAAAATTGAATTATACCATTCTGTAACTTGCTTTATTCATTTATTATATTATGAGTATTTTAATGTTATCTTGTAATTTTTTAATGATTTTTTTTATTAAATCGTATCTGTGTACATTAATGCAGTCATGGGGTACAATGTGCTGGTTTTATATATAATTTGGAATATTTTCATCAACCTGGTTAACATAGCCTTAACGGCATTTTCTTAGTTATTGTGTTAAGACATTTATATTTTAGATGCACCATAGGTGTGGTAATATAGGTAAGATGCACCATAGGTGTGGTCCCACCAGTTACCCTCCCTCCACCCATCCTACCCCCTCCCCTCCCTCTCCCCTTTCACCTTATTCTTGGGCTATAATTGGGTTATAATTGGTTTTATAGTAGGGCTGAGTACATTGGATTCCATTCTTGAGATACTTTGCTAAGAAGAATATGTTCCAGCTCCATCCATGTAAACATGTAAGAGGTAAAGTCTCCATCTTTCTGCATAGTATTCCATGGTGTACATATACCACAATTTATTAATCCATTCGTGGGTTGATGGGCACTTGGGCTTCATCCATGACTTAGTATCTTGTAATTTTTTAATAAATGATTGTATGGCCTTACAGCTTATGGGTATCTTAATTAACCATTACTCTGTTGTAGAATGTTTAGCCTGTTTTCAGTTTTATACAGTTTGTTAAAGTGGAACAATGAACCACTTGTGTATGAATCTTTGGGTTACAATCTGATTTTTTTTTTTTTTTCTTTAGGCTAAACTCCTTGAAGTGTATTCTTTGAGTTAAAGGAGATGACTATTTTTAGGCCTTCTGGTACACATGGCTAAACTGACCTCCAGCTCCAGGAAGGTTGTACCTATTTATACTTCTGCTACCAGGTCTGTTAAGAGAGTAGTTTACCAGCATCCTTAACAGACCTCATTTAAAAGCTTTTTACAAGCTTAGTAAACTGAAATACAGTGTTCTTTTTTAATTTGTATTTTGTGATTATTGCTGAGGTGGAATACTTTTCTTTGTGTTTTTGGTCATTTATATTTTTTACATTTTGGTGAATTGCTTGTTCACTTTCTTTCTTTCATTTATTTTTTTTCTCATGAATTTTTACTTTGATTTAAAATGATAAACTTTTACCGTCTCATGATCATTCAAGAACAGCTGTTGTTATCTGAAGGTTTGACTAGGGCTGGGCGAGCTGTTTTTCCAAGTTGGCTCAATCACAAAGCTGTTGGCAGTAGGCCTTAGTTTCTTGATACGCGAGTCTTTCCAGGGCTGCTTGGGCATCATCAAGACATGGTAGGTGGCTTTCCCCAGATAGGGGGAGCCTAAAGAGAGCAAATAGGAAAGTGTAATGCCTTTTTGACCTAGTCTTGGAAATTACACACATCTTGTACTTCTGTCATATTTTATTTATTAGATCTTTAAGACCAGCCCACACTGAGGAGAGGCAAACTAAGTCCCACCTCTTGAAACATTACCTCTTAAGGAATTAAAGGATTGACTTGGCACTTGTAGCTCAAGCAGCTAAGGTGTCAGCCACATACACTAGAGCTGGTGGGTTCGAATCCAGCCTGGATTCGAACAATAATGACAACTACAACCAAAAAAATAGCCGGGCATTGTGGCAGGCACCTGTAGTCCTGGCTGCTTGGGAGGCTGAAGCAAGAGAATCACTTAAGCCCAGGAGTTGGAGGTTGCTGTGAGCTGTGAAGCCATGGCACTCTACCCAGGGTGACAGCTTGAGACTGTGTCTCAAAAAAAAAAAAAAAAAAAATTAAAGAATTTAAGGACATACTTTAAAACCACCACTGACCCTATCCTTTTCTTTTTTTAAAAAAAGTATCTTTCAAGTATTTTCTTCTGTTGGTTTGTCCTTAAATTTTAATTTTTGGACAGAGATTTAATATATTTAAGTTTATTACTCATTTCTTTCCTTGGAGTCTTTCTTTTCACTTATGCTTAGAAATGTCTTTATTCTAGGGTCAGATGTATTCTTAACTTACATTTTGCTTTAGTTCTTTGTTGTTTTCATTTTTTTTAATGTCACCTCTTTAATGTTTCTAGAATTTATTTTGTGTGTGTGGCATTAGATCCAGAATTTTTTTCTAAATCATTAACATTTATTGTAGTGGTAATTTTTTAACAATCTCACTTTCTTCTAATGATTTATAAGGCCTTTTTTTTTTTTTAGTTAATATGAGGGTACAAACAATTAGATTACGGTGTTTGCATTTGTTAGGTAAGGTCCCTGTTGTAGTTGTGTCCTGCACCTGGGAGGTGTGCTGTGCACCCTTACATTGTGCCCAGTAGGTGGGAGCACACCAATCTTCCTCCCTCCTGCTGTCTCCTCCCACCCTCCTGCCTCCTCCCCTGATTTGAATTAAATAGAATTTTTCTCTTGTGTAGGTGGGTTCCTCTACTGGCTTCTTATTTGTAATGAGTACATTGGATACTTGCTTTTCCATTCTTGTGATACTTTACTAAAGAGAATGTTCTCCAACTGCCTTCTTCATTATGCATAAATACAAGGTGGATCCTCAACAAATGCTCATAGTATGGCCATCCCTCTTATTAAAATCTTAAAATTCTTCCATTCTGGTTGGTAAATAGCTGCTGCCCTGAGCTGCTCAACCCTTCCCAGCCCCTCAGTTCAGACCCTTCTTCATCAATTAAAAGGGTCTTTTCTGGCCCACCTACTTTAAAAGGGGGTCAGTACAGGAGCTGGAGCTCCAGAGACAATGTAGTTATTAGTTCTACTGTTTGGGATATAGACCCTAACTAAGGATATACAGGGACATGAGTTTTTATTCTGTTCCATTGATTGGTTAGTCTAATCTGATTCTGTTACTGCACAATTTTAATTTCTATGGCTGTATATAATGTTTAACTTTGTAACCCCTTTCCGTTTTCATAACTATTATTGCTTATTGATTCTTGTATACAAATGATAGAATCATTTTTTAGGTTAAAATAATTTCTTTACAACATTTTATTATTATTTTTTTGTTTGTTTAGTAGGCCTAGGCTGGGTTCAAACCCACCAGGCCCAGTGCATGTGGCCAGCATCCTAACCGTTGATCCGTAGCCACTGACCCTACTCCTTTACTATCCTGAGTAAAGTTGTGTTAGAGTTTCAGGGAGTTGACACCTATATCAAGTCTTTCTACCTTAAAGAAATATGTATGTATGCATATGTATTTATTTCCATTTATTTAAGTCTTTAGTATGTTCAAGTAAGATTTTTCTTTATATTTTTGGTTAAGTTTATTCCTGTTTATTTTATCTTTTTTTGGTGCTTTACTACAGTTATAATGGTAATATTTTTCTAAAATATTGACAAAACGGTTATCACTGTTATTGTTCAGATAAGTTAATTCTTCAGGGGTTCTTTAGGATAGTAATTTTCCATGTTTCAAAAAATGAAAATTGCTAAGATCCTTTAGATAACCCTTCCTCTCACTAGAATTTTGAATTACTTGAGATGATGCACAAAAATTCTGGTCACTCACGTTTCATAAATAACCAGTTCAAAATGACTTTGGGACAACTTGAGTGATGTCAGAATCACATGAGCAGTCATATGCTATTGATATGCTATTGATATCCAAATACCAGCCTTTAAAAGTTTCCTTTTTTAAAGACATTTCTGTTTGAAATTGCCCATGATTGAAAACACAATCAGGACTGGGCATTGAACCTGGGAAGTGTTGTTAAGTTTTGAATGGGATGGTTTGAATGTCATGTTTCTGGTTTTATAATGTCTTATCTGGATCAGAAGCTTATTCCAGAGAGTACCAGGCCTTTACTCCCTCTCCCCTCACTCCACGTTATAAAATGGATTGGGTGACTGTTAGCAAAGCAATAATATCAGTGGGATGTGGATATTAACCTATCTGTGGGGGGAAAATACTGAGAGCAACAGGCCTATAATTTAGGTAATAACGTTAGACTATGAAAAACATGCTGGTTTTGCCTTGATGCTAATCAGGAAACCATCAGACAGTCTTCCCTGACTGAGCAAGGGCAGGGCTGGAAGGAAGTCAGCTGTCATCATGTTTTTGAAGAAGAAAAAAATGAGAGGTGAACTGAACTCTGTGATAGGAACCTCGCTCTAAGGCTGCTTCCTGAATCTAAAGGTGTGGTACTCCAATCAGCACCACAAATGGAGCCATCTGATTTGCATGGATTAACAGGAGTGGGTTGCAACCTTCTGACAGGTCAATGGCACCACTGGGGATTTGAAGAAAACTTTGATTCTCCCTCTTTCCCCCTCTACCGTGAAGCAATCATGCTGTTCTATTGTAAAAGAGGATCCCTTGCTTATAAAGCCAAGCTTGTCATTTAAATTCACCCAAGTTAGGACACCACGGAGCTCTGTCAGATGTCAGTCTCAATACAGCGGGAGAATGTTTTTCAACAGCTTTCTAACTGCTTTGCTGGGAAACACAGAGGCCTGGATCAAGGGGGAGGGGCGGCTGACTGGGCTTGAAGGATTTTTACAAAGGCAAGATTGGAATTTTTCATTTCAGGCAGGTTTTCTTTTTCTTTACGTTTTCTTTTTGCTATTTTTTTTTTCCTTTTCCCTTTTAAGCCTCTTGTAAAAGATATTTCCACAAAAGGGAAACGAAAAAAAAGTAACATTGGTTGAAGGACTACTTCATTAGTGGGTCTTCTGGAAGGCATTTAAGCCTGAGAGTGATGTTGGTGTTTTTCTGCATCAGAGGTAGTGGCTGTTTGCCAATCACTTCCCTCGAAAAATAGTGTTTGGCTTTAAGGGAACTGCAAAATGTTTGGCAGGAGAACCACCCATGGAAGACTATGGACAAAGAGAAATGGAGATTTTTCTGATTCAGCCCGTGGTGCCCAAACCCAGTAAAAATAAGCTCATGTCGGGAACTGGTGCCTTATCTGAAGCACCCTCAGTCAAGGAGCTTTCGAATGGTAGTTTACGAGTCAGGGCCATTATTTTCTTGAACCTCGATTAACCAGATGCTTGGGAGATAGTATATTCTGGGAACCCCAATATACTCACTTGGCATTTATTATTTTCTACATTTACCAGCAACTGTTTTTCAGTATGTCTTATAGGCCAGATATTGTGCCAGGCCCTGGAGGCCCAAAGTGCCACAAAATAAACTTGGTTCCTGTTCTCTTGAGACTTCCTGTTTAGATGTGCCTCAAATATTTTCTTTTCTTATGTGGCTTGATCTTTGTCATTTGAATTCCAGAATGTTTCTCACATCCACAGCAAGGCAGAGGGTGCTTGCATAGTATTTGGGAGCTGCTAGCATTTTTCATTGGAAGAAATGGTGTTGTCAGGGGTAACAATAATGGCCGTGCATGTTTAACATGTAGAACCTCTGTCTAATTAATTCCATTGGAATCTTTCTACAATATTTTTAACTTTTCTCGTTTTTTGGTAAGCATTATCTCCTTCAAAGAATCTTACTATTTGGATGGTTGAAGATAACTTAGAAGCCCTTAAGCTTGTGATTTGAAACAAATTCTGAAGTATGGTTGTAGAAGGCATATTTGAGAGAGAGAGAGTGTTTGTGCATCTGCATTTTAAGATAAGTCCTGCTATTAAGCTTCCAGTTAAAATTCCAGTTTCGAAAAGACGCTTGAACTTCTTTTTGAGTTCTCTGTCTGTTAATGGCACAAATGTTCCTGCAGAGGTAGGTGTTCTCACTCTCTTCCTGGTGAAAAACGTTAGAGACTATTGGGCTGCATCTTAGTGACAGGAAGCTGCGGCATGGGGTCTGATCTGGACAACTTGTGACACACGATTCTTGCATCCCTCCAAAGTAGAGGCTTCATTGGCAGAACAGGCTTGTGGACTGGGAAGTGTTGCTAGAGTTCAACTTTGTTTCAGATCTTACCTTTATCATTGATCTAATGCAGTGCCTGGCATATTCAAGCAGGAGCTTGTAACAAGTAAATAAGAACTGTAACAAATATTATATTTTTGTTGGAATGAATGAGAGCGTTGCTACGGGTATCTTCATCAGGAAGCCATCGCCAGGCATGGTTTTGCAGCTCTCCGTTCTATCAGTTGCAGGCTGAACCTGCAGCACCTTCTCATAACTCTCCTCAACAGTAGCAGGCTTCTACTCTTTGTGGGTTGATCTGAGCTTTGCAAACAGCCAGCAGCAATTTGGTGCCAAGGCTGGTGCAAAAGGTCAGTCTATTAAGGACCATTTTGGATCAGAAGTGATATATGCTTATCAGGGAACTACACTGAGTTGAACTCACAGCATGCTGCCTGGATTCTAACTCCAAATGCGCTTGAGCAAAGTCTTCCAAAAGGGACAGACTGGAATGGGATGGAATTCATTTTTGATGTACATTTCTAGTTTGTTTAAAAATTAGTTACACTTTGGGTCTATTCTGGCCACAGTGCTCTGGAAAGTGAGGAACAGTGAGATATGAGAACTTGATGATATGAAAAGTAGAGGGTGAAGGTCCTAGGCTATTGAGTTAGTCAGTTTGAATCTTACTCTGCTGCTGACCAGTTATGACACATAAGGATTGTTACATCAATTTCCTACTCTGCAATTACTTCACTATGATTTTTCCCCCTGAGGATTGGAGGGAAAAAAGTGCTTGACACATAATAACTCCATGTAAGTTTTCAAGATTATTTCTTCTTTTTACATCATTTTAGTTTCCTTTTCACATATACGCAGGACTCTCACAGCCTGACTCCTTCAGACCTAGAGAAAAATGTTCTGAGAAATGAAGCAGTAGTGACATAGTTGCTTATGGTTTTTTCCCTTCCCATGAATATTTGTACTTACAAATGGTACCTAGAAAGGCAGTGCCTCAGGGAGAGGAACAGTTTCTGATTTTAGCATCTCAGGTGGAGTGGGGCTGGTCTTTGAGGTCAGGGACTACCTACTAGACGGCCAGCAGGCTCCACTAGGTTGGTAGGAAAGTTAAGTTTGCTGGAATCTGTTTCCCACTTCTCTTCACCCCCTCATTAGATTGGTAGCCAACACCGATACCAGTAACCAATACCAAATATGATTCTGTTGCTTGACAGAGGCGTTATTAAGTTGGGGCGCCCCTAAGAACATTAATTGCAAATGATTGTTGGCACATTTGTTCTCATGACACAACTTTCAAGAGCAAATTAATTATAAACTGGTTGCAATTTAATTCAGTTTGCCTGGATTATGCGTTTGCAAGGCCTAGAGTACTTTTGGCACCATTGCTGGCACATTTGGATTTTAATGTCTTTGACAAAGCCACACTTCCTTGGCCTGGGTAAATGGCCTACTGCCATGCTGTCATTTAACCTGATTGTGCCAGGGTGATTCTAGCTTCAGGGTGGAGCTCCAGCTTGCAGCCCCCACCCCAACCTACCCCACTGTCAGCCTCACTATGTTCTGAAAGCTGCCCACAGAACACCCTGGGAAGATGATGGTTAATCGTGTAGAAAACTTTAACTATTTGCATCAGCACAATAATACACAGGCACATAAGACTTTCAGTTCCCCAAACCCAAGAAGAGGTTTAACAACCTTGAGTGAAATCTGACATCCTGCTATACATGTAAATGTGAAAAAGGCAGGTTGGGAAAAATACAGTAAACTCCCCCCATTTATGCAGAGAATTGTGCATATGTTTTTCCCTAATTATGGAAGATATGCTTTTTAAATTCTTTTCTTTAGCCTGTGCTTATGAAATTCAATTATAGAGCTGTTGGTTAAAAATCCAGTAAGGAGATGGGCTAAACTCTTCTTCAGTTTGGGGTCTCTGAATACTTCTCACTCTCTGCTCCTGGCTCTTGCACTCCCTCGCTGCCTCCCAAGACTCCACCTTTTGTAAAACTTTCAAGCTTTACCTCTAGAACCTTTAGGATTCAAAGCAGTAGCCCCTTAATTAAGGACAAGGAAGGAAACCCATGGACAGGATCTTACCTTCCCAACTGCAACTTGATCCTTCTCCCTGAATCTTCCCTTCCAATTCCTCTGCTCCTCTTTCAAAAAGATAGTGTAATGACTGTCAGGTTTCTGGGTTCAGTACACTGACAGATTAAACTGGCCTTACGGAGGTTTGAACTTGTGACTCAAGGCATTGGCTTTCGTGAAAGAGGCCCAAACTCTCCAGGCTGGACAGGTTAAAATTTGAGTTTCTGGGCCTCTGCTGCCTTTTCCCAGCAGGGTGATGATCTCTAGCATTTATCTGTCCATGAGGTTTGCAAAATCATGGCCTGTCATAATGGTAAATAAAACGTGTTAAAGTTAATATGAAGAAGAAAGGAGCAATTACAACTGCTTAAAACAGTCTTCAAATATACTTAAGCAGAGGTTTGCCACGTAAACACACAATTAAAGCAAGAATTTGTGATGGATGCAAGGGGTTGACGGTCCCAGACATACTGTTTACTGGTGTAGTTAGCAGATGGATAAGTCAACTGATCCCAGATGTGCAGCTTATAAATATAAACTCACGTCTTACTAGTGATGTATGTCTGCAAGTAGCAACAAATTACTTTCTATTTAACTCTTTAGTAGGGGGAACTTTGTGATACTTGCTTTACAAAAAAGACAGATTTTTAGCAGGTTTCCTCTTTCAAAAGTGGTAACCAAATATCTAGAAAAAGGCACTTTTGTGCAGTTGTTTTAAAGGACAGGTTTAAATAGGTTTACTTTTTTCTTTTAAGTCCACATATCTAAGCCTTATATCCCTAGCCACAGTTTTCAGATATTTGCAGCTAATTAATTCTTAGGAAATCTAATCTGAATTGAATTAATTTTCCCTTTTAGGGCACACAAAGCAACTTTTAGGTAAGAAAAAAATGAAAACCGCTTTTGTTGCACATAATTCTTGCAACTAATGAAAAGTAATATTGCGGTTCCTTTCAAATAATGCAATAACAAAACACCAAATGAGAGCATTGCATTGTATTGTTATATTTGCTGTTTAAATAATTTAGCTGCAAAAATCTGAAGGCTGCTTTAGCTGTAATTAATTATTCATTAATGACATGCTAATTGCACAATACCTTTGAATATTTAACAAAATGCAAAAGCCCGGCTCTGAAGTTATGTTTTTAGTGCAAGGGGGGAAAAATCCTTTAGTTCATCACTGCATCAGTAGGACAAAAAAAGTCCTTTCTCAGATGTGAGGTAAGGTAGTAGTAGTGGCCTACTTTCCATTCACCATCTCAGTCACCCTTTGTGCAGTGGAATATAATGTCCTTATCTAGACTCAACAATTGACAGGGTGGTAAATCCCTTGACTTTTGTCCAAATGATTTCTCTACAAAAATGGGTTAATTATCGCCTTTCCCTTGCTTTTTGACTAACAAAGGGCCCTGGATCTCTTTTTTCCTTTCTTTCCTATTTACTGTAAAGAGCCCTTTGAAATGTGATAGTTTAATCGGCAACACCTTCTACAGGGGGAATACTGAGAAGCCGGCCTGGCCCTGCCTGGAGCTCAGGTTGCTGTGTGAACATTACCATGGTTAGGAGATACGACCTTTATTATGCCAAAGCCATCCTGGACTTTCAGGATGAAAAACTCCTGAGTGCTCAGTAGTCGACTTCATTTGTTTCTGCTAATAAAAGCTGGTGGGTTTTTAACAGTGTCTTTTAGTGGGTGGGATGACTAAAGGGCACAGTGTTGCACTGGCTTAGTTGTGTTTCATTAATTCCCTGCAAGACTGGGAGTTTGCATCTTTCTGTGCCTGTCTCTGTTTCTAAGCTTCAAAGCTCTTCATTGTCTCTGACCTGTAAGTCAGGGATCTAGTCTTGGTAGTGGATAAGCAGAGAACAGGGACTGTCTTTTTTCTTTTTAATTTGTCATTATCGCCATCTTGGTCCAAATCAGAGAATCATCGGCCCCTAATTTAGTACAAGGCAGTGAGCTGTGTGGCAGCTTGTCCTTGTGGTTGAGAATATATTTCATGCACTAGGGCCTACTTATTTTGCATTTGACTCCCATTACCATTAATGGCATTTATGAACGCACATTGGCGGGAAGAAGATCCCATTGAATCTGTGCATTATCAGAGAGATGGGGAATTAGCATACTCGGTGTCTAGTCCATGATGGATTTTACTGTGCTGTGAAAATACTTAGCAACTAAATGAGAAATCTCCATTGTGAACATGCACCTGCCAGGAAAAAAAAAAAAAGAATGGAGTAGAGAAGGAGGCGCATTCAGTCAAGTGGATGCCCAGTTCCCTCTTTTGCCTCTGCCGTCTCTCATCTGGGAAATGCTACATCGGCGGGGAGCCATTGTTCAACATGGCATGATATAATAGAATTCCTGTTTTGTAAACTCATGGCATTACAGGCCCACCCAGCCAAAAGTGTGTCAGGGTCAAAAGTTTTTATAGTCAATTTAGAAGTCACAGCTTGCTAAGTGAAATAATGCACAAATAGTGTGTTATTTAGTGCTACAGGAATCAGATGGTTCAGCGTTCACAGTGGCAAACCATTTATTTGCTTAGTGCATTCCACAGTCACATGCCTCTTGCTTGGCTTAAATTTTTTTTCTTTCTAAGTTTGAATTAGTATTTAAAAATTGCTGAGATTTGTATAAAAATCCCATTTTCTATCTTTTCTGGAAGAGCTGGAAGGTATAACAACATGGAACTCCCATTCCCACATGGCAGTGATTGGCAGAAGCTGGGTAGCCTGGGCTTGAATTCCCCATTTGAATACATCACTTGTCTAGTGACTGTGGCCATTTGCATTTCCTGCCTTGGGGTGGGGATTTGAGGTAGGAGTGACTGGGTTAGAATGGTCAGGGAAGATTGACTTGTGAACAGTCTCTACCAAGTTAACTACATACTCCTGTGGTATTCAGCCATAGGGAGATCTCAGATGGTTCCCATCTCTCATTTATTGGGGCTTTTTCCTTTCTCAGAGCAAATGATGTCACACACAAAGGTTGTCTCCCAGGCCACTGAAGAAGCAACTTACATTGCTTGCTGCGTGGTTCTCAGACCAGGGCCAGTTTCATCAACAATAATTCTTGTATTTCTTTTTAAATCTCAGAATAACTTTTATCATGCTCCTCTTTTGGGCGAGACATTGGGCTGGGCACTGTTTACATGAATCGGCTCCCTTTGAGCCTCAGAAAGGTTGACTGCGGCAGTTGCTGGTGGAGCATGTTGGATCGCCTCAGTGGAACGTGTGCCTGGGCTGGAGTTTTGTTGGGAAGTGGAGGTAGGAAGAATAAGTTACTAACTTCATCAGCTACTGACTCTGGCCTTTAGCCTGCCCCAAATACCTTTTCTTGGTTGTGTTCTTTGAGGGACACTGTTACATAAAACCTCGCCCCTGCCCAAGTCCTGAAGTGAATAACATCCAAGAAAAGTAGGCAGGAGTGCCAATTTCATGAGCATTAATCAGAGACCTTTAGGCCAGGAAATAGAAAAGCATCGGTAATCCATTTCCCCTTAGCCCACTGCCTCTGTGGAAGCCAGCCTGAAACTTTTCATCTTATTTAGCAGTATTAAGGAAACATCTGTGAACAGGCACCACTATACACCACTGGGAATTGCTTAAAAGTGATACAACATGAATCTGTCAAGTGAAAAATACTGCTGTGAGGAGCTTGACTCATAAACTGTGCATACACACGCACTCTTCTTCCTGGAGGTTTGGATTGAGTTAGGGAACAAATGGGTTACCAGGAGAGAATTTGTTTTCCTACTGTGAATTAGGGTATGAATATCTAACATGGGAGAACTAGAGTGTGGAATTCTTGTTTAAATGTGAGTAGGGTGTGTATGACTGAGAGCATATTTGAAGCTCATGTTGAAAGGAACATATATTGACATCTGAACCAAAGTCCCAGATTGGCCAGCCGTGTCTACATTGGGGATAGGTCACTTTTTTTTTTTTTTCTACTAGAAAATTACCTTGCTTGTCGAGGTGGACTCTTTTGGAAAAAGCCTGAACATGGTTTCACTGTGTGATCTGATGAAAATGTTTGAAAGGATAAAGAAGGATGATAAATGGGAACACCATCAGGGTGTAGGAACTAAGATAATACAAAAATTAAAACTGCTTAGATCCTTTTGTGGATTGATAAGAGACAAGTGATTATGGACGAGGCTGTTAATATTCATCAATGTGAAGAGTTAAGTTGGGGAATTGCACAGAATTTTAAGGAGAATAGGAAAAGGTATAAGAAAGGGGATGTCAGTTACCATTCCTCCTGTATACCCAGGTGAAATCATGAATGTCTGGTATAGAAAAGAGGGGCCTTGAAATCCATTGGCATTTCCAGAAAATATTCCATGACCTACTCCTGTTGCAAATGTGCCTTTTACCATCGCAGGGGGGATAAAATGCCATGATCCAACTCCAGAGCACAATTAAGGGCTTGTGTGATACAGTGGGCAGCCATTCTGTGCCTGAGAGTTTTCATTGTATAATTAAAATAAACTGAGGGGCAGGAGGTGGGGAGAGAAGTGGGGGAGGAAGGTCCGTCTGAAGCATATTCAGACACGACATTTTCTGATGTCGATAACCATCGAGAGCTCAGCTCCGCTGTCCGTGAAGACAAGAATGCCACATGTCAGTCAAAGGCAGAGCCACGGAGCAGGCCGGAGCCTGGAGGAATCCGCGGAGGGCCCATTTGGCCAGGCCCTGCTTAGGCTTTAATTGTGCTTTCTTTGTGTCGATGATGTCCACGTCTGGATTTCTAAAGAGGCCTGATGATACTGAGAGATAGCAGGTAGTGCAAAAATTTGCTCTTCTCTTTCAAGCTGGGATTCTAGGCCATGCTTCATCCCAGTGGAATAGATAAAAATAACACACCCAAGAAGCAATCTCGGGAAGACTTAAATTTTTGAGAGCCAGTATCAGCAGTTCCGGACCTTATATAGCACACTTGTATAATGCCTCTTTTACTAAGTGTCTTTTTGTTTTTTTTAAGCATTGCAGTATACATCCTTCCATCAGGGGCTTTGTTGTTCTCCTTCTGCCTTGTACCAAAGGAGCTTCCCCTCCTCTGGCGGGCAGCACTGACAGTGGCCTGCCCTCAGGCCTTGGGCCTCCCCTTGCATCACAGAGACCAGCAGCACCCAGTTCTCCCCGAGCACAGAAGGGAAGGAGGGCCCAGCCTGGGAGAACGGGGGTGATGTTTTGACTCCCCATTTCCCTCACCCCCGCACAGGGAAGCCTGGAGTGTCTCCGTTCCTGTGACAGTCTGCCACTCTTGCTTCCTGAATAGTGCTTAGGAAGCACACCCACCCTCTAGGAATGGGCAAGTCATGTCTGAAAAGATCATTACAGGTTCTTTAGACTATGCTAAAATTTTTTCTGTTGCAGTTCTGGAGAAAAATACGGGAAGAACAATTGCTTTCAAAGCAAAAGCTGGATTTAAACTGAGTAAGAAAGAATGCTTTAGCTATTTAGTGAGGGACCTTTTTAAAAAGGGCTCTGTACATTTCTACTGTTCATCCTTCCCCTCCCCATTTCTACACTCAAGGGAAATGGTTCTCGACCCAACTCTTCCCTTGCATATTTAACTTGGCTCCGACGTGATGTCTTCTTATGGTTTCTGTTGGCTGCGATCCCTCTATGTACCTTCCAAACTCTAGAATTATAGATTGTCAGGGCATAGATTAGAAAGGACCTTAATAACTGATGAATTTCAAATAACTTTTGTCTCTCCTCTTTACATGAATTGATTGCTAGTGGCTGCCTGGAGCACTGGTTGGGAAGTCCAGGAAAGCGGAATCCGGGCTCAGTGGGAAGGTGGGTGATGATAAAGCAGTGATGTCTTTCTCTGGTAAGAGGGGGAGTAGAGGTGCACATTTTGTATGTCCTATTGCTGATTTTGCATCATCTTATTTTCTATAGTTTATGAGAGAAATTACTATAAGTAATTTGACCAAAACACGCAACAGTTATGCTGCATAGAATATTCCAGTGTCTTCTTTCCTATTTTTGGGTCCCTTCTGCCCTCCCATTCTGTTTCCCATTTCAGCTGAGAGTTCAGAGATGGTTCAGAGCATTCCCAGGAATACAGCCTTGTACTCAGAAGAGGCATGGGCATGCTCATAGGTAGAGTCCACTCAGCTTGCGTCCCCTGACCCTAGAACCCAGACTGACTCTGAAAGTTAGGTCAGAGGTCTGGTATGTGGATAGCATCAGAGAGTTCTGGTTAGTAGCTTTTCTGGTGGGATTTGGATGTGATCAGGGATGCCACGTGTAACACGTAACACAACTAGAATTAATCACTTATTTCTGTAATTGTTTTAGAGCTGTCTACCCTGCTAGATTGCAAGCTCCAGAAGAGCAGTGTTATGTCTCTCTTCGCTACTGTGTGCTCGGAGGCTAGCATAGTTCCCTCGTGTCTGTAGGTGTGTATGTGTGTGGTATAGCGGGGGCCCAAGATACACTTGCTAAATGAAGTGAATGAATGGACATTAGGATGCTTTTAGGTGCTCCAAGTCAGCCCAGGAAGTTAGACCATCTAGTTAGAAAGATGACTGGTCTTTGTGTCATTCTGGCCATGCTTTGCATTAATGTGACCCCTTGAAAGGCAGGAGATTCAATTTGTCAGATGACTACCCTGGATCATTTTTGACTCACGATTAGTCTTTCTAGTCAGTCACCTAGAACTGTCTCTCTTTTTTTTTCTTTCTCTCCCTCCTTCTTCTTTCTTTCCTTTTTCCTTCTCTCTTCCTTCATTTCTTTCCTTCTTTCCCCCTTCCTCTCTCTTTCTTCTTTATTTTCTTGCTTCCTTTCTTCCTTTCTCTCTTTCTTCTTCCCTTCCTTCCTCCCCCCTTTCTCCTATCCTCTTTCTTTCTCTCCTTCCCACCCCAAGCCTCTCCTCTTTTCCTCTTCTTCCGCCTTTAACCCTTTCCTTCCTTATCTTTCCCATACCTGCATTCTCTTCTGGAGACGCCTGGGTCATCACAGAGAGTTTCTAGATGGCTACTATCTCCAGCATTTCTCCCTTGCCATATATTAAGCCTCACTGATCAGAGCTTCCTGAATGATACCACCCCTCCTTGAAAAACCTTTACTGGATCCTTATTTCCTTGTATATGAAATTAAAACTACCGTTTGGAATTTGTGCTAATTAGTGATCCATTCCCACTTATGTAATCCTAATGTCCAGTGAAGCAAAACAACATACAGTATTAATAACAACTCTCATTAACTGAGAGCTGACCATGTGTCAAACACTGCACTGAGTGCTTTTTCCCCAGGTGGTTCTAGCTACTGCTATTATCTCTAATTTATAAATAAAGCTACTGAGACTTAAAGAGATGAAGTACCTTGGCCAAGATTACATAACCAGTCAGTGGAAGAACTAGGATTGAATGCAGGTGGTCTGATTCTAGAGCAGTGGTTCTCAACCTGTGGGTCGCAACCCACAGGAACTGTATTAAAGGGCCATGGCATTAGGAAGGTTGAGAACCACTGTTCTAGAGCAACCGCCCCCCCCCCCACCTTTTTTTCTTTTTTCTTAGAGACAGAGTTTCACTTTGTCGCCCTTGGTAGAGTGCCATGGCATCACAGCGCACAGCAACCTCCAGCTCTTGGGCTTAGGTGATTCTGTTGCCTCAGGCTCCCAAGTAGCTGGGACTACAGGCGCCTGCCACAATGCCTGGCTATTTTTTTGTTGCAGTTTGGCTGGGGCCAGGTATGAACCCGCCACCCTCAGTATATGGGCCTGGTGCCCTACCCACTGAGCCATAGGCACTGCCCTAGAGCAAAGGCCCTTGACAACTAGTTTGTATATTTCCAGTTAGGGGCCGGAAAGATAGATACAGTGACGTGGTACTAAATTTGGTGGTATCTTAGGACACTGTTTCACAGTGGGAAGAATGTATTTTAAATAGTACAGCATCTATATCTTATAGAGCACAGTTTCTAAGAACAATTCCCTCAATGATCTATGAGTCTCACCCACTCTTTCTTTCTTGTTTTCAGTTATTTGTAGTGAAAAGAATATTGCATATTTATAAATGCATCTTTTCTCTAATAGTCACATGCTTTTTGTTTCCTCAAAAAGTACCAAAGCGGTATTAGCTGGAAACTATTTGCAACTGTACCAAGGCTTTAAGACTCTTAGGATCTAGGAATAAGGATCTTTAGGTTTTGGGGAGAAGCAGTTATGTTTGCATAATTCAGTGGAAACCCTGACAATAGCCATATGTCTGCACATGTGCATGAGGGTGTGTTTGTGTCCACATACTGTGCGTGTGTAGTGGGTGTGTAGGAGGAGGAGGAAGGGGACCAGCACAGAGAAGCAGGATGAATGACTGTCTTCCTTAGAGACTTAGAGCATCATTAGGCTTGACTGTAGATGGTTCTTTTTCATGGTTTGTCTCCAACTAGCTGAATTCTTGCTCCCAGAAGGAGGTTTGCTACATTTGTACATGTTCCCGATTTGACATGTCCAGTTGTCACTACTTAGATCTAAACGCTTACGTTATCCATTCTTCCCAAAATGTGTGTGTCTGGAATGAGTGTTTCTTTCTTTCCCTGACAGCAAACCTTAGGATTTTGTGTTTGAATAGTTCAAATACCAATGATTTGGTGCTTGAAAGCCACAAGTGCCCCACACATTCATCCTTTTCATTTTCTGCACCCCCCTGCACTCCCCGTCATGCAGCTGGTTGTTCTCAGCAACAGGTGATTGTTTTCACTTTGCCTGTTCTCCGGGGCCAAGAGCTTTACCCTGATCATCTTCAGAGTGGCTGACATGTTCAATTAAACTCTGCTCAGTCAGACAGACATAACTTCTCACCAAAAGCTGTCAGAAGCTATCTCTTACCCAAATGTTACATAGATAATGATTATAATAATAATTGGTTTCAATTCACACAGGCCATCCTTTCATTGGGGTGGTTTTATTCCAGGGATAGTCCACTGGGAAACGTCCTTCATGCGGAATCATTTCCCATATGAGTGTGCCCCCTATTTCACTAGTGAGGGGGTAATGGTCTGCGCAGAAAGACCCTTTTTCATGTTTTGTTCTTTTAAAAGCCTAGAGTGTATGTGTGTGGGGGGGTGCCCTATCTGAACATCCCATCTTCTTTGTCTTCCCAAGAATGTTCCCAAGATATAGCAACCAAATAGCCTAGCAAAATGGTTGACATCCTGGGCTCTGGAGTCAGACAAATCTAGGTGCAAATCTCAGCTTCACCACTTGGCACCTGTTTGGCCTTGGGAAAGTTGTTATACCTTTCTAAGCTTTTGTTTCCTGACCTTCCACATGGGGCTATTAACACTTTACCTTCAGAGCAACATTAGAGAGGAGAATGTATTTAAATAGCCATTTGACTAATTCGGAGGATATATTAAAATATGACAGGATCTTGCAGTAAGGATAATGTGTTCTTTTTTTAATTGAAAAGGACCTCCAGTTCTGTAACAGCAGTAAAGCTGTTCCAGTGATCCCTATTCCCTAAACTCACCAGTATCTGACGTATACTGGTCAAATCCTCTCCTTTGGTTTCAGCAGGTGTGTGACTGAGACACCAGCCTGGGGACAGTCTTCAAGTTGATCACTCCTCTCCCAGGTGAAGCAGTTTGCAGGTGCCGTCGTTACCCCACTGCTTAGCTAGTTGCATTGTGGTTCTCTTACCAGCAAAGGCTGCAGCTGGTAATTCTACTCAATAAAGGTGGGAGCAAGGAAAACTCTCCCAGAGTGTACCAGGGCAGGGCAAGGCCGGGCGCCGCAGCTCCCTGCCAGGTAAACAGAGCACTTGGCATTGTAGTAGGGAGATTAGGAAAGCATCTGGGCAAAGTCTTTGATGAGGAGAATGATGAGAGGGCATGAGCATATTCCTTAAAATTGTTTCAGAATTCTAGGTTAGAATATTCAGACTCCATCATCCATGGCTTTTGTTAGCTTGGTAGTTGTGTTCATATTTGGGATCCTGGGCTCTGCAGATCTAAGGAGGACTGATTTCCAAGGTGGTAGTTTGTTAGATGATTTCTGTGGTAAGGGGCAACTTCACAGCCCTTTTCCCTCAGGAAAGCAGCCCATGGCTGGCTCTCTATGATTGACTGTTCATTGATTGGTTGCTTAAGAAGTGGAAGGTTTTCCCCACGAATTGTAATGCAGGTGTCCACTTCTCATTAAATAATACCATAGAACAGAATCTGATTATGTCCTTCTCCTATGTACATAATAAAGCCCAAAATTTGCATTCAAGATACCTTGTGTTCAAAAAACTTCCCTTATAATTAAATTTCAGTTTATTCCACCTTTGAGCCAGAGGTGCTGGAGGTGTTCAGCTTCCTTGCCCTTGTTTGTTCTTGTCTCTAACCTGTCCACTCTTCAGCTCCATGGAAATGTCTGTTTCTAAGCTGGAAATGTCTGTTTCTAAGCTGGAAATGTCTGTCTGTCTCTGAATTTCCATAGTAGGAGTCCGTGTTCCTTGGCACTTTCAGCTTTGTACCTCAGGGTACAGATTATTTAATGTAGCTTCTCTCCCTGTCCAGTTGATAAGTCCTTGAGGATTTGTTTCGTGTTCATCTTTGTGTTTTCCAGAAGACCCAACCCTGTCCCACACATACTAAGCACTCAGGACGTGGAGCCCATGAGGAGCACAGAGTAGCTGTGTCCTGCACTTCATGTGCTACTTCTGATTCATTGTATGCAGACAAGAACACCTTCTGTGCCAGGTCTTGAAGTTACAGCAGGGAATGAGATGGACACAGCTCCTGTCCTCCTAGAGACTGGTGGGAGAGCTGGACAAGTAGACATGATTTGTATTCATTGATCCCATGCTGAATTCCAGGATGTTGTAGATGCCTATTAGAGGAGCCCTAAGCTAACATTTATGTGTAGGTCCTGAAAAAGAAGAAGTTTGGAATGTTATGGACTGAAGGTTTGTGTCTCTCCCTATGTGTGATATGTCTTTCACATATCAAAGCTCTCACCCTCAATGTGATGGTACTATGAAGTAGGTAATTAAGCTTAGATGAAGTTAGGAAGCTGAAGTTCCCATGATTGAATCAGTGTCTTTATAAGACGAAGAAGAGAGGTAAGAGTTCTCGCTGCCTATGCCATGTGAACATGTAGGAGGAAGGCGGCCATCTGCAAACCAGGAAGAGAGCCCTCAAAAGACACAGCCTGCAGCACCCTGATCTTGGACTTCCCAGCCTCTAGAACTATGAGAAGTAAATTTCTTTGTTTATAAGCCATCCAGTCTATGGTATTTTGTGGTGGCTGCCTTCAGACCAAGACAATAATAAAGATGGGGAGAGTAGGAGTGTGTTTACGAGAGAAGGACCAGCAAGGGCACTTTCTGGAGGAGGAAGAGGGAACAGAGCTTATTTGAACAACTCTAAGTAACCTATAAGGCTGAAGTGAGAAGGAGGAAAGTTTAAGCTATACATTGTCCAGTGAGTCCTATGGTCTTATGAGACATAAGAGAGCAGAAGGGAGCCATTGATTAATTCAGAGGATGTGTTAAAAATCATACAATCCTTCAGTAAGGATAATGCATTTCTTTTGAATTGAAAAGGATCTCAAACATAACAAAAATATCAGGAATCCAGGAGTAAAGACTAGGGGACTTGAGCCAGAGTTTAAATTCTTCCTTCAAAGCTACATTTTGCCTTGAAGTGTGAACATACTGGGTCCGCAGTGAGATATTATTCTCACGGCTCTCGCTGGCAGCAAGGGTCCGTGGAGGATCTCTTGAAATGAATGGGAATGTTTCTTGAGTGGTATATTGAGAAAGCACAATGGCAAAGGGGTGTGTATGGGGGACAATGCTTTAGGCTCTTGCCAGTGGGTGCCTGATGAAATACATCTTGACGTGCCATTGAAGTGTGGAGCCATGCAGCCCTGTGAGGTCACCTGTCCCACCCCCTGCCCAGGCAGATTATTCCTCATACTCCCTTCTCAGCTCTTTGTCCAGTGGCTTTGTGCACCCCAAGCGATGGGGCTTCCCCCGCCTCCCTGGGGAAGCCATTCCGCAGTCAAATAGAGCCTGCTCTTAAGAAGGTTGCCCTGATATTCAGCCTAAGTTTTCCTTTCTGTAATTACATCCCATTCCTCTCTGCTCTACCCCTTTGCATGACCCTGAGCAATTCTTTCCCTTCATCGGTGTGCCTACACCCTTGCTCTGGGAGAGTATTTGATCCTCAGTTCTTTTTGTCATCCCCGAGCTTTGCTTATTCCTGGCTGGTGCTGCGGGAACCCTTATAAGTAGCTCCCGCTGCTGTTCTCTTTAATCCGCGTAGCTTCCCTTCTTTGATTTCTGTCCAATTTGCCTATTTCTTTCAGGGGGACTGAAGGCCCCAGAATGAATCCTAGGCCTCCTAACTATATTATTTATTAATCTTTTATATGGAAAACCTTCTCAATGATGCTAAACCAGGGTGAGTGGAAAATAAAAATCTCTTTGAAAGATGGAGCTGATGTGAAGTCCCTAGGATAGGACACTGGTACTTCAGAGAAAAATGAGTTTGACTGCAAGGAAAAGTCCCCCACACAGTCCTATGATATTTGTGCACCTGTTCATTGTACCTTTGGGGGCAGAGGAAGTATGAATTTAGGCCACGGAGGGATGGGAATGACCCTCCCCAGGCTCACTAACCAAGGCCTGTTCTCCAAGGCCAGGCTTTTGGCTTCACTCCTCCTTCACCCCTTCTTTGATGTGCCCCCACCCCTGCTTTGGTGTAAGCAGATAAAAATAATCTCTCCTTATCATGAATTGCCATAGTACTTTGCAGAGCTTACTTTTGTGGTCTTTCCTGTTCTCTATTTTATTCGTTTACTCATTCAGAAAACATTTAGCTGGTGCCTTCTCTGTTCATAATATTATGATTCATTTGGGAGAAATGGAAGACAACAAGATAAAAACCACAAGACAAAATTCTTACCCTTAAGGTGTTGCCAGTCCAGAGGAGGAAACCAGTGCATAGCTACAAATGGATGCTGGGGTGGAAATGTGCTCAGAAAACTGTGGACCCCTGGAGCCCACATGCCTTGGGATAAAGTCTAGTTCCCACTGTGGATTGTAGGCCCATGAATATAGGAAGGATCACTGCCTGGTTCTTCTGGGCATTCCCTCCATGGTCTCACGCTTGCCTTCCACCTGCTAGGTGCCAAGCTGATATTTGCCTGGAGTACTTCTATGTGCTAGGCAATGTGCTAAGCCCTTCACTTTGTATGTATAAAGTCTTTACAACAACTTTAGGAAGGAGTATTGTTTTCAGTTATGAAGGAGGTAGCCAAAGTCTCCAGGATCTGAAGGAATGAACCTGAAGTCACCCGGGAGTCGGCGGTGGAGCTGAGGTTGACCTTAGGCCCTTTTTCTGCAGGTTGTGCCCTCCTATGCGCTATGCTGCATGTGTGAATCGTTCACTCATGATCAGCTGAGATGGGAAACTGAGGCAGGAAAAATGGTTCATACAATAACCCGTCAAAGACCTTTTCATATTTTGCCCCATAACACTTTCGCTGTGTCGGTCTTGATAAAAAACAAGAATGAGAACAGCGAGGTCTTTTGTACTGTCAGGCATCCTGGGAGCACACACAGATATTTATTTATCATTTCATTGACTGTGTGAGTAAGAGGACGAAAAACTAAACTTTTCCTTTTTTTAAAATATGTTTTTATAGCCAGGCGCGGTGGCTCATGCCTGTAATCCTAGCACTCTGGAAGGCTGAGGCAGGTGGATTGCTTGAGCTCAAGAGTTCGAGACCAGCCTGAGCCAAAGGGAGACCCTATCTGTACTAAAATAGAAAAACTGAGGCAAGAGGATCGCTTTAGCCTCGGAGTTGGAGGTTGCTGTGAGCTATAACGCCATGGCACTATACCCAGGACAACAGCTTGAGACTCTGTCTCAAAGAAAAAAAAAATAAAAAGTGTTTTTGTCCAGAGTATCAACCTATTTGGAATACTGAGACCTGTCATAGTATACAGGGACCTGTCACATACAGAGGGACCTGTCATATATTAGAAAATGGCCCTCCAGTACAAAGATAGTAGAATAAAAATGAAACATAAATCATCTGGTTATTTGGAAAACCTTGGGGTATTTGGCAGAATTTTAGTCTTATAATGACGTTGTCTGATTTTGGTAAGTCTGCCCAGCAGAGAGTAGGTGTTCACTGCACTTTTATGAATACATAGCCAGGACTTCCTATACATTTTGCACTTTTGGGGGGTGGGTGTGAGTTATTTTGTTGTGTGAATGTGCTAAGAAAGGGCTAATTATAGTAATGGAAGTTGTGATCATTTTTAACAGAGTCAGTAAAGGAAAGAAAATATAATAGTGTTGGTTTGCATTTTTGTATATGCTTCTGCCTCTACAAATGTCTTTCAAGGAAATGGGTCTAGTTTTCTCCTGTTTATGTTTTAGTGTAACTTTGTTCGTGTGTATGGCGAGTGCCTGCCGCAGGGGATGCTGGGTGTTTTAACCAGATGGCCTGCCCCAGTTCACTTATGCTAATCCGGGAGTGGGACAGCAGCACCTGTGCCCATGGCTCCCCAGAGGCTCTGGGCAAGTGGGGTGGCTGTGCTGCAGTAAGCACATTTGTGTCCCCTTTCTGGAATGTGTCCTCAGCTCCTTGGGCTCATGGGCTGTGCTTTCTGGATTCACCTTAATTATGCCCTTGAAACACAGCCTCTGGCCAGCTGCTCCCTTTAAGTTCCCTCTTGCAAAGGGGGGAACAGGTTCATTCTTGCCTTCTCTTGGGTGGGGCAGGGTCAGGGAGCTAGAAGAGGGACACACACCTGCCTGGGCACCTTCTTTGAGGTTAAGCAGAACCTGGGCCCATCATTTCACAAAAGTAAATACTACCATCAGTTTTTCTGTTTAGTAGATTAAATACACAGTAGTACCTAAGTAGTAAATTGACCACCTAAGGGACCGTAACAAACTGGTCAACATATGGAGGTGGTAAAGATAAGGAACCAGGCCTACTGCATTGATATGTACACGAGGTGCACGTCCAGTCTATGAAATTAGGTCCACTTCGGGAGATGATCACATTAAAAGATACAGTGTAGCCTTTAAGGTCTTGAGCTGGGCAGCCCAGCCGCCTGTGTTGCTCCACGACTTTAACACATTCTTGTTGAATCTTGGGAAAATTAACCTCTGTGAGCCTGTTTCTTTCCTCTTCTGTAAAATGGGGATGATAACAGTATCTCCCTTGTGGACTTATGATAAGTACAATTATATACCTAAAGCCTTTAGCTCAGGGCCAGGCTGTAGTTTTGACTTACTGTTTCTAGTGATGACATTCAGTAAATGCTATGTGCCAGGCACTGTACTAAATATTTTCTATGCATTATCTTATTTGATCTTCGTGACAAAGAGGCTATGTGACCAAATAACTGACAGGAATCTAATTCAAGCTGTTGTGAAGTTAATAGAGGAAAACTGTTTGGGCTGATTATGTTGTAGATTGTATAATCTGTACTCTTTCCAGGTATGGACACTGCCCATTGCAAGACTTCAGAGTTGAAATTTGAGTGACTTATCTGAACTATGGAAAACTTTTGAACTTGAGGGCTGGGGAGGAAAGAGGAAGAAAAAGGTTAATCTCAGGATCTTTCACTTTGAAAGTTTCCATTTTCCTCCATCTTCTAAATGCTCTCCCCTTACATCTCTGCAAAGTAGCATGGTGTGCGATCTTCCAGGTAATAAGGAGACAACCCAGTACGGCAGTGGTGTGTGTGTGTTTAAAGTACACTGTTTTGCACTGACCTCACAGAGGTTGCTGACTGAACTAGTGTGCATGTAAATGACACATGGCTTTGAAGTGTGAGTCACTCCCATACGTTCACGACGCCCTGTGCCATCCTCATTACCTGGGAATCAGACCACATACACATTCACACACCCAACACACATACACATGTTCGTCTGTCTGTGTGTATTAGATGTGGCTCCATATTACAATTTGGAGATACTGTTTTCAATAGAATGATAGACGGTAAATGAGGGTCAGTTTTGTTTTTGAGTGATTCAATAAAAGAACAAAACGTAAAAAAAGACGAACACATTGTGACATCCATGCAGATTGTCCTTCCGTGTAGGTGTTAAGCAAAGGAGATGCTGTGTTTCCTGAAAGGTCTCCGTGCTTTCTGTTTATTTGTTTGGGGTTCTTTCTTTTTCAGTGTGAGCAGATCTAATTTATTTGTTTTTGTATGTTTACTTCATTTAAAACGAAGAAGTCCTACATGAAAAAATGTTCATCATCTCTATATATTAGAGAAATGCAAATCAAAACAACCCTGAGATATCATCTAACCCCAGTGAGAGCAGAAAGAGGGACGAAGGGAGGGGGGTGGGGCCTTGGTGTGTGTCACACTTTGTGGGGGAAAGACATGATTGCAAGAGGGACTTTGCCTAACAATTGCGATCAATGTAACCTGGCTTATTGTACCCTCAATGAATCCCCAACAATAAAAAAAAAAAAAGAAAATATTAGGATTATGAAATAAAAAAATAAAAAAAAATGAAGAAGTCCTTATGTTGAACACCACTACTGGTCTAACTCTGTGTTAAGTTACTTACCTTATTTCTCAAAGAGTGTGGAGAGGCCAAGCACCGTTGGCTCAGACAGGTTCATTCATTTGCCCCAAGTGGCAGAATGAGTAAGGGACAGGACAAAGTTGCAAGCCCTGGTTTCTTTGTTCTCAGCTCTCTTTCCCTCACCTCGTGGCTTTGAAAAGGTTAATATAAACAAACAATTCACAAATTATTTCATGAGTAGTTTAAATTTATTTTATTTACTCTCCAGTAGGGGGAAAAATCTATATTATTTGTCTGAGCACCCCAAAGCCCACATAAATCCGAGTGTATTAAGAATGTGGTTGGGAAATATTAGGCAAACAATGTATTGATCCCCTCATCTCCAGCTGACAGGTGGCTTGTTCTGTGCACCTCTTTCTGTGTCTTCACTTTAGTCATAATTATGTTATCCTTCAGAAGGATGACGGTTGCCTATAGCAGTAAGGTTTCTACCTGCAGCTGGACTATCTCCTTTTTCCCTTAGTGGAAAGTATTTTCTTTTTTTTTTGTAGAGACAGAGTCTCACTTTATGGCCCTCGGTAGAGTGCCGGGGCCTCACACAGCTCACAGCAACCTCCAACTCCTGGGCTTCAGCGATTCTCTTGCCTCAGCCTCCCGAGTAGCTGGGACTACAGGCGCCGCCACAATGCCTGGCTATTTTTTGGTTGCAGTTTGGCCAGGACTGGGTTTGAACCCGCCACCCTCGGTATATGGGGCCGGCGCCTTACCAACTGAGCCACAGTTTCAAACATTTCTTTAGAAAGCCTCGAGGGGGAAAAGTTTACATGTGAAAACATGTTCTCCCCTTTACATTAAATTTTTATTTTTTGAAATTTAAGTATGTGCATATTGACAGTTTCTCACTGATTAGGAAGAAAAAAAAATAAGAAAAACCAAGAGATCAAAAAGCCCCACTAAGCCTTGGAAGCCAGTGAAAGTGAAAGTGGTTGCAGACGTTTTGAGGGATCAGACACAGGGTGTCCATCACTCTCTACAGTAAGTAAATGAAACCTTTAAGAACAATATTTACCCATGAGGATTTTGGACAGTGCTGCGAAATTATCAATGACTTTAAATGCTGCACTCTTGCCTCACATAAGTCTGTAGGAATCTTTATACAAATGGACATAGTAACTAATAGTAATATACTAAGGTTATGAAATGTAGAAGAGCAACTTTTGAAGAAGTGTTCTGGGAGTGCCCTCCTGAGAATCTCATAATATTCCAGCAGTTCCCAGCATTTAAGTAAGCTGTGAGCTTGAATGTGGCCAAATAGTTATGAAGTCAATGGAGGAAATTGTTTGGACTGATTATTTTACAAATTATATAATGGTGTAATTATAAATCACACAATGTAAAGTTCCCAATCACATCTAGGGGCATTAAAAAAAAAAGACATATTATTGAATGATTTTTATAATTTCAATATTTTTAAGTGAATAGTTTTCACTAAGTACAATATATAAATATATATTTTGCAGTTTGTTTGGTTTTTTTTTTTGGCCAGAGCTGGGTTTGAACTCGCCACCTCTAGTATGGGGCCACTGCACGCCCTACTCCTTTGAGCCACAGGCACCGCTCTAAGTATAATATTTTTAAATGAATAGTTTTTACTGATTGTAAAGATAAACATTAAAATTACCTTTCATTCCATCTTCCCAAGGTAACCACTGTTCACACTTTGATATTTGTTTACTTTTTAAAGTACGTAGATAGATGCATTGAAATTTAGGGATGTGGGAATATATCATAAGCTTTATACCTAATGTTACATCTTTAGCCTTTGTTGCTATTTTTATTAATATGTATTCCTTGAACACGTTTTTTAATGACTGTGTAATACTACGTCATGTGGCTCTACCATCATTTATCTAAACAATCTACCCATGTTAGACATTTTGGCTTTTAATTTTTCATTATTATAAATAATGCTTTCATGAACATCTCTGATTTCCTTACAATAGATTCCTAGAAGTACAATTACAGGCTCAAAGGATGTGAAAGCCTGATGCAATACCCAGAGTGCTTTCCAGAGAGGCTGTGCCAGGTGGTGAGAGCTCTCATCTCACTGTGTCCTCACTGGCACCAAACATTTTATTAAGGAGCATCTGGGTGGTTACTAAAGTTAAGGTGGGAAATAATTGTGAAGAGAAGCAGAAGTTTAAATTTCCAAACAAGAAACCAAAACCAACAAAGGCATCAGGTTCTTCTAGAAAGATCCTGTAATTTGTAGATGAGGGTCTCCTAACGTCTAGGGGTTGTGTTATCATTTCACAGCCTCCTGGAGTCTTAGCTGCCCCTCAGCCTCTTGGTGAATGTTCTCATGTTTCATTCATGCTCGGTAGAGATTTAGGACTTTTACACCTTGTTATAGTTCTTCTATGCTCAACCCTCCACTAAGAAGCCGGTGAGCTCTTAACGCTTCTACATAGGACCAGGGCATCCTGAAGTCCTCTGCAGCTAACTGGTTGAAAATTGACAATTGATGTCAACATTTGATTTGCCCCACAACACTAATGTTTACATTTCCTGAGATGTTTTAGGGAATTGACTAATACTTTTGAGGTGACAGCCTTAGAGTGTCCTGAAAAACTCACAAGGTCATCTCATCCAGCACCTGCCTGAGGCTCAAACCAGCCCAAGCTAGGAGTACCATGAGGGAGGAAAACTATTTTTATTTCTCAGTCATCATAGTTAAGAGAAGTATCTTGAAAAAGTTCCCCAAACACTTGTTTTTCCTGATCTCTCGTTGGGCAATCAGTAAAGAATTATATTTAGTTTGCTGTGAATTAGCAGCATCGTTACTGTTACTGGAAAAATAGTGACTGATTTAAGTTATGACACAGTATAGGGCAGAGTGGATTTCCTTTCACATTAAATCAAACTCTAGAAATAGACAATAAAGACTGTTTTGGCTAAATCCAGGTAAGATACCAGACTGGACCTGTTACTTTGAGGAAGAGTTTGCACAGCTTTTCATTAACAGCACCCCCTTTCACAAAGAAACAGCTGCCATAGAAGCATTGTAGAAATTTTAAATGTGTGCAGTGTGGAAAATGGGCTGTTTATTGAGTAACTCTGAGGAAACCCTGAGAGACTCTTTGAATTGCAGAGGGGGCACAGCTTGGTGAAATAAAGCGGAACAGGGTTATCCCTACCTTGCCTCTGATCTGGGATAGATTTCCCTGCTTGGTTTACCCTAGCTGTAAAATGGAGACATTTTAATACTTGTTCCCTTTAGACCTTTAGTATTTGGAAAAGACCTTTTTTAATTCTTAGGAAGAAAACAGAGCAGAAATTCACAATGTGATCATTAATTTCCTTATGTGGGTCATACAACCATGATTGTATTTGGGATGCTGGAAATGTTTTCAAGGACGAAGTATCTAAAATATCCCATTCTTGTTCAAATCGCATGCTGAACTGTGTAGCAGCACAGCCTCTGCTGGGGAAGTGGGGCTCCTGGGTGTGGTGAGACGGGCAGCCTCATGTTGTCAGGGCAGCACAATCCTGCGCACACCGGCCAGGCTTAGAGGAACATCTTTTCACCCATCCCACTGACTTCAGCTTTCCTTGATTAGTCATTTGCATGCGCGTTTTTGTCCTGTTCCTCACTAGTAGGGGCTGCTAATTACTAAACATAGGAGGTTTAAAAAACAAAACAAAACTAACCTTGTTTGCTAAAGTTTTGTTTTAGGTCCAATAATTTGGATTGGCAGCCAAAGAGGGGAAAAATGCAACAGATACACCTGACTAACTTGCATTTTGTATTTCTAACATTCAAAAGTACAATGCTTATGGTAATGAATTTTATCTATTATGAGGGAAAACAATCACCTTTGATGACATTATAGAATAAACACATTTAACAGCATGCTGAATTGCTGAAGTATCATTTTCAACGACCTCATTAGTGTCACTTAATTAAAACTTCCTGCTCTTGACTTTGATGCTGGTACAGGCAAAAACACAGAGGGAATTGAACAAACAACAAAAAAGGGAGGGAGGGTGCATTTTCTAATGATGAATCACAGAGGTTGCTAATGAAACCAAATTACGTACCTTTTTCCTGCAACTTCGATAAAATAGTATGAAACACATAGCAACTTTGCATCAAACAAATTAATCAGCTGTCAGCAGATTTGCCTTATAATAATCTTTTGCACTTATTGATCATTTAAAAAAGGGGGGCTTTTTTTTCTCTGCACACAAGCATTAGGTTGGTGATAATTAAAGCCTCAGCTTCAGAAATGCCATAATAACCGTTAATTAGCAGGATGCTATTTTCAACATAATTTGCTAATTAGGCAGTGAGCTGGTATAGTGTATATACCTAATTATGAAGGGTCTTGTGCTGTAGACACATGTGACTGGAGTGTAAATGACACCATTATAGGGGTCCTAGCGGATTTTTAAAAAATATAGTTTGTTCAGAAGTGCTTTCTTTAGGGACTTCTTGGCGTAGGGAATATTACTCTTGGATGTTTTGCATGAGGTATAAGAGGAAACATTATATAGAAATAAACCATTTCTTTTGTCTGGACTGTAGATGGACTGGGTCCCTAATTCTAAAGGGGCTTTGTCACCTGGTGTCTGATATGAGGGCTGATAATTTAGGTACTGAAGTTGTACGTACTCCACTTAGTCTCTATTCACTTACCACATGTGATTCATCTGTGGACTAGAATGCTATAAATCTTTTAATACTGTATGTCCACCATACCCTGATTTTTCTACCATGCACTGATAACCTATAACATGTGCCTCCTTGCCTTTTGGTCTCTCCCTCCTACCTAGTCTAGAAAAATCTAGACTTTTTGAAAATGGATGTTTATTTCTGCACATTCTTTCTCCAGCCCGTTCTCTAACTCCCTTGGATTAGAAAAGAAAAGAAGGTAAAACATTTTTTAAAAGAGCAGACTGATAAAATTTAAAAAGTAAGGGTGAGCTCTCCCACGAAAGTCTCAAATTATATGCATATTAGCAATATTTATGAGTTTAAATTTGGCTTTTTAGCAGAGCATAAGCAGAGTGAGATCATTTGCAGATATATAAACTGGCTTCCTGAGTCATAATAGCCGATTTCTTTTAAATGTTTTACCTTGTTTCAAATAAAACTATATTTCTTTATTCCCTTTAAACGAAATGAAAACTTAATTCAATAATAAATGAGCTTCAGAGCAGCACAAGAGTCACTTAACTTAAATCTTTTTGTAGAGGTTCCCACTTAAGCGGCTTGAAAGACAGTAAATCACACTGGAGAACGGACATCCCAATTTCATTGCTGCGTTGTAGAGAGCTGAATTAATGGCCTTCTCTTCAGAATGTATGGACGCGCTTTCCAGCTGCTGAGCCTGACAGCGTTATAGCTCAATTAATGTGATTTTGATGTAATTGCAGATAGGGAGCATTGTGTCGAAAAATTATTTTTTTCATAAGAATTACATTTTATCATCCAGATGTGGGCAGAGAGGGATGCTTTTCAAGACTGAGTATGATAAATAACAGGGCCTCTTTTTTTTTTTTTTTTTTTAATAATGTATCGCTAAAGGAGGGAGAGAATAATGGATCAACATAGTCACTTCTTGAGCACTTATTGTGTACACCGCACTGTGCTTCACTCCAACATTTCATTTAATTTTCACAAACCTAGGAAGCAGGCCTGTTGTTACTCCCATTAGACAGATGAGAAAAATGAGTCAAAGAGATGTCAGGCTATGAAAGAGCAGGCCTGAGATTGGAACCCCTGTGTGTCTGACACACTGAGATCTTAATTAACCATCACATGTGTTGCCTCTGTAAATTGTCATCAGAGATCTCAGGCAGAGAATGGTAGAATCCATAAGCATTTAAATATTTGGAATAACTTCCTAGAATGTTGTAGTATAGTTTTGTAAGAAAAAGGTTTTAGTCAGGTTGCCTGGATATGAAGCATAGATCTGCAAATTTCTAGTTGTGTTTGACTTTAAGGCAGTCTATTTAACACCCTCGCCCCCTGAGCCTGAGTTTCCTCAACTATACAGAGAGAATAATAAGGGTGTCTTCCTTATATGATTTGTTATAACAATTAAGTGAAAGAATCTATGTGAAGTGTTCAGAACAGTGCCTCGAACACAGTAAGTCATCAGTGATAGCCAAAATTGCTGTTAGCTAAGTGCAAGTCAGCAGGGTCAGTGGTCTCATCCCGTACAGTTTTCTTTGCCTCATCTTATCTGTTGGGTTCAGGCTGCCTCTGGGAACTTTGCTGCAAATGTTTTCTGGGAAGTACCCAGAACCGCATTTAGCATAATATGGGCTGTGCCTACTAACACTTATGTAGGAAGACTTTTATATTTTTGAAACTCTTTTAGTTCCTATATTATTAGAATAGATAATGATGCTAGCTTGGAAAATGATAAAACTTTGCACCTGTTGGTGTATATGACATTATCCATCAGCTCAAGGTCAGCTTGTATGCATGAGGAAAGCATTGAATTTAAGGTGCTGTTTGGGACTCCAGGGGACTGTGAGAACAACAAAGTGGTGTTTTATACCCTAAAACGAAATTCAGGAAGTCTCTTGGGGTTGCTACAGAAAATCCAGTTATGGAGGGAGCACCCAGAAAAACGTTGATGACAATGATGATGATGATGGCGACTGGCATTTAATGAGTGCTTACTGTTTGTCAGATACTCTGCAAAATGATCTCATTCAGTGCTCATAATACCTCTGCAGATAAGAGCTAGTGTTATTTGCAGTTGAGGAAAATGAAGATCAAAAAAGGTGAGTAATTTGTCCAAGGTGATACAGCTGTAAATCTTTCTGTAAATCCTCTCACCTCAGCTACTGACCCATATTGCATAGATGGGATGAAACCACCTCAAATTAGCCCCAAGTTATGGGTGAAGAAAGGCAGGGTCAAGAGATCTGCATTTCTTTTGCTTCCCAGCATTCACTGTATCAGCAAGGAAGGCTTTTTCACTGGCACTTCACTTTGTAAATAATAATGTCCTCTGTTTGTGGTTGTATTGATTGAGTTGCAATTAATAAATTACAATAGTCTCTAAGGGCCATTTATTAAATAGTCTATTATACACATATACAAATAATGTACAATAAATTCTGAGCATTAAATTAAATATAGTTATTTCTAGTAATTTGCTGGATTTGGAAAATTTTAATATATAATAATCATCCTAATTTGTATGATAATGTCATTATTTATTGTTACTTATGGAATCTGTGTGTAAAAATTAACATTGTATTTTGAAATCGCATGTGATACCTTTGTATAACAGAAGCAATTATGTACTTACAAGTAGACCTGAATAGAAATGAGCTATGGTGTTTGGTATAACTGCTGAAATACAGACAGGTACGCATAGGTATATTTCATGATTTTTATAGAAAAATAGTTATGGAAAGGGTATTTTTATTATACATGTAGTACATATATTCGGGGTACATTTTAATGATGGAAGTAAAAATAAAATGTTTTAAATAGGCACTATTGCTTTCATGATTTTTGCCTTCTAGGAAGGCTCCATGTTTGAAGCATATTCAAAGAAACTTCTATTGCACAATTTGGATCTATTCTTTTAGTTCTCCTAATGTCTATCCTATCAAGCTTTGTTCTTGGATGCCTGGGTAGTGGGAGAGGCACCTGGGACTGTGTCTGTTCATGTTTGGTGACCCATTGGTTCTCTTCCAAAAGCATGACCTTCTCCTACTTTGCAAACAGTAGGTATATTAATTGGGATTACATTAGGTTTAGAAATTTACATTCTAATTTTAAATTTAGAAATTTACATTAGAAATTTACATTCATCTTCACTATACCAAGTAACAATAGCTTGGTTTAGAAAATTCATCTTCACTATACCAAGTAACAATAGCTTGGTTTAGAAATTTACATTCTAATTTCTAAATTTAGAAATTTACATTCATCTTCACTATACCAAGTAACAATAGCTTAACTAAGATAGATGCTTATTTGCTCATTTTTTGTCCTGTTTAGGTAGTCTGAAGATAGGCCTGGGCTAGGTGGTGCTCTGTGGAGCTCTGGCTTCTGCTCTGTTGCTCTGTTATGTATCACTTCAATACCCAAGTTCACCCAACTATCAAAGAGGCTACTAGAGTCCAGTCTTTACCTCCATATCACAGCTGGTGTAAGGAGGAAGGGGAGAAGGGGAGAAAAAGGGGAAGCCCTTGCCTTTAAAGAGACTGAAGAAAGTTACACTTACCACTTCTCTGCATCCATTGGTCAGAATTAGTCATGTGGCCACAGAGGAGGCCAGAGGGCAGGTCTGTGATCAGCTAAAAACCAGGGGTTCTGGAGGGAGGGGTTTGGTAAGCTTTCACCTAACAGGTGCAATGTGGGGGTATATGGCATACCTCATAAGTGAAGGGCTCAATGACAACTTGGAATTTACCTAATAAATATAAAAATGTAACCTAATCACTTATAACTATATATTAATCTGAAATTTTAAAAAATGCATTCAAAGAGGTACTGTGAAAAAAAACTCCAAAACAAAAATAAGGGTTCTGTTACTAATAGCCTTCACCCCAGTCTGTCTCCTCTTTTAGGAACCATAGACCCTTTGAGACTCTGATGAAAGCTGTGAACTTCTCACCTGAAAAATACACATAGTTGGAATTTTAAATGTAATTTGAGAGAGTTCTAAGACTTTTGGAAGCCCTGGAGTTCAAGAATTCCAAATTAAGAATACTTTGTCTTAAAAAGTTATTTTTTATCCACATATTCAATTATGCATCATTCATTTAACAAACATTTATTGTACACTCACTCTGTTTGTTTTATTCCTGGTAATAAAAAGATGAACTAAGCAGACAAGGTCCCAGGTCTGATAGTGCTTGCATTCCAGGGGGGAGCCAGAAAATAAACAAGATAAAAATGATAGTGCTTTGAGGAAAATAAAGCAGGTTGATATCATTGAGAGTTGACCCAAGGCCAGGGTGGGAGTTACTTTGGATTGGGCAGTCATAGGTGCTCTTTCCAGAAAGGTGGCCTGACTGGTGAATGCAGTGCCCTCAGGTGTGGGAAAGGGTATTTCAGATAGTAGAAGCAGCATATGGAAAGGCCCTGTGGTGAGAATGAGTTCAGTGCATTTCACCAGAAAGAAAGCTGGGCAAGAGTGGTATGAAATGGCCTTTGAGGGGTGCACAGGAGGTGGGCCCTGGCATGAGTTGGATTTCCTTCTAAAAGCCTGGGAAGCCATCTGTAGGGGAGGTTAACTGCAAGTAAAGAGGACAGGCATGATTCAGTTGATCACTTTCAGAAGATTATTCTGGATGCCACATGGGAAAAAAGGCTCATTTTGCTATAGCTGGTGAAGGGAGAGAGGGATTCATTTACCCTCCACGTGTCATGTCTGTGTTGAACAAATGAAGGAGATTTTCTTCATCCAGTGGCATCCAGAGATTTGCGTTCTGGCTTTAGCAACACAATGAAAGGCTTGCGTTTATAGAGATATGAGGTAAACTGCATGTAACCTCCTTCCCTTCCGCATGAGCAAGGGAGTGAGCATTTGCAGTGGAGAGGTAGGAAAACCAGTCACCAACTCACCTGCCTTCCTGGGAAACTGTTTATTCAGTGTCACGGGCAGAGCTCTTGACAATGGGCTGCCCAAGGCCCAGGGTAAAGCCAGTAGGGGAAAGTTAGGTGATAAAAAGCTCAACAACTAGGAAAATATGATTTGTCTTGTCATTCTCACAAGGGACAGTGTTTCCTGGATGACATATCTGGGACATGGGGAAGGGTTTAAAACTAGTGATTAAAACAGCCCAACTCTGAGTGAACTCGGTTTCAGGTATGATGATGAGAATGATGCTGCTGACAAGGGCTGAGAGAGAGGGGGTAAGCTGCGTCCGGTGTTGGCTTTGGAGCTCAGAGGCAGTGGCTTCCGACTCCTCCTTTGGAATGGTCAATCACTAGTGAGTGGTTTTGCTTCAGAATCCTTGAGATTTGCATTTGAAAGCGCCCTTAAAACGAACGAGGCCAGTTCCTGGTTTTATACAAGGGGAAAATCTGAGGCCCAGAAGAGGAGTGACTTGTGCACTGTTTCTTGATTTAATGCTGTTTCCTCTACAGCAGTCTTACGGGAGCTGATAGTATATCCCTTTGGTATAATGTGGCTATTTTCAAATCCCAGTCCCCCACAACACTTTTATTTCTGGCCTAGTGTTACAGAAGGTCAGCAGAGCTACATGAAATAATCAAAACTAGATTTCCTGTTTTGAAATCAAATGGACTGAGTGATCTGAGATCTACCTCCAAAACACGCAGACTTTCTTCAAATAGTTTGAACACTATAATAGTTTCTCCCAGAAATAACTGAAAGATTCTTTTAATTCCACATTAATATGGGAATACATGTGCTCAGGTTAGATAGTTTGCTTTTGTAGATTTGTGCCCTTCACCCAGGAAGTGTACAGTATAGCCGTGCCATGTATCCGTTCAGTGGGAACTTACCCAAGACCTTCCCTCCTCCCCCTTACTTGAATTTAATTGAGTTTTTCTCTTATGTGAACATATAGTTGTTCATCTACTGGGTCTAATTAAGTACTGAGTGTGGTGGGTGGTTGTTTTTCCATTCTGTGATACTTGGAGAATGTTCTTGCCCTTCAAACCATGAATGGATTAATACACTGTGGTATATGTATATCATGGAATACCATTCAGCCATAAAAAGATGGAGATTTCCTATCTTTTATAACAATATGGATGGATTTGATTTGAAAGATAAATTTTCAACATTAAATATCGGCTGGGAATGTCAGAGAAGTTTTAATCTATACTTTTATAAGAAGGAGAGGAAAAGATGATTTTTATGGATAAGGCAAGATTAGACATATACTTTGTTTTGAATGTAAAGTTACGGAGGTACCTATTATAATCTTTAAAAAAATGCCCCCTCCCCCATTAGAAGGGTGGTACAGTTCTTATTACCTGGGCCTAAAAAATTTTAGAGCTATAGGAATAGACTTATAATTCTCTAATTCTGAGCAGTCTAGCTCTGCTTTGACACACCTAACACTCTTCCTGGGGTTTCTGGAGTCTGTTAGAAAGGCCTCAGGCTTCATGGAAAGGCTTTCTGCTTTCAAATCGCCCCTCCTCCTAATAGACAACCTAATTGGCTAATTGTAGGCTCAGCCTTCACTTGGGCTGCAATTAGCCACTTACTTCTTACTTTGCAGACACAAGTGGCCACTTGAATCCTCAAAAAGTCCATTGTGAATTCAGTTATTTGTGTGTCCAATTTCATCCGGACAGAGAGTAGTTAGACAAAAAAAAAAAAAAAGAGTAAAGTAAAATAACTGATAGCCCTTGAAATAAAATCCCTCTGCAATCTGGTTTAGGCTTTTTCAATTCTGAAATCACAATAACCAGAATGGATAGTTCTTTTTTCAAAAAATGTATATTAAACATACACCCCAATATCCCATTAACTGGAGACTTTATTTTTCTCCTAGTGTCCTTAATGTAGAGCAAGATGAACCCACCTGCTGGTTTGAGGCTTCATAACTTCCCGTAAACCTACTTTTTCAAACCCCTAGATTTGCTGCTTGTAATTTAATTGGCTACTACTGTACCTTTCTGTATAAAATGAATGTGCTAATTTCTAGAATGATGCATTCATTCTCTTTGTTATCCACAAAATTCTGAAGAACTGGAAGATCCATTTTACATGTCTGCCCCTCACTGGCTCTGTTTTTTAGCAAAGCAGAAGAACTGTTGTTTTCAAATATCTTTTTGATGTGGTCGGTTATTGTTATGTTGGGTGAAAAAGACTTACCTGGGAGATGACAGATGCAGACCCTGGGTCCCTGGTTTTCTTTAGAAGTGCATAATAGCAATCAAATAGAATTGTTGAGAGGATACTGGGTAGAAAGTTGCTTTTGGGGGGAATTCCAGGAAAGAGAAGATTGTGACCTCTGTTACTGCACAGTGTCAAGGACAGATGGGAAGAAGGTATGAATCAATATATGTCAACTGCACAGATGGTATAGCCATACAGTGTCCACATCCTGATTTTCTATCCCCTGAAACTGAAATTAATAATACCTTCATTATAGGCAGTAGCTGCCAAGCAGCTGAGAGGACCAAGCACAACTCAAGCACAGCTCTGAGCAAGGTGTTTGAAACAGGACTTCTTTCTCTCTTTCCCTCTCTGTCTCTCTCTCTCTCTCACACACACACAGAATGTCATAAATCATAAGGGAGAAAAGAAATAATGGTGAGTTTTAGGAATTAAACAGATCAAAGACAGGGAAACTGTGGTTGCTTCCTGCTTTGCAATATTTTTATAATAGATAATCCTTTCCCAGGTTCTGACCATGTCATAAGAGAGAGGGTTAACTACACTGTGCCAATTATTGGGCTTGGGGTGCTGGAGATCTCAGACCAGGGTTGAAGTGGAGTGTAAAGTAAAAATAAGCAACCACAAACCGCCAAAACAAGTATTGGCACATCTCTACAAGCTCCAGCTAGTATGATGAATTCAGTATTCATCGCATGGACTAATTAATGCACACTAACACATCCCAGTGCAATTTGCAAGTCACAGATTGCATTAGGTGATACAAATGACTCATTTGTGAACCTGAAGGATGACCTTTGGCAGGACTATCTGCTGACCTCAAAAATATTAAAGAAAGGTTATTTCACCTTGCCATTGTCTCCAAATGCCAAAATAGCCCAATTAAAAACCTTGACTTGGAACCATAGGAGCAGATGCAAGTCCTAAAGGGCATTAATTATTTTCAGTGTCAGCTGGTTGTATAACTGAGGCCAAATGAGAGTTTGGAAAGCTATTAAGGCACTGTATTAGATGCACTGGGTCTAAGATTTGAATTCGCAATAAGGTTTAGATTTCATCTATTTAGGTAAGCTGTGTAGAATTGTGCTGGCTGTCCTGGTAGGAATTAAGGGCTGTAGGTGAAAGGAAGCTTGCCACCCTATGCAATCATCCATTCATTTTCCCAGGTCTATTTGCAGAACCATCATTAGTACCATATTGTGAGGGCAAAAGCCATAAACATGTGCACAGTATTAGCTTGCTTCCAAGTGGACTTTCCTCCCTGTCTACACATCTAAGCACTACAATGTTCCTGAACCATTTCCCCCTAAATGTGGCGACAGATGAAGATATGTACCCAAGCTAGGTTCCCATATGGCTAATTTCTACACTTGTTTTAACAACACACAGATTTTTAGGCAAATTAAAACACAAGGACCTCGGTATGCATGGCTTTCTCCCCAGCTCTGTCGGTTCTTCCTCCCGGTGGGTTTTAGCAAGTCATCCTGACGGCTAGCCTGTGTTGAAAGGAAGAGGGGCAAGCACCATTCATTAGGAGTAATTGACTCGCAAGACTTCCCTGGGCTTTGTGAGCAGCTTTGCCTGCTGCACATGGCTTTCAAGTCACCAACTTTTCACAGTGGACACTGACCCATCAAGGCCCACTGTGTGTCCAGGTGATATAAAACGAAGGTGTTGGAGGGCAGGGAATGACATAATGTTTTTAGCCTCTTCATAGCTGAAGATTCTAGTTGACCTTCACCTCCAGTTGAAAGGAATGGAAAAGGAAGATTCTATGCCTGGATAGTGTGAGTAGCGTAAGAAGACACAGTAGTGTGGTAGAAAGCCCAGGGCATGGGGAATCAGACAAATCTGGGTTTGCATCCCAGTTTGGCTGTTTAATTTCTATGTAAAATTAGGCATGTCAGTTATTTCTATAACAACACCTGACAGCATGGTGAGGCAAAGCAAATGGAGTTGTTTTTTTTAATGTATATGTTATATATGTTATCTTTATTGTTGGGAGTTTAGAGAAGGTTTTCAGAAACGTGATTTGTTTTCCCCTCTAGATTTTTCTTTCTACCCTTTGGTGGAACTGTGCACAGCGCATATGGCTGAAAACACAGCTTAGAAATAAGAGGCCTGTTCTCCTGTTGTCGGATCACCCTTCCATGGGGAAGTGGCTTAATTTTGATAAACCTCACGTTCCTATCCGTAAATGGGAATAATAATACACACCATAGCATGTTTTTGAGAGGATTAAATGAGGAAATTGATGCATATGGTGCTCAGTGTTTGGTAGTGTTTTTGATAAAAAGCCCTATCGTCCTCATCCCAGAATATTCCTACCCTTTGTCCCCACAGATGCTGCTAATGAGCCATTGGGTCAGAGAAGATGTAGTTCTGTTTTCAGGTTTTGTCAGGCCAGTACACTTGCGTTTTATTCTGAAAAATGAGTGCCCTTGTTGGATTACATCTTTTCTAAACATTGATGATTTGCAACTTCTCATTTTCTAATTTGCAGGAAGATCTGTTTCCCCATTTGGTATCTTTATGTTTCTCTATTACTTTCCAGCACATTATTTGGTGATGTGTCCCATATTATAGATCAAGGTATGGCAGGCACTAAGATTGTTCTCACTGGCCCCGCCGAGATGGTTTATCTTATCTATGACATAACTCTCTCCAGGGATTTTCTGGCTACTTAGACTACAAGTTACCCAAGGAACATGAATACCATTTTTCCCCTGCCAGGTTGCTATTATTTCAAATTACCATTCCGAAAAATTCTGATTTTCTTCTAAAAGTCTCATAAATGCCAGCAGCTAAGGAAAGCAGGTTTATTTCTTGCTCTTTGGGAGGTGACCACCCATGTCAGCACTAGAGAGTGCCTGCACATCCTTACAGGCCCAACAAGTGGGAAACAGATGGAGTCTGAATCCAGAACTGAATTACCAGGGAAAAAAATTCTGTCCTCTCACCAAAGGAGATTTTTAACAGCCATTTGCAAAGAATGGTAGGCTACGGTACAGTGGGAGAGTCGTCCCCATGGATAATGAATGTGTTAATTGAAAGTCTCTCAGCAGCTTACCTTTACATATAAGCCCACTCTTAAATTTTGAGAAGACAAGTATGCATTTCCAAGTTTGTGTACAGACGATGTACCAGAGTAGAACTTCTGATTGGGCAGTGGCTTGTCTTCATTTTGGCAGAATGTATGGCCCAGCACACAGAATGTTGCTTTGGTTATTTGGTAAATAAGTAAAAACCTCCTGGTTACTTCATTCTGTCCAGGAAGGAATTCCATGTAAAGGAAGGGTTAAGTGTGGGAGGTCGAGACCGATGGGTGAGAGCTAGGTTTAGTTACATGAGCTCCAACACAACCTTAAAATAGCTTAACCAGACCATAGTTAACAATAACATGTAGTTTCAAATAGCAACAAGGATGATATTGAATGTTCCCAACACATAGAAATGATAAATGTTTGAGATAATGAATATGCTAATTACCCTATCTGATCACCACACGTTATACGTGCCAGAACATCACACAAATATATACAGTTTATTATTTGTCATTTAAAAAAGGTATTCCATTGAGAGATTAGTTTATTATTAAATCTAATTTTGTCAGTCTTTCTCCCCTAGTCTCAGTCTCTCAGTCCCTTGCTCTCTTCTAATCTTGATAGTAATCCATTCTTCCAAGGTGTTGGTTCTTGAGTCTCTCATAGCCTCATCACCAAAGAAACTATTTAAAAATGCAACTCACTGGACTTCACTCTAAGAAGAGTCTGTTTCCATAAAGCCAGGGTGGGCTGAGGAGTGTGCATTTTAACAAAATCCCTCCCCCTTCCTGGGAGATTGTGTATAAATGGCTCTTGAGGACTGTTTTGGGAGAAGCTGGGTGATGCAGATAGAGATGAACCTGCTTCACTCTAAGTAGATTTTAGGGCACTGAAGACCAAAACAAAGAGCCCCTCATACTTTGAAGCCTTTTTATCCTTGCCAGTGTCAGTGGAGTCCTTTAAAACTCATTTAGGCATATAGAATTGTGCTGGCTGTCCTGTTAAGAATTAAGGGCTAACATAGGTGAAATGAAGTTTATCATCCAAACCCATCACCGCTACACAATTCATCCATGTAACCAAAAACCACTTGTACCCCTAAATCTACTGGAAAAAAAAATCTCATATAGAACCCTTCCTTCAAATGAAATCTGGTGGAGAACTCCCCCAGGTGAAATCTCACTTAAGTGAAGCTCAATGGCTAAAGTGGGGGAAGGGGTGGCCCAGGGAGCCCTTCAGTGGCCCTGGTGTTCTGCGCAGTGCCCCTAGAGTTCACTGACCCTTTCTTCTTCTGGGGGCCCCAGTGAAGACCTGAGGCCCTGTCTCTGGGAGAGAACAGGAGATCTGAGTTCCAGCTCCATCCTTGCTGTAGGCCTCAGGAAACTTACTTAAAGGGACCTTCACTAGGAAACCAAACAGGGCTTTGTGCTAGATCAGTTTTTCTGGAAGTTTCATCATTCATAGACTGTCCTGTGACTTTTGCTACAGATGACCACTGCCTGGGGTATTATTTATTTACTCCATATTTGTTTTTATAATAGAAGAAACCTATTCACTGTTTCTTACTAAGTATTCACTTGGATTCTGAGTGAAGTAGTGCTATTAGCGTAATCCAAAGTTTGATGTGCCAATCACAGTTTTTCCTTTTTTAATACACATGATGATAAATATATAATCCTAAAAAAGTGTAGTACCTAAAACCAGTGGTATGCACACAACCCTTTAGAAACATTGAGTTAAACATTCTCTAAAGACCTACTACTCTAACATTCATTGAGATTGGCATCCAGGTAGGCCTATCTTTTTATTACCTTGGGAATTTACAGATTGGGGGTAGGTTATAGGGAAAAACAAAGAAATCCTCTGGGTGTTGTAAGCATGTGGCAGGAGTAGGGAGGAAAAAAATTGCCTGTATTGCTGGGAAGAAGAAGGGAGCTTGAGGCTTGGAGTGTATGTACAAAGGATCTAAATGGCTCAAACAGAGTTTTTAATATTAATTTTGTGGAGACATAGGGCCACCAGCTGCTTAATTTTATTTAGATCTAATAGGGAGCTTAATAACCAAGAACATCATTGGTTTCTTGTTTGTTTCTTTTATTGAGTGTCAAAGACCTAACAGCTTTTATTACAGATCTCCCAGGGCTGAAGCAGACTAGTTAGGACAGTGGCAGTGCGGGGTGCTAGGGCAGAGTCCAAGGAAAGAGTTCTACCCCATGCTTGTCATGTTTGGAAAACTGAGCTCTAAATAGATGGGTTTCAAGAGAGACATTGTGGGAGGCAGAGGATGCTAAAGGCTTGCTTGCGGCGCACATTGCAGACAATGTTTATGACCTGCTTATTCCATACGAACAGGAGACGGTGACTCCAAATGTGTCCCTGCTGAGCTGGCTTGGAAAATGCACGCTGAAGACTTAGCAGTCATGGTGGTCCAGAGCAAGGAAATAAACTTGTAATTGAAAAGCTAGGGAAACTATAGCATAATTAATTATGGCCAGCATCTATGTGCACAGTTATAAAATGGAAACCAGCCCGGAGTATATATTAGGTTAACAGCTTAGGCTCCAGAGACAGACCCGGGTTCAAATCCTGACTGCCATTTCCTGGTTTTGATTCCTCGGACAAAGTATCTAATCTTTCTGAGCTTAGGCTTATTAATCTAGCAATTGGGTATTATATGTACTTCCAGGGTCACCTCAAGCATTCGATGACTTTTAAAGAACTTTTACAATGTTCAGTATATGGAATGATTTTTCAGTAAGTTGTAGCACTGTTCTTATCATCATCACCATTACTATGTGATGAGTTTAATTCTATCAAATCTAATGAGATAAGAGATATAAGAGGCCTGTAGAGACAGAACTGAGATTACTAAGACTCTGGTATTTTCCTGGAAGTGCCCGTGTTGTGCCTTTGTGATGCTATGATGACCAGTATTATTCTTGAAAAACTATTACTTAATGATCTTGAGATAACCAAGACATGGTCACTTGTTTTGCCACATGTATTATGACTAAAGTTTTGAGGACATGAAGTCTTTGGATAGATAATTTTTGTCTTTGGTATTAATGTACTTCTCAGTAAGCGTAGGAGAATTAGGAAAAAGTAAGGAACTCTGACTTGGCTGTAGTGCACTCTGCCAACATCAACCAAATTTGGAGCCCTCTCTGTCAGCAAAGAGATCACCTGTGCTTGTCAGGAACTACAGGTGTTAACTGCACAGAATAGGAGGATCTGCCAGGATGCTGTGAACCAGGGAAGCCAGATCCCTGCTCTTCAGAGACTCTCACACATCTGAAGGTTCTTAATAAACTTTCTCACCTGCCAGAAAGCGTGAAAGCCCCAAATGTGGATCTGTTTTGATACACCTGGCACTGTTGCATTGAGTTTCATAATCAATTTCTAGACGAGATGGTTTATTTTGTAAATTCTTTTCTTGTTCTCACTTAATCTGTTTTCATCTTAATTAATAACAACAAAGAATGCCAGGATCCTCTTACAAGCATTAACCCTCCTCTCTGCCTTGTCGTCTTCCTTGGTAAAAATGCATCGGGTGTCTATTTTTTTAAGGTCACATGGTCTCTTTATTGTTTGTGCCTTCACTAAGAGTTGCTTGTATATCTCGAAGGAATTCCGCCCCCCCATTGCTTTATATAAATGCCCAATTAATGCCAGATAAAAAAGTTCTTGTTCTTGGTCTGTCTGAAGGAAAAGACAAAGAAGGGAAATGGAGGTGGCCCCACCGCTGTTGCCATGTCCTACTTCTGTGATGCATTACCAGAAACTTTGTTCCACATGTTTTTGTATTGTCTCTTCTTACATTTATCCTCTGACTATTGTTTCCCTTTGTTCCAGCAACAGCTGGAAATGGTAAATTTTTGTTTTGAGCCAATGTTTTATTTTGCCCTGGCATTTCTAAACATTTATTTTCCTACGAGCCAAAAATACCAGCAGAGACGCTTTGGGAAAGATCGTCATCCTGACGGCTGCCCATTGCCCTCTGAGGCTGTCCCTTTAAATGAGGCCCCCAGAGTTCACTTTCTGAAGTTCATTAGCTTGTGTTATCAATAATTTAGGATAATACTCTGGTGGAGCCTGAGTGCCTGGCCCGCCCCGTTTTCACTGTCAGTTTTCTCATAGCCTAGCAGTCCAGTGAACTTGATAAGTGTCCCATCATCCTGTTAATCAAATTACTTATGAACTAAAATTGACAGTTTTCATTAATTATAAAGGATTATTCTAATTGCAATTCAAATTTATTCATTTAGAACAGACGGCATTCAGTAATATTTCAGGAAATTTGCATATTAAATGGAGAGGGTCGTCCATTAAGTATGGTAATGTATGCATATTTCCTTATTTTTAACTTCTAGGCCATATGCACTGCTGCTACTTCAGCAGGTGAAAAACCAGAACGTGCTTAATTTGTTCAACAAACACAGGGGCCAGAGCACATCTTTTGGCACTCGGCACCGGCATCCTTCTACCTTTATTCCTTCTGCTTTTTCTTTTCCCACCTCCCACTGCCCCACACACAGCCCAAACCACGGTTGATCTTTCGAAGAAACTTTTTTGATAAACCTGGACATTCCCCCCTCCTCCCTTTTCCTTTTCTTAAATGTAGGCACAGCTGGTAAGGGTTGATTGAAATGTTTTGCCATAGAAGCCGTGTTCATTAATTTCTTCAAGATGCTGAAGTAGGCATTAAGGTTGCCGGCTGGAGTCCTTCCCTGTGACATGTGGAACAGCAAGGGGCCTAATAGTCAGCCTTGTAACATCAACTGGTTACCCCCCTCGTGCGGCATGAACCTTTCCCCTCCAGTGAAAAATGAACCTGTCTGAGACAAAAGCACAAACCACGCATGCAATGAGACAGTGCCATTATTCACACCCATATAGGCTGTTTTCAGAGATCATTAAAAATCATATCTCCATGATATTAATAAGCACCTTCCCTGATCCAGGTCTCGGGGAACAGGAAGGTATATTTAGAGCTGCCCCTACCACCTACCTAATCTGAGATCATGAATCTGGGAGGAAAAAAATGCATGGAAGATGAAGACTAACAAGCTGGTGTGATAGGAGCCACTTGGCTTTTTAAACAGCTGGTGTGTTCCCGCTTTCCTTCCACCAGCCCTAGTGGGAAAAGAAAGGGTGTGGCCCCCAGCCGCATCAAGTACTTTCTGCTGAGTTTCGCCTCCAATCCTCAGAAATTATTGATATCGGGTCTTAATGATCTGAATAAAGCATCTGCCAGCTCATTCATCTCCAAAAACTCACATTGAATAACTGCTTGCTCATTTAGCCTGGTTTCAAGTAGACTTGCTTTCCATTTTCTGCAGTTAAACTAAAAGCTCTGTTGTTTTACACACAGATATTTTATTTGCTAAGCATATTTATTTCAGTCTGTTTGTGTAACACTAGCGCTCTCGTGGCCATATGGTATGGATTGAAAAGCCTCCGTGAACTCGAATTCTGAACAGGCATCGTGTCCTTGGTAGCTGTCCGAGAGGCAGAGACTAAGGGGCCCACTCGCTGCCCTGCCAAGCCCGTAGTCAGGGTCTTTTCCTCCCCAGTCAGGACTGGTGTAGAGTCTGATTAATGTTCCGCTTGTTTGTACAACCTCTCCCCAAATCTCGGGGGATAGCACACAGTACCCAGCTTCCTCCTGGTTGGGGTATAGTCATTTCTGTCACTCAGGAACAATGGGGAGAGATCAGACCACCAAAGGCTATTTTAGAAAATACTAATGGAAAATTCTCAGAAATCATTCAAGCCTGCTGGGGTGTAAGTCAAGAGAAATCTACCCACTGTGTAACATCTTTTCCTCCACTTAGTTCAGCTTTAGAACCATAAAGTCCCGATCTTAATCCTATTTCTGACGAGAGTTAATTTTCAATGCAAGTTTTAAAAAATTTAATTGTCACTGATTACTCTGACATGCAATAGTAAAATAATATAAAAGAATGCCACAAATGATTAAAGTAAAACTTAACGTATGCATTAAAAAAATCCCATAACTCTACTTTCATTATGGGAAATATTAAGTTGCATAATGTGACCCAGCGGTCCAGGATAATTGCGTAAGAAGCTGTATTGTACAGATATTTTGTATATTATATCCTCATGTGCGGTATTTCTGGTGATGAATTGCTCAGCAGAGGGAGGCCCTGTTGAATGGATGTTGATTATGTCAGAATGGGGACTGAATGTGATGCTAGGAATAGAAAAAGCGGGCACAGGTATGCCAGGCACCCTCTGGAAATGCTGAGGACAGTTCCTTGGGAATGGCTCTTGTCATTAACATCCATACTATCTGCACGAACAACCTCTGGCTCCCCTCCTGTGTGCTGCCTGTATATTTTACTTTGGGGATTGGGGACTGACAGAGAGCAGGAAGGACAGGAATACAAGTGGTGCGCAGAGCATGGTACAGGGCCCATCAAGCAGAACTTACAGTGAAGGGAGCTCACTCCCTGAGCCCCGTTTATCATATCTGTAAATGGGAGCTAACATTTGCTCTGCCTTCTTCACAGAGCTGGTGTGAAGATCCCCTGAGACCCATTTGTTTCCCAAATTCTCCTGGTTATCAGAATTACCGGAAAGCCATTAAAAGCACACATTTCCAGGCCCTTCTACTGAGAGATTCCAGTTCAGTAGGTCTGGGGTGGGGCTGGGGAATCTGGATACTTAACTCTTCTCTGGTGATTTTTATGATCCAGCAGCTTTGGAAGGCACTGGTATACTGTAAGTTTAGTGCTCTCAAAAATGCAGTACTCCTTGGGATACAAGGCTTGCACAGCTAGCAATTAGCAACTAGTCCAAGGCTGTACCTATGCTGTGTATCAACAAATTTTAAATTGGGTAAAGCTCTAGATTATAGGAATTCTAAGCATTAACTACATTCTGGAATTTGAACTCTGGCTGAGTAAGTTACTAAGGCCTGTTAATGAAAATAATGACTATCTGAAATTTGCAGCAAAGACTCTTTTAACGTGTCCATCCAGGAGGATTCATAAGAAAGAGCACTCATTACCCTACTGAGACTATAGCTCTGACTAGTTAGATGAGCCCTGAGTCAACAGCAGGTGCTTTTCAACCATCTATCTAGGTCATTCTGTGAATGTTCTTCATAGTTAAATAGACTCTGGAGGTGAAACTATCATTATTCACCCACTAAAGAAATGAATATGGGAAAACAGAAGAGAGGGCAATTTCTTGTCTGTGAAAGTGTATGGAAATGGTGGTCGAGATCAGGTATGGCTGATGCAGAACCACTTCATACCAGGTCAGAGCAGAATAAATTGGATAACAATGGGATGGCAACATCATCTAATCTAATATCACTGTTGCTTAATAGTTACATTTTAGCTGCCAAGGCGGGCACATGGATGGGTGCTGAGATTCTCAGCTCCCTGTGGTTCCAGCCAAGGATTAAAACAGCAGGGATAGGTACACTGTCCTATTCGAGGCACGGGCAAGTTGGGACAGGGTGAGTGAGGCTTTTCAAGGAAAACGATTATTTTGTTATCATTTGCTCACACTGTATGCTATCGTAGTAGAAAATGCTCTATTTTCTCAGGTTGTAGTGGTTATGGATTGTAGCTTGATTTCAGGTGAGATGAAAAAAAAAATAGGTCTTCTTTTCATATCCCCTCCATCCTGACGATTATAGGCAAAGGAGGAAAAAAGAAAACACCTCTATTTTCATCAAACATTTTTGTTAATCATCTCTTTGTAACTAGTGGGCTACCAGGCTGGTTAGAGACAGAATTAAATAGCTATGTCCCTGACCTCTGGGAGCTTACAGATTTAGGTAGTAATATTGAATTAGGCATAAAACGCACAAAGATAAATGAGCAAGCATCGAATATTAAAATATCAAATTGAAGAAAGCTTAAGCATTTTGTACAAAATGGGTGTTACATTTAGTTTCAGCATTGTGTGATTTCATGAAAGAAAGATTTGTGGGGGTTCCTTCTTCCCTCTACATTGAGAGAAGTTTTCTGGAAGTTACTGCAATTTCAGGATGTGCTTTTCAAGATTGGAGATAGAGAGAAGCTTACAGTTCACAGGAGAAGGAAATTCTGTCTTCTGGGTTCTGAGAACCCACCCCTGCCCCCCTCCCTACCTCTCAAGGCATACACACACTGCTTTAAAATGTAGACGGTTGATTTTACTGTTGAATGTGAAGGTCTGGATCAGCAGGTGCTAACTGGAAATGAGTTTTGTGGCCCACTCAGGAAAAGTAATGTTTCCTTGTGGGGTCACAAATTGGACTTTCCAATTCCCTATTGAATCACCCCCACTGTGTCCTGGGGGCATTGTAGTGCTTTCCGAGACCCTGCACTTGTTGTTGTGGTGTGTGCCTAGACATGATAGGGCAGATGGTCCTCTGCGGAAGGCCTCAGAAGTTTGCTTTGAGAAGTGCACAAAGGTTGGGGAAAGAATCATCAGGTATTTCTGAGATAAGTCTGAGAGCATACATCAATTAATTTTTCATTTAGCAAAGGAAAATACATCTAAATAAATACGTTCCTTGAAAAAAATTCTCTCTGCTTCAGAGATTCAACATACTGTTTCTTTAGCATAGGACCTAATTTCACCAAAGTGATTGAAGCTCACAGGCCTCCTTGAAACATTTTCAAAGCAATAGGTGTGTTTAGCATTTGATTATGCCCCACTACATGATGCAATGGTACGTTTCAAAACTATTAAGACATGAGTATAATTGTGATGGATGTGTTACTTAGTTCAATGTAAACATTTCACATTGTGTAGCAAAGCAGTACCCTGAAACCCCATAAATGCATCAATGTACAAAGTTATGATTTAATAAAAAATAATTAACAAAAAAATAATTATGCCCCACTCACCTCAGCATATTCTTATGCTGGTTTATTTCCATGGGTTTCTAAGTAGTATGAATGGAAACTACATGTGTCTTTTTCTCAAGAGAAATGTTAATGGAAGGTTATCCTTTTGTGAAAGAAAGATCAACATGTGAAGGATATTATTTATCACTTGGTTCTGCTATCATCTTTTTCATTCTTGGAAGGGCCACTGCTGGTGGGTGGTTACCATTTCTAATTGGAATGGTGAGTATTTTTTTTTTTTTTTTTTTGTAGAGACAGAGTCTCACTTTATCACCCTTGGTAGAGTGCTGTGGCGTCACACAGCTCACAGCAACCTCCAACTCCTAGGCTTAGGCGATTCTCTTGCCTCAGCCTCCCAAGTAGCTGGGATTACAGGCGCCCGCCACAACGCCCGGCTATTTTTTTGTTGCAGTTTGGCCGGGGCCGGGTTTGAACCCACCACCCTCGGCGTGTGGGGCCGGCGCCCTACCCGCTGAGCCACAGGCGCCGCCCCTGGAATGGTGAGTATTTCCATTTTACAGATTAGGACACTGGGGACCAGAGGAGGACAAATAAATTGTTTCTGGCCAGCGCCAGACTTAGTAATAAAACCACGTCAGACTTAGTTTATAGCTCAATTAAGATGGCAGCGTCTCTTCATTTCAAATGTACACAATTGGGAAATGAAGAAATACACATCTAATTATATTATAAACGCCAATATTTGTCCTTCTAATTCTGTCTCTGTTCTTCTACTATTTCTTGACCTGATCTGTAACTGTAAAAACCCTTATCGGGTGCTTGTTCTGAAGACCATCGTGGTAGAAGATCGCAGATTCTTCCTGATGCAACCAAATGATCAGAGTGTGCCTTGAAGCAGGAGTTTTGATTACCCTTAATTTAGTATGTAGAAGTTCAAATAGTCCTAAAGTTATATAATTATCTCATCCTCTTTAGTGTGCAACTGGGGTTCTTGGGCCTCTAATCCAAGGGGTATTTTTTCATGTTTGGCATTTATTTCTATTTCATTCTAAACTAAAATAAAACAAGCAAATAAAAAACTCTAGTGGGGGGGACCACCACCACCCTAACCTGAGTGTTACTGAAGTTCCCTCAGAGAAGAAATTCTGACACTCAGTGAAATTTGTAACACTTCCATACATTTCACACCTCACATTTCTGTTCTTCTTTTTTTGCTGCTTTCATTTTCCCCTGTGCCATAATATTAATGTTTTTCCCTGCTGGCTTCCTAGCCTGGGGGTCACAGCTCATGTTTCACAACATGAGACACCTAACCATAAATCTCCTTTAAGTAATACAGATGGTAGGAGGGGCACCATCGAGAGCCAGTCGGTCTGAACAAAGTGGCGTTGATGCATGGTAGGCTCAGCAGCTTGACCACAGCCCTGCCGGACAGGTAGAGCATGTGTGGAGCAGCCTTTATTTAAGGGGAGGAAGGCATATGCTCTGCATGGCTCCAAAGAGCCCACCAGTTCTGCTTCTCAGTATGAGTTGGCTGCCAATCAAGGAGCTTTCCCGAGAATAATCATGCCACCTCTTCCTGGCTCCAGCGGGAACACCTGATTAACATAATTTGTGTTTGGAGGTGCAAACACATCTCCTCCGTTATAAATCTGCATTTCTTGAGGCCTCTTAGCCATATTTAAAATGAAGTTGGGAACTGCCAGGGTGGAAGTAACAATGCACACCTGATCAGAATACATGATGTGCTCCAGGCGAAGCTGTTTCGTTGTTCCAGAACCCAGAGTGGTTAATTTGAGGGAACCAGAAAAAAGCTAGGGTTGAGTTAATTAAGGAGCCTCACTTGCAGAGTAGCTAAATACGATGGGGAAGAAAAGAGACAAGTGTTTACCCAGGGATTTGTTTTTGTAGACATAAATTGTAAGAACTTATTGACCCATGGGCCAGGGTATCATCCTAGGATGATATATCTGTGACTATACCTTTCATGAGCGAAGATAATATATGTGCAAGTGTATGTGGACATACAGAGAGATGCTGTGGGCAAAGTCTACAAAATTTAGTTTGTGCGCAAAGATAAACAGTGGACTCCTGTGCGCATACCTGTGTGTGCATGCATGTGTGTGCGCACCTTCTCCCCAACAGTTTGGGAAAGCACACAAGGTAATATATATTATAAGTAAATATGTATTATAATATATATTATAGTGAGAGGAGTTGCAGAACTTCCACCGACATGGTTTTGCAAGGTTTATGCCTTGCTCACCAGTTGCTAGATTCCAGCTACCAAAACTTGGTGGTGCAGTGTTGGGGGGAAGATGGCCATCTTATTTTGTTAATGTTGTTTTGGACTCCTTCTTCTGCAACTATTAATTACACTTTTGAAAAGTCAACATGGCTTCTAATTTCTCAATGACTTACTCGTTGTTGTGGTGTTGGGAGGGGTTTCCACTGAAGTGATTCCGTAATCTACTGATAACTGAGACATGCAATGGTAACAGAAGGGGACCATCTACTCAGGGAGCCATGATGCTGCCTCTGGTTGATTACACCTTTGAGCTTTTGTTATGTTTTATATTGCTGACATGAATCGCTACTATTATAATTGCTATAAAGATACCTTTCTGGGTGATGGTGGTGGATGAGGAGGAGAACTGATTCTATTCTTGCTCATTTAAAATAACAAGCGACACTGATTACTCTCGAATTCATTTGATGCAACCAGGACCCCCATGAGAATGGAAAGGTTTTGTTAACACGTTGCTCACTCAAACTCTTGCTTATGTTCTAAAAACTTTGCTTTTTCAACTTATGTAATTTTACACTGGGCATCTCAGTGATGAGTTCGTGTGGTACAAAATTACTCTAAATGTTAATTGCATATTTAACAATACTCTAAAATACATAGACATTTCCCCATATTTGTAAGCTGTGTGCATTATTTCGCCCTTATCTTTTCTTGGCCTCGTTAAATAAATGTGTGATTTCAGATTTTCTTAAATTGCTTTTTTTTGTTTATTTGTTTCTGATTTTATTTATTTGGGGTGATTTTTCAGAGTGAGAGCAGCACCCTGCCACCACCCTGCCAGCGTGTGCTATCGCTAGGTGCTTGCTGCCCTCCTCCTTGCCTTCACCCCGCATATCTATCTGAGGTCCCTGCTGGGTGACAGCAGAAACAATGTCTGTCTACTTTACTATTGCAACCCTGGTTTCTAGCCATAGTTAAACTTTTAGGATGACCAACTCCCCTGGTTTGTCCAGGACCTTCTCAGTTTTAGAACTAAGTGTTCTAACTCCTGAAAGTCCCTCAGTCCCAGGCTGTCTTGCTGCATAAGTTCTCATCAGTGTTCTCTGAATGACTGAGTCCCTCGTCCTAAAGAGGGTACAGAGTTGTATGAAGGAAAAGGACCCTGTTGAGGATTAGTCAGCATCGGATGTCTATACTCCATCTTCCTGGTCCATCGTAAAGGATGTGAGGGCAGGAACTGTGTCTTTTCTATGTCTTTGAATTTCTCATAGTGCTATAGAAATCACATCTTGTTGAACCGAATTTTGAGTTGTTTTTGTATCGAATAGTTTGCCTGGAAAAAGGATGCTTTTTTGTGTGCTTGATTGGGTTCCAAAATGTTGCATCCATTTTACCCAGAGTCTATTTGATTTCTTCCTGCATTGCCAAGGTAGGAAAGGCAGGTAGCCTGCTTCCAAGCAAGTGATCTTTACAGGTAGGATGGTGAAACTGTCACTTAGAATGTTCTGGTACAGAGTGAACATGAAACAACACCCAGACTGGCAAAGATGGAAGCTCTGGGTGGAGATGTGTGAAGAATTGATTCTATCTTTTCTTTTCTCTCCCTACTGAATATCTTTCCTTTGCCATGTGGTAAAGCTGGGACCTGGGAATGTTGGTATAAACCTCAAAGAGACTAAAAGTACATAGATGAGTGAAATAAAAAATAAATCAGGAGTTACTTATAAATTTTGTTAATGACGGGATGTGCTTCATGGAAATACTCTCATAATAATGGATGCTTTAATTTGTTCTCACCTCTACACCCCTGTCACCTTCCTGCTATTACTAACAGGGAAGAGGGCAAGGCTTTCCTTACTGTTTCCTTGTTTTTTTTTTTTATTTTATTTTTTATTTTTCTGATGGCAAGTGGCAAAACAGAGCAGAGTATCACTGGAACTTTAGTCATTAAATCCCCTTTGCCCTAGCCCCGGCAATGCATATTTTAATAATGAGCAAGAAAAATTATTTTATGGTAGTTTAATCAAAGCAGAAGATAAATGCTGCTCCTATGCAAAGGAACTGAATTACACACTTCATGAACCAAATTAGTACTACAACATTTGGCTTTGTTCAAAAGGTAATACACATTTATGGGCCCATTTTTCAGTAAGATAAATATGACACGCACACCGACTTCCCTGAAGTAAATACTATAAATAATAAAAGACCCTGCCAAGGAAAGCTGAGAAATGACTTAATCCTCTCCCAGTTATATCGCAATGCCAAAGTGCCACTGTCCAGACTTTACAACAAACTGCCCCTTTAATAAACTCATCTCATGATTAAGAGAGTGCAAGGCCCTTTAATTTTCCAATAATAGTCAATATTCCTCAATTCTGGCTTTAAAAAATATTCACATAGGAGCCAAGGTGTTTTATGGCAAAAAAAAATTTGATTACCAAGTAACAAAATATATTTTGAGGGCAGTTGGGAGTCACGCAGCAGCGATGTTTATGTGAATAGGTACAAATGGGGAGTTTTTTACAGAAAGTAAAAGCCATCACTCTAAGCCTAACTCTGCAATCCTCATTTTGTTTTAGCTTATTTCAGTTTTAAAGTTTTCAGCCAGCAAAGGGTGCTAAATGTGTTTCTTCCCTTGGTGCAGACTTGCTTATGAGAAGCTGGGGGGATAAAGAGAAGGCAGGTGGGTAATGAGAATTCACAGGCCCAGCGAGTACCTTCTTGAAAGTCACGCAGATGGTCCTAGAAGATGTTCTAACACAGTTACTGCAGCAGGGCACGCTACTGTTAGTGCTAGAAAATAGGCAAATTTAAATGCTACCTGAGTAGGTAGAAAGTGACTGAGAAACACATTAGAGAGGGGGAAGACCTGCCACGCAGGTAAGCGCAAGCCGGGGTGAGGTGGCAGTTTCTGCCGAGCCCCAGCCAGACAGTTGCCAAGCAGAAAGGGGGACCTGGCATTACTGGGTATTTACTTTTCATGCAATGTGGGAAATCTTGATTTTGTGGTGAAATCTCCCAAGTTTTAAATGCTGATATTAAAAACAAAACGAAAAATGCTCCATATCTCAAATAAAACAAAGGCCCTGGGCTTAGAGTTTGTGACTTGTCCTTTGAAATTTTGGGTTGATGTCAAAGAAAACACGTATGTGGTGATATAGGTATGACATTTAGTCCTGCAGCAGAGATATAGGTGGCAGCTCTCGGGGCTGAAGACTTGCTGTGCTGGGCTCTGTCCTAAGCTCTATGAGTTTGTTTTGCCTCATTGGATCTTCTGACTCCCCTCTCAAATAGGCCCTCTGAGTTAATACTATTCTATGTTTCACAAATGTGGGTTTGAACTCAGATTAGCTCTTTGAGTTCTTCATTGGACCCTTCCACCTTTTTTTTTCTCCCACCTTGATGTGGCAGTGTGGCACAACAGGAAGTGAAAGGAGTTAGCGTCAGGGACTTGGGTTCGGGTTTTGCAGCACCTCTCCCCTCTCCTGTGAGAGGGTCCTTTCCCTGTGACCAGGAGCCTCCAGCGCTTACCTTATCAGGTGGACCTAGTACTACCTTCCCATTCATCTCACGGGGTGTGGGGAAGGATTACATCAGGAGTATGTGCAGAAAAGCATGGAGAATTATGAGTGCTCTGTCAACACGAGGGGAAGGAATATTGTTCATAATTAGAGAATACGGAGAGGTGAGATTGTGAAGCCTTTGTCTTTGGATCAAATACAATTAAATGGCAATCTCTTCTTGGCTTTTCAACTCAATACAGTGTCTATGTGTAGAAATGGCTTAAAACTGAACTCACTTTGAAAATTAATCAGCCGCCATCAATGGCTGGAAAGTTAGCTGATTGCATTTATTGTAAGAGGGAGGGGGAAGGGGAAAGAAAAAGGAGGGGGGGGAGAGAGAGAGAGAGAGAAAGAGAGAGAGAAAGGGAGAGAGAGAGAGAGAGAGAACCTCTTGAACAGAAGTTAATAGCCCAAGACCTTCCCATTGTCTGCCAGGATCATGACGGGAAGACAGGGTGTGAGGGAACCCTGCTGCCAGTGCTGCCTTTATCCCCTAATCAAGGGACTCCTCTTAGGAGGAGCCAGAGAGAGGGACCATTGGGGCCTAACTTCAAACTGTTAATTGAGGGTGGCTGATAAGGGAAACTTATCCTGACCTAGACACAATGAGCATTTGAAGAGAAAAAGACATGCAGAAAAGGTTTATGGAAAATACCCCAAGGATGATGCAGATAGCTGTTTATGCATGTAGGCAGTGAGTAATCTTCTTATTTATAAATGAATGAGCTGACCTGGGGAAGGAGAACTTTGTGGATTATAATCACAATCCAATGTGATAAGCTTCCCCACCAAAGAGCTCTCCCCTCATTGACAGCCAAAGCCTTGCAGACTTTTTTTTCTCCTTTATACTGGAGTCTCAACCTAATGGCAGTGCTAATTTCTCCTCTAAACTTTTGTGAACTGAAGATCCCAGCCATTTTAACTTACAGGGTGTACTTTGAGGAAAATCTCTTCCATGCATTCTAGATATTGTTCTTATCTTTCCAACTTTCCCTTCTCTTTTTCCAGAGCTGTCCTTCCACTCTACCCAGTAAAGTATCTTACTGCGCCACTCACAGTATCTTTCCTATTTCTGAGTTATGGATCAGACATCTCCCTTTAGAACTCTTGACTGCTACGTCTTTGTGCACAGCTGCATGTCCTTGGTGACTGTGCTTAAATATGCTGTCCTCCTACAGGAAACCCTTTGGCTTCACCCTAATTTGGTTTCTCCATGACCCAAGTCAGCTTTCACCTTGAACATAGGGTTTCATCAATACTCTTGCTCAGTAATTAACCACCCAAGGGATGGAAACAAAATGGTCAATGTACAGGAGCATTGAAGATAAAGAACTAGGCCTACTGTACTGATACATGTCCAGTCTATGAAAGTTAGGTCGACTTAAGGAGGTGGTCAATGAGGGGAGGTTTCAACTATGGAGATTCTACCACATTCTGGGGGGAGACCTGCATGTGGCTGTCTCTCTAAGGCCTCCTGGGAAGCTTCCTCGTTACTTCCTAAGAATTTCCTCTTCTCCATAGTAGTAAAAAAATCCATAGACAAGGGCTGCGCCTGTGGCTCAAGGAGTAGGGCGCCGGTCCCATATGCCAGAGGTGGCGGGTTAAAACCCAGCCCCGGCCAAAAACCACAAAAAAAAAAAAAAAAATCCATAGACAAGCACTCACTCCTTACTTTCTGCAGATGGGGGCCAGTATACTGTCAGGGTAGGACAATGGGTTTTAAGAATCAGAAAACTTGATTTTGAGTCTCCTCTTCACTACTTAAAACATGTATAAACCTGGGGAAGTTACTGACTCTCTAAACCTCCATTTTCCTGTCTCTATAAAGAGGGTTAAAAGGATACCTACATTATACAGGGTGGCCATAAAGTTTGTATGCAATTTAAATAGTTATAAGTATTTAAATCATGCACAAACTTTATGGCCCCCCTGTATACCTACCATACCTACACCCTAATAAAGTACCTAAAATATTTTTTGGTAAACTCTTAATAAATGTTAGCTACAATTATTTTTATAGTAAATGGTTGTTGATTAACTTAATTTATCATCCAACCTTTTTGACATTATATAATTAGTGCTCACTTAGGGTTGGATGTTGAATGAAGAAAAGAGTGAATAAATTCACTTGAGCCAGAAGAGACAGGTGTATTCACCCACTTATTGTTGACAGTCTACTGAGTGGCAGCTGGAGATATAGTTGTGAACAAGACAAGTAATATCCCTTCTCTCATGTGCTTCAATCCTAGTGGATACAAACAGGTAAAAAGAAAGTTAAATAAATAATCTAGGGAACTTTTCAGAAGATAAGCTTTAGTGGTGCTAGGTGACGATGAGGTCTAGTATAAAGAACTAATGGTATTTATCCTACAATCAACTCCTTAGAGACTAGAGAGTAGGTTCAAATGTCTGATGAGATGAGAAAGATTTGTTCTGTGTTACTCCAAAGAGCAAGGGCTAGATCCATGTGGTAGAAGTTAGCAAGGAAGCTGAATTTCACTCTGGTGAATTATGACACTTGTGGCTCAGAAATCTAGGAGCAGCACACACTGCCTTGAGGGCAGGGAGCTCCTCAATGACACAGGAGTAGGAGCAGAGTCTGAGGGACATTCTCGAATCATAGGTAAGGTTGCTTAGGATAATCTCTAGGGTTCTTTCTGGCATCAAGTTTCCAGAATTCTCCATTATCCCACTGACAGATGAAGATATCCTTTGGCTTTGGAATCAGATAGACCATGGTTCAAATCTCAGGTCTGCTAAATACTATTTGTGGGACCTGACTTAGCTTCTTTGAATTTCGCTTTCCTCCTCTGTGGAGTGGATAGACCACTAGGAATGAGGTAAGAATTAAATCCACTGAGGCTTGTATTTAGTAGGATGCCTGGTGCTCACCAAGTGGCAGTTGCTGTTGCAGTTGATACTTTTATTCTTATTGCTCTTATCGAACCCGGGGAGCAGGTGTCCCAGTTTTCTGCTACAAGGGATCTTCCCTGCTGAGGCAGTGACTCAGGAGTAAGTCCAGGCAGTAGTGAAGGGTCAGCAGGGAACAGGTGGCAGCTGCCTTGTGAAGAAATTGAGAATTGCATAAATGCTACCAATTCCCAAGGCTCCAGGCATAGGTCATCAGCAAATCAGAACTACTCAGAGAGCTCACCTCCAGTTCTTTCTCATTTTTTCCCTTCTAAGTCACCTTTAGTGTTAATCAAAATTCCATTTAATTGAGAAAGAAAAAGATAGGGGTAGAAAGTGATGGAGGGGTCAAGACCCAGTGTGGTTTATTCATCCCCCCCACACTGGGGAGATGGACTTGGCAATACATTCAGACAGGCCTTTTGGATCCAGGCATCTTCATGTAAAATATAACCCCAGAGAGGGAGAAAAACAAACCCAAGAACCTCTCCTTAGATGATAATCTGCCAATTATTCTGGTCCAAAATGTCTTTGCCTGAAAAATTCCCCACAGAGGTAGAAGGAAGCTCACAAACAGGAGAAGCATGAGACACATCTGGAAGGAGCCCAAGCCAGGAACCTGAGGGCCTGACCATCTGCCAGAGGGCCAGATGCTGCTGCTGGAAGCCTCTCGCCTCCCAGTTTGTCATCTGGGTCCGATGATGCCATCCAAAAGAAGGACCACAGAGTGGGAGGGCAGCGAGCAATCCATCTTCTCCCACCCACAGTTTTTCATTGTGTGACATGAGAGGGAGGGGGAAGGGAATTAAAAAGTTTGCCCACAAAACCACACCTTCCTCCTGGAAATTGCCATCCTAAAACACATGGCTCTGACCACCCAGAACCTATGGAAAATTATTCCATTCAATATTCTTTCTTTTCCTTTGGTCTAAACAGAACGGACAAAGAGGTTTAGCTGTGTAGTTGTTAATGGGAACTCCATTTTCTGTCAACTTGGGAGTATTATAATAGTTTCTAACCAATTGAGTTGGTCATAATATTACAAGATTCCCTGCATTGCAAGTGTTCCTTCTATTAACAGCTTTGGTGTCTGATTTTGGCCAAAGCAGATCATTGGGATTCAGAGGGACATCTTCTTCTTTTTCCATTGCAGAAGCAATCAAGAGTCTGTGCATACGATACTCATAAAAGGAAAATGATTAAACCCACACACACAAAAAGGACTGTTAAATTCCAGATGAGATTACTGCTTCATGTTATTCCCACCATACAGGAATGTGTCTTTCTGTCTCATAAGTGCTCACTTGCAGACACACTTACACAAGCAACATGCTAAACATAGCAAGATGATCTCTTATGCTATTGTGTATGTTTGTATGCTAAACCCTCCTGGATAGACTGTTTTTAGTGCTGGTGGCGGTATACTATATTTTTGTTCTCATGTTATGTTTTAAGGTACAAATTTCTGGGCTTATGTGAGGTAGAAACTTTTCTTTTAAAGTGGCACCTGTTGGAATAGTTTAACATGTCATTTGCAATCTCATATTATTTAGATACATTATTGTGTAACTTAAGCATTGGCAGAAGGCTATTTGATCCAATAATATCGGAACAATTGTATAGTATAATTCTAAAACCTTGGGCTACATTCGTCAGGGAAATGGCCAGGGCATCTAGTGCTGAAATTTTGTTTTCACAGCTCATAGTCAGCAGGTTGTGGTGTCCAGTACAGCCAGGGGGGCGCTGTTTTAGGCTTGATCTTGACTTTTCTTTCTGCCAGGTTGGTAGGAGCATCACCTCACGCAGTCTCTCACTGCCCTGTAACATGGATCCTTCCTGAAGCTTCCTTGTTAGATTGTGTTTCAAATTCTGCCTATTAGAGTTGGTCCTGTAATAGAAAAAGCAAGGTTCCTAAGAGACAAAAAAGATCATCTGCTTAATGTGAGGAAGACAGCACACTGAATACAATACCACCACTGGAAAGTCTGAGGTTTTGAAAATAGCAGAAGTGGGGGAAATGAAAATGTGATGTCAAATTTATACTCAAAATTAAGGATCTAACTTTCAAGGCTAATAAATATTCCAGTTAGAAAAACCTCTGACAATGAGTGGTTTGGAAAAATAATAGTTGCTTTGGGAAAATAAAAGGAAAGATCCTATTCTCTAAGGTTGGAACAAATGCTTTAAGGCTCAGTGGTGGAAAGAACTTCTGATTCTGGTTGGTGGTTTATCAGATATGCTTCAGGAACTTGGGCTCATTTGACTACAATGAGTAATTTCTGAGAAAGTAGAGTGAGGGGCAAAGACTTTTCTGCCAGAGTCAGAAATTCTTAAGTCTGATGTCAAATGATTAATAATGATGTGGAACAGTTGCCACAGCTAATATTGGTAAAAGAAGAACACCTGGAAATATAAAAAAAAAAGACCAGGGGCTATTGAGACCTAAGCTAGATGTTTCCAGTGTTCAGTAGCTAATTATACATACATATACTCTATAATAATAACACCCATCTTTGGTATTTTTTTTTAGTATGTCAAAGCCCAAGGGTAAACTTAAAAGTTGTGGTCTTTAAATAGCGAGAAATTAGTCTTCTGGGAAACTGGACTCTGGCAGAATATTCCCTTTTACTTAGTTTTTGAAATCGGCAGTGACTTTTCAATGGCAAAGAGTAGTAGCTGGCATTTGTGGAGCACTCCAGACGCCTTGGCCAGCACCCTTTGTGCACCCTCTCATTTCTTCCTCACAACAGTTCAGTGGAGGTTAAGTATTAATATCCTCATTTTCCATTGTTGAAGTTTGCACAGGTCTTCACTGTTGGACACCTGACTCTCTTTTCCCAACCTAATCATCTTGTAAGAGGAAGGTGAAGTGACTTGGCCAAAACCAGGGGGACAATAGCACAACTTGAACTTGAAGCTAAATCTTGTGACTCTTTGTGCCATTGGATGGTGAAATTTAGTTGCATGTAGTCAGCGTCATCAATTTGAGTGGTTCATTTCTTGATTTCATGTGTATATTAGCTGTTCTCTTCAACTAGATGAGAGCAAGAATGATTTTAGTTGTAGTATTGAGGGTCTAATAGAGTCTTTTTTTTTTTTTTTGAGACGGAGTCTCACTATGTCACCCTAGTTAGAGTGTTGTGGCGTCATAGCTCACAACAACCTCAAACTCTTGGGCTCAAGCTGTTCTCTTGCCTCAGCCTCCTGAGTAGCTGGGACTATAGGAGCCCACCACAACACCTGGCTATTTTTTTTGTAGTTGTCCTTGTTGTTTGACAGGCCTGGGCTGTGTTTGAACCTGCCAGCTCCGGTGTATGTGGCTGGCGCCCTAGCCACTGAGCTACAGGCACCAAGCAATAGATTCTTAATAAATATGAAATGGCCACTCAAAATGTCTCTTATGTTAGAAGTATCTTGGGTTGAAATCAAGAAGCCTAAATTCTGCCTATCTGTATGACCTTGGCATGTCACTGAAACTTTATCTGGGTCGCCTGGATAGGATGAGTGGGGATGAGGAAAACATTCACATTCCTCCTAATCTCCCAAGGAAAAAAATTAAATATCAAAAGTAGAAATTCTTTGGGTACTTTTTTTTTACAAAGGGTTTTTAAAGAGCTATCAGGGTTGTTTTAGGCTACTGAGACAATTTTGATGGGGTCCCAAAAGAAGATGGTGAGATCATGGGAAATAAAGCAACGCCTACGTGAATTTATCCTCTACGTGAATTTACATTCACATGTAAATGTACCCAACACATATGCACCATCAGACAAATAAGAGTTTCAAATTTGAGTCCCAGCCTCTGCCACTTAGCAGAGTGTGGTCTTGAGCAAGTTATGTAAACTCTCATGCTTTGATTTCTTCATCAGGAAGTTGTGGGAAATTATATCGCCTGAAAACAAGATTAAATTAGAGAATTATGAAATAGAATCAGCACACTAATCACATATCTTCCAAAATGGTAGCTTTAGTACTATGGTACTGTTAGTATTGAATGAGCTATTTATTAAGTGTTAAATCATTCAGAAATGTGTCATGCAAGAAAGTATGGGGTAGAGCTTCTGCCCTCAGGAGGTTACTCTCTAATCTGTAATAGTTGAAGGGAAAACTCCAGCCTTCTATCAATACAGAAAATTATATTCAACATTAGACAATTAAGTGAAAATTCTGTGAACTGGTCTCCACAGAGGATAGTACCATAGTCCTTGAAAGCTCTTTATCTTCAAGTGACTAAAGAATATTTTATTTTGATTGAAAGTTATTTGAAACTTGCCTTCAGTGAAGGGTTAAGAATCTATATTATTATTATTTTACTGTATTATCTTTGTATCTAAAGGAGGTTTCCTTGTTCACTGTGTTTTTTGCCTTCACTTTTCTCTCATTTGTTATCTGTTGTGTAGAATAATTTGGAATTTCTCTTCATTCCCATTTTCTTTAAACCACTCCTCCTCTTTGCCCACTTCAGTACACTGAATCGAGAATGCATTTCAAGAGAAGAAATTCTTGTGTGTGTCAATAGTTCCAAAAGTATGATTTGGCTGATCCCGGGAGTTTTATTTTTAGACGTTGGAAGTTGCATTTCAGCAGCTGGTTGGGAAACTCAAGCTTCAGATGTGTTTACAGGCTGGGAGCAGTTTTCACCTCTGTCACAAGGGATCACAGGTTAGGTGGCTCAGACCACACGTCTTCAGAATCTCCTTTGGCTGGGTCACTCCTCCCCATTTGAATTGCTTACCATTTTCCTCTCAGGAATTAGCTTGTTTATTGATGCCAGTAGAATGACAGCATTGTCTTTAGTCCCTGACTTACAGGTGACTTTCCTTCCTTTGGCCCCAGTCTCTCCATTAGTAGATTGTGCCTGATAATTGGGATCAGTCTTTGTGGACATTAATTGACACAATGCATGGAAAATGCTGAGGGCACGTAGTAAGCACTTTGTTAATGCAAACTGTTATCATTATCTTTATTATTATCACACATCCACACAAATATTATTTTTTATTGCTTTTGTATTTTTTCAAAGTGCTGTGTTGAGTACTTGGCTCCTGGTGAATGCTCAGTGAATAATGTTAGTGATCAGCATTTCCTACCTGGCATTGGACTAAATTGATTTTCATAGACCCTCAAGGGCAAATGATAATTTATTCTCCTAAATTGGTAAATAAAGAACTTTGGAAAAGATTCTTATAGACTAAAATAGATTTGGGCATTAGTTATAATCTTTATTGCATTTAAGGTTCATATTCATATATTTCACTGATGGGTTGTTACTTAATATATAGCAAATGTACTATGTAGTGTTACCCTTCTAAAGACTAAAGAATTCTGAAACATATCTGGCTTCTTAAAGGGTTCAGATGGGGATTGTAGGCTTAGAGATGTGGGGAAATTTCTATTTATAATGCCTTTGTATACACTGACCCCTCTGATTGTTGCAAGAGTGCACTGAAATCGGTGGGGCAGGCGTGAACTCCATTTTACAGAGGAGGGAATGGAAACTCTGGAAGTCACAGTAAATGGCTGAGTTCCATGTTCTTTCTACCACTCTCTGTGCTCTCCTCTGTGATGTTGAAAGAACTGATCCCACCTGTGAGACCATGGAGGAGGTGATATCTGGTTTGGGTTTTTAAAGGATGAGTCACAGATAACTGTAGAAAGGAAGGAGCCAATGCTTCTTGCCTTGGGACCTTCTCAGTGTTGTGGAGAGTAATCTGCCTCTTGATGTAACTTAACTCAAGGAAGTTTCAAGTGTATATGAGTGAAACAAGGAAAAAAATAGATACCTGAAAAGGATAAAGTCATGTTTAGGCATGGGGGAATTTTACTTTTTATTTCTCTGCCCTCTAGCCTATATTTTATCATGTTTATGAGTATAGAGGATTTTTAAGAACCAAAGAATAAAATTAAATGCCTTATTCTTAATCTAATCTTGGAAAAGGAATGGAAATCAGATTTGATTCAAAGAATGCATATTCTCCCAGCATTATATTTTTGCATCAGAATCACATAGGGAAATTTAAAGATCATTTCATTATGCAATAAATACTCCATGGACACTGACTTTTTTGGCAGGAACTTGCAAGTGGCATTTTAGATAGCATGTTAATTCTTCATTCTAGAGATTTTTTTATTCTTCAGTCATTCGTGGAACTTTTTAGTATCTGGGCTAGAACTGCTTAAAATACATTTTAAGTGAAACTTCCCCACCCCACCCGCCTCCTTTTTAATGACATAAGCTTTGATCATTTTAAATGTTTTAACAGAGCTCTTTGAGAAACACCAAATCTCTGTGACATTTCTCAGATACTATTGTCCTACACCTGGAACACAAATCCCATTTTGAAACCATAATTTGCTCCCTAAAGAGCCCTTCAGCCTCTGCTCTGCCTGCTCACCCCGGGTTCAACTGTCTCGAAAGAACGCTGAAGATAAATGGGGCTGGATTTATGCAGAGTAATTTAAAGCCTCCTGCCTATTCTTGTCTGTCTCCTGGAGAATATACTTGGAAATGTGTTTTAAGCTTGAAGCATCCCCTGGACCCCTGATTTTGTGATTTTGTTTTCTTCCTTCCCCTTTGTGGAACCTTTATTACAAGGCTGACGAACCTTGGCCTCAGCAAAGGATTAAGTGAACAGATTCTTCATGTAATAAATCTAAAGACATATTAAAAGCAAGGAAAAGGGATTTCCCCTGTGTTTTGGGGGGATTTATAAGTGCCAAAGGCTAAACAACTTACAAGAGAAGTAAGATTGCCCCTTTTCTAACCTGGACATGTTCTAATATTGTGACACAGTGTAGAATTAAGCTGGCTTACTAAGTAGAAACATGTAATGTAATTGCAAATGCACAGTACCAAGAGGAATCCTCAATACAGCTACATCCTGTTGTGCAGATTACACTGATTTATAAGAATGCCTTAACTCCTAATCCCAGCCATGCAAGACCACAGTCACATCGAGTCTTTAATAAACAGAGGAAGAGAAAAACAGCTTAATAATCTATACTCCCCAAATTGAATATAAATTTGGAATTGGTGGTTGAGCAAGCCATTCATTTCTCTTAAAACAGTGTAACAATGAGAACATTTTTATTACATTTTGACATGTGGATTTTCAAAGAACTTCAGGCATTCTCTATTTCAGAAATGATGGGTATAGCCAAATCAAATGATGAATGGTGTGTTGGGGAGAGGGATAAATATTGTGGGACATAAACTGTTTAGAAAAGATCAGCAAAGAAGAAAAGTGTCAGGCTGGTGAAAATAAAACCAAAGGAATAACCTCGGGTATACAGGGTTAGAAAAAAAATTGAGGTAAAAAAGGACCTTGGAATAGGTGCTGAGGGAGCAAAATCATTATGGCTTGAAATTAAGAATGATAAAGAATAAGAACAGAAATTACGTGCACCATTTCTTCCTTTCTTTTTTAATTTCTTTCTGAAGCATCTTATCAGGAAAAGTCATATCAGGAAGGCTGATCAGAATGGGAAATTTTGAGAGTGTGTTTATGCACCAAAGAAACAGATTCCGACCCTAACCAACTTCCAAGTGGTCTGAGCATTCTTCCACTTCGACTTTTCCCCCTTCTTACCTATGAAATGGGAAATTAATATATATGTTGAATTAGATGGTACAGGTTGAATATCCTTTATCTGAAATACTTGGGACCAGAAGAGTTTTGGATTTAATTTTTAGGGGGGATTTTGGAATATTTGCATGTACATAAGGTATCTTGGGCATGGGGTCCAAGTCTAAACACAAAATTCATTTCTGTTTCATACGTATGCTCTGCACATAGCATGAAGATAATCTTTGTTTTTTTAGAGACGGAACAGAATCTCACTTTATCCCCCTCAGTAGAGTGCTGTGATGTCACAGCTCACAGCAATCTCCAGCTCTTGGGCTTAGGCAATTCTCTTGCCTCAGCCTCCCGAGTAGCTGGGACTGCAGGCGCCTGCCACAATGCCCGGCTATATTTTGTTGCAGTTTGGCTGAGGCCGGGTTCAAACCCGCCACCCTTGGGTTATGGGGCTGGTGCCCTACTCACTGAGCCACAGACGCTGCCCAGCCTGAAGATAATCTTACATAATATTTTTAATAATTTTTGGCATGTAACTATTTTTTCACTATGACCTGTCACATGAGGTCAGGTGTAGAATATTCTTTTTGTGGCATCATGTTGGCGCTCATAAAGTTTTGGGTTTTGAAACAGTTTAGATTTCAGATTTCTGGATTAGGGATTCTTAACCTGTATATTTGTGGAGGAATGAAACACTGCTAAACAGAATATTAAACTTACCAGGAGGAACTGTTACTGAGTGTGCGTGCATGTGTGTGTTCATGTAGGATGTAAGGAAGGGAAAGATCTTTGAAGGTAATATTTCCTGGTATGTTGCAAAACCACAGTAATTCTGGATGAAATCAATAAAGGCTATGTTGATTTTATATCTATATATACAGAAGAAGGGAGACTCTTACATGAACAATAAACAGTTGGAAAAATAAATAAATAATCATTAAAAAAAAAAAAAAGCCAAGGCTGACTTTTGCCTTGTTTGTTTCATAGCAAAATCAGAAGAATGAAAAATGAAATACCAAAAAACAGTTCTTGCTCATAGGAATTGGAAATCAATAGAGTAAGAGCTGAATATTTAAATTATTGCCAAGGAAAATTTACTGAGTCACGAGCTGGCTAATTACTGTGCGTATCCACTGTACATGCATACATATGTACATATAAACACAGGTATGTTTATGTAATATGTATACGTGTATATATAATTCATACACATGCACGCATAACACACAAATATATACACGTATAAATGCGCACATCCATACACACAGTATTTTGCTGGCTCTGAGAGGGAAAAATATCAAAGAAGTAATGATTAGCTCAGAGTTCAGAGCCAGGAAAGTGAGGGCTCTGGAAATGGCAAGGCTTTAGCACTGGGTCTACTTTGATTCCAAAAGGAAATAACAGGGGAGAGCTGCTAAGGAGATTTAATTTTTGCTTGCAGAGAAGTGAGCATTTGGGGAAAAATACACATACCCCGTTTCCCCGAAAATAAGACATCCTCCGAAAATAAGACCTACTTACAGGAAAGATAAGACGTCCTCTGAAAATAAGACCTAGCGCATCTTTGGGAGCACACCTTAAAATAAGACACTATCTTATTTTTGGGGAAACAGGGTATATATCAATGAAAAGGGAAGAGGATTTTGCTGCCGCAGGAGAGGGATGAGCTCTTTTCCACAGTTACAGGGACACAGTCCCTACTGAAATCAATTTTCATTGCTCGGAGACCACTATACTTAGTTTCCTAACTTCACAAGTTGACAAAATACAGAAATGATATATCAAAGCCGAAAGAAAGCAGTGGCAGGAGAGAAGCATGGCGTTTTAAAGATGCCACTCCAGTCCCTCAAATCAGAAAGCTTTGTTGTGCCCAAACCAAACACACGTGTGTGTGAGCATACACACACACACACACACACACACACAAAACTCCAAGTGTGTGCAGTGGTGAAACTGTGAACTTCAATGCACCCCAACTTCGAGATAGCTCACGATTCTATTGTGAGCAACTATCGTGTCCGTTTGGTTGTGGATTAGCTTCCTGGAGGGCAGAAAGTCTGTCTTGCGCTCAGGAGTCCAGGTGTTCTCTTTGTCTTTAACGTTCCAGGCAGGGGGAAGAAAGCTAATAGGGCCCTAAGAAGATGGTCACTAGCCCGGGATGCAGGGAAAGAACACTGATACTAAGTGGCAGTAAACTGTGTCATGAGGCTTGGCTAAGAAGTAGGGGTAGTGCTAATGCTACCAAAGCTTATTAAGTTTTATTTAAAAAAATGTGAAATGGAAAACCTATACCTTCAAGAGTGATCCATCCTCAGGTAAAAGGAAAATGGCATAATCTCAGCTACAGTGTATAAAACTCTTGTATATTTGATACCAGGCTTAGCAGCAGGGTGGCGGGGGTGGCAGGGAGGGACCCAAAACAAAGGCAGCAGACAAAATGAAAAGTATAAATAGAAGTATCGAACATACAGTAACCGGGAGGAAATTACTCTAGTGCTGCTTTCAGTTCTTGTCTCCATGTGTAACAATGAGAAAGAAATGGCTGAGGTGTGTAAGATAATGCTATCGGAGTCCCATGGTTTAGACAGGAAAAAGGTCTGTGTCTTTAGAAAGGAGAAATAAAAGACTAATAGAGCCTATTGAGAGGCATGCAGAAGAGGCAGACGGCTATTCGTTTTGCTGTTAAATATGTGGATAAAGGCTTTTAAGTGAATAAACAAATGGGGACCGTCTTTGACTTTCCTTGTAGGAAAGCACAATTACCACATTAAATAAAGGCCTTGTGGCCAGACAGCAGGAATTAAACAGTTTTAAAAATTAAATAAGTGTAACATTTAGGGAAGAAAACAATATTGTTCGATCCCAGATAGTATCCCAGAGTGACAGTTTTTCTGTTGCCAAAATATTTTTTTTTATGTCTAGTGCATATATTTTCAGTTTATCTATTCTCACCACAACCTAGGAGATCAGATGGGAGATATTATTATAGCCGTCCCTCTATGTCTGTGGAGGATTGGATCCAGGATCCCCCAGCAGATACCAAAATCTGCAGATGCTCAAGGCCTTCGTATAGAATGGTGCAGTATTTGCGTATAACCTTTACACATCTTCCCGTACACTTTAAATCATCTTTAGAGTACTTGTAATATCTACATCAATGTAAATCCTACTCGAATATTTATTCTATTGTATTTTAAATAATGTTTATTTTTTATTCTCATATTGTTATTTCTATTTTTTTATTCAAATATTTTTGGTACAAGGTCCAATCCCCAGATGTGAAATCCTGCTGTGTCTCATCTGCAACGTGGGAGTGTCTGAGCAAATAATTTGTAAGGCCTTTCTGGTCTATACTCAAGGATTCTGCTTGCTTAGTTTCACCAATGAATTAGGAATAGCAGAAGCTAAAATTCTGTTCCCTTGGCTCAGCACCGTAATTTCCTTAGACGCATTTATTCACAAGCTTTCTTGCTCATCTTTGCCATCATCTTTGAGGGTATTTTTCTTAAATTCCCCATTTACAACATTAAGCAGTGGAGGGATTATTAGGGCTAGTAAAAATTCATTTTTTAACATTTTATCTTAAATCTAAATAGAATGACAATGTGAATCCCTTCATTCATTCTAAACTGAAAAGCTAGGATAAATACTGTTCTTAGCAGTATATATATATATTTTTTTACAGACAGAGTCTCACTTTATCGCCCTCAGTGGAGTACTGTAGTGTCACAGCTCACAGCAACCTCCAGCTCTTGGGCTTAGGCGATTCTCTTGCCTCAGCCGAGTAGTTGGGACTACAAGCGTCTGCCATAATGCCCAGCTATTTTTTTTTTTTTTTTGCAGTTTGGCCAGGGCTGGATTTGAACCCACCACCCTCGGTATATGGGGCCGGTGCCCTACTCACTGAGCCACAGGTGCTGCCCCTTAGCAGTATTTTTGAAGGTCCTTCCTTTGTAGTCATATTCTACCTGCAAATACCCACTTGTCCCTTCGTCTTGTGATTTACATAGTAGTGGTTCGTTCAGCAGGTATTTGTTGAACACTTACCATGGACCAAGCATATTGGATTAGGTATTTGAGTTAGCATTATGAAATCCTGGCCACTTTCTAAAAGGTAGGGTTTGAGATTGTGGGAAATCAGGTTAGTTTGGTTGTGGTGCAAGCAGGTCTTTCTCAGTAGGGTACATACTGGGAGAAAATATAGTCAGTCAGTGGGAATTGAATGACTAAAGACATGGGCAGGAAAGGAAAGGAATTTTCAGACATACTGGTGGATGAAGCAGAGGGAAGAAAATTCTAATTGGATTGGTTGGGAGAAGACACATCTATTGAGGGCAGCCACAAGAAAATCTGATGGGAAGGTGGAGAGGAAAAAGATGAAGAGAATCCTTGGTCCACAGATGGAGGTGGTAGGGAGTGTTTGTGTAGTGTACGGGAGGGATGATGGGTGACCAGTAGGGGCACACGGAAGCAAACTCAGAGACACAGATCAAATCCTTTTAGTTATTTTTTTTTTTAATTACAGATTTTCTCCTTTGTTCAAAATCTATCAGTACCAGTTCCATGGTTTTTAATATAATTTGTCAATTTTTATTGGGATCTAGTAGAGATATACATTCTACATTGAAAAGATACAGTCATAGAAAATGTTTTCTTGCCAACTCACTGAACAAATTTAGCACATTGGGTGAAAGCTTTCTGTAGCTATGTAGATTTATTACTTTTATGACTATACACTGGGTCACATTGTTGCCTCTTAGGAATGTACACAACTTTCTCTGAGAACATTTTGGCCCAGTTACATTTTATTAGCCATCATACACACTAGCCATAGTCAATACTCTTGATATTTTGATTTTAACTCAGACATTTTTTCATTCCATACTCCACACATAACACAACAAACACACATACACAAGAAGAAAAAAATAGTGAGTGAATTTTCAGAGCCTCTTTTATTTCTACCAACTGGGAAAAATGGAAACAGAACTGAGTAGTGGTAACTGTCAATATATGTTGCCTTTTGTGGGTCTCTTTCCTTATCAAATATATAATTCATTAGGTTTTGATGACAGAAGGAGGAGACTTTTGCCTAGTCCTCACCTGCCAGCACTGCTTTATGTAGTCTGATTTAGAGATTTAAACAGAGAAATTGTCCTTTCCCCTGTTTCTCCTGGAAACAGTGGGCACTGCAGTGAGGTTAATCATTTGAATTTTGCAATTCATATTGAGGCAAAACAGAAATCATTCTGGGCGGCGCCTGTGGCTCAGTGAGTAGGGCGCCGGCCCCATGTGCCGAGGGTGGTGGGTTCAAACCCAGCCCCGGCCAAACTGCAACAACAAAAAAATAGCCGGGCATTGTGGCGGGCGCTTGTAGTCCCAGCTGCTCGGGAGGCTGAGGCAGGAGAATCGCGGAAGCCCAAGAGCTGGAGGTTGCTGTGAGCCGTGTGACGCCACGGCACTCTACCGAGGGCAGTAAAGTGAGACTCTGTCTCTACAAAAAAAAAAAAAAAAAAAACCAAAACAAAACAGAAATCATTCTTCACATTGGACCCTGGAAATTTGTTGGCAAACTTTTTACAGCTCAAGGTTAGACTTTTCTCCCCTTTGAATCATAAACATGAAATGCTTTAAATACATTGTTGCACAACCCGATCTCCCACTGAAGTAAATCCTACTAGGCAATGTAAAATGGAGTGGAAATCACTTTTGGAATACTGGGTTAGAGTGAAAATAAACAGGAGTATAAAAGGAGCTTCCAATCACAGAGAAACATAGTGGGTATGAAGGTTAGAAACTGTCCATGAAGGTTAAAACAACTTCTTATAAACAGGACATTCTAGAGTTGAGCCTTAGCATAAAGTTACTAATGCAGGATGGGGAACTTTGCAGCAACATTCTAAGTACGCTTCACTCGGTCCCATGGCTGATTTTCAAGAAACTACCAGTAAATTAAAAGCTATTTTTAAAATCTAAGGTAGTTAAACAATGGTAAACTTTGTGGTAAACTCTCTTTTTAGGATCAAAGAATTTGTAAGTTACTGTTAAGGAAAAAATGTGTCTTTGGCTTGACTGTTACAACTCAGCAGATTCTTTTTTTTCAAATGAAAACAGGCACACATGGTCTTCTAAGACTTAAAAAAATGTTATGAGGGCATATCAGCCATTCATGTGCTGAGTCGTTGAAAAAAGTGTTTATTAAGTACCAACTTTTTGGTACTTCTGGTCAATCAGTGTATGAAAAAGCAGCTTAATATTTGAAATTGGGATCTTTGAAAAAGCTAGGTTTCTACTTCTGTAGCATCCTGTTCTATAACATAAAGTCTCCTTTGGTAAAGAGAGTAATCATCCAATTTGTGTTTTGTAATGAAAACATTCATTTTCTCAAAGTGGGTATACTGGACTTGTTAAATACCAGCCTCCTTATTGAGAGGTAGCACTTGTTTATATAGATATTGGGCTAAGAGTAAATCTTTTCAATTTTGAGAAAGAAACAGAATTATCACTTACTTTATATTTGTTTAAGATAGAGACTCTGGGATTGGAGTTCCTCATGATGAAAATCCTCCTTTCTCTCAAACCTATGCAGAAATACTTAATCTACAGAATGCATCTGTGAATCCTTTGGGCTCAAATGCACCAGTGCAGAGCAAATACCCATCCATCTAACTTGGAATGTTATACTTCAGAAATAGCATGGAATTTGTCAGTTATTGATGAGTATTGCTGGAAGACACTGAGCATCTGGCTTCAGACCAGCACTTGATTTGCCAATGCGGGGAATGTCTGTTGAGTCTCTAAAACTCATGGTTTAGCCGCTGGTCCATACTGCTTTTCCAGTGCCAGAAATACCTCAAATTATGACTTTTCCTCTAACGGCTTGCATAGATAACAGCTGTATCATTGCAGATAACCCAGTAGGCAGGTGTTGATGGGTCCCTTTTAAGGGATTAGGACAGGAGAACTGGGCAAAGATAGCAGCTCGCCTTCCCATTCACACTGGGCAGTGCCAGCAAGGCCAGGTTCCTTTCCTGCTTGTGGCTTAGAATAGCCTCCTTCAAACTGTGCTTGGAGTGGGGCTTGGGGGAGTCATGGAGAGGGCGCAGGCGGAAAAGCGAGCTTAATCGATACTTTGCACAGTAACCCAATACATCCAATCACATATCTTCTGACATTTTACTATGCTAGGAAGAGAAAAATAAAAATGATATAGAACAGCAGTGCCCAACTTTTTTGGCACCAGGGAGCAGTTTAATGGAAGACAGTTCTCATAAGGAGCATGCAACCTAGACCCCTTGCATGTGTAGTTTGCAATAGGGTTTATGCTCCTAAGAGAATCAAATGCTGCCCTGATGTAACAGGAGGCAGAGCTCAGGCAGTGACAAGCTGTGGGGAGCAGCTGTAAATATAGATGAAGCTTCACTCACTCACTGGCTGTTCACCTCCTGCTGTGTGGCTCAGCTTCCAGCAGATGAGGGACCAGTACCAGTCCATAGCCCAGGGTTTGAAAACCACAAATGTAGAACTTCCCCAAAGAGAAAAATGGTTAAAAACATAGACTTTGGTGCTTGGCAGACGTAGGTTTGAGTCCCAGTTCTGCATCAGTAGTGTGGCACTGTTACCTTCTCAGATGTCATGGGCCTGTTTCCACATCTACAAAGGAGCCAGTATTTTTCCTATGGAGCTGGGCAAAATGTTAGCTGAGTACCTGGCCCATAGCAAGTGCTCAGTGAACTCAGATAGTAGGATGGTGCTGATTGCATGTACGGATTCTGCTGCACACGACACCCCTGGAGTATGTGTATTACTAGATGATCCTCTTAAAAATCACCAAACCTTCAGTACCACCATCCTGCCAGCTTCATCTGCCAAAAATGTGGGTGTCACCCTTACCTAGTCTATCCTCAACTTCTGACTGTATTACTTCTTTAACATTTCTTATCTTGTTCCAGTTCTCTTTCTCTTAGGGCCCCTTCTTTTTTTTTATGTGGGTCTGTCCTCCTCACGACAGTCAAAGGGCTGGTTCTAAAATATCTCCTGGCTAAAATTTTTCCATTGTCTTCCAGATGAACTTTGGCGTCATGGGGCTTAGCTCTCCTTCCTCTGTATCCCCCCAAAAGGCACCACTGTCCCTGCCACACTGCTCTCCCTGCTGTTATAGGAGGGGGCTGTTTCCCCTTGGGTGGGTATACATTTTCATGGGCTGCCTCTGTTCCTTGGAACACACCCTCTCCCAGTTTGTGGGACCAATAGCAGTTAAGCTGCTAGCATTTTTTTTTTTTTTTATTGTTGGGGATTCATTGAGGGTACAATAAGCCAGGTTACACTGATTGCAATTGTTAGGTAAAGTCCCTCTTGCAATAATGTCTTGCCCCCATAAAGTGTGACACACACTAAGGCCCCACCCCACTCCCTCCGTCCCTCTTTCTGCTTCGCCCCCCATAACCTTAATTGTCATTAATTGTCCTCATATCAAAATTGAGTACATAGGATTCATGCTTCTCCATTCTTGTGATGCTTTACTAAGAATAATGTCTTCCACTTCCATCCAGGTTAATACCAAGGATGTAAAGTCTCCATTATTTTTAATGGCTCACCCTTCTGGTCCTGTAACCCTTAGTCCACAGGCACGAGAACTTAAAGAGCAAGAGGAAGTGAAAGGAAAATTAGGGCAAGGAAACAGATCAAAGAAATCACTCATGAGGAAGAATCAGCAGAAAACTCCAGGCAACATGAAGAACCAGTCCAGAACAACCTGCCACGGGACCATGAGGTAGCTACTGCAGAGGATTCCACCTATAAAGAAATGTTAGAAATGACAGAAAGGGAATTTAGAATACACATGTTGAAAACAATGAAAGAAATGATGGAAACAATGAAGGAAACTGCTAATAAAGTGGAAAATAACCAAAAGGAAATCCAAAAACAGAATCAAATAAGAGATGAACGATATGAAGAATATAAAAAGGATATAGCAGAGCTGAAGGAACTGAAACAGTCAATTAGGGAACTTAAAGATGCAATGGAAAGTATCAGCAACAGGTTAGACCATGCAGAAGAAAGAATTTCAGAGGTGGAAGACAAAGTTTTTGAGATAACTCAGACAGTAAAAGAGGCAGAAAAGAAGAGAGAGCAAGCTACTAGCATTTTGAATCCTGGATCTTCCCCTGGGTAGCTGGGTGACTTTGTGTAAGCTAATTAATTTCTCTGTGTTTCAGTCCTTCATTTTTAATTATGGATAATAATACTGCCTCCTTTCCAGCTGTCTGTTCATCTTTCTCCTAGTCTGAGAGCCACCCTCGCTTCCTTTTTGCCTTTTCAGTTTTATACCTCTGGCAATGAGCATAGTGCTTGTTAAGTAGATGGTGCTAAATAGATGCTTATTGAATATGTTATTCTCATTTTACAGATAAGGAAAGTGAGATTAAAAAAATTTGTGACACTTATTAAGGGGGTCACAGGACTCACTAGACTCATGTTTCTCATCTGTCAAGAAGGGTATACTCGGGTAAGGTGAGGAATAAACGGACACCTCTCTGACTTCCAATCCTTCACTTACTCCACTACACTTCACTTACTGTATTTTGCTCAGATGACACGTAGCAAATTGAGATGGATAACATTAATTTGGTATCACTATATAGCTATTCTGTTCCTTGAACCACAATCAACCTCTGAAAATAAGATAACAATGACGGAAACTTTGGGAGTGGAGAAAATGTTCACAAATAACAGTGAATGTCAGAAACTTTAAATGGTGCAGGGTGTTTGTGCACCTGTTGTAACAGGTTTAAATCAGAGAAAAGATGGTCGGCGTGTGCCTGGGAGCACGCAGCTTCCTTGACGATGTGTTTGTTCCCAAGTTGGTGCTGAGTTTGCCATGTGCCCCCCGACTTTTACTCTTGGAGTGATGTCTGCAGGTTGTGCCTTTCAGTTGAGTATGTGGCTCATCATTAGGTGGTGAGGTCCTCGAGGAGGGTGGGAGCCCTTTCTTCATCATCGTGTTCTCTGTGTTCTTTGCACAGTGCTGGGGTGAAGCGGGAGGCTTACAAGCAACAGGCAAGGAGACGCAGGCTTTGGAGCTTGGCACAGCTGGAGCTCGGTAGCTGACAAGAAATGAAAAGATGTGTGACTTGAGTAAGCCACATAACCTGCCAGAGCCTCAGCTTCCCCCGATAGAATGGGGCTAATTACTCTTGCAGGATTGCAAGAATTGGAGACAGCAATGTTTGTAAGATGCTTACCCCAGTTCCTGCTACCCATTCAAGGCTATCATTTCTGGAATACTTATTATTTGACTGAGCACAGCTCCCTTTGATAGGGAGGGCACATTAGGGCTTGCCGAATGCTTTATCACCATCCACATGGCTGGGGGTTTGTTTATTTATACTGATGTGTGTGTGTGTGTACATATGTACACCTATAAAAGTAAAGAGAGACTGTCATGAGAGATATTCCTTCGTGACATGTGTTATGTGCACACACACATCTGTGGATATGTATATTGAACACATGTACATATGTACACACATATATGTAGATACACACGTACACATGCGTATACACACGTGATGCATGTACACACATATACACAGACACATGTACATATAGTTCAAAAACGTATGACGGCTAAATAAAATCAACTTCAGAGCCCGGTTTGTAGTGCAAAGGGGACATTACAGAAAACAAAACAAAAATGCCTCCTTTGTTTCTCAAGCTTATTGAGGACATAGGAATTATTAATATTTACAAAAACTTCTCTCCTGCTTTAGCTTCCCTTCGCTTTTTCTAGCATTACATATTTTGAAGAAAACAAGATTGAGCGGATCAGTGTCACTGTTTGCAGATATTACCTGGGCTTGAGGGTGGTCTCCTCCTCCATAAAAAAAAAAAGGAACGAATGAGGAAACAAAGAAAATGTTGACAAATAGAGCTGGAATGACTTGCCCCCCTTTTCTTTTTTTAAAGGCTTGTGTTTTTATGCAGAAATGAATACATTTCTCACACAGACTTGCAGATTTATAGCTGAGCAGCAGGGCTCTGTAACATGTTGGGGGTACACACAGTGCTAGGCACGCTATGGTGTGCACTTGTGTATTGCTCTGCGAATACCCCAGTGCTATTGAAACCTCCTATTGGAGAAGATATGTCAAAAGACTACTATCTTTGTAGTCCAAAATCAATTGCATCTCTATGAATTATTGAGTGTTTGCCATTACTTTCCTGTTCCTTTCTTATTATAAGGGCTCACTGTTATGAGAAGGTTAAAAAGGTTTTGCTTTTTTTCCTCCAAGAAACTTTGTGCACATTTATCTTGTGTTGTTATAAAATAATTAGGAGTGTCCACCTTTCTGCACACCTCCCTTTTCAGCTTGGGCATTGAAATGTTCCAGTACTTGGATTTAGTCCTTTGCTGGTTGAGTACCAAGCTTCTAACACATTGCAACCAGAATATGTGAAGGCTCTGGGGACTCCCAACTTACTTTAAGGAGAAAACACTCATTTTTCCCGTGACAATGAGCATGACATTCGCATACGTGCATCCGGTACTGTCTTGCAACTTTTATACCAAATGGAGAGACGTTACTAAATGAACATTTCTTGCTCTTGTGTAAATAGATAGATTAATGGTGTTAAGTGAAAGCCAAGTCTGCCTGAAATGTTAACTTCCTTATGGGGTTTTGAGTTTCTCTTATTTTTGATAAATGGACCAATCTGGCAATAAAATCCTTGCACAGTAGGTTAATAATGTCATAGCTGAACTGTGAAATAGTAATGTGTGTACCATCTCTCAGCAAACAATAATCCTTGAAGCCTGATAAATCTATTTCCAGACCAATTGCCTGTTCATTGTTACCCATGACTCCTTTGCAAACAGAAAACAGTTTTGTCACATGCATTTTAAAGCAGAGGCAACCGGGGAAGTCAAAGGCAGCCGGGGGACGACTCATTTTCAGCTCTCCTGAGCTCCTGCTGCCTTTGGTGTCTGATGCTTCTTAAACCCCCACATTGCTGGTCTGAGGTGCTCTCAGCCCTACCTGAGCCCAGAATGCTGCTGGAGACCTAGAAGGACTGGGGCCAAGGAAGCAGAAAGCCTCCCAGGCCCTTTGGTGTTTATTAGTCACTTAGTTGCCAACAAGGTGCAAGATTTGGTGCTATTTACCCCAAATCCCCATGACAAGAGAGGACATTGGGAGACTTCTCTACACAGACTTCCTGTAGAGCTAGTGATAGGGAATCTGGCAAATGCCTGCAGGCTTTAGACTGCTCGAAGCACACACAGACTTGCCTGTTGAACACTTCAGCACCCTGATCGTAAAACAGAGGAGATGTGGCTGGCCCCTTCTGGCCCCTCTGTGGCCAGCGGCGGGCACCTCCTGGGCAAAATTTACACTGCCTTCGTAAGAAAGAGAACTGTATCCAAAATTATAGCTGATTTTGAGGGGATTATTTAGGCATCAGAATCTAAGTACCTTGGGGCAGGGCACATAAACTTGACAAACAGGCTACTTTAGTCCTGTCTAACTGTATCAGCATAATAGGGCAAGGCAGCTTTTATTCATTCAAAGGAAGGTTGAGTTTGATTGGCAGGGCAGCCTGCCTGAACGCGAGTGGCTCTTTCCCCTAACACTTCACCTGCTATCAATTACTGTTTTGAATACGAAGTGTTTCTACTGTAAAATAATGCCAGTCTCTGCCTCTATCCTCAGGCCAGAGAGCTTCTTTGTGTTATTTATTCATAGTCTGTGACTGTTCTCAACCTTCCACCCACCACTGTTTTTTTTTTTCCCCTTTCTTTCTTTTCTTTTCAGTTTCTAAGTGATGTGACATTGCCAGCAGAAGTGAGGTCCAGTAGAAAACATCTCTGGTCTTTATTTTAATCAATAACCTCCTGGGTGAATGACATTTCCACCTTAGTGATTTAAAATCAGAAGATGGGGATGTCCGTGCTTGTGAATCACCCCAGGTTCCAGGAACAAAGGAGGCAATTTTTTTTTGTTTTTTGTAATTTCCCCTTTGCACTACAAACAACTGGGCTCTGAAGTTGATTTTATTTAGCCATCAACTTCTGTCTAGAAAAATGTGCACGACGGAAGCGATCCCTGTACTTATTTAAATCGGCAAGCGATTTGCTTTAGCTGCCATCTGTTGGCCGGTTAGCTATTTTAATTTGATGCTGGGGACATTACCTGACTTTGTATTTTGCATTTTGATCTGCATCATGTTTGAGAAATATCTGCAAATGACTCTAAGGGAGAGGACTTTGAAGAAGTCTATTGAGCAAATACGTACATATGTTAATGCCGTGCTGGGCACGGGAGTGTGGGAATATACAAGTGTGTCTATAGACAGCCTGTGTTTTAGCTAATCTTTACGGTGAGATTGAGAGTAAATCCTTCACAATTTTCTTTGCTCTACATTTCCAACTGCCCCTTCTCATGTAAGCATCCTTAACTTTGATCTTTCATGCCATCCTTACCCATGTTTCTAAAGCCTCAGTTTCTCAGTTTATTATGTTTATAAGCCTTGAGAACATGCCTTGGTTGGTGGAGTGTCTGCATGGGCCTCCAATCTGAATGCTGGTGGCTTTGACCCTCTCTTCTTCCCTTTCTCAGAGCACCCAGAGTTAGATCACTTCATACGTATTTTTTTTTTTTTTTTTTTTTTTTTTATTGTTGGGGATTCATTGAGGGTACAATAAGCCAGGTTACACTGATTGCAATTGTTAGGTAAAGTCCCTCTTGCAATCATGTCTTGCCCCCATAAAGTGTGACACACACCAAGGCCCCACCCACCTCCCTCCTTCCCTCTTTGTTTCCCCCCCATAACCATAATTGTCATTAATTGTCCTCATATCAAAATTGAGTACATAGGATTCATGCTTCTCCATTCTTGTGATGCTTTACTAAGAATAATATCTTCCACGAGGTGGTGGGACAGAGCTGTTTGGAAAGTGTGCACTGTGAGGAGTCAGCCGGCCTGCTTTCCTGTGGGGCTGGGTGTCTTGCTCTTCATTCGTTGTGTAATTTGGGGCCAGGCCTTTAACCCACCTGCACCTCCATCTCCTGTGGGTAAGATGAGGTGATCGTACTGGGTAATCTCTAAACATGAGACAGAGGGAGACATGTGGCCCAGTCCTGTGCCCTCAAGTATTTCACAAGCTTCTTGAGGACATAGGAATTACTAATATTTACAACACAGTTTCACAATCGGGGCTGCTCAAGTACTACGTTGCCCTCCTCTGTTTCTCTTTTCCTCCCTAATAAACTGTAATTGCCTACAACTTTTGAAAATGATTTATTTTCAGTATCGCCCTCCAGTAACATTTCCTATGAGTTTCTGTACTACTTGTTCTGTGTCTTTCTTTTCTCACACTCATTAACACTCAGGTTGAAATGCACAAGAGCATCTCCACTTGAACTTTCCTCTCTCTTGGTACAGCCTTTTCCTTGGGCAGCTGTGCTTACAAACATCCTGTGTAGCTGAATCACATTTTGCCACCCTGGAGGCACCTGAGGTGCTTCCAGTATATATGTTCAACATCATGGTCCTCGGTAACATATGAGTTCACACTACACACTGTACAGAACAACAATCCTCCAGACATTTACATAAAAAACATTCAGATAACAGATATGAAATATGTGATAATAAGAAGGCAAGTTGGATAGCAGGCATCAGGAAAGAGTGAACAATGGGATATCGAATAGACAAACAAACAAACAAAAAACCCCGGGGATTTTTAGTTTCAAATTTGGAATGAGAAGAGTCTTCTTTCTTCTTCTATCAATATATAATGTACTTTAAAAAATATGTAAAAAAAGTTTAATTTGGCTAAAAGTAGAAATGTGTGCTCTTGGGCAAATTACTTTGTTTGAGCTTTGGTTTCCTCACTGAAAAATGAAGATCATGATTATATATCAACAGCATAGATTTGTCATAGTGGGGTTAAATGAAATAAAATGAGGTAAAGCATTCAGCAGGGCAGCTGGCCCACAATGGGGGATTCAGTAAATATTTTCTATTGTTATTGCCATTATGTGGAAGGCAATAACAATAGAAATGAGTGTCTTAATTGGAGATATTCTTGTAAAGAAATGGGTACTAAGCTTTGACTCGGAAGGTTCCGTGGTGAGAAGTCACTCCAATTTAACCAATAATGCTTTCTTTCTCTGTCCTCTTTGTTGTCCCATACCATTTTCTCATATATCCTGTTTTTTTTTTTTTTTTTTTTTTTCCTGATAGTTATAAATACTAATCTGTGTCCACCCCAGAACAGGTCAATATTCTCACTGTTGTTAATTGCAAAATTATAGGTGATTTATAAAAAGGGAAAATATTTTTTGGATTCTGCAATTGCACACTCAAGTTGTTAGTATTTTCTGGGTTGTCTTCTGCTTGCAAATTGATTTAAACTTCTCCCAAGAGCTGGATGCAAGAACCTGGCAGAGTTGCAGTTGGTCTGGGTTCCATGCAGCAGCAACATGAGGTTATGTTCTTTTCCATTGTGACTCAGGAGTTGGCAATTGTGTTCTATTTCTTGCTACTTTTACAGGCACCGGAAGCTATTATTTCCATAACAAGATACGGCAAACGGAAAGGATTTCTTTCCTAATTATTCCAATGAGGCTTTCTGAGCATTATTGAATAGAAATCAATGGAAAGTATGCATCATCACACAACTTTGTACTGTCAGCATAGCCATAGCATTAGGTTTAAAGAGATTTTCAAAATATAATCCCAATCAGAAAAATTGTGTGTATGTGTGTGCATTTGCAGTATTTGGTTATAAACTATTATCATAACTTAAGGCCACTGAAACGTCTCTGTAAAGGGAGAATGGCTGGCCTAACGGGAGTGAAATAATTTTTGTCTCTATTTTTAATAAAGCAATAATATTTTTGAACAGTCAGCTGAATGCTTCCTAAGTTGCCTGGGTACCTCAAGAGCTTAGAAAGTTCTTCCACGAAGATAAATAAGCTGTCAATTCATGATGAAGAAAATCAAACTCATGGTGTTGATCTTGGCTGGGATGACTATACAAGTATGAGAGAAATTTTTGCCGAGATGTAGCTTAGCCCATGTGTTAGCAGTTAGCACTCCAGTGCCACACTGGGCCTCTGCTAGCCTTTTCAAAAGATAAACATGGCTGTCAAAATAAGGAAAGGAAAAGATTAACCCATTCAGTTGCATGTAAATAATAAATGACACTCCAGCTTCCTAGAGTGTACATGAAGCATAGAGGCAAGGGTCCAGAGAATGTTTTTTGTTCAGTTACCTGGGTTTCCTCTTCTCCACCCCTTTTCAAGGTTGGGCTTAGTGAAACTGAGGCTCCAAAGTGAACCCTTGTGCACAGAGGGGGAAAAAAGGTAGCAGAGTGAGGGGCATACCAGAAATGCATGCCAAAAACCAGTTTGCTTACTTAGTTCCTTACACTTGTACAATATAACAGGGTATTTCTCTGGTCTTGTGGTCTACAGCCATGCATATGTTGGAGGGAGGACCTAAAAGAAAACAGCAGACGGGATAAAACTATTTATGCCAGGCTAGTGCTGGATTGCAGAACGGCCTATATACTTTACCCTCCTGTTATGGAAAATCAATGCTGGCCATGGCTAGAGAGAGTGGAGAACCATGTTGTTTTTAAAATTTGTTTTGTATTAATATAATCAAAAGGGAGCTATCAAAATGCAACCCTGGCCTGCCCTCCAGCTGTGTGGTAGTTGGTATTTCACTTGGTTGCCTTGGGATTTACCAATTCTACAGGTATTTTCATCCCTCCAAATTCAACACAAGGGGTATGGCCAGTGAAACAGTGGCTCAGAACTTATTAAACTGAATAATAGGACAATGTGAAACATTTTATGGGAAAATACTGTTTTTTCCTGATTTTTTTTTTTCTATCCCCTCAGAGATCCTACAAAGCAGTAGACACAGTGAGATGGAAAGCACCAGGGCTTCTCACATCTAGGAAATCTCCAGTCATGATCAATAGTTCCATGATGTAAAGGTATCCAACAGCCAAGGCTGGAGTGGAGAATTCAGATGTAGCTCCCCAAAGAGTGCAGCAGACGGGAAGGGTCATGGGATTGAGGGTAGGAGAGGCATTTGTCTCTCTAAGCCTCTGTTTCTTCATCTTTAAATGGGGACAATCATAAGACCTACCTATTGGAGACTGAAGAAGACAGTGCCTACCAAGTACAGTGCCTACCTTATTGACGTTCACCATAAATATTTGAAGTTGTTACTGGTTTTTATTCTTGCTAGTATTATTATATTATAGTCTGTATCAGTGGTTCACATCCTTCCTAATGCTTCCTAATGCTGCGACCCTTTAATACAGTTCCTCATGTTGTGGTGATCCCCAATCATAAATTTATTTTCATTGCTACTTCATAACTGTAATTTTGCTGCTGTTATGAATCGTAATGTAAATGTCTGATATGCAGGATGTATTTTCATTGTTACAAAGGGGTTGCAACCCACAGGTTGAGAACCACTGGTCTATATCATTATGGGTTCTAGTGTTTCAGTTAGTCATGTGATACTAAATATGCTGTGCAATAGTTTTTCCCCCTCTGAACTTTTCTTATCCACAAAATGAAGCAATTGGACCAGGAAGGATCTTAGGTTCCTTCTTGTACTGAGATACTAAAGTCCTAGTGTCCTGTTCTTTTTGTTGTAACCAGGTGAAAAAAATGCATGTATTCATGCCAAAGGGATGATGATTTTAAAGTTCTCGTGTGAAGGACCTGGGAAAAGTCTCTAAAGTTTTACATTGTAATTACGAAAATGAATTATGCTCAAATTGACTCTGAGAAAGCGATGGTGTTTTCTCTAAACACATGAATGTTATGTGGGTATATGTAAATAAGAGATGGGTGAAAAAGATAAATACTACTCTCTGTAAAATTCAAATGAATATTAACCCTTATTCAAATAGTACAAGTACATTGCACAGAGAAATCAAGACATGAATTTATATGATTTTATTTTTTTTCAGCACAGCACATCACATCCTTTGGTTACAAAAGCAGCCTGGGACTTAGGGCATTTGCTCATTTCCTAGTAGAGTGTGACATCTGGGCTGCTACTTTAAATATAGTAGCTTGTTTGCTCAGGCTTATGGCTCAGTAATATTTGTTTTGTCTTATAAATGTAGTGAAAGCAGGGATTACAGGTATTCCTCAAGGACTAATTAGAAATAAAAGCTTATTTATATGCGGGAAGTTTTGGGGTAGGAGATGTTCTTGCCAGAGTGGTAAAGAAGTGACACTGGTTTTAGTTTCAATTCTGATGCATTGAAACTCCGTACTTTTTGCAGACTGCATTTGGAGAGGTTGAAAAAAAAAATCACGTGGGATTCTCTGCACAAGTTTGGGTTGAAAGTGGCTTATTCTTCCTCTGTTTCAGGCTCTTCTGTCGGCAAATCCACTCCTTCATTCAGTGTTTGGATTTTAAGAAATAAATTTAAGAAAAGAAAAATATATAACTATCTGCACTGTTTCTATAAAATACAGGTGTTTCAGGGATCAAAGAGAAGCCTTGTCTTGGAATACAATTTGGCCCAAACTGCCTGGTGTGTGAGTGTGTGTGTGAGTGTGTGTTCATCTCTCCATGATTCATTCTGAGAGCTGTTTTAGCCTTCATAAAATATTCATGCTAGTTGTGCATGGTTCTATAATTGCCATCTCAGGCCTTGAATTATTTATAGGTTGTACTGTTCACATAGTCTCATTTACTGATAGAGAAGATAACACCATACAAGAGGATCCCAAACACTCTGAGGCCTGTTACTTTGCATTAAGTAGTGGAATTATATTACTGTAGGTGTAAAACGCTGGCCTTTTTTTCCTCCTCTCCCTTTAATATATCATTTCTGTATTTATAATATGCTAATTGTCAGAATGCTGTTAAGCCTCATAATTCCTGCCGAGTTTTACAGAAATCAAGATGTGACTGAGATGATTTAGCTCTTGATCTCAGAATGATTGTTCTAAAAAAAACCTGTCTTTACACACAGCATAATTTAATTGAAATGATGTATGACTTTACATGCATACCTGAGTCCTTTTGTTTTGTACTATTGATCAGTTTGTGTGTCTCAGTGATAATCAACACGTGGTTGGTTTCAGTAGACATTTACCAAGGAGCCTTTCAAGCTTGCTGTCCTTAATTAAATACCGAGTCTCAATTCACATGTGTGACAGTTTCTCTCTACTTATTTATTTTGCCTTCCTAATTCTCTTTTCCCTTTTCTGCCAACTTGGTTTTCTTCCCACGTACATCATATTCTTTTGAAATTTATTCGAGGGTGGGAGTCTACTATAGTTGTATCTTTCTTCTTATTTAGGTTTCAAAAGTACATGTTAATGTTGATAAATATCAAAAGCCAGATTCACCACGTGGTGTACTTTTCTGGTATTTCACTGTCATTGCCCACGTTGAAACAGGAAAAACAGCAAAATCCACAGCAGCTCATAACCATTTTAGTTTTCTCCTTTACTAGTTAAAAACTCATGAATTTCTTCTAGTCTAGGAACTTCTAAGTCAGAACAAGTCATTTAACAACCCTTCCTCCATTTTCCCTCCCAAGACTGATCAATATTTTCTCTCCAGCATTTTTCATCACACAAGTTGTCCTCTCTGTGTGTGGGAGATGTGTACCTTCCCATCCCTACGTCAGCCAGCTCAGTGTCGCTCCCAGTATACCTGCATACTGCTACTGGTGCATGGGCTAATTTTCAGAGGTACCTGTAGGTGACTTTAAATAGCACCGAATCAGGTGATGAGGAAATAATTCCTTTTGAGATTTCTTTTAGTCCCTCTGACTAGACCAAGGTCCCAGTCTCCCAGTTTCCCATCTGTTTTAATGCCTCTCTCACATTTGCACCGCCTCCCTTTTCAATTAATACCCTGTGGTAGGTAGGGTATTTATATATAGCCAAAATTTAGCCCATAGTCAAAATTTAGTAAATTTGTTTTGTTTTCCATTGACTTTTCATGATATTTTTTATCTCAGGCAAGTGGCATAGATTTCGATGCAACTTTAACATAAATAAATTTGGAATGGAAAATGCAACTTTAACATAAATAAATTTATTAGTGGTAAAAAGAAGTGAGTTAGTATATATTACACAATTTTAAGTAAATAATATTATAGGTTAAAATGGAGTAAATACTGGGTGGCACCCGTAGCTCAGTGTTTAGGGCACCGGCCAAAAGCACCCAGGCTGGTGAGTTTGAACCCAGCCCAGGCCAGCTAAACAATGACAACTGCAACAAAAAAATAACCAGGCATTGTGGTGGGCATCTGTAATCCTACTACTTGGGAGGCTAAGGCAAGAGAATTGCTTAAGCCCAAGAGTTTGAGCTTGCTGTGAGCTGTGACGCCAGAGCACTCTACCGAGGGTGACACAGTGACATTCTTGCCTCAAAAAAAAAAAAAAAAAAAAAATGGAGAAAATACTGAAGATGGTTTTGAATGACTGAAGTTCAGAGAACACTTTGATGACATCCAATCCATGGTGAATCATTTCAGAGAGGTAAGGATTGCACGGAGCCAAAGAGAATAGTAGGGTTGAGTGGGAAGTGGCAGACATATAAATCGGTTCATATATAATATTTCATTTTATCCAAACAGTAGGCGTTTCCCGCCCACTTTACAGATGAAAAAAATTCAGACTTAAAGAGATTCATTAACCTGCTGAGGATCACAGAGGTGATTGCCAGTAGGATTTCAATCTGGATCTGTTTGACTCTAAAGTTCAAGCTCAAGCTCTTAACCACCAGATTACTTCTTTTCATGTCCTATACCAATGGTTGCCGGGGGTTAGGGGGGGTTGTCAGATGGTGGTGGGAGTGATGCGTGTGCTTTGGGGCAAGTCAGTTATCTTTGTCTTTAGACAGTAAAATCTCCACTAACTACATGGGGTTCTGTTTATTTTGCTCTTATGACTTTCACCCATGTTGATGAAAACTTTTTGGTAAGACAGCATGGGGAAGAAATTGACTCTCATTAACGAATGAGGGTTTCAAGGCTCAGGTAGGTCGTCATAAGCCATTGCAGATCTTATAGAGTAATGTTGATAGATGTATAGAAAATTAGTGCAGGTCTCTACCATAGAGCCATGGACAAAGCCACAGTTCCCGACAAAGCCAAAATATTAGCTTGTTTTGTTATCCGAAGGGAATGTGCCCCAGGAGACTTCTGGTCTATGCTCGGGACAGTGCCTGGCATGTTGTAAGAGCTTAGCATATACCTATTGTATTAAATTGAATTAACAGTATGTAGCAGGGCTCTGATTAATATTTCCTCAAAAATATACACACAGAAAAGTGGAACATGATTGAAGATGAAATTAGATCATTGTTTCATCTTCTCAGTGTATCCTGCAGAGTAAATGCCTCTGTCTGCACACTGGGGGGTGGCCCAGGCATAAATTATATAGTTCTTAGGAGCTTATGACAGTTCACTTGACAAGAGTGAATTGTGTGGTAAGCAGGTTTTAAAATTAAAATTCAGATGTAAATGTGTTGCATTCTTTATTCCTTCCATCCTATCATACAAATCAGACAAGACCAAACCTTTCTACTTGGATAGATGGAGGAGTCTGGTCTAAAGGCAGAGGGAAGCTTATGGCCATCTTGGGGCTGAGATGACAGCATCCCTCCTGGCTACTTGTTAGTATCTGTTTTGGCAACACAATTGGGCTGTGAAGCTTTTTTTTTTTTTGTAATTCTCTCTGCTAACATTCCTGGACCACCACTACCAAGTAGTATGCACCTATGGTGGTAAATATCTGCCTTCTTTTAGGCTTTCCTTCCATTGCCACTGGCTTGGGTCCAACTGCTTCAAGCTGGGGCCTGTGGTTTTATAATGTTCAAGTTTAGATGGGTGAATCTGGTCCATGGGTATAGAAAGGGGTCTTGGACCATAATGGTAGGTCTGAGGACGGTTGTGGCCCAACTCTGCCACTAATGAACTCTCTGTGTCTTTGAGCAGTTCCACAAAGCTATCCGAGCTTTTCTCTCCCCATCTGTAGAAAGACATGCTTGAGTTAGAGTTTCTCTGTTGTTACCATTTTATGGTTTCATCATTCCCTATTCATCCTGTAGCAATGGGCTTCAGATTCCTGGTCAGGGGGCCATAGAAAATCAGAACATTATTTGTTATAACTAAAAATGTTCGTGGAACACTTTTTAATTCTGTCTCGCTACACATGTGCCTACCTGCAAAATGACTCACTGACTCTTCCCACCCTATTTTGATCATTCAAAATAATGCATGGTACTATTATTATGTAACTATTCCTAATTCCAACAGTCTTGTTGATATAATCATATGGCATTTTCCGAATGGATTCAGAATATCTAGAACATTACTTAATTTAAAAAAAGAGGAGGGAATGGTCATGAAGAATTGTTAGCATACGGAATAGTTTTGTTTTTTTTTTAAGTACTTAACATTTGGTTTTGATATTTTAATTCCTTTTCTCCAGTAATCTGGATGTCAGAAGTCAAAACTCCATCCAAGCTTATGCTAGTCTTATAAGGCTTGGAAATTACTTTTTAAAATTAGTATCTAGCTAGATGACCACCCCACTTCTTTGATATTTCATTGAAGTGATGTTCTGTTTTTTTCTAGAATGTGTGAATCTCAAGGGCATTGGGTCAGTCACATTCCTGGGTCAATTCAGGTAACCAGGGAGCTACTTACTTTGCTTTGCGGTTGTAAACTAGTGAGTAAGCCTCAGATTTCTCATCCTTCATGTGGTGATAATATTTGAAAATATCTAGTATCAGCCATGGTCTCTCTTATAGTAGGTGCTAAATGAAATTTTATTGTTTCTCATTACTAATTTTCTTCCTTGTCTGCCCTAAATTATGAAATGGTGAGACTCCAGAAATTCCCACTCCACTGGGGAGTGAAGCAAAATCTTCAGATTGCCTCAATGATGAACACCACATTTCTAGTAGTATGGCCAAATGTTACTTTACCTTTGATTGAAGCGGAGGGCATGCGCATTTCTTTTCTTTTTTTTTTTTTTTTTAAATATGGAACGCTTCACAAATTTGCGTGTCATCCTTGCGCAGGGGCCATGCTAATCTTCTCTGTATCGTTCCAATTTTAGTCTATGTGCTGCCGAAGCGAGCACGGGCATGCGCATTTCTGTTTCAGGTTCTCACTCTCCTCCTTGCCAGTGTGCTTTGGCAAAACGTCCTTTGTGTTGGCAGCAGGTGTGCTGCTTGTTGAAGAGCAGTAGCGACTCTGGAGCACGAAGACCTGCTCTTTCTGAGTATTCGGCATACTGTGCAATGAGACTTTTGCCTTATCTAGGCTTTCTTGGCTTTCTTCAACTACTTCTCTGTCTGGCCCCCAAAAACAAAACAGTAGGAGTAAATACCATTCTCAGACATGCCTCTTTCTAATCAAAATAAAGGTAAACAAAGTAGGTATCCCCTAGAGCACAGAGAATAGAGTCTCCAGACATCTTCCTGGTGTCCACAAGATCAAGAAGTAAATGAGTCATATGTGATTCCAAGTCACTGGCCTGGATGAAAAAATAGGGAGCCAACTGAAAAGGGATGGGGGAAATTTGGAGTTGGGTGGGTCCCAAAAGAGATGAAAATTAAACAAACTTTGTGTGTGTGTGTGTGTGTGTGTGTGTGTATGAGGACCTCGGCCATTTGGGGGGTGGGAATCCCCCCGCACTGTCAGTATAGCATAACAGAATGCTTCATAACAGAATGCTTCAGAATGCTTCAGAGGAAATAGGAGGAACTCCTTGATTTTGTGAGGTAAAATAGTGCTAAAAAGGGAATGATCCTCCCTCCCCTGCCCCACAAACTGACCTGCAATGCCTTCCCCAACAATGCACTAGACTGAAAAGTGTGGTGTTTTCTCTAAGGAGATCCAGATCCTCTGGGTCCTCCAGATAAGCAGCAGCACATTGTTATGCAAATTGTCCATATTCCCTGTGGGATTTCACTGCCACCTTGTGAAGGCCTCTCTGCTGGGAAAAGCGCTTTTCAGCTGTCTCCTCCTGGGTTGATATCTTTATAGAACGACCAGAGCAGACAGCGCTCTGCATTTTGTTCTCCACAGTGCCCAAAGTTCTGTTGTATTTCATTTCTCCCGTACTTTTGCACACATGCAAACCAAGTACCTTTTTCCTCTGACACCCCTCAGAAGGTACCAGCTCTGGATGGAGAAAACACTGGATGCCACACTTTGTGGTTCTAAAGGAAAAATGACATGTCACCATCCTTCCTTTCTTTCCTGATCCCTCTTTGTCAAAGGAACACGAAACCTTCTTCGGTTGCCATCTGTAGGTTTTCTGAAGTCATTTTGAATATTTTCAAGAGTAGGTTACAAGTTAATGCTTTCAACATCAACCATGTTGAAATCATCTCAAGTTTTTCTCACAGCAAGTCCCCGCTCTGCCCCCAGCATGGCACTGCAATGGCTCTTGACCACTGGGCAGTATTTTCACCTTTTTCACTGCCTGAAAGTTATGCAAACACCCAGCAACTGGGGCCCTAACTTCACTTACTGAGCCATGTGACGCCAGACTGTACTTTGAAACAATTTTTTTTTTTTTGAGCATTTGACATTGCCCAATTTTCAAATAACAAAAAGAACTATGTCCTTGCATCACTGTAAATTTCTCTCTGATCTATTTAGGAGGATGTGAAGGGCGCTTTAGTACTTGAACTAGACATTGACAGACCCCAGGAAAACACATTGGGCAAGATGTTCTCCATGAAACCAAATGCAATGCAAATACTTTTCTTTTCTTTTTTTTTATTAAATCATAGCTGTATACATTACTATGATCATGGGGCACCATACACTTGGTTCATAGACCGTTTGACACATTTTCATCACACTAGTTAACATAGCTTTCCTGGCATTTTCTTAGTTATTTTGCTAAGACCTTTATATTCCACATTTACTAAGATCAAATACTTTTCTAATGAACATGTAATGAAAACAAGTTTGTAGCTCTTATCTTAGTTTCTTTTAAATTTCTGAGTGATACCTTTAAGGAAAAAAAGCAGCATGTATAGTTCCCTAATGTTTCCAACATATAGAGTTGAAGAACTAAACTCTTAGCCATATACACACATACTCTATGAATTCTTAGTTTATAAAACATGACTCTTTGTCTAGACACTTAAATCTTAAGGCTATTATTTACTAATATTAATTTAATGGTAGAACATGGAATATGGAAAATCTTTACAGAAGCCACTTTGTCGTGGCCTATTGTTTGGACAACTCTAATTTTAATCCTGACCAATATAATTTGAGCTAAATCCTTATGACAAAACTACATAAAGAATTTCCAGATATGGATATATAATATTTGGAGAAAAAAGTTTTTTTAAAGATTTTTGTATGGTTTGTATAGTCAGTTAATGGTTTTTGCTGAATTTTGTGGGCAAATAGAAAAAAACTGAGAGCGAAGTCTGAGATCCTGATGGATGAATGACTGTCAAAGGGAGGCATGGTAGACTCCCTGAAGGAGCTATCTGAAACTTTCCAATTATCTAGTTTTTCAAATTTTGTTAAGTTTTATGTCTATTATAATAGTCCTGAAGTTAAGATAGGATGGCAGGGAGGAAGAAAACAATAATAAAATGTCTAACCATATGAAAGTTGGTACAGCCTAATGAATGGAGACTTGTCTTTTTTTTCCCAAACCAAGGCAGGTAAAAAAATCGCGGTCTATGCCAAGAAGTCAGGTTACAAAACCGTGACCTTGTATGTAGACTGAATCCCAAGGCTATCTCTGTCTTTCTTTGCCCCTGGAGTTCTGTCCCTCTGTTCACAGTTTAGCCCAGTGTGAAGATCCGGGTTATTTCTGCAGCATCAGAGCTGCTGATGACATGGACAAAGAAACAAAAAAGAAACACCATTTAAGGAAACATCACACCCCTTCTTGAACCTTGAATTAGATGAAAATATGGAGGTCGAGACACACCCAAATTATACACTAATTATTTTATGAAATGTGAAGTCAAGGCTGATGTAAATAATTCAAATCTGTTTAGAAGCAAATAAGTACACTCTTCCACATTAATCCCCAATGATCATCAATTTTGCCATAAACTGCAGGCCCTTCCTCTAACTGCTGGTATTTTAGGAAGTCTTGTGGGCCTCCCCTTTTCATCAACATCTCAGAGCCTTCGTTATTAGCTGGGATGTCAGGCTGCCCTGAAACTTGGCTAGGGGCAATAGACCAGAACTTACAACACATTTGAAATACACATTGGACCACTTTTATGGAACTGTCATGGCTCCCAGTGCTGCATGTTTAATCTTTTGGAGAAGAAAGTATGGCGGTTATTACACAGATCTTCACCACAAATTATGCATCATATTTATTCCACATTTGTGCCTTGTGTGGGCGCAGGATGTCCGTGTGTGCTGAGACATATGCACTGTGAAGCCACGTGTATACACACGTTATATATATGTATTACTGCAGTCCCTAGTGTATAGTTTGTAGTTTGGAAAGAAATCATCTTCCATCATTCGTCACTGCCTAGCTGTTGTAGACTGGGCCAGAACATCATTTATTAACAGCGACAAAGCCGCACTCATAAACGCCGACATGTAACATTAATTTATAGGCACTGAGTGACTTATTAAAAGTGACGTGTGAAATATAACAGGACCCAGTATGGATGATTAGGTTTCGGGCTTCGAATTGTTGACAAGGCAGGGGTAATGAATTGCGGGACACTGGCTCCTGCGTTTCCCCCTCATTAGTCAGTATTAGCTGCATTAATAGTAATAATTGGATATATTCATCATTTAAAATGTTTTAATAAATGTTTGGATAGTACCCTATTGGAGCTGTCAAATATTAGGCTAGAAGGGTTGTGACAAGAGAAAAATGATGATGTTCTTTAGGGGAGAGATTTATGCAGCTTTGGAGATGCCAAACCTTGACTTTGTGCTCCCGGAGGAAATATGAGTTCAGGTGAGTTAGGGTTACAAACCCTAGAAGTGGGGAAACCTCATTCTCCTCTGTCTTATAGGACAGTTCTGCATGAAGGCATTGAAGGAGGACAAGGGGGCCTGTTCAGAGGGACTCAGTTCTGTGGCTGGTTTGCTCAGGATGGTGTTCTTGAAAGGGAGGAAAAGATCCTGCTTTGACCCAAGTTAGCTTTGTGGCCTTGGCAAGTCCCTTCACCTTTCTGAGCTGCCATTCCCATGCCTGTGATGGAATTTAGCTGAGTCCCTTTGAGATATAACATTATGTGAGTTTGATCATCAAATGTAATCTATACATCTAGAGAGACCTTTAATGAACTTCTCCCTTCCTTCACTCTTACCAGTATTTATTCAGGGCTAATGAATTTGTCCTCAAATGAGGATGGAAAAAATGAATAAGACCAGCATTATCTTGCTCCCCAGGAAAGGGATTATTGCACCTCACTTTAGTATTTGCAGCATTATCCGTGTGTTGTGTACATGGTTATATTTCCTGTAGTAACTATAGCCTAGATGTATCTCAGTTTTATGGTTTAATTCTTTCTGGCTCTTTCTTTGTGATTGTAATGAGATTAGAGTGATTATATTATATGTAAAAGATCTAGGGGGAAAGAGGTTCAGTATAGACTTGCATGGCTGCTAACTCCTAATCCATTCCTCTACCCTACGACTGAAAATATAACACAACACAGCACGACAGATGTTATCTGTAACTTGCATTTGAACAGATACAGATTTTAGATTGAGACAGGGAATGATTGAGATTGCTCTACCTTCATCATCATCATCATTAAACTAGTGATAGCTTGACCTTATGGAGCATTTACCATATACCATCTGTGAACCTTTGGATTTTATATACCTTCTCTTATTTCATCCTCACAAAAATCTTCCCAGGTAGGAAATTATAAGTCCCATTTCACAGATGAGGAGACAAAGGTTTAGAAAGGTGAAGTAACTTGCTTTTAAGAAAAGGCAACTGACAAGTGGTTTGACCAACATCATGTCTCAACCAACCTGCTTCTAACATTGGGGACATGCTCAAGTTCTGGGATAATTCAGAAAAGATGTTATCTAATTACAGAGCATTTGGGAAAGGTGAACAGGATGAGAAGCGGTTGGGAATCCTGTTCTAAGGTGGTAGAAGAATAAAGTGTGCTCATCCTGGATGAAGGCCTGGAAGAGGAGGTGGCTGCTTTCAAATTACTGATGGGTTATCTTGGGGAAGAGGGAATATGTTGCTGTCTGGGCCTGAGTTGAGAACTGAAGTTTCTGACGGCACACAACTGGAGGGTGGAATTCAGTTCTCAGGAAGAAGGAGACTGGCTGGCAGGATGGCCTCCCCACAGGCTGCTCTTTGTCACACTGGAATGATCCCACCTCCCCCGGGACCTCTTTCATGTCCCTTTCCTCCTTATGGCCTCTGCTCCAGCCACACTGGCCTTTGCTCTAATTGGAACATGCTCTGTACTTTGGCAGGTCTGGCTCCTCCTTGCCCTTCAGGTCTCAGCCAAAAGAAGGTCACTTCCAAGATCTTTCCCGACCACCTTCTTTCTAGCATCTTTCATCTGCCATCTTTTTTCTTCCAATTGTTGACTGACATTACCTTGTGTATTTGTGAGGTTTTTATTTGCTTTTTGTCTTTCTTTTCCAGTACAGTGTTAGGTCCCAGGAAAGAGAAGCTTTCCTGTCTTCCTTACTATAGCTCTGAGGCCAGGCCTAGAGCTGCCAGAACAACCATTTGTTGGGATCACCTCTTTGGGTGGGAAGCTCCACTAAATGACTCCTGTTATTTCTTTCTCATTCTTGAAACTTGGGAGCCTCTCATTGTTATAGCAGTTGCCTGTGTTCTTTTTCCTCTTTAGAAAGACAAGAGTGTGTTTAAGGCTTCAAATGATCTCAGTGCCAGCCCTTGACTGACTTAGAAACCAGTACTCTCTTCAGATCTGGGCTAACCCCTGGGTTAGCAGATTTGATTTACCCTCCTCAGTAACTCTGTGGGGCTTCTCCGCATCTGTGGTCATTTAGCTTTGGGTGCATTTGCATAAGACTTTGGCATCATTTATGTTAAGTGTGTTCGGAATGTACCAAAGAAAGTTTGGATTTTTACTAATGAGACTTTACAGAGCTTGTGTTTATTGTTACAGATGATATTCCCCATTTTTTTTTTTTTTTTGTAGAGACAGAGTCTCACTTTATGGCCCTCGGTAGAGTGCCGTGGCCTCACACAGCTCACAGCAACCTCCAACTCCTGGGCTTAAGCGATTCTCTTGCCTCAGCGTCCCGAGTAGCTGGGACTACAGGCACCCGCCACAACGCCCAGTTAGATATTCCCCATTTTCACACACACACACAAGTCAAGATTGTGACCACACAGTATAAAGCTGTGGATGTTTTTCATTTGTAAAATTTGGTTTTGCAAACGTTCGAGCTTATGGTTCTTTACAATAAAGAACCTCGCTGCTTTATTTTGGATTCTTACTTATTTCTGTATTGTAGGTAAATTTTGTCATTTGTTCTTTTTAGAATCAAGTAGATATTTATAAGCTGTATCTCAGGTTTTGAGGATACGGACATGAAAAGTCAGGGTTTTTATCTTCAAGGGTCTTAACTCTCTAGTTGGGGAAGATTGGAAAGAAACTAGCAGTCACAGAGGAATAGGATAGATGTGGTTCTGGAGGAGTGTGCTGTGGGAACTCTGAGATGTGATGTTCCACGTCTTTCTGGAGAAACCTGGGCAGGCGTCTTAGAAGGAGAGGTAGTAGTTGTGGTAATACTTGCAATGTAGAGAATTATTTTAGAGCAGGAGTGGCCTGGAGAGGAGGTTCACATCAGGAGAAAGAAACAGCATTTGAAGAGGCTTAAGACTACTCAAAGGGTTTAGGAAGCATCAGTTAATTTAGTATAAAGGACAGGAGGTGGGGGCTGAGAGATTTAGCTGACTAGTTGGTGCTGGCCAAATCATAAATGGTGGCCCTTACACCATTGACATAGCCAGAGTGATCACATACAGATCTGAGGCAGTAGCAATTGTATTTAAGGCTGATGTCTGAGGAACAAAAGAAAATGTTTTCAGGAATCAGGAAGGGTCTATGGAATTCAGTTGTTTGAGAATGTTACTTTAATTGAAGCCCTGCTGTTCTTGATAAGATGTTCTTCTTGAGCAATTTCCAGGCGTAATTTTAAGAAAATAATAATAACTATATTGTAGACTACTTGTTTTGACTTTTCCTTAAAACATAAGCTCACAATATGGTGTCCACTTTACAAAGGATGCAATTTCTCAGGAACAACATAACTCCCTTCAGGCTTTAAGAAGATCTCTCTCTCTCTCTTTTTTTGGAGTTTTTTTTTTTTTTTTTTGGAGGTGTCTGGGTTTGAAGCTGCTACCTCCGGCGTATGGTGCCAGCACCCTACTCCTTTGAGCCACAGTGCCGCCCAAGAAGATATCTCTCAAACTGAGCCATCACTCACTCTACTCTTGGGTGTGGTATCTTGGTGGTAGGATAGGCCTAGTGGAAACACTGATTTTATCCAACAAGTAACTTTCTCTGCTGTAGTTGAGTCCTTTTCTCAGCCTTGTAGCAAGTATAATGAGATGAGCTGTGAGGCACCCTCCACTTGTGGCTAATTCTTACTCAAGATGATGACTACAGTGTTGTGAGTATCAACGCCTCCCATAGCCACAGATGAAAACAGGGTGGACATATGGATGTGCAGTATATCCTGCTTGCTTCCCTTCTGTTTTTTGTTTGTGTTTTGTTTTTTCATAAATATGGATGTCTCTGGCATCCTTATCAAAACCGTTGTCACCATTGGGCCCAGCAGGGCCCACTTTTTGGAGTTTCCCCAACCTAGTTTGGCTGAATCTCAAGTTACCTTGACCTGTGCCAACATTTTCAAATGAAACTATTTCACACTGCCTCTCTGGCGGTATGTCTCTTTGACCGAGTAATTCTTGTGCTAGGTAATTATTTTAAGGGAATATTTAGGAATGCAGATAAAATGTTATGTGCCAAGATGTTCATTAAAGAATCATCTATAATAGTAAAAACTTTATAGTAATCAAACAATACGTATGATGAAATGTTACGGAGTAAAAAAAAATCACATTTTGAAGGATTACTTAACAACATTAAAAAAGGATGTAAAATCTGTATAATAGTTATACAATTTGTATGTACATGAAAAGGCTTGGACAAAATGGGATCCAAGTAGTTGTCTTTATCACTTTTGGATTTTAAACTTTTTTTTTTAAGCCATAAATCTACCTTTTTAATTAAGAAGACTCTGGATGGTATTTTAAAATATGCCACTTGAAATTTTAAAGAGAAGTCTGTATTTAAGATGCTGTATTACTAGAGAAGAGATAATATGCATGATGGGAAAAAAAAGGTGGGAATTGGTAAAGTCCAGCTAAACTGCTTTGCCACTAGATCTCATTAAGCCGGAGAGGAGCATTAATTTAAGGCAGCATTTGACTAAGTTAATTCCAGACATTTTTCTCAACTCCTGAGCTGTCGGTTTTAAGTTGCAAGAAACATTTCAGGCTTAGGCCAATTGAGGGCGTGTACATAAACATGGGGTTTATTTTGTCAGGGATGTTCTTGAGAGACTAAATTCTTTACAGTTCTTTTCTTGTTCTTTGTGGACATTTATTTACTTTTGAAAATACCCATGTAGATCCTCACTTGAGTGAAAAGGAGATGTGTTCTCAGGGCAGGGCTCAGTCTCTGATCAACAAGGCTCTAAGAATTGAGTATAAATTCAGTTGCTTTTGCTTTGTAACATTCCAATAGACTGGCTTCATTTCTGTAAGTGAATGATTTTGATTTAAATATTTTTTAGGTATTTTAATCCATGTTTTGCATTCCATGGTTCCCATATTATGGGAGACATTAATGACTTTTCTCTCTACCATCAGCTCTTTTTTCTCTTTTTCTTTCTTTCTTTTTTTTTAATCTTGCCCTAGAGTGAGGCTTGTGATTAACAAAGTTTTTACCCACCACCTTGGGAAGGACAAGTGACTAGAAAAGATCAGAATCAATTCTTCTCATCCCCTTAAGTGAGTGCATGAGAAGAAAGGAGATTTACAGTTAAGGTCCTAAATCATATCTGGCTGTTAAAGTTTTTGTTGTGGATTTAGGGAGGCTAAAGCTAAAACTGAGTGTCATCTTGGAGGTTAATCCACCAAGCTCTGGAATGTGTGTCCTGCTTGCTGTGATACTGACATGATGAAACAGCTGACGGTGAGAAGCCCGAGTTTGCCTCTGTGCAGGGTGGTGAAGGTGGATGTCCTGTTGGTGGTGTCAGGGTTCTGAGGCAGAAGGTATGTGTGCCCCCAGCACACATGCAGTGAAGTCACAGCACATGCCCTGGGCTAGGACTAAAGGGGAGAAGGGGCGGGAGACTCTGAGCAGTTAGAAAGTCATTTGTTTATCTTGCATAGCCCCACGCTGACCATATGGGATCAGAAAAGCAAGTGGTGAGGGAGTCAAGAGGCTGAGAAGATGTTCTTATCCTTGTAAAAGTGAGAAGGGCTCAACTGAACCAGTCAAGATGGCAGCCAAGTTCATTGCCAATGAAAACCAAGAGAGGTGGCTTATTACCACATGATGGTAGCTTGACTGCAAACTCTGAAAGGGGCCACTTTTATACCCCAGTCTCATTCCTATGTTTGAGAGCCAGGTTTAGTAGACATCCTTCACAAATTTCCTAAATACTAATCCCAATAAAATGGATACAAACACTGTTGTGAAGAAGAACTTTAAGAATAAAAAGAAGCATAATAGTAATCATCATTATTAATAGTAGCAAAAATAGATATTTATTGGCAGTAGTGTGGGAAGTTTATACATCAATACTTACTTCTTTGGAGATATCAGGATAAAATATTTAATCAATATACAAGCAAGATTCTACTGAACACTGTGGAGGTAATAGGATTGTATAAAATATGTTCCCTCCACTCAGATGCTTGTAGTCTAACTGGCCAGATAAATGAAAGGGCAGATAAGCAATTCCAAGGTACTAAGTGACCAGTGAAATATAAACAAAAGCTGTGAGAATTTAGACAGTGCTGTTTTGGTCAACATGATCAAGGTGGCTTTGGAGCTGGCTTTGAAAAATGGACAGATAGCATTCCAGGCAGAGGGAACAGTATGTGCAGAGGCTTGAAGATGGGAAATGGCCAACTTCCAGGGCCAAAATGATGAAGGGTTTGACCAAAGGTTAAGTGAAGGGCAGCCTGGGAGGCAAAAGTGAATTAGTTTTAGCCAAGAACGGCCTCATGTGTAGTCACTGAAATTAGGCAAAGCCTCTAACCCCATAATCCCTTCCAGGTGTTCACAGCCAAGTGATGCAATCAGATTTATGCACAAATAACCTAAATATAAAATGACCTTTGTAAGTGCCACAAGAAAGACACTCACAGGCCTTGAACACCTTGAGTGTATGGAAAAGTGAGACATTAACTCCAAGTAGGAAAATCTGGGAAGTGTTACAGAAAGAGGAAGAGTCTTAACCAGATGTAAAAGGACAGAGGGACTTCAAGAAGGAGAGGAAGGCATTAAATGATAGAGGTAACACTTGGAGGTTGGAGAGGGCTGTTATTTCCTTGTGAACATGGGTCGTATAATGTATGGGGACCTACAGAGTTGTTCTAAAGTGAGATAAATGCCAGTGTAGTTTGCTGTATGTCATTGAGATGATGTGTAGGAAGGATGAGAAAGAACTCTTCATTTGCTCTTTTTTTCTTACACTAACTGAAATTCATGTCTTGTAGGGAAAATGGACGGGGACTGAGTCTTCTTTTCATAATAGGGGAATTGTGGTTGGTATGGACATCTCCTAGGCCACTCATATGTTCCAGGCAGGAGAAGACTGAGTCTTCTGTCCCTGAGCACACTGTCTCAGGAATGGGGACATATCTACTGTTTCCCTGTCACTAACCCCACCCATCCCCTGACCTCGGTTAGCAGGGAGCATTTACCTTCCACAGACGTGAACCAACGCATCACACCAAAGATCCTCCCTTTTCCTCTGGCCCCGTCTTCCTGTCTCAATATGAAATAGAAATGCACATTTTTCTATCTGTGTTTTAGAAAAAGAGGAGCAGAAATTCAGCCTCTACTAAATCTTTGTCATTTAAGCCTCAGTTTCTTTACTTTTAATACATTGCTACCTAGAAGAAGAAAGCAGTCTTAAGAGAGAGAAAGGGAAAGCACAGTGTCTTCCAGATTTAGCTAATGATGACTTGGTGATCAAGTAGTGGCTGTATTTCAACACGTGTGGCCGTGGGTGTGCGTGTGTCTTTCCATTCTTTTGAGCAAACAGGTACCAAGAAGCAGGGCGTGAGGAAGCAGCATGTGTCAGGCGGGCTGCTATTCCCGCTCAAGAATTGCTGTGTCTCCCTTTCTGAGTTTCTTAAGCACCTGAACTAATGCAAGTTTACCACCAGATACAGCCAGTGAAATGCCAGTGTCATATTACAATTAACAGTAATTCTGGTGGCTGTCATCACTTATTCTGAACAGAGGACCTCCAGCAAAAGCATGACACTGTCATGCTGCTAATTCAAAGGCATTGTGTGAACTATGACAGACCTTCTGGTGTACCTTTTATGCGTATTCAGATGAATAAAGTTGAGCAACTTAAATAGAATAGAGGGAGGAAAAGTTTTAACACATTTCAGAGGATGAGCCCATGAAGGGTCAACATGGAAAAAAAAAGTTCTGTTAAAGAAAGTAATTAAACAGAGGCAGAGAGATTGAATATTAGTGCTTTTACAGACTAAATGAGGATAAATTCTGTTAATTATATGACTTTTTCCAGTACTAATGTGATAATAAAGTACTCTAATTCAAGAGTGGTTTGTCACAATCCCAGCTAAGGCAGTGACCCTTCCACTAGGTGAGACCAAGAAGCAACTTATAAAGCTTTCTAGCAAAAAAGCAAGAAATCAGCGTTAAGTGGATTTTTTCCCCCTCCCTTGGTGTTCAGTGTGGAAAAACGCTGCCCAACCCCACCGTGAGTCTGTCAGTGAATGGACTGTCTCTTCAGAGGCACAAAAGCACTTACGTTTGCTTTTGTGTTTAGTTCCTGAGGGAAGAAATGTGAGCAATTCAAAGAGTATAAATAGCCCAGTGCAGAACTCCAGTCCAATGATTAACAGCACCAAAAAGATTATACTTGTAAGGTTGGTGAAATTTGGTCTTTAGGACATCAGTCTTATAAAAATGTATGTCACAGTAAATGAGTGGGAACTTGTTTTTAGGAGTTGTTTTTAAGGAACTTGTTTTAGGACAGGAGGGGTATGAAACTTGACCTTTAGGCAACATCAAAATTGCAGGGGCAGCACAGAGGAGAGAGTTTAGGGATATTTGGAGAGTCAGGGCAGTTGGTGTCAGTGTGTGTGTGAGAGTTGATGGCTGATTCCACGTTCAGGTGAGAAGGGATGGGAAGGACAGAGAGAAGGTAGGCAGGCAGGGGCCACAGCTTGTGCAGAAGCAGAGGGTGCTGGTTCTCAGAGCAACATAAGCTCTGAGGCAAAGAGTGGGAGAGAGGCGGCAGGGATGATTTTGTTTCAGATTATGAAGGTCTTTGTTCTAGGGGCAGAGGGAGGGATTTTTCTTTCTTTTCTTCTTCTTCTTTTTTTTTTTTTCTAATTTTTGAAATAGGCCTGTGGACAGATTTTTACCATGCAGTGTCTGTAGACTGAGAAGTTTGCAGCCGTGCCAGTGCATTTTGATTGCTGCCCCTCTCCCCCCACTCAGTGGCAAATAGAACCTAGGAGAGCCCTGTTCCAGCTCTTACAAGCACAAGCTGTCTATGCAGTGAGGCTCTGCGTTCAAATCTTGTCAATACCTGCTGTGAGCTGTCTGTTGGTAGGCAAGTACTTAATCTTTCTGTGATTCAGCTGTTTTCTTACCTGGAGAATTGGGGCAGGTAGGTGCATGGGGGAGTGTAGGATTGCTGGGAGGATTAAAATTAAAAAAATGTGTTAAGCACAGTACCCTGGCACAGAGTAATCACTCAATAAACATTAGCTATGCTTGTATCCATTACCATTTTCCTAAAGCCTAACACTTTAGTAAAATCTTCACTTAAGCTACTTTGGAGCAATTTTTCCCTTAAAAACAAAAAAGATTAGCTATCATCAGAAGGAAATTGGTATTCTGAGTCGTCTTGGCTAAGAATCACCACACTAGAGTGTGTCTGCAAACTTGATCCCATAGTTCAAGGAAAAATACATGAAATCCCATATTTTCCCAGGCTGTTTGCTTTGAGAACAATTTATCACCATCATCTTTGTAAGGGAAGAGCCTTCTTTATTAAAACTAACACTCAATAACACTCTCAGAGTTGAAGGAAATAAATGGTTTTGGAAGTAGACTGGTTAGGAAGGGATACGTACAGGGTTTAAATGGACCCAGTGCTCCTTGCCACATCCTTCGGCTTAAATCAAGGGAGATAAATTGAACCAGATGTCTATCCTTCCCCTTACGCCTGTTATCCATCAGCAGAAGACCCCCAGCAGGGGAGATGAAAACTCAGAGAAGAATTAGGAACTTCTGTTATCGCCTGCTATACTCACCTGCAGCTTCTGTGCTTAACTTGGAAGACTCTGTACTTTGTTGCAATAAGGAAAACTATTTATTTATGACCATTTTCTTTATCTCTCCCATGTTTTCTTGGTCTTCCTGCTACTTAAGAATCTAGCCTTGAGTCAACTGAGAAAGACATTGAAGAACAAGTGTGTGTGTTTTGAGGGGTAAGGTGGGCAGGGTGTTCCACCATTATGGTCTCACTTCAGTAGGTGGGACCTTAAATATTAATGGGGCAGGATTTATTTTCATCTGTTACTGTACAAGGGGATTGACCAGAAGTTCTGGAGAAGAAGAAAGTTCTGTTGCTTAGTTGCTATGAAAAATTAAAAAATTCAGAAAGCTGGAAGTCCATCGGGCATTCCTTCATTGATTCATTCAGCAAACAGTTGACTGCCATATGCCAAGCACTATGATAGGCTCTGGGTAAAAGTGACAGTGGTGGGGGCTGCAAAGGGGACCCCTGGGGTAGTGTGCAGGAGAGTATCCCTGGGAGGAGGATATCTAAGGGAGATCTGAAGGAAGGGAAAGAGCAAGGCCCAGAGTGGAGAAGAGTTTGGCAGGTTTGTGGATGTGAAAAGTAGCACCCAGGCCTGAAGTGCTCAAAAATGGAGCCAGAGGCTGCTCCTAGTCATCTGGGTGACTTTGGCCACTTGACCTCTTGGACCTTCATTATACACATCCAGCAAAAGGAAGTTACTTTCTCCATCCCCTACCACATCCTTCAAGAGTTTTGTGAGGATCAATTGAAGAATTAAAAATGATTTTGTATAGAAGCGAAGCATAGTTTTAGAAGTGTAGCCTGTTTTTAAAATTATTATTGATTTAGAGAAGAATTATTAATAATAGAACTTAGCACAAATTTAAACATCTATTTTCTATGCAGGGAGATTTATCCCCATAAATACTAAGTACCAGATGTCAGCTCTTACCAGTTTCATTTCAGAGAGCTGTACACTGAGATTTTGCTTTCTTTATGAGCTGTATCCTGGGATCAGATCCTGGTTCTTCTGTTTATGTGTGACCTTGGACTCTTTTACTGAATTCCTTGGCTTCCGTATATTCATCTGTAAAATGGGAATACTAATGAGCCCTCACCAAGTGGGTGTTGTAAGGCTTCATTGGAATGATTTATGAAAATGCCCAGTGCCTGGTACATGCTAACTGAAGTGGGAGCTCTTTACGTGAAAATGGGAGTGATTCCCATGCCAATAAGGTCTAGCCAGATTTGTGTGTCCTTGCATTAAATGTAGGATGGGAGATAAAACTTGTTTGTTCAGGTTTAAGAGTGTCTTCTTCCAAACAGAGAGCTCTGAATTGCTAACTTGAGCGGGCCCAAACTCTTTAGAAACAAGGAGGAAGGCACAGAGTCAGATGTTTTGTTTCCTGCATGGTTAATTGGTTGTAAAATGCTACTAAAACTTACTGCTTCAGGTTGAATTAAGTGCTCTGGGAAGTCCAGCTGTGAACAGGTGGGTATTGGAGGTTTTCCCTGTGTCTCTATTCACTGTTTGTGGACAGCCTCATGCTGGTAAATACGTACTGCTTTCTCTTTTGGTTCTGAGACCAGATGCTTTTCCCAATTCTTTCCTTCACCCAACAACGTCAGCTGCCAAAGGTCTTCAAGAAAATCAAGCCTGACTATGTCTAAATTTCAGGTGACAGGATTCTTAAAAACAAACAGAAGAAAACATGGCAATGCTTCCAAAGCAAAACCTTCTTTTGTTTTCTCAGTGAGAGGAATCTCATTTAGTGGAGCCATAGGAGTCCTTCTTTGATTATTATTTTTATTTTAAAATGGGCACAAAGTGGCCCTCCCTTGGCCTCACAGGCAAAAGACTTGCTGCTACATTGGTTGTTACGGGTTAGAGCAGGAGATGCAAACTGGGACTCCGAGATACTACTATTTGCAGACTGGCAAATTTCACACTTAACAATATGTATGTCTATCTTTTCTTCACGTGGGAAGGTCTGGCAACACCATGGCCATGTTGCCCCGTGGGGAAGAGGGCAGCTTTCCCTGTACATGAGGCATTGACTCCTCAGTCTTGAGTTCCCAGTAGTATCTGTGGTTTTGCCTGCAATTTCATTCACTCCTTGATATTTCCTGCCTGGGCTTTGTAGGGTCTGAGTTTGAGACACCTAATTTTTCTCATACAGCAATTCTGTATAAGAAAAAAAAATACATACTACATATCTGTATGTTCGTATGTTTGTTTATGTGTGTCTGTGTATATGACCATTATTTGAGAGGAAGACACAGCATACTGCAGTTCTCTGAAAGTTACCAGGACTCTGTAGAATATTTTTCTTTGACATAGCCCCTTTTGAGACCCTTTCTTCTCCTGCCTTCTTCTCAGCATAGTCATGCTGTCAACATCCCCTTCTCTACTTGGCCCCATGTCTCTTGGAGGGCATTGCATGATGTGAGCTCTTCCTATCTTCTCTCCTGCCTGCCCATCAGAGCTCACTTGTCCTATGATCTCTCTTAGGTGGGATATGAATGGATTGCATTCTGCTACAGATTTATTATGAGTATATTGAATTTCCCAGCAACCCTAGCTTCACATTTTTCTAGGTTCAACTCTAATAGAGGGAAATTCATCTCTTATTTAAGCCACTCAAACAAAATTCCTGCAACTAGTGTGGGCATGGGCCTTATTGGCATCACAATCCTGTCTCTAAAGCAGTTGCATACTTGGGGGATTGGATGCCCTGACCAACCAGGCCTGGGTCACAAGTGCCACTCTGGTCCAAGTGTGGAATAAGTCCATGCCACTGACATGCAAAGACTTTTGGATGGGAGTGAACATGTTTTCCAAATAGAGGGAAGACTCATCAAAATAAGAGAAGAAGGATCTGGTCAGTCAACTCACGGATTCCTTCCAAAATCCTCTTAAGCCTCTGGACACAGCAGGAAAGTGTGTGTACAGAAATTTGTGTCCAATGTTGGGGTGTTTAAGGACCCCATGCAAGCCACCCATTGACTCTAGGTTAGAAATATCTGGATTAGATCATTTCTAGGTCCCCATTCCATTCTCGCATTCTTGAGTTTAGTAAATGATCAACCAAGTTTTGTGATAACATAAAAGCTTTTTCAGAACTGTATTTCCAATGCTTCTGGTTTAAACTGAAGCTGTTCAAAGTGACATGTTGTGGGGAGGGCAAGTGAGTGACCTGTGAGCTATGAAGCACCCTCAGAAGGTTTAAATGGTGTCATTGTTTCTCTCTGATATTGCTTTAGTTTCATTTTCCATCAGCATCCTTATGATATCATGAGAAATAATGCTTAATAAAGTGTCAGACTCTATTTTGCATTATGATTTCAAAATGATAAATTTCTTCTTATGTTTTTATGGACTAGAACACACAGACTTATTGGATCGTCCATAATATAAACTGGAATAATTTGGACCTCATAAGATTATTGTCAGTGCTATGTGGGCATCATGCTCTCTGGTCATTTTTATTTGGAGATTGATCCCTGAGCTTTAAATCCAAATTAAGAAGTCACTTGTTTTTATCTGAACTCAGCTTGTGTGGCATGAAGGGATGCAATGATTTTTTTTTTTTTTCAATGAAAGCCATTGCTCAAATTAAATTCATTATCTGCAATGGTGTGTGAGCCTGGGGGATGGCAGGCAGGCAGCGCACGGAGATGCTAAGATTGGGACACAGAGAATATGGTGGGAAAAGTGGACAGACAAATGGAGTGAGAATTTTAAAAGGGTGATGATTATTTAAAATAGTTTCAAAATGATTTTCATCCTTAGCAAAGATTCTATGGGTTCTTGGGAAGTTGCTTTTCCAGCTGATAATCATTCTTCTTCTTCCTTTTTTAAAAAATCAATTAATTAATTTATTTTAATAGAAAGGTACATTTGTTTCTTTCTTTTGAAGCAAAACATTTTCAAATATCAGCTTTGTCTGGCAAGCAGGGGCTCCTTTTTCCTCTACAGCTTGTGCTGGGAACAGGAGGGAAGAGTGAAGGAATTTCATTTTTTTTTTGTTTTTATTTTATTTTTTTACTCTGCAGTGATTTGACATATGTTTCTCTGCTAAGTTTCAACGATACATTATTAGACCCCCATCCCTTCTCTGAAGTTCACTATTTCTGGTACATAACCCCACTTATCACATGGTATTGGTATAATTGTCAATTTTAAAAATCAGTGAGCTACCAATTCTCATGCCCTGCTCCCTGCTCTGTATCTCCAGGGCAGCTTTCTCCAGTACTTATGATGAAGATGGCCTGAGAACTGTACTTTGGTGAGCTTCCATAAGGACAGAGACTGGGCTATCTCTACATGAGTCTGGTTTGGTACATAGTAGCTGCTTGGTAAATCCTTAATGACCTAAGGAAATTGGCTAAAAGAAGAAATAGCAAAGCATTAAGAGTTTTAAGTACTGGGTTTCGACGAAGACAACAGAACAGTCTGTTAAATTTTGGAGAGTGGAGATTCATTTCAGACTTTAATTACATAGCCTTTCATCCCCTTGGATTACACTTAAGTGTTTTAAGAACAATGGCTTAAGATTTAACTTAAAGATACTATTTTAAATCTTGATGCTGAGAGAGCTTTGCATAGGCAATTATAAACAACACCAAGAGTATAGAGTCTGCCCAGTTGATAACTCTTTCATGAATTAGGCATGTCTGAAACTAATAAATGATCTTGATTTTATGGAGTGTGGGTGAACAGGTCTTTGCTGTTCTCATTGGAATTAAATGGCAAATCCTAGAGCAGAGAGACCTTGAGGAAGCCACTCCTCATCCTCAGTTCCCCCTCTGTCCATCACACCAGGGGAACAACATTCTCTAGGTTCTAGGTTGAACAGCATTCACTTCAATTTCTACCAGAATAAAGTTGTTTATTTTTTTTATAAAAGTAGCACTTATTTGGAGAAAATACAGAAAGTATAGTCAGAAATGGAAAGAAGAAAAATAATCTCTGTGCTATCATTCAAAGTTAATTGCCAGGAATATTTACAGTCCATTCAATCTGGATAGTTATTCAGTGTTTTCCATATGGAGCTGCACTGGCCACTGTGGGGACTAGAAAGCCACCCTTGAAGAGGCTGCCTTCTCGGGGGGAGGTGGTGAACACATAAGTATCTGTAGTCCTTGAAGTGGAGACCAAGTGTGGTAAATGCTGAGGCAGAGTGTAGGAGGGAGTGATTAATTCTAGCTGCAGGTATTTGGGAAGATTTCCTGAGCTCAGTACATTGACATTGCACCTGGAAGGGTAAGGAAGGCATTTCAGACCTGCATTCTCTGGTGAAGGAAGGAAGGAAGGAGACCCCATGTTTACGGCACAAGATGACCGTAGGTAAAAATGACCGAGGTAAAAATGTTGGAAAATGCAGAGGGGGCAGCACCGTGCCTGGAAAAACATCATTCACATTATTAGGGTCTTTGAAAAATTCACTGATCTAGCCCCTGCCAGACCACAGATTAATATTTTAAAATGATTAACTTTTCTTGGCTATTACTCAAATACTCTATAACCCTAAGAGAATCAAAGGTTTTCCTGGAGATTTGAATTTAAGTACATTTCTTCTCTTTTATTTTTTTTCTGGAGAAAAACTTGAACCAAAGTCATTGTGATCTTAGTACAGTTGGTATCAAGTGAGAAGAATCAGTACTTATTGGGCTCTATGAAAAGATTCCTTGAGTAAGTGAATGACAATGAACGTTTATACTTCATAAAGTCTTGAAAAGGATAGAAGGCTGAGCATCGCTACGTCCCTCAGGACTTGAACTTCTTGATCTCTCTGGCATCTGTCACCTCCATGGGGGACATTAATATCGAAACTCTTAGATGGGAAAAGTGAAATTCTGACATCAGATTCTAAATGAATCTGCTTTAAAATTTTAAACATGTGTATTGAACAAGGGGCTATTAAAAGCCTTTCATTTTCAACCTGTGGCTTTCTGTCTGCATAAAAGACATTCAAAGTTGTGACTAGGGGAACTCATAACTACATATAGTATAACTAAATCTTAAGATGACATTCATGATTCCTCCCAAGAGACCCAGCTTACATTGGTTAGGTTATTCTTTGGCCATCATTCTCCATATTTGGTTTAGTTCTCTTTCCCAGCCACTCACTGGTCTTTCATTATGGTTAAAATGCATTTGGAGAGATCACAAAAAGGGTGAGAGTAGTCATGAGCAAAATTGAAACATTATAAAATTTACAATTGGTTATATCTAAGTGAAAGCAACAGAAATGTTTATGCTGGCCTCAGCTCTAATTCTGAATGAATCTGGTGATGATGTTAAGAATATAGCCGATATGGTTAATGTTCTGTACTCCTATGATATAATATATATAACATGTAAATGAATAGAGTTTAATGGATGTGGGTTTTGGAGCCAAACTGCCTATGTTCAAATCCCAACTCTTCCAGTTATTAGATGGGAAATCTTGGACAAACTGCATAATCTCTCAGTAGCATTATCTATAAAGTAAGTATAGAAGTAGAGCCTCATAGGGTTGTTGTGGAGAGTAAATAACAGTTCATGTGTTTGCTGTAATAACTGCAAAGTTGAGGTGTTGAGGCTCCTTCCTGCCTCATTTTTTATGCTTGGCTTTGTGGGGCAGGTCACCGTCATTGAAGCCAAGTTGCCACCTACACTTGAGTCTTTTGCGGCCTGGGGAAGGATTTGTACCAGTAACCTAGCAGTTCAAGACCTGAGGGTTTGCTCAAACTGTCCCCAGGTCTGCAGGGACTCTGTACCCTGTGATTCCCTGCAGATTGTGTTCCTTGTTACGGAAGCAGTTTAAGGCAAAGATGTCCTTAGTCTGTCCTCAGCACCAAGAAGGGCGGATGAGCATTTGGTTTTGTTATCTGCCTCATTCCTGCTAGTAGTTTGATATCAAACTAGTAGGATGACTTCACATGCTGCCCAAGGCCGGAGTTGATGACTTAGCAGGAAACATCTTAGTAAGAAACGTTTGGCATTTGGATAGTCTTTGTAAAGAGCATCCTTGAAGATGGATATTTCTTTCTCTGCACACAAGCTTACAATTGTTTAGAGGTGTCATTTTCCCTCATTTCATTTCTGATCAAATGCCACTAGGGGAGTAAGTTGGGCCAGATAGGCAGAGGTCAGTGTGCAGCTCCAGAACCCTCGCTCCGACTAACCTTCTCAGCGTCCTTTCTAAGGAATGACAATTTATTCTCCCCCCACTGGCCATTGGTTATTTGTTTTCCCCTCTTACAAGCACTTTTCCTGCCTTTTAGATTTGACTGCCAGCAAGAGAAGACATATTTGCAGTGGGTCCTTCTCCTTAAAACTGTTTTTAAATTCTTTAGTAGGATGCTTTGCTATCCCAACACCTTTCTTCCTTTTTTTTTAATCCTTGCCACTAATTATGTCCTTCCTTCAAGGCCAAAGTCTGAGCTCTGAGGTAATAATGCTTTTCACATTGATCATGTTCATCCCCCCAGGCTGAGAACACTTTCCAGAAATGCCCAAGATCTGAGGGACCTTGGCCAGGGGAAAAGGTAACTGTCTTGAAGTCAGTAGCCAATAATAGGGGCAGCCACATGCTCTTCCCCTGGGATCCCCAAGATAGTGTCACAACCTGGGAGCATTTCACCTGTTGCTGTGGGGAGGGAGGAGAGGATTGACTTTATTGTAGGATTCACTCTGGGGTCACATTCCTCCCTTTCTGCCCTCCCCACCTCTCAGATGTGACCGTGGGGGCTTAAGTCCAGGAAGTTCTTTCTCAGGAGTGCATTTTTATGTTAGAAAAGGAAAGCAGTGAGAAACATTTACCCCCGCGCATGGTCAGCCTCCTAGGTCTGGCCTTGTGGCATCCTGGGCTATTTTGGCGGACTTGTGGGTATCATTTTCACATGGATGAACTGTACTCTGCAACTGGTTCTGTGTATCAGCAACCAAAACGTTTTCTTTAACGTTGAAAATAGAGTTTTCGCTAAGTGATTTAGTTTGCGCAGTTTCCAAAGGGGATCTGTTTTGTGATAGTGGCAGTGGGACTCTTGTTCCTCTCTTCATAGAGCTCTGAACCTTTGAGGGCTACCATGAGGTAGTGAGGGCATTTCTGAAAAAGGCCTTGGCAGCTCAGAAGGCCTGGAAAGGGACAGATGTTTTCTGGTTGAATATCTGCATGCGCGTATGTGTGTGTGTGTGTGTGTGTGTATTTTACACTTTGAACTTTAACAAGTGTATATATATTGAGACAGGGTCTTATTCTGTTGTCTAGGCCTAGAGTGCAGAAGCATAATAACTCCAGGGTTTAAGTGATCCTCCTGCCTCAGCCTCCTAAGTAGCTGGGACTACAGGTGTCTGCCACAATGCCTGGCTAATTTTTCTATTTTTTGTGGAGATGGGAGTCTTGCTGTTGCTCAGGCTGGTCTCAAACTCTTGATCTCAATAGATCCTCTTGCCTCGTCCTTCCAGAGTGTTAGGATTATAGGCTTTGGTCACCACTCCCAGCCTGGTTCAATATTTTTAATTCGGGAGAATCCTTGTACCGTAGTACTGAATAGATTTTCTGGGTTATTTTGGGGCAGTAGGTTTGGCCATGGAGGCGAGCGTTTCTGGGCTGCTTTGTGGAAGCGAGGGCGATGGTGCAGTCTGTGGAAATAACTCCTCCAAAGAGGTCCTTTAAATCATGAAACATTTCCCTTTCTGCCCTCCAGTGTGTGTGTGGGAACAGCTTGAACTTCATACAGAAAGGACCCCACAGTTGTTCCCACACAGCTGTTTCCTGCATCAGGCCAGAGTGAGTCTCCGTGTCCTGAATATCTTTGAGAAGGATCATCTGCCACATAACCATCTGTGGACATAAGTCAGAGGAACTTTCAGGGAGCCTTAAGATTGCAAATGGGGGTTTATGTCTGGGTTTGGTGTGCCTTGATGCTTTTCCTTTTCAGCCTGGGCATTATGAGAGCAGCTGCAAACATCCAAACGTGATTTTTCAGACTTTGGGTTGGGGGAGGTAAAAGCTCAACCTGCTCAGCCCAGATCTGTTGCAACGCTTTGCATAATAATTAATGATGTACAAGCTGTTGCCTAATGGACAGTTTTACTGTGTGTGCCCTTCAGTTCTGACTAGCTGGAGTCCTCCGTGATTTAAGCCACAACCTCTTCCCTTTATGTGTCTTAGTCTTTGGGTAAAGCTGCTGTCATTATTATCATTTTTCCTTGGTGGTGGTTTCTTTTTTTAAATTTCTTTTGGTAATCATTCAATGAAACCTATAGTCCTTATCAGGTAGATGGGTCTTTGTTTCTTAACATTTAAAGAGAGAAGAATACTTAACATTTAACCTTAACATTTAAAGAGAGAAGAATACTAATATTTATATTTTTTGTATCTGACAAGCTGAACATCTCTGAGCACTAGGCAATGAGCAATTACCAGGGATAAATGACAGTGAAAAGAGCTATTGCTTCTTCAGAGCCAGGTACTTTTTAAACACTCCACATATATTATCTCATGTAGCTCTCATTAACTCTCTGAAATAGCTTCTATTATTTTCCCCATTTTACAGATGAGAAAATTGAGGCACAGAGAGGTAAAATACTTTGTCTACTGTCTCATGATTAATTAAAGCAGTAAAGCTCGGGTTATGATGAAAGATGCACTGTGCTCCTAGGAGAGAGGTACTATTATTCTCATGTTTTAATGAGGTCACTGAGGGTTTAGAGAATTGGTTGAAATTTACATAGGCGAGTCCTCTCTCCAACCCAAGCTCTTTTCCAGTATGCTCTGCTGCTGTCTTTCTTGCTGAATGCTCTGATTTCTGTCCCTCGGAAGTCCTAGATTCTGTTTAATTGAACAAGTATTTACTGACAGCATACTGGGTTCTAGGTCCTATAACATATACTGTGTATACAGAGATTTAAAAAAAATTTTACATCCTCATGTAATTTAGTCAAAGTCCTGTAGGCTAATTTAATTACTTTGGTGTGGGGGTGGGAGGGTGGATCCAGAGTTACCTTTTGGTCTCCTGAGCTCCGCTAGTCACATGAAAGCAGCTTAGACTGGATACTGAATATCTGTTGGTTGTTCAAATGTGATATGGGTATATATCATTAATAAACAATTTTGTTCTACAAATGCTTGTGTTTGGTTCAGTTAGTTCAATAATGGGATGATGTCCTATGTAGGCTTGATTGCTGAGCCTAAACATAATTTTAAATAGGATGTTACTTTTGGTTTTTTGTGGTCACTTTCCCAGTCGGGATGGTAGAATAAGCAGTATTGAGCCCCTATTAGATTGGCTTTCGAGAGTTAATGTCATACTGGATGTACAGCTCGACATTAGGGCATGTGTGTTACGATGACAGCTGTCCTAAGTGTTATTAACCATGTGAGTGCTATCGTGATCGCTCACCTTTCTCATATGCAAAATGAAGAGGTTAGACTACGTGAGGGTTAAGGTCACTTATTCATGGAAAACTCAGACCATGACCAGTCCCTTCAGCCAATCTAGGAGATTAGCTTTTTATTGTAGATAAATCTGTTAATTTTGTTCTTTTAGTTTCCTTGTCTTTCAAATGGTGGTGCTAATTCCTGGCAGGCTTAATTTATACAAATTCCATGAAGAATGAGTGAGATCCTAAGGATATGAGTGCTCTGAATAATTAACACATTGCAGGAACACATGATGATATTATTCATACCGAAAGTTAACAGAAAGGTGTCAAGTTCTGGTTACTTTCCTTTCCCCAATCAAAAAAACAAAAAAAAAAAATACTTCAGTTAAAAAGGCATTGAGCCTGGTCAGGCTGTCTCCTGGAGTTTTTGGAGCTCCTCAGAACTCTACAGGGTCAACAGGGACTTTGTCCTGCTGTGGGTCAGTTTCCCATAGTTGGGGTTAGGCTGCCACACTCTTTGTCCTGACGACACTCTATCAAACATGCCCGCCACACAAAATGCAGTGTGATTCATTAGACAAAAGTGAGGTTTTGAGTTACAGTAACCTCCAATTTGTTAAAAGCCCCTCAGAATCTGAGATCTTCTCCATAGGCCAGCAGACATACACGTGTCCCCCTCCCCACCCCCAGCTTGCAAAGGCCTTGTAAACTTAGCCTGATAAATCATCCTCCAAATTTGTGTCCCTTGTCTAACTCCATCTCTCAGTGGGGATATTTTTAACTGCTCCTTCTAGTTCTTCTCAGTTCCTTTAAGGAAGTGTGATGCGAAAGGGCATCTTGGCATCTACTTAGGGGAAAACTTTGAAAGAATTTCTTAGGCTCCCCCCGGGGTAGGGCTGGCTTTCCCCCAAAGCCCTGGCCCTTCAGAGTGTCTTTGCCACATAAGGGCTTGTGTGAGGCCCCAGGCACCAGTTGACGGCTGTGTCTTCCCCACGACAGATGGTCAAGCCTTCAATTTCAGCAAATGATCCGCTGTGGAAGAGGCAGGCAGGAGCCTCTGCCAGCATGCCGAGTGACAGGCCAGCTTAGGGTAACAGGGATCCGGGGTGTGCCCAGCATAGCTTCTGTGCTAACGATGGGGCTGCTGACAGGCGCCTCACTCTGGCTCATCTTTGTGGTAGAAGATCCCCTGCGCCCTTGATTCTGTTTCTGTCTGGCAGAGCTAATGTCCTGTTTGCGTGTCTTTCAAAATCCATTTTGGCACCAGATGGACCACCTCGTGGTGGCTAGCAGTTGTCTGACTTGAAGATGCCAGAGGGTTTGCTGACAGCTCCTTCTCACACAACCTGAATCTGGCTGTCGGGTCTGGGATCAAATGGCTTAAACACACACAGGCGGCAAATATTATCAACCCCCGGGAACCAGGCAGGGAAGCCCATTGGAGAGAGAATGGCAGTGAGATCTCCCTCCATGATGTTCACATTGCCCTTGTGAAAATAAAAATACGAATAATTACTCTTTAGTAATATGATTTACTCTTATTTACTCTTGTTATAATAGAACAATTGCTGTCACTATACTGTTGATATCAGTGGTACAAGTAGTATAAATATCATTACTGCACAACTTCTATTATTACTAAAACTACTACAGCATGGTGGTTAAGAGCACAGTCTCTGGAGGTATAGTTTGAATTCTAGATTCACACGTACTAACCTTTGGTTGGGTTATTTCACTTCTCTGAATTTCGGTTTTCTCATCTCAAAAAGGGGTTCATAGCCAGGTGCGGTGGTTCACACCTGTTATTCCAGCACTCTGGGATGCTGAGGCAGCAGGATCGCTTAAACTCATGAGTTTGAAACCATCCTGACCAAGAAAGAGACTCTGTCTCTACTAAAAATAGAAAAAAATTAGCAGGGCGTGATGGTATGTGCCTATAGTCCCAGCTACTCCAACTACTCCAGATGCTGAGGCAGGAGTTTGAGGGAGTGAAGAACTAGGATGGTGCCTGTACACTGTAGCCTGGGTGACTGAAAAAGACTGTCTCTAAAAACTAAAAAAACCCATAGAAACATAAAAACCAACACCAGCAAACCCAGGTTACTTAGCAGGATTAAGTGCAGAAAGTATATTAGTACTGCACTGAGCACAAGGTGAGCCATTATTTCTTTCTTTCTTTCTTTATTTTTTTTTTTTGTAGAGACAGAGTCTCACTTTATGGCCCTCGGTAGAGTGCTGTGGCCTCACACAGCTCACAGAAACCTCCAACTCCTGGGCTTAAGCGATTCTCTTGCCTCAGGCTCCCAAGTAGCTGGGACTACAGGCGCCCGCCACAACACCCGGCTATTTTTTGGTTGCAGTTTGGCTGGGGCCAGGTTTGAACCCGCCACCCTCGGTATATGGGGCCGACGCCCTACCGACTGAGCCACAGGCACCGCCCACCATTATTTCTATTACTGCCACATCACCATGCTTACCATGTGTCAAGCACTATGTATGATCTCAACTAATTCTTACTTCACAGGTAAGGACTGTTATTATACCCAGCTTATAGCTTAAGTCACACGAGTAGCTCCTGTAGTCAGGATATGAATCCCATTCTGGATGTTTCTAAAGTCTATGGGTTTTCCACCCTATTATACCAAATCTCCTAGTCAATTTAGTGGGAATCAGCCCTCTCCTGGGGCTTGCAGTGGCTTTCAGATATGGTCTTCTAGCTGTGCTGGAAAAACAGCCAGTTTTCACACATCTCAGGTGTCTTTGGATGTAAGCTTGAATCCTAGCGACAGGGGAAAATCACAGCATTGCCATATTAAGTGGTTTTTGAAAGCCACGTGTGATCATTAGGGGCACGCAGCACATGCCTCTGAGAGCTCAAAGGAAAGGGGTAATGTACAAGATCTTAGGATTTTGACCACTCCCTCAACCCCCCTTCCTTTCCCAAGTCTGCGCTATTGGGAAGAGAGAGTGTTGCTCTTAGTGCCGGAGAAGGGGAACTCAGAGTTGGATTTGCTTTACATAGGTGCACATCAGTGATGTTCTATGAATCATTTATCTGGAAGGAAGAGCTGATAAACTTTGAATACTGTGGTAAGAACCTGGAAGCAGGGTTGATTACACTTGATCTCAGCCAAAAGGCTGAGAAGCAATGGAAGCAGGGTTGATTATTCAGAGGCCTGCTTTCCTTGATGGGCTGTCAAATGTTGTATGATGTTGATGGAGCCATTTCAGGAAGAAGTTTGCATTTTCAAATTGTTAATTCTTTTGAAGAAGTCATTGTTTCTCTTTAAAGACTTATTCCCATATCATACTTTCATTTTATCAGCGTCTAAGAGACCAGGAAGGAAAGAAGTTCTTTTGGGACTTTTCTCTCTGTTTACTATTCACAAATTGGTTGAGCACAGTATATCTTTCTGCAGCGTCCTTATTACAGAAGACCCCAGTGTTATGCGGTTGGTAGACATGGGGCTCAGAGCTAAGTTTAGACTGTGGCACTGTGGGGTGATCATCCTTCATAAGTCATGTGTATTGAGGTGGATATTTTGCTCCATCATAAAAAGTTGAAATGGGGGAACAGTGAAGAAAAGAGAATTCGTTACAAGAATTTATAATTGACCAGGAATTTAATGCAGTCTGATATTTGGGGGAAATATTTGGGCTTAAAACCCACAGGCACACCCAGGCCTAAAAATAAAAGGGATTGAAGAACTCAGGTGACCTTGAAAATCCTTTTTTCCCCAAACATGTGCAGGTGGAGGGCTTTAAGTGCAGGTGTCCAGCACGAATGCTGGCAGGGGTCCTCACACTTTTTAAACAGGGGGCCAGTTCACTGTCCCTCAGACCGTTGGAAGGCCAGACTATAGTTTAAAAAAAAATCTATGAACAAATTCCTATGCACACTGCACATATCTTATTTTGAAGTAAAAAAACAAAATGGAAACAAATACAATCACACCACCTCATGTGGCCCGCGGGCCGCAGTTTGAGGACCCCTGCGACATGACATCATGAAAAGAGGCCGCTTTCCCATGGTGGACTTCAGCAACTACGATGATTACATAGGAAATAACTCAGAAACTTATAGGGTGACTATGTAATTTAACACCCATACCAGTATGTTTTTGAGAGTTAAAGTAGGTACTATTAATACTTGCACCAGTCCAGCTGGTATAAACTGGAATTTTTCTTGGCAAATTGGGACCTTTGGTCACCTTACCAAGTAAAACCTGTAGATCTCACCACCGAACCAACTCAGAAATTAGGGTGGCAAGGAGGCAGAAAGATGCTTATTCAATCACAAACAGCTCTTGTCTGCATCAGGGACTCTGAGAAAAACATTCAGAAGATATTTGAGAAATCAAAAGAGTTTAGTCAGTATGTGAATTGTACTTATTTCTCATGGGTACTACTAATTCAGACATTTTATTTGGAGAGGCTTAGATAAAAAGTGTTTACCAATTCCATACATTCATCCAGTATGTATTTTGCCAGTTCATCGTCTGTGAATTTATAGGGTTTTAAATTACATGTTGTTGAGGACCATGAGTAATTGTCAGACAATTATATCCAATTGAAACCTATTTTAAATGATGAAGACTTTCCCTCTGTGTGGGTAAAAATACTTAATGGGGGACTTAAATTTTTTGTGAGATCTGTTGGCTGTGCCAGGAGGGTTCCCTTCAGAAAGAAGGTTCAGTTTGGATACAAAACAGAGGCTAAAACCTCAAACTCCGATACTATCTCCAACCCCATTTTAAATATTTCAGAAAATGTGTGAAAGGGAATAAAAGTGACTTCTTGCTTTTTTCCCTCCTGCGTCAGAATGTTAACCATACTAATGTGTTTCTTCACAGGTTCTTCTTGAAATTTTTCCTCAAATGTAACCAAAATTGCCTAAAGAATGCAGGAAACCCACGAGACATGCGGAGATTCCAGGTAGGTCTGTTTTGTCATTCTTAAGTCTCCATGATGACATGAGGTCTTGGGAAGGGGTGAAAGCATCTTAGGCAGAGGAGGATACAGAGGGCTGTTGTTTCCCTAGAGCTGAAGAGCAGGTGAGGCCCTGGGTCCCCAGGTATCTGCAGTCTTAGAGCTGTTGTTTTTATTAGAGAAGAATTGGGACAGTACCACCTGCGTTCCCTGGTTGAGATAGTGATGTCCTTTGAGTCTAGTTCTGGCTTCTTGAACGGACTCACATACCTAATCCCCCCAAGTTAAGTCAAGTACATAGAAATGGTGAATGTTTTATCTAAAAATTTAAAAGTAGAAAATTAGTCATAAAGACTAAAGAATAAAACTGATAAAATTGTTCTGTTTTACAAGTGTGGTCCCTGCCTCCTCCTCCTTTTCTCTCTGCTTTCCTCTTCTGATCTTGCAGGCTGTTAGCAGTAGCTATCTAATGCGATGGGACCCCTTAAGAAGCAGAGCATATCTAGAGTGATAGTGAGTGACACTCAGTTCTGTTTCAAAAATGTCCTTATGTAGCACATGTAAGTCTTCTCCAGCATCAGTCAGACCTGCCACCCTTTAAAGCTTGAACAGTATGTTTAACATTATAGAATCAGAAGAGGACTCAAAAACAAATGTGTTAACTTCTAAAACACAGAATGATACTTGGGTTTTAGGAAAGGTTGCTGAGTTCTAGAGACTTAAGTGTTGAGAATCCCTTGGGGACCTTGTTAAAATTCTAATTGAGGTCTAGGGTGGGGCTGCAATTCTGAATTTCTAACAAGCTCCCCAAGTGATGCCAAAGCCAGGCCCACACTCTTGAGTAGCGAAGGTGACCATTCTGTTGCTCTCCGTGGAATCCCATGGCTGACTTACTTACGTGGCCAACATTACTTCTCCCATCAGAGTAATGACCCACAGACATGTGCTCGTACGGGGGCCGTCAGGGAAACAGCACAATGATGAAAGTATGCTCTTAAGTATATTTTGTCAGCTTGAAGTGGATAATCTCTGAGAGGCTCTTGAAAAACTTTAGCTGCACATTCATTCTCTGATAAGAAAAAGGAAAGGGATGATCTTGAACATTGATTGGGGATGTCAGTATCTCTTAGTCTCCAAGATGATTTTTTTAAAAAGAGGCAAGACTTACTAATCTCATTAAAGAACAAATTCAGTGGAAAAAAGACACTTTCTTCTGAAATTCTCAGGTATTTCTATAAAATCATCTTGGCCTCACCACCTTTTGTCTTGACAGAGATGAATGGGGAGGTTTCTAGTTTCTTGGAAAATTTTACCCCCTGCCCTGTCAGCTTCTGATTCCAAGTTGGTAACCTTGGTGTGCTCATTCCCTCCCATATAGGATTTTTTGTGTTGAGTTGGAGTCAGTTTAGCAATTAAACTGGTGACACCCCATGTGTGGTGGTGCTAAGTGTCCTGCACCGTGATGCTAGGGTTCATTATATATTGTTTTGTAGCTAGCTTTGGTTTTGAGGTGAGCGGTATCACTCTCTCTCCCTCTGTCTATCTTTCTTTCTTTTTTAATTGAGACAGAGTTTTGCTCTGTCATCCTGGCTACAGTACAATGGAGTGATCATAGCTCACAGCAACCTCAGACTCCTGGGCTCAAGTGATCCTCCTGCCTCAGCCTGCTGAGTAGCTGGAACTATTGGCACGTACCATCATGCCAGGCTGATTTTTTAATTTTTTGTAGAGATGAGAATCTCACTCTTGCCCAAGCTGGTCTCAGACTCCTGGCCTCACGTGATCCTCCCACCTTGGCCTCCCAGAGTGCTAGGGTTATAAGTGTAAGCCATTGCACCTGGCTTCTGTATCTATTTTCACCATGTTTAGGTTAGAAACAAAGAATAGCCAGGCACAATACAATTTATGTTTAATGAACATGTCTGATGCCTTATGAATAACAGGAGCAAATTTGTCATGCCTCTCAGGGCAGTAGGGTTTGAGATGGACTTTGGGGATCCTGGGAACAGAAAAGAGCATTTGTGTAGGAATTCCAGGGTGTTACATTTCTTCATAGCACCTGCTAGGGCAACGTTGAGAGCCTTGAGTTATAGGAATATGGCTCATACATAATACAAGATGAGAAACCAATTCAGACTATTTTTGAGAGTATTTAGAAAGATTTATTTCTGCACATAACAAGAGTTATTCTTCGTTTAGTGGAAAGGCTATGAAAATGAGGAAGAAAAGGTCAATTTCTGCGTAGTCTTGTAATTCTTTGGAGCCTCAGTTTTCTCAACTGTAAAATGGAGTAAAAATGAGGCTTCTGCTTATTTTACTATACATGAAAGAAAAACAACATTTTGCATGTATAAATAATTTATAAACGATAACATATACACACACCTTTGGAGAAAATCCTTGTGATAAACTGAAGATGAGTCATTAATGCAGTCTAGGCTTTCTCAACCTGGGCACAATTAATATTTTAGACTGGACAGTCCTTTTAGTAGGGGACAGGAGGGCTTCCTGTGCGTTATAGGATATTTTACAATGTTACTAGTCTCTACCCTTTAGATGTCAGTAGAGAACATGGACCCAACCACAAATTATCAAAAATGTCTCCAGAAATTTTCATATGTCTCCTGGTGGAGGGAGGAGAGGTCACGATACCCCTGACTGAGAATCACTGATCTAGTTCTATCCTTGATAGTCTCTGACAGACTCTTCCTGGTGGCAGTGCTCCTGTCCCGAAGGGTCCGCTCTAAGTATGAGAGCCACCCAGCACAAGGTCCATACTGTTCTTCAAATGTGATTCATCTGAATTCTGACAGTGCTCTTACCTGTGAGTCTCAAATGTGTCCTAAGAGAGATAGGCTTTTCTTCATAGGGTCAGCTACCTTGACCACCACAGAGTCAGTTTTTGAGTTGAAGAAGAACTCTCTCTATCAACAATGACAAATTCCTTGTTGGATCTTAGGTTTAACCTGCTTTGTTTTCATCACCTACTCATTACCTCCTGGGAGAGAATAGAGGGAACCCAGGGAAAAATGAACACTGACAGATTTTATGTCACGTGTCTGTGCATTTACATATTTCTTCAGTGATCACTTCTCCACCATCAACATCAAGTCTCATGCATGTAGGCACGTGGATACTTATGCAATCAGAGAATGAATAAATTGCCTCAGGAGAGGAAAACCAAAACCTCAACTATTCCTTACCTAACCTTTTAATTTTTTCCTCCAGTCTCTTTTCTTGTATGACTATTTAATCCCGCCTTTCTCTGCACCATTTTGTCATTCCATCCTTCTTGAATCCATCTTATTTTCCTTGGATTTTATGACAACTGACACTCATTCTCAACCCCCTCCAAGGGATGCTCTTTATCTGCCTGCCTGTACATGTTGGTGTTCCCATGTCTCCTTCAGAGATCCAGATATTTTCTCACTTTATAGGTGTGAGGATCTATCCCATTCTCAGCATCTCACCCGCTATTTGTGTGCTGAGAATTCTGGAGGCTCTGTGAGACCTGACACCTTGGTTCCTTTCCTTCCATCCTGATGGCTACTGGACATTTCCAGGATCTTCCAATTAGTGATCCCCAAAGTTAACTCACTGTCATCCTTATTTTTTGTTTTTGGCCTCCACCCCAGGCTGGCTTCTCTTGCTAAGTGCCCTGTCTTAATTCAGTGCTAACTATCTTAAGTGCTGGGGAGATAACTGTTTATATCTGTGTCTACATTTAGTGTGTTCCATACTCATTTGTGTGAATGTGTGTGTCCACGTGTTCACCTTTAAGTACTTCTGTGGACATTGGTAATAATGATGATGGTAATGCTGACATGTGAAGAGCACATGCTGGGTGCTTTCCTGGTGAGGGGTATTGTATAAAACATTTTATATGAGCTATCATATTATCTTCATCATACCCTTGTTAAGAACATGCAAATATGGATTATTCTCACTTTACAAATGAGGAAACAAGTTTGGAGCAATTAAACTATTTGTGCAAAGTCACACATCTACTAGGCAGGGAGGCAGTGATTCAACCCAGGCAGTCTGACTCAGATCTTATCCAGTGTTTGTTATGATAAAGAAATTGTCCAGAGCCTGTAGGCAGATACTCAGTGAGGAAGTGGGAGATCTCTTAACATCTGAGAGCCATAGTGACTACCCACAAATATGTGCTTAGAACCCTAGGAAAACCTGAGAGGGGTTTTCTAAAGAGATATTTACCCCAATAGAGCCTGAAGATGCCATTTGTATGAAGAACATTGACACATCACCAAAGTTCCTCAGGGAGGGTGGAATGGTATGGAAGGGGATCAACAGGAACATTGTTCCAGAGTGGAGCTACAATTTTTACTATAGGAACTTTAGAAAAAGAAGCCGTGATTTATCAGGAGGCCTGAGCTTCATGTAACCTATGGAGGTTTTAGCCAGCTTTCCAGAGCAAGACCATCCCCACACCTAATGGATCATGTGTAAAGCAGCCCCCAGATATCTCAGAGTGCTCCACTAAGAAATCATACTGAAGTTTCCAAGTCTTAGGGAGCAAACCAAGATGGAGAGGATTAATTTTTCAGCAGCTGTCCTGGCTGACAGAGGTGTGTTAATAATGACGTTGGTTGAAGACTTTTTTATGAACAAGATATATAATCTTCATCATTTTTCTTGTAGCATGCTAATTAGGAAGCTGGTTGCAAATATTTTTACATCCCTGTTGCCTCCTCTGAGGGGAGTGAAAGTGTGCCTTTTCAGCGTGGAAAAACTCTGGGCTGCTCTTCACTTGTCAATGTGGCTTTTACCAGTTACGCTGCAGACCTGAATCCTGGAGACACCTGACTGAAAACACTCTCTTGCCTACTAAGTGGGGCCTCTCCAACCATGGCTGCTGCTCCCCTCTCATCCCACTTTGTATGCTGCTGGGCCAGCCTGATCTTCATACAGCAATGCCAGCACGTGTCTTCTCTGAACAGCAATCAGGGGCCTGTGTAGGTGACTGAGGAGGACATAAGAAAGGTTGTTGATCTCTTGACATGTAAAGACATTCTGTCAAGCAAACTCAGCCTCACAGCGGCTGGGCTTCTGCTGTGTAAACAGAGACTGCTTAATTACGCAGGTCATGTCAATTAGCATGACCTTAGTGTTTTCAAGAAATTAATCACTTTCTGCAAAGCTGGGCTGCGTTCATACTTTAAGGTAGTATAGAATAAACCTTGTAGAAAATCTGGTACAATCTTTTTTTTTTTTTTTTTTTTTCATTTACAATGGATGTTTTCTTTTGAAATCCCTAGACTGCAGTTGGGGTAACAAACTTGCTTAAATACAACAGTGGATACAGGCTTCATTCAGTTCTGGAGGGCGTGGTGGGTTAGGACTAGAGGAAGGAGACGGGGAGAAAGTTGGGGATGCAAACAGCTATGACACAGGGAGAAATTTACTTTGGACTAAATGAGCCTATTTCTTCTTCTTGACACTAAAAAGATGCTAATGTCAAAGGACTGCATTTATAACACATCATGGCTCTGGTTTTTAACTGACAGCAGCCAGACATTTCAAGGTTGAGATTTAGATCCTTATCAACACTTCCCTCCCTGGGACTGGCAGTATGAGAGTGACAAGGGAGAGAACAAGACTTGGGTTCTAGCTGTCGTCTCTGAAGGTAACATAATACTTGGGAATTGTGAAGTATTGATATACATTTCCAAATTAATCTTCTCTCTTCAACAAAGTTTTTCCATAGGCTATAAATCCATGTTCATATATAAATATTAGCTCTATGACTATATATGAATATAAATGTGAGATATATTTGTTCATCCATCCATACATGCATGCACTCAATAGTATTTACTGGCACTGTGTGTACCATGATGAACAAGAAAGGTAGGATCTTTGCCCAAGAGGAACTTGGATTCTAGTTGGAGTCTGTTTGTTGGGCTAACACTAGCTGCTGTAACAAGTGGACCAAAGAATACATAGTGGCTTATATGCAACAGAATGTTACTTCTTGCTCACATAATAGTACAAGAGAGAATTTTCCTGGTTGGTGAGTGAATTTTATCATTGAGGTGATTTGGGGACTTAGGGTCTTTTTGTTTTATGCCTTCCCCATTCCCTGGAACTCTGCTGTCTTTATCTAGTCATCTGAAGGGTGAAGGGCACATGAAGGAGGGCATGGACTTCATAAAAACCTTGGCTCAGAAATAGTCCTTATCAAATGTGCTCACCTTTGCTCAGTCACATGGCCATATATAATCGTGGGAGGGGGGGCTGCAAATGTCTAGTTGTTCACCCAGGAAGAAGAAGAAATGGATGCATGAGGTATAGGTTACCATCGGTTCCCACACTAAAGATAAAAATGTGCATTCATTAATAATTGCAAATATTAGAAATTATGGTTATTGGCACAAGAAAATTACATGAGATGTTCTGAGAGAAATGAACAATATAGGGTAGGAGATGGTAACTTACTGTAAAGTAGGCGACCAGGGAAGGCTTCAGAGTTCCTGGCATCCCAGCTCAGGGATAAAGGATAAGAAAAAAATTATCCCAGGAAGAGTGAGGAGAGGATTCTGAGCAGAGGGAACACCAGGCATAAAACTCCCATTTAGCTAATGTTTATCCAAGGAGGCGAACAATCTTCTTTCACTTTTCAATTATTTGGATAGCAGAGATGAGGAGAAACTTCCAAGTTATTCATCCTAAATTCCCTTTAAAAATGTGTTTTTCATTTACAAATGATGACATGCATTATGACATTCAAAGGCAACTCCCTGCCTTTTTTAGTAAATTCCAGAAATTTTGGAGAATCTTTGTTATTTATTGAAGAAGCTGTGATGTCTCTGACTCAGTAGTTGTGATGAGAGGATTCTTAAAGTACTAATACATGCCTAACCACTGCAGTTTCGGTCTGCTTTTAAAGACACTTACATAAAGAAGAAAATATTCTCATCCCATTTATTTCTTCCCCACCATCCTCTACCCCTGTCTTGAATGTACTTACATTGTTAAAATGCTTTAAAAACAGCACATCTCTCAATTAAATTCTTTACCACCAGAATGCTAGGGACCCACTGCACCCACTCTGTACATACAGAATAATTTCAAGATGCACCATACTGATTAATTATACTGAAAGCTGCTCTAATGATAGTGTCAGGATACAGGATTAATTCACACAACATGGTAAATACAAATGGTGGATTTTCAACCTGATATATTAAACCATTATGGCTTATTGGGCAAATATGTATCTTGGCATGAGCTTTGGCAGAAAGTATGCATCCCTGAGAAGGAATCTTTATGAAGAGGATTGATGAGTGGTAGTGCTACACTTAGAGGAAGTATGTTCGTATATTAAGTACAGTTGCCCTTCACAAAAATATGAAATGCGTTAAAGGATAGATGTAAAAATGTTGAGTTTGATCAGTGATTGCTAATGCATATTGGTTCTGAAAATGCCTTTTGTTACTAGGACTTACCAACAAAAGGTACTCTTACTCTTCCACTTTTTAAGTTGTAACTTACTGAGTTCTTGTTATATATGACAGATGCTGTACTAAGTGTTATGCACTTATAATCTTATTTTTATGTCACTTTTACTCTTGTTCACTTTGCTCCTATCAAGCATGTTGGCCTTCCTTTTCTTTCTTCATTTCTCTTTCCTGAATACAACAAACTCATTCCTGTCTCAGGACCTTTGCACTTGCAATTACACCTTCCTAGGAAACTCTTCTCCCATATGAGTAAGTGGCCAGATACTTCTTACTACTCAGATTTCAGCCAAAATGTCACTTTCTCTGAGAGTCCTTCCTTAATCACTCAATCAATCAAAAATATCTCCCACCGAGGCAGCGCCACCCTCATTTGATTTTTTTCTTAGAACCTTTCACAATCTGAAATTTTCTTTTTTTGCTTCCGTGTTGTCTGACTCTCCTTTCTGTCTATAGCAAGAACTAATCTGGTGGGTAAATGCTTTATCTGTTTGCTGCTTCTTCAGCACATAGAATAATGCCTGGCACCTGGTAGGTACATAGTAGCCTCTCAACTTATTCCTATGATTAAATGACTTATCTCAGGTTACAGACTTGTAAGTGATGAAGCAGGGATCAAACTTGAGACTGAGTGGGCCGGGTGCCTACGCTGTTGCCCCATGTACCATTCTTCACTGTCTCCTGATTCCTGTGTCCATGTGCCGCAGCTCCATGCTAAGAGAGCAAGAATGACAGTTCTCTCTGTTTGTCTCACTCCCACTTAAAATGGACCTTGGGGACACATAAGCCGAAGGCACCAGTTAAACACCAATGCCACGGTCAGGAGTCATCAAAAGCATCCTGGTCTGCAGAGTGAAGAATGAGGTCTAGGTTACTTGGGAGCTTTTCATGGTTAGCAAATGACACAGTTGAGAAGACAGAAGCTAAGCCTAGTTTTCAAAGGTCTAAATTAGTTTGGCACAAGTATCTGAGGATTTGGAAGTGTCTAGTCTTCCTGTTAAGACAGAGCCTTGCCTGAAGCCTTGAAGTGTGGATTTAATTCAGTTAGCCACTCCCTTACTCCAGCAGTTCCACTCCATTACATCTTGTAGGCTCATGCGTCCTCCATAATTTTTAATGAGTTATTTGGGATCTTTCAACCAGATAAGAACTAGCAATCAGGATCATTTCTGAGAATATCTCATTCCATATCCAGCAAGGATATTTTCAAGGACAAAGTTAATGAAGATCTAACTGATGTACACAGCTTTTATGTAAGTAATACTTAAACTGTACTCAGCCACTTAGGCACCCTAGATTTGTACTGAAAAATACTAGGAGAGTCCAGAGAGGGGACTTAAGCCAGAACTGTCTATCAAGCGGCCAGAGGCAGTTGTGTATGAGAACAGGACTCAGAGTCTGGAGGTTTCCCTTCAGGCTTACCTCTGCTCTTAATTTGTCCTATGACTTTGAAGTTGTTAAACTCTTGGGCCTTAGTTTTCCAAGCTGTAAAAGGAGGTGTTGGGCAAATTTGCAGTGTCATAACTACTGAGGGTTCCTTTTATCATTTTCTCCTATGGGTTCCTTTTATCATTTTCTCCTATGAACCTCATGTGATGACACTTTTTTTTTAATTTAATTGTATTTATTGAGTAAGAATCACACTCTCTACTCTAGCATCATTCAAAGCCATGTAAAACTGCCAGTTCGGAGTTTCTCATGTGGACAAAGTAACCAGAGCATGTGGAATCAATATGATTCCAGACAAAGGAAAGTTTCTGAATGTTATAGTATGCTGCCTTGTTGTGGATGCATTTATGATTTTCCCTCTGCAGTGTTGCCCCCATTGCTACCTTTGAAAACTCCTAGTTGGAAGCCACTAGATTAGTTGATCACTCGAGTCTCTTGTGACTCTAATGTTTGACAAATCTGTAAAGAAGTGGTTTAGCAGACAGGTAGGGTATAGAATGTGGGCTGTGTGCAGTTTAGGGTAGAAGTTTGATCAATGCCTTTAAAATATAGAGACTTTATTTTATAGAGAGTTCTCATATATTGCCTTGATTCTTCCCCACCAGTTCCTCCTATTTTGACATCTTGCATTTGTGTGATAACATTTATTACAGCTGACATGCCAAAGTCGATACATTATTAATGTTCATAATTTACAGTAGAGTTCACTCTTTGTGTTGTACAGTCTATAGGTTTGGACAAATGAATGATACTGCGAATCCATCATTACAGTATCATACGGAAGATTCTACTGCCCTAAAACTCTTGTGCCACCTGATCATCCCTCCCACCTCCCAAACTCATCACAGCCACTGATCTTTTTACCGTCACCGTAATTTTACATTTTCCAGAATGACACATAGTTAAAATCATACAACATACAGTCTCTTCAGATTGGTCTTTTCCCCCTTTGAACAGTGCGCAGGTGAGATCCCTCCATGTCATCATGTGGCCTGATCGCTCCTTTCTTTTTATGGCTAAATAATGTTCCATTGTATGGATTGTCAGTTTGTCTATCCATTCACCCACTGAGGTACTTACCGCCAAGATATTCTAAATTTAAACATTGAAAATATGTTTATGGTCTATGCTCCAATTCTGTTTATGTTGGAGAAGTGCTTAAAGATGTAGATTTCACCTGTTCTGGCTGCTTTTGTCATCAGCCTTCTTCCACGTGAGCTGCTACGATCGTTACTGTCATATTCTACTAATGATTAAACTTAGCTGCTTGTGTCTTTTTGAAAATCGGCTCATGAAACAGAGGTTCTGCTTCACAAATCTTTGATAATATACTTAGGACATCCAAGGTCTCCTTCCTGACAGGCAGCGAAGAGGGACAGACTGAGAAATAATGGTGAGGAAGTTCTAACCAGTAACCAAACTCCTGAGAAACTCTCATGGGTGAGAAATATTGGGAACTCCAGGCTGAATCGACATGACGTCTAATTTATAGACTGTTTTCAAAGCAGTCAGGTTTCATTTAGTTTCGATCTGGAATGTAACAGTGGAGGATGCAGATGGGTTCTAGAAAGCAAAATTGCATAAACCAGTGAGAACTGCAGTTCACAAAGGGCCTAAGTTGTATGATGATGTGTTGTAAGCAGAAAGGTCTTTAAAATTGTAAGATTCCCTTGCACGGAGGACATAGAAGAAACACTTTCTGTATCCTTTCATTTAAAATAACGGATTAGGCCCAATCCTCTTTATGACCCTCGAGATATTTCACATTATCAGCCCAATATACTCTTTGGACCTTTTTGTTTAACATCACTAACAACATGACTAATAATCTCCTGCTCCTAATGTTTTTTGAGTGTTCCATATGAACCAGGGACCATGATAGCCACTTTAATTTAAGCCTCACAGTAACCTTTTTTGTTTTGTTTTAAGACAGAGTCTCACTGTGTCACCCAGGCTAGAGTTCTATGGCATCATAGCTCACAGCAACCTCAAACTCTTGGGCTCAAGCCTCTTGCTTAAGCCTCCCAAGTAGCTGGGACTACAGTCATCTGTCACAATGCTCAGCTAGTTTTTCTATTTTTATAGAGATGGGGTCTCAGTCTTGCTCACCCTGGTTTCAAACCTCTGAGCTTAAGCTATCCACTCACTTCGGCCTCCCAGAGAGCTAGGATTACAGGTGTGTGCCACTTGTGCCCAGCCCTCACAGTAACCTTGTGAGTTAAGTACAGTTATTGTTCACATTTCATGGTCAGGGACACTGGAGCTTAGAGAAGTTAATAACTTGGCCAAAGGCACATTAATTGGACAGAATCGTATGTTTTGTGCCTAATTCTTTCAGATTCTGAATGGCTGGTAGATAGTAAAAATGATAACCTTTAGGGATGTGTAGACCCAGGAAAAGGTACTACAGAGCAGAAGCTGAACCACAGATGTGAGCCCTCAAATTGAAAGCATCCATGTAAAATCTCTGAAGTCTGTGAGTAGCTAGAAACTGTCTCTGCTGCTCTCTCTCTCTCTTTTTTTTTTTTTAAGAGACAGAGTCTCACTTTATTGCCCTCGGTAGGATGCTGTGGCATCACAGCTCACAGCAATCTCCAACTCCTGGGCTTAGGCGATTCTCCTGCCTCAGCCTCCTGAGTAGCTGGGACTACAGGCGCCCACCACAATGCCCGGCTATTGTTTTGTTGCAGTTTGGTCGGGGCTGGGCTCAAACCCACCACCCTTGGTATAAGGGGCTGGTGCCCTACCCACTGAGCCACAGGTGTCACCCTCTGCTGCTCTTTTTTCCCCTTACGCTGAGTACTCTGAATTGGAAGGCAGGGCCAGAGAGGAGGTACCATGGAACATGCCGAGTGTTAATTGGTATGTCTTTGGATTGTTTTATTAAAAGGCATAGCTCATTAACAGAAATTCGATTCCAAAAATACAGCTATAAACATGTATATATGTATATAATTCTAAACCTGTGATATTTGTTTCAGGAGACATAACTTGGGCCTCCTTAGGAATCAATTGGCACAATTTATTTCAAAATGATTCCGTAGAACATTCTACAATGATGGAAATATTCTGTTTGCCTTGACCAATGCCATAGCCGTTCGTCACTTGGGCTACTGAACCCTGGAAATGTGGCTACAAAGACTCAGGAAGGGAATTTTAAATTTCATTCAGTTTAAATATGGTAGCACACATTTGGCTACTGTACTGGACAGGGCAGTTCAAAAAAGTAAAGTTCTAATTATAACAGATAGCATAAAATTCTAAATATACCTGTTTCTTATAGTCCCATCATCTCTTTTTCTGGGCGTTAGAGTAAAGGGGATAAAGAGGGAAAGGGTGGTTGAGTCCAAAGGTAAATTCATTTTCCATGTTTATCTGCCTCAAATTCAAGCTGTGTTTTATTGACAAAATTTGGGAAGGTTGAAGATTTGGCAGGCTCCTTGGTCCCCTTGCCTGCATGAACGTGTCAGCACCTCATTAATCTTGTGTTAAACTGTAAAGGCCCTTTTCCCTCCTACTATGCACTACTTTTAAAGGACACTTCAGTACCCCTTTGCAGCTGACAAAGTTTTTTTTTTTTGTTTGTTTTGTTTTTCTTAAATTTTCAAGTTGCTCTGTGGATTAATTTCAGTGCAAGTTTTATTTAAATATATGCTGATCATTTCCAAATTGGAATGAAATTATTTTCGGGTAGGGAAGTTGTGCTGTGAGTTTTTGAGGAACATGTCAGCTGTTTATTTTCTAGAAATTAAAGACGTGAGGACTCTCTGTATTATTTTTACTCTTATTTCAATTAGTCTTTCGATTAAATAATTCCGTCATACAAGTGCTCCTGGTGGTCTTTTTCTTGCCAAGAATAGGAAAACATTGAGGGTTTAGTTTTTTTCCTTCTTAACTGTTTTTGACATTTTTGTTCAATGTAGAAATTAGATGACAGTGTCAGTGAAAGATACTGAATATTTTAAGCCTTCAATCTGTAGTACTGTGCCTTACAGGTGCGTGATGAATTGTCATTGTGTTTTTTTTTTTTTTTTTTTTTTCCTTAAGACAGACATCTAGAGTAACCACTGTCTGTATTTCCTGACACTGGAAACAGATACCGTTTTAGATTCCTTTTATAGTTTCTTCAGCTAACGACTCCAGTGACCACCCAATTGTGGTCTGGTAGTAAATCAAAATTTCTTTGAAAGACCTAGCTCTTGTTATATAATTGTAAATATTCTAAGAAGTCATTTCCCTAAGTAAAAAGAAAGTGAGTTTCTGTTGCTGCAAATAATATTGAGTTTGCCACTGCACAGGCTCGTTTTTGAAAATTAAAGAACAGATCATTTTCTTCTCCTCTTCTTCCCCCTCCTTCCCTTAAATTAAGCTACAATTGATGAGGCATACACAGGAGCCTCAGGCTGTGTCAGATCTGGTTGGTCAATCATGAAGAAAGAGAAGAACTGCTTAGCAAACTGCCACATCAAACTTACATGTGGTCCCATGGATCACTTCTTCTAGATGGAATTTTGGGGTTTCACAATGAACTGGGAAAATACTCTAGATCCCTGAATGGACTCTCGATTGTTTACTATTGATTTTAATAAATCAGAAACAGAAAGTCAACCTGGTGATACCACCATGAGCGAAGCATTCAACGTTCACAGTTTGCATTTTGTTACCTTTGGAACTCTGGGAAGCACTTAGGTCAACAAGGGGGGACACAGTGCAACTTTTAAGGAAGTATGGCAAGGCTGGTAGAAATGGGGGTCCAGAAAGGGAGCGCTTTGCCAGGCGGGGCTGACCATTTGCTGGCATGGGCCAAGACCCAAGGCCTTCCCCTATGCCCAACTCAGCGGATGAAACTGCAGTGTTGCACAAGATTCTAGAAGTCAGAGCCCTCTTTAGCCAACTCAGAGAAAAGGCTTCTGCCAAACTGAGCCTCAGTCTGTGCCAATCCTTGTAAAGCATTTCACCTCTTCAGAGGCTAATGCCTCTCAAAACCAAGAACAATTAAAGCAAGTGTCTTTCTGAGCAACTGGGGAATTGAGCAAAATAAATCAGAAATCCTCAGCCTCTGCTCTGGAGGTTCGCCTCATTATGAGAGCAGATCTATTAGCCCTCTTGCCATTGTCTTTCATTTCTCAAGTGAGGTGATTCTAATTAAATTAATCTGCATGTCAATCTATTGGTGATCAATCAAAGAGCCTGAGGTTTCCCCTATGCTGCAGGGTGCTTACGGCTGACAGGGGCTGATAATGGAGGAAGAAATAAACTGTCGAGCAAAGTTAATTAGTCAACATAATAGGTGGATTAAACGGGAGCAGGCTGATTGCTGTTTCCCATGTCAAAGCATGAGGTGGGAGCCGAAGCTGCAATTATAGACAATTATTATATTTGGTTGTAAGAGGTTGCATGAATAAACATATCTCTGTGGGTTTCAGTTTTAATCCCCTTCCCCATTTAATATAAGGAGAAGTGTAGGTCATTTCTTCTCATTGTTTTAGTCCAAGTTCTCTGAGACAACAACTTTGTCTGTGTCTCTCAGGCAAACCAAGTTCAGGGTCAGTTTATAAGGTGGCTTCAGTGTCTGAATTATGCCTCTTTGGTCAGTCCCAGGATTTTTTCTTTCTTCTTCTTCTTTTTTATTTCAAAACAGATCCAAGATTCTTAATCAACAGGGATTTTGGGGGGAGAGGGCATTGGTCATAGTGGGGAGGGGACTTTGGTCTGATTAACTAAACTAACATGGGAAGAAAAAAGTACAAGAAACCTCAAAAAGACACACGGGAGAAAAAGATGCACCCCAGCTCTTACTGAAACTTCTTTTTTTTATTTCTCTAGCCTCCTAACTCTGACAACAGTGGGGGAGTGGGGGCAGGAGAGAGGGAATATTTTAAAGATTCAAAAGATTTTTATTTGCATGATCAACTGTGATATCTCCTTCAGTGTCTAAACTGAAGGGTAATTTAGGTGAAACACAACCACCCTTGTGTAAAAAAAAATATGCTAATAAAGATCCTCTTGTTAAAATTATGGTTAACAGTGTACCTTCTGCTGCATAACTATAAACTGTGCAATTTTACTTAAAACTGCATCAAAAGCGTTCCATGCCAAAGACCCACTCATCAATAGCTCCTCTTGTTAGACTTGTACAGCATAAGCACCAGTTATTATGTGAAATAGCTATGCAATTTTCTTCAGCTCCCAGCTGTTATTTATTTAACTTGAGTTTATTACCCACCATGCTTTTATATTAAAATGTTCATTCATTTCTCTCTTATATCTCCAGGTCGTGGTGTCTACCACAGTCAACGTGGATGGCCATGTCCTGGCAGTCTCTGATAACATGTTTGTCCATAACAACTCCAAGCATGGGCGGAGGGCTCGGAGGCTTGACCCCTCGGAAGGTACGCCCTCTTATCTGGAACATGGTAGGCGAATCATTTTCATTGGTTGGCATTGCTACTTTAACTGTGGATTTATTTGGTTTCTTTCTTCCACTCCACCACATTTTCTACTGTTTCAAATTTCAAATGTCCTTTTCAACCAGATTGATCCCCTGGGGTTTTTTACTCTTCAAAACATCATGCTGAGTATTTAAAGACAGGAAAATTCTTTGAGGCCCACCCTTTCTTTTTCTTTTTTCTTTTTTCCCTGAGACAGAGTTTCACTATGTTGCCCTTGCTAGAGTGCTGTAGCGTCACAGCTCACAGTAACCTCAAACTCTTGGGGTCAAGCAATTCTCTTGCCTCAGCGTTCCAAGTAGCTGGGACTACAGGCGCCCGCCACAACGTCTAGCTATTTTTCTTTTGTTTTTTGCAGTTGTTTAGTTGGCCCAGGGTGGGTTTGAACCCGCCACCCTCGGTGTATGTGGCTGGCACCGTAACCACTGTGCTATGGGAGCCGAGCCCACCCTTTCTTGTTGTACCACTCTCTTCCCTGGAAATGACTAATGCACTTCCCTCAAGTTGAGAGAGAGAGAGGCAGACCATTGTTTTATTTTAAGCTCCCACTTGACTATAAATAAGGAAAAGCCAATCCTAGGAAAAAATAAGGAAAAGCCACATAAATTTTATATCACAAAAATTGTGATATTGTGGTACATTTTAAGTGTTTATAATTGACAGTTAAGGTTTTATAATGAACATGTGTATATGCTGGTAAGTCTTTGTGACTGTTCAACTTCATTTGAAGATCAGTGTTAAAGTTTAAGTTGGAAGTGCTTTCTAAATATGAAACTCAAACCGATGTCCCCCCATACCTTGTGTATAACTCTCATGTCATCACCACATGATAGAACAAGCTTTCAATAGTAGATTTTGGTGGGAAAAAATCAGATTTGGACTGGAGAACTTTGGAAGGACTAGAGGAAACTAGATAAAAACTTGAAGCAAGAAAAGTGAATGCTACTCAGAAGAACCATGGGCTGGGTTGCATACAGGTCTGAATTTTTCTGTGCTGCATTTGCATATAACATATCCATCTTTTTCTCTGTCTGTTCATCCATCCGACCATCCATCCATCCATCCATGACTGGGACTTTACTGGATACCAAGCACCATACTACATTTTCTCCAATCCCTAAATTAAACTCTTAACCCATTTCCCTCACTTTGCTTTCTAGTTTGCTAGGTCAGCAGGATTCTTTTGAGAATACTACCTCACACATTATCATCTGATTGCCTGATTATTCCATGGGCCATGAGCTGTCTATGATATAATTCATAGGAGAAGAAACTCCCTTCCCTGCCAACACCCCAATTTAATAAAAACATTGCTATCATCGTTTTTGCCTGTTTTTACCTCTTGTGCTTAAGGAATGCACAAACCGTACTTTATATTAATTAGCCAGATATAGCACTCTGAGAAGGGATTCTTCACCACATCCAGTTTTACAGTCTTTTAAAAGTAAACCATCATCTTTCAAAAGCTGCTTCTTTATGGTTTCATTAGTGCTGAGATGGATGGATATTACTTTTTTGCAGGAGGCCATTTGAAACACCTGCTCATGATTACATTCCTAGTTCCATTTCTGTACTTAAAATTATTCTGATCCTTACTTTACAGTAATGTTGCCTTTTAATACCCTTGGAGTCACTTAAGTTGTATGACTAGAGGTGTTTAGGTGATAGGAAGAAGGAAAAAATAGGGAAATCCTCAATGGGCACAGCTTGGAGAAGTTATGTTGTTGATTGTGGCTGATTAGTAGCAATACCTACAGACCATCAGTTTGAAATCTCTGGGTCATGGGTTCACAATTTCAAAATGTGCTCTAAGTGCAGGCCATACCCAGCTCCCAGAGAGAGCTCAGGACACTATGGAAATCATCCCTCCAGCAATAATTACAGCAAAAAACCCCCAAGCAAACAAAAAAACAAGCTGTTAGAAAGGATGCCTCTAGGGGATGGAGGTCAGTCACATTATTTTGCAGTGTGAGGTGGAGGAAAGAGTCTAGAAAGGAGTACCAGGAACCATTCAATTCTTCCTGTCACTCTGGCCTCTGTAAGAGTTGGTCCCTCCCTTAGCTTTTGGAGTACTTGGTTTCCTTCTTAGTAAAATGAAGGTGAAAATCTGTATGGGGGTAAAAAGGTATCTGTGCTTTGGGTGGGGGCAAGTAATTTAAATAAGGGAAGTGGGCTGGGTGGAGGCCAAGGAGGCAGGCAGATACACTAAATGCTCTGCTGAGCCCCCAGCCCAGCCAGTTGTCAGTAAGGGGAATGAGAGCCTAGTGGGGCCAGATGTTCCAGTTTGGCAAGAATTAAAACCCTCCTAAGTTTTAATTGTTGGTAACTAATTGCAAATTTTTTAAACACTGAAGGGAAGAGAGGGGAAGAAATTCATTTAGGAAGAATGCAGCCACAGGCTAACAGTTTGAGACCTCTGGATCAAAACTTCTCTAAGCTTCCTTCCAGCTAAGACATTCTCTCCTCTAGGAGAGTACCTATTAGTATTTCAGTTGGGATATCATGTTATTGTAGGTTTTATAAACAACATTTTATTCTGTACTTCAGTTTACCAGTCCACAAATGGCTGTGTTAGTATTAAGTTATTATTCAAGAAGTTGCCATTTCACTAGGTATAAATCAGTAGCCATCACTGGGGCTGTGGCTAGGTCCTGTTAACTTCAGCTAGGAGCCTCACGTTACCCAGAGCCTTACGTCACTTCTCTGCAGTGGAATGAAAGGGTAGACACATCCAGATCCTTAGTAAGGATGGTGACAGAAATCTGCTTCTCTGCAGAGTGAATCAACCACCCATAACCACCCCCTGACTCAGACACTTCAGGCTCATACCATAAATACCTACTTAGCAAAGGGTGACGATTGAACTCTCTCATTGGTCATGTGTAGGAGTGGGCCAAAATGCTAATTCATGTTGATTTGGGGGTAATACTTTATCCTACCATTGGAAAAGTTCTTTTTCTAATTTTTTTATTAAATCATAGCTGTGTACATTAATGCAGTCATGGGGTGCAATGTGCCGATTTTATATACAATTTGAAATATTTTCATCAAACTGTTCTTTTTTAAAAATGTCTGTTGAAGACTTGACTCACACTTCTACCTCTTTTCCCCACCCCCAGTCGGCTACTGCACAGGGACACTGCAAAGCATTTTCTCCTAATGAGATCTGTAGGAATCTTTGTTTTCCCCATTCTGGTCTTTCTACTACCTCATTGACAGGTAACCTGAGTTATTTTGAGCTACTCTGCACATCTCTATTTATATCCTGCTTATCATACTCTTGGAGGAAAGTTCCTTTGGTGGCTCAGCTTTCTGCGTATAGTAGAAATAAGAGGCCATGATTTACGTTCATGCATAGTCCCCCCTGTAGGACCTGTGGACTCCCAAACCCCTGTGCTCAGATAAATGTCCCTGTATTCCAACTATGAGAGTTGACAAAGGCAAATTTATAGCATAGAATCCTGCATGGTCCAAAGAGAGTGAATCCTGGCATGCTGTAGCTCATGGGAATTGCTCTCCCTCTCCTTTTCCTTCATTCATAAATACTGAGATTTTCTTTGGCTGGATATTTATGGGAGTGTTTAGGCTAGTGAGCTTTCTTCTTTAAGTAATAGCTTTATAGACAATGTACAGTTGTGGAGAGAGGCAACCTCAAAATGTAACTGCTCTCAGGGTTCCAAGTTTCAAAAAGCGTAAACCTGGGACTAAAGGAGCTGGACTGTGGCCTCCCACGGCCACATACAGCCCCTGCCTTGTCCAACATTTGGGAAAATTCATAGGAACTGGATGCTGGAAAGCTGGAAAGGGATCGGGGAGTGTTGTTACTGGTATTGTTGTTGTTCTGAGTTTCAGGATGTGTTCAGTTGAATTTAAAGCCAATTGTGGTATCAGTTTCTCTATTTCTTCCCCTATGGCAAAATGTGGTGCCCTTATGATATTATAGTGTGGAGACCCTGCCAGCTTGCACGCACCGACGCTTTGTGATCTAATGATCTAATGATCTAATATGCAACAAGGCAAAGTGCCGAGGCTCATCGTTCTGACGCGGAATACTGGGCCAAGTGACTAAATTGCTTTATGTACCATTAGCGCTAGCAGCTATGGTGAACTCACTGGCAGCATTTATGCAAATGGCTGTGAATACACCCCAGTGGCTTTGTCAGAGAGCCCTCTGACAAGCAGTCTCAATGCTCATTTTTTTAGGGAATATGTGTGTTTTTTTAAATTTTGGTGTGCATGTGTTTTTCACCCTTTTTTTCCTTTCCCTGTCCCTTCTCAGGAAATATCGGAGGACTTACCTCCCCCATGATCCCGTAGGAACTATGAGCACATTCGAGAGCAGCTCATCTAAGCATAGGGGCCTTTTCCAGGAGTGGGGTTAAGGTTCTAATCTGGTTTTCTTCAGATCTAGTTTTTATTTTCTAGTTATTATGAATTTGTGCATCCTTCATTTTACTTGAAAAAAAATTCATGAAACTCTTAATCAAATATTTATAGAATATGGACATTTAAATACTCATAAATTCTGAGGTCCTACTTAGTTTCTTGGCTGACAGAGAGATATTTTAAAAACACACCTGCTTTTTAAAAGTGGGAAACGACTGAAATTTAGCTTTTGGGGGCAGCAGATATGAATGAATTAAATTTTCCTTCTTATAAAATATAGGTGTGCCAAGATCTCAAAATAAAACTAATCAGAATAATAGTAGAGTTTGGTGAAAGTAAAAATCTTTTAAAGAAGGAAGAGGAGTGATAGGCTCACTGGGCCCATCTTGTCATTGCAGTTACAGCTTTAGAGAGAGTCAGGTGTTCACCACTAACAGTTCTGACCTTTGGTCTGTAGTATCCCATTCCATCTGTCCCTGACAATAATGTGTTATTCTTGATTTTTAGCATATGACCTTCTTTAATGCTTTTGCTCCAGACAGAAGTAGTTTTTGTTTCTGTTGGCTGCCCCTGAGTGCCTAGTCCTTTGACTCCCTGTGTCAAGCTGCACTTAAATTTGTTGTCTATGGGTGTGGTGTGTGGATAAAGAGGGTTCAAGCTTGGGGGAGATTATCCTAAATCAAGCCCATCTTGTTTCCACTTTGTGTAAATATGGCCTTAGGAAGAGGCTGGAAGGAGGATGAGGCTATCTATGTGGCTGGATGGCTGGATTCTAGACCTGACTCTGCCATTAACTAGCTGTGCAACCCTGAGTGGGCACTTTGCTTCTGTGGCCTCAGTTTGGTATGTGTCTAATGAGAGCCAAGGTGGGTCCTCTTAGACTTCCTCCTAGTATGCCCTGTTCTGTGTGCTCTGAACTGAAGCCATGGACACATGCCTTCCTGAAGAAGGTGCCTTTGGAGAAAGAGGACTTTAGGGGAACAGAGAACTCCACTGGCTGTTTCCAGTACTACCCTTCCAATAGATAAGATGTCAGTAAGGTCGGCTTTAAATCATTCTTTCATACTAAGCTTTCATTACATGCCAGACACTAAGCAAGGTGTGGTAGCTTAAGGCAGTCACACTCCCAGAATTTGTGGTGTAACTATAGGAGAAAGATATTAAGCAACACTTACAACTAATGAATGAGAGTGGTGTATCCAACGAGACCATAGAAAAGAAAGGGAGAAGTAAGGTGTCAGGGAAGCCTCCCTGGAGGAAATACTTTATGTCCAAACTTAAAAGATGAATAGGTTTTCACCAGGTGTCTTAGTCCTGTTTCTGTTGCTATAACAGAATACTCCAGGGTGGGTAATTTTTAAAGATAATAAGTTTATTGCTTATAGGTCTGGAGGCTGGGAAGTCCAAAGGCACAATGTTGGCATCTGGGGAGGGCCTTTAAGCTGTGTCATTCCATGTGGAAAGGCAGAAAGGCAAACCAGCCCACACAACGGAAAGCTCGGTTTTATAAGGCTGTACCATGAAAGCTGACCCTTTCCTGGGTTAACTCCATTCATTCACTCATGAGGGGAGAGTGCCAGTGTCCTAATCACTTCTTAAAGCCCTCCCTCTTAATACTGTTATGATGGTAATTGCATTTCAGTATGAGTTTTGAAGCGGAATTTCAACCATTCATCATTCAAACTATAGCACCAGGCAAATGGGACGAAAAGAAAAATCTAAGCAGAACAGTGTGTACAAAGGCTATTTTCCTTAGGTGAGTTCCAGAAATCAAAATGAGATAGGGACCACTCCTGTTGCTCCCGGGCAAGGAGGGAGGGAGTGCAGGAGATGAGGCTGCGGTGGCTGAGGGGGCAGAGCACACAGGCCCAAGTGGGCTGGTCAGCCCTGGGCTCCCAGTGGCAATTGTGAAGTGGTGCGGGGGCTGAGCAGGGCTTTGAGGAACTCAGTGCCAATTACATGGGCTCCTCTTCTCTCATGAAAGCCCAGGGCAAGATTGCTCTGAGTTGTTTATAACTCTGTTCCTCCCCACTAGACTTTGGAAGCTCACTGGGGAGTTGGCTGTACCTTGAAGCTGTCCCCTAATTACAACTCATTCTATCAGTAGTGCGTGTGTACCTTCTAGACAGAAAGCCCAACATTCTGAGAGTTCTTTTCCCAGATGGTTTTGTACCATTGATTACTTTCTCATAAGTAGCATAGAAAGAGTGTACCTGTTGACTTCTTTTTGAATTTGTGGAGACCCTTGCCTTTTTTAAAGCCTTTAGAATGGAGGCCTGCCACGTTATTATGTATATCACTCAAACTAAACTAAAACTGGATCAGTGAAAATAAACTAGAATAACAGAGAAAAAGGCACTCCCCTCCCACCCTGGGCATTGCCTGCCTCACAGCTCATGCTGTATTGACAGTCACTGAAGGGAGGAAGGTCATTTCTTTAACCCCCTACCCATTTTACAGACAGGGACAGTAAGACCTGGAAAGGGGATGGAATCTGCTCATGCCTAAACAGAAGTGTTTCTGTCCAAAGCCATTTAATTCTCTTCGGGCTTGCACATATAATGTTGGCCAGCAAGTGTGCATTTTAGAGGTCACATGGTTTTGTGGCCTGTGGGTAATACCACGCCAGAGGATTTGGGGTCCACCTCAATGCCTATGCAGTTCAGGGTAGCCTAGGTCTGCCTCAAGTCTCTCTCAGATTCCAGGGATCCTGAGAAGAACAAAATTAGTTGTGCTTCCTGAGAGAAATGTACATTCAAAACACAATGGCAGAAGATGAAGGAATGATGCGGAGCTTCCCACACTGCAGCAGCCTCCATGGCACAGAACTCCGGCCAGACCCACTTAGGCAAGAGCATCTCGGTGAAGGGTCTGGATTAAGAAGACAAATATCGGCGTCACTGTTTGTGACTAAAGGTGGCATGTTGCAACTTACCAATTGATTTTCCTACTTGAAAAAGGAAGACAGAGGCCAGAACAGAACATTAGGGTTAAGAATATCCAGATGTGTCATAAAACAGAGCACTGAGAGCCCAGATTTTCAGGCATCACATCGAACCTTTTCCTTCGAGCAGTTGAGAAGATGCCTTTTCTCTTCCCTTGAAATAGAAAGGATGTGGCAAGTAGTCAAGATAACAAACAAGGATGTAAGTGAAGACTGATTTCCAGCATATCCCCTGAGTACTTCATAAAGCAGATAGCACAGAAATCCTCACACTGGGGACTGGGTAGCCAGCAAGATCTCAGCTCCAGACAGATTAAAGGGTTCACAGCGATGGGTCAGGGATAAGCAGATGATCTATGTTTGTTTGTTTAACTACGACACCACCACCGACAGCTAACAAACCACTGACACCACCATTGCTAACAAAAGACTCCGACTTCACTGCCATGCTTGATGGTGACCAGGCCATGGAGTAATATTTATTACTTTTTTGTTATTTTTACTTCTTCTACTGTTATTTCTGAACTGACACTAGCTAACATTTATGGAGCATTTACTAAATACCAGCACCGTGATAATAATTTTACTTATCTTATCAAATCCTCTAGTGAATCTGATAAGGTATAATAATTATTATCTCCAGTTTACAGATGAGAAAACTGAGGTTTAGGGAGGGTCAAACGTGTGTCCAAAGCCACAAACTAATTAGGGTTGAACCTGGGATTTGACCCTAGGTCTGTCTAACCACAAAGCTCTAAGAATAAGGGCAATAAATTTTCACTGAGTCCTTCTGTGACAGGCACAGGGTGCTACAGGCTCCCTATAAAGATGAGGAAACTGAAGCAACAGAGAGGCTAAGTAATAACCCAGAGCCACACAGCAGTTAAGTAGTAGACGCAGGATTCAACCCCCAAAAACTTGACACCAAAATCTATACTCTCAACTGCTGCTCTTAGGCACTATGTATGGTAAATTCTTTCCATCTCCTATCCCGTGTTTTTTTCCCCCTCAATATAAAGAAGGCATTTGTATTCATCTTAAATAGACCTTTTGAAAGTTAGCCCAGAGTGTATCTCATTTTTAAAATGGGGCAGATCCTGTATGCTTACTTCATAGTTCATTTTCTTTCATAGTCACAACACATTCCGCTAGTCAAATAACAAAATGCTGATTTTGTTTGATGACTGGTGTATTTTCTATGGGGCTAGTAAGATAATATTAGTAAGGATGCTGGTAATATTTTATTTATTTGCAAGAATGTTCTAACTCCTCTCCCTAGAAATCATTTGTTGACCATATGGGCTCTCTGGCACATGTACAAGAGTGAGGAAAAAGAAGTCCGTGCAAGCCATGACATTGTGAATTGAGCAATAACACAGATACTCAGGAGTCACTAAACCTCGTGCTAGACATGAAATGGGAAACTGACTTGGAGATGGGGAGGCTGTCTTCTTATATGAATTTCTTGACAAACCTATAAACTGTGGGAAATTTCCAGTATTTGGTACTTTGCTTGAGCTAATGAATGAGTGAGCCACACGTGACATATTTTTATAAGCCCAGAGTGTGATGTGTTTCTGGTGGGGTGAGAATTGCTTTCTGCTTATATCTTAGCCAGAAATGACAGAAGTTTTTTATGGTCTAATTGTTAAAATATTATATTTGGTTACAAAAGCATTGTAATTCCTGTGCATTTATTCGCACAATTGATCATTCCAAACCGAATCTGCTCTGTGTGTACTTGTCACTGGAATCTTCTTTCCTGGAGAACTTTAGAGGATTCAACAGATATTAACATGTAAGTGAAAACTTCAATGTACTGTGTATAAACCCCCCCCCCTTTTTTTTTTTTGAAACAGAGCCTCAAGCTATTGCCATGGGTGCTGTCATAGCTCATAGCAACCTCAAAGTCGGGCTCAAGCCATCCTCCTGCCTCAGTTTTTCTATTTTTAGTAGATATGGGGTCAGGCTGGTCTCCAACTCATGAGCTCAAGAAATCCACCTGCCTTGCTTCCCAGAGTGTTAGGATTACAGGCGTGAGCCTCGGCCCTTCTTAAGATATTTAGGAGCAGTGGCCAGAAGTTGGGTTTGATGTATGCTTGTTTGTCTGGACATCTTCAGTTATATATGCAGAAATAAAGTAAATCTCTGCCACCACCTTGTTCCAGGACTTGGAGTATGTCCTGGGATTTCTCTGGGCCTCCATTTCCTCCTCAGTGAAGGTGGGGTTCGATAGAGCCCTTCGAGTACTGAGGATTTGCTGTTCAAACCCAGCCGATTCTGTGACAGGGTCTCCTAGGTTTTGAGGAGCTACACGCAGACTTGGGGAGTGGCTCCCCAAGTGTGGGGTGATGGTCACTTCAGAGAACAGCTTCCCCTCATGTTGGGCTTCTCTGCAAGAAGCGAACAGTTGGTTCTAGAAGGCCTGGAAAGCCACACAGTGTATGCAGCCGTTGTGTCTTAGCAGCTCTCACTCAACATTTCTCTCCCCATGTTGCTTCAGCAGAGAGGGTGTACTGTGCGATCCGCTTGATGGTGAGCAGTGAACTTTACACCAGAGTTTCCCGTACAGTATGTGAGATAGACTTTGGGGGGCAAAGGCCTGAAAACATTCCCTAATGGTTTTCTGTTTATTTTAGTGCATGAACAAAATAATACAACCCCAAGTCCAAAATCGTGATCTCACAGCTTTTATCGCATAGGCAAGACTAAGTTTAAAGAAAAGATAAGTTGATTGAAACAAAAACAGCAACTAAATAATATTAAGCAGATAACAGCATATTCAGTACAGGAAAATCACGGCTAAAGTTTGGGAAATGCTGTGAGAGAGCACTTTAAAGACTTGGGGGAAGTAGTAATTCTTTCAAGTCACCAGGAAACTATGTAGGACCCTGGAAAACATTTTTTTTTTCTAAAGAGTCAAATGTTTTTTTTAAAGAAAGCCCTTTAGGTTCAGTTTACCATGAGAATGATAGCCTTAATATCCTAATTAGATTTTAAAAATCAAAACTCTGTTTTTATTTTTTTAAAAATAGTGTTTGCGTGTCAGAGGGCAGATAGATATTGGTTTTGGAAGAGAACTTGAAAGAAGAGAGAGAATCAGCCTGGGTCCACCCAGGCGGCGCATTATGATAATACATATGGAACCAGCTGGACACTGAGCAAAGCTGACATTGTGTTGTCAAGGGCAAGATTGCCCATCAATTTCTGAGATAGGATTTGAGTTCAAATGACAAAAAGAGCAGCAACTGTGTTGAAACTGATGCATGGGGAAGGGGCTGGCAGGCAGGAACCAGCAGGGCCGAAAGACAGGAAGTCCTGGTACCTCCGGAAGAGGGTGGCTCTGTTTTGTCATCTGGCTGCTACCCTTCCTTCTAACCTTAACATCTGTCAGCAAGATCCACCTGGCTCCTTGCATGATTAGAGCCCACTTCACGGGGAGCTTACTGGTGCTAATTTTAACCCCCAAGAGAATGGAGGGCCTCCTGCTGGCATGGGGCCAGATCAGCCCAGGAAACCAGCCTGTGGCTTGCACGTAGCCAGTGCTTGTCAACCTAGGAAAGCCATTGTGGGTGAAGTGGCGATTGTTCATAACTGATGGGAGAGTTCCTAACTTTAAAGCTATTCTACTTAGTTCCTTAACATTGTAATAATGTAGGTGATTCCTCCTTAGTTCATTTGCTGATTCATTCAATTATTCATTCATCTGTTTAAAATATATTTGATTGATTATTATATTCTACAATAGGGCTACAGAAGTGAACAAGGGAGGGACAGTTGTTGGCATTATGAGGTGTACAGTCACGTGTGTATGCTTATTTGCATGCCAATATAAGCAAATAATGACCTAAATTGCAATGATGATAAATTCTATGAAGGATAAATATAGAGAGCTAAGAAAGCTTACAACTGGGAGACTCAGCCAAGTCTGAAGCATCAGCAAACCTTTTAAAATTTTAAATAAGAATGAGCAGCATTTAGTCAAACAAAGCAGAAAGATGATTTTAGGCAGAGGGGACCCAACATCAGAAGCTTGAGGAAAGATTAATAGAGAAGGTGTGTTAGGTCTGTGATCTCTTGATGAGAAAATACATTTGAAAAATTCCTATAGGTTGGTTTCTCGTTGACTTGGAGATAGGGCTTCATTGTGTTTTCCTGAGTCACACACTAACTGTCCTAGCATTTAAACCAGTGTTTTAGGTGGTGATGGTTTTGCTGTTGTGATGGTAGCCTCTTATGTACTTCCTACACATCCAGCTAAACACTTGATATTGTCTCTCTCAATGCTCTAACAACAGTAAGAGGGTCCTACTATCACCAGCTACATTTAACAAGTTTGGGAAACTGAGGCCATCCTTCAAGGATTTGGCTGTGGACAAACAGTAAGAGTAGGGTTTTGTATCTGCAGCATTTAGTCCTCCAGGTATTTGACACAAGGGGTCATCACTACTGTTGTTTCTTACTTTTTAGTCAATGCTAATCTCCACATATTGGACTTCAGAGGTGGAGAGAAATTCTCCTGCTATTTGAGCAGGTAACATAATACCTGCTTCGATTGAAGCAAATTGACGACATTACTCAAAGGCAAATTGAAAAGCCAGATCTATGCTAAATCCCAAGGGTAAGTTAGTTGGCATGTGCAGTGATATACGGGAAGGTGCTTTTCTGAGTTAAGATAAAAAGTCCTGGTATCACATCACACTATCAGGCACCCCATCTCAACCTCCCTGTGCCAACCCTGCAACTTGAAATACTCAGTGGACAGAAATGAAACTTTATAGAAATTAGGTGATCATCATCCTTATCAGATGAATATGATGCCATCAGCATGATTTTAGCATCCTTGGAAAAAGAGAGATTTACCTGGAGAGGCACAAGAGAGAGTATCAGGCATGGATTGTACAACGGTTGCTTTTCTGCCCAGCCTGCCATGGGCAAGTGGGCTGGGAGATGACCTAGTAATTAAAATCCTACTCGAACGTATGCGCTGGTCATCATAACAGAAGCACTGACATGAGTAACCAGAGAAGGAAAAGAAAAGTGAAACACAAAAGTAACTCTCCAGCCCACCGAGTGCAGAAATAGATCTGAGTGAACTGAACGTGTATCTGACCACAAGCATGAAAGTGGATCTAAAGCACTGATATATTTTTATCCCAATCTGTGGAATTAATCAATATTTTATATGCAGACATACGCTCCTTGTCGCTGGCTTATTTAATTGACAGTTGCGATCAGCAGGATACCAATTGTTCAAACCCACATTCTTCATCTGAAGTTCTGGGGAGAAATGCAGCAGGGGACACAGGGAATTGGGACGTAGACAGTGTTAGGTTTGAGGTCTTTTCTCCACACATTAGTTTATTATCATTGACCTTGGAGCAAAGTAATAAAAATTTCAAGATACGTGTATATGTAAAGTATGAGCAGATAGCAATATACTTTGGCTGTTGTTTAGAGGAATAGTTAAAATTAACATGGTTGGTACAAAGAACGTTCTATAATTCTTTGTTATTTATTTATGAGACACAGTCTCACTATGTCACCCTGGGTAGAGTGCTATGGCATTACAGCTCACAGCAACCTCAAACTCTTGGGCTTAAGAGATTTTCTTGCCTCAGCCTCCCAAGTAGCTAGGACTGCAGGTACCTGCCACAAATTTGTTGCAGTTGTCATTGTTGTTTTAGCTGGCTGGGGCTGCGTTTGAACCTGCCAACCTCCGTGTATGTGACTGGGGCCCTAATCACTGTGCTATGGGGGTCAAGCCAATTCTCGGTTATTTATTTTTTTTTTTAATCCATTTCTCTTTCGAGCACAGTTGGGGAAGGCAGCAGGCACTGAGCACCTACTAAGTGCTGCTTTAGAGACCAATGCTGTTATCCCTTATCTGTGGAATGTTGGATGAAGGAATGTGTCCCAGCCAGTTCCAATGTATTTTATTATTTCTTGATGGAGGAAGAAAATGTATCTTTGGTCTTTCTTTGCCAAATCTTCCGGCTGTATTGTGAAACCAGCTGTGCTCTTCCAGTAACTATCATGTGCAACAAATCTATAAAGTCAAACCTCATAATCCTCTACTTTTTAACTTTGGCAGAATCCTAGAGACTCTTCTTGGTTTGCTTAGCTAAAGGCCTGTGGAATCTAATCCTTGTTGCTTGGGAAAAAAAGAAAAAGTTGGGGAAAACATTATTAAGGTATTGTTTTAGGATAGCATATTTGTTAGTCTGTAACTTTTATTATTTTCTTTTTAAGTGTAAAATTTTATAGTGAACACCATTGAGATGGATGATGTCCAGACTGAAAATGAAAGTCTGGGGGACAGCCCTGTGCTTTAACAATGTTTCTCATCGTGTTGCTCTCACTTGCATTAAATGTTCAAACTCTGAGGTTAGCAGCCCAACTTTTAACAATAGGAAAGCTTCTAAGCCTGGAAGTTTGGCAGTATTTTCCATGTTCCTGTGTTTAAATTGGCACCTGTGGTATTATATTAGAATGCCATTTTCTGAACTTGGAAATACAAGAAGGTGGAGAGAGATTTTACTATAATTCATATGTGGGCCTGAGTCTTAGGGGGAAAATAACTTTACTTGGAAATAGAGTAGTAATATTCTGTAAAGTTAATAAATATCCACCCTCTATCTTGGGGATAAGAAATTGCACAACTAAGATTTTATGGGACTTTGGCTGTATTTATACGATTGAAGTGAATATTTTAGCCAAACTGAGCAGAAATTTCAGATAAACACCAAAGTTGAAGGGTAGCTTGGGTGTTTTAAATATTTGAGTATATCTGTCAAAAGTATGCTCTCAAAGTCTTAAGTTTAAGTGAGTCTCTGTGATTCAGCAACCTCATTTGCAAAGTGGAATATCATTTGTTTACCTACCAACTCAAGGTTGTTATTAAGAAATCAGATAAGGTGTGGGAAGGCTCCTTAAAACATAATGCTATGTATTTAATTGTCAGGTATTGGTTAATGCAGAGTTCTGTCTCCTAGTCTGTGAATAAAGAGGTTCCTGCCTGCAAGGGTTGCATTGACTAGTTGGGTTTCCTGCATTATATATATATCTATATCTATATATATATATATATCTCCAGCTAGGTACGTATACACATACATATATTAAGATAAAAGTTAAAGGAAGAGTGCAGTTAATAACAAATGAGGGGTTCATTAAAGGGTTAGTGTTTTATAGACATCGTCACACAGAAGATGAATCGTTTGGGCAAAGAACTGTTTGGCTGAATAAAACCGAGTAGTATAACCTTCCCAAAAATATTGGTGGAAAACAAGCAAAGAATGTTTGGAGGTAGTGAATTTGGAGGGCTTTCTGTCCTCATCTTTGTTTTCTTCTTCCCCACTGTCCTCCTCTTCTTCTTCATCAACATCTCACATTAATTTCTTGGTTAGTCTGTGCTGAGCTCTTCAAAACCTTCCAACAGTTTCATGAAGTGGGCTGTCTTGTGATGATTATGTCCAATAAAAAGTGATAGAAATTGAGGCTTAGGAAAAGTAAAGTAATTTGCCCAAGGTAAGTGAAGCTGGAAGGGGAGCTGAGGTCTCTTCAACTCAGAGCCAGTTTTTGTAATTGCTGCCTCCAGCTCAGAAGAGGCAGGAAATGAGGTTGGAAAGGGAGAGCTGGCCGTATTCACAAAGGTGGACTTGACCCTGTGGGCTAAGTTTTAAAAAATGGCATCTGAGAAAGGTTTATCTGGTTTTTGGTAGGTAGACTAGACTTCACACATAATTAATAATTATGGTGTAAAATGAATCACAAACAGGCAGAAGTGAATGTTTGCTCCTTTGGGCAAAGATAGTACAGTCCAAACCCCAAAGAGTAATTTTTGAGGAAGTCGAGTCAGTGCTTCATGAAGTTTAAATGGAAGTGGAGTACCTCTTGTGTGGGTAAGTTCAATGGCACACATTCCTGTGTGTATGACGTCACAGAGCATCACCGCGGAAACATCTGTGCTGCAGCAAATGCTGGATTGCAGCATCACTGGATGTGTCAGGGAGGAGAGGAAACTGGCTTACAATGATAAGGCTCTCAGTAATGAAAGTTCACTCAGATACGTTAGCAAGTACAGCCTCGGATGCTGAGAGAAATATAAGCAGACTTATTCCAAAAGCACAAAGCAGGACTTGTGCATTGTTGAAGGTTGGGCAAGGTTGATTTTGAAATGCTGCTCACATGCAAAACATGGCTTCCTTAAAAAGTCACTATCTATGCTGTCTTACATGATGACAATAGAAATCCTTCAGGAACAAGGAACTCACCTCCCAAATTCAGTATAGAAAAATTGTCTGCATAGTAAAGAAAGGCTAGCTGGGGACTTCCATGTGTTTTGGGAGTGGCAAAATTAGCCTTGGTTGTGGTTTGTGTTTATTGTCTGATGAATCCATGGTAGTATTAGTTATGTGACTTATAGAAATTAATAACTAAAGGCTGGGCACGGTGGCTCACGCCTGTAATCCTAGCACTCAGGGAGGCTAAGGTGAGTGGATTACTTAAGCTCACAGGTTCTAGATCAGCCTGAGCAAAAAAGTGAGAATTCGTCTCTACTAAAAATAGAAAAACTGAGGCAAGAGGATTGCTTTAGCCCAAGTTAGAGGTTGATGTGAGCTATGATGTCATGGCACTCTATCCAGGGTGACAGCTTGAGCTCTGTCTCAAAAATAAAAAGAAATAAAAAAATAAACTAATGGGTGGTGCCTGTGGCTCAAAGGAGTAGGGCGCTGGTCCCATATACCAGAGGTGGTGGGTTCCAACCTAGCTCTGGCCAAAAAAAAATACCTGCCAAAAAACCCCCCAAAATTAATAACTAAAGATGATTCTCTGCTCTCTGAGGATTGATGTGACTTATACACTGGTGGTTCATGAACTGAACCCAGCTTTTATCCATAGTTAGGTTTGGGTTGCATGGTACTTTAAGAAATTATAGATTTGTTGCTTATGAAAATATATTTTTTTTCCTTAAGAGTAGAGAAGGGAAAAAATAAAGAAACTTTATGTGAAAAATCTGCATTTGAAAATTTTGTGTGTAATTGGATGAGCTGGTAGTGTCAGATCCACATTCCCCGTGGCAACAACTAGGTCAGACTCAGAAGTTGTGCGCCTTTTAGCTGGAGCACAAGCTGCGCAGTGAGCCACAGTCCACACCTTTCCCTTTGCACTTCACCTGCTCATTTCATTAATTTACCTTCCCATCTTGCCCTGAGCACATTGGATTTTCTGATCTTTGCTGGAGGATTAGAGATTAAGTATTCCTAGCACTGTTCCTCATATATGGAGGGCACCCTATCGATGGTAGCTCCGGTTAGTCTCTCTCAGTAACAGGCTCAGTTATCTAAACTTGATCCTTAGGTCAGGGCTGTCCAATAGAACTTCTTGTGATAATGGAAGTGTTATCACTAGCCAATGTAACTATTGACCACTTAAAATGTAGCTAGTACATATGACTGAGAAAATAACTTTATTTAATTTTAATTAAACAAAATAAATAGCGGCATGCTGCCAGTGGCTCCTATATTGGGCAAAGCCAATTAAGTAATGAAACTGAACATCCAGTCAGGTGCTCTTATTTAGCTTAAATGTGGAGGATAGACACTAGGGCTGTGTGTGTGAGCTCGCTCTTCCCTTAGGGTCATCTACTTCCAAAAAGGGAGCCACCCTCATTACCAGAGTAGAATGCTTGTCAATGTAAGGGGCCAAAGACATGTATTTTACAAGATATTTACACACATGTATACCAATAAACCTAAGTCATATTAAGCTCAAATAGGGGACCAGGAGGGATAGCTCATGCCTATGATCCTAGCCAAGGTTAGGAGGATTGCTTGAAGCCAAGAGTTTGAGGCAGGCTTGGGCAAAATAGCAAGACCCCATCTCTTCAAAAAAATAAAATAAATAAAATAAAAAAAATTAGCTGGGTATATTGACATGTGCCTATAGTTCCAACAATTTGGGAGCCTGAGGTGGGAAAATTACCTGAAGCCAGGAGTTTGAGAGTAGCCTGAGCAACACAGTAAGACATAGCAAGACCCTGTCTTACAAAAAAAAATTAGTAATAATAACTTGGCATTTTAGCCCATGTCTGTAGTCCCAGCTACTTGGGAGGCTGAGGTGGGCTCATTTGAGCCCAGAAGTTTGAAGCTGTAGTGAGCTACAATCACACCACTGCTCTTTAGCCTAAACAACAGAGTAAGACCCTGTCTCTAATAATATAAAAAGCTCAAATGGAAGTTTCATCATCCTCTGCCTCTGAATGTCCTGTTAAGAGTACCGTTTAAATATCATAATTATAGCTGTGTGTAGAAAAGCCTAAATTATTTGCTGAGCTGCTTGACCTTGCCATTCATGATGACGTCAAGCCGAGAGAGCCAGTGTGAGTGGGGTACTGTGTGAGGTCTGTGGCAGTCTGCTAGACCGCTAAAGGGATCCTCTATTCTTAGGGCTCCACATGCTGCCATCTCTTGAAGTTTCCATCACAAATGCACTGAGCACATCTAATGATCATGATGCTATAAACCTGCCTCAAAGAAGGATTCTAAAAGCCCCCTCTCTCATGCAACATGTTCGTTCATTGACAGGTCATTTGCCTGGGAAGCTTGTCACTGGCCGTCTGCACAAGTCCAGTTGTCAGAGCCATCCCTTTGTCTTTGCATAGGACTGGAAACCCCAGAAGCATCCATCAGGCTCTGGCCTATTGGGGGACTCACTGGCCTTTGTCCTGAAACCTACCCTCAGCCAAGTTTTCCAGCTACTAAGTGACTTTACTTCACTGCTACTAAGGATATAGGCATTTTTCATTCAAGATAAAGCTCTGAATTACAGGCTGTCCCGCTTCTCCCACCAAAAAAGCCCCAGCACAAAAAAGCTTCCTGAACAACATGGAAAAAACTTAATGAAATTGATAGAAACAGTTATATCTAATTTTGTCAAAAGGTGGCTAATATCAAACCTCTTTTAATGGGGAAAAAAAAAAAAAAAAAGAACAAAGCACACATGAAAATCTGCTGCTTGGATCATTCACCCAGTCAGAATTACGTATTATCTAGTCTTAGGGGTGAATTCTGCTGAGAGGATACGGTGTCTTCCTTTAAAAAAAAATCTTTGCAGACAAACACTGATGTAAACCCCTATCATAGCAGTGCGTTGAATGAGTCCTGGAAGCCAATGGGAAGAGAAAAGCAAAACCCTCTAACAAAACATAGATTCTGCGTGCTTTTCAATTTCTTTTTAGCAAAAATGTTTTGTTTTATTTTTAGAAAAAGAGCAAGATAATATCAACTGCAACTAAGTAATGAAATGTTAAATTATCTTGCATTCATCCATGTTTTGAATGCTGAATTTAGTCCTGCTCCCAGACATAAGGAGGCTAAAAATTCATATGCAGATAAGGAAAGGCAAACCTTGGAGAACAGATGGAGTAGAGTTCAGCATAAAGGTTTAATCCTATCAGGCCGATTCCTGTATGGCCATCTGGATAATCCGGCACACACATTCAAGGCCTGTTAAAAATACGACTCCAGCCAAGGTTAACGTCACAGATTTTCCACTAGACTTGCTCATATTTGACTTTATGATTTTCCAGGTCCAGGAAGATTGCTTGTGAATAAAGACTTGAGTATTCCTTGAAGAAGCCGTTACATGTTTTTTTTTTTTTTTCAACCTGAAAATTGTTTCCCCCTTTTTACAATATGGGGTGTCCATTTTTTGAAGGTTATTTTCATTTCCTTTCTAACTTTTCTTATAACAGGATAATAAGGAGCATGGGGCTAAAAATAGTTTTGGGCATGGAAGTTCTCCTTCTCAGGAAGAAAAGAGTTATTTACTTATTGTACAATCAAAGGCAAGTGAATTTACTATTGTTGCAACAAATATCACAATTGGATCCATGAATAATTCTTTTTGAAAATTCTTCTACCCTCCATGACAATTCCCCCCCATTGCTGTGCAATGAAGTGGCTGACAATCATAGAACAAGAAGGAGAGAAAAACAAAACAAAAACAAAACTGATGACAATATTTGCCTAAAGCTGCTCTAGGAATACTATTTTGTACATTTTAATTTTGGATTTGGCAGATCAAAACTCGAGGTAGGTAGGTATGCATTCATACCTTGAGTTATAAAATCCTGAGCGTCTGCAGTGCATTTAACAAACAATTTTTGCATATTATGAAACAATGCTGTGTTGCATGTCATTAAATCAAAAAGCCTTCAATAAGTCTTTCAAGTGCAATTTAGAAGTTACAGGTATATCAAAATGTCAAGATTTTTTCCACTGCTAAATTGTTAAATAACCCTGGGTTGAACCTGCGTAGAGTTCTGGATTTCTGACAGATGAAACTCAGAAATCCGAAAGCCTTGGAATGTTTTGGATGACAATTGTTAAACCAGCATTTCTGTCTTTCCTTTCCTCAGATTTAATGTCCACTGTTTGGTGAAGAATTTTGCTAATTCAGACTGAAATAAGAAATCTGCAAAATAAATAGAAAGTAGTTACAATTTCAGCTTAGTCTGTAATTAGCAAATGGCATAGTTTGAGAGAAGTTAGATGCTATTTCTCTAAGTTTAGGTACATCCAGATATCCACCTCTAGGGCAGGTAAATTCTGCCTTCATGTAGTAGATGGACATGGGAGATACATTTCCAACTAGTGACTATGAATTTTTCTTTTTCTCTTCTTTTGTGAGAACCATTAATGCTGTCAAAGGAAAGGACTTTCTTGCCAAATGAAGTCACTTTGGAATAAAGGATGAAAAACACTTGAAATTCTCAATTTCCTCATTTAATAGTTGATAGGTTTAATTGCGTCTGGTATTGAGAAATCTCTATATCATGGGCTACATTTCTCCTTAAAGTGGCAAACAGACCACATACACACACACACTCTTGTATACGTGATACACGATTCTTTGCCAGGTAATATCTAGATATTCTGGAAGACAGAGCCATAAGTACAGACCAATAACAAAACAAAATAAAACAATATAAAAAGCCTAATAAACAATAAAATGCTTATCTGCATAATGCAATTACTGAAGGAAATAAAGGCAGAAACAAACCCCTAGTAACACAAGTTAAAGCGACAGCAGAAATGTGAAGACTACTACACCTTGTGGGAGGAAACTGTGAAATTTATTTGTTTGTTTGTTTATTAGTGGAGTTTGTTTGGAGTCTGCAGTGATATTAGCATATTGAAAGGGAAGTTTGCATACTTGGGTGCTAAAGTTCAGGTCAGTCATTATAACTGCTACTGGTTTCTATGGCATCTGGTTGGAGAATAGATAAAGAATAGATTTGTCTCCTGTACATGCTGAAAATAGAGCAGACCAGTCTTCTAGCTAGGGACAAACCGTCTATTTGTCCTTTTTCCTTAGTAGCTGCTAGTTTCAGGGTGCAAAGAAGGCAGGTTGTGGTGTGGATGAGCTGTGAGCAGTCAGGAAAGTCATCATTCCCTCAAAACAAAAACCCAAAAACCCAACACCCACCCACAACAAAAACTGTTGTTCAGATTGAGCAGGAAGAACAGATATCTGCATACTGAGTTCACGTGGAGTATTTTGTGCCCCCAACAATCTTTGAAACGGGGTTGCTCCCAAGCACAATATCACCAAAATCAAGTAGATAAAAGCCTGAGATTTTACAAGGTCACAAGTATCCCGTAGAAAGGAGCTGAGCTCATGAGTTTCACATTTTCTGCCAAGTCTCAAAAATTTGGGACAATAACTTTAAAGTCAATTCCTCATTTCTGAAAAGTTTCCCATTAATATTCATTCCAGGCAAATGAGATCCTTAAAAAAACATTCTACTTTGGAAGGACTGATGCCAGTTCCACCTACTCAGTACATTTTGCTGGCTATGTTAACAAGTAGCTGAATTAGGAGTTCTTAGGAAAGTTCTATAATAAACTATGTAATCCAGTTAGTTAGTTACATGATCAGAGTATAGGATTTTCCTATAGATAAATAAACCAGTTAATGGGGAACTTCCCATAATCATAATAATTATAGCACCAACTCAAAATACTGTGTGCCTGGTGCACAATAAAACAACAAAACATAGTAGGTATTTTCTGTACACGTTGTTGGAGTTTCATGAAGCAGGTACACATGTGGAAACTATAGCTTAAAAAGAGTAAAAGATTGTTTCAAGGGCATACTAAGTGGTAGGTGTGGAATTTCAACAGCTGGAGCTCTTGCCCATTTTCAAAGGTTGTCACACCTGAATGTTAAAATCAACTTAACACAATTTCATCTTTCTATCTTTACTCAGAATCCAGTAAAGACTGGTGCCAACATCTTTACCTCCATTGTAAGCAACAGTTATCTGCTCTGTAGAGGGTCATTAATAGACTTTGGTTAACAGAATGTCTGGCAAAGGAGAGTTTGCCTGTTTTCATGCATCATACACAACGGAAATGGATAAGAACCTAATATCCACTTCAAAATGGAATTTTGTCTTCAGATTTAGATTGAGATTAGGAAATAGCTAAATTTGTACCTTTTACCAACTGACAGTGTCCCCCCCCTCCAATGGATTTAAATAAAGGAATGGAGGGGAAAAAAGCCAAACAATCCATCTCTAATTAGGTGTCCACAATAGGGCATCAACTGTCACAGAGGCCTCATTTTAGGGAAAAGGTATGATAAATCCTGAACCCAGGTCATCTATATGGCTGCCCCAAATAAGTCAGGTATTGATCACAGCACAGAGAGATTTCAGAGGCAAAAATCAGAGCAGCCCCAGGGCTCTGCTGATAGCTGCACACACCACTAATTCACCTCAATGGGCAGGCACCTCTGAGCTCAATTAACCCTTATTCCCAAGGCCACCCATAAACCCCGAGGTAAACATGGCTCTCCTGGACCTTGCTTTCTATCAACGGAATAGATCATTTCTATTGGAGGCTGAGGTGCGATTCCAGCTTATAAATTCACTTTGCTAATAAAGAGACCGATGCCCTCAGTGCTAATGTGCAGGAAAAATTTAGACCACAAAGGGCATCTCTGATTTCTTCTGCCTTCTATAGCTATTCTATTGGAAGGAAATATAAATGCTTTGAAGGAAAGGCAGGTGATGGCAATTGTCCCCTGGTGAAATGGTCTGCACACAGAACATTAGTTGTTAAATATGTACTAGAGCTGTTTTTTCTTTCTTTCTTTTTTATTTTTTTTAATTCTTTCCTTACTTCTCACCATGACCATTGTTCAGAAGCAAATTGGAAATCTGGTAATTAGGCCCTGACTCACGGTGTAGTATTAGAGTCCTAAGCCAAAGTTCAACACCCTGAAATGAAATTTAAACCAATTAATCTGTTAGATTTTTATCGCTTGTCCGTGTTTTCTCAGCAATTCCCCCAGCACGTGGCCTTTGATCAACTCTCATACAAACGCTAAAATGTGTGCCTGCTGCTAGCAAGATGGGAATGACATTAACGTGGTACTCATAAAACAATCAGAGCAGAGAAGCCCTCAAACAGGCAGGGCATAGTAATATTTAATAAGAGCACACACATAATCTTCAAAATTAGCATTTTGTGCCTTGCAGTACCTTTGGGAGAAGAGCTTTTATTTGTGGAGTGATCATTATTATAACAAAGAAGAGCTACCTAATAATTTCCACTTTAACTCTGCAATGTGCCAGGAGCATTTCAGAGCCATTATGCTAAACTGTGGTGGGGTAATCATGTTATTGTCATAGTTTGAAGGAAGGAAAATCTCCTCTACTTTGGTGGCTGGTGAGGCGTGGGGGAAGGGATTTTTTTAAAAAGGCAAAAGCAAAAAAAAAAAAAAAACACAAAACCCTAAACTTATATTTTTAATGAGGTTTAGAATGAGAAATTGGCTTATTGGTCTTGTAGATAAGGTGTAAGAATTCCTTGGTGAGGAAGAAAGAATCTTTTACTAATTGAATCAAGAATTCTCTGGTAAAAGTGGTTTTGTATTCAAATATCATCCCCCACCCACATGATATTTTCTCAGAAATAGAATTCTATCGATTATTATATCCCTGGGCTATATTGAACTCTTTTGTAAATCTTTTCACTCCTAAATTCCACTGAATTTATCCACTGTGATTGCAAGAGGGACTTTACCTAACAATTGCAATCAGTGTAACATGGTTTATTGTACCCTCAATGACTCCCCAACAATTAAAAAAAAAAAAAAAAAAAGAAAGAAAATGATCTATCTTCCCTGTATTTCTCTTTCCCAGTATCTTGAATGAAAGAAAAATAAGCCCTTGGCTATTTCCAAACTTCTTTGAGTTTTCTTAGAGAAAATGTTTCCAAAAGAGAGAGAAGAAGAGGGTCAGGGCCCGTTACTCAGCACAGCTGTTTGTTTTGTTTTGTTCTACTGTCGATTTGCTTTAAAAAGTACAACTATTATCTCTCACAGAATTACATGTTCTGTTGTTATTTATTATTACTATAACATATCACCTTAATAATCATTGAGATAATTCAAACCAGACAGATATCCATAGAATAAAAGTTAATTGTCTCCCCTTTTCATCAATATACTCTAGTCACATTCTTTTCTTACAAGGACCCTTTGGGGACAGTTGATGCACATCTTTCCTGCTGGACCTTTGTCCATCATACCTGTTCTCATATAACTGTACACCCCACATATACTAATGCATCATAGATACCATTTTCTTAAATAAACAAAATCACACTTTTCATTAGTTTGCAAATTGCTTTTTTCACTTATTAACATATTTTGACCTCTTTCCACATCAGTTTATAGATTTTTTTTTCATCCATGCTAATGATACTCCTAGTATTCCATAGTATGGATATACTATAGTTTGTTTAACCGCTCCCATGTTGGGCACATGTAGACACTCGAACTGTTTGCTGTCAATACTGTAGTGAGCATTTGGGTACCTGTAGTTTAGATACCATGGTTGCAAGTATTTCCAGGTCTGCATTAAGTCTGGAAAGTTCCAAGTGAAAAGTATGAAATAGCAGCCTGTTTAGTTAAAGCCACCCCATAAACATTTTGTTTGGCCTACACATTTTTAAAAAATATTGAATTAGTTGTCAACATTTAAAAATTAGAGCATTTCATGTAAGAATCTGGATTCCTGTATTCTTTGAAAGAGAAGCCCAAGCCACACTGGGCCTGCATTTGTGTAGGGTCAGCAGAGCTGGAGCTAAGCAGGGCTGCCACCAGTGTCCCCACCATTTCCAGAGCTCTACAGTGCTGTTGTCCATGGCCATCCATCTTTCTCACGCTTGGTCTGAGACTTTGAGCTGCATGCCATTTGTATTTCTTGCCTTGGCCTCCATGAATCTGTGAATTCTTAACAGTGGCTCTAAGGCCTATTTCCTTTAGTTAGTCACAATATTTCCCATCTTGCATTATTGGCATACTGGAGTTATTCATTTTGAGGGACTATTCCATGCACTGTTGGATACTTAGCATTCTTTCTTTTCTTTTCTTTTTTCTTTTTTTTTTTTTTTTCTGAGACAGGGTCTCACTCTGATGCCCTGACTAGGTGCCATGGCATTATAGCTCACAGCGACCTTAAGTTCTTGGGCTCAAACGATTCTTTTGCCTCCATTTTTCTGTTTTTAGTAGAGACCGGGTCTCACTCTTCCTCAGGCTGGTCTCGAACTCCTGAAATCAAGTGATCCACCTGCCTCAGCCTCCCAGAGTGCTAGGATTACAGGCCTGAGCTACCATGCCCAGTGATACTTAGTATTTTTGCCCTCCAGTTACCAAATGCCAGTAGCATCCCTCTCCCCTCCATCTCTCTCTGTGGAATAGCCCACTATTCCTTTATGTATTTTCAATAGGAAGACCCCACAGAGCTTCCTCTCAAGACAAATATGCATAACAGATGCGTAGGAGCACCACTAGAACCCCTTGGGGTCTAAACTTAGAAAGGTCTGCCTGACTGACCTGTTCTAAGAATAGCGTATAGTCTGGAAGCAGGGATGGGCCTGGGTGTAGAGGTAGGATGCACTGAGAGTGTGTCACTCACTCTTCCTGGGCTTCTTTCCTTAAGGTTTTTTTCTCCAATAAAACTAAGAAGGTGGTGTCAAATATTGTTTTCTCACCAAGTTACCTCTGGAAGTTTGATGTTCTTTTATTCCTCTGACTAGTTGACATATAGCTTTGCTTTTGGAGAGTTGCTCATGGTATTTGAGAATGTCACTTTCCTTAGGAAGAGTCTGAAAGCACATACACACGTATGTACTTACATGACCTCTATATCCTACAAATAACAAGTAGAAAAAAGAAGTGTTCAAGTACAAAATCAGTGGCTTGACCATGCTCTTGTAAGGCCTTTCCTATCAGAGGGTTTCTCAAAGACACAGGAACACATCCTTCTGTCTCTTTTTGTGCAATGGTGGGAAAGCTTGGAGGAGATTGTATATATCTAAAGATAATTCTTTTAAATCTTAAAATATTTTAATTGTGTAATTAAAAAAAAATAAAAATGAACAGAAATCCCAAAGCTAATACTGATAATAAACACCAGGTCCATTTTGAGGTCTGTGTGGGTCATCTTAGGGTCAGCAATTAGTGATATTATTGGATTCCACACTTTGTCATCATATAGGACTCTCAAAATCAGCTTAGTCAAACCAATATTCTGTTCTCAGAAGTAGGGGATATGACGACAATGTTTCTACTTCATTATTGCAACTAAGTAGGTTGAATTATAAATTAAGAATTAAGATTTGGGGATATTAACAAAACGTTTCCAAACTGCTTGTATTTTAAGAACTTTATGGAGTTGTTAAATATAGTTTCTTTATTTTATAAATTGCTTGAAATAATACATCATATTTCACCATTGGTTTGGGAGCACTTGTTCATGTATTTAAATATTTTTACCTTTCAAGAAAGCTTTTTCTCTAAGAAAAATTCCTGTGCCTGTGGAACATTGATCACAAACCTCTGTGTGTATTTAAAAGATTAGACAAGAATTTTCAATCTTCCAATCATTTATATTTTCTTGATTGATTATTTTGTTTTGGGGAGAAAATAGAGGACAGAAAAATCATCTGAACTGCAAAAACTTACAGTTTTTGTTGTAAATGCATTGCTATGATTCAGCCAACATGAAATGTTTAGTTTGGATATTTCCAAATTTCTCTGTACAAATTTTTAAGATTAATTTGAATCAGAGTCAAACCCATTCTACTTGTTTGTGTGATGGCACGTGAGCAGTGGTCCCATTGGGCTGGGCTTAATATTTTCTTCCCTTCTTGCAAAAGTTGAAACATGACATTTTGCCAACTTTGACAAAGTCCAACAATTTTTTGCCAGTTTTTTTTCCCTTTAAAATTAACTGGTGCTCTCATCGGCTTGAATGTTTGGAAAGTCAGTCTTAGATACTTAATAAACTTTTTATTAAAGAAGAGGGTCTTATTTTGTCTTCTTGCACAATATCTCACCTTCTTTAGAATTTTGCTTTGTTGTTTTTCATAAAAGCAATCACGAGAACAGCAGCGTGACATTGTGAAGTTAAAAATCCTCAGTGGCACAAAGGTGCCCTCTGAAAGATTTCAAAAATGGTCCAACAATTACATGTACGCCCAGCAATTCTGTTGAAAGTATGCCATGCTCATTAAGCAAACCACCTCCAGTCTATTTGGAATCACAGTATTTGCAAATTATTTCCCATCTCCAAGAGCCATTTGTAATGGAAAGAGAAAAGAGATGAAATTTTGAGAAAGTCATTTCTAGGGTTTTATGCCTGGGAAACACAACAAAGCAAAGATCCTGGGAGCTGTGTGGTTTAGCCCTGACTTAGCCATTTTGTTACGTAAGTCACCCCAAATGACTTGCATTTTTTTTTTCATTTTTACATCTATAAAATGGGATTCATGACATGTATTCGAAAAAAATCTCAATAATTTTTAATGAGAAATGTTTTTATGTTAGTGTCACAGACAGAAGGCGTGGAGCAAGAATCATTTCCTGCTCTGGCCTCTTGTCTTTCTCGTCTTCCCATTGGGCAGAAATGTTTATCAAAAATTATGTAAGTTTCCTTTTCAGGAGGTATACTTAATTATGAATCCTATAAGGCTTTCAGTAGGTTAAGAACACTCACTATTTTTACCAAAAAAAAAAAAAAAATCCTTAACATTTTATAAATTAAGTTTTACTTCTGAGTTTTATTTCATAAGATTTCAGGTTTGATAGACATTTGAGTAAAAGATGTGTGTTCTAATAGAAGCAATGAAAAGAATGCTTTTAAAAACTAAAGTTGCACCCTTAGGTTTCAGGTCCTAATGTGGCTAGGAAATGCAGAGATCTTGAGAGACTTTCTGTGAGTGAAAAGATAAAAGATTTTTTTTTCCTTTTTCTCAAGTCTCCATCATTAAAGTTTGGTTCTAACAGCAGACTCCTTCTCTTTTTCATGTGTGTTGAAAAGCAGCTACTCCCTGTATCAAAGCTATCAGCCCGAGTGAAGGATGGACGACGGGAGGTGCAACTGTGATCATCATAGGAGACAATTTCTTTGATGGGTTACAGGTCATATTCGGTACCATGCTGGTCTGGAGTGAGGTAGGTGTTGTCTGAACATTAATATCTAATAGCTTGATCTAGTTGAAGATACTGTCTATACTTGAATTTCTAATAGAATGTATAGAATTTAGTGGTGCCTGTCTGGGTGGGCCAGCGCCAGTCTGCAGAACTTTGGGAAACCAGGGAAGGTGGACTGGGGTTACCAGGAGGCAACACTTTCTACCAGAGTGACTTCCATTTTCTGGTCTGTTAACACCAGGACAGAGCTTCTGTGCTATGACTTGTCCTCTTGGGCTTGCCATGGTAATATAGGCCTCATTGTGTATTGGTAATTGGGAAAGAGAGACAAAGTCATAAAACATTCAGGAAAAGCCCATTCTGACTTTAGCAAGGTTGTAATCCATGGGTATTCTGTAGATAAAGTCTACTATAGTCCAGTCTTCAAGGGACACCTTTCAAATGGTGGAAATAATCCAGGTATAGCTGATTCTTGACTTATTCAATGATTCTTCATCAAAGAATGTCTGATTTGCTAGGGAAACCTAAAAGAAGCTTGGGCTTTATCCAGCCCTGGGAATTTATAGCTCTCAGGTATCTCAGGGTGTGACAGTGACCCTGTGAAAATGACTATGCTCTGTTTGTTCAGTGCTTTCCAAGCACCACAATCATTATTTTAACCTGCCACTTAATTTACCTGGCCATCACCAGCATTAGCACAAGACTATAAAACCTGAACTTCACCATTTCATAGACGCCATGGCAAACTTTCCATTGCTCTCTGAATTCTGACCTTTGATTTCTTAACCAGCATGCTCAGAGCTCCTTCTCTTTTACCTCACCACAGTTTAGAATAAAAACGATGTCAGGGCTACTAGTTACCACAGGGTCCGTCCATCCCACTTGCTGTGTAAGTACCTAGTCACTCTATTGAGATGTACTGTATGCTGGAGAGCATGCTGAGCTCCTGACATAGACCATCTCACTCTTCTCTCCATATGAGGAGATGCTCTTATCATGTATTTTTTTTAATAAGGATATTAAGGCTTAGAGATAAATAGCTACATAACCTCAGAGCAGCTCCCCAAAACCTGTAGAGGATAAATGATATGTATGTGACCACATAAAGTTTTCATTTCTGGTTGTCCTCCCATGACGCCACAGTTTAGCCCCTCTAGATATTTTAAATGTGTGGTTTTTCTTTAGAGGGGCCAACAGGTGAACTGAGAGTTAAGACTGTGCCACTTCAGTGTGTCTGTCTTTCCAGAGCAAAGCCCTTCCTTCTTTGTAGGTCTTCTGTGTCCACCGCTCACTGCCAATAACCCACTCAAGCCCCTTGCCGGCCTGCTCTGCCACTGCTGTGGTATTTCCCACTCAGCTAGCAAGAGGCACACATGTGGCCAGAGCATCAAAGCTCTCATAAAGCTGAATCAGAGATGGTCTTTTCAGTTCGCCCAACTAATTATCATCCAAATTAGAATATTTGGGTCATGAGAGATAGACTAAGCTCCCCCACTGACTGCAACCCATTTTTTGTTATATCCATTGGGTTGTAAATGATAAGCATTAAACCATGGCATGTTGTGCTGCCAACCTGGAGTCTTCATCCTGCTGGAGACGACAGTCCTCACAGTGACGGCCCCTCCCAGATCTTGTGGGCTGTGTCTGCATTCCTTTCCATCCCTCTTTCTCTTGTTTCTCATGGAAGTTTGGAGAGGAGGAGAACAAATATAAGAGGACTCCTTACTTCTTGTCATTACTGTCAAAATAAGGCCTGAGAAGTGGGACTCAGAATTAGCTGTGAGTCTTATTGACCCTTTGAGGAGAAAGTGGGTTAGTCTGAAGCTTCCTTTAAAACCTTGTGCCTTCTTAGCCCAAGTAGACCTCTCTGGATGTGTAATAAGAACATACCAGGAAATCATTCATTTGACCTCTGCCTTGCCCATAGTCAAGTCCCCCTGTTTCCTCTTCATCCCTATTTTCTTGACCTCTTTTGGAAACAGCTAAGGGAGCTTAATCTCCAACCTAAATTTTTCCAAATTGCTTTAAAGGATTTGTTTCCATATAACAAAGTTGCTAGAAATAATGGAAAGAAAAATCCATTCAAGAAATATTTTCGTCCAGTTCTTTCCTCTCTCCCCCCACTGCCATGGCACTGCGTGTACCCAGAGCCCCTCTTCACCTTGCCTCAGATCCCAGGCCGGGTCCAGCCCAGAGGTGAGAGTGGAGGATGCATGCTCCTTCTCGATTCACCCCTCCTCCCCATGCGCCTGGTTATAGCTATGTCATAAATCAACTATGACCCTGTTTTGGTGGAAACCTACTACATAGTTTCCCAAAATATTTGAGCAGGTATTTTTTTAAAAATAAGGAAATACAACTACATTCACTGTTGAGTATCTGGTGGAGGACTGTAAATTGGGCTGTTAGCATCATGATTGTCCCAATGTTCAGAATAATGAGGCTTGCAGAAGTGAATCTTTTCTGTGTGTTATTCGAAACTTTCTATATTTAGGTTTTCATAAGGTTCTTTGGTACACATGATTTTTCTCTGCCTTTTGTGCAGGGAGAGAATTTGGTACTGTCCCAAATAAAAAAATCCATTGTATAATGGTGAAAAATTGAGAAATAGCTCATACTTACTAAGGGTTTTTCGTGTATAGGCACTTTATGGATATAATTTTGATGCCATGATAGCCCTGTGTTAGATACTCATACCAGTCTGATTTACAGTAAACTGGGAATCAGAGAGGTGAAAAACTTCTGCAACTTACATAGATAGTGCTTGAGATTGGATTTGAACTACACTACATGCTTTTGCAAAGGAAGTAAAAGTCCTAGTTAATAAGAGAACAAATGCAGTCTTGAGAGAGGAAAGAATGAAACTATGTAAATGTCTGGGTTTTTTTTTTTTTGGAGAAGCAAAAATAATATGAACCAAGTTTGAGGCCATTTCTCAAGGCTTGCATGGCATAGAAATCAGAACTTGGTATGGAAAATGTTTAAGAAAAGAAAGTGATGAAAAAGCTATAAAGAACGCAGGGTATAACTCACAGGTAGTATTAGCTAACGTACATCGAGCATTCAGTTTCTGCCAGGCAGTGTGCTAAGTGTTCTAGATGGCCCTCATGCAAGCCTCCCAACTGTATGTGTTGTTGTTTTCATTTTACTGTTGAGGAAATAGAAGTTTGGGGAAGTTAAATAAAAAGTTCAGTTATCAAGTGATAGAGGGGCTCACCTTCTTAATCTTCTATGATTTAGCCCATGCCATTATTTATTTTTCAGTTTAATATAAAGATACAAATGATTAGGTTACATGGTTTGCATTTGTCAGGCAAAGTCCCAGTTGTAGTTGAGCCCTTCACCCAGGGGCTGTGCTGTATATCCTTATATATCCTAATGATGAGACCATACCAGTCCCCCTTCCTCTTCCCTCCCTTTTTCTCCTCCCTTCTCCCCCCTTTCCCTTGAATTTAATTGTGTTTTTCTTTCTTATGGGTGTGTAGTTGTTTTTCTTTTGGTTTTGCATTAGTATTGAATACATTAAGTAGTTGCTTTTCCATTCTTGTGATACTTTACTAAGGAGAATATTCTTCAGCTCCATCCAAGTTAAAGTCACCATCTTTTTATATGGCTGAATAATTCCGTGGAATACATATACCACAGTATATTAATGCATTCATGTGTTGATGGGCACTTGGGTTTATTCTACATCTTGGTGATTGTGAATGAGCTGCAGTAAACATTCTAGTACAAATGTCCTTATGATAAAATAATATTTTTTTCTTCTGGGTAGACACTAAGAAATAGGATTAAGGGATAAAATGAAAGGTCTACTTTTAGCTCTTTGAGGATTCTCCATACTTCTTTCTAAAGAAGCGCTGTTAATTTGCAATCCCATCAACAGTGTAAAAGTGTTCTTCTTCTTTCCATGTCCATGCCAGAATCTGCAGCTTTGGGACTTTGTTATTTGGAATATTCTCATTGGGGTTAGGTGATATCTCAAAATGGTTTTGATTTGCCTTTCCCTGATGAATGAGGACAATGAGCATTTTTTATCATTTGTATCCCGGGGTTTTTCCTACCAGACCAGGATATTATGCTCAACATTGCCATGATGCCTTATGCTGAAGGCATCTTGACAGTTACCATCATCTAATAAGGTAAGGAACAATTGGCATGTATACAATCAGAGAGATAAATAAGTTATTCCAATAAAGTAAAAGAGACATTCCTTATGCTAGGGCAAGATAGTTAAAATGTCTAGGCCTCATTTCCAGAGTTGGACCTTTATCTATCCCAAGTCTCTGCCCCCAGATAACATGATACGGAGGTTCATGCCATCTCTCAGATCTAGTACTTCTCATTTTTAGTTGACTTTTATCACTCCTTCATTTCATTAACTCCATAGCCCAACGTACTCAGGCAGTAGGTTGGTGGGCCAGGATAAGCACTGTTGCAGATTAGCAGCTGATGTTATTGTTTGGAGCCTTCTTTAGCTCAAGAATTTTTAAAAGAGCAAGAGAAAATAGGGCTGGCTGGATTTACCCTCATCTGTACTCTTCCCCTATCAACCCAATCTTTCCCAAAGGAATAGTTCAGTTAAGCTCATTGATTGCCCCCTGAGGGTTGGGAAGAAGAAAGGGGGCACATCATTACTCTAGACTCAGGGAGGCCTCAGGGCTGCCTCTGCCATCTCCCAAATCCACATGGCTTTCTTGTGAATTTGGTCTGCCATCTTTGTCACTCTTTATTATTTCTTGCCCTTTCTCCTTTCCTTCTTTTTAGAAAGTAAATTGTTTTACCAATATTCTTATGTTCCTTACGCTGCCTTATTCCAAAAACCTTAAAAAAAAAAAAAAAAAAACTTTGCAGGGTTTTAGGCATAAGTCTTGAAAAACCAACAAGGTTGATGTGTGATAATGTTTGACATGGGTGGAGTTTTTTCTTGACCAGAAGTGTACTTGGTTGCTTTGCTTTTCTGCCAACATATGATTTGGAGCAGGAAGGGGCTCCTGCTACTGATCTGTAGAAGGAGTCATTATTTTAATATCTCCTCTGAATTCTTCCAGGTTCTAAACAGTGAGTACTGAGTACTGGTTGGCTTGCCTGCTGGGTGTCTAGCACTGAGATAGGTCCTGTGGGTAATTAATGTCGGGCTTTGTAGGACCTGGTGTTTTATTTGGAAAGACAGCTTGCTTCCATGAAGCAAATTAGAGAGTTATGTAATGTATTTATATAATCTATTATTAAATTTGTGGCTTAAAATTTAAGTCAGGGTTCTAGAAGACAGAGAAAGTGTAGGCAGAAGTCAACTGTTCAATAAAACCGATCGAGTTCTTATTATGTATAGATAGATCTCTGTGCTAGATACCTTGGGTTCTTCTACCCCGCCCTTTTTTAAATTACAGGAATATGTGAGAGAATTAATACAACTTCAAGTATTTAAACTGTCTGTGAAAAAAAAAAAGTCCAACAGTGGGATTCCAAGCAACCGTGTAGATTGCATGGGATAGCAGAGGCCAAGGAGCCAGTTGAGAGACCGTGATACTAATTGTCTTTCTATTGCCTAACCAAAGAACCTAGAATTAGTCAATGTTAGTCACTGGGTCTCAGTTTTTCCATCTTAAAATGAGGGGCTTTGACCAAATCCTCTTTGAAATCAGTGCTCTAACTCTAGCGATTCCTTTTTGCTAGAGTTTATCCTCCTGACGCTCCCCCACAAAGTCAGAAGGGAGCAGTGGTGGCGGGTGGGAAACATCTTTTATTCTTCTGCTATTGTTTTTTCCTTTTATAGCACACTTACCTTATACACATATAATGCTTATTTGCAAAAGGATTTTTTGAACTTCAGCGAAACAATTTAATGAGTCACAAAATTGAATCTCCCTGTTGATACAACTTCAGTCAATATTTGTACTCTCTATGCCTCAGATTCTGGTATCTGATATAAACCTGAAACTTGAATTAGAATGTTGCCCTAATTCATCTTCCATCTGGTTGAGTCCTATGGGTTACTAGTTCCTGAGGATCTTAATTGATACCCTTTGGGAGGGAGGGACAATTTTCCTGGAAAGTTTAGGAAATGTTGAGTCAAACAAATTCAAACAAATTCAACTTGTACTTGTTCTAGGACTTTGCAGAACTTTTGAGGTACTAATATGCACTATGAATACTGAGATTCAGTGTTCAGTATATCCCAAACTTTGTGAACACAGAACCCTCTTTTTAAGGATCACCGTACAGGAAGATGTATTGGTGATGGATGAAGTGCATTTTGATTGCACGTTAATGAAGCCAAGTCATGAAATTCAGTCATGAAGTGATTGGGCTGAGATAGATGTGAGAAAATCCTCTGAAATATTTGCAGAGTATCATTCAGATTAGATCAGGAATGTGTAGAGCCATTATTCTTTAGTGCTGCGAGGCTTTGAACAAGACTTCCCTCATATTTTGCATCTGGTTTTAGTCAGTACACCCTTGGAATTAGATGCTGTGTGATTTTCTAGGGCAGCTGTATTTACAGATTGCTGGTAACCACCTAGCTCAGATTGGAGAAGCCAAAGTTTCCTTGTGGCACGAACCATTAGCCTTACCCAGGGGTTATACATTGTCTTCTTCATCAAGGTGAATGTTTGTTTCAACTGCATTCCCAGAGATAGAAAACAAGGTCAAAAGAAATCTCTGGGGAGGAGTTCATCTGTGGGTGAATATAGTTGGGTAAATAGCCACTTGGGCTCTGAGAAGCAATTTTGCCACTTGAATCCAAAAATTGGAAAACAAAGGTTTTTGTTGTTGTTGTTGTTTTGAGACAGTCTTACTATATTGCCCTAGGCTAGAGTGCCAAGTTCCCTGGCCTCAGAGCTCACAGCAATCTCAAACTCCTGGACTCAAGTGATCCTCCTGCCTCAGCCTCCTGAGTAGCTGGGACTGCAAGCACTTGCCATAACACCTGGCTAGTTTTGTTCTATTTTTAGTGGAGATGGGGGTCTCACTCTTGCTCAGGCTGGTCTTGAACTCCTGAGCTCAAGTAATACACCTTCCTCAACTTCCCAGACGAAGTTGGCCAGGATTACAGGTGCCACTGCCCTGCCATTACAAACTCTTAAAGGCAGTTCTTGATTCTTTCTTGCTATCTATCTCTACTCTCCCTGAGCTTTGAACACATAGCTCAGAGAAATGATTGTAAACAAAAAAGAGGGTTTGCTTCTCTGTGATATTACAGAGTGAATGGCCAAAACACATCCCACTAGAAGTTTCCCCCTCCATTTTTGCCCAGCCTTGACTTTTACTGAACCAAAGGTAAAGTGCAGAATTTGGGGTTCTTCGAGAAACTTTTTTAATCATAAAGTACAGCTTTCTTATTTGTTGAGAAAACGAGGCTCCAGGGTGGAACAGTGACTTATCCTGGGAGTGTATTAGGTACTTAATGCTGGGATTATAACCCAGTTCTCCTGACATCCAGCCTTACCACCATTCAGCTTTCAGTTGTACCAGGTTTTCTCATGAAATTTCCACAAGCTTTTAACATACTTTCATAAATTTATGACACCTTTCCAAAGTTTGTACCTAATTGCACCAGCACCCTCATGACTTATCTAGACCACATTGTATATGAGATACGGTTCCTTTAAAATAAAAAAGAAAATGAATATGGAGAAAGACATGCCACCTTTAAGAAAATTCATAATGGAAATGTGATTCTATGTAAATAGTTGTGCTCATTTATTTTAAATGTTGAGGCTTACATGTGTAAATTTAATTCAACATTGATTAAATGAGTGGATCTAAAATAATTTCTAATTGCCTAATTGCTCCTAAATATATATTTCAAAGTTTGTATTTAACCTATGCTTATCGACTACGTATTACAAAGAAATGCTTGAAACAAAATCATGAACTTTATTAGTTAAAAAGAACAGTCTGAATCAGTTGCCTTACACTTTCAGTGTGACTTTGAAGGAGAATTTTCAAGCCCAAGTAATTTTATGGGGAATCATTTCTAAACGAGCCAGCATATTAACAAAAAAACAGATAAAAATGATCTGATGTTTGCATAGTTACAGCCGTGCTCACTGTATTCCTAGGAATGGTTTAGTCTATATTTTTATTTTTAATGACTGAGGCATTTGAAATCTATTTTCTATGTTGATAATTATGGGATAGTTAAAAAGGACTTTAAGATGACATTTTTAGCTAGTTGTTTATAGCATGTTCAGGAGATAGAGATATGTGCCGGTACCTTGAAAAAATGAACCACACCGCAATGTGCTGTGTTTCTAACTTTAATATGAAATACAGGACAGAATTGACACCTGGCTGCAGTCGTGTGACTTTTATGAAAGAAGTGGCTATCCATCCAGTGCAGTACTTTCCTGAGCAGGGAGCCTGCCTGAAGCCCTGAGCTTACAAGCCTTTTTGCCTTCTTCCTTCTGTCCTTTAAGCTTTCTCTTTCCTAGAGCCACAATCTCTTCATTTGGGGTTCAAGCACCCCACCTTAAGATCCAAACCTTTCTTCCCAGCCTCCTCACCCACCATTCATCTTGACTCATGTTCTGGCCACAGAGACTTGTCCACTGCGCCTTGTGGTCACAGTGACTTTTGCCCTGTCTCTTTCATGCTGTTCCTTCCCCCAGGATGCTGTTCCTTATTTTCTGTACCCATCTTGCCCTGCCCTTTAAGATCCTGTAAAATACCACCTTTTTCTGTAAAATCTTCTCTTACCTCTCCAGGTGTGGACTATTTTCTCTTTGGTCTAAATTCCTATATTGCTTTATCTCTACCATATTATGTTCCTTATACTTTTCTGTCTTTAAAATTATTGTGATTTGGGGGACATACCTCTTCCTTAAAGGCAGGATCCATGCTAAATTCAGCTCAGTCTTCTGTAGTTTTTAGCACAGGGCTTCGCACATTAGAGACATTAATGAAAATGTGTTGAATGATACTACTTCCCCTGTCTTCTCTTCATTCATTCACTCACTCATACAAATGCTCCCTGCTAGCAGCTGTTATATTTGATGATGATTCAAAGTGTCACTACTAGATGGATGGTAGTTTAGTTTTTGTTGAGGCATGTGTGGGTAGGTAGTTTCTATTTAGATGTATTTGTTGTGTAATAATTATGCACATAAATGCCTTAGGGCAAATCTATTGGTGATGGTGAGGACTAAGTAGTAACAGAACTGACACTTACTATGTGATTGTTATAGGTATGCTTTCCCCTAGACTCATTATAGGCAGTGTGTTAATTAATCTATATATTAACACAATAGATAAGTCCCCTCCCTGTCCTCCCCAAGCCTTGCCCCCAATAATGAAACTGAAAGTCACAGAGATTGAGTGACATTATCGAATGTCCTACAGCTGGTTATTTGCAAAGCTTGAATTTGAATCAAAATCCATCTGACTTCAGAGCCACCCCTTAACCATCTAATATCACACATGAATGTAGTAAAATTTACGTACTCAGAGAAGTGTTATAATAACCTCAGCTCTCCAAAATTTAGCATGAAATCAGAAGCAAGCAAAAAATAAATAAATAAAAGACTTAGGGGTAAACAGAACAATAATTTTTAACAAACTCCATTATCTGTCTTCCCAGGTGACCACAAATTAGAAGAGCAAACTAGAGGCAGGTCACATGTGGAGGCAGGTTGTTGGATATAGGCTCAGTGGCAGCTGGTGGCCTAATGTCTGGGGCAGAAATGGAAAACCTAAAAAGCAGACACAGAGCTATATCACTGTGCAGCTTATTAATGACTGTTTATAGTGATGGTTGCCCTGAGTCATCAAGAAAAGAGCCAGGAATTATATTCAGTGTATTTAGTTCAACACAGCAAGATGTGTATAGTCCATCCTCAAAAGACCTACCGAAGCAGTTGTAGAGCCACAGGATTCAAAGGGTTTGGATTCATTTTTTTTTTTGTAGTGTTTACTTATGTAGCATCTCTTAGTTCTGAAAGAATTTATTAAATGATGAATTACTGATGATATATGCAACTATTAATGTATGCAGTATGCAAATATGAACAATACCACAAAAGATGTTTGATTGAGACTCAGTATCTTATAGCACTGATATATTTTTTTTTTTCATAAGGCTTTGCAAGACTTCAGAAGTCTTTTGGTGGAAGGTGAATTTATTCTTTTCCATCTGTCAGTCTTTTGGTTGTTGTATTTTTCTTTTTTAATTCTATAGGCAAAGATTCTACCCTATAAACTGCCAACTTTGATAATAATCATTTATCCCCTTCCATAAATGTATATGGCTTTCCTTTTTCTTTTATATTTTAATTTTCAAACAGAAAAGGAACACAGGACCCTGAGCCAGGCCCGAGGTAGGGAATGATGTTGGTCCTTTTTGACTGAATTTAGAAAAACAAGCCTTGAGAAAGAGCTCGTTGTGCAGTTTCAAACCACTGGGTTGGCGTCGCTGCTGTCTGATCCTCTCCTGGAATACCCCGGACCTCAGGGGCTCACCAGTGCTTTTCCAGCTCCCAGATGGTCAGAATGCAATCCAGTCTTTCATGGAGCCCAATTGGCACAAGATCTACATCCTGGGAAGACAGCTGGAGAAAGTTTATTTAAAAAATAAATTACAAAATAAATAAATAAATAAACCCACAAAACCAGAGGTAATTGAAGCATAATGTATTTATTTTAGTCTTTTTTTCTCCCAAATCTGTTATTTTGAAAGATGGCTGTATCGCTGTTTTGTTTACTACAATCAGCTACATTGATTTAGGGGCCCAGTTAGATTCCTGGTTGGAAGAACTGGGCACTATATTTCTGTGAATGCTTAATGAGGCTATCAGGAAATTTGCGGCAGTAAGTAAAAAAAAAATTTTTTTTTTTGATAAAAGGAATTCTCAATGAAGTGGTGTTGATTTTTTTTTTTTTTTAAAGATTTTTTTAAGGGACTTTATTGAATCTTCATCTTAATTATTAGAGGCGGTTAAACGGTGTCATGATTTTACTCATTCAATGTTCAACAAGTTTTTATTGAGAATCAAGCAGTTCCAAGGCCCTGCTAAACCCTGGGAACACAGTGAAAGCAACAAAGGCAAGTTTGTACACTCAGGGCCTGATATTCTACTCAGAAATACAGACGATAACTGGGAAAGTATACATCTCTTTACTATCCGTCTGTGCCTATGCCTATATCTAAGCTGAGAGAAATTTCAGATGGTGTTAACTAGCACTGCTGACTCGGTCTTGATTCCCCTATTTTAACTTAACTCCTGAGACTTTAGTTTTAAACATCTTTTCTAATATTCATATGTAAAGTTTATCTTTGGGGATTCATGTGACTCAACGTATTTGGCTAAACATCGGTTTAAAGTTATTTTCTTGAAAGGACAAAAGGAAACCAGAATGTTTGTGAAACAGCAAATGACTTCACTGGCTCTCTCTCACGTTCCTTGAGAAATCATATACTGCCTTTGAGACAGGCAATTTTGGGGAATGAAGGAATCCGTGTTATGAAATCCAGAGAACTCTGATTAGGGAACAAACCAAAATACACTGAGGAACTCAGGGGAAGAGCTGGCATCCTCTAATTTATGTTGTATCCACTTCAGGGAAATAAAAATATAATATAGAGGTTCAGCCAGTACAGTCGCCAAGAATATATACTCTTCATATTTCAGCTTCCTTTAGGAACTCCTAAAAATAATCCTTTTAAAATGCCGTGTTTCACTGCAAAAAGATGAACGTTTCAGAGTGGAGGGAAAACAACTCTGCGTGTTTGGTCACTGACACTGTGGGATCGCTTTTAAAAAATCCCTTACTTTGATTTGGTTTCAGAGCTTTAATTATTCTCTCATGTTACAGTTTCCTTATTTAAGTGTCTGCTTCATGTCCATCACTCAGTACCCCCTGCCTATCTCGGAAGCGATGGGTGTTATTATCTTAGTTGAGGAGGAGGGAGAATGCTGTGAGCATTATTAATACATAAATTAAAAAATTAATCTGGAAAATGCTTTAGAGTCCCTAGAGAAGCTCTACCCAAACACAAAGCATATTTAATTTTATTATAAGTACCTCCACCCAGCAGATAGGAGCTGGTGCAATGTAAGATTGGTAAACTGAGACACGGAGCTTGGCAGTGGGTGAATGGACTAGCCTTAGAACCCAGACCTTTGAATGGGTAACACTGAAAAACCATCATACCAGTCCCAACTTTAGGCTTTTTCAAGTTATAAATGTTAATTGTTTTTCCAGAGAAGAAATTTGTCCTTTCTTTTACCCCTTCCCTTTGAGTCTTTGCTTGTTTTGGACTTTTTTCCCCTTTTACTTTTTAGTGTCGAAGATGATTAAGGTTAAAATAGTGAATCCTAAAACTAGTAATGAAAAGTCGCTGATGTGCTTTCTAGTAATCCCAGTTATTTTTTGGCTTTGTGGCTTGGAATTTCAAACCATGTTTATTTTATATAGTCCCATTGGTTGGAAAACATGCATAAAGGCTCATCTTGGAATTGCTTTTTTTTGTTTTGCTGGGGAATCATTTTCAGCTTGCCTTTCACCAGTGAGGAAAGTTATTTTGAGTACCTACTGTGTTCCCAAGATCTAATAGGAGAAGCTAAGGAGAGACAATCCATGTTCTCAAAGTCAGGGTAGGGTTCAAAGTCCGTATACCAGAGTTGCAGAAAAATAATACAGAGTCATATGGAGAGACAGTCTTGGTTGTAGAATGAAGGTCATTAGTCAGGCCGATTTGCTAGCTGGTTCCTGGATCATTTCTTAACTTTTGTGAAACTCATTTTTCTCATCTGCGATCTGGCTAACAACCATATCTGCCCCCTACTATTATAGGTTGCAAATAACTGAAAGAGCTTATCCCAGTGCTTGCTACATGGGGAGAAGACAGTGGAGGTCATTATTGCTGGAGTCATCATCTCTAGTCCTCAGCTTAGTGAGAACTAGAGAGACACAGATAATAAATGCTGCTGGCTCACCAGGAGACTGCAATTCCCAAGACTTGCCCTTCCCCCAGAATTCTACAACATGTTCCCATTAACGTTTTAAACATCAAGAACTCTCACTTACTTGTCATGTGGGCCATACTTTTGGTACTATGAGTGTATTTATTTATTTATTTAGACAAAGTGAGACTCTGTCACCCTGGGTAGAGTGCCATGGTGTCATAACTCATAACAACCTCAACTTTTGGGGTCAAGAGATCTTGCATTAGCTTCCCAGATGGTATTACAGGTGTGCACCACCATGCCCAGCTAATTTTTCTTTCTTTCTTTTTTTTTTTTTTTTAGTAGAGACAGGTTCTCACTTTTGCTCAGGCTGATCTCCAACTCCTGAGCTCAAGCAGTCTTCCTACCTTGGCCTCCCAGAGTGCTAGGACGTGAGCCACCAAGCTCACCAATGGCTTTATAAAAACCATTTAGAGAGTTGTCTTCTCCTTCCCTGGCCCTTCTTTCAGACTTTGCAGGCTACTTGTAGAGTTCTGTGTGTACAACTGCTTGATCTGCCCTGATTCATTCTCTCCTGATTCCAGCACTTCTGTCGAGGAGAGGTGGTATTCTTCTGCCTTTGTGTCTGGGTTTCTTCTCTTTCACAGCCACAGCTGCTTCACTTTGTACCCAGAGGCCTCACCTGACCAGCACCAAAGAGCGCTTCTGGTCCTACTCTCTGAGTCTAAAGAAGAGAAAATGCTCACACAGGCAGCTCAGAGGAATTGTTGCTGCCGGCATGTCCTTGGCGTACTGGCAGCCTTGCCTGGGACCCTGCAGAGACTGCGTGTGTTTCATCTTAATGCCACACTTAAAAATTACTTCTTCTGAATGTAACATTAATGAACGTTTATGGTTGAGCAGTTGGAGAATTTAGAGAGGCACATAAGAGAAAATAAAATTACCTATAACTTGACCATTTTTCAAGGTAACATTTTTATATTTTTCCTTGTAGTCTTTTCTTTATGCAAAAATACATCTAATTCTTATATAATCACATGTAATGCATATTGCCCCAAATTGATATTATTCTACTTTTTATTTTTGGTAATATTTTTCTTTTAAAAAGTAATAGCTTCCTATATACAAATTTATTTATTCCATAATTGTTTACATGATTATTGTTTCCTGTACATGTTTGGGGAATTTGTACACACACACACAGGAGGAAGCACAAAACAGAGAAGAAAAACCATGTCTAGTACTTTCAGTCCACAAACTTGCTGCACATTAAGCATAGATCTTTTTAAAGTATTACTTTTTGAACTTTTATTTTGTTCCATCTTATCATTTCTCACTGGAATCACAGACCTTTGTATCCCTTTATTTTTACCACTTAGGTGAACAGTGGTCTTATGCTCAAAACTGAGGGCTGAGACAGTCAAATAATTAATATTAAAAATGAGCAGGGCTGCGGAGGGAGGGCCAGGAGGGGCGGAAAAAAAAATGAGCAACTTTGGTATCAGGTTAAGAACGGTAGACACTGATGGACAAAGATTGCTATGCCTGTGGTGGACCCAAAGATCTTATAGAATTCTGGCTTCACGTACATATGTATTTACCAGCAATGTTTCAAAACTATTCCATATGTCCATCACTAAGTTAAGTGCTTTAGAGGGTACAAACATGTGGGACTGTCTAGTGGGAAAAAGATACATAGGAAAATCTTTATGGTACAAAACAGAACAGGACGCTGTTATAGTATAGATGACATGAGGGTATAAATTCTTATAAACACGCAGCCAACTTTAACTGTTAGGATCAGGTAAAAACTTACCAGACGAGAGAACATATGGTCGGGATCTTAAGGAATAAGTAGAATATCAGTAGGGGAATGTTTAGGCACGGAATGGCATGAAGAAAGCACAGAAGTTGGGCAAGGGTGTAGCATTTTCATTTAGCCACATGCTCTCTGCTTCGGAATGTGAAAGGGTGAAGTTGGAAGTACGCCCAGGAAGGAAAACTGGCTGTCAGGCCTTGGAGTACCCTACATATTATTATGTTTAGGTAGGAATTTGAACTGGCAAAGAAGAGGCAAAGGGGGGTATGCCCATGTCAGAGCAGGACATGATGAGATTATACTTAAAGAAACTAATGATGGTGGAGGAAGTAGAAGAGGGAGACCATTTCAGAGCCAAGTATAATATTGTAGCGGTCTGAGTAAGAAAGGGTGAAGACCGGGACAGGACAAAGTGGAGAAGTCAAGAAGAGCCAGTGGTCCAGTGGAGGCAAATCAACATGACTTTAAAACTGTGGAGGGTAAAAAGAATAAAGATAACCTCAAGTTCTCTATCTTGAGTGATTTGAAGGATAGCATTCTTTTAATGAGATAGGCAACCCAAGAGCAAGAAACATATTTAGAAGTAGCGAGATGATAAATTTAGCTTGGGTCATGCTGAGATTGAGGTGGCAGGGAGACATATTTGGAAAGATTCTGTTACTCTGTTGCTGATAAAAGTTTGGTGCTTGGCCAAAGCGATCAGGTCTACAGGTGTAGATTTGGAAATCAGTGTAGCTGAGGTGGTTGAGCCAAGGAGTGAACTCAAGAATGTTAGGCAAGTCAAAGGAGAAAAAAAAGAGCAAAAAATGCTGAAATTTCTACAATTAACAAGTTGGCAGAAAAGTGAAGCAAGTGAATCGCCAGAAAAATCTCGGTAAAGCCCATATTTACAGATGGAAGAGATCAGTTTTCTTCCCAGTTCATTTGCCTGCCTGTTAACTTTTCTCATCTATAGTCCATCAACCATGAGGATGGGCTTTATTTCTATTTTATTTTATTGATTTATTTACTTATTTTTGAGACAGAGTTTCACTCTGTCACCCAGGCTAGCTAGAATGCCCTGGTTCACAACAACCTCCAACTCAAGCGATCCTCCTGCCTCAGTCTCCCCAGTAGCTGGGACCACAGGTGCCTACCACAACGCTTGGCTAATTTTTATATTTTTAGTAGAGATGGGTGTGGGGAGTATTTCACTTTTCCTTAGGCTGGTCTTGTACTCCTGAGCTTAAACAATCCCCCCACCTTAGCCTCCCAGAGTGCTAGGATTACAGGTGTGAGCCACCACACCTGGCTGAGGGTGGGCTTTAAAAGATAGTGAGTATGAAAGTGCTCTGGTGAACCATCGGACACTTTCCAAGTCTTAATTAAGTCTTATATTTAGTGTCACAGAAGTGAAGAAAATGAAGAATTCTAAGAAGAGGGGGAATTGTGTCAGATGCTATAGAGTTTCAGAAGAATCATTTAGTTTGTAATTTAAAGAGTTAAATGAAAGAATGAGCTTGCCTTCTAAGCAGGTGGAGCAGTATTTACTGAAGTCTGAGGCATGTACTTCTGCAGTACAGAAAGAGACAATTTGGGGTTTGACACAGACATTAAATAGAACTGAAACACACAGTGGGAAAGTCTCCTTTTGGTTTCTCATTTAGTCACTCCTTTTGCTTCTCTTTTAATCTTTGTTTCATTCCATGATTCTGATTTATGTTAAGGGGATAAAGTCTCAGTGAGCAAATAAGTCTTTAACATTTAACACTAGCCAATCAATCACCTTTCACAATAAACTTCGTCAGGTTGTCAATAATATCCAGCTAGAATTGACATCATATTAATTTTAAGATTACTATCTCCAACACCTTCTTATTTTGGCAGGTGATACCAGTCATCTAATTATAGTTAGTGATATAAAGTTTTCTTACAAAATAACTTAAAAACAAAAAGTTATCAGTTTTTTTAAAAAGTATTAAGGATATAATTGCATAGGTGGTACGTAGATATCACAACACTGAGAAAGTTTGATTCCAACGATGGAAGTTAGAAAAACTTAGACTAATCCCCCTGTCTGTGTTGCCTAGAGTGACTGTCCTTAGTTCACCCAGGCTGGAACAATGTGTTAAATTTATCCTGGGATTTGCTGGTTTGGGGTTCTATCTATGCCCTCAAATCTAGACCTCTATCCTTTCTCTAGGATATTGGGTCAGTTTTCGAAGCCACTAGACATTCCTAGATTTCTACGTCCTTAGTATTAAAATGAAAAGATTAACATTAAGTGATCATTAACATTTCTTTGAGAAATAAATTTTGTGATTCTTTGAGTGATTAGTAAGTAAACCAATACTTATAAATCGACAAAAGTTAGCTAAAATGGTTTTCCTCTGAAGTAGCAATATTATGTGTCAATTCTAGAGACTTTTCCCAGACTGACATCCACATCAGGAAAACACAAATTCATTCTCTAGTTATGATTCAGATGCTACCTCAAATGTGAAGGATAGTTGTTTTAAGAAGGAATCTCTGCTTCAGTGAGAGCAATTAATTAAAATTGAAAATGAAATTGTAAATGAAAATTTGTTTGAATTTCCTGAGCCTAATGCTTTATGCTGAAGCTTCACTCTCAGTCGGTAGTTTTACTGCAGTCATATCTATTCGTGAAGCCCATGAATTTTGTTCCTCAGTATAGCAACTCATACATATCAAGTCCTTATACTTAAAAAGAAATCTTCATCTACCTATTTATTGATATCTTTCCATCTTTTAAAATTTATTTCCCCCTAGAAAAGGGAGGGCAGGTGAAGTGTTTTCTAACTGTCTGGAAGTTCTTCTAAGTACCATTGTGAATTAATGCCACTCTGTATCTGAAGTTAACTTTTAAAAATAGAAGCATACCTTCTATTTGGAATACAACAAAGCCGTATCCTTCACTACCAAAAGCACAACCAAAGACCAGGCAATAAATGAAAAATGAAGGTAACACAGTATAGAAAACACACACAAACACACACACACAGTCTCCTTGGATCTGAAAAAACTGAGTTTGTTACTCCCTTTCTGAAATTTCTATATGAACATGTTCTTCTCTCTGATTAGAAAGGAAATAGTACTTGTCCCTGTGATTTTTTTTTTTTTTAAACTGCATTGAAATCACCTTTTGGACTTACTTGCTCTTACAAGGATAATCTTGTATAAGAAACTTAATCATTTTGAGGTTTTGTTTCAGATTTGAAAAACAAAAGACATTACAAATACTGTTATTGTTCTGATCAAATTAGTATTTGCATGTAAAATCTCCAGCAATGGGGATAGTGTAGTTCTTTGTGTGGAAAATGTGGTCTATACCTCCTAGGTACTTAACAAGTTGTAAGTCCCTAGCTACACGGTATCAGAACAGCTGAGATTAGCATCCTCTTGATTTGGAAAAGATCATCTTTCACTGCCTTTCAAAACCTATTTCCACTCCTATTTTCTATCCGATATTAAAATTGATTTCCTGATTTCCATGCTTACAGATTACAAGAATAAATTAGAAGATGTAAAGAAAACTGGGAGGAAAAAGACAAAGAGAATAAAATAGAAATAATTTCAGAATCACAGGAATCTGGAGCCACTTAGTGCAAGGGCAAGGATCCCTTCATATTTCAATAGTCACTGGAGGGATTTTCTATATTAGCAAGGTACAATGCAGGGTGTTCCAAGACCAAAGTCATTTACCAAGATCAAGTTCATTTAATAAATTGTACATATTTTGATTTACCAAGACCTAAGTCATTTAATAAATTGTACATATTCGTTTTTAGAAAACATATAATGTCTTTTGGTAGAATTACAGTAAGAATAGAACAAAATTTTAGGAAAAAAAATTTTTGTGCTTTTTTTGGGTAAACCCTCAGCCACCTAAAACACTTAACCATGGAGATGAACTCAGTTTCCAGGTGTTCCAGGTAAACGTGGTCTTACTGAAATATCTTGTGTGTCTTTAGTAAATACACTAAGGCTCCTTACGTTTTGTGGAAGAGGATAATGCATTTTTAATTGCTAAGTCAAAATGATTTTTATGCAGACAGCTTTTTCTTTGTTTCAAAAAGGAACATTAGCCAGAAATTACTTGTGAACTTTAGCAGTAGCCACTTTTTCACACTCATTTCACCAGGACTTGGTGTTAGGGCTGTTTCCCTAGGTAAACCCCAGATTGTGTTTGGCTTCTCGTGGTATAATCTTTGATTCCCTGGGCAAAACACTTGAACTGATCTGGTTTGCACATTAAAATAAAAGCCCTTTCTAAGTTATTCCCATGAGAATAGCACACACATAAGTTAGTATAAACCCATGTATACTGTATAAATTATCCACTGTATACACACTCAGTACCACAAACGTTGAGTGCTAAGTGCATCTGAAAAAAATCAAGGAGCGGGTAGTTGCAGACCCCCTAGGGGGAGAATGTAGAGGGTGCAGCCATCAGAGGTCAGCCAGTCAGATACCAGGGCTGGATTTTTCAAAGAACCAGATAATGCCAGTTTTATGGCCATTAATAACATTTTAGTTATATAAACAAAGATAAGAGTAATAAAAAATAAATTCTGCTGCACGGTGTAATCTGATTGCTAGCAGAGTGCAGAAATGAATTTTCTCACTGTGCACGTGACATTGTGTAAGGACCAGTGATTATCGTGCGGCCTCCCCAACTCCTTCCAGTCCCCTTTTATGGACAGTCCTCAGTTCTGCCAGAGCCATAAGTTCTTCCAGCGAGGCAGATTCTTTGGTTTCCCCCCCAAAGCTCTTTGATGGTGCCTCTGGTAGTTAATGTGCCAAATGGTCCTAAGGGCTACTCCATACATGTGCTGTGCAGCTAATCAGAGTGCTGTGGCCTACTGTTTTCCTACCTCTGTGTTTTCCACATGTTTAAGGGCTGAGTTCAAACACCAGGCCCGTCAGCTTCTGGAGAGGCATGGCAGACCCCAGCTTTGATTTGAGTGTCTGCTTCAAACAGAGATTTTCCAAAGGATATCCTGTAATAGATAAATCATTTCATTAGGCCAGGTTCCCTTTTCAAACCAGGAAGCAGAGGGCCTGCGGTGTAGGAAAACCCAGATAATGTTATGATGGCTGTATCCAGAGCACTTGTAGATTTTGTTCGGTATCTTTCATACAGGTCCCACCGAGATTGCATTTAAACATTGACAGGCTAATTATGTGTTCTAAGGCTTTGTTTATGGAGAGCTGATAGGAAGCCTGTGAAATGAGTCCTTAACATATCTCAATGACAATTCTTCCCCCCCCAAATGTCTCCTGCAGTTGATTACTCCTCATGCCATTCGTGTGCAGACCCCTCCTCGTCACATCCCTGGTGTTGTGGAAGTCACACTGTCCTACAAATCCAAGCAGTTCTGCAAAGGAACACCAGGAAGGTTCATTTACACAGGTAAGAACCGCTGCAGATGGTAAACACAGCACCGCCCTGGTTTTGTGGGGTCTTTTTAATTTCTCTTGTACGTATAAGCATGTATTTTATTTGTAAATTCAGTTGCTGTTAGGACCTGCTTTTTTTCTCCATTTCACCATATGTAAGACCAAAAGAGTTGCTTCTATTATTATTATTGTACTACTACATCTCAAAAATTCATCCAGGTGTCCATGCTGACTGGCAGGATCTATTGAAGTAACTGGTTAGATATATAAAGATTCAGCATGAGAAATAAGAGAAGGGGAGAGAGATGTAGACAGTCCTGAGTCTTCCTGCGTGTCCAACCAGTTTGTTGGGGTTTGTCTGCTTTGTGTGCTATACTGAACATAAACCTTTCTTCTAGCCCACTCATAGCATTTGTATTAATGCAGTCAGTAGTTTTCATACCAAATTCTGGGTTGGTGACTTCTTCCCCAGTACATTGCATTTTGTTCTCCCCAGACAGCCTTGGAACGTGACCCATCCTTGAGGTAGGAAGTTAGGGTTCAAGGGTGAATGTGAATTCCTCTCCTATTTGACAGAGAGGACCAGGCAGGATCTCCATGGATATACGTAGAGTACACAGGCTGAGCACCCAGTGTGTACTCTAAGAGATGTCCAGGTGGTAACATGCAAACCAAATACCCAGGGATCTTTTTAAAATTCAGTTCCTGCTGTAGTTTCTTGGTGGAAGCTGAGATGCTGTATTTCCTACAAGAGTGAGACTGCTGTTGCTGGTCAGAGGACTGCACTCAGAGTAGTGAAGTTCCGGGCCGTCGTCTCTGGGTAGAGAGAGCTGTCTTCATGAACTTGTCCCAGTTCTCTTTCTTCATTCAGTAAAAGACCATGGAGCCAGATTAAGGACAGAATGGATATTGCCTTCACATGCAGATTCTGGAGCAGTAACGGGATAACTCTGTTAACAAGTCCCGTTTATAACTGTACAATTAAATGGACAAACTTTATTTTGCTATAACATTTTACCTCAAAGCATCTTTCCCTTGTATTTTAATACTAGGAGCAAAACCAAACACACTTCTTCGTCACAGCCTCTCTCTCTCTCTGTTGTTTCCCTCATTCATTCTGTCTTACTCTTGAAATTATAAAAACAATTAATACACCCTGACCCTTGGAAATGCCTCCCAGCCCTTTAAACAAAATGCAGGTTTGGTGCCTGCCTGACGATTAGTTTTAGTTAATTGAAAATTATAGGATTGACCCAAGAGGAAAATTTTGTTTGCACTCCAATCACTTTTACAAATTAAGGAAAATTACCACAATTTTGTTTAGCTAAGGTTTCACACTGAGTTCAAGAAATTAGCTCAGCCATCCCAACAAAGTCAGCACTTTGTTAGCGAGCACTTGAAAAAATAATAGTCTATCTGGAGTTTTGTGGTGTATACAAACGAAGCATAGAGAAAGCTATGATGCTTTATAGAAGTAGGCCAAGTGTTTTTAATTAGGCTCATTGGTTCAGGGTAAGTTTTGAAGAACAATCAAACTAGCAGATTAGCTATTTCTTTTAAAGCTAGGATTTCTTGCCATTCATTTTTCCCATGAGAACTTCTACATAGCATTACTTTTTTTCTTTTTTTCTTTTTTTTACAAGCCTCATTATAGGCCTGCAGGAAAAGGACCAATTGCAACTTCTGATACTGTAACATTCCCCACCATCATTCCAATGGATGGGAGTTTTTCACAATGTTCCTCACTGAACTCAGTGTTCTGGAACATATTACAAAACCACAGAGGCCAAATGTTTTCTCTGAGAAGTTTAGACTCTGTTTTTGGCCAAAAACATTTTGGCCTTGCTGGCTGCTTATTTACTCTGCTGTTAAGAACAAGAAAAAGGAGAAGAAAAAGAAGAAAATACTTGTGTGGTGGGAGGTACGGGAGGCAATCAGCCATGGTTTCCGCTTTGGTGACAACGTCCCTGCCCATTAATAGTTCCATTTTGTGGTCAGGTCTCATTTAGAAGAAATTATTTTTAATCAGTGTTCAAAAAAATATCCCCTAGAGCCACCTGGCCATAAAAGTTTTTTTTTTTTTTAATCATCCCCATTAAATTATTTAAGTTCTCTAAAGAAAAAGCTAAGGACCCATCATTACTTGAAGTTTTTTAACCATTAAAAAAAAATTGCCGTCAACTTAAGAAATCACATCTTGGAAAATGTATCTTATACGGGAATTAAGATCAAAGATAAGAGTGACAGATTTGCAAGTCTAGAAAAGTAGTTATGTATGCATGTGTGCACGTGTGTGCATGTGTGGGGAATTTAAGTATAAAAAAATGCTTCTGGTGATTGGGTCTCAAACTGACAAGACGATTTGGTTTTTTAAGTATTCTAGAAGAGAGCCTAACCTTTCTCTGTATTGGAAAAATAAAATTTTGAAGAAATTGGCTCTCAGACTTTCCCATTGGCATAGTTAGCTGTTAGTGGTTACCATGACATCGCGCCATTTCTGACAAAAGGAGATCTCTGTTTATTGGTGACCCACATGGGCCTTTTGATCACTAGTGTTTAATGCCCTACCAGGGGTGCTACTGGCCCCTGTGATTTTTTTTCAGTTTACCCTTGCTTGTTACCACATACTAGTGAGGATATAGAGATGGCTCATAAAACTTCTCTGCTGCTTATGTCCAAACAACCGCTCAGGTCATTGTAAATGTATAGCACCCACAGAAGTTCACACTTCATTTTTTTTTTTTTAACATCCATAGTATTTTAAGATGTGTGGCTTGGTTTTCTGGACCAGGTAAGCTAACCCCCTTGTTTCTTAGTGAAAGACCACTTGGAATTTTTTCCTTAATCACAACAAAAAAAGGAATATCATCTAGCCAAAAAATAACACCCTAATCTAAAACCCCATTGTCATATTTAGAATATACAAGAGAGAGTTTGGGTGGGTAGATGTGGAAGTCTCTAAAAATCCTTAATCATGGGCAGCGCCTATGGCTCAGTGAGTATGGCGCCGGCCCCATATGCTGAGGGTGGTGGGTTCAAACCCAGCCCCGGCCAAACTGCAACAAAAAAATAGCCGGGCATTGTGGCGCGCGCCTGTAGTCCCCGCTGCTCGGGAGGCTGAGGCAGGAGAATCGCGTAAGCCCAAGAGTTAGAGGTTGCTGTGAGCCGTGTGACGCCACAGCACTCTACCGAGGGCGGTACAGTGAGACTCTGTCTCTACAAAAAAAAACAAAAACAACAACAACAAAAAAAAATCCTTAATCATTAAGCAAAAAAAAGAAAAGAAAGAAAGAAAGAAAAGAAAAGAAACCAATACAGGAACAGCATGGTCTAATCTGTGCAAGTAGGAAGACTTTGCAGAGAGAAAGGAAAGAATTTGACTAAGCATAGCTCTCCATCCTCTGAGGAGGTTTGAGACACAGAAGGAACCCTTAACTGCCAGCAGGTCATTCCCTTGCATTTGCCCAACCAGAAACACAGAGGAAAAGTGAATCCCCACTGGATTAGAACCGAAAAGCTCAATAATACTTCCCAGATCTTACTTTTCTGTGTCCAGTCACTCTTATATAATTGCAGGGCAAGGCTGACTTTAAATTTCCAATAAATGTTTTTTAAAAGAAGTAAATAAAATCCCTTTATGATCACAGGATAGTTTACAGAGTCTGATAATCTTGCTTCTGGCCATCAGTCCAATGGGAGTTAAGTCCACCGTAGCCCACTCTCACATGTGGGGGGGGGGTCTCTTTAATACCTGTCTTGTTCTCCCAGCTTGTTTTCAGGCAGTTGTTATAGCTCTAGGTGGCTTGGCTCCTTTAGAATAGTGATCTTTCCTGCTTAGCCCTAAGTAACCTTAGGAGCTGATTAAAGACACTTAGGAACATTTAGTTGCTTTCTCCAAGTGCTTAGAATTGATTATTTTGATAAGTGGCTAATTCCAAATGCAGGTTTTACTTTCATTCCAAATATTTCTCCCTAAGAGAGCTCTTGGTGTCTGGGGAAAATATGGGAAGAAGGGGGCACCAGGACGATGTTGACCAGCTTAGGTGTATACCAAGACTCATATACTTCCTGACCCCACCACTGTTGTTGAAAGCCCCGATGAATTATCACCCAACAGCTGAGATGTTCGGGTAGGTCACTTGTCAGTTCCTTTCTACTACTGAGTTCTCCTGTGCTAAATGTTTTTCCCCCAACTTCCTGTTCCTGTGGAGGAACCAACTCAAATCCCTGTATCTTAGTCCAAGAACTAACTTTGAAATAAAAAATCTTCCTGGAAATACTTCCTGTTTGTGCCTGTGCCCCCAGTGCCTTGCCAAGGCGTTATGCATCGCATCACATACAGGAGCGAATCTTTCAGCAAACCAAACTTGACAACTTTTGACATGACTTTGAAGTTTCCTTTATTTCTCCCCATCCCCTTTGCTTTTTTCTCTGCTTCCCACTCTCTCCTCTCTCTCATTCTCCCTCCTCCGTGTTTTCTTTCCTCTCCCCCTCCTTTCCTTCCTCACTTCCAATGAGACAGTGCAACATAGTGATTGAGTGCTTGGTTCAAACTAAAGGATGTAGATTGAACTCGAAGCTCTGCTACTTACTGGAGAGGTTATTCTTGGGACATCTACGATGGCTCTGAACTATAGTCACCTCATCGTTGGGAAAGAATAACAATACCTTGCTGGAGTTATTTTTAGAATAGAGGAAATACATGTAAAAAGCCCCTAGCATGGGACCAGATATTAACAATTTTCATTAATAAATGGTGGCCAGGGTGGTACCTGTGGCTCAAAGAAGTAGGGTGCCAGCCCCATATGGCAGGTTTAAACCCAGCCCCAGGCCAAAAACTATTAAAAAAACAATAAATGGTGGTCATTGATATTCATCCATTTGTTACTGAGTCGCTATCATGGAATAGCTATTTTATGCATTTTATCATCCCCATGATCTTCCTAGAGGTCTAAGAAATAATGGCTTTTGGGATTTTTAATGGCACTATAGGCATCAGTACATTAAGGAACCAAATGACACCAATCAGCCACACAAAGAAAGAGCAAAATATTGATAAGATAGCAAGAAAAAAATTCGCAAATGTAAATATAATAATTTGCTTATAACAAATATTTTCTCAGGAACGGCTTCAAATGACAAATATATATTTTTTATTAAATCATAGCTGTGTACATTAATGCAATCATGGGGTACAATGTGCTGGTTTTATATACAGTTTGAAATATTTTCATCAAACTGGTTAACATAGCCTTCATGGCATTTTCTTAGTTATTGTGTTAAGACATTTATATTCTACATTTAGTAAATTTCACATGTACCCTTGTAAGATGCATCGCAGGTGTGATCCCACCAATCCCCAACCCTCCACTCATCCTCCCCCGTCCCCTCCCCTCCCTCTCCTCTTTCCCCCTATTCTTGGGCTATAATTGGGTTATAGCTTTCACATAAAAGCTATAAATTGGTTTCATAGTAGGGCTGAGTACTTTGGATACTTTTTCTTTCATTCTTGAGATACTTTGCTAAGAAGAATATGTTCCAGCTTCATCCATGTAAACATATAAGAGGTAAAGTCTCCATCTTTTTTAAGGCTGCATAATATTCCATAGTGTACATATACCACAATTTATTAATTTGTTCATGTGTTGATGGGCACTTGGGCTTCTTCCATGACTTAGCAACTATGAAAAGAACAACTGATCCCATCTCAGGGTGGGCAAGGGACTTGAAGAGAAACTTCTCTGAAGAAGACAGGCACATGGCCTATAGACATATGAAAAAATCCTCATCATCCTTAATCATCAGAGAAATGGAAGTCAAAACTACTTTGAGATATCATCTAACTCCAGGAATATTAGCCCACATGACAAAAATCCCCAAACCAGAAATATTGGCATGGATGTGGAGAAAAGGGAACACTTCTACACTGCTGGTAGGAATGCAAACTAATACATTCCTTTTGGAAAGATGTTTGGAGAACACATAGGGATCTAAAAATAATCATGGATGTGACAAATATTTTAATAAAACAACCCTGATTCATAAATTTCTCTGTTTTTTTTTTTTTTTTTTTCAGGTACAACACATGCTTCTTCTCTTGTTTTCACCCCAAACTTTAGCCCCTCTTTTGGAGGTCTTAGTAACATGGGGTATGGCCCATCAATAACCTTCTTCAAAGGTATTTAGTTTATAATCAGCTTCTACTACAGGTTCAGGATGTTTCAGGCTAGAACAATCTATTTCTAGTTCTTAGAAATCTCTACAAAATGAAAGTTGTTGCCCTGGGGCATGAACAAAGTCATCATTTTTAGTGGAGAAGTGGAGAGTTGACAAGTTCACGCCTAATGAATCTCCTTTTAGCCTTTTCTCACACTAATTTATTGCTACATTAAGCCTCCAAAAAGCCACTTTTCGTGTGATTACCCTGCAGAGAAACCTTTCCCTTTTGCTCATAGTATGTAACATGTAGCCCAGACCTGGCACTCACAGTGTGCTGTGCTCAGGGCCCAGTGCTTTTTCCACTCCAGCCAAACCAGCTTCCTCACTGTGCCTCAATTTACTGTTTTGCTACTTTGGACTTGGTGATTTCCCTAGAAGGTCCACTCCCAACTCTGCTTTCTTTCCAAAATGTTCTTTGGTAACTGTAGTATTCAGACAGAGCACTGGGCTAAGAGCAAAGAGGCCTATGTTCTATCCGCAGCTCTGCTACTCACTGTGAGACGTAGGACAAATGGCTTGTGTGTGCTGCACTCGAGTTTCTCCATTATAAAATGAGCCAGTGGGACCAGGTGACTCTGACGTTCCCCATGACTCATCCTGACTGACTGGAAGACAGAGATGTCTTTGGATCCCTTCTGTCCCATGTGCTTGGACCACTCCTTTATCATTTACTTACCTATGCCCTTAGCTCTCTCGTTCTGTTCTTGGGTAGACAAATCACTAGAAGTCCACAAGTGTCATGAAGAAAGAGAAACCTCTTCTCGATCTTACATGATTTTATGTGGAAGAAACTTGACTCAGTATTTTATTTACAATAGACATTCTCTGATAATTTTTTCCAAGGTTTTAAAGTCTTAATTATTATGGGTATAGAATAGTTGTGTGTCTTTACAGGGTACATGACATATTTTGATACAGACATGCAATGTGAATTAGTTAAACAGGGTAATTGGGGTATCCATCACTTCAGGCATTTAACATTTCTTTGTGTTAGGAATATTTCAGTTCCACTCTTTAAGTTATCTTAAAGGATCCTGTAACTTCTTGTCGATTATAGTCACTTTGTTGTGCTATCGAATATTGTTGATTCTATCTAACTATCTTAGTATATTTTTGTACCTATTAACCATCCCCACTTTATCTCCACCCCCTCAATTCCCTTCCCAGGCTCTGGTAACTGTCATTCTACTCTCTGTCTCCATGAGATCAATTGTTTTTAATATTGAGTTCCCACATAAGAGTGAGAACATGTGAGGTTTGTTTTTCTGTGCTTGGCTTATCTCACTTCCACTAATGTTCTCCAGTTCCATCCATGTCATTGCGAATGGCTGGATTTCATTCTTGATAATTGATTGACATATTGCCCAGGATCAGTAGGTCTTCATTGATTTCTGTGCTCTGGATGACATAGAATGTAAATAAGAGCTGTTAATTAAGAATCTGTCCTTTTTTACTTGAAGTTTTCAAGTAGTTGGGGTTTCCGTTAAAGAAAAATGGGATTAGTTCATATATTATAAACACTCTTCATTTTCTTATCAGTGAAATAGAGATATTTTAATAGTACCTTCATCTAAGGGGTATGTGAGTCAATGTAAATGTATGTAATTCAATCTTGACACTGCTCGGTTCAGAATGAGTGCTTCCTAAAGGTAAACTAAAAAAGGAAAAGGCAGACAGTGGAGTTGTTGTATCTTTTGAAAAATTCAAAGAATTGGTCATTAAAGCACACTTTGATTGGTATTATATATGTACCAGCTTTCATCAGGCATTTAAGTAGAAATCAAAACACCTGTGTTCTTTTCTGACTTTGCCACTTCCTTTTGTTTGTTTATTCATCTCACAAATGTTTGTGGATTGCCTGTTCTATTCTAAGCAATATTCTAAACTAGTTCTAGGCAATATCCTGAAGCAGTGTTGAGTAAAACCAGATACAATTCCTGTTTTCACTGATTTTATAGACAAAGAGAGAACATAGATGTTCATCATAAGTTTACTATGTTAAACCTGCTAAGTGTACAGAAAGATAGGAACTTATAGTAGAGGAATCTGGACTAATCAATTAGAAATATTTCTTTCTGCGAAAAGGTATACAAGCTAGGACTTGAAGGATGATGAAAAGCTAACCAAGCAAACAGTGAATGATATGGGTGGGACAGAGTTGGGGAAAGAGAATGAGTGTTCCAGCAGAAGGAGGGTATGAAAAGGTCCTGAGGGGGAGAAATGGGGTATCTTGGAAGGTGGTAAGAATTGCAGTGAGGCTCAAAAGCCAAGAGCAAAGAGGAGAATGGTGAGAGAGAAGGCTGGAGAAGTGGGTAGGGCAAGTGTGTTCAAAACCTTATAAGCCATGGAGAGGACTTTGGCTGATATATTAAGAGCAATGGGCAGTCCTTAAAGTGTTAGAAATAACAGGTAAAAACAACCAGACTCAGATTCGGGGAAAGAAAGAATTCTGGTTGGAAGAAAGCATAGGATGGATGTTGGAAGACCTGTTGTAAAGTCTTACAATAGTATGAGAAGAGATTTGGTGACTTTGATTTGGGTGGTAATAAGTAGAGGTGGCATGGAGCGAGAGGAATAAAGAGGTATTTAAGAGGAAAAGTCAAAAGAAATTTGAGATGAGTTGGATGTATGGATGAGAGCAACAGAAGGGCTAAGGCTACAAGATTTTTAGTTTCCTCAACATAAGGGCTGATGGGCCCATCACTCATCTGTGTATCCCGAGGGTCTTGTGACTATCAGTGAAAGAATGAGCATGAAAATATTTTGCACATATGTTAATTGCTATAAAGATAGGTCTAAGCAAACTCAGGAGGAATTGGGAAAAGGAAGGCCAGAATGTGTTTTCTTTTTTTATTAGATTGTTTTCACTCAGAATTCAGCCGAAAAAGCACTGTGTAATGAACACTTGACTAGCAAGCAGTTCTGCCTTAGCGATGTCCTAATTGGAATAGACCCAACAAGAAAGAAAAATTCACAGGCTGCTCCTGTCCACGTCTTGAATGTTATTCCAAATGAGCCATTTACACATAAATAAAAGAATTCAAAGCAGAGGGAATGTTTATTCTTTTTCTTTTGTGATACAAAGGGTAGATCCCAAGCCTTTTCTCCTCCACAGATGAAAGGTTTTCTCCTGCACAAAATATGATTTTTCCTGATCTGATGTATGTTGATGTGATCAGTGATTGTGAATCTGCTGGCATTTGTACAGTTAAACACTATTGGGGCCATAACAGGGATGACAACAACAACAACAAAAGTCACTACAAGTAACCATTGTACTTCTGTGACATCTATAAAATGAAAGCCATTTCTGCAAAGAATAAAGCCCGTCTGAAGGAAGCATATTATTTTGCATATTTTATGTGTATACTTTCTAAGAAATATGACCTTTATTTCCTATTTGGAGTGGAGTGTAATCAGGACTTGAGTAGCTAGTATAACAGGATCATTAAAAGGGATATTTTCACTGACATTAGAGGTCTAAATGGCCACGAGGCCTTATATACAACCTTGGCTTTTTCCTGTCTACCCAGAGTTAATAAGTGATAAGGCCAGGAGAGAGATAAATCACTGAAATCCCTGTCCAAAGAAAACATATTGACTACAGCCAAGCAAATAACAGACCCTAACCAATGGTCCCATTCATCATTCATGTAATAGGGATATAAAGTATTTCCTAGCAATGAAACTGAATAGAAGGAAAAGGCAGATAAGCTTGCCCAATCTAAGGCATGAGATTTGGTTATTAAGGAACATGAACTATTTGTCACATGGCTTTAATCTTTAAGATGTGTTACCATTTCTAAACCATAAATTTCTGGTAAGGGATTAGAAAGCTATTAACAATAAAGGTAGGAACGGAGCTTTATATGTATTCTTGCCAATGCAATGCAATACTGTAAAGTCTTGGACCTCTAATCTTTTTAGTATGATATAACATGATTTGGTTTTCAAAGCCGATAAATGATTTGGAGGTATTCAAGGGTTTTCTTGTTATTATTATTTTTTTTAACCCAACACCATAAGTTAACCCTTCAGCTTTTTAACTAAATTTGTTCAAACTTTCTCTAGTATCTCAGGCTAGGAGGAAGGAAGGGAAATGAATTTCTTTCTTTGTCTCTTTTCCTAACATCTATTCCAAATGTTTGATGGAGGGCCACTTTCTGCGGATTTTTCCATGGCTACAGTGATGTAGGTGTTAGTCTCTTTGTTCGTTATTAAAGTTAACTCAGATGTAGTACCCACTAGAACATTAAAGCTTCTTTTTTGTTTTTTATACCAAAGTAATATACATAATACACCAATAAAAACAATTAATATTAAAATTTCTTACATTCTTACTTACCAGTTTTGTCAAATATAAACACTCAGTAAATGTGTCCTGTTCATATTATTTTAACGGTGTATCTTGCAGTCTTTTTCCTATGCATATGTCTGCCTTCTTACCAGAATAGGGTTTCGAATATTACATAATATTTTTTCATTTGGCAATACATAGATATCAGGGAGTTATGAATTTAAAACAATCTTTGGTCTTTGATACTGATTTAATGCTTCAGGAGAACTGCATAATGATATACAGTCTTGTCTCGGAGTTAAAGCATAAAATGGCTGGACTTTGAGTTCTCTGTTACTTTTGCTTTTTGAAAAATCTATAGCACAGGATCATAATTTGAGATTCTTCAGCCATCCCCAACTGAGTAAGTGTATGTGGCTCTGAAGACCTCATGTCCCTGGAGCTTGGGACCAGCTACCCAAAGCACACTTAGCTACAGCTTAGAGCTATTTCTGTTTTCTGCCCGAACAATCTCCAGAGACAGTGACTTCCATATATTTCCCACATGCTACATAAAGCAGTATTTTTCATAAGTAAAAATGGGACTCATCTAAAACCCTTAATGTATTTTAAATTTAAATCCAAAATTATGACAAAAGTCAGTAAATTTTGGTCCCTCCCACTCTGTAGCTTCCCCAGGATAACAGCATTTCCCACTTGAGTTTTGAACTTATCTTTTCTCTCCCCTCTCTGCTGATTTCCCACTCTAGCAGGCTTTCCATGATCTTTGTTGACTTTTATCCTGTTAGTCCCTCCTATTCCACATCTTTTTGCACACTAACTCTGCCTTTTCTCTCAATCTTCTTCCTGTCTTCATTACTGAAATGCAAAACATCTCTCCCCCAACCAATTTGTATAAGAGAAGCTCTATTATTAAGCCAATTTTTGTTGTTGCTGTTGTTGCAGTTTGGCTGGGGCTGGGTTTGAACCCACCACCCTTGGTATATGGGGCCGGCGCCCTACCCACTGAGCCACAGGCACTGCCCATAAGCCAATTTTTAAGATAAGAAACCTCAGAAAAGTGAAGTGAGTTCCCAGGGTTATTTATCTACTAAGTAAAGAGGCCAAGCTTTGACCCTGGCGAAGGGATATTGGAGCTGACACTGGGGCAAACCCCCTGGCATCTCACTTTACCTTTTAATGTGTGGAATTACCCCATTTCCTGACATTAGGGTTGATGGGGATGGGAGAGTGTCAGTATTTCTAGGTCATATAAGGTCTGACAGGACCTGGAACCTTAAATATTTTAGCCAAATTTTATTGTGAACACAATGCATACTCACATAGAAGATTTTAAAAATATGAAGGAATTATGAAAAAATAGTCCCTCAGAGACAATTACTGTTACTATTTTGAGAACTTTCTTCTGATTTTTTTTTGTGTACCCTTCTCTAGTGTTCTCAGACTGAACCACAATATTATGGCTTATATAGTATTATATATAGTATATATATTACATATTATTATATAATGGGCATTTATATTATAAAAAAACATTTCCTCTATTAGTTCAAAGTCTTTCTGAATGCTTTTTCGTGGCTGTATAATAATTCATTTTATGGCTATACTATAATTTGCTTCATCAAATTCATCACCCACCTTTCATTGAACAACCACATCTTTTCCTCTTCAGAAATTTTAACATTGTATATGCCAGAACACAGCATGATCTTAAATATAAAGTATTTCCCCATTTTCATAATGAAGTTTTAAGTTTTAGAGCCAAGTTAATCATATATGTATTTATAGATACCAATGAATTATCAAATGTCTACTTATAATATTTCACATATTAATTTAGTTATACATACATAAAATCACATACATATCGCAGTTATATTTACAAATATAACTTTTTTTGCTTTTAACTTTCATGCAAACTCTGTAGCCATTTTTGAACTAGATGAGTTACAGCACTTTTTAAATCTGTGCATGACGCTTTCACTGGAAGTTTTATTATAAGCTATAAGTGCCTATTTATTATATTTGATCAAATATAGCCAAAACATAGCCACTTATACCAACATTTTAAAAACTCATCTCTAAAAATGCTTGTTTTGAACAATATTTGTAATGGAGAGAGGCCAGTCTCCTAAAAAAGTTAATGAATTTATGTAAATTTACTATTCCTCACTGACTTTTTCATCTTTGTAAGCAACCCTAAACCACCAAACTACAATTGTCTCACATATCCTTTGCTTAAAATAATGTGATTGAGAAAGCGGTTTGTCATAGCGAAGACTTAAAAGCATTCAATAAAGAAGAAACTTTGTGGCAAGTTAGGGGGAATCTTTTCAGATATTTCAGCATTGATACTTTTTTCTTGCTGTTGGGTCATCTGCCACGTGCAAGCCATAGTACTAGTCAAATTGTCTATACCACATAGGATTTTTGACTTGAATAAAGTATGCTTACCCTCAGAAGGGGACCTCTTATGATTCAGAGTACTGAAAGTACAGGTGGAAACCATCGCATTACTATCAGGCTTAAGGTTCTCTGCGTTCTCTCTCAATAGTGAGAGGCAGATAGAAGCAGGCCCTCCCTAAATCATGGACAGACACCAACGAAGAGCAGACTTCCTCTCCTACCCACTGCCCTTCAACCTGGCACGTGTAATTTTTCATCTTTTTCCTGTTAGCATCAACTGTGGTTAACTTCTTTACATCATGGGTGGAAAGCCTGACGTGTTGGGTGGAGCCACCTGGGATCAGTCTCAGTGGTTTGCATCAGGAAACTCCAACTCCCAGTCAATGTGGAGTTAATTTAGAGCTTTGTTTAATGCCAAAAATATATTCACATTTAAATATCCGCACTGAATATTGCCTTCCCAGCCATTCTACATACTACATCATTTCCTTTTAGTTTTAATGGATTGTTCGAATAGTCGCCGAAGCCAGGACGAGCCTTTGAGGTTGTTGGAGAAATTTCTCCAGAGAATCTGTTTTGAACATACTTGTAGTTCTTGTAATTCTCTAATTTCCTCAAAAATAGAGAAATGAAACATTTGCCCTGGTTAGCTCAGAAGGCATAGTAGGACCAACTAAAAAGGTTTGGAAATGTCTCTTTAAAAGTTACTTAGCATCAGAACAAAACAATTACTGTGACTTATCAGAAAGTTATGTGCTGGCATCTGAAGTCCAGGCCTGGCACCTGAGCCACCGTATATCTTGTTTTCATCTTCAATACAGTTTTATAGTTGACCAAGCCTTTCCCATTGATCAATTCTTTTTCATTTCTTATGAAAAGACAGGTAAGAAGGACAGGTATTTTTAGCCTCATTTCCACACTATGTATATTCCCTAACTAAGCCTGTATGACTATAGATTTCTAGAATCATGACAGAACCCAGTTTGAGTCCTGGGCCAAGTCTCTTCTTGCTAATTTCTTAACAAGTCTGAGACTCCATTTTCTCATCTGTAACATAGGATGCTGATAATATGTCATAGAATTGCCGTGAGGATTTGCTAAGATAATGCACATGAAAAGCTTAGCACTGTGAGTGAGATAGAGCAGGTGCTCATGTAATGGTGAATTTTCTCAAAAAAGGATTCAAGAGAATGGAGCCCTATCAATCTGAATTTTAGAGATGGAAAGGTCCTTAGAGCTATCCTGGATCAATCCCAGGATTGATATGTGATCTGTTTGCAAAAGGGATATCACAGACATTATTGTTCTGATCTGTTTATATCCTTGTCTTTCTGTTGACAAAAAAAAAAAAAAGAAGCAGCTTTCCTTTGCCTTTGAGTAAATCAAAGTCTTGTGGAAAAGTCAAATGCTGTTTTCACCGTTGGTGAAGTGGAGTTATGCAATTTAAGGGAATTTCCTTCATCCCTGTGTTCTTGAGGAAGCAAAACATTAAAACAGAGCATCTGCCAGATACTAGCACATTGTCGTGAGATCTCACGGGGACTGGGGGGTCATATTCCCAGGGTCCAATCAGGGAGAGACTTAGCGGGGTAAACCCAGATATATTGTCCCTTGCAGCACTCTTGCGATCTCATGTCCTATAAAGACTTATGCTGAAGTTTCCTGTCAGCCAGAGGGCATCTGTGGATTACCCATTCTGCCCTTAAATCACAAGGGAAATACCTGTGAAATGATGGTCCTCAGGAACAAGCGTATAACCTGCCTAAGATCTCTCTGCCGTGTGCCTGGCTCAGAGAGGTGCTTTGGTTACTGCTTAATACCCAACACGGCTGCCTGGCTGACAGTGAATGAGTTGTTGCTGGGCTTGTACCAAGTTAGAGGAGAGGAAGGAATCTACCTACCATTCATTGTATCAAAGGCATATCCCAATTCATAAAAAATCATCATCACCGGTGGGATTTCTGCTCTAAACCTTATTTGGGGCTTATGTTGGAATTCAAATAAAAGAAATTTTTTTCAGGCCATTTTAAAAAGGCACTCAAATTGTTGTTGAAAGGCCAAAAGGGGCTAGTTGTTCATTGAGGCTAAATGCGTTAAGTAGAATAAAAATTAAAATTATTTATCCCCCTTTCTCAACTGCAGCTAATTAAGGGTAGCTCATTTACAAACAGACCTAATTTAATCCACTAATATAAGGATTCAATTAAAGTTGTTCCTACTATTTTCTACTCAGAATACTTCTTCATACCTTATATACCATGCCTTCGTGGTGTGAATCCTTCTAAGGGTCCAGGTGGTAATAGAAAAGTGCTTTCAGGACTTCATAATTGCCCAAATTAAATAATATGTGTGTAAATGGAGATCTGAGCATAAATTGTGCACTGTAATGCTATAGCCCAAGATCTTTCAGCCAATCAGAATAAAATGCTCCCAGTTTTATTCTATACTACTTAGAATAGTTTATTACATTATTAAGTACATGTTACAAGAAGCACATTGTTGTTTAAGACTCATTGATTTAAGCAGAACTATTCTTATAAAGTTCCATAGACTTTCACATAAAAAGAGAAGAGCCCATATAAAATTATAAAATCTTAATGTAATATAACAGCCTATAATATAATATTCTCCCATTTTCTAAAGAAACCACCAAAAAATTTTAATGAGTTTATTATAACTACTGTTTGTGAATTCTGGGATGTCATGTCTAATTAGACTTAATGGATTTAAGTATTTCTTTAATGAAATCCGTAGTTTGCTCACCGAGATTATATTCCTTGTCCTCCTGCCCTTAAAATGATTTTACTTTATTTTTATTTTGGGTGGCATTAAAAAGAAATGAAAGGCTATAATTCTGCTTCATTCTCAGATGGATATAGTGAAAAATACAGTGCTTATTATGAAGCTAATGTGAATTACCATGTAATTACCACTGGCTGCACTGTAATGATTATTTAGTTACCACTGAGTATTCTCTGCCAAATAATACACATTATTTCATAGGAAGCATGGAATTAACTCAAGTCATCCCGGAACTCATGAAGGGAGCAGATTCCCCATCTCTTTTCTTGAGTGTAGGCTCTGCTAATGTTAACATCTAAATAATCAAGCTTGGAGCAAACTGACAGCAGAACAAGATATGAGTTTACATGATTTGATTTGCTGATGTTTTAAACACTTAGCAGGAGATAGCTATAGAAACCAATTAAATCTCTCCAAGGTGCATAGAGTTATCTCCTTTGTGAGAAACAATTTAAGGGAATTGCATTGGCCCTTTAAATGGAGGGGAGAGAAAGCATTAGGAATGAAATTTCAGAGGCAAAGTGCTGATCAATCGTGGCTCCTTTTGTGTTTTTCAGCTTTGTGCTCTTTGGGCTGCTGCTGTTTGAAAGGATTTGGACTTTTATTTTGCAAGCCCAGGGTTATGTTAAACTTTCCTCCTTGAAAATTTTTCCTGGGCTATTGATTATGATGTGCCTTTAAATAAGGCATTGTGTCTAAAAGAGTAAAACAAAAACAAAACCAAAAAAAACATGTCAGTACATTCTGTCCCTTTCAGATACTGCATCTTATTTAGTGTACCGGAATTCCCACTTTAAAGTAATCACAAAATTTATGGAGAAACGGATAAAAAAGGTTGTAAAATATCGATTTGGGGAAAATAATAACACAACTCATCTATAATAAGAAGAAAAATGAAGCAATAATTCAGGGGGTATCGAGCGGCCAGCTGCTGGGAGTATTGATCCAGCCCTTTACGGTATAAGATCGCACCTGAGATTGCACTGAAAGAAAGAACAGCATTCCTGTGCTCATTATTTCTCAGATACCATCGCCTTGTTACACGCGTCCTGCAGAGTTGGAACTGTCGCGGCTGGGAGAGTGGGACCCGCAATAATAATAATAAATAAATAAATAGTTCAGAAATCTATATTGCCTTAAAGCCATTGCGCCTGGTCTTACTAACACATTGGCTCTGGCTTTATAAGTTCTTCGTTGCCTTATAGTAGCTAATGACAATTCCTATGCCATATGGTTCATTTAGGGACCAGACAGATCTTCATCTTATATAATGGGTTCTTATGTTTGCAAGGAATTTCTGTCTTGGCTGAAGAAGCATGTATCTGTTGTCTTTCTTGTTAAGTCACTAAATTGAAAACAATACGTTTATGCCACTTTGGGTGGTGGAAAATTCAGGCTTTGGCTTTAACAGGCCATTGTTTCATATTTTAAAATAATTTCTGGACTAGGCAGGAGTATGACTTTTTCTGAGCAAAAATCTTTAAAAACATATGGCCTGAAATGTTGAAATTCATGTTCATAAATCATGAATTTTTGATTTGTGATAACCCTGAATTTATAAATTCATCTGTAATTTCTAAATTCTTCAATGACAAACCAACTTGGCAGTGTACTGTCATCACAATAGTGCCTTAAAATAGCAGAAGGTATTTCACTGCTGAGGAATTCTAGATTCTTTCCAGACTTTAATATGGTCCTATAAGTAGCATTGAGGAAACATGAAGATGTTCTCACGTTATTGTTTTTGGAGGAGAGGGTGCAATAATATTCAAATTCCAATTTAATAAAACAGTTTTGAATACTTGCTATGTTCCAGGTATCTTCTAGGTCAATGGTTCTCAACCTTCCTAGTGCTGCAACCCTTTAATACAGTTCCTGTGGGTCGTGACCCACAGGTTGAGAACCTCTGTTCTAGGTTCTATGACCCTGAAAGATGAGGTTCTTGCCCTCAGGACACCCATAATCTAGTAAGGGAAGGATAGTGACACACAAGTTATGAGGTAGATAAGGCCAGGCAAGGTGGCTCACACCTATAATCCTAGCACGTTGGGAGGCTGAAGCAAGAGGATCCTTGAGCTCAGAAGTTTGAGATCTGAGCAAACATGAGATCCCATCTCTACTAAGATAGAAAAAAATTAGCCAGGCATTGTGGTATGTGCTGTACACCTAACTACTCACCTGTACACCCAACTACTCCCAGGTACTCTGGAGGCTGAGGCAGGAGGATCATTTGTGCCCTCCTAGGAGTTTGCTTTGTCTAATGATACTACTGCACTCTACCTGGGGTGCCAGAGCGAGACTCTGTCTCAAAAAAAAAAAAAAAAAAGGCAGGTAGATAATGATCAGATTGGTAAAAATAATGTGAAAGAAGTCAGAGTTTGATCTGGTAGAGCGTAATGGCAGGACAGGAGGGCTTCTTTACTTGTACATGATAATTTGTATCAAATGGATAGCACTGTGAACCTGCACAGCAATATTCAGGTAAACAAGTATTTGTTTCCGAGCATGTATGGACTTTCCCTGGTGCTAAAGCCATGCTATCATTTTCCCAGAAGCTTCACTCTCCTTATCCCATCCCCCACGCACTCTGTGATCATTATAGAAATATGAGCCACACCAGCTGACTATGTTCTCAGCAGATCAAGCTTCCTGAAATTTCAATAAGCATTGATCCATGTCATTGCACCAGATCCTTGAGATTGTTGTTTCTATAACATTACTCTCTCCATTTCTGACTCTAAAAGAAAAAAAAAGTTCTGTGGAACCAGAGGCTGATGCCTCATGTCAATAAAGGTGGATGAAGGGGAAAAGATGGAGAAGCAGAAAGAATGAGACATCTCACTATCAAGACTAACTCCCAAAATAGCTTTCAATAAACTGCAAAGCATCCCCCTCCTTCTTCATCCATATAGTAAGATTGAAAGTCATCACTGAGTCTTAAACTGTGAATATTGAAATTGTGAGATGTATGGTACATTTAGTGGAGACGTTGGTGAAGTGCACAAGTCATTTTAACTTTGTCTTTTAATTTTAGAGATTTATCGGCTGCAAGGGAAGAGAATATTTATAAGCGTTTTAGGTATTCACAAAACACGTAGTTGCCAAACAGTGCAAAGAATGGAAAGAAATCATCATTACGAAGTTGGATGATTCAGGAAATGGGAGTGACAACATATTATCTCAGCCTTTTCTAGCTCTACATTTTTGAGTCATGATTATCAAGTATGTCACTGTAGGGAGTATGCTCATTCAGTTTGGAGCTAGAGGAATTTCAGTTTTAAAGGAATACTCAGGCAATGTTTGGGAAGTACAAATACAGTAAATGATGTCAAATCATCTCAGCTTGAATAAATATATATTGTATAATTTGCTTCTGTCCTTTAATTTTTCATAATGAAAGGAAAGTGGCAAGCAACAAGAAAGCAATTAATTGTAACAATGATTGCTTAGCTTCTCTAGTGCTTGAATTAAAAAGAACATTAAGATTACTTTTCAAATAGCTCATTTTTTTTTAATCATGGATACTTTGTAAATGCGAATGGAAGATGTGTTTGAATTGTTTTAAAATGCTAGTTTTCTTCTTGTTGGCAAATACTGTTAAAATGAGCCCTTGTCGTTCTGCTGGTTATTTCATACTGTGATCCCTAATTCATGAAGATAAATGTCATATCATAGCTAATCTGTTATAATCCTCCTCTTGTGTGCTTCTTTTAACTTGAGACAGGCTGATTATTGAAAAACAAACTTGTGGTTGTCACTGTGATTTTCCTGTGTGGACTAGTTCTTCCCCATCAGCCCAGGAGCCTGTGTTCAGCAGTGTCCAGCAGATATTAAATGAATAAGGAGATCAAGAGCCAAGACCTTGCTCCTTGGCCTTATACAGCTTACACTACCACATAAACCCCTATTTTCTTATCTGAATAGTGGAGGAAAGCAGCATATCTTCTTCACTAGTTTGTTGTGAGGGTTGAGGTAGATAATATGAGCAAAGCACTTAGCACCTTATAAATGGTGCAGGTTAAGGCCTCAAGAAATGGTAGTTCTTCTGTACTTCTCAGTCTGTGATTATCTGAAAGGCATTCTCTATTCAGTTTACCAATGTATTTCCCTGCCTAGTCCTCTGCCTGGTCTAGACGAGATGCTCGAAAATGTTTGTTGAATGCACACATTTCTTGATTTTTGTTAATAAATACCAACAGCTATTGCTGCTGACACTGAAAAGGCACACTCTGTTTTAAGCCTTCACCAGACCCCTGCGATCCAGTTGCCAGAGGCCTTTTAAACGCTCCTATCTGAGACAGGTGCTGACTGAGACAATTGATTTGGACCTTTTGAACTGATCCAATCGCCCGAGGACTATTCAGGTGGTGCCCTGTGTGTGTAGTTGTAGGAAAGTTTGATTTTCCTTTTCCAACTGTTGCGGGGGGGGGGGGGGCAGGGGGGGGCAGGGTGACTTAATTGCTGGTATTTCTCCACAGCTGAGACTTCAACCCAGAGTAACTGTTTCACTAGGGTTGAACAGAGACCAGCTGAAAACAAGACAGAACAACTTAGCCCCACCACACCAAACAGGTCCCCAGTTTCTCAGGCCATAGCACAGTACAGGTCTTCGACAAAGCTCCAGGGGAAAAATCAAACGGTGTAAAACAATCATGGGGCGGAATCAGCGGAAAAACTCTGGTAACATGAATAACCAGAATAGATCAACCCCCCCCCCCCAAGGAAAGATATGGCAGATGTAACTGAAGATCCCAGTCATAACAGCTGGCTGAGATGTCAGAAATCGAATTCAGAATTTGGATTGCAAACAAGATTAATAAAATGGAGGAAAATTTGGAATTAGAAATTCGAGGAGCAATTCAAAAGTCGGAATTAGAAATTCGAGGAGAAATTCAAAAGTTGTCTCAAGAATTTAATGATTTTAAAGACAAAACCGCCAAAGATTTTGATGCACTGAAGCAAGAATTTGCAGCCCTCAAAGATATGAAAAATACATTTTTAGACATTTAATATTTAAAAAAAACCACTGTGAGACAAGTACTGTTATTAACTCCATGTTGCAAATGAAGAAACTGAGTCAAAGAAAGGGATTCCGAATTTGCTCAAGGTCATTTACTCCACTCTGGAAAGTGGCAGTCAGGATTTTAACAGAAGTAGACTGGCCTCAGAGTTCAGGTCGTAGAGCAGATAGCATAATCTTCAGAAGTAATGGAAATACTGCATTGTACCCTTACCATTTTGTATGCAATAAATATTTATTAATCGTCTTCATATGTTAGTTTAATGAAGATACCATGTACAAGGTGGGCACAATCTCTGCCTTCATAGAAATGATACAGGTCTGATTTCCTCAGATTTCATTAATCCCATGCTTTTCTCACTGACTGTCGTAATGAGAGCAAGTTAGAAGTCTAACTTGACACAGTAGGAGGGGAGCTGTAAACATTTGCAGAAAGGAGAATGTCAAGGTAAGCCTGAAAAGGAGGTGGTTAGGCGGGCATTGCACTGATTACTGTGGTTACCAGGAAGTATCTCACCTTCTCTTTAGAGACTATAGGATGTGTGGGTGTATCCCATCCCTTTGAAAGCCTGGGATGACACGGAGCCCTCTTCCTGCTCTCGAACTCCACGAGGAGATACGTGGCCTTGCCATCTGTACCCCCACACTGATACCTGGCTCTGCACTGAGCAGCGTTACTCCATTTTAGTTGCAAGGAGGCAAGCTCCTGGCTCAGCCTCTGAAGGGTGACAGGGTATTTGGAAAGAACCCACTTTATCTTCTTTTCTGAGAATCTGGGTCAGAAGTCATGTTTTTTACAGAAAAGTCCCACCAACTTTGTCCTTTATGTTCAGTGCTACAACCTCAAGGCCCCATGAATTTGTGCCAAGGAGTGTCCATGTTTTAAAGCTGTGGTGGAATGTTCTAAATTGGTATGCAGCACATACTGTGGCACAGGCCTCAGTTTTGCCCTGTTCTGCTTGTTTCTCTTGCTAGGGTACTTCTTCATTATTTACTTAATTCATTTTTCATTCATTTATTTATCTATTTCTTTATTTTCCAGATATTTTGGGGAAAATGAAAAATAGGCAGCTGAAAGCATAGTGTTTACATGTTGGTCATAGCAAGTGCAATGGCTATCAGGGTGTAAAATGTCAAATGAGTGAGTTGATGGATGGGTGAATAAAAAAAGAATGGGAAAACCATTACATTTGTACTTATTTATACTTTAAGAGGTCATTTTTAATCAGGGATGAATTCAAGTAATATTTGAAGAATGAGTAAGTCATTCAATAAACAAAGGCAAAAAAAAAATTTGAAACCATATCAAATTTATCCCAACAGGATTCAGTGATTTTACAAAAGAAATTCATTGATCTGGAATCTCCTGGTTTTATCTGCCTCTTCCTGGGGTCACCAGTCAAGATGACTGATTACCCTGGGAAAGACTCTATATCCTATCTCATAAACAGAGAAAGAAATCTCTCACACTTGGTCAGGAGGCAGCCCAAATACTTCATCAAGAGACTCGGAAAGTTTAGCTATGGTTGAGATTTGGCCAGAGGGAAAGATCTTGGTAGAAGGACAGCCTGATGTAAGAGGCTCAGCCGCAGTCCACTAGCGTGAGTGTACCTCAAAGACCAGCACACTCAGTAAGTCAGGAGACCAGGATGACTACAAAACTTACTAGGGTTTCCTACTAAGCTCTTAAGCTATTAAAGAACCACAGACATTTTGGCTAGGTTAGAAATTCTAGAAAGAGAGCCTTAAATATTTTTTTTTTTTTTTTGATTTTACACTTTGCTTTTGTCGGTAGGAAAACCACCAGATGCCTTTATCTACACTCTTTCATTTAGAATCGTGGGTGACTTCTGTGTGATCTTTCCCCAACCTATGTTTTGAGTACTAGTGTTCACTTCTAGTGATAGGCCTTGTCCCAAACTCCCTGAACAGTCTCTCCAAATCCACCCATGGCAGCCCTCTTCCTCTTACTTATGTTGCCAATATACATGTGCTGAGCTGATCAGTGTGCATCTGCTTTGTGGCAGACATTATACTGGGTCCCTTGCTGGTTTCAGCCTTAAATAAATAAATAAATAAAAATTCTGTAAGAATTCCAAGTCCTTCAAGTACTGAAAATGCCCTGACAATTCCTGTTTTTCTTTTAGCTTTTAGATCTTCAACCAGCTAATCTCAATAAAAATTTAGGACTTTGTAAATAAAATGAACTTCCTAAAGTAGAAGCAAATCTATTGGTGTCTTTAATTTCATTCTCTGCCCTGTTTCCCCGAAAATAAGACATCCTCTGAAAATAAGACCTACTTACAGGAAAGATAAGACGTCCCCTGAAAATAAGACCTAGCACATCTTTGGGAGCACACCTTAAAATAAGACACTGTCTTATTTTTTGGGGAAACAGGGTATTACTGAATGTCAGCTATGTGCAAAGGATGGTGCATAGCAGATGCGAACAGAGGGCAGGCTATGTTGGCAAATAGGCAAATCAAGGTGATAACATGCTCTGGTAGAAGTCCAGGTAAATGGCCAGGGGGAGGACAGCCCTGCCTGGAAGTCCAAGGAACGAGAAAAGTGGGGAGGGGATTTATCTAAGGGACTGAGGGAGAGGAAGGATTTTACTCTGACTGTGAGTTTTCTGCTTTCTCCCTAATTGTTGTACACCATGCTCTTAAATATGGGCAGTGAAGAAAACAATAAAAAAATTAGTTCATAAGAAAGTTATGTGAGGAAAACTCTACCCCACACCTTTACTCTTACTTTTAATTAGAATATGTGCTTCAAGATTTGAGTATCCATATGCAGATGATTCCCCAAGCTCATCCTTTGCACTATCCCTCTCTGGCCTCTTCTCTCTTTCCCTTCCTCTCCCCTTAAGAGAGATTTGAGGATATTTAGAGTATTTTTATTTTATTCACCTTGCTATGGACAACCTTGAGCACTTACCTGAGTTCACTTTTTTTTATTGTTGTTATTTTTGTTCTGAGACAGAGTCTCACTATATCGCCCTCAGTAGAGTGCTTTGGCACCACAGCTCACAGCAACCTCCAACTCTTGGGCTTAAGCAATTCTCTTGTCTCAGCCTCCCAAGTAGCTGGGACTACAGGTGCCCGCCACAATGCCCGGCTATTTTTGGTGGCAATTGTCATTGTTTTAGCTGGCCTGAGCTGGGCTTGAACCCACCAGCCTCAGTGTATGTGGCTTGGCACCCTACTCACTGAGCTATGAGCGCCCAGCCCTGAGTTCACTTTTTTTTTTTTTTTTGTAGAGACAGAGTCTCACTTTATGGCCCTCGGTAGAGTGCCGTGGCCTCACACAGCTCACAGCAACCTCCAACTCCTGGGCTTAAGCGATTCTCTTGCCTCAGCCTCCCGAGTAGCTGGGACTACAGGCACCCGCCACAACGCCCGGCTATTTTTTGGTTGCAGTTTGGCCGGGGCCGGGTTTGAACCCGCCACCCTCGGTATATGGGGCCGGCGCCTTACCGACTGAGCCACAGGCGCCGCTTTTGAATAAGAAAAATTATTTGCAATTATAATTACTTGCAATGAAATAAATAAAGTTTGCCTCTATTTATTTGTCCAGTGTCACCTAGGCACTTTGATTTAGAGTGAAATAGGGTACTCGTAACAATGAGTCAAATATTTAGGGGTCCTTGTTAAGTGGAGATGGAGTTTTTGATCTGATATTGCAGATTTGGAAATAAGACTGGTGGAAGTGGGTGGCATAGGCTTGAGGCTATGGATAAATTGTTGAAAGATTAAGTGGATGAATGAAGAATACTCCAGCTTAGACTTAGAAGGAAGCCTTCTCTTTTGCTTCCCTCTCAAGATACCCTTGTGTGAATTCTTAAATTACTGAATTTTTTCCATGTCTTGCTATGAAAGCCTCCATTCCCTTGCACCATCAGTGCAATCAGACGGAAATGTCAGTTGAGCAGTTGGGACTGAGATATTTGTGATACTATGGTCTGTCATTCAGGTCTGAGCTCAATGAAAAGTTATTGCCTGAGGGCTGTATAACTTGATTGCTACAGGTAGGGAATGGCCTTTCACCAACACCAAAGATTTATTAACTTTTGGGTGGGAAAAGTCAGATTTTATATTTCACAAGAGTAAATCACCTCTTTTTAATTGTGAAGCTTTCACAGGCTATTTAGGATGGCGAACATCTTCTAGAGCTTTGTGCAGTAATCTGTAAAATATGGAGTTAACCAAGAAGTTTGTAGCTTTGACTAATAGGATTATTTGGCAATGAGTAATACTTCGCGTTTGCCAAGTTCCAGTTTATAGCTGGACCTTCATAAGCCAGAGCTTCGTGTTCTTACAGTCAGAGGCACTCTATACTTGCAACTTCAACTCCAGTTAGAAAAATTATTAGCAAATACTATATTTTGTCCAGAAAAGAAAACCTAGGGCTACAACATTTTACCAGTTGCTAACATTTAGTCTGTCCAACAGTTTTGTTGCTGGGATACTCAGTACAGGTGATACTTGAGGCAAGCAAACATTTTTGGAAGGTGAACATACGTTTGAGAAAGCTATGGCAGGGCTATTAAGTAACATGGGCCATAGAGAATTTGATCAAGGGAGATCAGCAATTTTGGTGGAATAGTTTATTACCCTAAATAGTTTATTTTTGCCCAACACATAGAGATAGTCTACATTGCTAAAAAGGCAAAAGCAGTCATCAATTTAAGGAAGAAAAGAATGCATTCAACTCAAAGTTTGGCACAAAGGAGGAAAAAAAAATAACTGGTTGATTGATTTCATTGTTTGCCTTCCAGCTGGTAGTTTTGGTGTGGTAAAGACACTTCATGGGTTTCCTGTCTTTAACGTGCTAGCCTGCAGCAGACCACTACCTTGAATACAGAAAGCAAGTTGGTCTGACTCTAAAATTATAGCCAGAACTCAGAAAAAGGCTGTAATTTCCTTCCACTACAAACTTCTTTCTACATTCTTGTGTTTTGTCCTGCTTCTAGGTATGTGTTTAAATGATTTCAATATTAATTGTTTTTAGAAGTGCTTTTGTTGTCGGTGGCACTTTTGCAGAGAATAGAACAAGGATGTGCACAGCCTTTCCTTATTAAGAGACTTCCTGCTGGCTTCTACTCCTGTTTCCTTTCATTCTTTCTTTCTTTCCTTTTTAACTTTTAACTTACTTTACCAGAGGGAGAAAGACTAGCTCAATTGTATTATCCCGTTAGAGTGCTTAAACCCTTGTTTAGGTTAAGAAAAAAAAAATTACATTCTGCTTTTTTTTACTACAGTTCATGATTTCTATTTTGTAAGGCATCTTTTCTAAATTTTGTGCTTTATTATTCTTGCGGTGTTGAGCGAGCAAAAACAAACTCAAGTTCATAATTCACTTTAAAAAACATACCCTTTCTTTCTATTTTCTTGTTAAAACCAAATTGTGTGCAATTTGTAGGAAATTGAAACCACATTTTTCACTTAACTTTCCAAAATTAAAATTTATGGGGAAAAAGAAGCAATAAAACAGTTACAATCTGGTCATCTATAATTATCTGTGTGGTTTGAGCAGTTCCATATTTTTAAAAAAAGTGACAGGGATAACTTATCAAGATTTTACAACCGTGGGACATTTCACTTCTTTTTTTTTGTTGTTGTTGTTTTTTGTTTTGCTTTGGAGCCAAGACCTACACAAAATGCTAAAAGTTACACTGTAAATTTAAAAGTCAGATGTGTGAAGAGTAAAATGTAAATGAAACAATGGATAGTGTGCTTGACCAATGGTTTTCTTCCCTCCCTCAATAATGAAATTCGCTACAGTAAAATTGACCATTACAGACCGCTGTCATTTTAAGTATTGTCCTTGATTTCAATTGGTTTAACATTCTCTGTCAGGCTCTACCTGGTAGGAGAAAACTATATAACTAGTGAGATGCGCCGCCTATTTCTCTTTATTGATGCTGTCCCTGCTGTCTTGGTAACACCACTTCTACCACTCTCCCCATCCAGATGGATTCCCTAGGAAATGGAGCCTTGAAGTCATTCAAGTGCTGACTTGTGATTATTTTTCTTGGAATAAATAATTTTTTCATTTGCATGTGCTTTTGATATTGCCATCTCATTATGTCCGTGTTATAATAGTACAAAGTTTTAGATTTCAAGACATTTGATACTTAGCCCTAGTGCTTCGTAAGAGGGAAAGTTTATTTAACAATGGCCCCTTTGTAGAAATATGCCCATATTTAGAAATCCTTCATTCATTTCTTTCTTTCTTTTTTTTTTTTGTCATTCAGTACACATTTATTATACACCTATTCAGTCATGTGTCTTGTTAGAGTCTATGTATAGACTAGAGAACAAAGCACAGCAAGTCATTCCATCGAAATGCATGGACAAACAGATCTTGGGCAAATACAGGAAAACCATTTAAAACCACTACAATCCTGAGTGTTGACTTAAGTTCAACAGCAATTATACCCTTGTCTCAGAAAGTTATAAAAGGTGAAATGTTTTACAAATATTTTGACCATGTCCATTTCTTCATTTGTAATTGCATTTTGATAAATAAAAGTCATAAGTTTATTTCAATCAACAAAATGAAAATGAAAAGAAGTTTATTTCATTCAAAAAAATATTTTAAGTACTTAGTTTGTATTGCACTGTTTTCAGTGTTTTACAAACAGTCACACATTGAATCTTCTAACATCTCTCTGAGGAAGGTGCTTTACTGTCCTGATTTTACAAATAAGGAAACTGAGGGATGGAAGGATTAGGTCTTTTGCCAGAGTTACTCAAATGGTAAGTGGAGAAACCACAGCCAGACTGTCTGACTCCAGAGATCATCTTCTTATCCGCTCCACTGTGCCGTCTTGTCTGAACCCTTCAAAACTTATATCGCCATATACCACCTTTAAAGGTATGATGGTACCTGAGTGTCGGACTCTCAGACACAGCAGACCCGACTCTGCGGAGAGCTCACCTTGCCTGCAAAGGGTCAGGTATCCAAAGAGGCACTGCACAGGAGTCCCTGGCGTGTGAGTACCCTCGGATCATTATGAGCCCACAGCAGTCAGAACATGTATTGAATCTTCCATTCAATCCAAGTTGTTGATCTGTCCACCTCTCTAATGCTTGTTTAGATACAAAAATAATGTGTGCTAATTACAGAAGGTCGTAAGGAAAACCTGATAGCATTTTTAAAGTTAAAAGCACCCAGTTCCCATCACTGGGAAATAACCACTGGTAACATTTTTATGTATTTCTTTCATATTTTTCTATGCATAACAAATACGTATGATTTTTCTCATATTTGTGATTATACTGTGTATGTGTTTATACAAACACAGTTTTATATCCTGCTTTTCCCACATAGCCTAATAAGCATTTTCCCACACATTGAAACTTTTTCAAAAACGTTTAATCTCCCACCGTATGGATTTACTATATTATCCATTCACTATTGCTGGGTATTTAAGTTGTATTGTATAGATGTTTATAGTGATGCAATCTTTGCTTTCTTTTCTAACTTCAGTGCTTGTAAAACCATTGTAATTTCTGGCAACTAAATGTTGTAATCCTTTTTGAAGATATAAAAATATTGTCCTAAAGGATTCCTTTTTACAGGAGGTAGACTTTTAAAAAAATGGAAATGATTTTGTTTTTATCATTTGCACTATAAAATAATGCTATAAAATATAGAATAGTGGAAATAAAATATGCCCAAGTATACACATGAGCTCACAATTAGCCTACAAAATTGTATCTAGCCATAAAGTAACATATTAAAGCTCTTATATGTGTATATACATATATAAATACAATCAGCCATACTTTTTAGTGTATAAGCATTTAATCTATCAGTGTCCTCTCTCTTTTTTATCACCCAGCTGCAAACTGGATTCATTCTGGATAATTACCTTTGGTACTAAATGTATATTATCTGCCCAGTTAGGAAATACATTGGAGGGAATTCAGAAATCAATAGTAATAAAGTAAACAGAGAGAATGGAATCTATTTCCTCTCCTACTATTTATTTGAACCCACTCTACTAAAGAAAGGGACCTTGTCTAATGGATGTTGGACCGAGGACCACAAACAAACTCCACTGGGAACAGCTCTTTGTTAAGAATTGATCTGATATTTCAGTAAATATCCTATTTGCATATTAAAATGGTAGGCACTTAATGACACAAACAATGCTTTGACTCTCGCTGTTTACAGAATTGATTTTAGTTTCTCTTTCAACATTCATATACCTATAAGTGGGTGCATTTTCTTTCTGCCCAGCCTCTCTCTGGCCTTCATAAAACGATTTTTGATGGAGCATTGATGTTAGATTCACTGGTGTTATGCTAACCACAACCTCATTGTCCTAAGCAATGGAAAATTCAGTGCCCCCTATTACTGACTACAATAGGCACTCTCTGTAAAGTGTCAAAGCTGGTATCATCACAAAGAAGGATAATCTCATACTTAGACTGGGACACATCTCTGGCACCTCTCCCTCAGCACAAAAAATGGGGAAGTTAGTTTAGCTTGCCCAGACCCCTAAATATTCTGACGGGCTAATGAAACTCAGAGAAGTGTCATCCTCAGCCTCCCTTGTTGATATGCTAAATCCCAAAGCCAAGAAAATATTCCTGCCACAGAAAAGAAACTCATACCTGCTGTTATTTAGGGTCTGTTTATCTCCTTCATACAATATTATTACTTGTTTTCCCCAAATCCTAAACTGTATAGGAGCTTACTGACTTATGTCACAACCAGTGGCTTTGCTAGCAGGTGCGTTGAGCCATCTTTCACCTTGTTTGCTACCCACGTGGTTGGTCTGGGATTCAAATGGCCTGATTTGGTGCCTTCAACACACACCAGAGTCCCAACATGAGGACTGTTGGAAGTCAGGAATCTCTTTCTGTGGTTCTGGAATTATGGTCATCACTGGTTTTAGAATCTTGCCCAAGGGGAACACTATCAGATTCTGACTTTATTTCAAAGCAAAAGCCAGGATATCTAAAAAGATGGAATCACATATTTTGGGAAATGGATCTTCCTGATGTTTTCTAACATTTTTATTATAATTCTTTTAAAATTTTGATAGTGCCCAAAGAGTTCCAAATGCAGTAAGAACTTAAATATGCTTCTGTCTTTTTACAAAGTCTAATTATAAATGATGTGTTCCTTATCAGAGGTACATAATCTTACACATTTCTGACTTTAAGATTAGTTATAGATAATCTTCCTGTAAGAAGTCTTGCTTCTCCTGGCATAGAGGGCCAGTTAATCTAGGCTCTCTCCCACGGGAACTTGCCATACCATGGGCTGCAACTTGACAAGATTGTTTTGGGGACTCACCTCAAACCCATGCGGCTCTGGAACTCCGAACAGGCCAAACATTTCAGGAGAGAAATCGCAATTAGTGTTCTTCCCTCCTCCTTTTATCATTATACCATCCTTTTATGTCTGCAAAGCTACATTGGCAAGCCTCAGTAGGCACATTCGAAGCCTGCTTAACTGGTAGTCAGAGGGCAGAATGGCGTTATTTGTGATTCCCTTGCAATTGACTTGGAGTGGTGATGGGAGGATGTCAATTTTGCAAGGGCAACATTATTCCCTGCACTCACTGCTCAGCCCCAGAACACTCGTTTGGTTGTGAAGACAAGTGCTTAATATGCTCACTTCTTTTCTCTCCTGTCTCCTCCACATTCCTGCTGAATCTCACATTCCTTTAAGCACAGCCCTGAGAGTACAAGGCTTTAGACAAGCCAGAAAGAAGAGAAGACACTCTGTGAAAATAGGGCATTAATGGTTTGCGAATCCAAAGATAGTTAACTGATGTGTGCATTCAATTAAGATTAGTTTTTCAGTTAAAAGACTCCCCAGGAAGAGTGGCTTTTATTCTCATTTCTGGGGTATGAGCAGTTAATGAAGAAAGTATATCAGAATTCCACCCATGTTATCCAGAGCTGCCTCAAGATTCCACACCGTTTTCAAGTCACTTGATTAAGGAAAACTTGCCAGGTGAGATTAAACAGGCTGGAAGGTGATAATGGAGACATGTGTGTCATTTCTCATCTTTGTTATGGGTGACATCACCACCAGCACCACAGAAAATTGTTTGACCCTTAAGTTGATCCATTTTGGAATGTTTCCTTTTTTAAACTTAAATCTTACTAAATCTTTATATAGCGTGTGTGGATATACATTTATATTTTTCACGTTGACGCCAGATATTTTTGCTTGAGGCATCTTTTATAATTTGTTTTATTCTATGTTGCCCTGAAGGGAAAGATAATATCATCTCTTCCAATGTATTAGCTAAATGCTTCCAGATGGGCCATAGGTATAAAGGGCAGATGAGAGAGTGGGCAGCAGAGACAGACAGCCAAAGTTTCAATCCTGGTTCAGCTCATACTGCTGTGAAACTCAGGCAAGATCTGCCACCTCTCTGTCATCCTTGGGGTCTTTCCTTATCTATAAAAATAGTGATGATAACAGTACAGACTCCATAGAGACAGCTAAGAATTAATATGATACAGTGCTTATTATAGTATGTAGAACATAGTAATTGTGCATTGGTTACTGTGGCTATTATTATTATCTCATTTCCATTGCAAGAATTTAGGTAAAGTCAGCACATATTTTTTTTTTGTTGTTTTTTTTTCATCTTAGGTCTCTTTGCAAAATGGACTTTAGAGAACAACTTGGAAGGCTGTGCATGGTGGCTCCTGCCTGTAATCCTAGTACTCTGGGAGGCTGAGGCGGGTGGATTGCTTGAGCTCATGAGTTCAAGACCAGCCTGAGCAAAAAAGCAAGACCCTGTCTCTACTAAAAATAGACTGAGGCAAGAGGATCACTTCAGCCCAAGAGTTCTGTGAGCTATGATACCATGGCACTCTACTCAGGGCTACAGCTTGACACTGTCTCAAAAAAGAAAGAGAGAGGGAGAGAGAAATGAAAGAGAGAGAGAGAAGAGAGAAAGAAAGAAAGAAATGAGAGAGAGAAAAAAAAAAGGAAGGAAGGAAGAGAGAGGGGAGGGAGGGAGGGAAGGAAGGAAGGGAGACTTGGCAATGGTTTTATAAAATGTGGACACTTTGTAGACATGCCCTTCTCAGGGTCCTGAGAACTGCTGTGAGTCTTCGTTATAAGTGGTATTTATTTTATAAAATGGCTTTGAAATGACCAGTGGTAACAGGAGCTGAATCACTCATATGAAGATGTTGTGTGGTGGGTAGGTTTGGGCTTTTTCCACAGGTGCAATTCAATTAAATTTCTTTCATTGCCTCCCAAAGTCTTACCCACAGACTAGCAGCCTCAGTTTTTCTCATCTGTGAAGTAGGAATGCCTACCTATTGGGATGTTGAAGAAAAAAATAAGTTGGAAAAGTAAAATGCTCAATACTATTTGGATACATGATCTTTTCAATTTTCAATCAGCCTTACACAGAGCAATGACTGACACAGAGGACCTGGGGGTGGATTGGGTTTCAACCCCTGAGTTTTAGTTGTGATCCAACTGCTGACTAGCTGTTTGATATCTTACACTGGCCCACAGTCAGGCTCTCTGAGTTTGATTGTGTTTGCTGTCAAAGGAAAGATGTTTTGCCCCAATAAATAGTTCTGATTTTGATTGAATAAATGTGCTTTGGCCCTTTACCAGTTGTTAATTCTTCAGTCAGAAGAGAGATTTAGAAAAATGTATTGATATCTAACAATTGTTTTGGTTGCTTTTCTAAAATACAACCCAGTATGTTTGATTTTGTCCTTAAAAGGGTCATGGTACCTATTGTCCCGATATAATCACAAAAGTTTTCCATTTGGGAATAGGCCAGTAGTTTATTGAGCTGATATATGCCCCTGCAGACATGTCCCAGCCCTCTGAAAAAGCCAGTAACAATATCTGACATGGTGGCCTCAGGCAAAATGAATTGCACAGGTGGAACTAAATATGTATTTTCATTCCTTCTCAATTCACCAGCCTTCAAGAGGGGCAGGAAGATGGTGGAGAGTACAGAAGGAAAGTCACTTCTTTTTCCTTGTTTCTATTTATTATTTGTTTTAAGTAGGACCACTGCACCCATCAAAATAGAAAAAAAATGGAAGATTCAGTTTGGGGAACTTCAACCTCTAATTCCAGTTACAAGGAAAAAGAAGTTCAGAGGAATCTCAGCAGGAAGAATGTCTTTTTGTCCTACTCATAGCATTTCTGAAGGCTGACAAGATTGGTGTGATTGGTGTGGGACTTTGCCTATTTGGAAAAATGGTGTCTGTGGCCAGTGGACCTACTTTAGGGAATACTCTGACCTTCATGAAGACCCATTCAGCCTCTAAGCAGAGTCTCTACCTGAACCCATATCCATACAGCCAGTTTGTCCTCCAGAAAGCGTGTACCCATTTCTAACCAATCCTCAGCATATAAGAACTTAATGCTGTCATTCAAGTCCCTTTAATTGAGAATTTAACCTACAAAAGTCACTTTTAATAGTAAAATGTAGCTTACTGTTGCTTCATCGTGGGCTCTGACTAATGCTGTCTCCAGCAGCATCCTGGCCTCTGGTCTCTTGTGATGTGCCTACTGTAAAAGGATCATTTGTAACTCTTTGATGGGCTAAACAGAGTTATTAACCACAGTCCTCCCCAAAGCTAGAAATAACCCAAAGCAGCAGTGATGAAAAGGTAATCATGATATCCTTAAAGATGGACTGTGCCATGCCGTCCTTGTCCTTAATAGCTCTTGGCATAACTTGCTAAGCCTCCCCCACCCCTACCCCACCCACAATATTTCCTGTGGATTAGGAAAGCCTCTTTAATGGTTGAGAGAACAAGTGAAAGGATCAGAGCCTGAAGGCAGAGGCTGATTGGTTTCTTCTGTTTACATTAGTGGGTTGGAGGAGGGGGAGTTTGTAGATCCATAACAACAGCCACACTTTCTTCTGGACAGTGTGGTCCATGTTCCAGTTAGTCCCCACCCCCACCCCACTTCTTTACCTTGTGCATTTAAAGAACAAATTTTGTATGTATGGCAATTGCTGTCTGATTACAGTAGATCCCCTTCCTTTGGGACCTACATTCAGATGCCAACCTCTCTAGTTCTTGAGAGTTGACTTAAGCATTATTGAGGTACTACAAAAATTCATTTAAGTGCTTGTAAACAGAGACCTGCTAAACACATATGACACAAAGAGTCTTCTGTACCTGGTGTAGGTGAGTGGGTTCAAACCTTTCTTTTTCTTGCTGAAGGTCAGAACCAGTGTCAAATTTACAGCAAACCCACTTACGGTGCTTGGCGTTCCCCTTGGTTTTTATCGTCACAGTAGGTTTTACCTGACCAAGAAGTAATTACACCATTATTTTTTATGTGGTGCTTTATTACTTGCTTTTCAAAATTGGTTTCCAGCATCTCACAAGCTAATAGCAACAAATATGTGATCGTAATGTTCACTCTGTCAGGAGACATGGGGTTATTGAGGAAGTGGCCACATACCCATTGCCCACACAATAACTGTTACTCCAGAACAAGTGAATTGCTTAACTAAACATCTATTGATTGTAAGACACCAGGGACTAATATTAAGACCACCAACATCCAAAGGGGAAGAGTAAGTTCTGATTATATTCATACACACTCACACACACACACGCACACCGCATTTTGCCAGATAACACAGCTCCAAATCTAGGTGAGTTAGAAGCAATAGAACCTCATTGGGAGGCCTTCAGTCATCAATATGGTTCCGTCAGCTACTTAAAAAGTGCACATCCAGAATGAGAGTAGAAAAAATGAAGAGCTATGGAAATCCTCTTATCCTCACCCCTCCTACCGTACTAATAGGAATGAACTAAATCTAAATTATTATCACAGCAGTTCTAGGTGAAGATCACAACTTTTGTCTCAGGACACCTTGGAGTTCTACACTTTCTCATCTGGGACTGAGTGAGTGTCCTTCACTCTCTCTCTTATGCCTGTTAGGATACGCTAAGCTGCAGTGAGGCAAACAGGTTTGCCAGCCACACTCACTCATTTATGCTCAGATCTTCATATTGGGGGTTATTGAATGAGACTAAAGAAAAACAGAGCTTTATAGTTAAAGCATTCACAAGTCTTCTAAAATTGTACTGGCTATGTATGCTAATGATCTCAGCATTACATTCACAACTTCCACATCTGCAAATTTACAAACTGGTTTCCATTTCCCTCTGTCAGTTTGGCTAGAGTACAATGGCAATGGCACCATCACAGCTCACTGCAGCCTCAAATTCCTGAGCCTCCGAGTACTAAAGGTATATACCACAATGCCTGGCTAATTTTTTCTGTTTTTTTTTTTAGTTTTGGGCTGGGGCTGGGCTTGAACCCATCACCCCCGGTTTTATGGGGCCAGAGCCCTACTCCTTTGAGCCACAGGAGCCACCCTAATTTTTTGTGTTTTTAGTAGAGATGAGGTCTCACTCTTGCTCAGACTGATCTTGAACTCCTGACCTCAGCTGATCCTCTCATCTCCCAGAGTGCTAGGATTTCAGGCATGGACCATCATGCCTGGGCCTTATTTCCAACTATTGACTGAATATTTTTACCTGGATATTTTACTGGCACCTAAAATAATCAGAATTTGAACTCATGATTTGTTTTCCTTCCATATAGTTTTCTTCCTGCCAAATGTCTGCTCTATCTGCTCTGATCAGATTGTGTCACTCCCATGATGTGGAAAATCTTCCATAGCTCCTTGTGCCTGTCTACTCTTAGCAAGGCACTCAAAGCCACCACAGTTAACTCATGGTTAATCTTCATCCGCTCACCTTAACATGTAAACCAGGCTTTCCCTAAACTGGAATAGCCAGGCTTAACCCTTATATATCTTTCTGCTTTAGCTCATGTTGTCCCTTTTGCCTAAAATGCTTTTCTTTCCCTTTTCTGTTGACAAATCCTATTTATCCTTCCACACCCAGCTCAAATATGACCTTGTTGGTAAATATAGCAGAACCTCTATAAGTTGACTACCCAAGGGATTATATTAAACTGGCCAACATACAGAGGTGGTCAGCATTGGAGCTAGGCCTTCTTACTGATACATACATGTGGTGCATGTCCCGTCTATGAAAATCTGGGCAGCTTCAGGAAGTAGTCAGTGTAAGAGGTGGTCACCTATGGATGTTTTTCTGTATTTCCTTGACTCTACTACAGAGAATTAGTTTTTCCTCCTTTTGTGAAGTGCAGTATTAGCACATTAGTAATGCTACACTTTTGTTTCTTTTGGGGTAGCTGATTACGGGCCTTCACCGCACCCTAGTTAATACAATCCTCAAAGATATAGCCCATTGCCTAGAAGAACTTTTCAAATGTGGTCCTTTCCAGCTGGGGATGCATAGAACACTGGACCAGGCTGTGCCTCTCTTACTTTTCATCCCTTAGCACAGGGTTTTGTGCATAGAAAGCATCCAATTTTATTTAATTCATAAGGCAATATAAAACATCCCAAGTCTGGAGAAGAATCCCATCTTCATTAAGTGCCTCCTAACTATTTTTGTTTCCATTTGTTCACAGAAGTTATATTTGTTTTAAAATGGTTGTGTCCTCTTCCAGGTAAAGCTCTATTTCAGGGTGGTAATTTCAAGTTAGTGTAAATGAGGAAGGAAAGGCCAAGCCCCAGGGACAAGGAAAACACACCCAGGGTTCTCTTAGAATGCTGCAACCTTGTGTTGTCACATTTACCAGATTGTTTTAGAGTTCTGTTTGTGTCTTTCTGCCCTTCAAAATCCTGGAGTTCTTTGAAAGTGGGGAATATATAAACATGTCTGATTAGTCCTGAATTCCCTACACCTGCCCCTATTTCTAGCACATGGTGGGTATTTTGAGGTATTCTGTGAGTGGTAATAACAACTGCATGTTTTGTTTTAATATTTATATGCTAATCACTGTACACATCAAGTCTTCCCGTTACAGATAAGGAAGACTTAGAGAATGTAAGTGACTTTTTCCAAAAGGCACGTATCTGGTCAGTGATGTCATCTGGGTGCAAATCTAGCTATGTCTCTGAAGAGAGAAGGGGAAGGATGGTGTGCTATTGATGAGATGGAAGTCAGTGAGGTCTGGAGTAGGGGATTAAAGTTTTCATGGGATGTAAATTGAGACAAAGAAAAGCACTAGAACAGACTGTAGAGAGAAGGGCATGTGAAGAGCAAGACAAGTCTTGGAGGCTAAAATTAGTAGAGACTTGGTCTGGAGACCCCTTGGTTGTCCTAAGTTGGCTGTTCTAACAGGCTCAGAGCAGGGCTCTGGAGACAGCCTCCCTGAGTATGAATCCCTGCCCCTTTAGTCATAAGCTCTATGAGTTTGGGTAAAGTAGGAACTCCTCCAAGCCTCACTTTTCTTCTCTATGTAGTACCTCCTTGTAGAGTCTTGTGAAGGTTAGGTAGGTTAATCCACATAAAGTGTTTGGCACATGGTGTTAGCTGCTGTTGTTGTTGTCATTATTACTATTGTTATTAGAAGAAGAAAATATACATGTGAATGAACACAACAGATCCTTGTAGTATCTTAGCCTTTAATTCATTCCCTGCTTCTGAGTGAATCCATATTTCCTAAACTTACGCACCAAGGTATCCCTGCAAACTCATAAGGATACTGTTGGGTATTTTACATTTGAGGGAAACAGGGATAGTTTATGTTTGTCAAATGCCATATGAACTACTGATTTAAGGTAGTTCAAAGCTTAACAGTAGATTACCCTGCATCCTTTTGATGGCATCAAACCTTTGCAAAGCTGCTTTTCAGCATTCCTATGGTTGAAAGGAAGTGCCGTGTGAAAATCAACGTGGGGTAGAAAATGAGGGCGCCAGTGTTCAGTCTGATTCTGAGATTTGTGAAGTTGTTTGATGCCCAAAAGGAACACACATCCCATTAGTAAGTCATGGTGATTATTTCAAAATAAAATAAAAATATTATATTTTTCTTTCATTTTCCTTGTATCATTTTGATTTTTGAAATGGCCACTCAGTTGTTAGGATAAAAATGTTAAGCTGTTTGCACCTAAGTAGTTAGTGAACAGACTGTTGAGCCTTTCCTTTGGTTAGGTAGGCTTTGAAAGAATTGCTGTGGTGCCAAGGTCCTATAAACAGAGCATTTGAGGAGCTCTGGAGTGCACAGTGAGTAGAGGTGTAGTCAGAGTATGTATGGAGGCCTAGAGGAAAGGCTTCCAGACTCCAGCTTAAGGGAGAGGAGACTTTTTAGCTGAGTCTTAGGATAATAATGCTTTATAATAATAATCATTTATGTTAGGCCAATACTGAAGAAAGCTGAATTTGTTTATTCTAAATGAAGATGCTATTTGGGTTGGAGTTCAGGCTGATAAAATCTTCTAGGCCTATCTGTAAGGCCATTGCAATGCTCTGTGTGGTGTACTTGTTTTAAGTTCCCTTTGACTCCATTAAAATGTTCCCAAATAATCACTTCACCCTTTATGATGTCCCACTTATAAGAACTTTCCTATTAGTGGAATTACTGGATTCTTTGGAGTCACTTTGATTTCACTCTTTTTGGGATTTTTCTTTTCCTCTGGATCTGTCTGCAGAGCTCCACTGTAACTTCATTATCCAGCTCTTCTGAAACCTGTCCACTGGCTTAGAGAAAACGACGCTGTGAACAGTAGGAGTCATTTTCTGAGTTGTCTCATAAAACTGTGATATTAACAATCACAAAGCAGGACCTCAGCCCAGAACTCTGCACCTAGTTAGCTCCAGGCTGGGAGACGGGTTTCTCTCAGCCCTGGAGCCTGACTCGGTGCTGTCCCCTGCTGAGAGTCATAAGTTGCTGGTAGGCTCGTTCCACAGAGTAATAAGTATTGTTGTTTAGCAATTGTGTTGTTGAAATTCAGCTCCACTCTGTCTGACAGTATTTATCTAAAATACTTTCCCTGGTGCGTGTTCAAGTTCCAGTAAACCGTGTCTTATTGTGCGACCTTTTCATTTTCCAGTGAAAAGGGATCAGCTCGTCAGATAAAAGCTACAAGCCGAAGTACAGGAAAAATGCGTGCTCAGAAAATCCAAGCATGATTGAAAACAAGATGTGTTAAATCAATGCGGTTTATCGCCTGCCTATTCCCGGCAATTGCTGTTCTAAGCTCATTCTGAACACACACTGGATGATAAAAGTACAGTGTCACAGCACTCGCTGGGGTGGGAAAGTAAGAAAACATGTTTATCAGACAGGCAGGGTGATTTTACCCCCTCAATAACAGTTACTGTCAGAACTCTTTGGGAAGAAATCTGAAGAACAATTATAGAAGTAATATTACTCTGGTTATATCAGAAGGGAAGCCAGGAAGGGAGAGAATTATGGATTTATCTTTATATGTTAAGGAAGAAAGACAGAGTGTGCTGGCCTTCAATATTTAAACACTGCCATCCATTACATAGTGAAAAATCATCCTTCTCATTTCAAAGAACAAATCTGACTTTGAAACCTAATCATAAATGATCCAAATTAAAAAGTCTGAAATGAAAAAGATGGCAAGGCCAATAATAAAAATTATGAAGATGAAGCTTCTGTTTACTTGAGGGATTTAATTTTAGTTTTAAACTTAAATGAAATTTGGAAATCTACGTGAAGGCCCCTGAAAGGCCATGCTGGTCAGAGCTGTTGTACACAGTAATGGTGACTTTCCATGTCGACTTTATTACAAGTAAGAGAGCAATAGAGTTTCTCCTAAGTGCAGGTTCACCCACTTTCCATTTTAGGTACAGTGTAATCCTCCAGGACAAGAAAGGGATCTGTCTAAAAAGAGATGTTCCACTTCTGCCGGTAATTTCTGACCCATAATCGTCTAGAAAATACCACTGGTTGTGGTATGAAATAAACTGGTTTAACGTATCTCATGGATAGCATTATGTGTCTTTATTTTCTCAAAAGACAAATCAGCTTTTGAGAGGTTCTTACAGGTTTTGACCTATAAGGAGAATTTGATGAGACAGAAAACATAGTTTCTTGATCATTTGTAGGGCAAGTTTAAAATACCAGGGTGGCCTCCACAAAGGGTTTGTATTACATGGTGAGCTTTAAGTAAAGGAAAGAGGCCGTCACATGGCTTGTTCTTCTGTATAAAGTCAGGAGTCTGAGCACAACCATTCCTGTTAGTGTTGGCACTTTGTTTAACAGATACCCTGTTTTCCCGAAAATAAGACCTACTCACAGGAAAGATAAGACATCCCCTGAAAATAAGACCTAGCGCATCTTTGGGAGCACACCTTAAAATAAGACACTGTCTTATTTTCGGGGAATCAGGGTACTATGTATTTAGTTAAAAAGGAGCAGTGTGCTTGATTTGGAAGCAGGATGTGTCCATATGTTGCAAATTGAAGTTGATCAATATTAAAATAAAAACAGTCATCTTAAAATAGTAAGCAAAGCACTGTAAAGAAAAATAATGAGGCTTTTGTAGTAATTTATGCAGCAAGTTTTCTGTGCCTCAATTTCCCACTTTTGAACTGGGAGTAGTAATTTGTAACATTTATGTCAAGGGCATCTTGTAGGAATAAGTGAGATAATTTATATAAAGCACTTTGATATTACTGGGAGAAGAGCCTTACATGACCTCAGGTTATGTTTAAAATGACACCTTTAGAAGGAATCTTTGTGATTGTTAACATGTATAATCTTCAGAGGTTCTTATAACTTAAAGAATAATTGAGTTCAAAGATGCTAAATCTTAAGAATTAGTTTTCTTTTAAAGACACCTTTGAAAGTAACCTGACAAATGTAAATTGGCACAAATTTTATGAAGGATACATATAAAATATACATATATATGAAATTATTTGAAATGTGCACATTCTTTTATCCAGAAATTTATCATCAGCATGATTTATTATATCACTTAAGTCAGTGAAAATTTTGGGAAAACCCCTACATTCCTATTAATAGAGTTTTATTACATAAATTATGTCCATCCATATAATGTAATATAATACAATCATCAAAAAGAATGAGGTGGGTATAATGTATGTACAATCTATATATAAAACAGAATTGCAAAAATATCTGAAAGCATAAATACTAAAATATGAATGGTACTTATACGAGTAGGGGTATTGTAGGGCTTTCCCCCCTTTTGAAAATGTTTTTAGGTATTGATGTCTTTCTTTTAGATTTAGAAAAACAGGAAAGCAATTTCATTTTGAAAGACAAAAGCAAGTACTCTTAATTCTTTCTTCTTCCTCTTGATTACTTTTATGTCTTGGCAGTGTTATTAATTTGCAAACATACACAGGTTCTTCTTGTGTTCCAAGCTTCAGTGCTCAGGCGCTTCATCTCAGCCTCCCTCCCAGAGCCCCTGCCTTATTGTTTCATCCTCCGGGCTCTCTGCTTTCTAGAGGTCTCTCTCTCTTGGGTCTTTGCTTTCCAAGTTCCCTTGGACTGTACTCTTTGGAAAGAGGACTTAGCTACTCAAGGCACTTAATACCTCTGATGGTGCCCACTGGAGAAATATTGCTTCCTTTGCTTGAATTTTGAGTCCCACATATCAGAGGTTTGAAGACTATAAGTAAGAATAAAAGGCAGTTTGGGAAAATCTCCTTTGCCTCCATGTTGGTTAATTCTGCCTGTGTTAGTTTCATCCTGACACTGTGTTGCAGAAAGTTACAGCTGTCTGTGGTTCAGTGAGCCCTGCTCTGGAAGCTCTCCGGAGTCTCCTCCCTCCTGAGGCAGGGGCATCAGGCTGGAAAAGCCTTTCCCACAGAAAGCAGAAGCTCCACTGGAGTGATTTGCTCTTAGGCTTCTTAGGAGGTGTATCTCTTCCGCTGAAGAAATCAGTCTGGCCCGCCATGTGTAGGAAACATCTAAGCAGGTAATGAAGAACCCAAACGACTGGAAATGCAACCAGTTTCCTCAGGAACCATATTTCTGGCTCTTGTTTAGGTTTCTGGTTGATTTTTCGGTTTATATATTTTAAAGTCAGTCTTCAAGACAGGTTCGTGAAGATAACTTGCTGTTTTATTGTTTACCTCTGGTTATTAATTTAGTGACTGAGGGAAAAATGGGGCCATTAAGGAACAAAAAGGATCTTCCTAACACATATGTAATAACTCGTGCCCAGAATGGATCTGCCTTGAAGGGAAATGCTCTGCTGTTACTCCTTTAGTTCAAATATAGAGTAGTCACCAGGGAAGCTTGGAGACCCAGGTGCTAGTTTTATCATTGCCTCTGCTATGAGGTTTTATTTATTACTTGGCATAACTCTAGATATTTGTTTGAACATTAAATGGCAATAGAATATTAATATTGCCTTCCTAATATCTGCATTTCTTTTTATTTCCAGTCAGAATGACATCATGTCACACAACCATTAAAAAAAGGAAATTAAAACCCCAGAAATATGTTAAAGCAGCACAGTGAGTTGCTGAATTATAAAAGCAGGGAACTCTGTGCGCTAGGGTTGAACAGCACCCAGAGCACTTTCCCCTGGTGTTTGTGAACAGAGCGTTAGCCCTCCTCCTGCATTTCCCCTGCTTCCAGGAATTCATGAACTTGAGGAGGAGGGAGGAGTGATTTCTTTAAAAGGAAACTCCAAAAAGAAAAAAAATAGATTTTCATGACTGAGAAGCATTCATCTTGACTACATGATTTTAATTTGCAGATAAATCTACTTAAAGAGGATTTCTCTTATTTGATGTGTTTGTAAAGTGGATTTCATAGAGAAACAAAATGCATGAAAATGCTACATACATATATATATATAGTTAGAATTTACTCGTTACTAGATGTTTTAAATAGAGTTTGTAATCTTGTGATTAGTATGAATGCATCAAATCTGGTTACATTATCTAAAGTTTCTTTGCAGACAGCATTTCATGCTGCATGAACATTTCAGCATTGGAGATAATAGTGTCATACACCCAGCGCTGTTCTGTCTCAACCAGCACCTGGGCTGAAGTCTGCAAGGAAAAAGTTTTACCAGAGACTGGTTCAGAATAGAAAGTTACTGGTTTCCTTTAAAGGTGTCTTAGATGATGAGATTGGGAAGCATGCTGAAACCCTTAGTAATCAATCCCAACACTAAGCCAGATGAAACAGTTTGGTTTTTTTTTTTTTTTGGTCGGGGCTGGGTTTGAACCTGCCCTCTCCAGCATATGGGGCCGGCGCCCTATCCACTTGACCGCAGGTGCCGCCCCAGTTGTTTTTTTTTAACTATTTAATTTACTGTTACTTTTTGCAGTTGAAATGCCATCCTGTGCAGACGGCAGGTATGACCCACCAGCACCCATTCCCAGTATCACATGGGAGCTCTGAGCAAGAGGTTGAGACATCTCAGTTGACACATCTGCCCTGCACGTTTGCTTTCCTGGGTAGAAGCTGAAGGAGCTAAGGAAATTTCTCCCTAAATATGCCTATGTGGCATAAGGAATACTTTGAATGAAAGACCTTTGGAGAAAAAGAGGGAAGATTCCCATGATCCCTACAAAGCGCTTAATTTTGCTCTTTATGTGTTTACAGGAAAGCTTCAGAGGTACTTCGACACACTGTACATAGCTCCTCAACATCCTGCTGAGATTACTCAGTAAATATGTGTCCACCAGTGAATGAGTCTGAGGGCCAGTGAAAGATACCTGGAATTCAGTTATTGGCTCCCCTGTGGCCTGATCCTACTTTAAATGTGTCCCCATTAAGTGCAGTAAGTGTAGTGTGACCCGAAGTGGGGACTTTGTCAGAAATAGGAGCAGAGAAAGACAAAAAGGAAGGGCTCCTGAGTGGGACAGCAGCCTGCAGTGAGAGCCCCAGAGCCACACCCCAGCTCTGCTGTCAGATGTATTTCATCTGTTGCTTCAGGTTGGATTACCTGGACTTTTCAGAAAGTTTGGTTTTTAGGGGCTGTGGTGTTGTGACACAGAACAGTTCATTCCTACAAATACTACCCCATGAGCACATGGTAGGCTCTAAAAATGATTCCCGAATCAATGGATAATTTAATATCCTTAGGAATTTTTAAAATGCATACATTGGCCCTGTTTTGTTCTAATGATGTAAACATCGAAGCTTTTCTATTTGGGATAAGAGTTTTTAAGCCTGTGATCCTTCCTTATTCTGTTACCATCCCTAATGTCAAACTTTTTTTTTTAGTGTTAAATCATAGCTGTGTACATTAGTGCAATCAAGGAGTACAATGTGTTGGTTTCATATACAATCTGAAATATTCTCATCAAACTGTTCAATGTAGCCTTCATGGCATTTTCTTAGTTATTGTATGTAGACATTTGTATTCTGCCTTTAGTAAGTTTCACCTGTACCCATTCTAATATGCACCGTAGGTGTGGCCCCACCCATTACCCTCCATCCACCCTAACCTCCCTCCTCCCTTCCCCAGTTCACTGTCCCTCAGACTGTTGGAGGGCTGCACTATAGTTTAAAAAAAAAAAAACTATGAACAAATTCCTATGCACACTGCACATATCTTATTTTGAAGTAAAAAAACAAAATGGGAACAAATACAATCACACCGCCTCATGTGGCCCGAGGGCTGCAGTTTGAGGACCCCTGGTTAGGGTGACACCCTCTGGAAGCCTTTTCAGAGAGTGTGGACTGGCTGTTAGGAAGCAAGGCCACACAGGCTGGTCTCATCATTCCATGCCTTTTGCAGTTTACAGCTTCATCTGTTTTTCTTTTTTCAACCTAAGATGGTCATGCCTCTTTATTGGTGATTAATTATGCCCAATTAATATTTTTGTTTCTTTCTCTACCAGATTCTCGAAATTACCCAAGTTTGAGGGGGAAAAAATTGATTAGTCTCATTTTTTTCGGTGCTCTCTGAGCCCAGCAGTTGAGTACAATGAGGTCACTCTGTTGAAGGATTAACTTTATATTGCATTCTTGCAGAGTAGATGTATGTCCCTGAGGTACAACTACCCCCACTGATGAAATAAATATACCATTCTTTATGATTCCTCCCTGCTCCCCTCTCTGTTGATTTTCAGAGAGTTTATGAATAGTCACATATTTATACAACTGGCCCGAAGTATACTACTTATTTTTCTTATGGTCTGTAATAACCTATGCAAGGTTATTAAAGGGTATACAGACCCCTTTGAAAGCATAGTTTCTTATGTCATTACTTTATACAAGCAGTCAAATTCCATCTCACCAACAATCTCTTGCTCTTAACTTTTTTCTCTGATTATAAAAATAATATGTGTTCATTGTGGAAAATTTAGAAAATGCACAGCACAGAGGCGGAAGAAAAGTACTATAAGACCCACCACTTAGAAACAACTTCTGTTTGGCACTTTATACACACACACACATACATTTCCCTTATTCTATATTTGTTTGTTTAAATAAAGTAACCATACTGCGTCTGTGCTCCTGTAATTTTTTTTAACTTAGCAGTATATTGTATCAGCAAATATTTTTTTTTTTCCTGTAACTTTGCTTTTGAGGACTGCATCATATTCTGTGTCACAGGAATGCTATAATTTAACCACATGCCTTTCCCAGATTTTTAATTTGATTTTTTTTGGAAGTTGAAGTAACAATATTTATCAGAAGGTAGCTCTCATTCAAGAATTGTTTTCGTTTTTGTCTCTAGTCAGTGCAATCAGAGAAATCATCAGGGTCCTCTGAATTTAGGACAATTAGCTTTGTCTACAGAACTGGACAATTCCACTATAATATTCAATATTTATATTGAGGGTAGGTTAACACATTTCAAAATAATGAGCAGAGAGAAAATCACAAAGCCATGGGAAATAGTATTTTAAATATTTCCCCTCTCACGGTATACTTGCATATCATAAATGCTTATTTTTCTTTGAATAATGAATTTAATATGTCTAATTCCATTACTCTTTGTAGCAGCAGGATGACTTCTCCTCAGTCTTTAGCTATTAGTTCCATATGATATTTGAGGTGGTTCTTTTAATTGTTGATATTAAGTATCAGTTATTCTCTGTGAATTGGCTATCTAGCCAGGAAAATGCATCCTCTCCCCAATCTATCAGAGGGTCAGTCATTCAAGTAACAACCATGGGTTTCCACACGCAATAGGAATTCATTATGCAAATGATAGAAGGGTTGGGTCAGCCATTCAAATTTTATTGGTGGCTTAGACTGAAAAATAAAACCAAGAATTATAATAGGATTTCTAGGATGCTGAATTATGTTTTCAGATATTTAAATGATATATTTAATTGCCTAAAGCTACTGTTTATGGTTCAACATTTTCGTTGGCAATTAGCATTATGAGTGGGAGTGGATATGATAAATAACTGAAACCTCCGTGCTCATTCCTGTCTCCCTCATGCATGTCTTGATTAAATACCATGAATTTTACCGGTAACAGCTTTTCCCTGCCTAAAGAATTCGATGGCTTTTTCTCTACAAGTCTAATTTGAAAAAAGAATTCTTCTCAAGGGTTTAGAAAGTAATTCATGAAATGGGAAGAATAATAAATATTGTGCCTTAACTCATATGCTAGCAGAGATAGAGAGATTTGGTACGCCTGGGTGTAATTTTAGTTAATTTCCACAAGAGACAGGTTGAAAGTTTACTGTTTGGAAAGGGGGGAGGGTGGGTTAAATCTCATATTTGCAAAAATGATTACATTATCTTAAATGAAAATGCTGCTCTATTAACGACTTCAATAAGCATTACATTTGGGGGGGAAAAGTCTTTTTAACAAAAAGTTACCTGAAGTTTAACTTAAAAGACACAAGTGCGGAAAAAGTACTTACTCTGATTTATATGTCTTTTGAAGGTGTAATTATTGGCTTTTACTCACCTATGTAAAACAATGTACTTTTGTAAATGGATTTCTGGCCACTTTATGTAGCCTCCCCCCACTTTTTTTTCTTACATAAAAAGTAAGCACTGTCAATCAAGGAATTTTAAGGTTTATTTCCTCTTTAGAAATGATTGATAGCCTTTTAGATTTACAAGTTGACAAGTTAAAGGGTTCTATTGGTATAATTATGTACTAAATTCACAGTCTTTCAATTTAAATGTCCTTTTAAAACCACAAGATTATCATACCTGTATTTTGAAAAGTGGGCCAGTCAGTTTGGGTTGGTATACAAATTGCTTCCATTAGCCTTGGGACCTATTTGAATTTAATACAGTTTTTTAAAGTTAGTACTAGTAGGAATCTTACTTTTAAAATTTAGGTTAATGGAAATGCATTTTAAGTAAAGCATGTGGCAACTTGTTTTCTAATGTATAGCTAAATGTCAGAACTACAAAAACTGGCTTTTATTCAGTATGGGAGAAAATAAGTGGTTGAATACTTCGGTTACACTAAAAAAGAAAAGAAAAGAAAATTTTCAAACACCCACCTGCCCATTACTTAGGGGATATAGGGGATATGGTAGAGGATGGAGTGGCCATCTTTTCCATTTTTTCACTTTCCTACCCCAGGAAGGATTTTTGAAAATGATGGAGCAGAGTCCATTTTGTGTTGTGTTTAATTTAAGGATGCTTTGAAGAGTCAGTGTCGGCACAGTAAGGCCCATTGTCTCCAAATATTATAGGTGTGCTCTTCTTTTAGCCTTTTAAAGAATTATTTCTGGAGACTCAGCTGCTCTAAGCTGGTACTCCACAGAGGTTGATCTTTTTCTGGAAATAACATCAATGTTGATGAACAATGGATCTATCATTTTAGAGATGAGAGTTTTGAGTCAAGGACATTTTCAATACCTGTCTCTGTACAGACTTTGACAAAGATGGCACAGAATTCCCCTGCCTAGAAGATCCACTCTGCCCACTGTCCTCTGTCCTTACCATGTTGCACGCTTACTTGCAGAGAAGGTGCTGAGATTTTATTTGGAGTTGAGGTCCATTAGGGCTTTTTTTTTTTTTTATTTAAGCAGGTACTTTTTAATTGTGCTGTTTCCAATGTGTAGACCCTTGCATGTTTGTACCTGAGCTACTGAAATAATTAAATCCCTAAAACCTCACATCAAATACCATTTTACTTTTTATTTATAATAATGTAAGGAATATAGAATTTGGCCAGAGGAGCAGTGTTCAAGACTTCCTTCTCGGGGTGAGTTTCTCAGGGTGAGTCATTCCCCACTGTATACGGTGAAAATTTTCAGCCAAGAGATTATTCTTACAACCATTTCATGATGTAATTCAAAAGTATCAATTAAACTTTGGACTTTCCAGTTATTCCCGCACCAGCAGTATTGCAAATCATATTCTGCTTAATTTCCTGAAAATGTTCTAATTGTGTGACTTTTTCATTGCAGCGCTCAATGAACCCACCATCGATTATGGTTTCCAGAGGTTACAGAAGGTCATTCCCCGGCACCCTGGTGACCCAGAGCGCTTGCCAAAGGTCAGCATACCTCCTTTTTTGGGTTATGGTTCTTTAGAAACTTAGATTTGAGTGACTGGCAGAAAACTCTGCTGCTGGTAAAAATGTGTTTATAGATAAGCAACTCATATTTTTGTGCTTGTGTGTTCAGTGCTATAAGATAAGTAATAATAAAAGTAATGAGTACTTATGTGCCAGACAATGCTATGCTTATTTTTACATATATTATTTTATTTTATCCTGTCAACAACCTTTGAGGTTGGTATTATTACCACTCCTATATGTAAAGGAAGAAAAAAATAAAATAAAGATTAAATAATTTGCCCAGGGGCACACAGCATGTAAATTGCTAAACTGAAATTCAAACCTATACCATGACTCCAGAGACCAGGCTATTTAATCACTACATCATCAATTCTCAAAAGGAAAAGGATACATCAACTTTCTACCTACATGAGGATTTATACTTATCCCCAACAAGGAAAGAACAGTTAGAGCGCCAAAGAAAACATGTTGGTTCAGGCTCTGTTCTCCTGAGGCATCCTAGCCATTTGGGAAGTAAGGCATCAAGATGTGAGAAATTAAACAAAAATTAAAGGGAGAGTGATAGGAGTGTATGTCACACGGCAGTATGTCAGTCAAGGCTAAGTTTTCCATCCAGAAAGAAGGAAACTGACTTTTATTGATGATTGTGTACTTGTGAAAATTAGGGACATTCCTAATTTTGTACCTGAGGAATTTGGGTCCCCTGTGGGAGAGATTGCCGGACATGACTATTCATAACTGAAAATAACAGGACATTCAACAAACATACGATGACTGTCCTGTGAGGACTTAGAGAAGAGAACAGTTAAATGCTAAAGAAGGTAAAAATACAGATTTAGTTTCATTACCATTCACTGTTTACTGACAGCAAAATAAAATTTCATTTGCTACACAAGTGAAAACTATTAACTGAGTAGTTTTGTGGTCCTTTTCCTTGCCAGCGTAAGTCTAGAGATAATGTCATTTCTAGATCCATGTATTATAAAACACTTACAAAAATTAAGTTGCCATTTTTCCAAGGAGCTCAGTGAACCTCCTTGGGGGATGAGGTCACCTTCCAGTCCCACCTGTGAGAACATTCCCTGGCCAGGAGATAGCTGCCCCACAGGCTGATGCACAGATGTTCGGGGCTGGGGAGGGAACCACTGCCCCAAAGGAGAAGGTCTGTGATAGGCAAAGGCATCTTTCCTCTACCTTGACCTCAGGGGGAAAGACCACTAGCTTTCAGTCTTAACCTTCAGCTTCCCAGAACTGAAATGCTCGTCCCCTTTGTAAAAACTTCTCAAAGCATTTTACCTACAGAAGATGTATGATGTGTCAGTATGTTCATTCACATCCTTATCTTTGAATGGGGCCTCTATCTTGCAGGTCCTTCCCTTTTCTTTGCCACCCTCACTTAGATTAAATAATCTAACTATAATAATGAATAGCAGTCTCCTTTTGTGGTATAGATGTTTCTGGAAGAGACTTACTCTTAGGTACCTCTGCCTCGCAAAAAATGTACCTCTTGTGCGCTTCCTATGAGACAAACTGGTGATTTTAAAGCACAGTGGTATAAATGATACATGTCTACCTAAGGTTATTGTCTTAGCTGTCTTAGTGCAAGAGCAAAGGATGGGTACAATGCAAAAGATGGGTACAATGCCAGATTCTTCCCTTTGTTCCCATTTGGGGACCATCCTCACTTTATTTTTTGCATTTGCTTTAGCATTTGCTCTCTAGGGTCCCCTGGAGGTATTGAGGAGAGTCAGATTGAGCAAGGTGGAGCTCGGAGCTCAGCCACTTACTAGCTGTGCAACCTAAGTCAAAATTCTTTACCTCTTTGTGCCTCAGTTTTCTTACCTGTTAATTAATAGGGGTGGAGACATTTTCTACCTTGTCAGGTTATTTTTCTGATTATAAAAGATAGCTATTTTTATTTGCTGGTCGAATGACAATGGGATTCTTGCTTCTGAGAGCTCTCCCATTCAGTCTGCAGAGTAGGGAGGGAATCGTAATCCTAGTGAGGAGTTGGGCATATGATTTAGCTATTTCCTCATCTATAAAATGGGGGTAATATGCCAACTTCATAGGGATCATGGACAGATAAAGAGGGGTAATCCCATGGGTGCCCTTGGCATAGCATCTGGCCCATAGTTGCCACTTGAAAAATAGAAGAGATCTGTTTTAATGGCTGGTGTCTAAGAAAGCAGTACTTTTCTTATTTGTAAGAAAAGAAAAGAAATGGGAATCTAGGGTTGAGTTCTGTGTACTTTTGCAAACATTTTTATGGTTGCACGTTATGTTCAGAAATATTGAACAAATAGCACAGGCACATGCCGCTTTGTCCCTTGTGGCCTGATGGTGAAATTCCCAGCCCTTTTCTTCTGGGTTCGGGAAGAGTAATCAAGGACACAATGGGTTTGTGTGTTAAGGAAACACTCCACGGCTTGCCTCTAGCAGGGCTTGGCCAAAGCCCACCCCAGGAAGCTCTCAGGGTGACTCAGAGCTGTGCTGCTGTCCTCTTGGCTTTGAATGTTAAGGTGGAGCTGGAGTTCAAGGGCAGGGTCAGGAAGTGGCGGATGGAGCCAGCACAAGGTATTCCTGTGGACTTGGGAGATTTATACCCCTGCTGTCCATTGTTAGGGGGATACGAATGGGCTCCACCTTTCTTAGACTCATGGTCAGTATTTGTCAAACAGGAGTGTTTCAGTGAGCTGTGGACCACACACCTTAAAAAACAAACTCCACTTTATTAAACCCATGTGTTTGTGAATAGACAAAGCTAGATTCATACAACCACCCACATATTCTGTCAAACGAAACTGTTCCAAAGACCCAGCAGACAGCTTTCCATAATAATATGCCTTTGTATATAGGCTTGTGTTTTTTCAAAAAACTTGGACATGCTTTGTTTTATTGGAGCCCCTCTTGTGAGAGAAGTGTGGGAAGCAGACATCCTTCCCATTTACCAAATGGGATAACAGGAGCAAGCAGAATCCTTCCCTGTAAATTATTTTGTCCCTGAAAATCACCATCAGTGATAGTTGCTGTACACACAAATTTAAAATAACTATAATTATGCTAACCCCAGATGTTTTTTGGTTTCCTTTTTCATATACACATGGAGAAAGGCAGGCTAAGGTTTATAAATCATAGCATTCTGTTGTTTCATACTGTTTTGCCTTCCTCTCTGGATCCTGGCAGGAGGAAGAGGGACATGTGACCAACTTTGGGGTCAAGGGTGACTTTTCTTTTAATTTAGAGGTGGGGAGGGTAAGAAATTCTGAGACGTCCATGATGTAAACCAGAAACATGGAGCAAGGAGCTTTCTCTGTGCTGAAGGCCAGAGGTATCTCCACCCTCTTTCATTTTGTTCTTTATCTTCGTGAGTGGTTGGTAAACCTTAGCCCAAAGGCGGAGAGGGCAGAGCCTGAGCATAGCTGGCAGCCTACATGTTAGACATGAATCCTGGGAAGCAAGGAAATGTTTCCTTCATGCCTACCATGAGCTCAGCACTGCATTATCAAGGTTTTTAAGAACACAGAGGCCAAGAGAGTAAGCTTTCAAAACAGACAGCTGTAGACTACTTGGTGCACATGACTCAATTTCCCAAACCTCGCGTTTCCCCTTTGCCAAGCAGCTGCCCACAGCATTGTTGATTGGTGTTCGTTGGGTAAGTTGTGCAGAGAAGTAGCGAGCATACAGTGAGACTTCAGTAAGTTGGGGCCACCAGTCCCTGAAAGCTGGGTGTTCCCCACTTCAGAGGAGGAGTCAGAGGCCCAAAAGTCCTGGTGACTTGCTAAGGCATCACAGCTAGCAGTGGGAAACTAAGATTCCAACCCATGTTTTCAGGCTCAAAATCCACACTGCTTCCACTACATCAAGTTCCGACTTTTCCTTTGGATCTGAACACCCAGATAATTCCGCCTTGAGATGGCTGGCTTCTCTCTCCCCACCCGTGCCAGCGCCCGGCCCCATCCTCTGCAGAGTCTCACCGGCTTTCTCTCTTTTCCCTGCTGAGAGGAGTTGGCATGGAGACCTTCTCAGGGCACACATGTTTTCCCTCCATGAGCCAGTCCCTCTTTTGTAGAAAATAAAGCAGTTTGAGAAAAGTAACAAAGGCTGCATTTGTGTATTTTGCTTTATGGAGCTGAAAATATCTGGCAAATTGATCCAGTGGGAGTAATAAATACACATTACTTTATCTTGTTCTTCATGTCCTATACCCCTGAGTCTTGATAGAACAACACCACTTAATAGACTTAAAAAAGAGTAATTACACTCATTGGTTGTGTGATTTTTCAGCCCTCCCAGCCCTGCCTGACCTTCTAATTTAGCTCACCGTGTCTAACTAATGCATTTATATTCATCTTTTATGAAGCATGTATAGTACGGAATTGACTTTGGAGCCCTTTTCAAGCTGTCCTCCCAGGTTTCCAATCTGGTTGGCAGTCAGGAGGGTAGGCACCATCCATCTCCATACGTCCGCATGTACAGACAGCACATGTACGTGGTGCGAAGCATTTTTTTTATCCTTTATGAAGCATAATAAAAAGTATTTATTACATTTTTACTTTAAAGCTTTTATACATTCTAGCATTATTTACAGCTAAACATGCAGGCAAAAGATGCGAGTGTTTTAAAAATGATTACTGTTAATGTTTCTGCTTGTCAGAAGTGCTTAAATTTTCCTGCACTTTGTCTAAAAACTTAGTACTATTGCCTTTGAAGAACAACACATTTAAAAGATCTTGCAAGTCAGATTTGCAAACACCGCTGACAGTTTGTGATGAATGATATTGCAAAATTTGCAATATGTTTGTCATTTCGCACAGCCTACATATTAAGGATCCGATTAAGAAATGCAAAACCCCCATGGAAAACAACCGTCCCAAACAAACCTCAGCCAAACCTTGAACCCAGGAAGCACACCAGAATCTCTCAGCCGGGTTTTTTTTCCCCTCCCAAGTTCCCACTCAGCCAGTGGAACCCAATTGTTCTCAGTGCCTTTTCTTCTCACCATATGGTCTCCTCATTACCATACACTAAGAGTCCATATGGGAAACTTGTGAAATGAACTGTATTCATTTTAACTGCCAGATGAGCAGCCTTTGCTTTGCAAGCTTAGCTTAAGTCATCTGCTGTCTTCGTGTTGTTATGGCAACATGGCACCAATAAAAAATCCTAATCTACTGTAAGTGATCACAGTATTTTAAGTGCTTGCCTATAACTGCCCTCAAAGGAGAACGAGAGAGGAGGGGTTGTATTCGTCCCAAGGAGCAAAGGGTTGTTGTTCATTCCAGCAGGTGTCAGTAAAGAGGCCAGTGAGAGAAGGATTGAGGTGCTGCTGTGGCCATGTGGTAAATATGGAATGAGAGGGAGGTGGATGCTGGAGGGGGTGATGGACGGTGGGAAGGACGGATTGTAGGCAGGATGGATGATCGACCCTTTAGTGGGGAGTAAAGAAGGCATCACATTGCATGCACCGTGGTTTCTCTGGCAGACCGACCAGGTAGCTCACCAACCAGGAAGAACACTCAAGGTTTGGAAGCACAGAGGCTGCAAATCCTTGTGGTCATGCCTCTTCATTGGCATTTGAAAATCTCAGTCTCCATGAAGCTGCTCTTCCTGTACATGTGAATTAGTTATTTCAAACACTGGGCTAATTAAAGAGTACCTTAAAGTAATGGAAATAGGCAGCAACATCCTTAAATATAAATCATTTTCACCTCTGCGGGCCCCATGATATGTTGCATCTCTGTCGTTCTATCTGTATTGAAAGTGAATGTTTATAGTCTCAGTTCATCAGTTCACATTAGCCTCATGCTGAATATTTAAACACAGAACAATTTGAACACACCATGAAGGAAGATAGTGACTGCACTTTCATTTGGAACAGCAAGGGCTCATCTAATAATAATTTAGTAAATCAGCCATTTAGTGGCTCGGTTGCGCACTGCATTGTGCCAAATATTATTCAGTTCAACTGTACACTTGCAAAATTGAAATTCAGACTCCGGTCGCAGGCACTGTTTGTGCTCAGTGGAGAGACCAGACCCAGAATCACCCTCCCTAAAGAGTGTTCATGTTTAGTGATTTATCGTAAATACAGAGCTGGGGCAAAATAAAACTGGAGTCGACTATATACAACATCTTCTAATTATGCTTTTAGTGTTTTTAGTCTTTATGCAAAGACCATCAGCAATTCAAAACCTGCAGTTGCATCAGTGATAATACAAATAAGAAAGCGTTGCATAAGCACCGTGCCTCTTAGCAGAGAGCAGGATGACTAAGGGATTTGGGAAAGGATCAAGAAAACCTGACATCTTTATCTTCCACACTGGCCCCTCACACCATCTTGTTTATTTATTTACTTTTTTAATTTGAAGAAACTCTGTTAATATTATACCTAGAAACAAAAGTGACCCTACACAAACAAAACACAGAAAAAAATGCAAATCTTAAGGTATAGTCAACTCTTAGAAAAAAACACATTTGAATTCGATTCCAGGAAACATTGTGTCTCCATATTGTTTTGTCAAAAACACTAACTATGGAATGCTGTACATTTCCCCCTTCTTCTCCTATATCTTCCAGAAAACTTAGAGGTAGATTCCTTTCCTCAGTTGATAATATGCTCAGTGCAGGGGCTTGGTAACCCTCACTACTTATAAGTCTTTTGCCAGGGGAGTTTAGCTTAATCTGTGCCCCCCAGAACTTGCATGTGGAATCCCTGTGTGTGTGGGTGGAGTATGCACACACGCATGCCTGCGCATAGTTTTCCTAGAGAAGGAGGTTATGACTTTATTAAAAATGCCCGTGGCCCCCACAACAATTCTAATTCTCACTTTTTTATTTACTTATTTTATCTTTAACTGACTTGTTTTGCAGTCAATTATTCTGCTCGTTTTATAGTAAACAAAGGACCTGGACCTCTTTCAAGTTCTTTTTTAGCACTAACCTTTTGATGGAGGATGATTAAGTTTAACCTACTGTTAAATGATTCTGTTGTATCATTTCCATCTTAGAGATGAGGAAATTAAGGCTCAGAGAGGACAAATAACCTGCTCAAGCTTGCACAGCTAGTCGATGGAGGTCTCTACTCCCCACATTTCCTAACCCTCTCAGGTTTCATTCATAGGATGACATCTCAACACAGCAGTCAGACACGCAATACACATTGACTGTAAGAATACATATATTTTACCAAAGTTTTCTGGAAATAAGTGGAGGTTATCAATGAGTGCTGCCTATTGCTGGATTAACACTAACTGTATATAATCTACTGAAGCAGGCGCGTTGGCATCAGCACTGTTGTACAGATGAGGACATGAGGCATGTGTTTGCGCCACTAATAGGTCGTGTAGATTCAAGTCAGATTCAGACCCAGTGCCTGTATCTCTAAGCACTGCCTCCTAGAAGTAAGAAAAAAGAATTTGAAGGGATAAGGCCATTTTCCAAACCAATCTTAAAATCTCTCAAGCTTGGTTGGAGGGAGGAGGGAGGTGGTGGCCTAGACTGAAGAGAGCTCACAAAGGGCTGAGCTAGGCAAAGGTGATAGCAAGAATTCAACACACACACACAGGCAAACCTTAGGAATCACTCTTACCCTCGTTAGCTACAGAGCCATGTGGAGGGTCTTGCAATAACAATTATCCAATAGCTCACCCTCTGGACCTCTTTCAAGTTCTTTTTTAGCACTAACCTTTCGATGGAGGATGGTTAGGTTTAACCTACTTTATATCACACCCCAGTACAGGGGCATTGAATATAATTACTCATGAGTTCAGGAGAAGTAACAGGAGTAACAAGGAGCAAACTCAGTGCTGCTTTGAACTTCCCAACTTCCTCCTCCTAAAGACTGAAGCCCTTAGGAATGGTGATGCTAGGAGGTCTTAGGTCTTGCTCATTGTTTTCCGTCCTGAGTACCACTTCAATTAAGCAGTGGAGTAACAAAAACTGAGCCCCAGCGGTCTTGAGGCAGTGGATTTTAATAGTAGTAATACGTAGGACCATGTATAAAGCCTTAGGGATCATTATGGACAGATACTGCTCATCTGAGGGTACAATTAATAACTGATGATGTTCAACAATTCAAGAAGCAAAAGCAAACTATATTTTTGCCACCCTGAGATACATATATATATTTTAGACAGAATCTCACTATGTTGCCCTCGGTAGAGTGCCATGGCAGCACAGCTCACAGAAACCTCTAACTCTTGGGCTTAAGCAATTCTCTTGCCTCAGCCTCCCACGTAGCTGGGACTACAGGCTCCCACCACAATGCCCCGTTATTTTTTTTTTGGTTGCAGTTGTCATTGTTATTTTAGCTGGCCCCAGCCGGGCTGGAACCTGCCAGCCTCAGTGCATGTGGTTGGCTCTGTAACCACTGTGCAACAGGCGCCGAGCACCCCCTGAGATATTCTTGAAGTACAATATAGTTCCAACATGGATACATATCACTCAGGTTTAACACTGTTAATGTGTCTAGAAAAGTAAATATACACATATATATTTGTACATACACACCACATACACACACGTATATATATATATGTATGTGACAAATCTCTTTGTTTACTCTGTGGTCCTTTTACTTTCAAGCTAGATATTTATTCCACCTTGCACCAGGGAAAGAAAAGCCAGAGCCAAAAGGCAAAGAGAAACAGAGGTAGTTAATTTTTGGCTTTTTGTGTTTCTAAAGCCCAGGCCTTGCAGACTTAAAGGTGACTTAAAAGATTTTCAAGGGTAATTTTGACTCTAGGCAGTTTTTGTTTCATGTGCTGACTTTACAACCTACCCCTGAAAAAGGCACCTCTGTCCAGAGCTTTCTCTTTAAGCGGAGACTTTTATCCTGATCAGAAAGTCGATTTCCAAGGCCACTCAGCAGGACCTAACCCAGAGCGTTGGTCTTAAACCAGTACAATGAATTGGAATAAGAAGATACCGCCAGAGGTTACCAAGTTCAGCTCTGTACCTCCAAGCAGGTCATATTCACAGGGGTGCAGACACCATTTTTCACTGTATTTGTGGCGGGAAGCACCCCGGGCTCCCATTCACCAATTACCATGACACCATTTAGAAGAAAATGCCAGGAGACCAAAAGGGGGGTGGGGACCATTGTCATAACTCTTCTCAGGAATACCTGGTTTCACAATTTATACTTAACTGCTGACACTTGAAAAGTCGAACATTTTGGTAAAATGAATCAAGCTGTAATGTTTCTTTTATGAGATCCCCTTGCAGGAAAGGGACGTCTGGCATCTCATGGAGCCCAAGCTGAGTTATCCATCATAGTAAAGTCAGCTGTCCTAGCCAGCTTCTCAGAGGTCACGCGATCGAACCAATGGCTCTTACAACTATATTATTGCTTATGGAACAGTAATTGAGGCACCAGATAAAAATTACGTGGTCTAATAGGCAGCGAACAATTTTCACTCAATAAAATTATGAGCCAAATCATTCATTTCATAACACTCTGGCTAATTTATTTGTTGACCTTTTAATATCCATAGCTCTTCAGTGGTATTAACTGCAACTCAGACAAAATCTCTTGTTCATTTCACTTTCATTGATTTTTTTTTTTTCCACTAAGGCAATAACAGCTGCTTGAAAACAGCCTTTTTCTTTCCACTGTAAAAGTCAATCATGTAAGTTAGTATGTCTTACGTTGATATCGTTGTGTTAGCTTACAACCTAGTTTAATTTCATATGATTGAGAAGTCTCTTACACCATGTTTTTAACAAAGGCAGAGCTTTCTGGGGTACCTCCAGCCACAATAGATGGTAATACATAATAATACATTTGAGAAGTAAGAGGGCTGTCGTCTTATCTGAACATAAAATCAATTCGAAAATTAGAGGAGGTTCAGAAGTACTCCTCGCATTTTCTCTGGACTAGAATGCTTTCGATGCCATGGAGTCTTGTATTAATAACAGTAGAGCCTTTCAAAATATTTAATTCCACTGTTCTGGAAATTTCTGCAGATTTCAGTGGTGGTTTGAATTTCATTTTTTCTTTAAAGATTACGGGTAACAGGTATATGCTAGAATGTTTTGCAGAGTAGTCAAGGCTTCAGCTGAATCTTCTTATATCATAAAATACTATGAAGGATTTAGAATGCATGGTTGTAAAATATAATTGTTCTACATTTGGCATTTTATGCCTCCCTGAAAATAACCACTTGCTACCTATACTTCATTTATGCTCCTCCTTTCCATTTCAATTTACTCTAAAGTGGTCCTCAGCATAATGAGAACGCCCCTTTCAACAGAAACATGTTTAATTATATCCACACTAAATGTAAGTGACTCTTCTCAGTCATAGGGCTTCTGAGTAAAGAGTGTTTAAAGTGTGACACTAAAGGCTTCTAATGATTTGCGGTAACTCTATTTTGAGAAGTTCGTATTACAAGAAAAATGAAAAATTTGAGGAATGTCTCAGAGGATGGGAAACTAAACAGTGCCCAAGTATTATTTTGGTTTGTTTTACTCTTTCCCTCACTGCCCTCATTATACTGATTTTTTAGAATGCAAAGTCTACAATTGTGGAATTTTCCATTTGGCTGAGTAAACATGAAGGAAGTTAAGATTTAAAACTTCCCTCTGCAGGGCGGCGCCTGTGGCTCAGTCGGTAAGGCGCCGGCCCCATATACCGAGGGTGGCGGGTTCAAACCCAGCCCTGGCCAAACTGCAAACCAAAAAATAGCCGGGCGTTGTGGCAGGCGCCTGTAGTCCCAGCTACTCGGGAGGCTGAGGCAGGAGAATCGCTTAAGCCCAGGAGTTGGAGGTTGCTGTGAGCTGTGTGAGGCCACAGCACTCTACCGAGGGCCATGAAGTGAGACTCTGTCTCTACAAAAAAAAAAAAAAAAAAAAAAAAAAAACTTCCCTCTGCAGAAATACATCTTAGTACAACTAGTATTTATTGCACTGTACATCCAGCTCTGCAGGAAATGGGCTGCAAGAAACTTCCAATCAATTTTTCAGCATTTGGGCTTTCTGATCACTAATGTCACCCAGACTTTCAAAAGCAAATGGAGAAAGAGCCAAGACTTAAAGTCTGGAGAGCTGAACGCACTCTTCAAAATCTGGGTTCTACAGTAAACTCCAGAGCAAAAAGGCCAGTGAAATCAATGCTGATTTCATTAATAGGTGCTTATCGTCTCTAAATCAAGAATAATTTTTCCCATCCTACTTCATTTTATGTTGCTGATATTTGGCCTATTGCATCTTGAATTGCCTGATAAGACAGGGTAAATCAGTGATAATCAGGTGTCAGGGAGATGTACAGTGACAGAAAATTATTGTACTTCTTTCTCAGGAATCACCCAATTCAACATGACTTAGATAATTGATGTTTGTGGCTTATCTTCTGTCTTCTACATCTTTCAAAACACTTTTTCCCACTTTAAGCAAGCATGTAGCCAAGTATGAAGGGTTCTCCCAAATCACTCAAGCATCCTTGCACCTTAATTTTATGAGGGGATTCCCAGAGTCCCCAGATCTAATTCTGAAACTTGAACATTAATGTTGTGTTGGTAAGCGGATATTTGTTGACTTTATGAGTTGGCTTGGATGTACTATGAAGGAAAGTAAGTTCAGGCCATCCCTCCCACTCATCTGGGTTTGAGTTATACAAAACACTGAATTGAACTTACAAATGGGTCTAGTACTTGTCAGTTAGACAACTTTCCCCTTCACCCTGGAAGGCTAGAGGTGGTCAGTCAACATGAGCTTACATGCTACACATTTGAGGTCAAATGTTAAAGAGAAGACTCCACGATGGTGAATAATCCTTAGAGAATTTATTGTCATTAAATAGAAGAAAAAAATGAGTGAACTTTGTCTACATATTTTACATGATATGGCTGGTGCCCAATGTGGCTTTCTGTTAATGTGCAAATACCTAAGTATTTCTAAGGACCTAAAAGTACAGTTAATAAAATTCTGATGTACATCAAGACCAACCTCATGTTGCTAGCAGCATATAACTTGAGATAATGTCTGTATTTGACATGATTCATTACATTAATCACAAAATTAAAATGTAAGCACAAGCCAGCAGGAGTGAAAGAGCAAATTCATTAAAAAAGTGACATAAAGAAAACCTCACAGTGATCAAAGCTTGACCTTTGGGAATTTATATATTGGATTAAAAAGTCTATATCCAAATGGAATGCCAAATTTAAGTCTTCTGCTTTTATAACTATGCCAAATATATGACTGTGTCATTTCATCATGTAAATTAAGCATGCACTTTCAAGAGCCAGTAACTATCTTAGTGTAAACTCTTCAACGAGAAGAGGTCTGCTGAACATTGTGCTAGGGGCTTAAAGAAGAAAATTAAAATCTATCCATGCCCTCCAAGAACCTGTAGTCTAGCTGATGGGTGAAGACAAACATACTTCAGATCAGAGCAAAATTACCTCCCAGCCTGTACTTCTCTGCTTTGCTGTCATACAGGTGGTCAGCACTGGTTTTCAGAGGAATGAGGGAGAATAAGAGCTGAGGTATCAGTGAAGGTGGAATTATTTGATACAGTAGAATAATTTTCAAGATCTCAGGCTTTGATATCTAATAGGCTTAGGTTTGGATTCTTTCACAGCCACTGTCAGCTGTGTAAAACTGAGGGGCAGTTAGCAGCTTTGGTGATTCTCAGTGTCCTCATCTGCCAAATGGTGACACTCACGGCACCTCAAGGGGCTCTCTCTTAATTGAATGAGTTCACGTTCGACTCTCAATAAAGGAGATTTATTGCTTTCATTATTATGCCACCACTGCCAGGCTTTAGAAGATGGAGAAGCATTATCCATGGGCACAAGTTGGAAGCAGCATTCCCAGGAAAGGAAAGGCAAATGGAGTGAAAGTATGGAAATAGGAAGGAGCCAAATGTCTCACTTCCAGATTGAGGAGGAAAAGAATAAGAGCTGCTCTTCAGGTGCTTTGGAAAGGAAGATTGGGTAAAGATGGTGAGACCAGATGCTGGGGGCAGTCTTTTCTAACCCCTGGAAAATCCTAGAGCTCAGTTCTATGCCTTGAAAGTTGCTGGAGGATAATATCCATGTGTGACAACTGAGGCAATAAGAAGCTCAAATATAACTGATTGGGTTGCAAAATAGAAAGTAAAGTAAAGTTGAATCTTCCTTTGTACCTCATTCAGCATTTTTATTATAAAGCTGCCAAAACTTAAGTAAAATCCATACTAGTTACCCCCAAATTGTTTCCCAGAACTGCACACCTCCTTAAGTCTCCCCAATATCTCTGTAGACTCTAAGTAGATGTAGCATAACATATCCACTTTTTCCTCTGCAGACCTCCACTCACGTAATCATCAAATGATGGTCATAGCAAGACAGGTGAAGCCAGATTGTGATTGTAAAATGAAATAGATCAGCAAAAACTTATTGTCTTTTAAGGAGTAAACATTTTCTGTATCGTTAAGAGAGAAAACATTCCAAGGCCATAAGAAAGAAAAATCATCTGACTCAGGATGCAGATTGGAGAATAAGCATTACCTCTGTAAGGAGACTCTGGGGCTTTAGGATACTAGTATGTGTCTTTTTAATTCCCAAATGAGATTTTTAAAAATCTAAGAATAGTATTAATTATCTTGGAAGAGTCTAATATCTACCCTTGTGTTTAAAACTGCAAATAGGGAGACATTTTAAATATTATAAAAAGAAGAAAAAAATCTCTCCTGGCAAATAAATACCTTGAAAAATTAGATATTAGTGCTAGTCAAGTGCTCTTTCTTTTCAGAAATATTAAAATCGCATATTAGAATGGAAGGATCCTTGTACCGTGCTCCTGCCTAATGCCACAAAAAAAAAAAAAATAAGATTTTAAGAACAATTTTAGAGACAAAAGATTATATGAAACATCCAGCTCTCTTCCCCTTATGGGAAATTTCTTTTTTTAACATCTAAGGCTCAATCATTTCCTAATGTGAAATTACAGATTTTTCAAATTACCATCTAAAACTGCAAAAAAATTATACCTGTGACCACAGAAGAGATAGCATACACTATCAATTTGATTTTAAAAGGCATACATCTTTTATACTACCTGTCATTTTTATAATGCCTTTTACAAATTTAATCAATACATTTTAACATTCTATATACTTTAAGTGCAATATACAATAAATATTCAAGTTTCATCTGAAACATGCTTTAGCCTTTAAATTGTTAAAACCGCAGTGCCCTTTCAATCTACTTACATAATGTCATAAAATATACATTTCAAGGTAAATGAAGTCAGCTACTTCAATTTAGTCCCTCAAACTGGTAGTAAATGAGAGGTTAACACTATGGTGCCAAACCCATTATTGAGTAAATTTAGCACCTTGGACAGCTCTGTAAAATCTTTATTGCTTTCCTGACCTGCTCGTCATGTTCTGTCTGTGTGTTCAGTGGCTCTCAGCTCTGATTGAAAGGCAATATATTAGATCCCCAACACAAACACGCTTGGGGGCTAGTTCACTGGGAGCGTAATGACACGGAGGTGAGAGCAATTTTCTGGTCACCGAAATCCAAGCACCTTGCAGGTCTGTTGCACTAACTCATAGAAGACCCAGAAATTTCCTTTCTCCTTCCTCTTTGCAGAAATAAATAAAGAAGCTGAATCACACTGGCAAAGCTGAACCTAGTCTCCCTTAAGCCCTTAAAAGTTGGTACTGCAGTGAAGGATATTTTAAAATGGGGGTGATATCATTTAAGGGTGTCTCTTCCAGGACCAGAAATCCTGGTTCTCTCTTCTCAAGTCCAAGAACGCTGGCCTGAAGCGATGCTGTGCTGATGGCCCACCCACGGCAATACACTGAATGCAAAGACAGGCTCTGGCATAATGGATCTAAAAAGAAGAATGCAACTTTCGTAAACAAGATTCATATGTTTCATTCTTAAAAGATTAAATGGCGAGGCAGGCTCTGGATGTCATATTGAAATAAAAAGAAAAAGAAATAAGTACATTATGTCATTGAAAAACTTATCACCGACAATAGATAACATTGAAATATGTAACAAACGATGATAGATAAAATTTTTTTCAGGCTTACAAAAAACTTTGAAGATCTGGGAGTTTAATTTTGAACTTCCCTTCTCTCTGGTTCTGTGAAATTAATTAAAAATAAGGAGTGCCACTCTAAGCCCCCAATTACAGTGTCACGGGAGTCAAGTTTAGGTTCTTCCTGTGCCTCATCTTGCTTTTGAGACACAGGAGACTTGTTTTGTTTTATCCTAACATTAAAAGAAAGAAAAATAATACCTTTGCTGCCAAAGCCAAACACTAGCATAAATATTTATTTGAAGAAATAAATGAACATAGACCCAGAGAAGTCAAATCTTAGTAAATAAACTAACTTAATCTTGTTTTGTTTTAATCTTTCCTGAGAGCCAAATAAAGCCATGAGGTTTTAGGGAAAGCAACACAAGCTGAATTCTATCTGGGGGCAGGGTTTAGAGTGCCCACACCGTAGTAAATTATTAACTGCGATGGTCAGACAATACTGCAAACAAAAAGTAGGGAATTGTCTTGTACCTTGCATTAAAAAGTAAAGAAATGATTTCAGATGCATTGGTTCAAACCACATTGATTATATAATACTTTTCACTCCCCACTTGAAAAATAACTGTTTTAGAAAGTGGGTCTGGCAGTGTAATGCAAGCATAAATGTTTATTGAGAACAGAAAAGCCTTCTATCTCATTTTTGAATTTAGGACATTAGATATGTCATAAGTAGTTACTCTAGTATGACAACTATTTTATCTTATATTATAGAGAATTTAAAATTGAAAAATGCTAATATGTATCTAAAAGCTTGTCATTTCAAGAGTTGTTCAAGGATTTTTGAAGAGGCTATGGTGACAGCAAAATGAATGTAATTATATCCCTATTTTCTGATCAGCGCCTGCAGTCTATAAAAACTGAACAGTACTGCTTCTCCATGCAGAGACCTATTGTGTAAAACATTTAAAGTTAAACTTCTGTTTGAAACTTTACCCACAGCAAAAAAAAGGTAAATACGTCTTCCTGCACCTCACCTCTGATCATGATACCACACCCTTAGTTTTGGTTCTGCTGATAAGCTCTCATTGTTACATACATCAAGTTTAACTTTGCTTTCTTTCTCCCCCACATTTTAATGTAAGTGAGTCTGCAGAAAATTAGAGCAAAATGCATAGGGAATGATTTATTTTCATCAGTATGAAAAAAATTATCCCCACATGCCTTTTTGGAGAGTACCCCATATTATCAGAACCAAGCATGTAAGCTAAATATGGAAGCCCACCTAAATAAAAAGAGGGAGATATTTTTTTCTTCAACTGGAATGCACAGCAGGGCATATAGGTAGGATGAGAATGAATGAGCAAATGACAAACAATACTGAAATAGCAAAGAATTGCTATAAAAGAAACAGACGCTGCCAGTCATGAAAATTGGTACAGAGGGGGCTTCCGGAGGAGGCAGAATCCTTTTGTAAGAGCCTTTGACACCTCGTGCGTTGCCTTACTACGTGGGTTTCCTACATCACTCCCTTGTATCATGGCTCTGCCATACAAAGGAGATAAGCAAAATTTTAGTGCTTCATGCTCCTGGTAAGTGAAGATTGATTGGAAATCCCTTGAAAATGACCTGTCCAATAAGGTCATGGTTCCTGGGATAAGCAATTAAATGCAAAATAAACCCATCTTAAGGATTCATAATGTGCGCTGAATGACATTGATTGTTGTAATCTGGTAAATGACCTCAGAATTGTATTCAGCAATAAACATCTGAGGACTTTATCTTGCCTGTGGCCAGACTGCTGAGTGATATATTTCATCTGGTGGTACTCAGAGAAAGTGATACTCACTTTTTGTTTGACTGAATTAAGTGTGTATGTGAACAGGGATAAATTGGTGATTGGGCACCATTATGGGTTTTCCCAAGTCCCGCCTTTCCAGCAGTGCCTCGGCCAAGTATGGCCGGAAGAACCAGAATGTGACCACATGAAAAGATGACAACAACCTGCTTTCACTCAAAGGATTGTATCTGCTTTTCTCTTGACAGGAAGTAATACTCAAAAGGGCCGCGGATCTGGTAGAAGCGCTGTATGGGATGCCACACAACAACCAGGTGAGTGTGCTGGGTCTCCAACCTGTGTAGACTTCCGCATTCAGTTGAACACCCCAGATTCATTATCATAACCAGAAAGCACACAAAATAGAAAAGCCATGGGCATGAGTGAAGAGTATAATTAATTCAGCCATAACATGTGGCAGGGCTATTCAATCCTTCTCTCTTTTGTAAATCTTTTATTGCCTCTTCTACTGAACCTTTTTCCTTACAAGAAAAGGTTCTCTATTTACAGTTCATCTTCAGTGGGAATGTACTTCATAATGGAAGGGGAGTGTTACTGGTGTTTTATTATATTTCTCTCAGTTTTTCAAGCAAATTTAGGAAGAGAATGAGGGTTTAATTTTTTTCTAAAAAGTATAACAAGGCCTGAATAATATTGTCTACTTCTATTTCATAGAGCAACTCCATGTATAGGATTCAAATTGCTTAGGAAACTGTGAGTGTGACACATCATTCACCTTTTTTTCATGTCACCTGCGTCTTTGTCTGGGGGACACAGTCCCATTAATACTCAGGGACCCAAGTGCTCATCTACAGCCTTCCCTTAACATCAACAGAAGAGATGAACTGCAGACTCACTCTCTCTCTCTCTCTCTCGCTCAGTCTCTCATTCTCTCTCTCCTTCTCTTTTCCTTAATAACCTCCAAGTTCCTACATGTTATTGGTGGGGAAGGGAAACCTCATGGTACTATCATATGCTGACTGTAGGGTAGTATGAAGGAATGGTTAAGATAATGGTTAAAGTCAGACGAATGTAGTTATGAATCTCAGCTCTGTTCTTGAATAGGTGAGTAAATTTTTAGGTCAGGTGTTTACTTTTCTAAGCCTCAGTTTCCCCATTCCCAATATGGGGGTGATGATGCGAGACTGATGTCATAGGTTTGTTGGGAGGCTTAACCATCGAGAACAGTTAACCACTGAAAGCCCTGAGCACAGTGTCTGGCAGTTGAAGAATGGTATTGTTGGGAGTATGATTGAAGGTAGCTAAAGGGGAAATTCCTTTGACTTTTCAGGAAATTATTCTGAAGAGAGCAGCTGACATTGCAGAGGCCCTGTACAGTGTCCCACGCAACCACAACCAGCTCCCGGCCCTTGCTAACACCTCGGTCCATGCAGGGATGATGGGCGTGAATTCGTTCAGTGGACAACTGGCCGTGAATGTCTCCGAGGCTTCACAAGCCACCAATCAGGGTCAGAAGCTGCCCTTCTCCCTCCTGCTCTCCTTGTCCCTTCCTAAACTCAAGCTCCCCTCTCCACATTTATTTGTCATAAAATAATTTAAATTTTTAAAAAATTATTTTTGTTCCAAAGGGGAGATTCTTAGTTTGTGTGTATCTAATGTTACCGCAGAATTTGTTCCCAGCTGTCACTAGGGGGCTAGAAAGGGTGCTTGGATTTAGCCATGCCTACATTTGACTTCACCATAAACCATGAATGACAGATCGCAAAGAGGGATGGAATTAAAGTTCTGAGGGGCCAAAGCACATCATTCTTGCCCAGGGAATAGGAACCTGTTCACTCTGGGGTACATCTCTTAGGTTGGGATTTATTTCTGCTCCAAAATGATAATTTATAGGCCCGCATTGCCACTTCTCACGGCCCTGCTAAGTATTTATGATCTCCTAAGAAATGTGTCTTTTGCTCGTTTCCCATTTTAATCACAGAGCTAGCACCACCAACCCCTGCACATGAATCACCCAATCCCTTCCTTCTGGATTGTGGCGAGGGGGCAAGAAACAGAGACCTTCCTTTCCCGAGTCTTCCAGGATTGCCACCATCTGAACACCACCCTCACCCCAGTTTCACCCCCACCCCTCAGGTTTCACCCGCAACTCAAGCAGCGTCTCACCTCATGGGTACGTGCCGAGCACCACTCCCCAGCAGACCAACTATAACTCCGTCACCACGAGCATGAACGGATACGGCTCTGCCGCCATGTCCAATTTGGGCGGCTCCCCAACCTTCCTCAACGGCTCAGCTGCCAACTCGCCCTATGCCAGTAAGTAGACGTGTGTCCTGCATCTCTGCACGTTTTCCCTGGAAGAACTGAGCATCATACTGTGTGGCCCACTGGGCAGGGCTTCTAGGACTGAGGGCCGCTACCCTGTAAGACATTGCCCCAGGTGATGCCACTAAAGCCACCATCCTCTCCAGCAGAAATCTTTGCTTTCTCTTGCTCACCTTCCTCCACACCAAGTCTCCCCAGCCATCGGAACTTTGCTGCAACCAAAAGCAACTGGATAATGTCATTCCAAGAACCCACACGAAAAGTCAGAGGGAGATGGGTTGGCATCTGCCTCAACCAGTAGCCAGTTGGTGGCCCTGGGCAAGTTCATCTCTTACCCAAGTCTTGATTTTCTCATTGTTAAAATGGGGAAGGAATTAGCACCCACTCATCCACTGCTATGAGACATAGATAAAATAATGTAGGTTATGAACTTGTCCTGATGCCTGGCACAGGAGAAACACAGTCTATAGGTCTAAATAAAAATCATAATGATCCAAAGGTAATACTCAGGGTCATGGTGTTATAATGTAGTAATAATAGTCTAAAACTTAAACTCTTTCCCTTTAGGAATAGGACTCCTTTATTTTTGAATGCTTGGATTTTTTTCTCCCTTGGGGTTTGGTGAATACTTAAAAATATAATAATAATCAAAAAACATACTTTATTTTTTCCAAAAATCTGACAAACTAAAAAAATGCACACATACACAAGAAACATTCCTTGGCATCTCGTTCCTGTCCTAAATAAATTTAGCTTACAGTATTTTTTTTTTTTTTGGTACAGCATTTATATTACATCTAAAGAACCTCAGTGAACTGGCATCTTTGTAGACAGTGCCATAAGCCATGTCCCTACTATTTCTTTTCCCTCTGAGGATTTTTCATGGGCAACCAAGTTCATCTAGATTTGTAGGTGACTCTTTCTAGGTGTAAAATGCAGCCAAACATTTGTAGGAGAGAAGGTCTATCATTAAATGAAAGAATATTCATGATTTTTAAATAAGAGTCTTGACTAAAAATACTAAAAATCAGGCTCTCCCTCATAGTGAAAACCTGGACTGTGCTAATATTTTGAAAGAAGACAGAAAAGTCTTGGCCTTTTGAGAGAAGTTATTAGTGAAAGTATACTTAGGTACTATTACTTTTGGGGTGAAATTTTCTGCTAAGGGTACATAAAATTCTATATTTCTCTTTCATTTATTTATTTTTTGGAATTTGCAGTTCCTTGAACATTTAAAATTCCCCAAATAATCTGCATATATCATGACTGTCTGCTCACAAGTCAATGTTTGGGGTCAATTTCACGTTAGATTTTGATTTATCGAAAGATTGTTTCTCATAGATCTTTCATTTCAGTGTTCTCCCATCTATTCAATCAGAAAATGTTTCGATCATGACCTCAAAATTAAAAGGTGGCATTCTTAATTAAATCAATAAACTAATTGCTATATGGTAGCAATTCAATTTAGGGCCTTGGATTGTTCTACTTCCTCAGCCAGTGGGGGCACTCAGTGACTTCAGCCTGAGATTGCATCTGTCAGGCTGTGAAACTTTGAACATTTAATTTCCATTAATTGATTTCCTCAGCGCTCACAAATATAGTATTAAATTCTCAAATAGGCTCTCAGATGGGACAGTTTTATCTGCATAAATGCAAATAAAACAATAAACACAAAGCCCAGTTGATTTGAATTTTTGCCGCCATAATATTTAATTATTCATAAACCACTCATGTTGAAAAATTCCGACGGAATAAAAAAATAAAATAAGACATTCCACTGGTGAGCACACTTTCTGGTGTGGCAGCCAATAACTAATAATGTTATAACAAATGGAGTTGCCCTGACTGTATTTTACCCCTTCCTCTGATAACCACCACCCCAAACTCCCCACCTCTAAATACACATAATGATCACATTTGCCAAGGAGATTAATTGCCTTCCTCAGTGAACCAGCAGGATTTCAACTCTACGAATATTTAAAAATCAAACCTCCAGTGCAGCAGTTTTGCAATTTAAATGGGTGTTATTATTGAGTGTATTTTCACATTTACAAATCCTAAGAGATGTATAAAAACGCTGGCCTCATTAAAAGAAAAAGTACAGTTTAGAAAAATGTTTGTGAAAACTCTGAGGATGGCGGCTGTACGTTCTGCTCCATAAAGCATTCTGTGTGTCTGGATTGTGTAGTGCCTTGGGCTGATTATAAGAGGTCATTTCCCTGTGATGGCAATTCCTGCCTATGATCGATTTGATTCCCACTTCCTTAACCTTTCAAAACCAGTAGAACCAGGATCAGGCCACCCAGACAGTTCTTTGGATTCTCATGGGCTCATAGGAATGAAGTTTCCCCCCCTGGAGATCTGTTTCCTTTGCCAGGCAGCATAGTGGAAAGAGCTCTGAATCTGGGCTTCATTCCTGGCTTCAGGCATTCTAGCTATGGCCCTTGGGCAACTAGCTAAACTACTTTGAGTCTCTGCTAGCTTAGCTTTGCTCAGTGATAACGCCTGACTTCAGGTTGTTTTGCCAATGACCAGATGAAAAAGGTGGGAAGATTCTTGTGAATTATATGTAATGTTTATTAAATAATGTGGAAAATAATAAAGTAGAAAGATGTGCCTGGAATTTGAAACTAAGTGTCTAAAAATCATTGGACAGAATTTATATTTTTCTGTAGAAAACGGAAGTAGAAAGTGAGTGTATGAAGACATTAGCGTGTGCAAAATCTCTGTCCCTAAAGTAACCCAAAAGATTATTAGCCACGAGCAAAAGATGAGAGGCCAGGCTAGGACTGTGGTTGGTGGAGAATATAAATCTACCCAATTCTTTCTTAGTAGCTCTACCCCGAGTGACTAAGTTCTCTGTCTCCCTGAATTGCCTAAGTTTTCCCATCATTAATTATCTGCAACCCAAGTACTGTCAGACTGTGGGTATTTTACACAAGGCTTTTCTATCTAACTCACAAACATTTATGTACAGCTCTGGGGGAATATAAAGACTTTGGAACTTGGACTTGCAGTTCTGCACGGTCCACAGATTCTGCATGTGGTGGTCTGTTTACCTGCCCTGGCTTCTCACTCACCTGTATTAATGTTGTGCAGCATTGTGGTACAGTTGTGTCTGTAAGGAACTCAGCCCCATGGGGAGAAATGGAACACACACACAACACTGTCTGCCAGTAGACTCAATCGTAGACTCAACCTTCTTCCTTATACCTGTCATTCCATCAGAGACTGTGGCCTCTCAAACCATCCCCCTCCTATTTCTCCTGCCCCCAGCCCATTTGCTAGGACCTTAGTTAGCATCAGTGCTACCTGGAGTGTACTTTGACACCTCTGCTGTGAAGGCTTTTCTGATTTCCCCTTCCTGCCTCCACTGAGTTTGCCTTGCTCTCCCTCATCACTATTTTCTGCTATTCCATCCCTTTTAAGAGGGCAATGCCCTTTTGTTTCCTGGCCTGGAAAACTCCAAGGATGGTGGCTCTGTGTCCCACTCCATAAAGCACTCAGTGTGTTTGGATTGGGTAGTGCTCTGGGCTGATTACAAGGGGTCATTTTCCCCTAGTGGCAACTGCTGCGTATGGCTTCAATGCCTGGCACCCTGCGTGGCACAGGGAAGCCCACAATAAACACATAAAAGATGACCTGCAATGACAGGCAGCATGTGCCAAATACCAAATGGTGAAAGTGGACAGGATCCTGTGAGCTCAGGGAAGGGTCACGCTGAGGGATAGCCTGAGCAGGCAGTGGCCCAGAGCACCTCATCTCAGAGGTGCTCTGAGAAGTGCTGATTTCTCCCTTTCCATTTCCTGTCTCAGTAGTGCCATCCAGCCCCACCATGGCCTCCTCCACAAGCCTCCCCTCCAACTGCAGCAGCTCCTCGGGAATCTTCTCCTTCTCACCAGCCAACATGGTCTCAGCCGTGAAGCAGAAGAGTGCTTTCGCACCAGTCGTCAGACCCCAGACCTCTCCCCCTCCCACCTGCACCAGCACCAACGGGAACAGCCTGCAAGGTAAGCCCCGGGCCCCATCTGCTGATCCAGATCCAATGCCCTGACTTCACCCTCCCAGGACCTGAAGTAAATGCATCACTGTTGTTGAGGGATCAGCCGGGAGCCCTCCTGGTTCTCTCTGCCCTCATCTCTTCTGTTCTTTTGTGCTTACTTTCCTTGGCCCTGGTCCCTGGCCCTTGGCTCTACTCATTGCTCTACTAGAGTTGCCTGAGATGTCCTTTTTCCAACTATAGCCATTCTGCTCAGGCCCAGGATTTGCTTGGGACTGCTGCTTCCACTTACTAATGCCATCATTTCTCTTTTCTCCTCTCTCATTCCCTGTTGTCGCCATTATCAGATCAGTCTTTTGTGGACTCTAGCAAGTTCTCTACTGCAGGGTCTCTCCCGGGACTGGCCTTCTCCTGAAGCAGGTCACTCAACCTTCCCTTCCTGTTGCCTGTGTCAGAGTGAACGTGTGCAGGACTGATAGCAGGAAGGGGTGAGCCAAGGCCTGATCAGAGCCCTGGAGTTAAAGCATTGAAGTTCAAAGGCTTACTACTGGGACCCAGAACCCCACCCAAAACCACTAGGGCAGTGGTTCTCAATTTTCCTGATGCCGCAAACCTTTAATACTGACCAAAGGGGTCGCTACCTACAGGTTGAGAACTGCTGCACTAGGGTACTCTGATTCATGTTAAACTTGTTCAGTCACTTTCCCACTATAGAATATGGAAAACAACAGAGTCACCAAGAGTTGAGATGACCTTTGCATTCATTGAGAAAAAATTACCACCCTGTAAGAATGGGTTCACTGTTTCATAGATTTTTGTTAGGTACCCAGCCCTACATGGTAGTGGTTAGCCTGCACAGCCTCACTTCCCGCCCTTGGAAGATGAGAGAATGACAGCCCAGAGAGGTTATGGAATTGCTTGATGTGCAACAGCCAGTCCGTGACAAGAAACTGGTTTCCAAGTCAGGCTCACAGATTCATCTCTTTCTGTCTTCCAAATACTTTATTACTCAAATGGGGGTAACAAGGACTTATACATGATTCCTAGGGCAGCTGGTAAGAAAACAAGATCAGTAAAATGATCAGCTGCTGTTTGTTGAACACTGACTGAATGGTGTGTCTGTGCTAAGCACAGAAAATACCTCTTCCAATTTAATCCTCACAACTTCCTCAAGTGTAAGGGCTGTTGTGGCCTTCATTGCACAGGTGATAAAACAGAAGCGTAAGGAGGGTAGATACCTGCCCACAGACATAGCTGGTAAGCAGTGGAGATGAATGTAAGCCCCACTGGGCCTGTGCCCTCACTGGTTGAGATCACATGGAGATCTGGGAGGAGTCAGGGAGCAGTGCACACGTCTGGAATTTCTCAGCCTGTTTCGTATGTATAATCCATGCATCTTTATACTTATATACACATACTCTGTGCCAGAGGCTTTCACTGTTGTAAGCATACAAGTGATTTCTCCTGAAGACCCTATGGTGTCAGTGCTAGTTCCATGTATAGACGGGGAAATTGAGGCTCAGTTGGCTCAAAGTCACACAGTGAGCAAATGGTAGAGGCAAAATTGACCCCAAAACATGTGGTGCCAGAGCCTGGGTACTTAATCATTTTGTCTTTCTGCCCCCAGAAGGGCTCAAAAACCTTTTGGCAAGTCTGCCCAGCTCAGCTAATGTCAGTGCCCAGCATAGCCTGCTGATGCTACTTACTCTAATATATCCATCTTCTTAGAGAAAAGAGGAGAAAGCCCCACTCGTGGAACTACACTGCAGGCAATATTACTCATGATAGAAAGTGCCCACCCCTGCAAAGGGGAGCCACCCATTCCTGTAGGTATGACTCTTTTTCAGCTAAAAATAATGCTTCATCACCCTCAGTACACCTCCAGCTGGCAAAGTAGGGGGTGTAAAGCTTGAGTGAATATAACTTATAATAGGTTTATGATCATACCTAGGGAAAGCAGAAATTTGCCATTCTTGAGCTGCCAGTCTCAGCCCTTGTTAAACACAGATTTAATGTCAGAAACAAGGCATGTTGAGGTATGTCATGAACAGTGGCGGGTAGCCCTTTGAAAGGAGAAGGCCCCTGCCATTGGAAGGTCAGTGGCTGTATCACTGACCGGCAAGTGGGCAGACCTCAGCAAGGCCTGTTATCTTCGCAGGCTGCATGGACCCCCAAGAGAGCAGGAAGGGGCTGGAAATAGGAACTGAGCTCAGATTTTAGGACCTCTTGGGTTTCAGGCAGATCTGCTGGCTTTAAGGCAGGGGCACATATAGAGTTTGTGCATTTTTTCTCTGGAGCTTTTGTAAGCCAATTCTAACCAATTACAGATTCCCAAGGCGCAGAGGTTGTCCCCCTCCTTTCTGATGACCAGCTACATCTCTGCCTTGTGTCACCTTTTCTGACACAGGCAGCACAGTGGGGAGGGTTTGAGGTCTGACTAGGGGACACACTTTGGGCTGGAGGTGCTGTTCTGGACACTGCCGCTCTCGCCTTCTGACGGAATGGGCATCATGGAGAATCTTCTGTATTTCCCTTACGCCATGTTCTGACTACTGAGCATGACTTAAAGAAAAAATGTGGGTTTTGTTTTTCCAATGCCATCATATCCCACATCTCCCTGCTTATGAGATGTCAGTGGTGGAAGTTATGAGTAGAGAAATTAAAGTCAAATGAATTAAGTCCATCTTGCTTTTAGCTGTTCTCCTTTAGCCCACTCCACTGCCGGCTGCCACCCTCACAGACAAGGCCTGCACCCAAAGAGTCTGCACACCACCTCCAGCAGGCCAAGGAGGACCCAGTCCTGGGTAGCCAAGAGCAGTTTTTCAAAGGGCTAAGTTTTTCCTGAGAAAAATGACATTCTGGTAGTGGGCTTCTAGAATTGCTCCATCGTTGACTTTCTAAACTCCATTTCTACTATAAAAAGGGACATAGGCAAGTTATGGAATTGGAGTAAAGATCTCTGAAGTGTTTTTTCCCTCCTCTCCTTTGCAGTGTTACAGTAGCACCTAATTCGTTTAGAACCACCTGGTTCAGAACTGTGATCGTTAAGACGGGGCAAGTGACTAAGGAAGAGTTGGTTAAGCAAATTGACCATGTAAACAAGATTAGAGGTGACACATTTAGCCTGTTTTAAAGGCCTATTTACCTCTAAGTACCTCCTTGTTAATTGTAGATCACTCCATTTTTTTCTAAAGCAGCGGTTCTCAACCTGTGGGTCTATATTCAAAGGCCGTGGCATTAGGAAGGTTGAGAACCACTGTTCTAAAGCGTACTCCTTAAGCCCTCTTCCTCAGAAGTCCCTAGTTAGCCTCCTCTAGTCCCTGCAATTATGTTTATTCCCCAAGAAACAGCATTGCAATCTCATATGGTGGTGATGGTGCTCATAGCCACCCAAGTGGGAGGGCTTGATCCCAGCCTGGCTCCCAGACACCTGTTGAGGTCAGTGGTTCATTGTCCCTGTTTTACTGGTGTGGAAACTGCGACTCAGAGGTAAGTTAGCTCATCCAGAGTTACACAACTAGAGACAGGAGCTTCAAACCCAGGCAGATTGACCCAACAATGTTAAGCCCCTATGCTATCTTGCCTTACCATATTCAAGCCACTGGGTTAGGCCCATATGGGCTTTAAAATCCTACCCTTAAAATCTTTCCCTGTATTTGGAGAGACATGAAACCCCAGTATATAAAGTCTATTTGTCTGGGAGAGCCTGGGACCCTCTAGGTGGGGGAGGACAGAGGAAGGAAAGATTAAGGAGAATTCAGAACAGCCTCATGGAGAAGACTGCCTTTGCCCTCTACCTCAGATAAGGGGTCAGTGGGATGAGGCTACAGGGAAGGTGCAGGGGAAGGGTGTTTTAAACAGAAGGACTGAGGGCAACCTCAGCTGAGGAACAGAGGCAGACAAGACGCAGACAATGTGTAGTCCCCAGTGAGTGGCTCAGAGCCTGGAGTGCGGGTGCCAAGAAGCAGGTGTAAGGTAAAAACAGAGGTCTTGGAAATTAGAAGTTCCGCCCTCCTACACATATGTATTTTATCATTCACAGATTCCACCACAATTCCAATTGGCTTTTTCTCCCGGGTAAATAAAAGCTTGGACAATTTGCCATAGGTGTGAGCATTTTTTATTATTTTAGGCAAAGCAACTCTTATCTCAGAACCTCCAGTGCCTCACGAGATGTCCTTTTTAAAAGGATAAGATTACAGGGGGTCAAACCCATTCAGAGATTGATGCTTACTGAATCACTGTCTTTGAGATCCACAAAATGACGGCATCCTGCAATTAAATAAAAATGACTGTTCCATTTAGTTCATTAAACTTATTTGCCTGCAGAATCCTTTTCACTGTATTAAGACCAACGAAAAATTTTGGAAAACTCAACTATATTTTGGATTTAAAGAGAAAAATGCAGAGATACCTCCTTCTATTCTTATCTAGATGAACTCTGATGAATCCTGATTCCAGACTCCCCAAGTATGACTGTTTCTCTAAGCCAAAGACGAGTCACCAACGATGCTCAGCCTTTGATCATGGAGATGTTCTCTGTCTTCTCCTGGGTTCTATGTAATTCAGGTCTCAGAGGATACCATTAATCAAGAAAGAGGCGGCCCCAAGAAGGCTGTCACAATCCACTAGAACCCCCACTAATGTAGCGATTCCAATCCCTAACTGTGTTGCCTATGCAGTGAAAAATTTAAAAACAGAAAGATCAAAGTGATTACCCATATAGACTGATTTTTTTTTTTCTTTTCTACATTGTTGAAGCTTAGACTCCATGGTTGGTTCTCTCAACTTTAAATTTCATGCAGTTCAGTACCAAATCCTCTGAAATTCTCTTTTTTTCCATGCACATATTCAGTCTGTGCAAGATCTACCCACGTCCCTTGTTCCTGATTAGCTCATATGCTTACACATATGGTGATTGGGGGAGACCACACTCCTCCCTCCGACCCCAACTTCTCCCAACTCTGCAAGACTTTCCATTTTCTCTTTATTCTTATCAAAATGAGGAAACTGTAATGAGAAAGGCATTGCTTTTCAAACCAATAGTTTTCTGAGCTTCCATCAGAGAACGTGATCATCTATTTGCTGGGGAAGATGGCAGAGCCTCTGTGGTCTTATGATGTCTTGGCACAAGGTGCTGGGAGTGTGGTGTCCTCAAGGGAATCTTTGTGGGCCCCACTTGGGCAAGTCAGTGTGCCAATGGCATTGCTGGAACATTCCAAGCTTTACACACCCATCCTTCTCACGCACAGAATGAGTGTTCAGATTGCAGCACAGAAGAAAAACGGCTCCTAAAACCCAGCAGCTTCGTGCAATTATGCAGTGGGATTTCTTCATTAAAAAAAAAAGCCTCTTTTGAGGTGTCTAAGCTTTCCCCACAATTTTCTCATCAGCAAGTATTGTATTCTGCCTTTGGAGTGTAGGAAGTGGTGAATGAGATCCGGGGCTCTGTGACCCTGTGATGTGACACGCAGGGGTCCCAGGGATAGACACATGTGGGGCTTCTTCTGGGGAGAGGCTCCATAGCTTCTGTATGACTCTCAGAGAAGTCTGTGTGGCCTTATTAAGGAAAAAAAAAGAGTGGGAACAGGCCAAACCCACCTCCTAGAGCCCCTCAGATACGTTTGTTTCTAATTTCAGTTTTTTCCTAACACATATGAACTGGGCTTTTTTCATCTTCTAAAACCTCCACATCTCCAGCTTCACTTGAAAGAATTCAGAAGCTCAGAGGGCTGTGCTATAAAGACAGGCAACAGTACACAGCAGGCAGCATTTGGTGGGAGCTGTGGCGCTGCCCACTCTGATGGAGGCGTGCCCCAGCAATGTCACCTCCATTCCCACCCAAGGGACTCACTTATGCCTGTTGCCTGCCTGGAGTCTTGAGGGACTGGAGTTATCACCCCTGTAGTTCAGATTAAGGAGTGTTGTTAGCTGTGAACAAGCATGAGCTTTGCTTTAGAACTTCTCATGTGGCCTTAAGTGGAGGTTTAATCTAATTAATCTAATACACTATTCAGGAACCAAAATACTGCTTAGATTTTTTTTTTTTTTTTCTGGCCATCTAAATGCCAAATGAAATGTTTCCAGGGCCCAGCTAATAAATGTTGGCTGGACTGACCCATCAACCAAATTAACAGGAAGTTTGTTGGCTGTCTCCTTTGCTTTGATTCATATTGACACTGCCGGAGCTATCTGACTATACTGTAGGGAACTGCCCTTTAATGCCAGGAACACAGAACAGATTTTGGTAGGAGGTAGAAGTAGACTTGCTTCTTTTGCCACAGGGTCAGCACTCCTGCTGTCTTTAATAAGGGTGCCTGGACCCACCTCCAGCCTGGATGAAAAGACCCTTAGGGAGGCAGAGCCATGCTGGGTTGTCACAAAGCAAAGACCCTCTACACCTCTTTGCCTTTGGAGCAACAGCATCTTGAATTCTTGAGTCAAGGCTTGGGTTGAAAAATGGAGCTCTCAGTTTTAGTCAAATCTAGGGCTCTCTTGAATCTTAGGGGGACTGCATTTCAACTGATCCCAAATCTTTGGAGGTTTAAGTTGGTCTGCATTTGGCAAAAGGCAACTTCCTGTTTCTAAGAAAAAAAGGCTTATGAGGGCTTAAGAAAAGGACTCCAGGAGCTTTTGGGCTGCAAAAGGGCTCTTGCAAAACAACATTTGGATGATTTACGTGTAAATGAATCAGAAACATGTGGATTGAATTTCCTTGTGAATACAGATGGGTTTAAAAATTAACGGAAAAAGTGTTTGGCAAATGCTTTTTGGTTTTTCTTTTAATTGAATCTAAAATGTCAGGAGTGGGAGTGGGGGTGGGGAAACAGGAAGAATGTGGGGGCCTCAGGGCTCAGAGCCTTGCCTGGCCTCCCTGAGCCTACTGCAGGATTTGCAGTAGCAGTGGGGTTCACTTAAAAAAAAAGAGAGAAAAGGCACATTCTTCCAGACACGTCCTTGGTAGAAGAGAGCCACTTCAGAGACATAGTCATCACTGACAAGGACATTACTTTAAATTCAGAATTGCCAATTAAAAGACAGTATTGACTTTCTCTCTCTGCCCGACAGGACACTATAAGCCATTTTGGGGGCCAAACATGGCTGCCCCTTGTGGCTAATGTAAGCCTCTCTGTCACCTTGGCATATTTCAAAGTTGCCACCCTGTTCTTTTTTTTTTTTTTTTTTTTAGACAGAGTCTTACTTTGTTGCTCTCGGTACTCTTGGGCTTAAGTGATTCTCTTGTCTCAGCCTCCCAAGTAGCTGGGACTACAGGCACCCGCCACAATACCAGGCTATTTTTAGAGACAAGGTCTTGCTTTGGCTCAGGCTGGTCTCGAACCTGTGAGCTCAGGCTATCCACATGCCTTGGCCTCCCAGAGTGGCCACCCTGTTTTAATTTTTTTATATTATCCCTTTATTCTCTTTATTCCTCCCACCATCCTGTGAAGTGTGTCACGTGGAATGGTGACTATTTGATATAAGAGGAAATAAGAGACCAGAGAAGTTAAACAATCTAAGGTCACACAGCTAGTTTAGCAGTAGAAGTGATGGCTTTCAAATCATAGCAGCTGTCATCTATCAGGTCCTTCCTAGGAGCTGAACCCAGGATAAGACCTTTACATATGATATTTTTTTAAATCTCCAATAACTGTAAGTGCTGTGATCAGCTGTATTGCCTCGCTAAGGAAGCTAAGAGACAAGTAGCTACTGTAGGGGACGTACTCAGAAGCAGAAAAGCCAGAGGTAGGAAGCTGGCCTGATTCTATGTTCTCCAAATAGCACCATGTGCAGCCTCTTAACTAACTTTGAAAACTTTTGGGTTACCTTAAGCAGCCTTCCCTTTCCCCAGGATCTCACCCCAGCTTTCCTAGGCTGCAATTTTCTAGGAAATATGGTCAGACCATTCCAAAAGCCGTGAGTGAAGCAGTGATGTGGATGACATTCTGCAGTTTCATGCAAACTTGTCTTCTCCTCCGTCAGGGAGCAAGGCCTGTTGTAGCTGGCATTCCCCTCTCCCAGCCTGAAGGCTGAAGCAAAGGTGTTCAGATTGCTGCTCTGTGGCTATTTCCCTGCTAATACAGAACGTAGAAAAAGCCATTCTTTTTTTCATAGAAATTGCTTGCAGTTGAAATGGATCACTTCTTTGTTTGATACTTTGGATATGAAGAGGGGAGTAAGAAAGAGTGACAAATTGAACATTCTCACTATTTTGCAGGGTTTGGGGCTGCAACTTTCCCAGTGGTATTCAAACTATGCAACTTTCTAGTTATGTTTTAAAATTGAAATCAGATTTGGAGGTATGTTGAGGATATTCTGTTCTATTAAAGACACATGACACATGTTGATTGATTATAATTTTTTATAAAGTATTTGTATATTTTATGACCAAAACTTATTCCCGAGGAGACGAGTGCAGCACATTTGTGGCTAATAATCAAACAATAGAGTTATGTGCCTGTGTTTCTTTCCTTCTTTCTTTTTTTGTTAATCTTTATTTTTTTGTTTCTCTATGAGATGATTGGCTGTTTAAACCCCTGACTTCTGTCTTCTCTTTTCACAGCGATATCTGGCATGATTGTTCCTCCTATGTGAAAGAATTGCCTTGAAGAGTTTTATTAATGAAGAGGTTGGATTCTGCTTCAGAGAGTACTGATCAAGTCCCAGAGTAGAACTTTTAACTCAGGCCTTTTTAAGAGGAATCACAATAACTGCAGATTTTTAAACAAAATCACTGACCTTGCAAATACTGAAATTGGAAGGGATCTGCAAGGGCAGGGTGTTGGTTAAAGTTGTACCCCCCAAGTCTTTGGGGGATATATTTATTCTGTATTGATAAAAGCAAATCCACTTTTTCTTTTCTTTTTTTTAAGCTTAACTCTGCAATCATTTGTCTTTTATAAACCGTAAAGCTATATACAAGGGACACTATAAATAAGACTCCATGTTTTAATTTATGATGTTTTTAAAGCTGTGTAAAGGAAGAATGAAGTGGTGATATTTACAAAAAAGTTAAAAAAAAATAAAGAAAAAAAAAAAAAAAGCTTGTATGGGACAGAATAGGAATGCCAGTTAGATTTTTTAGAAAAACTAAGGGTCGGCTTTTGCGTCTTAAAGCATATCAAACAGTAGTTCGCTCAGACACTGCGTTTTCGATATCTAACTGAACATGCCATCCCTTAGCAGTGCAAGCTTATTTATCTCTTTTTGTATTGTTGTCTTAAGTACCTGTGTAAATAAATGCAGCCTGGAAAGTTAAAAAAATGATGTAAGTGATTACATTTTTCCCTCTACTCAAAAATCCAGTGCCTCTAGACAGATTGTTAAAACTGCATATTTAAATCTGATCTCATTCTCTCATTTTACTTAAGTCAACTTCTTCTGAAGCCAATGGCCTCTCCAGAGCTTGGTGTCACACACACACACTGTGTGAGAATCTCCTTTGAGACTGTAAGGAACAGGGTCCAGGCACAGAATTCCACACTCTGCCCTTCAGTTGGCAAGCCAAAATCTCACTTACACTCCCCCATTGACAAGTTTAAAGTTTACTCACCTGAATGCTGACTTCATACCAATCCTCTAAAAGCTGATGCATGCAACATGGCAGGTGTTTCCGATTTTCCTATTCAAGATAGCGCCCCTATCTGTCGACCCTTACCATTTGTAATGTGATAGATTAAAACAACAGGTTAAGTGCTTTGGAATTAAGAGTAAAAAGGAAATGAGGAAAGGAAGAAAAGGTTGAAACCTCCAAAACATAGTTATCTGTTCTATGAAAATTTTTGCTCTCATTATCTGGGAAGTGTTCTTAAAAATAAGAATTATTAGCAAAGATGCAGCAAAGCTCTGAGGATGCATTTGCCTGATATTTTTTTCTTTGCTGTTGTGTTTTTGTATGTAGTTATAAATACTGTAGATCTTTTTGTGATTTTTTGCCAAAGTTGTTGTTCTATTTATACATTTTAATGTCTTAAGACAGTTTTTCAATATCACAAAAAAGATTTTAGTGCATATTTTGCAAAGAAAAAAAGCTCACTACCTTTAGCTTGCACATACTTGCAAAAGTTAATTAAAAGGCTTTTTGTTTTAAAGGGGATTTTGTAAAATATCCATATAAATAATGTATTTATCTTTGGAATTTGTACATTGCTTTTTCCCTTTCTCCTCTTCCTCCTACCCCCAATTTATTTTATTGTGTACGTTTGCTATGTGAAAAGTGCGGATTTGTTTGGTCACCTACACTTGTATTAGAAGTTTCAATGTGATTTTTAAACATTTCATTTATGGTTATTTTTAGTATTGTTTTAAACCATGCTTCAATTTTTTTTTATTTCTACCCAAAAGCCATCGTCTATTTTTGTATTATTTGTAAGTTAAGAAGTTTTTTCCAATATATGGCAAAAAATTAGTAGCATACTATTCTTGTAGTATTTAGTTCTGTAGATTAAAAAAATTGTATCCTTTGCTTTGGAAGCTTACAAAAAGAAACCTAATGCTGTTTTACTCTATTAATATGCATGGAATCTCTCCCTTTGGAGTGACGCATTTAATGCATTAAATTCGGGGGAGAAACTTCATAGAAATCAGTGAACATACTTTCTTAAGTCTGCTTGTATATTTCCTCTGTCTTTCACATAAATATAAACCAGCAGATTGGATGCCTTAACAATGCAAATCATATTCATTTCACTTGTACATTGTAACTGTGCACCCGAACTGTCAGTCATCACTAACATTCTAAGAAAAAAAGAAAAAGAAAAAAAAAAAAAGAAATCGAAAAGCACAAAAGAACTGTTTTGTTACCTTAAGACAATGTAACTTTTTCTAGTAGAGCAAGAAATCATTTACAACAATGCTGCAACTGTGCATGCCCTCATATGGATTTTGCAATGGTTTTCACTAGACTGTCAGAGTGCGATTTTTATGGGTTGGGGTGGGTGGGGAAAGGGAGTTTTGGGAGGGAAGGGAGGGGAGGAAAGCTGATTTTTCATGGTGAGAAATAATAATGATGACTAATAATAATAAAAAACTGGAAAATGTAAGAAAGGTGGACGCATTGCTTCTCGGTACTCAGAAAGGTTGTCTGAACTCTGTGTGGTAAGCGCTGGCCTGAAGATGTATACAATTTAAAGCCATATTTTGTCTGGTGAGCCCCTTTAACTGTTGGTGAAGGAACGGATGGTCAGCCAGTAAGGTGTCTGGCTTAGACCTTGACAACAGACACTACCCATCTGTCAGTCATGTGCAGTGGTTAGAACTTTTCTTGAAAGTCCAAAGAGCCTTTAAAATGTGTATGATTTGTGTTTTGTTGCTTCTATTTATATTGATTAGATGAAATGACATTCTGGCCCTCTTACCCTCTTTCTTCTACACAAAATTTTACAAGTAAAAAATGTTCCCCTAAATAGCAGAATATGGCTTTAAGAAGAAAATGAATAGAGAATTAAGATTTCATTGTTGGGGGAAAAATACAGCTTCTGGATGACTGGATTGCATAACATGCCCTGGCCTCACATTGTACTAGGATGCAGCTTAATGAAGTCATCTCTAAATCTACTAACCTTTCACCTTATTATTAATACTTTTTGAATAGACACACACTGTACAGTTCAATTGTTAGAGAACCTAACTACTGTAGAGATTGTTATAATTTTTTTTTTTTTTGCAAAAATTCAAGCTGTAAAAACTTTTCAACTTTCACAATATTTAATTAAAGTTACTTCCTGTCTGTGATGGCAGCTCCTAGTTGTGTATTCATTTCTCTATTTCAGATGAGCCAGAGTCTAACATCATGTAAACGGTCTATGCTTGCAATTACTCAGACTGGTGTTGATACCCAGAGAAAAGGAATCAGGATTGTTCCGGGACACCCACTTTCTTTCTTTGTAGGTCCTTGGGGATTTGCTAATCTGGAATGCAAATTGAACACACGCAGCGTACTGCTGCCCTCTGCCGGCAACATCTGGGTGTGCACATACCCACACTGGCCCACAGAGGAGTCAAGAAACCCCAACAATTTCAATGGTCATGGAGTGAGACCCCACCCCACCCCCGCAGTCCTTGAATGGTGAATACAGGAACTGGCCATTCTAGAACCTCCATCCTTCCTGCTACAAGTCTGGACCAAGACCTTCGCATACAACTGCTAATTAATCCCACTGAGCCTTCTGGTCAATTAATTATGTGCCCTGACTCATTGATGAGGAGGCATGTGTGAGCTCAGAGCCTATATAATCCACATTTTTTTTTTTATTGTTGGGGATTCATTGAGGGTACAATAAGCCAGGTTACACTGATTGCAATTGTTAGGTAAAGTCCCTCTTGCAATCATGTCTTGCCCCCATAAAGTGTGACACACACCAAGGCCCCACCCCCCCTTCCTCCATCCCTCTTTCTGCTTCCCCCCCATAACCTTAATTGTCATTAATTGTCCTCAGATCAAAATTGAGTACATAGGATTCATGCTTCTCCATTCTTGTGATGCTTTACTAAGAATAATGTCTTCCACTTCCATCCAGGTTAATACGAAGGATGTAAAGTCTCCATTTTTTTTAATGGCTGAATAGTATTCCATGGTATACATATACCACAGCTTGTTAATCCATTCCTGGGTTGGTGGGCATTTAGGCTGTTTCCACATTTTGGCGATTGTAAATTCTGGAAGGAAGTATGGAGAAACCTCAAAGCACTCAACCTAGACCTCCCATTTGATCCTGCAATCCCATTACTGGGCATCTACCCAGAAGGAAAAAAATCCTTTTATCATAAGGACACTTGTACTAGACTGTTTATAATCTACATTTTTTAATCGCATGTGGACATAAGGCTTTCCCTGTTGGACAAAGCCCATTTATCTGTAATCAAACATTCCACAAACACCCAATAGGTAAATACTCATGTAAAATCGCTTCACTTTAAGTTCCATTGTAGTCATGCGTCTCTCCAATTACACATTCAGTTTTTCCTACTGTTGCAATTACCAGACATAATAAGGTTAATGACACTTGTAGAATGCCTTGAAAACTCAGCATATAAGCCATAGGCCAGTGGAAACTTGGTAGCCAGAACTAATAGCATGGCAGACAACTAGCAACACCGTCATTCATGTGGGGCACTGCTGTAGACTTGTGTTCTCAAGTACATTCCAATTGAAGGTAGTGAAAGAGCATGATGTATAAGTCAATAAATGGAGAAGCTGCCATCCTTATAAAGAAATGATTAGTTTTTGCATTCAATATATATGTTTTAGAATTCTGTATTAGATGCAGTTCCTTGTATTAGATACAGAAGATAGAAATTTAACAAGAAGCCCCTGTCCTCCGGATGCTCCCAATCTCAGACAAGACAGACATACCTTCAAATCACACTAGTCTAGAATGGGTTGATAGGTCAAGGCAGACATGCCATAAGGTTCCAGGAGACAAAACTGACTTCCACACCTCTGACATCCTGGCTTCTACATTCCTTAAGCCCTTCCTATGTCTTAGAAGTGTTCATTCATTAATTCATTCATTCAGGTACACCTTGCCTGTTCACTGTGCACCTGGCACTAGACGGAATATATGGGATACAATAATGAGTGAAAAGACATTGTTCCTACCCTCTTGGAGCTTACACTTGAGTGGGGCAACCACACAAGTAGATTTAACAAGGAAATAATGAAGAGAAGGTCTGGAACTCACTAAAAGTACATTATAGTGGGATCTGATTTAACCTGAATTCCTGAGAAAGACACCCAGAGAAAGTGACATTTGAGCTGAGATGTGAAGAATAATAAGCAGGGGGTAAGCAGGTGGACCCTGTTTTTTAGGAAGGGGGAATGATGGCAAGTGTAAGAACTGTGGGCTTTGGGGAGGATACGGTGCAGAAAGACTGTGTGGGTGGAGTATACAAATGTGTATTATGAGACTGTGGACCTTCAGAGTTCAATTCAGAACAAGTATGAGCACCTATAGATGCTTGGTACTATGCTAGATGCCAGGGTGAACTGAGCAAATCAGCTGTAACTCCTGCCTAGGGGGCCTAAGCAAGACTCATAAACTCACAGTCTCATATTGTTCATAGGGGCCATGCTGTTTTAAAAATGAGAGGGTGAGGAAGGGATAAAAACAGGCAGGGAGTGAATGCTTGCTAGCTGCTCCTAGATGGGAATGTAGGCCCAGCAATGCTCATCTTCCGTTTTTTAAGAATTTCAGGTATATTACTGGATTTTTTTTTTTTTGGTGTGAAATTTTCATTTTTAAAATGTTAGCAACTAATCAAACACAGTATTTCTAAAACACTGTCTTTGGCAAAGTCCCTGATCCCTTACAATGTCAATTTGAGACTTCTAGCCAAAAGACAAGTTGTTAAGGCAATATTTACACAGCCTGCTTTAAGAGTCAGAGTGATATGTTCTATTCATGGAGCTCAAAATGCTGCAAAGAAGGAGATGCTCCAGGACTGTTCTGCAGGATGACAGTTCTCCAAACATGCAAGGAGAAGTAGCTAATGGAAGGCCCTGGTCAATGCTCGGGGAGCTGACTTTATAAAAAATATATATATTAAAATTAATAGAAATATGGAAAGGCAGAATCACATGCTTGTGAAAAATATCCCCTGTCCCCTGCAGTGGCCACATTCAATGTACAAGGGTAGTTCAGTTAAAACAAACAAACAAACAAAACCCCTCTTTTTGCCTTGCAGAAAGACCCTATGAATGAATCTCATTTTTAAACAGACTTTCAGAGAAGTGAACGCTTTCCAATATACTGTGCTGACGGTCATGCTTGCTCTAACATGCTCCAAAACACAGTCCCAATAATTTTACTCCTAAAATTATTATCTCCTGTCTCCAGCATCATCAATTTTTCCTTTTTCAATATTATGTTTTGATCAGGCTACAAATATGATTCCACTGGAAGGGAAAAGCCAACAATGATTTTACCTCACTTTACTTATGTGCCAACTGCCCTTCTGCTCCCATGTATAGCCGATCTGTAAAGAGTTGTCTGTCACCTCCTGTATTCTCTTCTTCATTTGTATTTTCTTTTTGTCCATATTACAATAGATGTTTATCATAATGACAAATAGTGGAGAGTCTTACCTGTTGTTAAAAGAAAGGATCTAAATTTTTATTTTAGAAGTATCAAAGAGAATAAATTTGAGGGGGATGGGGGAAAGTAGAAGATAATTAGGACCCCCGTAGTGGTCCAGGCAAGGAATGAGTAGTTTGGACTAGGAGAATAGAAAGGAGGAAAGTAGTTAGGATTAAAAAATATTTAGAGGATAGAACCATCAGGATTTAGTGATCGATGCAATGTGGGGATTGAGGGAGAAGACAGTCATGATAAAGCTCAGTTTTTTGATTGGGGCCATTGCTATTTAAAAAAAAAAAAATTGGTTGATCTCTCTGTTTGGGCTGTTTCCTTGCTATGGAACCCAATGGTGAAATCCCTTCCTACTCTTCCTTTTGCTTTCCTTCCCACTTCCAAATAATGGTCCTCTTCTCCGGCGGCTTCTGTATTTACACAAGGAATGAAATTTAGTTTCCAGAACTGGAAATATTTTGTTCCTTTTTTTTTTTTAACTGAAGCATCAAGCAGTTTTTATCTCTCTTCTCTCAGGAGAGTTATGCCACAGTGGGGCTGATTTTTATCTACTTAGCATACATTTTTCCCACTGATTACAGAATTTTCACTTTCTATATAAAGAACAGACGTTCTGAGTCTGATGGCTGGCCTTCTTCAGGAAGTATCTTGTCCGTGAAGTTGTACTTTAAAGAGAATTCAGTATTCTGCAAAGATGTTGATGAAATATCAACAAAAAAAAGGAAGGAGACCCACTGAAGATGATTCATTCAATAATGTAGGTATGGGTGGGATTCTGCCAGGAAGCAAGGAGAAATGAATGAGAACCAGGCAAAGGTCATAGCCTTCCCAAGCATTTATTTACTCAATATCTCTTTATTGTATATCTCCTTTATGTCAAGTACAAAGGGCTGAGGTCATGATGGTATCTTAAATAGACTTATTTACTTTCTTCATTACTGCCTTGAAGACATGAATCAAAGTAATTACATATTGTAACAAATGCTCTGTAACCCTAATACAGTAGAAACTCCACATTGACTACCTCCCTCAGCAGACCTAATTTTCATAGACTGGACATGCACCACATGTACATTATCAGTACAGCAGGCTTCATTCCTCATTTTGACCACCTCGATTTGTTTCAGTCCCTCGGGTGGTCAACTTACAGAAGTCCTACTGTATATATGAGTAAGCATGTGGCTGTAACTCTACACATAAAGTCAAGCCTTGCTCAACAGCCACAATTAATTAAAGAGGAGTCAAATACCCCATTTAGACCCTTCAAAGGCTATTAAAGATAATTGAAAGTCCACAGTAATACTTATTAAAATTTTCTTCCTTCTATTATTTTTTCCCTCTCATCTCACTTTACTCAGGCACTACTTTCTTCAATCCATCTGACAAAATGCATCTGACTTTATTCTGAGTTTGCATAATGTTTTTTTTAAAAAATACCTTTTCCCTTCTTTCATTTCTCTCATTGCTTTATTTTTTACTGTAGGGGTGGAGAGAAAGCTTCCCTTCCACTCTCTTTGAAGGTTCATTGAAATGACTGACAATAGATAGACTAATAGGAGAAAAAGGCATATAAATTTATTTACATGCATGTGGACACAGAAGTTCTGCAAATACATGACTCAAAGAGGGGCCAGATGGCAGAGGCTGCAATACCTTCTTCATGGAAGAGAGGAAAATGGGAAGGGGGGGGCTATAGGCAATTTTAGAAGGTTAGTAAATAATTTGTAGGGAAAAATGAATGTACCCAGGGGCAGACACTTCTTATAAATGATTTACTTAGAAAACTGGTTCCAGCAAGTTATGGGAAGGTTAGAGACAAAACTGCATTGTGAACAAAGGTTATGTAGAGAACGTCCTCCAGGTAATCCTCAGAGCTGCTCACAAAAGGAAGGCAGGTAAAAGGTTTGTCTGGAAATGGTAAGGACATATGGTCTCTTTTCTTCCCTTTGCTTAATCTTTCCTGGTTATTTGATGAGATTTCTAAGGAGAGGGGGGTCTTAAAACAATTGCATTTCTTTTGGACAGAAGTTTTCTTACATAAGGAAGTTCCTGAGAAAGTCCTTCCCAGTGCTGGAGGGCACAAGAAAGTCAGAAATTTTTGGTTCTGAGGCAGCTTCTAAGGCCTTCTGATTTTTTTTTTTTTTAAGTCCTCAACATGCCAAAGCATCACACGTTGGGGTCTCAGTCTTTGAGCATCAGCATTATTAAGTGTCTTTTTCAGCAAGAAAATCTTTTCTCTTTAGCAGAGCAGGGAAAAAGAGAGATGCTGTGGCGGCCAGATGTTGTTCTCTTTGGCCGGCTGTGGGAAGGGATGTCCACACATAACCCCTTGGCAATAAAGTTTGACCTGTTCTATTTTGAGGGACAAACATGGAGAGTCATGAGCACTTACAAAAAGATAAATTGATTTGTAATGGTTGAGATAAGACCCGAAGAGGCAAAGCAAATCAGCCAGGCAAAGTTAGGAGTGAAGTGGAGAAAACATTCCAGACAAACAACAGGTCACCACACAATGGGAAAACAGAAAAACCGTGGTGTGTGTCCTGGTTCCTACACGCCACACATCTTCCAGGAGAAGTGCTTCTCCCAGAAAGGTGTTGAAACATACGGTTGGGTCTTGAACTGTCCACACCTAAAATAGGCTTGAGCCCACAGTTACCTCAGAGCTGAGCTCTGCTGAGCCTAAGACTGACGCAGAGTTCCCTGCCAGGCCTGCCACACCACCTGTTCCTCAGACCTTCTGCCCTGCAAATCTGTGAACATGGGCAGTAACACTTAACTGTTAAGTCTTGAGTGTCAGAGTGATTTGTTACATGGCATTTTAGTGACAATCACTGATCGGGCACTGAAATAGAAACCTGGAAGTGAGCATGGTTATATGAAAACTCAGAAAAAATGTTTTCAAACTCAGTGGTGAGAGGTGAGAAAACAAGAATAAATAATTATTTATTTAATTCAAATAAATAATTTTGGGTAGGAAAATTGTAACTGTAACATGTTATACAATTGCAAAATGTTTAGTAAAAGTAGTACTTGTGATCATCTAAAAAGGGGGACGCATACTTATCGAACATGGGGAATATGGGGAGGACATTTGGAAATGGAGTATTGATAGCCTGAACTGAAGGTAAGAAATTAGCTACATTTGATAAGGTACTATATTAAAGAGATGAACTCAGAAAAGACATGCCCAGTTTACAAACACAATCAACAGAACATACAGAGAACTCCAAACATCTGGAACATGCTATATTGGAAAATGATGCTGTTTCTCCTCTCTAGACTCTTCATCCAGTGAAATAACCTCAAAGAAAAAATAGTTTGTGGACACCGAAATGCAGCTGCATCCTCTAAGATACATCCCAAGAGCATATTTCAAGTAAAAAATATGGTCATCGTACCCTTTGTTATGACTTCTGAGAAGATTAAAGTGACACCTGGTAGGTCTTCCAACTAGACAAAAGGAGTCCTAGAAAGATCTCACAGAAGCTTGAGGTGCCCAAATTAAGACCCACAGTTAAGTCTGGAGAGAAAGGCATTTTTGAAAAGAATTGTGGGTGTGGCTCTGGTATGATAAATTTACTGAAATCAAATACATAAAGAACCCATTCAGTATTTGAGAGACTTGTATTGGCAAATACGTGGCCATCCTGGCCTAAAAGAGACTGTAGCTGTTAGAGGTGCAAAAAGACAAAATCTGAATTATTCAAATTTCACAGGTAAGAAGTAAGATGAGAAAGTTACTCAGTTGCCAAAAAGGATACCCCTTTTTCTTGGCCTTTCAAAAGTGGCTAAAGAGTAAAATGAAAAAGAAAAAGTCTCCAGAAAGCAGAGCCAAGAGTTGTGGGAAATGATAGTCTAAGGATCCATTTCAAAGGTACAGAATTTGGGTCGGGTATAGTTCCTCGCTTCACGGATGTTGGGAAAGTCACACAACTGGCTTAAACCAATGGAAGGAAAATGGGTAATATGTGAGTGGAAGTCACGTAGCTTGCTCCATATGGCTCTGGACCGGCAGCTCTGTGTGGTCAGAGCCAACACAATGACTCCTTGGGCAGGAGTTGGACCTGAGTACCCTGGATACCCAATTAAAGTAGCCCCTTTCAACTCACATTCTCTAATATCACCATGTTCTATTTTCCTCGGAACCCTTTCCCCACTCTGCAATTTGCATATTTATTTACATATTTATTTTGTAAGCATTCTTATTTGTTGCCATATCTGAGTGCCTAGCACTAATCCTTTCACATATTAATACTGACCAGATGACTTTTGATTTATAGATCTCTTCCTTCTCAAGGATTCTATATTTCTCATAAGCATGGGTTGCATTGGGCTTATTATGAAGATGTTTGGTTTTTGCCTTCAATAATGTTTCAAAAGCTGATACAATTAATATAAAGCACATCTTTGATCTGAAACATTTACAGTTCACTGGGAATGAAAATATAGGCTCTGATGAATTATATCTGGACAAAGCAGCAAGTGGAATCATTTCTAAATAATTCAGGAAAGCAAGTAATCCATGACACAGAAATGTCTTGCCTGAGTTACGATGAATAAGGGTACTACGATGTTAATTCCAGGGTATCCATCTTAAATGTTTTCACTGTTGATAAGGCTGTCAATATAGGGCAAAATAACAATTGGGGGGGATAATAACGGAAATTGATGGGGCTAAAACTAGGCACAACAAACTCCAACTATAAAGAATAAAAGCCAATAAGTCCCAAGCTTTATTTCTTGGGAGCCCTCTGTGTTATATACTCCACATTCATTTGCCCAGAGAACTCCCTCAAGATTTAATTGATTCCTTTATGCAGTTGAAAGTCATTAACTCAGGTACTGGGAAAACCATGGTGACCAAAGTCAGAAGTGGTCTTTGCCTTCAAAGAGCTTTCGATCTAGTGACAGACACTGACCAGATATTATGCAAACTTGATATAGTTTATTAAACTGTAATAAAGTTTATAGGGCCTGTCTGAGGGCTTATCAAGGAGGACAGGAAACCTCCAGAGCATCAAGTTAGAGACTAACCCTGTTCGAGTGATTAAGGGCATATTCCCCAGAGAAAATGGTGCTTTAGCTGAGATCTGCAGGATGAATAAGGCAAAAAAGAACAGTAGAGTTTGAATATCATGTGCAAAGGACTTGCAAAAAGATCAATGTGGCTGGAGCAAAGGAGAGAGAGGTGAAAGATGAGACCAGATACTTGGCAAAACATAGTCATCAATCTGGCCCCATGCAGCCTTGTAGAGGCCAATAAGGGGTTTGATTTTTATTAAGAATAAAAGGAAGCCATTAAAATATTGAGGAAGAACTTACTGACCAGTTTCTAAGAGACTTTGGCAGATGTTGTTAACAAATAGTGGGAGTATTATCTGGAAGACAGTTCTCAAATGTTCCTCTGCCGGTAGGTGCTTCTGGACTGGAATTCAACAGAGTTTTGTTTGTCTTATTGCACCCAAGACACCGAGTGTCAACTTGTAACAGTTGGTTCACCTTTACCTTTTCATGAGACTCATTTTGTTTTTTTAAACAATACCCATCAGACCTTGTAAGGCTTGATATTTATTTTATTTCAACTATCACTCTTTTTGTCAAGTGTAGCCTCATGCACAGCAGGTAAACCTTAATGGTTTAAGGAATAAAATGGAAAGCTGACAGGCTCACACCCATTAGCTAATGGATTACTAAGCAAAAGGGACGACATTCCATCCCAGTGCACTTAGCCCAGGGTTGCTAGGAATTTTAAAGACGACAAGCTAACGTTCTACCTTTACTCCACAGGCCCAAGGGTAGGGAGCTCAAACTCAAATCGGACTCCTTTGATGGACAGGTGAATGAATGTGGCTATCATTATGTAATCACACATCTTAGGATTTATTTATTATCGACTGCACCACACATTCCAGAAATATACTGGAGACATTTGACCTGCCAGGTTGGTATGTTTGTTGGCTCTAACCTGGCAGACGAGAAGGACCCTGGTTGGACAATCACTCAGCCCTCTTGCTTTTAATCACCCCCATCAGTGTCCCAATAACTCAAGGGAAAATGTATTAAGACAAAAAAACAGGCTACTTTAAACACATTTCCCCAAAGTAAAGGTACTTAACATTCTGTTATCTGGAATGTTCCACACCTTTGTAAATTAGCTGCCCCACATGTTGTGCTGAGACCTCCTTTCCACAATCTTTAATCAGTCGTTTCAGACACATGTGTCTTATTAGCATCCAAGTAATGCAATCACTTTTTTATCCTGAATCTCATGATTTTATTGGGCTATTATAGGCTTGATTTGTGGGCAGTGGGAACAGCCAGAGAACTGATGCCATTGATCACATTATCTAAGAGGTGTCCAGAAAAATAGAGAAACGAGCAAGTGAAGCCCCAGATCCCTGCACAGAGGTGGTGCTGGTGAGAGCACAGTGACAGGAGGCTTTCAGAAACTCTATGCCTCAGTGCTCCAGTTCATGTGCCAACCCAAGCGATGACCATAGCCTCTGTAATCACCCTCTGAGACCTTAACTCAGTTTGGAGGGAGGGAGGAAGTGATTGAAAATTAATCTGCTTCCAAATGCGCTTTTTGACATGTTAAATTTACAAATGGAGTTTCAAATAAAGGAACCAAAGAACATTGTAAGAGAACCACAGAGCTATTTCCTACCAAGCTCACACTTGGAAAAATCTGTAGCTAATGATCAACCTTTTCCTCTTTATTCTGACCAAAGAAATACATAGACCTTTATGAGCTGAAGACAAGACCTTAGAGATAATTTTTCTAATGCCCTCCCTTACAATATGAGAAGAAGACAGATTTAGGGGAAAGAAATGTTTTGCCTGACATCACATAGCCAGAGCAGAGCGTGCGCTAGGCTCAGTGTCCCCATTCCTAGAACAAGAGTTGTTTTTGTTTTTTTTTTCACTTGTTTCTGGGTTTCCCTAATTTCTGGGTCAGTGAAAATAAAGAGTTGTAAAGGGGATTTTTAAAGCTGAAAAGTTAAGTAAGAAGGTAAACATCATCTTCTTACTGAGGGATTCTCACATAATAATAGTAAGAAGAATATTAAACTACATCATTTTTAGAAAGCCCAAGTATTTCCTCATTTGTGAAATCAACCAAATGATCTACTCAGCAATAGATGTACAGAATTACCTGGAACGATCAGGAGAAATTAATCAGCAAACAGTCCCAGCCCTTCCACCCATCTGATGAGATGAGGTGTCTTGAAGAAATTTAGAGTCCAGGAAATACCCTCCATCCAGGCAAGAAATGATGGTATTTGCCAACTGCCTCTCACAGTGCTTCTTATTCTGTTTTCTATTACCAGAAAGTGTAGCTTTCTCAAATCACAAATCAGATCACATAACACCTCCTTCATTAGCTTCTCACCATACTTGGAGTAAAACATCTGCCTGATCTCCTGGTCACAAAGCCTGTGTGGTACGAGCCCTGCTGCTCTCTCAACGCGTCCCTTGCACCCCTCTTCCATTTGTTCATGCTCCATTTATAAGTCATGCTCTTTCTCACTTCAGGACCTTTACATGTGCCCTTTCCTCTGCCTAGAAGGGCCCATTCTTTCTCTTTACATGTCTTGTACCTCCTTCTCCTTTAGGCCTTGGCTTACATGTCAATTTTTCTTTCTTTCTTTTTTTTTTTTTTTTGACACAGAGTCTCACTATGTCACCCTTGGTAGAGTGCCGTGGGGTCACAGCTCACAGCAACCTCAAACTCTTGTGCTTAAGCGATTCTCCTGCCTCAGCCTCCCAATTAGTTGGGACTACAGGCGCCCACCACAATGTCCGGCTATTTTTCTATTGCAGTTGTCGTTGTTGCTTATCTGACCCAGGCTAGGTTCGAACCCGCCAGCCTCGGTGCTATAGGTGCCAAGCCTACATGTCACTTTTTCAAACGGAGTATCCTTGAATCTCCCAAACCCCAATCTTTTCCAATCCAGATAGTCTCCATTTTAAGCCCTTGTGTTTCTTTCTTCTAGTACTTATCTTAAACTTTGACTGTTTTATTTGTCTATTTATTTGTGCTTCCTACTGGAAGGCAGGTACAATGGCAGAAACCATGTCTATACCATTCACAGTTATACTAGAACCTCCCTAGTTGACCACTCCCTACCTTGACCGCCTCCGTAAGTTGACCTCATTTTCCATAGACTGAACGTGTAAGCACCACGTGTATGTGTTAGTGGAGCCTAATTCCTTATGTTGACCTCCTCCGTATGTTGACTGATTTGTTGTAGTACCCTTGGGTGGTCAACTTACAGGGGCTCATTCCACAGTACATTCTCAGTGCATATTACAGTGCCTAACAAAACACAACTGTTTAGGAAGTATTTTGCACATTTATGCTGGCGATTAGTATTTTTTTACCAAGCAGTTCATTTTAACAATCTTTTAGACCATTTATATGTGATCTAAAACATGAAATTTGGAATCCGACTCATTTCTGCTGTCACCTTCTGCAAATTAAAGAACTTCCCTGCACTTCCGTGTCCTCATTGGCGAGGACCTACTCTGGGCCTAGAAAAGCACAGGAGTTATGATTATAATGTTACATGGAGAAATTGAGACCCAGTACTTGTCCAAGTGGATCAAGAGCTATCATTAATTTCCCAGGACTGGCTGGTACTGCAAGATATTACTCAGGCGTCTCCCCACCTCGAATGTAGGGATGTGGGAAAGGGCATACAGAGGTCACCAGGCAAGGAGGGCCCTCCAGAGGCTGTTGGAGGCTTTCTGAGACTGTCTAGCTGGTGACTTCTTTTTCTTTTCTTTTCTATTTAAGTGATCTGGGGAGAATTTTTCTGAGCCAGACTCTGCTAATTTAGCTTTCTTTCTTTCTTTTTTTTCTGAGACAAAATCTCACTTTGTCGCCCCTGGTAGAGTGCTATGGAGTCACAGTCCAAAGCAACCTCAAACTTCTGGGCTCAAGCAATCCTCTTGCCATAGCCTCCCAAGTAGCTGGGACTACAGGGACCCACCACAATGCCCCACTATTTTTAGAAATGAGGTCTTGCATCTCACTCTGGCTCAGGCTGGTCTTGAACTCCTGAGCTCAGGCAGTCCACCTGCCTCGGCCTTCCAGAGTGCTAGGATTACATGCATGAGCCACTGCGCCAGACCTAGAAACTTAGTTTTCTAATCTATCTTCTCTCTTTGTCCAACTTCTTTTAGTCTCTTCATTCCGCAGATTGACAACATAATAAAAAGATCAAAATGAGGAAGAAGTTCTCATTTTCCTCATGTCATTCTCGGCGTTCTTCCCTGTACCTCTCCATTTCAAGAATGGGAACTATATAATGTGGTTCTTTTTTTACTTTTGCCTCAAGGGAGCTCTGGAGAAAATCTGAAGTTCAACTATAAAACTTTACCAAACAGCAAATCCTGTTCAACATAAATCTCATCATTCCAAACTTTATTTTATCTATACCATGTATGTATAGGTAAACATACTAGGCTGGGCATGGTGGCTCATACCTGTAATTCTAGCACTTTGGGAGGCCAAAGCAGGAGTATTACTTGAGGCCAGGAGTTTGAGACCAACCTGAGAAGCATAGTGAAATCCTATCTCCAAACAAAACAAAACAAAACAAAACAAAAAAATTAGCCCAGTGTGATGTCACACACCTGTAGTCCCAGCTACTCAGAAGGCTGAGATAGGAGGATTGCTTGAGGCCACAAGTTTGAGATCACACTGATTATGATCTTTCCACTATACTCTAGCCTGGGCAACAGAACAAGACATTAACAATAATAAAATAAATAAAATAATAATACTTCCACCAACAACAACATGCTATACTGTGAGTTGTGTTTAAAAATATATTGGATATATAGAAAAATTAACAAAATTGATCCACTATTCTTCCTCTCAATAGCTCTGCTCATCTAGTGAGATGATCAGAGAATTTTTCTCTCTTTGCCACTCTATAATTATGGCCATAAACCATCACCTTGGTCCATTCCACTTCATTTTCTGAGCAGTTATGCTATAGGTCTTTCCTTACAAGAAGAAATATGTTCTTTTGGCAATGGATGAGAATATAAGATAAATCCTAAAGTAAAGAAGACAAGTAAAGAAAACACTTAGATTTATTATTTGCTATGAGTTTTGCACACATTAGTTTATCTACACTTCTTAACAGCACGGAAACAGTTCACACACAAGGACCCCAGAAGCTCAGTAAAGTTCCGTAATTTGCATAAGGCCAATGAGCAGGCCTGGGTCTTACTCGGAAGCTGGTGTTTTTAATCACAGTGCTAATTCACAGACTTATAACTGGCCATGGAAGTGATCTAAAAGACTGTTAAAAGGAACTGCTTAGAAAAAAATACTAATCGACGGCGCTAACTATATATGCTGATATGCTGTTCTCATTGGCCTTTGATAGAAAAGTTATTTAAATAGTCTCTAAGCAAAGACAGGTTAAATAAGCTGGGATTTTGCAAGTAATACCAAAAATGGAAGATAGCTGGTTTAATTGTAGCTATACATCTTTTTTCCCCCCTCCCAGATTTTCTTTTCTGCAAATCAATTTCCACAGTAGTCTATGGGACAAATTTTTAAAATGGCTGCCAAGTGATGCAAAGCAGGAGGAAAAAGAGGAATTTCTTTCAGGTTTGTGTGGCCTTAGGGTAACAAAGAGGGTTGCAGGTGATGAAAGAGCGTTCGGAGAGGGATCATGAGTTGGGCGAGAAGGCTTAGGGAGAATGGGCTTTGTGGGGACATTAGAATGATCCTGTGAACTTGAAAAAAGCGAGGGGTATGGGGAAGACAGTGGGGCAGAGCCTCAGAGTACCCCCAAGAACCCTGGGGAGGGAATGGCCAGTGAGGAATGAGGAGAGGTCGTTCACAGACAGCCACTCCAGAATTTTCATACCCCAGTGAGGAATCTGGTCATAGACCAGCATTCCTGTCCTCAGGGAGCACAGAAGCACACAGGAGAATTGCCAGGGCTGAAGGGCTGAGAGGGAAGCAGGTGGCTCAGCAGCCACCAGCATGGATTAAAACTAAAAGTCTCCAAGACTCATCCTGCTAAAGAGAGGTGCTTGGAAGACCAGACATCTGGGAAACCTTGTTGATCACCTGGAATTAAAACTCACCCTTGGGGAAAAGGGCTGGGAAAAACGTCAATATGAAAGAAAGTAGCTTTCTGCCTCATCAGTGGAATGAGTTTTGAAACCAAAACTGAGCTCAAAGAAAGAGAAAGTTCAGTTTCTTGCACCATTGGGTATGCCTATTTCCTTGGGCCCTCCGATTGCTTACTATGTGCAGGCTTAGCTCCTAAATACAGTCCCCGAGCTACATTAGCCACTGGATGGAGAGTGAAAGACAGCCTCATCCCACATCCCCACAGTTTTGCAGAGGAGTAGTCTTCATATAAATATACACAACACTCCAGCCTTCAGACACCCAAGCTCGCTAGCTCACATAATCAGACTGCGGCCCCGGCAGCAGGGACGGGGTTATCAGTGTGTGGGTACACAGCTGCCGCTTGCATAAGCGAATCCTCTCCATCCAATTTAAACTGAGTTTCAAGTTGATTTTGGAGAAAATTTATACAGTTTACAGGTTTAAAGCCTTTTCTTCATCCCAGAGGACGAGCAGGCGAGGGGACAGGAGTGGGGAGCCGCTAACATGACAGGGAGGGAAGCAAGGCAGGCGTCCCCAGGAGACAGGAAAAATGAGACCAGAGATGCAAAGAGGCCAGATGACAACTGTCAGATGAGTTTCATCGCTCAGCTCTGCTTCTATCTGTTCCCAGCTTCTCTGAAAAATTGTCCTTTGGGGCCCAAACTTTTCCTGTTTCGTCTCAGCCTAAAGGTGAGTTGGTAGGAAGTTTGAGCAAAATCGTTTCAGGCATCTTGGAGATTTGCACTTAGGCAATGAAATAACTTTGTTTCTGCTTTCCAAATAAATCGGCGGGGTTTGGGTCACAGAGAGCTTGAGAACAAGAAGTAAAAAACAATTGAACTTTTAGACTTCAGGAGTCCCACATCCCTGGTAAGGAAACAAATCTCAAAGCCTGGGAGAAAATCCGGATGAAGAAGACACAAGAGTCTGCGGGTGGGAGGAGAGGTAAAACAGAGTCTGTTAACAAAGTGAAACTTTTTTAGCCTAATTGTGTAATTACTGAGAGATGGAAACCACGGGCCATTTCTTGTACTTTTACTCTTCTTTTCAACCATTGAAGAGAGCAAAATTCCCTTTGCCAGGTTGCTGTTTTTGTTTGTTTAAAAACAAATAATTTTCTTTTTTTTCTTTGTAACCAGTATATTAAGGAGATATTCATACATTTCAAGAACTGCTTAAAAATTTGATACCCAGATTTAAGCACGTGAACATATGTAGACTTTTAAACATACAATTAAAGCTATTCATCATTTGCTATACTATCAACATTAAATTACAGTTACTTTGGAGCATAAGTCAAATGATTTAAAGAAAGCCTGTAACATACCTAAGGAAGACCTTCCTAAATTATGCCTGCAAATTACTTCTCCACATAAAGGTCTCTTCACTTCACTTTAACTTCTAAATTACCCACTTCTGGAAGTCACTACTCAGGGGTTTATCATGGTCCAAAGAGAAGGGGGTGGAAATAAACAAGTGTTGTCAAGTGACACATATATGGATATATTACATACGGATGGCACAGAGGGAATGCAATTCTGTAAGTGCATGCCCTCGAGAAGCAGCGTATTATGATCAACCCTCTTTTTGGAAAGGCAACTTTTCTATTACTGATAACACAGGATAAATGATCTATTATGCCATCTTCAAGTAACAGTTGAGGCAAAATAATAAATGCAGAGGCATCACAATGAATCCCACTCAATACAAATTAACTATACACACCAACACTTCTCTACAAATTAAGTTTTCTTTATCTGATTGCCAGTTAAATACAGAGTTTTAATTTCATAGCTTAACAATGAAGGGTCATACACTGAAGCCAATGCATACACCTAGCATTTCATTCTAAGCTTGTTCATGTACACAGCTGAAATCAATTACAAGATTTGGCCTAACAAATGCTAGAGGAACTCTTTTTTAAAGTCGTTTTTAACAGGTATTAAATTTCATCTTGCACACCGAAGTCATACATACAGGGCAAAGTCAGAGTTTTTATATTTGCATTTATTCTTCATTTAACCTTTAAAACACTACTATAGTTGAATATTAAAACAGAAACAACAGCAAGTCGTGAGCATATTATGATTACAGTTCCTTCACTCATTCGTTACTGCACAAAAATGCCAGCATGAGTGTCACTCACTGGCCCCATTAAGAGGTTTGACACTGAACACCACCTCTGAGCTGATGTTCATCATCCTCATATGCTTCTCCATTGTCTCCATTTCCTTATTTGGATCAAAGTCCACCAGTTCTACTTGAGCCATTTCATCAGTCTCTTCTACTTCCTTCCTCTCTGGTAGAAGTTTTTCCAGCAATGAGAGTTTATCAGGAGAAAGAAAGCCATTTTCAGGAAAGTTTACCTTAAATTCGATGATTAGGTGCCCTTTTCATATGGTCTACGATAAGTTGGCATGCCTTCATTTAGCACACACTTGATATCTCCTTGCTTGACATTCTGACCTGGATGACAGGTGATGACTATGGTTCGGTTGTCAAGAGTAGATATTGGCTTTTGGAAGCCACACAATGCTTCAACCAGCTGTGTATCCATACACACGCACAGGTCTTCTCCTCATCGAGTAAAAATAGCATGGTCCTTCTGATCTAACACAATGATAGTATCTCCTGGCTCCAATCCTGGTTCTTGGTCTCCTTCACCATGTAATGTTATCTTCTGGCCATCTTTCATGCCTTTGTCAATATGAACTTCCAGAATCTTCTTCTCTCAAACTATCTTCCTTCCATTGCAGCTTTTACATCTATCTTTAGGACTGATCTGTTCTCCATGGCCCTGGCACTCCATGCACACAGACTGAATTTGCTGAACCATTCCAGGTCCTATCTGATGAATTCTTATTCGCATTCCAGTACCTCAGCAATTGGGACAGCACTTTAACTGCTCCTTTTTTGCCACCTTGGCCTTTGTCACAAATCACATTCTTTTGCAGAGCCAGTTTTCTTGGGCACCATTATATAAATCTTCTAAGATAACTGAGATCTGATGTACCACATTTTTACCTCTCCTTTCTCTCTGCATCCTTCCTCCTCCTCCAAAAAACATATCAAAGATGTCCATGGGGGAACCAAAACCACCACCTGCTCCACCCTCTTTTATGGCCTGTTTTCCTCCTTTGTCATATAATTCCCTTTTCTTTGCATCAGAGAGAACTTCATAAGCTTGAGAAATCTGTTTAAACTTCTCGCCTTCATTTGTATTCTTATCAGCGTGGTACTTCAAGGCCAGTTTTCCATATGCCTTCTTCAATTCTTCGTGAGTGGCATTGGGTCTGACTCCCAAAACATCATAGTAAGTGGTTTCTTTCACCATTTTCTACAGCAGGTGAGAGGGCAGAGGCCCACGCAGCAGAGTGGAAAGGAGCACTTAGTTGTGCACTGCTCGGGCAGCCGCCGCTCCTCTGCCTCCCACTGAGCGTTCTGGAAAGTTCCCTAAAAACAAATAATTTTCCAGATTACCCTACTATATAATCATATGATTTTAAATAGACAAAGCTTTGTGCTTTTTTTCCTCTTCTCCTTCATTTGGGACAGGAGTAGGTATTTTAAACACACACAAACTAATACAAATCTCTGAATCCAGACAAACAACATATGTAAAACCAAATGCACAAAACAATTTGCACATATTCTGCAGAGAAATTAGGCTCAAGGCACATTTTCTGGATGAAACTCCACCTCTGAGTGTTTTGATCAGTCCAAGGTGGCAACGTTTGGTACAGGTTATGTAGCAGCAGTGCTGTCTTTTCTCAAATATATCCCACACGAATTTAGCAACCCTATAGTCTGGAATATGGGCTAATGCCTATTCCCTGCTCCATGCCAATGAGGCATTGGCACTGATTTTAAAACATGCCTCATCCTTGTATATGTCGCCCTGCTGAAGCATGATAGAATAGTAGACAGGCAGACAGATGTGCATGCCTGCAGAAGCGTGCTTTAAACATCTCAATATACTACCTGCCTGGCTTTGCACACGGAGCAACCCGACTGTTTTCTGCAGATACATCCCTCCTGTCCTCCTGACTTTGATATGCAAGAAGCTGGGGCCAAATCAGCCAGCCACTTCATATTTTTCATTGTAAGCACCTTTGAGGTGCCAGGGCCCCAAATTGGACTCTATCATGAAGCCCTCAAAGCTGAGCGATTTTGCTGAATTTAATGGGCTTTGGGGGACGATTTTACAGACTGATTTTCAAGAGCACAAATATTCAAATTGCTCAGCCCCTATTTGAAGACACATCTGAAGGTGCACCCTCCAACCTGTGTATAGCAGGTTCTTTTGAATCTTGTCCTTGAAACAAAAAAAAAGGTGGGGGGAGAGAAAGAAAGAAATGTAGGGCCCCTGGGACCACGAGCAGAGACTCTAAGTGCAGCGTGACTGCAAAGCCCTGCCAGGAGTCCTTGGGGCTAGAGGGAGGAAGTGGATGAGAGAGACCGGAGATGAGAAGGGCCTTCAACAGCCATTGGGGAGGCTGTGGCGGGGGGAGAAGAAAGGGAGACACGCACTAAAAACAACAGAAACACAGGTGGAAACGGCCTTGTGGGAAATCAGCCTGTCAACAAACAAAGCTGGAGGCTGGAAACCACTGCCTCAACCAGCACAGCTCCTGGGCAAGAAGATTGTTCTGTAAATAAATTAGCGTGGCTTTGACTGCTTAGAAATTAATACTGACACCACAAAAGCAGCAAATGACTTCCTTTTATCAGGAGCAGAAGTGCTACACTTTGCAAAGGGATCTTTTTGCCATTCCTTGTTTTATTTTGCTTTGTTTTCTCGGGAAAAGTAAATTAGAGCCACTTACATTAGCAGCTCAGGTTAAAGGAAGGGGAAGAAGAGGGAGAGAGAAAAATAGTTTCATTTCATGTACCAGTGGTTTAGAACTTCATTTAAAGCTAATCACACCCCGCCCCCACTCCCCCCCCCAAGACATTTCTGACAGCAACGCAGCCCTGTTTGCCCACTGGAAGACCAGATGCAGTGAGCTTTGTTGGAAACACACCCAAAGGCTGGGGAAAGGGTCTCCAGGTTTCCGTCAATGGCTGAGGAAGTGCAATTTCTAGAAAGGGAAATTAACTCCTGGTCAAGTCAGCCAAGAACCAATTGTTAAGAGCTCCCCGTTGCTGGCTTCCTCCGGAACATCACAGGCATTTCCCCACTCTGGGCCCTTTGTCCAGAAGATAGAGCTAACTCCAAATTTATTAGGTGAAAGAACTACCCTCTTAAGAACAGTGACCCAATAAAGCAAAACAAAAACCTTGGAGCTGCTAATCATAGCTATAGTCTGGAGAGAAATCAGAAAATTTTCCTTTTCATTCCAATTCTGCCCTAATAACCGCCCCTCCCCAACAGAGCAGCAATCTTAAAAATCAGATGCTTTTAGGAAAATTAGCATCTCGCAAATCTCTATCACCTCATATCTGCTACTTAAAACTGTCCCTTAACAATTTCTGTACATCTGTGGTAAACTTAAACTTGATGGAAGTGAAAAGGACTTTGAGGCCTCATAAATTCTTAAAGCATGTTCTGGATTATCAAAGATGCAATTATTTGATTGAATTTTACAGGAAATTACATGTTGTGTCTTTATGCCCTGGAAAAGCGATAACCCATATGTAATGATTATGGTGACTCTATAATAGCCAGAATTCTAGATTAGTGAGCATGGCTCTGATACAGCCAGCCATCAGAGGCTTTATTGCATAGTAATTCTTTTGTTGGTGTAGAGACAAGCTTCCTAGGACTCCTTTGTTACTCTGTTACTTCTACAAAGTCTCATGTAGACCATAATGAGAAAAACAACAACAACAAAATTCTTAGCCCTTGCAAACCCAGTAATAAAGGATTGTGATGGACACAGAAGGGATTATCCCTAAAGCATAACAATGTGGTTCCTTATGAAGTGAAATAAAGAAGCTCCAACCAGCTGCAAAGGTCTCTGAAATTTTTTTGTCTAAAAATTTTTTAAAATAGAGATGAGGTATCACTCTGTCTCCTGAGCTGAAGTGTAGTGGTTTCATCATAGCTTAGTGTAACCTCAAACCCCTGGACTTAACTGATCTTCCTGCCTCAGTCTCCTGAGTATTTGGGACTACAGGTACATGCCACCATACTCAGCTAATTAAAAAACAATTTTTTTTTAGCCACAGGATTTTGCTATGTTGCCCAGGTTAGTCTCAAACCCCAGGTCTCAAGCAATCCATCTGCTTTGGCCTCCCAAAGTGCTCGGATTACAGGCGTGAGCCCTTGTGCCTAGCCTTCCTCAAACTTTTTAGAACTAAGAATCACCCAGCAGTAGTTGATGCCAGAAGGGACACAAGAAAAGCATGAAAGAAAGTGGAACTGTGTCAAGGATATTGGGCACATTAGTGGTGAGCCACAGCAGGAACACGGGGTGACTGATTGCTGCCATCCCCCCGAGTCTCACACTGCTGTGCTGGGACCAGGAAGGGACTCATTTCCATATGAGGACACTGATATAAAGACAGAGGGGCTGAAAGCTCTCTGGGCCGTTGCTTTATGGGAAAGAGACCAATTTGCCAAATGAGCAATTTTGAGTAACACATTTGTTGAATCATGAAGTTTACAGGATTCATACTGCAGAATATGTTTTCTACAGTCTTTGAGGATATGTTTTTTTCAAAGTTTTAGTTTCAGCAATTAGAGAAATTGTCATGGACTGGTGAAGATTGGCACACATATAGACTCATTGTTTGGAAAACAAATCAATGGAAAATAAATCGAGCCCCCCAAATAAGAAAAAAATGAATGCAAGTTAGCATGTAAAAGGCATATAGCTCGCTTTGCCTCTGTACAGTTGAGGCTTTTGTGATCTGAATACCATGCAAAATACACAATTTAATCAAGCTAGTTTAATAAATCATAGTGGAAACACAGTAGTTTGGACTCTAAAGAGGTTTTGGAAGAGAATCTTGCCCATTATTTATATAGACCTGGATAAATAACATATGCGCTGCCCCCTAATTTAGAATATAAAGGTTTTAATTCTGAAAATTCAGAGATCCCAAACACTGACTCCAATGACCTTTGGCTCATTTCTGTCAAATGTGTATAGCTAAGTCCTCTAGACCTGGAATAAGGTATTTGAATGACAGATTTGGGTGGCTTGTTAACTGGTCAGATAGGTTGTGCAATGAAGTCCCTTTTGAGAAACCGATCTGGATCCTGCTCAGTGGACCTGAAGTGCTTCTGTCTGCCATGTTGCACATGGCTGCCTGGCAAAGTGTGGTGACGAGCAACAGCGAAGTTGAAGTATGCAGGTGACACAACGCTGCTGAGCTTTAAAAGCTAGCCTCACTGTGAGGTCTTGTACCAGTTGAACAAAGAATAGGAGAATTCCAACATCGTCCTACATTTAAAAGAAGAAGAACTACACATTCACATCTAACTTAAAAAAACATGAAAGTGTTACTGACTCAGATCCTACATGGCATTTGTTCATCTACGAAACAAGAATAGCAATATAAGCACAATAATTACAGACTGCTCGGTCTTCCAAGCCCTTCTGCTAGCAACACAAAATAAAAGCTAAGGGCTATGCTCTCCCTTTTTGTTTATTCATGATTTTTTTTGTTTTTTTTGGTGAGCGGACAGTCTCACTATGTCACCTTGGGTAGAGTGCCGGGCCGTGGTGTCAAAGCTCACAGCAACCTCAAACTCTTGGGCTTGACCTCAAACTCTTGGGCTTAAGCGATTCTCTCTCTCTCTCTCTCTCTCTTTTTTTAGAGACGGAGTTTCACTTTATCACCCTCAGTAGAGTGCTGTGGCGTCACAGCTCACAGCAACCTCCAACTCCTGGGCTTAGGCGATTCTCTTGCCTCAGCCTCTCAAGTACTGGGACTACAGGCGCCCACCACAGCACCTGGCTATTTTTTTGTTGCAGTTTAGCTGGGGCCAGGTTCAAACCTGTCACCCTCAGTATATGGGGCTGGCGCCCTACCCACTGAGCCACAGGCGCTGCTCTAAGTGATGCTCTTGCATTCTTACCACTTAAGCACACAATGAAGACTACTGATCAGTACCTTTGTGCAAATTAGAAAATGGCACCTCTACTTTCAAGACACTTTATTTCCATGGGTCAGAAAATGACTATGATACACTGGTTTTGTTTGAAGTGGAACATCACTGCCATCTGCAGAAAAGTTGTCACAATGATTTTACTAATCCATCTGGTCTGTTATGTGAAGTGTGTTCTTTAGATATGACACCCCTGTGCAGTATACAAATCTATACCGTACAACTACATGTGGTGGCATTAGACCTAGGGACAGAATATGATAGAGGCTGTGGGACACCAAGATTGGGAGATTAGCCGTCATGAAGAAGACTTGTATGAAATTGGCCTGAGCTCAGAGGAGGGGCTCAAATTTGACAGGCTGTGGCTTAGCTAGATATCATAGCTAGATATCATGCATTTCCAGTGCATGCCTCTGACCTAAGACAGAGCTCAGACCTGCCTCATTTTCTTTCAATCTTCTTCTGAAATACCCTTCATATGATTTCATAATTTTGCTAATATTTCAGTGTCTGTTTTGACTTCCACTTTTCAGGAGTTAAGCAAGATATGCTGCCTCGTAACTTATCCATAGTATTTATTATATATAAGATTTGCATTGCCCTGATCGCAGTAGACTGCAATACAGTATTCACATATTTAACATTCTGGGTTCAACGACTCACTTATTTTTCAAATTGTCCAATTCAGAATTACTGATCATTTGACCAAGGCAGAGATTTTTGAGCTCGAGATCTGCAGGGTTCCTGAGAAGGAGCCTATGTCTTACCTGTGAGTTAGCTGAATGTTCTAATCAGCATTCACATCTCAATTCAGTGTTGCTGTTCTCATCTCATCTTTATCTCATGATAAAATTGTGCATACTGGGGGACTCAAATGGTCTCTGAACTTATCCCTTTTGAATGTCAAGAGCCTGCTCTATATTCAGTTTTGTTGCTAACAATATATTATATTTTATATTCAGCATTTATTTGTGTTAGTCCTTTGAGGGCAGGAATCATGTCTTAACATATTTTTGTCTTTTTCTCAATACTTAGCATGTAACAGAACTTATTCTCAATAACTTACCAACTAAAGGATTTACTCTATGTGAATATTTGAAACACCTTTACCATAATACGAGAATAATTAATAACAAAATATTTATGGCATACCTTATAACTGATTTTGATACTCCGGTTTGCCATGATTTGCAGGTGAGACAAAGAAGAATTGAACTTCTTCAGGCTGTTCCAATATACTAATTTGGATTTAATTGCATAGATAGTGAGGTTTTAAGGATCTGTAAGTTCTTACCCACCAGAGTATTCTCTCATCACTTTGTACTATTAGACCAATTCCAGAAGAATTTAGTAAGATCCAAATAGAGGCAAGTTCCTGATAAGAAGTTATAAGGTTATTGAGCAGGGTGTGGTGATGTACACCTACAGTCCTAGATACTCTGGAGGCTGAAGTGGGAGCATCACTTGAGCTCCAGGAGTTTGAGGCTGCAGTAAGCTATGATCCTGCCTATAAATAGACTCTGCACTCACTCTAGCCTGTCTAGCCTGGGCAACACAGCAAGATTCTGACTAAATAAAATAAAATAAAATAAATCCCCAAAGTTGTGAGGTTATGAGTCAGAGGACTCAATTATTTTTCACTGATATCCTGTACAACGAATGCCCTTTGGAGAATCCTGGAGGGGCAGCTCATAGCCCTTCCCAAAGGAGGATAGATCGAATGGAAGGACTAAGTCAAGGGAATGAATGTTGACATTGGTTAGATACCTACAAAAAAGCACTTCCCAATTTGTATTCATGGATTTTTAGTCTCAAGAGATGGTCAGACCTTTCTTATGTTCCCATAATGTGGGAAACAGAGTCTTCTCTTTGGAGAATAACAATGTCCTTAACATAATAAAGACTTAATTCATTTCATCCAGTCTTTCCTAAATATATTTGAAGTAAAAACCCATCCTCTTCTTTGGTATCTCATTAACATCCTCCAGAACTAATGCTCCATGGAAAATGCTTGAGGAATAATGCTTTAAAAGACAAGAAAGAAGCCAGATAATTTAATGACAGCTAGTGAAGACTCAAATGCATTTAATTATTACTGATGAGAAACTTATGTGCTAAGCAACATATACCTATGTCATATCTTTATTCATAATTGGCAGAGAATAATTTGCAAAATTTAGGGGATAATGTGTAAATAAATAATAGGGCAATTTGAAAATAACTTGAGCAAGCCTAATGGACAGCATCTAAATGTTATTCAGCTGCAAGAGAAAGGTAGCCTGTGTGATCATGAAAAAACACACCAGTGACATGTCCAGTAAGGCTTCCATCTGGTTCACTACAACATAATCAGGACACCCCAATTAATGCCCATTATTGACCAGAAGGCAACCCACAAAATCAGACAAATTACTTAAGAAGACAAACCTTCTGAAGACTTGCCTGAGATGTTAGTGTATTTCCTGATGACTTCCACAAGTCTTTTTTTTTTTTTTTTTTTTTTGGTTTTTGGCCGGGGCTAGGTTTGAACTCACCACCTCCGGCATATGGGACCGGCGCCCTACTCCTTGAGCCACAGGTGCCGCCCAACTTCCAGGAGTCTTATAGTTGAGACTCTGGAGTTTTCAAAGTGTAAGATCGTATCGTCAGCAAAGAGCAAGACTTTGACCTCCTCTGTTCCCATTTGAACACCCTTGATATCCTTCTCTTGCCACACAGCCTCTTTGGAAAGAAGTATGGAGAATCCTCAAAGAGCGAAAAGTAGACCTTCCATTTCATCCTGTAATCACATTACTTAGGTATCTACCTGGGGGGAGGGCAAGGGAAACATTTTACCAGAAGAACATTTGCACTAGAACTAGATTGTTTAGCACAGCTAAATTCACAATTGCCAAGATGTAGAATCAACTCAAGTGCCCATCAGCTCATGAGTGGATTAATAAACTGCGGTATGTGTCTACAATGGAATATTACTCAACTGTAAAAAAGATGGAGACTTTACATCTTTTGTATTAACCTGGATGGAGTTGAAGAACATTCTCCTTAATAAAGTATCACAAGAATGGAAAAGCAAGTATCCAATGTACTCAGTATTAATATGAAACCACTAGGTGAATAACTATAAACCCACACAGGAGAAAAAACAGAATGAAATTGAAGTGGGGCAGGAGGAGAGAGGAGGAGTGAAGGGGATTGGTGAGTTCTCACCTAACAGGCACAGTGTACAGGGTACATGGCATACTTCCTGGTGAAGGGCTCCACTACAACTTGAACTTCACCTAATAAACACAAATAATGTAACCTAATTGTTTGTATCTTTTATTAATCTGAAGTTAAAGAATAAGACTCGCCTCAAATCTCAACCTCAGATGTACAGTATACGGCAAAGGCAATGTAACTTCTGTTATAAGACTGGATGGTGATATATGAGAGAGAGTTAGCAGAAGATTTTCCAAAGGATAATTGGAATAATTGAAAGGTCAAAATCGAAGGTTTTGGCTCCTTTAGAATGTTGAATAATTGTACTGACAGCAATTTCCAAAAAATATTGGAGTAAGAAACAAGGATTTTAGGGCAACTTCCTTCTACAGTGGTAAGTTCTTAGTATGATATGCTTAGAAATCTTTATTTTTCAGCCTTCATCGTGATATGCTTAAAATCAAGGTAGTTGTATCACTTGAGGTTACGAATTCAAGACCATCCTGAGCAAGATGGCATGGGCCTGTAGTCCCAGCTAAGTCGGGAGGCTGGTGTAAGAATGTTTAGGAGTTTGAGGTTACAGTGAGCTAGATTGCACCACTGTACTGTATCACGGGTGACAGAGTGAGACTCTGACTAAGAAAAAAAAAAAAATTGTATTTTCCAGAATCACCTGCTCACCAAGTGAGGAAGAGAAAAATCTTTGACTGTGAAAGACAATGAGTTAGGTGAGTCTAGAGACAAGACAGATTAAATCTATTCCACTGAAAAACAGATAATTTCTCTCTAGAGAGTACCAAATACTGACAAAATAAACAAATAACATGTTTCTTAACTTGTGAAATGTGACAGTCAATGGCAGATGGCAAAACAAAATGCAAGGAAACAATGTTACAGGTTTTCTAATGAAAGAGGAAGAGGAAGCCATGTCACTCCTCTTTAAAAGAAAATGCTGGGTGGTGCCTGTGGCTCAAGGAGTAGGGTGCCAGCCCTATATACCAGAGGTGGCAGGTTCAAACTTGGCCCTTGACAAAAGCTACAAACAAAATAAAATTAAATTAAATTTAAAAAAATGTTTAAGAAAAAAAGAGAAAGTGCTTAAAAAGCAGTCACTTTCTAAAATGCTTTATAGGAGTCCTCTTATTGTTACCATAGGCAGGTCTTTGTAGTCTGGGGACAGGGAAGCAAGATCCCCCAAGTCAGCTATTCAGAATTTTCTAGAGTATCTCTTCTGCCTGGGACCTTTGCTCCCAGATCTTGTCTGAGATAAGAGCCACGGGCAAAGAAAACTACAGAGATAGTCAGTTCCTGGTATTATCTGAGTACACGTGTCTGTCCATTCTGAACTTTTTATCTACACTAGTTAATACCTTTTACACTTACCCAGTATGAAGTTTCCCATCTTCCTCCCTTTCTTCCTCCTCCTCTTCCTCCATTTCCAACCTAATGATAAAGAAGCCCCGCCTAGATCAGGGCTTATAGTACTTGATATGGACAAAGAGCTGGTGACCATGGGTCACGACCAACAAATTGTAAAGCTGTGCATGTAATGATCACTTCGGGGGCTATGCTCAAACATATTCTTAAGTCTGACGAATGCTTGATGGTCTACATAGCAGTATGATACATGGTAATAAGTCAAGAATTTTAAGCAGTTTGTACGCTTTGTTCTAAATACTTCATATTTGTATGTGTATATGTATATACACACAGAGGGTGCCAAAAAATATATACACATTTTCAGAAAGGAAAATGTATTAAATTTGTGATACTCAAGTCATCTTTGAGTTGTGCAATTAGAAGAGGTGATTAATTTTATTTATTTAAAAAAAAAGAAGAAGTAATCAATATGACTTGTATTCGTCTTCTGTTTTTGGTATATGTGGGTCACAAGGAAAGTTTTGAGATAGACTATGTTATGGTCCATTATTTCACTTCCAAGAAACATAGATGGTGGTGTCCTTTCTGATTCACCTGTGCAAGTTTCAACTTGCTTGGCTTATGGGTGTTGCTGGAAGAGATTCCTTTATTTCTGTCCTAGCAGATTACACACACACACACACACATATATATAATTATTATTATTTTTTAGAGACAGAGTCTTACTTTGTCGCCCTCGGTAGAGTGCGATGGAGTTACAGCTCACAGCAACATGTAGCTCTTGGACTTAGGCAATACTCTTGCCTCAGCCTCCAGAGTAGCTGGGACTGCAGGTGCCCGCCACAACACCTGGCTATTTTTTTGTGTAGTTTGGCCGGGGCCAGGTTTGAACCCACCACCCTTGGTATATGGGGCTGGCACCCTACTCACTGAGCCACAGAAGCTGCCCAGATTTTACATTTTTTGATTTTTGTGTATCTCAAAACTTTTGTGATCATCCATATATATTAAGTATTACAATTTTAATACAGGTTTTTCCTTTCTTAAAATGTGTATATATATATATATATTTTTTTTTTTTGGCACCCTGTATGTGTGTGCCATGCATGTGTGTGTGTGTGTGTGTATATACACCTCATACACCTGATCTCACATAATAATAACAGATTAAAAAAAGGAAGATTTCAATCATCACTTTGGCATGACCCTCTAAGTGCAAAGTCAGGGAGGGTGGGGATGAAATATATCTTCTTTAGCTCAGTAGTCCTAGTGTCCAGTACAGTATCTGGCACACGGCGTGTATTCTATTTGCAAAGGAAATTAGCAACAGGACTCTTTAGTTTTCTTTTCTTTTATTTTGAGACAGGAACTCCCTCTGTTGCCCAGACTAGAATTCAGTGGCATCATTATAGTTCACTGCAACCTTATACTCCTGGGCTCAAGTGATACTCCTGCTTCAGCCTCTTGAGTAGCTAGGACTACAAGCACACACCACCATGCCCATCTAATGCCAGTGTCAAACTGCTGGCCTCAAGCCAACCTTTCTTCCTGACATCCCAAAGTGCTGGGATTATCGCTGTGAACTACTGTGCCCAGCTAGGACTTCTTATATTTGTTTTGGCATGTTCAAATTTATTTATACTCCGATCCAAGGAATGTTGTCAGTAGTTTACTATTCCTCAAATAGGATTGCAAGATCAGTTGGAAGAATTTGAAGTATACCTTAAGTGACAAAGAGCTATTATCCTAAACAGGCAAATGTTAAAGGAACCAAAGAGTTTATAAGCAACTTGGATTGTTGATAAGCAAAATTTCAAGTTTGTTGAATAACAATATTCAATCTTCACAGAAACCTCTTTCTTTGAATTCTAGTGTTTGCTAAGATCTTATCTTAAAATTCCTCTCCTCAGTTCCTGAAAAAAGGAAATGCTTTCTATAATATTCCAGCTTTAGAAAGGATTATTCAATAAATGAAGAGAAATGTTTATTTATTGGAAAACAAAAAGTTAGAATCTTATTCCATGTACCTAGCTAAATTCTAGACATATTAGGAATTTAATGAAAATAAGCAATAATTAAGAAAATATAGCTAAATAAATAATTTGTTAAAAAATTGTGATAGATTTGATCTGCACTTTCAAAATGGTATGAAGAAATTAACTAGTAAACAACAAATGGAAAATAGTATTTGAAATCTAAAGAGGTCAAAAGATTGTTATTATATATATGGATAAATAATATGAACATATAATTCACAAAAGAAGAAATACAAATACCTAATGTACATATGAAAACAATGTTCAACTCTTATAGAAATAAAAAATACAAAAGAAATCAAGATAAGATTTATTTGGCCAAGTCAAATGGAAAACATTAACAAGGATTATAATCCTTCACCTTGGCTAGGGAAAACAGTTCTTCCATAAAATTTGATGGGAGGACAATTTTGTTACAATTTTTTTTTTTTGAAGGTTGATTTTTAAAACATATACCAAGTACTTTTAAAAAGCTGGCAACTGTATTCTTGACTCCTTCTTGATTCCAATGGTAGTACTCCTAGGGTTTTTTTTTTATTTTTTTTATAAACTAGAGATGAGTACAATGATTCATATTATAAAAATTCACATAAAAAGTCAAAGTAGAACCGGCTCTCATGCCTGACTATTGGGGACTAGTTAAGTCAATTATATTAACGAGATTAAATATATTCTGGGAGTAAATAATAGACCATTGTATATTGACATGGGAAGATGGTTCTAGCATGTTGCTAAGAAAACAATATATTGCTAAGTTAAAAAGATAATGTAGTGTAATACAATTTTTGTAAGAAAAAGAATACATGTATCCAAATACATAAAAAGGTGAATAAAAAAGTGTACTCTAAAATATTAATCATAATCATTTTGAATTAGGGAGAATATATGTATTTTTATCTTTGCCTTTTTCTTTGTAATTAAAAAATTTCAAAGCACTCAAGCTAGACCTCCCATTTGATCCTGCAATCCCATTACTGGGCATCTACCCAGAAGGAAAAAAATCCTTTTATCATAAGGACACTTGTACTAGACTGTTTATTGCAGCTCAATTTACAATCGCCAAAATGTGGAAACAGCCTAAATGCCCACCAACCCAGGAATGGATTAACAAGCTGTGGTATATGTATACCATGGAATACTATTCAGCCATTAAAAAAAATGGAGACTTTACATCCTTCGTATTAACCTGGATGGAAGTGGAAGACATTATTCTTAGTAAAGCATCACAAGAATGGAGAAGGATGAATCCTATGTACTCAATTTTGATCTGAGGACAATTAATGACAATTAAGGTTATGGGGGGGGAAGCAGAAAGAGGGACGGAAGGAAGGGGGTGGGGCCTTGGTGTGTGTCACACTTTATGGGGGCAAGACAAGATTGCAAGAGGGACTTTACCTAACAATTGCAATCAGTGTAACCTGGCTTATTGTACCCTCAATGAATCCCCAACAATAAAAAAAAAAAGAAGAAAAAAAATTTTTTTCAACATAGTATGTACTGATTACTCATGCACACACATTATATGTATACAGCATGATGAATTTTCAGAAATTAACAAATCTATGGAGCCAATATCCAGGTCAAGAAATAGAAAATTATTATTACCCCAGAATTTTCTTTTTTCTCCTTTTTGTCACTAATAATTCTCCCTAGAACAATCACTAGTATGGCTCCTGGAAGTGTAGAATGATTTTACTTGTGTTGAGTTTTATGTAGCATCTTTGAGGCAACATCGTGTTTATAAGATACATCTAATTTATTATGTTTAGCTATTATTTGTTCTTTCTCCTTGTTGCAAAATAGTCCATTATGTGAACATAACACTATTCTTTCATTTTACTATTGATGGGGGTTTGTACAGTTCTGTTTGGGGCTACAATAAATAGTATAATATGAAAATTATATAGCACATCTTTGAGGACATATACACTCATACTTGTTGATTATATATTAGTAATAGAATTGTTGTGCCATGAAGTGAACATCTAGCTTTAGTATATATTGCCAGATAGTTTTCTAAAGTAGTTATGCCAATTTACCCTCCCACCTTCAGGCTTAGAGAGTTGCAGTTGCTCTACCTTTCTGCTCATACTTTATCTTTCTACAGTTTTCATTTTAGCCATTCTAATTAATGTGTAGTGGTATTACAATACTATTGTAATTTGCATTTCCTGAGTGATTAATATGCATTAGTTTGTAATTAAAATAATGAAATCTTCTCCATCTTTGAAGATACCAATCAATCAACAATAGTACATTCTCAAATATAATTTAGAAGGGTAGTATGTTTGGTTAAAAAAAGTGGGGGGAGTATGTTGACAGGTGGGCATCAGTTGGAAATCTCCAAAACTTAGCAGAGTAGGACCTAAACAAATCACATAGCTTCTCTAAGTCTCTATTTCTCATTCTCAGATTGCTTTCTATGGAGTTATACTTAGATAATATTATGGGTTATGTAAGGCACATAATGTGCACTCAATATGTATTAGATCTCATTCTCCTACAATTTGGTAAATATCATTATTTGGAATCTTGTAGAATCCTGTCATAGAAAGGAAGACTTCTTAGAATAACTGAACTCTTGTCTCTCTGCTTCACTTTCTCTGCATTTTTCTAGTTTTTTTTCAACTTCATTGGCTTCTTGACTTTTTCTACTTCATATCTTAATTTTTTTTTTTTTAGAGACAGAGTCTCACTTTGTCACCCTAGGTAGAGTGTTGTTGCGTCACAGCTCACAGCAACCTCCAGCTCTTGGGCTTAGGCAATTCTCTTGCCTCAGCCTCCTGAGTAGCTGAGACTACAGGCACCCATCACAATGCCCAGCTATTTTTTGTTGCAGTTTGGCCGGGGCTGGGCTTAAACCCACCACCCTTGGTATACGGGGCCGGCACCCTACTCACTGAGCCACAGTGGTATGATATCTTTTGTCTGTATCAATTCTTTTTATGGTGATCACATCTGTTTTAAATGCTTTAAATACATCTAAGTTAGAATAGCTCCAAAATGTCTTTTTTTTTTAAATTAAATCATATACACATAGATCATGAATATTTATGCATATGTGGAGTATAATGTGTTGATCTTTTTTATACAATCTGACATGGTTACATCAAACCAATCAACATAGCTTTCACCTCGTTTACTTGATTATTATGTTAAGAAATTTATGTTCTATACTTGACAGATTTGACTTGTACCCTTGCAATATGCTCCATAGGTGTGTTCCCACTGTTTACCTCCCTCTATCAAACCTCACCCCTCCCCTCCCTTCCCATTCAATTTCTCTCCTTTATCCTGGGCTATAGTTGTGTTCTATCTTACCTAAGAAAGTGTGAGTAAATCTAAGTTGTTTTCACAGAAGTACTGAGTACATTGGATACCTTTTCCTCGATTCTTGAGATACTTTACTCAGGAGAATATGTTCCAGGTCTCTCCATGTAAACCATAAAAGAGGTAAAGGCTGCATAGTATTCCATGGTATATACATATACCACAATTTATTAATCCATTCATGTGTCAATGGACACTTGGGCTTCTTCCATGATTTGGCTATTACGAATTGAGCTGCAATGAATAATCTGGTGCAAATATCTTTTGCGAGGTGATTTTTGGTCTTTTGGATATATACCTCGTAGGGGAATTGCAGGATCCAATGGAAGGTCAATTTTTAGATCCCTGAGTGTTCTCCAAACTTCTTTCCAAAAGGAACATATTAGTTTGCATTCCCACCAGCAGTGCAGAAGTGTTCCCTTTTCTCTACATCCATGCCAACATCTGTAGTTTTGGGATTTTGTTATGTGCGCTACTCTTACTGGAGTTAGATGGTATCTCAAAGTGGTTTTGATTTGCATTTCTCTGATGATTAAAGATGATGAGTATTTTTTTATATGTCTGTAGACCATGTGCCTGTCTTCTTCGGAGAAGCTTTTGTTCAGGTCTCTTGCCCATAGTGAAACCAAAAATACATTACTGGGATCTGATCAAACTAAAAAGCTTCTGGCTTCTGCACTGCCAAGAACACAGTAAGTAAAGCAAATAGACAGCTCTCAGAATGGGAGAGGATATTTGCAGGTTACGTTTCCGACAAAGGTGTGAAAACCAGAATCCACAGAGAACTCAAACTTACTAATAAGAAAAGAACAAGCTACAAATTTTCTATCTCTGACCTTAGACACTTGTTAAAAAATATCTGCTTGTTGTGTTTTCTTGGATATCTCATAGACATTTAAATAGTAACATATCCTAAAAAATGAAAAATGGATGGCCCCATCCATTTGGTCCCTTGCCAAACTGGCTCCTTCAGTCATTTCCATAACAGCAAATGGCATTATGAGTCTCTCCAATGCTCTTGAGGAAACTGAAAATTATTCTGGATTTCCCCATTTTTCTCTTCATCTGTCCACTCCAATCCATCAGCATTAGCTATTGTTTCTACTTAGAAACTAAGTCTTGGATCAGTCCACTCTTTGGGGTATAAGGAGCTCTGTTGCCCCATTGATTGCTAGAGTTGATTTGGCTAATCTGGCAGATTAGGTGGGTGTTCTATTCCCTCATTGCTCCATGTGCATCCCTCCCAAAGATGTGTGTTGAACTTCCCCAATAGAGGAGGATTGTTCTTCAGTCAAAGGTATACGAGCAGCTGCACTTTCCTGCTAGAAACTCCAAATGAGCTCTTGAGGTCCATTAATTTTTTTTTTAAATATCAAACTATGTAGTTTTCTTTATCTGTGATCTTTATTTCTTCATGTAGATAAAAGTTACTAGTGTTCTTTTATTTCATCCTGAAGAACTGGTCTTGCAAAGCTTGTCTGCCAGTGATCAATCCTCCCAGATTTTGTTAAATTTGGAATGTCTTTATTGCTCCTTCTGTTTCAAAGAATAATTTTGATGAGCATAGAATTCTCAGTTAACAGTCCTTTTCTTTCTGCACTTTGAATAAGTCATCTCATGGTCTTCTGACCTTCTGGTTTCTGGTGAGAAATCTGCTATTAATCTTATTAAGAATTTTCTCTTGCTATTTTTTTATTTTTTATTTTTTATTAAATCATAGCTATGTACATTAATGCAATCATGGGGTACCATGTGCTGGTTTTATATACAATTTGAAATATTTTCAATACTTCAAACTGGTTAACATACCCTTCATGGCATTTTCTTATTTATTGTGTTAAGACATTTATATTCTATATTTAGTAAATTTCACATGTACCCTTGTAAGATGCACTGTAGGTGTGATCCCACCAATTACCCTCCCTCCACCCATCCTCCCCTTCCCTTCCCCTCCCTTTCCCCTTTCCTCATATTCTTGGCCTATAATTGGGTTATAGCTTTCATATGAAAGCTATAAATTAGTATCATAGTAGGGCTGAGTACATTGGATACTTTTTCTTCCATTCTTGAGATACTTTGCTAAGAAGAATATGTTCCAGCTCCATCCATGTAAACATGAAAGAGTTAAAGTCTCCATCTTTTTTATGGCTGCATAATATTCCATGGTGTACATATACCACAATTTATCAATCCATTCATGGATAGATGGGCACTTGGGCTTCTTCCATGACTTAGCAATTATGAATTGGGCTGCAATAAACATTCTGGCACAAATATCTTTGTTACAATGTAATTTTTGGTCTTCTGGATATATACCTAGTAGTCTCTTGCTATTTTTAAGATTCCTTTATTGTCTTTCTTTCTACACTTTGATTATGGTGTTTTGGTTTGGTTTAGAACTGTTTGAGTTTATCCTGTTGGAGTCTGTTAAGTTTCTTGGATGTATATATTAATATTTTTCATCCAATTTGGGAAGATTTCTAGCAATTATCTCTTGAAGTACTTTTTCTCCTAATTACTCTCTTTTCTCACTTTCTGGGACTCTCATAATGTGTCTATTATGGTGAACTTGATGGTTGACTTCTATTACTTTGTTTATTATTTTTCCATTATGTTCCTCAGAATGGATAATGTAAAATAATCTATGTTCATATTCACTAATTATTTTGCCTCTTCAAATCAGCTGTTGAGACCTCTAGTGGATTATTCTTTCAGTTATTATACTTTTAAACTCTAAAATTTGTATTGTATTTTTTACTATAATTTCTCGTTACTGATGCTTTCTATTTGATGAGACATTGTTCTTATATTTTTCTTTAGTTCTTTACATGTAGCTTTCTTTCTTCATTAATATAAAACAACTGATTTAAAGTCTTTGTCTTGTAAGTTCAACATGTGAGCTTTCTCAGGGACCATTTCTGTTGATTCTCTGTTTACTCTGAATGGGCCATACTTTCTTGTTTCTTTGCATGTGTCATAATTTTTGGTTGAAAACAAAACATTTTAAATAAAACAACTCAACAACCCTGGAAATTGGACGCTTCCTCCTACCAAGAGCTTATTATTGTTTAAGTGACTTCTCTGAACTAAATCTATAAAGTTAGTATTCTTTGTTGTGTGTGACCACTGAAGTCTCTGCTCAAGTAGCCTAGTGGTCAACTGGCAATTGGACATATATTTCTTTAAACAGAGCAGAGGTCACTATATGTGGACATGCCTTCAATATTCAGCCAGAAGGTGACAACTCAGCCTAAATTTTCTTTTCGTACTTGCACATAACCTTGAGGTCAGTCTGAGATTAGAATTGAGGATCTTCTTAGGTCTTTTCTGAACATATATGAAGCACTATGCATGCATATAGCATACTGCCAGGAATATGTCAGAGTTTTTCAGAGAACTTATGAACCTCTTAGGCTCCAGATTTTTCTTTTAAGTCCTTTGCTTAGCCTGTTGTTTACCTGAACTGTTATCTACCTCTTTAGGTAGTCATGATGTTAATCAATTGTCTCTATTTGTTTTTTAAAAATGACCCCAAGGTAAAATGTTTGTCACACAGAAAGCACCCAGTCAGATTAAATAAAAACAGCCTTCTAAATGGGATCTTCTAGGGAACCCCTAGATAAGTAAAATAATGATAATTCTCTGGGAATGTGAGGTTTTTTTTAATTATTAAATCATAGCTGTGTACATTAATGTGATCATACGGCACCATACACTGGTTTTATAGACTGATACATTTTCATCACACTGGTTAACATAGCCTTCCTGACATTTTCTTAGTTGTTGTGTTAAGACATTTACATTCTACATTTACTAAGTTTCACATATACCCTTGTAAGATGCACCGCAGGTGTAATCCCACCAAACACTCTCTCTCTGCCCACCTCCCCCCTCCCTCCCCTCCCTTATCCTCTTCCCCATATGCTTAGGTTATAACTGGGTTATGGCTTTCACATGAAATTAGTTTCATAGTAGGGCTGAGTACATTGGATACTTTTTCTTCCATTCTTGAGATACTTTGCTAAGAAGAATATGTTCCAGTTCCATCCATGTAAACATGAAAGAGGTAAAGTCTCCATCTTTCTTTAAGGCTGCATAATATTCCATGGTGTACATATACCACAATTTATTAATCCATTTGTGGATCGATGGGCACTTGGGCTTTTTCCATGACTTAGCAATTATGAATTGGTCTGCAATAAACATTCTGGTACAAATATCTTTGTTATGATGTGATTTTTGGTCTTCTTGGTATATACCTAGCAGAGGAATTATAGGATTGAATGGCAGATCTATTTTTAAATCTCTAAGGGTTATCCAAACATCTTTCCAAAAGGAACGTATTAATTTTCATTCCCATCAGCAGTGTAGAAGTGTTCCCTTTTCTCCACATCCATGCCAACATCTCTGGTCTTGGGATTTTGTGATATAGGCTAATCTTACTGGAGTTAGATGGTATCTCAAAGTAGTTTTGATTTGCATTTCTCTGATGATTAAAGATGATGAGCATTTTTTCATGTCTGTAGGCCATGTACCTATCTTCTTCAGAGAAGTTTCTCTTTGAGTCCCTTGCCCAGCCTGCAATGGGATCACTTGTTCTTTTCTTGCTTATACATTTGAGTTCTCTGTGGATTCTGGTTATTAAACCTTTGTCGGAGACATAACCTGCAAATATCTTCTCCCATTCTGAGGGCTGTTTGCTTGCTTTATAAACTGTGTTGTTGGCTGTGCAGAAGCTTTTTAGTTTGATCAGGTCCCAGTAGTGTATTTTTGAAGCTGCTTCAATTGCCCGGGGGATCCTCCTCCTGAAATACTTGCCCAGACCGATTTATTCAAAGTTTTCCCTGCACTCTCTTCTAGTATTTTTAAAGTTTCATGTCTTAAGTTTAAATCTTTAATCCAGTGAGAGTCCGTCTATAGTATACTATAGTATAGTCTGAGGTCTGGTATCATGATTCCTCCTGCTTTGTTTTTATTTCTGAGTAATGTCTTGACTATCTGAGGTTTTTTTATGATTCCATATAAAACAAAGTATTATTTTTTTCAAGATCTTTAAAGTATGACAGTGGAACGTTAATAGGGATTGCATTAAAATTGTATATTGCTTTGGGTAGTATGGACATTTTAACAATGTTCATTCTTCACAACCATAAGCATGGTATGTTTTTCCATTTGTTAACATTTTCAGCTATTTTTTTTCTTAGAGTTTCATAGTTCTCTTTATAGAGATCTTTCATGTCCTTTGTTAGATAAACTCCCAAATACTTCATCTTCTTTGGCACTACTGTGAATGGATTAGAGTCCTTAACTGTTTTTTCAGCTTGACTATTGTTGGTATATATAAAGGCTACCGATTTCTGAATGTTGATTTTGTAACCTGAGAAGCTGCTGTATTCCTTTATCACTTCTAAGAGTTTTGTAATAGAATCTCTGGTGTTTTCTAGATATACAATCCTATCATCTGCAAAGAGCGAAAGTTTGATCTCTTCTGACCCTATATGGATACCCTTGATCGCCTTTTCTTTCCTAATTGCAATGGCTAAAACTTCCATTACAACATTAAAGAGCAGTGGAGACAATGGGCAGCCTTGTCTGGTTCCTGATCTGAGTGGAAATGATTTTAATTTAACTCCATTCAATATGATATTGGCTGTGGGTTTGCTATAAATGGCCTCTATCAGTTTAAGAAATGTCCCTTCTATACCAATTTTCTTAGGTGTTCTGATCATGAAGGGATGCTGGATATTATCAAAAGCTTTTTCTGCATCAATTGAGAGAATCATATGATCTTTGGTTTTTAATTTGTTTATGTGCTGAATTGTACTTATAGATTTACGTATATTAAACCAGCCTTGAGATCATGGGATAAAACCGACTTGGTCATGGCGTATAATTTGTTTGATGTATTGCTGGATTCTGTTTGTTAAGATCTTGTTGAATATTTTTGCATCTATATCCATTAGTGATATTGGTCTATAATTTTCTTTTCTTGTTGGGTCTTTTCCTGGTTTGGGGATCAGGGTGATGTTTGCTTCATAGAATGTGTTGGGTAGTCTTCCTTCTTTTTCTATATTTTGGAAAAGGTTTAGTAATATAGATACTACTTCTTCTTTAATGGTTTGGTAGAATTCTGATGTAAAGCCATCTGGTCCCGGGCTTTTCTTTTTAGGGAGGTTTTGTATGGTTGATGCTATTTCTGAACTTGATATGGGCCTGTTCAACATTTCCACTTGATTCTGGCTAAGTCTTGGAAGGTGACATGCTTCCAAGTATAGGTCAATTTCCTTCAGATTTTCATATTTCTGAGAATAAACTTTCTTGTAATATTTATTAAGGATATTTTGAATTTCTGAGAAGTCTGTTGTTATTTATTCTTTGTCTTTTCAGATTGATGAGATTAGAGATTTTACTATTTTTTTCCTGGTTAGGTTAGCCAAAGATTTATCTATTTTATTGACCTTTTCAAAAAACCAACATTTTGATTTATTGATCTGTTGTATAATTCTTTTGTTTTCAATTTCATTTAATTCTGCTCTAATTTTGGTTATTTCTTTTCTTCTACTGGGTTTGGGATTGGAATGTTCTTCTTTTTCCAGTTGCTTAAGATGTTCCATTAAGTTGTTACTTTCCCTGTTTCTGTTCTCTTGAGGAAGGCGTGCAATGCTATAAATTTCCCTCTTAGGACTGCTTTTGTGGTATTTCCGAGGTTCTGATAATTCATGTCTTTATTATCATTTTGTTCCAAAAATTTGGCAATTTTCTTCTTAATCTCATCTCTGACCCAGCTATCATTCAGCATAAGCTTATTTAACTTCCATGTTTTTGTATGAGTATGCAGATTCCTGTTGTTACCGAGTTCAACTTTTATTCCATGGTGGTCCAAGAAGATGCAAGAACTAATTTCTATTTCTTTAAATTTACTGAGGTTAGACTTGTGACCTAATATGTGATCATTTTTGGAGTATGTTCCGTGGGCTGATGAGAAGTATGTGTATTCAGTTTTTTTGGGATGAAATGTTCTGTAGATGTCTGCTAAATCCAAATGTTGGATGGTTATGTTTAAATCTAAAATTTCTTTGCTCAGCTTCTTATTGGAGGATCGATCCAACACTGCCAAAGAAGTGTTGAAATCTCCAACTATTATGCAGCTGGAGGAAATCAAGTTGCTCACTTCTGTTACAGTTTCTTTTATAAGTTGAGGTGCATTCTGGTTGGGTGCATAGATATTAATAATTGAAATCTCATCATATTGAGTATTATCCTTAATAAATATGAAGTGACCATTCTTGTCTTTCCTTACTTTTGTTGGTTTAAAGCCTATTGTGTCTGCAAATAGAATTACAACACCTGCTTTTTTCTGGTTACCATTTGCCTGAAATATAGATGACCATCCTTTCACGCTGAGCCTATATTTATCTTTTAAGGTAAGATGTGACTCTTGTATGTAGCAAATATCTGGCCTGAGTTTTTGTATCCAGTCAGCCAACCTGTGCCTCTTTAGAGGACAGTTTAAGCCGTTCGCATTAATGGAGAATATTGATAATTCTAGTAAAATTTTGGGTATTGAGTTTTTTGAAAGTCCAGTGGACATTTTTAATCCTTTTGCCACTGTGGAAGTTGGAGTTTGATCAAAAGTTTCTGAGTGACTTTACTTTTGTGTAGAGGATTGGGCTGGTCATTATGGAGGATCGGTCTGAGAATATCATGAAGAGCTGGTTTGGTTATGGCAAATTTCTTCAACATATGAATGTAATTAAAGTATTTAATTTCTCCATCATAAATGAAACTCTATTTAGCTGAATACAGGATCCAGGGTTGAAAGTTACTTTGCTTTAGGAGAGTAATAGTCGATGACCACCCTCTACTGGCTTGAAAATTTTCATCAGCGACATCTGCAGTCATTCTAATATTCTTCCCTTTGTAGGTAATGGATTTCTTATGTCTGGCTGCTTTCAGAATTTTCTCCTTCATATTATCTTTAATGAAGTTAATGATGATATGCCTGGGGGATGTCTTATTGGGATTGAGTTGTGGTGGGTTCTGAAACTGTCTGCTATCTGAATTTTAGAATCTCTTGGCATGTCTGGAAAATTTTCTTTCATAATTTCATGGAGCAGGGCCTCTGTGCCTTGCAAGGCCACTTCATCACCTTCAGGGATTCCAATGACGTGGATATTAGCCTTGTTCGAATTATCCCAGAGCTCTCTGAGAGAATGATCCATTTTTGCTCTTCATTTCTCTTCCTCTTTGAGAGTTTGGGAGTGTTCAAAGGCTTTGTCTTCAATGCCAGAAATCCTTTCTTCTGCTTGCTCTACTCTGTTACTGAGGTATTCTGCTGTATTTTTCAGATCTTTGAGGGCTGCAAATTCTTGCTTCAGTGCATCAAAATCTTTGGTGGTTTTGTCTTTAAATTCATTAAATTCTTGAGACAACTTTTGAATTTCTCCTCGAATTTCTAATTTTGACTTTTAAATTGCTCCTCAAATTTCTAATTCCAAATCTTCTTCCACTCTATTAATCTTGTTTGCGATCCAAATTCTGAATTTGATTTCTGACATCCCGGCTAGCTGTTTATGAATGAGATCTTCAGTTACATCTGCCATATCTTTCCTGGGGGAGGGTGGGTTGATCTATTCTGGTTATTCATGATACCAGAGTTTTCCCGCTGATTCTGCTCCATGATTGTTTTACACTGTTTGATTTTTCCCCTGGAGCTTTGTCGAGGACCCATATGGTGCTATGGCCTTAGAAACTGGGGACCTGTTTGGTGTGGTGGGGCTAAGTGGTTCTGTCTTGTTTTCAGCTGCTTTCTGTTCGATCCTAGTGAAACAGTTACTCTGGGTTGAAGTCTCAGCTGTGGAGAAATACCAGCAATTAAGTCATCCCACCCCCTACAGGCAACAATTGGGAAAGAAAAGTCAAACCTTCCTGCAATCACACACCCAGGGCACCTGAATAGTCCTCAGGCGTTTGGCTCAGTTCAGAAGGTCCAAATCAATTGTCTCAGTCAGCACCTGTCTCAAGTGGGAGAGTTTAAAATGTCTCTGGCAACTGGATCGCAGGAGTCTGGTGAATAGTCAGATATGGCTTGCTCTGGTGCTCCGTGGAGTCAAAAGGACCCACCCAGCAAATAGATCAGTCTGGAAAGGTTGGTGCCTCCTTCCCCACCTTACACCTCTGTCACACGCAGTTACTGATAGCCCTGCAGGGCTGTGACTTAGTTGTCTGTAGTGAACAGACACTCCAGGGTTTTGTACCTGCCTGAATCACAAGGAAATCTATTTCTGCTAAGCCAGGCTGCTGTGCTCTGCCTCTATCTAGCAGGGGGAGGTGAGGCCTGACAAGCTCGGGCAGTTGATGGAGGCTGCGGGGGTGGGGGGTGTTCACTCAGTTCCAGCTCTGCCCCTGATTGCCTTTACTGACAGAACAACTTTGTTGGAATTTGTTTCTGTCCCTGCTAAATTCCCCTGCAGAAGAGAAGCTGTTTCGAGTTCCCAGAGCCTGCACCTCAGGACCTGTCTTTGCTCTTGCAGGTTTGTATTCGGTTACCTGTCAGTTCTAGCCTCCTGTCTTCCCTTGTCTATAGGCTGATGATCCCCTGAGGGTCAGGTGCATCTTAGGCTCAGTAAAGTGGTCCTCTGGGTCAGCCTCACCCTTGGAACTTCCTGGCTCTGTGCTCCACCCAGGCCTGTACCACCTCAGGCAAACCCTTTACTCACAGGGCCTGCGTTTCTGTCCCAGATCTGTTCTGTGGTAGTTGCCACATGAGTAGGTGCCCAGCCTCCTCTGGTTGCCCAGGGAGATGGGGGTGTGGCTTCAGAATATCCGGGAGTGAGCGCTATTGTTGCCAAAAGATGGCTGTTGCTCTGTGCCTCAGGGCATCGCCACTCCAGTGTGGTTCCCTTTCAGCCCACCATCCTCTCCTCCCTCCCGTGCCATTGGGTCAGCACTGCCCAGCTGCAATATAGGCCCTGTCCACAGCCCTCGAGAAATCACCCAAGAATCTGGACTCCTGAGGGACAGGCCTCCAGACCTCAGAGTGAGAGTGGAGGCGAGTGCTTGGAGCCCAGAGTTTTATACAGTTTTATGCCTGGCAGGAGAATGCCGTGGCACCCTACTAGGGGAGGTAGGTCCAGTTTTTAGAGGGTCTCTCTCATGGAGTGTAGTGGGAGGACCTTTGAACTCTGCTCATTTGTTTGTGGGGCACTCTGAGCCATTCTCATGGGGGAGGGGACTCCTGTCCACTTGTTGATGTATTTTGTACCTTTTGTTTGTATCCTTATGGTCGCAGCTTGCCTCAGCGGGGTTGATATGCATTCTTCAATCTTCTCTCTTGGTGCAGCTCTAATCCACCAGGTTACATGCTAAATTTTTGTCCTTTAACTCTCCTTCTGGATGGGAGCCTCTGTGGAAAGCTGGCTTCAGTCAGCCATCTTGTCTCCATCCCTCCAGACAGTTCTGGGAATGTGAGTTTTGAGGAACTCTATAAGGATGAGGGGAAACCTCCTCTTTTTTCCAAGATTTTGCTGAAAGATCAATTCATTATTAAGTCAGAAAATAAGAGAAAGAGGTTTACTTACCATGAACAAGGGGAGAATCACAGAGTGATTATTCAATAGGCCAATGGGATCCAGATATTTATACCCTCTTTTTATAGAGGAGAGGGAGACAAAGAATATAGGTGATTCTTTTTGAGGGCAATAAATTCTTGCTAGAGAGGATAAATAGATAGAGAAAAAAATTGACTTACGAATTTTTTTTTTGTGAATTAAATTAACCTTGAGAGATGAGACTTAAGTTTAAAATTATTTGGGCCAGGTCTGGTTACATTCTTGATTTTCTTTCCTGCAATATGGTAAGATAATAGGGAAGAGAAGTCAATTGTCCTTTGATGGTTCTGTCTGCTTATGCAGATCAAAAGCCCTTCTGGGAACTTGTTCCTCTCTTAAGAAAGCCCTTTCTAGGGGCCTGTTCCTCTCTTAAGTCCTTTAATCCAAAATACTCTTTACACCAATGAGTCATATTTTGAGGTAAAATTCCTGAGTTCCTTCAACTTAAACCCTACTGTATTCCCATCAGAGATGCCAGGCCTATTGCTGTTCACTGCTATTAAGGGCTGTTTGTTTTCAAGGCTACAGCAGAGCTGGGTATGTGGGTAGGGTATGGAAATAGGTCAACTTAAAATACCACACAGTTCACCATTCTTACATAGATCTATTTTTTTTTAAATAAATGCTCCCTGGATTGCTGCAAGCTTTGACTAGTTACTAGATTTCTAAAAAATTTCTCTGACAAATTTTGCCCGTTTTCCAATTGCTTTTATGGAAGAGATGATTTTTGGAAGTCTTTACCCAACCATTTTTATTGATTCCATTCAATATGTCTTTTTAAATTTAATTCCTCTCCACAATCCTATGATCAAATATAATAATTGGACCATTTTACAAATGATGAAACTGAGACTTAAGAGAATAAATAACCAGTAAATGAGTAAATGAGAATGCTAGAGTTCAAACTCTGGTTTGTTGAATTAACAGCTTGAGCCCAACATTTCACTCACTAGCAAAGGGAAAGTGACAACAAAAAAGTGCCTCAAATCATCCTCTTTCCCTGGGATTAAGCACTTCAGTCAGTCTAGTATAGTTTAGAGAGTCATTGGTATTATTGGTATTAAGTATAAAAAGGAGATTCTATTACTGCTTCTCTTCCTAAAGCCAAAGATTCTGCATACAGAAACAACATGCTCTGAGATCCTAAGAAATTGGTGTTACATAAGAGACAGTATACTAGAAAACAATATCTTATGGCACTCTTAGAAAAATGCCCAAAAGGTCTAAACCACCATATCCTTCCTGAGAGAGCTTCCTTTATCTCAGGAGGTCCCCCCACTGCTGTGCAGGCTGAGTTCCATCAGTAAGCCTTTTTAGCTTACATGAGTGTCACATCAGTGTTCATGCCATTTGCTCTCTTCTAATTCCATGATTATATGGAAATAACAGTCAGGACTACCATCAATTTGAGAAAGAATGTCCTTTCCCAATTGTTCAATCCCCAGAAAGATTATTTTTGTATTTCTGTCACCAGAGTCTGTGCAAACATGGAGATCCATTTTTCAACTGAGCAATGGAAATAGGACTAACAAGTGGTCCCAGATTCACTCATATGAAAACAATAACACATTCTGTGACTTGGAGGTCTAGAGGTTTATGTTGGCTCCAAATGGAATGTTAATGTGCAAAGAATGATGGTCTCTCTTCACAAACACTAATAAACACCAGTAATTTCCTACTGATTGCTTTCAACCTAATAAGCATTTTGTTGAGCCTAAAAGAGTATTTCATTTTAGAGTATTTAGATTACATTGATTACTCACTGAGTCTTAAGTTGGCCAATGAAGAACAGATTGCTTTAACTTATTATCTGGGAAAACGTCACTAACCACCGTCACAACCACCACCTCTACCATATAGGATTAATACTCATAAACAGAAGATATCATGGGGAAAGGGATCTAGAGCTTTCTTAAATGGTTCATAAATTGGGGAGGGGGTTAGAAATCTTTTTAGCATATTATAAAAGCTATGGACATCTTCTCCTGTGAAATGGTCCTGCTGATAGAATTATATTTTTATCTTGGAGCTTACGAACTCTCCAAAAGTTCATTAATCAGTGGGAATCCTCTCTCCATGGTAGATTTTTGTTCAAGTGCCACTAATGTCTTGGCTATCTCAGAGAGCAACTCTAACATCTCCAACTACCAATTCTGAATTCTGCTTTGATTCCAGAATTTGGCATGTACAGATGAACCTGGACCATCATTTCTGGAAGACTGCAATCAATCGTGTAAGCAGATTCTTATGGAGGATGTAAAGAATGGGCCAAACTGCAGCACCAGCAATGTCATGAAATGTCATTGATTCTTAGATATGTGTGTCATTGCTATTTCTCAAAGAGTTTAAAATATATGTATGTGTGAGTTAATATAGGCATTAGGGAACAGGAAAACAGAACATAATCAACTTGCAGGTCATTTTAAGTATTAGTGAGTAAAATAAAGTTATAGCAGGACAGCTATTTTAGTTTCATTTTTCTGCACTGCCAAATATAGAAATAGGATTACTTACAAACATAAGTACCTTCCTTGCATTTAACTGTTTCACTTCATGCACTTTTACTAACAGTTGAGGGGCAAAACATATAACAGGTACTGGGCTATAGGATGACTGAGATCCTAATTTAAGAGCTTACAGTCTCATGAGAAGCATAAACATGCAATATAACTTGAAATCATACTAGGATTGACCTAGGTCATGGTGCACATTAGGGCTCTGGAAGTGCAGATAAGATGCATCCTTCCTCTGTGCAAAGAGTCAGTGAGGAAGGTGGTAGGGGAGAAGTCAAGGGGAACCTTTACAAAGAGATGTAGGATCAGAGTAATAAAGAAGAATAAAGGGTCAAGCACTCTAAGAATAAAGGATAAGATTCCCAAAGGCATCAAACAGCAAGGTGTGTAAGGGCCATTGTGAGTTGTGCAGTTTGACAGGGGTGTGACATGTAATTAGAGAGATGGTAAGAAAGGAACTGAAGAGGTTATCAGGACAGATGATCTGCAGATAGTTTTGTTTACCTTTCTGGGAAATAGGCTTTTCCAAGAAACCATGGGAAGTTGTATGAATGAGGTCGTGATTTGATCAGGCTGTGTTTAGGATGGTAGACTCTGTCTGGAGCAGCTGGGAAAGATTTAGGACAGAAGTGGAAAGAGTAGGAGGGAGACTGTTGTACTTGTTAGGCTGAGAGGTGGTGAAGGCCAGCCCTGAGGAAACCTTGAGAGAGAAGGAGATGGGCTCAAGGAAATCTTCTGAGAAGGGCTTGCTAAGACTTGGTGTTTGTCTAGATGTTGCAATGAAGGAGAGGGCAGAGAAAGGCTGGACCGATGTGGAACCTGAACTGAGAGAGACCGTGTGGCATAGAGCACACTTGATGTAGATGGACATGATGCCGCCTTGTGTTTGAGGGGCAAGTAGAGACACCTTGTCAGTATCTGAGAATGAAGCTAAGGGTCGTAGTTACAATCATGTGTGTGAGAGACCTCCCAACAGAAAGGCACAGAATATTCTGGAGTCATATACTTCCAGGAGAACATGAAGTAAAAGGTTGACTTGCTCCCCAGGAGTGGGGCCATCAGCATGCATACATTTGATTTTACTGATCACTTTGGGGAGTCATAGAACTAGATCCAAATCTTCCATAAAAAACAAGAGTGGCATGCTATGGTGCGTGTGTGTGTATGTGTGTGTGTTCTTGTATTTAAGTTTCTGGATTTAAGTATCAAGCTAGCTAGATGGTGCTGGAAGGGTCATCTGATCTTGCAATAGGGGAAAAGAAATGGGGAAGGCTTTGTGATTGCTAGCATTCCCTCAGTTATAAGGCTACGGAACAGCGGTTCTCAACCTTTTGGGGGTCGAATGACTCTTTTACAGGGTTGAATAAGACCATCCTGCATACTAGATACTTACATTACAATTCATAACAGTAGCAAAATTACAGTTATGAAGTAGCACAAAAATAATTTTATGGTTGGGGGTCACCACAACATGAGGAACTGTATTAAAGAGTCGTGGCATTAGGGAGAACCACTGCTCCAAAGAATTGAGAACTACTGGCCTGGAAAAACTTCCTCTCTTTCCCTCCCCTCCATCAGTCTAATTTTCCTGTCTCCCTTCTCACACTGCTATCTTTCTCATCTCAGTACTCACAGACACACACACACACACATTCTCAAAACATGGGGAATGAACAGATGTTGTCTAAGTTCCTACCCAACATATGGTTGTGCAGAATAATTTTTCTAAGGAATTTTCATACCCAATATTTCTGATACTTCTATCACATGCCCGTGAATTTCAGGTCCTGCAATTTATTGGGCGAGGGTGGGGTGGGGTGGCTTAGTCAGGAAAGAGGTGAAGAATGTGTCTAAGATCACAAAGTAATTCAAAGAGATAGTGCTGGTTGCTGGCTGGCTTGTTTCCTAGCTATAAGACCAATTTATTCTAATAGAAAGATCCATGGAAACGTGTCAAAAGAGAACAAAAAGTGAAGCATAATATTCTACTGTTCTTATTGAAATTGTCCTTAGTAATCAACAGCCTCAGAGCATTGGTATGATGGTTTGTGGCTACAAGATGAAAGAGGGAGAGAGAGATTAAGAAATGAATAAGTATTCATTAACAAAGCTGGACCTTTATTAACGTTGTTATTTATCTTGTTACTTATGTTGGCTTCTCTGTCTTTTGCTTTCATAATTCACAGATGTTTTAGATGTATATTAATGTTCCTAAAAGTCCCATAGGGATAACAAAGAGACTAAATTTATTAAACACTAATTATACACCAAGAATAGGGGTATGTGTACATTTTTAAACATTTATAGGAAATTTGTAAGTATCATCATCCATATTTTATAGATGATAAAAGATCAATGAGTTATTTAAAAAGAGAGCGAAATGTAGAATTGTTGTGGTCATCAAAACAGTGGCAACAAGTGCTTAGCTGTGCAGTCTCTGCACAAGTACTCTGTAATCATTGGCACATTTAACACTCACTACTTACTAACACTCACTACTGGTAGTACAGATTTTTACTACTCACTGGTAGCATGAGAAAAGCAGTTCCCAGTGGACTTGCCCTTAGTCACGTGGCTTTCTGGCAGTGGGCTTGAAATTCAGAGAGACAACAACAGATCACTGGTGCATGTGTGCACATTTGTGCTGTGTGGGGTGGCCCTAACTTGCATGTGTTCTCAGACCCACGTCAGAATGCAAGGGGGAAGAATGTCAGAATCAGAGAAACCGTCTAACTATTGCTGTTTGTCCTTTCAACACAACTTTTTCCTTTATTGGCATGCCATTTGACACAAAGGTACTCTTGACTTCCAGCCTCCAGATCTGCAAGAAAACAAAATTCTGTTTTTTTTCAGCCACCCAGTTTGTGGTATTTTGTTATGGCAGAGCAAGTTGTCTAAAACACACAATTTGGGGGATGACATTTTAGACTTGGTGGTCTGGGAAAACCTTTGAGGAAAGTTGGTATTTGAGTTAAGACCATATATTGACATAAATGAAGGCACAAGAAGACTGGGGTAAAGGAACTGATCTGGGGGAAGGAGGGGTTTTCCAGAGAAATTCATCAATCCCCCTCCACTTCCGTCTCACCAATGTTTGGGAAACACCTCATGCCTGGGAACCCAGTGTCTTTATCCAGTACCTTTGGTCCATTTGCAACAACCATCCATTTGGTCCCGTTTTCTCTAAAAGCCATCTGGACTTTGGATTTTATGAATTTCCTTTTTCATCAAAACTTGCCTTTCCAGGTTTAATTTCCTCTATAACAGATACTTAACCAAGGGACATAAGCTATTCTTCCTGGATAACATCCACATTTCACAGGGCCCTACAAAAGGCAACTTGATTCCAATGATGATGGAATTCAGGCATTACAGGGGCCACCTGAAGGAACATTTCAGAGCAAATGTGTCTTATGGGACCCAAATCACCCAGCAAAGGCAGTCACACGTTCTCACTCAGGGATGGCTTTTTTTCCTGCATACAGAAATTACTGACTCCCTGGAATATACTGCAGATTGACACACTTAAGAACAATAAAGATTTCTATTTCAATTTCAGACACAGCTGAAAATGGAGTTTGGTTGTAATTTAGGGCAAATATTAACAATATCTCCAATAGACTGACTTCTGATACAACTTACATAAGCTCTAGGTTGATAATTCCTTGTTAAAGGATTTTGGATCAGAATCTGAGTTTTAGATGTTGAACCACGAAGGAGCTGTTGAAATCTGCTTAAGCAGCTGAAACCTAGTTTTCACTTTACAAGAAATTTTGCCAAGGAAGTTATTAAATAGAGTGGTGTCACTAGTCAGAGCTGATGAAACGCAAGCACGGCAATGGTACCTATCAAAAGGGAAATTAGAATAAATGAATATTAAAATATTTAAATCTATAATAATGTGTTCAAAACATAGTTCTGAAGAACATTATCATTGCAAGTGAGAAACCAAGGCTAAGTCACTTACAGTCTTCTCTAGGCAACCTTCTTCCCTCCATTTCAACTCATTAGGATAATATTACCTTCAAGTGTAATGGTGTAATTTTGACTGTACTGTACACAAATTACTCTGGTTCTTGCACTGACAGGCTGAGCAATAATCCCACTTGGTAGATTTTTAGTAATTGCTACAATGCTAGAAAAAAAAAATGAAGCATTTAGAAGTAAGAACTACATAGTCAGGAAAGCCAGTAGATTATATTTACTCAGGGCAGAGAAGAACGCTTGGCTTTGTTTTCTCAGTTTAGTGGCTACTTTGCTAAAAGTTTTACCAAAAGATCCCAGATTTTGCCATTTCTGAAATGCCCTGAATAGAGTAAAATGTCATGAGATAATAGCACCATCCTATTGTTCTTGGATTTTTACTGGTTAATTATCTGAAAGATAGACTTCTAATAAATAACATACATACCCTCAGACCTAGGCTCCTTTCAGTTCTAAAGGTCAAATTCATTTCTGTTTTATATTATTGAGCAAATACGTATTTTTGATACCCATTGACTACTACCCAGTGTTTCTAGTTAGAAAAACAGCAAGGGTAGTAGCTATGTCACAGGTTTCTAGGAGGATTGAAAGGGATAGTGAATGCAAAGCACTTCGTCTAGTGCTTGCCCCAGAGTGAAGAAGTCAGTTGATGGCAGCTTTACTATTATTATTACTATCATTGTTATTGGCCGCAAGGTAAGTACAGTGATTCACATTTGAATGAGAGTCAGGGTCCTAAATCACTTCCATGTACAATTATTACATTTGAAACTTCAAAGTCATCCAGTGGGGTGGGTAGACAAGAATAGACAAGAATCTCTCATTCTTAAAGACGGGGGAGGAAGGACTCAGTAAGAAAAAGTGACTTGCTCAAGATCACATAGCTAGAAGTACAACCTAGATCTCCTGTATAGCCTCTCCCTTTTATGCTCTTCACTTCACTAACCTGGACTTGAATCTGTGCCTTTGTTTATTCAATTAATGTTTATGAAGAACCTGGCTTAAACCAGCACTGTTCTTTCTGTAGAGACCACAGCAGAGAATGTGATAGACAAGGCCCTGTGGTCATGAGCTTAGTTTCTTTTCGGAGTTTGGGGCTGGAGGGTTAAGACAGTGTGTAATTGATGTAATGAGTAAAGTACCTATTCAATTATGAGCTGAATAATGTCTGCTCCAAATTCATATTTTGAAGCACTAACCCACATTACCGTAGAATGTGACTGTGTTTGGAGATAGGGCCTTTAAAAAAAGTGATTAAGTTAAAATGGAGTTATTAGAGTGGGCGTTAATCCAATCTGGCTGGTGTCCTTCTAAAAGAAGATTTGGACACAGGAAAAGACACCAGGGGCAAGAGTGTAGAGAAAACACCACGTTAGGACACAGCAAGAAGGTGGCCATCTACAAGCCAAGGAGGGAGGCCTCAGGAGAAACCAAACCTGCTGACACCTTCATCTCAGACTTCCAGCCTCCAGGATGAGAAGAAAATAAATTTCTGTCATTTAAGCCATCTAGTCTGGCATTTGGTGCTGCAATCCTAACTAACTTATGCTTTTAGTAAGAGAAGATGATGAATATTATGGAAAAAAGTTAAAGAAGCAAATGCTAAGCTAAGGATGATGAGGAGAACTGGAGAGGCACAATGCAGGATTCCATAGGGTGGTCAGTGTGGGTCTCATTGGGAAAGAAAACTTGAGCAAAGAGTCAAAGAAATAAGGGAATTAGCTATGAAGATATTCAAGAGAAGGGCTTTCCAGAAGAGGGGGTGGTTAGTACAAAGGTCCTATGGTGGGAGAGTGCAGGCATGGTGAGGAGCAATTGTTGAGAAGATCCTGGCTGGAGAAGAATGAACAGGGCTGCATAGGGGAGGTCAGACAGGCAATGCTCAGAGACGGACAGGTCCGGAGAGACTTGTAGGCCAGTAGAAGAGCTTTGTTTTCTTCTCTGCATGAAATGAAGAACTGTTGCTGCATTATGAACAAAGTGACATGACCCAACATATTTTAAAAGAATCCCTTTGGCTACTGTGTTAAGAATAGACTTAGGCTATCACAGTGATTCAGGCAAAAGGTGATGGCAAGTTCAAACTAGAGTGGTAAGCATGGAAGTGATAAATGATCGGATTCTGGATCTCCTGAGAAGATGAAGCCAATAGGATTTCCTACTAGATTGGACATGGAAGATGAGAGCAAGATTTGAGTTAAAGATGATGGCAAAGTCTTTGACCTGAGCTAGTGAGAGGATGTGGTTACCATCACTGGAGATGGGGAAAGCCACGGGTAGAAGAGATTTAAAGAGGAAGATCGAGAATTTAATTCTGGATACCTTGAATATGAGCCCTTCAAACGGAGATGTCAAGTCGGCAGATGTTGGCAGAGGGTACCATGCTGAGGACCTAGAGATTGACTGTAGTTAGAAGCAGGATGAAAACAAACCCCGAGCCCTGAGCTGCCCCCTAGTGTTAATAAGCTGGGACAAGTAGGAAGAACCCGCAAAGAGACGCAGAGGAAGCATTGATGTCTGGTGTTGCTCTAGAAGCTGAGTGAAGAGGTTTTATTATTTATGTATACATAAACGACTTTATTTTATTTCAAATTAATAAGAGAGTATAAATTATTAGGTTACAATGTTTGTGTTTGTTAGGTAAGTTGCCTGTTATAGTTGTGTCCCTTACCCAGGAGGCGTGCCATACACCCTTACACTGTGCCCCTTACATGAGAGCTCACCAATCCCTCTCCCTCCTTCACCCAATGTGAATTCAGTTGAATTTTTCTCTTGTGTGGGCATGTACTAGTTCATCTACTGTTTTCATATTAATATTGAGTACATTGCATATTTGCTTTCTCATTTTTGTAACATTTTACTACGGAAAATATTCTCCAACTCTATCCAGGTTAATACAAAAGACATAAAGTCTCTATCTTTTTATGGCTGAATAGTATTCTGTGGTATACATAGACCACAGTTTGTTAATCCATTCAGGGGCACTTGGGTTGATTCCTTATCTTGGAGATTATAAATTAAGCTGTGATAAACAATCTATTGTAAATGTCCTTATAAGGAAATGACTTTTTTTCTTCTGGGTAGATGCTCAGTAATGGGATTGCAGGATCAAATGGGAGGTCTAATTTGAGTTCTTTGAGGATTCTCCATACTTCTTTCCAAAGAGGCTATACTAGTTTGCAATCACACCCACCCTTCTCTACATATCTGCATCAGCATCTGCAGACTTTGTAATGTGGGCTATTCTCACTGGAGTTAGGAGATAACTCTGAGGGAGAAGGGTTTGATTAACCATGTCAGATGCTCTTACTAAGTCAAGTAAGATGAACAGTGTGAAGTGACCTTTGGGTTTAGCATGAAAGTCATTGGTGACCTGAAAAAAGAAATTTCTGTGGTCTGGTAAAGGAAATAGCCTGATTGGAGTGAGTTTATGAGAGAGAGAAGAAAGGAATGAAGGGCAATGAATAGACGGATCTTCAAGGAGCTTTGCTGCAAAGAAGCAACAAAATGAGGCAGTATTGGAAGGGGGAGTCAGGAGAAGATTTAACATTTTTCTTGAAGAATTTCTTCCCTTAAGAGAAAATGGGAGAAAAACCAGAATGTTGGTATTTCCATCAGAATGGTCCAGTGAGAGGATGAGAACTGATAAGAAGAACGTGGAGAGAATATCTGGGGTGATACCCTTGAGGAGGGGAGTGAGGATGGCCCCTCCTGCTCCATCTGGCTCTCTGTAGGAAGGAGGCTGGTTAGCCCCTGCTCCTCGGTAGCCGAGTATGAGTGGGGCTGGGAGCTTCTCATTGTTTTCTTTTTTTCTTGGTGAAGGACAAAACAGGGTCAGCAGTTGAGAGTAAGGACAGGGCAGAAATGCTGTGAGAGAAGTTATGATATATTTATGTGCGTGTAGCAAAATACCACAAACTGGGCAGTTGAAACAACTGAAAGTTATTGCCTTACAGTTCTGGAATCTAGAAGTTTGAAATGAAGGTGCTGGCAAGGCTGGTTCCCCCTGAGGGCTGTGAGGAAGAACATGTTCCAGGCCTCTCTCTTGGCTCCTGGTGGCTTGCTGGCAATCTTTGGTGTTCCTTGGCTCACATGAATGTCACCTGTATTTCTGTCTTCATCTTCACATGGTGTTCTCTCTGTGTCTTTGTGTCAAGTGGCTTTCCCCTGCCTTTTTTATAAGGACACCAGGCATCTAAACATAGTAGAGTAGAGCGCACCCTGCCAACCTAAAGTTAATTAATTACATCTGCAAGGCCCCTATTCCTACAGAAGGTCACATTCTAAAGTGCCTGGGGCTTGAACTTTAATAAAATTTTTTTTGGTGGTGGGGCACAATTTAATCCATACTCAAGCGTTTAAAGAGAGCAGAATAGGTTGGGAGTATAGTGTGTTTTCCTCCTTTCCATTCCAGGAAAAGGAACCACATGGCATTTATGTTTGTAATTATAAAGTGAATTCGGCTTGGCACCCATAGCACAGTGGTTACAGCGCTAGCCCCATACACAGAGGCTGGCAGGTTTAAACCCAGCCCAGGCCAGCTAAACAACAATGACACTGCAATAAGAAAATAGCCAGGCACTGTGGTGGGCACCTGTACTCCCAGCTATTTGGGAGGCCGAGGCAAGAGAATCACTTAAGCCCAAGAATTTGAGGTTGCTGTGAGCTGTGATTTCATACTCTACTGAGGGTGACATAGTAAGACTCTGTCTCAAAAAAAAAAAAAAATTATTAAGTTAATTCATTTAGCATAGAGAGACCATTTTCTTTTCTTCTTCTTCTTCTTCTTTTTTTTTTTTTTTTGCAGTTTTTGGCCGGGGCTGGGTTTGAATCCGTTACCTCTGGCATATGGGGCCGGCACCCTACTCCTTTGAGCCACAGGCACCACCCCAAGAGACCATTTTCTTCAGCAACATTTGGATGAAAGATAGGAGAATAGAATAGAAAGAGAATTGGATTTAGCCAAGGCTATGATTTCACCTAATAAGAGAAACAAGGAATTCAAGGATGTCTGCCAGTCAGTAATTATTATAATTTACCATAGAATTAAAGCTGTTGGAGAGAGAATAGAGGACTTTAAAATGGTGAAAGACAAAGAAACTTTTAAGATAAATGGATGGGGTCCCGGTGGGGTGAAGAGATGGTTGAAGTTGGGGTTCTTGAGGGAGAGCAGAGATCACAATGTTGAGAGGCCAGTGTCTTGGAAGAATCATCTATGTACATGGTGAAATCAAAAAGTTTTGATTGATTGATTGATTGATTGATTGATTGATTGATTGATTCATTGTTTATGTGCCAGCTATAAGGGAGAATAAAGCCCTGTTGGGAGCAAGGCCTCTGGACTCCAGCAAGAGAGCCACCTGCACTCCCCACTGTCCCGCCCTGAGCACAGAAGATCATCTTAGACTGGCCTGAGCCCGGGGATTGTGGGAGAAGGAAAAGAAAAAGGAAGGAACTCCTCTGAAGTTAACTTTGAAACTCCTTGGATACCCAAATAAACAATTAACCTAGAGGAAAATAAAAATCTTAGACTCTAAATATCCTTCATTGCTTATTTTAAAAATTATTATTACTCAGTCCCCTCAGTAGCTTACATTCATTGTGTTGATATGTGTGCTTCCTGGGGATTCTACACACTCCAAAATCTGAAGAGTAAGCAAAAATAGTGCTTCTGCTTAAACCCTTCACAGTTTATGGCCACATTTACATAACATTAAATAAGTCAACAAAGGCATCATTAGCTCCCATTAAAATATGAGCAAAGAAATTTAAACGAACAAGACAGGCTAATTGGTAAGTAATGTTGTGTATCAAAAATTATGACTGTAAGATACACCAGTTAATGAGAAGCCCCACAATCATGTTTACTACATATTTAAAAATTAAATGAAGGTGAATAAAAGTAAACAGAAAAGATTTTTCCCTTCATGGATGCTGTTATATACGGGTTTCAAAGTTGAAAACATTGAGAGTTGTTTTAGCCATCCACCTGGACAATAGATTTTGTAATTTCTCTGATTTTTACCATTTTTGAACCTGTTGGGTCATGAAGGGGAAAGCCACAGCCAGGGTGGAAGGCCAGGGGGAAAATTGTGAATTTATACCAGTGAGCAGGCTCTGGTCTTATCTCAGACCTGTGTTGTTAGAGGAACTCTCCCTGTTTCTTTGTTTATGGGGATCTGGGCCCAATCTTAGGCAAAATGTGCCCCTTGAGTTGGGCATAGGAGAAAGCAATGTGTTTAGCCTCTTCATGTTCTAAAGACAGTGATTCCTAACATTGTCTTCCTCAAAGATCACATGGGTGTAACTCTAAAAATGTTCAAGCACTGCTCCCACCCCAGACCTATTAAATCAACATCTTGCTGGGAGGGCCCAGCCATCTGTGCTTTAGAAAATGACTCTATTGATTCTATAGTGTAGCCAAAATTGAAAACCACTGTTCTAGCCCCTCCTCAATGAAATAATAGCTACCATTTACTGAGTAACCGCTATGTATGACACTTTCTAATAGGAACTTCTGCAGGGTATTTTATATTTTATTTGGTGTAATTGTAAACATTTGCTACTTACAGAGGCTGCATAGAAAGGGCCATAATTTATCCCCAAGAAAGACAACTTAATGGCGGAATTTCAGACAACTGAGGCATTAGGTGTAAAATATTAGGGAGGAAAGATGACAAAAGGGAGATCTACCTGGCATCTCTCCAGTGATTCAGACCTGTCTGCATGTCACACCCCAGTCAATTACTGTTATGTGGAACCTTGCAGGTAACATGTCTGGGAAGACCCTGTCTCAGCTTCTCAGGCAGCACAGAGTCCTCTGTATTTTTGTGTGTGTGCGTGCGCGCGCGCATATGTGCACATGTGTGCTGAGAGGTGTAGTTTTAACACTGTCTAGCTCAAGACACTAATATTTCTTCAAAAGACGATGAATTTCTGTATTTCTTCTCCTGGCCAGCATGAGTTCTGTGAAAATAGGTAAGACAGCTAGCCCTTCCAAACAAAACACTGAGAAGGGCCCAAGAGAAGCGGCTCTTGGTCCATGTCATCAAGCTACTCCTTCCTACGTCCAGAACTGCCCAGGTCCTCAGAGCCTCCGTGTTTGGGATTGTTTCTGGGGAGAGGTTTCTAGAAAGCACAATATTATGTGATATCAAGGACTTCAGATATTAATAGTAAGAGAAAACACCCTAGCTTCTAAATATTGAGAATAGATTGATTTAATAAACTATAAAGGGCTTTTGACAACATATTTGACTTGAAGTAAGCAGAAGCATCTTATCTTACAGTGCTGGGGTGCTCCACTTCTTCCCCTCCATTTGGAAAACTGTGTTCATGCGCTATGATACCAGTAAAGCCTTATGAGTAATCTTTATTTTGGGGGGGATTGCTTCTTGTTCTATTGCCCAGGCATTAGGGCAGTGGTGTCCTCATAGCTCACTGCAACCTCAAACTCCTGGGCTCAAGTGATTCTCAGCCTCCTGAGTATCTGGGACTTTAGGAGTGTACCACCAAGTCCAGATAAGTTTTCTACTTTTTTTTTTTTTTTAAAGAAATAATGTCTTACTATGTTGCTCAGGCTGGTCTTTGAATACTCTTAAATGGTGACTTTTCATTCTGTGCTCTCTGAGTTACAAGTCCCATCTCTAAAAATGTGTCTTAATTTGACCTTTTCCAAAGTGGTTTCCTATGCTTGGAATGGTCTTCACCCCAGGTCTAACACATATCTCGACCTTCATTTAAATTGCTCCAGAAATCCCAAATCTCTGTAAAGTCATAATTCATTCACCGTTACTCAAAGGATATTGACTGGAACTTACGGTATGATACACACTTGGGGCAGATGCTGGTAATACAGCAGAGAACAGAGCAGTCATCGTCTTCGCTCTTAAGAAACTTGTTTTCTATCAGAAAAGAGTGCATTATACAATAAAAAAAAAACAATTAACTTTCTTGTAATTTTGATGATAGTTATATGAGAGTCATTCAAGGAATATTGTAAATATATAAACAAAAGAAGTAAGCTAGACTTTGGTGGGGATCAGGGAAAGGGTTTCCTGAGGAAATATCAGATAAGAAAGGTCTCAAACATGAATCAGATGCAGCTGGCTGAAGAAGAAAAGTCATAGTATTTATAGCAGAGGCCATAGCCAGTGCAAAGGCCCTGAGGCGAAGGACAAAGCGATTGTCAGAAATTAAAAACCAAAAGGGATGATATTGTGAGTGGAGCAGAATGGGCCACAATGACAGAGATAGAGACCAGAGGAGGAAGGGTCACCTGACAGTCTGATGGCCATAATGAGGAGAATGTGTTTTATTTTAATCACATTGGGAAGATTTAAAGATATCCTCACTCTGGCTGGCACAAAGGTAAAATTGGAAGGAACTAATAGGAATATTTGGGAGGACGTTTTGGAGACTATTGCAGTTATTCATGGGTGTGGATGCTGACCTGGGCTGGGGTGGAGGGTGTGGGGATAAAAGCCGGTGTCTGAGATTGCTATCAGCTCATTCCCTCCTGTGAGTTCTTATTTACAAAGGGCTTCTCAATATTCTGACTTACAAAGCAGGTACGGGCCTTACCAATACATAAATACAAATTGGCATGCCAGGGAATTGTACATGGCCTGAAAAACTAAGAAAAAAAAAGATTTTCTTTATTTACATTAGCTAGCTGCACTTTGGAGTAATACATAGACCTCTGTGAATCATTTCATGGTTTATTAAACAAAATTCTGTTTGCAATTGGCAAGTTAGGAAAATAAATGACTATGTTGGTTTTCACTTTCTATTTTTCCTTGGTTTGTCCAGAGACTTAACTGCCCTACCTGAAGGCTGTCCTACTAAGCAGACCTGGATCCCCACTTTTAAACATCTCAGGAAAATCGGCCACTGATTCCCATGAATCCTCCCTGTGAGAATGAGGAGCAATTCTTGATTTGTCCCAACCATCGGAAAGAGTATGTGGGCGGCCTGCCAGGACAAGCAGGTCACATCCTCTTAGTGCCTCTTATTCTTCTAGATCCCAACCCCTTGGGCCGTCTGAAAAGGCGGGGAACATTGTGCCTGGTCTATGCCCTCATCTTTTCTGAGAAGTTATCCTCTACCACTGTTAACCTCCCATCGCTTTGGGGGGTGGTGTGTACTTTAGGGAAAGATATACCTATTAGCTAAATTCTACTTGGGTTCCTAGCATGCATCAGAATCATAGAGCACTGGGCCTCACCCCCAGAGTTCCTGTGTCAGCCTGGGAATTTGCATTTCTAATAAGTTCCCAGATGGTGCTGAGGCTGTTGGTCTAGGGACCACATTTTGAGAATCACTGGTCTATGCAATGTAGCCCATAGATCAGTTGTATTTAGTGAACAAACTATCAAATGCCTCTTGTGTGCCTGGCACTGTACTTACTTCTAGATCTTTGAACATCCAGTTTCTTTGGCTTGGAGTTCTCCTCCAGCTTTCTGAGCCCTGGGGGATCACCCAGGCTTTTTCTACCATAGGTTTATTTATAACTTTACATGACAAATGCCCTCCCTTGAGGGACGTGTCATTCTCATTCTTCTTTGCACAGGACTTGGCACATAACTAAGCATTAAGTTAAATAAAAATATCAATGCTTGATACATAAGTGAATAAACAGTTCAGGATGGATCTCTGACCCAGGACATCTTGGCAGCATCTAGAATCTTTACCTGGAACTGAATCATATTTCTATCGACTCCATCATTTAATAACACATCATTTAATACTGCTTTCTACTAGGTACGCCATTATCTCTTATAGGCATGATTTTGAAATCCAATTATAGCAAGGAAAACAGTTTAATATAAAATTACAATGTAAGGATAACCTTTATTGTTGCTTGACATATCTAAAGTCACTAAGCATTGTAGGTTTCTGAACAAAAAGGTCATCATTGCTCTACACATATTAGGTAAGTCTAATCTGATTTGTTCATGGAATTATTGAATTCATTCAGGTATTCAATTATTCAAATTCTTACTGAATAATGCCCATGTGTCAGGCTAGGCACAAGAGAATCTCAACGTTGTAAGGGAACTTAGAATTTATTTCATGTAACCCTTTTCAAGGTACTAGAATCTCTGCCAAACTATTCCATCAAGATAGACACCTAACAGCTACCATAGAACCTCTAGCAGTTGAGTGCCCAAGGGACTGTAACAAACCGGTCAACATATGGAGGTGGTGAAAATAAAGAACTAGGCTTACTGTACATTGAGTACATGTAGTGCATGTTCAGTCTGTGAAAATTAGTCAACTTAAGGAGGTGATCTATGTAGGGAGGTGGCCAATTATGGAGGTTCTACTGTGCTTAAAAACTTCTGGTGAGAGAAGACTCACTGAGTCCTGTAGAAGCCAATCTTTGAATCATTGTTCACTGTTAACCTCTCTTATACTGGTATGAAATAGCTCTCCTTGAAGTTTCTGATCCAGGCCTTATGTTGATGCCCTCAGTAATGGAGTACATTTAATTTATCTTCCCCATGATGGCTCCATCCAATAGGGAAGTTGGTAAGACACAGCAGGGCAGAGCATGGGCAGAGGAGCTGGATGGCCCAGCATTGAATCCCAAGTCCCAAGTACATGACTTTGAGTAAGTTACTGAACCTTCCTGTGGCCTAGTTTCCTTCTCTGGGATCATACTATGCTTCAAATGATTATTGTTGAGTGTTAAATTTACTGGATGCAATTTAGAACAGAGTCTGGCACATAATTAGTGATTAGTAATATTAGTTGCTGTTTTTACATTTATCGTTGTTCTTTGTACAGATGTACCTTCTCCTCTCACTGTCTGATTGGGTATCCTCATGTTGGTCAAGCATGACATCAGCCAGCACTGGCTGCTCTCACCTCCTTGCTGTTTTCCAGAACCTACCTCTAACGTATTAGATACATCTTATTAGTGTTCTCAAAACACAACCTAACAGTATGGGCTGTTTGTCCAGAATAGTATAGAGAAGGACTCTAACTCTACTGTTCTTAGTTCTGTTAGGCAACAAGAGTAATATTAATAAAAATATATTAAGTGCCTACTAGATGAAGCTGTTATGGTAGACTCTTTAAATACATCATTGCTCGTTCTTCTAACAGTTGAGTGAGATAAGTATGGGTGCTTGCTCAGAATCGCAGCACTAAAGGGTAGATGAGCCAGGATCCAAACAGGTTTTCAGGCTTCAGAGGGGGCCTTTTTGTCATGCTCCATGCTGTCTCGCTGTGCCCAGTGAATTTCCAAGGAATGACAGGGCCGCTGATTTAGCAGTCAGAGCAAGGCTGTAAAATGAGTTGCCAGGCCTGCAGTACTGTGTGGGAAGTGTTCAGATTACAGCCTTATTTATTCATTGCTGCATTAGCCATTCACTCTCTAATCTTTCTCCCCCTCTTGATTCAGGCTAAGAAAATACTCTTGAGCAGAGAATAATAAAACCCTGAAACCATTTGGAAGACCAAGCCTGTTGCATTTCAAATACTAAGAAGATGAGAAAGTTAGTGTCAAAAGAGTGCAGCACAGTGGAGGCTACCTCCTCCTGCCATCCAGTTATTAGTGGAGCCGCATTATGACTAGTCTTACTATTACTGAATGGCTTGTAACGTAGTGTGCTCCCTGTGTCGTTAGCAGGGAGCAGCTGCTGACATGCATTGCACACTCACTCTGTGCCAGGCACTCTGTTAAGGGCTGCACAGGCAATTGTCCCTGATGCCTGTGACAACTAACTCAGTGAATGGGCCCTTGTGATTATTGCCCTCTCCTGGATGAGGCAGCTGAGATTATGTGGCTTGTCTCATACATAGTACGTGGTTGGAGCTCTACCTTTAAACTCCATTTAAATTTCAAGTTGTCTTATCTCCTTTGCAGCTACAATTTTTTTTTTTTTTAAGACAGAGCCTTAATCTGTCCCTTGGTAGAGTGCCGTGGCGTCACAACTCACAGCAACTTCAAACTCTTGGGCTGAAGTGATTCTCTTGCCTCAGCCTCCCGAGTAGCTGGGACTTCAGGCACCTGCCACAATGCCTGGCTATTTTTCAGTTGTAGTTGTCATTGTTGTTTGGCAGCCTTCCAGGCAGCCACAATTTCTATCTTGGAGCTGTTTCTACACATTTCCCATTTCTCTCTGAATAGACGTCCGGAAGTAACTCTACACACACATACCACCTCCACCCACAATGAGCGAAGTGCCGGGTGGAAGCTGGGGGCAACTGGCAGGGCTGTGGAGGATGGCAGGCTTTCCTGTGGAGAAGCACGTGGCCACCACCCCTTCAGCCTCAAAAACTTCTTAAGGAAGGACTCAGCTCTCCCAGCACAGAAGAAGGCCAAATATTAGCAAACACAACTCCAATGCACAGAAGGTACATTCTTCCACAACACAGTGCTATGCATGTTAAATTATTAAATCCTCACATCTACCCTGTGAGGTGAGCATTATTTATTATCCCTGTTTCTAGGAGGGAGCCTGAGGGTGAGAACAGTGAGGCATTTCTCAGATTCCCAGATTTCTCAGCCAGAATCCAGCAGGGCCAGGGCCCAAGCTAGATCTTTCTGACTTCGGAATCCTTGCTTTTGTTTTCATCCCTCCTTTGGTATCTTATATTTTTAGCTTTTAATTTGACATAAAAATATGCAAGTAAAAGCTAAGCATTCTAGAGAAAAAGGGGGAAATATAGATGAACAAAGAGAAAAAATTCTAGTACCACCAAATTCCACATTCCAAGATAATGTTCTTTAACATTTTGGTCTATTTCCACCCAGACTTTTTTTTAAAGACACATGCGCATATTTTTGTTTTTTTAAAAAGTGATAGCATACATATTAATTCATCGCCTGTTTTTATTTCCCTCGGAATAAAATATGCCCGTGTATTTCCATGGTAGCATTTATGGTGCTCCAAATGTAACCACTTTGCTGCCCATCCCATCTCACTCTCCCGATCTCTTAAAGGTGACAAGCAAACCCCATTTCTGTGTGCCATTTCCAAAGCTGTTGAAGTAGTGGTGGACCACTACAAAAATAAAACAAAAGCAAAATAAAGAGCAGAAGTTTCCTTCCCAACAGTCTTAACTAGAACCTTAAATCTTCCTTCACTCCCTCCCCCAACCTGCTGCTCCAATTCCACCTGAACACAAGGCAGCCTGGAGAACAAGGTAGCCCAAGCTGGAACATACTATGAATTCAGAGAGGCGTCTTAAACTCAATCTAAGCCTGGAAATCACAAAACGGTTTCCCATTGCCTTTTTTGGAACAGGGTTTCCTGTTTGGTAACACACAAAAAAAGGTCTAACATTACCTGTATTCTGACCACTCTGATAAGAGCAAGGTCTGCAATCTTAACTAATCCTCCCAAGCCTTTGTAGTGGGCAATGAGAGGATCCCCCATGCTGACTCGGATTCTCGGCAGAAGAGAAAATGCACCCAACCATTGATGGAAGACCTTTCCCAAGCTCTCCTCTTACCAGGCATTGTCCCAGTTATAACCAGATAACTCTGTCTGTGTGTACATCCAGGCCCCTCGGGCTGCCCTAGGATGACATTTGTCATTAGAACACAAAACACCTACTTTGGAGGGTTGTTGTTTTCTGCCAGATCAGATGAAGTTTTCTCTTTAAAAAAGAAAGAAAGTAAGAAACTGAGAAAAAGAAACAAGGTGGGAAGAGAAGAGATCAAAGGGGTTAAGTACGCATGGGGAAGCTTCTAAATGGCTTGGCTGTGGGTCCTTGCTCACTGGTGTGTTGTAGCTTCCATCTCTAGGCATCATATTCATTTATCCCCATCCTTCCTTGCATAGGTAGGGAGAATTTCCAGGTGAAGCACCCTCTATGCTTTGAATCCATGCCAATCATTAAAGGTATACAAAAGGATTGCTGAAAGCAAGAACAGGGCTGATGGAATCTTAATAGCTCTGGGAACTCACTCACTCCTTCCTCTCCTTGGAGCCCCATTAATAGCACAGTTGGTAACATCAAATGATTTTGATTCCCTTTTCCACAACTGCTGTTTTAGCTCCTTTGCCATCTTCAAACTGTATTTCCCGTGGTAATTATTACATTTCCTTTATTTCCAATGTTAGCTTATTTTCAAAGAAAAAAAATCATACAACACAGCTAAAGGAGCCAAAATAGAACAATTTGTTACATTAAGCAAATATTTATTTGCATAACTGTGACTTTCATTTCTATAATAGCACAGCAGTAAAACTAACAGTGTTCAATTCGGAATGTCAGGATACGGTATGCAAGACCTTATGTCTCACTGGGGAACAGCCAGAGGGGAAACAGTAACCCACCTTCCCCTCCCTGCTTGACCACTGCCCCTGACCTTATCACTTCAGGGAAAACTTAACACGTTTTATACATTATATTTTATCCTGATATTACATTTAAGATAAAAATGTTATATATGGTTAAAAGTGAAATGCAAACCAGAAAATGAGAACTTTGAACTTTTTGTTTTCCTGGAAAATGGATCTCCAGAAATAGCCTCCATTTATTCTAAACAAGAGCAACTATATCTGCTAATGAATTCTGAAACAGAGCAAGTAGATCTAAAGAAGTTTGCATTTGTTGAGAATTCTTGTTGTGTTATTTGTGAGCCTTGTTACCACAGAAAATTTTTTTAATTCAAATTAATTTGAGAGTACAAATTTTTAGGTTATATTGTTCTCACTTCCAGGGTAAAGTTCTATTTGTAGAAAGAGCCCCTCCCCCAGGGGGCGTGTTATACACCCTCACAATGTGCACCTTAGGTGAGATCCTATCTCATCCCTTCCCTCCTCTGTCAATTGCCCGCCTCCTTCCCTCTCTCTCCTCCTCCTGCCCCCTTACAATATTGGTGTTTTATTTTTCATATAAGCATGTAATTGTTTATATATTGATTTCATATTAGTATGGAGTACATTGGATATTTATTTTTCCATTCTTGTGATACTTTACTAAGATGAATGTATTTCAACTCCATCTAGGTAAATGTAAAAGATGTAAAGTCTCCATCTTTTGTAATGGCTGAATAGTATTCCATGGTATACATATACCACAGTTTGTTGATCCATTCATGAGTTGATGGGCACCGAGGTTGCCTCCATGACCAGGCAATTATTAATTGAACAGCAACAAACATTCTGGTGCAAATGTCTTTGTGGTAAGATGATTTTTGTTCTTCTGGGTAGATACCTAGTAATGGGATTGCAGGATCAAATGGAAGGTCTACTTTTCGATCTTTAAGGATTCTCCATACTTCTCTCCAAAAAGGCTATATTAGTTTGCAGTCCCACCAGCAGTGTAGAAATGTTTCCTCCTCTCCAAGACTGTGTACCACAAAGAATTACGGAAGAGGTAGGCCTGTCCTAGGTTGCTTGAAATGATAGTAAACACTATCTCAGACTATGAGGCGTAAAGGTATGGACGTATATTAATTCATATAAAGTTAAATAACCTTTGAAATTAAAACATACAAAACATTTATTTGTTAACTCAATGTGCTGTCATAGATAATACAATAAGGAGTGACTTTTTTTCTATAAAGAAAAGTAATTTCTAACATTTCATGCCAGTGGGTATATGAAAAAGCATACTGCTTAAAGTGAGAACTAGTCTTTTCTGAACTAGCCTTCTGATCTAGTTTTCTAGTCATTTATAGGAAAATAATATATGGAGTGATCTTGGGATTGGGTCTTTTTAAGACTGACGCACAGATCTTTGTAATCTGAAGAGCTTAGCTGTTTACAACGTGGGCGGTACACTCAGAGCTGGGGAAAAGACCCAGGCATATCGCAGAGAGCTGTGTGACTTTGGGCAAGTAACCTGACCTCTGAGAGCATCATTTTCCTCATCTGTAAAAGAGAAATAAGAAAAGTGTTCATTACCCAGAATTGCTGTGACTCTTAAAGAGATAAGTTGTATGAAGGGCTTAGCAAGGTGCCCGGACATAATAAGTGTCAACTAACAGTATTCCTCATTAATGTGTTTGCTAATTTGCAAGAAGGCTTACTTCTCAGCTCAGTGTTTGGGAGGGCCAACATAAGCAACAAATCTAGGAACTGGGTTTGGGAGGGAAGGAGGCTGGGGAAGGGATGGGAGGGGTTGGCAGTGAATGCAGAAATCCATTTTAATTGCAATTCAAGACTAGAATCTTGACCTCCCAAAGTAACGGCATGATCTTTTGTCATCAGAGCCTCTATTAGTCAAAGCGAGACATGAAAGTAAGGTAGTTTCTTTCAAATTATCTGCTAGCACACCATGGGGATCTTTTTTACCTCCTCTAGAATTTTCTGCTAAGGTTACAGAGTTTATGGTTCCCATAATGCACATGTACAGTATCTATTTCATTTAATTTGCCATTAACACTTCCAGTTTCACTTACTGCAACACAGCTGGATTAAAAAGAATTGAAATCAACCATCTATAGTAGACTTGGAATGTAGCTATTAGCAGTTTTATTTGAAAACCCACTCTACTCTCACCTATTTTGTGTACTGCCATAAATTCCATTCAATATGCAATTATTAAATACAGCTTTTATGGCAAGCAGGATTGTGATGCTTTCCCCAGCAAACCCATTTCTTACCCTGGATTTGCTGTACCCTGGTGTTGCCCAAGTGTGTGAGAACCTTTGGTAAAAACAAATCAAATAAACAACAACAACAACAATTTAAAATCCCCATATCTGTTAAGTTCCAATTTAAACAGTAAAATTTTTAAACTTGAATAAGTGAAATAGTTGGCAACTTTTTCTAGTGTTGGGTTTTATGGTGTTGGACTTTCTATACCATCAAAGTGTTTTTGGAGGTTGGTATCTATATGAGAAGGATACATATAAGCTAGCTTGAACAAAAGAGAGCGATTACTTTAGAGCCTCACTGAGACTGGAAATGGAAAACCACCCATCTGTGAGGCATTTACACTTACCATGTTTCTCTTTCTGGATACTCACCATCTTTTGTTCTTCTCTCTGTGCAACTGATCAAAGTTGCCACTTCTCTGAGCAGATTGCCTTTCTCTGTTAATCTCTCAGTTCGAAACTGCTGAAAAAGGCCACTTCATTCTCATCTGAATGTAACCTTTTAGTTCAGGGATTTGACATTGTTGGGTCCCAGGTGTTGGGTCTCTTCATTCAGATTTTCAAGAGAAAGAGAGAACTGAATTAGTCATCATCTAATCTTTGGCTTAGCTCCCTGGGTTATGAATCTACTACCCCTGTTCAAACCAGGGGTAGGATAATAAAAACTGGTGGGCTACACCCACCTTTTACAATGTGCCTGTCATACCAAAGCCACTCAAACAAATTTCTCACTTCCTCTCTAAACAGCAAGAGTACCCAAGCTTGTGATGTAACCCTTCAAACTGGAGGCTGTTCTACCCTTTCAAAAAATACAACGCCAAATAGCCCAGTGTTTCTCCAGAATGCGTGTTTCAAATGTGTTTAGAATTCTCTCCTCTTTTGCCATTTTGATTCATCTTAAAGTTTTCTTTCTTTCTTCTTTTTTTTCTTAGCAAGTATCTCCTATTGGTTTCTTAGGCATTTCTGCATCAGACTACACACATAGTGAAATCATGTCAATAGTCATATCAAGAAAAAGTTTTCTCTCACATGACTGGAAATTCTTGTTTGAATCTAGTTTTGTTTTATATGTGCTAAAATTTTGGACAGGCTCATGAATATAGAACTTATATAACTGTCTTATCACTCATGTAGAATAAAAACTGCCAACACATACAAAATCCCATTGTTTAGCACTGATTCTGAAAATTATTCCAGAAATAATATTTTCAGGACTCTCCCTCTGAGATCAGGCCAAAAATGTCTTGCACATCCTTCAGTGTATAGCTAACAGCTGAGGGCTATGTCAAACTCATTGTTCATTAGGACAAAACTTCCCTCACATACTCTCTCCTTCCCTGTGCCAGAGGGAGAGACTGGGGATGAGGGGTGGGAAGTAACATGGGGTGGGACACAAGACCCATTTTGAAATGTATGAAAGTTGGATACTCCCAAAATTCCAACAAGATTACACGCACACACAAATCTCATCTGGTAAATATTACATTCTGTTTTTGTCTTTGCTTTGGTTTTTATACAACTTGACGGTTTGTGGTATTGTGCCACATTTCAGAGCTAAGGTTTACAAACATCTGGTTCATGGGCGGCATTCCATTCCCCACAGCCCCCAGAGTCTCTGGGATAAAATGTTTGCAACATACCAACTGAGGTGGAAAACAAGAGTTTTCCTAGAGAACAATGGGGAAAAGCAACACATTATGTTACAGAAGATTCCCTTAAAGGGGTCCGGGCCTTGCACAATTAACCCACTTGCTGCCACCGGGGAGAGTTGGGAATCCTTGCATCCTCCTGTGGAGTGGCTACTTTAAATCTCTGGAGACTTGAAAATGTATCCAGGAAAGCATCATAACAATGACAGAATACAAGCTCTCTTCAGTCATTTCAATGAAATATTTTAAATCCTTACCCCACTGTGGACTCTATCCAAATGATGCCCCATGAATATATCAATGTACACAGCTATGATTTAATAAAAAAAAAAAGAAAAAAAAGAATAAGAAAATCTTTTATCTTTCTTGTAGTTTTCATGGAAGAAAAGATATTAAGATCATTTAGGTTCATTAACGCGTGTGAAATGATGCCTGGCCCTTAATAAGAGCTAACTTAAGTTTCTGCTTTCATCCTTGCTGGTTTTTTCTATGTTGCTCATCCATGTATGCAGAGGCAACTTCTTTTTAAATAGTTAGATTTTGAAGTTTAATTACAATAATCGATATGCCATCTCTCTCTCTTTTGGTTATCTTTTCTTCCCCTTTTGTTTAAATGCTGTGGAAAGATATTGGTATATTTTCCAAGGCCAGAAATCTGGTGTTACTGTGACTCTTTTTAAATGAATATGTTCACCCTAAAGACTGTTGATGTGAAGTGCTTCCTAACAACTCTAGTTCTTAAGAAACAAATACTGTACTTGCTTTCTACATCACAAAAGATATCCCAGAAGGGTTGTCATTTCATCTTTCCCTGGGGAGAATATCTCACCAACCTTGCCAATTCTCCAGAACTTTTAAAGTTATTAGTCTGAGAGTGGGGAGTGGGGTGGAGAAAGAGCCACATAGTCTTGGGAAAGTCCATATAGCCCTTGCCACAATGTGCCGACTGGTATGTTATGTGTGTGTGTGGGCATGCATTTTCCTGAGGAGAGAGCCAATAGTTTCCTCCAGATTGTGAAAGCTAGTCATGAAACAAAAAAGGTTCATAACTATTTATGTCGGGGAGTGAAGAGAGGCAGAGTAAGGAAGCATTCCCCCTGGAATTGTGAAGGAAGCAAAGTCTCTCTAGTCTAGGCACATCCCTTTTTCACCTCAGTATTGGCCCTTATCTTTCTCCAGACACAAAGTACCCAAATGTAGTATTTCTCCACTTCCCTATGAAAACTTAATCTCAGATTCATAATCCACTCTAAAAAGGTATGTAGCACGAAACATTATAGAAAGTTTATTTTTGGAGGCTGAAGTCTTTGGCTAATGGGAAAAACTAGGGAACTAGAGTCTAGGACTCTAGAAGCTAGTGAGTGCTTCAGGCTTATCTGCGTACAATCAACATGTCCTAGAATCACTGGCTGGAGAAATGTGAAACATTGTTTTTCTCAAGGAAAACATGGAAGGTAATTCAACTGAGATCATAGAACCCTTATTTAAGTTATCTGCAAATAGCTCTTTAGCATCCACTTTGTATAATATGGTACTGGTGGCCATCAGGAAAGAAGAATGAGGTAGCCCTGGCCAGCAAGAATCTAGTTTCCTTGATGCGGCAACACAAGGTGGCTATCCAAACAGTGGGAGAGGAAAGTTTACTGAGCACCAAGCATGGTGCATGGTGCTAGGCACCTGGTGCTAATATGGGGAATGTGGGCTTTAAAGTAAAGCAAAAAAAGGGTCAATTTCTCAACATCACACTTGATGAAAGAGGAACCTTGGGTCCATGACATGAAACTCCAAAGCCTTATGGTCCTCATTTATAACATAGTCATGGTTGTAGTGCTTTTCTTTGTTCTTTCTTTCTTTTTTTGAGATAGAGTTTCACTATGTTGCCTTCAATAGAGTACAATGGCATCACAGCTCACAGCAACCTCCAACTTTTGGGCTTAAGTGATTCTCTTGCCTCATCCTCCCAAGTAGCTTGGCCTACAGGAGCATGCCACAACACCCAACTATTTATTTTTTGTTGTGGTTGTCATTGTTGTTTAGCTGGTCCAAGCTGGGTTCAATCCCGCATGCCTTGGTATATGTAGCCAGCACCCTAACCACTGAGCTATGGGTGCTAAGCCTGTAGCATTTTTCTTACAGGACAATTGTCAGGATTAAGTAGAAAAACACATATAACAAGGGCATGTGGTGTCTAGTACATAGAAGGAACTAATAAATTTTAGCCTGCATGGATTCTCTCACTGAGTTCTCATACTAACTCCATGTAGTAGGTAGTTGCTTTCCCATTTTGCATATGGAAATACTGATGCTAGGAAGAGGAAAGAACATGACTGTTGTTAGTAGCCTGTACATGACAGAGTTGGTCTCTTTTCACTACAGAGGAAGTTTCTCTAATGTGGTACACATATCCCTGATCTATTGGGAGATAAATTTGAATGGAAGATAGCAATACTGGTTATAAATTGATATTGACATATATAGAAAAATATAACTACTACTAATCTCATTTTTCATATGTTTAGGATGGAGCTAACATTTTTAAAAGTTGATTTCTAAAGAATATTAAATTAATAATACAGATGAATAAGTGAAGTGGCTGAAATTATCGGGGTAATTTATAGAATGGAAGGAAGGTAGAACTATCTCCTCTTTAACATACAACAAGAAAAATATCAAAGGGAAAGAGTACGGGGTTGTGGTTTAGACCTAAGACTGAAATATATAATAAACACATTTTTAATTTTAATTCATCCTAAAATTTTCTATATAACTCGCTGACACATTCTTGCTATAGCTGTTAGAAATTTGATTGTGGCATTTCCCTGTGACTCAAACAATTGGTTCCTTCCAGAGAATGCTGCCACTCTACATAACCCAGCTAAGATCCCCTGTGAGGAAACCACCGTTAGTGTGATTCTGATGACCAGAAGATTATCAGGAAAAGCTGGGCCCTGGTGGGCATTTGGAGGACACAAGGTAGAGACTGCAGAGAACAAAAGGAATGACATACCCCTTGCTAATCACAATCTTCTCCTTAATAAATCCCGCAGACCTCTGTGAGGTAGCAGTTGGTACCAAGTTCAATGCTATGACATACTATTAGTAGAGGACCATGTTTCCAACTCATCTTACTGTTGCTTTCTTAGAAATCATCGTCCTCCTTCTTCTTATATGTTGTCATGCACCCTTAAGCTCTGGTGCTAGAGAAACTACAAAGTAGCAGAACTATTGATCCTCCCAGTCCAGTCTTCCAGTCTTACTTGCCTTCCTTTCTCACATCTCCCAAAGGGAGCTATTCACCTATACAAGAGAGGGAAGAGGGAGAAAGGTCCTCTAGGCAAAGCCTAGTTAGCCCATGATGACACTGGGAAAACAAAACCATTAACGGAAGTCATGGGTAGTAGAAAGAAGATGGATTGTGGGACCAGATCGTAACAGGTTCAAACTGGAGTCTGTACTTTTAGGCTGCATTACCTTGAACAAATCATAATTTTTTTGAGCTGCTTCATTTAAAAAATAAAGATACCACAAAATACCTCAATGTTGTCATGAAGACTAAACAAGCACCAGATAGGTAGAGTCTAGGTATATCCCAGTGCTCGATGAGATTTACGCTATTTAGCTTTCTCCCTCTTTTCATTTTGCTATCTTGTATTGAAAGAGTTGCTGTCCTGCCTCCATTTTTCTGGTAGTAAACAGGAAAATTCTAATCTAATTCTGAATGTTTTCTTCCTGCATCAGGCGCTCTGGCTAAGACCCATTTTTCCAAACCCCTGCCTTTGAAAGTTTTCTATCAGAAAATTGTCAACACAGGCCTGCAACATTAGCCAAGATCTGACTTAATGCAAGAGCAAAGTCTCTGCCATTTCCACAAAGATGAACTTTTCCAGTGAAAGTGCCAAAGAGCTGTGCACCTCCCATAAAACTCATCCATCCTTAGAGAAGTCATGGCCAACACATTTAGTTGGAGCCCCTTTCTTTTCATTTTATGAGAATGGAATTTATCAGTGCCTTTAACAATTCTCTTCCTGCTTCTTTCTCCCTGAACATGTGTTCTATGTTTTGTCTTCTCACCACAGAAGATTCCATGCACTCGGGAAATAATTTCTGAACATTTTAACATCAGTTGGTGGCCTCTCCCACACCTTAAAAAGATATAATAGTATTCAGAGTCTAATAGAGGGTTTATAAAAATAAGCCACCGCATCACCTTGAGTAAAGCCAGAGCTGGTATTCAAAGATAAGAAACACCAAGTAACGTGAGCAGGGTCTAGTATCTCTATCTCTACTGACACCGGAGTAATCCAAGCTATCTTTGTCTTTTGCTTCAATCATTAAATGACCAAGTTAGTGGTGCTATCCTATCTATTTTTGGGCACCTTGCTAGTTATTTTTTTTAAAGTATAGGCAGAATGCTTCTTTCAAACACAAATCAAATGCCTAGCTCCCACCTGTTTAAAGTTCTTCAGGAATTTTTATTCCCAAACTGATAAAGATTAAAATCTTTGACATTGCTCTACTTAGGCTAATCATAGCTCTATTTAATCCTTCCCTAGCCTATCACACCCTTCCTGCACCCATTCAACCTTGGTGTATCCTTTTCCCTCTGGCTGGGACACTTTTCTGACCTGGTACATAGCTAATATCTGTAGATTGTGTAGTACACTGAGCTGGTGCTCAAGTTAAGGACAGCTTCTTTTGTGATTATGACCTCATATTCCTTTCCTGTATTCCTTCCCTGTACAGTACATCATATTTATCTTAGTTTACAATGACTGTATAGAATTACTAGTGAAATTATTTTATTAATCTCTCTTGCTATACTCTAAGCAAGAATATTATCAAATTTTCTCATTATTGTTATCTCCAAGGCCTTGTTCAGAGCCATGGACACAGAAGTAATTCTAACAGTTTTCAGCACTTTAGATGGTAATTCTTAACTTTTACAACAACCCACAAAAAAGGTATTTTTATCCTCCTTTTATTAATGGAAAAACTGAGGCACAGAGAGGGCAACTAAGCTTCTATAAAGTCCCACAGTTAACAAGTGAGAAGGTGAGTAAGCTGCACCAAAATTTCCTCTAACCCAGGGAATTTGGTTTCAGGGTTGGTCGTCTTAAACACTGTAACAATCTACTTCTCAAAGAGTAGCAGGCGTTCAAGTCATAGGTATACCCAATAATTCTTGTTAATTCTACAGGGAGCAATGAATAGGCTTTTGCTGAAATGATCCACTGGGAGGCTGAAGACCCTAAAATTTGTTTAGGATCAGAGAGAAAGGCACTGAAATGACAGGTCTGAGGGGGCATGAGATCAGTGTCACCTGGTAAACCTATGTGGCAGTGAATATCAAAGGAGTGGCCCCCCACAAACTATGGTTGTTACACTAGAAGCTTCTGTGTCTATCTTGTTGGTTGGAAATGCTGTCAGGTGACATTCCTGTTTCTGACTAAGCAAGAGCAAGTTTAAATATAGATGACGGTTCTAAAAATCCTGTTATTGAGGCTATAACAGGTGACGGTATGCTTTTTATTCCCCTGTAGGAAAGCTCATTACAAAGCCCTTGAAAGTTGAGCCTGAACCATGACTACTCTTGAATGTTTATCCCCAAGAGCTTTAATGTGATGCTGGGGACCATTGTCATTTACAGAAGGATTTGTCTATTTGCTATGAATGTCAAGAGACTGACATTCATAAAGATGAACAAATACCTTTTACCTACAGAGGCTGTGCCTTCAAGGAGGTCATTTGGGGCTGATGGTAAATAGAGAACACAGAAGAAATTCTAGGGGGATTCTTTTGTCCCCAAAGAATAAGGAAAATGGTAAAATAGGGATTTTGCTGACCTCCTGAAAGGATTTAACATTTGGAGAGTCACTTGCTCAACACTTAGTCAACAATGTGGACAGGGAACATTTACACAAACCAGAGCACAGCACAGGTCAGCAGGAGGGATAAACATGGAGAAGATGGGGGATTTGTCCTTGGAGAGCTGATGCTTTGGTTTGGAAGGTCAAATGCTCAAATAATATGGCAGCAATGCTTCCAAAACAACTAGCAGGCCAGGGCAAACACAGTGTGCAGACAGAAGGGTGCAGTATGAACAGGAGACCGACAAAACTTCACTGGGCCCAGTTTTGACATATTCACTGGCCACTGTGTGTATGCAAGTTTAGGGACTGGAGACAGGAACAAAAACAGGATTTTTTTTTTAATTCATCAAAGAGTTTAAAAATTGAATGTGGAGATAGTCATGTGGTCAGCTCAAATAATATGCCTTTAGACAGGCATAAATGATCCAGAGGACAGGAACTCACTGTAGTGAGGGGAGTCGGAAAGCACGTTTCCTGGAGCTGACTCTTAGAGCACAGAAAAGGTGTAAGTGGTGGTGATGGTGCTGGTGGGAGGGCTTCAGAGCTGAGAAGGCAATCATTGGTAATGGTAGGATTTGAACCTAACCTCTATGGCTCCCAATTCTGTATAATTTCCACTCTAATAGGCAATCTTCCAAGTCATAAAACATATATTGAGTATTTGCTATGTGTGTGTCCTATGTTTTAGGCTTGTCTTCTGTCCTTTATATTATTTACATAAGAACTTGAATGATTGACTCAATATGAAGACTTCAAGTGGGTTACTGCTTGTTGCTGAAGACTGTAATGTGGCCTTTAGTGAGCACTCAATACATGTTTGATAAGTAAGCTGAATGAACAAATGAATGAGTGCATTCCTTCATGAATAGATGATGAAAGGTAGCGACACCCTGGAGTAAAGGACTGAGGGACATGAAAGAGACAGCCTGGGAGAGAGTCTTGAAGGAGGGGAAGGGCATGAAATGGTAAATAGAAATCAACAAGAGCAAAGACAAAGACAAAGAAGAAAAAAAGCTGGGTTAGGCAGAGCACTCTCCCACCTTCAGTCAGTGAGAGCTGTAATACTAGTACCACTGACTGCTTAATGTTGTTTACTGAATGTCCGCTGGGTGCCTGGCCTCATATTGTGTCTCCTATCATGTATGTATGGCTAATGCTTATTACAGACCTGCATGTTAGGAGGTATTTTTTCATTGCGTAGTTGATGAAATAGCATAAGAAAGGTTTGTAACTTGACAGAGCAAAAATTGGAGATTGGATTAAAATCTAGGTCCATTGACCTGGAAAGTCCTGCTCTTCCCAATACACTCCCTCCTGATAAAATACTGATCATGAACACTAGCTGTATGCATTATACTCAAACTTTTTCTAAGTTTACAATGTAAATGTGATCCTAGGTCTAGAAACTACCCACTTTTTCATACATTATGGTCTAGATTTGATATAGACATTCATGTCTCTATTTTTATGAGAAATTAATATATTGGTCCTTGATTATAATGTTCTAAGTTGTAAAAATTTAATTATTTGCTCACTCCTAATTATGTATAATTTTATTTATAATTATTTGTAATTATTTATTGTATGTCATTTTCTTTCTTTCCTTCCTTCCTTCCTTCCTTCCTTCCTTCCTTCCTTCCTTCCTTCCTTCTTTCTTTCTTTCTTTCTTTCTTTCTTTCTTTCTTTCTTTCTTTCTTTCTTTTGAGACAGTCTCACTCTGTTACCCTTGGTAGAGTGCGGTGGTATCACAACTCACAACAACTTCAAACTATTGGGCTCAAGGGATTCTTTTGCCTCAGCCTCCCAAGTAGCTGAGACGATAGGCGCCTCGCACAATGCCCACCTATTTTTAGAGATGAGGTCTTGCTCTGGCTCAGGCTGGTCTTGAATCTGTGAGCTCAGGCATCCACCTCAGGATCCACCTCAGGCATCCACCTCAGGATCCACCTCGGCATCCCAAGTGCTGGGATTACAGGCATGAGCCACTGTGCCAAGATGTCATTTTCTAAATACTAGCACTACTAATTAGACCAAGTCTCTGCCTTCAGGATTCTTATATTCCAGAGGAATATAATTACCCTCCCTCCACCCATCCTCCTACTTCTCCTCTCCTCCCTTTCTCCTTTCCCTATATTCTTGGGCTATAATTGGGTTATAGCTTTCATATGAAAGCTATAAATTAGTTCATAGTAGGGATGAGTACATTGAATACTTTTTCTTCCATTCTTGAGATACTTTGCTAAGAGGAATATGTTTCAGCTCCATCCATGTAAACATGAAAGAGGTAAAGTCTCCATCTTTCTTTAAGACTGTATAATATTCCATGGTGTACATACACCACAATTTATTAATCCACTCGTGTGTTGATGGGCACTTGGGCTTCTTCCATGACTTAGCAATTATGAATTGGGCTGAAATAAACATTCTGGTACAAATATCTTTGTTATAATGTGATTTTTGGTCTTCTGGATATATACCTAATAGAGAAATTGTAGGATTGAATGGCAGGTCTATTTTTAGATCTCTAAGTGTTCTGCAAACATCTTTCCAAACAAAACGTATTAGTTTGCATTCCCATCAGCAGTGTAGAAGTGTTCCCTTTTCTACACATCCATGCCAATATCATTGGTTTTGGGATTTTGTGATGTGGGCTAATCTTACTGGAGTTAGATGATATCTCAAAGTAGTTTTGATTTGCATTTCTCCAATGATTAAGAATGATGAGCATTTTTTTATATGTCTATAGGCCATGTGCCTGTCTTCTTCAGAGAAGTTTCTCTTCAAGTCCATAGCCCGCCCTGAGATGAGATCACTTGTAATTTTCTTGCTAATACATTTGAGTTCTCTGTGGATTCTGGTTATTAAACCTTTGTTGGAGACATAACCTGCAAATATCTTCTCTTATTCTGAGGGCTGTCTGGCTGCTTTAATTACTGTGTTCTTGGATGTGCAGAAGCTTTTTAGTTTGATCAGGTTCCAGTAGTGTATTTTTGATGCCGTTTCAATTGCCCAGGGAGTCTTCCTCATAAAATATTCACCCAGGCCGATTTTGTCAAGAGTTTCCCCTGCACTTTCTTCTAGTATTTTTATAGTTTCATGTCTTAAGTTTAAATCTTTAATCCAGTGAGAGACTATCTTAGTTAATCGTGAAAAGTGTGGGTCCACTTTTAGTCTTCTATAGGTCGCCAGCCAGTTCACCCAGCACCATTTGTTAAACAGGGAATCTTTTCCCCACTGAATGTTTGTAATTGGTTTGTCAGAGATTAAATAACAGTAAGTAGCTGGGTTTGTCTCTTGGTTCTCTATTCTGTTCTATACATCTACCTGTCTGTTTTTGTGCCAGTAGCCTGCTGTTTTGATCACTATCGATTTATAATGTAGTCTGAGGTCTGGTAGCATGATTCCTCCTGCTTTGTCTTTATTTCTGAGTAATGTCTTGGCTGTTTGAGGTTTTTTCTGATTCCATATAAAATGAAATATTATTTTTTCAAGATCTTTAAAGTATGACAGTGGAGCTTTAATAGGGATTGCATTAAAATTGTATATTGCTTTGGGTAGTATTTGCATTATAACAATGTTGATTCTTCCCAGCCATGAGCATAGTATATTTTTCCATTTGTTAACATTTTCAGCTATTTATTTTCTTAGAGTTTCATAGTTCTCTTTATAGAGATCTTTCATGTCCTTTGTTAGATAAACTCCCAAATATTTCATCTTCTTTGGCACTACTGTGAATGGGATAGAGTCCTTAACTGTTTTTTCAGCTTGACTATTGTTGGTATATATAAAGGCTACAGATTTATGAGTGTTGATTTTGTAACCTGAGACGCTACTGTATTCCTTGATCACTTCTAAGAGTTTTGTAGTAGAATCCCTGGTGTTTTCCAGATACACAATCATATCATCTGTGAAGAGTGAAAGTTTGATCTTTTCTGACCCTATATGGATACACTTGAGTGCCTTTTCTTCCCTAATTGGGATGCTGAAACTTTCATTACAATGTTAAAGAGCAGGAGAGACAATGGCCAACCTTGCCTGGTTCCTGATCTGAGTGAAAATGATTTCAGTTTAACTCCATTCAATACGATATTGGCTGTGTGTTTGCTGTAAATGGCCTCTATCGGTTAAAGACATATCCCTTCTGTATCCATTTCTTTAAGAGTTATGATCATGAAGGGATGCTGGATATTACCAAAAGCTTTTTCTGCATCAATTGAGAGAATCATATGGTCCTTGTTTTTTAATTTGTTTATGTGATGAATTTTATTTATAGAATTACATATATTGAACCAGCCTCGAGACGCTGGGATAAAACTCACTTAGTCACGGTGTATAATTTGTTTGATATGTTGCTGGATTCTGTGTTAGGATCTTGTTGAATATTTTTGCATCAATATTCATTAGTGATATTGGTCTATAATTTTCTTTTCTTGTTGGGTCTTTTCCTGTTTGGGGGATCAAGGTGATGTTTGCTTCATAGAATGTGTTGGGTTGTATTCCTTCTTGTTTTATATTTTGGAAAAGGTTGAGTAATATAGGTACTAGTTCCTCTTTATAGGTTTGATAAAATTCTGAAGTGAAGCCATCTGGTCCTGGGATTTTCTTTTTAGGGAGATTTTGTATAGTTGATGCTATTTCAGAACTTGATATAGGCCTGTTCAACATTTCCACTTCATTCTGGGTAAGTCTTGGAAGGTGGCATGATTCCAAGTATTGGTCAATTTCCTTCAGATTTTCAGATTTCTGAGAATAAAGTTTCTTGTAATATTCATATTTTTTTAATTTCTGAGGAGTCTGTTGTTATTTTGTCTCTGTCATTTCTGATTGATGAAATTAGAGATTTTACTCTTTTTTTCCTGGTTAGAGGTTAGCCAAAGGTTTATGTATTTTGTTGACCTTTTCAAAAAACCAACTTTTTGATTTATCGATCTGTTGTATAATTCTTTTGTTTTTAATTTCATTTAATTCTGCTGTAATTTTGGTTATTTCTTGTCTTCTTCTGGGTTTGGGATTGGAATGTTCTTCCTTTTTCAGTTGCTTGAAATGTCCCATTAAGTTGTTAACTTCCTCTCCTTCCATGCTCTTGAGGAAGGCTTGTAGTGCTATAAATTTCCTTCTTAGGACTGCCTTTGTGGTGTCCTAGAGGTTCTGATAATTTGCGTCTTCATTATTGTTTTGTTCCAAAAATTTAGTAATTTCCTTCTTAATCTTATCTATGACCCAGCTAGCATAAGGTTATTTAGCTTCCATGTTTTTGTATGAGTATGCATATTCCTGTTGTTACTGAGTTCAACTTTTATTCCATGATGGTCCGAGAAGATTCAAGGAATAATTTCTATTCTTTTAAATTTGCTGAGGTTAGACTTGTGACCTAAGATGTGATCAATTTTGGAGTATGTTCCATGGGCTGATGAGAAGAATGTGTATCCAATTTTGTTAGGATGAAATGTTCTGTTCATGTCTGTTAAGTACAAATGTTGAATGGTTAAGTTTAAAACTAAAATTTTTTTGCTTAGCTTCTTATTGGAGGATCAATTTAACACTGTTAAAGGTGTGTTAAAATCTCCAACTATTATGGAGCTGCAGGAAATAAAGTTGCTCATGTCTGTTAAGAGTCTCTCATATAAATTGAGGTCCATTATGGTTGAGTGCATAAATGTTAATAATTGCAATCTCATCATATTGAGTATTACCCTTAACAAATATGAAGTGACCATCCTTATCCTTCCTTACCTTTGTTGGTTTAAAGCCAACTGTATCTGCCAATAAAATTACAACACCTGCTTTTTTCTGCTTTCCATGTGCCTGGAATGTAAATGACCATTCCTTTACCCTGAGTCTATATTTATCTTCTAAGGTAAGGTGAGATTCTTGTATACTGCAGATATCTGGCCTGAGTTTTTGTATCCAGTCAGCCATCCTGTGCCTCTTTAGAAGACAATTTAAGCCATTCACATTAATGGAGAATATCGATAAGCCTGGTAGAATTTTGGGTATCAAGTTTTGCAAAAGTCCAGTGGACGTTTTTAATCCTTTTGCCACTGTGGAAGTTAAAATTCGATCAAAAGTTTCTGAGTGAGTTTACTTTTGTGGTGAAGGATTGTGCTGGTCATTATGGAGGATAGGTCTGAAAATATCCTGGAGAGCTGATTTAGTTATGGCAAATTTCTTCAACATGTGAATGTCATTAAAGTAGTTAATTTCTCCATTAGAAATGAAACTCAGTTTAGCTGGATACAGGATCCTGGGTTGAAAGCTATTTTGTTTTAGTAGATTAAAAGTCAATGACCACCCTCTTCTAGCTTGAAATATTTTAGCAGAGAGATCTGCAGTCATTCTAATATTCTTCCCCTTGTAGGTTATGGCTCTCTTCCATCTGACTGTTTTCAGAATTTTCTCCTTCATATTTTTAGTGAAGTTAATTATGATGTGCCTGGGGGATGTCTTATTCTGGTTGAGTCCTGCTGGGGTTCTGACACTGTCTGCTATATGAATTTCAGAATCTCTTGTAATGTCCGGAAAGTTCTCTTTCATAATCTCATGAAGAAGAGCCTCTGTGCCTTGCAAAGCAACTTCATCCCATTCAGAGATTCCTATAAGCCGAATATTAGTTTTCTTTGAATTATCTCAGAGCTGTCTGAGAGAATGATCCATTTTTGCTCTCCATTTCTCTTCCTCTTTGAGAGTTTGGATTCAAAAGCTATGTCTTCAATGTCAGAAATCTTTTCTTCTGCTTGCTCCGTTCTATTACTGAGCGATTCTACTGTATTTCTCAGATCTTTGAGGGCTTTAAATTCTTGTCTCAATGTATCAAAATCTTTGGTGATTTTGTCTTTGTATTCTTGAGACAACTTTTGAAATGCTCCTTGAATTTCCAATTCCAGTGGGCACTTGGGCTTTTCCCATGACTTAGCAATTATGAATTGGGCTGCAATAAACATTCAGGTACAAATATCTTTGTTATGATGTGATTTTTGGTCTTCTGGGTATATGCCCAGTAGAGGAATTACAGGATTGAATGGAAGATCTATTTTTAGATCTCCAAGTGTTCTCCATATCTTTCCAAAAGGAATGTATTCATTTGCATTCCCACCAACAATGCAAAAGTGTTCCCTTTTCTCCACATCCATGCCAACATCTCTGGTCTTGGGATTTTGTGATATAGGCTAATCTTACTGGAGTTAGATGATATCTCAAAGTAGTTTTGATTTGCATTTCTCTGATGATTAAAGATGATGAGCATTTTTTCATATGTCTGAAGGCTGCGCACCTGTCTTCTTCAGAGAAGTTTCTTTTCAAATCTCTTGCCCAGCCTGTGATGGGATCCCTTGTTCTTTTCTTGCTAATGAGTTTGAGTTCTCTGTGGATTCTGGTTATTAAACCTTTGTCGGAGACATAACCTGCAAATATATTCTCCCATTCTGAGAGCTGTTTGCGTGCTTTACTTACTGTGTTCTTGGCTGTGTAGAAGCTTTTTAGTTCGCTCAAGTCCCAGTAGTGTATTTTTGAAGCTGCTTCAATTGCCCGGGGGGTTCTCCTCATAAAATACTCGCCCAGACCAATTTCTTCAAGGGTTTTACCTATACTCTCCTCTAGTATTTTTATAGTTTCATGGCCCATATCAAGTTCAGAAATAGCATCAACCATACAAAACCTCCCTAAAAAGAAAAGCATGGGACCAGATGGCTTCACGTCAGAATTCTACCAAACCTTTAAAGAGGAATTAGTACCTATATTGCTCAACCTGTTACAAAATGTAGAAAAAGAAGGAAGACTACTCAACATGTTGTATGAAGCAAACATCACCCTGATCCCCAAACCAGGAAAAGACCCAACAAGAAAAAAAAAATTATAGACCAATATCACTAATGAATATAGATGCTAAAATATTCAACAAGATCCTAACATACAGAATCCAGCAACACAACAAACAAATTATACATCATGACCAAGTCGGTTTTATCCCAGGGTCTCAAGGCTGGTTCAATATACGTAAATCTATAAATATAATTCAGCACATAAACAAAGTAAAAAACAAAGACCATATGATTCTCTCAATCGATGCAGAAAAAGCTTTTGATAATATCCAGCATCCCTTCATGATCAGAACACTTAAGAAAATTGGTATAGAAGGGACATTTCTTAAAATGATAGAGGCCATCTACAGCAAACCCACAGCCAATATCATATTGAATGGAGTTAAATTGGAATCATTTCTACTCAGATCAGGAACCAGAAATGGCTGCCCACTATCTCCATTGCTTTTTAACATTGTAATGGAAGTTTTGGCCACTGCAATTAGGGAAGAAAAGGCGATCAAGGGTATCCATATAGGGTCAGAAGAGTTCAAACTTTCGCTCTTTGCGGATGATATGATTGTGTATCTGGAAAACACTAGGGACTCTACTACAAAACTCTTAGAAGTGTTCAAGGAATACTCAGGTTACAAAATCAACATTCAGAAATTGGTAGCCTTTATATATACCAACAATAGTCAAGTTGAAATAACAGTTAAGGACCCTATTCCATTCACAGTAGTACCAAAGAAGATGAAATATTTGGGAATTTATCTAACAAAGGATGTGAAAGATCTCTATAAAGAGAACTATGAAACTCTAAGAAAAGAAATAGCTGAAAATATTAACAAATGGAAAAACATACCATGCTCATGGCTGGGAAGAATCAACATTGTTAAAATGTCCATACTACCCAAAGCAATATATAATTTCAACGCACTCCCAATTAAAGCTCCACTGTCATACTTTAAAGATCTTGAAAAAACAATAGTTCGTTTTATCTGGAATCAGGAAAAAACCTTGAATAGCCAAGACATTACTCAGAAATAAAGACAAAGCAGGAGGAATTTGCCTACCAGACGTCAGACTATACTACAAATCAATAGTGATCAAAACAGCATGGTATTGGGATAAAAACAGAGAAGTAGATGTCTGGAACAGAATAGGGAACCAAGAGAGGAATCTAGCTACTTACTGTTATTTAATCTTTGACAAGACAATTAAAAACATTCAGTGGGGAAAAGATTCCCTATTTAACAAATGGTGCTGGGTGAACTGGCTGGCAACCTGCAGAAGACTGAAACTGGACCCACACCTTTCACCATTAACTAAGATAGACTCTCACTGGAGTAAATATTTAAAGATTTAAACTCTGTCCTATTTTCAGCTGATCTCCCTCCTATCTTAGTGAATCAGTTACTCTGGGTTGAACTCTTAACTGTGGAGAAATACCAGCAATTAAGTCACCTCACCCCCTATAGGCAACAATTGGAAAAGAAAATGAAACCTTCCCACAACCACACACACAGGATACCACTTTTGACAGTCCTCATGTGACTGGCCCAGTTGAGGAGGTCCAAATCAGTTGTCCCAGTCAGCACCGGTCTAAGGTCTAAGAATTCAAAAGGTCTCTGGCAGCTAGATATCAAGGGTCTGGTGGCAGCTCAAGTATAACTCACTCTGGTGCTCTGTGAGGTTAGAAGGACCCACCTAGCAAATAAATTTGTCTGGGAATGTTGATGCCTCCTTCCCATCTTGCACCTCTGTCACACCCAGTCACTGGTAACCTCACAGGCCTGTGACCCAGTTCCCTCCAAAGAGCAGATGCTCCAGGGGTTTGAGCCTGCCTGAGTCACAGGGAGATCTATGTTTCCTCAGCCAGGCTGCCACTCTCTGTCCCTATCTGGCAGGGGGAGGTGAGGCCTGACAACTTTGTGTGCTTAATGGAGGCTGGGGCGGTTCACTCAGTTCCACCCCTGCTCCTGATTGGCATTGCTGACAGAACAGAACAACTTCACGGAATTTGTTTCTGTTCTGCCTATATTCCCCTGTAGATCAGACACTGTTTGAGTTCACAGAAACTGGGACTTAGCCCCAGTCTGTGCCGCTGCTGCCCAGTCTCGGCTGCAGTTTATGTTGGGGCAGGCCTAGTTAGAGCTCACACTCAGATGTCAGTTCCAGCCTCTGCCTGCCTGCCTTTGTCTCAGCTACGATCACCTGAGAGCTGGCTGTGTCTTAGGCTCAGTAAAGCAGTCCTCTGGGTCAGCCCTACACTGGGAGTCTGTCATCTCTGTGCACACGTATTCTAGTCCCTGCTGCGCCCAGGCCAGTACCGCCTCAGGTATACCCTTTAATCACAGGGCTTGTGTTTCCATCCCAGATCTGTTCTGCCAGTGGCTGCCAACAGAGAAGGTGCCCAGCTTCCTCTGGTTGCCCAGATAGACAGGGAGTGTCTCTCCAGAATATCCGGAGATAGGTGTGAGCCCTATTGTTCCTGCCACTGTGGCTGCTGCTCTGTGCCTCGAGGCACCACCTCTCCTGTATGGTTCCCTCTCAGTTGACCATCTTCTCCTTACTCCCATTCTGCAGAATCAGCACAGACCAGCAACAGCCCAGGTCCTGTCCACACCTCTGGAGAAGATGCCCAAGAATCTGGACTCTATGGGGCACACGCTTCCGGATCTCAGGGTGAGAGTGGAGGGAAGTGCTTGGAGTTCAGAATTGCAGGTAGGGAATATATACAGTTTTATACAGTTTTTTATTTATTTATTTTTTTTGGTAGAGACAGAGTCTCACTGTACCACCCTCAGTAGAGTGCTGTGGCGTCACACGGCTCACAGCAACCTCTAACTCTTGGGCTTATGCGATTCTCTTGCCTCAGCCTCCCAAGCAGCTGGGACTACAGGCACCCACCACAACGCTCGGCTGTTTTTTTGTTGCAGTTTGCCAGGGCTGGGTTTGAACCTGCCACCCTCGGTATATGGGGCCGGCGCCCTACTCACTGAGCCACAGGCACCGCCCTAGTTTTATACAGTTTTATGCCTGGCAGGAGAATGCCGTGGCACCCTAGTAGGGGAAGGACTTCCTTTTTTTAGAGGGTCTCTCCCATGGGATAAAATGTGAGGACATTTGAACTCTGCTCACTTGTTTGTAGAAAGTATATTGTGAGACATTCTCATGGTGGAGAGGACTCCTGTCCGCTTGACGATGGATTTTGTACCTTTTGTTTGTATCCTTAGGGTTGCAGCTTGCCTCAGCAGGGTTGATGTGCATTCTTCAACCTTCTCTCTTGGCTCAGGTCCAAGACATCGGCTTACTTGCTAAACTTCTGTCCTTTAACTCTCCTTTATCTTGCCTCTGCCCCCACCCCCAGTCTTTCTTCATTAGGGCCTTAAAGGGCTTGTTTACTGGCACAACAAGAGGCTACAGTTGGCTAGTTAGCCCACCAAGTATCAAAGTAGGTTAAGTTTTCAAATCTGCCATGAATGCTTTTGCACTTTGTGTAACATGGTCTTTCATTGCAAGTTTTTCTCTCAGAAATTCAATAAAACCAATTATTGGTTTCCAGGGTATCATTTTGCGTACAGATATCATTATTGCTTTATAGAGTTACACTTTTAACATGTAAGCATAAATAAAAAATTAGAAATTTATGTAGATATGGAATTATTACTACCAATGTATAATGCATGTCCTTATTATTCCCTCAAAAATTTGGGCAAGAAAGTGTACATAGTACATGGCAAAATACCATAAGTTCCATTTTCTGTGATGGGGAAAATAGGAGAGGCACAGGTTAGGTATGTGAGTTCTGTTTGATTTATGATATAGATGGGGTATGTATATTAGATATACAAGTAGAAATGTCATATAAACAGTAGGGTTCAAGAAGGTATAACTCAGAGAGGAAGTTAGAGCAGCAGATGATAATTTAGACATCATCACTATATTGTGATTTGAAGCCTTGAGTTCAGAAGAGAACACTAAGGGATTGTATGAATGAAAAGAAGGGAAGCAAAGGCTGGACCTTAGGCATACTATCCTCTGGAGGACCAGCTGAGAAGGACTGAGCAGCGTAGGTAAAGGAAGACGAGGGGTGGGGGTGGGGCATGGAAATATGAAGAATAAAGTATTTCAAGAAGGTGGCAGTGGTGAATTGATATGAAACATGCCTAAGAGGCCAAATAAAGTGAGAAGAGAGAATTTTCCATTGTATATAGCCCCAGGTTGCTGTGTAGGTATGTAGATTGTGCCCTGCCTGCGGATCTCTGGCTGAGGGGTGGTGGGGGCTAAAACCCAGCCTTCCCCTCTGTTTTCTGTACCCATAGTCTGGGCCCCTTCCTGCCAACGTGCTTCATACTTGCTGCTTCCTGCACCTGGAAACACTTCATTTCTCCCATTACTTTCCCCTTCCTTCTAGCCCTCTCTCGTAAACCTGAACGATCTCTTCTTTTTCATTTAAGTCTCAGCTTAAACAGCTTTGCTTCCTCCTGCAAAACTTTCTTTACTTCCCAAGCTTCTGTATCTCTCATTAATAACAGCAACAATGTAGTCACATCTTTTACTGGTTGTTGAATCCTCCCTAATCTGTCTTCCCAGTACTATGCACTTCTGGCTAGGTGGGGCCATGTCTGGTTTGACTGCCTTGTGATCTCCAGGACACAGCATGCTGCCTGCCACACAGGAGACTCTCAATACCTCTTTGCTAAATGAACAAGGGAATGAATGAGTGAAGTCTTGTTGAAGCCTTCCTTGCTCCCATGAGAACTAGATTGAGGGCATGGAATCCTGCCTCTTATGGCTCTTCAGCCTCAGTCAGACTGAGCCACTTCCCACTCATGGTCCAGTTCTTCCCCCTAGCCTTGTATTTTGCTTCTAGGGCAGCCAGGTCTATCACGTCTCTAGAAGGATGATAGGTCTAGATTGCAGGACTCCATCAACAACTGTGTTTTTTTAATCATCTGAAATAATGTTAAGACTCTTCAGTTTCATCTGTATGCTGCCCAGAAACCATGTCACACACATGACGGGGGCATGCTGATCACCTGCAGCAAGTTACGATTTCCGAATAATAGCTGGTAGAATCTAAGGGGGGAAAGAGGTGATGGTGGGTCTCCTGAGATAGTAGATATCAGCCTCTCATGGTGTTCATACTCATAACATATTCCCAAAGATTAACCATACTTTGACTTCTCAAATCTTCCCTTTGCACAGAATTAGAGTACTGGGAAATATAAACATTTAAATAAGGACAATTCAAGAGTGGAGCAGTAAAGGTCATAATCTGGTAGGCTGGGGGTTAGTGAAATTCCTCCTAAACTAAAAGCTACTCAATTCTTTTCTTTCCTAGCCAAGAAAATATTGGATTGGGTAGTATATAGTCTATCTATAGACAATTCATATAGTCTTGAATTGTCTTAATCAACATAAAAATGGCTATTTTAAACAAAAAAATTGGTTTCATTGTAATAGAAACAAATAAATATTTATGTTTCATCAAGAATAAGATCCCTACTTTGATAATTACCATATTTTTCAGAAACTTTACTTTGTAAGAATATCAAATACTGCAGTAGGAAGTATTAATACTATTGAGATTGAGTTTTGGCTTTAATACGTGAGTAAATGAAAACAATGTCTCCTTACATCCTTGAATTTTCAATAACATTTCACCAGATGAGTTTTGTCTGATGATACTAGTTTAGTGGTTGAGGAATACCAGAAGTTGGTGATTTGAGTAATACATGGGGAAGGCCAAGAACAATTCTTCCTGTGATGCTGTAAAGAGTATTCTCAAAGTGTGGACCCCTGACTAGCAGCAATAGCATCATTTTGGAACATATGAGAAATACAGATGATCAGGCTTCACCCAAGATACACTGAATCAGAAAATCTGGGGTGGAACCCAGTAATTTACATTTTAACAAGGCCTCGAAGTAATTTTGTAGTATGCTTCAGTTTGAGAATCCTGAATCTAGAATATCAACAAACTCATATTTGATCACTAAGGAAAGAATAAATAGAGGAATTTAAAATATGAACACAAGTTCAAAAAATTTCAGGACCCAGGACCCATGATTTCCAATCCATCAAGGTACTAAAGATATAGCTACCCTAGTGGAAATAGTAATCACCGGTTGTGGGGAGAAGTATGTTGCAAGACATTCCTTCTAAAGCCAACGATGCAGTTTCTATGAATGCAAGACTAATACACTTATGAAGATAAAACTATAAAACATGAAATCTAACAAGGAAAATCTGGTTTCTCTACACAGAGTACCTTAATCTTTTCAAAACAAAACTTTGATAACTGGCAGCTGGCACTGAAGTCATCAAAAGATGCCTGCAGAGAGATTCCCACCAATGTCCTGTGATAGTTAAAAATTATATATAATATGCTTATGCATAAACTTGCTATTGAGAAGCGTGAGAACATTAATCAGGGCACCATTCTTAGATACTCCCTCAAGAAATTCGAGCCCTTCTACACTGCTGAGATAGTTTCTCAAGAGATTAGGATGTAGGGAGAAATCGCGCAGTCCTAATCCCCACTTCATCTCTCCCCTGTGACAGCTGGCAACATGGGCTGCTCACCCATTCCTAAACTAAAGTGTGGGAGTGTCAGAAACAGCAGGAGGCTGGCTGCCTGCTCCCAGTTCTGGAAAAGTTTGTATTCAAATCAGGGTGATCAGGCCAATATTTTCAAACCTCCCAAGGGTAAATCACCTGAATTCATTAGAGTACTGTAGATCAAGTAATGCAATGTAATTCTGAGCCAGTTTAAGGCAACCACCACCACTTGCCCCACCAAATTTATTATGAGACTCTAAGAAGTGTCTTACAAAAGCAGCAGGGCACAGTTAGAACCAGGAAGTTGAAAGAAACTCTCTCCATTTCTCCCAACTCTGTCTCCATGTGTCTGTTTTATTTTTCACTTTCCTTGCATCTCTGGAACAAATAGCTGAATTTTTCCACTGCTAGTTTGAGTCCTCATGTAATCTCAAAAAGTCAGATAGCCTGACTCTATTCTCTTGTGTTTCTATTTACATTTTTCTAGGAAATAGAATCTGCTTGCCCTTGCTTGTGTCACAACCAGCTTTGGTTTCATCTGCTATGACCATTGCTAATGGTAGTGCCTCAGGTTAGAGGGGACTCCAGGACCCATGACTATGTGGGGGTGGGGGGGGTGCAGTTCACAGACTAATATGGAAGTAGATGTCTCTGATTAGAAAAGTACCTTAAGAAGACTATCACTTTACCAGAAGTGTTATCACTAAGAACAAACCAATTGGCTGTCTCCATCTGAAGAACTCTCAAGGAAGGGGTGGAAAATGGGGCTGGTCAGGAGAAGCTGCATGGAGGAGGTGTGACCAACATATCTTATAGCAATAATTCTCAATGTAATGAGGTATTGGCATGAATTGAAAAGCAAATAAATGGCCACTTGCCAGAGCTTGCAATCTTTGATCCAACTCAACTGCTAAACGAGTATGATCACACAAAATTCACAAGGTGAAATTAGAACATCTTTGGAAGGTACCACGGTACAACTCAGAAATATAAGAAACCATTGTTTTCACTTATTTGAGTATTAATGCCAGAGCATTATACAATTTATTCCCAACAGTATTTTTTTACTGCAATATTTGATATACTTAAAAGTTAAAGTTCTTGACAAACAGAACAGCTGTCAAAATAGAGATTTTCTTATGGAAGAAAAAAATACTTTTTTTCCTCCTATTTGATGGAACCAATATTTTTGATAGATAGTGGATTTCAATGCAACCAAGTTTGAGAGCCACTAAAATGATCTACCTTTTATAGATGACTAAGATTTGCCTAAAATTTCCTGCTGTTATCAGAAAAGGGGAAATATTGTGAATATGAATTCGGGGGGACAAAAATTATTTATATAAAATTTAAGACTCTTCTATATCTTATTAAGAAATGAGTGATGCTTATCATTAACCTATTGTTGAAAAAAAGTATTTTAAAATATGTAAATAGAATTCTATTATACTTTCTTTTAAAACCTCTTAAGGGTCTTTTGGATAAATAAGTACTTTTCATGATATATTTTTCTATTTATGCACATGACTTTAGTAATTCTTGATTTTTCTCTATGATGATCCTTTCAGTTTTTCTTCAATGTCTTTATGAATGTGTCTATATAAAAGAGATTTAAATTGCCTCACTAGATAACACATAACCAATCACTCCTATAACCTATCTCATAAAATAGTACTGTAAAGTCAAATTTGGAACTAATTCCCCCTTTTAAGGTTAGGATCAAAAAAGGCAATGAACAGGTTTATAGACACATAATGCTGCTTCCATCCCCCATGCAACGTAATTCCCTTCGATCCTGTAGTAGGCCCTGAGATCTCTGTCTGTGATTCAACTGTGTTAAGGGTGATAAAAGAAAATTATCTGGATTGTTTGTCAAAGTCAAGCATACTATGTTAGTAGCATCTTAGTCTCAACTACTTTGCTAAATTTAAATACAACTAAAAGCAGACCTTTAAGGGAATGGAGTATAGATTTGTGAAGTTTTGATGAAGAGAAAGCAAAAAGAAATGTTCAGGGTGTGGGCTGAGGGGATCCTACCAGAAAGGTATCTCAGTGGATGAAATCCATGAAGGGCCCTGGAAGCCAGAATTTGGAGACTTCATGGACTTGAAAAGAACACAGAACAGAACATTGAGAAGTTTGTCTACTCAATTACTTTACAAAATGTGAGGGCCCACTCTATTATGCTTTTGTTACCAAACAAATTTTCTCCATGAATACTAATTAAGCATGACTGCAGATGAGATACTAGTCTAGGTAGTAGAACAAAAGAAAAAAGCTTGGTGGTTGGAAGTAACACACATTTCCTAACTTAAAATCCAGAATAACCCCAACTAGGCTAAATTGCCTCTGGGTCCAGGAAAGTTTATGCCATAAATCACAATTAAAAAAAAAAAATCTTTAGGCCATTAGATAGACCTCATTGCTATCGAGGATACTCTGAACTTGCAGGAGCCTATCAATTACATGTTTAACACTCAGGTGCTGGTTTATTTTTAGGTCTTGGGCTTGATGTAATGGTTTTTCTTAAAGAAATTTGTCTTAAATCCCAGCTGTTGGGATCCAATCCATGGGGATAAGGAAAGGCAACTTCCTTTTTGCTTGCTTTCTCTCTCTGACTGAAGATAGTTTTGTGAACATGGTGGGAGGTGGCATGGGGAGCAACAAGGCTCAGCAAACTCAGCAGCCTTTTTTGTTTCTTGGTCAGAAAATGGCAACTCAGATTACCACGGTTTGGGAATTGAAATCCTGACATGAACAATTAAATTCTGTATTTATATTCTAGCAATTTCATCTTGTCATTTGTGGTTTTCTTCAAATTACAAAACAATTAAATGAAGAATTTGGCAAAGAAATTGAACCAGATGCAAGTTTCTTGCCCCCCCCCCCATTCCCTTTTAATGGCAGGAAAAAGAATGTAATTTAAGTCTTCCCAGCTCTTCAGCTGTGGAACAGCTGAACAGACATCTTGAAGGAGAAAGTGTCTCTTTCACTAAAGAGTGTGATGTAGTGTTTTATCTGCAATGTTGAAGAAGAAAGCCCTTGAAGCGCAGAATTCCCTCAGAGAGATGAAACATACATGTACTCCAACCACAGCATTTATTATCCTGACATGGCAATTTAGTAAACAAAAGATACAAATAGTGTCATTCTGGTCTACCTTTTGGTAGACTTACAGATGAGGAGTTCCTTGAAAGTGTAATAAAGCTTATTATTAGACACAAATTAAGCTCCAAGATCTGAATGAGTCTAATATATGCCAAATGAATGTCACAGCCAAACTCAGGATTTTAACAGAGGCAAACTCAGGACTTTAACTTTCCCTTATAGCTGGCTGATGCATAAAATGAATGCATTTTATATACCCATTTTATATACCTCTCACACTCTGTAGCTCTTTCATCAGAGAGGTAGAAAACTTATTTTTGGAGGATTTGGATTTATTCCTTGCATAAACTCATTTCTTAAAAATCTTTCAGTTTGTAGCACTAGCAAGGCCTCAGATAAATAGAACCAGAATGCTCCCACAGAGCCTTGAGGGTGAAGGCCCTGCCATTTGGGCCAATTAGGTATTCAAGTGCAGACAATTTCAAAGACAATGTATATAATCCAAAGGTAGTTTGCCGAAAGTTTGACTGTGTACTTCTAAAAGTTAATCCCAAACTGTCATGTTGCATTTTATTCTGAAAGAGACAAGAGAGCCTCTGAATAATGATTTCCTATGCTGAATTACACAGACAAAGAACTTTTCCATTTTTCCTGACCCATAACTTAATATTGGCAAAAAGGCTGTTGGGCGAAGGAAATGCTGTTTGCTTGAGTGGCTCCATTTTTTTTCACTGCCCACCCTCCTTCACTTTACCCCTAAACACACACGTTGACTTAAAACAAACAAAAGCTACGTTTCTGATTCTCATCTCTCCTTCTAAGGAATAAGGCAAGATGAGAAAATTGTGATATTTGGTAATAGTGGGTTCTACTAATACTGACTGTGAAACTTACTAGCCATGAAATCCAAGGCAAGTTGTTTTCACCTGGAAAAAAAAAAAAGGAAACATTTCATTAGTTATATAATGTGTTTATTGTGAGATAATGTATGGAAGTTCCAATGACACAGTTTTCATCAGAGGGTAAGCACTGCCTGAATGCTACTATCAGTCATCGTTGACATCAGGGCTTGTGCTAGCTGAAGTCCACCCACCTCTGATGACTTCTGAGTATTGGCTCTCTCTTCTCTATGCTCACAAAATTTAATGTTAGTATTTACGTTCTGCATTTATATGTTCCATGGAATTCAAATTACTCTTTTATATGTTTATTTAGTTTTTCTTTCCCAGACCAAATGATCCTTATTTTAAAAATATATACATATTTTTAATTTTCTATACATGTTCCAGATTAAAAATTTAACAAATTCAGATAAGAAGAGCAAATAAAAATTTCCTATAATCTCATACCTCAATGACAACATTTTGCATATATCCTATTCACTTAAAAAAGAATTGCTATGTATAGCTATCTTACCTTGGTAGCCATGATCATTATAGCAAAAACACATTTAGGTCTAGTATTGGAAAAAGTCTAAGGTACAACATTTACAGGGGGAAACGTAAGTGGCCCTGAGTGTGTATGGGCCAATATACATGCTTCCTAAAAATAACAGAAAAAAGTGGAATCAAAAAATAAGTGTTACAGAATGATCTATATCTGCCATCATCCGAGTCACAGAAATAGTGTGTAGAAGGGGAGATTTTTTTGCTGGGATGTGAGGAGAACAATCAAAGCACAGCGACTGTAATCCCTTAAAACCAAGTCAGCACTTGCAATGGTTAAACTGGATATGTTTTTCTTGGCCTGGTCCAACTAAACTTTTGTCATTCACCAAGCAGACATCACTGAATTAGAAACACTGGGACGGCAATTTCTCTGATGTTTTGGTTTCAACAGTACTGATCCATAATTATTTCTCCAAACAAAAAGAAAGTGGTTGACAGAGACATTTAAAGACCTAAAACAACTTTCTTATAGGAAACACATGTGTCTTCTCTAAATTAAAACACACTATTATGCTAATAGGAGGACACTCAACAAGTGGAATTTGCTAGTGATTTGTTGGGGGCAGGGGCGGTGATCAGAAGGTATGAGCCAACTGACTTTTGTTAGCTGTCCTTAGGCTGCTAGGAGAGCCAAGTCCAATGAGTACATCCTTAAAATGACCCCATTGTACACACAAGGGGAGTATCTTTTGTGCTTTTCATGAGACTGTACAAAGTTGAGCTTTAGAAAACACAACGAACATGACTTTCTGGTTTGTATTAGTGCCTTCTCACCTCGTCTCAGAATTGGATGACGTGATTCTTTCTACTAAAAGGCAGATGGATTTGTAGACAAGGATGGTGTCTCTTCTGTATCATGTTATAAGAACATCATGCCAGCCCTTTCTCAAAAGGCCAAATTCGTCTTCTCTCTCATTTTCTTTCCACCTTAAAAACCCACCACAATCTCCCAATAAAAGGAAAGAAATGATATATCCATGTTAATGGGTATCTGTATTTGGACAGGGCATTTATAAAGCACAGCAGTTGTCAGTAGGAAAATTTTACAATGAAACACTTTTAATGGCTGGCAACACCAACCTTGATAAAAACAATGAATTCCATTATGTTTCAGTCCACCTTTAAATGGTTGCACAGTTAGTAGCAGAATATGAAGAGAAAAAAATGCAGAGAGTAAAGTTTTGCCAAAATCATGCTTTCTTGATATATTTTTTTTAATAAAAATTAAGAGGAACACTGCCAAGATTTTTTCATCTATCATCAACTTGTATCATTTCTGATCACAATCTTTAGTCTTAGGGCTCCATCTCCAAATCTTATTTGAATCTATTCTAAGCTCGTTTTGCTCCATTGTTTGCTGTTTCATCATGGCTAATCTCCCCAAGATCATTGGGGACCCAGAACTGGATTGTGTATCTTTGGTTTTCTTGTCATTATCAGAGGGAATGTTCCCTGCCCCAAATAGTGTTTCCTTTGTTAGTTTACAGAAAATGTTCAGGTTCCATTTCTACAAGCATCCTCCCACCGTGACTCACACGTACACTTAGCATAGTATAGCCCCTCATTAAAATGTAAATGGCATCAGGAAGGGATATCACTTTAACCTTATATCAATTGTCACTGTCTCAGTATGAATCAAGTTATCTGCCTATATCTAGAAAAAATTAATCACTCCCTCCTCTGACTGTCCTTATATATTCCAGTTTTTCTAAGCACTTTCCAATTTCATATAATTTTAGTCTTCTCAAAAGGGTGATTCATTAAACTTTTACCTACTGATGATTTCATTTGTATGCATTTATAATATTTTACATAAATTAAATGTCGACTAGAAAAACAATTATGTGTCAAAGCATGTGTCCTGCTTTTTCATTCTGAAAGTACAGTAAGTTAGTACATGCCTAGGGAATTTGCATGTCACCAGCTTCAGCAGTCACTGGCCTGTGTGTGTCACAGTGCTTTGAGCACATGGCCAAATCCCTTTCCTGGAGGATGCCTTCTCAAGGACAAAGGCCATAACTGGTGTCTACTAAGTGTTTGCTATGTCATTACTGGAGGACAAGATTCTATGTGAAACATTAAGTTAGGATTTTAAAAAATAAATGAACCCAACAACGTGTCAACTTCTCTCCAGATGTATGACCTGATAGAGAATGGTTGGAGAGAGAGAAGGGTCCTAGTCAACAGTAGATACTAGGAGATGTCTAGAGTAATTAATTCTCAACTGAGAACTGTATTGTTACCCATTGGACCTCTGGCAATGTCCGGAGATATTTTTTGGTTTTCACAGCTGAGGGAGTGCTACTGGCATCTAGGGGGCAGTGGCCAGGGATGGTGCTAAACATTTTACACTGCACAGAACAGGACGCCCCCTACAAAGAATTATCTAGCCTTCAGTGTCAATCGAAGTTGAGAGAGCCTTCCCTGGAGCACTAAGTTAAGTGGATTAGGTAGGAGGGATGGGAGCAGAGCTGCAATCAGAAAATAATAAAATAACATATACTCTGAGATCTGGGCTGTGTGTTTTGTATAGATTGTTTCCTTCATACTGTTCCCACACCATAAAGATCCTCATTTTAGATCTTCGTATAACCCTGTTTTATGGATGAGGAAACTGAGGTTAAGTAACTTACTTATGGTCATGCAGCTGGTAAATGTTAGAGATTGCATTTGAACTCAGGCCTTTAAACTCTTAATTATCCCCACAAACTTTGCTTTTACTCAAGTTTTTTTTCTTAATTGGGTTTTTATTTCCAATTAATAAAATTAAAAACAGCATGTAATCATATGCTAAAGTGCAATGAGAGTAAACTACATAAAAAGATACCGTGAGGATGAGAAAAGGGAGAGAATTATAAAATTATATCTGAAGTAAAAATCACACACAGATTTGCAATGACCAAAGTTGGCCTTGAAAGTTGGCTTTGGATTCCCCTGTGGACAAAGTGAAAAAGAAATTGCAATCAACTGCATACAGTTCATAAGACAAAAAGCCCCCCAGTTACTCAGGAGTAGCCAATGTTTCCCAGCTCAGGATTGAGAGAAATTTCTCTCAGAGTCCTCATACGTAGGCTATTACCTAGACACAAAAGAACACCAGGCTTTCAGTGTCAGAAACCTGTATCCTCAAGAATATCTCTGCAACAAGTAAGATAGTACATTTTGTTTGGCCATTGCTGTCAGCATCCCTTGGTGTGAGAATCCAAAATGGTTCATTAATAAGGATGCATGAGAGTGGTCCCAAGGTACAAATCTGTCCTGACTTGTTTAAGTTCCCAAGCCAAGAGATGGGTGGGCCACAGCACCACATCTCAGTCCTCTAGGGATGTGGCTCCTACAGTGCTCCTTTAAAACTCAGTTACCATAAGTAAGATGGGAAAGTGTGTATCACATGGGGCAGTAGTCCATAGTTTTAAAATTTATCTAGTAAGTATTAATGGGATGCTTACTCATTTTTGGCCCCTGGGCTGGTGTCTATACTGACTTTACAAAGATAAACACAGCAGTTAGGATCCCTGTTGCCACAGAGTTATAGCTTGATGGAGAATGCAGAGATTTACCCTTGCATATGACCCCAAATCCTACGTTCAACAGGTATTGTTTGAGCACCTACAATGGGCCAGACACTGTGATGCAAGGGAAATATCTATCATTTTGCTGTTGTTAAAATTGAAATATTGGTTACTTTAAACAATTTTTTTTCTTTCACTTAGGAATACTGAGTGAAACACCCAAGTGACTGACTACATAGAGTAGATTCAAAGAGGAGACTTGCTAGAGTAGTCACCTATTCTAAAAGGCCATGCACTTTTAGTCAAGGGTGTGACTGTATAGCTGTCAAAACGAGTGATGTTGTGCAGTGCCCAACTTGTACTGCTGTACTGCTGGGCTCTTGGATCCATCTATTCACCCCTCTAACTCTAGGTTACAAAAGTCATTTGGGTTAGTCGTGATACAAACAATACAGGATCAGATAGATATGCAGATTGTTACAAAGTTGCGCCATTCCTTTGAGTGTTCAGTGTTGAATCTATCAATCCCATGAATTCAATTTGCTCAGTCAATACTGCTATCTCTCTCAACTGTTCAGCCTTTGCAGAAAGTTCTCTTTCCTCCCCGAATCACCAGGACATTAATAGAGATTCATTTCCCTTCTGAAAGAAAACTCTACCAAGAGAAAAGAGAAAGAGAATACATTTTGTCACCTCTGAGCTAAAACCATTTTATTTCTCTAAAAGCAATCATCTTTAGACTTTACAATGGCATGCACAGGGCACCCCACTGTGTTTGTTTTAATCGGTGTGCTTTGTCACTTCTACTTCAGATTGGACTCATTCTTCTCCAGAAATATCCCCAAATTGAGTTTGAGTTTTCCTATGAAATGACATTTGGCTGCACAAACGCGCTTGAGTGTATGGAAGGACAGAGCGAAGAACACAAGCCCAGCCCGTATGAGAAACATCAGGAATCTCCTAGCGCCCTGTGCTTTCCCCCCAGAGAGTTCAAAAGGTCTAATTCTTTCCCACTTGGATCTGTCCATTCCCAGATCTGAGCTGGGAAAGGAGAATGCAAGGGTTTATTGTAAAATATATTTGGCTTTAAAAATCCACTGTGTTTTTAATTCTGAAAATGAACAAAAGAAAATGTGGTTATCTGAAAATACAGAGAAAAGTCTTTCCTCTCTAAATCATGCTATAATCTGTAGTTGTTTTGGTTATTATTACTACTAACACTACCTACCATACTGTCAGATAACAAATTTCAGGGGTCCTCAAACTTTTTAAACAAGGTGCCAGTTCAGTGTCCCTCAGACTGTTGGAGGGCCGGACTATAGTTAAAAAAAAAAAAAAAAAAAAACTGTGAACAATTCCTATGCACACTGCACATATCTTATTTTGAAGTAAAAAACAAAACAGGAACAAATACAATCACACCGCCCCATGTGGCCCACGGGCCGTAATTTGAGGACCCCTGAAGATTATCCAGATAGCTTTTTTGACCCCTGAGGGAATTTCTTTTCTAAAAGAAGCAATGACAGATGTGAATCTAATTGATGTTCAAATGAAGCGCAGAGAGTTTTGGATGTAAGATGTTTAAAGATAGAAAACTATCCTGTTAAAGGGTACATACATACAGTTGATAATATGCTACAAGACTCATGAAATTTATTAATACATTATTTTCAAAACTAAACAGAGTTCTTCACTCACTTTCTAGTATATAAAATGAATTTCTTGTTTTTACAGTAAATTCAAACTTCAGAGATGTTATATTTTAACACCCAGAATACAAGATCTATTAACACTTTCAAAAAACAGTATTTCTGATCAAGGGAGAGGCAAGACTTTGATTAAAAAAAAAAAACCTAAAAAATGAAAAGGTCAATAATTGTACATTAATTAAATTGATTATTCTTTGTGTGCTATCATGCTAGATATGAAATTACCTGGATCGTGCTTTGTGTTTTTCTTTGGAGAGAAATAATTTCTTTAGAGAATAAGGCAAGATAGCTGTTATTAATTACCTTTTCATTCAATCAAGGAAAGATTCATGGGAAGGAGAGCAGTGTGTTAGACTATGTCCACTCATATTTACCTACTTTGAAGCTAATGAGAAAGGAATTAAACTGTTTTGTTTTGATTGTGTTGATTCGATTGTGCCATCACACTATTTAATGGCCATTAAGAACTTTCTTGAGTAATGTCTTCCAGAACAAGACCGGAAAAGAAGAATTGGCCTTTGAGGAAGAAATCTGATGCTTTATTCTTCCACGTTGGTTTTCTTTTGATCTTGACATGGAAATAACCAGTGGATAGCTTTCTCTCCATATTTTAAGGGTACATTTTAAACTGTATAAAAAGCATTAGAATTGTACCTGGGAATAGAATATTCCTAAGATGCTGGGGTCTGTGTCATATCAAATGACAGTTGTTTATTTATGGTATCGATATATTTTTTGCTTTGCAATTACATAAAAATAGTAATAACGTGGTGAGTGAGATGATGCAATTGATGTGCAGGCTGAATTATTCATTCCATCTCTGTTGTTGGACTTTGCATCAGACATCTCCCAATGTACAGTGCATAAATCATGATGAATCTTTTGGCCACAATCACTCAAAAAGCCCATCAGAAGCTTTTTGTATCCATTTGTGCATACAGCCTGGAATTCCTGGTATCTCCTTAACTAGGTCCAACGTGATACCATACATCAAATGATGAAGGGTCAAAGGGTGGGGCTCCATCGAGTGGTCTCCAGGAAGTGACATTCTCTTCTGAGGAAGGTTGTTTAGAATGCTGATTGACCACAAAAGCATGTTTCTTTTCTGTATTCACTATACAATCACACCTATAGCACTAAAATCTCAGTAAGGCAAAAATGGCCCTGGTGTAGGGTAGTTACAGTTGGAACCTAGGTCCTAATTTGATCATGGTTGCTGGAATGGTTTCCACCATGGATGAACAGACTGAACCTGTTGCCTTTTTGCATATGCACTGTGTGAGTATAAAGGGTACTTGATGGTGGAAGACTACTCTCATGACCTAGAATAAGTCAGGGCCCTGCTCTGTGGTTGCACAGCACCTGCACTTTTGTTTACAGCAGCTGCACCACGACACTTACTCTGTGTATTGTTACTGGCATAAGCTCGTTTGCACCCCAGTCTAAGTACCTCCACACTTCTGCTTCCTAGACCCCTTGTCAGATTATGGGTGCATAAAAAGTATTTGATAAAAACATGTTGACTAAGTAAGTGAAAACCACTCTCACCACTGAGCTTTAGCTCTCTAGGATACTTGCTAAACTTTAAACAAGTATGCTTGCAACATATCAAAAATTAAATCACCATCTTACCCTCTTTCATTTCTTAAATTTCTCATATTTTACTGATTAGACAAAAATACTAAATTAATTTAGGAGATTTTACCCAGGGAAGAAACCACCATTTCTTAAGGCATCCTTCTCATTAGAACACTGTGCTTCTATTTTTGTTTCAAGCAGAATTTGCAATTATACTAAGCATAATTGCTAATTTAAGATCAGAAAAGATGTATTTTCATGATGTAAAATCTTGTATCATATACCCATATTCTAAAAGTTGTTGTTTTAGGGTGGCAAGGAGACTTAAAATTTTTTTTACATATTTTCCAAAAACTTACAAATAGAAATTTATTACTTTTAGAAGTAGAGAAAAAAATTAACTGTTAAAATATGTATTTGAATCTGGGTGCTGTGGCATGTACCTGTAGTCCCAGCTACTTGTAAGGCTGAGGCAAGAGGATCTCTAGAGCCTAGGAATTTAGATTAGACTTGAGCAGACCTGTACTAAAAAAAAAATGTATTTTAAAACAAAGTAATTATAATATTAGCAAAGTCAGTGATCATTAAGCTATGGACTTGGTAAAAAATGTTAAAATCATACTGTTTAGTAAGGAAGAGAAATCTTTGTTGATGAGTTTCTCCTAAGTGCTCATGGCAATAAGTTATAAAGTCACTGTAAAAAATTTAAAAGGCAGTATGTTTATGTCATCAGTTTAAATAGTGGATATTTTTGTTCATCTTCTATCTTCCCTCTAACATCAAGAATCTGGCACATCGTGGGCACTCAAGAAATATTTGCTGAAACACTATATGAGTGAATAAATTTCTTCAGAGAGACTGACTTCAGAGAGATTAAAATCACTCACAACTCAAACTAGACTGTTGGTTCGTCCCCAGATCCATTCTTTTTATGCCCAAGTGTTCCCACATCCTTGTCCACCAAACTCTAGCTTTTCTATGGTGCATTGTACAAACATGTGGCATCAGAGCATTGCACCATCAGTCTGTCCCACCTTTATTCCTGGCCAAGCATTGGACTTCAGGCACAGGGCAGAATGAAGGGGAATCTTGCCAAGTGCTAAGGGAGGCCTGCTTTGCCTGGTCGCCAACGCCTGGGGTTTGGCGTGCTAAGGCATCTGTTGCGGTTGTGGATTTGGGTTGAGGGATTTCTGTAGACTCCATGAATAATTTTAGCAATGTCACTGCACGCTGTTGTCCTGCTCTTTCTCCTCTCTGGGTCATGTTTCCAGCCACAGATGATTAGTAATAAACACTCATCAGTAAACTAATCAGAAAATAATGCCAAAGCCCAGGTCTGCCAGAAGTGCACTGATTGGATGCTGGCTTCTGATGTTAATTGGGCCTTGACTTTTGTTCTTAAGTTGGTACAGGTGAAGGGGCAGGGGGATTAAGAAGAGAAAAGCAGCAGCAGGGAACTGATCCTCTGGCAGATTAAGCATCATCACTCTTGCATGTTCTCTGTAGTTATAAAGTCTTAGAAAGTTTGTGCTACATCGTTTTTTCCACCTGTAGGTGTATGTGATGGAGGCTGGGTCTCCCAGAGGCTCACATCACAGTCTTATTTCCTCAGATGCTCAGTGGCTTTCCGTGTTCATTTGTTGATGTGTTAAAACATTGACAATCTAAAAACCTGCACCTAATGGAGAGCTTTCTCAGACATCCCCCCATCTTCCCCAGACCTCAGAGGGAAAACCCATCTTCTGACGTTAATACACCAGGTGGGAAGGACTGCAGTGTTTATGCTTACCCACATCGAAATGCATTCTTTTTAGAGGATCATCAAAACGAGAAGGTCTAGTTTTATGTGTCTGAATATTATGGTATTAAAATAAAAATATTTTCTACTTCCACTTTCTCTCTCACCTCACAGTCTTTGTCCACAAAACTCAATGCACATGAACTTGATCTATGTTTTGGTCATAATGTATCTTAAAATACACCACACCCTCCAGCACCCACATTTATATTTCTTCTCCTTGCAGGTCATCATTGTCATTGCTATTATGATAACCATAATCATCTTTTACATTGAGTTCTATTATATCCCAAGAACTGGACCAAATAATTTAAACATACCATTGAGCTCCACAAAAATTCTGTGAGGTAGACACTACCATCATTTCCATTTTCCAGGTAAGGAAATTAAGGTTCAGAGAGGTTAAGTAACTTGTTCGTGTGACACAGCATATGAAAGGCAGAGCTAAATGCCAGTGAGGGTTTTGACCCAGAATTAGAAGCTTGTTAAATTATAGCATCTCAAAGGAAGAGGGGACCTTAAGGTTCCTGAGGTTTTTCCTAAGTAGTATATTAACTCACGTGGGAATTTTCTAAAAGCTGGCATGCTGACCTCAACTGATTTCAGGCCCTGGTGTAAGAGTATTAGTATCTTGTGAAAGATCCTCAGAGGATTCTAATTAAAGCTGGGGTTGAGATTTGGTTCCTAAATTTTACTAAAGACAGTATCATTTGAAATGCTTTTAAAAAATACAATAGTTTTATATAATTTTGAGATATAATTCACACACCATATAGTTCACCATTTAAAGTATACAATTTGATGGTTTCTAGTATATTCACCGAGTTGTATGACCACGACTACAACCAATCTAGAACAGTTTCATAAACCCAAAAAGAAATCACGTATCCACTAGCTGTCTCTCCTCACTTCCACTCCTCTCGTCCAGCCTGAGGCATCCACTTGCCAAATTCTTATCTCTCCAGATTTGCCTATTTTGCACATTTCATATAAACATAATCATAGAATATGTGGTCTTTGTCCCTGGATTGTTCCACTTACTGTGTCTCCAGAGCCCTTCTATTTCGTAGCATGGATTTCATTCTTTTTATGACCGAATAATATTCCACTGTATTGATACACCAGCTTTGTTTATTTTACATTGATTTTTGAAAATATTAATACACGTGGCTTAGACTTACTTTATTAGATTCTTTGGGATGTGGGACAAGTATTCAAATTACGATGCAAATTTGGGAATTATTGAATTCATATTTATTCACTTACCACATTTTTATATCTCCCCAATTATTTTGCTTGAGTATCTCCCCCGAAGAACTTGCTTTTGATTGTCAGCTATTCCATCTGTGGCCAACACTGTCAGAAAGTTCTCCCTTGGCTTAGGTATAAAATATTGTTTTCCTAAGAAAAGAGACTTTTTCCTGCCGGTCTTGGCTTCCTTTGTACAACTACACACATATTACATAATCATCTCACATCTATCTTTTCAGACAGCTCTGAGGATGGTCCTAAGTCTTCTTTTCTGCAAGCTAACCTCCCCAAGTCTTATAAATGATCCTACAATAAGGCCGTTTCTAGTCTTTTTTAATCTTCCTGCTTATATTCAAGTTGAGCTACAGGCCTCTTGAAGCATAGTAGTGTAAATAAATTATAAAATTTTAAATATGACCCAGGCCTTCTTATAGATAAGTAAAGCCTAGCATGTGTGACCCCACTCCAAATAAGGGGCATGTAAGCATCTACGTCCTTGTGCATGTTATATATGAAGAAATAAGCCAGCAACAAAATCAATTAAAGCAATGCAAATCTTTAATGACTTACAAAGAGAATCCCAGAAGAAGCATACTTCAAATGGTCTCTCCTCTTCTACATCATCTATGTCCTAAACACTGATGGCCAGGGTGCCCCCAATCTCTGTCTTACTCCCCATTCCCCCCAATCTCTGTCTTACTCCCCATTCCCAACTAAGTACTTTTTTGCTGCCCCCCTGCAGGGCAAGGGTAGGCTTTGTTCCTTTCCTATCTGTCCTTCTATTCGCTTTGTTTTCTGTGCTTCTGTGATAGAATCTTGTCTCTTTCCAGCCCAGACTTCTATTCCTAGCTTTTCTATTTTTCCCCTCTCTATCTCCACTACATTGTTGAAGCTTCACAAAAGTCTCAAGCCATAAACTTGGAAATCTCCTTAGAGAGTAAGGTGGAAGTCAGAGAGACCCCAATGGTGCCAGGACAGAATGGTCGTTCCTCAGTGAGGAGAACGCGCTATGGCCAAGAAGTCTGATGTAAATTGAGATACACCAGAACATGTCTATAAACTCAGAATCTTTGAAGTCCCAAGTTCCCCAAAATCTTTAGACTCAACCTGCTATTCAGTGCCTTCAAAACCCAAGGGTTCTTGGGTTCTTCCCTTTTAGCCCCTTTACTTTCACTTAAATTTCTTCATTCTTACTGGAGATGGGTCATTTAAAGCTCATTCAAAGACCCCTTTATTTTCAGAGTAAAGAAAGTGCTATACAAAGCCCATCCTAATACCCTGTTTCCCCCAAAATAAGACAGTGTCTTACATTAAGGTTTGCTCCCAAAGATGCGCTAGCTCTTATTTTCAGGGGATGTCTTAACTTTCCTGTAAGTAGGTCTTATTTTCAGAGGAAGTCTTATTTTCAGGAAAACAGGGTAGTAGAAGCTCCAAATGGTCCAGTCGAGAGTCTCTAAGACAGCGGTTCTCAACCTGTGGGTCGCGACCTCTTTGTAACAATGAAAATACATTGCAGCATTAGGAAAGTTGAGAACCACTGTTAGTAAGAACAGTATCAGAATACATTTCCTTTCCATGTATTAAAGGAAAACGAAATGAATCTCCAGTGAATATGCAATGCAGAAGCATTTAAATTTTGTCTGAAAAACATATTTGCTGCAATAAAGAGAAAAAAGAAGTGACTTTCCCCCTATTTTGCATAAATTCAGAGCTTTCCTGAGGGTTATATAAATCACTGATGTTTAACTATGTGATCAGTTAATCTGGCAAGGAGCTGTCACATGAAAATTCAGAGAGCTTCTTGAAGTAAGTTTTTGCAGTGTTTTATAAAATACTGGGCATCTTAAACAACCTCTTTGAGTGAGGTATCTAATCCAATTTTAGATAGTTGAAGGTGAATGCTTGAATCTGCAAGTCTTTAGTAAAAGCATGCTAGATTGGAACAACCACTATGATCATTTTTGATCAATAAGCAGATAATTAATGTGATTTTTTTTTCTAGCTGGTAAAGCAAAGATTTCTCAGTCTCCAAGTGGCTGCTCCAATTTGGGACAGACTTCTATAAATGAATGAATTAAAGCAAGACATATATAAGAATACACTTCTTTACCCAGGCCTCATGCTATGGGAGGACTGCAAAAGAAAGTTATCTAGCAGCAAACCAGGAATTTAAAACCAGGGTAAGGAACAAAAACTCTTTTGACAATCTCACAATCCTTTACCTGCACTATCTTCATAATCCTTACAACACACTTATTAGGAAGATAAATAAGTATATTTCTAAATCTTGATTCTGTCACTTAATACATGAATTTGAACATATTATTTAACTTTCCTGTATCTCTGTTTCCTTGTCTATAAAATGGACATAGTACAATAATGGCACCTACTTAAAAAATCCTTGTCCATCCTCAACGAATCAATTCATAAATATCTCTGGGAACAGCATGTAGCACATAATTAACGTTCAGTTATTGTTTCAGGGTAGATGAGGGGAGGAAGAAATCAGGGGCAAGAACGTAGACATGTCACCAAATTCAATGAAAAAAGCATGGTGAAGGAGAGGGACAGAGGTGTCCCAGAAGGTCAGACCAGAGAATAATGAGAAATGGGGTTTGATGGGTGACCTAAGCACTGAGTAAAAATGGCTTAGAAGACTTGGTGGTGGTTCTTGATAGCTCTAAGAACTCTTAGGTTCTTAAATTGGACAGTGGGATTGTAGGATTTTAAATGAGTGACACTAGTGCCTCCTAGCCAAAGATCGCCTAGAACATGCCTGTTGCTGAACGAGCTGAGTTCATTCATTGTGGCAGCGAGGGAGAGCACACACCACAGAGATCCATGCGGCGGTCTCAGCAGGTGAGAAGGTGCCAGAAAAGATTTATTATAGAATCTTGGCTTTGATTAGTTAATTTGGGGGTTAAAGGAAAAGGTGTTTACTCTAAAATGGGTGCCGTCAGAGAGAGGGCATAATTGTACCACTGACTATCTTAGGAAACTCAATCTAGAAGGAGAGAAGACTAAAGTGAGGCTAAAGCTGTAAGAGGTAAAGAAGCAGCAGCTACTCATATTAGCTGAGGGGCTGGGAGTATGTTTTTGTAGTTTGCACAGTGACCTGTTTATGTGTTTAGACAAAATTATGACGTGGTCCTGGTTTTTGTCTCACTTCATCATGGTTGCAGAGTGACTTTATCTGTTGGTAGCTGGTGAGATGATGGCTAACAGGAGGAGGTCATGGTCTTGCTTAGATTTCCAGCTCAGCTCCTAACACTAACAGGGCCTAGCTGTATAAATCAGGCCAGTGCCCAGATGTCAGAAACTGCTTCTCTCTTTCTTAGGGGGCATAGGAATGGACTTTAGGAAGATTCATGAGTATATAATATGAACTGAGCAGAAGAGATGCTCAAAGGCAGGACATTTAGCTAGCTAGTAATTGCAGTTGGGGGGTGGGGGGTGTCGGAGCCGCTGTGTCATCTGCGCCACATGCAGGAAACAGCCAGTATGTGGATTGAAAGTACAAGCCTGCAAGAGGTGAGGCTCACCAGAGGTGCAGGATAGCCAGCCCCGAACAACCTCTGCAGTGGCTATTTACTGAGGGAATAACAGATGTGTGGTGTGCCCAGTATTCACATACAAAGGCTATGTGCTTAAGGATCTCTACGTGCTCTTTCTCCCCACCCTTGGGCACCATAAATGCTCAAAGTCCAACACTGCTTACTAAGAAGCAACCCATCTCATTTCATTAGAGGTCTTGAGGTCTTGTCCCCTACAAAACATCTCTAAGCCAGCTGGGAGACTGTCCTGTTCTCAGCATTTCCCTCAAGAACCAGGGACTGTTCTTATAAGCATGGTGTTCATTCTCCTACAGGAGAATCTCACCTGGAACCTCATAACAACTCCAGAAGGTAGGAGCCATTATCATTCCTATTTTACAGATGGAGATCCAAGGCTTGGAAAGGCTAACTCATAGCTAGTTAGTGGAGCAGAGGTCCAACCCAGACCTGCCTGACTGCATCTAGCAATGGTCTAGATTCTCAGGGATTCTTGACACTAGAGGCCTGTGGAGGAGAAGCTGTTAGCCTTGTGTGCATACTAGTGTTGCTTGGTGAACTTTCAAAAGGATGCCTGGGTTTTATCCTCAGAGATCCGGATTTAAGCATTTCATCTGGGGACTGGGCATTGGTATGTGTTAAACACACCTCAGATGATTCTAATGTGCAACAGATTTGAGGATGAGGTATAGGAGGGGAAAGGATCTAAACTCTGTCTGGAGTTAACAATGGCAATAAGTAACTTGGTTAACTCCCAAATGTGGAGTCGGTAGAAAATCATGCTATTTTGCAATTTGATGGATTCTCTCATGAGAAAGATTCAAATACAAAACAAAATGTGCAACCTCAAGAAGGCAGTCCAGCATTCAATATCCCCAATCTCCCTGTGCATCATGGCAGCCAAGAATAGCTATGAGGACAAACACAGACTTCCTTAATTTTGTTGTTAAATGGCGAAACAAATGAGCCGCCTCTAAAAGCTTGAATTTTTGTGAAGGAATGTGTTCAAACACAATGGGCCTTTTCTCTTTCTCCTATCCCCTGTGTCAAAACAGAGAGGTATTAAGTACTTTACCTAATCCTTCCCTCCAAGTAACTAGAGATAAAAACACACTTGGGGATCTGAATTTCATCCTTAAGTGGCTTATAAGGGTAGTAGAACTTCAATAATCTGTAGGAAAACTTCTGGGGATCCAAACATAATTATAACAAAATTAAGTAAAAGTGGCAATAGCTTTGTGAAAATTGTTGCAGTCACTCTCCAAACTTGATATTTCTCGATTTGGACAATAATACAGTGTGATAGCCACTGAAGTCCACCATAAAAGCTCACACAAGTTATAAAACAATAGAAGTCATCAAGTACTAGAGAGGCTCAAAAAGTTGGGTTAATCTTTAAATAGCAGGTGCGTCTCACTCACAAGCAAAGACAGGAGGTGAGCACAGGGTGGAGGTGTGATTGGAATTTGGAAGACCAGTACTGGATAGGAAGGAACTGAAAATTATCAGGTCTCCATTCAGCTGATACATGTATGTCCTTTTCCTGGAAAGGGTGGGGGGACTTTCCATGGAAATTGCCTGCCTGTAAGCCTAAGCCTTGATTCCAAATCTGTGGCCAACTTGGTAGTGAGGCAATTACCCAACACAGAACACATTTTTCAATGGGTCAGACATTACTGCTGATGGTATGTGCAATGGTTTTAGGGGATTCATGGATGGAATTTTAAATTTTGGATAGTTTTATGTCTATTTAAGTGTGCTTTAGAAAAATATACACTCTGACCCCAAATATTGTTGCTTACAATGAGATTGGAGCAGAAATTTAAGTAAGTATATGAACAAAAAATTATAAAAGGTGGCAGAAGTTTGAGAAACATCAGAATAGGAGTTAAAAAGGATAGATGATTTAAATTTCTGTTCTATCTCTGATTTGCTGAGTAACTTAGGGCAAGTCACCTAATCTCTTTGAGCTTTGGTTTCCTCATGGGTGAAGTTAAAATGGCCTGTGGAACTCTGGGAAGCCAGACAGGATGGACAATGATGTACTTGCTAAAGGAACTACAAAGATGCTTTCACAGAACCAAATATCTGAGACCAAATTGGTTGTTCTTTATACAGCATTGAGGAGAAATAGTGTTGAATGAAAGCACATGCATAAAAATTAGTTGGCCCATTTGCAGGCACTCAGTACTGAGAATCCGGAAAAATTTCATGTTGAGTCATCCATATGGGGTGAAGTAGTCATCCATATGAGTAGAAGTTCACATATGTCTTAGATCTTCAAATTCTATCCCTCACTCGATCATGAGATAATCTTCATGATGAAGGTTCATGGTCACAGATAAACATATACTAGCCTGGGACAGATTACTCCCCAAAGTAGGGCATTTTGACCAGTGTAGCAGCTAAAGTAGTGTACCAAGTGCTAAGGAATAATAAGGCCGTGGAAATTGATATTTGGATTTGGATCTATGTTTTCTACTTAATTGGCCCTTGAACAACACAGGTTTGACCTATGCAAGTTCACTTACACAGAACTATCCTTCTGCCTCCACCACCCTTCAGACGGCAAGACCAGCTCATCCTCTTCCTTTTCCTCCTCCTCCTCGATGTGGCAGCAACAAGGATGGAGACCTTTATTTATTATGATCCACTTCCACTTAATGAACAGTAAATATATTTTCTCGTCCTTATGAATTTCTTAATAACCTTTTCTCTATCTTACTTTATTATAAGAATGCAGTATATAAAACATATATCCCCCAAAATATATGTTAATAGAGTGTTCATTTTTTCAACAAGGCTTCTTGTCAATAGCAGGCTATTAGTAAAGTGTTTGCAAAGTCAAAATTTATACATAGATTTTTGACTGTGTAGGGGTCAACCTCCATGTTGTTTAAGGGACGATGGTAATTCTGTAGGGAACCGAAGCAACATTAGGAAGCTTCAGTTGTTCCATCTGTAAAATGTAGCTGTTAATATTCACCTTATAATATATTTCCTTTCTACACTGTGAGTACAGGCTGAGTGCAGTGGCTCACACCTATAATCCTGGCACTCTGGGAGGCCAAGGAAGGTGGGTTGCTTAAGCTCAGGAGTTCAAACAAGCTTGAGCAAGAATGAGATGGGGTCTTAAAGTTAGGAAAAAAAAATTAGCTGGGCATAGTGGTGGGCACCTATAGGTCCAGGTACTAGGGAGGCTGAGTCAAGAGGATTAATTGAGCCCAGGAGTTTGAGGTTGTTACGACCTATGATGATGCTTTGCACTCCACCCAGGGTGACAGAGTGAGACTTGCTCTCAATAAAAAAATGACAAGAACAACACAAATACCAAACAACAACAAAACCAAAAAGAAAAACGAACAAACAAAAAAAACTGTGAGTAGAGACCAGATTTGTTTTTGTTCATCATGGAAGGACCTCTATATGTTTCCTGAATGAATGAGAGATTGTAGGGATATAATTAGGTAATGCCTGACACATAGCTCTCCACACAGGGCAACAGTAGTGGATGTTAACATTAATCTTGGATATCTGTGTTGGTAACTCCTAACCCATGGACTTTGGGGCAGAACATGTGCGCCAGGCTTAAATCATCACCGTGTCACATCCCCACCCTGACCATGGTAATTGACTTGGAAAAGGGCCAATGACTCAATCAGATCATGAGACTTTGGCTAGAAATCCTGGTCATTGAGAGGTGAATGGACCTGGCTGCAGCTATTCTCTGAGTATATGAAGTCTGACAAAAGGGGTAGCACCAGGGGACAGGCCATTGGGGAAGGGGGAGAGAGGAAGAGGGTGCTGGTGACGTTATTTGAGCCCTGGATTGGGCAGTAGGTGAAGTCATTTTAAACTTGGTTTATTTCATTATATAACCTTTATCAAAAGTTTCTTATTTTATCACTTATAGTAGCAGTTTGAGGCATGTAAGTTGCAACTAAAAGAATCCTGATACAGCAATGTTATTTTCATCCTCATAAATAAAATAACAAAACTGGAATCAAATGTCTGAAGTTCAACAACTTAATATTTTTAGTTTTGCTTGGGCAAAATTTGAGGGAGACCTTGACTTCAAAGTTCTTTCTTTTAAGACAGAACCCAACCACTTCTTTCTTGAGTGATTCATATTGGTCCTTTTCTGATGTCCTGAGAGGTGAGGGTCTGGCTAAATGTTTAGAAAAGGAAACACACACTGTATGCTTTTCTTTTAAATTCCATGCAATATCCTGCCTCCTTGGAAGAAAACAGTTCAGTTACTCTTTACCCTGTCTGTGACTGCTTTCAACACCTCACCATAATTTTCTCCTTCCCAGTTGATCTGTGTGGGACCACCTTCCCAAATCACAGGCAAATTGTTCCTGAAAGTAACATCTGGGTTCACAATTAAATTCATTCACACATTAGATATTGTCCATTACTGGATACATGGTATGACTTGAGAGTTAATCAACCACTGCCTTGGAAATGAAATCCAAGGTATCAAGAGAACAGACAACTCCAAATTGTCCTTCTTTCCACTGAGGTTTGGGTACAGATAAGGCTTTATGATCTGGGAACTTGGGGACTATTTTCATGGTCTATAACTATAATCTCCAAAAAGAATGGTAACAACTTGCTTCCAAGACTCATTCACAATAATTGTAACATACAACCAACAATGTTGAAAGCTGTACAATCACTTTATATACATTCAGTGAGCTTTTTAAAGAATTCACCAGAAAAATGCAAAGATGAATGACATGTGCTTACTGCTTTCAAGGAGCTTACCATCTCCAAGAGACTAAAACTCAGACTTGGGAATGTCAGCTAAACCAGTGGGCTTACCAGGCTTACCAGCTAAACTAGTCAGCTAAACCAGTGGAATGTCAGTGGGCACAGACAGATTCCCAACACAATCTTTTTTTTTTTTTTTTTTTTTTTTGAGACAGTCTTTAAGCTATTGCCCTGGGTAGAGCATGGCAGCATCATAGCTCACAGCAACCTCCAATTCTTGGACTCAAGCGATTCTCTTGCCTCAGTTTTTCTATTTTAAGTAGAGACAGGGTTTCACTTTTGCTCAGGCTGGTCTCGAACTTGTGAGCTCAAGCAATCCACCCACCTGGACCTCCCAGAGTGCTAGGCATGAACCATGGTGCCCAGCTTCCCAACACAATTTTAAAGAATGACTTTGCAATAGTGAAGTTAACAGCTTCTGGAATGTAACAGGCATGAGTTTGAGACCCAGGTCTGCTACTTGTTCAAGGCAATGCATTTAATAGGTTCTTTGATCTTAGTTTTCTCATGTGTAGACTGGGTTAGCAGTAACTACCAAATGCACACGGTTGCTCTCTGAAGATTAAAATGTACTTACTCTCATGCTTGACACAACAAGAACATTCAATAAATTTTAGCTTTTGTGATTTTTAAGAACATTTGGCATTGCCCTAAATGACAGAGGGAGCAAAATAGATAACCTTTGCTTTAAGTAAATACATTTTAAAACTTCATGGTGCCTCAAAACAACAAATTCCAGCAAAAATGAATAAATGTGAAGCTTAAATAGTAGCATCTATTGGAAAATCATAGTGGTCTACATAAATTCTGCTCAGCAAATCTTCTCTGTATAAAGGAGAAGTCCTGGGAGAAAGGAGTAAAGGAAGGAAGTACACAGAAGGAGTAAAGGAAGTTCAAAAGAAAACTTTCTTTATCTACTAAAGGAACATTTCTAGTGACTTGGTATTTCACAAGTCATCCGCAGAGGGGACAGTACACAAAACTGTCAACAAAAGGTCTGAGATTGTCAGAATTATGTCCTATTTATCAGGTTTATATGAAATTAATAATTAAATAGCAGTCAGAATTGTTAGAGAAGTTACTGTGTATTAGGCCCCTTGCTAAGGATCTGGTATACACTGATAAGTAATAATACAATACTCTGAAACTTGATAACTTACTATGTATAAGCACAGGCTCCATCTCATTTAATCCTCAAAATTCTGAGCTAGATCTTCTTTTCCTAATTTTCCAATGAGAAATCCAAGATTCTCTGAAATTAAATTGCTTTGTCCGAGTCCACATGGCTGGTAGGTGCAGAGTTGGGATGCCCCAGGCCTAGGTCTTGTACCATATACCGTACTCACTGAGGCTGCAGGAAACGCTTCTCCGTCCTTTAAATTCACGTTTAACTTGCTACATTCAAGGCCTCTGTGGGCACAATGTCTGAACTCCGCCCTGGGAAGCACATCAGAATACATGACACTGTTTCAGGAGGTCTTTGATTCCACTTCAGTTTATAAGAATAAAATCACTCACCAGGTTGTTCCATGTACTCAGTAACTGACACATTATATGCAAACTTGTGGCGGTATTTCATGGCTAGAAGTCGCTGGCACAACCCCAACACTGAACAGCACTGTAGGAGAAGAATCCAGCTGCCTCTCGCCAATCCCATCAAGTCTATCCTGCAGCCCCCTTTGGGGATCATACCCCTGGCTGATTAGAATCATTCCTCTTAATTGGAAGTGATATGAAATCCGTATACCAAGTCCATTTTGAGGGTGTGGCAGTAGTGAGTGAGCAGGAAATATAATTCAATGAGTTGTAATAGTTTTTCTGAACCAACAAATCCCACATTTAAAGAAATGCAATAAGGAATCTCATCCAGAATACAATATCTTAGAGTTACTTAGTGGATACTCCGTGGCTTCCTGTGGTCAAGTCTGTCTCCCTAACTGCTCCTTAGGGAAACCTATGTTGGGTAGAATCACTATTCCATTAAGGTAAGGCATATTTGGGAAAAGGGAGGGAAGGCAAGGTCAAATGCTAGTACTCCTCTGGCCCATTATTTATTTTATGGCTACCCTTTGGTGAGACACAAATGAACAACACAGGACTAGAAGCCTTCATCTTATTTCTCAGCTCCCTCCTTTCCACTCCACTCCCCATTACTCTACAGGTTTTATTATTTTAAAAGTTTAATGTTCGTCCATTTAAATTGAGGAGGCTGGGAAACTCACTCAGCATAATGCTTTTATAATTTCAGTCCCAAAGTGACATGACAGTTGAAAGTTGGACATATTTTGTTTTCCTAAGACTATGATACCCTCTGCCAAATAATTTCGTTGACATAATATCAGAGGACAGTGTTGCATGGACATTCACCCTCAGTGTTACTCTCTTGTAACAGTCAGCTTGACCGGTTAGGAATGTGTCAGTGACCAGTCCTTCATTTATCCTCACTAATGACCCGGAAGATGTAGAGACCTAAATTTTAAGTATGGAGGCACAGGAAATTATTTTCCCATGTCCTGCTTCAAGCTTTGATATTAATTCTATGCAAACTAGATAATATACATTTAATCAACATTTTCCTCTTGACTGTTTATAGAATGATGCCAGGCACCAGGGGGATGCAAGAGAAATGGAAAGTACAGTTCATTTCCTCAAAGAATGTTTACTTTAACTGCAGAGAAGAGACACAGAGAGAGTATCCATTAACCAGGTAAGTCTCAAAGCAAGCTGCTTATAGTTAAGTAGCAATTAGTAATAGAGATAAATCAGAAAAGGGAGATATTCACTTAGGATACAGCAAGGAGAAACATGCCTGTCTGAACAGTAAGATGTGTAGGGTTTAGAGAAAAGCAAAGGACTGTTACCAAAAGAGTCTCCAAGTCAGGAATGAATTTTCATAAACAGTGTCATATCATCAAGGAAGCTAGTTTTTTTTTGTTTTAATTTCAGGTCAATGAACATTGAATTTGTTAGGTAGAGTCCTCGTGTTTTTCGAAACACTCATTACTGTCCTTTGACCTGTCGAGCAGGTGCAGGAGACTTGAGGAAAAGAGGAGAAGGGTCATTTAGCCCATTTCACAGAAATGGCTAAGAAAGCAAATGATGTTTGTATAGGCTCATGCCAAATTAAACACATTCTCAAGCTTCAATTACTTGTTATTTCCTTCTAAGCCAGCAGCTTAAAAAAAAAGAAAAAAAAAGAAATTGATCTCTTTTTATTTTTCTGGATAAAATGTGTGTTGAGAGCTGGTAAGTGCAAGAAATTGAAAATGTTAATGTGTAATATACAATAATATTACATTTTCATAAGCACTGCCTTCAAAACTTGGGGTTTCTATTATTATTGTCTTGATTTTACAAATGAGAAACTTGAGGCTCAAAGAGGTGGAGTCACTTGCCCAAGGTGGTGGAGCAGGGTTGTCCAGTTCTGAAGTCCAGGCCATCTGTCATGCTGTCTCAGGCTCTCTCAGTCTGGACTTAAGGCCAACAATACCAGAATTAACTGGGAATGCAAAATTTCAGGCCTTCTCTAAACTCACGGCATCAGAAACTCTAGGGGTGGACCTCAACAATCTCTGAAAAAGCCCATCAGGTGATTCTGGTGCAAGTTTAATTTAGAGAGACCTGCTAATGACTGTCACTCTGTCTACTAAGCTCACATGAGGGAAAGTGAGGAGGGGAGAAAGTTTCTTAAACTAAGCACCATGAAATCCATGAAGGGAACAGACCTTTTTTTTAAGACAGACTCTCAAGTTGTCACCCTGGGTAGAGTGCTGTGGCATCATAGCTCATAGCAGCCTCCAACTCTTGGGTACAAGCAAGCCTCTTGCCTCACTTTTTCTGTATTTTTTGTAGAGAAGCGGTCTTTCTTTTGCTCATGCTGGTCTCAAACTCATGAGCTCAGGTAATCCACCCACCTGAGTGGTAGAATTACAGGTATGAGCCACCGTGCCTGGAGGAACAGAGCTTTTGAATATCTCTGAACCATTGAGGAGTGTGTTTTTGCCAACCTGCTGAAACGTAGAGGTGCTATTTATGAACAAAGGCACAGGCTAGACCCAGTGACCATCCCCTCGGGAGCATTTGCTCCAAGATAATGGCTGACAGGCAGCCACTATTACCAGCACTCTGACTTTGGTCAGGTCCTGGACCTTCCCTGCACCTGTGCCCTCATCCACTCCCGGAGGGCACCAGATTCCGTGATTTGCATTGATCCTTCCTGCCCTGGATCTCCCAGTCTCTAACACAGTCACTGCAGGGCCAAGACAGGACCAGGTGCTAGATGGACTGGCAGACTAAGGATTTGGAAAGAGAAGATGACTCCATAGGCTAAAGGATTCAGGAGCTTTAGTACTGAAGGAGGTGAGGGCTGAAGCTGCGGCAGTCTGGGTAGACCAGTCTGGGTAGATGGAGGTGGAGTTTGAGAGCAGTACAGACGTAGGCAATAGTCTCAGAGAGTTTCACCTCGCCCATGAATTGTTTCTACTCGGTAGATTCATGGAACACATTTATAAGTTTTTTTCTTTTAATCTGACAGAGTGAGTCTCAACAAGGGCAATTATACCCCTCAGGAGACATTTGACTATCAATGTCTGGAGGTGTTTCCAGTTGTCACAACTGGTTAAGTGAGCGGAAGGGTTGTTGGAGTTGCTACTAGTGTCCGGGGTACTGCTAAACATCCTGCGGTTCACAGGACAGCTCTCTCCACAAGAAAAGATTGAATGGCCCAAATTGTCATTGGTGCCTAGGTCGAAAAACTGTGCCGTAGCAGATGAGCCCCACCCCAACATCTAACAACTAGTTTAGAAGCTGCTACTGCTGAGGCCAGGCCATGCAGGGCTCTGAGCACTTTGAGGGCCTTTTCTCACAGCAACCCTCTGCCGCTTGTTTAACACATAGACTTTATTTTTCTAGAGAAATTCTAGATTCACAGCAAAATTGAAGAAATGTGCAGAAATTTCCTGCACACTCTAGGGAACCATGTCCTCAGCCTCTTCCTTTATCTCTGTTTACTTTCTGTAGCTTCTTTTTACTTGGAAGAATCTGAGACTCCCAGAAGCTCAATGGCTTAGTTAGTTAGGGACAATGCTCAGATTTGGACTCAGATCTTTAGAATTTAAAAGCCAGTGCTCGTGTGCAGTTGCCTAATTCTCTCCACAGCCCTGCGACCTTCCTCACTGAGTTACTGCATCAGCTCCGTGGTAAGCAAGGAAGGCAGAAAGGGGTAAACCACGCCTGCTTCTGGGGCCCTTTAATTCAGAAGCTTCATCTACTTCAGATTCTCGCTATTGTTTTATAGGATGAATTGAGAAGAAGCTGAAGCATTAGAAACAAACAGACCTCAAAACGACAACTGTGTGGTAAGAGTCTACATGGAATGATTGTTTGCCAGGCATTTAAATGCCTTTGTGGCCTTTCATTCTTTCCAGAGCAGTCCTGTGTATCAGCTGATAGGAGAGGTGAACCATGAAAAATGCTGGGTTCCAGTCAAAGTAATTCCATTAGGAGCAGAAATGACTTGATGAAACATGAGGAAGGGAAATCATTTGCAGCATACCAACAGCTGGGCCCAAATGACATCACTCGCCAAAATCAAAGGAAGTGAGCTAATCAGATATGCATAAAAGCCCTTTTTGTTTGCTTGCTTAGAAAGTAACAATTTGCTTTCAAGCTAGAGGTGAAAAAAATATAGCTCTCTGAAATATTTTGGCCCTGATATTTTGCTTTTTAAAATTGTTTTCAGTTATTGGAACAGGCATAAAAATAAAATGCTTGAAATGTTCTCAGTTGCCTGTGTGTCAGGAGTCGCCGCTGCAGGAATATCATTTTCTCAGATTCCTGCTAAGAAATTGATGCTCCTCAGCCTTACGCCTCATCAAGGGACCCAATATTACCCATTGGTCTTTATCCACCACGTCCCTTCAGATGTCAACCTTCCTGTCTGTTTCATAGCCTGTGGTTGAGTAATTGCATATTAAATTAAGGGTTGAAGCCTATGAATAAAGGTAGAATTAAAGAGTGTTAAGTGAAAAAAGGGAAAGGCAGGAAATTGAAGCTCCCTACCTGCTAGGGCAGAGCAGGAAGATCCAGCCCTTCCCCAAGGATGGAGGCAGGAGAGGGTGCCTGGAAGGCCTTGAGTTTGGGAACACTGGTCCAAGCAGCAAGAGCATGCAAAGAAGTGAAGGTTCTAATCATGGCCATCTCATGGTTCTCTTACTACAGAGTTCAACTGTGCAGACAAAGCATACGTCATGGTGAATGCTTCGTGAGTGCTGCCTTCAGAGCCCCAGCTCAGTCCTCTGTGAGGAGTTGCCTGGGGACGCACAGAGAGGAGGGCTGTCAGCACCCGGGATCCACCCTCTGAAATGATAAGATGTGGTGAGAAGAGCCATTACTTCAAGATACAGAGTGGATGTGGCCTGGTGAGGGAGGCTCAGGAAGTGGTGTGCAATTCCTTATGAGGTAGACTCTTCCAGAGAAGTCATCCAGAAACCAGCTGCCAGCCCAGGTACCAGAACCCTGGTCATCATTTCATTTTTATTATTATTGTGATAAGAATATTTCACATGAGATCTATACTTTCTGAACAGAGTTGTTAGCTCACAATACAGTGTTATTAACTATAGTGACAATGTTGTACAGCACATCCCTGGAATGTACTCATCTTGTATAACTGAAACTCTACACCCCTTGAATAGCAACTCCCCATTTCCCTCTCCCCTAGTCCCTGGCAGCCACGATTCTTCTTTCTGTTTCTATGGGTCTGACTATCATGGAAACTTCAGTGAATACAGTCATGCAGCATTTATCAGCAGCCACCATAGGGCTATGGTTTGAATGTGTCCCCTCCAAAATCCACGTTGAAATGTAAGCTCCATTTTGGTGTTATTAAGAGGCAGGGCCTTTGGGAAAGTGGTTAAATTCCAAGGACTGTGCCTTTGTGAACGGATTAGTGCCTTATGAAGGGGCTGATGCGTAGGCCCCTTGTGCTTTCTACCACAGGAGGACACAGCGTTTAAACTGCTGTCTCAAAGTAGAGAGCAATCCTTCCCCGACACTGAACCTGCTGGCACCTTGATCATGAATTTCACAGCCCCTAGAACTGTGAGAAATAAATTTCTATTTATAAACTACCCAGTGTGTGGTATTTTGTTATACAGCATAAATGGACTGAGACACTGGCTAATTTCACTTTAGGGTGACTATTTTTAAGGGTGCCCGGGTGGACACCCTAGGGACCAAGGATTCAAAGATTGGGGTGTTCTAGTCTGCCCTCTCCGGCCCAGCAGGGGCCAGGCTGAAAGAGGCTTGTGTCCTCACTGCACTCCCTCTCCTGAGACCTCTGCTCAAGCCACTTCTAGAGAAAGGGAGATTTTATGTTGACTTTATCCCAAAATAACCTTATAGTTTCTATTTTCCTCTCCATTAAGAATGTTTCTTTTATTTTTCTGAGGAAAAAAGAAAAGAAAGTTTCTTCATAAAACAAGCCTCTGAAAGTATCTTAAAAATGCATTTTTCTACAAGTCAACCACAAAAAACAATCCAACTAAAAAAGGGCAAAGGACTTGAATGGTGATTGCTCCAAAGAAGATACATGAATGACCAATAAACATGCCAAAATGCGCCTAATGTCACTAATCAGCAGGAAAATGCAAATCAAAACCATAATGAGATACCACCTCATGCCTGCTAGGTGACTACTATCAAACAACCCCAGGTTATAAAGTGTTGGCAAGCAGGTGGAGAAATTGGACTCCCTGTGCTCTGTTGGTGGTATCGTAAAATGGTGCAGCTGCTGAAAAAACAGTGTGGTAGGCACACAAACAGTTAAACGTAGAACTAGCATACAATCCAGCAATTCTACTTCTGGGTATCTACCATGGACAACTGAAAATTGAGTCTTTCTTTTTTTTTTTTTTTTTTTTTTGAGACAGAGTCTCATTTGGTTGCCCTGGGTACAGTGCCATGGCATCATCACAGCTCACTGCAATCTGAAACCCTTGGGCTCAGGAGATCCTCCTGCCTCAGCCTTCCAAGTAGCTGGGAGTACTGGCATGCACCATGATGCCGGGTTTGTTTTTTGATTTTTAGTAGAGACGGGTCTCTCTCTTACTCAGACTGATCTTGAACTCATAAGCTCAAGCAATCCTCTCTCCTCAGCCTCCCAGAGAGCTAGAATTACAGGCATGAGCTGCAGCACCTGGTTGAAAACAGGGTCTGCAAGGTATATTTACACACCTGGGTTCATAGCAGCATTATTCACAATTGCTAAAACGTAGAAGAATGTAAATGTCTGTTGATAGAACAATATATAAACAAAATGTAGCATGACATGTAATGAAATAACGCTCAACCTAAAAAGAGGAGAAAATTCCGAAACATGGTACAACACATATGAACTTGAGGACATTACATTAAGTGAAACAAATGACTCACAAGAACACAAATACTATAGGAGTCCTCTTATATATAATACAGAGAACTTAGTGCAGGCAAATTCATAGAGACAGAGAGTTGACTGAATGGCGATTGTCAGGGGCTGGGGAACACTGGGATAGGGAATTATTGTTTAAAGGGTACAGAGCAGGTGACCTCAAACTTTTTAAACAGGGGGCCAATTCACTGTCCCTCAGATCATTGGAGGGCCGGACTATAGTTTAAAAGGAAAAACTATGAACAAATTCCTATGCACACTGCACACATCTTGTTTTGAAGTAAAAAAACAAAACGGGAACAAATGCAATCACACCGCCTCATGTGGCCTGTGGGACGCAGTTTGAAGACCCCTGGTATAGAGTTTCAGTTTTGTAAGATGAAGAGCTTCCAGACGCAGATGATTGTGAGGGTTGTACAATAATATGAATGTACTTAATACCACTCAATGGTACACATCAAAATGGCAAAGGCTGCAATTTTACATTTTATGACCTTTAGGACAATTAAAATAAAAGTCTTTCTCATGAAGTAGGGCTTTGGAGGTAGCAACTACCTATGTGATTTGAAACAGACTGAGAATAACATTGTTATGATTATTGAGTGATTGTGTATCTGGTATCAGGAACTATACACACATTTAACCCTCACTGCAACTCCATCAGCTAGGCCTTATTATTCCTTTGTGTCTGATGAGAAAGCTGAGGTTTAGAAGGGGTGACTGTGTCTTCCATGATTACACGAGTATTAAGTGGCAGAAGGTTTGGATACAGAACCGCGTGTCTCTCAAGTCCATACATCTGATCATCCTGCTGCCTCATGTGGTTTCCATGAGCCCAGAAGCAAACCCAGGTTTGTCTGACACTAAAACCTCACTGTTGCTCCACAGCATACCACTGAATTAATTTTATTTATTTTGAAAACAAATCTGTATCTTGCCCAATCACTCCCATCTTGACTGAGGCATTTTCCCATTTGATGGTATAGGAGATAACATCTGATTAATCTCTTAATATGGGTCAGGCCCTCTCCTTGCATGAACTGATTAATTGAATACTTGGAGCACCCTCAGGAGGTGGATGCTGTTATTGTCCCCATTTTAGAGATGAGGAGTCTGATGCTCCAGGAAATTAAGTGAACTTATCCACAGAGACAGAGCTGGTGGTTGGCAGGGCAAGGCTGCAGGGCCAGGCAGGCAGTCTCCAGAGAGGACGTGCTCTGTAAACACCCGGCTATACCATGTAATTAGAATTCACCCTGAGAATTTGGCAGAAAGTCTACACCAACAAACTTTGATTAAATAAAATATTTAGTGGTGGAATGGGGTGATATTCAAGAAGGGCTTGTCTCTGAGAAACAGAAAAGCCCATCTGCTATTCAGCTAGTTGGATTTTTCCTCCCCCATTTCAACTGATTTTATTTGTATTTCTTTTTAAAAAGTTGTTAAATCCTTAGGCTGCTGTGTTTAATGGCTCTAGAGGCCATTTGAGCCATTCGTGGTGAACACAAATGATGATAGAAGATACTCTTCCTCATGGCCCACCCACTGTATTTCAGAATGGATTGAAGGTTTTCTTTTGAGTCCAGCTCATCTTGACTTAAGATGAGGGTATTTCCTGTGCTGTAGTCACCATCAGTGAAATAGAGGAGCAAATGAGACACCTGTCACAAAGGCAAACTGAGGCATGATAACATTTTAAAAGAGTTCATTTGAGCAAACAGTGATTCAGAAATCTGGCAGCTCCAACCTGGAGGTGGTTTAGAAGCTCCACCTGAGGAACACGAGGGGCAGGTTTTATCTTTTATCTTTTTTTTTTTTTTTGAGACAGAGTCTCACTATGTCACCCTCAATAGGGTGCTAGGGTGCTGTAGCGTCACAGCTCATAGCAATCTCAAACTCTTGGGCTCAAGTAATTCTCTCACCTCAGCCTCCCAAATAGCTGGGATTACAGGCGCCCACCACAATGCCTGGCTGTTTTTTGTTGCAGTTGTCATTGTTGGTTAGTAGCCCTGGGTGGGGTTCGAACCTGCCACCTTCAGTGTATGTGGCTGGCACTGTAACCACTGTGCTATGGGCACCGAGCTGGGGGGCAGGTTTTTATAGGACCAAACACAGAAGTAAAGCAAAGAACTATTTGATTGGTTATAGTAACACAGTTGCCTTATTTTGTCTATCCTATTGGAAAGTCTCTAGTTATTTAATTATAAGGTTTTTTTTTGCTGTTTCTGATTACTTCAGATTAAGTTCTGTTTTTCTTTAACAAGGGCATTTACAAGAAACTGCTTAGGTTAAGTTTTGCTTATGTTTTCAAATAAAGCACGGTTAAGGTCAATCACTTATGAGCTCTAACTGACTTGGTCTGTTGAGGGATTTTTCAAGTTTGGTCACCATTTCCACTTACTTGAGCATGCTTCATGGGCTAAATCTGGACTGGCCACTCCCCAGAGTTGGTGTAAAAGACACCAGAGAAGAGGTGGTTGGAGCACTTCCAAAGCCTAAGAGCACCATGCCCCTGCTCTAGCTCTGAACAGGGTGGTCCCTCCCACCTGTCATATGCGGGAGCGGAGTCCTGCTTGCACATCAGGGTCAGTGGGTGCCCTTTGGCTTAGTGTGTTTATCTTCAGTAATTCTTATGCATGCTAGAATTGGGTAACAACTTCTAGATTAAAGGAATAAACAAAAGAAAAATATATACACTGATGTCTAGAGTTTAGACATCCTGCCTTTGGGAACCATCACATCCCTGGCTAGGGTGGAGGGTGAATGGAAATGTCTGGTGTTCTTGTTTGTCTGAAGGGTTCAAAGTTGATCCTCTTTGTTTTAATTCTCGGCACATGTAACTTTAATATATGTTAGTGGATTTACTTGTGATTGTGAGTTGAACAAAGGTAAGTGAGGCCCATGTGTGGTGGGAAAGTGAGATGGTGTGGGCTCAGATTGTAAAGTGAACTCTGTGAATTTTAAGTGTTTTAATCTTACTTGATTAGATAAACCTACTGAGGGTTTCAGGCAAAGGGTTCAGTGAAGGTCAAACAAATACAGTTCTGCAAATACAAATTAACCTACAAGTAACATGAGGTTCTTAGTTGCATTTCTCAGAGTAATGTGTAATGAATGCCTTAGCACCGTGGGGAGGAGGGGTGCTAGACCCAAAATGTCTGGGTGTGAATCCCAGCCATGCCACTTACCAGCTGGGGAACTTTGAACAAGGTACTTAATATGGGTAAAATTATTATTTTAGGATAGAACTACCTATTGGGAAGATTAAAATGAAAGAAAATAACAGAAACATGCTTAAAACATTGCCTAGGACATGGCAAATGTTGAATAAGTTTTAATTTAAGAAATTTACAATCTCCTTTTCTCTCATTCTCCTTTTCTCTCATTCTCTCATTCTCATATTTCTCTTAAATGTTACTCAAAGTTCTTCCTCTAGTTCAGGGGTGTCCAAACTGTGGCTCATGGCTTCATACCGATTTTGTGAAGACATTTTTTGCTTATCTGTGGTGTGGGATATCATAAAAAGTACCCTGGGAACCTTTTTTTTTTTCTTTTTTTCGTTCTTTCTTTCTTTCTTTTTTTTTTTTGCTGATCAGCTTCCATTAGTTTTGTTCATTTAATGTGTGGCCCAGGATAACTCCTCTTCTTCCCATGTGGACAGAGAAAAGGCTGGATACACTTGCTCTGGTCTTTTGCCTCCTTCCTGCCTCTTGTTGCTTCTGTATCTTTAATAGCCAAAGAAACCCCTGTAAAGGGAAAGGATATCAGGACGAAACAGACAGACAGAAATCAGCTCTCAGGGATTGAGTGGGAAGGTGTCTGGTTTTCATGTCCACATAAGACATTGTTAACAATCATGATCTTTACCACTGTTGTAAGCAACAAGCTCCAAATAGCGATTAAAAGGAAAAAATTAAAAAAATATAAAAGAAGAATAGGAGCTTCCAGATCAAAGCCTTTGGATTTTGAACCCTCAATTTGCTGAGACCACGGCAAGCAAGCTTCCCAAGTGGAGAGAATCTCAGTTTCCTTTTCTTTAAAGTGTGGTTGATAATATTGAACTTACTGGGTTATTGTGAAGTTTAAAGGATATACAAAATGCACGGTAATTGGAAGTCAATGTTGTCATGTTTTTCTAGTTCAACAAAAACAGGAGGGAAGATCAGAAGAGAACATCAAATAGAGACAATCAAGCCCTATCCTGGACCAATAGGAAAGTTGGTGCTTTAATCTGTAGTCTCCGGGTCCTTGTTACTTTACCTAGAGTCAAGAAATTCCATCTCTTTGCAAAGAATTTACCTTTTCCAGAAGGTGGCTAAGAAAGAGGCAAAACAAACCCTAAGATACTACTCACTGCACATGAGAAAAGCCACTTGGAGGGCTCTGTGCTTGCGTAGAGGACAGAGAATGAGATGGGGGCTCAAAAGTTTAGTTGGGGGAAGTGTGGGTCCCCAGGCCCCTGGAAACCAGCTGTCTTCCAGGTTTAATTGCAGCACATTCCTGAGATCTGTTGTCACCAGGCCATGATGCAAACGCCTCAGTATTGTGGGTGGAGAGGAGTTAGAATATCTATGAAAGACACACAAAAACATATGCTGACCCCTTCAAACCTATGACCATATTCTAAATGGAGCCAAACTAAATGAAATCAAGGTCTCTGTCCAGCATTTGAGAGCCAGTGAAAATAGGAACTCAGTGTTTCTCTAAATACACAGAGTATATTACCTTAGTCATAAAATTGGGGACTTTCAAATCTAATTTGTTCAGCCCTAGTGCTGTTGAAGGCTGGGCAGGATTCCAAAGGAAATCACCTCCACGCAAACAGAGATTAGCAGCTCTCCACTGGAGACATATGGGAATGATTCTCTATAATCTCCAGTAATTGTGGCTACATTACATTCAAATCCTGTTTTCAATTTTCTTAAACTTCTAGACTGATTGTGTTATTAAATCATGCTGGCTGATGTGTTTAATAAGGACCTATTAAATGTTTATAAAATTAGGGAAATAAATATGGGCTTTTAGTCAGATTGCCCAATGGGTCTGGTAACCTATTGTTAAAATAACAGCTCTGCTGTTGAAACTGCTTCTCCTGACTGCATAGGCTGGTACTCACTTTATAACATTATCCCAACATTCATGCAGAGCTGTTTATTCTAACACTCCATTCACTAAAAAATCTGGGGCACCTTCCCCATTCCACAAACAAAGAAATACATTCAAACATGTAGTGTCTTGCCTGACAAGATATGTCACCTCTGCTCCAATGAAGATGACAACATTTTCTAGAGAAGCCCCAGAGAGACTGATTTTGTTGTTGTTATTGTGAAGGCTTAATTTCAAACTGGATATTGCACTTGAGTTCTTCAAGGCCTTTGGTAGGCAGGTATGATCCACCTTTAGAAAGGGAAGGAAAACTTGGCTAGAATTTATACAGCAGGGAAAGAGAATGAATATCACTATTCTTCGAACAGATGGGTTTACTTAGGAATTATTTATCTATTGAATCTTGGTGATCATGGGTAGCTTGAGAAGTATAGAAGTTTTCTGTGACATGGTTTGGACTAGTTCAGTAGCCTTTGCCTCACTGGCTTTCAAAATCAAAGATTGGAAATACTTACACAAAGGGATCCAGGCATGGACGGCTAATGTTGTCTTAAAACAGTGCCCAGGAGAGGGCTGCCAAGTCCGGGGTTTGGTATGTGGCATATTCAATTGTCACTTGACCTGAGAGACATATCTCTCTCTCCAAGGAACCTCCTTTTCCTTATCTCTTAAATGGAGATATTAATAGTATCCACCACTGGGAATTGTTGTGAAGATTAAATGGGACTATAATACATGTCAACCATGGTGTCTGGCACACAGTAAAGGTTCTGAAGTGGTTGCTAAAAAATGAGAAGTAGAGGCTATGGTCCAATTCTGTGATCACTTTAGTAAGCTAAAAATTACATAAAAATATGTTACTAACAAATATTAATATAATATTAACTGTCTGAGCATGCTCCTAAATATGGGCTTAAACACAAGGAGGCGTGATTCTGGTCCAAAGCAATTCCCTAACACAGACACAAAACCGTAACTTCAGCCCTCCCTGCCAAAACACTCTCAGCCACCTGGCTTTAAACCACAGTTTCCTACAACCTCAACCACAGCTCAAGTAATTCTGTTATCTTCAGGGCAAATGTAAACCTCGCTTTCTTGGACAAATTAACCTTTGAATTTCCCCTAAGGAAAGGGAGGGCAATTAAACGATCTTTCTGGCAAAAAAAAAAAAAAAAAAAAAGCCAACAAACCACATTATTATCTTGGTATAAACACACCCCCTTAAAATATTTCTAACAAGTGTGTACTGACTCCCCCCACTAGCCTGCTGCCCACACCCCCATTCCAGAATATGGCAAAGTGTTGATGGGGGAGGGGATTGCTTACCTGGTTCACATTAGAGGCTCTAAAATGTTAGGAGAATTGGATATATGGTTAATATTTGGCAGAACCTTGTAAATGACTTGATTGTTGTTTTATATTGGCTACAGCCTCCAAATCACTGCTGCTTGCCAGAAAGTCTCCAAGTCTGACTAGGTAGTTACACACAACAGTGTCATAAGCCTGTTCCATGGAGGGACACCCTTTCTCTGTGCATGTGTGTGTGTGTGTTCCCATGAGTGTGCACTGACACTGTTTTCTTTGCTTAACGCCCAGCCAAAATACAGCAGAAACCCAGCACAGCAATTATTTTTACGAATTTTTTTTTGGTCTGCCCTCAGGGGAACTTCTCCCAGTTTAATTGTCTGGGGGTATTGCTTCCTTGTGGGATTTTATTTCAAAACATTCCTGTTAAAAATTCTTTCTGAGGGGAAAGGAAAGAGAGAATGGAATATTTTTTTTTTAAATCTCCTTAAACACATAAACCCACAATCACATAAAAATTCACCAAACTGTGTATCCTGAAATTAATAGAGGTGTTTTGTGATGCATAGATTTTTAAATTATTTGTCTAAAGATATGTTTAGAATTGATTACATTAAAGGTGTATAAATCTTGGGTTCCTTCCCCTACCCCGGAGCCTTGGAAATGAATTCAAGCAAACCAACTGAATTTTAAGTTAAGACAAACAGGGGAGAGATCATTTGTCTCCAGTTATACATGAAATAGCTTATAATAGTGGATGCTGAGTTCATGAAGTATATGTTCAACCCCTTTTGATATAAATTCCATCATCAGCTCACAAAGAAATTGTATTTATGCATAAGACAGTGCTCTCTCACATGAACTATAAATTATGAGAACAGAAAATCCAAATTTATAAGATGCCATTTCTGGATTTATTTTTAATGGTCTCTCCCACATATTACAAAACAAATGCCACATTAGCAGAGCATGAAAGGCTTTTTACTGGTATAAGCTATAGCCATGACATTCACAGCACAGGCCGGGCTGGGGTTTAGGTGCAAATGAAGAAGCAAAGAGAAAGTATGAAAAGGATCTAATGCTGGGAGTGCTTTGGAGCACCTTACTCCAGAGTCCTGTTGTTTCCTTTAGAGTAGATATAGGGGTCATTTACTTTTGAAGGAAGGCATGCACGTTTCTTGATCCATTAATGATATTAAACACAAGAGATTATTTGTATTTCCTAAGAAATACGAGCATATGTTTTTCCTTTCAAACTCTACACAGTATGATAAGAGTCTGTTCTCCTCTCCGTCATTCAGTAGTTCATGCAATCATTCATTCATCAAATATTTATCTACTGCCTAATATGTGTCAATTATTTAGCTAAGGAACGGAGGATACAGAATATATTAAGGTCAATACAGGCTAATTACTAGAACACAGGACGTCGAGTCAGCCTGCCTAAGTTGTGTATGAATAAATAATAATATGAAGGGTATCGACTACCGTTTATTGACTGCTTACTCAGTGCCAGGCACTATTCTTGGTTTTTACATGAGTTAACTCATTTAATCTTCCCATATCTTGATGAAGTTAGATGTTATTGTTTATTCATTTAAACCACAAGAAAACTGATTTAAAAATGAAACCATGTTAATGTTAAACAGTTTGATGAAAATATTACAGATTGTATATGAAACCAGCACATTGTACCCCTTGACAGCACTAATGTACACAGCTATTATTTAATAATAATAATAATAAAGTTCTGATAGCTAGAAAGCATATGAACACATGACTTCAAGGCCAGTAGATTTAATCACTATGTTGAAGGGAGTAGGGGCTCCTAAATCTATCCATCAGTCAATCAACAATCTTCCAGCCCCACCCTTGTCTGACTGTGTGACTTTGGTAAATTAGGGATCTCTCAGTGTGCTTTAGTTTTCTTATCTATAGAATGTGGATAATAGCAGTATCTTTTTCACACCGTAGTGGGAAGATTAAAGGAAAACTTGTACACGTGCAGATCCTAGAACAGGTATGAGCTCAGTGTTTGCTCTTATTTATTTCTTATCAACATTGATAACAAATAAATACATCTCCTCTCTTCTTACACCCTATGATGCCTTTAGACACCAGAACCTTGGTTAGGAAGGACCAGCTTAGACACACACAGTTTTCAACTAGCAGAGGTACCAAGAAAATCTTGGGTCATGAAGGTCAACCATTCATTAGTTGTTCCAGCCAAACGCTCTAGTAAAAAGTCTCGTCTATCGCTTTATAGTTCAAGATGAGTCTGGGGACTGAGGGACAGGATTCAGAGGCTCTGTCTGAGGCTTCAGCCCACAACGAAGTCAAGTTCCCCACATGCACATTCTGCCCCCAATAATTAGTATCTCTTCAAGAAAGACTGGAGGCAGTGCCACTGAGATCTTCAGATTTTTGAGTGTTTCTTTCTTTTAAAAAAACCCAAAGGCCATGAGGACAGGATGCCAAAATATCAAATTATATAAAAAACACTCAACTGGCACCTGCTCAATAATTGCTCACTCCCCTCTTCAGTGTCTGTCTTCAGAAATCAGCTGTTGTCTGTTTAACGTCTTACCTTCTGTCTCAGGCAATGTTCCTGGTGGCAAGCAACAGAAACTGAATTGGGCTGACTTAAGCAGAAAAAGAATTTATCAAAGGACATAGGCTAACACACCAGGGGGAACAACCTCAGAAACTATTAGCCTAGAAGAAAACCTGAACTGACACAAAGTGTGTGAACAGGGTAGTGTTTCCTCTGGAACTGAGGCACTAGATGTTGGAACTTTTTTATCTCTGGACCAGGTGTCCTGGGGAACATCATTGATTTTTCTCCTGGAAACTACAGCTTGCTGCACCTACTATCACTCCCAAACAACTTTCCACAGGCCCTGTTTCTTTGCAGGTCTGCAAAGCAAAGAGTCGATACACATGATTGGCAGAGCCTCTGCCTATGCCCTTGCTGTCAGTGGAGTCATTAAAGTTAAGTTTCTGGCATTTTCAGATTCCGTAGAAGGAGTGTGTATTAGTTAACATGGACTGGCACAACAAAATAACATAGCCTGGGTGGCTTCAACAACAGACATTTCTTTCTTACAGTTTTGGAGGCTGGAAAGCCCAAGATTAAGGAACCAGCACATTCCATTCTCACTGAGAGCCCTCTTCCTGGCTTGCAGATGGCTGCCTTCTTTCTATGTTCTCCATGGCAGAGATTCACACACAGAGAGAGAGAGAGAGAGAGAGAGAGAGAGAGAGAGTGTGTTCTGGTCTCTCTTTATCTTCTTACAAGGACACCGGTGCCATTACAATGCCCCATTCTCATCTAAACCTGATCACCTCCCCAAATCCCTACCTCCAAATATCATGATATTGGGAGCTAAGATTTCAACATGAATCTTTAAGGATCACACTATATTTAAGCCATAACAAAGGTGGACTCTTTCTGCTTTCAAATCTCATCAGGAGGAAGAGTCCAAAATAATGGGAAAAGAGTTTAGCTGCTACCAGTCAAATATCATGACAAAAGTAGACTGTATCTCTCCAGTGAGGCTAGTGATCCTCTGGGAATGATTCTGACTGCCCCTACTCAGGGGCCTTTACACTGTCTGTGGACAGTTTGGGTTGTTACAACTAGGACATGTGCTATCAGCATCTAGTGAATGGAGGCAAGGGACACTGCTAACCATCCTTCAAGGCACAGGACAGTCCTCTACTACAAAGTATTAAATGGCCACAAATGCTACTAGTGCTGAGGGGAAGAGCTGTTGAGTTAGAATAGAAGCTCCCTGGGGGTAGGACCCTCTCTGGCTTTTCTCTCCTTTATATGTCCTTACAACCGTCACAGGTGGATTCTATGTGTTGAATAGGGAAACAAGAGAAGTGGTGAATTAATAGATTTCCATGATTGCCCACTAGTTTTCACAATAAAGGGATCAATAGAGTGTTATTTCTTTTTGTTTCAGACTTTTTCCTGATCACCATGACTTCTAACACATGACTATCCACAAAGCAGAAACCTGATATGTACTTGTCAGATCAATAAATTCAGAGTAACATCCAGAGTCCAAGCAATACCCTCACAGTCCTAAATAATCTGGCTTTCTGGTAACTCTTCAGTCTTCCTCCCTTCTACTTTTCCTCTTTGCTCACTCCGCTCCAAAATCACCAGCTTCCTTGTTATTCTTCCTCCATGGCAGCTGTGTCCTTCTGCCTGGAAGGATCTCTACCCACCCTGCTTTCCACCTAGCCACAGACTCTTTCTCTCATCCCCTGTAACTCTCTGCTGACACGATCCCTTTTCAACAACACTTGCCTGACCACTCTAAGCAGAGGGACGCCTACCCCCTCAACCTTGGCATTCCTGATACCCTTACACTGCCCATTTATCCACGTAGCCCTGATCACTTGCTAACATACCAGAGTATTTATTAATATGTTGATTTTTTTGTTTATTATCTGTATTCCCCCACTAGAATGGTGTTTTTGTTTACCTTGTCTATCCTACGATGTATAGAAATTCCTAGAATGTTATCTGACATATAGTAAGTGATTAATAAATGTTTGTTGAATGAATAAACAGCAGAGTCAACCCCAAGACATGGAACAGACTGAAAATACGAATAGTTTCTCCCAAAGCCTGTCTAAACTTTGCAGAACGACAGGCCCATCATTGTGCAAAAGATATTCAGGACATCTGGATGCTTGGCAATAGTCAAGGAAGATGCTGAAGGGAAGGACTAACCTGCCAAATACATCCTCCTGAGGCCTCCTGTATGCCAGACGAGAGTCCAGGGCTTCCAGAAGGAGCCTCTATTTCTCACAAATCTGCGAAGGAAATATTAGCAGTTGAATTTTACAAATAAGGAAAAGGACTTGGGAAGAGTAAGTAGCTTTCCCCAGGGCAACAGAGCTGGAAAGTAATGGAACTAGGAGAATGAGCTGGACTTTTTTGATTTCAAAGCTTGTTACCCTGGACTCTCCTTGTAAGAACTTTGAGGCTGGCCTGCTAGGGCCATTCTCACTGTGCTAGAGCTCTGGAGTCTACACTAAGTGGGCAGGCAGAGGTGAAGACTTTCTAGATTAACAGGTAAAGAAGAAAATAAAGTCATAGTGTCACCACACAGGAGACCTCTCTAAACCTCTGTTTAATTTTCTGACAGCTTACTAATAATATAGCATGTCAGGTACGTGCGACAATTTCATATTAACCATCTTATTCGCATCTTGCTAAAACCCAATGTATTATTCAGACCAAAAGTTTTGTCACTATCTTAGAGATGAGGAAACAGAGGCATGGAAAGATGTAGTGACTTATACCCATACACCTTGGAGTAGAATTCAGGGTTCTTTATGCTTTTATACCCTGCTGTTAAATATAAAGTGAGAAAAGGAGTCATATTTGTAAGTGAAAAAATACATATAGGTGTGTGCATGTGTGTAAATGCATGCATATAAACATATGTTTGCATACACATGCATCGACATATGTATACATATAAACACGTGTGGTGTGTGCAAATGGATGGATACTTGTGTGTATAAGCCTCAGATGCTAACCTCGACAGCAACACCCTGTTGACTGGTCTAGCCATTAGGTTCTCTGCAGGTTCCAGATATACCTGGAATTCAAGAAGAGACGGTGGGTGCTAAGAAATGGCCCGAATGAGATGGGAGTCAGGACGCTGGTCTCCAGACTTGACTTTTCCACTTTGCTCACTTACCAAAAGATGAGTTTTGTCATGTGATTTCCAAAGTAGAATCCTTCACTGATCCTAACGTGCCTCTGGGTTTCTCCACACTCTAGTTTGGAGTTCTCTCCTCATACTAATTTGTTTGTTCTCTTTGAACAGTTAATTCCTCCCGTTCCTGCTTGAATCTTACTCCTTCCAGAGCCCTATGCTTTGCTTCTATGGCCTTTACTGCGGCAGTTTGAAAGCATCCTCTTATTTGTGTATCATTTGATCAGAGTCTGCTTCCTAATCTTGGGGGTAACTTCCATGGGCATAGCAGTCCTGTGACTGCTTCTTGCTGTCGCCTGCCCAGGGCTGAGCCCTGAAACCTTGCCATTCTGTGTTGAGCAAGTGAGTGTAGGCAGGACCTGGGCTTGGGTTCAATTTCTACTCATTGGAATTCGTGAGAGGAGTACCACCTGAGGATGAGAAAACCAGCACCTGTTCTTTCTCCCTAAGATTAACCGTATTTAGGACATTTTGGCTTTTGACAAACTATTTAAATACATTTAGTTGACGTGTATATGTGTGTGTGTATTGGTAATTTTTTGTGACTCTGTGGTAAAAATATCAAACCACTAGGAATTACTCATTCTACTGAAATCTTGGTTTTCTTTGATACCTGTGCTGATAAGACATGGCCAAAAGCTCTTGGCATTATTGAAGAAATTAGAAATGCTTATCCACATGAATTGAGTGTAACTTCATTTTATGTTTCTTGGGATTGTCTTTTTGCAGAGCCGCTTTAGCTAACCACACAGGAAACGTCTCATGACCTTCAGATTTCACCCTGGTTGAAACCAAAGTGTTCTACTGAGCTTAGTAACTTTCTTTTTTCATTAGACATAATGGTAAATGATTCTTGATCCTCTTCAAAAGTTAAATGCACACTCCACGGATGAAGCCTGACTGCAATCAAAGCTGTTTAAAGTATTCTTGGGACCCGAATGTTCCAGCAATGGGATCTCCCTGGGATAAATGCACAGCCTCTCAAGGTGACCACATTGAACATGGTAATGTTTATATGGTGTGTTTTATAAAACAGTTGAAACTCAAAATTTCTTAAAGTTCGATAATTAAGATAAGAACAGTGTTATGTAACTGTTCTTATGGTATTTGATTTAAACCTCTTAATATTATTCATGGGAAATGAAGTCATAAATAATGGTATTTGTTGATATATATTCTTTTAGCCCACTAAGCTGTAGCACAGAAGGGTAGAGATCATGTCTGTCATGATTGTAGTGTCCCCAACAATAAGCACAGGTGCCTGGGGGCAGCACCTGGAGGCAATCTGGTGCCAGTACATTCTAGTCTGCCCAATATAGTCTCCATTTATTCTGAGGTGTAATGGTATACTTTTTAATAACATATCCTTTTACTCTTAAAAATGTCCCAGTTTTGGAGATAAATTACACAGCAATAAATGTTTTTGATTGTATCATGGGTGAAATAACAGATGAATGACTAAACAAATACTCAGACATCTATCATGCATCCAGGATGTGTAATGAGATGATAGGCTGCTCTCTGTAAACAGAAAGCCCTGATTTGTAGTGTGCTGATTTCCATGGTGTAAATACTCTCACTGTGGCCAATTTTAAGCTACCAACATTATATCAATAAAATGGGGGTCGGGGAGGTTGTGTGAGCTGGTGTCAGCTGGCTGTGCCATACCATTCTCCCATTAGTTCTGTTGTACTTTTGTGAGACACCAAATTGAAAATGGGTGAGTAGTTTGTTCAAGAGAAGACAGTAAACAAAGTTTAACAGCTAACATGACATGGGCACCAGTCCATCAGAATGAATGCTGGCTGAATCACTGCAGACCTATAAATGACCAGTACAGGGAACTACAGCATCCAAGTGGCCCTGACTGCAGGGATCAAAGCCAACACCTTCATCTCATCTGCCCTGTGCACTCACCAAACTTACTGACTTCATTTGTCAAAGGTGGGGAAGGACAATAGCAATCTCACTTCCAGGTCCTCACAGCAATCTTTTAGTGTTTCCCGGCATTTTAAGCAGGAGCAGACCAGTCCTCCCCTGTGCGCGGTGTACTCTCCGAAGGCTGAGTGGATCACAGAGCATCCATGCTGGGAACTCCTGCTGGCCTGCCCTACTGGGGAACATTCCACAGTTTCTCTGTTACCTTGATGTGGAATTGAACTGTAAAGGAGTTAGACAACATAAGCTAAAAGTATTCTCAACTTTCCTTTGATTTAGGTAAAAAAAAAAAAATTTTTTTAAAGATAAAATAAAATATACTCCCAGGCCTTCAAGACCATAGTTCTTAGAAGATGTGGGCAAACTTTTAACTCCATCAAGAAATAGGTAGTTCATCTGGCAGAGGAACACATTAGTTAAAGGAAAATCAGAACAAATCAAAACTCTTCCTTGGCATCTTGAAGGGTAGTTGGAAGAAGCTGAGTGAAACTGCTGCTTTGATGCTAGAATGTGTCCCATTTTCTCTGCAGAGAACAAAGGCCCAGCAGGCAACATTCCTGAAGGTTGTCAGACTCCTCAGATAGTTGATTCCTGGAAGTGTCTTCATACAATGCTTAGAACATGTCTAGTAGATAGGAGGCGGGAGATGGAGGCATCACCAGTTTGGGAAGGATCTGAAATGTAACTGGAATTGACGGTCACCTACAATGTGTGATCTAAAGACATTGAGAACTCCTACCTCCCACCCCCCCGGGCTGACTTCATGGGTGTGCAATCTGTGCACCTGCAGGGGGCCCAGCAGGTGGATAGGGCCTCACCCTTGATCGAATGTTCTGTCAATGTTGCCATCTTGAAATTCTCACTCATTTTTGAAGGAGGGGCTCAGAATTTTGATTTTGCACTGGGCCCCACAAATTGGTGTGTGTTTTACAAAAAGGCCTTCGAAGGAATTGAGACTATAGTTTTCAGATTGTATATCTTGGAGAATTAGAATTGCTGTCACAATGTACCATGAGCTGCCACAGGAGGAGGGAGAAGTATGCATTACCTTAATCAGGAATGATCGTGGATTCCTTTACCTGCCTGCAAGGATATGTGTATCTGAACAATCAACCCATCATAACTAATCAGAAGGCACAGGGGCCAATCAGAAGAGGCAACTGTGGGGCGCAGAGATAGGGTAGCAGACACGTAAAAGCGTAAAAGGTGACTAGAAGAAGGAGCAGTTTGTGGAGGGAAAGCACAAAATAGGAACTGGACAGATGAAGACCAATGTCCCAAATTGGCAAATGTTATTTCTACACTGCTGCCATGATTCCCTGAATTTGCTTCCTTCTCTTTTTCTCCTTTTCTCTCTTTCCTCTTTCATATAATCATACAATAAAGCTTTAAGGTAGGCAATGAGCAGTGTAATAAGAGGGATAATGATGAAGTACTCTAGGAGCTCAGAAGGAGGCACCCCTCCCAGCTGGTGGCAAGATACATTTGGAGGAGTCGGCATTGTGGCTGGTCCTTGGAATACGAAGAGTGACTCAGATACAAGGTGATAGAAAGGTTTCTAAAAAGAGAGGACATTGGGAACAAAGGCATGAAATGAGAAAGTCCGTGGGTGATTACAAAGAACAGTGCCTAGCTTTGTTCGGCTAGAGCAGAGGTTCACGGGGAGGAGCAGTGGGAGGCAGAGCTTTCATTTCTCCCTCTATTGATTCTTTTCCTAAATATTTCAGATGAACAGAAGCCACCGTTTAGAGAAGGGAGCGCTTAGCCAAGTAGCCGGTCCTTAGTGCCTCATCTTATCTGTGCCTGTGCTTTGACATGTAATTCCCAATTTGGAGAACGCATCAATCAGGAAAGGTTAGTCATATTGTAGTAATAAACAACCCACACATTTCAGTGGCTTAGAAATGTTAACAAAGGTTCATTTCTCGCTCATGCTGTGTGTCCACTACAGACCCCGCTCTGCTCCACGCTGTCGTCAGGCGGGGAGTCAGGCTGAAGAAGTCCCTGCTCTCTGGGGCTGTGCTGATTGCCGTGGGAGGTAGAAAGAAGAGAAAAATCACACACTGGCCCTTACACATTTCCTTGTCCAGTGCAAATCTCAGGATCACATTCAGCTTTGAGAAGCCAGGAAAGATGTAATCTCACCATGTACCTAGCCAAAAAAAAAAAAAAAAAAAAATGCTGGCACTAATGAAGACCATGGAGAATTTGAAGGTGATTTGTTCCAAAATACACAAACAACTATTTCAGTCTATGTATAACAAGATTGGGTTGGTGGATTTTGCAGTTTCATATTTTGATGCTTTGGCAATTTAAATTGATAATCAAATTTATTTACACATTTCAGTGAAAGTTTTTTAAACCAATTTACTTTAAAAACTTTTTACTAGTTTTATTTTGATTTAAAGTGCCTGGATATTGTAGATATTGTCTCCCAGCCCTCCTTTATTTCTCAATACTGTGCACTGGTGTGTATAGGCTGCACCACATAAGCAAGTATTACTTACATTTTATCCTAGAATTTCCCCTCGTTCAGGGATGCATTGCCACTTTCTCCTCCTTTGCCTATAACGGACATCATTAATCAATCATGGCCTTCTTTTTCCTCTAATTCCAATTTGAAGTCTTCTTCTCAATAGAGCATTTTAGCTAACCACTGCCACTTGATCATAATTTTAGATGAGAAAAAAAATTCATTATCCTCTTATAGCAGGAAAAAAAAAAAGCCATCTAAAACCCAACTTGCTTCCTAACAACTCAAAAGCATATTAATGGTAAGGACTTTATTCTTTCACATCTTCATTGATTTATTGATTCCTTTTTTAGTCAACAAGTATTTATTGAGTACCTACCACAGTAGGTACTATGTGCAGGTACTATGATGCTGATGGGTGTGATAAACGTGGTCAATTCCACGTGGGACCAATGTGGGACCAATGTTAAGGCTTGATTTGTTATCCTCCTAGAGATAACTTTTTAGAGATTCATTAATTCATTGATTGTTCACTTATTTAGTCATTTACTGAGTATTTGCTATGTGTCAGACAGTAGACAATTCTATAGGACTTTAAATACAAATAAGAAGAAATTCTATCTTTATCGAGTTCTCACACTGGAATTTGGGTGCCTGGGCAGCGACAGTGGAGGCCAATCAAGAAGCAAATAATTGCAAGACAGCAATGTCAGGTGATGGAGCCACAGAAGGGATGGTCAGCCTTTGGTTAAGCAGTGGGCGGATGAAAGTGAGTGGGAATTTCCCATGAAGAAGAGAAGGCCAAGGGTTATTTCAGGCAGAGGGAAGGGTATAGTAGAGCAGAGAAGGACAGAGTGGAGTTTGATAGGAATCAGCAGCTTTGGAATGCTGAGGTTAGAAGATGAGGTTGGAAAGCTTTTAAAAACTTGAGCCCTGGGGATCAAGGAAGTTCTTAGGATGGGATTTCAGGGATGAGCAGTAGGAGGAACATGCAGGAGCTCGAGATTTCCTTGCATGGCTGAGATCACAGCCAGCAGATGCCACCACCTTATCTGCTTGTAGAACTGCCTTGTACTAATTGAGCACTTGCCTCCCTGCCTTTGGGCCTCCTCCCTTCTCCACAGCCCTTTGCCTGAAGGGCAACAGAACATGACCTTTCTCAAGAGGATTCTTTTCAAAAAATAATCATGACTGCATTGAAGGGTGATCATTTAGCTGGTGGCATGACAAAGTTTTATCTGTAACCTAAGCCAACAGACCACAGCACCGGAGCACCTTGTCCTCAAGACAACTTAGATTTAGAAGCCTGGTGTGGCGAGCATGGTGAACTTTGCCTTTTCATCACTACTTGATCTTGAGCCATGTTACTGTCAGGTCTTTTAAAGAGTCATTATGAAGTGGGTGCCGAAGCCTGCTTTAGTACCCTACTCTTTGTTTGGAAATGCAGAGATACCCCTGAACTAACTCAGACTGCAAGGGGAGTTCATTGTGGAGATGCTGTTTGTAGCATGTGCCTGTTTCATTCCCCTTTCTTTAGGGGCTGACTCACTGTTCCTAGGCTCATACAGGTGGTGAAGGAAGGCTGTGTGCTCACCACACCATAGACAGACCCCATTTCCCTGCCTCTTGTGTAGTTGTGTTTGAATCATCTAATTTAATTTTGGCCAGTGGAATGCAGATAGAAATGATGTCAGGCCTGGCCCTTAAAAACATCCCCTGTCACCCTCTTTTCCTCTGCCATAACTACCTAGTGGTCATGTATTCATGTGACACTCCTATAAGCATGAATGAGAAATACATGGGTTTGTCTATTGTTACAGGTAATTTTCCTAACACTACCTGAGGGAAAATGTGGTTTTCCCTGGTTAGTAGGGCTTTATTTCCTGGGTTCAACAGACCAGCCCCACTGAGACCTTAATCTCAGTTCCACTTTCCTAAGGGATGGAGTCTGATTGTTCTTACATTAACTGAAGTCAGAGCAGAGGTCACATTGCAGAAATGGTTCCTGTGGTTTCCCTCACAGGAACCATGCGAATCAAGGGCATGGGAGAATCAGTTCTTAGAAAACAGAAGATAACATTCTACATAGGGTGGGCCTGCAAACAATGATAGATGTTCTCTGCTTAGAATCTTCCCAACATACTTCCAGGGAGCAATAGGAGAGAGACCTACACGAAGTATCTTTTGAAGGTTCTAAGTTCCGTTCTGCCATTCTTGGCCTCTGTCTGAGATGTAAACAAAGTTAAAAAGGACCACTTCTTTCAGAAGGTCCTTTAACCCATCCCAAGATCTCCACCATGGCTGCCAAGTTAGTTTCCAGCTGGGAAACCAGGAATCATGAAGCTGCAAGTCATTTTCCATAAGCCACTAAACAGCTGCCAGATGTTAATGAATTTACTCAGTACCACTCAGGAGCTGGGTTTTGTGGACAAAAAGTGAAAAGTCTCTAAGTCTGTGATATAGCTGGTCACATCCTCTGCTCCTCTTAGAGCAGGTTCATCTTCTGAGGGAGGATGAAGACATTGCACCAGAGTATCCTTGGCTCCTGAGCAGAGACAGTCCAAGAATGTCCTTTTCCTACCCTGGTTGCTGTCTCTCAAAGACCTCCTGTCTGTGATGTTTTGCAAAGGCCAATGAGCATACCTGGTGTCACCCTCCACTGATCCACTGTCTGCAGGGGCAGATAGGTCTGATTTGCCCATGGATCATTTACTGCCTCCAAACTTTTTCAAACTCTCTGGATGTAAGTGAGGAGTGTGAGGGGAGGGAATGATACCTAAAAACATATATTTGTTTTTACAAGAGACAGGAGGACCTGGCTGGCAAGACTAGTGAAGTACTTTAATAAATCTATGGACATTCCAGGAAGGGAGGGGCTGGAACAGTTTGGAACATGAAGCCTTGTTGAAAGGAGCGAATAGAACTTTCTGTGGGAGGAATGCGGGAAGACAAGGACCCGATGACAACAACACAGAGTGCTGGGACAACACCACACAGGCCATCTGGGGTCTGCTGGGAGCCTAACGGTTGACAATAACCTTTCTATTTATACCCCTAGGATGTAACTTGAACACATCCAGCCTCCATCTTCATTGCAACCCTCCATCTCCATTGCTGCAAGAACCTCCTGGCTTGTCTCTCTGTTTTTACTCTTACCCACTTCCAATCCATTCTCAGCAGCACCCCAAGCAACCTATTTAAAATTGGAGCATAAGTCTGTCTTAGCTAACACTCTCGCAAAACATAGAACGGAGCTGGTTCCTTACTGTGGTCGTGCAGGGGCTGACCATTCCTTGACTCTCCATCCTCATTTAGTTCTACTCCCTCTCACTCACTGTGTTTCAGCATCACTGGTCCCTCTTCTATTCTGGGAGTCCCCACCTGCCTTCCCTCTGCTGGATGCATGGCATTTCATCTCGCAGCAGCTCCTGCCTCCTCACTCCTGTCCTCCAGCTTCAACATCACCTCCTCAGAGAAGTCTTACCTGTCCCCCTGACTAAAATAGAATATCTGTTCCTCCTTTTTCTTCCTCACCACACTACACTTGTTTCCTCCAGAACATTTACCTTGCCCTTGGCCACAGATAACCATGCACTCATTTCCTTCTATCATCTGAAACTCCTGTTAGATTGTAAACACCACAAGGGTATGGCCATCGCTGTTACCTTTGCAGATGGAGGGACCAGTACCCAGCATAGTTCTTGGTGCTCAAAAATATTTGTTGATGAAATCAATTATTTGGCTTCCAAGCAGAGTAGGAACAAACACACACAGACCTGGGTTTAGCTCCTAGCTCTGCACCTTGCCCTTCCCAGACCTCTGACAAGTGGCCTTTTCAAGCCTCCATTGTTTTCTTTGTCACAGGGATCAGAATTCCGCTCCCTCTTAGATTTTGTGGGAGGACGACCCCACACAGGGGAAGGTTCTCATCTAGTGCCTGGCATGTAACAAGTGCTCAAAACAAAAACAAAAACAAACAAACAAAAAAAAACCCGCTAGCAGCTATCAATAATATTCAATAATATTCATAGTATTACTGTTGTTATTATTATTTAGCACCATTTAGGCATGACCCCAAAGTCTCAGAAGAGTGAGCAGGTCTTTCTGATGGCATACGTGTGCGTTGTGGCTTTCTTTTTTTGTTGTTTTGCATTGTTTTTATCATGGAGGTGCATACCCCCAGCCTTCTGTTCTATTCGTTTTTATACCAGATAGCATTTTACCACAAAGAGCAGCTGCTGTTTCTCTAACTACAGTCACACACTTAATGCTTCAATTTCCACATTTTATTTTATATGTAATTTAAAGCCCATGGTGCCTTAATTGTAAAATAGGCCTTATTAAAATAATAGCTGGGAAACCAGTGGGGCTCCCTGTGCCGAGCAATGAGGGTTTTTAGCTTAACGGCTGTTTTCCAGGATTTAAAAGAGACACAACCCAAATAAAGCTATAAAGACATTTCCAGCGTGAGTGATGGGCCAAGGACCCAGCTGATAATTAAGCTTCCCCATCCTCACACAATTTTTTTTTTCTTCTGGTGCTGTCTGGTGCTTTCCTTAGAAATCCAAAGCACTCCCTTTGCTGCTTTTATGATTGATGAGGCGGTGAGGATACTTCAGTACAAGTAAGCAATGCGGTGCTTTGATTAATGATGCTGGTGGGACTCCCAGAAGACCAAAGAGAATAACACTGTTATCAGGAAAGCCGCTGAAGCCACTGAGAGGGACAGCAGCTCCCGGGATCCTGTAGACCGTAGAGCCATCCACGGGTGGGGTCTTTAATTCAGCCCTACCATAACCTCTCCTCCTGAAAGGCCAGAAGCCAGTGGAGAGGGAACTGAAGGGCATTATTTTCCATTGAATTCACAAAACTGGCACTGGACACAGTTAGGTTCCCTGGAAATCTCAAAGGATGAAACACACACGAGCTGGTAGGAGTCTCAGGCTCTATCATACTCATGATGGTTTTTTCCAATGTGATTGTTCTTAGGCAGTAACAGTCAGATGAAGAGATTTTTATAGCATAAGAAAAATAATAGCTTCTATCCACTGATGGCTGACACTACATGAATTTATATTAAACCCTCGTCATATCTGTGAGGTGGATGTTACTGTTATTGTTCCGACTTTTGGGCTCAGGAAACCTGAACTCAGAAAGACTTGTACGTTACAGATCACACAGCTTTTGAGCTGTGGGGTCAGGACTCAAATCCAAGATGGCCCCAACACCTAACCCTCTGCTGTTGGCCACTTAGTGATTCTGGGCTTTGAAGAACAGAGCCATGGAACTCATGGACAGATATCCAACAACTTGAAGGTTTGGGAATTTATGGGTTGCAGGTCCCGCCTCTGCTTGCACGATCTGGGAGGAGCCACTTACTTCTCTGTGCTTTAGTATCCTTGAACGTGGGATCTGATATGCCCTTCCAACTTCACAAAGCCTTCATGAGGATCAAACACATTAATGTTTACAAGAGCTCTTTTTGCAAGGCACGAACCCCAGTGGACTGTTTGTTTTACCAAAACTATCAAGTGAACCTACATACGAAACCATTTAAAAAGAATCAGCATCGAAAGAGCCGAGCAAATGAAGATTCCCGGTTCCAGAGGAACTCAATATCATTTCAAACTCCTAGATGAGTGACTTTGGGTAAGTCACAGGACCTCTGTGAATCTGAATTTTCCACCCCGTAATATCAGGGAACAGCCATCGCTCAGCACCACAATGAGAATTCCATAATATTATGCCCACAGAGCTGCTTAAATGCTGCTCAGCACCTGTGCCCTCTGAATCTTGGCTACTGTTATCATTTCTTTAATAATTTTTCTTTCCAGCCACTCCACATCACCCACTTGGGCAGAGCAGTTCCTGGCTTTCCAGTTGTCTCTCTGGACCTTTACTCATTATAGACTGCAAAAGGAAATATGAGTCAAAGAGTGCCCTGAGGCTTGAACACTGCGGTTTTGAAAGTCAATACGCCTGTCGATTGCAGGACTTGCTGCCTCTCAAGGGACCGCCCTCGGCACTGTTGCTGAGCTTTTCAAGCTGTACAGTGAAGCTTTGAGGTGGTGGGAAGCACTGCCCAGAGAAGGGCTGTCTTGCTGTCAGGCCAAAGCACCTGCAGCCTCTGTGGTGAGCAGGGACTGAGCACCAGACCAGCCAGATAGCCTCTGCCCACTCCCACACTGAGACAGCAGCTGGATACCATCCTCACGGTTCACAAAGTCTCACATGCTGGAGCATGAGTAGAAATACCAGGGAAACATGCAGGGCAGTCCTGCCGAACCAGCCTTCATCCGAACTGTGAACAACGGCAAAAGGATAATTGCAGCTTTTCCAGAATGTGCAACCAGACAGACCTGGGTTTGACTCACACAGCTCTGCCATCTCCGAATTCCCTAATCTTGGGCAAATTCCTCAACTTCCCGACTATCGTTTCCTTCTATCAGGAAGCAGCTTAGTGTAATTGTTAGGAAGGCAGCTCTGGGGCCAGAATGTCTAGGTTCAAATACAGTCTCTGACACATCTGTGTATTCTCAGACAATTTACTCCTTCCTTTCTTTACCTGTTCAATGAGAGTAAGGATGAAAGAAAATTAAAAATATTTGTCCAGTTCTTAAAGTAATAGCAAGTGCTAAATCAATGTTATCCATAGTCAGAAGAGGCCAAGAAAGCTACATTCCAGTGAAAAATATAACTTGACATCTTAGTGGATTAGCACAATAAAAGTTTATTTCTCAGGTGCAGGTGGAGAGATTTCTCCTCTATCAGGTGACTCAGGGATCTGGGATCCTTCCCTCCTCTGACATCACTGTGTCTATCAATCTGTGGCTTTCAAATTCACTGTGGCAGAGAAGAGAATGGGGAAGGAGGTCCCATGGCTCTTCCCTTTCTGGGTACTCCTGCCCATTAGGCAGAGCTAGTTCCTGCACCTGATGCCCACTGCACGGGAAGCTGTGGGTTCTGTAAATGAGCTAGCTGCCAGACCCGCACTGCGCTCTCCCAGCAATAAACGGCGATGTGCCTGGCATGCCTAGCACCGTGCCTGGCACATGGGTAGTGCCTGTTGCGTGTTGTGGTGATAGTTAAGCTTTGAGTCAGTGCCTGTCTGACTCGATTCGGTGCAATTCTGACTCAGATCAGGCAACTGGTCATTCTGGACCACAGACTGGCAGGTCCCAGATTCTTTTAATAGCCATGTCTGTTCCCACCTTTACCTATGTTTTTCGACCATTCTGCACTGCTTTTTCCTCTTCTGGTGCCCTCAGGTGGGTCCACAGCTTATTGATGTTACATATGCTGGTGTTCTGCCCAGTAACAGTTTCAAGGTTACATGGTAAGCTTGACGTTCAGGTGTTTTCATGGTATTTATAGGGACACCGTACTGCTTCATTCAGGAAGCTTTAAATGAGCGCTCACTCTGTGCCAGGACCCAGGCCAGGCATTGATGCTAAAAATCATCCTGGAGGTCAGTCAGTCTTACCAGCCTTGATGGTAGGTAAAAATGGAAGCTCAGAGTGGTTAAAGGACTGTCTCAAGACACACAACCTGTGTGAGCTGAGGCCGACCCAACTCAGGACGACTCTACCAAGAGGCCTCTCTCCTCTCCTCTGGAGGCCTCTGCATGGACTTCCATCTGTTCTCTGCAAGTCATTACACATTGTAGTCTTTTTCTAAGCCTTATTTATGTCCCTTTCTGATAAATTGATTAATTCTTAAAGCTGATAAATTGATTAATTCAAGTTAAATTCCTGCAGAAGACAATGATTTAACATGTTATTTCTGTCTGGGACTTTAGTGGCTATAGATGCACTGTTACCCCAGAGTCTGCTGACAACTAATGGGGAATGTCAGGCCTTCAGCCAGACACTGTAGATGCCATTTGGATGCAGAGGGAGATATTTGTAAGTGTCCCCAAATCACAGCACATAAGTAATGGATTTCCATCCTCCCAATAAAAGGCTGATCTTTCCAGCCTCAGTGGCACTATCGAAAAAGTGAAGAATTGAGTTCCTTAATCTCAAGGAATTTATACTCAAACTGAGGAAGGAACAACACATTTGAAGAAGGCATCACACACATTCTGTCAAAGAAATATTATTTTTTACCCTTTGAATCTCCCTCTGTTTCACTGAATGCAAATTTCTCTGCAAGGCATTTTAGAAATATTGTCTTTGATCCTTATAACTAGCACATGATGTCAAGATTATTTATCCCCATTTCTCTATGTTGGGGAGAACACTGAAGCTCAGGAGGACTAAAGTGACTGGCCCATGCCACACAGCAAATATTGAAGTTGGAATTTGAACTAACTCCAAAATTCATTACTTTTCATGCTGTCCTACAAGAGGATGCCACAGAGGGGACCGATCCTAAAAGTATCCAGGAGTCAGATTGCTTTCCTCGTGAATTCTTCAGGGCCTTGCTGTGTCAATATGGTACCTCAGAGGCTGATGGAGAGGCAGGGGATGGTGGAGGCCAGCCAGGCAGGATTCTGAGGGCCCTGGTCTGCTTCCATCAGAGAAATTTAACTTTTGAATTTTCTATGCTGGATTTGCTCATAAACATTTATCTTTAAAATATATTTTGCTAAATAAGGCAGAGAGAAAGAAAGTTTCGAAAAGTAAAAAAAGAGAGAGAATCAAAGGAACGAAAGCTATGATTTTAGTACCACGGCCTCCATTTTAGGAACTAGATATTAAGGTCTAGGGGTTGAAAAGATTTGTCTGGTGATTATACAAAGAGTTATAGGTGAAAGGCTGTGTTTTAAAGCAGAGTTTGGCAACACTTTTCTGTAAAGGATAAGATAGTAAATATTTAGAGCTTCTTCACAACTACTTACAACTAGGCAACTCTATTATTGCAGTGAGAAAACAGACACAGACAGTGTGCAAACACACTAGGATGGCTGCAGTCTAGTAAACTTTATTTATAAAACAGGCTGCAGGCTGGATTTGGCCCTTGGGTAATAGTTTGTGGATCTCTGTTTAGAACAAAGGATCCTTGACTCTTTATTTTTAGCTTTCCTCCCTCCTCCATAAAACAAAACTACCTCCCCCAAAGCAAAGCTCTGTTACTCTGTCAATGTTGAGAAAAAATGGAAGATCAAAGCTAGAAAGTGCATGAGGGTTTTTGAAAACAAAGCTTGGGTAAGCAAGAAGATAGACATCAGACATGTGAATATGGTTGGGGGCAAAGTTCCTGGGCTGAGGAATGAAGGGTTAGTATAACAAGTGACTGGAAGATAGGACCTGCCCTGATGAGAATATTAATGTCTCTTGAACTGAGGGGTGTGACTAACACTTGAGCCTTTGCACCCAAGGTATAAAAATAAATTAATATATTTTGGAACTAATTCGAGCTGCTGGTTGTACAAACATTGTGAATGTATTAAATGCTATTGAATTGTATACCTTAAAGGGGTTAATTTAAGGTTGTATGCATTTCACCTCAATAACATTATTTTATTAAATTATTAATAATTAAATTAAAAAAAATCTTGAAAATGAAACAGCAAGGTTCTGTGTTGGTGATCTTGTATCTTGAATCTTGCTTCCAGTCCTGAAGCTTCTGAAAGTTCCCTTGGATGGTTGAGTGGATTGTCTGCACTGCCCAATGACAGTGAGGCATGGTTTTTTTTTCTTGCTTTCATGTCCCATGGGCTGGTCCTACCTTTAGGGGGGCCTCAGTTTCCTCACCAGTAAAATGTGGATCATCATGTGTAAGATTTAGTGTTGATGGTATTATTAAATGAGTTTCTGATATAAGCACTGTCATAGTCACCTTGAGCTACTATTAAAATAATGCCATAAGCTTGGATGCTTAAAGAACTGACATTTATTTTTCATAGTTCTAGGGGCTGGGAAGTCCAAGATCAAAGTATTGGCAGATTTGGTCCCTGAGGAGGATCTGCCTTCTGCCCTGTAGAGTGCTCACATGGTTTTTCCTCAGTGTGTCCACATGAGGAAGGGAGATCTCTGTATTCCTCTTTTTGTAAGAGTGTTAACCCCGGCAGGGGGTTCACGTGCTAGTGGCTTCATCTAAACAAATTACCTCTTAAAAGTTCTACCTTCAAATATTATTATATTGGGGGCTAAGGCTTCAATGTATGAATTTTGTGGGCTCGTACAATCAGTTAGCATCTAGGAATTATTTGTAAAAGTAGCTTTTAATGTCTTTATTTCTGAGAAGCCTATGGCTTTTATTCCTTTGCTTACTTATTTATTCATTATTTACTTAGCTCCTAGTATGTTTCAGGTAACTATACTTGTTTTCTATCATTGTGTAACATACCACCCTCAAAATTTAGTAATTTAAAAGACTAGACATTAATCATCTTACAATTCCAGTGGAGCAAATAACCCAAGGAATTAGCTGGATGATTTTTGACTCAGGATCCTGAATGAGATTGCCTTTAAGATACACACTAGGACTGGCATCATCTGATGGCTTGATTGGGGCTTGGAGATCTGTTGGCAAGATGGCTCACTCACATGGTTGTTGGCAAGAGGCCTCAGCTCCTTGCCAAGTGGACACTTTCTAGATAGTGTCCACCACATGAGGCAACCACTGGTTTCCCCTAAAGTAAGTGATGAAAATGAGAGAGAGAGAGAAATAGGGTGTGAGAGCACAGACCTATTCCCCCAAATTAAACATCATCATTTCCATCTTATTTTATTTGTTGGAAACACATCACAGAATCAAGCCCATATTCAGGGGAAGATCTGCATACCACAGTGCCTTATCATGACTTTTGGGGTTACAGTGGTGAGCTAAAAGGCTATGTAAGTTTTAGTCTAGTAGGAGAGACAGACAAATATAAAATTATTATGAATATAAAAATGTAACAACAAACCAGGCTAAGACAATGAATGAAAAGATAAAGTAGGGTATGAGAGGCATTTAACTGGGATACTTAACTCAAAGGGAAGCAGAAGGATAGGAAGTCCTTTGTGAGAAAGTTACATTTCACTTGAGATGTGAGGGATTAGTGGGTGAGGGATGAGTCATTGTTAGGTCAAAATATGGTGGTTACCTCAAAATGTAAAACATAGAATTTCTATATCATCCAGCAATTATATCCCTGGGTATAAACTGAAGAGAAATAAAAACATACATCGCCATGAAAACTTACACATGACTGCACATTGCATCATTTTTCATAATAGTCAAAAAGTGGAAAATATTCAAATGTCCATCAGCTTGTGAATGGATAAACAAAATGTGGTCTATCCATAAAGAGGATGTGACTTGATGATTAAGAAAGAACATAATGTGTATGCCTGGTGGATGACCCTGGAAAACACTGTGATAAGTAAAAGAAGCCAGACATATGTTTGCAGTAGGAGACCATAGAGAGAGACAGTAGAGCATACACTAGAGATTTTCTAGGTCTGAGAGTAAAGGGAAGTTGGGGGGAAATGAGAAGTGTCTGTTAAGAGGTGAAGGGCTTCCTTTGGGGGTGTTAGAATGTTCTAAAATAGATTGTGGCAATGTTTGCGCAACTCGGTGAATATGCTCGAACCCCTTGGATTGTCCACTTTGAATGGGTGAATTGTACATATATGAGTTAATTGTCAAAGAAAAGCTTAAGAAAGAAAATGGTTGGACGGGCACTGCAGCAGAGGGAATGAGTCAAAGAGAATGTGGTGTGTGGGATAAATGAGAAGAACATTGACATGACTGGGGCCCGGTGCAGAGGAGAGGAGTCCTGTCAGTAAGGCAGGGACCAGACCCCACAGGCCTCGCTGGCCCAGTGAAGGATGCTGGGATTTGTAAGTAGGGCAATGGGAAAGCCACTGAAGGCTATAATGCAGGTAATAACCTGATCACATTTGAAGTTCTCAAAGTTAATATAATAAAAGCTCTATGAAATAAAGGCAATATTTATATCATCAATTGATTGACAAGGCAGGCAGAGTGCTGAAAGTCTTATTTTTCATCTTTTCATCCTGAGGAGTGCAAACCTGGAGTTTCAGGATGGGCTTGGACCCTTCCGGTGGCACACTCACCTTCATGTGCTTTTCATCCTCTCTCTTGTGTCCTAAATGGCTCCATATTGCTCAGTGAGGGGGGAGGCTGGATGTGGCCACCCTCAAGTGCTGTCCCCATATTCCCTTGTTGTAGAGTCCTTGGGATTCTGGGCTTCACTGAACTCTTTATCCTTCTCCAGATGGCAGAGTGGAGGAAATATCTGGTAAAATGTTAATTCCACTTCATTTAATGCAGCTTACATAGGTGTGGTGTAGTTGAGGCCTCTACAGGAAAAGCTGATTTCAAGTTCTGGCATGAGGATTCGCTGATTCACAAAAGATGTGAGTTTTCGTTTCTTCCCTGCACAGCTGTCCTGTCTGCTTTTAATTTGGAAGCACCAGTTTTAATTTAGTGGCAGGGCTGTAAACTCCATTTCTATGAACACAGAATGACACACTTTGTGGAACGGAGGCCTCTGGCCAAGATTTGACTCTTAAGTAATTGATGGCTAGTGACTAGCTGAGAAATGCTCTGATGCGAACACTTTCCATGGCAAAAACCCTGTCGTATCAGCTGAATTGCAAGCGAGCCTTGCTGGGCTGCTGCCCATCTAAATACGGGCTGCGTCTTTAACCACTGTCCCCAGAGCCCAAAGGCAGCGTACACTTCATTGTAAACATCTACAGTCTTTTAAAACCATAGCTTCTTTTTGTCCCCATACTTTTTCTGGAGGCTTTGGTCCAGCTTACAGATTTCTTCATCTTTGGAAGTCAACCATATCAGGAAGGAGGCTTCAGCATGAGGGGTTGTTTTGTTCTGGTGAAAAGGACACTTTTTTCATCACATTTAAAAACCAATTTTTAAAAATCTCACTCATGTCCAATATTTTGTGTGTGTGACAGAGAAAAAACAGGCCTAGAATTACATCACCCCTGTGGTTTGAGAAATCTTTTTCACAATACGTAGGCTGTTTTGGGGGCTGGGATTTGGGAGGAAGGGGTAAAGCGGTAAGGCAATGGGCATAGAGACATGAGACAGAAAAATGAGTCCTCTTTCAAGCAAGAAGGAGCGCGTAAACAAAGGGAATAAAATGGACAACACTTCCATAAGTTTTGCATCTTTTAGATACAGAGATACCTTGTGGAGAATCTCATGATGCCTTTTTTAAAAATTAACACATTTTGTTTAAGTCCATGTATCTTAGATCACCACCAAATCCTCATCACCTATCATGGTGCTTAGTATGAAGTAGGATTTAGTAAGTCTTTCTGAATATGCAGATGAGAGAACGAGTAATTGTTGAGCACTGACCACATGCCCAGCTCTGCTTTAGGTCATAGGGCATGGGAAACATAACTAATGCTCCGAGGGAACGTATGGGGAGTCTAGTGTAGAAGAACAGAAGGAGGCAGAGCCTCGTTGTGAGCTAGCCCTGGATCCGGATTAAAGTCCTGGCCCTGCCACTTAGCAGTTGTGTGGCCCTGGGGAAAATCATTTAAGTTGCCTAATTCTCAGTTTCCTGCAATGGAAGTATGGACAATAAAAGGATCCATGTTAAGTGTTTTCTTGGAGGATTAATTGAGGTACAATGTATAAGGTGCTTAGAAAAGTGCTTGGGACATAGGAAATGCTCTGTAATGGAAGCTGTTATTACATCGTTTGGAAATGGTACATGGTTCCCTTATGCAACAGTTCTTGCCTTGGGTCTCCCCCAAACATCCTTGAACCTTTGTTTCACATACCAGTTCCTTTCTCACGCCACATATGGGTTGATATTACACACTCTTGTTGGTTTTACTTAAATGTAAAGGGTCCTATTGTCCTGAAACTAATGTAGGTTTTATGAAAATCATTTCTCCACCAGTAACAGTGCCACTCAGCTCCAGTACAAACAGGAGAACATCCCAGGTGGTTTGCAAAGTAGTTTTTTTTTTTTTTTTTGTAGAGACAGAGTCTCACTTTATGCCCCTCGGTAGAGTGCCGTGGCCTCACACAGCTCACAGCAACCTCCAACTCCTGGGCTTAAGCGATTCTCTTGCCTCAGCCTCCCAAGTAGCTGGGACTACAGGCGCCCGCCACAACACCTGGCTATTTTTTGGTTGCAGTTTGGCCGGGGCTGGGTTTGAACCCGTCACCCTCGGTATATGGGGCCGGCGCCTTACCGACTGAGCCACAGGCGCCGCCCTGCAAAGTAGTTTTGTTTTTGCCAAACACATTTCCCCCTCATTTAAAATTCTCTGTATATTTTAAGTGAAATGTAATACACATAGTCTTGGTCAAGTTTTGGGAAAAGAATAGGAAAGAATCCCAACATCAGCTCTTAAAGAGTTACCAGCATCTGAATTATGTGTAGTCCATGTGTTCTAACAAAGGGGTTCTGGACAGGAAAGAGAGGACAGAAGACCTCTCGACTTTCCCCTTCCAACCATAAATCATTCACTCACATGGCCACTCTATGTTTGTTAGTCCTTAAATAACTCCACACTGTACTAGACACTGTGACTTTTATAGAAGGTACAAATGTGATTCTTGTCTTGAACAAACTAGATGAGGGGTTGGTAAACTTTCTCCATAAAGACCCAAGTGGTATTAATAAATATTTTCTCCTTTGTGAAATGTGTGGCCTCTCTTGCAATTAGTAAACTCTGTCATTGTAGCAAGAAAGCATCCAGAGATATAAACAAAAGGACAGGGTTGTTTTCTAATAAAACTTTATTTGGAGGAAAAAAAGACAATAGGGCCAAATCTGGCCTATAGGCATTAGTTTGCAGATCCCTGGATTGGATTGTACCAGGAAGGTCACACCACCTCTGACAGACACTTAGGGAGTAGATTAATCAGAGCTTATCAATGAAGAGGCTGGCCCTGACCAAGTATATATAAGAGATTCAGTAGCAGGAGATATGGAGGTTCTACAGTTACACCTTTCAGGAAGAAGTGGGTTCAAATCTCAGACCCATTATTTATTAGCTCTGTAACTTAAAACCAATTACCATGTCTCTACAAGTCTCAGATTGCTTATCTTTAAAATAGATGCAATAACCCTATTAATCTTACATAGTATTGTAACTTTATAAACATTATCATTATAATTCGTGTTATTTAATCTCAGTATTAAATGAAACACGATATAAAGGTTTCATGCAATGTCCAGAATCCTGTCAGTATTGGCGGATAGTACAAGTCAATAAAGTATGAATGTTGGGGTTGGTGGTTCTGGGTTTGAATACTGTTGTGTCACTTAATCATTTATATCAAGGGTCAGAAAACATTTTCTGTAAAGGACTGATAGAAAATATTTTAGCAAAGGCTAAATACATTTAATATTTAGCTTTTCTAAAATATTCACAATTAAAAAACTTTTTACAGCCCTTCAAAAATGTAAAAATCATTCTGTCCTTTCTACCCTGTAAGTAATACAAAACCAGGCTGTGTGTTGCATTTGGCTTGAGGGTCATAGTTTGCTAAACTCTCATCTAGATTTCTGCTCTATGCCAGAGAAATAGAGTGCAAGCCACAGACTGAGGCACATACATAGTTTCAAACTCCGTAGCAGTCACATTAGAAAAAGTAAAACAAACAAACAAACAAACAAAAATGAATCCCAAACAGATAAAGTTAATTTAATAGTATTTCTGACATATTCTAAATATCACCTCAATAAGTAATATTAGAAATTTGTTCAAAAACTATTTCACGATCCTTTTCCCTTTGCTACTTAGTCTCTGAATGCCTGTGTATATTCGACACCTACAGCATATTTTGAGATCTCAAAACTGCATGTGGGCCAGGAGCTACCTTGTTGGACAGGACAGCCCAACATTTCAATAATTCTCTGTAAAATGACAATAACCATAGAATTTACCATTTAGGGTCTTTGGGAATATTGAATGAGATAATGTAAGAAGATGCTGAGTGCATTGTCTGGCACAGAGTGGCCCGTAAGTGCTAGCTCACCAGCTGATTATTGCTAATAAGAAATATCATTAATTGTAATAATGCCAATGATATTTTTGGTGGGGGAGAGTCTATGCCTCTTTCTGCCTTCTGGAAAAATAAAGTCTCAGTCCTGGTGATGGGAAGTCTTTCCTAGGATCCCACAGATTCCTTTACCATTTCTCTTAGGGGCCCAAAAAGATTCTGGTTGCTCCTTGGAAATCACAGCTTTTCTGAGACTTAGGACTCAGGTAAGAGGCTTGGCAATTAAACATGGAGTTTAATGAATGAGCCATAGCCCGCACACAACCCCTCTGGGATACCATGAGGGTCAGTCAGCGTGGCCTGCTCTGATTTGGTTGCTTTGTTCCTAGGCCAGTGTACTAACAGAATCTTTGCTCCATCTAACGTGTGTGTTTGTGTGTGTATATATGTGTATGTGTGTGGGGGTGGTTGGGTATGGGTGTGTTTCCTGTGCCATTTCTCATTCAATTCCCTTTTTTCCTATGTAGATAACCTGCTAGGATTCCCTGCAGCTTTGCAGAAATAGACCCACAGATTTTTAAGGAGCGGTCTTTTGGGAAGGTTGGGAAGTCTCCCATTTGAGGTGGAGACCCTGGGCTGCCTGCCTCCTAGTCCCCTGAAAACCTAGGCTTTGCTAACCATCTTCATCTGACCTGATCTCTTATACAGTCAAAAGGAGGGCAATCGGTCTGTGCTTTTGTTAGGATGGAACTCTGACTTTAACTGATGGTCATACACCAAACAGTTTCTGAGGAAAGCCACACTGGATGGACAGAGGGGATCTTCCTAGATTGAAAACAGCAAAAATTCTTTCTGCTTCAGGTCTTCAAAAAAGTTGGTTTCCATGTTGAATAATCAGAGGTTAAAAAAAAAAAAAAAATACCAACTCCTGAAAACAAGTCCTCTTCAAAAAAGTCCCTCACTTAGCATTTTAAAGAGCAAGGTCTTTGGAGCCAGATCCTTGCTGTGCCACCTATCAGCTCCTATCAGCTGTGTGACCTTGGGCTAAGCACTTAAGTTCTCTGAGCCTCAGTGTTCTCATCTTCAGTGGGGATAATTAGCTGCTATTAGTTATGGGAAATGTTTAACTAGCTCAGAACTTGGCATATATTAATGACAGGCACAAACAAAATGGAAGTAAATTTGACCTTACCAATCCTGAAAAAGATTATTCTCTTAGTTTATCAAAAATGGCAAAATATTGTTACAATTATTATTATTTTGTAGCACTATAAAAAAAGGGAATAAAAATGAATCCATATTAGTAAACTGATATATTATCTTCCATGTTATATTAAGATTTATATAAAAACAAGCTCATACATCTTTGAGTCTAGTTAAACCTCCAATTAACAAACCATTTCAAGAAGAATTTGAGAAATGCAGTCCTCCTCTAACTCCTATACTTATCTCTAAAATTCCTCCTACTCCAAAGTCAGCAACCCTGTTATGCAAAAGATCCCATAGTAATTATTTTATGCATTTCCACCCCCGCGCACCCCTCCCCCATGGTCTCTGGTATGGCTATTTAATTGTGGTGCCAAAGCAGTCTTAGATAATATAGTTATTTAATACAGTTTATCTAATAGGCATGGCTGTGTCCCAATAAAACTTTATTTATAAAAACATGCAGCATGCTTTGGCCCCTAGAACCACATTTGACTAATCTCTGTTCTAGTCAACAAAAAGCCAAATAAATAAATAAATAAACAAATAAATAAAATCTTTATAAAATTTCCAACAAATTAATCTCTATTATCTTTATATAATGTAACTTGTAACAATACTGAGATAGAAAAGACATAAGGCTAAAAGTTAAGGAATAAATAGCCCTCCTGTGAGTATGTGAGGCATTATTTCATTTTTTCCAGGACACATGATTATGAATGGTTCCAATATCTAAGAATGAGAGAAATAGAAAAAGCATACAATTAAAGTGACCAAAAGGTGGAAAAGTGTTGTTGGTTCATTCCTTCAATTGATTCATTTAACATAAATTTATTAGAAACCTATGGGCCACACATAAAATATACGTTTTCAGTCATTATTGACCAGGCTATAGGTGAGGCTTTTGTTTTCACTTTGTTTGTTTGTTGTGAGACATTCCTGATTCTTGTAAAAATCAAGACCCAGCATAAAAAGATTCCTTGTCCTGTTTAGGTGAAAAACATAATAGCAACCCAAATCCTGGTTTTTCATAAAGAGAGCCCTGAAGAATATATGGGAATAATTAAAATGAAAAAAATTAAAAATAATAAAAAAGCTGGTTATATTAGTGTTGTAACTGGGCAATGACACCGTATGACATAATTGGCGCTCTCCTCTCAGCTTCATCTGAATCCAGCATTCTAAAACCCTTTCGTAACAGCAATGAACATCTGCTCCAAATAGGAGACCTACACCCAGGCAAGAATAGTACCAAAGGGTGTGTTTTCATTAAAGTGTGATAATATGTTATTAAAGTGTCAAATACCTGCACTTGCGACAATAACATAAACAGGCTGGAAGACTGTAGGAAAAAAGATGCACCAATTAAAAAAAAAAAAAAAGCCCAAAAGAAAGGCAGCATTAGATGTTGGGATGAGGTTCAGTTAACTTTTCAAGGGTTGGAGTTGAACATATTTGAGAGGAATAGAGATGATCCTAGTGGTGTTTTATTATTATTTCTTCTCCTTCTTCAAAACTTCCTCACTTTAAGCAAGAATTTATTAACAAGTGGAAATCATTACTTTGGGATCTTATTCAGCACAATATTTTATGGAAAAAAAATAGGCTTCCAAGCTGCCTGAATGTCATCATGTGCTTTCTTCACTTTTTCTAAATTGGGCTCATCCATAAATTTTCAGAAGCAGTGTTTTAGAAACCTACCAACAAATTTTCCATGTCTTTTGTTCCAACACAACTGTTTGAAAAGGTTTTTCTATTTCCTTCCTTGTCAAGGATAAAGGAGGGAGAGAGAAATAGATAAAGAAAGAGGAAGAGACAAAATAGAAAAATGGTGAGAAAATGCTGTGATCAGAGGAGATTAGCATCCCCACGACATCTTCAAAATTGTAATTACTCATGGATTCATTTGGTCCCTAGAACACAAAGCAAGATATATTTCATCAAAATATTGAAGCTCCTTCTGAAGGAGGTTGATAGACTGCTAATGTGTTTCCCTCTCCCAGGTTACTGGGACAAACTGGACTCTCGGGAGAGGGCTATCTCCTTAGTCCAGCCAATGCTGTCTATTTTTTTTTAGAGACAGAGTCTCACCATCACCCTCGGTATAGTGCCGTGGCATCGCACAGCTCACAGCAACCTCCCACTCCTGGGCTCAGGCGATTCTCTTGCCTCAGCCTCCCAAGTAGCTGGAACTACAGGTGCCCGCCACAACGCCTAGCTATTTTTTAGTTGCAATTTGGCCAGGGCCAGGTTTGAACCCGCCACCCTCGATATATGGGGCCGGCGCCCTACCCACTGAGCCACAGGTGCCGTGCAATGCTGTCAATTTTTAACATTTGAAAAAGTCAGAAGATTTAAGTAGGATTCCAGTGCCTAAATTCCCTTAATGGATGTGTTTATTAGTGGAAGTTAAGATGGCAGCTGAAAGTTCCAACTTCTTTCTTTTATTTCCAGTGTTTCTAAATTGTAAGGATTATTTGAGGATGATAAAAGATGAAACATAAGAAAGGTGACTGTAATTCATAATAATCTACTGTATATTTCAAAATAGCTGGAAGAATTGTAATGGTCTTTGCATAAAGAAAAAACAAATCATTAAGGTGATAAATATCTCAAATTCATTGATTTGATCTTTACAATGTGTTAAATTATCACACATGTCCTGAAATGATACATACCTATTACACATCAATTAAAAATTTTTTAAAAACAATAAAAAAAGTTAATTGTCTCAAAGACAAATATAATAACGCTATGCATTCCACATGCTAGTATGTGTATTTCCAAACTTTGATCATATTCATATCATGGTCACAGTTTTTGTCAAATTCTCTTATTACTTGACTATTATTTACTTAATATTTGTCTTTAAAATGGCTCTTTACTCCACATAGATAAATTTGCATAGAAATGAAACTTTATGGTATTGGTATTAATGGGAAGGCATTACCAGTTGTCATTAAGGAGTTTACCACAAAAATACATGAGCAAGGAAAGCTAAACCATGTTATTAAAATCTGTTCAAGGCTCCATGCCTGAGGCCTGCTCTTTCTTTAAGGTAAAGAGAATTTAGTAAGTGTTAAGGACATGTTGAGGACATATTGGCAGCAGAAGACTTGCTCCTTGGAGGAATCAGAAAGGGTGACTGAGAATTAAAAAAGGAATGACTTTCTCACTATGCAGTTCACTTCTGTTTACTGTCCATTTTTGAAAGTGAACCCTTGGATGCTAAGCAGTGTCTCTCATCTCCCCAGAAATGCATCCTGCGTGTTAAGGAGCCCTGATAGCAAGCAGTCGCATACTTTTTAATATTTTCTCAGAATTCAGAAATACACATACAGCATCCTATTCAGTCCCTGTGCAACTTGGTGATATTGTAGGACCATAATTATTACTTTTATTCTACTAAAACTGAAAGTCCGAATAGGGTATTTTAAGCTTATATAGCAAACGAGTGGCAAAGCTCTTTCCAGAGCTTAAGATTTTTTTTTCATTTAAAAAAGTACATTTTGAAATTTATTGATAAATTTCCCTTTATATTTTACACATTTTCCTTTATTTTTAATTTAATTTTTAATTAAACCTTAACTGTATACGTTTATGGGGTACAATGATATACAATGTGGAATGCTTAAATCAAACTAATTACATATCCATCACCTCATTTACTTATTTTTGTAGTAAAGATATTTAAAATTTACTCTTAGTTATTTTGAAATATACCCTTGCATTGTGCACATTAGGTGAGATTCCACCAAATGCCCTGCCTCCTCCCACGAATTGTCCTCCCCCTGCCCCTCTCCTCTCCCTTCTCACCCCTGCCTCTTGCTAGACTATTATTGTGTTTTGTCATTCATATGAGTGTGTGTGACTATATATTGGTTTCATAATGGTATTGAGTACATAGAACAAATATGTTCTATTCTTGAGATACTTTACTAAGAAGAATGTGTTCCAACTCCATCCAGGTAAATGTAAAAGATCTAAAGTCTCCTTCTTTTTATGGCTGAATGTATTCCATAGTATACATACCACAATTTATTAATCCATTCATGTGTTGGTGGGCATTTGAGTTTCTTTCACAACTTGGCAATTACGAATTTGGTTGCAATAAGCATACTTGTGCAAATGTCTTTGTGGTAAAATGATTTTTGTTCTTCTGGGTAGATTCCTAATAATGGCCTCAGGGATCAAATGGAAGGTCAACTTTTAGTTCTTTAAGAATTCTCCATACTTCTTTCTATAAAGGTTATATTAGTTTGCAATCCCACCAGTAGTATAGAAGTGTTCCCTTCTCTACACATCCATGTAAGCATCTGAAGTTTTGGGACTTGGACTAATCTAACTGGAGTTCAGTGATATCTCGAAGTGGTTTTGATTTGCATTTCTCTGAGGATGAAACATGATGAGCATTTTTCATGTTTTTGTTGGCTATTCACCTGTCATCTTCAGAGAGGTTTCTGTTTAAGTCTCTTTCTCACAAAGAAATGGGGTTTTTGCTCTTTTCTTATTGATTAATTTGAGTTCTCCATAGATTCTAGTTATCAGACCTTTTTTGGAATCAAAACATGCAAAATTATTCTCCCATTCCGAACGCTGTCTGTTTGCTTTAGTGTAGTATCCTTAGCTATGTAGAAGCTTTTTACCTTTATCAAATCACAGTAATTTATTTTGGTTGTTATTGCAATTGCCAGGGAAGTCTTCCTCATAAAATATTTTCCCAGGCTAATATCTTCAAGTGTTTTCCCTGTACTCTCTTCTGGTGTTTTTATAGTTTCATGTTTTAAATGTAAATATTTGATTCAGTGAGAGTCAATTTTTATTAGTAGCGAGAGGTGTGGGTACAGTTTTAGTCTTCTACAGGTGGCTAACCAGTTCTCCTAGCACCTTTTTTTTTTTTTTAAAGGGATTGCTTTTTTTTTTTTTCAGTTTTTGTCTGGGGCTGGGTTTGAACCCACCACCTCTGGCATATGGAGGCACCCTACCCCTTTGAGCCACAAGCACCACCCTAAAAAGGGCATTTTTTTTGTCAGGCTTATCAAAGATCAAATGATGATATGTGGCTTGGTTCATCTCCAGATTCTCTATTCTATTCCATATATAATACAAAAACTCAGACCAGGTATCTGTTGCCTCCAAGAGACACACCTTCACTCAAAGGATAAAAGAAAACTCAGGGTGAAGGGATTGACAACAGCAATACAAGCAAATGGAAATAAGAAAAAAGCAAGGATTGCAATCTTATTTGCAGATACAATGGGATTTAAACCAACAATACATTCCTTTTGGAAAGATGTTTGGAGAACACTTAGAGATCTAAAAATATATCTGCCATTAAATCCTATAATTCCTCTACTAGGTATATACCCAGAAGACCAAAAATCACATCATAACAAAGATATCTGTACCAGAATATTTATTGCAGCCCAATTCATAATTGCTAAGTCATGGAAAAAGCCCAAGTGCCCATTAATCCATGAATGGATTAATAAATTGATGTATATGTACACCATGGAATATTATACAGCCTTAAAGAAAGATGGAGACTTTACCTCTTTCATGTTTACATGGATGGAGCTGGAACATATTCTTCTCAGTAAAGTATCTCAAGAATGGAAAAAAAAATATCCAATGTACTCAGCCCTACTATGAAACTAATTTATGGCTTTCACATGAAAGCTATAACCCCGTTATAACCTAAGAATATGGGGAAGGGGGAGAAGAAGGGGAAAGAGGGGAGAGGATGGGCGGAGGGAGGGTGATTGGTGGGATTACACCTACAGTGCATCTTACTGTAGGTGTAATCCCACCAATCACCCTCCCTCCGCCCATCCTCTCCCCTCCTTCCCCTTCTTCCTCTCCCCTCCTTCCCCGTACAAGGGTACATGTGAAACTTACTAAATATAGATATAAACATCTTAACACAATAACTAAGAATATGTCAGGAAGGCTATGTTAACCAGTGTGATGAAAATATCTCAAATGGTCTATAAAACCAGTATATGGTGCCCCATGATCGCATTATTGTACACAGCTATGATTTAATAATAAATAAATAAATAAATAAATAAATAAACCAACAAAAATAAGGAAAGACAATCATGGACACTACGTATTTGTCAAGGGAAATACTCAACATGAAAATCTTTAAATAATTAACCTTTATGCACCTTACCCAAATGCTCCCCAATTTGTAAAAAAACCCTTATGGATCTGAACAATTTGATATTTTCCTTCACTATAATAGTTGGAGATTTTAACACCTCTTTGGCAGTTCTAGATAGAGCTTCCAAGAAGAAACTAAACAAATAAATAATGGACTTAAACTTAACCTCAGAAAAAATGAACTTAATAGACATATATACAGATCATTTCATCCAAATAAGACTGAATATACATTCTTCTCATCACCCCATGAATCATCCTCCAAAATTGATCATATCTCAGGACACAAGTCTAACATTAACAAACATAAAAGAATAGAAATTACTTCTTATATCTTCTCAGACCATCAGGGTATAAAAGTTGAACTCAACAGCAACAAAAATCTTCATACTCAAACAAAGTCATGGAAACACATTTTCCTTGAAAAATTCATCTTTTCTCTTCAAATAAGAGAAAGATATTTTTAAAAAGAGTTCACTTATTTATGATTACACACTCAATCCGCTGTATTCATCAGTGCAAAGATTATGATGATCCTCTATATTTTTCCCATATCAGGGATTTACACAGAAATGGAAATAGAAAAGTGATCAGTTAATAACTAATTTTGAGTAGCAGTTTTTAGGCCTTTGGATTCTTCTCTAAGTCCAGAGGTCTTCAGAGACAACTTTTATGAATGGTGGTATTTCTAATCTATGTATCATAGAAAAAAAAAAAAAACACTGAAAAAGGCTGAAATATGTGGATTTTTGGTACATAGCATGGATCTGGTTGCAAAGTAAGATTTTATAAAATTCCCTGAGGTCTCTACTGCAATAACAATTCAACCATTTGGAGCCTGGTTGGTTTTTATTTACTGGAATGAGTACTGAACAAACTAATCGATCACCAATTTGGTTATCTTGTATTACTGAAATAATTCTGCCAAGTAAAATAACCAATTCTAGTTATGATGACGGTGGAATTGGAGTGCCTACAGAGCAGAAGAGATGAACCATTAACTTGATCAGCTGTATAAACAAAGTTTCTGACCAGTGGAAAATGTTAGCCAATATCTGAGGCAAGGGAAGGGCTTTAAATGAAAAATCAGAGAGGCTGGTAATGGAATATAACATGTCCCCAGATCCAGAGAGAAAAATAGACAGAAGGCTCCTTCCCACAGTTAGTTTAAGGAGCAGTAAAGAAGTTTAAGTTTGAGGTGGCATCTGGCTGAAATATAATGAAAGGCATGCATCAGAGTGAGATGTTTTTTCACTTGCCTGCCATGCTCCTGAAAGTGTGCTGATTCTGACTCCATGTCACTGCGTTAGAAAGATTTGTTGTTCATTGCTAGAGCCATATCGGATTTAGCAAGGAAAGTACAGAGTGTAATAAATATGTAATAAACATCTTTCTGAATCCTATTATCCTAGATACATTCAGAAATTATAAGCACTGAAATAGTTCTAATTAAGATATGCATATTGTATGCATCAATCTAAACCAATCACAACATTGGTATGGCTTCCCTTGATTCTTGTTTTTCTTAGTGAGTCTGGATGCAGCTGAAGCCAGCTGTGATTCCAGCTTGGTGTTTACTCTGGCTGGGTGCAGATGATACCAAGCTATCTAGAATCAGCTCCTTTAATAATTTCTAAAAACTTTTAATGATTCTTTTGAAGGCTATGTAAAATTTTGGAATAAATTCTATTACCATGACAATAACAGATTTAGCTTGTACCTGTGTTACAATGTGTATTTGTTGATAAATTACTTGTAGGCAAGACTGTAAGTTCTTTGAGGGCAGGAGCTCTTTCTTCTTCTTCGTGTAATGAGGATCTCACATAGTACTGTCACATGACAGCTATTTCATTAATTTATATTTGATGAATGATATGGTGAATTTTATATTGACTGATGAATCTTTTCTTAGCTCTCTTGTCCAAAGCACCAATGAAAAGATAGATTAAATGTAAAAACACTGGCCTTGTGGTAGCTGAGAAGATAAGCTCAACTGGGAAGCTAGTATAGTAAGTAACTTCCAAATGTAGCCCTGGGACCACATGACTCAATCTTGGCTGTGTATTATTTAATTAAAAACAAAAACAAAAACAAAAAAAAGCCCCCTCTATTTTTCAGTTAAATTTGTCACTTAAAGTACATTCTATTACTTATTCAGTGTAGATTTATTTATTTATTTATTTATTTAGACAAAGTCTTAGTCACCCTGGGTAGAATGCCATGGCATCATAGATAATAGCTCACAGCAACTTCAAATTCCTGGGTTTGAATAATCCTCTAGCTTCAGCCTCCTGAGTAGCTGGGACTATAAGTGCCTGCCCTAACACTTTGCTAGTTTGTCTATTTTTAGTAGAGATGGGATCTCAATCTTGCTCAGGCTGGTCTTGAACTCCTGAATTCAAGCAATTCACCTGCCTCAGCCTCCTAAAGTGCTAGGATTATAGGCATGAGCCACCATGTCCAGCCTACTCAGAGTAGTTTTAATGTTTGTTTAATTTTAATTAAAATAAATTTAATTCAATGTAAATATTAAATTAAAACTATTCTTAATTAAAAATATTTTTGACCATCAATAGTGTGTTCCATATTCCTCCAAATATTTCTTCCTTTTCTTCTTCTGCTGAGGATTTCTGCTGATACACAGTGTGGTTTTTCTATCATCTTCCCACTCTCGCTTTCTGTTACATAGCTTAAGTTAAATCCTTCTTTGATTTTTACAAACTAGATTCTCAACAATAAAACTCTGGAAGTTAACTCAGTGAGAAATATCCTTTCCTGAGCAGAAAAAAGTGAGAAAGAGGCAAAACAGTGTGCTCTCATGCACAAATAATTTTTACACTTGTCATATTAGAAAATGTACCTAATTGCATCCTGGGGATTTCTTGGACCCAAAACAACATCTATAGCTACGTATGCTGAAACTTCATGAAGTCCCAGTTCCAGCAAGTCATGACAGGCACCTGTGTGCCTATCACAAGTCGCTACATCACAACTTCCTGTTTAGACATAGGAAATAGCAGAGGTGGAAGCTTAGCAGTAGTCACAGGGCATGGCAAGATCTGTGGAAATGGGGAGACTGCCTCTGTCTCACATATCCCTCTCCCGCATCTGCCAAACAAGCTTGCGTCATTGAGAACTGAGACTGGAATAGAGATACTTTCTCATTCTATGTTTATCTCATTCTATGTTGGAACTTGTAGCACATTATATCCTAGTACCAAAACACCCCCCCCCCCAAAAAAAAAAAAAACAACTCCTCACTAGAAATTAGTAGAGCTATTGTTGTAGGAATTTAAACATCATTACTCTTCACTGTAATTTTTAGCGTAAAATAATCATCATTTTAATACTATCTTAGAGGCTAGTGAAACAAAGCAAACCACAACGTTGGTTTGGCTTCCCTTGACTCTTATTTTTCTTAGTGAGTCTGCGTGCAGCTGAAGCCAGTTGTGAATCCAGCTTGGGTGTTTACTCTGGCTGGGTGAGATGATACCAAGCTATCTAGAATCAGCTCTTTTAAGAACAGTGGAGATTTTGTCACCCAGTGGAAACTTTGGCACCATCTGGAGATACTTTTGGTTATCAAAACTGAGGTACAATGCTACTAGTGAGTAAAAACCAAGAATGCTGCTACACATCTTGCCACATTCAGGATGGTTTCCCATAATAAAGAATTACCCAGCCCCAAATGGCAATGGTGATAACCAGTCAAAAATAAAAGTTTTAAAAATTTGGTCACATTATGCATGTGTTCTCTGAACTCTGAGTACAGCCATAAATGCTGTATGAGCAGAAATTGTTTGAGTTGTCAACTAATATAGAGGGGTTACTGCTAATAAGGAGGTGCTTCATGAAGTTTACAAATCAATCAAATTTTCTTTCATCTGCTGTTAGTGCATGGAATATCCACCAGTTGTCTCTTCTTTCATAGATGAAAGCCTTTATAAAATTCTAATAGGTCATTTATTTAAACAAAATGCATTTATTAAGTACCTACCATGTGCTGGTCAATGCTATATGGAATGTGAATTTACATGCCTCCCCACCTATCTCTTGCCCAGTATGCTTATTAATCATCAATAAATCGACAAGTCTGTGCAGTTAAACAACCTTAAGAGTAGCCTATGTAGAGTTGCCTGTACAAAAACCAACTTGATTGTAAATACATGTATGTAATATGGTAGCTCTATCTGTGAAGTTAGTACCATCATTAGACCTAGGCAAAAAGAATCCTGCACTGGAGTGCAAGATTTAAAAGGTGCCCCTGGATCTTGTCCAGATGGCCATGGGAATGTGCCCATCTGCAACATATGCCATATTGCCTCCTAGGCCACCCTCTGCACACCAGGGACATGAGAATTTTATGCCCAAATGACCTTGAGCCCACCTCCAGAACCTGAAGATGCCTATTCTCTATTCTCTAAGGAACATATGCACAGACATTAGTATCTGAGCCAGGGAAGCTGTTGGGGTAATGGACTAAGACTAGGGTGTATATGGTATAAATGAGGCCTCTCCCAGAATAAATGAAATGAGTTCATGATGAGAAGGAAAAGGGACCCAGGACCACATTCTCTGAGTCAACTTCCTTTGCTTTTTCATGATCTGATATAAATTCCAAGGAGTCTAGGAACTCTAAATAAGAAGGCAGCCTTATAGAATGTTACAAAGTTAATAACAGCAGAAAGTATTTTGTTTTGTACTTAGGTGGAGTTATTTCTTAAATATTTGGACATATGGTATAGGGGTCTCCATTTTCATACTTGCTCCAAGTCAGGGATCGATTTGCTTTGGAAGGGATGGAGGTGTGTATGGTGGGAAGCACTGCTAATTGTCTGTGTGCACAGGACCTGAGGGCTCAGGGCACACTTCTCCCAAGTGAGTGTAGTCAAACACACTGCTTGGGAAAATTCAGTTTTAGCTGCTCTCCAAGAACACTGCCAATCTTTTGGGGACTGTGTTTTACATGCCCCAACTATAAGTCTACCCATCTTAAACTTATTGGCGCGTGCGTGCATGCGTGCGTGTGTGTGTGTGTGTGTGTGTGTGTGTGGCGTAAGGCAACAGACGAACCAATGGAAAGTTAGGTTTCTATGGTAAGTTTGCTGAGTCAGAGCTAATAAAAGATAAGAACAAGAGGACAGGAAGGAAGTTTGTACCTAGCATAGATACCGGGACAGGAAAGGAGGGCAGAGAAAAGAAAAGATGTTCCTTTGGAGCGGAGGTGCTCTGAGAAGCCAGTGTGACAGAACTGGTCACTTAGTAAAAGTGGGGAGAAAGTGCAGTGGGGGAGAGGCCTGGAGGACAGATAGACACCAAAATTAAGAAAGAATAATAAACGAACAAAAGTCAAACTACCTCCTTTTTCTTCCATTCGGCTCATTGTTTCAGAGGGCTGAAAAAGGATTTAGATCATAGAACTTCTTGTTCTATTTAGAAGCATATTTGACCTTGGGAAAGTTCCTTAATATCACACCTAAGAAATGGGGTCCTCCTTGCCCCACTTCTATCCCGAGGTCCAGAAAAAAGGGAAGCTATAAAAAGATGTCACATTGGCACCCTACATGGCAAAAACTTTCAGGATGTCTTTCATTTCTTTTCCTCTTGGGAAGTCTGAACTCCAGGGAGAAGATTTCACATTGTGGTTCCGACAGACACTGTTCTCTCTCACTCTGAGGGAGAGTCTGAATAGGGGCTTCTGATTAAAATGGACAGTGGCCTATTTTCAAGATACTTGGAGAGCTCTTTAGGACAAGTCTGCCCCAGAAAGCTGATGACACTGAGCATCTTACTCCCAGCTCCCACCTCTCACTGAAGTCAGTGGAAGCTGATTCCACAGCCCTGACAAAAGCAAGGTGTGGCTGCTGTGTGTGATTAATTGCCCTTATTCCCCAGTGGGAGTGGACCCAGTGAAAGCTCGGCAGTAGGAGGGGAGGTCACAGACCCCAACACGGAGGTTTCTCTGCCTCTTTCGAGTCCACAGTGTGCCTGGGCAAGTGTTCTGTGCTTAAGCTCAAGAAAAGGCATCTTTCCATGAGAAAATTATACAGCTCAGAAAGTTAGTCATTAATGTAATGGTCTGAATCTACAATGAGAAAAAGATTGAGGCTGACACAATTTTTATCTTTGATATTGTAGCTTTTGAAGTTGAGAAGTAATTACGTATGTTAATATTACATCCGTTCAATATTCAGTTTTTTTTTTCTTTTTATGACCCTTTCTTAATTAATCTTCCTTCTTCCCCCTCTTCTGCTCAGAGTGCAGGCAAACAGTCATGATCGGGGATGCCTGGAAAAGAAGACTGGACTCAGACTGGTGCTTGACTTTAGGCAGTTGTGAATAAATGATGTTGAACCAGGCACTATGTGAAGATTGTACACACATTATCTCGTGTGTGAATCCTCATGTGATTATGGACTATTCTTGTGCTCATTTTGTAGGTGAGAAAACTGAGGCTGTCAATGAAGAAGATGAGCTCCACGGCCCAGGTTGCTTGCACACAGCAAACTGTCCTCTGAAAATACCACTGCAGGTCAATTCTGCACATTGGGAGCCTGTGGGAAGATGAAGGTGGGCTAGGCTGCATGAGTAGGAGTGGGAATAACAGTCCTCACTGCCTCACAAACCACGCCACTTTCTCCATCACTCATCTTACGTTTGAACTCTCTACAGTTACCACATATCTGTGGCTGCTTCTCCCTTGCCCATAGGGCCCCAAGGACCAAGTAACCAAAACTTCAGGAAAGCAATAACAGAGCTCTCTCTGCTCTTCCCTCCTGAGCAGAATCCTGCAGTCCCAGAGTGCTGGAAAGAAGTACAAAGGCAAGCCACTGCTCTTCAGCTCAACATCCAGATACTCTGGAGATGGGAGTGCAAATCACAAAATGCTGGGGCGCTGTCCTCACCTTTCAGTTCCCCAGCCAACCTGGGCTCCAAGATGCAGGTTTCTTGCATTGCTGGAGGGTTTTTGAGTTGGCTGTCCTTTGATATTTGATAGTCACAATAGAGTTATGAAAATCAAATAAGATGACATTTATATGGAATCCTCAGCATTTGGTCTAAATGGCATTAATATCATTACCATGACCATCCTCGTTATTGCTTTTGAGGCTAATGATGATTTGGATACATGGAGAGGAGGAAGAAGAGCTTTGAGAGAAACGGAGCAGAGCGAGTGTAAACTGCTAAGTATCTGTTGGGGATACCTACAATAATTGATTGATTAATTTAATTAAGTTAGTCTTTCATTCAGCAAATATCTATTGAGTATCTTCTATGCTCCAGACACTGTGCTAAGCATTAAAGACAGGATAACACATTTCACAGTCCTACAATCTCCTGGGAGATAGCCATTACATTAATGAGTTCAGTGAACATGTGATTGTAAGTTGATATATGCTATAAGGGCAAATAACTTGGTTTTACGAGAATTATAAGGGAGAAATTTATACTGGGTGGACATGTGGATAAGTTGAGGATGCCATCAGAGCAGGTAGCTTAGGAGGTGAAACACAGCGGGGGAGAAGGAGTCAGTGAGGAAATGAATTGGGGAAGAGTGTTTATGCTTAGGGAACAGCCTATGCAAAGTCAGGAAGGTGAGGAGGAGACAGTCAGACAGCAGAAGGAGAGAAGCCAAAGCAGATACTCTGAGCAGGCTCAGCTCAGCCTTTCCCTCACTTCTCTAACTTCTCCTCTCTTGTCTGAGTTTAGCTTCCCACCCTGAATACATCTTAAGAGAGATGCCGATTTCTTTACTGCCTTCAAATGTCTAATTGCAAACTGCAAAAAGCACTATGCAAAGAAAATTCCATCAGATTCCCGGCCCAGTTGCACTGGTCTTCCTGGTCTGTATTTGCTGTTGCTCTTGACTGGCTGGTGCTGCCAGTGCTGCCTGTGGTCTCCTTGCTGTGTCTTCTGAGCGCTATGCAACGCTTATGCATAAGGGAGCAGAGTTAAATCTTTTAATGAATTCTTAAGTTTCCATCCAAAGACAATAGTAACTTCCCAAATTTGTATTTGTAAATCTGAATTTTCTTCATAAACAATTTGGAGACAATCTCAATCTCTCTCAACACTTCAAAGGATTATAAAACTCCAAAATCCTTACAATCAATGTGCAGAGGGTCAGAGGCCTGAGTGACACAGTCTCTGGAGAACAGGCAAGGAAGAGCTGAAACAAGTGACAGAGAGGTAGAGGGAGGCTGCTGTGCTTTGGATGAGGTGGGAGTGCAATGGTCCAGGTGGGGTGGCCCTGCAGGGCATAGGGAACCTTCAGGGCCCCCAATAGTAACACAACCACAGCCTCTAACTTTGGACCACTTAAACACAACTTTATTAGTATTTTTTTAAATTGCACAGTAATCCATTCCTGTTTTTAAAGACAACCCCAGGATTAGTCAGAATTGAATGCGAAATGACTTCCCTTTCTATCCCCCCGCCCACCATTTCTGCTTCTCATTCTGAGAGGAAGGTGGTAAATGCCTTTTTGTGCATTTCCATACCTACAGATATATATAGCATGTGTGTTGTAGATAAACTTACCTTTCTCAGGTAACATATCGTGGAACATGTACTCCCAAGTATGGGAAGATTATTACATAATAATAATATACATATAATAATAGAAGCCAGGTGTCTGCCATAGTGCTGAATGGAATCCTGAGTCAGGATCCTGGCAGAGACAAGAGCAGAACCAAGGGAAGGGGCCGGGCTTTACCAGTAAGTAACAAGAATTCCTGTTCATTTCCATTTTTATTGGCCAACTGTATTAGAATATGAGTAGCTCTATTTTCTTCAATAAGCCAAGAAAAAAACGCTAAGAGCTTTGCATATACTATTCTTTAAAGATTTATAACAACCATACAGAGTGGGGACTATTATTACTCCCATTTTATGGATGCTAAAACTGAGGCTCATTCAGACATTAAGGAAATTGCTGGAGTTCAGGGCAGTGGTAGTGATGGAGATAGAGTCTCAGGTAAGTCTTCCTAACCCCAGGGCTCCTGTTCTTAATCATCATATTTCACCCCTTCTCTACAAGTATATGCAGGTCATAGAGGTTTTAAAAAAAATGCAACTCTTCCTTTTGGTCCCTAAAGGCTATTTTGAGCAAGTGAACCGCGTCCACGGAAAGCCACCCCCTGACTGGCATGTTCCTTCCCTGACTTGCTGCACAGTCCTTTGCATTCTGTGAACACGAGCATTCACACAGCCATCCTTATACCCTCACCCCGTCACTGGTGACTCCTCAGGGAGATGCCGAGCCAGCCAGCAAGCAGTAGGCCCGGGGCTTCATGGCTGGGAAAGGTGAGCTGAGATGAGGCGGTAACAGGCCCGTCAAATGCAGTTATTGGAAACTGCACTCATTAGAATACTGTAATTGGTTCCCGCAGGGCATCGGAGGTTAGTGCATGGAGGAGACGGAGGGGAGGGGCCGTGGGGAGCGTGCTGTATGGATTTGGTTTTCTCTCTTAGCGTTTCTCTCCTCCAGGACTCACAGTGGGGATGTCGATGAGGGTCTGAGCCTGCGGAGGGGCTGGACTCCTCTGTGTCTCCACCATCCATCGTGCCGCCCTGCTCCCCTCTTTGTGTTCTTTCTCTCTCTCACTTACCTGCCATCAGGAACCACCCCCTTGGCCAGGAAAAGAAAGCTATGAACGAGCACATTGGAAGAAAGATGTTGGAACTTGACACCCCTCACACAGTGAATATGGCAAGCGGGATTTGTCAAAGAACTTAAAGCAAAGGGCAGTGCTTGACCAAAAGTCACACAATTTTAATGGGGGAACCACAGCCCGGACGAAACTGCAAGTCCCCACCCAGGTAACAGGCAGCACTTGATGCTGTCCGCAGGTAAAGGTGAACGCTGTAGTGTCAGGGTGCTCCTATTCTCAAGGGGAAGACAGGCAGGGATGTAAATTTCCCTCCTCTGAGCTGAACTCTTTTTCTAAAAAGACTTTGTATTTGTAGGTCAACACAAAATGCGATCTCATGATACCAAATTCCGTACTGCCAGTATGCTGTCCCCGCATTTCTGAAAAATTTGGTGGAAAGGACGTGCATTTTATGCTCAGGAGTCAGGAACATCCACAGATGTGCAAATGTTGTATGTGCTGATCAGGACGTGGCACCAGGGTTTTACACACAGAAAAATTGATTAAGCCACACACTTAAGAGTAAAGCATGGCACACTTCATGTCTGTTTCAATTAAAAAAAAAAAATTCTGTTCATTGCCAAAAACATTAAGTCTAAGAATTCTATCCTTTGACCACTATTTTCCTGAAATTCTCTTTATTTGCTGATAAAAACCTGGTCTTCTGCCTCACCAAGCCAAATCCTATGCTTTGTCAAGGGCCAGGGGAAGGCAAACTTTTTAAAGAAAATCTGCCTTAACTGCCCAGCCACATTGCTCACTGCTTCTGAGCAACTTACAGAGCCTACTGTCAGAAGCAGAAAAAGATCCAGGGTTTTAGAACCTGAGCCTTATACAATTAGGGGAGCACTTTATAAAGAATACAAAATGATGAATACAAAACGAAGTTACAGAAGGGAGTCTGAAAATTTTAGGACCTTCCTCCCCTCCCACTCACCCTCATCTCTCAAAGTAATTTATCCAAAATGTTTACAGAAAACTGTCTGCTTGCAACTCAGCTTCTCCTCTGCACCTAAAACTCTCAGCAGCTCCCAAATACCTCCAGAATGCACAGGGATCAGGCAGGGTGAGAGGGGTTGGTGGAGGCTCAAGCTTGGTCACTTGCTTTCTGGCAAATCAGTCTCAGGTCAGCACATACACGTCAGCATTTCATTTCGGCCTAGTTTGAGCTGAAACTTCTCATTTCTTGCAGAGTTAGCCACCCCAGGTGAACTATAAAATCCTGCCATGCAAAAACCAGGGCTTTACATCACCTTCATCTCCCTCAGAGTGCATACGTCAGTGTCTTTTATAGGATGGGCTCTCCATACTGTTGAGATAGGTGTCTTGGGGGCAGGAAAGGAACTCTTAAAGACAGGTGGCAGTGACAATGGGGAATGATAAGTCATCATTTGGATTAAGTGGGTTCTTTTTGTGTCTCTACTATCCAGACCCTGAAAATTCACTCCATACTACACTGTACCAAACATCTTTTAAAATTGGTTTGCGTGAAAATTAACCCCAGGCCACATGAACAGTAAGAGTCTGGCCTGGCTCACACAGTCTCCTGGCTTCACTTCCCTTCTGCTTGACATGAAGGATTTACAGAGAAGAAGGAAGAATAGAGGAAATAAATAATGGAGAGAGAGAAAAGGAGGAAAAGAAAAGGAAGAAAGACACGAGGAATAAAGGAAGGGTCTTATAAAAACAAAAAAGTAGGAGATTAATGGAAAAAGAATACTTAATAAAGCTCTCCTGGGCTCACACTGTGTCTTTTTTTTTTTTTTTTTTAGGCTGCTGTATTAAATTAAAGTCATACATAGGTTTCAAAGGAAATCACATTTCTGCAGTCTGGTGAGCCCACCTGACAATGCACGCTAACAGAATTGTAAATGTAAAGGGTAATGCTTGTCAGTGCCTGACAGTTCTAAATGGCCTTTTAGTTCAGTACGCAGAGCTGTCATAAAAAAACATAAAAATGCATATGCAGACAGCTGAAACTGCTATGCACATCATTATCTGCAAATGGTATAAGTATCCTGAACAAAAGGCCTTCCAGTTTAAGGACATGCATAAGACATTTCTCTGCCTCCAGCTTTAAAACAAAGTGCTGTCAAGAAAACAAGATTCCCAGTGCCAGAACTGAGGTTTTTCTGTCAATCAGAGAGGTGCTACATTTGTACATATTTTTCTGACCCTGCATATGAGAAGAGCATTCTTAACAGATGTGTATTTAACTTCTGGCAGCTACATCTGTTTCTTCTGTGTTTTCCTTCTTTATCATTGTTCTAACAGACCGCAGCACAGGGGTGGTTTATTCTGTACTTATTCATACTACCCTATTTTTGCTTCTTTCCTTCCCTCTCCTCCCTCTGCTCTTTCTCTTAAAGCATTTTTTCATTCTTTTATTTTTGTTGTTTATAATTCAAGAAGGCCAAAGGAGCCCTAGTGTAGTCCTATGGTGATCAGATTGGTGGGGGATATTTGTCATTCTTTCCCTAAGCAGTGGTATTGTCTGTCCTTTAAGATTGAAAGTTTCTTGAGGGCAAAAGTGATTTTTATAATGTAGTAGGCTGAGTAGTTGCACATCAGAATCACATGAAGAACTGTAAAATTCTCATTTCCTGGAATCCTCCGGAATGATTTGGTGAATCAATGTCACTAGGGCTGGAGCCAGGGCATTTGTGTTGTTAACTAACACTCCAGTGATTATCAAGTTTTCATTCCTTCAAGCATACGTGGAAAACATTTATTGGACATCTACTGTGTAGCAGTCATTGTTCTAAGCGCTGAGGATATAGGTGTGAACAAAAAAGACACGCTCCCAAATCTCAAACAGACCGCATTTTATTGAGTGAGACAGACCAGTAAACATATAAACAAATGTATAAACATGATTGTTACAAAGAGTGACAAATGTCCGAAAAAAGAAACAAGAAACAAGTCTCGGCTTACAAAATCAATGTACATGAATCAGTAGCATTTCTATGACAGTCAAACTGAGAGTCAAATCAAAGTCTCAATACCATTCACAATAGCTGCAAAGAAAATAAAATACCTAAGAATATACTCTCCCAAAGAGGTGAAAGATCTCTACAAGGAGAACTATGAAACACTGGGGAAATAAATCACAGAGAGCACAAACAAATGGAAAACATACCTTGCTCATGGATTGGTAGAATCAACCAATTGGATATTTATTTATCCCACATGGATATTTATTAAATGGATATCCATTAATATCCATTAAATATCCATATTACCCAAGTGATTTGCAGATTCAGTGCAATCCCCATCAAAATACCCACATCATATTTCACAGATCTGAAAAAATTAATTCAATGCTTCATTTGGAACCAGAAAAATGCCTGAGTAGCCAAAGCAATTCTAAGCAAAAAGAATTAACCTGGGGATATCACATCACCAGACCTCAAACATTATTACAAGGCTGTTGTAACCAAAACAGTATGGTATTGGCATAAAAACAGAAACAAAGACCAATGCAACAGAATAGAGAACTCAGATATAAAACCTTCTACCTACAACAGCACACGCTGGGAAAATGAAGCCCTATTCAGAAAATGGTGCTGGGAAAACAGGATAGCCACATGCAGAAGAATGAAACAGGATCCCTATTACTCACCACTCACAAAAATTAATTCAAGATGGATAAAAGACTTAAAAATAAGGCTTGAAAGCTTAAGAATTCCAGAGGAAAGTATAGGAAAAACTCTTCTAGATATTGGATTAGGCAAAGAATTTATGACTAAGACTCCCAATGGCAATCATAGCAACAACAATAATAAATACATGGAATTTGATTAAACTAAAAAGCTTCTTCACAGCTAAGGAAATAATCAACAGAACAAATAGATAAACTTACAGAATGGGAGAAAATATTCCCAAGCCATACATCTGAAAAAGGGATAATATCCCGAATCTACAAAGAACTCAAACAAGCCCATTAAAACAGCCCATGAACAACAGTTTTTCAAAAAAAGATAGACAAATGGACAGTAAATAGATGAGAAAATGTTCAATGTCACTAATCGTCAGGGAAGTGCATATTAAAACCACAGTGAGGAATCACCTTACCACTGTTAGAATGACTTTTATTAAAAAGTGCAAAACAATAGATGTTGGCATGGATGCAGAGAAAAAGGAATGCTTATACACTATTGGGGGGACTGCAAGTAAGTATAACCTCTGTGGAAAATAGTATGAACTAAAGAACTTCTAATTCCTCTAAGAACTAAAAGTAGACCTATCATTCAATCTAGCAACTCACTACTGGCATCTATGCGAAGGGAAGAAAAATCATTATATCAAAGAGACACCTTCATGTGAATGTTTATTGTAGTACAATCCCAATTACAATGACGTGGAATCAACCCAACTGCCCATCAATTCATGAGTAGATTAACCAAATGTGGCATGCATGTACCATGGAGTACTGCTCAGCCAGGAAAAGGGATGAATTAGTGCCTTTTACAATAATTTGGATGGAACTGGAGACCATTATTCTAAGTGAAGTATCCCAAGAATGGAAAAGCAAACACCACATATACTTGGTATTAAACTGGAACTAACCAATGAGCACGCGTGTGCATAGAGAAATGTTAAACTTTGTGGAAATTAACCAAGAAGGGAGCAAGAGGGGAAAAGCACTACCTTATGGGTATAATGAACACTACTTGGGTGATGGGCAGCACTTTTTAATGGGCTTGTTATGGTCCTGACTCAAGCATTGCAAAAGTGGTCTATGTAACCAAAAGATTTATACCCCCTTAATACTTAGAAATTGAAAGAAACTGGAGTAATGGAGCAGAGAATGGTACAGCCTACAGAGGATAGTTCATGTGTGGATGTTGGGAAAGTCTCCAGTGAGGTGCTGACAGTTGACCTGAGTGAGTGATGAGGACCCAATCAGGAGATGACCCGCAAAGATCATTATCTCATTTTATTCTTTCAACAGAATAGAAATTATTACCATGAATTTATGAATAAGAAAAGTGATACTTACAGTAATTAATGACTTGTCCTAAATTACATAGCTAAGCAGCCAAACTGAGACTCATACCCCTGTACCCAATAAGATGCAGGAGACTCAACTTCAAGCTTTACTTCTATTGCCACATCTATCCAAATCCTGCCCAAACTTCAGGTTCAATAAAAAGTCTCAGCAATCCCCAAGTTACAGACATACAACTTACATACAACACAAACTCATGAACAGAGGCTTTTACAGGTAATTGGTAATAGCTCTTCCAACTTACCTACAAATTCAACTTAAGAACAAACCTTATAGAACCTATCTCGTTCGTAACCTGGGACTGCCTGTACCATAATCTAGGATGCATCCATCTATCAGTCTCTCCATTCTTTTTCTCTGTCTTTGTCCATCCAATATATCTGATGGTCATATTCTAATGCAGGTTTTATATAGGAGGCTTTACACTAATTTTCGTAATTAGCTCCATTTGAACTCCATTCTGAACTCTTGAGATTTGGACCACAAAACTGATTTCCATTCAGGTTGCATATGCAGAAAGTTCTAAAGAAGACTTTAAACTTCTTAGGCCACAGGCTATATTTTATAATTTCACTGTTTCTGGTACATTGAGGACATTCTCTAGTCTCTTTCCCAAGTTTTTGAGTCCCGGGTTGAAGTCATAGAACCTCCAGATGAATTGTAAAGAGACAAAATGATGTTTAATAATAATTTTCCCCCAGTGATCAATGACCATTTCATTCTTGAAGATAAATTGGAGCATAGAACTTGGAAGACAACATAGGCAATTGGCCAAATGTGGGACTAGCTATGATAGTGGACTAACCATGAAGCCTTGGTTCACTCAACTTAAAAATGATAAGAACAATAGACTTAGATGAAAGAGTTCTCGTGAAGTTAAATGAGATGTAGCATGTATGGTGCTTAGTACAGCATCTGATGTTTTCAGGCATTCAGTAAGTGCTTTCCTTTGTTATTATCATAATTATCACTTTCCATTGTACTTTCAGCGTAGGGCACTGCCATGTGACAAACTTGACCAATCATCCAAGCTCTACACATCTGTTTTCCCTTACCTTGAAAGACATAGGAAATACAACCCCCCTCCCTCCCCCTTGCATCATGCCTGGTTACCCTCTGGGACCTTCTCTAAGGAAGACATTATTTTTTATCCTATGCTTTTCTACTGTATTTTCTCCTCATAGAACTTAGGACTTCTAGCTATTATAAAAAATAATGCTCTCCTGCTCTGTCTCCTGGGGGTTCACTCTTGCTAAGAGCAATTCCTTTTTATTGAATGTGCAATTTTGTTGCTATGGAAAATATATTGTGATTAATGAGACCCTGTGACCAAGGTTATTTGGGACAGGCTTGAACTGGTTAGCATGATGTCCTTAACTTTCCCCGTTCCAAAGTTAGCTGCAGGAACAACTGCATTGTCAATCCCATTAGAAACTCCTGGAGAGGATGTAGTTAATACATGGGACTACCTTGTAGTGTAAAGTTGTTAAAATATTTACAACAAGGTAGTTTAAAAGGCTAATGTGATGGAATGTATAGGATATGTAAGTTTTAACTGCAGAAAGAAAAGAAAAAATAAAAAGATAAATAAGAATTTATAAAAATTTGTCATGCAAGTGGGATGGGTCCGTGGGAGAAATTAGCATAATTATAACAGTATGAAAAATAAATTATACATAATTAAAAATTCATATATAAAATGTGTGTATATATATCTTATATACTCATGCATGAATATATATATATAAATTTTGGAGTTCAAAGAAGTTCAAAAGTCCAGTATAATCTTCTTTTCTGGGAAAAATCCATCTCATGGTATTTTCATAGTTGGTCTGAATTAACTACCTCATCTGAGGGGAGACTCACTGTCTTCAGAGGTCAATCGACTGGAAAAGTTCTATATTTTTATCTGATACCTAAATCTGCCTCTTGGTAACTTTTCACTCTGGTCTCTTTAGAACAAGAAAGAACAAGATTATCCTGTATTCTCAGAAAACATTAGAATTGAAAAGAAACTTAAGGATCTCATTGCTGAGGCTTCTCATTCTTCAGTTAAGAAAAGTTAGTATTTATTTTCATCTTTCATAGGATTCCTCTCCAAGTATGTGAAGACATTGTTTTCCATATTGTACACCTTGAGGTTGAGGTGGCTGTGAATTCCAAGTATCCAGTGAACAGTTATAATTCCAAGCTAGAACTCAGGAGAGAGGTTTGGGACAGAGTAGTATCTTAAGTAACCATTGATCTTCTTGTTGGTAGCTAAACTTATGGAAATAAAGGAGATTATATGAGAAGAGGATATGAGATAAGAAAATATGAGGGCAAGATGAAATCACAGGCTTTCTTTTTTTATATTATTGCAAAAATTAACCTTGTTACTTGCAGTAATAACATAACCCACGTATAACAGAGACTAAAAATGGCCTACCCTGTTCTGTGTGGTTATAACTCCAGAAATCTTGAAAAATTATGTAAAATTTTCCTTGTGAGTTTCTTTTTAAAAAGTAGTGTATAAAATGCTTCTCAAAAGTTATTCGTTGGGTGGCGCCTGTGGCTCAAGGAGTAGGGCGCCGGCCCCATATGCGGGAGGTGGTGGGTTCCAACCCAGCCCCAGCCAAAAACTGCAACAACAACAAAAAGTCATTTGTCCTGCTTTCTGACTTTTTAATTCTTTCCCTCTCTATAATTTTTTTTCAACAATATTCTTTCTCCTCAAATATCTTTCCTCTTTTCCCAAAGTCATGTTGCTGAAAGTGTCTGCTGAGATTTGTGCTTTGAGCCATCCTGGGCTACATAAGGACAGCAGGAAGATTTGAAAGTGCTGTAACACCTGTCCTCCTTTACTCCACTTAGAGGATAACAGGAGAAGTCCAGCCCCTTCTACCTTCCCCCAGACACATACTGGTTTCTATTTTACCATTAATTTTCTTATGTAAATAGGATTTCTGATAAATTAATTCTCTGTAGTATCATAGCAACAGTCCCCTCAGGTTTTTCTTCATCTCAAAAGCACATATTTATGTATATACTTGACAAAACTTCCAACTCAGTAGAACTGAGTCAATGGTAGAACCAATAAAGACCCTCCTCTAGGTTGACCAAGATAATTTTCACTTGAATAGTGTCTTACTTTGTTTTCTGTTATTTATAACAAAGTACCTGAAACTGATTAATTTGCAAGGAAAAGTTTACTACTTACAGTTATAAAGGCTGAGAAGTCCAAGGTTGATGGACTGCTTCTGGTAGGGATTCTGCAGAGTCTTGAGGTGGCCCAGGACATCATGTCATAGGGTAGTTCAGGTCTCTCTTCCTCTTCTTATAAAGCCACCAGTCCCTCTTCCATGATGACCCATTAATCCAATTATCTATTAATCCATGAATGGATGAATCCATAGGAATAAATATTCAAACCATAGGAAAGAGCTTTGGAGGGTATCAACAACTTGTGTAGGTAAGTAACTTGCCCAAAGCCCAAAATAAGATGTAATTCAAGTCCATGGCCATTCATTTGCTCATTTCTGAAGCAGCAGTCCACCAAATTTTCCAAGTGAAAATTCTGCCAAAAGCTTTACTGAAATTCAGATCAGTTTCACACTCATGCTCTCTCAGTGTGATAATACTATATTTTATAAAGGAAATAGATTAGTTACCTTAGTTTCATTATTTCATTCTTGGTGAACCCTTGTTGGCTCTTACAAATCACCTCATTCTTTGCCTATTCAGAGCTTATTGACCAAAGCTTCACAGTCTCAAAGATGACAACAGCTTTAGGTAACAACATAATATAGCAACTATATCCACCCCTACACACAGGATGTGACTCTTCCCCTCTTCTTTTCCCTCCTAGGCTGGGTGAGAAGTAAATTCACCTCTCACACAGATATCTTCAGCTCTTCCATTATTTTGGTTTTTGCCTGCTAAGTTGAAGTAGCTCCCTTCCTCTTCTATATGCTCTAAAAGTGAACCTGAAGATAGGTCTTCGTGTTTGTTGAAACATCTACTGCCAATATACACCTCAGTAAGGCCAGCCCTCATCCACTTTTGAAGTAGGAAGTATGAGATACAAAGATAAGGATTTCTGTACAGAGCCCTGAGTTCAGGTCTCAGGTGGTCTATTAATGTTGTACTCTGACCCTTGGACAATTACTGAACCATTTTCTGCTGCTGTTCTAAGAATTTGAGCTAATATTACCTTTTTTCACTGAATTTACAGGATGGTTGAGAAAACAAAAGAAGAAAATCCTAATGAAATAATGTAACTGCTTTCTTGATTCAGCCTGGGGCTGTGCTCTCTGGCCTTCCGTTAGCCTCTGCCTTCCTGCTGGTATCTTGCCTTCATTTTGTTCTCCAAGTTGTTTCCAGCCTCTGTTTGCTCCCATTCCTTTGGGCTGAAACTTTCCCAATTACTGGTCTCTCCTCCTAATACACTGCCCTCAGGGTGTTACATTCTCAGCGAGATTATTACTGAGGAATTGGGAAAACTATCCAAACACATGAGGAATTGGATCATAATGTGTTCCCTCTCTGGGCAACAAACAGCAATCCCCAGACCACCATGGAAGTTGTGTCCTGAAAATTACCAGGGTTGTCAAAACCATGCTTAGCAACACCAACGGCTTCCAACAAAGAGGAGAGATTGGTGGAAAGTGGCATTAAAAGTAAATGCTTTAATATATACTTTTGGAACACACAAAAAGAAAAAATTCTAGAAAGTCTACATCTAGACTACATTCATCAAAGTTTAAAACCTATCTGTATCGTCTTACATAAATGCTTATGAAATAGTTTTGTCAACTTCCATGGCTGAGTCTTCCTCTAGTTTTCTGTTATGCAAAAGTCTTAATTTTCCATAATTGGAGTCACAAATTCAAAGCCTATCTGCTTCATCTGGCCCAATATTTCTTTCTCCTACAATCTTTACAAATGTTTAAATTTGAATGTCCTCAGACAGGATTCTTTTCTAATTGCTGCAGTCTACACCACACTCTATTATTGCTCCTGCTGAAATTTGTATATTTATGTAACTCTCACCGGTCTAGAAGCCAGAAACATTGGGGCAAGTTTTACTAAGACATCAAATAGAAGTAAAATGTTTTTCGCAGCTGTCCCATGTACTAGTGCTACGATCCTGGCCTTATTTCTTCTGTCCAAGCCTCAGATTCTTGTGTTTAATGAAGAAGTTGTTGTCTTCTCTGCCAGCATTACCTTAATGATGTGAGTAATCACATAAATTAATGCATACGAATGACACTGTGATGTATACTACAAAAATAAACAGTATTGTGACAGGGCAGCCCCCGCCTAGCACAAGACAAACTTCCCTCTGTGCACAAGTATCCAGAGACCTTGCGTTCCTTCCATCATCTGCCAACCAAACTGTGAGTTAAAGAGATACAGGAGAAGAAGACAAAAGGTCATTTACCTTGGTAGTTAATGCCCTATATATATAGATTCTATTTACATACGATTGTCTACACTTTTTCAGTCTAAAAATTACTCCACACAGTCACTTACTGGCCCTTTCATCTTCCCTTTAATCATACCTAGGACTTTTCACCATTCCCTCCTTGAGGTTACCATTTGTCTCTTTGATCATTTCCCTGCTCTTATTCATATGCAGAGCTGTATATGACATATACTGTGTTTCTGGGCTAGCTAGTAGCAATTGGGGCCAAATATATCAAACAGCCAAGTAGAAAAGTCATATTATTCCAACTATACAAAACACACATGATTGTATATAACTGGCCGTGAAACATATAATACTTAGAAGGGGTAAGGATCCTGCAGCCTCAAGGCCACCCATGGCCCTCCATATCCCCTTCACTGAATCCAAACCTCACAGAACAAATTCCTTTATTGACAGGATTTGTTCTGTAAAATTTGGATTCAGTCAAAAGGTTGCACTCATGGATCCAGAAGACTACATGTGGCCTCAAGGCTGCAGAATAGCTCCTAATCTCTTAAAGAGTAGTTAAAAACAAAGACACACTTGGACCCTAATACGAGTGATTCTGATGTAATTTGTCAAAGGGGTGTCTAGACATTGGTTTATTTCAGAAAGTTCCCCTCCTCAAAGGGATTCTAATGAGTAGCTGGTATTGAGTACACTGCTGTAGGACTAACTCTTACAGCTGGTCTTACCTTAAATACTACTGATTGTTGCCTAGTGTAGCTCAGTGAAAATTCTTTCTTTTTTAAAATGCACATTCTTCCTTAATATTACAAATTTCATACTATTCACCCTCTAAAAATCCCATTGCCACGAATTGGTCTTAAGAGAAATACAATTCTAATATGCAAAGAGAGAGGTTCATGGGGACACTGTAAGTATTAGTGAACAACCAGAAGCCATTCAAATGCTTGTCCATAGAGGATCAGTTTAAAAAGGGCACAGGCAACACAATGAAACACTATACTGCCCTTAAACAGAATAAGCTAAGTACTAGAAGTCGACTATGACATACACACAAAAATACCCAGGATTCATTTTTAAATGAACAAAAGCAAGTTGTAGAATATATATTTAACATATATTTTTTGTAACAAACTCTCACCCTCCAACAAAACGATTATCACAAATTGTAGAATTTCAATAAGTGGTTCTTAAATTAATAGAAAAACTTCTAAACAGACAGGTAAACATCAGGCTTTTTCATAGTTACTCTTGGAAGGGAGACAGATCACGAAAAGGGGAAACACCTACTTTCACTTTAAATTCCTCTTTAATATTTAAATGTTCATGGAAAAAGTATATATGTTTGAATTTCTTTAAAAGAGAAGAAACATATTTGCCAACCACACCCTCTCCCCTCACATATAATGCCTTCCAACCCAAATGTTAATCTGGCTGTTTTAAAACACAAAAAGATGGCCGCTGTACTGGCTGAATTTCTCTGCAGATCAAAAACACCCTGCATCTTTTCCATTCAGCATTCCATGAAAGTGCAAGCGAGCCAAGTCCTGTGTGTGGGAAAGTGTGTCTTTGTGTGTGTGGATCTCGATGTAGTTACAAGGGCCCCTCCCTGTGGTAACAATTTAACACCCACACGCATCCTCAGGAAGGTCAAAAGGGAACAGCTAGAGTGAAAAAACATGTTTGAGAAATGTGAACTAGCTCCCACTTCCAAAATTCTTTCCCCCCACATTAAAAAACGACATCATGCATGTTTCCATGAGTTTCTGGTGGATTTAATAAAATGGGTGGTGATGCTGTTCATAGAAAAAGTGGGAAGCTGGCAGCAAACTTTTCATCAGAAATGAGGCAGTTGCTGGGAATAACATTGGATTTTACAACAGAAATGTAAAAGTCATCACGCTTAATTCTGTATCCTTTTCATAATTCATACAGGGGTCTTGTGGCCATTTTGAAATGTTAGAGTCCTGTGGAAAGAGCAATTATAGAATTTCCATATTCATGGAAAATCAGCACCTCCTCAGATTATTTTAAAAAATCTAAATTCCATTCACAAAAGAAAAAGAAGGTAATTTCCTGTAATTTTATATTTGAAACTTCAATTTGAATCTTCAGTACATGTAAGTGGCAAAGCAGAAAACCTAACAATCAGCGTGTTTTAAGATGTTTCAAGGGAAAGAAAGACGTTTGTGGGCTCATAACAGTATTTAGAAGGTATTTCTGAATGTGCAATTGTATAATGCTTCTTGTTAGCCTGTTTTGATCAATTTGTCTTTCTCTGAAGAATTATGTGAGTCACTAAAATGTAAGTAAAATATAATACAGTTTTACACAAAGTACAGTCTAGTTCTAGAATCTTCAGACAACATTGTAACAGGAGCCTTACCCTTAAATCCCTCTGCAACCTTGAGCAGGTTACTAAAACTTTCTGTGCTATGTAGTATTATTACTTCCTAAAACATGAATAAAAATAGCTGCCTATCTATAGAACCGTGAGGGTGATAAATGAGAGCATACATGATAAAGCATTTATACTGTCCTTAAATGAATAAGCTGAGTACTGGACGTCTACTCTGTCACACACACATGCACACAAATACCCAGAATTTGTGTGGGTATTCTCTGATTATGAGAGGCAGCCTAGTGCAAATAGAAATGATGCTAGCTAAAACTGAACTATGTCAGGGAACTTCCACAAACTTGTTTCTTCATCTGTGAAAGGGGATGATTAATTAATAATTAATGCAATAAGTATTTAGTGCCCCCGAAATGCCAAGTGCTATTTTTGGATATCGTGAGCATCAATAATGCCATACCCACAAATACTTTGGGAACTACAAAGTGTTGCACCCTCATACAGGATTATTATGCACATTTTTCTTTCATTGAAAATTTAATTTAATGGGTATCTGTTATGTTAAAGAAACAAATAAGACAAATTCTGTTCTCTTAGAGCTTAAAGTCTACTCTGGTTGCTGGATATACTGATGGAACTAGATTTTGCCTTTTTTAAGTGATGAGTGACAAGACAGCTTCCAGAACAACTCTAGAGATGGTGTGGTTCGGGAAAGATACCCTTGGAGATTGGCATGGGCTGACCTGCTGCTGCAGAGCTGCTTATCAATCCAGCCGGGCTCCATCTACTCACAGATGTTTGCTGAGCATTTAATATGTGCCAAACTCTGTGCTATGTACCAACATAGGATATTTTCTCCAGCAAAATACATACACATGATTTTTGCCCATATGAAATTTAAACCATAATACATTTTCTCCCAGTGCATCTCAGCACAGGATTTTTTTTTTTTTCTCTCTCCTCTAACTGATATAGACACAGTGGTGTGCTGATTAATTAGCTTTCTGGAAGAGAAAAAAGAGGAAGAAGTTCTGATTTGTAGTATTTGCCAATTTCCATGGTGTATATATTCTACTGTGAATTCGGGGTACAATTGTTTGACAACAGACTCAAAAATTCATGAGTCCTTGATTTTTGGTTTTCCTAAGCTGGTATGAGCCAGCCCTAGTGCACTACCGGAGATCAAAATGTTTTAGTTCTATAATAGCAATGTGGCCTGATGAGTGTTGTTGAGGCTCAGAAAACAGTCCTCCAAAATGAAGGCCCAAGAAGCAGCCTCTGAAGCAAAAGCTTTTCTCCAGACTTCCCCTGTCCTCCTGTCTCTCAGTCCAACTCTCCCCTGAGGTTAGATGGACATAGAAACTAGAATCTCTCTTCCCCAAGGTGGGTAGAACCCCTTTTCTTGAAAACCAGCCATAAAAGCTAAAGACATTCTGTACAAAAACTGACCATAAAGAAATTCTCTAACCCACTTTGACTGTAGGCCCTGCCTTATCCTTGGAAGGAAGGGTGTATGCTCGGAGAGACCAGGAAGAGTCTATCTAGACAGACCTTTCTGCATTTCCACACTCAGTCTTTGAGCATTAGATCGTAACCTTGTACAACTTTATTTCTAATGGCTGTCCATACTTTGATGAACCTAAGAACAAATAATGGGCAATTTTCCTGTATCTTCATTCTGAAGGCTCCTATGTATACATGTTAAATAAATTTGTATGCTTTTTCTCCTCTTAGTCAATTTTCTCACATCAGTTATTTTTCAGCAAAACTTCAGTGTCCATTAAATGTCTCTTGATTCCAAAGTAAATCTTTCCTCAGAAATCTACCAAGTCCTTTCAGGATGTTCCCAAAAGATTACAGGGCAATAGCCAGGGTGATTCAGTACAATACAGAATACTCTTTAGCTCAGTTGAGCATTTCTGATTGTAGGATGAGGACCACCCTGATAAATCAGCTCTCTAAAAGAGAGAAAGAAGGAAGAAATCCTGATTTGTAACATTTGCCAATTTCCATGGCATAAATACTTCCATTCTGGATGATTTCGAGGTATAATTGTTTGACAACAGACTCAAAAATCCGTGAGTACTTAATTTTTGGTGAATTATCATCTTACAACACAAAGGTCTCAAGACTCAAATACAAAAACAAAACAAAACAAAACTATCATTGCCCTGACTCCTTTAACCTCATTTTAATCTCAATGACATGATTTCTAAGCAAAAAAAAAAAAAAAAAACAAAAAACAAGAAGAAGAAGAAGAAAGACAGAAAGGAAGGAAGGAAGGAGGAGAAAGACCCACAGCTCACATTGTTAAAAAAAAAAAAAATGGAATAGTAGTAAAGAAAAAATTAACCAAGTCAAAAGACACTCTGCATAAGTCTTTCACACATAGCTCTCATTGCACAAAGCACTTTCCAGTTTAAAAGAACAAACTGAACATGAGTGCTTGGTGAAGCCCAGAGGTCCATAAGCAAATAGAAGTTATTTGCTATTTCACAAAATATTCCAGGCAAAAGTACATGCTCCATTCACCTCTGCTTGACACAAAGTACAACTGACAAGTATTTGTGGATAGGCAAGGCAAGGCAAGGCAAGACAGGATGCTGAGAAGTATAAAATACATTTGCCACCCTCCAGAAGCTTGCAATCTGCTTAGATTAGTCTTAGGTGTTTACTGTACTTCCAAAGGGATGGTCTGATTGAGCAAAACTAAGGTTTGTTTTCAAGTGACAGGTTGAATTCCAGTCTTTTTGAGGCCATTTTCTAGGCCATTCACTCTCTGGTCTCCCTCCATCCTTTCCCTTCCTTCTCCTCTCTACTACTGTCACACTCAACTTAGTTCCTCAAGAAAAGCCTGTTCTTTCCTGTCCGTTGCCTTTCGCCAATCCTGTTCCTTCTCCTGGAAGGCTTAGTCACTCACCATCCCTGCCTCACCCTCCCCTGCCCATGGTTATCCTGGACTCTTACTTCAGTTCGCGATCTAAACCCTGGTGTTTAGAGGTTTGGCATTTGTTTTTTCCTTCTAAATAGCCTTTCCTGACTGGCCAATCTTGTTCAGGTTTCAAGGTTCTGTGAGAGTTCTGCCACCCCCAGCTGTATATCACAGCTCATTGGACTTGCCTGCTCACATGTTTGTCCCTTGTACCGATCTGTAAATTCTGTAAGGATCCGTTTATACCATCAGCTGTGATAAATAGTTTACATGCACTATTTAATTTGATACAAACTAGAGTCTTAAAGGGGCTGTCCTTTTATTGTTACTGTTTTGTAAGAGAGGAAACTGTGTATCAAAGAGGTTAAGAAACTATGTCTATGGTAACATTTATAGTATATAGGTCAAGATCTTTGGTTGCAGAATACAGAAGTCATTCCTGTGTGGTCAAGTTGGAAAGATTGATTAAAATCATTGTGTAGCCTATAGAAGCTCCCAAAGGGCCAGAGAAATGGACATGGGCACTATGTAGCCAGATGTGAACACAACCAGGAGAAAGGCCCATAGCCCATTTCTTCCATTGCCCTTCTTCAGTCAGCACCTCTGCTACCAGGCACTGCATACTAGGAATACCTAGTGTCTCAGATATGGTATAGCAGCACAGCTGTCTAAGGAGGACAGAAGCCTCCTTCACCGTAGTGATATTCTCCCCCTGTGCACAGCCATCACCTCATACTGCTCATTGTGGCCACTATATCTTACTCGGATTCCTAACTACAAAAGAGTCTGAACGACACAATTCTCAGCTTCCCAACCTGAATGGAAGGGATATCACTAGAAGGGCATTAGAATTAAATGAGTGCACTACTAAAGTTTTGAGACAGACTATGTTAGGGCCATTGTTTCACTTCTAAGCAACACAGTTGACAGCATCCTTTACGAGGCACCCGTGCAAGTTTCACCTTGCTCGACCTATCAGTGTTGTGGGGAGGGCTTCGTTTGTTTCAGTTCTTCAGGATTTTATGTTTCTGGACTTTTTGTATATCTCAAAACTTTTGTAATGACCATGCATCTCACAGGAACAGCTTTTTGCTTTACCCAGAGCGTGAAAGAGCAAGTATTTAAATCCCAGCTTCTCAGTTCAAGATGTGAATCCCTACCCTACCCCATACTAGAAGTTGCTAAGTGGGGACCCAGTTCTGCCTGGTCTCCTGAAGCCCACAGTTCTGGAGATGTATAGTTCTTTGAGGTTTATTAGCAGAGAAATGTGTAAGCTTCACATACTTAGACTCCTCATAGCATTCTTTGTCTCCTTTGAGAATGAACTTAGAACCCCTAACAAGTGTCACAGGTGAAAAGGAGGAAAGTACTTTTTTTTTGCAGTTTTTGGCCAGGGCTGGGTTTGAACCTGCCCCCTCCGGCATTTGAGGCCAGCACCCTACTCCTTTGAGCCACAGGTGCTGCCCAGGAGGAAAGTACTTTAATGAGACAGTAGGGGAGGATCTAGAAAAAATGCTTCAAATGAAAATGAGTAACGGTCAGATAGTGCTACTGTTCACTGCTTAGGCACCTGATCTGTATTAACAGTGATTCTCTCAGCATCCCTTCAAGGGGAACTTCATAACTACAGAAGACAGAGTCTTGGTTTTAAGTAAAGACGCCTGATCAAAGTCACACAGTTAATAAGTGCTAAAGGCAGAGCCCGAAGGCAGGTCTCTCTGCTCCCAAGACTGAACTTTCCTAGGTGTTGAGGATGATGAAAAGCACAGGTTCTAGAGTCTGACTGCAAGGATTTCAATCCCCACGTATGGGCGGTATAACCTCAGTGAATTCATTTAAGCTTGTTGAGCCTCAATTGCCTTAAATGTAAAATAGAGATTTTGTGTGTGTTTGGTGCGGTTATTGAGAACCAAATGAGATAATCGTATATGCAGTGTTTGACCCATAATCAGTACTAAATAAGATGTTAGCTGTTAGATTTATTGTTGCTATGGTATCATCATTATTATTATTACTCCATGCTGCTGCCTCTCTGAAGAACAATATTCTAGGAGGGCAAATTATATGTTGAATACAAATGCTAGAGGTACTCATTTGTACAGCATATTCATGGGGCCACGAGCTCCTCACTCTCCCTGGAGTGGAGAGTTCCTGCTAAAGAGTAGTGGGTGATAAGACTACAGACAGAGGCAGAGATGCATTGCACTGAAAGCTTTGAATTCCCTGGGAGATGGGCTCAATTGGGCCCTGGCAGGGACCTGCCTCGGGGGTGGCAGTCATAGAACTATTCCCAGCCGCTGTGCTTCACATCCTCGCCCTAACACAAAAGGGAAGGATGAGTGACACCTCAAACAATTTTGGAGAGTCTAACAACAATTTTCAACTTCAAACAGGCCACACATAAAAGTTGAAGACTTTTGCTACAAACCCAACCACTGGGAAATCACTGCCTGGCTGACATTAATTCCCCAGCCACTGAGAAGCCGTTACTGAAATGCAACTTTTTTATTCCAAGTCCTTTAACATTTCAATCTAGGGCATGGGCAATGTGGAGCAAATCCAGGTCAGGTCCTGCTTTAATCCCCAAACTGAGTATTAGTGTTAACTCCACGAGGAATTAAGGCCCAGAGGTGAGGGCAGGGAGACACGAGGGGCAATAGGAAACCATTTAGATCCTACCAGAATTTTTTTCTTTATGTTAGTATCAATGTATGATTTGGGTCACTATTATTATTGTTGGTACTTGTAAAAAACTTTTTTGAGCCCAGTTACATTTCTGTAGTGTTTTAGAGTCTATAAAGCTAATCTGTGAATGTTATTCTCTGATTTCATTTGCTTTGTGGGGATTGTACAAGTTTGTTTTCAGAATAATGGGGTTAGGAATAATAGGAATCTCCAAGATCATTTTAGTTTTGTTTTAAGGCGAATTGCTGCAGCAGAAGGTATTAACCATGGCTTCCCTGCTAGTGGATTTCAGAATTCGGAACAGCTTCCAGTTCCTCAGGCTTCTGTGCTTCAAAATGGAAAACATGCACTGAGTTTCTGTTACATTGCAATGGTATTTGGCTCCGGGGACTAGGTTAAAGGTGTAGCCTGACTTTAGAGAAGATTTTAGTCATGCAGGAAAATAATCAGCTACTTGGGTAATTATAAGCAGTGAAGAACAGAGATTAGGTACAGTTAAACAAAGGTTGAAATAGAAATGTCTCTGCTCAGAGTTTCAAATTAGCACAGAAATTTTCAGGGGATACATTGAAAAGTAGTTTTAGTGTTGGGGAGTAGATATGGCAAAAGCCCACTTTTGCAAAAATTCTTACAAGGTAGAAAAATACAAAGAAAAAGGCAGAATTTACTCTCAGATTCCACTACTCGGAGATAAAACAATGCTGATATCCTCTTTAACAGTCTTCAGGTATCTCTCTGTAACCGTTTTATTTTGCAGAGCTGTAAGTATGGGGGTAGCTACAGATGCAGATATGCATATATGAAATCATCCCACACACGCGGATTTTGTAAATTCCTTTTTCTATTTTACAATCTAACATGGACAAATTTTAATGTCAATAAAAATAGGATCAGCATATCATTTTTTAAAGTTGATTGCTATTTTCCTATACCAATGTACAATATTTAACCAGTGTCATCTAGGTGGTTTGTAATTCTTGGTAATTATTAACAATGATATGGTGTTCATCCTTCTGTGTATATCATGTATACTTAGGTGAATTTATTTTTAGGATAAATTTCTAGAAATGAGATTGCTTTGGATAACTCACACTTAAAATTTGATACTAGTTGTTGAAATTATACTACTTCAAAATTTTAGGTTCCATTGATCCAGTTGTGGTGTAGTCTTTCCTGCCTTTAATTTCACTCGCTCCTCATGATTTTTGAGAAAGGCCAGGGTGGGGAGAGTGGGGGCCCAGAGACATATCTCACATGTGCCTGGCTGTGCAAGGCTCTTTATGCACATTGTCTCATGTAAGTGACACATCGTGCTTGAGAAACTGGTCTCATCTTCTCCACTTGATACATGTTAAACACTCAGAAGCTGGGTAAATTTCTCAAGGAAAGAAAGAAACTTAGCATTGAAACGTGAGCATTTATCGGGCCATGAAATGCCCTGGAAATCTAGAGAATGAGTAACAGAAGTGAGGTAAAGAAGTTAAAAAGCACAGCTAAGGACACAATTGACATGGCAAATAAAATGAGGAAAGATATTTGCATGTTACAAATGGAGCAAAGGACTAATGACCAGAATATACACAAAACTCAAGCAAATCAACAAGAGAAGAACAAACAACTCCATCAATCAATGGGCAAGCAACATGAACAGAACCTTTCCCAAGAAGACAAATGAATGGCCAAGACACATGAAGCAATGCTCATTGTCCATAATCACTGGAGAAATGCAAATCAAAATCACTTTGAGATAGAACCTAACATCAGTGAGAACAGCCCACAGTCCCAAGGTCCCAAAGCTGCAGATACTGGTGGGGTTGTGGAGAGAGGGGAGCATTTATGCACTTTTGGTAGGATTGCAAACTAGTCTTTTTGGAAGGAAGTATGGAGAATCCTTAAAGAACTAAAAGTAGGCGTTCCATTTGATTCTGCAATCCTGAAGAAAATAAATCATTTTATTCAATTCACAATCACCAAGATGTAGAAACAATAACCCATGAGTGGATTAATAAACTGTGATCATGGAATACTATTTGGCCATAAAAAAGATGGAGACTTTGCATCTTTTGTATTTACCTCAATGGATTTGGAGAATGTTTTCCTGAATAAAATATCTTAATAATGGAAAAGCAAGAGTACCATGTACTCCAGTTGTGGTGTAGTCTTTCCTGCCTTTAATTTCACTGACAATAGTAGATAGACTATAGGTCCACATGAGAGATAAACACAATTAAATTCAAGAAGGGGAGAGCTGGGTAAGTTCCTGCCTGTTGGGTAATGTAGGGGTATATGCCATACTTCCTGGGTGAAGGACTCAACTATAACTCAGACTTTGGACTTTACTTACAAATGTAAATAATACAAACATAAATATTGTATCCTCATATTAACCAGAAATAAAATATGGTGAATTGAAGAAGTCACCCTTTATCCACTTTGAATATTCGCCCTGAATGCCATTGTTCCTTTGTCTTATTCCTAGCAACACCCATTAAAAACCAGCACTAGAAGTGGGTGCTACCCATCTTCCCTCCAAACCATTAGCACCTGCTAAGGGCTCCTAAAATTAGCTCCCTATGGGGCTGGCTTTTTATGAATTTAGTCTTAGGAAAGTAAAGATAAGTTTCCTACTTCTCCGTGATCTTAAAATAGGGAACAGTAGCCAGAAGCTTGTGAGGGGAGCCAGCCAAGGTGTGCATTTGCTGGAAATAAAATTGGTGGGCCCTTCAGGGCCCAAGGAATGGACTCAGGAGCATTTCTTCACCGTTGGTCTCCATCTCCAAAGTGTCCTGATAGATGGTTTTCCCTTATAACCCATTAGTCACCTCATTTCTCTCCCTGAGCTCTGTTGTTTGAAATATGGTTCTCTAATTTGAATAACAATGACTAAGTACATTGGAACTCACTTAAATACATTCTAAAAGCATTAAATTGGGAACACACAATTCAGCAGTGTACCAATTGCCAAACCATAGTAAAAGCTGAAGTGATTAAAACAATTTAATGCATGAAACATGTATTCAGGAAGGCAAAGACAGGGTAAGTTTTTCCAGTGCAATGTCAGCCCAGTGGTTGATATTTCGGAAGAGGTGGGTGGAGGCCATTGCCAAGAGAAAGTGAAATAATTGATGAAGACCCAAAGGAAAATGCCCTTGATCTTGAAGTTATTACTTCATTTCATGAAATACCTTAAAAGTCAACGACAGACTTTAAAGTCAGAAAGTCAATTGTTTTTTTCCTCCCTTGGACACAACTCCAATATGTGCATATAAACATGTCAGAGAGTCCTTAAAAAAAAAAAAGCTATAGCTTGGGATCTGGGTCATGTTTTCAAATAGCCTTATTATTCTGGTTATGAAGTGGACACTCAGGTATTTGGCCTGGAACTTTTATCCACACCCAAGTGGCTGGGTGATTTATAACTTGCTATCCACATTCTCATAGCTGTTTTGTCGATTTTAAAGCCTCAAATTAGGCTTGACTTTTACTCTGTCAAAACACACACACACACTCTGAGCTATCTCTCAAATTGTAAATGTCATACACTAACCACCATCTCAAAGTGCCTTTTCCCTCAAGCCAGATTGCCTCCCTCCCTCCCTTCCTCCTTCTTTTCTTCATTTAGTCTTTATTTTTTCGTTGCCCTCTACCCCCTCCTTCCCTCCCTCTCTTCTTTTTAATATCCATAATGAGAGAAATAAATAATTGACTTTTTCTTATCTCATTCCAACCTACTTCATAAAAAAAATATAGATTGGGATAAATATGGCCCCCCAAAATGGTTTTTAAAAAACCATTTTACAAGGTAAAAAAAGAAAGGGTTTTACAAGATCACACACACACAAAAAAAAAAAAGGTAAGATTTACTCTCAGATTCCACTATTCAGAGATAGAACAATGCCAAGATCCTCTCTGTAGCCTTCTATTTTGCAGAACTGTAAGTCTGGGTGTAACTATAGAAGCAGATATTTATACATGAAATCACTCTACATGTGCCCATTTTGTAAACTCCTTTTTCTATTTTACAATATGACATGGACAGATTTTAATTTCAATAACAATATATTTCATACCCTTTTGTTTCAGAAATAGTGCTAAAAATCTCAAGAGAAAATTCTTTTGTGTGTGTAATGAGTGATCCTGATTCTTCCTGCTTCTTATGATGCCAGAAATAGCTCCACAACAATTGCAACAAAGAAGTAGCAAGACATTAAATAAAATTAAAACCTGTGTATGTCTGTACACATAATGAAATCCACGTGTTCATTTATAAATAAGGAAATATGTGTGGTGCTGGTCTGATGATGGGCCTTGAACTCATGCTGGAGCTACACCAACAAAAAAGAGGGAGGTGATTCCTGGCATTGCGGAGTTCATAGTCACTGGATCAATGCTCACTTTGCGAAACAGTGGTGTGGACGTGGTCTGTGGCCATCCCAGAATTTCTCCATGTGTAACACCATGGGATCTAGGGGAGTTAATATCATCTTCAGCTAAAGAGGTGGGCCCTGATTGGTCTACATAGATTTATATAATCGCATCTCTTTGGCTACAGTTACTGTGTTAGGGAGGAGCACGTGATCTGTGTCAGCCTAAACAGACAGAAGATCCTTGCTTAAAGATTAGGGAAAGAAAACCAGTTCATTGCTCTCTGCCCTCACTATCCTTCTCCTCACTTCTGCTAGACATGAATGAAAAAGCAACCAGCCACTTTGTGGCCAGGCCTAAAAGGGAAATGGAAAATTGAATGGAGAACAGAAAGAAGTCTGGTCTTTGGTAACATTAGTAAACAACTGGATCAAACGTCACCTGAAGCTTCTGGACTTCCAGCCACTCCCTTGATCTATATCCCAGTTTTTGTTGGATTTTCTACCACTAAGAGGTGAAAGAATACTGATTTATGCAGTGATGTATAGTTATTCAACAATTTTGAGAAATACAATATTCTACTCACATAGCTATTCAGCTTCACTGAAACTTCATACTTTACCAAATCTACTAGATTTAAGCTGTTTTTGATGGAAATCATAAATTACATTATACACTTCTGTGCCTTAGGAATTATACTAAATAAAAGTTATGGGAAGGGCTTACACAATCCTAAGTACCACCTCCATGTTTCTATATTACTCTGATACCTTCACAAACTATTGATGTGGGTTGGATTATTATCTACGCGCTAAACATCTCTGAATATAATCCTTTTTGAAAGATGTATTTTGTAGTTTTGCAGTTTTATTTGTAGCTTCCAGCCCCCAATCTGTGTGAAGATCACGATGACAAACTTCAATAGCGATTTTTTCCATGTGATTTATTGCTTATGAATGGAGCATAAGCTGGGAAACCACATAACTCAGTGGTTCTCAACTTGTGGGTAGCAACCCACAGAAACTGTATTAAAGGGCCACGGCCTTCGGAAGGTTGAGAACCACTGATATAACTGAATCTGTCTGATGAGAACATTTCAGATTGTATATGAAACCAGCACATTGTACCCCTTGATTGCACTAATGTACCCAGCTATGATTTAACAATAAAAATAAATTTAAAAAATCTTAAAAAAAAATAGAATTGTATTTAAAACAGGAGTGAATGGACACTAAGCAAATCCCTTGGGGGCTGGAGGAGGGAGTGACTTTCCTGTCACTCGCATGTTTCTAACCCTGTTGTTGGAATTCAAAGTTTCCACGTAGAAACCTCAGAAGGCTGACATGGGGCATTGAAGACCATATACCTGTGAGGACCTGGGACCTCCCCCCCATCCTTCATTCAGTACATCTCCATTTTTATCTGCTTTATACATATAATAGAGTTCTGAAAAGGATTTCATTTTTTTTAAAGGAAACAAATGAAAACTGCTCCCCTCTCCCAGTGTACATAACAGAATGCCATTCTACTTGTTCTTTTCAGATGAAATATTTTCCACAGTAGGTAAACCCTTGGATTTGGAAACTTGCCTATACAGTTCCAGTGAGAGCAAGAGAAATAAGGATCACAATTTCTGCCTTGCAGACACCCACAGCTTAACGGAGTTTTATAAATGTTGCTCATTCAAATCTCATTTCAACAAAATTCATCTTTGCAAGGTCAATAGTCTACCTTGTTCCATTAAATCTAAGATGTGATCAACTGTAAGATATGCCATTTTTGTCTGTAGACTAAATAAGAAAGAAAAAGCACTGCCCAATGCCATGCACGTGAATGCCTTTTGTGCACCCCTTCACATACAACAGTTCTGTACAGTCTTTAGCCCACTTCCCCCTGCAAGTCTTGCTTCCTGCTCTATAAACTCTCTGACACTGCATCATGGGGTGTAGCTTTGGTGTTTGCACACCTGCAACTGAAAGATACTGGGAGGTATGCCCCATGGGGCAACACTTAACCAACTGTAGATGATGTCATGGGGGCAGATGATTCTGGGCAAAATCTTATAAGGCTTTCTGCAGAAGGTCCTGGGTGAATTACTAGTTGCCTACAGCTAGGCCATTCAATAACAACACCTTGCATTGATTTTTTTTTTCTTCCTTGTTCACTTGCTCACTCCTGGCCCTAGAAATCCGTTCTCAAATAAGCTGCCTGAATGTAAACCTTTGTCTCAAGTGGGTATTGTGAATTGCAAGATGCATCCCAATTTCAGAGATGTTAAGTTGTACAAATATTTTCACCTTTGGATCATAAAACATGGTAATTTACTAGAATAAAAGACAAATTTGTCAAGTAAACTAGTTGCTATCAAAGGCTGTCACCCACTCTCAAATAAATAACAGTCATATTCTTTGTAAATGGGTCTGCTTTGTTGCCTACTCCTCTACATCTCATCTGCAGCCCCAGGGCGATATTCCCACTGAGCACAATGATGATGCATTGCCCTGTACACTTCATAGCTTTAAAGAGAGACTGGATTTTATGTTCACTTCACTCTGCAGAAAGGAAGGAAAGGCTATTAGCGATTTCCATGATTTCCCTTAAAACTTGCTTCTTCTAGGTTTAAAAATTGCACCTCTATCCACCCAGGTGTTCATAAAAGAATCTAGAAATCATATTTATACCTTGTTACAAGTTATAATGTTCAGTTTGTTAGCAAGGTATGTAAAGTCTGTCCCCTAAAATTTCTCAAATCTGTGCACTTCACCTTCTCTTCATTGCCACTATCTGATCCATTCCACTCACACCTTTTACATAGACCTTCATTGTCTTGGATTTGGTCTCCACTTGCAACTTATCCTGCCTCAACCCTTTCCCCATATGATTTCTTCCATATCTTCATCCGTGCTTCTATCCATCATCATCCATTGTTTTATCAAGTATTTTTTGAGCGTTTATGTCCTAGGCACCATGCTGAGATTTGAAGATTCAGTGTTGAACAAGAAAAATATTGTCTCTGCCCTTATGACAAGTACAGAAATCAGACTACTTAAAATATATAGAGCAAGATCTGAACATTTTATTCCTTTTTTTACTGAGACCCAAATAAGTTCCTTAGTCCTTAGCAAATAAACCCTATGAGGTCCTCCATGATCTGGTCCATGATTTCCACTCCCAAAATCTCTAGTATTGCTACAAGTCACACCATTCTTCCTATCCCATGTTTTCCCTGTACACACACACACACACAAACACACACACACTCTGGACTTTAGCCATGCTGGCTTTCTACCAGCTCTTGTGGCACTAAGCTCCTTCCCAGGTCAGGTCATCAATCCACCTCTTTCCCACCTGAAATACTATTCCTGCTTCATTTCCTGATTAACTCTGATTCCCCTTCCTTAGGCATGCCTTGCACCAACCTTCTATGAGGCTGAATACCACTCTATTAATAGTTCACTACGTGCTGTGCCACTCATCAGAAATTTAATAAAATGATACATTTTTACTTGAGTTTTTTGTTATACTGCAAACCTGTTGATGGTAGTGCCTTGTTCTTTATCGTATGCCCAATAATTAGCCCCCAATAATTTACATAGTAAATGTTCTAAAAACACTTGCTTAATGTATTTTAGAAAGGTCTTCATGATAGTGAAGTAAAAGAATATTGGACAATGATTTAGGAAGCTAAGCATCTTTTCTTTATCCTTCTTACTGTTTATGGGCTACACATCCTTAACTTGAAAAATAAATGAATACCTACAGAGATCTAAAGTCCCTTATAGCTTGTTTACCAATATACAGGGTTCAACAATTTAAAGGATTAAACTCTAAATTCTGAATTATAACAACTGCCTAAATTTCAAGCTAGCTGGTACATCATAGCACTATTTAGTACATTTTAGGGTACCCAAATTAGAAACATTTGATGTCTATGTATATTTTTGCTTTAATTGAGATCTATGACAAGTTAGGACATATATAATCAGTTGAAAAATTTACCTGAACAAATAAAAGACACCACATTTTTATGGTAAATTCTGAAAGGTAGCATTTTTAAAAAGTACAACATTTTAAGAACCATCTCTAAGTTAGAATTATAGATTTTAAAGCATTAGATTTTAGATTTTTTATGACTTTCTTCCTTTTTAACACTAATTTAACCATTTATGGGGTAATTTATTTGTCCTAGCAAGATGCTTTATTTGAGGTACATATAGAACTGTGGTTTTTACGTGGGAATCCCCTCCAAAGTTCATGTTAAAATATCAGTCCAGATTGTGGTGGTAGTAATAGGTGTGGACTTTGGGGAAGTGATTAAGTCATGAGAACTCTACCCTCCTGAGCAGATGAATGCCCTTATAAGAAGAGAGAGTCCAGCCCTTTTTGCCCTTCTGCCCCTTCTGCCATGTAAGAACACAGCCTTTGTACCCTTAGGAGGATGTAGCGAGAAGGTCCTCATCGGACATCAAATGCTGATAACTTTGTCTTAAACTTCTCAGCCTCAAGAACTGCAGGAAATAAACTTCTGCTCTTTATGAATTACCAGTCTCAGGTATTTTATGACAGCAACATAAGTGGACCTTGACATAACAGCTACACCAGCTTGCCTTGGTTAGTGTTTTCTTTCCATTCTTTTACTTTCAGCTTAGTTCTGATCTTACATTAAATTATATCTCTTTTAAATGGTATACAGTTAGGCCTTTTTTTTTTTTAAGCATGTTTGAAAATCTTACAATTTTCTAAACAGTATTTGATTATACTTACTGAGACTTGGTGCCTATTTGTTTTCAGTTTCTCTATTGTTCATGTCTTTCCTTTGTTTCATTATTTCTGTTTCCTGTATTTTTTGGAATCCTCAGATATTGTTATTGAATATTTCCTTCTCAATTAGCATTTTAGTTACACATCTTATACTTTTTAAAGTAATTACAGTATGCAACCCTGAATTTAGCAGTCTATGTTAAGCTAGTAATTTTTTTTTTTTTTTTGTAGAGACAGAGTCTCACTTCATGGCCCTCGGTAGAGTGCCGTGGCATCACACAGCTCACAGCAACCTCCAACTCCTGGGCTTAAGCGATTCTCTTGCCTCAGCCTCCCGAGTAGCTGGGACTACAGGCGCCCGCCACAACGCCCGGCTATTTTTTGGTTACAGTTCAGCCAAGGCTGGGTTTGAACCCGCCACCCTCGGTATATGGGGCCGGCGCCTTACCGAATGAGCCACAGGCGCCGCCCTAAGCTAGTGATTTTACCACTAAGACACCTACGAGTTTGACTATTTTACTTAGCCCTCTGTCCTCTGTCCTTTGTACTTTCACTTCTATGATGTCATAAACCCCACAAGACTATTACTATTGTCCTTTAAGTAGTCAATATTAGTTTATATTTTCCCACTATTTACCTTTTCTGGTGCTCTTCTTTCCTTTCTGCTTCCATGTGGGATCATGTCCTCCTATCAGAATTTCCTGAATTTCTGATAATGTCTATTTGCTTGTAGTAAATTCTCCCATGTTTTGTCATCTAAGGTCTTTCTTTTATATTCATTGCTGAAGAATATTTTTGCTGGGTGCAAAATTGTAAATTGGTAAATGTTTTTCTCTTACAAAGCAGTTTAATGATACATTAATTATTCTATTGTCTTCTGGCCCCAATCGTTTCTAATGAAAAGTTAGTTATTAGTCTAGTTGTTTCTTCTTTGAAGGTAATGTTTAAGATTGTCTTTCCTTTTCCTTTGTTTTCTAACAGCTTAAATAAAATATACTTTAACTATGTAGTTTGTTTTTAATCTTGAGATTAATTTAACTTCTTTAATCTGGTAGAAATAGTTTTCAATCAAATATTTGTTTCTGCTTCACTGTCTTCTTTCCTAGTGCAACTCCAACAATATGCATTAAACTTTTTCAAACAATGCTTTTCATATGACTCATATACTGTTTTATTCTTTTCATTGCTTTTAGTGCTTGTGCTTTAATTTAGATATTATCAATTGACCAGTATTTGATATTCTTTCTACTATGTTTATAGTCTTCTTTGAAAATTGTATTTGAAATTCTAAGATGCCCATTGGATATTTTTTTTTTTTTTGACACAGAGTCTCACTTTGTTGCCCTGGGTAGGGTGCCATGGCATTATAGCTCACAGAAACCTCAAACTCTTAGGCTCAGGCAATCTTCTTGCCTCAGTTTTTCTATTTTTAGTAGTGATGGGGTCTTACTCTTGCTCAGGCTGGTCTTGAACTCCTGAGCTCAAACAATCCACCCACCTTGGCCTCCCAGAGGTGTGAGCCACCATGCCACCATACCTGGCCTACTGTTGGATTTCTTTTATATACTATAATTCTTGTAGAAAACTATAAAAATTTCATCTTTTTCTATGTCAACTTTCCCCTATTTTTTCTTAGTGTATTAATCATGATAATTTTAAATGTCTCATCTGCAAGCTCCAATGTCTACTTTATCAGTAGATCTGTCTGTCTTGAATTTTTTTTCTTGATTATTACTCACAGTTGTCTGCCTCCTTTGTGTCTAGCAATTTTTGTTCTATTCTGGGCATTGTGATAAAAGCAATATAGTGTCTTCATATAATATGTTCTATGTATAGAATTGACCCTTATCTCCATTAGACAGATACTGTGAGAAGCTAATTACTATAATACTATCAGGGATTAGTTGGGTTTGAATTGAGTAGAAGTTAAAAAAAGTAATAAGTAAGACTTATTCCATCTTCAGTTCCTCACAGAGGTGTCCTTCCTAGGTTTTTGTCTGGGAGTCTTCAGGTCTCAAATCTCCAAACACACCAACCTTTGCAGATTTTAAATTGAGTTCTTTAGTTCTATATCTTAAACAAATTAAACTTTGGACAATTGCGTAGAGGAAGAGATCACTTGTGTCATTTCTATAGGCCTCCTCCCTCTAATGGGATGTTTTTTCTTCTAAACACCTAGAGGTTCCTGATTCATGATGCTTTTGCCGGGAACTCTCTTGGTTTGAAAATGGAAATGCCCACATCCTGGGAACTCCCGGGTAAACCAGGACAACTGGTCACACTATAAGTATGACAAGAGAGTGGAGATTTCATTGTGTTTTTCTTGATCAGGCCACGTCCTCCCAGAACTCAGCAAGTTTCCCTCATGTTTGTGATCTTCTACTTCTCAGTTTATCCTTCCAAATCTCAACTGCCAAAACCTCTGTTGATTTATATTTCCTTCATAAAATCACTCAATTTGGTTTAAATTCAGTCCCTAGGCCACTTCCAGAAACTGCAAATGCCTCCAGTTAAGAAAACTGCCAGTGACTATTAGATTTTCTATAAAGGAAACTTCCTGCTCTAGAGTTTTAGTTTACCTAGTTTTTTGTTTTCTATAGCCCTACTTTGTCTTAAAGATTGATTTTTGTAATTTATCCATTTTTGCTTGGTTGATGCAATGGGAATTTATGCCTGATAAACCAACTTTGAAGTGGGAGTTTATAGATATGTCTCTTAATATGTAAGGCTATGATAAAGGTGCTGTAATTATCTTTACAAAGGTTTTGGGGAGGTTAAATGACCTTCACAGGGTCACGCAACTTGGAAGAATCTAGTGCAAACCCAAGCCAATACTCTCAAGCTCCAGAGCTTTTATCCTCTAAACTATAATAATATCCTTTTTTAAATGTTTTTTTTTTATTTTCTCTGTATGTACACGTGTTTATTTGGTTTCAATTTTTGCCTTCACAAAATTAAAGAGGCTTAAAATTTAATAACAATAACAATGTTTAAGATAAGGACTAGAAACAAAAACCTCACGAGAATGAACAAGGATAAATACATTCATAGAAGAAATCAGATGATTGCTGCAACGAAATATTGAGCAATGATAAAAATAATGCAAAAAAAGTAACATTCACATTGTCAGATAAAAGTGTGTTTATCATAGAATGCTTTGACTCGGAGGTTCAATATGGAGCCATCAGTTACCTTTTTTTTTCCCCAAAGCTCAAAAAATATATATATCCTTTTAAAGACTAGAAAACTGAGGTTCAGAAAATTTGATAGATTTGCTCAAGGTCCCAGGAACAGTTTGAGACAGAGTCAGTATAAAATCTCAGAGCTCTCAGTCCAGTGTTGCTTTCAGAGCCACGTAAGAGGACACCTGGCATCTCATGTGAAGAAACTGGTGAGAGTCTATCTGCAGGCATTTTGCAAAGGAAAAATACTTGCAAGAAATTTCATACATCATTAATTGCCTCCTGCATATAGAGAACTTCACTCACTTATGCTGTGCACACATGCTTGTGTTTTATCTAAAAGCTGATGCCACATAAACATAGCTTCAACCAAAAATTCTGTGAAAATATGTATGTTTTTTAAAAATAATAAATAAAATATAGTTCTCAAATATGCTAGCTGTAATGCCTTTCCCCCCACGTGGGATTCTGTTCTTCATAAAACATCACAAGAGAGGCGGAGCTTTTAAAAATTCAGTTACTAAGAACGCTGATTTGAAACGGTGGGGGTGGGGGTGGGAGTGGGGAAGTCCTTAAGGGATTTCTTTAGAGTCTTATTCCTCTCAACTAGGCTTATCTGGTTCTTACTCTGTGTATCCTTTTATTCCTCCAGTAAAGGAAGCATCACCACAGTGACTAAGGAAGCGACTCCTTTTTGTGTGACAGTAAAGCATGCAAAGTGAAAACGATAGAATTTGAGCAGAAGAGAATATAATCTGCTGCCTCCAATGTTCTCCCCTGTTGGGCTGCTCTGTTTTCTGCTGTGCCTATTTCTCCTTTGGGCTAAAGCATTGGGCTTGTAAAATTCCTCTTAAAATGAAGACATTTCCTAAGAGAGAAAATGTGGATGGGCATGTGTGTAAGGTTTCACTGTACAGCAGAGGTTAAGTTGGGAGCCAAGTTCTAGTGAAGAGATATTAAGAACTAAGAAAAATGATTGTTAGCTGGTGTAATTCTGGGCCTCAAAGGAGCAGAAATGACTTACTCTCTCACACCTCTTCCCAACATCCATTGCCCTAGGGGGATACCCAGAGGAAAACCTAGCTTTGGTCTGTTCCTCTTTATGATTTATGGCGTGCCACAGCCCTTCTACCCAGGAATTGCATGCATGGCTCACATTAGTTGTGTAGATTGACTACATTCAATCTACACTGGGTGAGGAACTGCAGCCCAGTGATAAATAAATCCATCTAGTTGCAGATACAGGTTTACAATTAGCCATGTACTCACTTATCCAACAAATATTTATTGAGTAGCAAGTATATGGTAGGCATTGTTTTAGGAGCTGGGAATTCAGTGATGAAAATGACAGGCAGAAGTAATTTCCAGAAGTTCCTATGCTCAGGAATGATAGAAAATACAGGGGGGAAAGGTAGACATAAACGAACTGAATTTGCACATCTACTGTGCATCCAGTCTTTGCCACAGATATTCTCTGAATTCTTTTTTTCAGTTTTGGCCGGGGCTAGGTTTGAACCCGCCACCTCTGGCATATGGGACCAGTGCCCTCCTCCTTTGAGCCACAGGAGCTGCCCCTATTCTCTGAAATCTATGATACCCCCAGAGCATATTTAAAACCTCACCAAAGAAGTGAAAAGCTTTGTACGTCTACAGGTACTAGGAATCTATCCAGATCAATGTGTTACACTGTCTCAGTTTCTCCAAGTAAGCCCCCAATCACTTCAGCAGCTGTATTCAGGCAGCAGAGACTGGGCTGCCTATACCCAGGTGCGTGCCATTCAATTGCAAAAAAGAGGAAAGCAATATGGGGGGAGGGGCAAGCTGCAGGGGATAGAGAGAAGAAAGGTGATGCTAGAAACAGAGGCAGAAGGGTGTGCAGCACTTGATGAATCGTTGGAAGCTTCCATGACTTTGAGAAACTTCACCAAAATTCTAATCTTCAGAGATATGCAGTATACTGACTTCCTTTTGCAAGACATCTGCAGAGGTCAAGACACACGCCAAGTGCTCCTTCCTGCCTGCTGTCCCTAGCCTAACACTGCTCATGAGGATCTAGCCAGCAGCCATCAAAGATTGGCCTCAACTCGTCCTCCGGCTCCGCCAGGACTGCTGGGAGGTGGTGAACTGTATTTTCTTCTTTTTCTGTGGCTTCTGAGTGCGGATCACCATTTGTGTAGAGCCAATGAATGGTAAATATCAAGTCCTTGACTTTCTTAGACCTGTGGGACTGGTGTAGAAAAAAGAAAAGGGCTCTCAATAGTTTTATGCTTCTTTCTGAAGCTGACCTCTCCTCTCTGTTTGGAGTTCTATTGCCTGGTGTACAGAGGAGTAATAAAACATGGCAGAGTACAGTCCAAGGTTAACATGTCATATATCCTCTTTGGGCTGCATTATGAAATGGCGCCAGGAGACTCAGTATCAGCCTTCCACTTCAAATCTGCATTTGTTTCCCTTCTGCTGCTGCTTAAATTATTGCCTTAGCATTTTGTAAACTGGCTCCATCTTCCTTAAGAATATGTAGAGGGTGTCAGTTTATACTGCAGGCTCCAGCATCAAACTGTTTCAGTCGAAGTTCCAGCTTAATAATATAATGTGTGTGTGTGTGTGTGTGTGTGAGATTATGGGGGAGGTTTTCACATTAGAAAACCTCAGTTGCCTCATCTACAAAATGGGAACCAAGAAGAATGCCTATCTCCCTGGCTTTCTTTTGAGATTAAATGGAATATTTCTTTAAATCTCTTGGCACAGTGCCAAGCAAATAGTAAACACTGATGCATGCTTGCTGCTGTTTTTATGTACGCACATATGCACATAAATATCTATATCCTGGGGGAAGGGACTTAAGAAGTTTGACTTAAGTAATGCACACGCATACACCGCAGATATGTATGCATGCATATATGTATACGAATATACACATGCGTACATTTTTAAAGTTCTTTCTTTCATAGTCACCCAGCATGACAAGACATGTTGATCCTATGACGTCACATGGGCCTGCTTTACTCCTGTGCACTAAGCAAAGCATAATTGTAATGGAGATTAAACCTCTGGAGCCAGAACCAGGGAAAGGCAGCTGAAATAGAAGCCTCAGGTCCACAGATTTTTCTTCTGCCTCTGCCCAAATCTCTGTGAGACCTTTGTCTACTGGATTTCCACTTCTTTCATCTAATTTCTATAATCTGCCTCTGCCTAGAGTATTTATCTCTCTCTTTTAAAACATGTCATGGAGCCTGTCTCCTTTCTTGCAGAAACACACTCCTTCCTCCTGATTCCAAGCATATTAGCCCTCTTCCAGCCGACCACACACTCCTATACCAGCCCTCCCACAGGTCGGCTGGGGCTCTTTGTTTGCTGAGTCCACAGGCAATAGGAATCCCAGTGAGGTCTTTGCCCCATCTTTGCCCCACACTGGTCCCCTCCAAGTCCCTTCTATTTCCCCTCTTGGTGTTCTTCCCATGGTAGCTCAACACTCCCCCCATGTGCACATCTGTCACCAATTTCTTTGGTCCCACAATTGTTCTTTCTTTACTCAGTAAACGTGTGGCTCATTATAAAATTAACATTCCCTAAACCCACAAACATGCGTGTCAATGTGCGCGTGCACACACATACACAGAGCATTTCTTTACATTGGTAGGAGAACAACTAGGTCCAGCATACACAACTGAGGGAGAGAATCACGAATGGCAAACATTTTTGTTTTCATTCCAGGCTGTGGGGTCAACACATCAGTGAAGCAAAATCAAAAAGAAATATGAAATACCAAATTTGTAAACTTTGTTTTGATCATGAGCTCCTGCAAGAATATTATAATTGCTATGAACCATCACCTTCTGGGAAATGCTCATACGCACAAGACTTTGCACAAAATGTCAGTGCAAGGGGTTGAGTTTAGGTCCCTTGGGTTAGGAATCTCAACTATAAAGAAATATATTGAGTGCCGTTGTAGGTAAAAGTCTGCTTTTCTTAATACTCTTGCAAGTTAGAAACTACTGTTTCACTTTAGCAAGTGAAGAAACGGGCTCAAAGAAAGTAAACAATTTCTCTCAAAACCATTCAGCTGGTAAGTAACAGAGCTGGGATTTGGTTTAAATCATGGGCACTTCCCCCTTGTTCATCCCACCCCTGGTGTTTTCACTTCAAACAGGCTCCAGAGTGACACCATCAACTGTTCAAGTTCGCATTATACTGAGTGGGATCACAGTCAGGTCCCTGAACATTTTATAGAGTTGATTTAAATTATCAGGCTTGGTTTTATTCCAGAAGGATGACTAGAATTAACTGCAGATGATTCTATATTAGCTGCAGTCATCATCTCTGACACTGCCACTCAGATCCAGAGTGGTGTGTGGTCTCTGGAACATTCTAGACCATAATTCCCATGCATCAAACTCTCCACTTAATTTATAAGCAAACATCCCTGCATCCCTTGAGTTTTTTGTAGACTTGGCTGAATAGAGTTGGAAGGCTTTGATGCAGTGTTTAATTTTCAATGCCTATTGTCTTTTTAAAAAAAGAACACGCACAGTGTAGCCCCACACACCTTTGAAGCTGTCATCAAGTCAGCGTTCTGAAATGTAATGACCATAGGATTTGTCTTCCAGTTCTAACTATTTCCACTCGAGGAAGGAAATTCACACAGTGGGAAAATATGTTGCCCTTTGCTTTGTTTCCTTTCCTTTTGGGGGAGAGTTATTCATGTATGTCTTGAATACAATACGAACTAGAGTGTGCTACTATCACGATGTTCTCGGAAACATTATTTTGAGCTTTTATTCTCAAAGCCGAATTCCATTGTAACTCTCACGTGACAAGAGTAAACTATTAATAGGATTCCAACATTTTTTTCCCCTGGAGTAGACCCTGGAGAAGTCTCCTTTGCCACATGAGTGAAGGGCAGATTGGATCTTGACATGACACATCGATTTAGTTTCCAAAACAGTAACTTTACTAAGTAAATCATTTCAGTGCTTGATTGTTATTTATACATGCAAATCTGGTTTTCATTTGTTAGACACAGACAGGAGGAAAGCTAATAATCTCATCAAAAGATGAATATTTTCCATTTGGGAAATGGCACAAGGTTTATAATCACATGACCTGAACTCTGGCATGGGTGTGTAAATCAAACACCTCCCTAAGACATCCTGCAGACAAACCGCCCTGAGATAGGAGAGCTCTGGGGAATTTGCAAGTATGAGTCTCCACGCAGGCCAAGAATGCCTCGGCCTCTCTCTTCTCAGCTTCATGTTATTACTTTCCATTGGTTGTATACTGACAGGAAGAACTTGGAGAAACGTGAGAAAAGAGTGGATAGTTAAAAGTCCTGGACAATTAATAGATAGTAGAATTAGGTTCAAAATAAATGACCGGAACTGAAGTTGTCAAATGAGTTGCTCTTATATAAGAAACCTGATTTATCTGGAAGAGGTTCCAGTTTTGTATTCAGGACATACAGACTCTGGGAAGAGACATCTATCTCTAACACTCCTCAAAGTGACATGGAAGTCCACCAGGAATTCCTTGTTTCAAGCACTGTCCTGCCTTTTATGATGCTCTTTCAGTCGGCAGAGAACATAGCCAGCTCCATACACCTTTGGTGGCAGGGTGAGTTCTGTATTCTTTTTATCTCCTCTGACCCTCCCTATCTCACTCTGGGTAGAAGACAGATCTTCTACCAACATTATACATCAGTTACATTGTGGAAAAACAAGGGAGAAGTCCATGAATTTGTTGGCACCCAATTATTACTCTGATGTCTGGAAGATCTAGAGAAAAAAGAGCCTTGTTGTCTCAAAGTACAATGCTTCCCTGAAATGGGACTGTTTCTGTGACAAGGAGAACTATGCAATATGTCTGGGAACCTGGGAAAGTGTGAAAGGCAGGGGGATCAAAGGAGGACACCCAAGGGCCCAGGAAAGGTGACCTGAGAGAAAGGGGAAAGGTGTCTTTGCTTCCTCCTCTGGATTTGCCATGTTCCTCCTGGGCTGTAGGTAAGATGGCATCTCTCCTGGTGCTGTGCTCCTCCTCCCTGCCTTCCAGAGGTGAGGGGTGTCCACAGCATTCGGTAGTGCCTGGCATGGCTTTTCTCCTCAGATAGCTCTGACCTCACAGCCTGCAGCCCAGAAAAGACAAAAGAAAGAGATAGGAGATAAGGTCTGGAGGAAGCACATACTCCTTGTCAAATTCAAACTTCAGCCTAGAGCTGGCCTTATCTGGAAGTCTGGCAAAGATCCTGCTTTGCAGAAAAGGAAGGCCATTCTCTCCTCCCAGACAAGTCCTTGGAAGACTGATTCCAGGGTTTTTCTGGCAAGTGTCCACCTTTAAATAATCTATCTGACTTCATACTGTGTAATTGTAGCTCCCATGTGTTTCCAGAGCTGCTGATCTTGTGAGAAGATGGCCACGTGGCCCCAGCACGAAGGGTTTTACAGGCAGCTGCAGAAGATAGTCATTTCTATGTAAAGACCAAAGAAGGGAGATGCTGGGGGAGCCTCTTAGGCATTTGGGCCTCAGAGCAGTGTCCTCTCATCTTCCCTGCCCTTGTGTGGTCTTTTTTTGCTTGATTTTATGTTGCTACTTTCAGGGTTTAATTTGTTCCAGTTCTAAGAGGATTATGCTTTTAGTACCATCCTTGTGATGATTAATGTGTACTAATTGTTTTACCTTTGAATCAGAACTCTTTGGAGCTGTCTAGGCAAAAATCTCCCTTATGTAGAAGGAAGTGCTGATGAGCAGGAATCCCAGAGGGACCTCTGCTCTGCTTCAGGTTGATGTAAGGAGAGAGATTAAAGAAAGTGTGAAAAGTAGCTTTCTTTTTGATTGTGCCCCAGTGGAAATCGTGTTGTCCCACACGTTGTGTTAACTATTCTGGTGGCTTAAAAAACACAATCACTCTGAGTGGTAAAAGAGGTCCTAATGAGAACCTTTACTGCTATGGGGCTGGCTTTTGTCATATTATAGAAAGCAGGGCTGTGATTTGTCACTAATTTTCATCTCTGTTGCCTTGCTCAGCCAAGAGACTGGTAGCCTAATAAGCAATGTAAATCAAATCTCCTTCTGTCCCTTCTTTCCCCATTCTCAGGTTGGTGTGAAACAGTGAGGCATGAAAAGGGAAGACAGGAGGGATTATCACAGTGGATGAATAACTCAGCCTGGGATGCCTCCTGGCTAGGGATCAACCCAGAGATCTCTCTTTTCTTTTGAGATTTTGTTCCAGCCTCGTGTCCCCATAGACATTAAATAGCAAATAGCCTTCTGAATTTTTAGAAGACATATTCAAATTCACTTTAAGTATCTATATGTTTCATTCTCTGAACATTTCCTAAAATTGCCCCCAATATGCACATGAACTGCTACCATTAAAGAAATGAAGAAAAAAAGGGAAGAAAGCTGAGAGAAAGAAAGACAAAGATGAGCGATTGTGCCTTTTTACAAGGTTGTCTTTTAACAGCGTAATTACAATGTTAGTCGTCACTCAGAAAGGTTGAATGACATATTCTAGCCACTTGCTTCTAAAGTTGGCAGCCTGTCAGGAATATCTAGGGAAGTTTGTAAGAAGTACAAGCCTCCGGGCCCCCAGCCCATTCTACGTTCCCTTACCAACCCTTCCTCCTACCCCATATAGGCCTAGTGGAGGCCACAGGCAATTTTTACTTTTTAAGAGTCCCAGGTGATCTCTAAAGACTGTCCAAGACAGGCGTGGAGAACTGTAGAGGAGCAGGAATATCTTCAAATATATTCAACTCAATTGGTAGGTTCTGAGACCTGCTGCCATGTGACTTCATGGGGCTTGGTAGTAGACAGAAAGGAAATAGAAAGAAAGTTTACAAGGTCTTTCTGCACGCCTTTCTTCACCACTAAGGAAAAATGTTTCCAAAATTTTTCCCATGGGAATCCTCAACTGCAAAGAGCCAAAGACTATCTAAGATATATCTGTGGTTCTTTTACTTTAGATATTTTAATTGTGAAAAAAATGTCATCCATGAGACAAAACTAGACACATTACTTATGGCTTTGCTGGGAATATTAGGCAAAAAATGCACAAAAGCACATTTTGGCAGTGGAATGAGGCTGAGAGTGCAGGAGGGGGGCTATTTGTTCTGGTTTCCTGGGGACTTCTCCTGTTTCAAAATTGAAAACTGGGACTGTCCTGCTTTTAAAACTGGAAGCCCACATCCTGGGGAGCCCTCTGGTTTCAAGTACACCAGAGCAATCAGCCCTGCATGAGACCATGAAGATGACAATGAATCCCCAACAATAAAAATAAATAAATAAAAAAGTGGGACGGACGTTTCTGTTCACACAACCGGTGAGTCCCCACGGATTGTCCGTGCTGACCTTTGCCTGGATTGGCTGGCCCTTGTTTTGATACTGCTGATGTATCAGTGCAGAGCAAATGGCCAAACACCATGAGAAGAATTCACTGAAGAGTGTCAGGAGCCCTGGGTCAGAGTTCTGATGTTGCCATTTTTTGTTGCCCCATAATCTCAAGCCCCATCTCGGGCTTACATTATGTTCTCTGACATAAAATTGGTACAAACATTTCGTAAAGACTGATATTTAAATTTTATAATACACACGAAGCACACTCGAAGTTTGAATGTATGCAGATCCCAAAGCCAGAGCCATCGCAGGTGGAGAATTCTTTCCCTGGGATAGATTTGTGGGTAGAAGGAGTGCAGTGTGTGGCTTGGACAGATCAGAATTGCAAGCCCAGCTCTTAAATGTAAGTTTCTTTAAGCAAATTTCTGCAGCTAGTATCCTTCTTAGTTTATAAAATCTTAATTTTTATCACGTGGGGCTGGGTCCAGCCTGAGGGGACAAATCCAACTCTGGAGTCCCTATTATCTCTTCCCCTGAGACTAAGGCAGGTATGAGTCACGTGACTCATAGCCAGTGGGACATAGGAGAGATTTGCTGCTTGGGATAAGGTTATCCTGCATTATAAAAAGAGGTAACAGCCCCAGGAAAAAGCTCTTTTGGCCTTTCCCAGAAGACTTAGCAACACAAGATGAAGATGCTGAGGAAGGCTGGGTGTCTGATGACACAATTAAGCCTTCAGAACTGGCCAGCTCATGGATTGATGCTAAGTGAGATAACAAATGTCCTAATCTATAGAGCACAGCTACATAGGGTATCAGTCAAAGAAAGCTACTAGTTCATGAGCTGCTTGCTATGGGTCCACATCATGTTAAGTACAGAAAATATGAGTGTTTATGAACAGCTGAATGGAGTAATTTTATGTCAATTGATTCTAAAAGTTAAAGGAAAAAAATGGATGTAAATGTCTTTTTTGTTTCATTTTCTAGTAATTCATTTCATTGTATTTTACAGAAGTATCAGTCTATGGCATATTTGGAATTCAAGGTAAAATTAACTGGTAATTTGTTGCAAATAATTTAATATGCATTACTGAATGCCAGAGTTTGGCAAACTACAACCTGAGGACCAAACCCAGCATGATGCCTGTTCTTATACACTTAGTTTTATGGAAATCTGGCTACATCTTTGGTTTACATATTACTTATGAATGTGTCCATGCTACAATAGCAGAATTAGGTGACCCTTACAGAGACCTTCTGTCCCCAATCCCAATTCTGATATTTGTACTATTAATATTTGATCCTTGATGGAAAGTATGCAGACCCTTGCTGAAACCATTCTCAGCTTCACAGTCTCCTAGTTGAAGTCATTATAATTTATATATGGTTAATTAATTTCCCTAGATCTTAATGTGCTTATCTATACAGTAGGATAAAAATCACAGTGGCTTGCTGAGAGTATTGAATGAGCCCTGAATGCTACTGAGTGCATTAGCATTTAAGGTTGTCGGGAGAAGCGTATACTTTGTAGTAAGCAAGTGGCACGTGAAAGTTCTCCCCTCTCCTTTCCCTGCCACCACACTTGGATTAAATAGCTATTGGGTTGAAGATCAATAGTTTCTATTTATAAACCATGGGACTTGATATTGCTCACCATTGTCAGTCAGGAAAGCTTCATCTTTAGCCAGGAAGTTTGACCTAGCAGTTCAGAATAATGCATAAACATTGAGCAAGGACTAGATTTTAAGGATAAACTGTAAGGCTTTTTAATATTGCCTGGCCAAAGGATCTAAGGACCTGACATAAAAATAAAAAAAGAAAAAACTTTCTAAGCAAAAAGTAAAATGGGTTGGGAGTTCCATTTTTGTGTTTTCATGTGATTTATTCTGAGGCTGCACATTCTTGAGCTCTTACTGGTAACAGAAAACTAATGTGATTTTTTTTTTTCTTTTCAGGAAAGCTAACAATGACTTCAGAAGTGTGTGTTTGTTATCAGATTTAAGGCACTTGTCACATTTTGGCCTGAAGGCAAGCCAACTGGAGGGCTTGAAAAAATATTCAAGAAATGTCTTCATCACTCTTTCTCTCTCCTAATTAAAATGCAGTTCGTCTTACAGATTCCAGAGCATTTTGGATTTGTGGTTGCAAGCATGAGGTCATTTTTCCTGCCTATATGACCACAGTGAATTTTTAAAGTCCTTAGTGTTTTGTAACAACAGACAAATGACTGTGGAAACCTGAGAGCTGAGCTCAAGTTCTTTCCAGAGTGTTGCCATTATTCCTCAGCATGGGGTAAAAACGAGTCCACCTCACTGGGCTAGTGCCAGGATCCCAAGCACGCTGCATGTGGGGCTAAAGCATGAGCTCCCCTCAAAATAGGTTAGTAACCAGGCAACACAGAATTAAAGAGCAGGCCTCGTAGGGTCTCCCAGGCCTGGGTCTGCCCATCTTTGCAGTGATTCAGAACCAGTTATAACCTCTCTGAAGTTGTCGGTAAAAAGAGCAACCTCATAGGGTAGTTGTGAAGATGAAATAAGAAACAAATGAAAAATGCTGGGATGTCGAAAACTGGAGTGAGCATGTTTGCTTCTCCTTCTCTTTGCTTCTAGGCATTCATGTTTCTCCCAAAACTCAGCCCAAGAAAGTTGGGGGAGCTGGTACCAAGTTTTAGATGTGGTTCCTGTGTAACTAACTGATCACTGTAATCAGATGCCAGTGATTGGTCCAAAAATGTAGACTTCTGAAAAACAACCCATGAATGCATGTTATTATTCTAGGAGACAGCACGTGACCTATGCTGGTCTGGTAAGACTTGTTGGAGGAAACATTTATTTCCCTCCCTTGCTGGATGTGAGCTAAGTTGCATTCAACATCCCGATGTTGCTGGAAGGCATCTGGAGACGAGGATGCTACCTTTTCCTGCTGCCTTTCCCTACCAGGATCTTTGCTGCAAAATCACCTTCTCCAAAACCCCTCCATGTCTGCAGCGTGGGTGGGGAGGGAGCAGCAGCAGGTAGCTGACCTCTCTGCCACCAGGATAGTGCTGTGTGTCTCCTTAGCATGGGTGATGCAGAGAAACACTTGCTTTAAAATAAAACAAAACAACAAAATTATCCAACACAGCAGATAAATTAGAGGATGTATTCATATTCTTCTGAAAGCGGCTAAAAAAAATAAAAAGACTAAAAGCTAAAAGTGATTAAGCACTGAGTCCTCTAAGTATGGGTTATGGGTTATAACTACAGTATTTATCTGTGTGGGTACAGAGAGAAGCAGGGGGCAGAGAAAGTGACTGCTAAAATGTGAGAAGCCGTCACCCAGTGAAGGGAAAGCTGGACAGAGTGGGGCAATGTCCTGATTGATGTCCTAACCAGAGGGGACACCTTCATGTCCCTTTCTTGCCCGGAAAGCCGTCTCTTCTCCCCTGGGTCTATACACGTGGCCTCACTCCTTCTGCTGGACCAGTGGTTCTCAAACTTCATCATACAGTAGTCATCTGGAGGGCTTCTTAAACCAGATTGCTGAACCCTCCCTCCCTCCGAGTTTCTGCACACGGGTGTGTGATGGGGGCAGAGAAGTAGCTTTTCTAACAAGTTCTCAGGTGATAGAGAAGCTGTAGGTCCAGGGAGTGAACCAAGTATGTTGTATTTATAGAAACTAATGCCTGGGCAGCCTCTCCTCCAGACCTAGGACCTTTGCTTCAAGGGTTTATGGATTCCTCATTACTGGTGGAGAACCCTCATACAGGTTCAATTAATGAATCTTTCTTTTCACTCCCCTAGTGCCACAGTATCTGTCTATATTACAGCCTAAGAAACCATTTCCATCTGGAGCCAGGGTCTTCCTGGCCTCTTGCAAGCAAGCCTCCCCAGGTTGAGGATTGTGTCTTGATTCCTGTAGCCAACAGCTTGACTCCACTGATACCAATGTCAACTATATTTAAAATGGTGACATGACATCAACAATTGTAAGAGCTTCTGTCTATTGAATACTGGTTATGAGTTTCCAATGGCTGTTGTCAAGCTCCTGTGGACCCCTGTGAATGGCCACGTGCCACCCCACCCATCCCAGACTCTGTGACATTAGCTGCCATCTTCCCAGGCCTATGGTGAAATTCTCCCTAAGGCTGCTCTCTCTGGCTAGTCAGCTTAGTCTCAAGGTCCAGCTGGGCCAAGTCCTAATCCAGATAAAGCATCACTGAGATTTTTGTCTGAAAGAATGCTTGCAACAAAAATTGCCTAATTTGTCAAATGTCTACTTCATTTCCAAAAATGAAGTGAGGTACACATTCACAGCCGTGGCAATAACTGGCCTTCCTTCATTCAATAATTAAGAATGAATGTTTGCTTTTGGCTCACATTTATTATCTAGGAAATAACTTTGTTTTCCAAAATGTGGGTCACATGCCACCAGTAGTTTGTGGGTGTCTTTGTGGGCATGCTGACGTGACATTACTTATTCTGAATTACAGTGAGGATGTGCTTCCTTTTTTCAATTCTCTTTGAAACTGGTTGGCAGAGTCAAGGAAAATGTAGATCTTCCCAATTCTATCTTTTGCTAATCTCTCTTTTTATGTAACAGACAAGAGACCACAGACTCAGAGCTCTACTAGACTAATGATGACTAACTATCCAGTATGTGATTACACTGGTTTTGTTGTTTTTTTAAACATTCTATTTATTTCTATGGTTATCTTTAATTTATGGCAGGTAGTACTGGCTTTCCATTTATAGTAGTGATTTAAAATTTCCTTTACAAGTAAATCTATATTAAAAAACCCAGTATTTTGTTTAAAGAAAAATATATCAATTAGGATATCAGTGTTAGGCAAATGTGGCAAATATTAGAGTCACAAGTGCCTGAAATGTGGGAAAAGAAAGGAAATACATCACCCTTTGTACCAACACAATGAAGAGGACGAACCCTGAATTGTTTCTTTTCATTTTGCCAGCAGTAGGAATAAATCGCAAGGATCGATTACACATTTATTTATTTATTTATTTTGCAGTTTGGCTGGGGTCGGGTTCGAACCCGCCACCATCAGTATATGGGGCCAGCACCCTGATTACACATTTAATAAATACTTTTTTGAGAGCTTGATCAACAAGAATTACTTCTGAGAGGCTGTTGCTTCTCTATCAGATGGCAGCTCTGAGGACAAGTTCCAGGTCCTCCGCCTGCCTCCTGCTCTCATCTGTCCATCTCTCTGATGAGCCTGCTGTATTGGCCTTTGTCATGTGGCCATGCTTGCTATAGTTTTCAATGTTTCCAAATTTTCTTTCTTTTCTTTTGCAATTTTTGGCCAGGGCTGGGTTTGAACCCGCCACCTCTGGCATATGGGGCTGGTGCCCCACTCCTTGAGCCACAGGCACCACCCCCAAATTTTCTTTTTTTAGAGACAACTTGCCTAACTTGCAGACCAGCTAAGCATCTCCCCTATGGCACCCCATTCTTCTTTTCGGAAGCACTCTTCACAGCTGAAATCCAAGAACCATTTAGGTGTTGATGTGTCTAATGCAGGTGTCCTCAAACTTTTCAAACAGAGTGCCAATTCACTGTCCTTCAGACTGTTGGAGGGCCGGACTATAGTTTAAAAAGAAAAACTATGAACAAATTTCTATGCACACTGCACATATCTTATTTTGAAATAAAAAAACAAAATGGAAACAAATACAATCACACTGCCTCATGTGGCCCGTGGGCCAAAGTTTGAGGACTCCCTGGTCAAATGCCTCTCTTCCCTGAAGGACTGTAAGCTTGTGAGTACAAAGAGCTTGCCTCATGGTTAGTTACAAATAAGAATTTTTGTAAATGACTGAATCATGATCCATTATAGCATGTAATGTAGGCACCAGGGCCCTAAAAAAACCTAAGGTAATTAATTGAAAAGAATAGAACCATTTCAACACTTAGGGATTGAAGTCAGGTACCTCTGACCACTAGCCATAACAAGTGGCCAAAATTATGTGTGCATCAAGTGAATCAAATGACCCAAGCATGCAAACTTGGCCCTACAAATTTATTGCTTATAAAAACAAGAGGTTGAGAACATTGGTTGAAGCCAGATGTTCTGCGGGCTGGAGCTCATTGTCCTAACATTACAGATTCTCATAACTGGAACTATGTGTATTTGAGATGCTGGAACATAAGATCCAGCCCAGAAAATATTTTGAAATAATGTTGTTCAATTACTTAATCCTTGTTAGGCTGTTGAATAGAACACTCTCTTATATACACTATTATAAAAACATTATGCCTGGTCTCAAGTCCTGGAATATCCAATTACAATAGCTTTTTTCCACATTTGTATTCTCTCTATTTTATTTAATTGCTCTTAACATTTCGAGCAGATTTATTGTATATGACAGTGAGAAACATGAGCCTGTGTAAGAGCTGGCCCTGCTATTTCCTGTTCCCCATCCACCATCTCTCTAATATTACTCTGCCCAGCTTTCTAGCATCCTCATTAGGCTCGCCTTTGTTCCCTGCTTGGAGTGTGGACTGCAAGGAAACTGCCCACCGGTGGGCCCCATCTTTCCATATCTAAGCTTTGGCTGGTATCAATTTGTCATCTCATCCTAAATCAATGCATATACAAAATAATCTCCATTTCTACAATGTCTGATCAAGGGATAATAAGGATAGTCACTGAGTGTTTAGCTTTAAGAGAGTGTGTGTATGTAACAGGATGACTCTGGTCTAGCTTATGTGTGTATGTATGAGTGTATGTGTGTTTCTGATCTCATTTTTTCATGCAACTGTACCTCTGAATTTGTCTGAAGCCATGTGAGATAAAGACCCTTGATAGATAAGTGGAATTTTCTGAGCCATCTGTAGCCGCTCATATCCCATATTAGAGAGCCTGCCCATGGTAGGAGATGGGGGGCAGAAGGTATGCTCACATCTGAAGTAAGGGGAGGAACAAAGGGCAAAGAGGTCTGAGTAAGATGGAGACGCACAGGTCACCAGGAGCCTGGGTGCTGGTGTACTGTAAGCAGGCCAAAGGTGTTCAGAGCTCTGGAAATTCCTTCTCCCTTACCCACGTTACCTGTCTACATGCTCAGAAGTTGTGTCCCAAGAAGCCATGATTTCAGATTCAAAACCAAAGTCATTTTGACTTGAGAAGTGAGCCATTTGACCACTGTGTTGTACAGAACATTTAGCTATGTTCTATTCCCATTTATAATAGTGAATGTGTGCGATGATTCTGAGGTTGATCTGTTCCTCTATAATTGGGTGCAAAGTGGTTGTCTTAGGAAATTTTAAATGTGTACAGCTGTTTTAAGAAGAAAAATTGTGATAGAAAGACTTCTTACTTCATTTTACGTGGGGAAAAATAAAACAATAGGGTCATCAGATGCTGAATGGAAAAGTTTATGTTACAAAGCAAGGGCATCTAGAGTTGCCTCTTTTCCAGGGAGAGGAGCATGAAGAGGAATGTGGGCAGGGAGTTTCCCACTGAAGGCTAATTGGCAGGCGCTCTGGAAGGAAGCCAGAAGTGTCATTTTGTTTCCAGCCAGGGATATTGATTTTAATACTAATGGAGATTTGAACTGGACCTGGAATAGTTTACAAAAGCTCCTCTCTCTGGTCAGGAAGCCACGGACTTGGCATTCACTGTGTGAATTGGGATGCACTCTGTGGTTGCACACAAGCCTCTGTTCCTCTAACCTGTCACCACGGTAATTCTCAGCAGCTTTTCTCTCTCCTCTTTTGCTCATGGAAGCATCGTCCTGTAATAGAGAAGTGCATTTACAGCTGAAATTACCAAAGTGGCCCATTATGTTTATCAAGAAAGAAAAAGAAAAAAAAAAAAAGATTACAGTTTGTCCCAGCTGTCTGCAGAACAGCTCTCCTGCAATTGGAAGGGTACTGATCCACATTGAGCTTTTCTTCCCTCTCTCACCTCTTAAAAATTAAGTGCATGTAGTAATACCTACATGATGTGATTTGGGGGTGGGAGGATGAAGCTAGGAAGGACAAAAGGTCAGAGCATTCCAGAACATTGAGACTTCCACATAGCTGCATTTTGGGGTTATATTTCAAAGCTCCCACCACATGTGTTTCTATCTCACCCAAAGGGTATTGAGGAGATCAATATCCCAAGAGAAGGCTTTTCAGAGATGAATTCACAGCAAGGAGGAGTGGGGTTGGGGAAGGAGAAAAGGAGGCTGAATTCCACTGACAATGGCTAATTGTTGTGACTAATTCAGCTTTTGGAAGGTAGAGCTCCATGGAGTCTGTGAGCTGCTACATGGTTCCTGTTTTAATTAGTGGCACCACAGGGAGAAGATAGGCTTATAATTGAGTAGTTTGCTGATCGGTCAACTTCAACCCATAATCACACATGCTGAGAAGTGGACATTAACAGGGAGCTTTGACTAGCAGGAAGTCTGCCCCATTAGTATGGCTGATGTCAGATCAGCTTGCTGTCTTTTCTCTGGGTTCTTTCAGGAGAAGGATGCCAAACAAAATGCTTTCTAGACCCTCTCCTTTACTCCATCTCTGTCTACACACATCTCTGTTCAGATTTTCCTTAGTAAATCTTTGATCAGGCCTACCAACATAAGTTAAAAGCTGGCATTTCCACTATTCAAGTTCTCCTTCACAGAATCACTGGATTCTCTCTTCCTCGAGACAACACCACAGGCATCACCATATTCCTTCCCCTTCCTTATGTAAATGCACCTTCATTTTCTTTTTGAGAAACTATTAATGTCTCTCTCCCACTTAGTGGAAATTAGATGAGACTCTAAGTTAAGGAATAAACTTTCCTCACTCTTTTCATGCACCCTATTCCTGCCCAGAGAGAACTGCGGTTATGACCCATTTGGATTCTTTTTCACAAAATTTCAATTCTTGAGAAAAATGTTAGAAGAGACAAATAGTTGAACTAAATATTCTAGTAGCAAGCTATTGGTTTTGTTTTTTGCTCTCTCTACCTGAACCCCTAAGCTATTGAGTTTGCATCCTGATTCTCAACATTTTCCCCAAATCCATGAGCCTTCCACTCTTCTAATGTAAGTTTGTGACCTGTAATTGAGCAGCCCCAAACGATAGAGTATCGAGGAGAAAGCATACCAATTTCCACTCATTTATTAACATTCCTTCTCCATCTTCCTTTTTCTGCCCCAGTAGGAACATAAGCTGAAGAAAAGCAAATCATACTTGTGGTGTACAAGAAGATAAATAAGGAAATAAGAAGAAATGAAGCATTTTTACTAATGAGTCTGGGTTGAGGGCCTGGCGTGAGTCTCTTCATCCCAGATGTTCTCATGGGATCTGCTTGGAAGCTACATTCCCATGGGATTCTCACTGCACTTTGGACCATGAGAGTCATTTGTCTGGTTTCTCTTCCTGCTCAATTTTCTGTTGGGGGCCTCCACACTCATTCCTGCCCTCAACTATTTAGAGTTGACTGCTGACACATGCATAAATGTCACGCAGCATCTAGTGCAGAAGGCAGAAATGCCACCTACCTTCCATTTCCCCAAAGGCATGGTTTGGATTAGTGAGCCCCAAGGCAGGCGAGTCTTGGCAGACGCAGATGGGTGTGTTGTACATGTGTGTAAATGCTGTTGCCAAGCTACCCCCTAACAACACATCCTCACTGTTCTACTTGCCTGCGGAACACGGCCTCAGTGCCTTTGCCAGAGGAAAAACACCCACCTGGCCTTGCAGAGGCCCTAATGTGTTTACAATGTTATTTCACCTATACATACAGCCCTTGGTCCTCAACACTAGTCTAGGGTCAAGAAGTTTCAGCAGCCAAAGGAGCCACAATTCCCACCCTATATTCCAACCTGTGTGTTCGGAATTTTAAAGAGTCAGTGGAGGCATTTTCTGAGCTGATGAGGATTTATACCTTGCAGCGGTTATGAACACAAAAGTGAGAAAAATACACATGAATGGAAGTATTCACCACAGTCAGATGGGGGCCAGGGGAAGGAAGGTCGAGAAACCAGGTCAGCTTAAACTGGACCAGCTTGGCCAGTGCACTTTCATAACCACATCAATTCGAGGCTTTCACGGGTTTGATTTTCTTTCAGCCCAATCCACTAAGGAGTTGCTCACAAGTTCTGTGGATTTTCTGCACAATTACAGATTATTGCCATGGCAACAACAGAACCATGTGACAACTTTGCTACCTCAGAGACTAGGAACAGCCACTTACGGGCAACACACATCATCTCGTAAATGGGACTCTGTGCTGTTGGCCTCGTATTGTTTCAAGGCTAATCACCACTTTTTCACAGATGTAGTCCCCCCCACTCTATTTTCATGCTCTTTTAAAGCAATTTGGATTTGTTCTAAAGCAGTTCCATATTTGCCCGTGTTTATTTGGTCATAATAAAGGTATTATTTAGGGGGATTGGTGGAAGGAAAAAGAGGACTAAAACTTATGAGAGGAGGAGGAAGAGAAACAATTTTGCTAGCAGATGGTTTTCTTGCCATGAGGTTGCTAGAGTTGAAACCCACGATGCCACTGAAATTCCGGGTAGCCGTGCACAGGACCACCCTGGGAACGAATAAAACTTGCTTTCCTACAGAATGCACTCCACTCTTGTCCATGTTGCAGGCATAATGAGAAATGGGGCCATTGATAATTAAGTTAGAGATGTGATTGAGAAGGGGAACCAGGTAATATTCGCTCTCTGGCAAAACAATTAATTTATTTTTCAGAAACCTGTGCACATAGCCAAACCCCAGACTCTTTCTGCCAAACATTTCCCCCTTAATTTTTTAACCTCTGGGCATTTCAAGGAAAATTGAATCCACATGTTTTCAGATTCATTTGCAAATGCAGTTTGCTTAGAGCTGTTTGATGACCAGTATGCCCTTTTGAATTGTTTTTATGAGCTTAAACTTGTTTTCCCTCAAATCTCTTGCTTCTGAACCAGGAAGTGGCATTTGGAGTTTGTAGCAGAATTCAGAAACAATCATTTTCTAAAGTTTTCGCCATGTTCTCCTGTCTCTTTCTGGACGCTGATAAAGCTAAGAAGATGTTTTCACCCAGTGCACAAGAATAATCAAGGATAACTCACTGTTTTTACAACTGAAAAGCAGATCTGATATGGACACGATCCAATTCCTGGATCATATGGCTGTCCCATCTCTCTTTATTACTGATGACATTTGTATGGAAGCAGATGCTTTCTTTCCCAGGGACACATCTCCACTTGTGACACAATTCTATGCTGCAGAGGCAGGGTTGGAAGTTCAGATTCAGCCCCCCTAAGACAAAATTGCAGAAAACACTCTTTGTTTATTATGAATAAATCATACCTGCAAAGAAGGGGTCCTGCTTACTCAGGACCTATGGAATTTGGAAACTATATGATTCTCTATTCTAAATCAGCTGTATGACCCAAAATAAAATCCTGACTTTCATAAAGCAAAGAAAGAGAGAGATAGAGAGAGAATGAGAGAGAGAGCAAAGTGTTCTAAGTATTACTAAAAAAATACTTAGTAACAAAGGAGGTGAAGATACGCAAAGCAGGAAAAATGTTTTTAAGCTGGGGAATTTTCTGAGTTCAGTCAGCTCTCAAGTTTCCTTTGAGGATGTACTGACGAATTCCACCTATGTTCCAGGACACTTTTGTTAATGAGGAATTAGTCTGGAGTTCTCTGGATAAATATTTGTGAGCAAATAACATTCTTCCAGGAAGCTTGTTTAATATGCTGTCTATTTTTTCCTCCTTCTTTATTTCTCTTCATCAGGCTTATGATCCCAGAGAAAGTTGCATTAAATTCACATGCCCTATTTTTAACTTTCATCTGGACTTCCTTTTTTTTTTTTTTTTTTCAAGCATGAGAATCAAGCAAATAATGACCCTTTGTATTGTGTCCAGTGGAAGGTCACAAGCTCAGGGAATTGACTTAAGTTCCCGGGAGAAAAGATTGGTGTGCATGGCCTTCATATTGTACCATTTTGGCTCTTGGGTCTGCTAAGTTTTTTCACTCCCATTATACAGACAAAAGCAACTAATGAATAGATACAGCAATGGTTTCAACTTTCATAGAGAAACTGCCTTTAAATTCATGGGTTTGTTTTGTTGTTGGCCCACCCAAATCAAGAGGATTTAGTGAATCACAGACTGCTGACATGGCTTCGGTCAGTCACAGCCAAAGCGAGTGGAGAGAGTAGACATGACCACAGGTTTGAGTTACCAGATTGTTCTTTAACTGTTTCTTAAATAGCGAACATTTCCTCCCTAGGATATGTTTCTTAGAGTTAAGTAGAGACAAGAGGAAAAGGAGGAGAGAAAGAAGTGAGCTTATTAGTAGCTTCTTGTCGATTATAACAGGAGCTTTACTCAGGGGTTGATTGGTTAACCCAAGTGATAGCCGTAGGCCTATGGGGAAGTGCTGGACTGGAGGTTACCTACCCTTCCTTTAATTTTTTTTTTCTTTTTAAAGATTTTAGGGGTATAAGTGCAGGTTTGCTACATAGACAATAACATAATGGTGAAGTCTGCGCTTTTAGTGTACCCATCACTTGAGTTCTGTACAGTGTATCCATTAGGTGATTTTTCTTCCCTCACCCTTCTCCTGTCCTCTCACTTTTTGGAGTCTTCAGTGTCTATTCTTCCACCCTGTATGTTCATGCACATCCATTGTTTACCTCCCACGTGCAAGTGACAATGTGTAGTATTTGACTTTCTGAGTTATTTCCCTTGGGATAGTGGTCTCTAATTCCATCCACAATGGGGCTGCCAAAGAAGCAATTTCATCTTCTTTAGCATAAGTAGTATTCCACGGTGTGTGTGTGGTATGTATACACACACATATATGCATACATATGTACTTGTGTGTGTATTATATGTGTGTAAACATACCACATCGTCTTTATCCAATCATTCATTAATGGCCACTTAAGTTGATTCCATGACTTAGGTATTGTGAAATGTGCTGCAATAAACGTATATGTTCAGGTATCTTTTCGATATAATGATTTATTTTGGGAGGGGTAAACACCCAGTAGTGGGATTGCCGGGTCAAATTGTAAGCCTATTTTTATTTCTTTGAGAAATCTCCATAGAGGAGATTTACATGTAGTGATTTACATGGTCACCGAGAGTGTATAAGAGTTCCCTTTTCACTGCTTCTGCACCAACATCTATTGTTTTTTGACTTTTAAATAACGAGACATTATTCTTAGTAAAGCATCACAAGAATGGAGAAGCATGAATCCTATGTACTCAATCTTGATATGAGGACAATTAATGACAATTAAGTTTATGGGGGGGGAAGCAGAAAGAGGGATGGAGGGAGGAGGGTGGGGCCTTAGTGTGTGTCACACTTTATGGGGGCAAGACATGATTGCAAGAGGGACTTTACCTAACAATTGCAATCAGTGTAACTGGCTTATTGTACCCTCAATGAATCCCCAACAATAAAAAAAAAAAAAAATAAAAAATAAATAACGCCATTCTCACTAGTGTAAGATGGTGTCTCATTGTGGTTTTACTTTGCATTATCCTGATGACTAGTGTTGTTGAGCATTTTTCCATATGTTTTTTCATATATTTTATATGTGTTTGTCACTTGCATGTTTTATTTTAAAAAAATGTCCATTCATATTATTTTTTAAGGGGGTTATTTTTTCTTGTTGAGTTGTTTGAGGATCCTTATAGATTCTGGATTACCTCTCCTTTCTTGTAGTGACAGCTGCTGCTAAACTCAAGTTGAATGTTGCCATATGGGATGACAGTTTTTTGTTTTTTTTTAATGAGACGTCATCAACCTAAAGTTTTAGACAAAATCTTCTGATTTTAGATCTTGGGATTTATACACAACTATAAAATAGTTTGATGCAGTATAGACACAAGGTATGTGGGATGGGTTATGCCACCTTCAGGTGTAGAACAAATTCAGTGTAGCTGGAGATGAATGAATGAGTGGAAAGGCAGTCAACACAGAATTCCTGGCCATTTTCAAACTCTTGGTCTCAGTGCTCAACTGTGATACCAAGTTGTAAGCCAGAATAAATTGGTTGCATTCAAGACATGGGAAGAGAAGAATGAGAAAGACATGGTGGAAGAGCCCTGGGGGAGGGGCGGGATCACGATGTCAGCCACGACCTCCACGTAACTTGGATAATTCATTCATGTTTTCAGTTGGTACGATCTGCTGAGTACCTCCATGTATCAGCACCATGCTAGACATTAGATGGGTGGTAGTAGTCAAGTTAGTCACCACTGCTGTGTCTGTGGGGGACAGAGATGATAATCAAATAATCACACAAATAAATGCAAACTGTCCAATGTACCATGTCCTCCAAAGGAGAGGTGTGGACTATGATAATAGGTAATTAAGGTATTAGAGGACTTGTTCTGATCAGAGTGGTTTACAAAAGTTCCCCTAAGAGAGTAAGGCTGACCTATTATGGCAAGGAGAGCAGGAGTTACCCAGGCACAGCAGAAGGGCAGAAGGGACAGCCCCTGCAAAGACCCTGTGCACAAAGAACACAAGAACACACTTCAGAGTTAGTGTGTTAGACTGGAACAGACAGCATGAAGGGGGCTGCAGAAGTGGGCGTGGGCCAGGCCCAGCAGGCCCTCGTAGGCAGTGTTTAGAAGTTGTGACTGACCCTAGATCCAAACCAGTGAAATTGTGTGATTTTAAGCAGAAAAGCATAGGATTGAGTCTACATTTTGAAAAGATCATTCTGGATGCAGAGTAGATAACAGTTTGGTCAGAAGTAAAAAGCAGAGGCAAGGAAATAAAGTAGAAAGCACTAGCACTGGTCTGGGAAGAGGATAGCAGCGTGGGTTAGGGTGGGGATTGAAATTACAGAATGAATGAATTAGAGTTAGGGCATATAAACGAGAGAAGTGGGTGATGTGTGGGTGGTCAGTTTTATGTGTCAGCTTGGCCAGACTCACTTAATTAGTCAAGCACTAATTTAGTTGCTGTGGTTAAGATACCTGTAGATATAGTTGACACCTGTAATCATTCGGCTCTAATGAAAGGTTACCCTTAAAGGTCGTCTAATCCAGGCATCCTCAAACTTTTTAAACAGGGGGCCAGTTCACTGTCTCTCAGACCGTTGGAGGGCCGGACTATAGTTAAATACATATATATATGAACAAATTCCTATGCATACTGCACATATCTTATTTTGAAGTAAAAAAACAAAACAGGAACAAATACAATCACACCGCCTCATGTGGCCCGCGTGCTGTAATTTGAGGACCCCTGGATCAATTGGAGGTTTTAAAGGCAAAAACTAAGATTTCCCAGAGAAGAGGGTATTCTGCCTCAAATTGCAGTATTACTCTGCCCTAGTTGCCAGCCTGCCCAGTTGCTTTCATATATGTCATCCTTCACCACTGGGTGAGCCCATTCCTGGTCCATTTCTCCAGAGAACCCTGATCGATACAGTATGTGTTAGAGACTTGCCATGCCATCTTTAACATACTATTGTTCTTGCCAGGAAAACCTAAGATCCAAATTGTATAATGCTTTCCACTTATTTGGTCTATCTTAAGGGGAATCAGATTCTGGTGAGGCCTTCTGTACAAATCCACCTGCTTAAGGACATACGGCATGCCCAAGCACATACATATTTTGCAGTATAAATATGTCTTAGAAGAAGCTCAGGAATCCTCTCGAAGGGAGCAAGGAAAACTCTGTCCTTTTATACAAAAATTGGAATGGCTGAAAACCTTATAAAATATGAAAAAAATTATTTTTGACAAGTAGGTTGTTTTATGATAATGTTTTCTGGGTCTTCAAAGAGAGGGAAAATCTTAGTAAAAGTCAATACGTTTTCAGATGTACAACCACCGGAGCCTGAGATTGGCTGGTTTTCCCAGGTCTGTGAGAGGGGGAAGTTCTTACAGCTGGTTCAAGGTTAAGGTCCTGGGTGAGAAAGGCTGGGGAAGTTCATACTTACCACCAAACAAATCAGCCCAAAAAGTCCAGAGGAAGAGCAATAAATCGGTGGCCTCCAGTTTCCATGACTGTGAGCCCTTTAACCCCTGAAGCCAAACAAAAAAGTAAATAAAGTCCCAGAATAGAACCGGCTTTAAAAATAAAAAAGGAATAGCTTTTCTTTCTTCTCTTGCTTTCCCTTTCCCCTACCCCCTCCATGCTGGGGTTCTGATGCAGACCTCCTCAGGAGAGAGGCAGGTTTGCTGCCTGCAGGAGCTGGTGGTGTGGGGACGGAAGCTGTTATGGTGTAGAATCTTATTCTTCAGCGTTCCCACTAAGCATCCCTTTCAACATGGTCACCTGGTGACTGTCTTGTTCGATCATTATATTCTGGTAATACAGCAGGTTGTTAGGGGGAGAGGCAGAGGAAAAAGAAAGGCAGAGGTCAGTTCAATGTTGAAGCCACTTCCTTCAGAGAATGGGAAGGAAGAAGGGAACAGAGAAGGGGTGCGTGCCGCTTGGTCAGTGTTTGCTGGAGGATTTTTTGCCCCTTTTGGATAAATAAACAGACTAGAGGTCGGAGGCAGAAGTCCTCACCAGAATCTGATTCCCCTTAAGATGGACCAAATAAGTGGAAAGCATGCTCAGTCCCTTGCAGGATCTCAGGCAAGTCAGTTAAACGCAGTCTCTCAGTTTTTCTCTCTGACCAAAACAAAACAAACAAACAAACAAAAGGCAATTCTTTAAGGCCACACAAAAACAATATATAATGTTGAAAATGACTTCAGATTTATTATCCAAAGTCCAAACTGATGGAAGGATCCTTTCTCGCTCACCTCTGCCCATGCTTCACCTACATCCCCCTTTTAACACATTGGTACAGAATGGAGGGAAGGATTATAATCCAGAGCTCATCCATTCTATTGCTGTACAAGCCCTTGGTTTTTGCAAACTTCTCTACTGAACCCAAAGCTCTCTCTACTGAGCAGAGAGAAAGCATTTTTGGTGGCATTTATAGCCACCATCATAGATGTAAATGGTTTATCACAAGAGCTGCCAATTAACTGGACATCCTTTAATGTCAAAAGCTATGCCTTCCAGCACAACTCACCAAGAAATAATCCATCAAGTGTAACTATAGAGGGAGATGTATGTACATACATAGCCTATGTAAACACACACATAAAATATCTCAGGAGCAAAGTGAAAGCACCAAATCAGCTGGCAGAAATGGCCCAACTTAAACAGGGCATTAAATGGTATTAACAGACTAGATCTAAAAATGATCAGAAATTCCCAGTTGAATCAAAGATTGATATCAAAGACTCAGAGATACCTCAAGGCCAGCATCTCCAGGGAGGACTGGAGCTGATTGGAACTGAAGCTCTATCTCTTCCTTGTGCATTTGAGTGAACACTTTAAATCTCTAAAGATTGAACTATAAAGAGAAATTAGTTTATTAATAATTCACAAACTTCAAGAAAAAAATGTCAAAAGCATATGCTGAGGAACAAAGCTGATTTTATTTTTTCCTGTTTAGAATAGAGTAATGCTCAGAGAAGTTGACGTGCCAAGCTCAAAAATTGAATTTGGTCTTTTTTTCTTCCCCCTTGCCTTCATGTTTTTAAAGAAATGTTTCTAATAAAATATATGTGAGCATTTAGTATGATTTCCCCTGCATACTTCACGTTTTTCAAATCCTATGAGGTTTGTGGAGAGTGTCAAAAGCAGAATGCTTTATTCAATATTTTAATAGTTTGAGATATTTTCATGGTGAAGTTATTAGCCAAGTAGACTTAATTGGACTTTATAAATTCAAGGCAACATATTCAAGAATGGGTGTAAAAAGAAAGAAGGTTAATAAAAATCTGGATTCAAAATGATTCCACCCAACTGACTAAATGATCCAGTCACTCTCCACAAGAATCTTCTTGTGACTGTCAGGATAGGAATGCATTTGTTCCAGAGTCTACTAGACTGAGACGTCTAGGAGAGCAGGAATTCTGCCTTTTTTTCTTTTGGCATCTCAGGGCTCACTTGAGAGCTGGCTACTGAACTGCCTCAGTTTTCCCAGTGAGGGTGAAAACAGACTGGATGGCAGCAAGAAAAAGCACATCTTACCTCTGCCTGAACGGGCAGGTGCCTGTGCACAGAATCATCATCTCTTCCTTTAGCAGAAGGGCCACGTGTCTATGGAGGCAGGTGCCCATGTTCATTCCACCCACACCCTGCTTCCCCAGCAGTGTCGTTCTTATAACTGTCCACCACCCCTTTTGCATTTTCCCACCTGGTGGATCATTTTCATCAGCTCCGAGAATAGCTATCATTTAATAAGACCCTTGATCCCCAAACTCTTTTACTTATAACTAATTTCCCTAGCTCCCTTTAAAACAAAATCTATTTTTTAAAATTGTTGAATTGTCTTCTGTTTCCATCTATAGTTCCTAACATTTCATTCTTTCTTGAACCCATTCTAATTCAAGCTTCAGTCTCCACTACTCTGAAACAAATAATTTGCCATTTTCTGAGATATGTATTTGTATTTTAATTTTACTGTTATTAGTTTATTTATTATTTTTGGAGATAGGTTCTCACCCTGTTGCCTAGGATGGAGTGCAGTGGTGTCATCATAGCTCACTGTGGCCTTGAACTTGCCTCAGCCTCCCAAGTACCTGGAACTATAGGTGTGTGCCACCACACTTAGCTAAATTTGTATATATTTTTTTAGAAGCTGGTTCTTGCTATGTTCCCAGGCTGGTCTCAAACTCCTGGCTTCAAGTGATCCTCCCACTTTAGCCTCCTAAAGTACTATGATTACTGGCATGAGCCACCACACCCAGCCATTTTTATTTGCTCATTAAAATGTAATCTCCATAAAAAGGACTTAGTTTTGATTACTTAAGGTTATTTGTTATTATTGTATCCCTAGCATAAGGTCAAAGCATAATAGCTTCTCAAAAAACAGTGGTTGTATAAGTAAATAGGTAAGAGGAGACCCTATTTTTTTTATAGGAAACCTATGTGCAATCCCAGCTATAGCCCCTTGGATGGATAAATAGCATGTTAATAAAATGACTGCTGGAGAAGCCATTCTTTGAACAGTTACTTTTTGAGAAATGACTACTGCAGAAAGCTTTCTCTTTGGAAGTAAAAATTCAGGCTTAAAACCTCAGCGTGGTAGATAGTTTAGGTATGTAGCAGGCTGTAAATAAATGTTGAGTTGATGGACTTGCAGCATATGACAATTACCCAATATAACCCTATAGCACTTTTTGCTAAGTAGTATAATTCGACTCAAGGGTAATGCATCTTGGACTCTAGCCGAGTTGCTCCAAAAGCACAGCAAATTGAAGGAACAGCCTCGGGCTTTGTACTTTAGGGTGATAGCAAAGCAGCTGCCAGTTCTCAGCCTGGAAGCACTTCTTAGGACCATCAGATTATTTATTCTCTTTTGTGATAACAATTCCCTTCAACCCATTTTAATTCTTTATCTTTTTGCTTTAAGTCAGAAATGACAAAAAACATATTTCTCCATACAAAATCTGATTCAGCCAGTCAGCAAATATTTAATTCAACAAATATTTATTGCACACCTACAAACACAAGGCATCATTCTAGGTGCAGGGGATAAAACAGTAAATGAGACCCAAGTCCTGCCCTAATGGAGTTTATGTTTTAGAGAATGGTGACTGCTGAAACTGGAACTGGCAGTGAAGACTCAGTTATCAATTGGAGATGTCTGCTATGGTAGCACCAATGTTTGCCAGAGGTTTGACATGCTAGTTTTAAAGTTTGTTTATAATAGCCACCTAGCTTTCTAAGTCAAGACATTGGTTTCTAGAAATGACTTAACCTCACTCCAGGCTCAGCCATGTTCCAGGCTATAAGTCTAAACTAGCCACTAATTAGAGGACACTTAAGGACACCTAGGTCAGTAGCTTTTCTTCAAGTCAGCATTTACCGCTAAGCTCAGCTCCACATTTTTCTTGGTCTTATTAGCTATTTTCTCACTTAATTCTTTTAGAGTAGGCCTAAACACCAACATTTCTATCTTTTTTCCTACCTCTTGGTTCCCATCTTGATTCTCTCTCACTTTCTACCAGTGGCCCTGGAATCAGACCTGTCCCGTGACAACAGCTCAGTACTATGACTCTCAGTATCTCCCTCCACTTGTCAGTATGGTCTGGACCCTGCACCTTACATGCTCTGACCAGGCCTGCTCCAACTAACCTCTGATGCATACTCCACTGCTCAGGGCACTCTTTGCTCTGCCTTCTTATGGGGGTTTTCATATTTCACCACACTAAAACCATCAGCTGGAAGGAAAAGCTGTGCCTAAGGAGGATGTGTTTCTGATGATAACCCGAAGCAGTTTGCGGCAAAGAAGCCTTTGTTATAAAGTGGTCCCAAAGCATAGGTGGTGCTATAGCAAGGCTCTAATTACTCTTTCTGAGTTATTTCAAAGATTTTCAGCCCAGAGGCATTGACTATCAAAACTTCTCAGTTTAAAGAGGCTTCTTAAAAAGGATAGCTTATTCAGTGGCTTACAACCTCTGTTCTAGGAACCCCACGCCCAAATTGTCCCCACCACCTGTCATTTGGTCTGCTATTCTATTGTTACACAATACATTTTTTTGGTTCTTGAAGTATTTCCTGTTTATTAAATAAAATAGTCTCAGAAGACTTCAACACTTTAAGCCATTATTAATTTTACCTCAGTTTCCTTCCTCTCTAAGTTGTTTTGTGCAGCTACTTACACCATTTATTTAATTACTTCTCTCATCTAATCTCCTGTTTGGTCATTTTTACCTTGTTTTTTCAGTGTCTGATGCTCCATATTCAAATATCGTTGCTGAAGTACAGATGGGAGAAACTAAGCTATAAATTCCATTCTTTAACTCTTTGGTGATATTTAACTGAATCAGAGCTTAATCCCAATATTGAAATCACACTGAAAAACCCAAGAGAAGAATGCAAAAAGGGAAATAAAGGAATTTCCTGATAACAGCAAGGATTTCCAAGCAGAGCTGCTATTTCTCTCATACCATGGAGTGCTAGAATCATACCCAACAAGCTAGATACTTTATTTTTTTAATGGGTCATGGGGATACAACCCCAATGTAAGTGGAAGAGCATCTGTATATACCTTCCATTCATGCTGGTCACAGATGTGCTTTTAGACATTACTCTTATTTGTCCCTGCTAGCAGACAGTTACCCACCGACTGGTCAGCTGTCCCATTCATCGGATCTTCCTGCCCTATGCTCTAATATCTTAAAGGTCAACATTTGTCCTTCAAAATATGTTATAGATACTTTATATATAATATATAGTAACTCAAATAGTTGTTTCCAACATTTCTTTCGATGCAAAGGTGGAGAGCTCTGTCAAAGCATCATATGAGGTGCTATCTTTAGAAGAGCATTGAAGTTAGGCTTTATGAAGCACTTTCTGTGTTGGTTTTCTTTGGGTGAGTGAAAGAGAAGGCCCAACAGTTTCTTCAGGGCTCCCAAGGTACCATAACACTAAAAAGAGATAAGAAGTTTATTGACACAGAGATGGGGGCCTCTAAGTCCCCTCCTTAAGCAGTTTTTAAGTAGAACAGCTTTTGAAACAGTGGAACAATATGAAATAACAAGATGACTAAGTTGGTATTTTTTGATTGTTTAAAACAAAAAAAAAAAAAAAGAAGAAAAAAGAAAAAGGTGGAGAAGTAAAAGATAGGAAAACATGCAAAATGGGGACCTATGCAGATGATGACAAGACTCTGAAGCTCTCCTCTGCATCTAAAAGGTCAGGTATTTATGAATTTTTATATATTAAAAATTGATACTAACATGACCTCATTAAGGAGCTAATCTTAGTAAAAATGGATAAGTTAGTGTCACAAACAATGGCTGAGTCCCAGCACAAGTTACCTGGGTCTTTTGTCAACCTCAACAAAATATGAGCACAGGCCATGTACAGGCTGTCACTCCCAATTAACACAGCCTGGGGTATCTCCATGTTTAGTGTCAAGAAATTATGGCACATCCTCAAAGAGACTGTCTATAGACACCAGTGTCCTATTCACACCTGTCTCCTATACAACCCAATTCGATCACTTATTAATGTCACTAACCCAGTTTGGGTCACATTTTCTACGTTTATTTTTTATTTTCACATAATACCAGCATAGCCACCTTTGCTTGGATGCAAACCCGGGAAATGTCTACCTCCTTTCCCTAACCAAGTGGTGTAACAAACATTAACCAGAGTCAAAGAACACATACAGGAAAGTGGTGTGCTCACTGGTGATCCAAAAACCTGATCCTAGCCAAGGTTCCCCATGGAAAGCCTCTCATGGACTCAGGAGCTTGGCTTTCCCTAGGGACCCATGTTGATGCCCCCAAACTCTGTCTACTGAAAGGCTGTGTCAGCCAGCAAGAGATTACTCCACAGTGAGACATCCAGATGCCCCAAGACAATTGTTTGTTTATCTCCCTCACAATTAAGCTCAGGCAGAAGTGGTCCTAGAGTTGTGCATGTAATGGACATCAAGCACTAAGGTGAAGCTTGTCTTTTGACTAGCTCCTCTTTTTAATTTTTATCCTTTTAGCCACCCAAGGTTGGATCAATTCCCCAAATTCAGTGCCTTTTTTAGAGTCTATAGGCCTAGGAAAGTATAAAAATATGGTAGAGTGGACTAAACTAATAAAATTGGGACTGCGAAATACCACCCTTTTCCCTAGTTCCTCATACACTGATTCTAGCAATTGGGAAGTTTCCAGGTTCATTAACACAAGTGTGTTATCATTTTTTTTTTTTTTTTTACTAGAGGTCAGTGTTAAAAGTCCCTTTGCTGCTACGGACCTATGCTCAGAAAAGTGAAAGATGGAGAGATTTGGCTTGGCTCATCCTATTTACTTTGCACTATGCCTGGATCTGTCAGGTCCTAAAGAAAGATATAGCCCAGGAGATTTGGGAACTTCCTAGGGTGAGTCAAGTTGGCAGCCTGCATACTTGGCTTCCACTGATTAGAGCTTCAGTTTCTGACCCCCAGGAGGCCAAACCAGCAAGAGGGAAATGTGTATAGTAAATGTTGAGACCTATGTTCATAATGAAAGTGCCCCTTTTTCATCACACTGGTTCCTGCCTTCTGGCAAAGTCTACCGTTTAGAGCCAATGCCCTCCCTATGGCATGGGATTGAAGAAAAACACAAAAAACACACATCAAAAACCAGCAATAGGAGAATTCTTAAATTCTCGAAATATGGCTTGAAAACTTGTAATTTATGGTATGGTCACCAAAATGCGTAAAATGGTTATACGTGTATGGTGAAATTACAGGTGATTTTAATTTTTGTTTTTTATTCTTCACATGAGATGGGATGATAATTGTTGATGTGTTTGTGAGGCAGGGCAACTCCTTGTGTTCATCCTTCCCTGCTCTCTGACGAAGTTAAAGCTGCTTAGGTAGTTTCCCTCTAGAAAACGTACTTAGAGCCACAGCAGCAATAGAGGGATTATCCTCCTGTCATGGGAGAGGCAGGAGTACTGAGGACATTCTCTTTGAGATGGAGAGAAGAGAAAGGAGGGGAGAGAGAGAGAGGAAAAGAGAAGGAAGAGAAGGAAGGAAAGGGAAGGGAAGGGGAGAAAGGAAAAAGAGAGAAGACAGGGAAAGTGAAAATCCCTGGAAATTTTCTGGTCCTAGAGAACAAATGAAGAAAAAGAAGAAATTTGGGCGGTGCCTGTGGCTCAAGGAGTAGGGCCCCGGTCCCATATGCCAGAGGTGGCGGGTTCAAACCCAGCCCCGGCCAAAAAACAAAAAAAAAAGAAGAAATTTAAATGAGTTCTTATGTTGTAAGTTCTTCAGAGTCTTTCAGTCTTTGACAGGAATGTGGGTGAAGATGGATACGTTTTGCTGGATCACCCATGCCTTTGAAAATACTATCCTGCCCTGTGAAAGAATATATCACCACTTTGTAAGAATTATGTATGTTTTTAAAATTTTCCACAATGCTTATAAGAATAAGTTGTATTCTTAAACTTAGTAAAACAAACAAATACATAGATACAACAATTTTTATTATTTGGCTAATGAATGATGGCTATTCTTCTTGGCTATGCCAAGTTCCACATGTTTTAATCTTGAAGCTATAAGCCAAAGTAACAGTTATGTTTTAATCTGGTTGATTAATTTAGCAAATATTTTTTTTTATTTTTTATTTATTTATTTTTATTAAATCATAGCTGTGTATATTAGTATGATCATGGGGCACCATGCACTTGGTTCATAGATCGTTTGACACATTTTCATCACACTAGTTAACATACCTTTCGTAGCATTTTCTTAGTTATTTTGCTAAGACCTTTACATTCCACATTTACTAGGATTCACATATACCCTTATAAGATGCACCGCAGGTGTAATCCCATTAATCCCCCTTCCTCTACCTACTTCCCCCCTCCCTCCCCTCCCTTTCCCCCTTCTCCCTATTCTTAGGTTGTAACTGGGTTATAGCTTTCATGTGAAGGTCCTACATTAGTTTCATAATAAGGGTGAGTACATTGGGTACTTTTTCTTCCATTCTTGAGACACTTTACTAAGAAGAATATGTTCCAGCTCTATCCACATAAACATGAAAGAAGTAAGATCTCCATCTTTCTTTAAGGCTGCATAATATTCCATGGTGTACATATACCACAATTTATTAATCCATTCGTGGATCGATGGGCACTTGGGCTTTTTCCATGACTTAGCTATTATGAATTGGGCTGCAATAAATGTTCTGATACAAATATCTTTGTTATGGTGTGATTTTTGGTCTTCTGGGTATATGCCCAGCAGAGGGATTACAGGATTGAATGGCAGATCTATTTTTAGATCTCTCAGTGTTCTCCATATCTCTTTCCAAAAGGAATGTATTAATTTGCATTCCCACCAGCAGTGCAAAAGTGTTCCCTTTTCTCCACATCCACGCCAACATCTCTGGTCTTGGGATTTTGTGATATAGGCTAGTCTCACCGGAGTTAGATGATATCTCAAAGTAGTTTTGATTTGCATTTCTCTGATGATTAAAGATGATGAGCATTTTTTCATATGTCTGAAGGCCGTGCGCCTGTCTTCTTCAGAGAAGTTTCTCTTCAAGTCCCTTGCCCAGCCTGCGATGGGATCCCTTGTTCTTTTCTTGCTAATGCGTTTGAGTTCTCTGTGGATTCTGGTTATTAAACCTTTGTCGGAGACATAACCTGCAAATATCTTCTCCCATTCTGAGGGCTGTTTGCTTGCTTTACTTACTGTGTTCTTGGCTGTGCAGAAGCTTTTTAGTTTGATCAAGTCACAATAGTGTATTTTTGAAGCTGCTTCAATTGCCCCGGGGGTCCTTCTCATAAAAAACTCGCCCAACCCAATTTCTTCAAGGGTTTTCCCTGCACTCTCTTCTAGTATTTTTATAGTTTCATGTCTTAGGTTTAAATCTTTAATCCAGTGAGAGTCTATCTTGGTTAATGGTGAGAGGTGTGGGTCCAGTTACAGTCTTCTACAGGTTGCCAGCCAGTTCACCCAGCACCATTTGTTAAATAGGGAATCTTGTCCCCACTGAATGTTTTTAATTGGCTTGTCAAAGATTAAATAACGGTAATAAGCTGGATTCATCTCTTGGTTGTCTATTCTGTTCCAGACATCTACTTCTCTACTTCGTTTTTGTGCCAGTACCAAGCTGTTTTGATCACTATCGATTTGTAGTATAGTCTGAGGTCTGGTAGCGTGATTCCTCCTGCTTTGTTTTTATTTTTGAGTAATGTCTTGGCTATTTGAGGTTTTTTTCTGATTCCATATAAAACGAAGTATTGTTTTTTCAAGATCTTTAAAGTATGACAGTGGAGCTTTAACGGGGATTGCGTTGAAATTATATATTGCTTTGGGTAGCATGGACATTTTAACAATGTTGATTCTTCCCAACCATGAGCATGGTTATATTTTTCAATTTGTTAACATTCTCAGCTATCTCTTTTCTTAGAGTTTCATAGTTCTCTTTATATAGATCTTTCATGTCCTTTGTTAGATAAACTCCCAAGTATTTCATCTTCTTTGGCACTACTGTGAATGGGATAGAGTCAAGTTTTTTCAACTTGACTATTTTTGGTATATATAAAGGTTACCGATTTATGAATGTTGATTTTGTAACCTGAGACACTGCTGTATTCCTTGATCACTTCTAAGAGTTTTGTAGTACAGTCCCTAGTATTTTCCAGATATACAATCATATCATCTGTGAAGAGCGAAAGTTTGATCTCTTCTGACCCTATGTGGATACCCTTGATCGCCTTTTCTTCCCTAATTGCGGTGGCTAAAACTTCCATTACAATGTTAAAGAGCAATGGAGACAATGGGCAGCCTTGTCTGGTTCCTGATCTGAGTGGAAATGATTCCAAAGCAAATATTTGTTAAGTCAGGCACTATGGGGCCTACTTCTGATACATATCCTGTTGAACAAACCAACCATAGCCCTTTGCCCTTAAGATAGGTCAGAATGAAACAAAGAAGGTAGAGGAAGGTTTCCAAGATCATGGGAATATGCCAAAGCCACCCTTTATAATGCTAGGGCCCATCCATCCTGTGAATGTTCTTTGTAAGGTAAGAGACTAGGTCAAGGTATGATGTCCATTCATTATTGAACATCAGTATGAATCAATTTCAGACTGGAGTCAGTCACAGTTAAAAAAAAATCAAAAGTTCAAGACAGTTTCCTTAAAAAGGATAAAGTTCTTGCTAGTTGTTATATTGTAGTGGCAGAAAGGGAAGGGTTTGTGAGGTGAACTGGGTTCACCACACCATTCCAGGCTATGCAATTTGGAGGCTATTAAAGTCCACTCACCCTTTCTTTTAATGCATTTGTTACAGAAGAGCAGTTGCCCAGAGTTTTTCAGAAACAGCTCAGCATATGCAGAAAATCAATCCAAACAAAGTTCAAAGAAATCTTTTCAAAGCTGCGTGTGTGAGGTGACAAATGGTTGCTAATGAGGGATGGAAGCCCTCTCCTCCCTTGACTGACAGGTGAAGGGTTAGCAGACTAGGGATAGCTGACAAGACTAGGGAAGGACCACCTGCTCACTCCTGGACCAATTAAGACCCCCAACTGTTTGTGGTAACATGAGATTCACAGTAATTGATTCCCCTTCTTAATCTGCCTGAGAAAAATCCAACGTGAGATGGAAACTCTGAGGCATGATCATAAGACACCTGGACGTGGACTGCTTCAACGTCGTTAGAGTGCCACCAACTCCTCTTTTCTCTTCAACCAGGATCCTCCTGAGTTGTTTTTGAATTGTGCCTTCTATAAACTACCTGCCTACCTTTTAGAGAGAGACAGGCTAAGTTTGTTTGGCTTCTGGACAGAGCTCTCCATCCTACCTGACATGGGTCAGCTAGAGCACTGAGTCAGGGTGCTAAGCTCCTGCAGATCAACCAAAGTTCTTTCCCCCAGACATAAAGCATGACCATGAAATGGATGGTGAATGTCTCAGATATTTTTCCACCAGATGTGAGCTGACCTCCTTAACATGGACTGGAATGTCTCATGTTGTGTGTTTATAAAGCCCTGTATTTCGGGATGGAATTTGTTATTTTCTACATCATATTTAAAGGTAACATTGGCTTTGAATTTTCATATTTTTCGTCTTTGTGATGGACTGTCCCAATTGTTGAAAATGACAGCTTATGTACACTAGAGACATGCACAAGAATAATCATGATGGCTTCATTTGTGATAGTCCCAAACGTCCATCAAGAGTAGAAGGTGTAAACAAATTGTGCCCCTACACAATGCCTACTACAGAGCAATGGAAAAATAACGAGCTTTGGTACTTGCATCCAGACAGGAGAGTGATTACCTGGGGAAAATGTCTTAGAGGAGACGTAAGGAAACCCTATGAAGATGCTGAGGATTTCCTAGATCTGGATCTGGTCCTACAAGAGAAAACATGCATAACAATTCATTGAGTTATATCTGAGATTTGTTCACTTTACTGGATGTAAATTGCACCTCAAAATACATAACGATCAAACACATTTTGCTGCTTCAGTTTACTGAGACCTGGGTAGGAGATGGGGGATTCACTGAAACAAAAAGTGCTGTTTAAGGACCATGAACTTTCTTTGGCTGGCAAATGTGGTGGGGTCCACACCCCTTTATAGCATAGTAGTAGTGATGACAACAACAACAACAAGCAGTGTGTTTTAATAGTTTTCTAGTACAAGAATGATATGGATTGAAGTGTAAACTATTATTCATTTTTATTCCGTGTTACATGTATATGAGGACGGTTTCATCAAGACTAAAGGACTTTCTATAGACTGAATAATGACCCCCAACTCCAAAAATATCTACAGCCTAATCTCTGGAACCTGAGAATGTTACTTTATATGACAAAAAGTACCTTGTAGATGTAATTAAATTAAAGGTCTTGTGATGGGTGATTATCCCCACCATGAGATGGAAGTGGAGAAAGACAAAATTGCAGTACAGGAGAAGGTGATGTGAAACAAAAGCAGGGCTTGGAGAGTGTGGCCCAGAGCCCAGGAAAACCAGCAACAGAAATGGAAAAAGTAAAAAGCAAACTCTCTTCTGGATCCTTCAGAAGAGGAATGAGCCCAATTGACATCTTGATTTTAGCCTTTTAAGACATGTCTTAGACTTCTACCCAGAACTGCAAGATAATAAACCTGTGTCTTTTAAAGCCACTATGTTGCTAGGAATTTGATAGGAAACTAACACAGGGCCCAAAACCACACGGCTGGTATCACAACCTTCCCTGAGTTCCCCTGACTTCAAATTCAGTTTTCTTCCACCTTTTTTGCCACACCAGGCATGTTACACAGAACAAACCAGAATTCAAAGGCCCAGACTTATCTCAAGGGGGCACAGGACCAGCATGGGCAGGAGGCACTGTTGATTCCCCCAGGTTTTCATTAGGTTTCCTGGGGGTGAATCAGACCCTCTTGGTAAGAGTTGGTAAATGTTCTCACTTTGAAACTCAGCTTTCAAGTAGAGAAAGAAGCTGCCAAAATGTCATTCCTAGATGCCTGTAGAAACCTTCTGGGCAGGAAAGCCACATATTTTTAGGGAATTATGTGTATGCATACAACTTAAACCCCAAAGTAAATTTTCCAGATGCGGCTGGAGTTATCTGGTTTGGCCACCTATGAGAATTCAGATCTCTGGTGGATTGTCGATTTTCCCACATGCTTTATGGTGATTTTTATTCGTTAATTCACTCATTCATTCAAAACTTCCTGAGCTGTAGTGCTGTGCCAGGAAGTAGAGGTGAATTGGAAAAACTGAGCTCCTGCCCTCAGGAGCTGTTATGCACAGTCCACTGAGATATTTCTAGAGGTTGTGGCCAAAGGAGTAATCCATGAAGAATTATAATAGCTCTTTGGGAGCCCATGGTCCTCTAAAGTTGATCATTTCTCACCAAAACACTGGATAATACCCAAAAGTCAGTGCATTGTGGGTAGCATCCTTGTCTTAGGTGCTGTTTGTTAATTGTTGTAAGTTAAATGCTTAATAATATGTGATGGTGGGGGCAGAAAGGAGGCAGGGAGAGAAAGAAGAGAAAGAAAGAGAAGAGGGAAAAGGGAAGAAAGGAGGAAGGGAAGGGAAGGAAGGACAGAGAGGGAAGGGGGAAGGGAAGGAAGAAAGGAAGAAGGAAAGAAAAGAAGGAAGGAGGGAAGAAGAGAAGGAAGAAAAGAAGAATGGTAGGCAGATCACCTTCCTCTACCCCACCATCTCTCCAGTCTCCTATTTCCCCCTGCTCTCCTGCCAATCTCTGACCTCCTTGAGCTTCAGGGTCACATTCATTATTTTATATAACCCAGCAACCATCCCCTGTCATCACTTAGTAAAATTAATATCGAATCAATATACAACCCATCCCCCCAAGACACCATTGAGATAACTCTGCCTGCCCAGGGCTTCTTGTAGCCCCCTGTCCAGGGTGTCCCCACTTTTCCCCAGCACTGCATCCCCTTAGGACTTGGGAATAAGCAAACATATGACTAGAGGAATCAGTAGATGTCCTGTGGCCAAGGTAGATCAGGTGTGAAATAAAAACAGTCAATGAAGGCAACCTTACTCCAGGTAAATACAGCCTCACTTGGCTTATTTTCAATTGCCATCATAAATATTTATGAGGGTGAGGGTCGGATAAAAATAACCCAGAAGGTAGGGACAAAATCTGGTTTTTGCTAGTTCCAGGATGGGGAAAAGAAGATCTGGATCTCTGGGGCTCCCCTCTCCATTTAAAAGAATTAATCATTTCACACCAGACGGAGACCAACAGTGAAGTTCGTTGAGGGAAGTTTGGAAAGCTGAGGAAAACAAGGCTTTCCAGCTGCCACTGTGCCTGCGAGCTTCTCAGAGGAGCTCTCAGCTCGGTTGATCTGTTTCACATCTCGTCGTGTGTGATTTTTCAGGCTCTTCCCCGCAAGCTGTGGACTGACTGGAAGGTGCGACTTTCCTATCAGTTTCTCCTCTCAGGAGAAATTGGAAATAAGTCCTCTCTCTAAGCTGCCTGAAAATTTCTTTAGATGGAAGATTAACTGTCTCGCTGCTGCTGTGTGCGTCCTGTCGCCTGGCGATGCGCCGTGCCCCTTGCACATGGCTTCTGTTACTCATCAGTGAAGGCCTGGGGTGCCGGGGGCCAGCATCTGCCTTTGTTGGCTCCCAGAAGCTGTGTTCCTGGCCAGCACCCACCCAGAGCCAGTGAGTCGTGGCCAGGCCCTTTAGCCACCCGGTAACATGGAAAGGTGTTTGGCCTTCAGGTAGTGTGGGAATCATTCCTGCAGTTTGCATTTTCCATCATTAAAAACTTCGTATGAGTATTAGCCAAGATATAAAACAAAGCCACAACTGTTTGTCTCGCCCAAAGACTAGAATGTTCACCTGCATTTCCCTGAAAGAGGAGCCAAGACTGCCCTGAGCAAGTGCTGAGAAACATAATACTTGCTCCCTGCTGGCCAGCAGCTTCCCCGCTCCCCTATGGCTTCCAGCCGCCTGCCATCAGAGTGAAAACCATTCGGGACAGTCAACCCTGGCTGATCTTTCTGCCTCAAATCTGCTACCTCTGAAACCCACAGACTCAGTCCCTCCTTCAGCTGCTGCAGGCCTCTGCTCAAGTTTTCCTTGGGCCAGGGCCACTCGGGTGATCCCATGTAAAGCAGCAGCCCTCCCCTTTTCTGGTCTTCTTATTATCCCCCTTAATCTTCCTTTACAGCACTTGGCAACACCGGCACATGCTATATTCATCTTCTATATTTTCTCCCATTAGAATATGATCTCTTAGAGTGCAGGGACTTGGTCTCTTTAGGTGACTGCCATATAATTCCCAGCACCTAAAACAGTCCTTCACATGTGGTTGATGCTAAAGTTATTTTGTGGAATGAGGGAATGAAAACCTGGTCCTGCCATATCAGGGTTCTTCCTTGGATGAGAACTTGTGTGGAGAGCCAGGTTGTCCTGTGCACAGCAACATCAGAAGGATGGAAACAGACCTGAAATACACTTCAGCTTTATAATAACCCACTGTAAACCTAGCACCTAACTCCTTTTTAGTCTTTTAGTCTTTCATGTATCAGCAACGTTTATTGGTTTGCTAGCATGTGCTAGGTGCCGGTAAAGAATGGGACAGACACTGTCCCTGACCTCAGGGGGCTGATAGCTGGGCAAGGAGGGTTGAAACGAGTATTAGCAGCTAGCCCTTGGAGGGCTATGATGAGGGAGTACAGGGAGCTCTGGGGACACAATGTTTCTAGGGCAAATTAGCTCTCAGGCACTAATCCTCTTTTAAGAAGTGATAAAATAATTCTCTGCTCCAAAACTAACAAACAAATGAACAAACAATTCTCTGTGAATACAACTTAGTGCTTAATTCAGAAAAAAAAAACACATAATGTTTTATGACAGATCTTGAAAAGTGTCTTATAGTTGAGAATTTCAGAGTTAATAGCAGGCTGATTTGAGGGAAGATAGAAATGATGCTCACTCCATTATTAACCTCTGATAAAAATATATGCTTTCTCTCTTTCCTTCTTTCTCTCTATCTTGTTCTTCACATATGCCCATATTTATGTAAACATGTATAGAGTCATTGAGTTTTCTTCATTATCTTCTTGAGATAGATGCTAAAAGTCCCATTTTTAAAGTGAAAGAAGCAAGGCTCAGAAAGGTTGTGTAATTTGTTCAAGTCACACAAGCTGTTAAGTGGCTGTTTTGAGATTCAAAGCCAGAAGTAGATGGCTCCCCAGAGCAGGTCTTCCTAGGCTCCTCTGATGCCGTTCTGTAAGGATGTTATCAATGTGTTAGGTAACTGCAGTGTTGCCCAGAGCCTAGTGTGAAGACATATGGTGAGTAGTGTTTATAATCTATTGGTTCTTAAAATGTGTTGGCTTTATAGGAAAGCAGGCTCTACTGTACAAAAAATCTAGGCAAATGGGGTAAAGAGAAGGTCAAATGCCAGTGTGTATGTGGGATAACTATGGTTTCTCATGGCAGAAGGGAGGACTGAACATTGAACTACCCTGGACGCTTTGCTAAGATTTCCTCCAGTGGCTGGGGTGGAGAATGAAGAATAACAACTTACCCTTTCTTTCATAGACACTCCATCACTAACTTTCTGGGTGACCTGGGCAAATCTTTTAATGTTGCACACTTCTCTTCCTCCATTGGTAAGATGAGGCAAAGATAATACTCAGCAGCCCCACACGTGGACAAAGATTCATATAAAAGCAAAGCTCCTAAAATGAAGTGACAGAAGCATGAACACGGATTTTTTATTACTACAGGCAGAAGTTCGCGGAGGGAAATGAAAAAGGGGAGGGCCTTTAAATTTTCTGAGACAGGATTCACTGCCCTCAACCATCACTGCCAGGCAAAACTTGTACTTTATCCACTTCCCCGCAAAGATGAATAATCAACGGGCTCTTCCTGCTATGTCTCTTTCATCCAGTCTATGTATTTGCTACATAAAGAACTCACCTTGGAAAATAGAAACTAACAATAAGAGCAATAACAATAGTAATGCACCAGACATTTGTAAAACACCATGAAGTTTACAAGGACTTTCATATATTTTACTAATTTGGATCTAGCAAAATTCTCAGTGATGGATGATTACCTTTCCCATTTTACAGATGAGAAATTGAAGCTCAGAGAGCTAAGAACTTGACATAGTGGCAGGGCAGGACTAGAAACCAGTTACTTCCATGTAATGATCTTTCTGTGTACCATACTGGTTGCTATTGATGAACCGTACAACTTATGAAACATATTATCCCCTAAATAGTCCCAGTTGTGAAGTGGTTACCTTGAGAGAAAACCCTGTCCTACACAGGGCTATTATTCAGTTGGTTTCCATTTCCAAAGACCGCACTATTTCTCTTATTTTCATGAAATTCCAGGATGCATATGCCAGCAAATTGACTCAAATTTCCTCCTTACTGGTTGGGCTTGGAACTAGGAGTCATGTTCTTTGTATTTTTCTTTTTTCAGTTAACAGAATTCACTTTCAGAGCCTTGGCTCTCCTTTCATAACTTTTGGATGGAAGAGAAACATTTGAACTGGGGTAAAGGAAGGGACCAGCCGAGCGCTGGAGCTGAAGTTCAAGAACCAATAGGACCAGCATGCTCAGATATCTTCAGCCAACACATGCAAAATCACATTTAGGAGCTATATGGATTATCTGAGAAATCAACCTCTGAACCTATTAACTGCAGTGGTAGTCCACTGAGTCCCTTTAAAACAGGTTATCTTACACTACCAGAGGAATTGATACCTGCAGCTATAACATTTTTTGTATTCACATAGCATGCTTAGTTGTATTTGTTTCAGTATTTAAAGGATTTTCAGGAGATTATGGGAAGAAATCATGAGAAGTAAGTCTACTCATTTTAATCTTACAAAGTATCATTTCTCTGAGCTCATGATTCCCTTTAGAATCCCCTGGTACATTGACTCTCAGTAAGCCATCACCCTGCAACTCAGCACTCACAAAGACAGTGCTTTAATTATGCAACAACAAATGATGATCGCTGATGACCTGAGGCCCAGAAAAAAATTCTGTCCTGATCCCCACATCATCAAAGAAGAACTTACCTATCACCAGTCCTGGAAGGGTCCCATCCTTTGGACTGCTCATCCTTCAGGGCTGCACGTATTAACTTTCCCTTCTTTCCCTACCAGGGCCAGCTGCAAGGGTGTGTGACTGAGCAAGTAGCATTGGTCCCCACACTTACAAGGCCTCATGCTTCACTTCATGCTCTGCAGGCTTTGTCATGAAATTCTTAATAATTTTTTTTAACAAAGACTCTGGATTTTTTTGTACTAGACCCTGGAAATTATCAAGCTGGTCCTGATCCTAAGAATGTAAGCTCCATGAGGACTGTGATGGTTGTCTGTTTTGTTCATAGATCGTTTCTAGAATGGTACTTGTATTAAATGTTATTAATACATTTTTGTTGCATGAATGAACGAATACAAAGACACTTGATTAATGAGAATCTCCCATTCCCAGGCCAAAACAGGGAATGTGCTGCTCTCATTTATCATTTCTTGTGCCTTGATCTCTGAGTCCAAACATTTCAAAGTTAGGTTTTAGGCCTAGATAACTGTTTAAGAAAGAAGAGCTGGCAAGAAAGGGAGAAAGGGAGTCCAAAGAGAGATACGGCCAAGTCTGCTTAGAGACAGTGCCCAAGGATGCCGGGAGAAGAGTTCAGTGTGCTCCTGCCTCTTGATCACCAGGGGAACATTCCTGCCTGGAAGCCAGGTTGCAGGAAGAGCTCTCCAACTTGCAATGCCAGGACTACTCTGCATCCCCTGGGTCGTGTAGAAGGACAGCAGCCCAGCTGTAGGCCCAGACACACCCCAGGCTTGTCGGTGGATTTCCTTGGCTGCTAATCCTAATCTTGGAGCTCCAAGAGTGGAGCTGAGGATGTGGAAGTCACCCTCCTGAATTTCTCAGGCCCTGTCAGTGAAGATCAAGAAATTTAAGTGAAACTGGGACCTGAGAATGTCAATTCCACTAAGGGTGGCTTCGTGGCCATGGAGGTGATTGGGAAACGGATGGGTACCTGTTAGCACTGGTCATACAGATAGCACCAGACTGAACACAAGAGTCCAGTAGAAGGTCAATTTTGCCTGAGCCATTCTTTATAGTTTTTATTGATTAACATCAGCTTCTGCAGGTTTAATTACCAAAACCCTCACTAATTTTGTATCTGAGGGCATCATGGGAACAAGCATAGTTCTTTCCATGAAGCCACTCACAATTAATCCAAAAGAAAGGGGAATTCTGAGAATATGTGTGTGTGGATTGTACTCTCTAGCCTCTATTTATCACCCTCACTATTTATTAAAATGATAAGTTGTGGGCAAAAAATCAAGCTATCTGAGGTCTTTGGGAACAGTGCATGACTTGGGTCATAAAGAAAGACAAACAAGAAAAGTAAAGCCAGCAAATAGTAGTTCTCAGGACAACATGGAGAAAAGGCACCAAATGGGAAAGAGGGAAAAAAAGAAACTCTGCACAATGTCCAAACTTCAGTCACTGCCAAAGTTTGCAAAATATCATTTCATTTAGAAACGCTATGATTTAATGGCAAAGGAGGACATTTTGTTGGAACGCCTAGCGTAACAAACACTTTTCTCTCCACTTAACAGCACTCTCCTGGCTTCATCTTGTGGAGAAAATAATAATTTGGATGTTTTGAATTATAGCAGTAATACTAAAGGCACTCTGGGCCCACCCAAATTCCCAGTGTTCAATGTGGTGTTAATGCTCAGTAAGAATGCAGCAAGGTTACAGCGGGGACTACTCATTTTAGGACAGGATTCAGGGTTTGCTGAGGCCAGACCACAGAGTGAGTAGAGCTTTCTGTAGGGCCGTACCCCTGGCCATACACCTTTTGCCATGTCAAGGCCAAGGAAGGGCTCTCTGAGCTGAGAAGAATTCCAGGGATTTGGACCATGAACAAATTCCAGAGGGAAGAACGTGAGTTTGAGCATCTGGAGGTCTTGGATCTGCCACTAATGAGCCGGGTGACCTTGGGTAAAGTTTCTATCCTCCCTGGGCCTCCCTCCTCCATCAGTGCAATCTTTGACATTTAGAACTGCAGAGACCCTTAGAAATCATCTGGGTTTATATTTCACTCACATTCTACCTGCACGGTTGTGCCTTTGCCCTGTACCACATTTATTATCCTTACTTCATAAGTCTAATTTTAAAAGAAATCAGTATAAGTTTCAACACATAGAAGGTAACTGTTAACCACATAAATGAATTTTATATAAAAAAACATATTGCTATATTCTAATCAGTTGAATGTTACTTGCCTAAGAAGACACTAGCAACAAAAATGAAAATAAGACGAAATATTACTGAGACCTTGGTACGTGCCGGACACTGTTCCAGAGGCTTCACTCACTTGTCACAATTCTATGAACTGGTCTCCATTGTTGTCCCCCCTCATTTTGCAGATGACATAACTGAGGAACAAGGAGATAAATGTGAAATTGTCCTTCTCTTTGTTAAAAAGGTTATATGTGTGCATATCTCCATGAATCTAAGGCTTTGTCTTTCACGTAATCATAAGGATTAAAAGAGAGTTTTTAAAAGAAAAATTTTTTCATTGTAGGATTCAGTATTATTTGCTGTCATAAGTTTGCGCCACCCACATGGAAGCATCCATGTGCCATAGGCAATGGCTGTCCCCGAGATGTGGCAGAGAATGATCTGGTCACAGAGTAGTGTGAGAGGCGGAAGGCACACTGCTGTGAGCTTTGTGGTGTTAAGCCCACTGCTTCCCTTACCAGTAGTGTCTTTTTCTCTTGTGTCTGTGTGGATCATTCCTACTGGTATTTCAAGCATCATCTCATCCTGAACCCTCTCTGACCTCTCCACCCCAGAAACCACAGGTCACCCCATCTTGGCTGCCCCCATCGTATCTTAACACATTTCAGTTACAGATGTCTCATTCTGTCTGATGACCTCTACCTTTAGACCCAACTGGCTTTTTACTGTTCTAAGTAAGCCCATAAATGTAAAAAAATTCCAAACCTCATATGAAATATATGTACTTGAAAAAAGGAAAACCAATTTCATAAGCATGTATTGCAGAAAAATAAAACACTGAGCACAAACTCTACATTCTAAACGTTCTTTCTGGGAACTGTTCATCATAGGTTAGACTGAATGAGACTTCTCAAAAAAATAAGAATCCCACGAGCTTCAAAAGGACATGCTTTTTCTTTTCTTGGTGAATTTCCCCTGGAGTAAACATAAGTGCTCTTCTTTGCTGAAGAAGCTACTATGAGCTGTATAGTGCTCATGCCAGGCTCATCAGTCTTGAAAACCGTCTAAGTTTCAAAATTCATTAATTCCTCTGAAAGTATTTGAAAGTGTCAGGGAGAAGCAACATCTTGGTGGCATGGCTCCATTCTTTGTCTTCTTTGGGTAACACTTTTGCTTCTATTTCCTCCTCTTCAATGTTCTCTTGCTCTCCCATCTCAACCAGAGTCTGCTGAATTGCCTTAGACGCTGACCACCACTGACTATCAAAAGGCTTTGTTTTTTATAGCTATTGGACAGCCCCAAACACAAGCTTTATTTGTTCCTGAATAATATGTGATATTTAGGGAAAAGAAATCAAGAAGACAGGACTCACAAGTTAAATCGTTGTTAAATCAGGAATAACTTGTAATTTGTCTACATACAAACTATTATAAACTATTGAGATTGTAATACTTGAGTCATATTTGACTTTTGCAATTATAAGAGATACAAGATACAAGATAGCAAACATTATTGGTATATACTGAGTATTACATTTTTAATACAGTATTTTCCTCTCTTAAAGTGTTGGGACATCCTCTTTGTATATCATCCTGACTTGATAAGAACTTCTTTGAAAGCAGAGGCTGCGTCAACCTTGTTTTATGCATAGCAAAGGTTTTTTTTTTTTTTTTTTGTAGAGACAGAGTCTCACTTTATGGCCCTCAGTAGAGTGCCGTGGCATCACACAGCTCACAGCAACCTCCAACTCCTGGGCTTAAGCGATTCTCTTGCCTCAGCCTCCCGAGTAGCTGGGACTACAGGCGCCCGCCACAACGCCCAGCTATTTTTTGGTTGCAGTTCAGCCGGGGCTGGGTTTGAACCCGACACCCTCGGTATATGGGGCCGGTGCCCTACCGACTGAGCCACAGGCACCGCCCTTTAGCAAAGGTTTTTGAGCATTACAGACAAACAGATTGACTGACTTATTAGATTAATTGATTACTAGCTGAATTAATGCAGGTCAACATTTTATTGAAACTAGAAACTATGGTTTAACCTCTATCCAAATATTAAGAGAAATAAACAGAAAGAAAGAGCATGCTGCTTAATGAGGTTTCCCAATACATTTTGGATTAATCTATCTCTTACAAAGTCTTTCCTTATATTAAATTAAGATCTTTCTCCCCAGGATGTCCAACAGCGATTTCTATTTCCACCTTATAAAGTGGTATAGCAAGAGTTGATTCCTCTTCAGCAGAAAAAAATCTTTTGTATTTTAAAAATAACGCTCATCTTTAACTCTTTAACTCTTAATGATCCTTTTACACAGCATCATTCATTCCTTCAAATCTTGAAATCTTACAATTCTCAGGACTGTTGCCATCCTGATGAAAGTCAGAATAATACAGCCCTGGATATAATCTACCTTTTTTCAAACCTAGGCTCTAAGACTTATTTTTGGTGTGATTTCTGTGGCTCAGTGACTTCATCTGTACAATGGACATGGTTATAGTCATAGCTCCTCATGCATCTAATGTGGGGATTAAACCAGACAATAAAAATAGCACACAATGGTACAGTGATAAGCATTTATCACTAAACATTTATGAACTAAACAATGTTAGAAATTAAGACTGCAGGTGGCAACTGACCAGCAGAGCCAGCCCTGGAGAAGACCACAGCCCTCTAGAGTAGAATAATTTCTGTTCATCAAACCTCACTGGATTTAGTTTTAGAGCAGCTACATACCCTGATGGCTCATCTTTGGCTTGTGGTCATTGAAAATCTTGAAGCCTTTTCTTTTTTTTTTAAACAAGCTGCTGTCAAGACTGCTCTTAAAAATCAATTTTCTGAAAGTAAAAGCAGAACCCTATATTCATCCTTATTAGATTTTCTGCAGATAGGTTAGCTTATCATACTCACATGTCAGAATAAGTCTTGACTCTGTCATCTGACCTATTAACCACCCCTCCCAACTCTATGCCATCTCCTGATGTGATAACCTTTTCTCTTCACCAAGGTTGCTGATTAAATCCTGAACAAGTGCAAGGCCAAGGACAAAGCCCTATGGTACTATTAACATTTGGTGGGCAGCAAATGAACACTCTCATTCTATGGATAAGGGGAAAAGATTCAGAAAATACTAGATGATTTGCCCAACATAATGCAGCAAGTTGACTGTTTGCCGAAGTGGGTATCTGGGAACAATAGTCTTCTGACAAATATTCAATAACTGGTTTTCTATGGCCCAAACAAGTTTGAAAAACCACACATACTCTATTTCCTTCTTTGGAGATTTCCAGCAGCCACCAATACACTAAAGATTTGTGAAGCCCTATAGTCAAGAATTCTTTGAAATTGTTTACTCCACTATTTTCCAAATGTATTTGACTATAGACTTCTGTTTTTATTTTATTTATTTATTTAGTTAGTTAGTTAGTTTGAGGCAGAGTCTCACTTTCTTGCTCTCAGGAGAAAGCTGTGGTGTCACAGCTCACAGCAATCTCAAACTTTTGAGCTTAAGGGATTTTCTTTCCTCAGCCTCCCAAGTAGCTGGGACTATAGGCACCTGCTACAATGCCTGGCTATCTTTTAAAGATGGGATTGCGCTCTTGCTCAGGCTGGTCTCAAACTCCTGAGCTCAGGCAATCCACCTGCCTTGACCTCCCAGAGTGCTGGGATTATAGGTGTGAGCCACCGCACCCAGCCCAGAGTTCTGTTTTTAACATCCCACAGAATCTAGTGTTTCATTATTGGTTAAGAGCAGACATGTAAAACCCAGAAGAAATGCCTCTCATCTGTTCAGAAGTCTTACAAGGGTACATGTGAAACTTCGTAAATGTAGAATATAAATGTCTTAACACAATAACTAAGAAAATGCCAGGAAGGCTATGTTAACCAGTGTGATGAAAATGTGTCAAACCGTCTATAAAACCGGTGTATGGTGCCCCATGATCGCATTAATGTACACAGCTATGATTTAATAAAAACAAAAAAGAAAGAAAAATAAGGTGAGAAAGAGGGTTGGAAAGTGAGAATGGGAGTGTAGTAAGATGAAGAAGGAATGCAGGAATCAAAAAGCAGCTTCATTTCTGCAAAAGCAGGAACAAAAGTAGGACCCTAGAGCCCAGTACTCCTGATAATACCCAACTACACACTGTACAGCTTTATGTCACACTCTGCTTTGAGACCATCAGGGCCAGTCTCATCACATTCTCACCACTGCCCTGTAGCTGTCCCAAGAGTCCAGGGACTCCAGGGAATGCAATGATCAATCTTTGAAGAAGATTCCCCTAATTTAAATTTATAACTCCCCCATTCTGCACACCTCTTCCCTTCCCTGCTTTATTTATTTTCATAGCATATAACACCATCTGACATAAATATTTCATTTGTTTATTTATTTTCCACGTCCTTCTATTAACACTAGAGAATAAGCTCCATGCTGGCAGAAATATTTACTTTGCTCCCTGCTTTATTCTCAGTACTTAGAATAGGGTGTGGTTAAGAGTTGGTGCTCAGCAAATATGAACAACCTGGGGAACCTAAATGAATTACAACCTCTCCAAGGGTAAGGCTCAAGTCTTGTGTTTGCATTGACTTATTTATGATGTGATACCATCTGCTGAGTGGGTCTTTATTAGTCAAGAAATGAATATCATTACTCAGATAGATATCAATATACAAAGGGAAGCTATTCGTCTCAGAAACCACATTCTCCCTCCTCTGGTGACTTCATCCACCAGGCCTTGCACTGGCATGACTCATAAATCCACAACTCCAACCCTGACCCTCATCCACACCATAGCCCGCCTGGCCTGCTGTTTGACTGGACATTTCCACCAGACTAAGCAACTCAAAATCAGCAGGCCCATGGTCAGAAATGTATCTCCTCTCTGCCAAAAACTATCAAAGCAATAAAAACAAAAACAACCTTCACAGATCTATTTATTATATAGGGATCTATTTTGTGGGTGGCACAGAATAAATCCTTGACACTTTTCTTTCCTGATTTTTTCTTTTTTATACTCTCTGTATCTGAAATGTCCCTGCCAGCTCTTATTCCCTCTGTCCCATTTCTACTCTAGTACTGGGTTTTCATTATATTTTTCTGGCCTTTGAAATATTCCTCCACTGATCTCTCTGCTCCCTCATTTCCAACGCCTCCAATTTCTAATACAGTGTTTTTAAAACTGAGGACTATACCCATTGGTATGTTATGAAATCATTCAGCATATTTTGACCAACATTGAAAAGCATAGGATAGAATCAGTAAAAATTAGACTGCATTAAAAATCACATAAAAATTGTTCGTAAAAATTTCAGTGCAGGCATATGTATGCCCTGAACCTTAGGTTGATACAATTGACCTTGAACAACATGAGTTTGAACCGTGCTAGTCCACTTCCATGTGCATTTGCTTCCATCTTTGCCACCTCTGAGACAGCAAGACCAATCTCACCTCTCCTCCTCCTCAGCCTACTTAACAAGAGCATGATGAGGATAAAGACTGAAGACTGTTGTGATGATCCACTTAAACTGAATAAATAGTAAATACATTTTCTCTTTCTTATTCACATTTTATTTTCTCAAGTTTACTTTATTGTAAGACTGCAGAAGATAGTACATGTGTTAATCGATGGTTTATGTTACTGGTGCGGCTTCTTTTCAATAATAGGCTATTAGTGAAGTTTCTGGGGAGTCAAAACTTACATTGGGATTTTCAACCAGGTCTGGGATTGGGACCTAATCTCACACATTGCTCAAGGATCAAGTCTATATTTCTCACAATAGCTTGAAAGTCACTGCGCTAATTTAACATACTCCAAAGTCAGGATTTAATTTTGTCACCTTCTACCTAAAACTTTCAGTGACTCACTTTTGCCTTTTGAATTCAGTCTAATGAAATTAATACAACATTCAATGGCTTCCAAACTCAGGATCTCACCCACCTTTGTAGCCTCTTCTTACTTTATTATTTTTTTTTGTATTTATAAATATATATATTTTCTCTTTTTTTTGTTATTCTTGGGGGTTCACTGAGGATACAAAGAACAAGATTACATTGATTGCATTTGTTAGGTAAAGTCCCTTGTATAATTGTGTCCTGCCCCCAAAAGGTGTGTCACACACTGTGACCCTCCCAACCTCTCCTTCCTTCCCTCTCTCTGCTCTCCCCTTCCCCCACCCTCCCTACCATGTATTAAGTCATTAATTGTCCTCATAATCAGAATTGAGTACACAGGGTTCTTGCTTCTCCATTCTTGTGATGCTTTACTAGGAATAATGTGTTCCACTTCCATCCAGGTTAATACGAAAGATGTAAAGTCTCTGTCTTTTTTAGTGGGCAAGTAGTCTGGTCTGTGGTATGCATATACCACAGCTTGTTAATCCATTCCTGAGTTGGTGGGCATTTAGGCTGTTTCTCCCTAGTGCAGAAGAGAGCCCCCCCGCAGCAGAGGATTATCCCCCCTCCCCAAAATTGACAGTGCTGAGTTTGACTAACCCTGCACTGCAGCAGTGGATCTCAGAGTTTGGTGTGCATCACCTGAAGAAGAGATTATAAAATAAAACACTGAGTGTTGAGCTGCACCTGGAGGGTTTATGGTTCCACAGATTTAGAGCAGAGCCTGAGAATTTGCCTTTCTGACAAGTTCCTAAGTGAAGCTGAAGCTGCTAAGTCAGGGACTACAGAGCTTTAGTCTAAAGTGTGCTCTGCTTAATATTTATCTGGGTTTAACGATATGCATCGTAAGGGTTAGAAGCTCTGGCTCAGGTGAACTGCCCTCTGCTTCTCAGAGGCCATCCTTGACTCCTCCTGTGGCCGGCCCTGGTCTGTCCATTTCTCTCTTCCATGTTCATTTTCACTCTCCCGTGGGTTTTCCCTCCCTTACACTTCATCCAGCCTTACGGAACAGATGCTTCTCAGGCTAAGACTTACATCTACTCTCTGCCTCTTGCTGCCCCAAAGCACTTTGGGTAATCTCATTGCCTGAGAAATTTCCGTTGTCCAGAACCCAGCTGCAGCCCGTCTCCCTACCCAGTTGTTTGCAAGCCTCTTTCTGTCCATTCCCCTCTCTACTGGGGATTCTCCAAGCAGCAAGAAAAGAATCAACTTTTCATCTTTATGATCCCAGCTAGTATCTCTAGGTGGGAGACTGAGTAACTAAGGGGCACAATGAGTGACATGAGAAAAACAACAATAAAAAGAGCTGGCGTTCCCTGTAAAGGAAGTGAGTACGTTGCAGACTGATTTTTGTTCTTTACTACTTTGTCCCGAATCAGTACTGTCAGCTCGTTCATGCTGGGTGATAAAAAAGGACATGAAGAGGGCGGCGCCTGTGGCTCAGTTGATAAGGCGCCGGCCCCATATACCGAGGGTGGCGGGTTCGGACCCAGCCCCGGCCAAACTGCAACCAAAAAATAGCCGGGCGTTGTGGCGGGCGCCTGTAGTCCCAGCTACTCGGGAGGCTGAGGCAAGAGAATCGCCTAAGCCCAGGAGTTGGAGGTTGCTGTGAGCTGTGTGAGGCCACGGCACTCTACCGAGGGCCATAAAGTGAGACTCTGTCTCTACAAAAAAAAAAGGACATGAAGAACACAAAAAAAAAAAAAAAAAAAGATAAACCCCAGTCCTTTCCTTATCATACCTCAGAGACGCATGTACTCCAAACTTGTAATAGTTGGGTTCTGAATGTGGCCCTTTGGTAAATTTCCGATACTGTTGCAACTCCACTGTGACTTATTTTCACTCAGATCCCCCATGCATGAATTTAAAACAATGCCATTTAATCCTATCAGCAAATCACATGATTTTGAAACAGTCTTTTCTTTCCAAATAAGGTATCCTCACCATGGCTGTTTCAAATCCTTCCTTAGCCAATAAAACATTGGTCAGACTTTAAATTAAGTGTCACGAGCAAGGATTTAATTTAGAGCTAATAAGACAGTTATTATATGTTAAATACCATATGGTTATTAAAAACGTATTTATTGAGGTTTAACAACTATGTCAAGACAATACTCCATAAACAGCAGGAACTGTTAACAGGGTGCAGTTATGGATTCTTACATCAGGCCATGTATCTTGCACTTGGATATATACTTCAGATCAGAGAAAGACCATTAAAAAGTAATGAACACTCTCAAAGGGACTCCATCTGGGAGGGTAAAAGGGACAGTGAATTTGTGTGCAGCTTACTCACCCCTGGAGACCTAGGATCCGTTCCTGTTTGAGATGGGCATGAAAAATGAGCTTGGGGGTCTTCCCTCAGCCTCATTTGTGCTCTGTGCAAAGCCAACTGTACCATGTGGCATGATTGATGAGAGCCATTTAGGGGAGCTCCCTGGGATTGGGGACAGAGTTTAGGAGGAGTCACTTGGAATAAGTCAAAGGGAGGGGACTTGTGAGGACTTGGGCCAGGTTTCTGATGCTTACCCATAATACTCAGTTTGCTGGAGAACTTTAAATGGTGTGTGTATGTGCGTCTGTGTATATATTCATGCAGTCACACATGCGTAATACCATTTACATGATGCTTAAGGCAGGCAATGCTCACCCCACGGTAGTGTTTGAGAACATTCCTCTTCGGTGCTTTATACCAAGTGTGACACCCTCAAAACTTGCTGTTCTGCCTGAGAGAAAACTGGGCTGGGAGGAAGGGGCCTTCTCACCTTACCACCCAGCTTTCCTCCAGCTGAAATAGCAGGGATCCAGCAAAGCCCATGTTTACGGCCTGGGTGCCGACGCTATGGCAGTGCCCCGACCCGATGGCGCCCATTCAGCACAGTGACTTCACAGGAGGGTCAGGCCAGGCGACGTCAGATGGGCTGTGAGTAAGAAGGCTGGCAAAAACTCATATCCTTAACAGTTAGCAAACACGCTGGAGGAAATTATTCATAAATATTTGAAGAGCAATCAGGTCCGAGTTTTGAGCAGACAGCTGTTGGTCTCTAGGTTTTCTCCAGTGTATTAGCCCCTTTTTATGGGAGTCAGGGTTCTGCTCAAATGCCAACCCCCAACTTCCCTCAACTGTTTTTCCACAAAAGTGCCCAGATGCTTCCGTGCAGTTAGGTATGTAGGCAGCAAACAACAGGATGTTTAGGTGGAGACCTAGAAAAGATATTTGTGTGGAATATTCGGCTGTCCTCCAGGCTGTCTCTGAAATTCCTTCCACGTCTTTCTGAGAGGTGTGTGTGTCTATGTTTGTGGGAAAGAGAGAGAGAGGTGGGGAAGAGGATATATAATCATCACATCAGCACAATGGACAGGCCCAACTGCGTGAGGATAATTATGTTTTACAGTTTTGCTAAACACAAGAAAGTATTTTCTCAGGCCATTTAATTGAAGCAACATCATGGGTTATACCTTCATTGTAATAAAACTCCACTGTGTGTCCAAGTGCCAGGGGATTTATTAAGTTGCTCTGAGCTCTGAGAATGAGCAGGCCGGGTCAGACGTGGCTAGTGATGATGACATCATCGGTTTTGGCAGCTCTTTTCAACTGGTGTTGAGTGAGGTAATGTCCCCAAAATTAAAACTGACAGCAAGATTAATGATGATAGATTCACTGACTTTTTTTCATGATTTAAATTGGTGTTCTGTTTCTTCCATTCTGGATGGCCAAGCGAGCTTCCTGCCATTAGCTCAGCATATCAGCAAAGCCAGATAACAGGAGTCCCTTCTCCCCCCTGGCTGGGGACAGGCTGGGACTTCAGGGTTAGAGGTGATTCAGAGATGGGGCCAAAGGGACGCACACCCTCTTGTCTTTCACTGAGGTTAGGAACATAAGATAGGATGCCTTTCTCAGACCAGCAAATAATGTGGATTCATTATTATGATGCAAGAAAGGTTATGTGCTCAGAGGGGGGCTGCTTTGTGCAAGGAATAGCTCATCAGAGCTTGCTCTACTGAGTCAGAATTTGCAATCCCTTGAACTGGAGCTGGGCCTCTCTTGCCCTTTGTGTTTGACATAATGAAAAGGTTTGCTGAGGATATTAGGAGCACAAAGAAAATTCTAAGACAGAAAATTGGAAGATATTTAAGCTGCATGAAAAAGAAACACTTTATCAACCATCTCCATCTTAGGGACTCTGGTTAATTGAGATCACAGTATTTATCTGTTATTTATCTAACAATTCTACCCCACTCTCACATTCCTAAGGACAGGGATTAACTGTTTTCATCTTTGTAATTCCAACAAGTATCTCAGCAGCATATGGCAGGCACTCAAAAATATTTGTTGGAAGCATCTTCCTCATAGCAGATACCTTAAGAACATCTCCTAAGAGATTTGGTCTCCTACTTGAGTTGATGGAGCACACTTCCAAATAATAAAAACACTTTTCTTTGAAAACCTGGCCTAATGTGTCATATTCATTAGTCCATGCAGACAGGTTTTCACTACTCTGAAATAATTTGGTTTGCTTTTGATAAAAAGAGGAGAAAATATGAAAAAATACAAGGTGAAGACACAGTGACATGTGAGTAGAGTCAATAGCCTCACTTCAGAATGGTAGAGCTGGGGAAAGTCTGAGTGTTTCTCACTATGAGTATGAGACTGTCATAAAAGAAATTCATCTATAGTTTCAATGATTATGTTATAATCTTACTTAGAGTAGACACTGTTGGGAATGGGTGGCAGTTGGGGAGGAAATGTCTATCTTGAAAGATGGGATGTAGGGTGCACTTGGCAGTGGATAAGGATGTGGGAATTCCCTGGAGGTTTTTACGGTAAGTCCTATTTCTAAGTGGAAAATTTGCTGAGCTGTGAAGTCAGCAATATGTTGGATCTAATCCTTGCCCCACCCCCAGCTGGCTGGGACATTTTCAGCAAGTCTCTGCTCTTCTTTGGGTCTGTTTCCCCATTGGGGAGGTGAGTTTTGGGAGGGCATGGCACTACAGTCCCTTGCAGGCCAGTTATTCTCTGATGTTAGGAGTTTAATTGCTCTTGGGAAGGGCACACCCAGACAGATCAAGTAGACTACACTAACTCCTTACTCCAGCTGTTCAAACAAAGTCAGATCCTTTCCTGCAACAGCTTATGGAACTGGTTGGGATAAGAGGATAAGTTTTTCCCCTCCTGTTCTTTTGGCAACCTGCAGTCCAAACATTTTGCTTCTAAGCAGATTCTAATACTTCTCCAAGGCCCTCTCAGCCCTTCACCTGCCATTCCCTTGCTGTATTTTTCAATATTTCCCATTTTTCCTCTTCTTCTCCACACACTGTTCTCTTCACACAGTACATCAAATTGTGGGTGGAGGTTTTGAAAGGAGTGTTAAGTTTTATGGATGGGAAGAACAGACAATAAGACCCTACTAATGCCTACTTTGTCTCAATTTTTCCCTATTTCTTTTTGAAGAAAAATGCCTATATTTAACACCATTTGGAGTGTTTATGCAGTTCATAATGATCCCCTTTGCTAGGCAATGCCCACTGATCCAGAGGGTGAGGCTAGGTTCCCAGTAGCCAAGTCCACCCTAAAAGACTCCCACACCCTGGCCATGGATGATCAGAATACAGTGGACAACTCTGCCATGCTGGTAAGTTGGAAAACCTTCATTGTTGAAAGGTAGGACTCCTACCCATGTATAATGCAGTGTTTTTCATGAAACACTGCCCTAACTTTTCTCCCTATTAAGTCCTACATGGACAAGATAATGTGGGGGTGAATGTGAGTACTTTAGCATTGTGTGGCACGGGGAGGCGTGAATGCAAAAAGTACAAGTGTCAGGTCAGGGAAACGGGCTTTCAGGGACCTTTGGACAGGAGCATGACCTGCTTTCCAAGGACACCTGGTCACTGGCTGTGCTTTCTCCACCTAGCCGAAAGGAAGATGCAGCTTTGCTAAGGAGTTCAGTTAACTATCCAGGAGAGCCCATCCTCATCCTCTGTACACAGTCCCTTACACGAGAGATTCACAGCCTCACTGCATATGAGAATCAGTTGGGGAACATTTCTAAAACACCAAAGTTTTAGAAACCTCCAGATGTTCTGATACAATTAGACTGAGGGAGGAAGGAGATACTGTTATAATATTTTAAGGCTCTTTGAGTGATTTTAATATGCATCCAGTGTTGGGAGACAATCCCTAAATTGAAACAAACACTAGACTGTTACTTTAAACTCTTCTGCGATGGTGATATATGCCTAATTGTTAAAAGACAGAGGGAGTGGGGAGGGAGGGAGGCAGAATTGGGTGTCCTTTTTTCAAACAGGTCCCTTATATATATTTCCCTATATTTGCCAGTGACAGCCACATGCCCTGTAATGGATTAAAAGACCCAAGGAGAAGTCACAACAGGGTGTGCTGTCTCTGCCCCTGCTCTATGCAGCCGCCTCTTCCCACTGAGCTCTACATCTCTGGCCAAAGACCACCAAAGGAAGTGGTCTTTTTCTACCAACCAGTAAACCCATCAACACTCATTACTTACGCAGACATGCTAATAAGCAATTGCTAGTTTATATTTAAAAATATAAGGCATTTCAGAGGCATGAACAAGGAGAAGGTGGTTATATGACTCTGCAAGACTATTTAGGAGTCACATCCTGTGCTGAGACCCTGCCCCAGTTTAGGTATAGAGATGTGGCCTATAACCAGGAAATCTAGAGTGGCCAACTATCCAGGATTGCCTGGAACTATTCTACTTTTAACACAGAAGCCCCTTGTCTTGTCCTAAGAAACCCCCCAGTTCTGAGGAAACAGAGTTGATCCTATCAGCTCTCCAGTCCAGGCTTGTGAATTGCTGGCCACAGATAGCTCTTCTCAAAGTTAGAAGCACTTCACTCATGGACCCGACTGCCCGTGTGTCAACAACTTATGCTGAGCCTGCCTATTATGTCTCTGTCCTGAGTTCTCTGACAAATAAGGGGTGGCATTAGGATGAGGATAATAAACCTGTTTGGAACTGTAATCCTTTACATTTAAATCCCCCCCACACATACACACACACTCAGAGTTCAGAAAGAATTTATTCTCAAAACCACTCAAGCACCCAACCCAACTCAATTCATTCAGGTCTTTTCTCTAGGAAATTTGGAATTGGGATCTAGAGAGATTCTAACTGATCTCTTCCAATGACTGGGGTGTAACAAGAGTTTGGGATCTGTTGGATCCTGTTCGAAGAAAAGAAATCAGTCCACAAGGAGAGAAAGAAGTAATGGCACTCAAGTAGAAGCAGAGATGGACAGGAAAAGAAGGTTCCTTGAGCTTCCACGTGGTCCTTGAGCTTCCACGTGGTCTCTATTTCCTGCTTCTAGGCTCTATCTGGAGCCCACCAGGACTCCTGTTCATAGGTTTTATGAGCTCCCCTCCACTCGCTTGAGTCTTCCAGGTGCCAGGACAGAACAACTTAGTCTCAACGGACTCAAGCAAAAGAAAGCTTATTGTTTCCTATTTGTGAATAATTTGAGGAGGTCTATGGTGTAGCCTCAGGAATTGCTTGATCTAGGGCTCTAGCAATGCAACAGGTTATCTTTCTGCCATGCTCCACCCTGGTTCTGTAGCACAGCATCCTCTCAGTTCTCTGGCAGGTTCACTCCTTGTGGGCAGGAGACTGTTGCCAGAAATTCTGGGCACCATATCCTGTAGGTTTACTCACAGTAGTAAAGTGAGTCCCTTTTCCAGCATTATCCATAAAAATCTTAACGTTTCTCAATGGCTTAAACTGACCATCCTGAGCCAATACTTAGGGCCTGTGAGAATGTGAGCCTGGCTGGAGGACCTGAATCGCCATGGGCTGAGATGGACAGGGCTGATTTCCCATAGGACATTGATACGTGACCACCATATGCAAGGTGTATAGATGGTAGGAACCAAACATAAGAGGAGTCCTCTTAATTATTTAAATGCCCCCCATTTTTTCTTTAAGCTACATTGAGTTACTTTGCCATTTATAATTAAAAAGAATCCACATAATTACAATACTATGGCTGCAGTCATCACACAACGTTCCAGAAACCTCCTCTCCTGTAGTTTCACTATTCCTGTCATGAAGGCAGATACCACGCCCACATCCACATTGGTATTTTGTCCAAACAAAGGACAAAGCCCTATTCAATTGCAATGAGTTTGGGTGTTTATTTGAACTTTTAAACATGGCCAAAATGGCCATATTATGAAAAGACAATTTTTCCCCAAAGTCCTTGTTGTCTAAACAGAAAAGCCACATGTTTGTCCAGAATATTGATCCCTGGTGCCAGCCAAAACCTAGAAGTCTGAGGCTTTTTGAGAACTTCTTAATTTATGACCATATCGTAATATAAAGGATTAACAACATGGCAGCATGAATCTCTTCAGTATACCAAGCCTCAAATGTTGTGGGGTTTTTTGTTTTTTGCCTTGATAAGCAGTGCTTAATCTGTCTTTCTGGCTCAGTTATTATGGGGTTTGGTCTGAGGAGAACCAATGAGTACTCATAAACCAATTCATAGAAATAAGTCATCACCAAAGAGAAGCATATGTTAGGTCTCTTATCCTATTTGTCAACCTTACATGCAATGATGCCCTGCTGTCCATGAAACTTGTACTTCAAGTCCAACATTGACTCCCAGGACAATTTCCAGAATTACCTTCCCCTTACACTCTCTTGTCTCAGCATGCCCTCTTCTCTCTAGGAGCACAGATTTACTCACCAATCTTGACACCTGATCCATAGTTCCTGGACTCTGTGTCTTTGCTCACATTTTCTACCTTTTTTTTTTTTTTATTTTTAATTATGTCAGTCCCTACCTTTGTTGATAATGCACATTCTCCATAGCCCAACTCAAACATTCCTTTGCCACTGAGTTCTTTTTAGGCTCTAGTTTGGAATAAATTGATCCCATTCCTCTACTTAAAATATTTTAAAACTCTGCCACAGAGAAAATTTTGGGTTCTTTGGCTCTGTGAGACCATATTAAAGGATCTACCCTTGATTTTTCAGGATTTCCCTAGTGTATTCCACTCATAGATACGTTACACATCCTATTCCCTCTGCTTGGAACGCTCTTCTCTTGGCTCTTCTCAAAGCTGTCTCCTTTGCAGCTGTTGAGTCTTAGCTGAAATGTTACTTCTTCAGAGATCTGCCACCTCTTAGGGCTATCTATTCTAGTATTGTTATTATTGTCTACTGTAAAGATGTGTTCCCTATCTTCATAGCCTTTTTCTGGATGTATAATTTTTATATATGTATGTGTATGTGTTTTAATTGTCTAATGATTCTCTTTCCCATAAAAATGTAATTGTCAAGAGGTCACAGACTTCATCTGTTTCACTCATGCAATATAACTCTAGACCTGGCTTTTAGCATGATGTCTCACACTGGAGGAGAAGCTCAGCAAATATTTATTGAATGAATGAACGCATTTCTTCTTTCTCTATCTGTTTATAACAAAGTTGAATCATAGTGTGCCTTATATGATAGATGTTGATATTAGTCTTGCATCTCATACTATATCATAGTTATGTGAGGAAAGGATCATGAGTAAGTGAGGTAGTACTGACAAAACACCAGGCGCAATGTAGGTTGTCAGTAAGCTAATGTTCTCAGGGGGTTGAACATCATGAATTTCAGAATAGGACATAGACTCCACCACGCCAAGTCTGTCACCTTGGACAAGTTTGTTCAACTTTCTGGGGCCTCCTTTGTAGATTGTTAATAATACCTACTTTACAGGGTGGTTATGAGAGTGATATTTCCTAATGTAGATAAACTGCTCGGTGCAATGTCTGGAAAGTAAGAAGTGTTCAGTATTGTGGGCATTATTATTGCTTTATCCAGACTGAGAAAGGTGAAAACTGTTTCAGATATCTAGAAGCTGGCCTAGTACTGTCAGCTAGGCCTTGGTGCTCTCCTGTTGACCAAAAGCAATGTCACAGAGCATCAGCCTCAGACAAGGCTACTCTGGGACCATAATGGGTCAAGACACAAATAAGACCACTCCATAACAATGTCTGAACACAGAAAACCTTCAGAATTGCCCGAACTGCAAAAATGATTGATCTTCTTTATCTTTTGGAGAATGTGAGTGACTGCTGCTTCTGAACCAGCAGCAGCCTTGGCGTTGTTCTATAGTCCTTACTTCTTTATGAGGTTTATTTAAATATTCAACCTTCATCTAGTCTCACCTCCTAAATAAAATGTCTTTAGATACCCAATCATGGAATTACCTCTTCTTCTTGATGGCATCCAATTCAAAGCAAAACTCTGCTTCCTGAAACCATCTCCCACATAAACGTAGCACAAGCCTCAACCTACAGTAAGTTTTTTCTAATACTCTCCTGCTGAGATGCTGATTTCTCATGTTGTGCATTCTCCCTCACCACAATGAGTAATAAATCCAACTTGTTCAACAACAGATGTTTTCCTAGTGAGTCTTTGGCTGAAGGTCATTGATAACAATTACCAGGGCTTTTTCTAAGAAGTTTACATGTGTTAAATTCATTCTTCAACCAACTTTAGAATATAGGCATGATTATGATTATTGACACTATAATTTTAACACTGAACTAGGAAGAGGTTAAAAACATTGCCAAAGGCAGATAGCTAATAAGTAGGAGAGCTGAAATATAAGCCAAAGCAATGCCCCTACTATCCACCATCACTTTGTACTACGCCTTCCAGTGTTATATCACTTTGAACAAAATATCTTCAAGTTTATAAAGACTAGGAAGACTTCACATTGTGAAAGGCATGGGGGCAGAACTCAGACAGCATGTGAGAGACATCCTTCAGTGTGTTTCCTTGGCAATTTGCTGCAGCATTCTGGAGGCTGCAAAAAAGTATAAATCATAGTCTTTGACCTCAAGGAACTTAAAAGATGATTGAAGAGACAAAATGTAAACACGCAAAAATTTAAATAATGATACAAGTTGCAAAATTAGAGACACACATTAAGGCAGAAGAATGCATGATTCAGTGTCAGATTAGGTGTGCAGATGGCACTGGGAGAGAGCTCACTGTGGGCTGCATGCTTAGCCTACAACTCTAACCCAACTCAAAACCACAGGAAGGGAACAGCCAGGGGAGCTGCATTGTTAGGAAGAGAGAGAAAGAGAGACAAAATAAACTGTTGATGGAAAGAAACCTATTGAAGTTATATATGCAGGATATATAGATAAATGACTTTAAAATTTTGCTTTTTGGTGGTAATTTCATTGTTGGTGAATTATAACCCTGTCTCTGAAAGGGGGAGCCTTTTGATTCCGTCCAATGGACTTCATGTCAGAAATTCTCTGGAAAACAATACATAGTTCACCTACCTTTAGGAAAAGCTATTCCCTGGCCCAACCCCATCTGGCCTATCCCCTATGGGTCACTCTTGAGTTTGTGTCATTGCACTCTGGTACCATAGAAAAACATTAATGACAACTCCAGACACAATATCTCAGAGGGATTCTATCACCAAAAGCTGCATCAAGACTTGGATTATTTCTGGAAGGGAATAACCAAGCTCTTAGACGGTCTTAACAAAGACCCATGGAGAATTCTAGTACTTTTAGACTGGAAGAAATACATATCTAGTACTTCTCTTAAGTAACTGAGTATGTCTGAGCAATGACTTTGATATCAGCTTGGACAAAGACATTGGTCAAGTGATGTGACCTCTTTATCTGCAAGGAGATTTAGTAACAGGGCCCAACTCATAGGATGATTATGGAATTAAATGACATAATGCTTCCAAAGGACTGAAGGATCCGACACGGTTCATTCTAAGGACACATTAATAATCAATATTATTATTCTCCATATTGATACAGCACTAGTCACTTGAAGAAATACAAAAGAAGCATGAGACATGGTCTTTCTGGACACTTACAAAGACTCTAAATTGGGGGTTTACCTACTGGACAATTCATTCATTTAATTCTACTATTAGCCACTATCCTATTATATACAGATATGGGTGGCCCAAATACCTATATTTGATTTCCACTTCCACCACTTACTTGGAACTATGTCAATTTCCTTAACCTGCCTCTGAATCAGTTAATTTATCAAAGCAGTGGGATCAATAATGTCTCTTACAAGTTATTACTCTGGAGAGGAGTAAAAGAAATAATGTATATAGAACTGTGAGAAGCGTCTGGCACATTGTTGGCTCTCAGTGGGTGCTATTATTTATCATCATCGGCACCACCACTGCCACCATCATTGTTAGGAATATCTCAGATTTTGCCTTCATTCCAGGAGATTCAAGCTCCATGATCACTGGCATGTCCTCAGAAGTTGGACTTTCAAAGGCTTTATTTAGAACATAAGTCCTGTTGGCAAAGACAAAGCTTTTAATCTCATTCTAAAGTAATAGATGGGGATGGTGTACATTGTCAGCTACTCATACCTTATGACAAATGGCTTATATTTGCCTGTTTGCTGGCTGAGGTCAGTGGTCTAGCCCTTGGTCAGGAGGAGGAAGAACAGAAGGAGGAAGAAGAAGAGGAAGGAGGAGGAAGAAGAGGAGAGGGAGGAGGCAGAAGGAGAGAAGGAAGAGTGAAAGAAAGAAAAGGAGAGGGCAAAGGAGGGGCAAAGGAAGAAAGTAAGCTACAGTTAGTATTGAAATCACTGGATTTGGGGAAAATTACTTAACCTCACTTTTCACATTTGGGCAGTTTTAATGCCCTTTTTCTAAGGATAATGTGAACATTCAAAGAAAAAATGAGTGTATGAACACTGTTCCTAGCACATATTGTATGCTCAGCAAATTGGGGCTGTATTATTATTATAGATAATGATAATGATTCTCTGTTCTACATGCAAAATAATTGACTAGAGACCACAACCGAGTAGCATAAGCCTAGCTGAAAGGGCCCATATTATACTTTTATCCTCTCTTTTTCTAAAAATTTAATCTTGACTTTGAACTGCAAGGGAGAGCACAACTATGCTATGTTTCAGGTTTGAATATCAAGACCACACAAGTGCAGTGGAAAAGGTTTTGGATAGAATTAAGGGGCTTCCTTCTAGGGCTGACACCATTTTCTTTTACTTCTATGCCTTAATTTTCACATTTGTAAAATGGACGTTTGAGGTAAACACAGGGTTAGATTATATATGAAGATCACCACTAGTATGCTAATCCTTTAAACCGGCACTTTGCAAAAAATGGGTTTCTTGTGAAAAATGGGTACTCCTTGTATTTCTGGATTCCTACCTAGGCTTGAAAAAATCATAATTCAGTTGGTGGGAACAGGGCTCATGGCCAGAAACATATATTTTAGTGACCTTCTCAGAGATCCACTGCCCTGAACTGCAGTGGAGACAGACTTCGAGATGAGAAATGGTAAATGAGAGGGAAGTCCATTCGTGCTCAGGTAGATCACTACAAATTGAACACCGTATAGAACAGGCTGGGCACTTAACCCATTAAGATTACTGAAGATGCCAAGAAGAAATATTTATAGGCACTTTTTAACATAGTCTATAAAATAAGAGGTTGATTCAAACATAAATTATCTACCACATCATTCTTTAACCTCTAAATCTTTCTCTAATGGCTCGAAAGGCACCTTATTAAAGCAGAGTGAGTGTTTAAGTATTTCATGTATGCTGGTTGGTTTATAAACATCTAGAAAAGCAGAAGTTACTAAAAGTGGCAGGTTTGCTAATAAAAAAAGCAAACAGAGATTTTAAGGAAATTTTAGCTTGGGAAAAATGACTTAGATATTGTGGATTGTGATTTTCTCTCCTTGTCTCAGTTCTGCCTTCTTCTGGGTTAGCTCCATTCTCTGTATAAATCTCCCCATGTGGTGGCAAGATGGCAGCTGGAAGTGGAAACCCCAAGGATACATCATATTCTGTCAGCAACTCCAAAGCAACTTGGGGAGACCCAGTGCCTCTACCCAGGCTGTTCCAGGATTTTGGCTTAAGTTCTCGTCAGACTAGTCATATAGTTGCCACTCATGAGCCAATCATCATGGCACGAGAATTGCCATTAACCAATTGGCAGCTTATATCACATGACTACCCTGGGATCTGGGGAGTAGGATTGTAACACCCAAAACACATAGACTGAGAAAGGAATAGCACTGGTTCCCCCAAGCAAAATCAGGGTGATGTTGCTAGGAATAGGAACACACTCTGGTCAGGCAAAACAATAGATGTCCCTTGCAACATCTTAAAGTAGCAAATATCGTTTATGGACTGAACACACACTATTTATTAGTTGTTTGGTAAATAATACCTCACCCAGTATGTTTTCTTATTTGTTTTCTCTGTATGTGCATGTTTCCTCTGTGCTATATGTATGATCCTATGCACACTCGCCACACACATAGTGTCTTAATGGTTATGGGAAAGTAGATGACATTTAGTGGTGGAAAAAATGAGCAAAGTTTTGATCATTGTTTAATTTAGTAAAAGAACAGCTCCACCTAAGATTCTCCCTGACTATTGCCAACAGTGACAAAGTAGTTGGAGATACTGCAAATGTGCTGCTGAGACTTTCTGCAGCTGTTGCAGAAGTGGAACTGAAACAAAGTTCAAGGAGTGTAATCACCAGGAAAACATCTTCTGTCGCTTTAGAATCCCTCTAAGAGACATATTTGAGTTTGCTCACCTCTGAATTCCCATTACCCAACATAATGCTTAACACATAATGGCCGCACAATAAATAATTATTGAGTGAAGGTATGAATTAATCAATGTATGGTTTCATTTTTAGAACTGGGTTTTAGTCAGAAACAGATTTTCTAAATTACTTAATTTGTGGAGTTATTTGATGAAACAGTCTGATCATTTTAAAAACATGAAAGTGTTCTTAGAAATTTGTATTAGTTTCTGCCCCTCTTCATCATTTACAGAGTAATAAGCCCAGTTTGTGTATTTAGCAAAACAAGTTGGCCAGGAAATAGTAGAATATTTTTATTCACAAACTGTTGCTAAAAGCCAACATTGACCACAGTATAGAAGGGCCAAAACAATCAAAAAACAAAACAAAAACAAAGAAAACATCTTAAGGGTAAGCTTACTTTGATTTTAATTAACTATTTATTTTATAAGGAATTGATTTAAAATTTGTATAACAATAAAAATCTCTTAAGCCAGATATACAGAAATATGGTATTGAATTGATAGAATTTCCGAAAAGTGTAATAGTTTTCAGGTAGAATGTATGAAGAGCTATATTTTGTTCTTCAGAATTCTAGAAAGGAGAAACAGAATTCTATAAAATATCAAGCACTATCTCTAATCAGGTGTCTCCAATTACGTTAAAGTTTGAAAGCAGGAGTCACAAAATATTCAGACTCTTTTCAAAATTATAAATATTTGTTTATGTTTTAAAAAAGGAAGTCTAGACCATGAGCCACTAAGCTATGAAACCAAACTAAGAATGACAGATGTCCCAGTTATTTATAGCTGCATAACAAACTAGCCTCGAACTGAGCAACCACTATCTTATTATACTCACAAATACTGTGGGTCAGGAAGCCACACAAGTCACAGTGGGGATGGCTGATCTCTGCTCCATAATTTCTGGGCCCTCAGCTGGCTAGGATAATCCAAATAGCTAAGGGTCACTAGAACAACAGGGGCCGGGAATCATCTGGAGGCTTCTTCACTTATAATTCAGGGCCTACCTGGCATAATTTGAAGCCTGATCTCAGATAGGATTGATGACCAGAGACTCTACTCCTGCCTGTTTAAGTGTTGTGGGTTTCCTCCCAGCATGATGGCTTAGGTAGTGAGACATACATGATGCCCAGGTCATGAGCTTTGCTGAACCAACCACAGGCAAGAGGATGGGATTATTCTTGGAACTGAGGATGAGGTCAAATTTTTCAAGGCACAAGGCCTTACGGTGGGAGGTGGGGGTTGATAACCAAACAAAGTTAGGGTTCTGCTAGGAAAAGGGAAGGAGGAATGGATAGTGAATATAAAAAACAGCATCTGCTACACCCTTCTCTTGTTTGTTACAAGGAATCCAACTCACACCAAGTGAGTTAAATTGGTTCAATTCTTTTTCTGTTCAATTTTTTCGTGGAATGGTAATTTCCTCATTTAATTTCCCTAATAAGCTCTGAAAGTGTAGGTTTCTAAGATGGTAAAAGTCATCTCAGATGTAGTAAGTTGTTAATGATTAGGATGAAAAGTTTTGAAGAAAGTGGATGTTGTTTGTGGGGGAGAACCAGATAAGCCAATGCAAACATTTCTCAAAGTACATTCCAAAAAATATTAATTGTAAAAGTGTGTGCTTCCATGTGTGTCTGTGTGCACGTATATAGGGGAGGAGGAAGACAGAAGACAGAGAAAGAGTTCCATTGTTTAAAGAAAAAAGTCTGAAAATGCTGTGCTCTTTCCATTTTATAGAATCATGGGGTAAATTAGCATATTAAAAGCCCTGAGAAGTCCTGCAGCAGATCAACTACTGTTTAACTAAGTGTCCCCAGCTTCTTTTTCACTTGAAACATTTTAAAGTATATTAAAATCCTGCAGAGCATGTATGCTATCACACTTTGAGATACACTAATAATATCTTCTTTTGACTTGTGCTGTAAGAATTTAATATTCTTAAATTAATGCTTCAGCATATTCAGGGCCTACCTGGCATAATTTGAAGCCTGATCTCAGATAGGATTGATGCTTCAGCATTAATTTAAGGACATCTAGAATATTATTATTTTTTAAGGACTTCTAGTGTAATTTAAATTAATGCTTTAGCATCTAGAGTATTATAGCTTTAAAATCTTACCAACAAGTTGTTTTCTTTTGGAGTCGAATTCCATTTAAGTAGTTTATGTCTAAAATATAATTATGTACATACATATGTACATATCACTCTCTCTCTAGCTCTCTATCTATCTATCTATCTATCTAGAGATAGAGAACTTGGAACAGGCAGGTAATGATTTCCATTTGTAACCTGCTGGATTTTTAGGTGTGCCTAGGATATTCAAGTTGAAAGTTTGAATGAATATTTGGATGTAGACATACTGATCTAGAATGTAGGAGATCCAACTTAGATTTCAAAGATGTGAGAAGAACATGTGAAGAGGCTGAGGAGGCAGGGAACTCTGTTATTCATCTGGTGGAGATTTCCAAGGGCTCAGTGGGAGGGTTGGGGACTAAAAAGAGTAGGGGAATGTTTGGCCAGGCATAAAGCATGGAACAAGAGTACATGAAAGGACAAATGACAGAGAGAGGCTGACATTTCTGGAGGTGGCCAAAGAGTACAAGGGATGGGGACATGTTTGGTCTGGCTCTCTGCAAATTTTCCATGGTAACGAGGCACTGCATGTTCTGGGGCAGGACTGAGGTGGGCAAATAACAGTTCTCTGGATTTTGCTGAAGGCATTGGGAGCAAAATATAGTCTCATGATTGTAGCATATGACTAAGGAAAAGGTAAGCCAGAATCTGCTGGGAGCAATCTTTGAATGTGAAAGCATCACATCAAGTGGTTGGTATACCCCTTGTCTTGGTTTGCTTCGAGGACTATATGCCAGGCACTTTCCTTGAAAAAATGTCACTGTCCAAGTAGATGTTCAAGTAGTCAGGTAGAAGTCTTAGAAAACTATTTGCACAACCACAATTGAATATAAAATACATTAGTCCATCTGGATGGTGTTTTCAAAGCAGTCTTAAAAGAAAGGACAATAAGTCCTTAAAAAGTGTGATTTGGTGGAGACTAGAATGAGCTACGCTTTCTTACTGGAGTCGTATTCCAGATGAAGCTGATATTGAACTGTTGACAATTTATATTATTATATATAAATTATACATATATTTAAGCAAACTTAAATATGTTTAGATATGTTAATTTATTAGTTAACTGAAATCCAAAGCTGACTAAGGTAGCAAAATTTGACATCAAATCTGGAACCATTACACATAATCTATTTCCTTTGCAAATGAGTAGATGTATCCCAAGAGAATTCTAATTAGTATAAAAAACTAAGGGCCACCAAACATCCTTTAACTCCTTGAGGTAAAAGAAGGTGGCACAAGCATGGCTCTAACCTTTAATGAGTTTAACAAACTACAATAAGTTGTTTTACAAGACCAAGGATCACCAAATCTGGCCTGTGGCTTATCTTTGTAAATAAAATTTTACTAGAACATAGCTGTGTCCATTTATTTACATATGTCTATGACTGCTGTCATCTTACAACAACAGAGTTAGGTAATTGTGAAAGAGTCTGAATGGGTTACAAAGCCTAAAATATTTACTATGTGTCTCTTTATAGAAAAAAGCATGTGCTCCTTGATATAAATGGGGAATGTCTTGAAGGTAGAACTACATGATGTCCATCTTTGGATAATAATCCCTACTGCATATGGGAAGGTTGTGGGCCATACTTTGCTACCCCACTTACTATTTTAAGTCCTAAACAACAGATTGGGTTATTCTTGGTTCTACAGAGCTCAGAGAGGTAAAACAATTTTATCTATAATAAACAGCCTATAAGTCTTAGACCTGGGAGTAAAACCCAGATTTGTTGGTCTGATCCAAAGTCCATGCTTTTACTGCTCATCCTGCAACATCTCTGCACAGTTCCAAGTTCATAAATAAGGAATTAGAGCTAGTACTTTAAAAATATTTATTTACTGTATTGGAGTCTTAATAGGTAATTTTCTTACCAGAGAATAATTTCCTAATTGAATTGACATGAATGGCCTAGAGGAAATTGACAAGAGGGTAGGATTCTTTCCTATATTAAGGAAGAGTTTCATTTGCCCTTTCCATACAGATCCTCTATTCAGTTACGGTCATCAATAGAAGAATTGACAAACCAAGAAAGTTGACCATATGAAAGAAAAACAGAATTTTTGTTAATGGGATGATGCACTTGATTTATGTAAAAGAAAGTAGAAAAGCCCACCATGGCTTTAAATGGAATAACTCCCAATTTTCATGCTGCCTTTTGAAACTGGAAATGCTGTATTGCTCAAGGTTTGACACAGGTGAAGGACCCTGTTATGTGTCTAATGATTAACAGATGGAGTGTTTTCCTCCTGTCCCTACCCGGCATATGGGATTGCTAGCACAGGACTGCTACAACATGGGTTGCTGTTGAACCTCTCGCTTCCCACTCTTTCTGTTCTGAGCTTCAAAAAATATGGCGTTTGTAGATAAAACTATTGGCTCCGCTACAAAAAAAGATGGATGATTGACCCAATAATACGGGCAAAAGCTTCTTTTCCCAAATCATATAATGAACAAAAAGTAGATATTTTTATGAGAACAATGAAGCAAGAAAGTTTTCAGTACTAGATGCTACTTTGGATTATAGTTTGCTTGTTATTATAGAATATTATTCTTTAGAAAAGTGTAAAGCTCTGAGCTGAAGGCCTCAAGCACACTAATGAACATTTCTAATGGAAACCACCATTCTCTGTGTATAACAGTTCTGTTTCCAGAGAAGCCTCGCTGTGCCAGAAGTCCGCGTGGTTTTCTGTTTTAAAGTATGCAGGGTTATTACTAGAGGCAACTTAGAGGGTGAGAGATGCTGCTTGAAGATTATGTAGGGAAGCAGATAGGAAAGATGGAAGCAAAGTCATGTCTCTGTCATCTTGGTGTCATTGCCAATCTCTACTCAGTCTCAGTTCGCGTGTCAACTCTTCGTCATTTTATTTATTTTTTTATCCAAAGGCAAAAGTTAGTACTAATGGCAATAAATGTATCAGGTCCCCAAACAAAACTAATTTTGGGGATTCATATTAGGAACAATTTTCTTTAGTTGTCTTTTTTCTCTTCTGAACAATTTCAAATAAGCCTATCTGAGCTTTCTCATCCACTTTGGAAAATAAAAAACATTTTTCTACTAAGACAATGCTCCAGAAATTATACTTTAGTTACTACATAACTAAAATTCTCCATCTCTGGTAGGTTTTCTTCAATTAGTTCAGCCAGCCTTGATTTATGCTCTTCCCAGATGACCCATAGCCCTGGCTTATTATACCTAGACTTCTCAGAGTGCTGTTCGTGGATCATCTGTATCAGAAATATCAAGGTTAACATGCTACAAAGGCAGATCTCTGGCCCTTTCAGGTCATCCTGAATCAGAATATCTTAAGTGAGGTTTAGACATTTTAACAAGCTGCCATGATTCTTCTACTTACTGAAGTTTGAGAAAGGTGGTTGTATTTGTTTAGATAAGGAGTGATTCTTAGATTATTCCTTTATAGGTCTTGTAGCAGGAACACTGCAGTTAGATGTCCAAGTAGCGCCTTACACAAAAGCACCTGGTCAAAAAGGAGAAAAGAAAAAACCAAGATGCTATCCTGCTGCAAGATTGGGCCCACCAGAGGAAGAGGTATTTTTTTTTTTTCTAATTTGTACAAATGTCCTCTGGTTGCCCACTGGTTACTTACAGGGCTGCATCTTCCCAGAAGGGGCATCTTTTTCTAATTTACACCAGGGTGCTGTGGGGGCTGGCAGTGCCCTGCTTGCAGGTCTAATTTATAAGACACATGGGAAAGGCATCATGTGTTAATTATTTTGTCCCCCTCCCACTCAATGGCACCTCAAACACTAGTAAAACTCACTATTTGTATAATCAAATTAAAAATTTCTAATAACATATTAATACTAAAGAACAAAATACAGTTTTATCACTCAAATAACAATAGCCCCCTTCATTTCTCTCCTCCTCTGAATTTAGCAAAATCAGCAGAATTTTCCATTGCAGACCGCAAATTGAACATATAGTCTCTGTGTGGGGCAAAATGAAACTCTTCTTTTCCTTCCTAGTGGAAATAAAACTTTTTGGCAGTAATTCTTGGATTGTTTTCTTTGGAAATTGCATTCATGTGATTTTCAAGATGTTTCCCGGGCTTTGTTGAAATTTGATCCGTTTAACAAGAAACACATAACTCAATTCATGTTAAAAATTCTCAGGGTTACTTAGGAATAATTATGAGTTGTCCATGTGTTCTGGATAAACAGTCCAGACTTCCTGAAAAATGGGAAGATTATTTGTCTCTCTGGGGTAATGTTTCTCCCTATTAAGAGTGCCCAATGCAAGAGTTTGCTCGAGAGGTGACCCCAAGTTTTTCCCTGATAAGCAGTACTCAGGCTTCACTAGATTTACCTCAAAGCCATTCTCAGAGGTGCTTTATCCTGTAAACCAAGGATCTTTATGAACTTCTGTAGAAATGACAATGATGCACACCTAAAGAAAATGAGACTTGGGTAGAATTCTGAGACCTAATGGTGGATTTTATCTAAAACACAGGTTTCTGAGCTTCCTTTGTTGGCTAAGCTTTCTTTTACATGAACCCTCCTTTTTTCACTAAACCCGCTAAGCTACAGCTAAGTCAAACAAAGCTCCATAAATCTCCCTCACACTCATGTAACTCCCCTAACGCAGAAATGGAATCATCTGAGCTTTCACAGACTTGTGAGCAACAAAGGCAAAGTAAATGGAGAAGGTGGTGGACCTCTTCCAGCTGCCATACCAAACTCTGCTCTGGTCTAGCAAGGCAAGGAAGGCCTGTTGTTTCACCTACAGATTCCTTTCTTAGTTGAATCCTACAGATTCCTTTCTTAGTTGAGCCTCTTCTGGTTGGTAACAAATAGCATACACCTGTCAGTTAAGGGGATTTATTGTAAAGATACAGGAATGTCTCATAGATCCCAAAGTCCTCAGAAAGAACTATTGCTGGTCTTAGAGGGCATCAGTACAGGATGTATTTTCTTATCACTTTTCATCTCTGTCTCTCTTACTTCATCCACCAGCTTCCTCTTATTCCTATTCTATGCAGTAAACACATTGTTCTTTGGATTAAATTTTCTCTGCTCAATAGGACAACCCAGACTTGCTTTTCTACATCCCAATTCCAACTTCTTAAGGAAGGAGGAAGGGAAAATGATTGGGTCATCTTAGATATGGTAACCTCTTCTTTCTATGGCCAAGGACAAAGTCAAGCTGAACCAACTTGAGTTCAAGGTCATTCCTATGCCCTTCTGGATTATGGACAGAAATATCTCAGAAATGCCAAATAGGGCAGAAATCCAAGTCTCATTTTCTTTAGGTGTGCATCATTGTCATTTCTACAGAAGTTCATAAAGATCCTTGGTTTACAGGATAAATCACCCCTGAGAATGGCTTTGAGGTGAATCCTTTAACCCAGGGTTCTCAGCCTATGGGTCATGTTAAAAACAATGAAAATACATTGCAGCATTAGGAAGGTTAAGAACCACTGCTTTACCTATGATGCTACAAACAAAATAGAAATTTAGAGTTATTTATCCCATCCATGGCAGGAATCTGTTCTGCAATATTTTTGACTGATAGTAATCATTCATCCCTGCTTGAATACCAACCAGGGATGGAGAATTTTCACCTCAAATTTCTTTCTTAAGTTATAACAAAAATTCTTGCAGTAATGCTAACCTATAGCTAGTTCTAGCTATTATAGCAGCATAGAGCTCTAACTTTGATGTGAGTTTTATATACATATATATAAAACATATATATAACATATATAATGTTTAATGTGAGTTTTACATATAAATATGTATATAAAATATATATGTTATATACATTAATAGATTTTATATACTCCTTTATATTATATAAATAAATTAAAAGGCTTGAATAAAAGTTAAGAAAAGAAAAGAAGGTGTAAGAGAAAGAGCATGGGTTTTGGTGATAGATTGCCAATTTTCAAATAACTATTCACTTGCTCTGAACTTTAAATGAACAGTTGAACCTCTATTTTCTTAGTTGTAAAGTGGTCATAAAGTCATGAAGACTAAGTAAGAAGACAAAGTGCATAGAGCAATCAGCTAAGTGCCTGGTATAGAGTTGAAGTTTAGTATGTTTTAGCTGTCATTATTTTACTTTAGTATTATTTACTTGTAGAAATACAACAAAATCCCATATTTCTACACCTTCCATCATTCTGCAATGGATATTTCTCAGTTTAAGCAGACAGCTGAGGGCCTTGTCCGTGTCAATAGATAAAGAAATGACAGTGTCAGACAGCCTGGGACTTATTTCTGTCAAGCAAGCTAGAGAAATATCTGTGCTTCCCAGACCACTTGTCAAAGGGGCAAGTGCCATTCTATTTGTTATTCAAGCATGAAGCTGCAGCCTTCTCACTCAAGCTGTAAAGATGGGGAGTGAATGGAGAGACTACTGCATGTGTAGTTTACTGAATGGAAATACAGAAGTTGACATTTTTATGACTTTCATAATCTTTGCAAGTAGGTAGCTTAGCCAGAGTCAAGGTGCTTTGCAACCACTGTCGCCTCTTGTGTTTGGTGTATGGTGTAAAGAGAGGAGAAAACGGAACTTAAATGATTGGAGCTATTTGGGGGATGCATTTGCTAACCCCTCCCCTAAAATGCCAGGGAGTGCATCAGGGAATCAGGCTGCCTAATACATGAGGTACGAATACCTTCAAAACAAGCAGTAGCAATGCTGTGGTCAGGTAACATCTGTTTTAAGACTATCATTGCATTTTGCTTGCTGTGAATAATGTGCTTGTGGACCTTCTGAGAAGCAAAGAAGAATAGAATGAATGGGCATCTTGGGACAGAGCTTCTTTCATGTTCTGGGGTCAGTGAGGGTATAGGAACCAAGGCTGAGCCATACCTATGCACCACATTGGTCTTCATAATACTTAACTGTGTTATTATAATTTGTAATATCTATACCAAGATCCTATTACTGTCCTGCTATATAGAAAATAGAAGAGAGGATTAAGAATATCAGATGACCATTTACTGAATACAAGCCTTATGTGAGACACAATTGTTAATTCAACAAACAATTTACTAAGCACCTAATGTGTGCTCTATCTGTCATAGCAAGTACCTTTGCAATGGAGGATAGAATGTGCACAAAAGTACTAACAGTGAAGAATATAGCCAGGTTCTACCTAGGGTCAGGGAGAACTGGGAAAGTTTCTCACAAAGAATGATATTTGGCTGAGCACTGTGGCTCACACCTGTAATTCTAGCTGCCTGGGAGCCCGAGGCTGGTGGATCGCCTGAGCTCACAGGTTCAGACCAGCCTGAGCCAGAGTGAGACTTCATCGCTAAAAATAGCTGGGCATTGTGGGGCACCTGTAGTCCCAGCTACTTGGGAGGCTGATGCAAAGAATCACTTGAGTCCAAGAGTTTGAGTTTTCTGTGAGCTATGATACTATGGCACTCTATCAAAGGCAACAAAGTGAGTCTCTGTTGCCAAAAAAGAAAAAAAAAAAAGGAAGAGAGATACTTGACAATGAAAAAAATTTTTGAGAAAACATAACCATATGAAAAATGTCCAAGTATAATGCTGAGTGAAAACAAATATATATGTATGCATATACATTTGTATATATATATATATAAATTTCATATATATGTATATATACATATATAAAATTTTCATAGCACAGTATGAATTTGATTACAAAAACATAAACAAAAATATAAATATAAGGCAGACACTGTTTAACCTTTTCCATTTTGTCTTCCATTTAAAACTACCTGATTAATAGGTGCAATTCTTATCTGCATTTTGTTATGTATTTAGAAGAAAAAAAAGAGTGGTGGATTATGAATAATTTTTATTTGTCTCCTTATACTCTGTTATAGCTTTTAAGATATCAGAAAATAATAGTAAAGTTTTATATTATTTTTAAAAATATACTCTTACAAATACAGCCAACTGATTTTTGGCAAGGATACCAAGACCAGTAATTGGGGGAAAGGATAGTCTTTTCCACAAATGGTACTGGGAAAACTGGACATCCACATGCAAAAGAATAAATTTGATCTTTTACCTCACACCATACATCTCAAAATGGATCAAAGACCTAAACATGAGAGTTACAACTCTAAAACAGTTAGAAGAAAGCATAGAGGAAAATCTTAATGGCATTGGATTTGGCAAGGATTTCTTGGTCAAGTAAACAAAAGCACAGACATGAAAGAAAAATAGATAAATTGGATTTCATCAAAATTAAAAACCTTTGTGCATCAAAGTATACTATCAAGGCAATGAACGGCAATCCATAGAATGGAAGAAAATATTGCAAATCATGTATTCGATAGGATATTAGTATTCGGAATATATAAAGAATTCCTACAACTCAATAACAAAAAAATGAACAATCTATTTAAAATTGAGCAAACAAAACACAGTATATACATATAATGGACTATGAATCTGTCATAAAAAAGAGTGAAATTCTGATACTTGCTACAAAGTAGATCAAACTTGAAAACATTATGCAAAGAAAAATAAGCCAGACACACAAAGACAAATATCGTATGATCTCATTTATATGAGGTCCCTAGAATAGGCAAATTTACAGTCAGGCAACATATAATAGAAGTTACTAGAGGCTGGGAGGAAGAGAAAATGGGAGTTACTGTTTTGTGGGTATAGAGTTTATATTTGGGATGATGAAAAGTTCTGAAAATAGGTAGTGGTGATTGCTGAAAGAAAGAATAAAATAATTTCAGAAGAAGGGAAGAGTACTCCAAACACAGGAAAGAGAATGCACAGAGGATGGAGGTGTGGATGCCTCTGTGTTTGGGTCCATTGAGGCTTCATCACTGGCTGTGTTAGAAAGAGAGGTGAGGGTTTAAGCCTGAATCTTAGATCCTGAACATCAGTCAAAGAAGAAGAACAACTTGAAAACATACAAGGCAGCCAACCCCACTTTTATATGTCACATCTTTACTTATAATCCCTTAATTGTTTTATGCTATTTTGGAATAAAATATGGGAGGTCCAGCTATTATTGAATTCATAAGATATTCTAGGATTCATTTATTTATTGACTTGAAAGAGTTTGTGGTTCTTGCAGGTGAAAGACATGGGCAGCCTTGGTCCATCCACAGTCTGGCTGACTCCAAAGCCTACTCTCTTCCTTCTGCTACTCAAGGGAGACCAGATGCACCCCACAGAGCACTGCTCTTTCCTTCCGATGTTCACTGAAATACTCACAATTAAGGCAGATTATTAACAGAAATGTTTATTTACCAATTCATGTACATAGAAAGAATCACATAGTGATTACTCAATAGCCTAATGAAGTTCAGATATTTTTACACATGCCTTTTGGAATGGGGGAGAAATGAGGAGTGTAGGTAATTCTGTTTAGGGGGTAGACATTTGCTAGGGAGTAGGAATACAGGGGGAAACAGATTGACTTGTAAATTAAGTGGAAAGACAAGTATTATGTTTTAAATAATTTGCGACAGACCTGGGTGCATTCTTGGTCTTTTTTCCTGCAATATTGTGAGATAGCAGAAGAGGAAGGGAAGTCCACTATGCCCTTTGATGTTCTGATTGGGTCAGTTTAGTTTATGAAGATAGAGGGAAAGCCTCTAAGAGTGTTTTTTTTTTTTAAATCTCGAATTAACTATCTTTAATTCAAAATATTTTTTATACCAAGAGTCATATTTTGGGGTGAAATATCCTGAGCTCCTTCACCCCACCACTGGCATATTATTCTTAAGCCTCCAGCCTTTTCATGACATTTGGGGGGTAGTGAAAAGTTTACCAACCAAATTTTAATGATGTTGCTGAATGTGCAAAAGGAAGCCCTTCAGCTCTTCCTTGTTAGAAAGTTACTGGTCATAAAAGTTTGGTTTTTATTTTTCCATAACTCTGGAACAAACTTGAGCTTTGGGCAGGCGAATACACCTCTGACATCATCTCATGGATTCATTTCCACTTTAGATAGCCTTGGAACTTGTTCCTGCACTTGGGGCTCACCTGCAAGGCTGTCTGAAGAGAGATTTGTAAATGAACGCAGTTTGTAAATGAACGAGGTTTGCTGAAGCTTGATTGAGTGCCTACCAAGAGCAAGGCCTGTGGGATATACACACATAAATAACAAGGTTATTGTCCTCAGAATATAGAGGGAATCAAAAAAGATACACATTTTAAGAAAGAAAACACTATATTGAAATTATAATACTCAATATTTACCAATAAGATTGCTTACCTTTTATATCATATCATGTATCTCTTGTAATTGCAGAAGTCAAACATAACTGGAGTATTACAATTTTCATATAGTTGTTTTTTCCTATCTTAAATTGTGTATATATTTTTTGCACCCTCTGTATAAAGGGAGGTGCGGGAGAAAAAGATATCCCCAAGTGACTCCAAAGTCAGAGGAAGATCATTACCACATTAGACACACAAATAAAGTGCTATATGAACTCCAGGAGAGGATAATTCTGTTCTAGAAAATCACAATTGATGTGAACCTTGAAAGATGAATACACATTCCATAAAGAAAAGTGTTTCAGCTGAGGAAGCCACATATGCAAAATCATGGAGGAACAGTTTTAGGAGTGAGGGGCTATCTGAAATGGCAAGGACTAGGTTGTCTGGAGCTATGTTGCCAAAATGCTAGCTAATAGGTACCGGAGATGACTTAAATTTAAATTAATCAAAATTAAATAAAATTTAAACTGCATCTTCTCAGTTGCACTAGCCATGTTTCAAGCTCACATAGCTTAGTCATCTGCAGCCAATGGCTACTGTGCTGAATATCACAGTATAGAATATTTCTGTCATCACAGAATGTTCTTTTAGACAGCAGCTGTCTAGAGGAAAAGAAATCATTAGCGCCTAGACTTACTTTTGCACCTATACATTTGGTAGCAAATGTTAACATCATTTTAAGTTTTAGGAATGTATTTCGTACAGTATACTATGCATCCAAAATTGATCCAGATGTAAACCAGATCACACAATTCACATGTAATTCTGCTACCTCACCAGTCAAGACAGATTAAATTGTGCTGTAGCCCCTTATCATCGTGGCTTAATACAATCAAGGATTCCCCACATGTCCAGCATGGGTAGTCACTCAGGGACCCAGGCTAATGAAGACATCATCTTGACAAACACTTCCTCAATTGCCAAGGCAGGTTAAAAACAAAGGCTGGTATGAGCACCACCGACTGAATGTCTCCTATAGAAGTGACACACTTTACATCTATTCACATTTTGTTGGCCAAACCAAGTCACACAGCCACCATCAAGAGGGTGAGAAAGTGCTATTTCACCCTGTGACCAGAAAGAGAGAGGGCAATCAGAATAACCCTACACTCTGCTATTAACAAATCAATTACCCACCAAGGAAAGATCTTCACCAAGAACAGTTGACCATGGTGTATAAAGTGGAAAGAGCCACAGACAGTGACAGAAACCTCACCAATAAGAGACCTTAAGCAACATCCAGAAACCCTTCAGAGCCAGCACCATTTTCTTCCATAACGTTTCTAGAATATTGTTTATAATAAAGAAGAAAGAGGGGCTTTCTTCCTGGAATTGTCCCTTGTGTAGCTGTCTATGCTAGTGATGGCTCCAAATTTTTATAGGAGGAGCCTGAATGCACAAACTTAACAAGGAAGACTGCAGTGATACTTGTCTTAAGGCTGGGTTTGCTTAGCAAGTTTGCTGTTTTTACTTGGAATCATGTTTATTTGGAAGGGCTTTAGGTGAAAGGACTGATGATGAACATAATAGAAAGATGAAACCCTGCTACGCCTCCACCGTGCACTGTCACCAGCCTGTGACCATTGAAAGCAATCAAATAAATGTGTGTTATTCTGCTTCCTCAAACAAGGATATGTGAGCTGGTAGCCTACAAGGATGACAAAACACGCAGTGTAGCAGGGAATGGGTGATTTCCCAGCACAATTTACTCAATGCTTTTGTACTCAACAGGGACAGTCCCAGGCAAACTAAGAAAGATGGTTGCTATCCCATGGCCTACAGATAGCATACAGCTCTCAGACATACTTTGTTATTTTTTTTTTAATTTGAGTAACTTATGAAGATTTAAACATTAGATTACCTTAATTTGACAATTTAGATTTGGCCTCTCTGGGATCTGGATTCCTTTGGGATCTGGATTCCTTTGGGCAGTCACTATTTTCATTTACTTATGTCACCTGCTCAGACCCCGAAGCATGAGGTAACACATTAGAAACAGCTGGTTGGCCTTTACAGTTCCAATATTTAGGCTACATCCCAAACAACTATGTAACAATACTGGGGGTGAGACTGTGAAATCCATGTTATCTTCAATGCGGCAAAATATACATAACATAAAATTTGGCATTTTAACCATTTTAAGTGTACAATTCTGTGAATTACATACATTCGTTCCCAATTGTCGTGAAGTGATCACCACCATCCATCTCCAGAACTTTTTCATTATTCCAACATAAACCCCATTCCCATTAAAAAATTGCTCCCATCCTTCCCTTTCCCAGCCTCTGGTAACCACTGTTCTATTTTCTTCCTTTATAAATTTTCCTATTCTAGGTAGCTCTCACAAGATGGATATACCGTATATCCATCTTATACTGTATAATACTGAAATAATGCAGTATTAGTCCTTCTGTTCCTAGTTTATTTCTTTTGGCACAGTGTTTTCAAGGCTCATCCATGCCATAATATGTATCAGAATTTTCTCCCTTTTCAAGTCGAATACTAATCTTCTATAGATAAACACTACATTTTGTTTATCCTTTCACACTTCTATAGACATTTGCATTGTTTCTTCTTTGGGGCTATTATAAATAGTGTTGCTCTGAACATTACCATACATGTATCTGTTTGAATCCCTGCTTTTATTTCTTTTGGGTATATACCTTTCGGTGGAATTTCTGGATCATGTTGTAATTCTATGCTCAATAGTATTCATTTCTTTTAATGCCTCTCTAGTGATTATATAGTGCAAAGTTGTGTACTTTTGCATTAGAACTGGTAACTCCTTAAAGAACCTACACATTCTCATTCCAATGAGTGTGGAGCAGAGAACAAATGGGCATCTTAGATGATTTAGCCACGAAATGGGAGTGTAAAAACAGTTCTGAGAGTATACAGAAAGTCTTTCTATCCTTTCCCTCAAGCTACTGAAAATAATTCTCTCCAGCTTTTATTGGATATTTCCATCAACTTTCTAGAAGAGCTATCTTCAAAGGATATTTCAAATTTCATTATATACACTGCTTTAAAATATTAACTCAATCTAAAAATTTTTATAAAAATGTACTGGATTGGAAAATGACACAAAAATAATAACACTGGTTTTATTTTGTAATATCATGAAAGTGACACATTTTGGAGTAGTGCAGTTATTAAAATGCAGCCTTGTGCTAGTATGAATGGCACTTACATTTAAAAGGGAGGTAATTTTATGTGATTTTCTAACTTCTTTTTTGTCCTGGCAATTCAGAGAGTCTCATGGATTCAGTAACTTCATCAAATTGTCTTATTCCTTCTACTGTACTACTTTAAATGAGGACTGCAAGCTTTTAGAATCCTTCTTCCCAGGGGAATTTATGAAATGTCAAAATGGTCACATCAGGCACTTGGACTGGCCTGGGAAAAAACACTTAATTTGGTCATGGGAATTGAAGAGAGGTATTTCCTTGAAGTTCTTTCTCCCTCCTGGTTTTTCTCCTCTGAAAACATTCCATTATGCTGTATCATTGTCCAAACAAGAATACTCACAACTTTACTCAATTTATCAGGGGTATCGTTTAGGAATCTTCATGTTCTAAGTTTTAAGAAACTCAATTTCCATGACTTAAACACTAAAAGGAAGTTATAAGTTCATGTAATCAAAAGAAGTAGAGTAAGCTTCAGAAGAAGTTTGATCCAAAGGTTCAATGTCACTAACTATACCATTTCCCTTTGTCTCTCTGTTCTATAATCAACAGTGATGTCTTCACCCTGAAGTGGCTGCCCAACAAGTCTGAACTCTCCACTTGTGCTGCTAAAAGACCTACTTTAGTTCTATATCTCTCTCTTTTTTTCTTTTTCTTTTTATTGTTAAATCATAGCTCTGTACATTTGTGCAATCAAGGGGTACAATGTGCTGGTTTCACATATAATCTGAAATATTCTCATAAAACTGTTCAACGTAGCCTTCATGGCATTTTCTTAGTTATTGTATGTAGACATTTGTATTCTGCATTTAGTAGGTTTTGCCTGTACCCATTCTAAGATGCCATGTAGGTGTGGCCCTACCCATTACCCTCCCTCCACCCTGACTTCCCCCCTCCCTTCCCCTCTCTTGGCCCTTTCCCCATATTTTTGTGCTATAGTTGAGTTACAGCCTTCATATGAAAGCTATAAATTAGCTTCATAGTAGGGCTGAGTACATTGGATACTTTTTCTTCCATTCTTGAGATACTTTGCTAAGAAGAATATGTTCCAGCTCCATCCATGTAAGCATGAAAGAGGTAAAGTCTCCATCTTTCTTTAAGGCTGCATTATATTCCATGGTATACCACAATTTGCTAGTCCATTCGTGGGTTGATGGGCACTTGGGCTTTTTCCATGACTTAGCATTATGAATTGGGCTGCAATAAACATGCTGGTACAGATGTCTTTGTTATATTGTGAGTTTTGGTCTTCTGGGTATATGCCTAGTAAAGGAATTATAGGATTGAATGGAGGTCTATTTTTAGATCTCTAAGTATTCTCCAAACATCCTTCCAAAAGGAACGTATTAGTGTGCATTCTCACCAGCAGTGTAGAAGTGTGCCCTTTTCTCCGCATCCATGCCAACATCTCTGGTTTTGGGATTTTGTTATGTGGGCTACTCTTACTGGGGTTAGGTGATATCTCAAGGTAGTGTTGATTTGCATTTCTCTGATTATTAAGGATGATGAGCTTTTTTTCCTGTCTGTAGATCGTGCATATGTCTTCTTTAGAGAAGTTTCTCTTCAAGTCCTTTGCCCACCCTGAGATACAGCACATAGCCCCTAGGGAACCATCATGAGGGCCTCTTCTTGTAAAGCCAGTAATGTCCCCTCCCTGATTGGGTGGCATCAATTGCATGCAAATCACCTGACTGAGAATGGGAAAGGAGTGTTTTCTTAAAGAACACACAGAGGGTGGAGACAAGATGGCTGACTGAAGCCAGCTTTCCACAGAGGCTCCTGTCCAGAAGGAGAGTTAAAGGACAGAAATTTAGCAAGTAACCTGGTAGATTAGAGCTGCACCAAGACAGAAGGTTGAAGAACGTACATCAACCCTGCTGAGGTGAGCTGTGACCCCAAGGATACAAACAAAAAGTAAAAAATCCATCACCAAGCAGACAGGAGTCCCCTCCCCCATGAGAATGGCTTGGAGTGCCCCACAAACAAATGAGCAGAGTTCAAAGGTCCTCCCACTACACTCCACAGAACAGACCCTCTAAAAACTGGACCTCCCCCCCCCACTAGGGTGCCATGGCATTCTCCTGCCAGGCATAAAACTGTATAGAACTGTATTTATTCTCTACCTGCAATTCTGAGGTCCCAGAACTCCCCTGCACTCTCACTCTGAGGTCTAGAGGTCTGTCCCCCAGCAGTCCAGCTTCTTGCATGATTTCTCGAGGAGTGTGAACAGGGCCTAGACTGCAGCTGGTCAGGGCCAATTCTGCGGAACGGGAGTGAGGAGAGGACGGTTGGCTGACAGGGAACCACATGGGAGCGGCAGTATCTCTAGGTGCAGAGCAGCAGCTGTTTTTGGCAACAATAGGGCTCACTCCCGGATATTCTGAAGCCACACCCCCGTCTCCCTGGGCAACCAGAGAAGGCTGGGCATCTTCTCAGGTGACGACCACTGCGGAACAGATCTGGGATGGAAATGAAGGCCCCATGAGTAAAGGGTATGCCTGAGGTGGTACCGGCCTGGGTGGAGTGTGGGGACTGGAAAACGCATGCACAGAGCCGGGAAATTCCTAGGGAGGTGCTCACCCAGAGTACCGCTTTACTGAGCCTAAGACGCACCTGGCCCTCAGGGGATTGTCAGCCTATAGACAAAGAAAAGCAGGAGGCTAGAACTGATAGGTAACCAAATACAAACCTTCAGGAGCAAAGACAGGGCCTGAGGCGCAGGCTCTGAGAACTCAAAACAGCTTCTCTTCTGCAGGGGAATTTATCAGGGACAGAAACAAATTCCTGCAAAGTTGTTCTGTTCTGTTCTGTCAGTAACATCAATCAGGGGTGCGGATGGAATGGAGTGAACACATCCTACCCTCCATCAAGCACTCGAGGTTGTCACTCATCTCCCCCTGCAGGATAGAGGCAGAGCACAGCGGCCTGCATGAGCACAAATAGATTTCCTTGTCATTCAGGCAGGTGCACCCCCCTGGAGTATCTGTCCACTAGAAGCAACTGGGTCACAGCGCTGCGGGGCTATCACTGACTGGGTGTGACAGAGGTGCAAGGTGGGGAGGGAGGCATCTATCTTCCCAGACTAATCTATTTGCTGGGTGGGTCCTCCTGACTCCACAGAGCACTGGAGCAAGCCATATATGAGTTGTCACCAGACCCCTGTGGTCCAGTTGCCAGAGACCTTTTAAACTCTCCCACCTGAGACAGGTGCTGACTGAGACAATTGATTTGGACCTTTTGAACTGACGGAATTGCCCAAGGACTATTCAAGTGGTGCCCTGGGTGTGTGGTTGTAGGAAGGTTTGATTTTCCTTTTCCAATTGTTGCCTGGGGTGGGGGTGACTTAATTGCTGGTATTTCTCCAAAGCTGAGACTTCAACCCAGAGTAACTGTTCCACTAGGGTTGAACAGAGAGCAGCTGAAAACAAGACAGAACCACTTAGCCCCATACACCAAACAGGTCCCCAAGTTCTCAGGCCATAGCACTGCATGGGTCCTTGACAAAGCTCTCAGGGAAAAATCAAATAGTGTAAGATAATCATGGGGTGGAATCAGCAAAAATCTCTGGTAACATGAATAACCAGAATAGATCACCCCTGCACCACCAAGGAAAGATATGGCAGATGTAACTGAAGATCCCATTCATAAACAGCTGGCCGAGATGTCAGAAATCAAATTCAGAATTTGGATTGCAAACAAGATTAATAGAAAGGAGGAAAATTTGGAAGTAGAAATTCAAGGAAAAATTCAAAAGTCAGAATTAGAAATTTGAGGAGAAATTCAAAAGTTGTCTCAAGAATTTAACGAATTTAAAGACAAAACCACCAAAGATTTTTGATGCACCGAAGCAAGAATTTGCAGCCCTCAAAGATCTAAAAAATATGGTAGAATCCCTCAGTAACAGAGTGGAGCAAGCAGAAGAATGGATTTCTGACATTGAAGACAAAGCCTTTGAACACTACCAAACTCTCAAACAGGAAAAGAAATGGACAGCAAAAAAAGATCATTCTCTCAGAGAGCTTTGGGATAATTCGAAGAAGGCTAATATCCATCTGATTGGAATCCCTGAAAGCGATGAAGTAACCTCGCTAGGCACAGAGGCCCTTCTCCACGAAATTATGAAAGAGAATTTTCCAGACATGCCAACAGATTCTGAAATTCAGATAGCAGACATTTTCAGAACCCCAGCACGACTCAATCCCAATAATATATCCCCCAGGCATATCATAATTAACTACACTAAAGTTAATATGAAGGAGAAAATTCTAAAAGCAGCCAGACGTAAAAAAAATTCTAAAATCAGCCAGACGTAAGAAATCCATTACCTACAAAGGGAATAATATTAGAATGACTGCAGATCTTTCCGCTGAAACTTTTCAAGCCACAGGAGGGTGGTCATCAAATTTTAATCTCCTAAAACAAAATAACGTCCAATCCTGGATCCTGTATCCAGCTAAACTGAGTTTCATTTATGATGGAGAAATTAAATACTTTAATTACATTCATATGTTGAAGAAATTTGCCATAACCAAACCAGCTCTTCAGGATATTCTCAGACTGATCCTTCACAATGACCAGCCCAATCCTCTATCACAAAAGTAAACTGACTCAGAAACTTTTGATCAAATTCCAACTTCCACAATGGTGAAAGGATGTCCACTGGACTTTTGAAAAACTTGATACCCAAAATTTCACCAGACTGATCAATATTCTACATTAATGTGAATGGCTTAAACTGTCCTCTAAAGAGGCACAGGTTAGCTGACAGGATAGAAAAACTCAGGCCAGATATTTGCTGCATACAGGAGTCACATCTTACCTTAAAAGATAAATATAGACTCAGAGTGAAAGGATGGTTGTCCATATTTCAGGCAAATGGTAATCAGAAAAAAGCAGGTGTTGCAATTCTATTTGCAGACACAACAGGCTTTAAACCAACAAAAGTATGGAAGGATAAGAATGGTCACTTCATATTTGTTAAGGGTAATACTCAATATGATAAGATTTCAATTATTAATATCTATGTACCCAAACATAATGCACCTCAACTTATAAGAGAAATTTTAAAAAGACATGAGCAACTTGATTTTCTCCAGCTCCATAATAGTCGGAAATTTCAACAATCCTTTGGCAGTATTGGATAGATCCTCCAATAAGAACCTGAGCAAAGAAATTTTAGATTTAAACCTAACCATCCAACATTTGGATTTAGCAGACATCTACAAAACATTTCATCCCAACAAAACTGAATACACATACTTCTCATCAGCCCACGGAACATACGGCAAAATCGATCATATCTTAGGTCACAAGTCTAACCTCAGTAAATTTAAAAGAACAGAAATTATTCTTTGCATCTTCTTGGACCACCATGGAATAAAAGTTGAGCTCAGTAACAACAGGAATGTGCATAGTCATACAAAAACATGGAAGTTAAATAACCTTATGCTGAATGATAGCTGGGTCAGAGATGAGATTAAGAAGCAAATTGCCAAATTTTTGAAACAAAATGACAATGAAGACACGAATTATCAGAACATCTGGGATACCACAAAGGCAGGTCTAGGAGGGAAATTTATAGCACTGCCAGCCTTCCTCAAGAGAACGGAAAGAGAGGAAGTTAACAACTTAATGGGACAGCTCAAGCAACTGGAAAAGGAAGAACATTCCAACCCCAAAACCAGTAGAAGAAAAGAAATAACCAAAATTACAGCAGAATTAAATGAAATTAAAAACAAAAGAATTATACAACAGATCAGTAAATCAAAAAGTTGGTTTTTTGAAAAGGTCGATAAAATAGATAAAACTTTGGCTAACCTAACCAAAAAATAGTAAAATCTCTAATCTTATCAATCAGAAACGACAAAGACAAAATAGCAACAGACTCCTCAGAAAATCAAAAAATCTTTAATGAATATTACAAGAAACTTTATTCTCAGAAATATGAAAATCTGGTGGGGGGGGGGGAATTGACCAATATTTGGAAGCACGTCACCTTCCAAGACTTAGCCAGAATCAAGTGGAAATGTTGAACAGGCCCATATCAAGTTCTGAAATAGCATCAACCATACAAAATCTCCTTAAAAAGAAAAGCCTGGGACCAGATGGCTTCATGTCAGAATTCTACCAAACCTTTAAAGAGGAATTAGTACCTATATTACTCAACCTGTTCCAAAATGTAGAAAAAGAAGAAAGACTACCCAACACATTCTATGAAGCAAACATCACCCTGATCCCCAAACCAGGAAAAGACCCAACAAGAAAAGAAACTTATAGAGCAATATCACTAATGAATATAGAAGCCAAAATATTCAACAAGATCCTAACAAACAGAATCCACGATGTAACATCATGAGTAAGTGGGTTTTAGCCCAGGATCTCAAGGCTGGTTCAATATACATAAATCTAGAAGTATAATTCAGCACATAAACAAATTAAAAAACAAAGATCATATGATTCTCTCAATTGATGCAGAAAAGCTTTTGATAATATCCAGCACCCCTTCATGATCAGAACACATAAGAAAATTGGTATAGAATGGACATTTCTTAAATTGATACAGACCATCTACGGGAAACCCACAGCCAAGATTGTATTGAATGGAGTTAAATTGAAATCATTTCCACTCAGATCAGGAACCAGACAAGGCTGCCCATTGTCTCCACTGCTCTTTAACATTGTATTGGAAGTTTTAGCCATTGCAATTAGGAAAGAAAAGGTGATGAAGTATATCCATATAGGGTCAGAAGAGATCAAACTTTCATTCTTCGCAGATGATGGGATTGTATATCTGGAATACACCAGAGATTCTAATACAAAACTCTTAGAAGTGATCAAGGAATACAGCAGCATCTCAGGTTACACAATCAACATTCATAAATCGGTAGCCTTTATATATACCAACAATAGTCAAGCTGAAAAAACAGTTAAGGACTCTATTCAATTCACAGTAATGCCAAAGAGGATGAAATATTTGGGAGTTTATCTAACAAAGGACGTGAAAGATCTCTATAAAGAGAACTATGAAACTCTAAGAAAAGAAATAGCTGACAATGTTAAAAAATGGAAAAACATACCATGCTCATGCTGGGAAGAATCAACATTGTTAAAATGTCCATACTACCCAAAGCAATATACAATTTTAATGCAATACCTATTAAAGCTCCACTGTCATACTTTAAAGATCTTGAAAAAATAATACTTCATTTTATATGGAATCAGAAAAAACCTTGAATAGCCAAGACATTACTCAGAAATAAAAACAAAGCAGGAGGAATCACACTACCAGACCTCAGACTATAATATAAATCAATAGTGATCAAAACAGCATGGTACTGGCATGAAACAGAGAAGTAGATGTCTGGAACAGAATAGAGAACTAAGAGATGAATCCAGCTAATTATCGTTATTTGATCTTTGACAAGCCAATTAAAAACATTCAGTGGGGAAAAGATTCCCTATTTAATAAATGGTGCTGGGTGAACTTGCAGGCAGCCAGTAGAAGACTGCAACTGGACCCACACCTTTCACCATTAACTAAGATAGACTCCCACTGGATTAAAGATTTAAACTTAAGACACGAAACTATAAAAATACTAGAAGAGGGTGCAGGGAAAACCCTTGAAGAAATTGGTCTGGGCAAGTATTTGTGAGGAGGACCCCCAGAGCAATTGAAGCAGCTTCAAAAATACACTACTGGGACCTGATCAAACTAAAAAGCTTCTGCACAGCCAAGAACACAGTAAGTAAAGCAAGCAAACAGCCATCAGAATGGGAGAAGATATTTTGCAGGTTATGTTTCCGACAAAGGTCTAATAACCAGAGTTTACAGAGAACTCAAATGTATAAGCAAGAAAAGAACCAGTGATCCCATTGCAGGCTGGGCAAGGGACTTGAAGAGAAACTTCTCTGAAGAAGACAGGCACACAGCCTACAGACATATGAAAAAATGCTCATCATCTTTAATCATCAGAGAAATGCAAATCAAAACTACTTTGAGATATCATCTAAATCCAGTAAGATTAGCCTATATCACAAAATCCCAAGACCAGAGACTTTGGTGTGGATGTTGAGAAAAGGGAACATTTCTACACTGCCGGTGGGAATGCAAATTAATACATTCCTTTTGGAAAGATTTTTGGAGAACACTTAGAGATCTAAAAATAGACCTGCCATTCAATCCTATAATTCCTCTACTAGGCATATACCCAGAAGACCAAAAATCACATTATAACAAAGATATTTGTACCAGAATGTTTATTGCAGCCCTATTCATAATTGCTAAGTCATGGAAAAAGCCCATGTGCCCATCGATCCACAAATGGACTAATAAATTGTGGTATATGTACACCATGGAATATTATGCAGCCTTAAAGAAAGATGGAGACTTTACCTCTTTCGTGTTTACATGGATGGAGCTGGAACATATTCTTCTTAGTAAAGTATCTCAAGAATGGAAGAAAAAGTATCCAATGTACTCAGCCCTACTATGAAACTAATTTATGGCTTTCACATGAAAGCTATATCCCAGTTATAACCTAAGAATAGGGGGAAGAGAAAGAGGGATGGAACGGAGGGGGGAGGCTGGTGGAAGGGAGGGTGATTGGTGGGATTACACCTGCAGTGCATCTTACAAGGGTACATGTGAAACTTAGTAAATGTAGAATATAAATGTCTTAACACAATAACTAAGAAAATGCCAGGAAGGCTACGTTAACTAGTGTGATGAAAATGTTTCAAACGGTCAATAAAACCTGTGTATGGTGCCCTGTGATCACATTAATGTACACAGCTATGATTTAATAATAATAAGAAAAAGAACACACAAATTTTTTTTTTTTTGCCAGGAAAAGGGAAAAATTGATTCTGAGTGGGAAACAGCATGGTGTACTCTGCCAGGTGTGTTCTTTTCAATGAGACCACAGCATCACTCCTAACCTCACTTATACTAGGCAGCACTGTCCAACAGAACTTTCAGCAATGACAGAAATGTTCTGTACCTATGCTGTCTATTACAGCATCTACCAACCACATGCAACTGACTATTCAGTGTTTGATGTGTTGATAATGTGACGTTATTTAAGAAAGTATTTTTTTAATTAAGTCTTTTGTATGTAGATCATAAATACATTTATGCCATTTTCAATGTGTTGATTATTTGTACAAATTGGAGTGCTTACATCATACTAATCAGCATAGCTTTCACCTCATTTACCCAATTATGGCATTAGGACATTTGTGTTCTACACATGATAGATCTGACTTGTACTTGCAATGTGCCCCATAGGTGTGGTCGCCCTACTATCCCCTACTATCCCTTCCACCCTTTCCCCTCTCCTCTCTCTCCCCTTCCCTCCTTCATCCTAGGCTAAAGTTGTGTTTCATTTTTCATATGCTAGTGTGAGTGATTATAAATTGGTTTCACAATAGTACTGAGTGCATTGGATACTTTTTCCCCCATTCCTGAGATACTTTACTGAGAAGAATATTTTCCAGCTCCATCCACGTAAACATAAAAGAGGTAAAGTCTCCATTTTTTTACTGCTGCATAGTATTCCATGGTATACATATACCACAATTTATTAATCCATTCATAGGTCAATGGGCACCTGGGCTTCTTCCATGACTTGGCAATTATGCATTGAGCTGCAATGAACAAATATCTTTATTGCCAAATGATTTTTAGTCCTTTGGATATACCCTAGAAAAGGAATTGCAGAATTAAACGGCAGGTCTACATTTAGATCCCTGAGTGTAAGTTTAAGTATCCACACATAGCTAGGGGTGGGCATATTGTATAATGCACATCTAGAAATGTATATTTTCATTAAAGCAAATTAAGATCACATTTGTTTTTTCTGGCACATGCATAATACTTGTGCCATATAGTAGAGCTCATTATCAATAAAATTCTGTAACTTTTTTTAATTTATGAAACTACTGTGTCATATATTTGTCATTCTGTACTGTACATTTTCAGTTAATTATTTAGACTTAGTTCAAGATTTTACATTTAACAAGATTGAGTTCCTATTCTGAAAGATATTTCTTATCTTGATTGTTTTTATCCATGATATTATTTGCTCTGCCAACCTTATGTTGGTCTCTATCATGAAGGGAACATATCCTATAGCAGGACTTCTTTAAAATTTAATCTGGAGATTATGATTGGCTTTTAAGACATTGTGAGACTTCTGTAGATTTTTTTGTGCTTCTACAACGTTCTTTTTGCCTTCTCTTCCTGCCCCCACCCTAGGAAAAGGTCCTCTGTTAAATATTCAGAGGTTAAAATCAATAATCAATAATTTGCATCTTTGCACATATTATTAAACCAGAGCAGAAACTTATGGGCTACTGCTAAAAATAGTCATTCAGGTTAACATCAATGTTTACCCCAGACTCTGCTTCTGGTCTTAAAAAAAAAGATGGTGACATTTTTGTAAACTGTTGCCCAATATGAGGCTAAACTACAAAAATCAGAAACTTACTCATGCTGGTCTATTTCTTTAAGTTTTGACTTCTTCAAATCTGCTAAAGGTTATTTCCTCTCTAGCACCCTTAGGGAGCTGTTTTTGTATTTCTTTCACAGTTTATAGTTGTTATATGTGAAAGGATCATTCTTACTCTGCTATGCATAGTATTTCTTTTACCAGACCTTTATTAAAGAACATTCAGAATTTTAATAATGTTTTTGCCAGTGCAAAAATGTCTGAAATGAACATCCATATTTGTGTCTCTTTGAGCATACATACTAGTCCATAAGGAAAATTGGAGATGTGCATTATAAGTATACACATTAACATTGTATCTCAAGAATGGAGAAAAAATCCTATATACTTAATGCTAATATAAAACCAATATAGGAACAATTGCATGTCCACACTAATGATAAAACACAAATATAGTCTAACAAGGAAGAGGGAAGAGAAGGGAGGAGTTGGGGAGGGGTAAGGCAAGTAGAGGGAGAAGGAAGGGCAATTGGTGGACTCTCACCTAATACACACGATGTCAGGTTGTTCAGCATGCCCCCTAGGTGAAGGGCTCAACTACAACTTGAACTTTACTTTGGAAGTGAGAACAAAGTAACTTAAAAATGTGTGCCCTTATATTAATTTAAAATTTTAAAAAAATTATAAAATGTGGTAGAAAGTCTGAAGTCAAATAACCTTTTCATAGATTATATCATCATGTCAATAAATCATTGCTATGAGTTCATAGAGAGAATAAATGTCCAATATTTGTCCATTGTAGTAAGTATACCAAAATGTTTGCAGATAAGATGGCTGCTCTGTCGATACTGCCAAAATGCTTTCCAAAATGTCTGAATGCTGAATACATTACTCTGGTGTAAGTAACCAAAGGAACTTTGCATTTTTTTTCTCTGGACAATTTGAAGAAGAAATATTTTTATCCATTTGTAGTGAATTTTAAATAACTATCAAAAGTCATGGGACCAAAAAAAGTGTTATAGAAGCAGTTAGCATAGGGCACTTGGTTATCTCTGGTACCCTCACTTGCATCTTAAAGCAGAGCTAAGGACCACGGGATTGGCATCTCCTCAAGATTTGCCTGTCCCGAGCATTAGGCCATAAGGGAGACACTGTATTTATACAATCCTGGAACAAGAAAATTCACAAAAATGAAAGTTCAATGCAAGGGAAGGATGATGAAAAGGAGCCTCATCTCAACTGTCCACCTCCTAATGTATGTCAGCCCCACTCTCAACAAATAGCCGATTTCCCAAGGAGCAAATGTTAACAATTATTAAACCTTCAGTTCTTAATTTCTATTTTGATTCAAAAATCACAGGAGGCTATGATTTTACTTTATGATTCCTTTTTTTCCCATGCAGCTGTAATGGGTAGTTTGACATTTATAAGCTGGGAAATGTAGGATTTTTCCTCAGTGACATTAAATATTCTTTTTAATGATGGTGTTTTACTTTACAAATGGCAAATAAATCATGATATGACCTGCATAGAGATGTTTTCAAGAAAGGTTTAAGAGTTCTGAAAAATTCCCCTTCTCTTGTGCTAGGTTAAAATATCCCTGTCACCTCTGATGCACTGTATTGGTGAGAGATGGGTAAATGAGTATGGGAAAAGACTTAGTGTTTCTGCTCACATTCCGTGATTTGCTTTTCTAATGAATTCTAAGAACCTAACAAAGATGCCATTGGTATCAGCTTTTTTCATATTTTTTTTTTCAGTCAGGTGTTTATTCAAGAAATACTATTCACATGTGCCAAGCATCAGCCTAGACTTTGTGGAAATACAGACTTGAAATATCCTTAGATCAGTTTAGAGTAGGATCCCAGTTCTTTGCCCAGGGTGGGTTCCAATGTTTAGCTCTTTATGCAGTTCAAAGCTACAGCACTGGTGTTTTAAGAGAAATATAGTTTCTACCCATATGGAGGGAATGTGGAGAATGTAAGGTCAGTAGTAGAGAATGTGAATGTTAATTAAAAAATTACAAGTGTGTGCATTTGCAGTGAAGTGAAAGTCCTAGCCCTGCTTCATAACTTAAAACCAGCTGTCCCTCCCACCACATAAGACAGCCAACATCCAAGAAGAATATGTATCTTACCTTTCGCCCTCCCTGTTTTACTTAATTCTCTCTCTGACCTTATTTCCTTCTCTCTTCCATGTAATATTTATTTATAGAGTGACTTTCATGTGTTTAGCACTGAGTTAGAATAGGAATTGTTGATGCACATACATACTTCATCTAGTGATGCTCTTGTTCATGGTACCTGATGATTTGTAGGCAGTCTTTGCCTTCATAGCTCCTGTAAGGTGATTACGCCTTTTCCTTCTCTGAGCAGAGTTCTAAGAATGCCCAGGACCATAAATCAAAGGGTGGCCCGCAGTGAACAAGTTATTGAGTTACTGAGGCTCAGAGGAGAGCTGGGTGGTATTTCCTAGGGAATTAAGATTGGCTAAAATAGCCAAAGTTTGTTGAAGCTGTCTATACATTGCTAGGGACTAGAATTCACAGTCAACTGTATGGGGTGGCTTTCACTCCATCCTTCCTTCCAAGAACCACAGAGATGAAGTAAATGAGCCACAGGAATAGGGATTTCTTCCAGGCTGGAGATATTACAACCCTTCTCTCAATATGAGAGTTGGCTTGAAAAGGCAGCATTCACTATTGAGGGGATAGCTCCGAAAAGGTCTTGTGGTTATAATGGTTTTATGATTATTTTGGATCTTTGTAAAGACTCCTGTGTTTGGGTAACTGATTCCATACTGGAGAGATCACACAAACATTCCTTAACATTAGTCTGTGGCTTTGTTAGACAGAATTGAAAGGGCTCTGTGTCCATTCCAGTTACCCAATCATAACCTAAATCTGTCATGCACATGACATGACCGTGGAGTTTTTTCAGAATTAGGCTCTTAGTCTTCCATGTTTTTCAAAAATCATATTTACAAAAACAGTCTGGGGGAAGTCTGTGTACTATGTGTTGAAATTAAAAAATATTTAAGTCAAAATGCAAAAGACTAAGAAGGAGATATTTATTAGTTGAAATAAACACATGCATGTATAAATAAATAAAGGGTTTGAAAAAATACCTGCCCCTTTTCTTCTATCTTTAATCAGTTGGTCAGGAAACCTGGGAACCTATCCATTGGGAGAAGTCTGTGTTATACAGGCAGTCCCTGAGTTACAAACATACAACTTGCACTTATGAATGGAGGCGACTACAGTAAGTCCCCAAGTTGCAAACATCTGACTAATATATGACTTGCACTTACAAATGGGAGATATTCCAGGTTATAGGTAAATGTACCTATTCTGAGCTATCAGGTCTGAAAATTAAGTTCATGGATTCATCCTAGGAAAGGTGCTACATACCTCATCGCTGACTATCCCTATAATTACCTTCCCTTTAAGAATCTATGCACCCACACCAGTGCCCAGCCAATCTTCAAAGCAATTTTGAAACTCTTTTTCTGAAATGGCCTTCAAAACTGTTGTAGTATTACCCTTGATGTCCTGAATATGATCAAAATGTCTTTATTTCAATATTTCCTTTATCTTCAGGTAAAGGAAAAAGTCACTGGGGGCCAAATCAGCTGAGTGGGGAGAGTATTTCAATACAGTTATTTGTTTACTGGCTGAAAAGTCACTCACAGACGGTGCTGCATGAGCTGGTGCTTTATAATAATACAAGAGCCTTTTTTTTTTTTTGGCAGTTTTTGGCTAAGGCTGGGTTTGAACCCGCCACCTCTGGCATATGGGGCTGTCACCCTACCCCTTTGAGCCACAGGCGCTGCCCGCAAGAGCCCATTTTTGCCCACATACCTTTCTCATGCCAAGATTTTCTGCTAAGATTTTCCTCACTGTTTCTCTATCAATGTTTACTTGGTCTGCTATGCTTCTCCCACTCCCACTTAGCCAATAATTTTGATGCACAACTTGACAAATTTTTGCAATGTTTTTGTCAGTTCTGCTTATTACTGGCTGCCCTGACCTTTCTTCATCAAGGACACTTTTTGTCCCCTCAGAAAAACGTTTAATCTATTTGTACACTGTCTTTTTGTTCATTGCATTATTCCCATAAGCTTGGCCTAACATGTCCCTGATTTCACATCCACTTTTGCCAAGTTTAACAAGAAATTTAAGAATGTTTGTTCATTGCTCTAATTTAAGATCCAACATTCTTACAAGGGCACACAAAAAAAGCACAACAATAATGAATGCCACTCAGCAACACACCCACCATACATTGACATGAACACAGCTGTAAGAGACTAATATACCAAGTTTATGAAACCTTACTGAAGTGTTTGTACAGTGCTGCCAATATAAGCACATGGTGGCAAATTCACAAAGTTAACTGTCAGACTATGCACATACAAATTCAACTTAAGAGCAAACCTACAGAATCTATGTCATTTGTAACTTGGGCACTATCTATATATTAAAAATAAAAAATGTTTAAATCAGAAACAAGTTCTTGAGTGATTCTGATAGTGCTGGTCCAGGATCACAGGAGATGGCAAAACAACAATTAGAAGGAGCCTAAGTCCCTGGATACCCTTGTGGAGCTGAGCCATCCACCTCCGGACTGTCACTGGAAGGGTGGAGTTACCATCTGTTTTGTTTGAGCCACAGTGTTTCTGTGTCTCTGTGTTTTAGTAGCTGAACTTGCTTCATGCAAACACTTCAGAGGCTCCCATCCAGAAGGAGAGTTAAAGGACAGAAATTTAGCAAGTAACCTGGTGGATTTGAGCTGCACCAAGAGAGAATGTTGAAGAATGCACATCAACCCCGCTGAGGCAAAATGCGACCCCAAGGATACAAACAAAAGGTACAAAATCCATCACCAAGTGGATGGGAGTCCCCTCCCCCATGAGAATGGCTTGGAGTGCCCCACAAACAAATGAGTAGAGTTCAAAGTTCTTCCCACTATACTCCACGGGAGAGACCCTCTAAAAACTGGACCTACCTCCCCTACTAGGGTGCTACAGCATTCTCCTGCCAGGCATAAAACTGTATATATTCTCCATCTGCAACTCTGAGCCCCCAGCTCTCCCCTCCACTCTCACTCTGAGGTCTGGAGGCCTGTACTCCAGGAGTCCAGATCCTTGGGTGATTTCTTGAGTGGTGTGGACAGTGCCTAAACTGCAGCTATTCAGTACTGATTCTGGGGCACGGAAGCGAGGAGAGGATGGTCAGCTGAGAGGGAACCACACCAGAGCAGCAGTGCCCTGAGGCGCAGAGCAACAGCCCTCTTTTAGCAATAATACGGCTCACTCCCAGATATTCTGTAGCCACACCCCCTGTCTCCCTGGGCATCCAGAGGAAGGCGGGCATCTACTCAGGTGGCAACCACCATGGGAACAGATCTGGGATGAAAACGCAAGTCCTGTGAATAAAGGGTTTGCCTGAGGTGGTACTGGCCTGGGTGGAGTGCAGGGACTAGAAACGCACTTGCAGGTCCAGGAAGTTCCCAGGATGGGGCTGAACAAGAGGACCACTTTACTAAGGCTAAGACGCACCTGGCCCTCAGGGGATCGTCAGCCTATAGACAAAGAAAGGCAGCAAGCTAGAACTGACAGGTAACTGAATACAAACCTTCAGGAGCGAAGACAGGGCCTGAGACGCAGGCTCTGGGAACTCAAAACAGCTTATCTTCTGCAGGGAAATTTAGCAGGGACAGTAACAAATTCCTGTAAAGTTGTTCTGTTCTGTTCTGTCAGTAACATCAATTAGGGGCATGGCTGGAACCGAATGAACACCCCCAGCCTCCATCAAGCACCCCAGGTTGTCAGGCCTCACCTCCTCCTGCTAGATAGAGGCAGAGCATAGCAGCCTGGCAGAGCAGAAATAGATTTCCTTGTGATTCAGGCAGGTGCAAACCCCTGGAGGTTCACTACAGGCAACAAGGTCAGCCAAATGCCAGGCTATCAGTGGCTGGGTGTGAAGAGGTGCAAGGTGGGGAAGAAGGCATCAACCTTCCCAGACTGATCTATTTGCTGGGTGGCTCCTCCTGACTCCATGCAGCACTGGAGCAAGAAGCCATAACAGAATAGTCACCAGACCCCTGTGATCCAGTTGCCAGAGACCTTTTAAACATTCCCACCTGAGACAGGTGCTGACTGAGACAATTGATTTGGACCTTTTGAACTGAGCCAATTGCCCAAGGACTATTCAGATGGTGTCCTGGGTGTGTGGTTGTAGGAAGGTTTGATTTTCCTTTTCCAATTGTTGCCTGTGAGGGGCAGGGTGACTTATTGCTGGTATTTCTCCACAGCTGAAGCTTCAACCCAGAGTAACTGTTTCACTAGGGTAGAACAGAAACCAGCTGCAAACAAGACAGAACCACTTAGCCCCACCACACTAAACAAGTCCCCAGTTTCTCAGGCCATAGCACTGTACAGGTCGTTGATAAAGCTCCAGGGAAAAAATCAAATGGTGTAAAACAATCATGGGGCAGAATCAGAGGAAAAATTCTGGTAACATGAATAACCGGAATAGACCAACCCCCCCCCAAGGAAAGATATGGCAGATGTAACTGAAGATCCCATTCATAAACAGCTGGCCGAGATGTCAGAAATCGAATTCAGAATTTGGTTTGCAAACAAGATTAATAAAATGAAGGAAAATTTGGAATTAGAAATTTCAGCAACAATTCAAAAGTCAGAATTAGAAATTCGAGGAGAAATTCAAAAGTTGTCTCAATTTAAAGACAAAACCACCAAAGATTTTGATGCAGTGACGCAAGAATTTGCAGCCCTCAAAGATCTGAAAAATACAGTAGAATCCCTCTGTAACAGAGTGGAGCAAGCAGAAGAATGGATTTCTGACATTGAAGACAAAGCCTTTGAACACTCCCAGACTCTCAAACAGGAAAAGAAATGGAGAGCAAAAACAGATCATTCTCTCAGAGAGCTTTGGGATAATTCAAAGAAGGCTAATATCCACCTGATTGGAATCCCTGAAAGCGATGAAGTAAACTCGCTAGGCACAGAGGCCCTTCTCCATGAAATTATGAAAGAGAATTTTCCAGACATGCCAACAGATTCTGAAATTCAGATAGCAGACATTTTCAGAACCCCAGCACGACTCAAACCAAATAAGATATCCCCCAGGCATATCATAATTAACTTCACTAAAGTTAATATGAAGGAGAAAATTCTCAAAGCAGCAAGATGTAAGAAATCCATTACCTACAAAGGGAAGAATATTAGAATGACTACAGATCTCTCTGCTGAAAATTTTCAAACCAGAAAAGAGTGGTCATTGACTTTTAACCTCCTAAAGCAAAATAACTTTCAACGCTGGATCCTGTATCCAGCTTAACTGAGTTTCATTTATGATGGAGAAATTAAATACTTTAATGACATTCATATGCTGAAGAAATTTGCCATAACCAAACCAGCTCTTCAGGATATTCTCAAACCAATCCTCCACAATGACCAGCCCAATTCTCTAACACAAAAGTAAACTCACTCAGAAACTATTGATCACACTGCAACTTCCACAGTGGCGAGGGGATTAAAAATGTCCACTGGACTTTTGAAAAACTCGATACCCAAAATTTTACCAGACATATCAATATTCTCTATTAATGTGAATGGTTTAAACTGTCCTCTAAAGAGGCACAGGTTAGCTGACTGGATACAAAAATTCAGGCCGGATATTTGTTGCATCCAAGAGTCACAACTTACATTAAAAGACAAATATAGACTCAGGGTAAAAGGATGGTCATCCATATTTCAGGCAAATGGTAATCAGAAAAAGCAGGTGTTGCAATTCTATTTGCAGACACAACAGGCTTTAAACCAACAAAAGTAAGGAAGGATAAGAATGGTCACTTCATATTTGTTAAGGGTGATACTCAATATGATGAGATTTCAATTATTAATATCTATGCACCCAAACAGAATGCACCTCAATTTATAACAGAAACTCTAACAGACACGAGCAACTTGATTTACTCCAGCTCCATAATAGTCGGAGATTTCAACACTTCTTTGGTAGTGTTGGATAGATCCTCCAATTAGAAGCTGAGCAAAGAAATCTTAGATTTAAACCAAATCATCCAACATTTGGATTTAGCAGACATCTACAGAACATTTTATCCCAATAAAAATGAATACACATACTTCTCATCAGCCTACAGAACATACTCCAAAATTGATCACATCTTAGGTCACAAGCCTAACCTCAGTAAATTTAAAGGAATAGAAATTATTCCTTGCATCTTCTCGGACCACCATGGAATAAAATTTGAGCTAAGTAACAACAGGAATCTGCATACTCATACCAAAACATGGAAGTTAAATAACCTTATGCTAAATGATAGCTGGGTCAGAGATGAGATTAACAAGCAAATTGCCAAATTTTTGAAACAAAATGACAATGAAGACACAAATTATCAGAACCTCTGGGATAACGCAAAGGCAGTCCTAAGAGGGAAATTTATAGCACTGCAAGCCTTGCTCGAGAGAACAGAAAGAGAGGAAGTTAACAACTTAATGGGACATCTCAAGCAACTGGAAAAGGAAGAACATTCCAACCCAAACCCAGTAGAAGAAAAGAAATAACCAAAATTACAGCAGAATTAAATGAAATTGAAAACAAAAGAATTATACAACAGAGCAATAAATCAAAAAGTTGTTTTTTTGAAAAAGTCAATAAAATAGATAAACCTTTGGCTAACCTAACCAGGAAAAAAAGACTAAAATCTCTAATCTCATCAATCAGAAACAACAAAGACAAAATAACAATAGACTCCTCAGAAATTCAAAAAATCCTTAATGAATATTACAAGAAACTTTATTCTCAGAAATATGAAAATCTGGGGAGGGGGGGGGAAATTGACCAATTTTGGAAGCATGTCACCTTTCAAGACTTAGCCAGAATCAAGTGGAAATGTTGAACAGGCCCATATCAAGTTCTGAAATAGCATCAACCATACAAAACCTCCTTAAAAAGAAAAGCCTGGGACCAGATGGCTTCGTGTCAGAATTCTACCAAACCTTTAAAGAGGAATTAGTACCTATATTACTCAACCTGTTCCAAAATGTAGAAAAAGAAGAAAGACTACCCAACACATTCTATGAAGCAAACATCACCCTGATCCCCAAACCAGGAAAAGACCAAACAAGAAAAGAAAATTGTAGACCAATATCACTAATGAATATAGATGTCAAAATATTCAACAAGATCCTAACAAACAGAATCCATGATGTAACATCATGATCAAGTCGGTTTTATCCCAGGGTCTCAAGGCTGGTTGAATATATGTAAATCTATAAGTATAATTCAGCACATAAACAAATTAAAAAACAAAGACCAGATGATTCTCTCAATTGATGCAGAAAAAGCTTTTGATAATATCCAGCATCCCTTCATGATCAGAACACTTAAGAAAATTGATTTAGAAAGGACATTTCTTAAACTGATAAAGACCATCTATAGCAAACCCGCAGCCAACATCGTATTGAATGGAGTTAAGTTGAAATCATTTCCACTCAGACCAGGAACCAGACAAGGCTGCCCATTGTCTCCACTGGTCTTTAACATTGTAATGGAAGTTTTAGCCAGCGCAATTAGGGAAGAAAAGGTGATCAAGGGTACCCATATAGGGTCAGAAGAGATCAAACTTTCACTCTTCGCAGATGATAGGATTGTATATCTGGAAAACACCAGGGATTCAAATCAAAACTCTTAGAAGTGATCAAGGAGTATAGCAGCGTCTCAGGTTACAAAATCAACATTCATAAATCGGTAGCCTTTATATATACCAACAATAGTCAAGCTGAAAAAACAGTTAAGGACTCTATTCAATTCACAGTTATGCCAAAGAGGATGAAATATTTGGGAGTTTATCTAACAAAGGACATGAAAGATCTCTATAAAGAGAACTATGAAACTCTGAGGAAAGAAATAGTTGACAATGTTAACAAATGGAAAAACATACTACGCTCATGGCTGGGAAGAATCAACATTGTTAAAATGTCCATACTACCCAAAGCAATATATAATTTTAATGCAATACCTATTAAAGCTCCACAGTCATACTTTAAAGATCTTGAGAAAATAATACTTCATTTTATATGGAATCAGAAAAAACCTTGAATAGCCAAGACATTACTCAGAAATAAAAACAAAGCAGGAGGAATCACGCTACCAGATCTCAGACTATATTACAAATTGATAGTGATCAAAACAGCATGGTACTGGCACAAAAACAGAGAAGTAGATGTCTGGAACAGAATAGAGAACCAAGAGATGAATCCAGCTACTTACCATTATCTGATCTTTGACAAGCCAATTAAAAACATTCAGTGGGGAAAAGATTCCATATTTAACAAATGGTGCTGGCTGAACTTGCTGGCAACCTGTAGAAGACTGAAACTGGACCCACACCTTTTACCATTAACTAAGATAGACTCTCTCTGGATTAAAGATTTAAACTTAATACATGAAACTACAAAAATACTGGAAGAGAGTGGAGGGAAAACCCTTGAAGAAATTGGTCTGGGCGAGTATTTTATGAGGAGGACCCCTAGGGCAATAGCTTCAAAAAACACTACTGGGACCTGATCAAACTAAAAAGCTTCTGCACAGCCAACAACACAGTAAGTAAAGTAAGCAAACAGCTCTCAGAATGGGAGAAGATATTTGCAAGTTATGTCTCCAACAAGGTTTAAGAACCAGAATCCACAGAGAACTCAGATGTATAAGGAAGAAAAGAACAAGTGATCCCATTGCAGGCTGGGCAAGGGACTTGAAAAGAAACTTCTCTGAAGAAGACAGGCATGCGGCCTACAGACATATGAAAAAATGCTCATCATCTTTAATCATCAGAGAAATGCAAATCAAAACTACTTTGAGATATCATCTAACTCCAGTAAGATTACCCTATATCACAAAATCCCAAGACCAGAGATGTTGGCATGGATGTGGAGAAAAGGGAACACTTCTACACTACTGGTGGGAATGCAAATTAATACATTCCTTTTGGAAAGATGTTTGGAGAACACTTTGAGATCTAAAAATAGACCTGCCATTCAATCCTATAATTCCTCTACTAGGCATATACCCAGAAGACCAAAAATCACATCATAACAAAGATATTTGTACCAGAATGTTTATTGCAGCCCAATTCATAATTGCTAATTCATGGAAAAAGCCCAAGTGTCCATCATCCACAAATTGATTAATAAATTGTAGTATATGTACACCATGGAATATTATGCAGTCTTAAAGAAAGATGTAGTATATGTACACCATGGAATATTATGCAGTCTTACCTCTTTCATATTTACATGGATGGAGCTGGAATATATTCTTCTTAGTAAAGTATCTCAAGAATGGAAGAAAAAGTATCCAATGTACTCAGCCCTACTATGAAACTAATTTATGGCTTTCACATGAAAGCTATAACCCAGTTACAACCCAAGAATAGGGGGAAGGGGCAAAGGAAGGGGAGGGAGTGGGGAGGTGGGCGGAGGGAAGGCAATTGGTGGGATTACACCTGTGGTGCATCTTACAAGGGTATATGTGAAACTTAGTAAATGTAGAATGTAATGTAAATGTAAATGTAAATGTCTTAACACAATAACTAAGAGAATGCCAGGAAGGCCATGTTAACCATTGTGATGAAAATATGTCAAATGGTCTATAAAACCAGTGTATGGTGCCCCATGATCACATTAATGTACACAGCTATGATTTAATTAAATAAATAAATAAATAAATAAATAAATAAATAAAATGTTTAAATCAGGTAAATGTTTTCCAGAAACCTAAAGAGATGACACATCTACTTAAACCGTTTTGGAAAAATACCAAGGATGACAAAAGTATTCAATATTCAATATTCATTGAACAGATATTTTCAAAGTCTTTATTGATTAGGCATGTTCTAGTGCCAATACAGATCTTTCATTGAAGTGAGATAGACAAATAATAAACAAGTAAATACATGATTTCAGGTAATAGAAAGTTCTGTAAAGGAAATATAAAGCAGGGTATAAAGGATAGAATTGTAGAAGTATTTATATATAGTGTGGGTAGGAAAGCCCCCTATAAATCAGTAATATTTTATATTAAGCCATGTGAAAATGTGTTTGAGAAGTAACTCTGAATCCAGATCATGTGGGACACTGCAAATGGCAGGGAAGATTTTGACTTTTATTCTATTACTCTAAGTGAAATGAAAAAGATATTTTGGAGTGTCTTGAGCTGATGACTGGCATGATCTATGTGTGTTTTTAACAGGATCACTGTGCCTTCTGTGTTGAGAACAGCCTACAGGGGCAAGAGCTGAAGCAGGAGACCAGTTTCAAGGCTAAAGCAATAGTCTAGGTGAGAGCTGATGATGGCTTGACCTGGGCTGGCAATGGAAATGGTAAGAAGTGGCTGAACAATGGAAATAGTTTCAAGAAAGAATTTTCAGGAATTGTTGATTGGTCAGAAGTGAGGTGCAAAAGAAATAGAGTAACACTAATGTTTCTGGCCTGAACAAGTGGAAGAGTTTCTAGCTGAAATAAAGATTAGGGAGGAGCTGAATTGGTGGTGTGGAGAGAAAGGGTGGGTTGGAGACTTAGTGTTGGCACACTATGTTTGAAATGTTAGTTAAATATGCAGGTGGAAGTGTTAAGTATCCAATTAAATAAACAGGTCTGGAGTTCAATAGAGAGGGATCAAAATGGAGATACAAATTTGGTAGCATTTAAAACACTAAGATATTGGTGGGAGTATGTATAAGAAAAAGAAGAGGTTCCCGGACAGAACCCTAGAGTGGTCCCAAAATTTAAGAGTCAGAGGATAAGATGGAATCCACAAAGAGAATGAGAAAGAGTAATCAGAAAGAGAGGAAGAAAATTAGGCAAGTGTGGTGTCCTGGAATTGAAGAGAAGAAATTGCCTCAGAGGAGAGATTAATCAACTATATCAAAGCTATTGCTCGGGCCAATAAAATAACAACTAAAAAATAAAGTAAAAGCTAATTAAAGCAAAACAGAGTTATAGCTTTAAAAAGCCAATAGAAAAAATAAATATATTTTTTCATTTTCTTATCCTCGGTAGAGTGCCTTGGCATCATAGCTCACAGGAACCTCAAACTCTTGGACTCAAGTGATTCTCTTGCCCCAGCCTCCTGAGTAGCTGGGACTACAGGTGCTTGCCACAATGCCTGGCTATTTTTAGAGATGGAGTCTTGCTCTGGTTTAGGTTGGTCTCAAACTCCTGAACTCAGGCAATCTACCCGCCTTGGCCTCGTAGAGTGCTAGAATTACAGGCATGAGCCACCGTGCCTGGCTAAATAGACTCTTTTAAAACAAATATAAAGCAAACAACCCTCCCCTAATTTACTACAAAATAAGGAAGGGAGGAAGAGAAAAGGGGGCTGAAAAAGGCATGGGACAATTAGATAAAAATATAGGATGGCATATTAAAACTCAGTCATATTAGTAGTTACATAATATAAATGACTAAATACTCCAGTTAAGATGCAGAGGGTGCTAGACCAGATAAAAATAGCAAGGTCAACTTCACCTGCACCCTTAATTAAGAAAATGCCATGAAGGCTATGTTAACCAGTTTGGTGAAAATATTTCAGACTGTATATGGAATGAGCACATTGTACCTCATGATTGCATTATTGTACACAGCTATGATTTAATAAAAAATAAATAGCAAGGTCAGTACATATGTTGTCTATAAGAAAAAAATTTTAAAGATAAGATAAAGATATAGCTAAGTTAAAAGCAAAAGATAAAAAATGTATACCACAAAAACACTATTCATAAGAAAGCTTGAATGACTATATTGATATCAGATAAAGTGGACTTCAAAACAAAGAGTACTGCTTAAAATAAAGAGGGATATTTCATAATGATAAAAAGGATAACTTATTATTATAACCATAATGAAGAAAAATGTATGTTCCAATTAGAGTGGCTAAAATTTAAAAGACTATCAATATCAAATTATTTTTAATGATATAAAACAACTCAAATTCCCATACATTGCTGACAGGAGTATAAAATGGTGTATAACCACTTTGGAAATCAGTCTAGTACTTTCTCATAAAGTTCAACTCACATCTGTTTGTGCTGAATAAATCCAGCAATTTATTCATAAATATATAACTAAAAGAAATGAAAATATAATGCTTCCAAAAGATGTATAGAAGAGTATTTATAGCTGCTTTGTTTATAATAACCCCAGACTAAAGACAACCCAAATTTCCCAAAAAGAGAGGGAAAATGATATAATTATAAAATGGAGGACTAGATAGCAATTTAAAGACATATACTTCTGTTACGCATAGTAACATAGATGAATCTCAAAATGTTTTCTGAACAAAAATTCATATACAAAAGTATGTGTACTGTTTGGTTTTACTTTTATGAATTTATAGAATAGGCAAAGCTTATATGTAGTGACAACTCAAATATTATGTGCTTCTGGAGTGGTGGGATTAGGGGAAGGCTGGAAGGTTTCTGGGGTGATGGAAGTGTTCCATATCTCAATAGGGACTTGGTTGCTTCAGTGTACAATTCTTTTCACTATACGATTATTAGAACTCAATAAAAAATGTTTATATAAAAGGAAAAAGTTAGAAATCAATAATACCATTTTAAGGTATAAATACAGAGACCCAATGTGCTTGCTCCTTATTGCAAAAGCCACAAAAAATCTATATATTTATATTGATAAAAATCTGCATATGTATGGCATTTAAAACATTTTTAAATTAAAAGAATCTGACTCAGCAACTTTTCCTGTCTGACCTACCACTAATTACAACTAACAGTAGCATTTTATTGCTTAAATTTTACAATAGCCTTTGTGCAGTGACTTACTTCCCTTACACCATTTCACATGTGAAGCAACTATTAGAGAGTGAAATGACTTGCCCGGCCTAATACCATTGTTGAGCAGTCAAGTTAGGACTTGACCCTATGTCCATATTACTCCAAAGTTTGTGCCTTTAACCACTGCTTTGTACTTCTCTCACACAGTAAAGACAGAGGCACCTTCTAAGAGTCCCTTAGGTCTCTGCAGGACTTCCAACAATCTCTTCAGGCACTCTGTGTCCTCCATCCTGCTCTTCTCTGGGGCTTTAGTACCATCTTATCACCTGTACCTGATTTCATTCTTCCTACCTTTTTGCTCTTTCAAATTGATCCTTCATCTGTTCAGCTCCAAGGTAGCTTCACTTGAAGCTCTCAGTCCAGTCCTCCTTCACCTTTGCAAAATGCCAGAGCTCTCAAAACCTCACCTCAACATAGAACCCTAGGCCCACCTTTTCCAGAAAGGCATTTTGGATAATTCCTCTTAGTGCCTGAAATGTATTCTGATCCAATATGAAAATGTTGAACAAGTCTCCTTGCTAAATTTGTTTGATAAGACTAGACATCTATTTATTTTCTACCAAGAAACTCTAAGTTATTTTTTAAGCTATAAAATAGAGATAATTTTACAATTCCCTCATATAAAAACTTGGTATTAGATCTTAGGAAAACCAGCCCTATGTATCAGAGTTTTAAAAGCATGACTTATAGGCTGGTCATGGTAGATCATACTTCCCCATAATACTAACACTATGGGAGGTTCTGGCAGGAGGATCACTTGAGGCCAGGAGTTTACAACCAGACTAGACAATTTAGCAAGACCCCCATCTCTACCAAAAACAAACAAACAAACAAATAAACAAACAAAAACTGAATTAACCAGTCTTGATAGCACACACCTGTGATCCCAGCTACTTGGGATGTTGAGGCAGGAAGAGCATTTGAGTCCAGAAGTTTGAGGCTGTAGTGAGCTATGAGTGTATCATTCACTCCAGCCTGGGCAACGTAGTAGAATTCTTATCTCTTAAAAAAAATAAAAAAGCTGACTTGCAGATTCTGAGACAATTCAACCACTTTGTGTTTTACAAAATTCAAAAATGATTCTAAAAGCTAAGGCTAGATCTGGCTAGAAAGCAAGCGAAATAAGTAATAGGTTAAAATGTAAAACAACCTTTCAGCAAGCTATGCCTTTTAACCCCGGGAAATACTCTGGTGCCTTGGAGAACACAGGTCAATGTATTGGTCTTCCACTTTATTAAATTATTGGTATTAAAAAATAACTCTGAGCAAGCAACAAAACACAGCACAATGCTTTCCACAAATAAAATTTAATTTGCTATCTCAAAGCTTCTGGCTTTTATCGCCAAAGATTGGAGCATGGTATTTTTGGAAAGAAAGGGTTTTTTTTTCTTCTTTTTTATCTAGTTTGGAGGAAACATGGCCAACATTAGTTCCAATATTTTATTTCAAACATAAAGCACAGAACCAACACTAATAAACAACAGGCTCTTATGCCAACATTGGTGCATGTTTTTGTTATTGCATTATATTCCATGAGAGTTATTGTGCATAATTAAATAGAAAAAAAAACCCTTGAACTTAGAATTATAAAACCGTCACCACAAACCAACAATTCCACTTGATGTGTATTAAGTCATTAAATTTATTATAAAAAAAAAGGAGGAGGGAAAAAATCTTTTCCTTGTAAATCATTAAAAATGCATGAAAGTTGAAAGCAAAGCAAACAGCCCATACATTTGCTTAGGGAACCACTGCTGAGGACGGCGCTGCAAGTCAACAGAAAATGAGGTTTTCTTGAAATCAGAATGGCCTGTTATCAAAATGACTGCCACATGGGCTTTTGGGGAGAGCAGACTTATACATTCTAAGAATGTAAATATTGGTCTCAGCATCCTAGAAAAAAGAATGCATAGAGGGTGCTGCAGTCTAAAAGAGCCTCGTGATTGAAAAATTCATCAAGATTCATGGGATCTGTGAAAAATAAGAACATCCAGGAAACACATGCTGAGTGAGGACCTGGCTTCTGGACAAGGGTCAGGCCTGTAGGCACCACCTTCACACCACCATCAGAAACAACAGTTTTGCAAACAGGATCATCAAACCCATGTCACAATCCAGTCTAGGATTGAAATCAGAATGGCCTGTTATCAAAATGACTGCCTGCTACATGGGAGAGAGAAGACTTTGACATTCTAAGCATGTAAATGTTGGTCTCAGCATCCTAGAATAAAGAATGCATACAGGGTGGCTGCAGTGAAACAACAGTTTTGCAGACAGCTATTGAATCCTCCAAAATTATGTTACTCTATTCATGCTGGAGGATCATCAAATCCATATTGACACCTACAGTGTGTCAACATTGTGCATTTGCTTTGTAAAGCTTTTGCTTAGCTTGTTATAACCGTGAGGCATTGATGAAGTAGGAAGAAGTGGAGAGAAGGGGGACAAAGGAGCTACAGGAGGCACATGTGTGGTTCAACCTTCTTTAAGTTTCCAGATATTTATTCACATAATTTAGGTGAAAACATGCCTTACTGAAGGGAAAGTCCAGGCTATCCAAAAATTGGAGACCAACTTCAGTTAGGCCACTGGTGAGCCTCATTGTCTCCTGTCTCATGTGGCGTTATGTATAAACCTTTTGGGAGAAGGGGCTGTGAGTGAATAGAGTACATTTCTATTTATTCATATTTGCTCTGGTGCTCATTGGACATCTACTCTGCTTTTCTTTCTTTTCTTTTCTTTCTTTCTTTCTTTTTTTTTTGGCCAGGGCTGAGTTTGAACCTGCCACCTCCCATATATGGGTCCAGTGCCCTACTCCTTTGAGCCACAGGTGCTGCCCAACTCTGCTTTTCTTATCAATGCCAGTTATTTCTGTTTTACTGATGCTTTACCATTTCTTTCTAATTTAAATTATTTGTGACCCTAGTTTGTCATCACCCACCACTGACCTCCAACTATACATGACCTGCCATTTGACTTCACCTTTATCCTTTGATTCTTTTGTTTTTTAAGGGAGCTGCACAAATGATCAAGGAAAGAAAAAGGTGACTGTTTGAAAAGATAAACAAAATTAATAAACTGCTTGCAAGATTAACCAGGAAAAGAAGAGAAAGAGAAAGAAATAAGATCAATTAGAAATGAAAAAGGAGATATTACAACTGATACCAGAGAAATGCAAAATGTCATCTGTAAATGTTATAAAAATCTCTATGTACATAAATTTAAAAACATAGAGAAAATGGACAAACTCCTGGAAACACACAACCTCTTATGATTCATTTAGGAAAAAATATAACTCCTGAACAGACCAATAATCAGTAGTGAGATTAAAGCAGTATTAAAAAATCTCCCAAGGGAGGAAAAAAAAAAAAAACATGGACCAGATGCTTTCACACTGAATTTCATCAGACTTACAAAGAAGAGTTGGTACCAATACCGCAGAAATTATTCCATAGCACTGACAAAAGGGAATCCTTCCCCAGCTCATTCTATGAAGCCAGTATCACTTTAATAACAAAACCAGGAAATGACACAACAAAAAAAGAAGACTAGAGACCAATATCCCTTATATAGATGCAAAATTTCTCAATAAAATATTAGATCAAATCCAATAATAGATCAAAAAAAAATCTACTATGACTCATAGTCTCTATCCCAGAGATGCAAAGATGGTTCAACATATGTAAATCAATAAATGTGATTTTATTTATCACCACATAAACAGAAGCAAAAATAAAGACCATATAACTATGTTAATAGATGTAGAAAAAATATTTGACAAAATCCAGCATCTTCTCATGGTTAGAAAAACACCCTTAACAAACTGGGCATGGAAGGAACATATCTCAAAATTATAAAAGCCATGTATAAAAACCCACAGCCAACATCATATTGAACATGGAAAAACTAAAATCATTCCCCTAAGAACTAGAACAAGAGAGTGCCCACTGCCACCACTTCTATTTAGCATAGTGCTGAAAATCTTAGCCAGAGCAATCAAGCAAGAAAAAGAAACAAAGGATATCCAAATTGGGAAAGGAGGAGTCAAACTATAATTTTTTGCTGACAATATGATCTTCCATCTAGAAAAACCCTAAAACTCCACTAAGAGACTCCTGGAATTGATAAATTAAGCCAAGTCTTAGATTATAAAGTCAATGTACACTAATCAGTAGCATTCCTATACATCAATAACTGTCAAACTGAGAGTCAAATTGAAGACTCAATATCATTCACAATAGCTACAAAGAAAATAGCTAAAATAGCGGTAAAAGATCTCTACAAAGAGGACTACAAAACACCGAGAAAGGAAATCACAGATGACACAAACAAATATGAAAAACATATCATCCTCGCTGATCAGTAGAATAAACATTGGTAAAATGTCCATACTACCCAAAGTGATTTAAAGATTCAGTGAAATCCCCATCAAAATGCCAACATCATATTTGTTATATTTAAAAAAAATAATAATTCTATGTTTCCTTTGGAACTAGAAAAGAGCCTGGATAGCCAAAGCAATCTTAAGCAAAAACAATATGGAGGCATCACATTACCAGACTACAAGGCTATCATAACTAAAACAGCATGGCACTGGCACCAGAACAGAGACACAGATCAATGTCATAGATCAAATCAATAACAGAGAACCCAGATGTAAAACCATCCACATATAGCCAACTGATCTTTGACAAAGCAGACAATAATATACACTGGGGAAAGGAATCCCTATTCAGTAATTGGTTCTGGAAACACTGGATAGCCACATGCAGAAGAATGAAACGGTTTCCATATCTTTCACCACTCAGAAAAATTAATTCAAGATGGATAAAAAGTTAAAATGTAAGCCATGAAATCATAGGAATTCTAGAAGAAAATATAGGAAAATTCTTCTAGATTCTGGTCTAGGCAAAGAATTTATGACTAAGACCCCAATGGCAATCACAGCAACAGCAAAAATAAATAAATAGGGCTTAATTAAATTAAAAATCTTCTGTATAGCCAAGGAAGTAATCAACATAGCAAATAAACAACCTACTGAATGGGGGAAAACATTTTCTTTTTTTTTTTTTTTTTGTAGAGACAGAGTCTCACTTTATGGCCCTCGGTAGAGTGCCGTGGCCTCACACAGCTCACAGCAACCTCCAACTCCTGGGCTTAAGCGATTCTCTTGCCTCAGCCTCCCGAGTAGCTGGGACTACAGGCGCCCGCCACAACGCCCGGCTATTTTTTGGTTGCAGTTTGGCCGGGGCCGGGTTCAAACCCGCCACCCTTGGCATATGGGGCTGGCGCCTTACCGACTGAGCCACAGGCGCCGCCCCGGGGGGAAAACATTTTCAAGTTATGCATTCAATAAAGGGCTAATAACCAGAATCTGCAAAGAACTCAAGCAAATCAGGAAGGGAAAAACTCCGAACAACCCCCATTAAAAAGTGGGCAAAGACATGGAAAGAAGCTTTTCAAAAAAGACAAATGGCCAATAAACACATGAAAAAGTGCTCAATGTCACTAATGGTTAGGGAAAGGCAAATTAAAACCACAATGAGTTATCACCTTACTCCTGTTAGAATAGCTTTCGTTAAAAAGTCCAAAAACAAGATTCTTCTACACAGAGAAAGAAACATTTATACACTATTGGGAACCACAAATTAGTACAACCTCTATGGAAAACAGCATGGAAATTCTTTAAAGAACCAAAAGTAGACCTCTCATGCAATCCAGCAATCCTACTACTGATATCTACCCAAAGGAAGTCATTTTATTGAAAACAAAAACAAAACAAAAAACCCTGCATTCAAATGTTTTTTGCAGCATAATTCACAGTTGAAAAGATATAGAATCAACCTAAGTGCCCAAAATGTGATACACACACACACACACGCATATACACACATATTACTCAGCCATAAAATAGGATGAAATAATGCCTTTTGCAATGATGGAACTAGAGAAATATTGGATGGAACTAGAGAAATATTCTGTTACCCTAAGTGAAGTATCTTAAGACTAAAAAGACAAACAACATACGTACTCACTATAAAATTGGAACTAACTGATGAGCACAGTGGAAGCAAGCAGTGGGGAGGGGAGACAAGACGGTGGTCAAAGATATACCTAATGGGTACAATGAACACTATCTGGGTGATGGACACACTTACCGTTGTGATTCAAGCATTAAAAAAGCAATTTATGTACTACGAAACATTTGTACCCCCCTAGTATTTTGAAATAGAAATATTAAAAAAATAAATAAAGGGAACTTATTGGCCTAGTTTGGGTCGCAGATTTATTCTGGCCCAATTAGTATTGGTCAACTTCTCATTCACCAGAGACCAAGATGGCAACAGGTTCTCTGGGAAAGGGTTGAGGGCATGGCAAGCAAATTGACCAGAGCATCCATAGAGATGCCAGCTGTATCAACAGCCTTAGAATAGTCAGGAATTGAACCCACAAAAAAAAAAAAAATTGCTATCAGGGTTGTAGACGTATATTACTTAAATAATTGCTATGGTTCTTCAATTTTCAAGTGAACATATTTTTCACGTTTACAATTTCTCAAACTGAGACATAGATTTCAATCAACCTGTACATTTAATGCAGTGTTTTTCTTCCCCTCCACATAATAGCTGCTATTAAATTGATGCATCTTCAGTTAAAGTTTCTCTAGGAATTTAGGAAACGTGGAAAATATGATTCTACTGGCTCACAGTTTTGTCAAAAGCCAAAATTAAATCTTTTTATATAAAATTACCACAAAGCACCATCTTTCTAATTGTTCTGTTTTTGTCTCACTTTCATTGGGAATATGACAATGTCATTATTTCAATAGGTAATTTCCCAATCCCTTCATGTTACCCTCTGATATCATGCCTAAATCATTTCTCCCTGGATTAACCCATTATTCCAATTAACATCCTTGATATATGTCAAAGATGTGCCCTTATTTGTGACAGAGAGATAAAAAATACGTTGCTTTAATCATTTATATAAATCAGTTTCTCTCCTTCATTCCCTTAATTATGTTCTGTTTTTCTCTGGAATCACTCCAATGTCTAGTATGTTTTTTTCCTTAATCCAGAAGTATTTTAATATCATCTGACCAAGCTGCCCTTCCTCCTTTGTGAATTTCCTTTTCCCACAGTTCCATGTGGGTTCTTCACCTTAGACAGATCACCCAATAAAGAACTAAACTACCTCTTGATGCATCTGGAATGAACTTGCAGAGACATTTGCTCACCAGGAAAGACTTGCAGAGGCATTTGCTCACCAGGAAAGACTGCTCATTTTGGATTATTTTTACACAGACAGCTAATCTTTCACTTTTTTCTCCAATGAAATTTCCGCTTATTATTTTCTAACTTTGGAATCATCAGTTCAGCCTGTTAGTTAGCAATAGGTGCTGTGAATAGTTTTAATTCATGTTGTGACACTGACATACTACTTGGCTTTAAGAAGGTTAATGTTTCTGAGCCTAGCAAATGGTTAGGAAGATGACTATGTCTAGGTGATTCCTAAGACTTCTTTAGCTTAAACATTCTACAGAGTATCATTTATTAAGGTCTGGGGTTTTTTGTTTATATATTTGTTTTATTTACTTCACTTTTTCCTTAAAGAAGTTATGCATTCTTTTTTTTTCAGAATTTTATTTTATTTTATTAAATCGTAGCTGTGTACATTAATGCGATCATGGGGCACCATACACTGGTTTTATAGACCATTTGACATATTTTCATCACACTGGTTAACATAGCCTTCCTGGCATTTTCTTAGTTATTATGTTAAGACATTAATATTCTACATTTACTAAGTTTCACATGTACCCTTGTAAGATGCACCATAGGTCTATTCCCTCCAATCACCCTCCCTATGCCCATCTTCCCACCTCCCTCCCCTCTCTCTCCCCCTTCCCTCTATTCTTAGGTTATAACTGGGTTATAGTTTTCATATGAAAGCCATAAATTAGTTTCATAGTAGGGCTGAGTACACTGGATACTTTTTCTTCCATTCTTGAAATACTTTACTAAGAAGAATGTGTTTCAGCTCCATCCATGTAAACATGAAAGAGGTAAAGTCTCCATTTTTCTTTAAGGCTGCATAATATTCCATGGTGTACATATACCATAATTTATTAATCCATTCGTGGATCGGTGGGGACTTGGGCTTTTTCCATGACTTAGCAATTATGAATTGGGCTGCAATAACATTCTGGTACAAATATCTTTGTTATGATGTGATTTTTGTTCTCCTGGGTATATACCTAGTAGAGGAATTATAGGATTGAATGGCAGATCTATCAAGTAAATGTGAGGATACAAACAACCAGGTTAAATTATTTGATTTTGTTAGGTAGAGTCCCTCTTGTGGTTATGTTCCACACACAAAAGGTGTGCCAAGCACCGCCAACCCATGTCCATTCAGTAAGAGCACCCCACAGCCTCCCCCACCCTCATTGCCCCTCTTCCAACTTGAATTGAAATGAATTTTTCACCTATATGGGCATGTAGCAGATCGTCTGCTGGCTTCATATTACTATTGAGCACATTGGATAATTGCTTTTTCATTCTTGTGATACTTTATTAAGAAGAATGTGTTTCAATTCCATCTTTTTTAATGGCTGAATTGTATTCCATGGTATGCATACACCATAGCTTGTTAATCCATTCCTGAGTTGATGAGCACTTAAGTTGTTTCTACATCTTGGTGATTGTAAATTGAGCTGCAATAAACAATCTAGTGCAAATGTCCTTATGATAAAATGATTTATTTTCTTCTGGGTAGATGCCTAGTAGTGATATTGTGGGGTCAAATGGTAGATATAATTAGAGATCTTTGAGGATTCTCCATACTTCTTTCCAAAGAGGCTGTATTAGTTTGCAGTCCCACCAACAATGTAAGAGTATGCCTCTCTCTCCACAACTGGGATTAATGGTCTGGTTGATATTTTTGAGTTCTCCAGGCTCCAGATCAGACTAAGTCCTAGAACAACACCTGTATGTAATACCTCACTTACCAAGCCTACATTCGTTACCCATAGTCTGCACCTGTCAGAAAGTGACCATCCAGGTTCTTTCAAAGTCTCATCCCCCACTAAATGCGATTTCTGTGCATGTGCATATATACACACACCTACACATTTTACTTTGGCAAGTATGCATTTATGGAACATAAGTCTTATAAAAGTTCATCTGTATGTTTTTTTCCTGATAGGTACACAAGAAATTATGTCCTCATCTTTCACTCTGATAAGAAGGTGACATACTGCCTTCCTCTCTCATAACCTAAAGGAAGAACTATTTGTCCAGAATGACTTATGCTATTTCCCAATAATCTGATCATACAACTGGGGAATATACCACAATCTTATGTTAATAGACTATGGCCTCCCCCTTGCAATTTTGTTTTGTGTTTTTGGTTTAGGATATCCTTCCTTCAAGCCCAGCCCCCCCCCTGACAGCTACCAGTCATGCCTGGACTGAATAATCACCATTAAGTGACCTCTCCCTGGTTTTGGAGGTTGGAACCCCCATTTGTTCAGGATTCATCTCAGATCACAATCCTGCTTGCTAAATGAAGGAATCACTGCTAAAAATTGAGGAGGCATGGTACCAACCCCTTTAATCTCCTAAGAGGCATACTACTCTGACCAGTTGTTCTATGCTCAAATTACTCAAGAATTTTCTCACCAGCCTTTCATCAATAGTTATTTTTACACGGTCTTCATTACTTTCTAATTGACTAAATTTATTTTTTTCATTTCTTTCATTAAAGACAGGTTTAGCAGTAACATCAGTAGTGTAGCTTTTCTAATGGTTTCTTCTTTCAGGCTTGCTCCCTTTTCTAAACAGTTCTTTATTCCACCCTCAGCTTCTATGTATGTATGTATGTATGTATGTATGTATGTATGTATGTATCTATCTATCTATCTATCTATCTGTCTGTCTATCTACATGTCTACCTATCTGTCCTTCAATTTATCATCTATCTATTTGGGTCTAACTGAGATTTTGAAAAATCACAGTAACTGAGTATCTAGTTTTATAACCTTGGGTGAAAGTGTTTTCCTCAGTAGCATCTTCCCCTCCCCCAAGTATGACATGCATGAACTATATGGCTGAGTTAGCAGGAACACAGCCTTTTCATTTCCTAACCATCCCCTTCCCCTGATCTTGGCTTCTAAGATCAAGTCATTCTTATTCTTTCTTGCCTATTGAAGCCAGAACATCTCATGTGCCTTCCTGAGCCCAGAAAGCATTCCTGTTTCTACAAAGAGTTGGTTATTCCCAGAATGCACAACATCTCACAGAGCTCTGGATGCCTTGTTCCTTGCCAAAGAAAAGTGCTATTGAAGATTCAATGCAACATATAGTTTGTTTCATGGCAAAACTGTCCTGAATTCCCAAGTTATAGTTTATATATGCATGTGTATGTGTTTTAATTCACTGAAAAAACTGCTCTCAATGTTCAAGACACCTGGAAGATCTGAATCAGAGCACGTTCTAGAGTCATCTGTTTCTTGGGCCAAGAAGAACCATCCCCTTTACCATATATTATCTTCCAGAATTACATAAATAACTCTCACAGTTATTTATTTCAGAAGTCTTGAGGCCTCCCCTTTACCAAAAAATCCATCAAAGCCACCAGGCTACTCCAATAGATGCAGGCCTTGCAATTTCAGAAAAAAGGAAGAAAGGCTCAGTCATGGCTCTCTGGGAAGGTCTTCAGGCTCCTATGCAATGTTCTCCCCACTCCACTGTATTTACTTAGCCTTTGTTTCTCTGGCCAGTACCTTGGTGTACTCTAAAAGTTCACAGACATTAAAGTATCTTGTTAACGGTTTATTTTAGCATTTCCTTCAGAGACTGCATCCATACCTGGTGGACCATTTTAACCATCCATTTGGCCAGCCAACTTGGCCCAACTACCACAGTGAGGTTATGGATGTTTTTCATTGTATAAACTGCTTTTACTGTTTGTACTGGCTTGACCAGTCAAGTGAATTAAAAGAAGTTACATGTGGTTTTAAAAAATTAAACCATTTTTGGCACTTTGATCAGTGTTTTGCTAAAATCTAACTGATTTTTACTTCAGTTTGACACAAGTCAAGGTTTAAATTGCTTTCCTCTATGGGCCACCTCCCTTTTCTATAAATAACCCCTAGGAGTAGTCAAAACAATATCAGTTCACAGTTTGGCAGTTTTCCCATCTGCTACTTGGGCATAAAAGCTGACGTTCCCCCTCATTGCTTAAGATCAAGACCTCTGAATATAAAGGGACCTTGAGAGGTCCTTATTCTGGTTTTGTCTTGTACCAGCTACGGGAACTTGGGCAAATTACTTTGTTTTCTTTGTGCTTCAGCCCTATTGCAACTGTGAAATAGCAGAATTGATAGAACTTACATGATAGAGCTGTTGCAAGGTACACGTTGGATAATGCGTGAAACATCACAGTAAGCAATAAATGGCAATAACAACTAACATGTATGGAGTATTTCCTTTGATTCAACCCTGTGCTGTTAAGCTGCTTCAATTATCACATTCAATGTTCTCTAGTATTGTTATTCTCACAAATTATTTAAATTCCACAACACTTGATTATTACTTTCTCTGGGATGAGTGCCATTGTGGATTCAAAGATTACCAAGATAATATCCCATGATCAATTAATTCATATTTCAAATGAAAGAATCGGGCAAAGACACAAATACATGTGCTGAATGGAGAGGTCATGAGATACCTGTGAAGTGTCAAAGGGACATAAAAGAAGGCGAAATTACTCCTATGGGGGAGGGGGCTATCAGGAGGTCTTCTGGAAGAAGTGATATTTAATGAGGCATTGATTAAATAGGCAATAGTAAAAATAATCAGGAGGAATCACCAATAATAATAGCAGCTAACACTTGCAAAGTACCTCCTGAATGCTAGACCTGTGCTAAGCAGGTGACATACACCATCTCATTTATTTAATCTTTACCCCCACCCCATGAATTAAGTATCATTATCAACCCTATTTTATTTACAAGGCTAAGAGAAGTTCAATAACTTGCCAAAGAAGACACATCTTGTAAGGTTGAGCCAGGATTTGAATCCAGAGCCCGTGTTCCTAACAACTATGGAAGCACTACTTTCAGGTTCATGGGAAGGAGGTGGCAGAATGATTAGCAGGACAATTTTACACACACAAAAAAGAGAGGGCTGCAAGGTGTTCAGAGAACACCAAGTAGTTAGGTTTGGTTGCAGGAATGCAGGAGAAGGGTGAGAACCTCAGCATAATTCCCCCAGGGGGAAAGAAGGCCTTTAGAACCACTGCAAACAGAGCAAGTCATGCAGTCTGAAATGTGCTTGAGGAAGACAGACTTGGAAAAGCAGACCCCTGAGACTGCAACAAGCAGACTGGCTGGCTGGTCGGGTGCAGAAAAAGGAAGGTGTGGCAGGAGTTGAGCAGGTTTCCAAATTTTTCCTTGGGAGACAATGTGGAGAGGCCTGTTGGTGACCATTAAGTGCCAATCAGATGCAATATTTTGCTTTTCACTCATGCTTTCCCCAAGTTACCTGGCTTCCTTTGTCCCTTCTGGAAATCATGGGTCCAATTTCCTAGCCACTAGCCCAGCAGCACCCCTCATGGTGACTGTGTTGTCCATCACTTCTGTACCCCTACCAAGAGGAGAGATAGAGATAAAACAGAAAGGCATGGGACTAGGGGCCAGAGTCTGAAATAGCCTAGTCCCCAAATGTTATTCTGAAAAGCCTTGTGATTAGGAAAGGTGAGACAGGCAGCCTCCAAGAATGCTTGCTGCTTCCAATTTATGTCATTCTGGGACAAGTTACTTATTTCTGTGCATCAAATTATCTCATTTAATCCTCTTAACCCGTCCACGAAACATGGTTAATCCCATTTTATAGATATAGTAAACTGAGGCTCAGAGAAACTAAATAAATTACCCAGTAGAGGAGCTGGGGTTTGATCTCAGACTTGTCACACTCAAATGTTTAGGTTATCAGTTCATTAAGTCTCAAAAAATGTAACATTCATTTTTTCTGGTGGTGACAGTCTCTATTTTAAGTATTCTAAATTGATGTATACCTTCTCAGGTGACCTTCTAGTACATCTTAACATTATAATACAGAAATTTCCGGAGTATTTTCCCCAAATACTTGAGGATTTGCTGAAAGAGGTTCTTGCATAATTCCAACCCGTGGCCAAACTCTTAATGATGTTATTTCACAGCGTATGCATTGAGGTTGGCCTGAGTCAGCCATTTTTTTTACTTTTGATTTTTTTCCCCTCCTACCCCTTTCTTTCCCAGTCAATATTCATTTTAAATGCAGGAAGTCGGCCTCATTTTTAGCTGACAAGGCTGATTGTTCACACACGTTTTGGGTACATAACAGACAAGTGTCCACTTAGGCATGGGGCTGGCTCTAAAGGAGTTCTCTGAAATGGTCAAGGCAGGAAAAGCAGGGGAAACCAGAAATTTGCTGAGCAATGGATGTGCTGATAATTAGAGCCAGAGTGGTCCCCAAAGGTTATTCTGAAAAACCTCATGATTAGGAAAGGTGAGATTGGCAGTTTCAAGCATCCCCCTTCAACCCCCCCCTCTCGCCCCCGCTCCCATGTCCCCTTTACAGGTTGTTTCCTGGATGGGAGGAATATGCCCACCTGGGGCAGCAAGAGCCTGTGTTTAACACAAAACCCTTCATGCAGCCCCAGTGCAGCCACTCCTTTTCCCTCTTAGTGGAACTCACTCGCAGGTACTCTTAGTAACTTGCTCTTTCTGTGCAAAATGTCCGCTCAGTAGTATTTTAATCCTGGCTGCCCATTTGAATCACTGTGGAAGTTTTTTAAAATGTCAGTACCTTGGCCTCACTCAAGACTGGTTAAATGTGTGTTTACAGAGGTGGGTCCTGAGGTCCTGTGCTGCTGTGACATGCACCCATGCTCAGATCTACAGGGGGTCAGAATTCTGGACAGGCTACTCCTAAAGAGGAAATGCTGAAGAAAATGTCTGTGCAGCTTGTCATTCTTTCTCAAGAGAAAGACATGTTATTCAAATAAAATAAAAAAGAATGCATCAGTCCAGAGTCAATCTGAAAGATGCTCTAAAAAATTAGAAAGTACCCATTCTAATTTTGCAAACAAAGAAAAACCAAGCAGGAGCATGTGTTAAGATCTCACTGTGGTAGTTTTCTTTTCTCCACACTCCTCTCCATCACCACTAGGCTGTCAGTTCTTTGAGAGAAGGTGGCATCTCTCTTATGTCAGAATTTTTCAGACAATGTCTGGCATAGGATCTGGCACTGAGTAGATGTTAATGGACGTGAATCTATAGTTTGCTCCCTGCAACACATGCAGAAGCTTCTGCAACCACAGGCCCAGCCAAGGTGATGCTCCTTCCCTGCCCACCATTCTCAGACTTAAATGTTCTCCACAGGCCACTTTCCCACAGCATCTTGCTGAACTTGACTTAATTTGATGTTGACTATATCCCTAACACCAATTTCCATCACACAATTGAATGCCAATGATTCCAGAGGTCAAACACCTAAAACCTAATCAGGCTTTGCTTTAAAAAAAAAAACTAAACAAACTTTTAAATTTTAAAATAGTTTTAGATTTCCAGAAATTTTGCAGGGAGAGTACAAGGAGTTCCCACATACTCCTCTTCCAGATCTCCCTATGGTTAAGATCTTACACTGCTGTGGTGCATTTGTTACAAGCAAGGAATCAACATTGGCAAACGCCACACTTTGTTCAGATTTCATTAGTTTTCCTCTACTGACCTTTTCTCGTTCTAGAATCTCATCCAAGATTTCATGTTACATTTAGTTGTCATGGCCCTCTTCTGGCCCGGGGTAATTTTTCAGACTGTCAGATCATTCTTGTATTTGATAACCTTGACAGTTTGGAGATGTGCTGGTCAGATACTTTGTATAATGTCCCTCAATTTAGATTTGTGTTTGTCTGACATTTTCCTTATGACTAGACTAGGGTTATGGGATATGAGAGGAAGAATGAAGAGGTAAGAAACCCTTCTCAGCATAATATAGTGACATTCTCATCAGATACTTGGGCCTTACTTTTGAGAAGAACCATGTTATAATGGTAGCACTGGAGAGAGGCGGTCTGTCCTCACATACTGGTTCTCTAAGCCTCCTTGCTTTATTTGTAAACTGGAGTGACAATCCGTCTGCCATATGTGTTTGTAGCATTTTGCATAGTACCTGGCACACAGGAAGTTATTAAAGAAATAACTATGATTACTATTTGTCATCATTAATCTCTATCTTGGTCAAATTTCTCCTCTGTTTACCATCCATTGAATATGAGAGTTGAACAAGGTGATATTGAAGGTGACTTTAAGTTGTAATATTCTTGGATTCAGGGTGAACCTATTGAGAGGCTTTGGAAATTTAAAAAAAAAGGACTCATCAGGCAGTACCTGTGGCTCAAAGGAGTAGGGCGCCAGCCCCATCTGGCAGAGGTGGAAGGTTCAAAACCAGCCCCTGCCAAAAACTGCAAAAAAAAAAAAAAAAAAAAAGGACTCATCAATGTATGTGGTTGTACATTTCGTACATTTTCCACTTCCAATTCTCTAATTACCCTACCCTTTGTAACTGAAACTCAACTTAGCAATTCTGCCAATACTAGTTTAGTTGAGTTTCTCTATATATCAGAAGCAGCTACAGTGTGGAAGAATAGTAGACATTGAATTAGGAAATATGAGTTCAACTAGAAGAGGAGAGTTGACTTTACTAGTTAAGCTACTTTGGCATGTGTTTCAGTAACAGAGATGACTCAACCTCCATGGTAAATGGAGGCTGGGTTAGGAGTGAGACCAGGGATGATGAACAGAACGTGGCAGAGCCAAGTGGGAAAGAGTCACCAGAGAGAGCACTTGGCGATCCCCATCTAACTGGTTGGTACTGGCTAGCGACTCTCCAGGGTTTTCTCTAAAATGTGGCTGGCAGTTCGTCAACAGGTTCCCCATCTGTAAAATGTGTATAAGATTTCCCAGCCCCCAAATTACCTAGAGACTTTAATGGGACCATATTTTTGGAAAAGCTTTGTAATCATGAACAATGCTATTTAGATATATTATTATATGTGAAATTATAGGATAGAAAACAGGGAGCCATGAGTGGAAATCAGCTTATCATGTTTATACAAGCACATATATTCTTCCTCTCTACAAAAGTTAATGATGTGAGCCAAGCACAAGCCTGGCAGAGGTGACCCTTGGCATTCTGTAATACTTAGGAAGTTCTGAGCTTAGGAGCTCTTGTAAATTTTGAGGTCACTCGGGTAAACCCTAGAACAACTCAGTCAAACGACAGATGTATAGGAATCTAGATTCAGCAGGTTGGGAATTAATGGCAAACTTGCTTCTCTTAGATAAGAGTCTCTGTTAATTAACATTTTAAATTTTAGTGTGTCAATAATTTAGGAGCTTGGCTTGCTTGGCTTGTGCTTTGATTCTTTCCCCCTCCAATGAAGAATAATATTGCGAGGGTAAAATCACTGAGCAGGACATTTCTGTAAAGTTTATTAGAAAGGTGAGGGAAGGTTAGTAGATTGTCTCAAGACAACCATTCTTTTGCTGCAAAGGCTAGTTTCTGGTTTTAATTTTAATACTAATCTTATGAGAATCAGGGTGATGAATTTGATCCTAAAATCTGAGACACATGGATTGAAATTGAGACTATCTCAGAAAACAGAATATAAATAAGAGGTTTGTTGAATTGTTGAATTGATATTATGCCTAAAATGAACCCATATAATCACTCAGAAAGTGAAAATATCAATGAATTCTTTGTTTCATGTAGACCAGAGGTTGGCTAACTAAAGCCCATAAGCTAAATATAGCCCTCCTCCTGTCTTTGTAAATAAAAGCTTTGTTGAATACATGTTGTCTATGGTTGCTTTTGCACTCAACAAAGTCGAATAGTTGTGACATAGAATGCATGGCCCACAAGCCTTAACATATTTACTATCTGGCCCTTTCCAGAAAGACTTGAGATAATTTTAAGTGGTCCATCAGCAAACATTGTTTTATTTGAATAGTTATGACTTTATTTTAATATATTAGAAAAAGATAAAACTGACAGTCTATACTTTTATGGATTTTTGTTGTTGTTGTTGTTGAGGACAAGATAAAGAAGATATATAAGGAAAACCTAGAGTAAATTTAAGAAAAAATGCTAAATAAATGATACTTTAAAAAGTCATGGTGGTATGCAGAACTGTAATATTGAGAAACACAGACACACTGGGCAACAATCTGTTTCATTTTTATATCAAATTGATGTTTTGGGTTTCAAGAAAACTTGGCCTAAGAGAGGTTTTTAACGAGTATATTTTTAATTTATTTATATCTGAGTCTTAAAATAGTTGGGGCAGAAATTACTCAAGTAACAGTAAGGACTTTGCACTCTCACACATAAAGGTGAGTCATAGGGTAACATCTCATTTGCAGTTACACAGCTGTAAGTGAACCTGTTTGACTAGGGGAAGGAAAACAGAAAAGAGCTTTGGGAGTAAACCATTAATTCTAGTCTTAGCTCATCAGAAAATGATCTGGAAAATTCCTTAAGGCCTGGTGTGAAAGAGTCCTGCTTTGTCATGTAATTATGAACAAAAGAAATCAAACTGATCTACCTTTATCACCTGTGGATAAGTGCATTTGTACTTAAAACGACTTTCAGCCCCTGGAATGGACCACCTGCAGGTCAGGTGAGGCCAGTGTTGCTCAAGTATGTACGATGGAATATTTGTAGGTTTAGATTTTTTTTTAAGAGTTCAGTGGCCAAATAACCTTAGGGAAAGAAACATTTATTGAAACAGAGTCCAACCCACTCAGATTTACTACAGGACTTTTCAGGGTCAACATAGAGATGAAGGATACAGTGTTGCTCAAACCTATATGACCACAGAACTGTTTTCTCCTGGAGCATTTTGGAAAATGCCACTTCTAAGGATCCAGGGAAAAGTAGACATAGATGGGCATCAATATGATTTGGGGAGCTAGAATTCATTTCCTTTCAACTTTTTTTGAAAATTTGTTTCCTTTTAATTGTATCATCAATATAATGAGAAACTAATTTCATGAGAGCAGATGGTACAGCTTCCAAAATGAGAGGACTGATGTACAACAATCACTTGGGAAGTTTGAAAACCAGTCTGTGCTAAAACTTTTAGGAGGCTAATTAAAAATCGATACCAAAATCCTTAAAAATGTACATCATCTTTAGTAAGCAATTCCACTTCTACAAATTTATTCTTTGGAAATAACCAGAGATATGTGCATAAAAGAATTGCCTATAGAGTGATTTATATAGTAATACTGAAAACATTAGAAACAGTTTAAATGTTCAATAACAGAAGATTATTGGAGGGGTTTAAATGCATTACAATATTAAGTAGGCAATAGAAATCATATCAGTGAAAAGTACTTACTGACATAGGGAAATGTCCATAGTGTATATAGGAGAAAAAATACTATTAATGGCACAAAAAAAGAGACTTTGACATTTGGAACTGAATCGAAAATCATGAGATGAAACTAACATCTTACAGCCACCTGATCTTTGATAAACCAACAAGAACATACACTAGGGAAAAGAATCCCTATTTAATAAATGGTGCTGTGAGAACTGGATAACCACATGTAAAAGACTGAAACTGGACCCGCATCTCTCACCACTTACAAAAATTGATTCAAAATGGATAAAAGATTTAAATCTAAGGCATGAGACAATAAAAATCCTCGAAGAAAGTGTGGGGAAAACACTTGAAGATATCGGCCTGGGTTAAGATTTTATGAAGATTTCCATGGCAATTTCAACAACAACAAAAATAAACAAATGGGACTTAAGTAAACTGAAAAGTTTCCGTACAGGTAAGAAAACAACAACCAAAGCAAAGAAACAACCTTCAGAATGGGAAAAAATACTGGCATATTATGAATCTGACAAAAGCTTGATAACTAGGATTTATAGAGAACTCAAATGAATCAACAAAAAAAGACTCAACAATCCCATACGTCACTGGCAAGAGACATGAATAGAACGTTCTCTAAAGAAGACAGATGAATGGCTAACAGACATATAAAAAATGCTCATTGTCCCTAATCATCAGAGAAATCCAAATCAAAACTACCCTGAGATATCTCCTAACCCTGATGAGAATGGCCCACATCACAAAGTCTCAAAGCTGCAGATGCTGGTGTGGATGTGGAGAGAAGGGAACACTTTTACATTGGTGGGGGGACTGAAAACTAATAAAACCTTTTTGGAATGGAGAATCCTCAAAGAACTCAAATTAGACCTCAAATTCGATCCTGCAATCCCATTACTAGGTATCTACCCGGAAGGAAAAAATCCCTTTTATCATAAGGACATTTACACTAGACTGTTGATCACAGCTCAATTTACAATCTCTAAACTGTGGAAACAACAAATGTCCACCAAACCAGGAATGGTTTAACAAGCTGTGGTATATGTATACCATGGAATACAATTCAGCCATTGAAAAAGATGGAGACTTAACATCGTTTTTATTAACGTGGATGGAGATGGAACATATTCTTCCTAGTAAAGCATCACAAGAATGGAGAAGCAAGAATCCAATGTACTCGATTCTAATATGAAGCAGTAGATGAGGTAATACAAGGTGGGGGGTGGGAGAATGAGGGAGCAGGGATAGGGGAGGAGGAAGGGAGATCGTAGTGTATGGCACACCTCTTGGGGGCAGGCACAATTATAAGAGCGACTTTATCTAACCTAATTCTTTGTACCCTCAATGAATCCTAAACAATAAAAAGAAATTCAAATAGGTGGGGAAATATGAAAAAGACTTACAGGCAGTATAAATAGTGGTATTATTTTGGGTGGGAGAATTGTGGGGAATATTTTCCTTCTTTATGCTTTTCTGTTTACCAACTATGCTGCAATGAGCTTATGTTATATAATTAGGAAAAAAGTTAGAATGAATTATAGTAGAAAATCCTTTAGGAAACAAGAGTTCTCCTTATATCATTTCTCCGAAAGGACCTATGACATGGAGCATCACGCAAGTACACTGAGTTATGTACTGCTAGGACCAAGCACATTTTCTCCAAGCACAAGTATGGTAAAGGATGATACCAGAGCCCTTGAGGCTTCATGACTAAAAATTGCTCTCCTTGTTTTGTTCTGTTCAGAAACATGTCAACATGAAGAATGGTCATGCCGGTATCTCAAGAAATGACCTCTGGTTTGTTATCCAGGTAGACAATTTCCACGTAGCACATCAAAGACCTGAGTCAGCTTGTCCTATATATTTGCTCTTCCTATATGTAGCTCAGATTTCCAGGTCTTGGCATTTCTGTCCCCCTGGGGGAACAGGGACAGGGATTTCTGGGGTGCCAGAAGTGAAGTATCTGAGTTAGAGTTGCTGGGAAGGAATGTCCTCAAGCTGGAGTGTGATCCTGTAAGGTCCAGGCTGGGTATCACGGATGCCTCTGCATCAGGTGGTTGGCTCTGCATTCACCTTGTTGGATTTCACTAAACCAGCTAGCACTCATCCCTGTCCACTGCATTGTTAGAATATCTTCCAGTGTCATATATTATTTAAAGAAGAAATTTATGTCCCTGCTGGATAACACTGGCCTGAGGTGATTTGCCATGAACTCACCATGTGACCTTGGATGAAAAGTCTCCCTACACTGGACCTCAATTCATTTGCCTATTTAATGAAATGCTTTGATTTGTTTAACAGATGTTTATTGAGTTCCTATTCCAGGGCACAAAGGTGCACAAGCCGGACATAGCCCTTTCTTCAATGGAGTTTACAATTTAGTGGAATAGACAGATTATTTTTTAAAAAAAACAAATCCAAAGCAGTGTGAATGTAATTCACAGAGGAGAAATTATAGAGATTCTACTGGAACCCCAAAGAAGGGACAGTTTAACCAGACATCTTAGAGCCAGTATCATCTAAGGGCGCCAGCCCCATATACTGGGGGGTGGCAGGTTCAAGCCTGGCCCCAGCCAAAACTGCAAAAAAAAAGACACACTGAAATAGGAGTAAGAGTAGTGAAAGAAGGGTGGTAGGAGGAAAACACCACCTATCAAAGGCCCAGAAACAGGGGAGTGCGTGATACTTTCAACAAATGAGAGGAAATGCACGTGGCCAAAACAGAAGGTACAAAAAGGAATTAAGATGAAGCCAAGCCATGTGAAATGGTTTAGACGGGCACAGTCAGTGGGTATGTAATGTGAGCCGCATGTGCTGTGTTGTTTTAAATCTTCTAGCAGCTACAGATTAAAAGTACAAAGAAACAGGTGAAGTTCATTTTAATAAGAAATTTTTAGTTTACCCATTTTAAAATATTCTAACATGTAACAATATAAAAGTATGTATAAGATATTTTATAACCTCTGTCTAACTGAAATCTGAAATCTGACGTCTGTGTTACAGCTCACTTCAGTATGGACTTCGCCACAGCTCACATGCTCTGCAGCTCCCTGTACTAGTGGCCACTGCATCAGATGGCACAGGATTAGGCTTTAGCCGTAGAACAAGGCAAAGCCACCAAAGGGGTTTCATAAGTTGTGGGACATCATGATCACCCAGGCTGCCCTGTGGATAATGGATTTGATAGGGAAAAAAATGAGATGCAGGGAAAGTAGAAAGGAGGATACTATAGAAATCTAATGGAAACATTGGGTAATAGCAGGAGGATGAATAGATCATGATGGAGTCAAGAGGAGACGTCCACATCTTGACATGAACATGAGCCCACAGAGCACTGAGACCCAAGAGCCACTTCACAAGGCATAATGATGTATTTATTTTCCCGCCTGTGACCTCTTCAAGTTGAAAGTCACAGATCCATGTGAGATGTCACAAAGGCAAGGTTGGTTTCCTAGGAGCCGTGTAAGGAATGGTTTTGGTGCATGCGCTGTGGTACCGTTTTGACCCTTTATTGTCTGTGCAGAATGAAATAGAGGAATCATACAGAGAGCCTGAGAGTGATTGTTGCTTTTCTTCTCTGTTCCTGTCAGCTGACACATTGACTCTGCAGAGAGAAGAGGGAGGAGGAGGCAGGTGGAGAAAACTGCTTCTAAGGGGTCATTACAGCTAGAGATGGACTTGAAGAGACATCCCTGGGCCCCATATTTCTTTTGCAACCAGTGACTCCCAAATCAAATGAGTCCAATCTGCAGATCAAAATGAGATTTTTCTTATTGACTTCCCTGAAAGCTTAGCCGGCTCTCTGCAAATCGAGTCATGTGTATCCTGCATCCTCATCAACCATGGCCAATTGCAGGGATGTCGGAACTGGGCCGAGGTTGACAAATATGTCACTGATGCATGAGGCCAGGGAAAATCCAGCTCTTATTGGCCTGGCAGTGCTGACCTGGTTTGTCCATAAATGAAGAGCAAATGAAATTTGCAAAACACATAGAACTGATAAGGAGTTACAACAAGGTGGGGCTGGAGCTGCTTTTCTAAGAGCAGGCCTGCTTGGAAAGGGACAAAGCAGATGTGAAGCGTAAAACCGGACAGTAATCTTTGAAGTGTGCTCCCCTACAGTGCTTTTATCGTAATCACTTGCAGAATTTATTAAAAATATGCATATCTGAGTCTAATGCCAGGTCAAATGAATTAGAATGTCTGGGGCTGGGACCCTGGTTAACCTCCACATTTAACAAGCTTCCAGATGATTCGTGTGCACATTAAAGACTAAAACATCCTGGAAGAAGGAAGGTGGGACAAGAGTTTTTCTATGTGTGTGAACGTGGAATTAGCCCACTAGACCCGTCATACTAACTCTGCTCTTAACTGGCTAGGTGATCTCAGAGTGAAGAAAAAGAAAATGCTGTATGAAATAAGATGAGGGTGTGCAGGCCTACCTCTCTCGGATAAAAGCTGTGTGAGGATTGTCAACAGCTAAGCTAAGCCTCACCCTCACCCACAGAAAATGCACAGGTGACCTTGAAAATTGTGCTACCTTTAAAGTTCTATTTTTAAATAGAACTTTATCTAAATCACCTAACCAGTTTTTTTTTATCTAAAAAATGGGTAGGTTATATTCTGCTTTGAGGGATCCAGCAAAGCAATTTATATTATGTTTTGTTTTTTGAAACATTGACACAAATATGAAGTGGTAGCATTAATCCATGGTAGAGTTATCTTTACTTAGGATGTTATCTGTCATAAGACTATTTTGACACTGACATAAGACTATTTTGACACTGATAAAGTCTCCTGAAAGGGGTACTCTTTCATTTTTTATTTACAAAGCACAATACCAAGTACAAAGGGTTATGTCTTATTTGTTTGCTATAGATCACACAGTGTGAAAATGGGCCAAATTAATCTCTGTGACTCTCTAACTACTATCAGCCTTGGCAGAACAGGAGAGTCACCTCAAGAGTCCAAGGTACAGGAGTTAAAAATAGCCTTCATTAATGGCTATACCTTAACTTGGCATTCAAGTCTATTAATACTTTGGCCACTTTCTCTTTACATATACCCAACATTAGCAAAATGTGATTATTTGATGACATACTTTATCGTTTCTTAACTTTGTGACTCTATGCTTTTTTGTGCCTTATCCTTGGCCTGAAACATCTCCTTTCTGCCCAAAACCCTCCTATCAGACTCTTACCTATACAAATGTCATGGATACAGATGAATATTTCACTTCAAGGATGTTGAGTTTAATGTTGTACATAAAAGCAAAATAAACATACAAAAGCAAATAGGACATGACCTAAATGTCCAATATTAGAGGATTAATTAAATAAACATAGTCATACAATAGAATATAATATGCCAGTTCATGTACCATTGTAAAAGAATATTTAATGGCATGGAAAGATGATCATAATATACTGTTAAGTGAAAAAGAAGGTAAGTATCATTTGAAAAGTCATCTGCAGATACACTGTAGAACACAGATGAGAGAACATGGAATGTGGGTTAGGCTCTAATTATTTTACCACATCATAGGGAACTTATTGTAAGACCACTCAAAGAAGAAAGAAAAACCAAGAAAGGTCTAGGCCTAACCAGAGATCTCATAGGAAACTGAACAAAATATTCATTCTTCAAAATTGTAACACTGTTATGGGTGAGGAAGTCAGATACTCCAGTGACTGACACTCATATAATGCAACTTCTCTCAGACTCTGCTTCCCTCTCAGCTTCTTTCTAACTTCCTTCTGCATTTATCTTAAATTCCAAACATAAGCAGGGGAGTATGATTTACTTAGTGATCAACTGATATGGAGCCTCTACACTGGACAAAGCTCTCAGGCCGGGCCACTTCATGGCCAGTGGTCTGCTCATAACATAGACAAGTGCCTTTGGCCTTGATCTAATCAGTCATGTGCAGGTGGCATCACCATATGACACAACATGAACACGAACACAGGTCAGGAACTAGGGAGGCTGTTCCTCTCTAAAGGGGCTGCATGTGTGGCAGGCTCCCACGCATCATTTTCCATTACACTTATCAAAATAATAACTGTGATTATATCTGAGTAGTGGGGGGAAAAATGTTAGGGTTGGATTTGGCTCCAAATGACAGAACATCCTAAATTACAATGGGTTAAACACAAGAGGGTTTATTCCTTCAAGTGCAAGAAGTCTGCTGTGGCAACTCACAGTCAGTAGGAATTCAAGTGCATTCTAACTTTCTTCTCCTCATCATTAATATTCTTCAGGAACATGATAGGGTGTACTTTGTTCCCCTCTGAATTTTGCTAAGGTATGTAACTTGCTTTGACAAACGAACTACAAGGGAAAGTGACATGAGTTATTCTAGAGTCAGGGTACCGTTCATTATATGTGTATGTCTTTCCACGTACTACTGTGATTTTGAAAAGATGTATGAGAGGAAGCTGCCATCAGCCTAGGTGGCAGAGCGACTCTAGTTTTAATAAATCCTTTGCTAAACTTTATTGGATATTTAAATGAGGGAGACACATAAAATCACTGAGGTTGGAGGACTGTTTGTTATTGTAGCATAACCTGGTCTATCCTAACTAAATACACTTAGGCATCTTGAAAGTCACTTCCTAGTCAAAAGTCAAGCATCTCTCCCCAACCCTACTCTATGTCCCCATGGGGTGTCTCCTCTGCCCCATTCATGCATATAGTTAACACTAGCCGATATTACTTAACGTTTTAGCATCTGTTATTCATTCTAGTTTTTACCAAAAACCCAAGGACCAGATAAACAAACAAACAAACATTGCTACTGCATGTAAAAAGCCCAGGCAAGTCTAGTACATCGTGGGAGGCACATGGAGCAGAGATGAGTCATACTAACTGGGAACCTTCTCAGGTAGCCAGCCTCCAGCTGACCATAGAAGTATAAGGCAGCCCCGCCAGGATCGGCTGGGCATCCAGGTGTCTCCATTAACTGGTCCAGGCCTCTGGCCTCAGTTTCTCACAAATGGCTACGCAGGTGCCAACTTGGCCACTTGGTTACGATCAAGGACATCATACTGTGCACCTCTGCTGACAGCTCAAACCCCAGGGCTGCTCTCCCTGAATGAGACTTTGCCTGGGAGTCCCTGGTGCTCCTTCATTCACAGGGGGCTGATGGCGTGTGAGTGCACACAGGGAGGAGGGGTGGTCTTTGCACCATTTCCCCTGCCAATAGTAGGAAAGCTTGAGCAGAGCTCTAAATGGGATAAAAAGGAAAAAAAACCCCAACAGCTAAAGCTGCTATCAAATTCACAGAGACCCTTAATGGTGATTTAGTGCTGGAAGATCTAGCTTGCCACGGGACTGTGACAGGGCTGTATTTTTTTTTCTGTTGGGGTTAGGTGAGTGGTAGTGTGGCTGCATTTAAAGACAACAGGGAGGAGCTGGTAGAAGGGGTATCAATCTTGTACCTTGGAGCATGGTCTGGACTACCAGTAGAATTAAAGGTGCAGGGAGACTAGGTGATGGCTGAGGACAGACCCTCGGAGCGGGACATTATCAAGGAAGCACCAGAAGGAGGGCCAGGCTACCCCTTGCCCGCACTTTATTCCTCTGACCTTATATTCCTAAATTCCTCCTTCCGGCAGCCACACACCCACTCCAGCAGGGCTTTGCATAGACAATTTCACTTCCTAGGTGGTTTCAGATATGATCTCAGCATGCAGAAGTTCAGGAGTCAGGAGTATCCACCTTACAGTGTTTCAAGTTAATTTCTGCTTTCTCCTTTTACATATCTAGATACTTGTTTTAAAAATGCACCTGCATTTAGTGTTTAACCTTAGAAACCACCCAGCACTGCGCATGTACCCGCAGGCATTCAGTCAATCACTATCACCCACCTGCAATGTGCCAGGAGCTGTGCTAGGCCCTGGGGATGCACAGATGAGACAGATGAGGGACTTGCCCTGAAGGAGAGGAAAAATCAGAAAAGAGGGCTTCATATGAACTTGGGGAGTCAGGACCTCCTTCTCATGGCAAGCTGCACCCAGCTGAGGCATGAATGATGAGGAGGTTGAGAATCCTGCAAAGGGGCCAAGGTAAGAAGTGGCATGGCTCACAGGAAATGGGAGCATTGCTGGGGAACACAGGGAGGAGTCTGAACGGTGGGTCCTCTGGCTCCATATTGGAGGGAATCCTGGGCCTGCAGATGAGCCTGCAGGTGGCTGGAGATCAGTCAGCAAGGGTTCGAGCAGAGCAGCGCTTGTTTCCTTTGCTACATCTCCAGGACTGGTACCACTCAGCTGTTCAGGCCAAAAACCTGTGAGTCAACCTTATATTTAACCATCATGCTCCTTTCTCTGCATATCCAATCTGTTAGAAACCCCATCAATTCTACCTCCATAGACTTGCCTTTGTCTCCACAGTCTCCACCCTCTTCAAAGCCAATTCCTAACAGTTCCTGCTGCTGGTCTTGCATATTATCTGTTATACCCTCTGCAGACAAAGCCATATTTTCTAAACACAAATCAGCACCCATTTCTTCCCTGCTGAACTTTCCAAGGGCTTCCTGATGGTGAAATATTGGTGTCTTATCAAACCCCCAAGGCCGATGTGATCTGGCCTCTGCCCTCCCCTACAATCCTCCTTGCTCATCTGCCCCAGCTATGCCAGAGCCCTGCCACTCTTTCAAGCAGGGGGCTTGGGCCCATTTCACCACCTCTGCCCTTGCTATTTTTCCTCCTCTTAGTACTCCTCTCTCTCAGAACTGCCCATGGTCTGCTCCAGGTTATTCAGATCTATGCTCAAACACCTCCCATTCAGGGAGGCTTTGCCCAGGCATACTGCAAGTCCCCTACCCACCCCCACCTTACTCTCCACTGTCCATCTGTCTCCTTACCCTGTTGTACTCTTTTTTGTGATGCTTTTCAAAATCTTAAATTACATTGCTTGTGTATTTGTTACTCTCTTAGCCTCTGTCGTCCCTTCTTGAGTGTCCATGAGAAAAGACAAGTATGTCTATCTAGTTTACCATCGCATCCCCCACCTTTTTGAATCATGGTCTGGGCTAATAGAGGTGCTAAACAAATACTTGTTGAGACACAGGATATGGAGGATGAACATGTTTGAGGCAAGATGATGAATCCTCTTTTGGAGTTGTTGTGGTATTTAAAAATCCATCTCTGCAGCTGGATTCTACCTCTCTTTAATATTCTGCACTCATGTCTCCCCATGACACAAACGCAGATCCTAAGATCACTTTCTAAAGTCTGTAATAAGAGTAATTCACCTCCAAGAATCCCATCTGTGAAATAAAAGAGTGAGACTCCATTAACCTGTAAGGATCCAGTGAGAGAATATAAGTGAGAATTACTCCTCGCCCAGATGACAGATGCAGATTCCAGGGGACAGACAATCCACAAGATGTTCTCATTTGATGCATATGTAAATATTATTATATTGTTTCTCATAATTTATATGTATTTAAATTTAATGTTTTAACTTTTTCTTGCAAAGCTTATTCTTTTTTTTAATAATTTCCCTACCCACGGCCGAGCAGTGTGTGATGTTTGCCTGTTTCACAGAAACAAAGAGCTTCTGCTCTAGAGTCAGGTGCACTTGAGGATTCATTGGGCTGCTGGAGCAATGACCCAACAGGACACCTTGATTCTCTGCCATCCTGTCCTCCGGGATCTAGAGTAATCCTCTCCAGCTTCCTGCCTCCTTGTTCCCAGACTGCCCTACTCCTGATCATGAAAGTTATTGAATTCAGTCAATACTTCCTAGAATGTATGCTTGTGAGGACACCTGTTTCTAGCTCTCCCTCCCCACATGACACTGTCCTATGCTGAGGTCAAAATCAAGCACATGTCTCTCTCCCAACGTTGTAAGTGTACACACACACGCTTTTCTTATTAGAATATATCCTTTTGAAAAATTGGAGCAAATTACTATAGATACTATGTGAATCCTGATTACTTTTAATGTACTAGAGCTTGTGAATCATTCTTTATCATGACATATAACAGAAAACATGTCTTTCATAGTTGCATAATGAAAAAACTGTGTATTTGTTACTCTCTTACAAGTTCCTCTTAAGCTACTCCTGAGTTAATTAAACGGATCTTCTACCAATAAGAAATTTGAGAATTTTTTAGTTTTTGCGATTCATAAGTCATTCTACACATATGTGTGCATAACTGTAGGATGACTTCATATAAGAAGCCTAGCCAAGTGTAGGAGTGCTAGAAATCTTGGTTTCTGTTATCAAGAAGACTATACTAATTTACATTCCAAGGAATAACATACAAGGGTCTATCTCCCAAGTATTATTAAGACTTCATAACTTTGCAAATCTGCTAAATGAAAGATAAGATCTAATTTTTGGAAATTTGTATTTTTTAATGTGAGTAAGGCTGAGCATCACTTTGTATGTTAGAACTATTTATGTATTTTTTCTTTGCTATTTAATATCCTTGGTTCATTTTTTTTCAGGATTGTGATTTTGTTTTTTGATTTGCAGACACTCTGGAGAATTAAGAAAATTAGTCCTTTATCTGCCATATCTGTTGCAATTTTTTTCTAATTTGACATTGATTTAGTTATAGTATTTTTACATAGTCAAATTTTACATAGTAGAATCTGTCAGTCCTTTTTCGTTTTTATGGCTTTGGGGTTATCTTTCTTCTTTAAAAGGATCTTTTGTACTTGAAGATCACAAAAGCATTTCATCACATTTTCTTTCAGTAATTTGTATGTTTTTTTCTATTCTTTTTATACATTTATTTCATAAATCCACATAGAACTTTGCTTTACATTTCCATTGCTGCATAACAACTTACTACAAACGTAGCAGCTTAAAATGACACATATTTATTGTTATACAGTTTCTGTGAAACAGGAGTCTCAGCATAGCTAACTGACTGAAGCTTCACCTTAGTTTCACAGGCCACAATCAAGCTGGTGGCCAGAACCACATTCTCATCAGAAGTTCAACCGGGGAAGGATGCACCCCCAAGCTCTCTCCGATTATTACCAGGATTTATGCTTTGATGCTGTAGGATTCATGGCATCTTGCTTCATCAAAGCCAAAAGAGGAGAGAGAGAGAGAGAGACACCCTGGGAAGATGGACATCTCCCTCTTGGGTAATCACACACGTGATCCATATAACCCATCACCTTTGCTGTATTCCAACAGTTAGAAACAAGTTCTGGAGGCCTGTCCCCCAGGAGTCCAGATTCTTGGGTGATTTCTCAAGAGGTGTGGACAGGGCCTAAACTGCAACTGGTCAGTGCTGACCCTGGGGCACAGGAGTGAGGAGACAATTGTCGGCTGAGAGGGAACCACACTGGAGCAGGGGTGTCCTAAGGCGCAGAGCAGCAGCCGTCTTTTAGCAACAACAGGGCTCACTCCCCGATATTCTGAAGCCCCTTCCCACACACTCAAAGGGATTCCGCAAAGGTGTGAACAGCAGGAGGTGGAAATAATAGGGACTGCTTTAGAGTCTGCCACCTACAAACTTATTTGGTAAAAAGAGGAAAGTAGGGAATATACTTTTTTTTTTAAGATGGTTAGCCAAATGTCCCAATATCAGTTATTAGATTAACTAACTTTCTGTTATTGATTACAAATTCTACTTATATTTCTGTGTTTTTTTCCCAGAGACTTACATATCCAAAACCAGGTAATTTCTCCTTCTTTCCTCATCTCACATGCCCATCTTTGATATTGGAAATGCAGTTTGTCAATTCCATACTCAGCTTACTGGGCATAAAAAGAATACACATCCCCAAAATACAGTCATTGTTGTCAGTTTCTGTCCTATAGATGGATGGATGGATGGATGGATAGATAGATAGATAGATCTGTAAATAAAGATATAAAGATTAAGGGAAGCAAAATGAAGAAAGGTCATTCATTATCTCATTCTTTTCCTCCCAAAAGGTATGTGCTCTCAACAGAGTCTAGACAACCAATCTAAGCATCTGTTAGAAAGCACCAAATCAGTCGGTTTAGTGAGGAGCTAACATGAGCCCTGCTCACACACAAGGCAAACTCAGGACCAAAAAGTAAAAGTGGACAAAACAACAGGTAGACCAGGAATACTTCTGGGCATGTGAGCACATCTCAACACAGAGGACATAGATGAGAAGGGATGGAGAGCGCAGAGGGAAACCCACCTGCTGGAAAACCCCACACGCTGGACTTGCATTCTGGTGTGAGCAGAATCTTGCTGAATTTGGTAAGGAGGGAGAGGAGTGGGGCCTTGGTGGGCCCCTTCTGGGGACAAGACATGATTTCAAGAGGGACTTCACCTAACAAATGCAATCAGTGTAACCTGGCTTATTATACTCTCAATGAATCCCCAACAATAAAAAAAAAAAAAAGAAAAATTAGTTTATACCTTTGCTGAGGACATGATGTTATACTTTGGAGTCTGGCCATCTATTGAAATCTCTTAGTGTCTCTTAAAAGGAGGTGATGAAAAGAGGATGAGGCATATACTCGTCATGACAGTCCCTGGAAAAATTTCCACCAGGAAAAACCATTACCGCTATGTTACAACCTTTTTGAAAGAGGCTGTTTCTGTCCTATGTATTAGTGACTCTTTTTTTTTCATAATTTTTTAATTTAATTACATCTCTATCTATAACACAATGGTAGCATGTTATGACCAATTTTCTGCACTTTGATTTTTTCATGTAATGATATCTCATAGCATGAGTTTCCTAATAATACTGTATAACTGCCTCATATTTTTGCCTCATATTTTAATAGTTACATAGTATTGATTTGGTGTAATATAATTTATGTAACTATTCCCTATTAAAGGCCGTTTAGTTTATTTCCCATCTTTTGCTTGCAAAATAATGTCTTAATAAATGACTTCATACTTCACAATACCATTTTAATTCATAATCCTTTTAAAGATTAACAAGAGATTATTTCTAACATGATTTACATTGTTTTTACCATGGATCACCATTTATCAAAAAGCATTATCATTGTCTACAATAGTTATCTAACTGAGGTCCAAAGGAGAGGTCCAAAATGACAGTCATTAGCAGAAACTAACATAAGGACATGTTGTATTTAGGTCAAACTATTAGTTTTCAAAACAGAGTGAGTTGTCAGCATTAAAATCATCAGCATTTTGATGCAATTTGGGAAATCACATCAAAATAAAGATGTGGAGTATCTCTTGAATAACCAAGTATTTAGCTGCTGGGATCACATTCTCACACCATAGTACTTATTCACTGCAGGTACGTAAAAACTGCTTTATTTATTTATGTATTTATTATTTTTTTATTAAGTCACTTGTATGTATCTAACTAAGGACATGAAAGATCTCTAAAAGAGAACTATGAAACTGAGAAAAGAAATAGCTGAAGATGTTAACAAATGGAAAAATATACCATGCTCATGGCTGGGAAGAATCAACATTGTTAAAATGTCTCTACTACCTAAAGATGCTTGATTTAGATGTAAATGAGCTTCCTCAATTACTGTTACCAAGATGGGAACCAAGATCCTTCCATGTCTTTGAAAGCTGTGTCAGTTGCCATTTGTCACCACACATTCTCTATTTTCTGTTCTATAGCAAAGTTGAGAGAAAAGTGAAACATTTTCTACTCAAATGTCTTTCCACGGAAGGGATGAAAACAAACTCCACTCTTACCACTTCTCCCTTGCGCCTCATACTCAGAGGCTTCTTCATTCATTTATGTGGCTGGCCTCACCTCTGAAAGCATTTGAGTTTGCAACTACATGTGTAAAAGAACCAAACCTTTCCTAAAGTCAAGCATAATTTCAGGGACAGCCCCAAAGCTGACTATTACCTCCCTCCTTTTTCCATTTAAACTCCCCTTCCATTTGTCAATTTTTTAAATGTTTGACCTGGGAAGGATTAATTTTTAAAAAAATAATATTTCTTAAAAATAATATCCTGAGTGTGCCCAACAGACTTTGCAGCTGAAGTGGCCAATCTGTTGATTTTGGAGGAAAAAGCAGCTGGCAAAACTAATCAATTTTGGACATTTGCATCTTTTTTCTTTTTTATGATCTCCCCTGGTGCTGCGAGATTGGTTTCTGTGTTGAAAGGAGAGTGTGGAGAGCAGCTGCAGTGTCCTAGTCTAGTGCATAGGAAAGCAGAGAGCGTGGCACAGAATTCATCCACCAAATATCCCAGCAGGTTAACCAGTTCCAGAGCGAGTAAGTCACAGCTCTTGCTTCTGAAGTTTCTTTGTATTGAGTAGAAAAGATTCTGTATCTCTGGAAACAAGAAAAAAAAAAAAGAAGTTTTTCTTCAAATCTTCTCTCTTTATATACTCTAGGAAGCAAGATGATGCTTCTTAGACATTAAGATCTCCTACTGATGAGGTACTGAAAAGAGAAAAAATTAAATACAAGCATGAACTTGAAAAATATAAGCATACGCATGCTTCTGCAAACAGGCAGCAGTGTAACGTTTACTACAGTTATTAAGGGATTCCTACTTGCCAGATACTGTACTCAATGCCATATGCACATTATCTCATTTTATTCTCTCAACACCAAAAGATATGTGCTTGTTAACCTTGCTTTATAGATGGAGAAACTGAAGATCATAAAGGCACAGTGATTTTTGCAAGGGCTCTGGGTTTGTAAATGACAGCACTGGGATTCATCGAGATCTTTCTACATCCCTTGTGCCCTTAGCTAAATCCCTGGAAAGCTGATTTTGGAGAGCAAGTATTCTACAAAGAGGTTTGTGTGAGATTTTCAATGAGGACCACTCTGGAATCCATAATGTTGCTGATAATAATCACTCAGGAAGGAACTAACCTTATGATCCTATTCTTTATGTCCCTTAACCAGAAGCAAGCTATTGCTTGGCCCCTTCTCCTCAAACAACTCACAACTGAAGTAGCTACTTTGTGACCTTACTTATATTTGGAACGTTTGAGTTTTTTTATTTTATTTTATTGGCCACTTCTCTGTCTGGTATGTCAAAGCTCTCCTGTGTGTCCTAAAAAGTTAAGTCGCTACTCAGTAGTGCTTGCTGCTGACAGAACACCATTCATTGCAGCTCCTTAGCTGGAAGTCAGGGAGCCACGTTTAACCCAAGTCACTCATCCTATATAACCTGTGAACTTCAGGTTTTATACTCCACCTCTGTTCAAAAGGGTCTTTAGTGATGTTATTTTAAAGTAATTATTTTTAGTTTGCATAATATTCACTGTTCATGATGTACAGTTCTATGAATTTTAACAAATGCATACAGTTGTGTAACCACTATCATAATCAAGATATAGAGCACTTTTATCCTACTCAAAATACTTTCTAATTCTATTTGTTAAGAGATGTCAACAGCTTCGATTCCTAGCACCTGGCAACCACTGATTCATCTCTGTATGCTGCAAATTTACCTTTTCCCATCATGCCATGCAATATGTAATCATACGCTGTATGATTACATACACTCAGCATACCCATTTGAGTGTGCTAAATCATATGGCTCAAATTATACTTATTGAAGGAGCAGGGGAGTCATCAAAGAAGTTTTTCATATTGGTTCAAATACTCTAGCCTGGAATTCAACTAGAACACATTCCATTAGTTTAAGCTAATTATACTTGCTGCCCACCATTCGAGATTGCATTTGAAATTCATTTAAATTTTTGTGTGTACCATTAGCCTACTCCTTTTTATTGATGAGTAGTATCCATCATATGGATGTTTCACAGATAGTTAATCCATTTACCAGCTGAGGGACATTTGGATTGTTTCCAGTTTTTGGTGATGATGAACAAAGCTCCTATAAAGCTTTGTGCACAGAGTTTTCCTGAACGTGAGGTTTTTTTTCACTTATAAAAACTTAGGAATCACTGGCTCATATAAAGTATATTAAGCACAGTAAATGTATGCTTAATTTTATGAGAAATTGCCAAACTATTTTCCAAAGTGACTGCAGAATTTTGCATTTCCAGCAGCAATATTATGAGAGTTTCAGTTGGTTCAAGTTCTTGTCAGCACTTGATGTTGTCAGGTTTGTTTTTGTTTCTGTTTTGTTGTTGTTGTTTGGCTATTCTAACAGATCTGTGTCTCATTGTGGTTTTAATGCAATTCCCAATGACTAATGTTAAATATCTTTCACGTGCCTATTTTCCATTTATATATCTTCTCTGGTGAAATGTCTTACAAATTTTTTGCTTATTTTAAAAACTGAGGTGTGTTTTTTGATGATATTCTTATAATTTGGAGATTAATACACTTTAAGTTGATCCTCCATTCAAATTTAAATATCCTAGAAAGGCAACACATTAATCTTCTGTAGATCACTGACATCTCGGTGTAAATTAGCTTTACCCATTCACTCAAAAATCATATAAACATTTACTATGGACAACTCTTTGTCCTGGTAACTATGAATGCAAAAGTAAGCAAACACAGTCTGCTTTGAAAGAGACTGTTCTGGGTAATGTGATCAGATAAACAGGAGGCAGCTTACCAGAATGACCCCACACGTGGCTATAGGAAAAGTAAGAATGTAGGAGGTGGAGACAAGATGCTGACTGAAGCTAGCTTTCCACAGAGGCTCCCATCCAGAAGGAGAGTTAAAGGACAGAAATTTAGCAAGTAACCATGTGGATTTGAGCTGCACCAAGAGAGAAGTTTGAAGAACACACATCAACCCTGCTGAGGCGAGCTGTGACCCCAAGGATATAAACAAAAGGTACAAAATGCATCACCAAGCAGACAGGGGTCCCCTCCCCCATGAGAATGGCTTGGAGTGCCCCACAAACAAATGAGCAGAGTTCAAAGGTCCTCCCACTACACTCCATGGGAGAGAGCCTCTAAAAACTGGACCTACCTCCCCTACGAGGGTGCCACAGCATTCTCCTGCCAGGCATAAAACTGTATATATTCTCTACCTGCAACTCGGAGCTCACAGCACTCCCCTCTGTGCTCACTCTGAGGTCTGGAGGCCTATCCCCCAGGATTCCAGATTCTTTGGTGATTTCTCAAGGGGTGTGGACAGGGCCTAAACTGCAGCTGGTCAGTGCTGACTCTGGGGCATGGGAGTGAGCAGATGATGGTTGGGTGAGAGGGAACCACACTGGAGTGGTGGTGCCCCGAGGCGCAGAGCAGCAGCCATCTCTTAGCAACAATAGGGCTCACTCAAGAATTTAATGAATTTAAAGACAAAACCACCAAAGATTTTGATGCACTGAAGCAAGGATTTCCAGCCTGCAAAGATCTGAAAAATACAGTAGAATCCCTCAGTAACAGAGTGGAGCCAAGCAGAAGAAAGGATTTCTGACATTGAAGACAAAGCCTTTGAACACTCCCGAACTCTCAAAGGGGAAGAGAAATGGAGAGCAAAACTAGATCATTCTCTAAGAGAGCTCTGGGATAATTTGAAGAAGGGTAATATCTGCCTCAATGGAATCCCTGAAGTGATGAAGTGGCCTCGCTAGGCACCGAGGCCCTTCTCCATGAAATTATGAAAGAGAATTTTCCAGACATGCCAACAGATTCTGAAATTCAGATAGCAGACATTTTCAGAACCCCAGCATGACTCAATCCCAATAAGACATCCCCCAGGCATATCATAATTAACTTCACTAAAGTTAATATGAAGGAGAAAAATCTAAAAGCAGCCAGACGTAAGAAAAATTCTAAAATCAGCCAGATGTAAGAAATCCATTACCTACAAAGGGAAAAATATTAGAATGACTGCAGATCTCTCTGCTGAAACGTTTCAAGCCACAAGAGGGTGGTCATCGAATTTTAATCTCCTGAAACAAAATAACTTCCAATCCTGGATCCTGGATCCAGCTAAACTGAGTTTCATTTATGATGGAGAAATTAAATACTTTAATGACATTCATATGTTCAAGAAATTTGCAATAACCAGGATATTCTCAGAGCTATCCTCCATAATGACAAGCCCAATCCTCTACAACAAAAGTTAACTCACTCAGAAACTTTTGATCAAACTCCAACTTCCACAGTGGCAAGAGGATTAAAAATGTCCACTGGAATTTCAAAAAACACAATACCCCAAATTTTACCAGACTTATCAATATTTTCCATTAATGTGAATGGCTTAAACTGTCCACTAAAGTCCTAACTTTAGGACATTCCATTAATGTGAATGGCTAACTGTCCACAGGTTAGCTGACTGGATATAAAAACTCAGGCCAGATATTTGCTGCATACAAGAGTCCTACTTTAAAAGTCAAATATAGACTCAGAGTGAAAGGATGGTCATCCATATTTCAGGCAAATGGTAATCAGAAAAAAGCAGGTGTTGCAATTTTTTTTTTTTTTATTGTTGGGGATTCATAGAGGGTACAATAAGCCAGGTTACACTGATTGCAATTGTTAGGTAAAGTCCCTCTTGCAATCATGTCTTGCCCACAAGGTGTTGCAATTTTATTTGCAGATACAACAGGCTTTAAACCAAGAAAAGTAAGGAAGGATAAGAATGATCACTTCATATTTGTTAAGGGTAATACTCAATATGATGAGATTTCAATTATTAATATCTATGCACCCAACCAGAATGCACCTGAATTTATAATAGAAATTCTAACAGACATAAGCAACTTGATTTCCTCCAGCTCCATAATAGTTGGAGATTTCAACACTCCTTTGGCAGTGTTGGATCAATCCTACAATAAGAAGCTGAGCAAAGAAATTTTAGATTTAAACCTAACCATCCAACATTTGGATTTAGCAGACATCTACAGAATGTTTCATCCCAGCTGAATACACATACTTCTTATCAGCCCATGGAACATACTCCAAAATCTATCATATCTTAGGTCACAATTCTAACCTCAGTAAATTTAAAGGAATAGAAATTATTTCTTGCATCTTCCATGGACCACCATGGAATAAAAGTTGAGCTCAGAAACAACAGGAATCTGCATACTCATACAAAAACATGGAAGTTATATAACCTTATGCTGAATGATAGCTGGGTCAGAGATGAGATTAAGAAGGAAACTGCCAAATTTTTGGAATAAAATGACAATGAAGACACAAATTATCAGAACCTCTGGGATACCACAAATTTCCCTAAGAGGGAAATTTATAGCACTGCAAGCCTTCCTCAAGAGAACGGAAAGAGAAGAAGTTAACAACTCAAGCAACTGGAAAAGGAAGAACATTCCAGCCCCAAACCCAGTAGAAGAAAAGAAATAACCAATATTAGAGCAGAATTAAATGAAATTGAAAACAAAAGAATTATACAACAGGTCAATAAATCAAAAAGCTGGTTTTTTGAAAAGGTTAATAAAATAGATAAACCTTTGGCTAACCTAATCAGGAAAAGAAGAGTAAAATCACTTCTCATCAATCAGAAACGACAAAGAGGAAATAGCAACAGACTCCTCAGAAATTCAAAAAATCCTTAATGAATATTATAAGAAACTTTATTCTCAGAAATATGAAAATCTGAAGGAAATTGACCAGTACTTGGAAGCACATCACCTTCCAAGACTTAGCCAGAATCAAGTGGAAATGTTGAACAGGCCCATATTAAGTTCTGAAATAGCATCAACCATACAAAACCTCCCTAAAAAGAAAAGCCTGGGACCGGATGGCTTCACGTCAGAATTCTACCAAACCTTTAAAGAGGAAATAGTACCTATATTACTCAACCTGCTCAAAAATGTAGAAAAAGGAAGACTGTCCAACACATTCTATGAAGCAAACATCACCATGATCCCCAAACCAGGAAAAGACCCAACAAGAAAAGAAAATTATAAACCAATATCACTAATAAATATAGAAGCAAAAATATTCAACAGGATCCTAACAAACAGAATCCAGCAACACATCAAACAAATTATACATCATGATCAAGTCGGTTTTATCCCAGGGTCTCAAGGCTGGTTCAATATATGTAAATCTATATGTATAATTCAGCACATAAACAAATTCAAAAACAAAGACCATATGATTCTCTCAATTGATGCAGAAAAAGCTTTTGATAATATCCAGCATCCCTTCATGATCAAAATACTTAAGAAAATTGGTATAGAAGGGACATTTCTAAAATTGATAGAGGCCATCTACAGCAAACCCACAGCCAATATTATACTGAATGGAGTTAAGTTGAAATCATTTCCACTCAGATCAGGAACCAGACAAGGCTGCCCATTGTCTCCACTGCTCTTTAACATTGTAATGGAAGTTTTAGCCAGCGCAATTAAGGAAGAAAAGGTGATCAAGGGTATCCATATAGGGTCAGAAGAGATCAAACTTTCACTCTTCGCAGATGATAGGATTGTATATCTGGAAAACACCAGGGATTCTACTACAAAACTCTTAGAAGTGATCAAGGAATACAGCAGCATTGCAGGTTACAAAATAAACATTCATAAATTGGTAGCCTTTATATATACCAACAATAGTCAAGCTGAAAAAACAGTTAAGAACTCTATTCCTTTCACAGTAATGCCAAAGAGGATGAAATATTTGGGAGTTTATCTAACAAAGGATGTGAAAGATCTCTACAAAGAGAACTATGAAACTCTAAGAAAAGAAATAGCTGAAAACACTGGAAAAACATACCATGCTCATGGCTGGGAAGAATCAACATTGTTAAAATGTCTGTACTACCCAAAGCAATATACAATTTTAATGCAATCCCTATTAAAGCTCCACTGTCATACTTTAAAGATCTTTAAAAAATAATACTTCGTTTTGTATGGAATCAGAAAAAAACCTTAAATAGCCAAGACATTAGTCAGAAAAAAAAACAAAGCAGAAGGACTCACGCTACCAGACCTCAGACTATACTATAAATTGATAGTGATCAAAACAGTATGGTACTGGCACAAAAACAGATAAGTAGATATCTGGAACAGAATAAACAACCAAGAGAGGAATCCAGCTACTTACCGTTATTTGATCTCTGACAAGCAAATTAAAAACATTCAGTGGGGAAAAGATTCCCTATTTAACAAATGGTACTGGTGAACTGGCTGGCAACCTGTAGAAGACTGAAAATGGACCCACACCTTTCACCATTAACTAAGATAGACTCTCACTGGATTAAACATTTTAAACTTAAGACATGAAACTATAAAAATACTAGAAGAGAGTGTGGGGAAAACCCTTGGAGAAATCAGTCCGGGCGAGTATTTTATGAGGTGTTCCCCCCGGGCAATTGAAGCAGCTTCAAAAATACACTACTGGGACCTGATCAAACTAAAAGTCTTCTGCACAGCCAAGAACACAGTAAGTAAAGCAAGCAAACAGCCATCAGAATGAAAGAAGATATTTGCAAGTTATGCTTCCAACAAAGGTTTAATAACCAGATTCACAGAGAACTCAAATGTATAATCAAGAAAAGAACCAGTGATCCCATTGCAGGCTGGGCAAGGGACTTGAAAAGAAGCTTCTCTGAAGAAGACAGGTGCACAGCCTACAGACATATGAAAAAATGCTCATCATCTTTAATCATCAGAGAAATGCAAATCAAAACTACTTTGAGATATCATCTAACTCCAGTAAGATTAGCCCATATCACAAAATCCCAAGACTGGAGATATTGGTGTGGATGTGGAGAAAAGGGAACATTTCTACACTGCTGGTGGGAATGCAAATTAATACATTCCTTTTGGAAAGATGTTTGGAGAACACTTAGAGATCTAAAAATAGATCTGCCATTCAATCCTATAATTCCTCTACTAGGCATATACCCAGAAGACCAAAAATCACATCATAACAAAGATATTTGTACCAGAATGTTTATTGCAGCCCAATTCATAATTGCTAATTCATGGAAAAAGCCCAAGTGTCCATCATCCACAAATTGATTAATAAATTGTGGTATATGTACACCATGGAATATTATGCAGCCTTAAAGAAAGATGGAGACTTTACCTCTTTCATGTTTACATGGATGGAGCTGGAACATATTCTTCTTAGTAAAGTATCTCAAGAATGGAAGAAAAAGTATCCAATGTACTCAGCCCTACTATGAAACTAATTTATGGCTTTCACAGGAAAGCTATAACCCAGTTATAACCTAAGAATAGGGGGAAGGGGGAAAGGGAGGAGAGAGAGGGTTGAAGGGGGCAGAGGGAGGGTGATTGGTGGGATTACACCTGTGGTGCATCCTACAAGGGTATATGTAAAACTTCGTAAATGTAGAATGTAAATGTCTTAACACAATAACTAAGAAAATGCCAGGAAGTCTATGTTAACCAGTGTGATGAAAATGTGTCAAACGGTCTATAAAACCAGTGTATGGTGCCCCATGATTGCATTAATTTACACAGCTATGATTCAATAAAAAACAAAAAAAGAAAAGTTAGAATGTAATAAATGCTTTGTGTGATTAAATAAGCAAATTGTTAGGGAGATTCCGGGGTGGAAGGGATAACATCTGGTTGGCATTTGACCTTCATTGATGGATAATATTTTTTAAAATGGAGATATGGAGATAGAAAAAAATATAGGTAAAGATAAGAAAAAGATAAAGATAAGGAATTTGTAGCTATAATCAGACTTTGTGGTGAAAGATTGAGTGTTTCCCCATTAACATCATGAAAAAGGCAAGAATATCTCCTCTTGCCACTTTTATTCAGCATTACACTGGGGGTGTATACTATAGAAATTAGGCAAGAAAAATAAAATGAAAAAAATAAAAGCCATGCATAGTGGAAAGAAAGATGTAAAATTGTCTCTATTTGCCTATGACATGGTTTTGAGGCTGACTTCACTAACAAACTTTTAGATCTAATAAAGGAGTTAAGTGAAATTGCGCAATACAAGATCAATACCAAAAACATCAGTTGCATTTTTATATGCTAGCCATCAATAATCAAAAAAATGAAGTTAATAAAATAATCCCACTTACATCATATCAAAAAGAATAAACTTTCATAAATGAATAAATTAGCAGAAGAAGTTCAAGGCTGTTATACTGTGAACTACAAACTACTCTTGAAAGAAATCAAAGAAAACCTAAATAAATGGAAAGACAGCCAATGTTTATGAGTTGAAAGATTTAATATTATTACCATGGCGATACTTCCCAAATTGATAAACAGATTTGTTGGGGCTCAGAATACAATGCCTCCAAGTATGGCACCTTGGCATGCTGAGAACTTTTGAGTTAAAAAAGACAAGAGGGCCTGAGGAGCAACAAGCTTTCTCAGGGGACCTTCCCCCACCATCCTGTCTGCCAATCTTCTTTATCCCCCCAAGCAAGTCATGAAACACAAAAAGGTCACTATTTGACTGATCTTGCCTGAAAGTAGGTCATAAGATCTCTGCACGACAGATGGCAAAGAATGCTACACAGAAAGGTAAAGAACACAAATGTTTATCATAGCCCAATTCACAATTGCAAAGATTGGCACCAACCTAAGTGCCCATCAAGTGATGAGTGGATAAAAAACATGTGGGTTGTGTGTGTGTGTGTGATATACACCCATGCATGCACATGCAGCCCAAACATGTATCATGGAGTACTACTCAGTCATAAAAGGAAGGAAATAATGTCGTTTGCAGCAACTTGTATGAACTGTAGACCATTATCCTACGTGAAGTATCTCAGGAATAAAAAAAACAAATACCCCTTGATGAGGTTATATGTTTTTGATGAGTTACTACAAAAACATATTGTAATTCATCAAGGGGACTACCATACAGCAGTATGAACTAACAGCAGATCTATTTCTCAAAGAACTAATAGCAGATCTATTAGTTCAATCCAGCAATCTCACTGAAAAAGAAAAAGAAGTCATTATATATTATTCCCTAATTGACAATCTCATCATACATTTCTCTTTTTTAATTGATTTCTTATATAATAAATATATACTATTTCAGTTCATAATCATGAAACAACTTTGTTCAAAAAAACTGAAATATGAGTTATATTCCACCAGGAAAAAAATAAAAAAAGAATAGAGATGACTTGGGTGTGGTGGCTCAAGTCCATAATCCTAGCGCTTTGAGAGGCCAAGATTGGAGGATTACTTGAGGCCAGGAGTTCGAGATAAGCCTGAGCAAAAGCAAGACACTGTATCTACAAAAAAATAAAAAAAATTATCCAGGTGTGGTGGTGATTACCTATAGTCCCAGCTATTTATATTCCTGAAGCTACTTATATTATGAAGAGGGTCTGGCCACCTGTCACTGTCAGTGAGACGCAGAGACAGGGATCCACCAGACTTTATTGTCAGAAGGCCAGCAACTCTGGAGAATAGTGAGAGTAGTTTCTCAAAGACTGTTCTGCCTTAGTTACAACTCTGTTGATTTTTATAATGAGAACACCAGGAAACAAATCCAGAATATTTTAACGTTATCTGACAGAAAACAACATCAAAGTAGTCTTTGCTCTAACAATGCAAAATGTTTAAATAACATGAAGGTAATTTTCACTTTAACAAAATATCTAAGAAAATCATCGAAGAAAACGTCATGTTATCAAAGTAACCTTTACCAACTTCACAACACTTACTGTCTGGGTACCATGACTTCCTCAAAGTCTCCTGAGACAAACAACCTCACAGTCATGGTGAAACCTTCACTAGATAATCAAGAGGGAGGGGGCGGGGGGGGAGAGGAGGGAGTGGGAAGAATGTGAGCTCAGCAGACTAGGTCAGCTGTTCTGTTTCAGCTCAGCTTCTCAGACTCCATCTTGGAAGCTGCTTGTCTGGCTTCACTTGGAAGGCTGAGGCAGGAAGATCACTTGAGCCCAAGAGTTAAGGTTGCAGTAATAACATTACTGCACTCCAGCCTTGGGGCTGGGGGTAATAGAGCAAGACCCTGTCTCAAAAAAAATAATGATAATAAAGAAGAGAGATGGGGGAAGGAAAAGGAGGAAGGATGCAAAGATGCTAATGCAGGACACTTTAGAAGAACAGAACACTGCAATCTGGGCCTTCCCATCTATCACAAGCCATCTGATGACCGCATCTGAGCAGGTTCTACCACCTCTTTCCTCATGGAGTTATTTTGCCATTGTTTATTCCATATTTCATCTACTCAGGAAAATAAGTTGATTTACCTTGCAGGTAGCAAGGACAGTCAAGGCAAGGAGGTGAAGAGGAATGATCCAAGGGCAAAAATGAGGAGTAATTAAGAGGGAAAGGGAGAAACTGCCCCTTGTCCATATCCCTTTCCCTTCTCTCAGCACTGGAATATAGGTCTGAGGTTTAAAGGAAGCTCAGGCATAACTCAAGCTGTAGATGCCATTCTTTTCTCCAGTCCCGAAGGCTTCCAGTCATCCCTAGGCCTTGTGGAGGGAGCTCCAAAACCCTTACCCACAGTTTAATTAATTTTCTGCAAAGTGATTGGTTGACATTACAGCAATAAACAACAAATCCTGAGGCATCAGTGTCTATGTTGCTTCTCAATTACACATTCAGAGGTAGCCACCCTCATGCTACCATCAATGTAGTCGTGGGGCCCAGTCTGGGCTATTAATACAGGAAGAGGACCAAGGGTGGGTCCCGGTGGCATCTGCACTTTGGCTGAGATAATCAGCTTAGAGGAATTCATACTCCAGAGCCCACTCCCCAGAGAAGGGTTTAAGAGACCTAGATGGAAGTTTTAAATTTGGTTGGGTGAGACACTTTCATTTGCTGATGGCCTGGAAGGGAACTGTGAGCTTGATGAAAACCCCTCGTTTCCCTGGGGTTCTAAGACACACTCTTTAACAGGCTCCTCTCCCATTGTTCTTTGTTTCTTTTTTTCCTAGCTATAGTCATCTTCAATTTCATGTTAATTCAGAAGTCAAAGGGGAACAAAAAGCAATCTCTGCTTCTCCCACTCAAGTAAAAACCCTAAAGGGACCATGTCTCCCACCAGGCACATGTTTTAGGGCCTGGAGTCGAAGTAAAAATGTTCTCAGGAACAATGGAAGGTTAGGTCATGGAAACAAAGCAGTGTGATTAAATCTTGATAGATCTTTGTCTTAAGAGTGAAGAGGGAAAAAAAAAAAAGGTCTTGTTTGCCTGGTTACAAAGAGTGCCGTTGGCAATCCCTGTTTAATCAGGATCCTGATGAGCCCGTTTCCCTCCCAGGACTGAGACACCAAGGAAGAGTCTATTTGAGGCTGCTCAGGTACATTCCCACATGGTCGCTCCATCTCTGCCATTTCATGGGCCCTGCCCTGGGAAACAGCTATTTCATTATTTCAGCAATTTTTTGTTAATTGTTTGTGACTTCAATTTGAAGATTATGAAAATAAAGCCCTGGCCCCGCCCAGCCTCAGAGGGCAACAGATAAAGTTGATAATTGTTAAATTTCTTCCATACCTTGATGGGGAAGCATCATTCCCTTATTAATAAGCTAATAATCTTTTCCAATTTAAGGAGGAAGTAACAAAGATCCCAAAATTGAAGCAATTTGTCCAAAGTCACTCCTCAAAAGGGTGACAAGTCCCTAACAGATACAGAGGGTATTGAATACAAGGGAAAAGCGGAATGGGGTGGGCAGAAATAGGATCACGCTATGCTTACTGGATGTTCAACCAAGCCTTGAGACTCCAGGGGTTGAGTTTGGTGGGGCTAAGAGAGGGAGGATTCATTAGTACGATTTATTTCTGTCACTGTGCTTAGAAAGGCAAAAAGAAGGTGACTTCTTAGGCCTGAAAAACACAGAGTGGCCCAGATAGAAATCAAATGACAGACAGAGGTTACAATGGCATGATTTCAGATTCAGACGTACTATGTTTAGAAATGTGAAATAAAAAAAGGAAAAGAAAAGGCACTTATCTGATACAAAGGATCAGAATTAATGCTGAAGAAGGAATCAAAATATCCAGTTTTATTTCCAGGTGCCATCACCAACTGGCAGAGCAATCTTGATCATTTCACCTAATCTCTCTGGCTTACCACCTTCCATTTGTTTAAGGGTACTCTGTCAAACTGCTCTATGGAAAGGGTTGGAGTGGGATAAGAATTAAAAGGCATTTGTGATCAGAAATCTCCCTACAGCCTTTAAAAGGGCTTTGCTCTGGGGTGGGAGTTAGGTGTTTGCCACTCAGATAATAGTGGCTAAGGTTAATAGGGTTTTTTGTTTGTTCATTTGTTTGTTTGTTTGTTTTATATCTGTATTTTTATTTCTTAGGGCAAAATTTTGTAACTTGTATAGAGAATTTCTAATTACAGTGATTTAGGTGTTAGAATAATAAACATTTTTGAAAAGTATTTACTGAGTTTTTTCTGAGCATATTTTTGTTTTTCCCAAAACTTTTTTCAGTAAATGAATTACTTTTCAAAGACGAAAAGAAAATCATTTATAATCTTACCTATATAAATTTTACACAGTTGTCATTCTGTATGTGTTTATTCTTTCCCCCATTCTTCATTTTCTCCAGTAATACAAAAAGTTGTCTGCCTTGGTGCCTGTAGCTCGGTGGTTAGGGTGCCGGCCATATGCACCAGAGCTGGTGGGCTCAAACCCTGCCAGGGCCTGCCAAACAACAATGACAACAACAACAAATAGCCAGGCGTTGTGGCAGGTGCCCATGGTCCCAGCCACTTGGGAGGCTGAGGCAAAAGAATTACCCAAGTCCAAGAATTTGAGGTTGGTCTCAAAAAAGAAAAAAGTTGTCTTCCTACTTTAGCATATTAATTATTTGATTTGGTGGTATTTGAACCCGTATATTTAAACTTATTTTTAAAAATTAATTATTGTTACAGGGTGGCGCCTGTGGCTCAGTGAGCAGGGCGCCGGCCCCATATGCCGAGGGTGGCAGGTTCAAACCCAGCCCCAGCCAAACTGCAACAACAACAAAAAAAAATAGCCAGGTGTTGTGGCGGGCGCCTGTAGTCCCAGCTACTTGGGAGGCTGAGGCAGGAGAATCGCCTAAGCCCAGGAGTTGGAGGTTGCTGTGAGCTGTGTGAGGCCACGGCACTCTACCGAGGGCCATAAAGTGAAACTATGTCTCCACAAAAAAAAAAAAAAAAAAAAATTATTGTTACAATTTAAATGGTATATTTTGGGGCGGCACCTGTGGCTCAGTCGGTAAGGCGCCGAGTGGCGGGTCAGTGGCGAGTCGGTGGCGAGTTCAAACCCGGCCCCGGCCAAACTGCAACCAAAAAATAGCCAGGCGTTGTGGCGGGCGCCTGTAGTCCCAGCTACTCGGGAGGCTGAGGCAAGAGAATTGCTTACGCCCAAGAGTTGGAGGTTGCTGTGAGCTGTGTGAGGCCACGGCACTGTACCCGAGGGCGATACAGTGAGACTCTGTCTCTACAAAAAAATAAAAAATAAAAATAAAATAAACAAATGGTATATTTTGATTTTTACCTGAGTAATGAGAGAAAGTAATAGTCATATTCTCTCCTAATTTAAGTTTTTATTGTAAGATATAGTAATTTTGATCACAGGTAAAGTTGTTATTTTTATAATAGGTATAATTTTTTTCAAGAATTATTTTTTATATTTGCTTTGAGTTTTATAACCACATGAAGAACAGTTACTTAAAGTCAACTACACCTACGGTGCATCTTAGAAGGGTACAGTTTAATAGGGTTTTAGTATGTCCAGGACACTAGGCTATGTTCTCGGCATATCGCCCCATTCAATCTTCACAAATGCCCTATGAAGGAAGTACTAGCATTGCTCTAGTTTAAAGGATGAGGAAACTGAGGCTCAGAGATGTTAAGATACTTACCTGAAAATCACACAAGAAGTCTGTGAAGAAGCCAGAATTTGAAACAACTTTTGCTAACCCTGGAGCTGGAGCTCTTACGTTCTAGGCCATTGTATGTGGCAAACACACTCCAGCGAAATTCAGATTAGGAGTGGCTGCCTCCCTTCAACACAGATGAAAAACGCCATGTTGGAGCACATGCACACGAAAGGAAAAATACTTCTGGCCCCAAACAAGCCCTTTTAGCCCCATCCGCAGGGTTTTAGTCCCCTCTCTGAGGTGAGAACCTCTAGGCAAAGGAGGCAGACAGAGACGCCTGTCAGCAGAGGCAGGGCCTGGGGCAGACACAACCCGGGAACAGCTTGAATGCTCCACAAATCAGCACATTTCTCTCTGCACTCGAGTTCATTCCAAACAGATCCATTAAAAGCACCATCTTAATGAATATTTTATACAGTTATGACATAGTGAGACCCATTTAGGAGAGGCTCTTACTAAAGGCTGAGACAATGAACTACTAAAATAGCCAACTAATCATCAAAGCCAGTAGAAATCTGGTCAGATGACACCATAGTTTTACACAAAGAAAACAAAAAAGAAAACCATGTATTCCCTTTCCTGTTGGTTAAATTTTTTTTTTTTTTAACTCTACCTACCACGTTCAATGCTACCAGCCATCAGCAAAAGGCACCAGTTAAAATAGCTCATCTGTTTTTCCTTGGCCCCTACATGGGTTCTGAAGAAAGTCAATGTACTTTATTTGTTTGCTTAATTGTTTCTACCTTTGAGCTTTTAATGAACATGCACACACTAAATCATACACACACTTCTTGACCTATGTCTCCTAGAAGGTAATAGAAAGTGGGGAAGAGAAGTCATTCCTAAAGGTCAAATCCAAGGGCATCCCATGTGCTATAAGGATGTCTCCATATCAGCCCTCAGAATGGAGGAGAATATTTGCAAGTTATGCTTCTGACAAAGGTTTGATAACCAGAATCCACAAAGAACTCAAACTTATTAATAAGAAAACAATAAGTAATCTCATTTCATTGTGGGCAAGGGACTTGAACAGAAGCTTCTTTGAAGATGATAGGTGCATGGCCTACAGACACATGAAAAAATGCTCATCGTCTCTAATCATCAGAGAAATGCAAATCAAAACCATTTTGAGATATCATCTAACTCCCATAAGAGTGGCTCATATAACAAAATCCCAAAACTACAGATGTTGGCGTGGATGTGGAGAAAAGGGAACGCTTCTGCACTGCCTGTGGGAGTGCAAGCTAATATGTCCCTTTTGGAAAGAAGTATTGAGAATACTCAGGGATCTAAAAGTAGACCTGCCCTTTGATCCTGCAATTCCTCTACTAGGTGTATATCCAAAAGACCAAAAATCACTTTATAACAAAGATATTTGCATCAGATTGTTCATTGCAGCCCAATTCCATAATAGTCATGGAAGAAGCCCAACTGCTCATTGACCCATGAATGGATTAATAAATTGTGGTGTATGTATACCATGGAATACTATGCAGCCTTAAAAACAGATGGAGAATTTACCTCTTTTACGTGGATGGAGCTGGAACATTTCCTATTAGTAAAGTATCTCAAGAATGGAAGAAAAAATATCCAGTATACTCAATACTATTATGAAACCAATTTACAATCACTCACACTTTCATATGAAGAATAGATCACAACTATGGCCCAAGATGAAGGAGGGAGGAGAGGGGGAGGGGTGTGGAGAGGTCAGATCAAGTGAGGGTGAATGGTGGGATCACACCTATGGTGCATAATGCAAAGATACATGTCAGATCTATTAAGCATAGAGTATAAATGTCTTAACACAATAATTAAGTAAACAAGATGAGGTATATATTAAAAAAAAAAAACAACAGAAAAACAAAAAACCCCAATGTCTCCATGTCTTGCTCTGTGTGGTGTGAGGACTTTGGATGAGAAAGAGGCTGAGCTTACAACACAGTGAGCAAACGGTGGCCTGGGTGTACATGCACCCTGGGGACATGTTCTGTATGCTCTGGCAGTCTTCGCTTGCCTGCTGTATTGGAGAAATTTGAACTTCTTGTTAACATTTGAAAATATGGGGATTTCACAAACTTTTGTGGGCTTCTCACTTTTCTTAAACAATATGGAGAGCTGAGCTCGTGGGGCCTGATTCAGGCCCAGCCACAGCCCACGGCGCCCAGTCAGAGCTAGCAGAAGTATCAAGTGCCCCAGTTCCCAGCCTCCAGAGCATCCCTGACAGGAAGACAGGGTCCCTTGCCATTTGTCATTACCCTTGCATGGCCATTTTAGTTAAAACTGAAAAGAAAGCAAGATAGTTTTCATATCCATATTTCTATCTAAAAGTGGGAAAATGAATTGCAGAATGGAATAGCCACATATTTGCAGAAACATAGGAGAAAATTGTAAGCCTAATTCTAAGAGGGAATGAGGACTTGTGTTCTGAGGGAATGCACTTGTGTTTGATATACAAACAGAGCCCAGGTTGGTTTAACTCAAGGTTCTTGCTTGGCCTCTGTGAGCATTTGAGATACACAACTTGATCTAAAGTCACTAAAGATGTCTAGAAATTGGTCTTCAAGCTCTGGTTTTACTTCTACAGTTCCAGGTGCCATCCTTAATAGTTGGCACCATATCAGACGTATAGTAGGTACTGAACAATAAAATGCATAATGAACTAAAATAACATTGCACAGTTTTTTTTGCTTCCCACTTGAACAGATTTCTGGATATCAGCTACCCTATATTATCATCCTCCTTTCTTGCTGGTTTAAGAATCCTTTCAGAGCCTTTTGTGTTCTGAATAAAGTTTTCTTTCAGGGCCAATCACACTGGGAAGAACCTGGTAAAGGAGTTCACATTGGAGTAGTGATTTTCATCTGGTGTGCCACGGAACACTGGGTTGCTATGAGAGAATCTTAGGTATGCCATGAAATTTTTAAAAAATCATTAATTAAATTACTTTCAAGAGAAGTTCAAAGCACAGTAAGTATATTTTTCTTTTCTTTTCTTTCTTTTTTTTTTTTGAGACAGAGTCTCGCTATGTCACCCATGGTAGAGTGCTGTGGCATCACAATTCATAGCAACCTCAAACTCTTGGGCTTAAGCGATTGTCTTGCCTCAGTCTCCCACATAGCTGGGACTACAGGTGCCTGCCACAATGCCTGGCTATTTTTTGGTTGTAGTTGTCTTTGTTTGGCAGGCCCGGGCTGGATTCGAACCCACCAGCCCTGGTGTTTGTGGCCGGTGCCCTAGCCGCTGAGCTACAGGTGCTGAGCCAGTATATTTTTTCGTTCACTGTTTTTTTTTGATCAACATAATTTAAGTTTGTAGTGGAAGTTTCACTACAAGTTCAAGTGTGCCATAAGACAAAAAATGTTGCAAACCACACTGACAGAGGCTTTAGTGGTGGCATATTAATAACGTATTCACTTGGTGACCAACTATATTATACTTGGATTTAAATTCCAGCTTCCCCACTTGCTGTCTCAGCCTGGGTTTCCCAACAGCAGCACCTGAGATAAAGATGTGTGTGGAGATGGTTTATGGGGGAATGTGATCCCTGGAATAAAGGGCAGGGAAGTGAAGACAGAAGGAGGAAAAAGAAGTCTACTGCTGGCAAGTGGTTACTTCACACGGGACCTTCTGAGGAGACTTATGGAACATGTGTCAGACCCGTCAGCCAGGGACAAGAGCCTTTATTCACTGGCTTCTGCCCACACTGGCAGAGCCTTGGCCATAGCATGTTAACAACTACAGGCAACCACAGGAAGCCAGAAAGTCTAGCAGGGACAAGAAGGCATGAGATGGTGTACAAAGAACATCCCTACAGTGACCTTGATCAAATTATTTCAATCCTCAAAACCTCAGCTTCTCGATCTATAAAATGGGGTAATACCACTGATATTTCCTTTTTAGGGATGAAGGGAGGATGTACTGAAATAATCCATGTAAAGCTTATGACAAAATGTCTAGCACATAGTATATGCTAATGAATGACAGTTTCTGATGCATAGTATTCTCAGGACTGCGCACCCCGGAGGACTTTATCTAGAGCTCAGCGGGAATAATTAATGAAACCAAACAATGGTAATTATAATCTCAGCGTTCACCTAGCAAGAGATAGTGAACTGGCTGCTGCTAGGTCAATTCTGTTCCATAAACATTTTTTTTTTTTTTTTGCTTCCTACGCTGTATGTACTTATTTATGTATGTCATATATATAAACAGAAATTGATTTGTTATCAATATTTAAAGTTCAGAAATTTTCATATATCACTTCTTGGTCTTCTGGCTAAGATCAAGTACAGATAATTTCATATAAAATCTAGATTTGAGTTTATCCTTGACAATGGAAAGATTTGGCCCCATTGGGCTGACATTCCCACTGCTAGCTGGAGTCAAGTAGTGGTGACCTTTTCAGATGGGCCATGTCTTTTCCAATGTGCCACTCTCCCTTCTGAGTCTGCTTCACTTACTCACAACATGCCTGCCCCCACGGACATTTGTGTTTGAAACAGCTAGACTTTTTAACCTACAAAAACCAGGTCCCTAGAAACTCAGCCAGGGCCCAGGGAGACAACATGCAAAAAATAGCCAGGCTTTGTTTTTCAGTGAGAAGGCTGAAGAGCCACCTCAGCCCTGTGGAACTCAGTGTCTTTGTGATGGAGAGCTAAGTGAGTCCCGCTGAGGGGAGAGTGTGTGGTTCCAGCAAGGCTGGCTATTACCAATCGGAGGCTGAGGTCACCCCAGCTGCTTCTGGTGCCTGCAACTCTCTTTATTTCATTCTGGTTCATGCCAGAGATTTATTTTTATGAACAGTGAACATTTTTTGTAACATTCCCTCATTTAACCTTCATTACCAAAGTCTCTGCCCAAAGCCCATATAAGCACTATTATTGCCCATATAACATTTTCCAACATAAAGCATTTAAGGCATTTTTCCCCCATTTTTATTTATTTCTCTTCTGTTACATTTCATTTGAAATGTGTATGGGGAAGAATGTGTCTTGTTTTTATGATGTCTCATATAGACCATAAGCCCTAATAGTGGGGGCCGCCTATTTTAGAGGTTAATAAGCAATGGGAACATTCATCATATGGAACAAACAACCAGGATATTCTGGCCTGTTAAAAAAGTATTAGAAAGGAGTTTCGTGTGACTGAAGAAATTGACAGGAAAATAACCCAGCTTCTTTGTGTCTGCTGAAAGTCAAGAGGAGAAGAAACATGATGGCTTCTCAATGAGGAAGCCAGGGAGATTAAAAGCATGAAGGTGTAGTGCTGCTCCTTGAGTTGCCCATTAATAAGCAAATTCTCCATGGATAGTGACAATATGGTGCAGTTTCCTGAATCTTCAGTTCCTGGTTAGTGTCTGGTGGCTAAGTAGGTAATTTAACAAGAGTTCATACTATGGTTCTTAGAAACTCGACTGACATAAGCAAAAATGGTAATACATTGGCTCACTCAGTTGGTAATCTGTATGCAAGAACTAAAACAGCGTCTGCTATGGTCCGCTTGCATACTCCCCCCCAAAAAACATTCATGTGTGAAAACTTAATGTTCGTTGTGGTGATATTCAGAGGTGGGGACTATTGGGATGTGATTAAGTCATGAAGGCTCCACTTTCTTGAAGGCCTTAGTGCCTTTCAAAGGGTGAGAACGAACCAGAGGAACTGTTCTTTTACCATGTGAGGACACACAGTGTGTCCCTTTTTTGCTCTTTGGCCTCCCATCATGTGAAGATGCCACCATGAGAAGACACCCTTGATGGAGCAGGCCGTCCTAGATACTAAATCTGCTGGCACCCTGGTCTTGGACTTCCCAGTCTCCAGAACTGTGAGAAATAAATTCCTGTTGTTTAGAAATGACCCAGCCTTAGGTATTTTGCAAACACTGCACAAGCAGACTAAAGTGATGTCCTTGGATTCTGTTGTCCTTCTGTCTCTCTCCTAAACATTCCCCATTTCTTTTCTCTGTTGCTTTTGCTTTAAGCAGGTTCTCTTCTTTGGATAGTCAAAATGTTCATCAAGAAGCCTGAGGCTTGCATTTCTGCTAACTCAGTAATTCCAATAATAATAATAATAGGAAGGAAGGAGGAAGGAAAGGAGGGAAGGAAGGAAGAAAGAAAGAAGGAAAAGATGGAAGGGAGAGACAGATGGAGGGGAAAAGAAAGAAAAGGGAAAGAACAAGTTCCTTTTCTCTGGCGGTTTCATCAAATGTCTTCATATAAATCATCTCAGTAATTCAGTGTGAATCCCTAAACAAATGACCATGGTCGGAGATAAGGAACACAGTGATTAGAAAGCCAAGGGTTGGCGCGGCACCTATGGCTCAACGGAGTAGGACGTTGGAGGTGGTGGAGGTGGTGGATTCGAACCCAGACCTTGCATCTAAAAATGCAGGGGAAATGGATAGGTGAAGGAAAGTAAAGACAGCTTAAAAAGTGATAAAGTCAAAAAAAAGCAAGCCACCGGTTAGCTACCCTTTGCCCAGGGCTGAGACTGGAGGCATGGCTTGTCATAAGCAGCAGAGCCCACAACAGAAGAGGCAGAGGAGGGTGTTGCCTAAAGAGAACAGCAGGAGTCAGAAGCCCTGGAAACTTCCTTCCAGCTCTAGTGTAACCAGCTAGGAAGTTGTCCAAATTAAATTTAATTCAGTGCCACAAATGTATACTGAGTCTATGTGCTAATGCATGAAAAGGTAAAGTTGTGAAGCCATTGCCAGTGATCTCAACAAATTTATCAACTGGTAGAGGCCAGAGCTAACAATCTTTAGGAAACCTCGTGCTAGAGAAAAGCAGCAAAAATATGTGCAGAGTTATTTTTAGATTCCCCCAGAAGCAGAGTCTGAGATTAGGATTTGAGGGCAGGTGACTGAAATTTGGGATACAATTTAGGAAACCTGGGTAGAGTGCGGGGGAAATGAGACAGGGAGGGGAAGGACATCAGTAAGTGAGTTACTATCGTGCACAAGTGGAACTTAGCCTGCTGGGAACTCTTGCAGCCAGTGGAGAGCTCATACCTCTGAATTATTTAACAGGCCACTGTGAGGGCTGATGTTGAGGATACTAGGGTACTAATACATGAATTCGTGGTGATTGTTGGCTAAGGGCTGTTGGAGGATAGGGCAGTAATTCCAACAAAATCCTAAAATGCAAGATTTAGTCAAACAATCTTCTGTTTTAAGCATCTAATAATGCAGGGGAAATGGATAGGTGGAGGAAAGTGAAGGCAGCTGAAAAAGTGATAAACTTAATGATTTTGTGGTCAACATCACAGGACTTCACACAAAAATGCATTCATTCTAACAGCCTAACGTGTAAAAAATCCGCTTACTTATAACCCTGTGATCTTGGCTCCTGCACTTGCAAGGTAGAATCACAGACTGTGGACCTAGGTAAAAGCATCTCCTCTCTGTGCATGGCCAGTGTCAGGAGCCATGAGGGGGATGTAGCAAACCAGGCTTCAGAGAGGAGATTAATTTCTTTTCTATATCCAAGGGCTTAACTGTACATCACCTTCATACTTCCAAAGCTTCTTCCCATCTCAGGGAGGTTGATCATATTTGTTGATATTACTTTTAGCATTTCTTACCTTTGGAGGTGTTTTAGCAGCTGTTACGCAGACAGAACATCAAAACATTTTTGCAACAGGCCCTTGGTTCTATGTAGGACTCCCCATTCCAACAAAATACTGTTTCCTAGAAATCTTTCCGTAAAACACAAACTCTCTGTGAACCCACATTGGGCACTGTATAGAGCATATCGGTTCCCAGGGACAGATTTTTTTTTTTCTCATTTCTTAAATCAAATTAGATCTATTCCTGTTTTTTCTTCCCTCTCCTCCCCCCATTCCATAGAATGCTATTGTAGTTTCTAAGGGAAGCTCAAGAATTGCATTTGATTGTAAAGGATATAGCATTTAAAGTCTGGGGATGGGAAAAATGAAATCATATAATCCAGTAATGAACAAGGAGAATACTGGGGGGGACTCTCCCTGAAGCACTGTGATGATGAACATCTCCCAGTGTCCACGTGCACAACTCATTGGAAAGAACTGGCATTTCTCCCCTGGTCAAGCACAAGATCAAACTAGTCATAATTAAAATTCTCCACCCACACATAATACTGGATAACTTTCAGTTAGGTCCACCACTGGGGTTAGTTTTCTTAGGAAGGGACTTAATTTAGTAGATCTGGGGAGTGATTTGAGCCTTGCTGGGCACTGTGTACTTGGGAATAGAAAAGTAAACGCTTCCATGAACACATTTGATCCTACAATAAACACCAAGCTCCTATAGTCTTCTCTCACATCTTAGCACTTTCCTCTAGCAGCAGAGTTGCCTCTAGAAAAAGATGAATTATTTGTGTGTTTCAGTGGCTGAGAGAAACTAGAGTGGAAATGTTTCTTGAATTAGGGTTTAATAGTTGTTGGTGATAATAAAAGCTATTTTTATTGAGAGATTGTTATGCCTTAGAAATGGTTCCAAGTGTCTTACATTCATTTAAACTTAAAAAAAAAAATACAGAGAAAATGCAGTTAGTGTTCCTGTTTTACAGATTAGGAAACTAATCATATCTTCTCATTTTCTTATATTCCACACACACTCACAGGCTAAAAACAACAACTCTAATACTACTTTTGCTACTGTTGCTACTATGATTGGTAGTAGGTAGGCAGTTAAAATTAATTAATTTAACTTGTTACTAAGCCTTATTAAATGCTCAAAGTTTATAGTACTAGATATTATTGATAAAAATAAGAGAAACAATAAATTATAGTCCTATATATATCCAAACAGAGTTAGGCATAAGACACACTTTGGGGACAAGTGTATGCAGTGAACTTCCTTAAGTAAAATACTATTGTGGCTCAATACTGTACCTAGGAGTAAAAACAGAAAATAAAAATAGTGGGCATCTAAACTAAATTCTTATCCCACTTTAACATGTGTTCAAGACTAAAATGTACAGATAAAAATGTTTAGAAAGACTCAGAATAAAATTAGCATACATACATCAAGCATTTATGAAATAGGTGTTTGTAAGAAAGGGATGCTTTTTTCTTTTCAAAACATAGTCTTTCTCTTGCCCAGGCCAGAGTGCAATGGTTTTTCACAGGTATGATCATAGCTCACTATAGGTCTTTTTTTTTTTTTTTTTAGGATATAAAAGTACAAGTTTATTAAAGGAAGAGTGTGGGGGAGAGAGAAGAAAAAAAGAGAGAGAAGGGAGCAGAGAACAAGGAATGAGAGAAGGGAGGATGGTGGGGGGGGGGGGCGGTAGAAGAGAGAGAAAAAGAGGAAGAGAATGGCATCCCAGATAGAAAGGAGGAATCCCAGCCTGCACTACAGGTCTTGACCTCCTGATGTCAGCCTCCCAAGTAGCTGGGACTACAGGTCCGCCCCATAGCCCACAGCTGGAGATGGCATTTTACAGGAAGCAGTGATGAAAACTAAACTTTTGCTTTTTTCACTTTTTTAAAAATTCGGTACATGTACTCATTTGGGGATAGTGTATGCTGATATTACCAAAAAGTATATAAAATTAACACATACACAATCATTTTCCAGACCTTGAAAGACATTAATGCTGCTCCAAGTCTTATGATAGACACTGTCATGTCACTATTTTGACTATATATAAAATACAAAATTTTTCTTAACATGTATGTTTTTACAAACCAGCAAGCATAGGGTTAATAACACAATAAGACTAACAGTAAGAGAACCTAATATGAATAAGACTAACATACAACCCAATAGAAATGGATACAAACATGCAAAAAATAGTTCACAGTGAAAAAAAAATACTTTGGCTTATAAATGTATGTTAAAACATCCAACCTCAGTTAAATCAAGGAGTAAGACACCATTTTAACCTTAAAGTTTGAAAAACATTATCATGAAACATATATTTCATTGGCTACCAGATCATAAGAAATATTGTAGGTTGTTCAAATGTTGATCTTAATGCTTCTCATAAAGAATGCAATTGTTTTTCTCTTATCCCCAGGCTGTGATTTTTTTCACTTTGGCCTCTTCATACTTTGGCCTCTTCATACTCCTTCCAACAGCAGCACTGGCTATGTCTGCCAGATTTCCTTTTTTTTTTTTTTTTTATTGTTGGGGATTCATTGAGGGTACAATAAGCCAGGTTACACTGATTGCAATTGTTAGGTAAAGTCCCTCTTGCAATCATGTCCAAATAGCTGAATCAAAATATTTTTCAGTTTGTGTGTGCAGCATCCCATGCATCTAAATTAAGAGCTACCCTCTCATTAAGCCCTTAGATCCAAATGCTCTATTTTCATAAACATCAACATTCTTTGAAAAGAACTGCCCAGATGAGATTGGCAAAGCTATCACTTGCTTCCAAATACCAGCCAACCAATGAACAAAGGGATAAGGGGAAAGCCATTTAAATGAATTTGATTTTCAATTTGGATATGTTTTTAATTTTTGAAAAATATTATTATATTCATAAAATTTTTAAAACTTAAATGTAAAATTTTAAATATAAATAATAATGCTTATTAATGCTCATTTCTATGTTTTATCACATTTGATTCTTATAATAACCCTATAAATTCTATTATTAATCCCAATTTATAGGTGAAAAAGCTAATGTTTAGAAAGATTAAAGAATTTTACCTAAATCATGTGACTAGTAAATGGCAGAGTTTTGACTCAATCAGAGGCAGTCTCTTTTTGAAATCTAGTTTCTTAACTCTACCAAAGCTAGAAATCTAGTTCCTAGCTCTACCAAAAGAGTTTATCATATAAACTTGATGTGTTCAGAAAATAATTTTGTTTCCCCTCATACTGTATTTCTGCAAAGGTGAATTTTCCATCTTATAATCTATTGCCCCTTAGGGTGCGACCAGTATTCAGTGATATTTAGAGAGCACAAAAGGGAACCTTCTCTGTGCTTTCCTCACCTCTAAGTTCTCCTAATGGACTACCTCTAAATACTTGTCCTGGATGGACATTATTCAAAATGCTCTGTCATCTTGGCTTCTACAATGCTAATCATGTTTAATCATCAAGCAAAATCCCCTGTAAAGATCAAGAATAGACCAAGTCCAGTGGTACCATCTGAGGTTTGGTTAAGATGAAAGAGAAGGAACCAATTTCTGCCAAATGTCACAAACCTCTTCATAGATACTTTCTACGTGACCTAGGATTACACAGTAAAAGCAACAGGCAAGATTACAGGGAGATAGTTTTCAGGTCCATCTGGACTGAGCTTATCAGTAATTGGAGTTCTCTCAGGAAAAAGTGAGATCTTTATTACTTAAGAGATACAAGCAGAGGATAAATAATTGGCATAAATATAAAGGGGTCTGAAATCTCAGGTGACAAGTTAGATTAGCTCAGAAGATTCCACTACTCTAAAATGACATTTGTGATTGAGTTTTTAAATTATATACATTAAAGTGGATCTGTATCATTTCCTTTATTTCAAGCAATAAAAACTACTGAACGAATAGGGAACATCTCAGAGGAATGAAAGAAAAAATATAGCACACATCCACGAGCCATATTATGCTCTATAGCATGTAAACTAGCCTGACCTACATCAATGGGAGAGTCTTATCCTTGTCTACATTATTCCTCTTGTACATTGTGACAGAATGAAAGCTGAGAACCATTGTATGTTTGGTCTTTAAGATTTCTTCCAAGCCTCAGATACTATGATTCTGTGATTCTACAGGATGAGGGAATAATAACACAGAACAGAGCTTTTCCAGCCTCAGATCCATACTGGGTTCTGTGAGAGCACAATTAACCAGCCATGTTGCTAAGGCAAAGCCAGCAATGTTTTTATGACAGCAGAATGGCAGGCCAGCCCATTTAGCTCCCTCTGAGATTGTTGCAAGGGATAAAATGATGGAGTTACTTTGCTTCTAGCAGAAATCTGTCTACCTGTGTGAGACTCAAGCAATGAAATCCATAGAGAGTCGGATAGAGAGAGAAAGATCTTTTCCTTTAGTACTGATAAAAGAGTTTATTTACAAAAGTGGATGAAATAAGACCCTATCTGAGGAAATTATCTTAGGCAAGCATGAGGTGTGTATATACAGGTGTATATATACATATGTGAATAAGGAGGGGAAAATCTATTTCAAAATATTAAATATTTTGAAGAATATATTCCTGTTGGTACATCATGGAATCTAAAGGGACAGGCTTGTGAGGAGTGGGAAGCACATGCATTCCTGGGTAAGGAAGCCAAGAGTCCATACCCCTCAGATCCTGGAATGCAATTCATGCTTATGACTCAGGATCAATCAGAACAATAGAGACCACATCCCCCACATTCAGCCACCACTAAGCTAGTATGCTTCAGATAATATTAAAGAGCAGGACACTGCTGGGAGGACAGGAGAGAAATAAGAATGTGGAAAATGCTTTATGAGACACGATATAAAGAGAAGACCTAAAATTCAGAATTCAACATAAATTTATCTGTTTTTGCATTGTAACCACAGGTATATCTACAAGAATTTAAAGACTGTGATCCCTTGAAGGTAACCATAATAAACAAAAAACCCAAACTCAGCCCAATCTCTAACTGATTTAACTCAAACCCTCACACCTAAAGCCCAGAAGAAGAAAAGATATGTTCACTGCAAGCAAAAGAAATAGACTTATTCCAATCTCTACTTATTCCATCTCTACTAGATGTCCAGTTTTCAACAACAACCAAAAATTATGAGGTATTCTAAAAGGCAAGAAAACCACATTCAGGAGTTATAGAGCAACCACTAAAACTAGACTCAGATATGATGCAGATGTTGGAAATATCTGACAGAGTATTTAAAGTAACAATGTTTAATGTGCTAAAGGCTTTAAAGGAAAAGATGCACCATATGCAAAATCAAATGGGTAATTTCAGTAGAAAGATGGCAACTATACCAATGAATCAAGCAAAAACAGTACAAATGAAAAACACAGTAAAGAATGCCTTTAGTAGATTCATAAGTAGACTCAACATAACTGATGGCTGATTAAAGAATCAGTGAACTTGAGGATAGTTCAATAGAATTACCCAAATTGAAACACGAAGAGAAAAATCCACAATTCATAATTTCTTTGTGTAGTCTCAAGTTTCAGTTTGTTATCATACTTTTGCTGCTTAAAGACCATCTTTTAACATTTCTAGTAAACAGGTATGCTTCAATGAAATTTTCCAGTTTATCTGAGAGAGTCCTTATTTCTCCTTAATTTTTGAAAGACATCTTCTAGAGATATAGAATTCTGGGATAACATTCATTTTTTTTTTTTTTCTATTAGTGCTTTAAAGTTAATGCTTGATTTTCTCCTGGCCAATGTGAAAAAAAGAGAAGGAAAAAAAAAAACAGAAGTAAACATCCAGGAGCTAAAAGACAACATAAAATACTTTAACATACATATACTAATTGGAATCTCATAAAAGGAGGAAAAAGAGAGTGGAACAAAAGAAAGATTTGGAGAAATCATAGCTGAAAAATTTTTTAAAGATTTAAACTCATTCAAGCACTAATACTTAAACTGCTGTAAACAAAAGACAAAGAGAAAATCTTAAAGATAGACAGGGACAATGAGACACAAACAGAGGAACAAAGATAAGAATTATAGGATATATATCATCCTAAATCACACTGGCCAGGACACATTAATTACCAATACTCACTCAAGAAGAGATAGATAACCTGAAAAGTACTGTACCTATTAAAGAAATAGAATTCATTGTTAAAAATCTGTTTTGTTTTGTTTTGTTTTTTTTAAAGAAAACCTTTGGTCCAGATGTTACACTGATGACATTTCCAAGATATTTAAGAAATAATGTTCATTACTGGGAAGAATGGGATATCATTATGATTGATATCAGTTCTTCCTAATTTGATCTGTAGATTTGATGCAATTTCAATCAAAATCCAAGCAGACTTTTTCTTTAGATATTGACAAGTTGATTCCGAAATTTACATAAGAGGGCAAATGAACTAGCATAGCCAAAATATTTTTGAAAAAAGGAGAATAGAATTGAAGGGAGACATACTATCAATTTTTGAGACATAAAGCTATTGTAATCAAGATGGTGGTTTGAGGAAAATGATAGATGTGTAGATCAATGGAAGAGAACAGAGAGTCCAGAAATAAATTCATACTTGAGGAGTCAACTAATTTTTTAAATAGTTATAAAGGCAATTAAATGAAGGACGGTATTTTCAACAAAAGGTACTTGAATAATTGTATATCTATATATAAAAAAGTAAACTTGGGCCTATTCTTCAAAAAAGGCAAAACACCTGACTTAAAATATATCATGCACCTAAATGTAAAAGTATAACACTTCTAGAAAAAACATAGAAGAAAATATTGTGGCCTTGGATGAGTTTTTAGACACAACATTAACAAAAAGTATGGCAAACTTTTTAAAAATTAAAAACTTTTGCTCCATGGAAGAAACTGTTAAAAAAAAAAAAAGAAAGAAAATAGCAAGATGCATTACAAACTAGGTGAATACAATTGCAAGTCACATTTCTGATAAAGGACTTGTTTGCAAAATATATAAAAAACTCTGAAAACTCAAAATAAAACCAACTCATTTGAAATACGAGCAATACATCTGAGCAGATATTTCACCAAAGATTTATAGATGGTTCATAAGCATATTAAAATAGCACTTACATCATTAAATAAATGCAAATTAAAACCACAATGTGATACTACTATTAGATACCACTGTACCTATTAGAACAGCTTTTACAAGAAATGGCAATGATAAGTTCAGATGAGGAAGTGGAACAAGTACGACTCTCATACATTGCTGGTAAAAATGCAAAATGGTAAAGTCATTTTGGAAATAGTTTGGTGGTTACTTATTAAACATAAATAGGCCATACTTTATGTAAATGTAAACAAATAAATCAGAACAAGGCAGGAAAGATGGGAAATGAGACTGTGTGCAAATAAATTTAACTGAATTACAGGTGAATCACATAACCACACTGAGGGTTATGGGGAAGAATGTAGTTGGCCAAAATAACTTTAGAAAACAATATTTTGAGTAAACACTGCTAGGGTAAAGACAGGAAAGACTATATTATACCGTACATTAGCTGTTAAATTTGTTTAACACAGGAATGTGGGTTAGAAATTCTGAAACTAGAAAGATTAAAGATGGCGGCCAAGTAACAGCTTCCCTGCAACTGGGAACTGCGAGTCTGGGGAGACAAGACTCCAGGCATCTCTGGCTGGTGGGATCTGCCTATAATCATCCCTTTGAGGATACAGGGAGCCAGCAAGGGACTTCTGGACCCCAAGAGGAGGACAAAAACAGTGGAAAACTGGCAAGTGGTTGCATGTGTTTGATCTACCTAATCACTCCAGCAACCGTAAGTACAAGCAGCAGTGAGACTGCAAACCAGAAAGGCCTTACCTGTGAACTGTTGCGGTGTTCTTGGACTTGGCACTCAGTTGAACTGCCTTGGGGAGAGCTTGAGCAAGAGTGTGGAGAACTTTGGGCCTTGTCTGGGGCCCCAGACTGAGCCACTGAGCTGGGCGCGGAAGCCATTGTGAAAGAACTGCCCCGGCAAGCTCCGTCCTCAGGGTTTCAGAGCAAGGATTGGGCGGGTCAAAGTAACCTACTGACTGACCAGCCTAAAGGCAGGGACTGAGCTGCCTTACAGCCTTAATCCTCAGGGGCAGAGTGAGACAGTTTTGGCACACTGGAGCCTTGGGCTGTTGCCCTGGGTAGAGTGCCGTGATGTCACAGCTCATAGCAACCTCAAACTCCTGGGCTAGGCACCTCCCAGACCTCCATAAGAGCTGTGCAGTGACCCCCGACCAGTGACCCGCACCCACTGGGCCTCCACATTCCTTGACCAGGAACTGTGGGAGCCACGCAACCTTGCGTCCTCCCAGTTTCCACACTAGCCCGTTCATCTGGACAGGGGCTCTGGTAGCTGTGTGCCCTTTGGAGCCCTCCCTGCCTCTGCGCAGAGCTATTCTCCTGGCTGGAGACTGCTGGAGCCTTGGACACTCTGTACCAAAGTCACTGGGTGCCTGGCACTCCCAGAACCGTGCGCACCACCCCCAGCCCTGTTGCTGGATCCGGGTGTGTCACAAACCGAAGCTGCTTCCACAACCAGAACTCCCTAGCTAGAGCAGCCCCAGAGGAACTACACAGGGTCACTCCCTACAAAGATCCAGCAACAATAGAGTGATCCCGCTGGGGTCTAATCTTGGAGAGACACCTCCCCAACTCTGAGGACGGCCAGAGGCAATGGTGAAAAACAATCATGAGGCAAAATCAACAGAAAAACTCTGGCAATATGAATAATCAGAGTAGATCAACTCCCCCAAGGATCAATGGGGCAGAAACAGCACAAGACCCCTTCCACAAACAAATAGCTGAGATGTCAGAAATTGAATTCAGGATCTGGATAGCAAATAAGATCGAATTAGAATTCCAAAAGTTATCTCAAGAATTCAATGGATTCAAAGACCAAATGACCAAAGATTTCGACACATTGAGACAAGAAGTTGCATCCCTCAAAGATCTGAGAAACACAGTAGAATCCCTCAGTAACAGAATGGAGCAAGCAGAAGAAAGGATTTCTGACATTGAAGACAAAGCTTTCAAATGCTCCCAAACCCTCAAAGAAGAAGAGAAATGGTGAGCAAAAACAGACCACTCTCTCAGAGAGTTCTCGGATAATTTGAAGAAAACCAATATTCGTTTTATAGGGATCCCCAAAAGTGACAAAGTGGCATCACAAGGAACAGAGTCTCTTCTCCATGAGATTATGAAGGAGAACTTTTCAGACATGCCAAGAGATTCTGAAATTCAGATAGCAGACAGTTTCAGAACTCCAGCATGACTCAACCCAAATAAGACATCCCCCAGACACATCATAATCAATTTCACTAAAGTTAATAGGAAGGAGAAAATTCTGAAAGCTGCCAGACGAAAGAAAACCATTACCTACAAGGGGAAGAATATCAGAATAACTGCAGATCTCTCTGCTGAAAACTTCTAAGCTAGAAGAGGATGTTCATTGACTTTTAATCTCCTAAAACAAAATAACTTTCAACCCAGGATCCTGTACCCAGCCAAACTGAGCTTCATTTATGACGGAGAAATTAAATACTTCAACGACATTCACATGTTGAAGAAATTTGCCACAACTAAACCAGCTCTCCAGGACATTCTTAGACCTATCCTCCATAAAGACCAGTATAATCCTCCACCACAAAAGTAAACCCACCCAAAAAATTTTTGATCAAATTCCAACTTCCACAGTTGCAAAAGGATTAAAAATGTCCACCAGTCTCTTGAAAGGCTTATCAATACTCTCAATTAATGTGAATGGTTTAAATTGTCCTCTAAAGAGGCACAGGTTGGCAGACTGGATACAAAAACACAAGCCAGATATCCGCTGCATCCAAGGATCGCACCTTATATTAAAAGACAGATATAGACTCAAGGCGAAGGGATGGTCATCTACATTCCAGGCAAATGGAAAGCAGAAAAAAGCAGGCATTGCAATCCTGTTCACAAACTCAACCAACCAAAATAATTAAGGATAAGGATGGACACTTCATATTTGTTAAAGGTAATATTCAATATGATGAGATCTCAATTATTAATATTTATGCACCCAACCACAACGCACCTCAATTTATAAGAGAAACTCTAACATACATGAGCAACTCGATTTCTTCCACTTCCATAGTAGTTGGAGATTTTAACACCCCTTTAGCAGTCCTGGATAGAGCCTCCAAAAAGAAGCTAAGCAAAGAAATTTTAGATTTAAACTCAACCATTCAACATCTGGACTTAACAGACATCTACAGAACATTTCATCCCAAAAAAACTGAATACACATTCTTCTCATCAGCTCACGGAACATACTCCAAAATCAACCACATCCTAGGCCACAAATCTAACCTCAGCAAATTTAAAAAGATAGAAATTATTCTTTGCATCTTCTCAGACCATCATGGAATAAAAGTTGAACTCAATAACAACAGGAACCTGCATACTTATACAAAAACATGGAAGCTAAACAACCTTATGCTGAAGGATAGATGGGATATAGATGAGATTAAGAAGGAAATCACCATATTTTTAGAACAAAACAACAATCAAAACACAAATTATCAGAACCTCTGGGATACTGCAAAGGCAGTCCTAAGAGGGAAATTTATAGCACTGCAAGCCTTCCTCAAGAAAACAGAAAGAGAGAAAGTCAATAACTTAATGGAACATCTCAAGCAACTAGAGAAAGAAGAACACTTCAACACCAAATGCAGTAGAAGAAAAGAAATAACCAAATTAGAGTAGAATTAAATGAAACTGAAAACAAAAGAATTATACAACAGGTCAATAAATCCAAAAGCTGGTTTTTTGAAAAGATCAATAAAATAGATAAACCTTTGGCCAACCCAACCAGGAAAAAAAGAGTAAAATCTCTAATTTCATCAATCAGAAATGGTAATGATGAAATAACAACAGATCCCTCAGAAATTCAAAAAATCCTTAACGAATACTACAAGAAACTCTACTCTCACAATTATGAAATCTGAAAGAAATCAACCAATACCTGGAAGCACGCCACTTACCAAGACTTAGCCAGACCGAAGTGGAAATGTTGAACAGGCCTATATCAAGTTCTGAAATAGCATCAACTATACAAAATCTCCCTAAAAAGAAAAGCCCAGGACCAGATGGCTTTACGTCAGAATTCTACCAAACATTTGAAGAAGAACTAGTACCTGTACTACTAAACCTCTTCCAAAATAAAGAAAAAGAAGGAATATTACCCAGCACATTCTATGAAGCAAACATCACCTTGATCCCCAAACCAGGAAAAGACCCAACAAGAAAAGAAAATTATAGACCAATATCACTAATGAATATTGATGCTAAAATACTCAATAAGATCCTAACAAACAGAATCCAACAACACATCAAAAAAATTATACACCATGACCAAGTCGGATTTGTCCCAGGGTCTCAAGGCTGGTTCAATATATGTAAATCTATAAATATAATTTAACACATAAACAAACTTAAAAATAAAGACCATATGATTCTTTCAATTGATGCAGAAAAAGCTTTTGATAATATCCAGCATCCCTTCATGATCAGAGCACTTAAGAAAATTGGTATAGAAGGGACATTTCTTAAACTAATAGAAGCCATCTGCAGCAAACCCACAGCCAATATCGTATTGAATGGAGTTAAATTGAAATCATTTCCACTTAGATCAGGAACCAGGCAAGGTTGCCCATTGTCTCCATTGCTCTTTAACATTGTAATGGAAGTTTTAGACATTGCAATTAGGGAAGAAAAGGCGATCAAGGGTATCCACATAGGGTCAGAAGAAATCAAACTTTCACTCTTCGCAGATGATATGATCATATATCTGGAAAACACTAGGGATTCTACTACAAAACTTTTAGAAGTGATCAAGGAATATAGCAATGTCTCAGGCTACAAAATCAACACCCATAAATCTGTAGCCTTTATATATACCAACAATAACCAAGCCGAACAAACAGTCAAGGACTCTATTCCTTTCGCAGTAGTGCCAAAGAAGATGAAATATTTGGGAGTATACCTAACAAAGGATGTGAAAGATCTCTACAAAGAGAACTATGAAACCCTAAGAAAAGAAATAGCCGAAGATGTTAACAGATGGAAAAACATACCATGCTCATGGCTGGGAAGAATCAACATTGTTAAAATGTCCATACAGCCCAAAGTAATATATAACTTTTTTTTTGTAGAGACAGAGTCTCACTTCATGGCCCTCGGTAGAGTGCCATGGCATCACACAGCTCACAGCAACCTCCAACTCATGGGCTTCAACGATTCTCTTGCCTCAGCCTCCTGAGTAGCTGGGACTACAGGCGCCCACCACAACACCCAGCTATTTTTTGGCTGCAGTTCAGCCGGGGCCAGGTTTGAACCTGCCACCCTCGGTATATGGGGCCAGCGCCTTACCGACTGAGCCACATGTGCCGCCCCCAGCAATATATAATTTTAATGCAATTCCTATTAAAGCTCCATTGTCATACTTTAAAGATCTTGAAAAAATAATACTTCATTTTATATGGAATCAGAAAAAACTTGAATAGCCAAAACATTACTGAGCAATAAAAACAAAGCAGGAGGAATCATGCTACAAGACCTGAGACTGTACTATAAATCCATAGTGATCAAAACAGCATGGTACTGGCACAAAAGCAGAGAAGTAGATGTCTGGAACAGAATAGAGAACCAAGAGATGGATCCAGCTACTTACCGTTACTTGATCTTTGACAAGCCAATTAAAAACATTCAGTGGGGAAAAGATTCCCTATTTAACAAATGGTGCTGGGTAAACTGGCTGGTAACCTGTAGAAGAATGAAACTGGACCCACACCTTTCACCATTAACTAAGATAGACTCTCACTGGATAAAAGATTTAAACTTAAGACATGAAACTATAAAAATACTTGAAGAAAGTGCAGGGAAAACTCTTGAAGGAATCGGCCTGGGTGAATATTTTATGAGGAGGACTCCCCAGGCAATTGAAGCAGTATCAAAAATATACTACTGGGACCTGATCAAACTAAAAACCTTCTGCACAGCCAAGAACAAGTAAAGCAAGCAGACAGCCCTCAGAATGGGAGAAAATATTTGCAGGTTATACCTCCGATAAAGGTCTAATAACCAGAATCCACAGAGAACTCAAACATATTAACAAGAAAAGAACATGTGACCCCATCTCAGGGTGGGCAAGGGACTTGAAGAGAAACTTCTCTAAAGAAGACCAACGCATGATCTACAAACACACAAAAAAAAGCTCATCATCCTTAATCATCAGAGAAATGCAAATCAAAACTACTCTGAGATATCACCTAACCCCAGTAAGAGTAGCCCACATAACAAAATCCCAAAACCAGAGATGTTGGCGTGGATGTGGAGGGAAGGGCACACTTCTACACTGCTGGTGGAAATGCACACTAATACGTTCCTTCTGGAAGGATGTTTGGAGAATACTTAGAGATGTAAAAATAGACCTGCCATTCAATCCTATAATTCCTTTACTAGGTTTATACCCAGAACACCAAAAGTCACAATATAGCAAAGACATCTGTGCCAGAATGTTTATTGCTGCCCAATTCATAATTGCTAAGTCATGGAAGAAGCCCAAGTGCCCATCGACCCATGAATGGACTAGCAAATTGTGGTACTTGTATACCATGGAATACTATGCAGCCTTAAAGAAAGATGGAGACTTTACCTCTTTCATGTTTACATGGATGGAGCTGGAACATATTCTTCTTAGCAAAGTATCTCAGGAATGGAAGAAAAAGTATCCAATGTACTCAGCCCTACTATGAAACTAAATTATAGCTTTCACATGAAGACTATAACCCAACTATAGCACAAGACTATGGGGAAAGGGCCAAGGAAGGGGAAGGGAGGGGAGAGGTTTTGGTGGAGGGAGAGGTTTTGGAGAGGGGCCACATCTATGGTGCATCTTAGAATGGGTACAGGCAATTGTACTAATGTACACAGCTATGATTTAACAATAAAAAAAAAGAAAAAAAAGGAATTACAACCATGTGAAAAAAAATTCTGAAACCATTAGTGCATAGTGTTGAACAAATATGTAAATATATTGTGTACATAATGAGAATTCAGTTTCTTACTGAACAAAGACTTACTAAGACAATGTAGTTAAAAAAATACAAAAGGGGATTGACTAGAACAAACCCTATGGTGGTGGACTGAAGTCAGAAATAGCAATCTGGAAGGAATAGATAGATAGTGGTAGATAGAGAAATAAATATAGGTACGTGTGTATTCTGAGTTGTTACCCATACATTTATTTTCTAGCACTGTCCACTGAGAGAACCTAGAAACAGTGACACTTATTCACATACTCCAATAAAAGCAACCAAGCTTCTTGGAGAACTGGGTTGATTTGGAGGCTGGGGCAAGGAAAAATAGATAACTGGGTCTAGATCAGCGGTTCTCAACCTGTGGGTCATGACCCCTTTGGGCATCTCCCGCATATTAGATATTTACATTATGATTCATAACAGTAGCAAAATTATAGTCATAAAGTAGCAACGAAAATAATTTTATGGTTGAGGGTCACTGTAACATGAGTAACTGTATTAAAGGGTAGTGGTATTAGCAAGTTTGAGAATCACTGGTCTAGATAATCTTGTGGTGCCAGAAAACAAGGAATGATTTAAAAAGTATTTTTAATGAGGGCATATTGGAAGGACACAGGAGCTAACCTGAAAACATTGCCAATGTCCCAAACTGGAACAATCCAGAAAGAAAATAACCATCATATTGGATTGTAATCAAAGAAACAACAAAAAAGAGTCCATACTGAATAAATGACTGAATAAATAAATAAATAGAGGAGAAATGACAACAGAGGAATTTCAATTAATACATGTAAAAGAAATGAGAAAAATAGAAAATCACTGTTAGACTCCACTGTAATAATTGCTGCAGGCAAGATCCACCAATGGATAATTAAATTGGTGATTGAAAGTGAAGGCAGAAATTGCTAAGTCATGGAAAAAGCCCAAGTGCCCATTGATCCACGAATGGATTAATAAATTGTGGTATATGTACACCATGGAATATTATGCAGCCTTAAAGAAAGATGGAGACTTTACCTCTTTCATGTTTACATGGATGGAGCTGGAACATATTCTTCTTAGTAAAGTATCTCAAGAATGGAAGAAAAAGTATCCAATGTACTCAGCCCTACTATGAAACTAATTTATGGCTTTCACATGAAAGCTATAACCCAGTTATAACCTAAGAATAGGGGGAAAGGGAGGGGAGGGAGGGAGGAGGTGGGCGGAGGGAGAGTGATTGGTGGGATTACACCTGCGGTTCATCTTAAAAGGATATATGTGAAACTTAGTAAATGTGGAATGTAAATGTCTTAACACAATAACTAAGAAAATGCCAGGAAGGCTATGTTAACCAGTGTGATGAAAATGTGTCAAACGGTCTATGAAACCAGTGTATGGTGCCCCATGATCGCATTAATGTACACAGCTATGATTTAATAATAAAAAAGTAAAAAAATAAATAAAACAAGGGGACCCTGAAAAAAAAACAAAAAAGAATGGAAGAAAAAGTATCCAATGTACTCAGCCCTACTATGAAACTAATTTATGGCTTTCATATGAAGGCTATAACCCAGTTATAACCTAAGAATATGGGGAAGGGGGAGAGGGAGAGGAGGGAGGGGGAGGACGAGCGGAGGGAGGGTGATTGGTGGGATTACACTTACGGTGCATCTTACAAGGGTACATGTGAAACTTAGTAAATGTAGAATATAAATGTCTTAACACAATAACTAATAAAAAGCTAGGAAGGCTATGTTAACCAGTATGATGAAAATGTGTCAAATGGTCTATAAAACCAGTGTGTGGTGCCCCATGATTGCATTAATGTACACAGCTATGATTTAATAAAAAAAAAAAAAAGGTTTTTAAAAAAAAGAAAGTGAAGGCAGAAACAGAATATCTGCATAATCTTAAAGCATCTTCCCAAAATATTTAGTCACATCAAAGGGGAAAAGAGTAAATTTAAAGTGGAGGATGCAGGCAGATAGGTGATCAATGTTAGCCAAGTGATCAACGTTAATATCACCAGTAACACTACTCATGTCATGTACCCCCTAGGTCCCAGTGTCTCTGTTATAGCCTTCCCATCAGTGCATATCCTCAATATAATCAGAGAAAATGTCAGAAAAACTCAAATTTCTCAGCATTCTGCAAAATAACTAGCAAGTACTCTTCAGAAGTGTGAAGGTCAAGAGAGACAAGGAAAGAGAGAGAAACTGTCATGAAAGGGAAGTGAATAAGGAAATATAAAACTAAATATAACGTGCAGTCCTGAATTAGGTCCTGGAATAGAAAAAGGATATTATTCAAAAAACTAGTGAAATCCAAGTAAGTTCTATACTTTGGTTAGCAGTATTGTGCCAGAGATAATTTCCTAGTTATATAGCTGTCGGTATTATAAAAATATACTACATGAAGGCTACATGTACATTTTTTGCAGTTCTCTACATCTAAAGTTATTTCAAAATAAAGTAATTTTTTTCAAAAGTGAATGACTTATATGATCATGCTGGTTACGTGGAAAGAATGTCCTTATTCCCTGCAGCTAGTATAGCATCCTACACCACAACCTTGTCATTTAAAAGAAAAAAATGTTTACTCTTTTACCGATTATTTTCTATTCGTTCTCCCTCACTCTGGTTGTCAGGATTTTACACTCATTCATGAAGCCATTGGCCTTTCCCAAGGATTAAAAAACCAAGGGAGGGAGAAATCATTCAGATGGTAAAAATCATTCAGATGGGCAGGGTCCTATTTTTAATGTTTGTTTGCATTTTTTCACTTGCAAGTGTGTGGCTATGTATGTATGTGTGTACTTGTGTTCGTGTGTACTTATGTTCATGTGTACACGTGCACATGTGTATGGTCACCCGGGCCTATTGAGACCATGAATCCCTCTTCAATTTAATACTATTTGCTAACTAGGCATTGGGGCCCTCTTTGATATCGGCATTCATGCACTGCTGCACTTGCACCTTTTCCCAATTCTCATTCATTGTAGCAGTTTCCTTGTGGCAACAAAGGGAGATTTGAGAGAATCGGAGAGATAGTATCACACTGTTTTCTCAATAGGCTTCAAGGAGAACAGCTCCAGCACAAGCCTCCAAATGGAGAAGGAAGGTCAAGGCACGTTGAGCTTCAGGGAATCAGTCAATTTGGGGGCCCCCATCCCATCACCTTGCTTCCAAAAGGGCTTGCCTTATGTACACTAGAAATTGTGTTCCTTCAACAAGATCTCAGAGTCAGCATCCCATCAATTAAATCTGAGGAAAGAGGTTGTACTGGGAGGAGAAAGGAAGAGACTTTTTACCACCAGACAGCCTCATAAAATTGAACTTGACATGTGACCAGGGAGGACACATCTCTGAGACTGTTTCCTTGACAACTAAGGAGCAATGTCTGTCCTCTCTATATCTAAGACAAGTTGTGAAGATGAAATGGAATAACTAAAATAAAAATGGCATGAAAAAATATAGACCAGCATTCCCATTGAAGTGTGAGGATTCTCTTCTTGACCTCAGGGTAAAATGAGTACTCTTTGACAGAGTTAATAAAGAGCAGCCCACCTCTATCTCTGGTCACTCCTCTCTTCACATCCCTTATCCCTCACACTGGACAGTCCTCCAGGAACTCTCCCACTTCATTGCCTTTGTACCCTCTTTTCCATCCTGGAACTGCTCGCCCCATTGTTACTGAGTAATTACTGAGTCCCCTTCAACTGGGCAATTCCTCCTCATCCTCCATGTCTCAACTTAAGATGCTGCTTCTTCCATCAAGCCTTTCTTGAACCCCATACATAACTACGTATGTCCCCTACAAGATTGTGAATTACTTAAATGGAAGAATCTGCTTTTAAAAAAAACTTACCTATATTGCTGGCTCCCAACAGGGTCTAATATGTAGCAGCTACTGAATAAACACTTGCTGAATGAAGAAATGAATGAATGAGTCACAGACAAATAAATGCATGCTTTCAAGACAAGTTCCTTTATATGGGTCCTATTTGGAGGATTTGCATTTAGGACAAATAGTCCCAAAGACCAGATTGATGAAACAATTAGTAGATATACAAGAGAAAACTATTTAGTAGAGCTCATCTTTTGTTTCTCTCTCTCTCTTTTTTTTTTTTTGAGACAGAGTCTCACTACACCACCCTCAGTAGAGTGATATGGCGTCACAGCTCACAGCAACCTCAAACTCTTCGGCTTAAGTGATTCTCTTGCCTCAGCCTCCCAGGTAGCTGGGACTACAGGTGTCTGCCACAATGCCTGGCTATTTTTTGTTGCAGTTGTCATTGTTGTTTAGCAGACCCCGGCAGGGTTCAAACCCACCAGCCTGAGTGTATGTGGCTAGTACCATAACCACTTTGCTACGGGTGCTGAGCCGAGTTAATAATTTTAAACAAGGAAGACTCTGAAGCTTAAATCCTGAGCTAAATAGTAATGTTAATGTTACTTAAATTATTATTTTTGTAATATACCACAGAATTTATATGTAGGTACAACGGGTCTAACAATTAAGTTCTCAAATTTGGTCTAGAGAAAGTGCTACATATCTCCTTGCTAAATATCACTATGGTCACCTTGGAAGTACTCCCCTTGGGAAGCTATGCACCAATGTCAAGACCCAGTTCACCCTTCAAAGCAATTTTGGAACTCTTTTTCAGGAATGACCATCAGAGATGTTATCTAATTACTCTTGATGTCCTGAATGTCATCAAAATGTCTTTCGTTCAATATTTCCTTTATCTTCAGGTAAAGAAGAAAGTCAACGGGGGTCAGATCAGATGAGCAGAGAGAGTGTTCCAATACAGTTATTTGTTTACTGGCTAAAAACTCCCTCCCTCATGATGCAAGAGCCATAAATTGTTTGCCAAGATTTTCAGTTAAGATTTTCCTTTTTCTCTATCAATGTTTACTTGGTCTGCTATATTGTTCAGAGTCAGGCAAAAATATTGATGCACGATTCAATGAATTTTTGCATTTTTTTGTCAGTTCTGCCCATTACTTCCCATCCTAACTTCTCTTCATCAGTGACACTTTCTCTCCCCTCAAAAAATATTTAATCCATTTGTACATTGCTGTTTCCTTCCTGGCATTATCCCTGTAAACTTGGACTAGTATGTCTCTGATTTTGCTTCCATGCTTGTCAAGTTTAACAAAAAATGTGCTGTTTGTTCATTACTTAATTGAAGCTCTGACATTCTTACAATGGCACACAAAAACACACAACAACAATAATGAACGCCACTCAGCAAGACACCACCACATGTCAGCATGAACACAGCTGGAAAACACAGATGTACCAGTTATAAAACCTTACTGAGGTGTTTGTACAGTGCTGCCAACATAAACTCATGGTGGCAAGTTCACAAACTTAATTCTGAGACCTGTGGTAGTCTACTTACATGCTCAGCAATTTACTAGATGCTTCGGACTTATTAGTGTTTTGAATCTTCCTCAAAAGCTTTTGAAATACACACTGGTTTTTATCTCCATTTAAAGAAAAGAAAACAAAACCAGAGAGATTGAGTGAGTTGTCCAAAGTCACACAACTATTAACCTGGAGACACAATTTAAATCCAAGGCTGCAGGAGTACAGAGTCTAAGTTGTTAAAAATTTTGCTCTTCTGCCCTCTCTGCCGGACAGACACCAGTCTTTTGCACTCTCTGAATGCATCAAATCTCAATTAAATCCAATCCTTAATGAATTCTTGAGTTAGAGATCTGTGTTTTTCCCCATAATCTTCAAACTCATAAATAAGGCTACTATCAAGTAGTTCTAATCACAGCTTCTCTCCTTGCCAAGCCAGGGCTCCCACAAAGCCCTATCTGAACTGCTGAATTTATGTTTTAACACAATTATGTAGCTACCACTCCTCCCCCCAGATCCTCTTTTTTTCTTCATTTGCTTCCAATAAAGAGACATTATTTGTTTGGGAGCTTTCCAGGGTAACACGAATCCATCTTTTGAAAACTAGTCCCCACATCCAGAAAATCAAATGCTGCTTTCGTGTTTGTTTCATTTAGCAAGACAGTCGGCCTGTGGAAACAGCATTCTTATTTTATTATCTTTAATGCCTTTAAACAATATTAAGCAGATTTAATTTCCAAAGAAATCTTTTCTAATCACCTCTCCCCTCTTTTTTAATGGACAAGTCACTTTCTCCTTTAAAACTGGTTGCCTTCAAAACATGCCACTGAGCACTGATTTGGCTACTTAACCAAATTAACAATATAGTCTATCTGTACCTTCCCGCCCTTCCCTAGCAAAACAGGTGTTTGCCTTTAACATAATGAGAAGGCTGTTTCTTTTAAAATTAAATATACACACATCTCAGAACCCCCAAATCCATCATATAAATAAAAAAGGCACACTCCTTCAGTCCATAGATAGCAGTTCTCTTAAAGAAGAGTTATCTGACACCCCCTTACCCAGGAACCACAGAGGTTTCTGATCACCCGAGTTCTTCCCGGTATTGCCTTTTATTCTTTGTACCAATAAATGCTGTAGCTGGGGATGTTCACAGTCAACCTGCAATCGCTTCAATAATCATCTCATCTGGAGACCAAGATACTCTTTTCTTCACACCTAGGTAAGATTTTGAAACTTGGGAAAGCTAAACACAGTGGGTGGCTGGTTATTTACTTGTGTTCTCTATCCCCAAATAAAGGAAATAAAAATATACTGCAAACATAAGCCTTCTTTATTTTCAGGATGATAATCAAAACAAGAAGCTATTCTTCCATCGAAAAATTTATATGGTAAGAGCCCACATAAGACATTGAAACACATCACAGTGATTACAGGGGTTATCAATAATTGAGTGAGGTACAGAGGAAAAAGTTTCCTGTGAATTTACTCACCTCAATTGAAATCTTTAAATCAAAAGCTGAATTTTTGTTTACAGAATGTACCCTTTAGCAGAAATACACAATTAATGATAAAAATATATAACAAATAGTAACAAGAGTTTATAGAACTGTGAGCAAACTCTTTGCTTGTTCTGACAAGCTTATTCTGGGTCATAAAAATGGACCTAAAATCTAGAACAACAACAATAAAAAGTAATGTCTGAAGCTCAGAAAGAATTCGACGTTATTTCATGTCCTTTGTGACTGGCTAGAGGACAGAATCTCTGTCTCTTTGATTAAATTATACAAACTGGCTGGCATGGGATCTTACTGTGGAAAGGGGGACACACGTACCTGGTGACGAGGATGATCTCATGGTGAAAGAAAAGAGCTTTGGTTTTACTTCTCTTTTTCATTTATTATAAACCATTCATACCCAACAATTCAATTCTACAAGTAATTATTAAGCACCTATTGGAACAATTAACAGTGTTAGAAGTGCACAGAAAGATTGCAGGCAGTTTAACATAATAAAACCTTCCCCTCATTCCTATGCTAACTGAAGATGTATTTGTTATCAACAGCAAAAGAAGCGAACTATTCAATCTATGTGCAAATATGTTCAGTGGAGGCATATGTCTCTTTTTCTTTTCTCCTTTATGCCTAATCATCTTTAACACTACTATTTTAGGGCTTGCTCCTTGCTGGAGACCCTGTGAAATTCCTAGAGATATAAAAAATGGGCCCAGCCTTTAAGAATTGTATGGCCTCACTAATACATAACTGGCAGATACGAAAAACCATGAGAAAACCAAGGCTTCAAGTTTACGTAATGTACTAATACATACAAGATCAAAAATTCAAAAAGTTGCTATTAAAGGCCTTCTTTCTAAGCTTTCTAAGGTGCAGAACAATACAGCATATGCTACATGGGTAAGAAAATAGAATCTGAGTAAGGTTATTGAATTACTGGGTATGGAATAAAGTGCAGAGGAATGAGAGTGCCAGTACGAGGCAGTAAAGACACTGTTGCAGTTGTTCTAGCAGAAGCTGAGGGGAGCTTTTGTGACATGCACAGTTCCACATTACCCATGAATTCTAACTCTGTAGATTGTGAAGGACATGTGCATGGACAAGGCAAGGACAAATGCCTTTTGTAAAAAAGCTCCCCAAGTGAATCCCTCCTTGGTTAAAAACCACTGCCCTAAGGGTGTCTGCTCAACCAAACAAGGCTTTTCTTCCAATCAGACTGTCTCTTATTAGTTGTGTGACCTCTGACAAGTCTACCGTACTCCTGATTGTGCATATAAATGATTTGTTTTTTTTCCTTTATCGGCATAAATAAATGTTTGTGATTCAACACTATAAATCTTGGGAAATTAAATCAAACCTGCCAAGACCCCAGACTTCCCAAATAGTCATGCCAAATCTCAAATAGAAATGTGTTTTGATCAGCTTACCCTCTCATAAACTATACTGTGTTGATCACTTACCATGTGGTCCAGCACACTGTTAAACACTTCACATATGTCATCTCATTCAGTCCGTTAGCTTATGGAAAAACACTGTTATTAACCCCATTTTAAAGATAAACTATAGCTCATATGGGTTCAGTCATTTGCCCAAGGTATTATGTAACTAATAAATTGTTGAAGGCCTCTGTGTTAAACTTTAAACATCAGTTCTATAAGCAAACTTCAAATAACTAGCATAAGCCATCACTGTTCACTTTTCCTCCAAAAAATAATTTTACAAAAAAGAAAAGCAACAAGAAGATTGAAAAACTTCACCACAAATTATTTTTAGTGAAACTAAGAGAAATATGTATCTGTAGACTCCAAAAAGTAGCTGCAAAAAGTAGTTGCTTCAGATGTCACATGGAAGGAAGTGAAGAGGAAGTACACGGAGGATGGGAAGAAAGTTCATCACTCGCAAAATTGAAGTAACTGCCAACCAAAAATACGGCCTCTAAGAAGCCATAACCTGAGTGCTAGGTGTGCTCACTGCTACTGGTGTGTCTATCTCCTCTTACAGACTTAGCCAAAAAATATTATAGCATATATGTATGTAAACTAGATCCCTCGTTTGAAACAATGCATGTGAGAATTTCAGAGAGCAGGGCTGGATCAGTTGGAAGGAAGCAGAGCCACACAGATAGTCATACACATAAGCCGTCCCTACAGGGAACAGTCTATCTTTATGGCAAGGGAAGGCTACTCCGATCATCTGCCACACTCTGACACTGAGCCTCCTGTGAAAGAAAAGAAAACACAAATAATGTAATGATGAATAACTAAAATAGAAACAAGCACAGCATTTATATAAAAATATGAGAAAATTGGGAGAGAGCAGCAAAATTCACCAATAAAATACACTCATTAGAAAAATGTTATCCCATGAAACAGAAAGAAAATGTTACCAGACATCATATTAAGAATTTAAAATTATGAGCAAGATAGTCACGTCTACGAAGGAATGCTACAGAGTATGATGCCTAGTCTCAGGTTATGATTGATGAGGTTGTAGAAGATTGAGATGAGCTGGCAGAGCACAGTAAGAAATATAAAGCAAAATAGGAAAAGTAAAAACCATTCAATATTGAACCAACAAATGGGAGAAAAGACAGTATAGAATTTTTAATAAGAGAAACAGTAGATAGCAATGATAAAGACAAAGAAGAAAATGGAAATAGAGAAATATAAAGGATTAATGGCTAAGGACAAGTATAGAAAAAAACAATAAGAATATATACTCTCTGGGTAATGATGCCTTTTATTTCTGTCATTCACTAATAGACTGCTATTGTAAGGAAGAGCTGTTTTTTCTTTATTTAATCCTTTATTTATATCTGTATGTATTCATGAATATTTTATTCTGTAAGTTACAATGCAATCTTTTAATAATTTTCTTATCAAGATTGTCTCAGCTTTGGATATTGGGAGGATCTTTTAAGTTGTCTCCAAGGTTCTTTCAAACATCTTACATGTCCCTATTTCTGGAACCACAGTATTTTCAGGCTTATCTTGTATTTTCCTGCTGCATCTCTGGAATCCACTATAGAGTTCTGGTTCCTTCTGTTGGAGAATGATGTACAGAAGCCATAACCTGAGTATTGAGTGTGCTCATTGCTATTTGAGTTTCTAGCTCTTCTTCGTGAGTATACTAACTTTGCATATACACACATTTTCTCTGCTTTCCTTACTTGTAACTTGTTGCTCTGAAAGTAGGAAGTATGCTTTCATTATCTATAACACATTTATTAAATTGTTCAATTCTAGTATACACATAAACTATATTCAAAATTGCTTGCCATATCCCTATGAGAACAAAATTTAGTTGCTAGAATACAATATTTATGTAGTTATTTTTTTCTTTATCCTTGTAGTGTGTAGTCAAAATACTATTTCCAAACTTACTCTTCTTCTCCATCCTTTTCACTATGATGAAGCTACTCATTTGTAATATAGTTAGTTCATTTGTTATTTTTATATTCTACTTTTAATTACACTCACATCCTGATGAATTTTCTTGCATGTGAGAAATGAATTTAAGAGTTATAACTATACAAAATTGTATACTTGAAGAAATTTTACCCCCCATGTCCCTTTAACTTCTTCATTCTTTTCACTTCCATACTATCTATCCCTCTAAGTACCCAATCTAATTAGTTTCTTGTTTTTCCTTCTTATTTTTTAATTTTCTGTCAAAATGAACAGATATTTGTATTTTTTGTATTTCTTTCTTTCTTTCTGGAGAAGTATACATATTCTTTTGACCTTTGAAAAGATTGTTATTTTAAAAATAAAATAAAAGATAAACTCCCTAACCCAATCAAGAAAAAAGACACACATACTTAAAAATAAAAAATTATAAAAGGAAAATAACTTCAAAGAAAGAAGTAATTTTGTAAAAATCTATGTCAGTAAATTTGAAAGCATAAATGAAGCAAATAATACTCCTGGAAAGCATTTGACCAAAACAGATCCCAGAAGGGATAGAAAAATGTAAACAGTATTATTTCCAAAGAAGACATACATTAAGTTGTTTGGCCACAATCACCACTAGCACATTGTCCCAAACCCACATATTCAGATGATTTCACAGGAGAATTCTTCCAAATCTTAAAAAGCAAATTATTTCAATACCATCTAAAATCAAATTAAAACCTAATGAAAATTAATCATAAGTACCTACACATGCATATAAACAGACAGATAAAAACCATAGATCACTCTCACTTGTGAATATTGATGCAAGCTTTCAAAATACATATTAATAAAAAACATAATCTAACATCATATTTAAAAATATCACAGTTGACCACATAGGTCTTATTTCAAGAATATGGTAATTTTCAGTATTGAAACATCTATCAATATGACATTAGCACAACATGAAGTGTTTAGAGATAAAATTAATTGGAAATATTTGACACCAAATAAGAAGAAACCTTTAAAACAGAATTGAAGTACACAAAGTAATGTCTGAATAAAACTTGATTTACCATATTATTCAATAGAAATATTTGACCTCATTAAGATTACTATTCATACTAAATTAATTTATAAATGTAATGTCATTCTAATAAAAGTATAAGTTTTGTGAGAATAGTTAAAAACAGACATTCTCATTCTAATTTTTCTGTGGAAAATATAAGGAGAAATGATAGCTTTTGGAAACTTTTGGAGATGAGGACTTCTTAAAGAGCAATGAGAAAAATCTACCCTATTGTATAAAAATATTAACACTGTACATTTAAAACAGTATAATACTACTGAAATAGATAGAAATACCAATGAATTAATCTAAAATGTCCATAGAAGAAACCCAAATACATGTGAGAGTAAATATACAAATATACAAAGCATTATAAATAAGTGAGAGGAAAGCTAAACTGTTGTATGAATGGACTTTAAATAACTCCGGCACAGTAATCTTCAAAAGAAAGTTGAACCCATAATTCACACCATACAACAAAGGACGTTCCAAATGGACCTACAATTTAATTTTTTAATAAAAATAGTTCATTTAAGTATTAAAAGAAACATGGATAATTCATTCATAAGCATAGATGAGAGAAGGGCTTTAAAACTATCATTCAAATCCAAAAGTCATAAATGTAAAATTTTCTAAATAGCATTTTTAAAAAAACATCTCTTCTGCATAGAAAAAAATTAAAAAGATATCAAATTAAAAATAAATATTGCAATTCCTATCTCAAACATAGGCTTATATCCTTAATATATAAAGAGCTCCTAGAAATGGATATGACAAAATCAGTATCTGAATACTGTATAGAAATGGAAAAATAATTAGAAAAGAAAAATCACATAAAAAGAAATGAAAATGGCTCTCCAGGACATAAAAATATTAAAAACATAGTCAGCCTGTGGCAAACAGATTATAGGGGATTTCCCCTAAACCACTGCCTCCTGATGTTTATAGCTCATGTAGTCCTCCCAACTTGACTGTGAGTGGAACCTGTGACTTGCTTCTAACTAACAGAACGGTAAAGGTGATGGGATGTCCCTTCCATGACTATATTACATTATGTGAGACTCCGTCTTACTAGTAGACTCTCTTCAGAGCCCATCCTTTCAGCTTGGAAGAAGTAAGTGGGCCTAGGGAACTAACGGCAGCCTCAAAAGTGGCCACCAACCAAAAACCAAAATGATGCCAGAATCATAAGTCCTACAACTGAAAAGAATATAATTTTGCCAATAACCTGAGTGAGACTGGGGAAATAGACTCTTCCTTGAAATTCAGTCCTGACCAACACATTGATTGTAGCCTTACAGAGAACCCAACAAAGGTATGGCTGAACTCTAGAGTCACAGAAACTGAGAGATAATTAACATCTGTTGTTTTAAAAGTCTCTAAGTTTGTGGTAATTTTGATACAACAGAAAATGTAATACAAACCTAACTTTTAATAAGAGAATTGCAAATTCAAAGTAAAATGAGATAGCATCCTTCACAATAAAACAGTCAACAGAATCCATAACTTTGTTAATACCCACTTTTGTTGAGCCTTTAAGAAAGCATGCCATTGATAGAAGCCAGAAGGCTTTAGCAGGGACTGGGAAATGAGACCTGGAGAAGAAGAGGAGAGACTCCTCTAGGGCACCTGTACGGCCATTGGTCACTGGGTGTTGCTTTGCAGGGCGGGCCAAGAGGGTGGGACTCCCCCTTAGGGGATTGCCAGAATGCAGGGCCAATCAACAAGGGCTAGTCAGATAGATTTAAAGAAACCAATCAGTGTAAGCGAGCTAGGTTTGAAAGACCCAATCAGGGTTTGCCAGCAAGATTTGGGGAGGCAGACAAGACATAAAAGCCCCAATCATCCTGGCTACAGCCCCAACCCATTCCATTGTATTGGAAGTTTTTCTATCCTGTAATAAACTGTCACTTCTGCTTGCCTGTGGTCTATGAATTCATCCTTCAGTTCTTGAGACCAAGAACTGGTTGAGAAGAGAAATCTGGCATCACCCTTACATACACTGCTAGTAGAAGGGAAAATTAATACAATCCCACATGGAGGTTAGTTTTGCAATGGCTATAAAAATTACAACTGCTCTGTCCTGATGACTGCATTCATGTAGAAAGAAATCCTACTGGTGTACTGGATGACAAATACAATCTCATATATAGACATTATTTATTAGGGATTATTCATAATAACAAAAAAAGAATCATTTTAATTGTGTATCATAATAAACTGGTTAAATGTATTATAGTATATTCATACAATGAAATTTTATGCAACTATAGAAAAAAATAAATAGAAGACACCTAGTTTTCAGAACAAGGAAAAAACTGAACAAACTGAAAATCATTTTTCTTACATCAGAGAATTGAGGTCACAGGGCAAACTGCTAACCCCTAAAATGGAGAAATAGGTGGGTATACAGAATCATAGCTTAACAGGAGAGAAGCTGTTGCTGGAACCTGGAGCTGAAATACTTAAAAGATAGTTAACTAATTTATAGAGACTGAATTTGGACTAGTTTGAGAGGCAAAAACTCCTGGGTTCCCAGGCTTAGGAGGAACCCACATTCATTTGCCCTACTAGGTTCTCAGGATGAAGATGGGGTGTAGGGGACAATACCCTTGATCTATCAGCGGGGGAGGGGAAAAGTAGCCATTTTGAAGTACATCCAGAGCATCGTGTTCTCATTAGAAAGGCTCTCAATGGATAGTATTTTACCAAAGTCTAACTTTGAAGATGGATGGGAAACATCTAAGTCTATCTTTCTTAAGCCTTTCTATATCACCCGAAAGGGGGAAGGGAAAACCTAAGAAACACTTGTCTTGTTAGGGTCATAGTCCAGGAGTATAGGTCCACTAAAAGACTGATCATAGGTATACAAGATACTTCCCCCACATCATATTACCACATCAACAGGGATTCTGTATAATAATGAGGGTTTTCAGATTTTAAAAAAAAGCGGTGAAGTAAGGACTCTATTTAAAGAAAAAGAGTCTCTCAGAAAACTCAAAAACATACAGGGAGATAAAAACAAGGACACTAGAGGAAATTTTTGCTATAAAAAGCAGCAAACCCAGCCTAACTTATAGCCAAATAAATAAATAACCTTACACTAAAGGCATATATACTTCAGTTCCTTTTACCCAATATATCATGTCCACCTTTCAACTAAAATATTAAAAGGCATGCCAAAAGGCAAAAAAAAAACAGGCAATCTTAAGAAACAAACCAAGAATCAGAAACACACTGAGATATGGCAGAGATTTATAAATTATCACATCAGGAACTTAAAATAACCATAATATGCTCTAATGGAGCATAATGACTCTAATGGAAAAGATAGACAACACACAATGACAAATGGTTAATGTAAGCAAAGAGATGAAAAGTTTAAGCAAATTTAAGAAGTGGAAATGCTAGAAATTAAAAACACTCTAACAGAAATGAAGAATGCCATTGATGGACTCATGAGTAGACTGGATACAGCTAAGGAAAAAATCAGTAAGCTTATAGAAATGTCAGTAAAAATTTCCCAAACTAAAAAACTAAGAGTATAAAGAATGAAAAGAAAGGGAAAAGAGTAATGAGAATAGAAGAAGTAAAAGAAAGATAAAGGAATAAAAGAAATAATGGGTTAAAATGAAGTAATAATGGAAGAGAATTTTCCAAAATTAATGGGAGACATCAAACCCCGGATCCAGGAAAGTCAAGAAACACTAAGCAGAAAAAAATATCAAAAACATACATTTGGGCATATCAGATTCAAACTGTAGAAAATCAAACACAAAGAAAAAATCCTGATAGAAAACAGAGGAGAAAAGGTTAAGCGACAAGATGAGTGACCAGAAACACCAGCTGCCATATCATTTCATAAACATAGTTCCAAGGGAAAAGTGCCAGAACCTACAAAAGATTTCACTGGATGAAGCTGCAGAGCAGAACAAGGAGAAATAAGAAATCAGCAGAGATCGACCCCAGAGAGGCTTGGAGGAAAAAGGGTAAATGGAGTGGCTAGTTTCTCCTTCCCTGGCATTTCTGGAAATACACAGGCTCCCAAGCTGGAGAGCTTTTCTACCTTCATGAGCCCCAAATCTGCTTCCCTCTAGTGAACTGGGAGCTTCTTGAGAAAAAAGCACCAGGCTGCTAGCCCCATTGGGGATGCTTCCCATCACCACAGACCCAACATGAGCCACCAGGCACCATGGTGTTTCTCCACCCACCATGCAACCTTTCTCCTCCCCCAGCATCTTCAGTTTTCATCTCACCTGTTCCCACACAAATATGTCCGGTGAGTTCCAGGGGATCTTTGTGACCCCAGAGCCTGGACATTCTGAGTAGGCTGCCTTCTGGAGAGAGAGAAAGAGAGGAGAAGATGCTAGTTTTCCTCCTTTCACACACTAACTAATGGAATGGAAAGATTAACAAATATAAAACTAACCACATAAAGTCTACTGATCTTTGAAAAAGCAGACAACAAAATACACAGAGGAAAAGAAGCCCTATTCAATAAATAGTGCTAAGAAAATTGGATAGCCACATGCAAAAGAATGAAACAGGATTTATATCTCTCACCATTCAGAAAAATTAATCCACTTCTCTGAAGAAGACAGGCGCATAGCCTACAGACATATGAAAAAATGCTCATCATCCTTAATCATCAGAGAAATGCAAATCAAAACTACTTTGAGATATCATCTAACTCCAGTAAGATTAGCCCATATCACAAAATCCCAAGACCAGAGATGTTGGCATGGATGTGGAGAAAAGGAAACACTTCTACACTGCTGGTGGGAATTAAAATTAGTACATTCCTTTTGGAAAGATGTTTGGAGAACACTTAGAGATCTAAAAATAGATCTGCCATTCATTCCTATAATTCCTCCACTAGGTATGTACCCAGAAGACCAAAAATCACATTATAACAAAGATATTTGTACCAGAATGTTTATTGCAGCCCAATTCACAACTGCTAAGTCATGGAAAAAGCCCAAGTGCCCATCGATCCACAAATGGATTAATAAATTGTGGTATATGTACACCATGGAATATTATGCAGCCTTAAAGAAAGATGGAGACTTTACCTCTTTCATGTTTACATGGATGGAGCTGGAACATATTCTTCTTAGTAAAGTATCTCAAGAATGGACGAAAAAGTATCCAATGTACTCAGCCCTACAATGAAACTAATTTACAGCTTTCATATGAAGGCTATAACCCAGTTATAACCTAAGAATATGGGGAAGAGGGAGAGGGAGGGGAGGGAGGTGGAAGGATGGGTGGAGGGAGAGTGATTGGTGGGATTATACTTATGGTGCATCTTACAAGGGTACATGTGAAACTTAGTAAATGTAGAATATAAATATCTTAACACAATAACTAAGAAAATGCCAGGAAGGCTATGTTAACCAGGGTGATGAAAATGTGTCAAACGGTCTATAAAACCAGTGTCTGGTCCCCCAAGGTTGCATTAATGTACACGGCTATGATTTAATAAAAAGAAAAATTAATCCAAGGTAAATAAAAGAGTTAACTATAAGGTATAAAACCATACAAATTCTAGGGAAAATGTAGGGAAAACTCTTGATATTGGCTTAAGGAAAGAACGGATGACTAAGACTCCAATGGCATCTATGGCAACAACAAAAATAAATAAATGGGACTTGATTACATTAAAAAGCTTCTGCACAGCTGAGGTAATACTCAATAGAGCCAAGAGACAACCTACAGAATGGGAGAAAATATTCAGAAGCTTTATATTTGACCTAGGGGTAATAATCAGAATCTACAAAGAACTCAAGCAAATTGGCAAGAAATAAACAACCCCATTAAAAAGTGACAAAAGACATGAATGAAAAGATTTTCAAAAGAAGATAGATGAATGGCCAATAAATATACAAAAAATGCTCAACATCACTAATCATCAGGGGCATGCAAAAAAAAACCATAATGAGATATTACCTTACTCCTGTTAGAATGGCTTTTATTAAAAAGTCGAAAACAATGATGTGGGTGCTGAGAGAAAGTAATGCTTATACTTTGGTGGTACTGCAAATTACTATAATCTCCAAAGAAAACAGTATGGTGATTCCTCAAAGAACCAACAGTAGACTTACCATTCAATCCAGCAATCCACTACTGGGTATTTACTCAAATGAAAACAAGTCATTTTGGAAGGAAAGAAGGAAAGAAGGGAAGAAGGGAGGGAGGGAGGGAAGGAAGGAACGAAGGTAGGTAGGTTAATTGTATGTTTATTGTAGCACAGTTCACAATTGCAAATATGTGGAATCAACCCAATTGTCTATTAAGTCTTGAGACATTTAAGAAAATGTGGTATACTTATACCATGGAATACAACTCTGCTATAAAAAAGATGAATTACTTTCTTCTGCAACAATTTGGATAGAACTGGGGACCATTTATCCCAAGGGAAATATCTAAAGAATGGAAAAACCAACACCACATGTACTCTCCAATAAACTGGAGTTAACCAAGGAGCACACATGTTGTGCAGAGGGAAGAAAAACTCAGTGGAAATCAAGCACGGAAAGGGGGAGGAAGAGATGGGTGAAAACCTTCCTAACAGGTACAATGAACACTATGTGGGTGACAGCCACATTTACAGCCCTGACTCAAGCATTACTAAAGAAATTCATTTAATCAAAAACATGTGTACACCTGTAACATTTTTAAATAAAAAAGAATAACTATTCAAAATAACTAACTCAGTAACTTTATTGTCAAGTCAGTTGTGAATTTTTAAATGTACTATTGTTTTTGGTTTGCTGGTATTATATCTGGAAATTTTACATCTATAACTTAAACATGAGACAGATACGTGGTTTCTTGTTGAGTATTATACATTAGTTTCCTTTCTCTCAAAAGCAGTATTATAATAACTTTATCAATTAATTCAGGGATTGTCCATATTTATCTATGCTTCAGAGCAGCTTATCAATTATAATAATTGTTGCTTTTTAAAGTTTGAAACAAATAATGTAAACAAAATAAGATAAAAAGAAAAAAATGAAAACAGAGGGGAAAAAGTAAAAGAGGGAAAAGGATTAAAATTAAATCAATCTTCTCTTCAGAAACTGTAAGAGCAAGAAAAGAATGAAGTAAAATATTTGTGTTAGAAGACCAGCAACCTAGAATTCTTTATCCAACGTTTCAAAATTATTCTTTGAAACTGAAGAAAGAAAAAAGTGAAGAAATACTTTCCCAGACAAATAAAACTGAGAGAATTCATAACCAATAGACTGAACTTGCAAAATGTGTTGAAAGAAGTTCTTAAAAAAAAAAAAAGATGCAAAACAAGAACCTACATAAAGAAAAGAAGAGCATAAAATAAGTAATAAAAAGGTAAAATAATATGTTTCTTTTTTATTCTTAATTTATCTAAAGAATAAGAATGTGTTAAAAATATTAATAGCTACGGTATAGTGGGTAATTATAATTATGAATAAATAAAGTGAATGACAGTAATGTTATAAGGAATGAGGGGAACTAATTAAGAATATTGTGTTACAAGGTAATCATACTACACATGAACCAGTATAGTTCAAAATACATACCATATATAAGAGTTGTCTAAAAAGTATCTAGCCATGCACTATGAAACTATGAAAAATAGTTCAACAATGGCTGGAATCTTTCTGGACAGCCCTTGTGTGTGTGTGTGTGTGTGTGTGTGTATACATATGATATGTATAGATAGAATATGTGTCCATGGTAAAATGTCTATATAGAAGTATACAAATTAATTGTATATGTATATTGCAAACTCTTGGGAAAATAGTAGAATTTTTAAAATAAATATAATGGATGTACTAAGAGAAGAGAGAAAGTGGAATTATAAAGTGCTTAGTTAAAGCCACTGAAGGCAGATAAGGAGTGTAAAACAATCCTGGGTTGGTGGGTTTGATTAACAAGCTGTGGTATATGGATACCATGGAATGCTATTCAGCCATTAAGAATGATGGAGAATTGGGTGGCCCCTGTGGCTCAAGGAGTAGGACACTGGCTCCATATACCAGAGGTGGCGGGTTCAAACCTGTCCCTGGCCAAAAAACCTGCAAAAATAAAAATAAAATTAAAATTAAAAAAATGAAAATCTTAAAAAAAAAAAAAAAATAAGTAAAGAAAGAAAGATGGAGATTTACATCTTTTGTATTAGCCTGGATTGAGTTGGAATGCATTCTTCTAAGTAAAGCATCATAAGAATGGAGAAGCAAGAATCCAATGTACTCAATTCTAATATGAAAACAGTAGATGATCTAACAGAAGGTGGGAGATAGGGGGATGGGGGTGTGGGGAGAGGGGAGGAGGGAGGGAGATGGGAGGTCACAGTGTATGACACACCTCTTGGAGGAGGGGCATAATTATAAAAGGGACTTTATCTAACAAATGCAATCCTTGTAACCTAATTCTTTGTATACTCAATGAATTCTGAACAATAAAAAAAGAAGTGGAAAGCAAAAAAGAAACAAACAATAAGAGCAATTGCTATAAATAGTTATATAGTCAATATCAATAAACTATATCAATAAGTACTTTAAATGTGAATGGCCTAAATATACCAATTAAAAGACAGAGATTTCTGGACTATATAAAGACCCAATTATATGTTGTCTATAAGAAACTCACTTTAAACAAAAATACACAGAAAGGTTAAAAGTAAAGGGATGAACAAAGTCATAACATACTAACAAAGTCATACCATACTAACATACCAAAGAAAACAGGCATCACTGTATTAATTTCAGCTAAAGCAGATGTCAGAGCAAGAAAAGTTATCAGACATAAAGAGAGGCATTACATAATGGTAAATTCTCTAAAAAGGTATAGTTATTTTTAATGTGTATGTGGCTAACAATAGAATGTCAAAAAATGTGAAGCAAAAACGATAGAACCACTAGGAAAAATAGATGAATCTGTTATTGTAGCTGGAGACTTCAATACCCCTTTGGTAATTGACAGATCCAGCAGACAAAAAATCTGTAAGGGTATATTTGAACTGAACAGCACCATCAATCAACTGGATCTAATTGACATTTATAGAATACTTCAGCCAACAACAGCAGAATACACTTTCTTCTCAAGCTCACATGAAACATTCACCAAGACAGACCATATAATGGGCTATAAAACAACTAGCCTCAACAAATTTAAAAGAATAGCAATCATGCAAAGTATGCTCTCAGAACATAGTGGAATTAAACTAGAAATCAGTAACAAAAAGATAGCTGAAAAATACCAAAATATTTATAGAGAATCAACAACATTTTTCTAGATAACATTCAGCTGAAAAAAGAAATATCAAGAAAAAAATTTAAGTATTCACAGATAATTGAAAGTACAATTTATCAGAACTCCTGGGATGCAATGAAAGCGATGCTTAGAAGGAAATTTATATCAAATGCATGTTTTAAAAATCTAAAATAAATAATCTAAGCTTCCATGTTAGAAACTGGAAATTAAATCAAAATTAAACAGAAGAGAAAATACAAATTACTAACATCAGAAATAAAAGAGAGACCATCAATTCTGATCTTGTGGACACTAACTAAAAGGATAATGAAGGTATATTATGAATTATTCTAAGCCTTGAATTTAGTAACTCAGATGCACCAATTCCTTAAAAGAAACACTGTGGCAAATTCCCAACACTCCCAAGGAGAAATAGATAATCCAAGTATCTATAAGAAATTGAATCAATAATTAACCTTTCCATACAAAAAGCACAAAGTTCACATATTTTACTGGTGAATTCTACCAAATATTTGGGGAGGAAATGTTATCAATTCTTTACAATCTCTTCTAAAAAATAGAAGCAGATATATGTAACACTTTCTAATTTGTTTTATGAAGCCAGAATTAGCCTACTACCTAAATAGACAAAGACATTACAATAATGGAAAATTACAGCCCAATAGCTCTCATGAACACAGATGCAAAACTTCTCGACAAGATATTTCCAAATCAAATCCAATAATCTATAAAAGGATTATTTATTGTGACCAAGTGGTATTTATTCCAGGTATACAAAGCTGCCTTGGCCTTAGAAAAATCAATTAGTATAATACATTACATCAACATTATAAAGAAAAAAAGTATGATTATCTCAATTAATGCAGAAAAAACATTTGACCCAGTACTCATTCATAAAAAAAACTCTCAACAAGCTGGAAATAGAGGGAAACTTATCTACTTAATAAAAATCATTTTAAAAACCTACAGCTATTATATTATAGGATGTAGCATGACTTTCCAGATGCTTTTCTGCTAAGAATTCAAACAAGGGAAAAATATCACCTCTCACTTTTTCTTATTCCATTTGGACTGCTATCACAAAATGCCTTAGACAAACTAATTTTAAAAGAACAAAAAATTGTTTCTTATAATTCTAGAGGCTGGGAACTTTAAAATCCAGTTACCAGCAGATTCAGTGTCTGGTGAAGGCTTTCTTTGTTTCACTGATGACAGCTTGATGCTGTGACCTCAAAAGATGGAAGGGATAAATAATAGGTCCTCACATGGTATAAGGAGAAGTAAGCTCCCTTGTACCTCTTTTCTAAGGATGCTAATTCCATTCATAAAGGCAGAGATCTCATCATTTACCAAAGTCTCCACCTCTTAATACTATCACAGTAAGGATTAAATTTCAACATATGAATTTTAAAAGGACACACACATTCAGATACAGCACCACTCCTATTCAATGTCCTACTGGAAGTTCTAGCTAATGCAATAAGATAAGAAAAGTAAATAAACAACTTGAAATAGAACTGTCCTTTTTCACAGATGACATGATTGCTTATGTAGAAATTTTTTTTAAAAATCAACAGGAAAATCTCCTGGAACCACTAAATGATTATAGAAAGACTATGGGATACAAGGTTAATGTCCCAAGCCAATCACTTTCCTATAAAGCAACAATGAACACTGAGGTTTAAAATTAAAAAAAGGACACCATTTAATTAATAGCCCCTCCAAAATGAAATGCTTAATTATTAATATAAATATAATAAAATATGTATAAGAGCCATAAAAGTAAAACTTAAACATTTTGATAAAACAAAGATGATCTAAATAAATGGTGAGACAGTCTACATTCATGTATAGAATGTTGGGGATTTCTTATTTCAAAATATTAAGGGGTTACAAATGGTTTTGTTACATGGATATCTTTTACTGTGCTGAGCCAGGCCTATTAGTGTGCCTATCACCTGAATAGTGTTCATTGCACCTGTTCGGTAGATTTTCCCCTCCCCTTCTCCCTACCCCCTTGCTTGATTTTCAATGACTTTCCAAGATGTCAGTTCTTTTCAAGTTGATGTAGACAGAGATTCAATAAAATCTAAGTAAAATTTTAACAAGTTGTTTTGTGAATATCAACAAAGTGATTCTAAAGTTTACGCAGAAAGACAAAAGACATAGAATAGTCAACACAATACTGAAAAAGAACAAGCTTGAAAGGGCTGATGCTATGCAATTTCAAGACTTATTATAAAGCCACAGTAGTCAAGACAGTGTGGCATTGATGAAAGAATAGACAATAGGTCAATAAAGTAGGTCAATAGACAACCCAGGAGTAGAAGCACACAAACATAGCCAAATGATCTTTGATGAAAAAGCCAAAGCAATCCAATGAAAAAAGGATAATTTTTACAACAAATAGTACTGAAACAACTCAATATGCACATAGTAAAAAAAAAAAATCTAGACACAGACCTTACATTTCACAAAAAATTTATTCAAATTGTTCATAGGTAGGCCTTAGTGTTTATCCAAATGAATTGAAAGCATATGCCCACACAAAAACCTGCAAATGAATGTCTATAGTAGCTTTATTCAGAATTGCCCAAACATGGAAGCAACCAAGATGTCTTTCAATAGGTGAAAGGAAACTGTGGTATGTCCATTCAAGGGAATATTACTCAGGGATTAATAACAGAAAAGAACCACTGAGCCACAAAAATACCTGGAGAGAATTTATATGCATATTATTAATTGAAGGAAGATAATATAAAAAGGCTATTTACTGTGTTATTCAAACTATACGACGTTCTGGAAAAGATAAAACCATAGTGACAGTATAAAAGATCAACAGTTATCAGAGATTTGCAGTGCAGGAAGAAAGGATATGTGAAACACAGGGGCTTCTGAGGGTGATGGAGCTATTCTGTTTGGTACTACACAATGGTGGATATATGACATTACACCTTTGTCTAAACTCATAGAAGTGTACAACACAGAGTGGTCCTTAATGTAAACTATGACTATTGTTCATAATGAGGCATAGATACTGGTTCATCAATTGTAATAAACGTTTCTACTCAATTTTCCTATAAATTGAAAACTTCTCCAAAAAATAGCCTATTAATTAAATTTTTTAAAAACAAATGAGAAAGTTCTCTGTATGTTTATATGGAAGGATCTATCAGACACATGGATATGAAGAAACAGCAAGAGCAGAGCAGGGTATAAAATATGTTGGTGTTTACAAAAAGATAAAGGAAGAAAAAAGTACATTCATATTTACAGTTTATATATAAAAAGGCTTTGGAAGAATATTTAGTAATTAATTTAGAAATTAGTAACAGTGGTTACCTGTGGAGTTGGCAGTTGGACTGGCTACAAGAGGGAGTGTTAGGAGAGAGAACATGTATGGATCCATGACATGTGATTATAACATTATTTATGAAAAAAAAATTTTTTAAGACAATCTCACAGGAGGTTTGTCTGAGCTCTATAGAAAGTGGAATTTGAAGGTCTTATAACTAATATTTTTATTTAATACTCTGAAAACTCTCTGGAATTTACTCTGTCAAAATTCTTTCATGTGTACAAACTGTTGTAGGAATGAGGGGAAAACTTGCCACTTTTTCCCCTAAAGTTTGCTAAAAGATGGACTCAGAAGGCAGATAAATAAGAGAAATATTTATTTCCAAATACCATATGCATGGGGAGAATCACAATAGTGATTACCTAATATCTCAGTGACGCTCAGATATTTTTAGACATGCCTTTTAGAAGGGAGGGGAAATGTGGAGTATGGGTGCAGCATGTGGTTGCTATGGAGGATGAATAGATGGGGGTAACAGATTGACTCGTCAATTAACCTGAGAGAAAGGAATTGTATTTTATGATTTGGGCCAGGTATGCTAGCATTCTTGATCTTCTTTTCTGCAATATACTGACATAACAGAAAAACAAGTGAGTTGCCCCCTTTGATCTTTTGATCACTATCAGTCCGGTTTGTGCAAACAGAGGGAAACCCACTTCCAGGCTTCCTGATCTGGAATGGCCCTTTATTCAAAGTATTCTTTATACAATCTAGTCATATTTTGGGGTGAAATTTCCCCTAGCTCCTTCACTGTGTTCAAAGAAACTACAAAGATATTCACTGCAGCATTGTTTGTGACAGACAAAATTCTGGAAGCATCTTAAATATGTATCAACAGGAAAATGGCTGAGCGAACTGTAATAATACACACTAGGAACTGCCACACATCAGTTACAAACAATAAAGCAGATTTGTCTGTGTTGTGGTTAAAAAATGTCCATGATGTATTGTTAAGGAAAAAAATAAATTTGGATAAAAACATGGAAAGAAAACTTTTAACTACAATATGATTTTGTTTGTAAATGTCATAAAGACCTGGAAGAATATACAACAAACTGAAAACAGTGCCTAACTCAGGGGAAGTATATGGGATTTTAGGAAGAGAGGCTTACTTTTTACTATTTCTAATTCCTATTATTTGACTTTTTTTTTTTTTGCTTGCAACTATGATGTATTGCCTTTTATATGTGAATAAACATACAACGATTTTTAAAAACCCAACAGAGTATTGGTGTCCAGAAACAGCAGCCATCTCGGGGGCTGTTTGCCATTACCTCTGTTCATTTCTTTCAGACCAGGAAGGGCTAACGGAATCTCAGTGTTCTCTGTAGCATTGTTAACCGGGGCACTGAATCTAACTTACCATACCCTGTAATTGGATCCTTCCAGTAAAGCTGCCTCAATAAAATGTCCCAAGTGCTGCAGCCAAGTGTTTAGGAGGCACATAGGACCCTGGTGGCAGCCTTGGGGGTAGGGGTTGGGGCCTGGGCCTGGGGCCTGGGTCTAAAATGCTGTAGGAGGCATGCATTAAAGTCCCAGCAAGCTTAACTAGCAACAGAGGGGCATGTCTGCATTTTTCATGCGGGCTTAGAGAGACTTGTTTGCAAGGCCCAGGATCCCTGGTGAACAGTTTTCTGCGGCTTCAGTTACAGCACAATTTCAAAAGTATTAATGCAATGAGATTTTTGTATAACTACATTAGGAAAGGGGGAATATATTACTCCGGGGTTTCTCCAGCAAGCATTCATGACTGCAAACAATGAATTTATCTCAAGAAGAAAGTGATGGTCGATAATGATCCTCTAAATCCCACCTGATGCAATACCCAAAATGATAGGTAGAGAGGGACCCACAATTTGTATGTGCCTGGTCTGGAAGCACAATGTAAGATCTATTCAGATGGTCTTTCTCTTTATTGTTTCATTTCCCAGGGGCCCTGATTTCTCTTGTATCTAGCAAATAAGCTCTCCATCTCAGTCATTTTTTAGTTTCAAAACCCAAGAGCTGAATCCAGATGGGGCCTTTTAAGTTATGCCAGCTTGGAGTCACAGGCTGTTGGAGCCTAATGCTTGTCTGTCTCCACTCCCCTCATTTACATGTGGAAACAAAAGGGCTTCAAGTATGAAAGTATATGGAGGTGTCAGTCACAGAGCCAGGATTTGAACGCTGGCTGCTGAAATTCCACTCCAGATTTCTGGAGCCATGTGTTCATTCACTCATACCTTCATTCATTTCTTGACTCAACAAAGAAGGATAGCATTATAGTTAAAAGTGTTGATTTTGGAAACAAATTACTTAGGTTTTCATCCTAGTTCCATTGCTCATTAGCAAGTCAGAGAACCTCTTTGTATCTGTTTCCCATTTTTAATGGATAATGGTGGGACCTACCTAATAAAGCTGTTGAGAAGACTATAGAGTCAATATTAATATATGTAAGAGACTTAAGATGGTATGTAGTAATAATAATAGCTACCATGGTTATTATTTTTTACCATTATGCATCAAGCACTATGTAGTGGACTGAGAAAATGATGCAGTTCTGAAATACAAAGGATTTAACAAGGGAAAATGGGAAAGGAAGAGTTTTTTGAATGAAGGAAAAAAAAGAATGGACAAAGGTCCTAGGGTAGCTGGAGCACAGTATCCACGTGGAACTCTAAACACCTACGTGTGGCTGAAGCATAACTATCAAAGGTAGGGCAAGATAAGGGTGAGTTCTGCTAAGGGTCATATCTTTCAGGGCCTTGTAGAACACTTTAATGGCTCATCACTGTCCTAAGAGCAATGGAATGCATTGAAGAGTTCAGGCAGCAAAATGCCATAATCAGATTTTTCCAGGATTTTGGAACGATCTCTCTGGCTGCTAAATGAAGAATTGATTGGAGGAGTGTTCCCTGTCAAATATCTGATGTCTCTCCTTATTGACATTCATTTCATTGTAAATAAATGATGCAACCCGGGATGGAAGTCAGTGGTGTCTTCACAGAGAGAGGTGTAGAGAAGCTGAAGAGTGGAGCCAGGAAGGATGTAAATTTAGCCTACTTGCCAACTTGGAGAAGCAAAGATCCAGTTTTCCTTCTCCAAATGGCCTCTACAGTCCAGCCTCCAACCATGGTCTCCTACTTTGTTTCCAAATTTCTATCCTATTTGCTTCTTATTGGTGATAAAGCACCCTTCTGTATCTTGAATAATAATCTAATTGCTGACTGCTTTCGGGGATATGTGGTGGGGTAAGAAAAAAAGCATTAGGTTTGCAAATAAAAAACTGATTCTTGGTTCTGCTCACACTAGTTATGTGACCTTATGTAAGTCAAATAAGTCACTTGCTCTCTATGAGCTTCATTGTCCTCCTCCATGAAATGGGCACAACAGTGACAGTTATATCACAGATTGCAAGATAGTCAAAAGAAATAGTGATGCTGAGAATACTTTCATGCCAGTGGTTCTCAATCCTGGCTATGCTTCAGAATCTCCTGTTGTTTGTTTCTTGAAAGACAGATGTCTGTTCCAGACCTACTGAGTTAGAATATCCAGGAGTGGAGTCCAGGGAGTTGAATTTCTAAGCATCAGAAGTGGTTCAAATGGACCTCCAGGATGAAAACCACTCCGGTTTTGACCTTTAGGACACAAGCACCCTGTCCATCAACAATGACACTACTGTGAACTGTTCTCTCCCTTCTTCCTGCTTTTAATCCTAGGTATTTCCAAACTACCCTCTACTGAGACAGCCCAAGGACACTTCAATAATTGTAAATCAGACATGCCAATGATCTACTTGAATACCCTCAAGTGCCTCCCATTGATCTTAGGGTCAGGGGACAAATTGACCTAAGACCCTACAAGATATGGCTATGCTGACCTCTGACCTCAACCCCTCTCACACTCCTCATGCTCTGGTCGGCAGTTCTTTCCACTTCTCAAAAATACAAAGGATACCAAGTTCCCTTTCCCTTATGTCCTTTGCACTTGCCAGCCCTCCCTTCCAGAATGTCCTTCACTTCTGAATGGAGGGGTTTTTCCCACTCAGGCCACAAAGCGACCTTCCAGACCATCCAATCTCAAATACTACCCCTTTACCTGTCACTTTCCATCCATGGCAGCACTTGATTTATTTTCTTTAAATACTTAACCCTCTCTGAAATTATTCATTTTCTTATTTTTATCCATCTTCCCTGGCGAGCATGTGAGCTCCACAAAAGAGGGATATTTCAAGTGTAAGTGACTGATATATCCCAAGTACTAAAAGATTGCATGGTACACAGTAGGTGCATAGTAAATTAATCAATGGAATGAGTAAATAAACGTTCATTTCATCATCCAAGGCTAAGGGCATTCACGTTTTGCCATCCCTCAAGATTATAGCTAAGCTGTGAAATGACCAGAATTTCTACTTTGGTTCACTTTCCAATTGCTGACTCGCAATTCCCAAAATTCCAGCCAAGTAGTATCAGGTGACCATAGACTCAAAAAGGTATCATAAATTGCTTAATATGTGTCCTTCTGGGGCTTAAGCAATGAATTTGATATTTACTGTTTGGCAAAGTCTTTCTGTTTTACTTTGTTGGTAGGTGTAAGTTGATTTTTGCAGCCAAAAACACCTCTTTCTGGCTGGCTTCCCTGTTTTTCCTCTTTTTACTAGCATACCCTGGAGTAATATAACCAAGCTGAGGTGAGTTATGTGCAGGGAAATGGACCTTAATGAATAGAAAATCCATGGAATTCATTTGATGTTAGCACATTAACACTCTCTTTGCCAAGTCTTCCAAATTTCAGTTTTTTCCCCCACAAAAAATAAAAATAGTGGAGGAAAGGATATCTCTTTCAAGACTATGATCTTAGAATTACATAAGCAAACTTTCTTTGTAATGAAATGTGCTCAGAAGCAGCCAGCCATCATCAACAAACACCAGACCCAAATATCAACAAGCCCCACTGCTATATAGTATGTTAATTAGGAGCTTGGGCCATGACATCAGCTATGCTGGGTGCTGTGTCTTCCTGGCTGTGGATCTGGGACAAGAAACCTAGCCTTCCTAAGTCTCAGGTTCCTTATCTATAAATTAAGGGCAATAATAGCAATTGAATAGTATTTTTAACTATTGGGATAAAATGAGATAGATGTCAGGTACCTAGCATATTACGGGCACAGAGTATCCATTCTGTGGATGTTGGCTGAATACTAAAGAGATTAATAAATTACATCCCATTCCCCTTTCTTTTTAGATTTCATTCCCCACCATGTCCTTCCGTGCTATGTTCCTCGTCAAGAGCACCAAATGATGGGATCAATTTGGACAGAAATACAGGCCCAGTGACGATTGAGTCCTAGCCTTAAAGTTCATCTCTAAAAAACAGCTGCTATTTCTGCATTAAAAATGTCCTAATGTGCTATAGGACATAGTTCCTCACTCACCACATAGGGATAATATAACCTACAGGACAAATATGGAATCCAATTATTCTTGAGAGTCTGATTTCTTCAAGTTCTTTTGCCAGGTTCTGGCCATATTACGATATATAAGCCCTGGGCTTTCCCCCCACAGAATCACAGATTCAATTCAAGTCTTTCCTACTGAAAACATGAGCCAGTCATTGGGATTTACTGAGCCTCCACTTTCTCCTTTAGGAGATATGGAAAGCGATATGTGGCATCCCTCACCCTCAGTGCTGAATGGGACTTAAATAAGATAAAGCATCTCTAGTGGTCAGAAGCCAACTCTGGCTAACTTAAGCAGAAAGAGACCTTTAGAGGGTTATCAAGTGACTCAGAGTATCAGTCCAAAGGCAAAAAACTGAAAAAGCAAGGGACCCACAGCCACTCACAAAATGCCCCCCCGTGCAGAGAACACAGCCACTGTTAGATACCAGTGTCACAGCCACAGAAAGCTGCAGCCACCCACAAGATGTCACCACCATGAATAATTCCCCCCAAATTTATGTCCTGGCTCACAACCCCAAAACCCAGGAATACCCCACTGGCAGGTCTATATCACAAGCCCACTCCCTAGCTGCCAGGGGTTGAAGACAGGGAAGTCTGGACCCCATCAGTTTCCAAAGTGGAAGCTAGTTTCCACACTGGAGAGGTGTGTGGAAGCTGAATGGTCGGTCGCTCACTGCCAAATGCCCACTGGAGGACATGAACCTTTGCACACAATTACGTCTTTCTGAATTATGCTGACCAGACAGAGTTCAACTGCTGACAAGGGGGGTTGATTAGGACCTAGGAGCACATTCATTGTGCTTTAAGAGAAAGAAAAATGAATTACCCATACTCAGAAGCAGCTTACTGTAAGAGCCACTGGGCATTTCCTAAAAAAAAAATCCAACAGTTTCATGCTGTTAGGACAAGGCATTTGTATAACTTCTATAGGGGAAAAGGCTTATTGTTTTAGTCACTAATATCAACCTGTCATCATGTTGCTGTTGATCAACACTGGGTTGCCAACAGTGTGTTGGCAGGGATCTACTTCTTCCAAAGGAGTCCTAACCTAAAACTTCTTACCTGGCACCAGGTTCTTTCTGGAGGCCCCAGAAAATTCTCCAGCCAGTGCTTTCTTCCCCTGTATCATCTTGTGCCTCAGATGGTTAGAAAAAAGAGTGACTGCATGTATGAATTGAGAGAGAAAGAAATATTTAAAACACTGGTGGGCACTGACTTACAGGCAGCCTTCACTCAATAAATATATTTGTTATACAGTGCCAGAAAATTCTGGAGGTGAGAGCAGGAGAAGGGAGAAACAATAGCTATCTTTGGAGCCTGAAGTCTTGTTTGGAGTCATTCACCACCCTGGCACCATGCCAGAAGCATGCTTTTCCCCCACTATCTCAATCCTCCAACCTACCCCCATCCCTTTATAATAAGCAGCCTTGAGTGCTGTCATTTAATACACATACATAGGGCTCCCCAGAGCTTGGAAACTCTTGCAACTGTCTCCTTGATAGGCATCTAAGAAACAAATGAGGAGAAAGGATGTCTAAAGGCTCCATTAACATTGTTAGGTTAGAAACGTTGACAATAAGTCGATTCTTTTTGACATGACTGTCCTGGTAATGAAGGGACATTTCTACATGACTCTTCCTAATGTAAGATAAGATATGGATGGCCTCTGATTTTTTTGACACATGTCCAGTATATCCAAGAGGTGGGAACTGGTGTAAGAAAATAGGTTGTTTCAGTGACACATTAATAGGAGGCCTGGTTGGGAGATTAATGATAATGCTACCTTGCGCTCGAGTGTTCTGGCAGCTCACCTGGGATGCAAGCTGGGCTTCCTAGAAGAAGGGGTTAGAAAACCCAAGGGCCCACGTCTAACATCCAGGCGAAGTTCCCTCATTTGTCTGTAATCCTAGAAAACCACACAGAAGAGAGGAATTGCTCGTGCTCTGGACATTCCAGAGCACAAGCAATTTCTTTCTTTTTTTTTTTTTTTTATAGAGACAGAGTCTCACTGTACTGCCCTCGGGTAGAGTGCCGTGGCATCACACAGCTCACAGCAACCTCTAACTCTTGGGCTTACGCGATTCTCTTGCCTCAGCCTCCCGAGCAGCTGGGACTACAGGCGCCCGCCACAACGCCTGGCTATTTTTTGGTTGCAGTTTGGCCGGGGCTGGGTTTGAACCCGCTCGGCATATGGGGCTGGCGCCCTACTCACTGAGCCACAGGTGCCGCCAGCACGAGCAATTTCTATCTGCCTTTGGCTGGGGTATGGGTAGGAGTAATTAGGTAGGCCTGATTCCGACTTCTCAAAAAGAATGGAACTGCTGGGAGAGGCAGCAGGGCCTTTGAGCAGGAAGGAATGAGGCTGCACATAGGAGCAGACTGGCAGGGCTGGGGAGGTAACCGGAGCAGGGGAAGCTGGCACATGGTAACCCAGGAGACTAGAACGGGAGGCAGAAAACAGAAGAACTACCAGCTCTTTCTGCATCTAGTGATCTTTCTCCAGACACCAAGCCTGCCATCCAATATACGATATAGTTTACTATAATGTCGTCTTACGTATAGCTAAGCTTTAGGGCATGAATCCTTGTTTTGTGCATTCCAAATGCCTAAAACAGTACTGGCACACAGTAGGTACTCAATCAATATTTGTTGGATAAATGTGTCATTAAAGAAAATTGCTAAAAGTCAAATTTTTCTCTTTTAAAAAAAAACTGGCAGTGCCTGTGGCTCAGTGGGTAAGGCGCCAGCCCCATATGCCAAGGTGGTGGGTTCAAACCCGGCCCCGGCCCCAGCCAAACTGCAACCAAAAAATAGCCAGGCATTGTGGCGGGTGCCTGTAGTCCCAGCTATTTGGGAGGCTGAGGCAAGAGAATCGCTTAAGCCCAGGAGTTGGAGGTTGCTGTGAGCTGTGTGAGGCCACGGCACTCTACCGAGGGCCATAAAGTGAGACTCTGTCTCTACAAAAAAATAAAAAAAAAAAAACTATAAAATAAATTAGTTAATTCAACTTCTTTGGCCACTTAACCATGCTATAAATGAGAGATGTTATTGTTAATATATCACTATTATTAAATAATTATCAAAGCAGGGGGATGCCTATGGCTCAGTGGGTAGGGTGCCTCCCCCGTATGCTGAGGGTGGCGAGTTCGAACCCAGCCCCAGCCAAACTGTAACAAAAAATAGCCAGAAGTTGTGGCAGGCACCTGTAGTCCCAGCTACTCAGGAGGCTGAGGCAAGAAAATCACCTAAGCCCAGGAGTTGGAGGTTGCTGCAAGCTGTGAAGCCTCGGCACTCTACTGAGGGCAAATAAAATAAAAAAAAAAAAAAAGAATTATCAAAGAGATACAAAGAAAGTAGCAAGTACTTTGGGAAAGAACAGCATGTTAGGGAAGGCCACTAAAAGCAGAAGACTGATAGGTTGACCTTTTTTTAAGTTGCTTCTGCACACTCAGGTATTAACTCCCTTCCTCTGCTCAGAATACAGCCAGTTACAGTATTAATGAAAGTAACAACAACCAATGTCTATAAAGTCCTGACAATGTCCCGGACCCTGAGCATAATCATTTGTTTGCATTATCTCATTTATTACTCACAGCAACATATTGGAGCAGCTTTCATGCTAATCATTCCCGTTTTACACGTAAGGAAGCTGAGTCACAGAGAGGTTGAGTAAATTTGCTGCAATCACACAGTTAGTAAAAGGCAACACCGGGCCTCAAACCCAGATTCTTCTGATTCTGAGCTTCCATTTCAGGCTCTCTGTCATACTCCCTGTTTTTCTGTCTCTCCTCATCTCTTCATCTATCGCTTTTCCTCTAGCCCACGCTGGGGAAAGGGAAAAACTATAAAAGGGGAAGAAATAGTTTTAGTCTCAGAAGACCCAGTTGTACTCTGAAGCAATCTGCCCTTCATATACAGAACACACAATGCTGAAGATGCAACTGGAGAGCTTTATGAACTTGAAGATGCTCACTGGACATTCTTTCTTCACTCAGTTTAATCTCAAAGCATTAAGAAAACGTTTGTTATCAAATAGCCATTCCCCATGAACTGTGTGCTACATCTGCCTCCCTTCTCATGCTGGCTTGTAATTTATTTTGTTCCAGCCCCACCTCAAGCTGCATGGGGCAGATGGTACCAGATGGTTAACTTACAACTAGTTCTGCAGTCAAACCGCAGAGAAGTTGCCAAACTGTCTTCCTTTGAGCCCTAAGAGTTGCCTGAAGATGCTTCAGGTGCCTCTGAGGGATGGGGTGTGAGAAGGAGGGTCGTGCTTCATCCAGAATGCTTCTGCTTGTCTCTATTTCTCATCATGAATTTCCGAACCAGATTTTTGTGGAAGGGCTTGTCAGCTACAAAAGAGAAGGTATGAAATCACAAGATAGAGAAACACAGTTTATAAGGAATAGCCCTGGGCTGACAGCTGAGGAAATTGGGTGCAGGTCCTCCCTTGCCATTGCTTTGGGCCAATATCTTAGCTCCCTGAGACTCAGTTTTCTCATCTGCAAAATGAGGGGACTTTATATGAGCATCTGTTAAGTTGTGACACATGTACTATAATAATGTTTCCAGTATGGAAAACAGGGAGGCATAGATGGAAGCCTGAAATATTCTTGCAGCTTTCCTGCCAGTTGAAAAGAAACATCTTTAAAGTTTATTAATGTAAAAACAAATGGAACTTATAAGATATACTCTAGTTTTTTAAAATGCACTTGAGATATCTTTTAAGGAAAGCAATCTTGGTGTCTTAGTTTGGTTAGCATGGCTATACTAGGGGCTGGGTAATTGGTAAAGAAAAGAGGTTTATTTGGCCCACAGTTTCACAGGCTGTACAAGAAGCACGGGGCAAGCATCTGCTTCTAGTGAGGGCTCAGCCTGCTTACCCTCATGGCAAAAAGCAAGGAGGGAGCAGTGTGTGCACAGACCATGTGCCAAGGCAGGAAGGAAGAGTAGGAGAAAATCAGCTTTCAAACAATCAGCTCCTTTGGGACCTAAGAGTTAGAACTCAATCACTCACTCCCAAGAGAGTGTATTAATCTTTTCATGAGGGATCTGTCCCTATGACCTAAACATCTCCCACTAGGCCACCTCCAGCTTTGGGGATGAAATTTCAATGTGAGCTTTGGAGAAGACAACCAACCAAAATGTAGTACTTGGTAAACCTTTTCTGAGTTCTTTTGGTCAAAGTTCCTCTTTTCCATTTAGTAACTTTCCACTATACTTGAAAACTAGATGAAAGACTCTAATTTCTGAAACTATTTCTGATATCAGTTTATCTTATTATGTGCAAAACGAAGCTCACCTAGATTCTGGAGTTACTTAGCTTTGAGCATCATTTGTTGTAGAGCTTCCTCATCCTACCTACACTTAATATATTGGTCTACAACATATACCACAACTGAATGTATAGAACAAACGCACACACACGTCCATGTATATGTGTATATATATATATAAAACTAAACTTAAGATAGATATATCAATACCTTTATTTTACTGTCCTAAGGTTATAATCGCTTAAAGTCATGCAATTACTTTAAGTAGATGAAGTAGAAATAGATAGTTCAACACTTGGCAAAGTTCAAAAACAAAGAAGAAGTTTTAGTTATCAAAAATAAACTTTTCTATATCAAATTTCAGTCTTTGGTTTTCACCATCATCCCCTTTGTTATTTTCAAACCTCCAATCTGTGTATGCCGTATTTTGCCAGTTCCAAAATCTCCATGTAAGAAGTTTTTGTCAGGTGGCACCTGTAGCTCAGTGGGTAGGGTGCTGGCCACATACACCAGGGCTGGCCGGTTCCAACCTGCTAAACAACAATGACAATTGCAACAAAAAAAGAAAACAAAATAGCCAGGCATTGTGCTGGGTGCCTGTAGTCCCAGCTACTTGGGAAGCTGAGGCAAAAGAATCGCTTAAGCCCAAGAGTCTGAGGTTGCTGTGAGCTGTGACAACAATGCACTCTATCCAGGGCAACAGTTTGAGACACTGTTTCCAAAAAAAAAAGGAATTTTTGTCAGAAAACTATTATTGTTCACAAACAACTTTAATACACATCAGGCTTTCGAGAGTACCTGGTGGCAACGAGAGTGTGTTGGCCCCAGTGTTTATGTCACTGAATAAAACAGGTGTTTGCTTCTCAGCAGAGCTGCTGGATCCCCTTCATGACCCCAAATTCCTTAAGGACAGTTAATGACAGCTCAGTGGCTTCCAAGATTCCCCAAACACAATTGATTCCTCGGGGTTTGGACCAATCTATAAATTGGGTGTTTGGAACCAAATTGCACAGCTATCACTGACTAGAGTGGCCCTAATGAAATTGTAGCTGCTTGACCTGCTTACTTGAAAGGACTGTTGGAAAAAGAAAATCCATTAATCAATTTGTTTCTTGAGGCAACTTAGCAATAAGGATCCCTGGGGTAGATTGGGTGCTTTTGCTAATGAGCAAGTTGGATTGAATAGTTAGTTGCATCAACTTAATTTAATTTTTAGGCTATTGATTTTCATTAGGAAGATTCAGTGCAACCTTACCACCTCCTACAGACATCCTTTTCCCATTGGGGACTTGCTATGCTTCATAATTGTCCCAGTGGAATATGTCCAGAAGCCCATTTCAACATGTTAAAGTTTATAGGAATCTGTGGCACCTAGAACTTCCTGTTGTTAGGAGATGGAGACAGAATGATTTCTAAGCCTCGTATTTCAAAGATCCATCTTCAATTTTTTGTAAACTCATACCCCTTACAATGCTTTTTCATCATACCTTCTGTATATACCCTCCACCCAAGGATATTTGGGTTGAACTTTGATTTATTTCATCATTCACTTGTTCAACAAATATTTATTGAACATCTATACACCCAAGTATTATACCAGGTGTTAAGGATACTTTGGCAAATATAGGAGCCTTGGCAGTGCCCTTATGGAGCTTACCCTCTAGTGGGGAAGACAAATAATAGGTAAGTAAGTACATCCTTAATTACCTAGTGAGGCAAATGAAATTGTTGGTTCAAGGTAAACTGGGCCAGTCCATTCTAACGTGATTCTAACCTGGTGAAGTGCAAATTACTGTAATTACCCCAAATATTCCTGACTTAAGGCTCTGAGACCTCCACAAGCAAATCATAAAGTTAAATATTTAGTGATGTATTGGGTACTGGGGTAAGCACGACAGAGAACAGTAAGAGTGTAGTGAAAATCTGACGCTGAGGAAAGAACACTGGATTACGTGCTACCAAAGAAAGTGTGACCTTGGGCAAATCATGTGTCCTCCCAAACCTTGCCAGCCAAATGAGAAAGGGAGTGATGAGACCCAGTCTGCACGTTTCCCAGGGTTTTATGAGATCCAATTAGAAGAAGCGTTAGGAGTGAATTAGCTGAGGTATGATCAGGTATAAGCAAAGCTAGTATTTATTGAGTGCTGCTTTAAATACACCTATTGTCTTATTTAAACCTCTTAAAAATCCTTTGAGTTAGGTATCATAACAACCTACATTTTTAATATAGGAAACTGATTAACAGAAAGATTAAAGAGTGTGCCTTAGGACACATAGCTGGCAATTACTAAATTTGAGTGTCGATCACGGCAAGTCTGCTTCAAGAGTCCACGCTCACCACTGCACAACACTGCCTCCCTGGAGAGCTGCTGGTCACTCTGACACCTGAAAGCTGGCAGTGAGGCACTTATACAAGAATCAGGGGCACTGCAGTTGAAACAGCGTGCATGAAGATCCAGAGGCTAGAAATCCTTTGGCGTTTAAGGAGGCAGCAAAGCTGGAACAAGAAATGTAAAAGACGAAATGTATCTTCTGCAAACCAAAAGTTCTGAAGCATTCCCATTGAAAGTTATCCTAAATGCCCTCATTAAGTGACTGAAAAGAAAATTTGGACTCTGATTCTTATCAATACCTACAGAGCTTCTCCCACTCTGGAGGGAGAGCCTTTGAACCATTGTTTTCAGATCTGGTAAGCCTGTTTCCTGTCTGTCCAAGACTCCAACCTTGAACTTCTTGGGAGCAAGACACAGTCATATTCATCCTTACAGCCTTAGTCCTAGCACAGTACGCAGCAAGTTGGAGATGCTTAACAAAGGAGGAGAAATGACCAACGCCTGCATGAATAGTAGTGCCTTAACATACAGCATGTGGCCAGTAAGGGTTTGAGAAAGGGGAGAGGAGAAGAGAAGGCTTTGTTTATGCCTGAATGATGAGGGAGGGTGGCGGTCAGGGCAGAAAGCCTCCAACCAGAGGGGAGTGGGTATGAAATCATTTGAAAGTTCAAGGTAAACATCCCCACCCCTGACCATGGCCTGGACTCATAGGGGTGACCGCCTTGGTTCTGGCCTTCCTTCAGCCCTGAGAGCATTGCGTTTATGAACCTGTTCAGTGCTGGGAGTTCCACTGGGAGATGACTTCAGAAGTGTGATATTTAAGAGCAGGAGGAGGGAAGGATTCTGGGCTGTCTTTACTCTGCCTCGTATGCCAGGCTCCGAGCCTCCTCGGCTGATTCCCATTTGTCTTTCTCCTGTGGAATATTTCAGATTTACAGTGCCATCTGTTGAGGAGTATAGGCCCAGGCGTCACGGTTCAGCCTGAGGCCCTTCTGCTGCCCAAGGCAGGGAGGCGGCCCTGCGCGGCGGGTGCCAGGCTCGTGACTTCCCTGCCTGAGCCAGGCTAAGCAGGCTCCAAAGAGTGATGGATTAGGACCCTGGCCGGGCCACCTCCTCTTATTTCTGCGTCTGGATTGGTGGCATAGGCGTGATTTCCGATCCTCCCTGTTTGTCTGCGTCTTGCATACTCCAACTCGGGTTGTTGCAAACCGTCTCCTGGCTTGGATCTGGGCTGCCTGGGCATTCGCTCTTCCACATTGTACATTAACGCCCCTTTCTTCTGGCATTTTCAGAAACTGCCTCTGCCAGGCCTCTAGGGGGTGGCTGCTGAACTCTGCAACTCTGACTAAGGAATACACTGTCACAAAATTCCTAGAGTATGGTTCAGACAACAAAGGGCACAACGTTCAAATACTTAAATGCTGTTTTGGAATATTGGGGTCTGTGCATTTATCCCATTGTGCCTAGAAAAGCCTTTTTATTACCAAAGCAAAGCTATCTGGCTCCCTGAAATTGATACATAAAAATGCACCCCAGCTCTTTTTGCACGGCAGGTACCACTGCAATCAACAGGCCACAGGCCACATGCATGCTCTGGACTTTGCAATCAAGCCATACTCAGCATCCCAGGCTAGAGCAGGAGCCAGTGGAGTGCAGCATTGATGGGCAGGGACCTGCTCTGTCATTCGACCTGCATCCCCTCCTGCCTGAGTGGCACATTCATCTTCTCTGAGTGCTTTCCTCTGCCCAGGCTTCTTCTAATTGGATCTCATAAAACTCTGGGAAATGTGCAGACTGGGTCTCATCACTCCCTTTCTCATTTAGCTGGCAAGGCTTGGGAGGACACATGATTTGCCCAAGGTCACACTTTTTTTGGTAGCATGTAATCCAGTGTTCTTTCCTCAGTGTCAGATTTTCACTGCACTCTTACTTTCTCAGTCATGCTTATCCCAGTACCACCCAAAACGTCGCTAAGTATTTAACTTTATGATTTGCTTGTGGAGGTCTCAGAGCCTTAAGTCAGGAATATTTGGGGTAATTACAGTAATTTGCACTTCACCAGTTTAGAAACACATTAGAATGGACTGGCCCAGTTTACCTTGAACTAACTATGATAAAAAGGGTGGGCTAAACAATTTGCTAAAAACCATTAATAATAGCAGGAGCAGCTAATGTTTGGTAAGTGTTAACCGCATGCCAAAATCTTTTCTGCTCTCTATGTGCTCAAAGATCCATAACTTTACATGATGGGTAATATTGTTTTTGCCATTTTACAGACTGATGAATTGCAGCAAAGGAGCTCAATTAGCTTCTGCAAAGTCACACAGTCGCATATGGCCAAGGCAGGATTTGAACTCTTAACTGCAGAGACTGTGCTTCTAGGTGATTTCACTACAAATTAAATAAGTTTGGCAGCAGGACAAAGGGAATTTGAAGCATTTATTTAGACAACAAAAGGAGAAATATAGTGTCAAGAACTCTTAAATCACAGTTCCTTAGTACATGATATACTAAATATAAAAAGGCTTTCTCTATTCTTTAAAACAGGCCCTGAAGAATTGTTATCTGGTATCTCTTAAGTCACAAAGTACTGTTAAAGCAACTCCACCCTACAACAAGTAAGAGAGATTAGTTGTTTTTTCATTTTGTTCTAATCTGACTAGTGTTACTGAATCCCTGCATTACCTACTCAGTACTCAGACTCTTCCTGAAGGATCACTCTGACTGTTGAGCGTGTGTTACATGTTCTACAGCAGTCATTTAATAACCATCACCTACTCAGTACTCAGACTCTTCCTGAAGGATCACTCTGACTGCTGTGTGTGTTACATGTTCTACAGCAGTCATTTAATAACCATCACCTACTCAGTACTCAGACTCTTCCTGAAGGATCACTCTGACTGCTGTGTGTGTTACATGTTCTACAGCAGTCATTTAATAACCATCACCTACTCAGTACTCAGACTCTTCCTGAAGGATCACTCTGACTGTTGAGCGTGTGTTGCATGTTCTACAGCAGTCATTTAATAACCATCACCTACTCAGTACTCAGACTCTTCCTGAAGGATCACTCTGACTGCTGTGTGTGTTACATGTTCTACAGCAGTCATTTAATAACCATCACCTACTCAGTACTCAGACTCTTCCTGAAGGATCACTCTGACTGCTGTGTGTGTGTTGCATGTTCTACAGCAGTCATTTAATAACCATCACCTACTCAGTACTCAGACTCTTCCTGAAGGATCACTCTGACTGCTGTGTGTGTGTTGCATGTTCTACAGCAGTCATTTAATAACCATCACCTACTCAGTACTCAGACTCTTCCTGAAGGATCACTCTGACTGCTGTGTGTGTGTTACATGTTCTACAGCAGTCATTTAATAACCATCACCTACTCAGTACTCAGACTCTTCCCGAAGGATCACTCTGACTGCTGTGTGTGTGTTGCATGTTCTACAGCAGTCATTTAATAACCATCACCTACTCAGTACTCAGACTCTTCCTGAAGGATCACTCTGACTGCTGTGTGTGTTACATGTTCTACAGCAGTCATTTAATAACCATCACCTACTCAGTACTCAGACTCTTCCCGAAGGATCACTCTGACTGCTGTGTGTGTGTTGCATGTTCTACAGCAGTCATTTAATAACCATCACCTACTCAGTACTCAGACTCTTCCTGAAGGATCACTCTGACTGCTGTGTGTGTTACATGTTCTACAGCAGTCATTTAATAATCATCACCTACTCAGTACTCAGACTCTTCCTGAAGGATCACTCTGACTGCTGTGTGTGTGTTACATGTTCTACAGCAGTCTAATAACCATCACCTACTCAGTACTCAGACTCTTCCTGAAGGATCACTCTGACTGCTGTGTGTGTGTTGCATGTTCTACAGCAGTCATTTAATAACCATCACCTACTCAGTACTCAGACTCTTCCTGAAGGATCACTCTGGCTGTTGTGTGTGTGTTACATGTTCTACGGCAGTCATTTAATAACAGAAAATAAATAAAATGTTAAGAGTAACAGTGTCAGCAATTTCTTTTAGTGGCAGCAGACATTATCCCTCTCCACTTCCTTGGCACAACAGACCTGACTACATTTAAGCCTAACTCTGAGTAACCAGGGTATGGGAAGAGATTAAAAGGGCAACCAACCTAAGCTCAACAAAAACCATTGAAAATTCCTAACAATTCTACCCAACATGCAAATACACTAATCGTTAGCCTGGCCTTATGTTTAACAGATTCTCCCTCTAAATTTTTGCATTTTTGCTCAGATATAAATATCCTTTTTTATCTTTTACTGAGTAATGAAGACATAATTCAAACCAATTGCTATGAGAATGTTTGGGAAAACCACCAGAAAAATATGTAGTATCATGTTCATATCTTTGTAAAATCTCAAGAGATTTTTTTCAGAATTGCTTCTCTTAAAAGTGAAAAAATAAAATGGCAGAGAAAAACAGGGATCTCTTCTATGAGATAATTATTATTTTTATAATCTTTGTATATGCAATCTCTTCAGAAAAAAAAATGTTTCCAAAGGTAGCTGAACCATTAGGGTAGTTAGGTGATTCCAGGGTTGGAAAGATAACATAGGAACCTGAATTCTAAATGTAACATGGGCTTGTGGCCTCACCCATAAGACCCAATTTCCCAATCACAGAAAAAGAAGATTAGAGAGTTTTATTATTAAGCAAGGTGACTCAAAATCCAATTTTGATGATTTAAACATAAATGCATTGGCAAGCTGTAGACTAAATTTCTTTTAATATGTGCCTATATTTAGGATATAAACAAAGAAGATTAAGAAAAAAAGTTATTGATATTTCCTTCTCACAACTGTCTTAGTAAAAGGGATCTTATTTTTATAAAAGAGCAATACACATAGCTAAAAATTTACTGATCCAAAGATTCTTTTCTTGCAAATATTTAAAATTTAAGAGGGAAGCTTAGGCAGGAAAAAAAAAAAGAAAAAAAAGAAAGGAAAAGAGAGAGAGAAAGGAGGGAGGAAAGGAGGTAAAACAGAAACTTAGAACTACACTGAAATCCCACCTTGGATTGTCAGAGCAAAGGAATCTTGACACTGTATATTGTTTTTCTCTGTCATAACCACAAATCTGTATTTCAAGTTCGGAACTAATATATTGTTTCCATTGAGTGGGATTAGCAAAATTTGTTTCCAGGAAAACTTTAAATGCAGCTCAAATTTAAGTCTCCTTCAGTTAGGTCATAAAGAGCAGCAGCGATCAATTTCAAAGTTAGATGGCTGCTCTTGGAGTCATTTGCTTCTTCACATTTGTTTGACTAGGAAGTGATGTTCCCGATTGAGCGCATGTTCAGGAAGTCCCTCGTGAAATTACCGCAGTGGTATGTATAGAGTATTGTGTATATATTCAATGCATTCACAGAAAGCTAAAACAAACAGACACTTTCAAGCTTTCCATCTGACATTTTTATCAAATATAGAAGGGAACGCCTGTAGTCCCAGCTACTTGGGAGGCTGAGGCAAGAGAATCACGCAAGCCCAAGAGTTAGAGGTTGCTGTGAGCCGTGTGACCACACGGCACTCAACCGGAGGGCGGAACAGTGAGACTCTGTCTCTACAAAAAGAAAAAACCTAAATCCCTCCTCTTTAGGTGGCGCCTGTGGCTCAAGGGGTAGGGCGCCGGTCCCATATGCCGGAGGTGGCGGGTTCAAACCCAGCCCCGGCCAAAAAAAAAAAAAAAGAAGGGAAAAAAATAGGAGAGAGAGAACAGAAGAGAGGAATGGCTAGACATCATGTCTTTCCAGAAAATATGGCAAAAAGAAAAAAGAAAGGATAATTTTTAAGTTGTAAAAGTTCTGGACAGATTCCCTTCATAGATCATTATAGTATAAAGTATTACTGTTCTTTTTACAGAGCCTGCTCATTTTTATTCCCTCCTATAGATAGCTTGGCTGTTGTGTTCCAGCAGTCACTGGTTTCACAGTTTCCTTGGCCAGACAGGGCAGATGCTATAATTCTCTGTTGCTTTCCTATAGACAAAGGTAGGACTCTTTCAGGCTTTTGCCAACAGATGGGAGGCAGGGTAATGTCCATCTTCACTCATAGGCGTTGTCATTTCTGCCCAACAGCGAATTGATCCCTATCCCACTCCAGAGTCGAGCCTTGTGCAGTGGGAATTCCAGGTCAGAGGTAAAAGCAAATGTTTCTGGAGACACAGAAGAAGGGAGGGTGAGTTTAATTTCCATCCTCCTGATTTAGAGTCCTGGGATAAATGCCGCTATAAGAAGGCTCCAAACCAACAACAGGATGACATAAGCTCTCCCATTTCTAACCCAGTTACCCACCAGAACCCAAAGCATCCCGAAGCTCATGATGTATAAATTTAATTTCTCTTTTATGGCCAGAGCAGTGTTTTCCATGATTTATAAATCATTTGGTCGGTGATTTCTTTGAAATCTTTGCCTCATTTATGCTCTTGACCTCTTGACCTCCTGATACATTTATTTATGCCAGAGATTTCTTTGCAGTGGTGCAGCTTAATGTCATTTGCTAGAGACCGGGTGGCTGAAAGGCAGAAACAAAGACAAACGTTAAAAGAGGTTTGTGATGCAAAATGTGTGTTTGAAAAGAAGGATAAACAAAGGAAAATGTGAACACTTAAAACATATTATTCCTGCACTATTGATTTATTGCAGGAACACTGTATTTATTGAATACCTTACGGGTATCTGATTATATGGCAGTTGATGGGGCAATGAGAGAATACTGATCCTCACAGCAAAAATATTTGCTATAAATGTCATGACATGCCTTGTCTATAATATGATTCTTTCCAGATGGTTATTTTTCAAGTTTCAGAAATGGAAAAATATGCCTTAAAACAAGTATACATAAAAATGATGCCTTTCTCCTTTGTCTCTTTTTGAATTTAGCTTATTAATCCTCTGCTATTTACTATGAAGCAATGTGCTAAAGAAATCTGGTCAGAATGACATCTGATTAATTGGGCAGGGCACTTTCTACACAGCTCTTTGCTGATAACCCAGCTGTCCAAGAACCATTTCATTATAAGAAAAGCAGAGGCAGGCAACAGTCACAAAACCACTGGGAAGCTGGGTCTGCTCTAACAGATTGGCACAATTTGTATCACTGGTGCTCAGAACCTACAGGGTTTGCATAGCCCAGAGCCAAAGACAAGCTCTGCCTCTCGGGACAGCCTGTATTTCTCTGTGCCATTTACTCATTGTTGAAAAGTCGTGAAGAAAATGGCTCCTCTTCAATCCCCCCTACAATTCATTTACCTGATGCAGAGTCAATTACTCTGATTTTGTATATATCATGAGACACACACAGGCACTCACACACACAACTAGATATAGTATTTCAGATATATTCTAGAGATAAAATATAATATTATGATAGCTGTTGCAGTTAATAATATACCAATATTGAGCAACCTATTTTCGATGTTTCAGAAGGCTAAGCATTTTCATTCTTCCAGCATTTCTGCTTTACTGTGAGAGAAAGCACATCATTTGCACATTCAAATCACATCAATTCAACTACTCTGTATAGTGGGGGATAATGAGAGGGACAGAAATAACAATTTAAACAATGTATGTGGTTTTTGTCCTCCATTCCACTCCAAAGACACGCATATCCTAGTGATTGTGAATCAGGAGATGTAAATTGGTGATTTCTTCTCCTGGTTTTGGTTCCCTTGTGTCTCTCATGTTGTGAGTTTCTTGCCACACTAGGCATGGTGCAAAGATAAATCTGACTGTGTCATATTTTCACCTTATATGTTGATGCCAGGCATAAGTGCTCTAACATGGGGTTAATTACAGCCCATGTCATGGATAGGACTTCTATGTGTGTAGGCAGAGTGAAAAGCACTAAGAAACATTAAGGTACAAATCAAAGGTGAAAAAAAGTCTAAGGCAAAACAGAAACACCAAATAGAAATCATGTTCCAGCGATTAGAAACACAAAGGCCAAAGTCAATACAACATGACAAAATATTAGCACTGGTTATTTCAGGGTGGTGCTTTTCTTCATATATTTCTCCATTTTACAACTTGTTCTGCAATAAGTATGGGTTAGTTATACGATAAGAAGAAAAAAAAAGCTATTAAGGCACTAACCATGAAAATGAAAATGGTTGAAAGAAAGAAGAGAGAGAGAAAAAGAGAGGCTAATCCAGAGTGCCAGAACTGGGAAATCAGCAGAACTGGCATTGGGAAGCTCAAATTCATTTTTCTCCTACTTTTCAGTGTGATCCCAGCTCAGAGCACAGGATCTGAAGTCAGAAAGGGCAGAGTTCAAATCCTGAATCTGCTATCTTTAGTTTGTGAGGGTTTTGGTGTTTTTTGTTTTTTGTTTCTGTTTGTTTTTATTGTAGTTTTGAACAAGTCACTTAAACTCTGAGAAATAGTGTGCTTGAACAACCGGCTCTAAAGCGGGAAAATGTGATTTGTAGTATTTACCAATTTCCACAGGTGCAAGTGCTCTTACCATGGCCAAGTTTAAACTACCAACCTGTGGTCAACCAGATCATAAAATTCCTAACAATTTAACTATTAGCTTACCCATGCTGGTACAAAGCCAGCCCAGCATACCACCATCTCTGAGCCTCAGTTAATAAGACCTAAGTACCTATTCATAGGTTTATTGTGGAATTTGAATGACCCCAAACATGTACAATGCTTAGCAGAGTCCATGTTCCAAATAAGCATTTAAAGGTTTGTGAATTGGGCAATGATTGTGAATCAGGCATAGATATCATCATAGATATACCAGTATTTGTTGTCCACATAAACTACCTTTGGAAAAAGATGTGAGAAATTGGTAACATATTGTCTCTGAAGAGGAAAACTGGAAGGCTGGAAATGCATCCAAAGGAGACTTTTCACTGCTTAATTGTGCTACCTTTTAATTTAGAACCACAAATTTATTTTGTATCCTAAAAACAAATAACATTAAAATTATTCTACAAATGATAGTAAGAATTCAGTGAATTTAGCACATAAGGCTGGTTACATTCTCTGACCATCATGCCCCCTTGCTGAGATCTCACAGAACTATACAAGGGACCTGACATACATTAAAACACAAGAAATGCCCACCTGGGACATGAAAAAAAATTCAATTAGCAGGTTTATGTGAAGGAGATTGTAACAGATGACACACCTTCAGTTTTTACATTGGGCTTTGGTTAACTGAGTAATGTCATATGTTAAGGGACTACATTTGTAGATGGCAGAGTAACAGTAATAGTGTCACCATGCACTCTTAATTTATTGCAATAATACTATAACTCCATAAATTAAATAATAGAAATAATTCTCCATAAGTCTTCTCTTTTATTTTTTCATTTACCATCCTTTTATGTTTCATTTACAAATGTTTTTTGTCTGCCCAAGACTCTAAGCTCTTACCAGCTTGACTACTAAATCTCAGCACCCCATCCTCCTTCTCAAGATTCCCTCACCTCCCTGTACCTAAGGGAATTGGGGGTGGGGGGAGAGGAGGTCACAATTACAAGAGCTGTCACTGAAGCCTGACTCTGCTGCAGTTGTAGGGCCCCAGGTGTCTCTTGGCTGCAGTTGGCTCCAATTCACTGGCCTCAGGGGGAGAGCAGATGCAAGCCTCTCTTTAGGCTTGAATCTCCTGTGAGGAAGAAGCTTTTCTTTTAATTCCCCACAGCAGTATCAGGACCAGCATCCAACTATTAACAAGATTTTATTTATAGTTCAGGAAGAACAGAAAGAAACTAAAACGCAGGGAAAAACCTTCTTCTAGATCTAGAATGAGCCCCAGCTGCTTTCTCTAGGAACCCCTTACTAAGATATACTCAAGCCTGGCTCAACTGGAAGTATAGCCAAACCCATTTCAGGGTGATCAACAGCAGCAATATCCATTCCCTCTTCATGCAAACCCCGCTTTCACCTGCAACACAGAATCAATGTACTCTTTAAAGTCTGGGCTACCAGATCTCAGAGAGAACATCAAGAGTGCAGTCCAGGCTACCCTAAGCCAAATCTGATCCTCCCATCATGAAATGAAGAGCCTGTCTGCTTATCCTCATGGCAGACACTTCCCTAGAAGACAATGGTTCAAATAATAATCCTCAGGCACCCCAGACATGGCAAACCACAATCGGGGCACAACATAGTCTCAACTCACACAGATAATAGAAACACAGGGAGTTTATTTCATACCTGGTCAAAAATGTGCATGATTAGAGCTTTTTGTTTCTCATTCAAAGGTTTCTGCATCTCTGATTTTGAAAGCCTCCCAAATAGCAGCTGGGATCTTCCTTCACATTTGGGTAACATACAGCTGATTCAGTGATTTTCGTAGAACAAAGAAGTCTGACCCGAGAAGTTGAGCAAGCTGACTTTCTTATGAGGTGGAAAATCTTTGTAGCTTTAAATGACAAGTGGTTTTTTTTTTCTGTTTTTTTTTTTTGTTGTTGTTGTTGTTGTTGTTTTCCAGCTTCTAGTACTCGTAAATGTTTCAACATCTTCACACACATTTTTAAATTAGGTCATCCTGTTAACATGCATATAATTTTTTACATGGCTGGGATCATGTTGTAGATAAAATATTATATTTGACCTTTCTTTACTTAATATGATACATGTGCATTTTCCTGTCTCATCTATGCAGTTTAGAATTAGAAGGGTGATATGAGTGTTGGGATAAGGGTGATATCAAAGCAGAAGAAAGTGGACTCTTCATGTGGAAAAGCTTCAGGTCAGAGCCACGTTAGACGAAATCTGTAAGCATATGGTTCATTTTTGGAATCTGCCTCCTCCCTTCAGAGACCTCCCTATAAACAGGAATCTCCATCCCCAGTATTTGGCAGGGTGCCTAGAGCAAAGTAGGTACTTTGAGTTTTGGTGGATAGATGAGCAATTGAATGAAGAAGCAAATGAACACTGTTCCCTCTGTGACAACCATGTTCCTCTGACGGCCTTGCCTTCAGCATTCATCCTCTATGCCTTCCCAGCACTCCTCCAACATCTCTATATCCTGGCCATGGACTGAATGTTTATATCCCTCACTCTAAATTCATATGTTGAAATCTTAACCCCTAATGTGATGGTACTAAGAGGAGGGGCCTCTGGGCAGTAATTAGATCATGAAGGTGAAGCCCTCATGAATGGGATTAGTGCCTTTATAAGAGGGACCACAGAGACCCCTCTTTCTACCATGTGCATATACAGTAAGAAGTCAGAAGTCTACGACCTAGAAGAAGACCCTCACCAGAACTGGATCATGCTGGTGCTCTGATCTCTGACTTCCAGCCTCCAATACCACAAAAAATAACTATCTTTTGTTCATAAACCACCCAGTCTATGATACTCTTTACAGCAGCCTAAATTAAGATGACTCCTATCCTATGTCCTCTGCAATTTTAAGCTACTTCCTAATAAAAACAAAATGAAAAACATCCCCATCTTAGGAAACACAATGGCTCTTCAAGAAGGCCCTTCACTAAATAGGTCAATTCCTTTAGAAGAATTAGCAGCCTTCTTGACCTAGGAAATTGTGGCTATCAGCATATTACAGTCCAGTGTGCTCTAGATCTGTGTTTTGTATTTTCTGTTTTCTATGCTCTTGTTATGCACATATATGGGTCCTTAGATATGTTTTCTGGTTTCTCAGGAGAAATGTTCTCCCCAAATCATGAAGAGAGACATGAAAGGTCTCACCAGAAGTCCAAGAAGAGTGTGCCATAAAGAAGCAGTGGTTAGAGGCATAGACTTGGGAGCCCAGAGCACCTTGGTGGGATTTCTAAAGAATAAGTCTCACTTCCTCCATCTGTAAATAGGATTAAATATGATACTATGTGCAAAGGCTTGAACTTACTGCCTGGCATGTACTAAGAACCCATGTAGTACATGTAAATTAAAAAAAAATAATGATAATATAGCCCAAGCAGTAAATAAAGGTCAAGCATTTCAGGTACTGGGGTAAAATAGTGAAGAAGCCATTAGATGAACAGACATATCCCTTGCTATAACTCAAATCATACAATTAACATCAGGGAAATTAAACATATTGTTACATGCCACTATCTTCTCTTTCTATGCTATGACAGACATGACTAATCAAGCCCAGATTGGTCTCTTCTCAAAACTGATTCTATCCATTGATCAGTATTGTCACACACACACACACAAAAGGAGATTTGTTTGTCATTCCATACTTAGTTGGTTTTCCTCCTTTTCCTATGCTAACAATAGCACAAAGAATAACATTCTTTAATCACACACTTTTGTAAGTATTTTTAAAATAGGCATTAGTCTAAACTAATGCCTAATGCAGGGGTCCTCAAACTTTTTTTTTTTTTATTGTTGGGGATTCAATGAGGGTACAATGAGCCAGGTTACACTGATTGCAATTGTTAGGTAAAGTCCCTCTTGCAATCATGTCTTGCCCCCCATAACAGGGGGCCAGTTCACTGTCCCTCAGACCATTGGAGGGCCAGACTATAGTTTAAAAAAAAAAAAAACAAAAAAAACTATGAACAAATTCCTATGCACACTGCACGTATCTTATTTTGAAGTAAAAAAACAAAATGGGAACAAATACAATCATACCGCCTCATGTGGCCGGCGGGCTTCTGTTTGAGGACCCCTGGCCTAATGCCTGTGTCAGATCTAAGCCTCTATTCACCTCAAGTTCTAAAATCACTAACAGCCAACAAACCTGTGTCTTTATCCCCAGTGCATAACATCAATCCCTTATGCTGAGAAAGTCCTCAATGAATAGCTGTTGAATTTCACAATGTTTCAAACCCTAAAGCTGGAGTGTATAAATTCATCCCTATTCCAATTTAATTCTCTCTGTTTTCCTCTCTCTCCACTGTTTCTCTTTGCTTATCACTAACTTCACAAATAAGACTAAGTTTAGGTATCAGGTATATTCTCAATATTGGACAACACTCTTTTGGAAAGCTAACTGATATTTCATTAGACTATTCACTATCCCAATATGGAGAGCAATTTGCACATGCCAATTCATCCTTTAACAACAACAGCAGTAGCACCAAATAGCTCAAATTATAGAAGATGTATTTTAAGGGGATTTTTTTCTTTTATTGATATAACTCTTTTGAGGTCACAACTCAAGGTCTTTTTCTCCAGGTTATAAAGGAATCATTTAGCTGAGCTTGTGTTTTCTTTTTCAATTTTATGCCAAATAAATACATGGTCCTGAGGCAAGGGAGCAAGAGACAAGATGATAAACACAGGTTCCAGACCTCTCTTTAAGAACTTCCATCTTACCTCTGGACTCTACATGCCACACATGCATGGGTATATCACAGCTGTGTTTACTTAAGAAAAGGAAACTGAAGAGTTATGCGTCTAGCTGTCCAAACCAATCCAATGTGGCTAATTTGGGCTCCTAACCTATCTTTCCTCACTAATATTTACTTTGGGGGAACCTGAACACTCCTGAAAATTGCTATAATTACATTATCACTGTAAATACAGCCAAGATGACCCGTTTAAACTACGTCTTAAGATGAATTAGTTTTAGTTCATACCAGCAGTGGGGATGAAGAGAGAATCCTGATTAATCAAATCTGGAATGGGAATTCCTAATTCCATGGGAACAGAATTCAAACCAGTGGTTCAGAGAGGGGGTTCCAGAGTGAGTGAGATCAGAATTCTAGTCTTGTGGTGTTCAATAAATAATCAGAAGAAATTGTTGCTGTTATTGTTATTTTCTTTCTTCTCACTTCTGTTTCATTTATCTGGTAGGAAGATAGATGTGCAAAGTTCAAACTACTTTCAGGTTCCCATAGCAAAAGGAAAGTTTCACCCTTCTTCCTCAAATACTTACATACTCCTAAGTACCAGGAAACAGACATTGGAGCAGAGTTCAGGTCTTGGGACAGTATAGTTTCTTACTTGTGGTTTTGGATATTCCCTTATTATAGCAAAAGCAAAAAACTTAAAATGCTTACACATTTTCAGACAATGCTCCAGTACATCTGCAGCATCATGCCATCCCGCCTAAGTGAACCATATAACATGTGTTCTGAATATAAAATTGGGGGGAACTATGCTGGCTTTGATGAATGCAATTCTATGTTTTAGCAACCCCATATAACAGGCCAACAAATTATACTATCTGTCCCTCCTGTACTTTGCACAGCCCCAGGAGAATTGCACCATCGTCAGCTGAAAATCCCCAGAGTGGCCTGCTGGAAAGCAAGGCAAATGGCATAGCAAGGAATAGCAAGAATATTGATTGGAGGGCCACCTTTCTAATTAAGGAAACCCTAGGTTTGTGATGCTGAGGAGCTTAGAGCACCAATTTCCCAAATCAGCCCTTACTTGCTTTTCTATCTGATGTCCCTAGAGGTTCTTCCCAAGGCTTTGTGTTTAATGCAAGGAAAATGTGCGCTGCAGCTGCACCAGGTCAGTTTTCCACTCTGACTTCTCAGGATGGGGATATACACTGAGACCCAGCGTCTGAAACTGCTGATCCCAAGGCCCAAGCAGGACAAACTTGACTGAAGAGCAGTGTCACATTCTTCCCAGGATGCATCTTTATTTTGCCTGTATCTCCCACTACCAGCACCCATGGCCCTGAAAGAAAAACAGGTTGATTACAATGGAGGGCAAGTGATAGGACATAAAGACCAACGACACAGTCTCTGGAGTCAAAGAGTTGCATGTTGCAGGGCCAGCTGTGCTGTCCACCAACAACCTCCTTAGATTCCATACTGTCTACTGTCCTCATTTGCTAAATAAGGATAAAAATAGTATCTGCTTAAAACTGGGTTCCTGAGAATTGAATTATATAAGTCATACAAGAGGCTTATACTATTGCTTAGTAAGTGCACAAAATACATTAGCTGATAACTCATTCATCCTGGAGTATGGTGGGAAAGAGAGTTAAAGTTCTCTACTGAGATCAAGCATGAGCTAGCTAAACTGAAGAACTACCTTGCTGAAAAGTTTTAGAAATTAGGTTTATTTGGCCTGCAACTCTATGATATTATGGCCAAAGATTCTTAAGATGCTCTAGTCCTACGGCCCTAACTATAGTTATCCTCCTGGTGAGGAGCATAGGAATATACCATATTCTTAAGGCATAATAGCATATGGAAATCAAAGTTACACTATTAGCAAATACTTTGCCTCCAAACCTCACAGCAGAGGACTCTGGCAGACTAGGGTAGCCTACATGGAACACCACTTTTACCTGGCTAGACAACTGATCTGTCACACCTACTAGCTCCAGAAAGCAAGAATCCAGACAGTCACAGACTGCAAAAAGAGAGTGCATTTGTTGCAATCCCTGGCAGCAAGCTGGCTTGGTGCACCAATCTCATATCTAACTGCTCCATGGCAGAAGAAAGAGCAGAGAGATGGATAACTCAGCCTTGTTTCTGAGGCAAACATCCTGGCCATGCCACTCATTTGTTGCAGAGAAGAAAAAAGCAGAAAAGAGGAAAGAGAAGACAGAGAGAAGCAGAGGCAAACACTGACCACTGGAGAGTAGCTTATGACTCCAGTGAAGAGAATTACCCAGAAATCTAGAAAGGGGATCCTCAAGCGATGTGTGGCCTCTCCGTCAGCATACCTAGCTCAGGCATTGTACTTGATCTACACCAAGCTTCATCAGAGGACAGAGAAAAAATTGGCCTGCATATATTCAACAAGTCAGGGACCTTTAGTGAGTAATCCACAGGACTAGAAGTTGAAAAATCAGTGCAACCTTACTTTTGGTCAACACTTGCTTATTCCTGTCTCAACTTCAAGTCAAGATCCTTCCTATGATTCCTATATAACAGAACAGTCACTTCAGAATATCTGTACTATTTCATAAGTTATAGATTCTCTATTAGGACTTAACTCAAAAATATAGAGAGACAATTACTAGTATGCAAGGCTGCCCAATTCCTTCTACTAGGTTATTAATTATGAGATGTTGATTTCCTTAAGTAATAGGTTTGATGACTGTTATCTTTTTTTTTTTTTTTGCAGTTTTTGGCCGAGGCCAGGTTTGAACCCACCACCTCCAGTATATGGGGCCAGCACCCTATTCCTTTGAGCCACAGAATCTGCCCTATGGTTGATATCTTTAACATTTAACTTTGACACATTTTTTTATTGTGAAGGTACATTCTCATTCTTCCAAATGCATATTTTGGCTTATGATTATCTTTCAAATTTTTTTAAAGCAATTTTTGTGAAATCATGGATGAGTCAAAAACTCATGTTAATTTTGATTGTGAATTACATTTTGGACTCCATTCAGTGTAGACAGCTCAAAATATCAGCAAAGTGGGAAGGATGTGGCAAATGAACACACAGTACATCCATGGCTTAAGAAACACTATTACTGAGAAAATGCAGTAGGTTAGATCCGAGCAACATGGAGGCCAAATAGCAGATTCCTTACAAATGGGCACAGTGAGTCTGGGGAGACAAGACTCCAGGCATCTCTGGCTGGTGGGATTTGCCTATGGTCATCCGTTTGGGGACACAGGGAGTCAGCAAGAGACTTAGACCCCAGGAGGAGGAGAAAAGCAGTGGAAAACTGGCAAGTGGTTGTGTGTGTTCGTTTGGTCTAATCCTGCCAGCAGCTGTAAGTACAGCAGCAGTGAGACTGCAAACTGGAAAGGCCTTACCTGTGAGCTGTTTTGGTGTTTTTGGACTGTGTACTCAGTTGAACTGCCTTGGGAGACTTGGGAAGGAGTGCAGAGAACTTTGGGCATTGTCTAGAGCCCCAGACTGAGCTGCTGTGCCGGACGGTGCTAATAGTGTTGGTCTGTGGGCCATGCATAGCCATTGTGATAGAACTGCCCTGGCAAGCTCTGCCCTCATGGTCACAGAGCAAGGATTGGGTGGGAGCTAGTAGTCTAGTGCTTGAGCAGCCTAACGGCGGGGACTGAGCCACCTTACAGTCTTAATCCTCAGGGTCAGAGTGAGACCAGTTTTGGCACACTGGGTAAGTGGATAGCCACTTCAGCAGTGATCCCAGTGACAAGCACTTTCCTAGGAAAGATTCTGCTTAGCCAAGTTTAGAAGTTTAAATGCCCTTTAAGAAGGCTGAAGAGAGATTTAGGGTCTCCATCCTGTGGGGTTTGAGAAGTCAGCAGAGGCCTCCAGTCATATCAGAATTGTGATTAACACCTCATACCCCAGAAGATCACCTGTTTCCCAGACAATATTCAACAAGATATATATATATACAAAAAACAAAACTAAAAACAAAGCAGTATATATATATATATATATACTGCTTTGTTTTTAGTTTTGTTTTTTGTATATATATCTTGTATATATATACTGCTTTGTTTTTAGTTTTGTTTTTTGTATATATATATATACTGCTTTGTTTTTAGTTTTGTTTTTTGTTGTTGTTGTTCTTGTTTTGTTTTGGTTTTTAATTTCAAATTTTTCCCTGTACATTTTTCTTTTCTTTCGTTCTTTTCTTTCTCCATTTTTCTAGCTTAAATACTATTTCCCATTGTTGCCTCCTTCAATAATTAGAACATCATTTTGGCTAGTGTTTCTACCCCTATTAGTTGGTTTTCCCCCCAATTTTATCCCGTAAAGTTTTCTGTTTGCTTGTTTTGGTTTGATTTATAGCATTTTTGTCTTTCCTCTCTACTTGGTGGAGGTGGGGTACTGTGTCCAATCAGGCTAGCAAAGAGCTGCTGACCTCAAGGAAACCACCCAACCTAGCACCCTCAGAGGTTCCAGTTTTTTTTTAAAGTTGTATCAAAGTACCCTACTGTACACCTATATTGCTCTGTCTCCCTCTTTCTCTGCCTCTCTTCTTTTTGTCAATATTCCCTTTTACCCACCCCGTCTCCTTTCTCTTTTTTCTTTCTTTTCTTTTCTTTTTTTTTTTTTTTTGTTTTTGTTTTTGTCCTTTCTTTTTTCCTGTCCTGCTCTTCAACCTTCTCATCCTTCTGGTCCTATACCAAAAGGACTCATAGAAACCCTAGTACACAGGCATGGCAATTTAAAAAGCAAGAGAAAGTGAAAGGAAAATTAGGGCAAGGAAACAGATAAAAGAAATCACTCATGAGGAAGAATCAGCAGAAAACTCCGGGCAACATGAAGAACGATTCCAGGGCAACCCCTCCAAGGGACCACAAGGTAGCTGCTGTAGAGGATTCCACCTATAAAGAAATGTTAGGAATGACAGAAAGGGAATTTAGAATACACATGATGAAAACAATGAAGGAAATGATGGAAACAATGAAGGAAACTGCTGATAAAGTGGAAAATAACCAAAAGGAAATCCAATAACAGAATCAAATAAGAGATGAATGATATGAAGAATATAGAAAGGATATAGCAGAGGTGAGGGAACTGAAGCAGTCAATTAGGGAACTTAAAGATGCTATAGAAAGTATCAACAACAAATTATACCATGCAGAAAAAAGAATTTCTAGGACAAAATTCTTGAGATAACTCAGATAGTTAAAGAGGCAGAAAAGAAGAGACAGAAAGCAGAACGTTCACTGACAGAATTAGGGGACTTTATGAAGCATTCCAACATACAAGTGATAGGAATTCCAGAAGGAGAAGAAGAATACTCCAGGGGAATGGAAGCCATACTAGAGAATATTATAAATGAAAATTTCCCAAATATCACCAAAGATTATGACACACTCCTTTCAGAGGAATATTGGACCCCAGGTCACCTCAACTCTAACTGAGCTTATCCAAGACACATTGTGATGAAACTGTCCAAAGTCAAAACAAAAGAAAATACTCTATAAGCTGCCAGGAATAAGCACCAGTTGACCTACAGGGGCAAATCCATCAGGGTAATTGCAGACTTCTCTAATGAAACTTTCCAAGCAAGAAGACAATGGTCATCTACCTTTAATCTATTTAAACAGAACAATTTACAGCCCAGAATTCTATATACTGCTAAGCTAAGCTTTAAAATTGACAGAGAAATCAAATCAATTACTGATATACAAACATTGAGGAAATTCACCACAACAAGACCAGCTCTACAGGAAATTCTTCAACCCATTCTACATACTGACCATCACAATGAATCAGCAGCAAAGTAAGAACTCAGAAATTAAGGGACAGAACCTAATTTCCACACTGATGCAAAAGATAAAACTAAGCAATGGACTCTCACAAAATAAAATGAATAGAATACTACCACACTTATCAATTATCTCAATAAATGTTAATGGCTTGAATTCCCACTGAAGAGGCATAGAATGGCTGACTGGATTAAACAACACAAGGCATCCATTTGCTGTCTGCAGGAAACACACTTGGCCTCAAAAGACAAATTAAAACTCTGAGTCAAGGGTTGGAAGACAATTTTCCAGGCAAATGAAATACAGAAGAAAAGAGAAGTGGCAATCTTATTTTCAGATACATTTAGATTTGAAGCAACTAAAAGCAAAAAAAGACAAGGATGGTCACTTTATATTGGACAAGGGAAAAATACAACAAGAAGACATTTCAATTCTTAATATTTATGCACCCAATTTAAATACTCCTAGATTCTTGAAACAGACCTTACTCAGTCTGAGCAATATGATATCCAATAATACCATAATAACAGGGGACTTTAACACTCCTCTCACAGAGCTGGACAGATCCTCTAAAGAGAAATTAAACTAAGATATAAAAGATTTAAATGAGACCCTAGAACAAATGTGCTTGATAGATGCATATAGAATACTCCATCCCAAAGATAAAGAATATACATTCTTCTCATCACCCCACAGAACATTCTCCAAAATTGATGATTTGCTAGGACACAAAACAAACCTCAACAGAATCAAAAGCATTGAAATTTTACCTTGTATCTTCTCAGACCATAAGGCACTAAAGGTGGAACTCAACCTAACAAAAACATTCAACCCCACACAAAGGCATGGAAATTAAACAACCTTCTGTTGAATGACAGATGGGTACAAGAAGAAATAAAAGAGCAAATCATTAACTTCCTTGAGCATAACAACAATGAAGACACAAGCTACCAAAACCTGTGGGATACTGCAGTTTTGAGAGGACAATTTATCGCTTTACATGCCCACATTCAAAAAAACAGAAAGAAAGCACATCAACAAACTTACAAGTCATCTTATGGAATTGGAAAAAGAAGAACAATCTAAGCCTAAACCCAGTAGAAGAAAAGAAATATCCAAAATCAAATGAGAGATCAATGAAATTGAAAACAAAAGAATCATTCAGAAAATTAATGAAACAAGGAGTTGGTTTTTTGAAAAAAATAAATAAAATAGATAAACCTTTGGCCAGAATAACTAGAAATAGAAAAGCAAAATCTCTAGTAAACTCAATCAGAAATGATAAAGGGGAAATAACAACTGATCCCACAGAGATACAAGAGATCATCTCTGAATACTACCAGAAACTCTATGCCCAGAAATTTGACAATGTGAAGGAAATGGATCAATATTTGGAATCACACCCTCTCCCTAGACTTAGCCAGGAAGAAATAGAGCTCCTGAACAGACCAATTTCAAGCACTGAGATTAAAGAAACAATAAAAAAGCTTCCAACAAAAAAATGCCCTGGTCCAGATGGCTTCACACCAGAATTCTAACAAACCTTCAAGGAAGAGCTTATTCCTGTACTGCAGAAATTATTCCAAAAATTTGAGGAGGAAGGAATCTTCCCCAACATGTACTACAAATCTTCCCCAACATCACCCTGATAGCAAAACCAGAAAAAGACCCAACTAAAAAGGAGAATTTCAGACCAATTTCACTCAAGAATGTACACGCAAAAATTTTCAACAAAATCCTAGCCAATAGATTACAGCTTATCATCAAAAAAGTCATACATCATGATCAAGTAGGTTTCATCTCAGGGATGCAAGGCTGGTTTAACATACACAAGTCCATAAACATTATCCACCATATTAACAGAGGCAAAAACAAAGACCATATGATCCACTGAATAGATGCAGAAAAAGCATTGGATAAAATCAAGCATTCTTTTCTAATTAGAACACTGAAGAGTATAGGCATAGGTGGCGCATTTCTGAAACTAATTGAAGCTATCTATGACAAACCCACAGCTAATATTTTACTGGAGTAAAACTGAAAGCTTTTCCTCTTAGAACTGGAACCAGACAAGGTTTCCTCTGTCACCTTTACTATTCAACATAGTGCTGGAAGTTCTAGCCAATACAATTAGGCAAGACAAGGAAATAAAGGGAATCCAAGTGGGAGCAGAGGAGGTCAAACTCTCCCTCTTTGCTGACGACATGATCTTATAGTCAGAGAATCCCAAAGACTCAACCACAAGACTCCTGGACGTCATCAAAAAATACAGTAATGTCTCAGGATATAAAATCAATGTCCACAAGTCAGTAGCCTTTGTATACACCAATAACAGTCAAGATGAGAAGCTAATTAAGGACACAACTCCCTTCAGCATAGTTTCAAAGTAAATGAAATACCTAGGAATATACCTAACAAAGGTGGTGAAGGACCTCTATAAAGAAAATTATGAAATCCTCAGAAAGGAAATGGCAGAGGATATTAACAAATAGAAGAACATACCATGCTCTTGGCTGAGAAGAATCAACATTGCTAAAATGTCTATAATCCCAAAGCAATCTCCCTATTCAATGCCATTCCTATTAAAATACCAACATTGTACTTTCAAGATTTGGAAAAAATGATTCTGCGTTTTGTATGGAACCAGAAAATGACCCGTATAGCTAAGGCAGTTCTTAGTAATAAAAATAAAGCTGGAGGCATCACCATACCAGATTTTAGGCTGTACTACAAAGCCAGAGTGGTCAAAACAGCATGGTACTGGCACAAAAATAGAGACATAGACACTACTTGGAATTGAAGGGAAAACCAGGAAATGAAACTAACATCTTGCAAACACCTAATCTTTGATAAACCAAACAAGAACATACCATGGGAGAAAGACTCCCTATTCAATAAATGGTGTTGGGAGAACTGGATATCCTCATGTAAAAGACTGAAACTAGACCCACACCTTCCTCCATTCACAAAAATTGATTCAAGATGGATAAAGGACTTAAATTTAAGGCATGAAACAATAAAAATCTTCAAAGAGCAAAGGAAAAACACTGGAAGATGTTGGCCTGGGGAAAGACTTCATGAAGAAGACTGCCATGACAATTACAACAACAACAAAAAGAAACAAATGGGACTTCATTAAACTGGAAAGCTTCTGTACAGCTAAGGAGACAATAACCAAAGCAAAGAGACAACCTACACAATGGGAAAGGATATTTGCATATTTTGAATCAGACAAAAGCTTGATAACTGGATCTATACAGAACTCAAATTAATCCAGGTGAAAAAAGCCAGCAATCCTATATGTCAATGGGCAAGAGACATGAATAAAAACTTCTCTAAAGAAGATAGATGAATGGCTAACAAACATATGAAAAAATGTTTGTCATCCCTATCTATTAGAGAAATGCAAATCAAAACCACCCTGAGATACCATCTAACCCCAGTGAGAATGGCCCACATCACAAAATCTCAAAACTGCAGATGCTGGCGTGGATGTGGAGAGAAGGGAACACTTTTACACTGCTGGTGGGACTGCAAACTAATACAACCTTTTTGGAAGGAAGTATGGAGAAATCTCAAAACACTCAAGATAGACCTCCTATTTGATTCTCCAATCCCATTACTGGGCATCTACCCAGAAGGAAAAAAATCCTTTTATCATAAGGACACTTGCACTAGACTGTTTATCACGGCTCAATTTACAAATGCCAAAATATGGAAACAGCCTAAACGCCCATCAACCCAGGAATGGATTAACAAGCTGTGGTATATGTACACCATGGAATACTATTCAGCCATGAAAAAAATGGAGACTTCAATGAATCCCCAACAATAAAAAAAGAAAAATGGAGACTTTACATCCTTTCAATTAACTTGGATGGACGTGGAAGACATTATTCTTAGTAAAGCATCACAAGAATGGAGAAGCATGAATCCTATGTACTCAATTTTGATATGAGGACAATTAATGACAATTAAGGTCACAGTGGGGTGGGGGAAGGGGAGAGCAGAGAGAGAAAGAAGGAGGGAGGGGTGGGGAACGGAAGAGCAGAGAGAGGGAAGGGGGGGTGGGGCCTTGGTGTGTGCCACAACTTTTGGGGGCAAGACACAATTGCAAGAAGGACTTTGCCTAACAAATGCAATCAGTGTAATCTGGCTTATTGTACCCTCAATTAATCCCCAAAAATAAAAATAAAAAAATTAAGAATTATTTACTTTAAAAACCCAGAGGATTGGCCCATGAAAAACAGAAACATTCTACCTCTGGGAAAATAAAACCTGGAATTACTCTTTTCACTCCCTTCCTCCCTGCCTTTCATGTGCCTAAAAATTCCAAATAACTTGTAAAATTACAAAAAAAAAAAAAAGAAAGAAAGAAAAAGAAAATGCAGTGAAGGCTATGTTAACCAGTTTCATGAAAGTATTTCAAATTGTATATAAAACCAGCACACTGTACCCCATAATTGCATTAACGTACACAGCTATGATTTAATAAAAAACAAAATTTAAAAAAAGAAATCCATAAAACCTACATAAAAGACTTTAAAAAAAAAGAAGAAGTTCCTTTCCTGTGATTGTAATATTGAAAATAAGCCCCATGAGTGATCTGAGACCAAGGTGGATAATGATGAGCTAAAAGTTGTAATTGTTGAAGTGAATCCAGCTCTTCCTACGTGTGAGGTAGTAGCAAGGTTTGACATTACTATTCCAACAACATTGGACCATTTGAAACAAATTGGCAAAGAAGCTAGATAGATGGGTTTAGATGGGTTCCCCAAGAATTAAACAAGCGTCTGAAGAGAAATCATCTCAAAGATTGCCTTTCTTTGCTGTTAGAACATAAAGGCGAACCAGTTCTACAAAGTATTGTTACCTGTGATGAAAAATGGATTCTTTTTGACAATCCCAAGTGTTCAGCACCATGGTTGTGTAAAGATGAAGTTTCAAAACACAGCTCCAAACTGAACAGTCATCATAAAAAGCTAGGGATGTCTGACAGTACAGCTTGAGGAAACCTGGTCAATTGATCACAGCAGATGTCTACGGCAACCAAGTGGATGGCATAATGAGGATGTTTGTGATTCCGCAGCTGAGATCGGCCAACAGAGACAAGCCAATCCTCCTGCAAGACAACACTGTTACACAAACAATGCTGCTCAAACTACAGGAGTGGAGTTGGAGACACTGTGTCATCCACCTTGTCAACCAGACCTTGTACCAACTGACGACTGCTTCTTCCAGGCTTTGGACCATTTCTTGCAAGGAAAATTATTAAATTCTCACAACCAGCTGTGGAAAACACCTTTCATGATTTCACTGGCACTAGCTCTCCAAGCTTCTTTGCTGCTGGCATTAAAAGCTACCGTTAAAATGGCAAACTGTGTGATAGTTTAGGTTCATACTTTAATTAGTCGTACAGCTTCTTGTTTGAGATATAATAAACTAAACTTTTGATTCAAAATCAGATATTTCCAATTTAATGATCTAATAGGATGCTTAGCAACATCCCTGGCGTCTACCCACACCCTGGCACACACCCCCCCACACACACACACACAGCTGTGACAATCATGACAATGCATGTCCATTGCAAGTAGGCTCTGCTCAAGTACCAGGCTAAGGGAGCATCTGAAGTATTTCTGTTCAGTATGGCAGAAGGAAAATGTTTGTTATCATTTCTGTGCTGGTTTGTAAACTTCCACCCAGAAGTAACACAAGCACCTTCTACTCACATTTTATGAGCCACAGAAAATCACATGGACGCACATAGCTCCAAGGGCTACCTCCCTACAATCAGAAATGTCTGGGGAACAGCACTGGCGCCAACCATCACAGTTAGCATCTGAAAGAAGTTAAAAGTTTCCACCTAAATTGACATCTTTATTATCTTTACTAGTTTCTAGCTTCTATTTTCTTTGTATTTTTCTGTTATTGTTTTTCTAATTTAAGTGAAATGCTATGTTTATGAATTTTTAGCCATTCTTTTTTCTATTAAAAGCAAACATATCTTTGAATTTTACTCTCTTAACATTTTTCTTATATCCCGCAAATTTTTTCATGCAGTGAAAAAAAATTTTGTTCACGTCCAAAAAATTGTCTAGTTTTCAAAGTAATTTACTTTTCTGAGCTATGAGCTATTAGGGCTGTGGGTTCTTTTAGTTTACGTATAAGATATGTGGAGAGGAGAGTTCATTTTGTTACCTCTTTCTATGGTAAGACAATGAGATTTGTATGAATTAGTGTCTATATGATCCTGATTTTTTTTTTATGTTGATTCTTTTAAATTTGCTGAGATTTGCTTTAGGGTCTAGTAAAGAGTCAATTTTGATAAATTTTACATGTATCCTTGAAAAAAATAAGTACCCTTAGTTGTTAAGTAATATTATATGTGATACTTAGATGAATGTTAATTGTGTTATCCGAGTATTCTCTATTCTTACTGACATTTTGCCTGTTTGACCAACAGTTTTCGTGAGAGGTTTTATTAAAATTCCCTCTGTAATGTTTGTTACTTTCTCTTTGTAATTGTAATTCTGTCAGTATGTGTGTGTAAACATATACATATGCATAATCTATATCATTGGGTGAACATAATGTAAGAATACTCTCTTTCTCCGGTGAATGAAACATTTTCAACTAAATGGTAACTGTTTATCATTAGTAATGCTTTGTTTTAAGCCATAGTTTGTTTGAAATTAACATAGTTGCACAAGTTTTCTTGCGATTTCCTGGAATATCTTTTCCTATTCTAGTACTTTCAATCTTACTGTGTCCTTATATTTTAGATTTGGCTTGTTTAAACAACATAGACTAGAGTTGGTTTCATTTTTAATGCTGTTTTACTTTAACCAAGTCCTAAAACATTTGTCTTTTAACTAGAACAATTAGCCTATTTTATGTTCAATTACTGTAATTATATCTGGATTTATCACTACTATCTTAGTTTGTGTCCTATTTGTATATGTTTTTTTTTTTTTTTCCTTTGAGACGGAATCTCAGTTTGTGTCCTGGGTATAGGGCTGTGGCATCATACCTGACAACAACCTCAAATTTGGGGCTAAAGTGATCCTCTTGCCGCCACCTCCTGAGTAGCTGGAACTACAGGCGCTGCCACAACACCCAGCTATTTTTAGAGACAGGGTAGCTCTTGCTCAGGTTGGTCTCAAATTTCAGAGTTCAAGCAATCCACCTGCCTCAGCCTCCCAGCATGCTAGGATTACAGGCATGCGCCACCGAGCCTGGCCTTGTGGGCTTTTTAAAAAATGTCCATTTTCTCTTCTTTTGAACTTATTTTTTTATATATTATACATTTTTCAAATTATTATTTATTTTTATTATTTGGGATTCATTGAGGGTACAAAAAATTAGGTTATAATGATTGTATTTGTTAGGTAAAGTCCCTCTTGTAATTGTGTCCTGCCCCCAAGAGGTGTGCCATACACCATGACCCCCTCATCCCTTTCCCTCTTCCGCTCTCCCCACTTGCTCATTCTCCTAACTGCCCCCCCATATTAGATCATCTACTACCTTTATATTAGATTTAAATACATTGGATTCTTGCTTCTCTATTCTTGTGATGCTTTACTAAGAAGAACGTGTTCCATCTTCATCCAGGTTAATACATAAGATGTAAAAGTCTCCATCATTTTAAGTGGCTGAATAATATTCCATGGCATACATGTACTACAGCTTGTTAATCCGTTCCTAAGTTGGTGGGCATTCAGGCTGTTTCCACATTAAGGCAATTGTAAATTGAGCTGCAGTTTACTAGTGCGAATGTCCTTAGGATAACTGCAAAATCAAATGGGAGATCTAATTTTAGAACCTTCTCTAAAGAAGACAGACAAATATCTAATAAATGAAAAAGAATGGCTAACAAATATACGAAAAAATTCTCATCATAGATAATCATCAGAGAAATGCAAATCAAAACTACCCTGAGATATCACCTATTCCCAGTGAGAATGGCCCACATCACAAAATCTCAAAGCTGCAGATGCTGGCGTGGATGTGGGGCAAAGGGAACACTTTTACACTGCTGGTGGGACTACAATCTAACACAACATTTTTTGAAGGAAGTATGGCGAAGCCTTTTGAACACTTTATGTTCTTTATTTCATTCTATTTTTTCTGACATTATTTTTCTTCTCTCTAATGTTATCATTTACAAGTCATTTTGCTTAAAAATTGTAGCAGCCTGAGAATATTTTCAGTTTTTGCTTGTCAACAAAGTTATTTTATCCTTCCTGAAAGATAGTTTCATTAGACTTGTAACTCTAAGGTGAAAAGTATTTCCTTTCACTATTTGAAGATATTGTTCTGTCCTCCATTGTTGATATTAAAAATGAATCTTCATAATTTAACTAATGTTTATTGGTTTGCTCTTTTGGAGTTTTGCTACTGTGTATTTGGTCATAAATTTACTTTATTTATCCTGTTCATCATACCCTTCTAATCTGAGAATTCATATTTTTCACTAATTCTAGAGAATTCTCAGTCATTGTCTCCTCAAGTATTGTGTCTCCTCTCATTCTCTTCTTCTGGAACTCTTTTTATTCACAGTTTAGATTTTCTTACTCAATCTTATTTCTCTTAATGTCTTTCATTTGCTTGTTTCTCTGTACTACATTCTATGTAATTTCTTCTAGTGTATCTTCTAGTCTATGACTTCTCTTTTTAATTGCACTTGATTTGCAATTTTGTCCATCTATTAAGTTTTTATTTCAATAATCATAATTTTCAATAAGTTTTTTTTTCTTTCACATATGCTCAAGTTGTAGCTCTTATTTATTACTCATGCTTTTATTTATTCTTTAGTATCTTTTTTCTTTTGCAGTTTTTGTCAGGGGCTGGGCTTGAATCCACCACTTCCAGCCTATGGGGCTGGTGTCCTACTCCTTTCAGCCACAGGTGCCGCCCTGTTCTTTAGTATCTTTAAACAAATAAAATCATTCATTTTATTCTTAGCAGATGATAATTCTGATCTGAAGTCTTGGGGGGGTATGCTGTTTGTTGTTCATAATGCTTTGTTTCCTTATGTGTTTAGTGATTTTGAGTGTGGCATTGTGTTCTTTAAAACTTTTTCATCAGTAGTTGCTTTTTGAGGTAGATTCTTCTAGAAATAATCAGCATTTGCTAATCAACCCTATCCCATGTCCACGACAGACATTGCTAATGGCTAGGACATTAGCATCCATTGATCATTTTACAGTATATTCTAGTTTTTCACATCACTAAGAAGGCCTGAATTTGGTTCCCCAAACTTATATAAATAATGCAATGCAATATGTTAGGAAAGTACTGGCCCTGCCTGTAAGTATTTTACCTCCATATATGTGTGTGGTGGGATGGTGGTGATGAAGCACGTCATTCAGTAAGACAAAACAAGATCTTTAATTTTCACAATAAAATATATTCTGTTGTGTTTATGTTTCATTTATCAAACATATGATATGCTTTCAACAAAAATAATATAGAATAACTGCCTTTTAGGTAGTATCTAGCAATCTAATTCTTAGCTACCTGCCACACCTTTTAACCTCCAGTTAAAAGCCCAGCTTGCATGATCAATGTTCTAGAGACATAGTGTATGAGATATGTTAACTATTCGTTCATAAAATATGGCCTGAATTTATCTCCATATCATAGCTGATGATCATCTCTGACATAAACATGTCCTACGATTAAATACCATGAGGCTCTAAGATTGACTTTTCCGAACATGACTTAAAATAGTGTTCTCAGCATAATGCTCTCATAAAGGACTGGTATAAAAAAAGCTATATGTAAAATATCTCGTAATAACAGCAAGAAAGACATGATGCTCCTGATGTAAAAAATACTACAAGGAAAATTCCTCCCTGAGTTAAAATTTAAGGAATAAAAAGTTTGTCTCTTCTATTATATTTTACTGGATAAAAGGAGCTGTGCAAACATATTCTCCTTTTGTCCAAGGTGCTCAAACATTTGGAGCCTATATTTATGTCAAATTGTATTAATAATAGCTTTCTTCAATCTATGTTGTCCAATTCAATCATCTTTGTTTTTATCTTTACTTTTAAAAATTGTATCCATGCATTCACTTCTATTATATCTGTATTTTCTATTCTAAACATTTCTATATCTTTGCGGAGTAGGTGAGGCATAAATAATCCTATTAAGAAATGTCCCTGGGCTTTGGTTTCACCATTTGTCAAAGAAAGGACTGGACTACATTACTATTTATGGCTTTAAAATGTCAGTATTCCAAGCATGATTTTACCATTCATTTACATAATTCTGCCAACAACTCTGTGCTGCAGTTTGCGTCATTATCTTTATTTTACAGATAAGTAAACTGAGTTACACAGAAATTAAATAAACTCATCCCAAACCTCAGCACTTAGTTCATTAAGTGCTGGATCATGAAGTTCCGTAAACTAGAATCTGTGCATTTCTTTCCTTGAGAGCTGGTGCTAACTGATGTTAATAATTTTGTTTGTAATTGTTAGGTTTTCAATTTAATCTGAAATATCTACTGCAGAACGGCTGAGGGGTGGTCTATTCTCTGCTATGTCAGACATAGTTGCTGCCATGCTAATAAATGGGCCTTATTTTATTCCAGTACTCTCCAAAATAGGATTTGTATACTCTAGGAGATGTGCAAGACAATTTGCCTTAGTGATAAAAGAAAGTATCTTTATTTCTATTCCTATTTATTTTGTATATAAAAATGAGGAGGACACCAATTTATACCAACGAATAAAATAAGAAATATTAATAGAATATAATAATTTACAAATGTGTAGATTGGGGGTTTATGCTCAGAATTTTTATTTTTAGGTGGAGCAAGCATGTCCAAAAAAGCTTAGAAAACATCAGTTATATTTAAGTTACACAAATGGGATTGTCATTTCCACGTCAAAGCTTTGTAGTATGAGATCTTTAGACAAAAAATATTCATCTAATTAATCACTTCTGCCATCAACCCAGAATGTTGTAAAAGAAGACTGGAGTAGAGCTACCATTCCACCATTTATCTCCTTTGTGATACTGAACATGTCACTTGGGTCTGAGCCTCAATTTTCATATCTGTGAAACAGAATAAAAGCACATATACTAGTGAGGTCATAACTCAGCCTCTCTGCACCTCAGTTTTCTTGGCTATAAAAGGAACATGTTAACAATACTAACCTCAAGTTTATTTCTAGGAATCAATAACTCAACTTCAAGCCATTTGTAATGACCATCAAAAAATGGAGTCTTTTTCTCTACCCCTTAAATTTGAACTGGACCTGTGTAGTTCCTATAACTAGTACAATGTAAAAAAGTGATACATAGAAATATCGGCTCTTAGTCTCTAAGAGGCTTTGCCATTTCTGCTCTCATGCTCGGGTAATACTCCCATCACCACGTGAAGAAGCCCAAGCCAGACAACTTGAGGATAAGTGACCAATGAAGAGAGAGGCTTATCTGATAGCCAACAGCAAACCGCAGATAAGAGAATGAGGCCATCTTATACCATCTAGCCCTTCCTTAGCCACCAGCTGATTTGTTACCACAAGAATGAACCCAGTTAAGACCAGCAAAAGAATCATGCAGCCAAGCCCAATCCAAATTTCTGAACCATAGAATCATAAGCTAATAAATAACTATTATTTTAAACAACTGAGGTTTGGAGTGGTTTGCTATATAGCAGTAGCTAACTAATACAGTTGTTAATAATCACTATTAGTCCATTTGAGTCTTCTCAACTCAGTGAGATATGCAGGATAGATAATATCCCCCATTTGTTAAACAATAAAATAAACTTTACTATACTCTGTTACAGTGGACTCTCAAATGGGATGTGTGAAAATGACTCATGTCAATGTGAAAACATTACACTTTGTAGTCATCATTATTTTGTTTTTTAAAAAAAGCCAGCAGAACTTTACTGATATTAATATACAACAAAAATGTATATAATTTTTAAATAATTGTATACAAATTAGGGATACATGCTGAAGAAATGTCTTATTGATAGTGATGTGACCTCAGAAAGTTTGTAGATAATTGCTTTAAGCGAGCTGGTAGAAGAGAATACTTTAGAATCTAATTCTATGAACACTACTAGTTTATGCTGACAAATGAAAGATTTAAGCCAACTGTCTGACCTCCAAATCCAAAGAATAGAAAGACTTGAACAGAATGACAAATGAACAGGAGATTTACTATGGAAAATAAAAGTATTTTTAAAAAGTAATTGTCTTCTTTTGAGGAATTAGGCATAATAGTAAAAAGCTCCAATTCTATAGTTTTCAAAAGGATAAATACAAAATCTCAGTCTGGAAAAATGCATTTTTTAAAAAAAGTAGAATAAATTAATTTAAATTATACCCTGGTGGACATTTCATAATTAGGCTTATATATGATCGCATCTGGAAAACATCATTCTTCTAAATAGGAAAATTATGCAATATGTATTATATTGTAGGGAATCACATGAGATTATTTTGCTTCTCTCATCAGCAGAGGTTCCAACTTGGTTTAAGAATAATTGTTAAGTACTCCTACCATGTATGTTATATGGAGTAAAAAAATACCATGTCTTCCCAAATTCTATATACTGCAGGTAGATTTAAAAATTGAGTGTGTGTGTGTGTGTGTGTGTTTTCTTTTCATTGATGATAAGAACTTTCTGCTGGGCACTCTAACCAATGTCAGTGAGGGAAAGCCATAGGAATCCATTTCTGTGATCGGTTCTAGGTATTTGTACACAGCTGTATTTGTCAGAAATTACAAGGACTAAGTGAATTAATACATACAAAACTCTTAGAACATCGTCTGATATATGGAAATGCTCGATGCAAGTTACAAATTATGAGGACAGGAGTGGAAACAAGGACATCATCCCTGAGGAAGCTTTGGCTTGGCTTTTCTCCTCTGTTTTCATAGGTACTTCAGTGGCTCCAGGTAGGAGCTGATGTCAGCCTGAGTGCCACAGAATTGACCATCAATGAAGCCAGTCTTCCCACAAGCTGATTTTCCAGTCATGAAACAGGTCCTGAGGAATTAAATGGTTTGAGCGTGAGCACTCACATCGGATCTGAAGGTCCTCTAAACCTTTGCTCTTTATATGTGTTAAGCTGTCTTCAAAAGTCATTTCCAGGAAAGATACAAATTTCTCTCGGAACTAATCTGATTTTCAGGAGGAATGTCCCAGACTTCTTAGAGTCTTCTCCCTTCTTCCAGGTTCCAGGCTGAGGGACCTAGCTTGTAACTGAATGTGGTGAGCCCAGCGCCCAAACGTGACATGTTTTCTGGCTGAAAACACACACACACACACACACACACACACACACACGGGGCCAGAAGATCCCCACTCAAACTTCACCATAGCCTGCAATGAGTATATCATGTACCATTAGTGCATACATGCTATAAAGGGCAGACAAAATATACTATTTTTCATAGGTCATTGACCTTGGAGCTTCTTTTAGTCCATTGGCTCTTTTCCAGAAATAGTTGAGGGTCGTTTTTTTCCCAAGATAACATTTTAGATTATCATGAATAAAAAAAGGAAGATGTGCTACTGACTCCAAGTGAGTAGAGGCCGGGGGTACTGCTAAGCATTTTACAATGCACAGAACAGCCCCCCATCAACAAAGAATTATCTGACCCCACATAGAACTATTGCCATGGATAAGAAACCCTGCTTTAGTTTCTTAAAGTAGAACCTCCATAGTTGACCACTTGCCTACACTGACCACCTCCTTAAGTTAACCTAATTTTCACAGACTGGATGTTTACCACATGTATGTCAGTATAGTAGGCCTAGTTCCTTATGTGGACCACATCTGTATGTTGGCCAGTTTGTTACAGTCTCTTGTGTGGTCAATTGACAGAGATCCTACTATATAAAACTCTTGCAATTCTTTTTTCTTTATCACTTATGTGGGAGTAGTAGCAGTATTTACCTTACAGAATCATTGTCAGAACTGAGCAAGAGGATCTGTGTTAATGGTGTCTATTCATAGTCAACAGTTAATTCATTCATTCAACATATACATATTGAGCACAGGACACTGGACATAGGTGTGTGAAAATATTTATCCTCTCTGCAATCCTGGAGACTCCAGGGGAGGAGGCAGACATTAATCAAATAGTAACACAAACAATAAAATGTCACTGTTATCATTAATGCTATTACTAATAAAAAGAACGTGCTTCTTTTCGTGACTTCTCCATGCTTTAATTCCTAAGTCTTTTCTGTGATTTTTCTGATACAATCCAACAAGGGCTGATACCAAAGGTGAGTGAGCTAAAAACCTTCCATAGCTACACTGGGATGGAGGAGCAGTAAACTCTTTGCTCATCTGTCAGCTCTTCAACCTTTGAGAGAAGATGCCTCCGAGTTTCTAATTGCCTGCTCCAAACCTGACAGCGTACAGGGAAGGGGGCATGAGACTGCTAGGTGGCCCTTCCACCGTGCTGCGTTGCTATAGTAAGGACGCCCTTTATTGATCAGACTTGCCTGGAGTCATGTAACTCCCCAGCCTGCTGCTGAGCTCCTCAAGGGGCAGGTGGCCGGCAGTAATGTCTCCCTGCACCAGCACTGATCTTCAGCTCTGCCCTCTCTCCCACCCTGGACACCTGAAGGCTGCCTGCAAAAACACCTAATGCTTCTTTGTAGTGTCTTGTCATTCACACAGTAATTTGAAGTCACAGATCAAAACTGGGGAGAGACATCAGGGAAAAGAGATTTGAAGACTCCTCCTTCCCTAAAGCAATGCTGCCATCCTGCCTCAGCAGCCAGCAATGCCATTGTTTTCCCCAGAGAATCCTTTCCTATCCTTTAATTTCACCACATTCTGGAATCTATCTTTCCAATATTTTTATTACAGAAAGTTTGACACTGAATCTTAGGGGAAGTGTAATATGTCTGCTATCAACAAGAAAACCAAAGTCCTAAGAGGTTAACAGAGTTGCTCAAAGGTCACGATGCTGGTCAGTAATTGCACAACTCATAAAGACACCGTTGTTTGCTTCCTTCCTTTTAGTATTCCCAGAGAATGGACAGCCAGAAGATGTTTCCATGTAGACTTTCCTTGGTTTTTTAAGTTTCTAAAAATAAGGCATTAAAATTTTCCTGCATCCTCAAGACTTTAAAATGTTATTGAATGTACATATTTACCTGTTGAAGACCTTCCTCCATCTCTACCCCACCTACCACAGCTCACCTGTATTGGTGATCTATGAGCTAATTGTGGGTACTTGCTTATAGGTAGGGTGAAATGGTCACATGAAAAGTAAAAATCATATAGCAAGTCAACAGTAGGACTGGAATTTGAAGTTTTAGTTAATGAAAAATTCTTTAAGCGAAAGAGAGAAAATACCCAGAAAGGACTCTGCTGTTTTTTTATTCTAAGTCAGTGACAGATATCACCAATAAATCATTAAACATTGTCCTTTCTAACCTAGGTTCTGCCTCAGGCTCCTTCTTATCTTAAGATAATGCTCCCAGAAGTTTTTACCTATGGAAAAGTTCAATATAATATGTGCTTCTTTGAATAAGATTTAAGCTGAAATGAAGACAGAAGACATGTGAAGAGATGGAGAATGAAGATCCCAGGTGGAGGGAATATCCTATGAAAAGGTGGAAAATAGGAAATCATATTGAGTACATTCAAGGAACTAGAAAAAGATAACTGTTTTCGTTCTGCCATGAGCAAAGAAAGGAATAGCAGGAGATAAAGGCAGGCTGGGGGGTTGTTCTGATCACCAGTGGCCTCCTAACACCTTAATGTGAATTAATTTACTGCACTAATAGGTAAAGGGTAATGCAAAGAAGACCAAAAGTAAAAGGAATTCCTCCACTCTAAAAAATGCAGTTTTGAGTAGAGAATCTACATACCCAAAAGAAGATAGTATCTCATGGCCTCTTTCTACAAAGAAAGGAACTGTCAGCAAGGGGAGGCGCTAAAGGTCAACAGCATGAGTCAGGATTCAATCACAGGCAGATCACTAAGGAGGGGGATGTACCTGTACATACACACGAAAGGATTTTGTACAGGGATTCAACTTTACCCAGTTTTGCAGCTGTTTAAGCAGTTTCTGTAGGCTGTTGTCCTCTCATTTCATCCTGGAGCTTGGAATCTGCAGGAGAGTCATTGAGAAAGGGAAGATGGGTATAAGTGAGGAACAGCAAGAATAAGTTAAAAGTCACCACATAAGCTGAGCTCACAAGGATGCAGTAGAACTCACCTCAGTTCTCACTGCCCTTGGCCTTGATGGTGTGCTTTTCCTACAGAAGCCAGGGCTCTTCATCCTGGAACCAAGCACACCCGTGGCCTGAGAGTCAAAGAAGCTGTGCAGACTTGCCTGGCTGCTGCATAGGCCAAAGAGGTGAAGCTGCAGACAACTGACAGTGTGTGTGAGCTAAGATTGGCTACCACTTGGCCTCCAACCTCTACCTCTCATAAGAAATCTCTCTGCAGCCTATCCTAACTGGAACATGTCAGGAAAGAGAGTCTGGGACACATAGTTCATCCTAGTCAAGTTGCTATATTACAAAGCCATCCATCTGAAGACTGGTAAGACTGAAGACTGATAAAGCCAATTCCTGGCTACCCACCACCATCCCTCTACCTAGCACCCATCACCGCCCCACACAGCTGCAATCATCTCTGGATAGGATGATTAGACTAGGAATGACCATGAAAATTAATCTATAGGTTCACAGAGACATCACTTGTATATTCATTCTCTCTCTTTCTTTCTGGTCTGAACCAAGAAACACACAGAGCCTCATTACTTAGGTGTCCAAGGGGATTTGCAGAGGCCTAGTAGAGTAGGGGCTGACTGAGATTGAGGTGGCCAGCAGAGCGAGAGAAGTAAAAATGAGAAAGATTCTGTGACCTTTGAGAAACAAAGAGAGGCCACTGGGTTCCTAGACTCTCTCAGGGTTCAGTTGTATATGGTGGCTTCCTTGTAAACACATGAAGGCCAATTGTAAGAAAAACTCCACTTTCTCTCTTATGTTTGCCATCTGGGGTATATTTTTGGGGTTTGCAATCAATCTCTGCCTGAGTCAGATAGCCAAGGTTGGTGGTTACCTGTACCTGTTTCCTAACTCTCCCCAGTTACCGCAGTCAGTGACCCAGACTGCACGAGTCAGAGGTGCTTCCATTCACACGCATGGAGGCGTGCCACAAAGTCACACACACTAACTTCAAGTAAATGGCGAATACAGCAAGAGCCTCACTCGTCACAGAAACGGCTCCCTCCCTACCCTGCCGGGAGCTGGGCTTTGCCACATTGGTCCTCAGAGGCCTATCAAGCTGAGGGGCAATCTCCACTCGCTGCTCCTGCGCAAAAGGCACTCTTCCCAGGGCTGTCCATCTTCCAGCATTCACGATCCTGAAAATCAGTTTAATAGAACATTGTAAAGGAACTTTTTCAAAACTTTATGCCACAAAGAAAAAAGAAAAGAGAGAGGAAAGTGCTAATTGCACTTTAGAGTATCAGATGCTTTTTCTGTCCAGGATCTTAAAGTATTTGATGAATTCTCATTTCACACAACCTTTCTTTACCCCTTAGAACAGATTAGTATTATTGAGTTCACGTTACAACATGGAGAAACTCAGGCCCTTCTCAAGAAAAATGAGAATAGCATTGCTCCCAATTTCCTACTTCATGGCAAATTACAGAAGAGTGTAGTTCATTTAAATCACAGACCTTACAAATGCCTCTGATTGAGATACCATGGCAAGCATATTTGTAAATACTTATTCAAAGTGCTGGTTTCACCGTATGCTTTCTCTACAAGGTTGAAAAGAAGCTGATAAAACATCCTTACATGTTTATAAACAAAATTAGAAGGAAAATGCATCTATTCCAGCATTTTCTAAAAATCCCAGGGAAGAAATGTGAGTGATTTAGGTGGCCGCCCATGTGTAAACCATTTGGATGCTGTGAATGGCCAGGACTGGGTCACATGGGCCATTCTCATAGCCAATGGAAGCAGAGAATATTACCCAGAAGAAGAAAGAGAATTAAGAGCTAGAGATATAACAGTGAGGAAATTGCTAGGGCCTAAGCGACCATCCAACACTGTCTTTAAGAAAACGTCTACCTCAGCAGTCAAAAGAGGCATAATACACATATGTTATTCTCTCTGTCTTATGCGCTGAAATACAAAGATAACTTTAGCTATACCTTTGGGTGCATCCACACTTGTGCCCCCATAGAAGTGGAGCACCTGGGTCAAATGTTACATTATTTGTTGATCCTCCTTGCTAAGCTGCTTTTCAGAAAGAAGGTACCAAGTTTACTTTCACACCAGTATAGGGAAGCTTTATAGTTATTACTTTTATTTCTTAACTAATAAAAGGGCAAACATGGAATAAAATAGCCCATAGAGCCAGGTGACACAGTGAAAAAGAGAGGCCCAGTTCCCAAATAAATAACCACCCAGACAATCAGGACCTGAACATCTGAGAAATGTTCGTACTGATGAGATAGGAATACATTCAGGGGAAATGACGGGTTATTCTGGTTCTATTTATGAGCAAGGTCTGTGACCTTCCCAAATCAGACAGCAATGTGAACAAAAAGGGTCCCTCGTGTCAGGCAGGTGGACATTTAGAAATAGCTGGCCATGCCTAGCTCACTTCCCCTCTGGCTAGAAGGTGGGATGAACTCCTGGCAGCATGCAGATGGGATTACATTTCTCAAAGATCATGGCCCCTGGAAGCCAGGGCAGCACACTTGTCAGGGGCAGACTCTGCACCCTAATTGTCCCTGATGCACTCACTGTAGTCTACCTGCCATTGCTGAAAATAATCTGCAAAGATTACAGGAGGCATCATAAATAATGAGGGGCTCTGTGACTGCGTACAATGACAAGGTCTCAATCCTCTTATCTGTTACTAGAGTGGGGCTCATGCATTTGTGTTACTAATGAATCTTTTTCATTTGTGCAAGTGATGTTTCTATTTGACAATGACATGAACATAAAGTGGAGGTTAATTTACTCCATTGCGAGAGGTTCATTATTTAACCTGACGTTGAGGACAAAACAATGTAGCTTAATAGATGACAAATAGAAATTAGTTGTGATGAATTTTGCCATTTAATTCTTGCAAGCTCACTGAATGTTTGCCATAAACATGGCAAGAGAGCCAGAGTTACCTTCTCAGTGGGTGGGATTTGCTTACTTTGCTATTTCTAGGGTTTTATTCACAGATAGGGAAAATTCCACTGGGAAGTTCCATTGGAAATAAGCAATTTCCAGGTACACAGTAGACTTTGGAGATTAATAGTGCTGCACTACCATTGGGTCAAATTTCATTAGATTGTGCTCCTTTAACACTGGATAAACATTTGACTTACAAGGTTAGACGCTAGACTCTGCATTGAATTTTGACAGTTAGCATTGGTGCCATCGGGGTTTTGTGGCTTTTTGTTATTGTTTTGGAGGTAGCTGAGTAGTAACAGGAATGGGCTGTAATTCTAGGATCAAATGGATCTTGTGTTTGAGTCCAGGTCAACTAGTTAGGAACTGGGTGTGTCTGAGTTAGTTATTCAACTTCTCTCTAGCGTATTTCCTCAATTATAGAAGGGGGATGATAACAGTATTTACCTCATACTGTAGTTCAGATGGGATTCTTACATTAACATCATTTTCACAGAGTTGATATCCTTGAATAATGGTTAGAAATTCTGTCATTCTAATTCTTTTCTCCTCCATGAAAATACGTATTCCACAAAAAACGGGATATGTCATTTACACTTTCATGTAATCAGTGTGCTCCTTCTTCCAGTTATTTGCATGTACACATGCCTTTTCACTGCAGAGAGAAGGAGTTTGTCCCAGGGTTAAGGAATTTTTGGTCCAACTAATTGTATAATGAAGAAAGAAAGAAGGAAATCATTTTAGACTAAACAGGAAGCCCGTACAAAGGCTTGGTGTTACTAGGGAGTATGGGAAATGCAAGAGAAGAAAAGGAATCCAGGGTGTTTGTAGCATGGAAATCCAGAAGGTCACAGTAGGAGAAAAAGGAAGGACCAAAATTTTGCAGGTCTTTGAAGGCCGTGGTGAAGAATTTTGTTCTGATCCAACAGCAATGACTGGAATGCCACTGTAGCGTCCTAACTAGAGTAGTGGTATTTTAGATTTCATTTCAAATAGATACTCCTGAGAGTGATGTAGAAAATAGATTTGGAGGCAGGCGAGAGTGATGTAGTCAGACTAGGCTGGAGACCATTGCAGTGGCCCTGGAAGAGAGGGCAGTAGCTTAAATGACGTGGTAGCAGATACAAAGAAATGGAAAGATTTGATAAATGTATAGGAGGTAAAATCAACTGGTCTTGGCAATGGGTTGGATATGGGGATGAAGAAGTGGGTATGGATGATGACTCGCATGGGTCATCAGCACCTTGCATTATAAATGAAGTAAAAAGGCTCATAGACAGTAAATTAATTTTGCCTAAATTAACATACCTGCTAGCAAATGAGCTTATAACCTGAATGGATGTGGTGTGTATATGTGTGATGTGTGTGTATAAAAGACAGGAAAAAAAGTAATTTTTGTGTACATTGTGTATTCACACACACATGGCCAGGACATACCATTTAGATAAACTAAAAATGTTTTATCTCTATGAGTTGGAAACCTTGGGCCTGTCTCCTACCGACCTCTACTAACTGTGTCCCTGTCACATATTACTCATGCCCCCTGCTTACTTTTCTAAACTCCAGTGTGCATGTGCAACCGTCTGTATACTTTCTTTTATCTATCCAGTGTGTGGCCCCTCATTTTTATTGTTATTCTGGCTTCTATTGAAATTACTAGTTTGTGGCCTATGTAAGCATATTTTAATAATTTTGAAAGAATCTTTTCGTCGTTCGAGCTTGTCTAAAGAAGGCTTGAAGTAATCAGTATTTCAGATTTTTACTGGTTTCCAGCCTCCTCCCCCACCACATACACACACTCATATATGTTTTGCTATTTTAAAGAAAGAGATTTAACAGCCATAAGGCACTTTTAAAAATAACATTCACATCTGGGCTGACCACCTGTATGCCAAAATTTAGCTTGATGTTAATTAAAACAGGCATGTTATAAACCTCAGGAAATGGCAGCTGACCCCTAACTATGAATGTAATGCTATAATAATACATAGTAAAAATAAGACATTTTGAGGCTGTTGCCCAAACCACTCATGCATTAAAATTCTCACCACTGTATACCCTTGCACAAGGACGGGTAAATCAACTACAGAAGTGGTTTAACCAAAAATAATAATGACAACAATTCAAGGGGTGAGAGCTATTCATTATTCAACAGATGGCTTTAAATACCTTTTCAGGGTATTTCTGCCCTGTGAGAAGGATTCTGCATGGAGCTTAGAAGGTTGATTAGCTCTATCTTGACAGACAGGATAATAATAATATCAATATGGCTGAAATTTATTGAACAATTTACTATGTGTCTGACACTGTGCTAAGCACTTAACATACATACATAATTCTCCTAATAACCCTAAAAGTAAGGTGCCACTATTATCCCCATTTTACAGATGAGGAAACAAGGCTTAAAAGATTTAGTTACCCACTCTGGGTAGTATCGTGGCTGAGCTGGGAATTGGATGCCAGCCATCTGAACCCATGGCCCAGGTGTTTCAGGATGGGCCTATGTGACTGCAAACCTGGCCCCATCTGCAAGCTCACCCCATGCTTTTTGTATCCAACCACAAGTGACTTCTGGCATTTCCTACTGCTTCCCTTCTTGTCCTTTCCTTGGTCACTTTGCTCACATATGACCCCAGAGACTTTTCCCTCTTCCTTTTTACTTTCCCATCATCCTCACTCACTTGAAACCATTCCTCTTAGATGCTTTTGACACCCTGACACTTGACAACTCAGCCTTTGCTTTGCTTTTTGTTTGATCCAGCTATTTGCTGATACCTCTGCATTCGAAATTGTCCTCTGTCTCTTAGCACTTCAAAATTTGTTTCATAAACTAGGGCATTGAAAATTTGCATATTAGGTCATATACATACACACACGTATATATCGGGTATTGAAAATTTGCATATTAGGTCATATATACACACCCACATATGTATATATTGAATGCAACATGAGTAACATGTATTTATATTGTAACTGGGTATTTTTGTTTGTTTTTGTTGTATTTTTTTATTATGGGTTAATATGAGGTTACATACAATTAGGTTACATTATTTGTGTTTGTAAGGTAAAGTTCAGAGTCTGAGTAGTAGTTGAGACCTTCACAGAGGATGTGTACCATATACCCCTGCATTGTACTGAAAGATAGGAACTAATAGAGCCTCTTCTCCTCTGTAACTGGATATTAGAATACATATGCACTGGCATAAAAAAAAATCTTCAAAATCTCTATCATACAAACTATACTACCAAGAGTGCCCATTTGGCACAACTGGGAACAGCACTTGAAATTTTAAGTCTAAGTTCATGTCTGATTTTTTTATTCACTTCAAATGTGTACTGTTAAAAAGATAAAAACTCTCTGAAACTCAACTATGTCATAGCTCCTGAAAGCCATGATAATGGTTATGCATTCGTGGCAGGAGTCACAGAGTTCATTGGATATGCAATATGCAAAAAACATAACCAAACCATCCTACAGAATCTCAAAGGCTTGTGCATACCACTCAGGACATTTGGTTGGTTTTGAATCAGAAAAACCAAAGATTTGTTCCCACTTCTACATTTACTTGCCATGTGACCCTAGAGAAGTCCTTTAGCTTCACTGTACCTTGGTTAATTATCTTTAAAACTAGGACAATTATAGGACCATCCCTGTGTAACTCCTAAGAGAATCAAATGAGATAACATACTGAAAAAGCTTAACCAAATAAGTGCTTAATAAACAAGATCTGCTATCAATGCCAATCCTTTAGTAGTTCAGGCATAACTTGGAGATATCATAAAGCAAATATTGTGATAAAAAGAGTCACACAAACTTTTTGGTTCCCCAGTGCATATAAAATTTATGTAAAATGTAGCCCATTAAGTGTGCAATAACATTATGTCCAAATGAACAATGTACTTAATTAAAAAGTACTTTATTACTAAAAATTGCTAATGATCATCTGAGCCTTCAGTGAATCATAATCATTTTGCCAGTGGAGAGTCCTGCTGCTAATGGCTACTGACTGAGCAGGGTGGTGGTTGCTAAAGGTTGAGGGGACTGTGACAATTTCTTAAAATAAAACAATAATGAAGTTTTTAACATGTGTAACATTTTAACACATTAACTCTTGGTTTTAGGGAAGATTTGTCTATAATATGTAATGTTGTTTGGTAGCATTTTACCCACAGGAAAACTTTGAAAACCAGAGTCAGTCCTGTCAGATGCTGCTGCTGCTTAATCCACTGAGTTTATATAATATTCTAAATCCTTCGTTGTTATTTCAACAATGTTCACAGCATCTTCACTCGGAGTAGATTCCATCTCAAGAAACTACTTTTGTTCTTTACATCTGTAAGAAACAACTCATCTGCTCAAGTTTTGTTCTTGTTGTCGTTTTGTTTTGAGGAGGGGGGTTTGAGACAGAATTTCACTCTGTCACCCTAAGGTAGAGTGCTGTGATGTTATTGCTCACAGCAACCTTAAACTCCTGTTGTACTCAAGCCATCCTCTTGCCTCAGCCTCCTGAGTACCTGGGACTAATGCTGTGTACCACTATGCCCAGCTAGTTTTTCTATTTTTAGTAGAGGTAGGATCTCACTCTTGCTCAGGCTGGCCTCAAACTCCTGAGCTCGAGCAATCCACCCACCTCAGCTTCCCTCATCCATTCAGGTTTTATCATGAGATTGTAGTAGTTCAATAACATCTTTAGATTCCACTTCTAATTCTAGTTCTCTTGCTATTTCCACCACATCAGAAGTTACTTCCTCCACTGAAGAGGTCTTATACCCCTGGAAGGCATCTCTGAGGGTTAGAATCAGCTTCTTCTAAACTTCTGTTAATGTTGATATTTTGACCTTTTTCTATGAATCGTGAATGTCTTTAATGGCATGTAGAATGGTCAATCCTTTCCAGAAAGTTTTCAATTTACTTTGCTCAAATCCATCAGAGGAACCACTGTCTATGGCAGCTATAGCCTTATAGAGTGTATTTCTTAAATAGTCAGACTTGAAAGTCAAAATGACTCCTTGATCATGGGCTGCAGAATGGATAATTTGTTAACAGACATGAAAACAACATAAATCTTCTTGCACATCTTCATCACAGCTCTTGGGTGAACGATTGTCAATGATTAGTAATACTTCAAAAGGAGTTTTTAATTTTTTTCCTGAACATGAAATCTTAATAATGAGCTTAAAATATTCTGTAAACCATGCTGTAAGCAGATGTGCTATCATCTAGGCTCTGTTGTTCCATTTCTAGAGCCTGGGCGGAGTCTATTTAGCATCATTCTTAAGGGCCCTAGGATTTCCAGAATGGTTAATAAGCATTATCTTCAACTTGAATTCACCAGTTGCCTTATCCCCTAACAAGAGAGTCAGCCTATCCTTTCAAGTTTTGAAGCTAGACATTGACTTCTCCTCTCTAGCTATGAAAGTCCTACACGGCATCTCCTTCCAATAGAAACCTGTTTTAACTACCTTAAACAGCTATCATTTAGTATAGTCACCTTCACCAGGTATCTTAGCTAGAGCTTCTGGATAACTTGTTGCAGCTTCTCTATCAGCACTTGCTATTTTACTTTGCCCTTCTAAGTTATGGAAATGGGTTGTTTCCTTAAACTTCATTAACCAACCCCTAGTAGCTCACCCCTGTCAGCCTTCATAGAAGTGAAGAAACGTAGGACCTTGCTATGGCTTAGGCTTTGGCTTAGGAAATGTTGTGGCTAGTTTGATCTTCTATCCAGACCACTAGAACTTTCTCCATATCAGCAATAAGGCTGTTTTGCTTTCTTATCATTAATGTGTTCATTGGAATAGCATTTTAATATACTTCAAGAACTTTTCCTTTCCATTTACAACTTAGCTAACTCTTTGGCAGAAGAGGCCTATCTTGGCATTCTACATGCCTTTCTATGCTTAGGAAAATCTGACCACTCCTTCTCTCCTCAGAAATGTCCCCCTGGCCATACCAAGTGCTTATACTTATCCCCAAACAGTATACTACTTCATCTGTCCTGTACTTCTTTATATATTCTTCTTTTTTCCTGTAATTGTTGGTCCACTATAAATTGGCCTTATGAAGTCCAAATTACTGTCCAAGTCTCAGATCAGATATAAGTATGTCTATGAAATTCACCCTGACTCCCTAAAAGATCCTTAAATATTCCTTATCCTGTTTTTGTATACTATCTTCCCTCTGGACTAAGCTGGTGAAAGACAGGGACATCTCATTTCATTTTATTTTAGGTGTTATTGTATTCCCAACACCTGGCATGGTGCCTAGTGTATCATAGAGGTCTGTGCAGGAAGCTCTGGCACCAAGGAACAGAAATCTCCACCTCAGAATGACTTTACCATTAAGAAAGCATGTTACCTCAATACAACATGAAGTGCGAAGGCAGGAGAGGATCCAAAGCTCATTTATTGGTTCAACATTCATGGTAAAAATCTGGCACTTCCCATCTCTCTGCCATTATCCCCAGGAAGGTGGCCTTGCCTTGGAGCCAGAGTCTTCACATCCACAAGATGGGCTGCCACATCTCCAGGCCCCTCATCCAGATGCAACAACCACAAAGGAAGAAAGGAATTATTATTATTATTATTTTCTTTACCTCCTTTCCAGCTGCTAGAAACCAGAAGCCTCCATCAGACTTCTGATATTCCATTTCCCAGGATTAGGTTTTTATGCTCACTCATTCATGAAGGAAATGAGATTACCATGATTACCTTAGGCTAGGGATCAGCAAACATTTTCTATAAAGAGCGAGATAGTAAATATTTTAGGCTTGGCATACTATAACAGACTCACTCACAACTTCTTTTTTCTAATACTTCCTTTTATTAGAAAAGCACCCATAGACAATATGTAAATGAATAAGTTCGCTTATATTCTAATAAAACTATTTATGGACACTGAAATTTGAATTTCATACAGTATTTGCATACCCATATTCTTCTTTTGAATGTATTTCAACCATTTAAAAAACAATTCTCAGCTCTAAGGCCACATAAAAACAGGCAGCAGGCTGAGTTTGGCCCAAAGGCCACATTTGCTGACCATTGGCTTAAATTATTTGAGGTCAAATGTAAATTGAAGTGCCTTCCACTGCAATTTCCAAAGTGCACAATAAATACCTGAAAAATTAAAGGAATATTCCTTTATTCCTGTTCATAAGAATTTCATAGGCTATCCATGCATATGATTTTCTGAAAGATATTTTTTAAATAACTGCTTTACCGAATGATGGTGGACTTAGCAGAATTAAACAAACAAGCAAAAGTTGTTGTTTGTGACAGTTCAGATATTAACTTACGAAAATAGAAGATGTAATATTTTAGGATGTGTGGGAACTACAGATTTGAAGAACTCCTCATGGATTTAAAGTCACAAGGGTTTGCCTTGATGGTAAGGAGGTGAAAGACATTACCTAATGGGTGTTTTCTATATGAACGTCTTCTGGCTTCACAATTTTCCAAACATAATGGTGCATGTATTCTGATGCAGGCAAAGAGATAATTACAGAAGAACAGCTTACACTCAGTGTAAACTAATCCAATGTAAATTAAATAAACTATAAATAGAAGATACTCCTTCGCTGATACCACAAGTGAATCACCTCCATTATAGACTCATTTTTGTAAAATTACATCTAATCATAGTATTTTAAGATAATGTTTGGCAAAACATCTCTAAATCTGTCAACAAAAGCAGCTATTACTTCTTTGCAGCTGAATACTTTTGCCATCAAACACCCATCTGTCTGGAAAGATTTACTTATGGTTCTCCCTGAAGGCAGGGGTAAAATCTCAATGACCTCTGGAGGTTTCTTTCACCTTTATGCGTATAGAGTCAATAAAAATTCATTTTAAAGTAATCCTACTGCAAACCCTAAAAAAACTACAAAGCTAAGATGTAATCGAGTCTATCCCAGAAATAGGTATTTTCTTAGTTATTATTTAGCTGGTTTTATTTGGTAAACATTTTAATCTTGCTTGTTATTTTCTGCTTTAATAGAGTCCAAACTCCTTAATATGGCTCATAAGACCTCCTAAGTCCCAGTTAGCACCACTGTCTTTATACTAAGCTTGACTGATGTTTTTAGTTCTTCAATCACTGGTGTTGGCCCATGCAGTTCCTTCTTCCGGAACTGCTCTCTTTCTCCTCAAATCTCATTTACCCCTCACTGTGGCTAAAGTGTACTTTTCCTGGAGGGCTGGGCTCTTGTTGGAGGATCAGGAAGCTTTCTCTCTTTTTCCCCACCCCACCATGAATTAGGTGATTCTTTTTATGTACTTAGTATACCTTCCTTGATGTTTGTAATCCATGTACTTTTCTGTGTATTCGATATTCCCTTAAAGGTTGAGGATAAGAACTGGGTCTTGTGTTTGTTACAGTAAAAAAGCAGAGGAGGCAAGGCCTTTGGGGTTTATATGCCCTTCTAAGACCCCTGGGCTTTGTAGTGAAGGGCACAGAAAGAAGCCACTTGTCAGGCTCACGCATGCCTCACCAGAAAGACCCTATCAGCAGTGTCAGAGAATGGATTTCCAGAGGGAAAGGGGATGGATGGTGAGAGGTCTACATGAGCAGCTCTGAGACCACTTAGGAAAGGGTTGCTGTAGGCCAGGTCAGAGAGGTTGGGGGCCTGATCTACAGTTACAAATGCCAGGGATGAAGAATCATGGTTAGTTTGGAAAGACATTTAAAAAGTAGAAAGCTGTACAAGTGCTGACAGCGTGTAGTGAACAGAAGGACTGAGAAAAAGAGAGGGAAAAAAAATCAAAGGGAAATTGGGTTTCTGCCTTGGAGGACTGAGTGGTAGTGCTCGTCATCTGAGGAAGGATGCAGGAGGAGGACGAGGCTGAGGCTGGGGGACCGTGGATGTCACTGCAGGCACACTGCCTTCAAGGACCTGCAGAGCACTCCATGGGGAAAAAGAGACATCTAGACCGCAGATAAAAATGTGAGAGTCAGCTGGTTCTAAAGGGTAGAGCCATCTGTGTGTAGCTCACACAAAGAAAGTGTATATTAAAAAAATAGAGGAGGACTTGGCCAGAGTTTGAGCCACATCAACATCAGGAGGGTAAAAGAAGAGAAGCTTCTAAAGTAAACAGAGAAGTGGCCAGAGAGGAGGGTGAAATCAAGACGAAGTGCAGTCAAGGGAAAGATGAAGTAGCAGCAGATGGATATTATCAGCTGTGGTTACGTCACTGTCACAAAGTCTCGGTGGCACAACACAGCTAGTATTCACTAACCTGCTCACAGGCCTTCCACTCCCATGGCTCTGCTCAGGCGGCAGGCCTCTGCGCCAACTGGGGCTGCCCTGCTCCACACACCACTCATTCTCTGGAGACCAGCGAGCTCTGGAGGCATGTTCCGCCTATGACGGCAGGAGCCCGGAGGAGCATGTGGAAGCTCACTGAGCCCCGCAGGTCCTATCCTTAGACAGGTGCTTTGCCACTCCAGCCCCATCCTTTGGCCAAAGTCAGTCACAAGGCCAGGTAGGTCCCTTGTCAATAGTCAAGACTGAGGCTGGAGCAATTTCACAGGAGGCTCCAAATTGCCAACAAGTAAAAAGTGACATTTCTAACTAAAGAAATAAATAAATACTGTTTTATATGTCTTAAAACATACATAGAGCCAGGGACCTGATTGGCCCATCCCTTTCAAGGACTCTAGCTTACCAGGGCCAACCACTTAAAAGTAGCCAAGGGGCCCCCAGGAGAAAATAATCATGTGGCCTGTGAGGGCTAGGTGAGTGTCAGGGTCAGGCTTTTTTTCGTATCAAGAGAAAAACTGCCTGAGATAAGCTTTTGAAAGGGGGAGTTGATGATATGATGGTAAGGACACATACAAGTGGGAAGCTACGAAGAGGGAAATCGCATCTTGGGCTCGGCACTTTCCATGGCTTTCGCCTTGGTCTCATGGTCTCGTGTTCTCTGTGTCAGACCGTTGTAGCTTCTGCGCTCTGCTGCCTTCTCCCTCTCTGTCCACTGATGCTTCTGTTTGCTCCTACTTTGTGCTTCATGCAAGTTCTACTTGCATGTAACTCTGGCTGACCATGGTTCTACTTCAGGGCATTTTTCTGCCCCTGCTTCTAGCTGCCTTGGGCTCTCTCAAGTTTGCTGGTTCAAATTGCTACAGGGAAGAATTGGATTTGCCTGGCTCATTTCTCACACTCAGCTTTGTCACTGGCAAGCTCATTCACTGGTCACCCTTTGTCAGATAGTCATCCCTAATCCAGCCAGTTGCGACCTCTCAGGGGAGGTCCAGGAGTAAGGAAGTTTCCCTCAGCAAGTAGAGACAGAAAGGTATCCGCTGAGCTTCCTGGTGAAGGGAGGTGCTCTGAACACTGGAGTGAGGATTCAAACACAAATGAATGGAATGCCCACCCTTAACTATCTGGAGAGTTCCTCAGGTAGAAAATTCATCCTGAAGGCTTGTGACTAAACCCCAGGTTACTACTGGCCAATGATAGATATAAAGGGAAACTTTAGCATGGTATATATTGAAATGACTCTCATGAATCTCTGAATTCAACCTCATTGGCAAAACTTGTCCTATCCTTGAGATGAAAACTAAAGCAATAAATGGAATACATGTACAAAATCCTAATACTGAGAGAGACATAAGATAAGGCTAAGTCCACACTGTTTGGAATCCTTGTCCAGGCGATCAGACAGTGGCAGGGACAGGTCCTCCTCGCGCCCTCACTGAGAGGAATGGCTCCATAGATAGGAAGGGCTGGAGGCCGTGGCCGTTTATGATGTCCGATGAGATACCAAGACAGCCAGAATGGCCGTGGCTGTCTTTCTCACATAATCAAAGATAGGAGCAAGCACCTGGAATAATAAACCGACAGTTCCAGGCCACATCACAGCATACCTAAAGGGAGTCGTTTGATGCCCTCTAAATTCCATTTTGCAAGACTTGATTTCCCTCTAGGCAGACAGAGAATAAACACCTCTAGTTTCTGATGGTTTGGCTGTCACTGCTCTCTCCATGGAATTTGTAAAGCATATACTTAGTCCATCAGGGGGCAGACACATTTCTCTCTTCTCTGAGAAGTTCTGAGCACTGAGAGCTTGTCTTCCAAACCCAGGGTGCGCCCTACCCCCCACCAGCAAGCCCTTCTAATTACTCAACTGATTAGAACTGGGTCGGATCTGAGGGGAATGACATTTCTGGGAAGACCAACATACTAGAAGCAATTTGAGAACAATAGAGAATAGCATATGGTCAAGTATCACACAAGAGAACACAAACAGCAGTTCAAAGAAGGCAAGAATAAATTAACTAGAATCACCATAATAGGGTTGGGGATACAGAGAGAATTAAATGTGAGCTAGCCCCCAAAGAACACAGCTAGCATGGCAATTAAAAATTCTTCATAGTACCTCTTCTATCACTCTCAGAAATAAAGCTAAATAATAAATAATAATAAAGTATAAATAATGATTTATTCAATTTTTTAAATAAATATATAACACACCTGTTAATTTTATAAAGGAGGAAGAAGGTGTCAGCAAATCACACATACAGTGTCACAAATCCAAAAGGATTGGAAATCACCACATTTTTGCCCCTTTGGGTCTGGTAAGATTTATGCTTCTTGAGAGCGTCCAGACATTAGCAGCTCAAACCCCCACACTGTATCCTGGCTTCATTTAAAGGACCCATAGGTCAGACCAAAATGCAACAGAGCTTTATATGCCAATTTTTCTTGACTCTCTGTAGGTCAGGGGAAGTTAAGCTCATATAATTAGGGGATAAAGATGGAGGCTAGGAGTGGGGGATGGAAGCATTATGAAAGCTCCAGAGTTTAAAGACTTGGTAAGAAGCCAGAGTAAAAATCGATAAAGTCACGTCTTTATGAAACACGCGTTTCCCATGTTAGAGTCCACATATTTGCCATCATACCCGGGGAATCTCCTTGTGACTTGACTCTCAGCCATCCGTGGGGAGGACAATTCAAATTCACTGTCATGACTCTGAGACCACGGTTGTCCAGAGGTGCCTCCTCCATCAGCAGATGCTCATTCTGTCAACTTCAGTCCAATACACGTATCAGCAGCGAGTGCGTTCCACTGCATTGACTTTTACAACTGATAATCCATGTGACTTTTATGATAATCTTAAGATGTGATGGAATTATCCATAAATGGTACCAAAGAACAAAGCATTTCCTATGGGTGATGTGGCCCGGCCCTAATGTGTAGTCTCAACATGTAATCACTAAAAGATGTCAGGAAGCAATGACCAACAGCAGTAAAAACAAAGCTGTGAGAATTAAGTATAGCCATAACCAAGAAAAGAAATAGAGAAAAGCCGTATAGTCCTCGGAACAAATGCACAGAAAAGAACTTCAGGTTGATCCAGTGACCATGCTAATGTGCAGATTGACTGACCAGATCCTAGAATCAGTCTTCTAGACTCCAGCTCTGCTATTAAAATAGTAATGAAGCCCATGACTCTTACAGACTGAAAAACCAATGTTAATAAACTCAGGGAGAGTCTTCAGAAAACTGGATGCTAAGGTGATGACTATTCACAGTACATACTTCCATGGTTCATCATGAACCAGACACAAGCCTTACGACAACATACCAGTTACAGGTTGGTCAAATAGCATCTGTCTGTTTGACATTTTTGGCATTTATCATTTCAAAGGAGAATTTTTTCATGTCCCTAAGTTTTTTTAGTCTTTATTTATTATCTATTCATTCATTTTTTATTTCCTCCCTTCCTTCCTCCCTCCCACCTCTTTCTTTCTTCCTACCCTTTCTTCCTCCCTCCCTGCCTTCTTTTCTTCCTTCCTTCTTACCAAAAAACATACCCTGGGCACCTGCCATATGCTAGGCACTGTTCTGAACCTTGAGAAGACAGTGGTGCATAGGACAGGCAAGATCCCGCCTTGAGGGGCATTTACATTCTGCAGAGAGAAGGCAAACAAGAAATGAACAAACAAATACATAAAGGATAAAATTTCAGATAACACCTGAAGCCACAGAAGGAAAAAAAGGTACTGGCAAAGAGTGAGGCTGCTTTAGAGAAATTGTTGGGGAAAGCCACTCTCCAAGGGAGAGATGACCTTAGCACTAACCCTTGTATGTGAAGAAAAGTTGGTTATAATCCAGCATGTCTCAGTCTTGGCACTGGTGACATTTGGGGCTGGAGCATGTTTGGTTTTGGAGAATTTATCCCATACATTGCAGGATGATTAGCACTATCCCTGGCCTGTACCCACTAGATGCCTATAGCATTTGACCTCCAAATTATGACAATCAAAATACCTCCAGACATTCTCAAATGCCCCCTGGGGGATAAAATTGCCTCTGTTTGAGAATGACCAGGCTATGAGAAGACCTTGGGAAAAACATTCCAGCGTGGACAGACTGTATATATCGGGAATGAGCTTGATGTGTTGGAGGAAGACAAAGACTACTGCTAGTGAAATACACAAGCAAGGTGTAAAAAGTCACAGCAAGGCTGGGAGGGCCCCAGATCAGGAAGGACCTGGCAGACCATGGAAGGGTTTGCAGTTATGTGACAAAATTCACTCTTAATATCTAAACTCATGGTCTCAAAAACTAATGAATAAATGCATGAACCCAATTCACATGATTATCTTCATCTGCAATTAACCAAGGGCATCCCTGAGCTGATGTTCCATAATTCAAAGATCTTTCTGAGTCCATATGCCCATTCCTTCAGCACCATTAGAGAAGAATCATTTAGGTACCTGTTGTTGTTGTTGTTTTTAAGTCACTATTCCAGTAATTGTCTCCTCAGTAGGTTATTCTGTTGCATTTAGTTCCATTTGTCAAAATGCTCAACATCATTTTCAAAAAGGTTTGCATCGAACGTCACCAGCACTAAGTGAAGAAGCACTTTATTTATCATTCTTTGTGGCTTTGGACAGGACCAAGATTGCCAACGGCAAATAAATCATTTGATTTGTGTGCAATTTACATGTTATTTTATCAGAGGTAAAAAAAAAAAAAATCAGGCGTCAAATTGCCAGCATAAGACCATCTTAGGAAAGTTTATTCAGAGACAGAAACAAAGAGGTATTTCTTCTTCTTTTTCCCCCAAAGAGAGATACAATTAATGGTGATGATCTGCTTACACATTGAAATAGACATCTTTTCATGATAAATAAGGTAGAATTTCTTAGCTGGTTTATATTTGGGAAAAGTTAGTACTGAAAGTTGGAAGACTGATCCTTCGACACATTCCAAATTTTAGCTATACAAGAGTTCCCTCTAAAATTACTCAAGCATGATTAATTGAGCTGTAAGCTGAGAAATTGATGGTATGTCAGAGATAATAGCAAAAATAGAGTTTAGAGCAGTTTGTAAATGGTATGGTACATACAGATGCTCTACCTCAGTTTTCTTACCTGCCAAATAGGTGTAATGATAGCGAATGTACTTACCTCACAGAGTGGGTCAAATGCTGCAACATTACAAATTTGAAAAAAAAAATTATAAAGTGTAAAGCCTTATCAATATACAAAGCATTATGACCTATAAGTCACTACCAAGCCTGGAACTTTATCTTATGTAGTGTCTTTATTTGGCTGAAAAGAAGAAATTCCAGTTTTAAATTCCATTTCAAGTAAGCCAGATAGTCCACAGATCATTTGGACTGTGAACAGAGAATTCTCAGTTCTCTTTCCCTGCAGGGAAACTCAGCCACAAGAGTGAGACCGAGCAAGAAGGTAAAGTTTTCTCTCAAGCCTGTTCTCAGTAGCTGATCTCCCTGGTTCACATGCATTACCACATCCAAATAGGATTAAATTCATTCATTCATGCAACAAATACTTATTGAGCCTCAGCATCTATGATGTACAGGGCTCAGGCTAGGCCTTGGGATATGGAGAGTTTTAAGACCAGGGCCTTCCACTGATCAAAGAAAAGTTGGGCAAAAAGTAAAGCATTACATCATTGAATTAGTACATCGACCTACTGCATATTATTTATGTGTTATTGTCTGTATCTCACTACTAGAACGTGAGCTCTGTAAAGCTAAGGACTCCATATAAACTGTTCACAGCCGCATCCCCAGTGCATACAGCAGTGCCCAGCAAAACATAGGCATTTCATAAACCACTGTTGAATAAACGAAAGAAAAAAAGTGCCATTTAAGAGTTCACCCTGTAGTTGACAAACAGGAGGAAAGGGAGCTCCTAACTTTTATTGATCACAGGACCATACCAGTCACTTTCTAGAAAGGTCTTACACATTTTACAACCCTTTTCCAGGTGCCAGGCTGAGAAAGGGGATGGTTACAAACCTCACACAAAATCACAAAGCTTCCAGGTGGGGAGCAGAACTGGACCTGTTCCTTCACTCATTCACATTATTTATTGGGCACCTCCTAGGTGCCTAGCCCTGTGGCAGCGGAAGAAAATAAGACAAAATTCTGTTCTAAGGGTACACGCAAAATTCGGAGGGGAGAGGACACAAAGCAACAGACGTACGTCTTCCTGCCACCAAAATTCAAGATCCTTCCACACACTGCCTTCTTTTTGAGTCATCACTTTGTGGGAACAAAAAAAACACATGAAGGAAAACGCATGCACACCCCAAACCCACGCTGAGTATCCCCAGTAAAGCCAGAAATCTAGAAAGAATAAAGCCAGATAAATGAGTCTGCCCAGAACACTAAAACGTCTTGTTGCAAAGTCTAAATTGAAAATGTTTGCATTTGGCCTGGGTGGCTGCAAGCCCAAAGGCAGGCAGCGTATGACCGTGGACAACACAGAGACAACTCCTGTCAGGGCACTGACGTGACAACCAGCTCTCCACCAGAAGGTCTGAGGTTTAGATGAATTAAAAGGCCTGAGTCCCTGGCTCCTAGAGATGGCTAGACAAGGCAAAAGCATATGCCCGCCCGCCTGGCAGCAGCTCTCCCTGGCCTGCAGTGAATGCATCTGCACCGGCCAAGGAAAGCTGGCAGAAACTGCGGCTCCGGTGGAGAGAAGCCACGGCCAGCCAGCTCCAGCCAGCACCAGCGCGGGGCTGCCTACAGGCGGCCCTTGCTGAAACAAAGAGAGATGAAGGGAAGAGCTGTGGATGTCCAGCCTCCAGGCTGGTATCTAAAATGGAGAGCAGTGCTGGGCTAATGGAAAGCCGGATTTGCTCCAAAACCTTAGGCACTGCTTCTGGGATGCAATCTGAGTAATTTCCTGATGACTCTTCTCTGCATAATGGATTTGAGTTATAAAGGAATTTATGCCCTCAGGACCAAATTACCCAGATAATTGAAGATTGAATGAGGATGGGGTGGGGGGAGGGAAAGGCCTCAATTACAGGATTCCACCTTCTCTCTGAATGAGTTCAACATTCCAATTCACTACGGCATTGCATCTTTAACATCACGTTATATCCACAACTTCCTTGGTTGGTATGCTGAACTCCATTGCTTTCTCTAGCACAAGGAAGTGGCATTGAGGCTGAATTTAAAGTAAACTTCAAACTTTAGAACCTGGGTACCCACAATTCATCAGCCCCGTCCTTCAAACCATGATTCCTATTTTAAGTCTCACAGTCACAAATACATGAACCTGCAGTAGGGTTTAGAGATACTTAACATCAAAAGAGTAGACTAAAGACTGCAGGCAGCCAGGACCTTTTTAGGAACTCCAACCCATGCCCTAGTCACAGCTAAGAATTGGATGGCAACCTTAAAGATAAGATGGTTTGAATTCCCCATAGTTGCATACCTACTTTGCTCTTGTGCCTTTTTGCAGTGTTTCTCATACTTAAGGGTAAACAAGAATTATCTGCAACATTGTAGGTGCAAAACTAGTGACATCCCTGTATGAGGCCATTAAGGGATTTTTGACGTTAATTTGTCACATCTATGCTGGACTTGGTATCTCAAGCCCAAGGAAATCAAATCTCCAGAAAACTATTTTTAGGTCTTCCTTTAGTGAGTGACTATAAGGCAAATATAAAATCTTACTTATTAAAAGACTCTGGACAAATTAAATGGAATGATTCATGAATCAGGCAGAACTCAGGATCAGAAGTTCGGAGAGTTCAGCCCCATAACATGAGCAATGGGTATTGATAGAAAATAAGTAAGTACAGATATGGCTTGATTGGTTATAGCTCAGCATTTGCCTTATTTGGACATGGTTTGATCAGCTGGCAGCTTATGATTGGCTAAAGTTCAGCTGCTTGTGACTGGCTTAGACCCAGCTATCTGTCAAAAAATATACAGTAGAACCTCTGTAAGGTGGCTACCAGAGGGATTGTGACAGACTGGTCGACATTCCAAGGTGGTCAACATAAGGAATTAGGGCTATTGTCCTGATATGTACATGTTGTGCATGGCCAGTCTATGAAAATTAGGTCAACTTAAGGAGGTTGTCAATGTAGGGAAGTGGTCAACTATGGAGGCTCTACTGTATTTTAAAGTTATGTATGTACTGAGTTAGGTAACTGTTCATTACGTGGAAACTTAACATAGAGAGACAGACTCAGGCATATGATCTCTTATTAATTTAAGATGCTCCATTCCACACTTAGTGAAAGAAATTCATGATATGTCAAGGTCTAAAAACTCATAAAATACCCCAATCCATGTGTATGCACTGCCTAGGTTCCCTTCCCTGTTCCAGGACGTGAGAAAAGAAGACACATACAAAATGCTACATTATGAAAGTTTCCCATGATTTAGTTCAGATTTATTGAGTCACTAAAGAATCTTCATTATAGATTTGTTATTTACATGGGCACGTTTTATTGTATTTATGAGCCTCATTTTGTCAATATTTTAAGAGCTGAATGGGCAAATGAATAAAAGTTGAAAGCTCTGAAATATGACTGGAGTCTTAAAGCCCAGAGTCAAGGCTATAACCAATGGTTGCATGTATTAGCAAAGTTGGTAAATGATACATAGAATTTGCAACTGTAACTGGTTAAAGTCCACCATGAAACACCAAAGGGCTCGAGGGGGTAAGGTGCAGGGTGGTGAGCAGTCTGTAAACAGGTGTTAAACCACTTCTTCACACACTCCCACAAATGGCCTAAAGATTTTTCCCATCATCCCCTTGCTCTCTCTGAGTCACTGTGGGAATAGCAGTGAGATTTGGAGTTGAGTTATAACCATTCAGTAAAGCATTTCCCTCCAGACTGTACAAAGGAAAGGGGCTATGTTGGTAAATTTATTGACTATTTCATTAGATCAATATGGAATATGATTTAAAAGGCTCTGCCCAGGCTCTTTAAATCTATTTAATCAAACCAATTAATAAAAAAAAGTAAGAAGTTGAAGCAGATCCTGTAAGGTGCATCATAAATATATTTCCTTACGTGGGCTTTTGATCTCACCAGGTAATTAACAGCTTTAGTTAAGTTCAGTCATTCCTTCATGCCTGGCTATGGTCATAAAACCCCGCAGGCTATGTGTAGCTCTTGGATTTATTATGTTTTTCTTGCTGCAAAAGCGTCTCTCACATTCCACTCCCCCCCCCTTGAGAAAGTTTATGTAGCTATTGCTTTTGCAGCTGTCATGAAGGCTACACTGGCTGGTGAGCTTTGTACTGCTTCTGCTGGGTGTCCTGGGCCATTGCCATCCAGTTCAGTATCTTCTTGACTCTATATCAAGCCATTGCACTCCATCTCCTAGGGAGATAAAAAACATCCAGAAGCCTTAACTTCTAAGGTATCTTTCTCCCATTGCATGTTTATTCTTGGCCATGTTTCATGCATAAAACGGCCTCTCCCTGCTACACAGAATGTGGCTTTTATTATGGGATTGGGGAGGTCTTTCTCTCTGTAACCAGTGAAGATGAACCATTCTCTTTAGTTCTTCAACAACCTGATTCCCATTTCTTCATCCCCAAGTACTTCTATCATTTCCCCAGCTCTGCTTTCCCGGCTATGAAGCTTTGAGATACAGGCAGTCCCCGAGTTACAAACATCTGACTTACATACAACTCACACCTACAAAAGGGGGCTGTTACAGGCAATAGGTAAATGTACCTGTTCCAACTTACATATAAATTCAAATTAAGAACAAACCTTCAGGACCTCTCTCATTCATAACTCAGGGACTGCTTATCTCTAGGCAAGCCAATGTTATCACCTGCTGTTGGGAGCAAAAGTTGATATCCTTCCAATGCTAGAGTAAGTGTCATGAGACTCCGTGAGACTGAGGGGATAGCTTCAATCTGTTTTATAGACAGAGGAAGCTCTATTTGGAAGGGAGGCAAATATTTCCCCAAAACTCTCATCTAATCTTCGTTTGAGGAAGAGTTTGGTAAATGCAGTCACCCAGGTAACTGTGCTCTGGTCCTTCCACAACTAAAAGCAGGATCTACAGGCGAGAGCCACCACCCGGCTGAGAGCAAATTTTTTCAAAGAAACCTTCCTTCCTAAGCTAACACTAGTTTATGAAGAAACATAACCTACCAGCACTATGATACACTTTCGCTCAATCTCTACAGAAACAGTCACTAATACTGAATTACAGAAATAATGATCATCATTATTAGACCTAAACTTTTTGAGCCCTTGCAGTATGTTAGATGCTATGCTAAGTGCTAAGAAATGTTTTATCTGACTGATGGTCACAACAACGTGAGAAGGTAGGTTGTCTGATTTGTTCTATTTTACAGATGAAAACATTGACGTGAAAGGTCCCACAGCTAGTGAAGACTGTCTGAATCTCAGAGCTCACGCTTTTAAATGAATCCAAATCAAGGGAGTTATGTCACGTATATGCAGTTCAGGGTTAAAATAAGTAAGTAGGTTGGCAAAAGTCCCAAATATATCCACCAGCACAGAGGGAACAAATGTGAATTTTCCCTACCAATTTCCTTTTAACCTCCTGATTTCTAGAGGGACCGATTTTGCTCCCTGTTCTTTCTCCCTCCTCCTGTTCTTTCTCTTGCCCTCCAATTGAAGACATTCTGGTGGTAAAATCCACTTAAAATATGCAAAAATGTTCCTTTCCCTTGCTTCAGGTGCTTGTCTGTAAGAGGCAACACCAGGATGTCTGGTGAAGAGGGAGGTTGGTGCATAATTCCCATCCCTAAAATTAAATTATTAATTTTTTATCAATTAATTGGATGAGGATTGGTGGGAAAGAGAGGCCCTCAGCTCAGCAGAGCTCTACTGGGTGCCGAATAAAACAGAAATCTGCCTGGGTGAGACGGGCAAGCGGAGGGGGGGAGCCACAGTGGTAATAAATGTGAGAGTCCCCTAGTTTCAGAACAAGGGAGCAAGCCACCTCCCAGGAGGAGAGATGCAAAATCGCTCATATTTCTCCAGGGGGGTGGGGGTGAGGGCTTAATGGAATCAGCCCTCCAGGCCTTGTAAAAAGAGACTCTATTGCTTGCCCAGGAGTTGCTTTTCTTAATTCTCTCACATACTGAGGAAGATCAAATCCCAGAGAAGTTTCAAGCCTCCCTTTGAACAGATGGGAGGTGTTCTTATGTAGAATATTATTGTTTAAAAATGAAAATTGCTTATATTTTCTGGGTATGTAAATAAATTACATTTTTTATAAAATGTCAAATTTGGGAAACATATTTTTACATGTTTTTTTTGTTGCTTGAAATTCCACTACCCCAAGATAACTATTTTCAATATTTTGGGGAGCATCATTCTATATAGCTCTTTTTGCCAACAGGAACTACTATAAAAATTCTCTTATTAGTTTATTGAACAAATACTTACTAAATATCTACCATGTTCCAGAGATCTTAATTACTCATGCTATTCCTTAACTTTTTTTATTCAAAAATATGATTGTGAACTTTCTTTCACATTAATAGAAATCTACATAATCATTTAGAATCATTTCATCATATTTCGCCATAAGTCCAGTGACAAACCTTTACGTTTTCTCCAACTTCTTGACATCCAAAACAATGGTACAGTAAGAAGCATTATAACATTTAACTTTTTTTCAAGATAAAAGTCACTAGAGCTTTGAAACATCTCACATTTATGTAATACTTCACTATTCATGTTAATCTCATATTGTTAGCCTGCCAACAAGGAGGCTATTTTCTGTAAAGCTTACATCAGAATTGGTCTTACTGCTTTCATAATCACATGGCATACACTTATTACTCCCTAATAAATTTGAGAGGGCAAACTTTGACAGATTAGGAATCACAAAATACATGTGTAAAAGAGCATGAGATGGCCAAGAGCAGTGGGTTACACCTGTAATCTGAGCACTCAGGGAGGCTGAGGCAGGAGGAGCACTTGAGCACAGGAATTTGACACCAGCCTGAACAAGAGTGAGACCCCATGTCTACTAAAAATAGAAAAATTACCTGGGCATTATGTCTACTAAAAATAGAAAAATTACCTGGGCATTGTGGCGGGCACCTGTAGTCCCAGCTACTCAAGAGGCTGAGGCAGGAGAATGTCTTGATTGTAAGAGTTTAAGGTTGTGAGCTAGGCTGAGGCCATAGCACTCTAGCCCAGACAGAGGGAGACTTTGTTTCAAAAAAAAGAGCATGAGAAAGAGAGAGTTCCAAAGAGAGCTCTCTGAAACTGAAACCAGGTCTTTTGACAAGGGTAGAGGGTGAAGTACAGCATGTGTGTGTCCACTGGGCCCTACATATCTTTCTAAATTAAAAAACAAAACAAAACAAACAAAACCAACTTCCCTGAGCAGAGGTAATATCTGCCTCACTCATCAAGCTCCTAGCTTGATGGCTGGAATCTGATAGGTTCTCAATAAATAGCTCTGGATTTAATAAATGGGCCAATGAAAAAAAACACACAACAAGTCTTCCTGGAACTCTGCTAACCACAATCAACTTCCCACTCTCATCCCGCTCCACCCCCACTCAGTGTTAGGAACTCTGAAGTAAAGCAAGAATATCCATAGTCAGTAAATCACATAGACTTCCTATCCTACCAGGAGTTCCTCATTCTGAAAGAGCTCTGGATGAGTCAGTCTCCTCTGGTCAACATCAGGTCCTTGAACTAAAGAACTTAAGCCCAGGGAGACTGGTCAGAAAGTCAGTGTGGAAGAGGAGTCCTCCATTTAGAGCTGTATTTTGCCTTTTCTGAAAATTTCCTCCCAACTTTATGTGAGCAAATTCTATCCATCCCCACCATCTCTTCCCCTCCTTCTCACCCACAGTACTACCTCACCCTATTGCTCTTTATCAGAAATCTGTCCTGAGTACTAATTCATGTATGTGCACGCTGTATAGGTAAAAGAGCATTACCAAGTGGGTGGTTCTTGAAAATCGGCCATTCATCATGCATATTGATCACGGGGGTGGTATGGTATGAATCAGAGAACAGCAATCATTAAATCAAAGATTTATACTAGTAAAAGAGCACCAAGGCAATTCATCAATTACATACCACCCTCAGTGATTAATTAGCTTCCAACCTGACAGCTTAGAAGCTGGTTCACAATTAAGGCTGTTACAGTCAAAGGTAAGTTGCTTCCCCTCCTTCCTTAAAGGAAGAATAGAAAAAGGAAGAACCTTCATCTGTTGGTCTTAGGGCATTCTGTACTTTTCTTTTTTAGCACTTACCATAGTTTATATATGTGAAGTTATCAGTGTAATTATACATTTACCAGTTATCATAGTTTATATAAGTCAAGTTATCAATGTAATTATACATTTAAATTCTCTCCCTCCTTGAGCCCATAAGTTCAAGGAAACCTTAATGCTTCTAGCACAGTGTCTAGCACAGAGAAAGCCTTCAATCAAAATATTCTGGGCACTAAATTTATTAACCAGATGCCTCCAATGCTCCAGCCTCCCACGTAGGATCACTTACACTGGGCCTTCCAATGTTCTCCCCCAGATCTTGTCTTTTAAAAAATTAAGCTGAGGCTTTCTGAACTGGACAACCACACTCGAAATTTAGTTGCCAATTTCTAATGATGCCGAAAACATGCAATTCACACAACCCAATAATTCCAATCCCCCATACAACCCAACAGAAATGAGGATAAATGCTCATCAAGACATGATCAAGAATGTCTGTGGAGACATTGTGATTCATAGCCCAAGCTGGAAAGGGCACAAACGCCTATCAACAGAAGAATGGATGAAAACCATGATGTGTTCATAGAATCAAATATGTAGTACTACATACAATTAGTACTACTAATTAAAGCAAGCTAAAGCCTCATGCAACAACATGTGGCTCAGGGAGTAGGGTGCCGGTCCCACATATCAAGGGTGACGGGTTTGAACCCGGCCCCGGCCAAAACTGCAACAACAAAAAAATCATTTCCTTCAGGGGGTGGGAGAAGTGGGGAGGGAGAGGTCAGATCAAGGGAGGGTGAGTGGTGGGATCACACCTATGTGCATAATGCAAGGGTACATGTTGGATCTATTAGTATAGAGTATAAATGTCTTAACACAAAGATTAAGTAAACGAGATGAGGTATATAGTAACCAGTGTGATGTAAGCATTCCTAATTCCATATGAAATCAGCACAATGTTCCCCATAAATGCATTAATGTATACATGATCTATGTGTTTATGATTTAATAAAAAAAAATCTCACAAACATTATGTTAACAGAATGAAATCAGACACAAAAAAGCACATGCTATGTGTGTACTTAAGTTTTGACAACAGGCAAAATTAGTCCATAGTATCCATGGTATCCGGGGTCAGAACAGTGATCTCCTTAGAAGGGTCAGTGACTGGGAGAGAGCATGGAGGGACTTGTGGGGAATTGATACGGTCTGGTTCCTCCTCTGAGTGCCGGTTACCCCAGTGTGTTCTTTTGTGAAGATTCATTAATATTTTCTGTTGTCTCATTTTGTAAAAATTAATATAGCTAGATGATTAGTGCTCTTTTCAGTCTATATGTGATAGTTCAAACAAATAAAAATATAGTTCAAAACAATAGTTAACCTGATTTGTTTTTCTTTGTGGAAGGGAGAATGTTAAATAGCTTCATGTATACCCTAGGCCCAAATGCAAATTTTAGAAAATGACTCTTAGTAGGAATTCCAAACAAGGAGGTTAGGTTTTAAATCAGAGAGTAGACCCCATGTACTTTAGGGTCCCTTCCAACCCTAACGTTCTATGATTTTTATTTATTTATCTATTTATTTATTTATTTATTTATTTATTTATTGCAGTTTTTAGCCAGGGGTGGATTTGAACCCACCACCTCGGGTATATGGGGCCGGCACCCTACTCCTTTGAGCCACAAGTGCCACCCCATTCTATGATTTTTATAAGTAACCTTTAGAAAATTAAATGAGGCTTGGTGCCTATAGCTCAGTGGCTAGAGCGCAAGCCACATACACCAGAGCTGGAGGGTTCCAATCTAGCCCAGGCCTGCCAAACAACAATGACAACTACAACCAAAGAATAGCCAGGCGTTGTGGCGGGCACTTGAAGTCCCAGCTACTCAGGAGGCCGAGGCAAAAGAATCACTTAAGCCCAAGAGTTGGAGGTTGCTGTGAGCTGTGATGCCACTGCTCTCTATCCAGGGTGACATAGTTAGACTCCATCTCAATAAAAAAAAAAAAGAAAAAGAAAATTAAATGAGAACTCAATGGTCAGCAATCCTGGATTTCTAGGGTTGACTTGTCACTCTCGAAAGAGTTAAAGGAGGCAAGTAGAGGGACTTTCTGGTTCACCCTCATGTGTCTGTTCTCACATGCTACAATTTCCCTCTACCACATGAAGCAACTCCTGTAAGTGAAGAGGGATTAGATTTACAGGGTCCAACCTGCAGCCTGTGGGCCTCATGCAGATTTTTTGAGCTCAATTTTGCTTATCTGTGGTGTCAAATATCACTAAAATTATACACAGGTTTATACTTTTACTCATCAGTTTTCATTAGTGTTTGTGTTTTTAATGTGCGGCCCAAGACAACTCTCTTCCAATGTGTGCTGGAGGGAAAAAAACATTCGTACACTCTTGGTTTAAAAGAACTAGATGTGGTATAAAAAATGCTGTGATTTTTGAAAATTCAGAGGTTTCTGGTAATCCCAAGGATTAGTCCAGAAAAATCAATAAATTTGTTTATATAATAATGAAGCCCTCCATCTCTTGAAGGTGTCCTATGTACCCTGTTTCCCCGAAAATGACATCCTCCAAAAATAAGACCTACTTACAGGAAAGATAAGACGTCCCCTGAAAATAAGACCTAGCGCATCTTTGGGAGCACACCTTAAAATAAGATACTGTCTTATTTTCGGGGAAACGGGGTAGCAGGCACCATGTTAATTCACTTTTTACATATTCTTTCATTTAATCCTTACAAGACCCTGTGAAATACGCACAGACTCCCTCAATGGTAAAGAAGATGGTCATACCCAATGTCTGAGCCTCAGATTCAAATCTGTATGAATGAGAGGAAAATGCTATCTATAGAGCAGGGGCTTGGAGAATGGGCTCGAGAAAAAGACTACCAGCATTCAAATGTCAGCTCAGTAACTTACTGGTTGTGTAAATATTAAGACTCTCTCAGGCTTCTCATCTGCAAAATGGGATCACTAACAACGTCCACCTCACAGGATTATTATAAGGAGTACAGGACAGTGTATATTATACAAGGCACTTAGAAAAGCACATGGCACATAGTACTCAAAGATCTATATTTATTATGTGATTTATATATTTAAATTTTGTACTTTCTATATAACCAGCAGATATTGCATGTCCCATTAGTATAATTTTTAGTCCAACAAAACTGCCACCAATAGTCCTTTACTTGTTAAGGATTGGGTGAAGATCTTTTAATCTAAATCTCTGAGACATAAAGGAAATAGTTGTTAAATCAGACTCCAAAATCTTTTTTTTTTTTTTTGGCCGGGGCTGGGCTTGAACCCGCCACCTCCGGCATATGGGACCGGCGCCCTACCCGTTGAGCCACAGGCGCCGCCCCAGACTCCAAAATCTTAAAAGCCAGGATCTTGTCTGTCTTGTTCACTATTGTATCCCTGAAGCCAAGCATAGTGCCTGACACATAGTAGGCATTCATAAATGTTTGGTAAATACTTCCCCAGCATACTTAAATAATCCCCCCATTTTATGTCCATTCAGGAGAGGCCAGATTACTTACAGAAATATTTTCTCTCAACCCTAATGACCACAGGTATGCACTAGTTGGTTAAAAAAGAAAATCTTTAAGATAAATAACATATAAAAGGATGTTTTTTCAAAAGAATTCACTGCATGTTTACTGCTGTATTTAAATTATGACTCACTAGACCAAAAGTTGACTTATTCTCATCTTTTTATAAATTCACCCATTCCAAAGTCAGATCCAATGAGAGGCTTTTTTTTTTTTGGAGACAGAGTCTCACTATGTCAACCTCAAACTCTTGGGGTTAAGAGATTCTCTTGCCTCAGCCTCCCAGGTAGCTGGGGCTACAGGTGCCCATCATAATGCCCAGCTATTTTGTTGTTGTTGTTGTTGTTGTTGTTTGGCAGGTCCAGACTGGGCTTGAACCCACCAGCTCCAATGCATGTGGCTGGCACCCTAGTGGCTGAGCTATAGGCGCAGAGCCACAGTGATAGACTTTTATCCCTAGAACTTAAGCCTTAAATTCATTCATTCATCCATTCATTTACCAAACATTTTTTAAGCATCTTATACCTGTGTTTAATGATCTTAGTTGCAAATAACAGAAATTGCAAACAGGTTTAAAAATAAAGGAATTTCTTATGACACATAAGAGGAAGTTCACAGATCTCTATTCAGTCTTCTTGTTTAATTTAGCAACTCATGTGTCATCAAAGACCCAGATTCTGCCTCTGCTCTGCTGTCCTTAGTGTCAGCTTCATTCAGACTGGCAACCTGTTGACTAATTGTTGCAGGCTTTGGCTGAACCTATCAGCTGTCCACTCACCAATCATAGTCTCCCTCTTCCTCCAATTTAACAGAAGTCCTATTTTGTTTAGGTATTAGAAATTGGTAAAGTTCATTAATGTCTCCCCAACATGGGTATTAAATGATCTAAGCCAATTAGGATTGGTCACTCGCAATCAGTTGAACAATGCACACCTGACAAAACTTTGGCACGGTACGGGAAAGTTGGCTTTCACCCTTCCGGAAACATTTTCCATACTGTTATAAAGGGACACAAGTCAGGACATTGCCCCTTTTTCTGCCTGTGCACAGAGCTATGTGAAGAAGTGACTTTTGGAGCTGCTAAAGCCATCTTGTCACCACAGAAAAAGCTATGACTATACCAAGTTGACAGAAGAAAGGAACTTGGTGTCCCTGGAACTAACAAACCCTGAACTGCCCTATTTTTAAACTTCTTGTTGTGCCAAACGAAAACATAAACCTTTATTCTTTAAGTTGATTATAGTTGGGTCTTTGAAAAATTTACAGCTCAGAACATTATGATACACAGTTATCACTATACCTGCTTCCAGAGGAAAGAGAAAGCTAATCTCATTCTTAGATTTCTCTTTAAATAGAAAAAAAAAAAAAAATTAATCCCAGAAGTCCCAAACTTTGCCCTTGCCTTCACCACTTTCTCTCAACTCTGATTGGCCATTTACCGGTCACATACCCATTGTTGAGCCAATCCCAAGCTAGTGGGATTATAATACCTTCAACCTGGTCAGGCCCACATTTGGGACCTGAAATTGGGGTCAGCTGTCCTTTAGATAACAGGCAGGAGGAGGAATGACTGCAGGTAAGTGAATTCTGTTAGGAAGACGGGGTTGGATATTAGGTAATCATTTGCTGTAATCCTGATTATTACCATATGCATAATGATTGCTGGACTTGGGGCTCCCCGGTGGAAGGAAATGTTTAGCACAGCTCTACCTCAGCAATGAAATCAAAGTCTGCATCCTTCTTTAGAACCCTATTTTTAAAATCCCAGAAACTCTTAAGTCTAAGCCAGCTCATTAGATCTCTAACTCAACTTGGGCTCAGGTCCAAACATGGATTTTGCTAACAGAGATTTTTATTTAAAGTAAGGTCAGAACAGGTTTCTTCCTACCTCCCATTAATTTTGAAGAGCCATAGAACAATTCTCAAGCACATTCATATATTTGAGAGTACTAATTTGCTTCCCGGCACATTTCTAATACTCTCATTTCCTAACAAACTTTTATGAACTTAAGTTGTCAGACTTTCTGGAGCTTAGAAAACTATCTTCCAAAGTGGAAAGAACTTGTCCTCCTTTGGAGTTGACATGATTGAGTAGCTAAGAGAGGTCAAATCCCTGTTCTACCACTAACTTGGTGGTCCTTGGGCAAGTTGCCTAACCTCTCAATGCCTTAATTTCCTCAACCATAAAATGTGAACAGTAATCCCAGTACCTATGAGATAGGGTTATAGAGGGAATTAAATTAATTAGTGAATGAAAAAATTAAGAACAGTACTTAGAAAATAAAATGTTAGTTCAGTAAGTCTCAGCTATTCCTATTGTTTCTCTCTTCCCCACTTTCCCTTCCTCTTTTTCTTCCTACACCATCACAGAGCTACATCATCACAATTAGTAGAACTAACTGACCATTTTGGTTGGGTATTGTCAATTAATCAAACAGGATACATTTTTTTCCCACTTACACAAATTCACTATCTGGTATAATATGGCCAATTAAATGGGGGAAAAAAAAAAACATAACATTTATATGGTGATTTTCTCTTCCCTGAATTTTGCCTGCAGCCATCTGACTAAACCTTTCTGGGCCCAGCCTCTGGAGTCTAGATTCTTCACTTTGCTTGGGCTGGGTTCCTGGCCTTAAGCCAGTTCCTCTCCAACCGTCTCAGAGAGGCTGAACTCCGAGATTGCCTTGGGGACTCCACTTCACTGACTCGCAAAATCAAAATATACAAATTCCTCTCTTAAACCATGATATATAACTGGGAGGATATTGCCTCTCCACTGCATTAGGGCCCACCCTATTACCTTATGGAATTACCCACAGTGGCAGAAATCCATTCGCCTGATCCACTGACACCCTGGGGGCAGCTTGGATAGCATAAAGCCAATTGATAGATGTATATTTGATTTATGTTTTATGCCTGGAATTTATGTCTTCTGCATGTTTCATTTGCCATTCCGACTCACTTTATGCCACAGGAGAACTAGCGAAATTTCAAAAGGAACTGAGAAAGAGATGGCATGAAAGGAACAGTGTAGAAATCAAAATAGTAATTTTTCTTTCTAATCTGGGACCTTGCACCCAGGCATCCTGAGAGGAGCAGGCTGGAGGGACTGGAAAATTCTTTCCCTGCAGACTAGCAGCTGGTCCAGATCCTTCATACCAGGGGTGTATATAGGCCAAAGACATGAGCAGCAGTGGAACTGAAGATAAGCATTTTATTATAAACAGCTAGCTAGACCCTGACACATTTTTCAGCTCATTTCATGCTCAAAACACACTGGGAGAAAGTCAAGACTGATATATTCAGCTCCATGTTACAGAGTGTTCAAGAAAGGGGAATAACCTGCCTAAGATACAGCTTGTGGCAAAGCTGGGACGGAGGCTGAGCCTCTGCCTCCTCTTTCTTTTCTGGCATGTGTACATGAGCACATGAGAATTTTAGAAGACATCTTCATAAGCATCTGCGTAGGGAGAGATACATCTTCATGAGTATTACTTAAGAGTTCTATTATATGTACTGTATTTGCCAATAGTTTAATTATTTAAAAAAAAAGAATTCACACCAGTTATAACAGCTTATGCACGCACACGCACATACACACACACACAGACACATAAATTTGATCTTCATGGTACCCTGTGAGAAAGGTAGTTCTTTTCCTCATTTTATAGAAGATAAAACTAAAACATGGGAAGATTAAGTAACTTCCAAGTTATGCTAGCCAGTCTGATTTCAAAAACTGTGCTGTTAACCACCCTGCTCTACTTCTTTATCAAGTCATAAATGGAGAAATGGCAACAAGATCAGGAGTCCTATTAGCCGGCCCAATACCTGACACATCAGGAATATGCACCAGATTGAGACAAAGTCAACTGATCCTGTTCCCTTGATAAATTTCCTCTGCTCCACTGGCTAAACTGCTCCAATGGCCTTAGCTACCCAGTATGACAATCATTTTAATTCACCAAGTAATTGTCACGCACTGATGAAATGCAGAGCTGTATGCTGGGCCCTAGCAATGCAGTCTTCATTCTCACCAAGCCTACCACCGAAAGGGTAGAGCGAATATTAAAACCATAATAACAAGAGGGAAAACAGTAAGTCTAGCCTTTTTCACAGACTCTTCGTTGGAAGAGATTGAAGAAGTTGTATAGTCTGGCCCACCCAATGCAGAAATCTCAGTAATCTTTCCCACACATGGTCATACAACCACTGCTGGACTTCTCAAGGTCAGAAAATCCCCTTTCCAGTGGTGGCATATTATAGGTTATTCATAAAGTTTTTCCATATATTAAGTCTAACATCTTCTACCTGTAATATGTGCCATTGTTATAAATCTATCTTCTGCAATCCACAGACTAGAATCTATACTTCTTCAATGTAGCGTTCCTTCAACATATTTGGGGGCAGGTATCAATTGCCCTTCAAGAGTCCTCTTTTTGAAACTAAATTTCTCTTCTTCCACTAATCACTACTCTTAGGCCATAACTTTCCAACCTTTTTCTTACTAAGTTTTATAGTAAAGTCACTGTGGAATTTGCCAGTGAATAAAGTAAGAAACTAGAAAAAAAATTTAAGGCAGTCTAACTAATAGAGTGAAGGGAAACAATGATCGCCCTTGACCAAGATTCTGTACTCCTATTAATGAATGCATTCATTGTTTTAGTTTTGCTTCATGTTGTACTCAGGTAACTGCTTGCATTTTTCAGGGAGTTGTCAAAGTCAAGTTTCCAAAACTCTCTCTAGTTACGTAACTGATATATTTTTTAAATCCACCTATGAGACTTTATGTTTGTCCCCATTAAATTTAAACTTAGTGGAGCACAGATGATAGTAGACATCTTTGTGCTTTTTGAATAAGCCTGCCTTAGCCACACAATGATTTTTGTGAGAAATCTATTTGGACTAAGTACTTGAAGAGCTGAGTAATCTCTGCTGAAGACCTTAGAATTATAGAGAATGATCCCATTGTAGGGTATTTCATATGAAAACTCCCTTCTGTAAAACTCTGTACTCCTCTCAGCATCAGCCCCAGGGCCTCTGTCTCCACTTCCCCATCACAGAGAAAATTTCTAACTTATTTTTTTTTTTAATTTCTAACTTTTGTCTCTCTCCTCATCTCTACCCTTCCAAGTCCAACCAAATTCCTCTCTCTTGAATTAGGAGAACAATTCAGTTCAGCCTCAGCTCCCACTAACAAATTTGGTATCTTAAAATATATGAGCAAACAAGAAAATATATATTCCCACTTATGTAACAGGCCTTCCCACCTTAGAAGTAAGTGCACATAGATGGTAATGAGTATTCTACAAATATTTATGGAGCACTTATAATGTGCCAGGCACGGGCCTCCTTGAAGGATGCCGTGATGAGCAATGTCAGACATGATCCCTGACTTTACGGTACCTACCATCTAGTAGAGAAGCCAGATGTCAGCCCAATAAACACACATTCCATGTAAATATCAGACTGTGAAGAAAAGATAGATCCACGTAATGGGGGGATTTGGTATACTCAAGGAAGCCTAGAAGGGTTGGCTTAGAAAGTGGTGAATGAGCTAAAACCTAAGGATTATCAAGAATATTCATTATTGCTTTATTTACAGTGGTGCAAAACTGGAAATAAAATGTCCTTAAATGTCTACATGAAGGAACAATTGGGGGCAGTAATTTGTGGCATATCTACATTACAGACTATTAGAAATCTATTAAGAATTAATTTTTTGAGACTAAAATGTTACAAAGATTTAAAAAGTACAAATCAATCTAATTTTTAAAATGTTAATGTAAGAAACCCTAAATAAAATGTTAACAATGAGACTTCAACAGTACTTGCAATCTGGTTCTATCCAGGAACCTAAAAATATTTCAATCTTAGAAAATGCATTAATAAAGTTCATCATATTAATAACTCAAAGGAGAAAAGTGTGATTACCAAAAATATTGTCAAAAGAACTTGATAAAATTTAAATCCATCTCTAACTTAAAAAAAAAAATCTACTTTTTGCAAAAGGACACAACAGCCTCCCAAATTAAGAAACATATTAACTAGCAAAATGCTAGAAACTTCTCCCTTAAAGTCAACAATAAGGTGTGGAGGCATGTTTTTACATTTGCTGTTTAATATTGTTCTAAGAGTCCAAATAATAGATACAACTATTGAAAAAATTTGCATAAGATATAATTATATAGAGAACATAAAATATTAAAAAGCATAGAAACAATAAAAGCATGCAATAAGTGGTATGCAGTAAGTTATATAAGAAATACACAAAAATCAATATCATTCTTATAAACCAACAATAACTGCTTAGAGAATATAAGAGGGAGAAAGTTTTTCATTCACACTAGCAAAAAAAAAAAACACTCAGAATAAACATAATAAAAGTTTAATGGTACATACACAAAAAAATAAAAACAAAACTATTGAAAAGCATTAAATAACAAAGATATATAATTCGTTTCAATGTCATAAAGATACTCATACTCCCCAATAAATCTATAAAATCAATATAATCCCAATAAAGTCTGACAAAAGATTATAAAAATCACTTTTAAAGAAATTATTCACAAACAAGTATAATAGCTCAGGAAATATGAAAGAAAAGGTAAGAATGATTTGCTTTATTATATATGTTATATATGAAATATGTTACAAAGGCTATGTTAACTAAAAAATTTTTCTCCTCAAAAAATAGATGGACAGATAAATGATACAGATTAAATACAACATAAACAGACTCGAGTATGGAAAAATTTAATATGTAATAAAGAAAACATTAGAGTGATAATTTTTAGAAACTATATTATCAGAATCTAGAAGATACAACAAAAGCAAAGAAGAAAAAATGAAAATAAATTAAACAACCAAATCAAAAGTTGTAAAAAGAACAAAGTAAATCAAAACAAAGCAGAAAGAAATAAAAAGCCAAACCTAAGGTTTCAGAAAACAGAAAAACAAAACTAATAAACAAATTACAGAATAATAAACTTTCAAGAAGTCAACAAAATAGACAAACCACTATTTCACCAAACCAAGAAAAAAAAGGAAGAAAACACAAGTGCATAAAATAAGAAACAAGGGACAAAAAAACACTGGGAACGAATACTGAAGACATCATTAGAAAATACGTTGCACAATAAATTTGAAAAGCTAAATAAATGAATAATCTTAAGAAACTACAGCTACTAAACTGATCCCAGTTAAAGAACATTTAAACAAATCAACAGAGAAAATTATCAAAGACCCACCTCAAAGCATAAAAAATAACCGAAAAAGCATCCATCTGAAATTATTTCATATAGAAGCTATACCAAATCTTTAAAAAAGAAATAATCCTGATGCTACCTAAGCTGTTTCAGAGAGTAAAAGGAAGAAAAATTTCCTAATTCCTTTTTTACTGCTATATTTATTTTCCCTCTTAAACAGATATATTCTTACATTATGTATTGATCAGGTGCATGAAATGTTATGAATAATTCAAAATCCCAATTCCTTTTGAATCACATATAACATTGATACCTGATTCTGGAAGATTGCATTAAAAATACTATAGGCCAATCTCATTTGTAAATCTCGATGCAATAATAAATAAAATATTAGCAAAGAGAATCAACTAGCCAATTAAAATAATGTTCCAGATAAGCAGGGAGAATTTAACACTAGGAAATTCATTAATATAATCTGCCATGCTAATAAATCAAAGAAGGAAATGATATGAACCATATACTCAGAAGGTATTTAACAAAATTCAAATTTTTGTAAAATCTGAAAATTTTCAAGTTTTAAGACATTTTTCAACACAAGAATCATTGAAAACATGGGCATTCCCAGCCTGCTCCTCAAAAGAACAAAGCATACTCCCTCAGGCACAGAGAAGAATGTAGCCTGACCATGGCTTGCTGTATGTAGGTGACCTCCTAGATGGGCTAAGGGGATCTGGGCAGGAAAGGGGCAGCTGCTACATTAGGGAATAAACTGTAGCAGCATACTATCACCCACATATAGTACAAAATTTAGAGGAAAAGGAAAAATAGGACTTTACAAGGGAAAAATCTGAGTAAATATTTTCACATGCATCATCTAATTGAATCCTTCTCACCGCTACCCAAGGATTAGGTAGAATCATCTTTGGAGGATCAAAGATGCTTAGAAATGTACTCAGAGAACATAGTTAAGTACAGGGGATGGATTTGCATCCACACTGTCTAGTTCCAGTCCCAGTTCAGCTTTACTTTCTTCCCTCTATCCTTTCAATCTCTTTCTCAGAGATCCTTACTGGCCAAACCCAAAAATAAGCCAGAGGGCAGGGGAACCAGTGCAGATAATCCATACTGGTCAGCCTCCTGGGGTGCAGAGCAGAGCCAAGAGTGAGAGCCACATCTGGAAGGGCTGATGGAAACTAGCAGGCACATCTACTTTTCTGTCAAACAGAGATAATGACCATTCTGGCCACATGAGTTGTTCAAGGATTGAATGAGATAACATATTTAAACATCTCACATCTTGGCGATTGTGAATTGAGCTGTGCTAAACATTCCCAAGAACCCATCAACTCAAGAATGGATAAATAAACTATGATAAATGTATATCATGGAACACTATTAAGCTGTAAAAAAAAGGTAGGAAAGGAAACTGTACATCTTTTGTATTCACTGGAAGAATTTGGAGAACATCCTCCTAAGTAAAGTATCATAAGAATGGAAAAGCAAGTATCCAATGTACTCAATACTAGGATGAAACTAGTAGATGAACAATCACATGCCCACACGAGTGAAACACACAATTAAATTCATGAAGAAGGGAGGGAGAAGGAGGCAGGTGGAGAGGGGAGGAGGGGGGATTTGTAAGCTCTCCCCTAACAGGCACAATGTAGGGGTATATGGCACACCTTCTGGGTGAAGGGCTCAACTACAAGTTGGACTTTATCTAACAAATGCAAACAATATAACCTAATCATATATACCCTGATATTAATATTAATCTGAAATAAAAATAAATAAAATTAAGAAACATCACAGCACTGTCTTGACACTAATCCAACTCCTAAAAAATATAAGCCGTATTTATTAGGAAAGATTGGCATTCACCTGCAGTTTTTAACTGCCCTAAATTACATTGACTTTATTTTTAGTCAAAAATTAGGGTTTTGTAGTTAAACTTGAAGAACAAAATGCCATAGAGAAAGAACATAGCCGGCTCCATCCACCAATATCCACTGGAAAACAGATTAAATGCCACAAACAAACCAATATCTGGGCAGAGGAAGATGCTGATAAAATGAGCAGCACCGATTTCCCCTCAAACAACCCTTTAAATCCATTTTTTAAGTAGTGCCAATAAGGAACATTCTAACAAGGGAACATCTCTTTTGAGATGTGGTCTAAGTCTAGGAATATGCTCTTTGTATCATACTATACATGGTAAAGTTCACACTTAATAACTTTGGTCATAAATGACCACCTAAATATGTCAGGAATAATTTAGCATCTGTGACCCTTAGAGCTGAAAATGTAGATGAATGTAATTAACCTACTTCCAAAATTGAAAAAAAAAAAAAAATCTGTTCTATTCTCTCCTGATTTGGGAACATATGGCGTCGGATTACAGTGTTGGCACCTGGCTGGCTGCTGATTCCATGTGCCACATTCTAACACAGACCGGCAGAGGCATAAAGGAGTCGCCAGCCAAATCCAAAATGGGCAGCTCGAGCCACAGGCTTGGCCAGAAACTGTTATTAACAGCCTGGTGGAGGAACTAGAGCTCTCAGCTCTACCCTGCTGGGCTCAGTTTCCCCTGCAGCCTTACGACCTCTTCTCTGAGCTTGTTGAGAAGGACCCATGAGGTTGGCTTCTCCACTGATGCACATCATCAACCCTCCTGGCTCTATTTGTTAGGGAGAAATTGAGTTGGCCTCAACTCAGCTTTGGGGTTGGCTCTCTTAAGTTAAAGTATTTTAAAGCAAGTAAAATCAACCAAATGTTTTCCATCCCAATTAAAGGTGCGCTTGTTGCTCTCGCCATCCAAGCTCCCAAATCCTGGCATGGTTCTGTTGCATAAAGGACACTCACCCCCAAACTAGTGTGCAGAAAGCAAAATCTATCATCAGCATCCCCACCCCCACCCCCGGCTTAATAGCTCTGTTCTTCTCTCCCTGGCTTATAAGAGACTCCATCTCCATCTCTGTAAATCAGCTCCAACCACTGATGCACCATGAGGCTGACTGTATACATCCCAACTCTCCAAATTTCCTATTACAATACTGAATATTCCCTATATTATCCCTTCCTTCTTGTAATTATTTTACTTTTCTCTATTTCTTTTTGCTTCTTGTTTTGAAATATGCCCACCTATTTCAGGTTAAACCATGGATAAAGAGGGTATAGCTCAGATCTACTGTGGGACTTGAGAAATCCCAGGAAATAGTAAAGGGCTGGTATAATAATGAGAAGAAGCTTAGGGAAGAAGAACAAGGGTGGCTGATGTGTGGCTGTTTTGGCTTTGCTGGGCAGCCCCCTCATAAAGGTGGAAGACATTAGTGACAAAGAGGAAAGATTATAAAAGGGATTAAAAAATGGATCTTTTTCAACCAACTTGAAGGATCCATAAGACCAAAAGAGAAAAAAGTCCAGCTACATCCACTAGAAAAAATGTACCTCCTCTACACCCCCATCAGTATATATTATTTGGATGGTGCAAGACAACTTTCTTCTTCCCAAACCCCTCTCTTTGTGGCTATGGTAGACATCTGCTGCTGGGCTTATTCCTCTCTCTGGGCTTATTTCCTGTTTCTTCTGCTAATAACATTCCCATGTGCTTAATAGAAGAATTCCTTTTCTACGGTAAATGACTGTGGGCGGGGGCTCCCAATTCGAAATTCTTTGTACCCACCCCCATCACCACTGGTCACATGGATGGGCATTTGGCCCAAGTAAGTGAGACAGATTCTCATTTTGCTGGCACAAGTGAATTAATCCCAAGAAGTGGGTGTGTAACCCAAGCCAACTCAATGAAAACCTGCTTTGAAAGTTATGTAAAACTGGAGCCTAGCAGGGAGAGCACTCTCTTTCCTCTGGAGTCACCAACCTGGGAATATGAAAACCAGAGATGTCATGCCCCCACCTCCCACTCTGCAGAGGAAGCTACTTCACAGACCTGAGGGAGAGGGAGAAAAGATGGAGGAGAGAGGTAGAATGAGGGGAAAGAGAGCTGGAGAAGAGACAAACCAAGAGGGAAATATGAAAAATAGGTCGAGGAGAAAGGAAGGCAGAGGGATAGCAGAACAGAGACAGACGGTCGGGGGGGAGAGAAAAAGAATCAATGAGAGAAAGACAAAAATGGGAGAAAAAGATGGGGTGAAAGAAAGTGGGACAGAGAATACAGAGAGAAAAATGGGAAGTACAGAGTGAGGGATAGAAGGAGACATGAAAGAGAGATGAAAAGGAAAACGTTAGGGAGAGAGAAATGGGGGAAAGGAGATGAAAACAGGGTGGGAGGAAGGGGAGAGATGGGAGAGGAGATAAGGAGAGAGTGATGGGAAAGGGTGAGGAAGATGGAGAAGAGAAGGGAGAGAGGACGGAAACCTCGTGAGGTCTCCTGAGGCCCTGGTCCCAGGCCTCCCCTGAGACCACGTGTATTCTAGATTCAAGTTGTGATCAGATTCAAGTTAGGTCCTATCACTTGCAAGATGAAATGTGAAAACCACTCTAATGCCTTTAATTAAATTCAATCCTGTTGCAGGCTTGGCTCTCATCAGCTTTCTTTTAGAACCCAAACATGAAATCAGAGGTTTCTCTGATGACCTCAAAACATAACATGCTTTCAGAATCTATCCAGCTGATTTTTCAAACCTCAGATAAGTGACCAAAAGATTGGTTCCCTTCCCCAACAGAGAGCATGTAAAGATACTCATTTCTTCCTTCCTTCTTCCCAACTGGGATCTGGCTATCAGAAACCAATTCTCCACCAAAGACACAAAGACACTTGGAGGTTAAAAGCAGCATTTAGGAGAAAATGATGTTGTACATCATACCAAAATTTAATAGGACTTTATGCAAAATAGTAATGTGTCTGGTAATGCAAAGATTCTTCTAAAGTAGGTTAATAACAATCCAAGATTATTCTCCTTAAAAAAAAAATGAAAATGTATGTCAAAAAAAAAAAGACCTAAAGTAGCTGAATCTTGTACCCATTGATGGAGCTGATTTACATAGATAGCATTTAACATTCCATCATCATTATCCTATCAGTCTCCTGTCTAACGTGCAAGCTAAGACATTGAATGCGCTTAGAGGTTGAAAAAAAAAATACCCTACACCCACCAGCCAAAATGGTAGCAAATGACAAAAAAGAAAAAGGAAAAGGGAAGAAAAAAATAATTTTAGTCAGACAGATGAATATCAACTGGGATGAGAAAGACTGTCTCCCCCTTCCCTTTTGTGCCAGGATAGTAACCTAAAAGGTTGAATAAAAGAAAACTAAATATTTAAGAGTAAAATGTGGTTAGCAAATGGGAAAAGGGGGGGTGGAGGAGACAGCATTATGATAATAGTTGAGTCTGCTTCTGCTGAAGGAAGCAGCTTCGCGTGTGCCCGCCTTAAATTAAATGGAAGGCAAATTTAAATGAAACACCGTTTGTCCTTTGGAGTCAAGTGTGTGAATATCTTCAGAGATTTTTTTTTTCTTTTAAAATATTAAGTGAATTTAATTCTGATGGGAAGTACCCAAGGAACACTCCAGGGAGCTGAAGCACAGTGTGGGTACAGACGGAGAGGGGGAGCCAAGGGTCACGCATTTGCACATCCTCCCTGTCTTAAGAACACCTTCCAGATACAACACTTAGCTGTGGCTGTGCAAGTCTTGGGGTCTCTTTGGTCCTTCTCCCAGCATGTCAACAAAGCCAGGAGAATCCCAGGCAAATGAAGCCTGAGAGTTGTGAAGTCGTTGACCTATACGCCTGATCACCAGGTCGCCCTGAACCCTACTAAAACCAGCAGGGAAGATCCAGAGCCATCCAAGGTGTGTGGCCAGGGTGGGGGTGGGGCAGGACCCTGGACATCAGCTGAAAGAGAGGGAAGTGGAGGCAAAGGGAGAAGAAAAAGAGAAACAATGGAGCAGGAGAAGAAAGCAGAGGAATGGGAGAAGAGAGAAGGCAAAGGTAACAGAAAATGGGAAAGAGGTGGAGAAAAGATTAGTCAAGGGAAGTGCAGTTTCCCTCCATACATCTAGTTCTTTACCCTGAGCACAAGCTAAGCCGCAGCCTTTCCCACAGCTACTCAAAACCCAGACTCAGTCTTCACTCGCTTCCTTTCTACGCAACCACACATCTGACTCCTTTCTAACACAGCATTCCCGGCAGTCTGGACTATTAATTGGGACTCTGCCCGTAATATAATGTATTATATTATATTATAAAAGCACTCCATGACTAGAGCTTTTTTGTAGCCCCCCTCAAATCTATACTATGTACCCCTCAGCAATTATCCACTCAACAGTGGGCCTGGCTCATGTCTGAGATTTTACCTAGCAATACTGAATTTTATTTGCAAGAAAAAGAGCAAAAGTCGATTAAATAAAGTATAATGCCAAGAGAAATATGCAGAAACTCCTAAAAATTAAAAAATAAAAATAAAAAACCTAACAACCTTGGGCCATGCCTCTTTTTGTCCTACCCCACAATGTGACAAGACTAAACCAGACAAACCAGGTTCTCTCAGCCGGCAGTCTAGTCTAATAAAGAACAAAGGTAAAATAAAGTGACAGCTTTTGAATATTAATGGGGCATATCAGCAAGGGTGAGCAGGAAACAGTTGAAGTCATCCACAAGTTCTAAAATCAGCTCCTAAAAGCCCGAATTCATCTCATCACTCCCCACTTAAGAATTCCACTTAGAAAATGAATCTTTATTTCAAAAATAAACTTCTGAGATGCCTAAAGATAAAAGCAGAGGAAGAAATACTGAAGCTGTACAAGGCCATTCCTCATTCATCCTCTCCCCCAGAGCCCATCACCATGCCAAGCACACTATAGATGCTCAGTAAATGTTTGTGGCAGGAAGGTTGTGAAAAGCAAAAGAGTGTTATACAATCAACTTCAGAGCAGAAATGGGCTTTGAAAACAGGCTGGTCCCAATCAGGATCACAGAAATTGAAATTAGTTTGAGGTAACGGACATCTACTACAGACATTACATATACCATCTTAGGAGGGTTTTCATTTCTAAACAAAGCAGAAACCAAAGTTTTCTGGGGCACCACATACATTCAACATATATATTTAATCAGTCATTCAATAATAGTATTGAGTGCCTACTATATACCAGGCACTATGGAAGCCTCCAGGCTTCATGGGATGGGAGATAAGCAAGGGCCCAGCTCTCATGGAACTTACATTTACTCCATTTCTTCTCCCACCCTAACCTAAGCCTGGACCAAACCATTACATGCTTGAACCATTTCAATAGGCTAAAGTGCCCCCTGCACAAGCCTCCCCCACCCACAGTTCATTTTGTCCACTCCTCGATATCAATCATTCTAAAAGATTACTTTCACCATGTTGTTTACCCACTCAAAAACCTCCAGCAGCTTCCCGGTATCTGCAATTCAATTTAGGACATATTTCTCAATCAGACACTCCATAGTAGGCACAGTGCTAGGATGATAAGATAAACGCTACCTTCCTCAAGTTATTAATTATTTATTGCTATGGAGCAAATTACCACAAAACTTGGCAGCATATTAAAAAATATATATATATATTATCTTCCAGGTTCGGTGGGTTAGGAATCCAGAAGAAACTTAGCAATTAAAATAGGTTGTGAGTCAACTTGTCAGCCAGGGCTGCAGTCACCTGAAAGCTTGACTGAGACTGTATGATTTGCTTCCAAAATGATGCATTCACAGGGATGGTAGCGGGAGGCCTCAGTTCTTCACCATTTGGTCTTCACCATCTTCACCATCTTCACCACATGGTCTCTCCACAGGGCTTCTTTGAGCATCCTCATGACATGGCAGCCTGAGTCCTCCAAAGTAAAAACCAAGAGAGAGAGAGAAGGAGGCAACAATGCCTTTAAAATATTCACTTTCTAGTCTTAGAAACCACACCCTGCCTGTTCAGCTGTATTTTATTCTCACTGAATTACTAAACCCAGCTCATACTCAAGGAAAAAAATAATCTAGATTTGCATCTTGAAGGGAGGAATATCAAAAGAATATCAAAGAATTTGTGCACTTAACCTAAAACTGCCACAAAATGATTTATAATCTGACCCTAATCCATTGACCTATTTTCATGTCTTTATTCTGGTATTCCCAGATAACCTCCTCACTCCAACCCAGCTGGTTCTCCTGAATACACCGTATCCATTGTGCTGCTGCATTCAGATGCATCCCTTCCAAAATTCTGGTGTTGAAAATTAATGGTCAATAAGATGGTTATTAAGAAGTGGGGCCTTTAAGTGGTGATTAGACCAGGAAGGGCTCTTCCATCATGAATGGAATTTGGCCCTTATAAAAGAGGCTTCTCACAATGTTTGGTTCTCTTGCCCTTAAATCTTCTGCCATGTTAGGACACTGAATTCCTCCCCTGCTAGAGTCCAAAGCACAAGACACCATCTTGGAGGCAGAGAACAACCCTCACCAGACAACTGAACCTGCCAGTGCCTTTATCTTGGACTTCCCAGCCACTGGAACTATCAGAAAATAAATTGATATGGTGTTATGTTATAAGTAGCATAAACGGGCTAAGACATATTACCAATACCAAGTCTTTTCTCATGTGTTGCCCACATGTGGCCCCCTCCCCTCAACCCTCCAAATCCCCCATACCAAGAGAGATAATATAGCACAGTGGGGAAGATTATGGACGCTGGGTTGTCTGGGTTCTAATCTCACCATTACTTTTGGTGAGTTAACTAATGTCTATCTACCTTGATTTCCTTGCCTATAAAATGATGATGTACCTACTTCATCATCTTGTTAAATGAATAAATAATTATAAATTACTAAGAACAGAGATTGGCATGTAGTACATGCTATTATAGTATCTGTTAGTAATATAGATATGATTCTTCTGCATCTAGTTCAAGCTCTACTATCGTTCTACTATAGCCCATTGTGACTCCTTTGCTAAACTCGTAATGTTATAATTGTGACACATTTTTCCTCTAGTCAGATCTATAAATTCTCACTTGTAGATGGCTTGCTGTATTTCCCAATTGTTGTTTGCCAATAGTTTTTAAATTCTGTATTTCCCCAGAGCATCTAGAGAGGTTATGTGTTCAATATCAAAGGAAGAAATTCCTTCATGTTAGCCCCCAGGAAAAATATTTACATTGTTTCCCACAAAACCACACTCTCATTATTTCCTTGTGACCCTCTAATATCACAGAGTCTATCCACATTAAGCTTTCCCACAAGGTCAGCCTCATGCAGGCCCACTCACCCCACAACAGGAACTTACAGAAACATCACAATGGATGGGGCGGGGATCCCCTTACACCTGCAGTTGGGGGCGGGCTGGTGAGAATTCTAAGAGGAGAGCCCAGGCACTACTATAACACCAAAGAAAGAAAACTTCAATCTCACCAGGTTGTTAAATTTTCAAGAGCCTAATATTTCAAAATCATCACTTCTCCATCCCAGACTCAGATTCCATGGAGCTTTAAAACTCCCCACCTTCACTTTGCCCCAAAGGTTTTCTTCCTTGAGAGCTTACAACTTCCAGTCTAATCGAGAACCTGTGCTGAGTTGTTTCTCATATTTGGAACCTGCTGGAATTCCCAGGGGAAAATACAGGCAATGGGAATTAATAGGCTTTTAACAGAAGGCATCTATTAAAAATTCCTTTACCATCAGAGAAAGAAAGTTCTTGTGGTCCTGGTTTGGCCACTAAGAGACTACGTTCATTCATAAACTTATTCATTAATCGATTCATTCATTTCATTTCTTATTTAACTATTTTTTACTAAGTATGTGTAAGGCACATTGGTTGATACCAAGAAGTAGAATATGAAGTGTCTGGGCTTCAATAATCTTGCCTTAAAACAAGTCATACTCTCAGGCCTCCATTTCTTTGTCTATAAAATGAGGAAGTTGGACAGAATCTCTAGGGTTCTTTTCACTTTTATTAAAAAAAAAAAAATTGCTATTTGTCTGATTCTAATGGCTGTTCTGCTTTACCAGGCAGGGTTGCTATGAAGATGAAGTTAGAAAATGTGCATGAAAGTGCTTTGAAAACTATAAAGCACTGTTCAAAATGTGAGGCATTATCCTCATTGTTGTTGCCATAGACCTAAAAATCCCTAGAGAAAAGTTTTCAAAGACCTTCTTGATAACATCCCACTGGGATCCTAAATAGGAAAAGCTCTTCTTCTAGTCTCACTGGGATCTCTCCTGCTGTTGGAGAGGTCCACAGGGTTGTTTCTGTACATTAGCAGCTTTTGAACAAATGCTTTTCAGAAATTGAAACTGTCCCTAGGAAAAAAATTATATTATTTGACCTAATTCTGAGGTCTAGTCTAGGTCTAGAAGGAAGAAAAAAGCTGAGATCAATTAGTGATGTGTGCCTTGGTCATGCAAGAGAGAAGTAATCACGAGCTAATTGGGATTCCTAGATTCCTTTTGTGGCTACAATGCATTAGCCTCAATTATGTGCCAGTCATTTTATTAAGGATTTCACAAATATTCACTCATTATGGAGCAGGTACTAATATTAATCCCATTTTACAGATGAGGAAGCTGAGACTCCCCTCTGGCAGGGCTAGAATTATGTATTATGTATTATCTATGCTAATATCTAGCAAAAGTAAACCCATATAACCCCTTTGACCTGACAATTAATTACATATCTAGATCATTCAATATGAAATGTCCAATCTCAAATCGAAAGTTTAGTTTATTATATCTCAAGCAAGAAGCAGTACAATTAATCAGTGTGTGCCTAAACCATTGACAGGGTTTTGCCATCTTAATGGTAGCTTGTTTATGACAGCAACAAGGAAACCTGGAGAGCAAGTGGTGATGAAATGGTGAAAGGCATTTTCCACAGCTTGTTGAGAATTAAGTATTTTTTCTTGCAAGAAGTGGCCCAAAGCCTAAAAGAAGCAGTAGTCAGTTGGTGCAAGGTCTGGTGAAGATGGTGGATGACAGAGAGTTTCCAAGCCCAGCCTCTATAGTTTGAGCAGCATTACTTGTGCGATTGACCAATCTCAGCACTTCATCACAAGCATCCTCATCATGTCATTCACTTAGTTGTAGTAGATATCTGCTGTAATCTATTGAACAGTTTTCATGAAGTGAGTAATACCAGATCTGGACCACCAAACGAACATCATTTTCTTTTTTTGATGACTATTTGGTTTGGGGCTATGTATTGAGACTTCTTCTTTATCTGACTGTTGTGCCAAATGTTTGAGATTGTCAAAAAGAATCCATTTCATCCCATGTTATAATACTTCGTGGAATCGGTTTGCCTTAATGTCGTGATGGCAAAGAAAGGAAAGCTTCAAAACAATTTCTCTTGTGATCCTCATTTAATTCATGGGGAACTCATCTATCCAGATTCTTGGCTTTGCCAATGTGTTTCAAATGGTTCAATATAATTGTAATAGTAATGTCAAACCTTGCTGCTACCTCACATGTAGGTTGAGATGGATTTGCTTCCACTGCTACACCTTTCAGCTCATCATTATCCATCTTAGTATCAAGTCTCCCACCTGGCTCATTTTCACGATTACAATCACCAGGAAGGAACTTCTCAAACCACGGATGTACTGTGTGTTCATTAGCCACATCCTTCCCAAACACTTGGTTGATATTTCCAGCTGTCTGCATTGTGCTGGCTCCTCAACTGAACTCATGTTCAAATATAACCTGAATTTTTTTACTTATCCAGGGTTTCGCAAAAATTGCTGTAAAAAAAATTTGAAAGATAATCACAATCCAAATTATGTGTTGGCAAGCATGAGGATGTATCTTCACAATAAATATAAAATAAGAGTGTCAGCATGAAATATCAGAGATATCAACTGTCAAACTTAGTACATATATAATGTATTCATATTTACTTTAATAACCTAGTAGAAAAAAGGCTTGAGTTGTCCAATGGCAGTTTACTTTATTATGACAGTGGAAACTTTAGCTGGTATCCTAAGATAGCAGGAAATGAAGGTAAACCAAAGGGACCTCCTTAGATGAAATTGTTAGCATTAGCTCAAGATTGGAAGGTTAGTACAGGGGTTGAAACTCTAAAGCTATAGTCTATAAACATTTCAGAATATACATTCTATTAGTTAAAAGAAAATTGTGTCATCCAACCAATTATAGAGACATTTTAATGGCATAAATATATCATAACACAAATATATTATATGATACATATTAAAATATATCAAAAATAGGGAAAAAAATCTTTTTTGAGACAGAGTCTCACTTTGTCACCCTGGGTAGAGTGCTGTGACATCATTGCTCACAGCAACCTCAAACTCTTGGACTCAAGTAATCCTCTTGCCTCAGCCTCCCAAGTAGCTGGAACTACAGGCTCCCACCACAACGCCCTGCTAGTTTTTTAGAACCAGGGTCTCAGTCTTGCTCAGGCTAGTCTTGAACCATGAGCTCAGGCAATCCATCTGCTCAGCCTCCCAGAGTGCTAGGATTACAAGTGTGAGCCACCTCACCCAGCCTCAAAAATGGAAAAATTTTAATAAGAAATATACATAAATATACTTCTAACATAGCTCCTCAAACTCCAATAGGATTATTGTGTTCAGTCTCTGGGACACACTTAACCACTCTCAGTAACACAGATTCAGGAATGACATGTTTTGCTTATTTTGTTTCCCTCTGTTTCCTCTCTGGGCTCAACTCCAGCCCTGCTGTGGGCAAAATGTCTAAGAACGGGACCACTCCCTCTCCCCACCCTTCCCTACTACCTTTGTCCACATCCCACCCCTCACCCCACTCCCGTGCTTATACCCTTACCCTATCCTGCTCACCCCTCTGCAAGCTTCCAAACACATCCATACCTTCAGGCTTATTCGTGCCCACCACTCAAAGTCCATTGCTGGAGTCCTGACCCAGAGCTGGCATCTCCTGCTGTGGCCAAGGCCTGTGCATTTATACATTCATTTCTTCACATGACCAACAAATGCTGAGCACCTGTTGTAGGCAGGTGCCCTAGGAGTTTGGAGGATCCAAAGATGAACCAGCCCCAAGCACACCCCAACTAGGAGGGGAATTACTCCATGTATATAAATCAATCTGACATTAAGGTGAAAGTGATGAGTTCTTTAAGAGAGGCATGAGAGAGATGATTTCTAGTTGGAAGGGCAGGGAGGATAAATCTGAATGAGTCTGGACCATGGGCATGAGCAGGACTCAGAGCAGGAACTATGCCTTGGGCTCAGGGAGCAACAGGGAGGAAAGGCAAGGAGATGGTGGAGCTTTCTGAACAGACCAAAAGATGAAGGCAAAATAATCATCAGCAGGTAGTGAGTCGGTGCTGTGTTGTCTGGATTGTAGGTTCCAGGCAGAGAGAGAAACATTCATGAGGAAAGTGAAAAATGAAGAAGCGAAGTGGACCGGGGAGTCTAGGGAGCACAGAAAATGGGGCTGGGGAGATAGGCATGGCCAGATCCTGCAAAGTTCACAGGATTAGTTAAATCATTGAAGGGAAGGGTGTGCAGAGTAGCCACGATCAGGTTTACCTTCTAGAAAGGCAGCTTGGGTATGTACAGAACTGGAGAAAAGCAGTGAAGGGAGGTTACTTCACCTGGACACTTTCCTCTAGGAGTGGACACATCTCTCAGGGTAGCCCTGGAACATCTTCACAGGTTCAAAGACCTCTGCACTTTAGGGAATATTCCTAGCCTACTTCTCAGTCCTCTGGAGCCTCCTGTGACTCCCTTGCAGCCAGCCCATGATCATAGCTAACCACAGATCATGGACTGAAGCAAAAGAACACAAGACCAGGCCCAAGCCCTGCACTTTTTTGCAGGCCAGTCCATCTCTTTATAGCCTGGTGACTTTGGGAAAAGATTTCTAGACTTGCAGCCTTCACAGCTTGGGTTGGGCCTCTTCCTGGCAGGAAAGATTCTTCCCTTGGTCAATCAGAAACTCAGGAATCAGATTTCTTATTCAGTTCCTGGGGTGCTCCCGCCTGAGCTGACACACTGCCTCTTTAAACACATTATGAAGATTATCAGCAATGTATCAAGGTGTCTTCACACAATGGCATAAACTTTGGCCGCACTACTTATTGCTATAAACCACACTTCCAGGTTTTTATTTATATGTGCATTAGTTCAATATGATTGGATCTGTAGGCAGCAGAGGGGATTGGGGTAATTTTTATATATATCAATAAAGGTCAGCAGCCAGCCAGTGGGTGCTCTAAGGGGAACAGTAGTTCCATTTAAAACACTAGGAACTGGAGAAATTGAAAATAACTCTATTTAGAGGCCAAGGATTAAGGCATTTTTGCAAGGAAGGTCTCAGCACAGCCAGGCTATGCTAAAAAGGCTGTTAAAATGTCATTTGGCTGATAGTTAAGTGATGGAATTTACTTTAACCCATTCATTTCAATTGGATTTTTTTTTTTTCTGTGAAGCATTGACCCTAACAGGAAAATAGTACAGTGTGGTGGGAAAAGTGGCAGAATTCATGGGCCTCTGTCATAATGTCTATTTCCACTTTCTACTGGTAGCATCACCTCAGTGAGCTCTTCCACACCCAGGGCCTAAGGTCCTCGTGAGGCTATTGGTCCAGGTTCTCTATGGTCCCTGGCCAAGGGGGGGATCTTTGTCCAAGCTGAGCCAACCATGCCCTCTCTCCTAAGATTTTGACCATTAATGAAATACCAGCAGGACTAAAAATTATGCCAGCCAACATATTCCAGCAGCAGTACCCTGAAGAGACTCTGTAAGTTCCCACCTGCCATCTACTCCAAGCTGCCCTCATTCCTAGTTTTTTTTTTGACTTTTTATTCCATTTTATGAACCATGAAATAGCCTTCCAATAAGTTCTTCTGCTTAGGTTAGCCAGAGTTTCTGTTGCTTGCAGATAAGAAGCCTATCTTAGCACGATGTCAGCGGCCTCGAGCCTGCCATTTGGCTTGGCCCCATCACTAACCAGCTGCATGACTGTGGACAAGTCATCTTCCTGCTCTGCACATCAGTTTCACCTGCAAAATGAAAGCTTTGGAAGAGCTCAATGGTTCTCCAGTTTTAAGGAGTGTCAAAATCACCTGGGGATCTTGCTGAAAATCTAGATTCTGATTCAGACATTGTAGGGTAGGGCCCAGGCATCTGCTTTGTCTGTGCCCACGGCACCTTAAGAGCATATTCTCCAATGATTTTCTGCAGCGTACTTATCCCTAGTGAAGATCACAGGGCTGACCTCTGGGTGAGGGAGAAATCAAGGTAGGTGGCACTAATCTCTCAACTAAAGCAGTCTCCTTTCTATTTTCTATATTGTGGTTCTCATTAAATTTCCTCTGCAAAAAGAGCTCTGCCACTAAGAAAAATTTTGGAAGTTAAAAACCAGTGGACTGGGATGACTAGATCAGCTCTAAGGAGACTCACTCTTCTGATTCCACGTTGTACCTCCTGCTTCCCAACAGAAGCAGCTGTCAAAGTCTCTAGGAAACTGACCACTACATAGATTTTATTTGAGCCTGACAAGTATGAACCAAATCAGGAGAAAAAGATCTGATTCTTGTCCAAACATAGAAATAAGCAAACAAAATGAAATGGAATTCAGGCATATTCTTTAGATTCAGCTTTGAAAGGGAACAAAACCAAGTCTTCAATCCTGAAATCTTCCTAACAAACCCAGGAGCAGGCATTTTATTACCCAAGTTTATAATGAAGCAGCAGCTGGGTCTTTGAATGACTTGCAGTGTGACGCAATTAGATGACAGCACAGTCCCCTGACCTCTGACTGCACGGAGAGGCTCTGCCCACAGTGCTTCTTCCTGCCTCAGCATGTGGAGCACCATAAACTGGAGCCAGAGGAGACCCATAAACAGCCCAGTTCTTATTCTGTACTTTAGAGTCCCTATGTGGTTTCATTTATTTTCAAAAGAGCATGTGACTTGTTCGTTGGCACCTTCCCTGCTATAAAATATCTGTTGACATTTGTGGTTTGGGGCTGAGTTGTGTTAGTTGCTGTTTCATCCCACACACCTACTGCATGTAGCACCAAGAGAAACACCATTCTACCCTGATCCCTCCTCTCCTATCTTCTTCTGTCTAGACCAACTCTCTTGGGCCCTCTGATGAATGGGAGGCCAGAAAAACAGCCACTCCATCTTTTCTCAGCTGTGCAACCTTACCCACGGCGCACAATGCTTGTCTCTGTTTCCTGACCCATGTAAAGTTGGTTGTAAGGATAATGGTGAAGAGGAGGCCGGCAGTTTATCCACCACTTGCAATGAGCCAGGCGCTGAGCCATGCAACTTCATCTGCACGGTCTCGGTCAGTCTTCACACAAGCCTACAAGGTAGGGATGACTAAGATTATTCACATTTTACAGAAGGAAACACTGAGGCATAGGGAAGTTAAGAAACTTACCCACATAAAAATAAGTGGTGGAGTAGGCTTCAGTCTCAGGAACTCTGACCTCAAAGCCAGGTTTTTAATTGTAATACTGTGTTCATTTCACTTCTCCACCCTTGCTCAGAAAGTTTAGAGGCTTCTCAGAGAGAGGACTCAGAGGTGAGAGAATCAGATGTGGAGAGTAAATTAGGATAAACTGATGCCCAGAACAAAACATGGCACAGTGGAAGAACATCAACCTAAGTTTGTCCTCACTAGCAGTAAGACCTTGTGCTACCTGTCCTCCCTGAAGCTCAGTCTTCTTATGAGCAAAATGAGGGAATATATTCCCACTTTATAGAAATAGTGTGAAAATAAGGATGTGTGCATGACCCCATCAAATACTCGGTTAACAGAAAGGATGCAATGCGTGTGGCAGCGTGTTGAAGTTAGTTGAAAGTAAGATATTAGGATTCATAGAAAGTATTATTATATATTAGAGTAACATAGAATTCCTTCCAAGATTGGAAAGTCAACCCAGAGTTTTCTTCATAAGTTAAACTCACAAAGAACGTGAGTCAAAAGTTCATAGAGTTCAAACAAACAAATTTGTCTCCAGCTCCTGCTCACCCAACATTTCTGGACTAAAAGTCTTGAAATTTCTATAATAGGAAACTTCTATTACATTACCAGGGCATTACACATGAAGAACATATTAGTTTCCTGTGGAAACTAATCTTTTATTAATTTCTAATAAATTTCTAATTTTTAAAAATTTCAGATTGATGTGAAGGTATAAATGATTAGGTTACACTATTTGTATTTGTTAGGTATAGTTCAAAATGTAGTTGAGCCTTTCACCCAGGGAGTGTGCTATATACCCTTACATTGTGCCCATTAGGTGAAAGCTTACCAATCCTTCTCTCTCTTCTGCTCTTCTGTTTCTCCCCTCCCTGACTTGAATTTAATTTTGTTTTTCTCTCATGTGGGAGTGTAGTTGTTTATCTATTGGTTTCATATTAGTACAGAAGCTTCAAAGAAAATGAAATACCTGGGAATATACCTAACAAAGAACATGAAGAATCTTTACAGAGAGAACTACAAAACCCTGAGAAAAGAAATAACAGAAGTTAACAAATGAAAGAATATACCATGCTCACAGCTGTGAAGAATCAACATTGATAAAATGTCCACACTCCCCAAAGATTTAATGCAATCCCCATCAAAGAACCAACATCATACTTCGAAGAGCTTGAAAAAATAGTACTTCCTTTTATATGGAACCAAAAAAAAAAAAAAAAACATGAATAGCCAATGCAAGTCTAAAACATAAAAACAAATCTGGTGGCATTACAATACCAGACTTCAGGTTAGCCTACATGTCTACAGTGGTCAAAACAACATGGTACTGGCACAAAAATAGCGATAAAGATCTATGGAATAGAAAAGAGAACCTAGAGATGAGCCCAGTCATGTATTGCCATCTGATCTTTGATAAACCAGACAAAAATATACACTGGGGAAAAGAATCCCTATTTAATAAATGTTGTTGGGAGAACTGGTTAGCCACATGTAGAAGACTGAAACTGGACTTGCACCTCCTACCACTGACAAAAATTAACTCTTGATAGATACAAGATTTAAATTTAAGACATAAGATGATAAAAATTCTAAAAGAAAGTATGGGAAAAACTCTTAGCAAAATTGGCCTGGGGAAAGATTTTATGAGGAAGACCCCCTTGGCAATTACAGCAACATCAAAAATAAATGAATGGGACTTGATTAAGCTAAAAAGCTTCTGCACAGCTAAAAGCTTCTCATCACCTTCAGAATGAGAGAAGATGTTTGCATACTCTGAATCCTACAAATAACTGACAACTAGAATCTACGGAGAATTCAAACTAATCAATAAGAAAAGAGCAAACAGTATCATTTATAAGTGGACAAGAGACATGATTAGACTTTCCCTGAGGAAGACAGACAAATGGTCAACAAGCACAGGAAACTATGCTCATCATCACTAATCATCAGAGAAATGCTAATCAAAACCACCCTGAGATATCATTTAATCCCAGTGAGAATAGCCCACATCACAAAGTCCCAAAGCTGCAGATGCTGGCATGGATGTGGAGACCAGGGAACACTTTTACATTGCTGGCAGGATTGCAAACTAATACAGCCTCTATGGAAAGAAGTTTGAAGAATCCTCAAAGAGCTAAAAGTAAACATTCTATTTGATCCTGCAATCCCATTACTAGGTATCTATCCAGAAAAAAAAATAATAATAATCATTTTACCGTAAGGACATTTGCGTTAGAATGTTTATTGCAGCTCAATTCATAACCACGAAGACATGGAATACACTCAAGTGTCCTTCAACTCATGAATGGACTAATAAACTGTGGTGTGTATACCATGGAGTACATTCAGCCACAAAAAAGATGGAGACCTTATACCTTTTGTATTTACCTGGATGGAGTTGCAGAATATTCTTCTTAGTTAAATATCACGAGAAAGTAAAAGTAAGTATCCAATGTATACAATACTAATGTGAAACCAATACATTCATTTCTAAATGTATTTTTCTATTAATACATACTTATGTATGTTCTTTCAGATATATTTCTATACATATATAGACATGCACAAATATTTATTTTAATAAGGTAATAGTACACGTTAAAATTGAAATCCACTTTTTTCTTTTAAAAACATTCCTTAGACCACATTGCATGCCAATAAATACAAATATTCTTCATAATTTTATGGCTTTCATTATATTCCACAACGTAGATGTACCATTATGATTAACCAATCAGAAGCTTAGATGGATTCTAATTTTGCTATTATAAACTACGCTGCCACAGACATTCTGTTGATATGTCTTTGTTACTTATCTTTTATGGTCTTAGGACAAATACCTGTGTATGAAATTGCAGGGTAAAAGATACATACATCTAAGGTGCACAACGTAAAGGCAGACAGCACATCTCCTGGGTGAAGGGCTCAACTACAACTTGCACTTTAGCTTACAAATGTAAACAGTGTAATCTAATCATTTGTACCCTTATATTTGTACCCCCATTTGAAATTTTTTTTTAAAGTAAATGAAACTTTGCTATATATTTCAAAACTGTTATTCTCTGGAAAGGTAATTTCACTTACAGTCCCACTAACTGTTGTAAAAGCAGAGACTTATTATAACTAGTAGGTTGAACCACATGAAGTTTTCACCATCCCTATATTTATAGGTCAAAAGGAGCTAAATGTTCATAAATTCATATAGTTTTAGAATATAGAAATAGATGGAGACTGTTTTCACCATCCCTGTGAAAATGAACAATTATTTGAAGAAATTCTACTTTTCAATCTGGAGACAACCCGTTAGTTCTTGAATAAGGTAAGGCATTGATTTTGAGTCACTTGATGACAAAGAGTAAATTGCTCCCCTACTGTCCTTCTTTGTCAGGATAATCAGATAAAACTGAAAGGAAATGGGTGTTTGTGGTACCAGTCCTCAGATCATCTCCTAAAACATAGACTAAATCTGGAGGAATGTCACAGCTGAAAGTGCCTATGGCCACCTAGCCATTCCTGGATTTTCTGCAAGACACTCCAGACCCAAAAATGTCCTGATAAAGAGGACCCAAGATCACCTATACTGGAAGAATTGCACATCCAGAAACCTCCTCCTGTTAAAACAAAGCACTCAATTATTCAAGGCTCTGAAAACGTCTGCAGTAAAGAAACCTGGGAGTTTCGTTGCTTTTCTTATACTTGTTGGACCACAGCTCCCTTTGATCACATAACATTATTACCATCCAGGAGAACAGACTTTCAAAAATGTTCAAGTTTCTCATTTTACTGAAGAAGCACCTGAATTATCAAGGTTATCCATGTGGAATAAGCAGGTTTAGAAGTATTATCTCAGGCCATTCAGTGGTATTTATTGAGTGACTGTTGTACAACAAAATCTATGCCAGGCACTGACAAATATAGTGAACAAGACATAATCCTTGATCTCAATGAGGTTATGCTCTACTAGGAGTGAAAGACAAATTAACAGGCGGTTCCTATTTAATGTAATTTGGAATAATCTAGAACATGTGGCTATTGAGCAACCAAAATGTGGCTTTTGAAACCCTGGAGTTGAATTTTTAAATTCAATTTAATTTTAATCAATTAAAATTTAAACTTAAAAATTAAAACAGTGTAAAATATTTTTTCTATTAAATGCAGCTTTGTTGTTTTGGTAGGACTGTATTTCACTTTAGCTGTCCAAAAATTTAGCATCTAAGTTGAGATGAGCTATAAATTATAAAATACACACCAGATTTTAAAGACTTTGTTCAAAAAAATGTAAAGTATCTCATTCATTATTTTGGTATTGACTACATAGTGAAAATTTTTTGTGAATATGGTAGGTTAAATAAAATAGATTATTAAAATGAATTTCACCTATTCCTTACATAATGTTTTCATAACATAGCTACATAACATAGAAAATTTTAAAGTACATATGCAGTTTATCATATTCCTTTTGGACAGAATTTATTTGAAAGATTTAGCAAGTCAGGAAGCACATCAGAGGTAGCTAACCAAGATCTGGACAAAGCCTCCTAACAGGAGATGATTTTTGTTGTGAGACTTGAAGTAAGAGAAGGAAGGAGCCAAGAGAAGAGGGAAAGGAAAAGTGTTCCTGAGAGAGGGAATGGCTGTGCAAAGGCCCTGAGGTTGAGCAAAGGAAAGCTACTGAGTCCAGGTCATTGTCATTTCCAGCACACTACACTTTCTCTGCTTAGGTCACCAGATGCTCCTCTCACAGAGCAGTGCCTCAAAACCACTAAAGGCTCCTTATTTAAAGTGAAATAGCTGTGAAACTGTACATAGACATTAGGTGCTTGGAAAAGAGCACTTTGTCCACATTTCATGTAGATTAAAGCTAAATGTAGCTGCCACTCCTGCTTGGGTTACTGATTTATTCAAATGTGTGACAATTTGATATTCCTCAAAGAAATCTTCTTTATTGGAAATAGCTCCCACTGGAGCAAACCACATTACTCCCAGTAACTCTAACCATGATTGGCTCCTGAACGCCAGCAACTGGCCTGTAGCAGAGGCGGGGAGAACTCAGCTGCAAAGAATGGGTGCGGAGGAAGGCCCCAGGAAGCAGTACAGCACAACCGTGAGACCTCCGGCTCTGCCGGCTCCACCTCTGATCAGCTGTGTGACACTAGATAAGTCTTGAACCCTCTCTGGGCCCTGGTTTCATCATTTGTGAATGAAGAGAGGGGTGGCATCAACTGCGGGGTGGCTCAACCTCCCAATTGTTGACTACCAGGCCGAGCAATTCTCCACTATAAGGTCCTGCCTGTGTGCCATGGGGTGTTCAGCAGCATCCCTGGCCTGTGCCCACTAGATGCTTGTAGCGTCTCCCCACCCCCACCAGCTGGGATAGCCAAAAACATCTCCAGACATGGCCAAATGTCTCCAGGCACAGTGCCAGCTGAGAACCACTGATCTATTGAATGAGTCTTCAGAGGATCACAGGGAATCTTGCATGAGAAGTGACAATGTGGTGCTGAAGCTCGGCATGTGCTCAGTGAAAGTTTTGCCAGATACATGTAAAATAAAGGGAAGGAAAGTTCCTGCAGGAATGACAATGGCACTTAGCAGATCTGCCGTTTTGTGAATTTAATGAGCCTTCACTTTGGTCCAAGAATCTCCATTGGTTCCCTCTCTGCCTACTACCAAAAGAAGCCAGGACCTTGGTCTCCCGAGTGATGTGGGCAGAAAGGCCCTGCAAATGGGACATGGCTACCTCGATGGATTTAATGGAGTTTTTAAAATGTGGATAATTATAGGGCCTCTTCTAAGCAATTGCACCAGTGGGGGAGGCTGTAGGCTCTGGGGCACTGGGGCCCACATAGCTCAGCTCTGTCAAGCTGATGGTAATGTTATTAAATGTGCTCTCTCCTTTTATTAGGCATCTTAATAACCTCTAAGTTGCACCCAGGAGAGTTGGTGCAGAAAAGGAATTCTGGCCAACCTAATTTGTATTTGAAAATACCCCATAGGCCAACGGAACAAGATTCAGATGAATTTCACAGGCAGCTGAGGGCTACACAAGGCGAGTGTTTCCAAATTGTACCCGATTATTGAATGCAAAAAGCCTGCCTCTCTGCCTTCCCCAACCCCATTCTTTGCCCTCCTTTTCTGCCAGTGCCCCTCCATCCCTCCACATGCAGATGCAAACACACTCCAGCCACTGGCTATTAAGAGACCTGCATGCTGGCTCAGTGCTTGTCGCTTAGTGGTTAGGGTGCTGGCCTCATGCCCCAGGGCTGGTGGGTTCGAACTCAGCCCAGGCCTACTAAAACAACAATGACAACAATAACAAATAAAAAAAAATAATAAAAAAAAAAGCAGCCAGGCATTGTGTCAGGCGCCTGTAGTCCCAGCTACTGGAAGGATTGCATAAACCCAAGAGTTTGAGGTTGCTGTGAGCTGTAATGCCACGGCACTCTACCAAGGGTGACATAATGAAACTCTGTCTCACAAAAAAAAAAAAAAAAAAAAGAGACCTGGATGCCGGTGCATCCTTGTTTATGGGGAAATTACAATAGGAGCTCATGCTCATCAGCCATTTAGTACCCTCAGCCACACCCAGTGTATTCCTCCCAAGCACCCAAAAGACAAGTGCCATTGTTATCCCCACCTCAGGGTGAAGAAACTATGATTCAAAAAGATTAGCATCTTGCCAAAAAGAATTGTACAGCTGGATAATTACAGAGGATGGGCATAAACCCAGTTCCATCTGACTCCCTAACTCCGCTGATCTCCGCTGCCAGTCATTTTCCAGTGATTGGATGGTGACAAGTAGTAAGTCCACATATTAGTTCAGCCTGTGTCTATGACTGTGTGCTCCAGGCCTGCTCAGAGCGCTGAGGAAGACTGTCCCACCCTAAGAGATGTCATAATGAAAATTATACCCCATGTAAAGAACATTTTAATGGAATCAAAAGAGGAGATTAGCAACTAACATTCACCCAACAAATATTTACCCAGGACCTCAAGACGCAATCAGTGTTTGAGCTACTAGGCATGTTGCCATAGCCACAAGTAAAACAGATTTGAGAAACACCCCAGGTGTAGAATGAACAGAATCCAGCAGCCTTGACTGAGAAGGGCAAGGACAGGGAAAATAAAACAAAGGAGACTCAGATTTGCCTAATGTGGGAGACTGTGAAGATGAGTCAGCCATCAGCTGAGGTTCAAGGGCAGGATTTGGGAAAGAAGATAGTGAGTCTGTTCAGGCATCTTGTTGGAGTTGTCGTAAGACCTGTATTAGTCTCTTATTACTGCTGTAACAAATTACCACATGTCTTGTGGCTTTAACCACACAAATTTGATTTCTCATAGTGCTAGAGATCAGAAGTCCCAAATGAGTCTTCAGGGGATAAAATCAAGGTGTCAGCAGTACTGGTTCATTCTGAAGGTTCCATGGGAGAATCCACTCCTTGCCTCTTGCAGATTTTGAAGGCTACTGGCTTGTATTGGCTAGGACGGTGTCATTATTTATTAAGCAGTTAATACATGCCAGGAAGATAATCACACCAAAGAAGGTGATTTGGGACTTGTGCCCATAGCTTGTAGTTGATGGGCGTTTGCATAAAAAGAGAGTGTAAAGAGTGAAAAGCAGAGGACTGAACCCAGCAGTCTGGGGACATCTGTTGAGCAGCAGTGCCAGCTTTTCCAGGTTCAGACCCCATCATGCAGCAGCATTGGTTCAGATTTGTTTATCACTGTGTGTGACTATAGGTTATGGGCCGTCGGGGAGGGGGTTTCAACATATGCTGTGTCCATCAGGTAGGGTTGGGGAGGCCCTTCAACTAATTCTCCTCAATCTACAGCATCTCTGGCGGGCTATTCTCCAGCCCATGGCCACCACTAAGGACCATGGCTCTAGAGTGCTCTTTTCCTTGCCTTTTCTTAGCCAAATGCAGCCATTAAGCCTTTCCTAACCAATCACGACAACCCAAGCTCTTGGCTTCCTGGGTAATGGAGGCAGCAAGAATTTAATCCATGGAGGCCTCAGGTGCAGAAAGATGATACTGAATATTTCATTCCTGGGATGATGGGAACTGGAAGCCCCTGGAGATGATCTGGCTGAATCTTTTAAGCAAGCCCTTCCAGGAATCCATTGGATAGCTGTGCTATTGGCAGTAATGACTGCCACTTGGGCCTCAGCTTCCCAGTGGGAGGGGAAACTGCATTAATGTGCGATAGTGCTAAAAGGCTGGCTCCAATTCTGGTTCTAGGAAATTAGGGTTTGGGTTTTTTTGTTTGTTTGTTTTAATCCTGCTTTCAGAGATTTCCTGTTACCTCTTTGGATTTAAAAGATATCCGTCACCAGTTTTTCCTCTTTTTTGTTTTTCAGAAAGAATAAAATACCTAACAAAGAGAAATCATTTAAGGTACATTTCTTCTCTTCAGAAAATTACCTGCTTTGCCTTACATCTTTAACTCCTCTCAATCTATAATAGCTAACACAAGATGCCAGCAAGTGTTAGAATGGACAGGAGAAAACAGATGCATTATTAGGGTGAGAAATTGCATAGATTGTGTTGGTAAGTAAATATTAAAACCACTTGTTAAGCACTGAAGTACTAAAATGAAAAAAAGAGAGAGACTATTTTTTTGTTAAGTGTTTTGAAAAATCAGAGTAGATTTTTTTCATTACTCTTCACAAAATTGAAAACAGATGGTAATCACTACAGACTTAAGAAAACAAAAGTGGAAAAGGTCACTTTCAGTGTAACACAGAGGTGAGATGCCCTGAAATCTGACCCCTTTGCTCTTAAGATCCTATTCAGATCTGATTGTGACCCTGGCTAGGAGCTGCATACCCCGAAGGGCTGGGGTGTGAATTGGAAGTCAGTGACCAGAAAGCGGGGACTTGGGCCCCCAGCTCACCTTTCCCCCACCAACCCTGTCTGTCCTTCCAAAGCAAGTTCCAGAAGGAAGTTCTGCCATCCAGTTCAGTTCTGCCTCTTCTGAACTCTTCCTTGCTAACTGGACCATCATTGTGTGATATATCTTGCTTTCCCCAGAATGGGGGCAGCTTGACGGACAATTGCCTGGCAACTATTAGGAACATATATTCTTCCTTTTCCCAACTCCCAAACTATTTCTTGCTTCTTAGATGAGCCCAAGGTTGGCTTATTTACTGGTAGAGCAGAGTTTGTGCTTCCATGTTTCCCATGGAGGTGGTAGCTGAACTAAGCGGAGGTCTGAAAGATGACTTTAGGTGGTAGTACACAGATACTTTCAAAAGAGAAAATATTATTAAATAGTAACCATCACTGCATACTAAATTTTCTATTTAGTAGTGATGATGTTACTCTAGTGGTTCCTAGAAATACACATAGAAATTCTCAAAATGTCATGACTATGAAATACAGATATACTTTGATTTTCAGAAGTGAATTAATACAGAAAAATTTTAAGAACTCACAGATTTTAGATACGGAAAAATCATGATGTTGTGCATGATGTTGGAAAACACCACTCTAGGCCATTTGGCATAAGACTTTTTTATTATGCAATAAATATTGGTCATTTGAGTGTATCTCAAACTCTTCTTTCTGCTTATCATTATCATCATTGTAGTTTGGCTTAGTTTTTATCCTGAGAAAGCCCCCAAAAGAGTATCTTTTGATGGAATAAGGAAATGGAAGCTTTCATAGCAATGACATTTTATTGCCTTGATGGTCAAGGCAATGAGCTGTGGAGTAAAAACAGAAGTCTGAGTTCTGGCACTGCTGTTTTCTAACAAGATGACTTCTAAATGTAAATAACTAACTGTACGATGCCTCAGTGTTTCCATGTGGAAAATGGAATTGTTATTTGGAGGAAATGAAATGCATGCTAAGTGCAGTTTGGGGTCAGACACACAAAAAGGATCCAGCATATGCTAGTTATTGCTAGTAATAATAGTGGTAGCACCAACAGTAACAATAAAAATTGACATGCATAAAGAAATTCATTTCTTTTAAAGATTTTTTTATCCAACTCATCTACTGGGTGCCAATACCATACAATCAAGATCCAGGAATTCAACAATGGAACAAAAAAATGCATGGCTGCAGGCAAGTAGGGAAACAATCTCTGGAATGAGTTTCCATGTTTTGAAATCTAAGCTTTGCTACTTCTAGTGATGCAGCCTTGGGCAAGTGGTTTATCTTTCCATGCCTCAGTTTTTTCATCTCTAAAATAGGAATAATAGCAACAACCTCATAGTGTTGCTATGAGGATTGAATGAGTTCACCAGTATAAAGCCGATCAACATCATCAGAAAGGTGTCTGCACATAGATAGATACCTCAATTTATCTTAGATATTATTGTTGTAGTTCCTGTCCTCGCAATGCTGATATATAGTCTTCCACACTCCTTAAATGGACAGTTGCTTTCCAAACTGTATTTGCTACAAATTTTATCCAGCCACTAATTCAAAGACAAAAGTGTAACTATATAAGGAAGTTTGAGGTTTATTTGAGAACAAGTTATCACTGAGCCCAATCAATTACTTCATATAGATTTGAATCAACCCAGTTTTATAATTAAATGGAGTGAAGGTTATCAACATCATGTATTTTTTTTTTTTGAGACAGAGTCTCGCTATGTCACCCTCAGTAGAGTGCTGTGGCATCACAGCTCACAGCAATCTCAAACTCTTGGGCTTAAGCGGTTCTCTTGCCTCAGCCTTCCAAGTAGATGGGACTACAGGTGCCCGCCACAACGCCTGGCTATTTTTTGTTGTTGTTGTAGTTGTCGCTGGTGATTTTAACTGGCCCAGGCCACGTTTGAACCTGCCAGCCTCAGTGTATGTAGCCGGCAACTTCTCACGGAGCTACAAGTGCCACCAACATCACGTATTCTTTTGGTTACAACAGCTAGAGACTACAGCATGCAAACATGGACACACACACTCGCATCATGTTAAATTTCTTTAACAAAAGTTGTGATATCTACATAAATATCAACCAAAAAGACAAGGGTACATGTGAAATTTAGTAAATGTAGAATATAAATGTCTTAACGCAATAACTAAGAAAATGCCAGGAAGGCTATGTTAACCAGTGTGATGAAAATGTGTCAAACTGTTTTTAAAACCAGTGTATGGTACCCCATGATCACATTAATGTACACAGCTATGATTTAATAATAATAATAAGCTATGATTTAATAATAATAATAATAATAAGACTGCTTGCTTCACACTCCAAGCTAAGACCAATTTGGAGCATTCCCTGATGTGGCACCTTCTAGAAAAATAAGACCACTTATCCAGACATATCCACGTTTTCTGTACAGGTCTAGGAAAGATACAAAAAGCCTATTTTTCCCCCAGTCCAATCATTTTTTTTCCCTTATACAAAATTCAGGCAGATACCTAAGTGGTCAGATGCAACCTGCAAATAAGGAAGCTTCATGAACCTAGCCCCAGATAGTGTCGGAAGGCACATTCTCTTAACGTATGAAGCCAGCCCAGTCAAGACGCTCCAGGCAGAGACTATGGCTGCTTCCCCGCTTCAGTCTGGGCTGTGCCAATGCAGCCCCCGACATAAAGGTGATGAAGGGCTGTTTTCAAAGCCCAAAGTCTTGCCTCAGGACCATATAGAAAACACTGTTGGCTAGGGAGCCATCAGACATACAAGTCAATGAAATATTACCCCTAATTGAGTGGGCCATTTGAGAATGCAACCAAGAGTGTGTCCAAGGAGTCAGCCCTCCTCTTTACAACTCCCCACGCCCCTCCTGGGTTAGTATCCATTTAAAGAGAGAGGGGGAAAGACTATTTTCATCACTTAAGTGTAAGTGAATCAAAATATGATATGGATAGGGGAGCAATCAGCTTCCCTTAAAGACTGAACTGTTAAAGCAAGTGAAAGGTGATTCATTCCAGATGTGGTATTCATGAAACACACTGCTGGGTCATCGATTCTAGACTCTCCAACATCCTCGGACACAGAGAGGTATTCAGGAGTCCAGTGGGGTGAAGAATATGGGAAAAATTTTGGTCTTTAAGACTAGGAAGGCTTCCAATGCATCAGATCTGGTCACCAGGGGCAACCAACCTGATTGCTAAGTCGCTTCTCAATGTTCCCTTAAGTCTCCTGGAAAAATTAATCCCAAAGTTATTTCTGAAAAGGCAGATATCTTCCAATACTAAAGAGGCATACTAAAGTCTGCAGCAGCAAACTGGTCTATTTTCTTTGGCCCAAACAATGCTGTTGATGTTTTTACTTTAATTAGTTGCCAGTATTTAAATTTCATCGGGATTTTGCATCTCTCAAAGATTATTTGACTGTCTATTTTCACATGGAAATCAGCTGAAGCTTAGTAGCATCCACCTCCCCTAACTATTCCCATGATCTCTCCATTTGGCCTCCTTGACACATTTATGTCAACTGCGGACCCTTCTAGGCACTGACTTTGCAACTGGCATCATGAAGTTATTCTGGTGCCTGTATGGACAGAAACCAAATGAGCAAAAATTTTTGTTGCAGACTGAATGTAAACAAAGTAAAAATGCCTCCAATTGCCTTGACATAAAACCCCATGCTCAGTGGTAACAAATGAATCACTTCAACCCTGTCTCTTGGAAGGTATGACTCATCTGTGAGGCAACTGGGGTTCCTATCAGGTTTCTACAGGGCCTGCCATATAGCCTGCTTTTTAAAGTAGCAGAACCCAGAATGTCCTGTCCATGGAAGATTAGTACCCTTTGCAACAAACTCCCATTTCTGAATATAATCTAAGCTTGTCTCCTAGAAATATTAAAGACCAAAAAAGTGCCCTCTGAATATCTCAAAGTTCTTCTCTCTCCACTCTTGTCAGTAAAATGACTTCAAGGGGTAACAAAGCAGGGTGGTCTTGAGCAGGGCCTGGGTTTGCATCCCAATTCTAGCCCTGGCTATGTAATCTTAGTCAAGTCGGTCTACCTCCTTAGCTACAGCAGTCCCATGTGCAAAATGAGATTAGAAATAGTACCCACATGATAGAGTTGGTGTAATAAATAAAGCAGGGCATGTAAACAGTAGAGTGCTTGCATATGTTCCATAAATATTAGGTTCAAAATGAAATCACAGTGTGAATCTTTGCACTTATTTTAACCTTTCTCTCTAGATTTCCTGTTTCTTCCAAGGGCTACCCCAATATAAATTGTGCATTCTCACATGTACTTTTGTCCTCAGAATGCCTTTCTCCCCAGAATGCTCTTCTTTCCCTCTGTATTTAATTAACTTCAATCCATATATGAAGGCTAATTCAAGTCCCACTTTTCTCACGTAGCTTTCCCTGACCACGCCGAGCACACCATGAACTGCTTTCTTCTGTAATCCAACCTGTGAAATGGTAAAGTTTCAAAACTTCTGAGATGTCTCCAACAAAAATGATATTGTTACACTAGCACATCAGCCTGAATGTGGCAAAGTGAAGAATGACGTCTAGTTCTCCTCCTGCCATCACCATCAGACCTGGAGGGTAGGATACGAGTGCTCCATATTCCCTCAAATGCAAAAGCATTTTACCTTGAAATTCCCTGTAGTAAACTCTTTATATTGAAGCTACTGCCTGCTTCCCAATCACTGTCATTACTACTCCCAATAAGATAAAATTGAAAGATACTAAAACAAGAATTATTTCTTTTATATTAACTTTTAATTAAAATCATAATGATATACATTCATGAGGTACAACGTGATGATTTGATATACAATGTGGAATACCTAAATCAAACTGATTAACATAGCCATCACCTCACTTATTTTTTATGGTAAGACATTTATAATTTACTCTTAGTTATTTTGAAATATGCCCTTGCATTGTGCACATGAGGTGAGATCCCACCTCCCACTAAGCACTGTTCCCCCTTTCCCTCCTCTCTCTCCTCAATCCTCCCTCTTGCTAGACTATGTGTGTGTTTTATCATTCATTTGTGTGTGTAAGTGTTCATATGTTGGTTTCATAGTAGTATTGAGTACATTGGATACGTTTTTCCCATACTTTAGAAGAAGCTACAGAGAAGAATTATTTCTTAATCTCTGATAAAGGGTAAAAGCTTTGAAAGTAGAGCCAACAAAACTTATTGATGGGGATGTGAAATTTAGGGATATGAATAAAGTAGTGATTAAGACTAATTCCTAGGTTTGGGGATTAAACCACTGAGACAGAAAACACTGGGGGAGATGTGGGCATTGTCTTGGCATGAAAGGGAAGTCAAGAATTCCATGTTAAATGAGTGGTGTCCATTAGACATCCAAATGGATCTACTAAAGAGGCAATTGATGGATTTGGAACTCAAAAGAGATACTGAGTTTGAAAATATATATTTTCTGATTATTAGCATAGAAATGACATTTAAAGCCATGGAACTGGATCTTTCAAACTAGGAAATAAAGATAAGAGAAAAGGGCAGAGAGCTGAAAACAGAGCCCCAGAAGCAGCTCACAGGACTGAGAAGGGGGAGGCAGTAAGGCAGAGAGGACTCGCACAGCACAGTCAGGGGAGAAAATGTTTCAAAAGTAAGGAGGGGTGTCAACTGTGATAAATGATGCTGAAAGAGTAAGATGTGGCCTGATTACCAATCATCAGCTTCAACAACATGGCCGTTATTGTGCCCTGGATGAAAAAGCTTCATTGGGATTATGGAGATTAGGGCATGATTAGAGAAGAAGGAGAAATGAGTGGATACAATACAGTAAGCTCTTCCGAGATGTTGATTGTGAAGGGAACAGCTATGTGAGTGGTGACCTGTCCTTGAGGCTCAAGAATAGAAACAGGAAGACCTCTTGGAGGCTACTAAAATTGTCTGAGTGATAAAAAGAATTTGGCCTCTCAGATGGGAGAGGTTTATCCAATTCCACTAAAAACTAAAAAATAAGTAGTTATGTTGCCAATACTTTGGCATAATAAAAGAATTGAGCATATGCATTTTGCTTTTTATAAAGACAGAATTAAGGAGATGTATATAAAAGCATCTAAGCAGATGTATATAAAATCATGATGCCAGATATACTGGTAAGATTTAATAAATGACAGCTATTGGTATGGTTTTTACCTTTTATCTCTTAGTTCAGGTATGAATGCAAAGGCTAAATGTAAATTCCTCTGGAAGATCTTAACAATAGAGAATGTCTAAGAAAAGAAATTCCAAGCTGGGAAAAGATCATGAGCAAAGTCATGAAAGTAAGTATCTTAGATGACAGTACACAGTAGCGGACGTTTATATCACAGAGAGCAGAAAGGAAATTCAAACTCATATCTAGAGTTTCATTTTTTTACTGCTGATCTATTACACTTGGGGACTCAACCTGATGCATAAACAGTCACATGAATTTGATCTTTTAACTAAATCAGGCAATTATAGCTGTTATGCCCATTTTAGAGATGAGCAAAATGCTGCTAAGAAAGATTAAGAAACTAACTCAAGACCATGAAATCTAATCTGTGCCAGGGTTGGGACCAAAGCTGGGACTTCAGAATTCTCCATTCAGGTATCTGATTACCTGGAGGAACCTAAACTCCAAGTACCATAATGCTACTTCTGTTGCATATGATGATTTTATGATGTGCTTTGGGATTTATGGATGTTATTTTGTTGTATCTTTCCACCTCATAATCCACAAGGGTAGTGTCTGCCTTTTGTCTATGAAATGTATAAAAGCACCCAGAGATTGTTAAGGGTAGGTGCATCCAATAAATACATAAATCATAGAAATACAAAGAGCATATGATGGCTGGTTTCTGTTCTGACAAATCTGCTTCCTTCCTGACAAGAGATGCTGCCCTGTGGTTCTTCATGTGGGGAAATAAATGTCATAAGTTATCAGCCATTTAGTATTATGCCTTGTCTGCACGTAGAATCCTGTGGGGATTTAAATTTCAAATTGAGGCACGTCATTTTTGAGGGATGGCCTAGATAAAGTCAGTGGATCATTTTAAGATGTTATTTGAGAGCCCTCAAAAATCTCTCTCCTGTCCCCAAAAGACTTTCTCCCACTCTCTTGCCACAGTCTCTGAAATTTCCACCTTTATGCAGTTCTTTGGTTTAAGTCATTAAAGGTTCTTCCTTCATTTATTCCTGAAATATCTACCGAGCTATGATGTATTAGGCACTGCCTCAAGGGTTGAAGATGCAGCAATAAACAAAACAGACCCAGACCTGCCTTCATGGGGATGCCTTGCATCCTCTTGAGGATTGAGAAGGTAGATGGCAAGGCCAGGAGATAAGAAGCAAACAAATAAATCCAATATCGATGAAATGCCATCATTCAACAAACATCAATTAAGTGCCTAGTGCATACAAATGCAGCATAGGTCTTAAGACAGTTTACTCAGGGGGTCATTTAGAATAACTTAGTTTATTGGATTAGCCAGTCACCTAATAAACTCAAGGAAATTTGGATAGTGTCAAACTCTGCCTAGTTTTCAATCTCCCTCCTTGCCCTAAAACCATTTGGCTTGGTCCATCTCTAGGACCCATCTCATTATACATGGACAGGAAAAACTTAAACAATGCCAGCACCAAACTCTTTGCAGCCACCCTCCCAAATTATCCTGATAACTAGGCTTCCTCCATTTATTAACAAACATTCCTGAGTATCTCCTACATATTAAATGTTAGCAATACAAAGATGCATGAGGTCATCCCTGCTCTGAGGATGTAACAGCTCCTAGGAAGGAGAAAGACAAGTGAAAGATAAATAAATTATAGTCCAGATGTTGAAGCTCCAATACTACTTATAGACATTCCTGCTACTCCTTCTAAATAAATTCGCCCCCTAAATCTAACTAGTCTAGAGCATCACCGTCCAATAGAACTTTCTGCATTGCTGAAAACGTTCTACATTTGTATGCTGACAAATACATTAGCCATATACTTGATACATTTGGCTATTGAGCAGCTGAATGTGGTGCTCAACTGAGGAACTGAATTTTTTATTATATTCATTTTAATTAATTTACATTTAAAACTAAACACATGTAGCTAATGGCTACCATATTAAACAGCACAGGTCTAGAAGAAAGAATGTTTCCAGGATGCACAAGCCTTTTTTTTTTTAATTATTTCATATTAATACGGGAGGTTCATATGATCAGGTTACATTGTTTATGTTTGTAAAGACTGAGTTATAGTTGTATCTTTCACCCCAGAAGTGTGCCATTTACTCATACATTGTACCCATTAGGTAGGAACTTACCAAATGCTCTCCCCACTAGCACAAGCCTTGATAAGAGATTGTAGAATCTGGGAGGACATAAAGGTTGTGTCCCGGTGCTTGACTCCCACAAAATGTTTCCTATGCCCTGATAGTTTGCCTCATGACTGGTTTTATAGAAGAGGAGTAAAGGAAAACCAAACAACAGGTTTTAAAAAGTTGCTAATAATTTAGATTAATCAATAAAGAATGACAAAAAAAAAAAAAAGAAAGAAAGAAAGAAAGCAAAGGCAAGCCCTGTGGGGTAGCAGCAAGGCTTGCTTCCATTTGACACATCTGGGAAGAGCTGGTTGACCCATCAGTGGTGAGAAAGGAATGATAAAATAGGCCTGTACTCATACTTATTCTCCTAATATGTATGTAATGTCATAATAGTTTTAGAATATTCTTGTTGTGGTAGCCTAGGGACTTCTCCATCTTCCCAATGCTCACTTAGCATTTTCTTTGGCCTTTGAGAGGTGATCAGTAAATGTCTATTGAAGAAAAAGACTGCGAATGTCATATTATATGTAGCTAAAATTATTGAGTGAATGAGAAGGGAATCAAATACTGATTAGCCCATAGTAGGTACTCCATAAATATTTAAAAGATTGTCCCATTAATAGATTATACAATCAAATTCAGCATAACCAAATTATTACAACTCTTTTTGGAATTCATTGTTAATAGGATTTGAATTATGTTTAGTCAAAACCTGTGGTTAATGTCCAGATATTTTATCAAGGACCAACATATTTGTGAACAGAGCCTCTAGAGTTGTGCTCTGAGCTATAACTATTTACTTAACCAACTTTATCAGCAAATAGTGTCTGTTATATCAAAAGAATATTACATTTTTCTTAACAGAAATGTTTATTCTGTAACAGGCTCAGGAATTTCTCTGTAGCACTGAATTTCAAATAAATCATGATTCGATAGTTAACTATCAGTTGAATATCTTTTCTGCCTATTAAAAAAAGATAATCATAAGTATCGTCTACAAATTTGTTGATTAGCCAATGTGTTCATTAGGTAATTTAGTAGCTATAACCAACAAACCATAAGATTTCAGTTGCATTACAAAATACAAGCTTATCATTCATGTCACAATCCAAGACGGCTTCTCCTAGTAGAAAGGCATTCTCTTCTCCATGTGGTGATTCAAGACATAGGCAACTTCCATCTTATAACCCTACGGTATCCCAGTTAAGGCCATGAAGGCCTCTGTGTTTGGGCAATAGATGAGAAGAGACAAAGGCTGAAAAGGCATGCTGAATTCTTGGAAAACTCAGCTAGAAAAGCATCTTCTCACTTTATATTAGAAAACCAGTTACGTGGCCACACTCAGATGTAAGTAGTACTGGGAATTGTAGCCCCTGGCTAAGCAACTGCCTCTCAGTTCTGGCTCACTACACAGGATGGAAAGAGGATAGCTAACGCTTGTGGACAGCTCTCCATTTATGCCACAACCAGCATTAGCCCTATGCTGGAATTCTGAAGTTGATGTGGGGAGAGCATTTAATACTTGGCACCAAATAAAAGCTACCACCCTTTCAGTGAAAATAGGAATAGCATTAATGAAAATGTCCCTGAATTCAATTCTCCAAACAAGAAATCAGAGGGTAAATTTGTGGCAAACATCTAAGGACAGAGTGCCCTTCATCACCAAGGAGAGACTGTCTTCTTGCCTGTGAATGAGAGAAAGATGCCCTGTTTGCCCTGCCTTTTCTCATGCATCTGTGAAGTCACCTTCCAGCTGTCCCTATCTCTCAGCATGTTTGCTGACTGGCACAGCTGTGACCCTTTCCCATCCCCTCAGCTCTCCACCATGACCAGTTTCAAAGTGTGCCAGACTATCTGATAGCCTAAGTCCAGTGGAATTTAGGAGGTATTAAACAGAAGGTCCCTTTCACCTTCTCAGTCCTGAAACATTAAGGTTATATGTGTCAGAACAGGACAGAAAATTTGAATATTGGTGATTTGTGGTTTTCTTTTTGGTTTGGAAACTCCACCTTCAAATTCAAGTATCCTTGATGGTGTGACAACACAGAATGCATTACTCTGTTGTCAGGATCATGAATTACTGTTGTGTTGATGACACTAGAATTGTGTTGTATGAATATCTTTCTGCAAATAAATACAGTGTAAGTCTCATATTTCTTGCTGTTCATTAGAATGGCCCAAATCACTAAAGTAAGAACATTGCTATACCAGACAGTTCTTCTCTTTGGGATTCCACTGTTCCTTTATTGCAAGAAAAGTTAGATCATCAATGGATACAGTTGCCCCTTTGATCCTTTTTATACTAGAACATATGTATTAACACATGCCAAAATCACTTTATAGAAAGTGACTAATGATTCTATTGCTATCCCTCATAGATAACAGAATTTACCTCCAAAGGTTGTTGGGAGATATAAATGAGATACTATATCAAAAGTGATCACCATCTCTAACACATAGTATTAGTAAATATTTATAAAATATTACTATGATGATTAATTTTAGGTGTCAACTTGACAAGATTAAGGGATACCAAGATATCAGGTGAAGGATTATTTCCAGATATGTCCATGAGGATTATTTCCAGATATGTTTCTGAAAGAAACTGTCTTTTGAATCAGTGGACTAAGTAAAATCCATCCTAAAGTGTGGTAAGACACTCTCAATCAGCTAAGGGCCAGAGAGAACAAAAAGGTAGAATATAGGTGAAATCTCCCTCTACCTTGTGGAGCCGGGACATACTTCTTCTCATGCTCTTAAACATAAGAACTTCAGGTTCGTCAGCCTTTGAACTCTGGAACTTGCACCAGCAGCTTGTCAGGCTTTTGTCCTCTGATTGAGAGTTAAGACATCAACTTCACTGGTTTCCCTGGGCATCCTATTGTAGACAGCATATCACTGCATTTAATGATATTATAAATCTCAGCCTCAATAATCATGTGAGCCACTTTATGTAACAAATCCCTTCTCATCTATCTATCTACCCTACTGGATCCATCTCTTTCAAGAGTTCTGACACAGTTACCTTAATTTGCTTCTATTAGCCATTTATTACTGCTTTGAATATCAACACTCCAGTTTTCTTTTGAGGAACATTACATCAGTCTAAACAGGCCATCACCACCTCTAATTTTCAGGGGTGAGCCCATGATCCAGACCTGATAAAATAACCATGCAATGGCAGCTTATTCAAACCAGGTCAAAAAAGCACCCTACAGATTTTTTGGAACCACTGGTGAAAAAGTTGTCTCAGATTTCTACGATCCTTCTTTACTTAGAACATAAGCTTAGAGCAACCAGATAAAGTCAATTTCAAGGAAGTGCTAGGAGACAGAAGGAAACAGTAAGACCTCAGGGCAATATTTAGAACCTTGGGCCTGATGAACTTCTCACCCAAACCCCATATGCATCACAGTTCAAAAAATGTCCCTTTTTTACTTGAGCTTATCTGAACTGGATTCTCTCACTAGCAGCTGAAAAAGGTAAAACAAGAACAAGTAGAAGAATGTGACAATCACCAGACATCTCTTATCAGCACTTTGGGAAGTCAGACTGGTTCAACTCTCAAGGCCAAGAGTTGCAAACTATCCTGGTGACAAGGAGACCCCCATCTCTACAAAAAAAAAAAAAAGAGAAAAAGGAAAGAAAGAAAGAAAGAAAGAAAGAAAGAAAGAAAGAAAGAAAGAAAGAAAGAAAGAAAGAAAGAAAGAAAGAAAGAAAGAAAGATAGATTAGCCAGGCCTGTTGTCCCAGCTACTCTAGAGGCTGAGGCAGGAGGGTGGCTTGAGCTCTGGAGTTTGAGGTTACAGTGAGCTATGATGATGCCAGTGCACTGAGTCCAAGCAACAGAGACTATGTCTTAAAATAAAAGGGGGTAGGGGGATGGGGGTAGGGCAATATGGCAGATCAGAAGGATTGTTCAGCTGAGTTCTCCTAGAAAGACTGGGCAGAAAGAGAGAACCCAGCCAAACCTGGCATGAGGACCTTACCCAGAATCCTAGCTCAGGGAGCACAGTGAGGAGGTGGTGAGGCGGATACAGTGTATGGTCCTCATAGGTGGAAATTGGACGAATCCAGCAAGTGATTGCAAATTCCTTGGATTGGCTGGGCCCCCATAGAAGTCCTGGATGGGAAGAAGTGATTGCAAATTCCTTGGATTGGCTGGCCCCCCATGGAGGTCCTGGATAGGAAGGTCCCTTCTGAAGTTTTCAGTTTTGAGGGGAAGCTAAGTATTGAGTGGAAAAGTGGACAGAATCAAACATCATACAGCAACCAAATTTGAATACAAATTGGAGTAGATTTGCCATAGGCTTGGTGGTTGGCAAGGCAGCCAAACTGAGAAGGTCTCTGCTGCCAAGGGACTGCCATTGTGAGAAGGTTGTGAGAAGGTCTTAGCAGGAGCCTAAAGCCTAAAGCATGGCTATCTTCATTCTGCCTGATGAGATCAGAACTCCACTTTTGGGACAGGTTGAGGGACTCCCATACCCCACAGGAACTGGTGTCAAGGGGCACTGTGAGCTGCTCCTGTGAGCTTTAACATCACAACCCAGCAGGGTCTGAATGCTGAGGAAACAATCAGGCAATCACTGAAGACAACCAAGTTAGGAATAAAGACCATAGAGGTTGCCAGCTGTGTTCTCCATCTCCTAAAAAAAATACCACTGCACCAACTGGTGTCCCAGCAACATATTAAAATAAAAGGGGGTAGGGGGATGGGGGTAGGGTCATCAAGAGTAAGAACTGTTTTTTTAGCCATGAGAAAGAGTTTGGCTTCATTCAAGATGAAGCCACTTCAAGACCTAAGCTCTAAGACAAGGTAATTTGAAGCAAAAGAGGAAGCAAGAAGGAAAAAGGAGGACCACAAGGTGAAAAAGAAGAAAGAACACATGATGAGCAACCAACAGAAAAATTCAGGTAACATGAAACGCCAAAACAGAGCAACTTCCCCATGGGACCATGAGGCAGCAACTGCAGAAGACTCCACCTAAAAAGAATTACTGGATTTGACAGAAAGAGAATTTAAAACATGGACAATAAAGACAGTGAACAGAATGGATGAGAAAATGCAACACACAATGAAAAGTCAGATGAGAGGTATGTAGATTATAGAAAGGATATGGCAGAGCTTAAGGAAATGAAGGGGACAACCAGAGAATGTAAAGATGCAATAGAAAATATTAAAAAATAGGTTAAACCATGGAGAAGAAAGAACCTCAGAGTTAGAAGACAAGGTTTTAAAGTTAACCCAAGTAGTTAAAGAAGCAGAAAAGAAAAGAGAGAGAAAAAAAAAAAAAAAACAGAACAGATGCTCAGAGAACTACAAGACCCCAAAAAGAGTTCAAACATATGAATAATAGGGGTTCGTGAAGGGGAAGAAGATTGCCTCAAAGAAATGGAAGCCCTACTAGAGACTATATAAATAAAAACTTCCCAAGTTTTACTAATGACCCTGACACACTCTTTTCAGATAGATATCAAACCCAAGGTCATCTCAACTCAAACAGAGATTCTCCAAGACACATTGTAATGAACCTAGCCAAAGTCAAGGTGAAGGAAAAACTGCAAGCAGCCAGGAGCAAGCACCAACTGACCTAGAGAGGCAGAGCCATTAGGTTAACAGTGGACTTTTCAGCTGGAACTTTCCAAGCCAGAAGAAAATGGTCATCTACCTTTAACATTCCTAAACAAAACAATTTTAAACCCAGAATTCTTTATTCTGCTAGGAGAAAGCAAATCTTTTGCAGATCTACAAACACTGAGGAAATTTTCCATAAGACAAACTCAACAGGAAATACTTTCACCTATTCTCAACACTAACATCACAATGGATCACCAGCAAAGTAAACAGTCAGAAGCTAATGATTAAAACTTAGTTTCCACAATGGCACGAAGCACAAAACTACACAATGGACTTTCACAAAATAAGATGACTAGAACTCCACCATACTTATCAATTCTCTCAATAAATGTCAATGGACTGAATTCACCACTGAAGAGGCCCAGGTTGGCTGATCAGATAAAAAAGTACAAGCCATATGTTGTCTTTGAAAGACACACCTACCCTTGAAGGACAAATATAGACTCAGGGTTAAGGGATGGAGAACAATATTTCAAGCAAATGGAAATCAGAAGAAAGGAAGCATTGCAATCCAAACTTATTTTCAGATACAAGCAGATTTAAAGCAACTAAAGTTAATAAAGACAAACACAGACACTTTATACTGGTCCAAGGAACAATTTCAATTTTAAATATTTATGGATCCAACTTAAATGCTCTCAGATTTATGAAATAGACATTGATGGGTCTGAGCAATTCCATACTCCACAACACGATAATAGCTGGGGACTTTAACATCCCTCTGACAGAACTGGACAGATCCTCTAAACAGAAACTAAACGAAGGGGGATGATGGGAAGATGGCGGACTGAAGCCAGCTTTCCACAGAGGCTCCCGTCCTGAAGGAGAGTTAGGGGACAAAAATCTAGCAAGTAACCTGATGGATTCGAGCAACACCAAGTGAGAAAGTTGAAGAACGCACATCAACCCCGCTGAGGAGAGCTGCAACCACAAGGAAGCAAACAAAAGGTACAAAACCCATCACCAAGCGGATGGGAGTCCCCCCTCCCCCACCTGATCGGCTTAAGGGCCCCACAAACAAAAGGGCAGAAATCAAAGGCCCTCCCTCTACACTTCACGGGAGAGACCTACTACAAACTGGACCTACCTCCCTTACTAGGATGCCTAGGCGTTCTCCTGCCAGGCATAAAACTGTATAAATCTGTAAATATCCTTTGCCGGCAACCCTGAGCTCCCAGCACTTCCCTCCACTCTCTCTGAGGTCTGAAAGCCTGTCCCCCAGGAGTTCGGATTCTTGGGTGACTCCTAAAGGGGAGAGGACAGTTCTCGAGCTGCGGCTGGTCAGCGCTGATTCTGGGGCACGGGAGAGAGGTGAGGACAGTCAGCGGAGGGAGACCCTCACCAGGGTGACACTTCCCCAAGGCGAGGTGCAGCAGCCTTCCTTGGGCAACAATACAACCAGGCACATAACTGAGTCGAACTGTGTGGACCTCACTACCAGCTGCTCTGAGCTCCCTGCTGCTCTGAGCTCCCTGCTGCTCCGAGCTCCTGGTGCTCCCCCTGCCCTCGCTCTGTGGTCCAGAGACCTGAGTGCCTGCCATGTGACCGGGCAGGGAGCTGGGTGGAGCTGAGTCTGTTTTTTGCTGCCTGGCGGTTCTGGGCTCCAGCCGCTCCCCCCACCCCCCCCCCTGAAGCCTGAAGGTTTGTGCTGCAATGGTACAACTGGGTGAGAGACTGGGAGGAACTGAACTTGCTCGCTGTCGACCGGGCTCCCTATGGCTCGGAACCCCTGCTGGCTCTGGGCTCCAGGCGCTCCCCCCGCCCTCACTCTGTGCACTGGAGACCTGAGCGCCTGCCATGTGGCTGAGCAGGGAACTGGGGGGAGCCGAGTCTGTTCGCTGCCCGGCGGTTCTGGGCTCCAGCTGCTCTCCCCACCCCACCCCCACTCTGAAGCCTGAAGGCTTGAGCTGCAGCGGTACAACTGGGCGAGAGACTGGGAGAAACTGAATTTGCTCGCTGCCAACTGGGCTCCCTGTGGCTCAGAGCCCCTGCTGGCTCTGGGCTTCCGGTGCTCCCCCCACCCACGCTCTGTGCTCTGGACACCTGAGCACCTGCCATGTGCCGGGCAGGGAACTGGGTGGAGCTGAGTCTGTTCGCTGCCCGGCACTTCTGGGCTCCAGCCCCTCCCCCCACCCCGCCCCCACTCTGAAGCCTGAAGGCTTGAGCTGCGGCGGTACAACTGGGTGAGAGACTGGGAGGAACTGAATTTACTCGCTGTCGACTGGGCTCCCTGCAGCTCGAAGCCCCTGCTGGCTCTGAGCTCCCGGCGCTCCCTCCTGCCCTCTCTCTGTGGTCTGCAGACCTGAGCGCATGCCGTGGGGTGGGGCAGGGAACTAGGTGGAGCTGAGTCTGTTCACTGCGCCGCGGTTCTGGGCTCCAACCGCTCCCCCCACCCTGCCCTCATTCTGAAGCCTGGAGGCTTGGGCTATGGTGGTGCGGTGGAGCCAAAGATTGGGAGGAATTGAGTGAGCTTGCTGCCGGCGGCTCTGAGCTCCCAGGCCCCAACCCACCCTCACTCTGGGATCTGGAGGCCTGTCCCCTGGGAGTCCAGATTCTTGAGAGATTTGTCAGGGCGTGGACAGTGCCTGAACTGCAGCTGGTCAGTACTGACTCTGGGACACAAGAGTGAGGCTGGGGGAGATCCACATCAGAGCGGCAGTTCCCAGAGGCAGCTGAAGCCATACCCCCTGCCTCCCTGGGCAACCAGAGGAGGCCACCCCTTCTATATAGGATTTGCCTAAGGTGGCTCACAGACCCGGGAAACATCCAGGGTAGGGCCGACTCTGAGAACTGAGACTTCAACCCAGAGTAAATGCTTCACTGGGGTCAAACAGAAACCAGCTGACAAAAGTCAGAAACACTCAGCCCCCCCACACCAGACAGGGCCCCAGTCTCTCAGGCTACAACACTGAACAGGCCCTCAACAAAACCCTAGAGGAAAAATCAAAGGGAGTAAAACAACCATGGGGCAGAATCAGCAGAAAATCTCCGGTAACATGAATAACCAGAATAGATCAACCCCCCCAAGGAAAGAAATGGAGGATGTAATTGAAGATCTCATTCATAAACAACTGGCAGACATGTCAGAAATCGAATTCAGAATTTGGATTGCATACAAGATTGATAAAATGGAATTAGGAATCCGAGGAGAAATTCAAAAGTTGTTTCAAGAATTTAACGAATTTAAAGACAAAACCACCAAAGACTTAGACACACACTGAAGCAAGAATTTGCAGCACTTAAAGATATGAAAAATACAGTAGAATCCCTCAGCAACAGAATGGACCGAGCAGAAGAAAGGATTTCTGACATCGAAGATAAAGCCTTTGAACACTCCCAAACTCTAAGAGAACGGATCATTCTCTTAGAGAGCACTGGGATAATTCAAAGAAGGCAAATATAAGAATAATAGGAATTCTGGAAAATGATGAAGTGGCATCGATGGGCACAGAGGCCCTTCTGCATGAAATTATGAAAGAGAATTTTCCAGACATGCCCAGAGATTCTGAAATTCAGATAGCAGACAGTTTCAGAACTCCAGCACGATTCAACACCAATAAGTCATCCCCCAGACATATCATAATTAGCTTCACTAAAGTCAACATGAAGGAGAAAATTCTCAAGGTTATCAGGCGAAAGAAAGCCATTACCTACAAAGGTAAGAACATTAGAATTACTGCAGATTTCTCTGCTGAAACTTTTCAAGCCAGAAGAGGGTGGTCATCGACTTTTAATCTCCTAAAGCAAAATAACTTTCAACCCCGGATCTTGTACCCAGCTAAAATGAGTTTCATCTATGATGGAGAAATTAAATACTTTAATGACATTCATAGGTTGAAGAAATTTGCCACAACCAAACCAGCTCTTCAGGATATTCTCAGACCTATCCTCCATAATGACCAACCCAATCCTCTACTACAAACGTAAACTCACTCAGAAACTTCTGATCAAACTCCAACTTCAACAATGGCAAAAAGATTAAAATTGTCCACTGGACTTTTGAAAAACTCGATATCCAAAATTTCACCAAACTTATCAATACTCTCCATTAATGTGAATGGCTTAAACTCTCCTCTAAAGAGACATAGGTTAGCTGACTTGATACAAAAACTCAGACCAGATATCTGTTGCTTACAAGAGTCACATCTTAACTTAAAAGACAAACACAGACTCAGGGTGAAAGGATAGTCATCCATATTTCAGGCAAATGGTAACCAGAAAAAAGCAGGTGTTGCAATTTCATTTGCAGACACAATAGGCTTTAAACCAACAAAAGTAAGGAAGGACAAGAATGGTCATTTCATATTTGTTAAGAGTAATACTCAATATGATGAGATTTCAATTATTGATATCTATGCACCCAATCAGAATGCACCTTGATTCATGGGAGAAACTCTCTAACAGACATGAGCAACTTGATTTCCTCCAGCTCCATAATAGTCGGAGATTTTAACACTCCTTTGGCAGTGAGGTATCGATCCTCCAACAAAAAGCTGAGTAAAGAAATTTTAGATTTAAATCTAACCATCCAGCATTTAGATCTAGCAGACATCTACAGAACATTTCATCCTAACAAAACTGAATACACATACTTCTCATCAGTCCATGGAACTTACTCCAAAATTGATCACATCTTAGGTCACAAATCTAACCTCAGTAAATTTAAAGGAATAGAAGTTATTCCATGCATCTTCCCGGACCATCATGGAATAAAACTTGAGCTGAGTAACAACAGGAATCTACATACTCATACAAAAACATGGAAGTTAAATAACCTCATGCTGAACGATAGCTGGGACAGAGATGAGATCAAGAAGGAAATTGCCAAATTGTTGGAACAAAACGACAATGAAGACACGAACTATCAGAACCTCTGGGACACCGCAAAGGCAGTTCTAAGAGGGAAATTTATAGCGCTGCAAGCCTTCCTCAGGAGAACAGAAAGAGAGGAAGTTAGCAACTTAATGGGACATCTCAACCAACTGGAAAAGGAAGAACACTCCAACCCCAAACCCAGTAGAAGAAAAGAAATAACTAAAATCAGAGCAGAACTAAATGAAATTGAAAACAAAAGAACAATACAACAGATCAATAAATCAAAAAGCTGGTTTTTTGAAAAGGTCAACAAAATAGATAAACCGTTGGCCAACCTAATCAGGAAAAAAAGAGTAAAATCTCTAATCTCATCAATCAGAAATGACAAAGACGAAATAACAACAGACTCCTCAGAAATCCAAAAAATCCTTAATGAATATTACAAGAAACTTTACTCTCAGAAATATGAAAATATGAAGGAAATGGACCGATACTTGGAAGCTCGTCACCTTCCAAGACTTAACCAGAATCAAGTGGAAATGTTGAACAGGCCCATTTCAAGTTCGGAAATAACATCAACCATACAAAACCTCCCCAAAAAGAAAAGTCCGGGACCAGATGGTTTCACATCAGAATTCTACCAAACCTTTAAAGAGGAATTAGTACCTATATTACTCAAATTGTTCCAAAATGTAGAAAAAGAAGGAAGACTCCCCAACATGTTCTATGAAGCAAACATCACCCTGATCCCCAAACCAGGAAAAGACCCAACAAGAAAAGAAAATCAAGGACAAATATCACTAATGAATATAGACGCAAAAATATTCAACAAGATCCTAACAAACAGAATCCAGCAACATATCAAACAAATCATACATAATGATCAAGTTGGCTTTATCCCAGGGTCTCAAGGCTGGTTCAATATACATAAATCTATAAATGTAATTTAGCACATAAACAAAGTAAAAAACAAAGATCATATGATTCTCTCAATCGATGCAGAAAAAGCTTTTGATAACATCCAACATCCCTTCATGATCAGAACACTTAAGAAAACCGGTATGGAAGGGACATTTCTTAAACTGATAGAGGCCATCTACAGCAAACCGACAGCCAATATCATATTGAACGGAGTTAAATTGGAATCATTTCCACTCAGATCAGGAACCAGAAATGGCTGCCCACTATCTCCATTGCTTTTTAACATTGTAATGGAAGTTTTATCCACCACAATTAGGGAAGAAAAGGCGATCAAGGGCATCCACACAGGGTCAGAAGAGATCAAACTTTCACTCTTCACAGATGATATGATTGTATATCTGGAAAACACTAGGGACTCTACTACAAAACTCTTAGAAGCGATTAAGGAATACAGCAACGTCTCAGGTTACAAAATCAACATTCATAAATCGGTAGCCGTTATATATACCAACAATAGTCAAGCTGAAAAAACAATTAAGGACTCTATCCCATTCACAGTAATGCCAAAAAAGATTAAATATTTGGGAGTTTATCTAACAAAGGATGTGAAAGATCTATATAAAGAGAACTATGAAACTCTAAGAAAAGAGATAGCCGAGAATGTTAATAAATGGAAAAACATACTATGCTCATGGCTGGGAAGAATCAACATTGTTAAAATGTCCATACTACCCAAAGCAATATATAACTTCAACGCAATCCCTATTAAAGTTCCACTGTCATACTTTAAAGATCTTGAAAAAACAATACTTCGTTTTATATGGAATCAGAAAAAACCTCGAATAGCCAAGACATTACTCAGAAATAAAAACAAAGCAGGAGGAATTACGCTACCAGACCTGAGACTATACTACAAATCAATAGTGATCAAAACAGCACGGTATTGGCACAAAAACAGAGAAGTAGATGTCTGGAACAGAATAGAGAACCAAGAGATGAACCCAGCTACTTACCATTATTTAATCTTTGACAAGCCAATTAAAAACATCCAGTGGGGAAAAGATTCCCTATTTAACAAATGGCGCTGGGTGAACTGGCTGGCAACCTGTAGAAGACCGAAACTGGATCCACACCTTTCACCACTAACCAAGATAGACTCTTACTAGATTAAAGACCTAAACTTAAGACATGAAACTATAAAAATACTAGAAGAGAGTGCAGGGAAATTCCTTGAAGAAATTGGGTTGGGTGAGTTTTTTATGAGAAGTACCCCCCAGGCAATTGAAGCAGCTTCAAAAATACACTTTTCGGACTTGATCAAACTAAAAAGCTTCTGCAAACCCAAGAACACAGTAAGTAAATCAAGCAAATATCCCACAGAATGGGAGAAGATATTTGCTGGTTATGTCTCTGACAAAGGTTTAATAACCAGAATCCACAGAGAACTCAAACGCATTAGCAAGAAAAGAACAAGGGATCCCATCGCAGGCTGGGCAAGAGACTTGAAAAGAAACTTCTCCGAACAAGACAGGCGAGTGGCCTTCAGACATATGAAAAAATGCTCATCATCCTTAATCATCAGAGAAATGCAAATCAAAACTACTTTGAGATATCATCTAACTCCAGTGAGACTAGCCTATATCACAAAATCCCAAGACCAGAGATGTTGGCGTGGATGTGGAGAAAAGGGAACATTTTTGCACCGCTGGTGGGAATGCAAACTAATACATCCCTTTTGGAAAGATATATGGAGAACACTTAGAGATCTAAAAATAGATCTGCCATTCAATCCTGTAATTCCTCTGCTGGGCATATACCCAGAAGACCAAAAACCACATCATAACAAAGATATTTGTACCAGAATCTTTATTGCAGCCTTATTCATAATTGCTAAGTCATGGAAAAAACCCAAGTGCCCATCAATCCATGAATGGATTAACAAATTGTGGTATATGTACACCATGGAGTACTATGCAGCCTTGAAGAAAGATGGAGACTTTATCTCTTTCATGTTTACATGGATGGAACATATTCTTCTCAGTAAAATGTCTCAAGAATGGAAGAAAAAATATCCAATGTATTCACCCCTACTATGAAACTAACTTAGGACCGTCACATGAAAGCTATAACCAAGTTACAACCTAAGAATGGGGGAAGGGGGAAAGCATGGGGAGGGAGGGGGGAGGTAGGTAGAGGGAGGGAGATTGAAAGGATCACACCAGTGGTGCATCTTACAAGGGTACATGTGAGGCTTGGCAAATGTGTAATGTAAATTTTTTGGCAAAGTAACTAAGAAAATGCCAGGAGGGCTATGTCAACTAATGAGATGAAAATGTGTCAAATATTATATGAACCAAGTGTATGGTGCCCCATGATCATATTGATGTACACAGCTATGATTTAATAAAAAAAAAAAAAGAAAGAAAGAAACTAAATGAAGATACAAAGGACTTAAATGTGACCCTAGAACAAATGGGATGAATAGACATATACAGAACACACTATCCCAAAGCTAAATAATATACATTTTTCTCATCATCCCATGGTACATATTCCAAAGTGGACCACATCCTAGGATACAAATCAAACCTTAGCAAAATTAAAGGAATGGAAATTATACTTTGTATCTTCTCAGACCTCAAGACAATAAAAGTGGAACTCAACTCTAACAAAAACATCATTCCCACCCAAAGACTTGGAAATTAAACAACCTCATGCTAAATGATAGTTGGGTTCAGGGAGAGATAAAGGAAGAAATTGTTAAATTCCTCAAAAATAACAATAATGAAGACACAAGCTACCAAAACCTGTGGGATACAGCAAAAGCAATCTTAAGAGGGAAATATATTGCGTTAGACGCCAACATTAAAAAAATAGAATGAGAGCACAGCAACAAACTCATTAACTATCTTATGGAATTAGAAAAAGAAGAATAATCTAATCCCAAACCCAGCAGAAAAAAAAAAATAACCAAAATTAAATCAGAGATGAATGAAATTGAAAACAAAAGAATCATTCAGAAAATTCATGAAACAAAAAGTTTGTTTTTCAAAAAAAAATAAATAAAATCAATAAACCTTTGGCCAGATTAACTAGAAACAGAAAAGTAAAACCTCTAAAGACCTCAATCAGAAATGATAAAGGGGAAATAACAACAGATGCCACAGAGATACAAGATATTATCTCTGAATGCTACAAGAAACTCTCTGCCCAGAAATTTGACAATGTGGAGGAAATGAATCAACACCTGGAATCTCACCCTCTCCCTAGACATAACCAAGAAAAGAATAGATCTCTTGAAGAGACCAATATCAAGAATTGAGATTGAAGAAACAATAAGAAATCTCCCAACAAAAAAATGTCCTGGTTGAGATGGTTTCACACCAGAATTCTATCAAACCTTCAAAGAAGAACTTGTACTTATACTGCAGAAATCATTCCAAAAAATTGAGAAGGAAGGAATCTTCCCCCCAACACTTTCTATAAAGCAAACATCACCTTGATACCAAAATCAGGAAAAGATCCAACTGAAAAGAAGAATTTGAGACCAGTTTCACTAATCAATATAGAAGCAAAAATTCAATGTCCACAAATTCATAGTCTTTGTATATGCCAATAACTGCCAAGATGAAGCTAATCAAGGACACAATTCCCTTCACAGTATCTTAAAGAAAATAAATAGCTAGAAATATACCTAACAAAAGAAGTGAAGGAACTCCACAAAGAAAATTAGGAAACCCTAAGAGAAGAAATATCAGAAAATATTAACTAAGAGAACATATCACATTCATGGCTGGGAAGAATCAACACTGTCAGAATTTCTATACTTCCCATAGCAATCTACAGACTCAATGCAATCACCATTAAAATACCATCATCATACTGTCAAGACTTGGAAAAAAACATTCTTCATTCTATATGGAACCAGAAGAAACCTCATATAGCCAAGGCAATTCTTAGTAATAAAAACAAAGTGGGCGGTATCACCCTAACATACTTTCAGCTATACTACAAGACCATGGTGATCAAAACAGCAGGGTATTAGCATAAAAATAGAGACATTGACATTTGGAACAGAATAGAAAACCATGAGATGAAACTAACCTCTTATAGCCATCTCATCTTTGACAAACCAAACAAGAACATGCACCAGGGAAAATAATCCCTATATATTAAATGGTGTTGGGAGAAATGGACAACCACATGTAAAAGACTGAAACTAAACTCACACCTCTGACCATTTACAAAAATTGATTCAAAAATGGATAAAGGACTTAAATCTGAGGCATGAAACAATAAAAATCCTTGAAGAAAGTGTGGGGAAAGCACTTGAAGATATCAGCTTGGGGCAAGATTTTATGAAGAAGACTTCTGTGGCAATTGCAACAACAAAAATAAATTAATGGGACTTAATTAAACTGTACAGCTAAGGAAACAATAACCAAAGCAAACAGACAACCTTCAGAAGGGGAAAAGATATTTACATATTATGAATTGGACAAAAGCTTGATAACTAGGATCTATAGAGAACTCAAATGAATCAACAAAAAAGGACTCAACAATCCCATATAACACTGGGCAAGAGACATGAATAGAACCTAAAGAAGACAGATGAATGGCTAACAAATACATGAAAAAATGCTCATCATCCCTAACTATCAGAGAAATGCAAGTCAAAAGTACCCTGAGATATCACCTAACTCCAGTGAGAATGATCCGTAGCACAAAGTCTTGATGCTGCAGATGCTGGTGTGGATGTGGAGAGAAGGGAACACTTTTATACTACTGTTGAGACTGCAACCTAACACAACCTTTTTAGGAAGGAAGTATGGAGAATCCTCAGAGAACTCAAATTAGACCTCTCATTTGATCCTCCAATCCCATTACTAGACATCAACCCAGAAGAAAAAAAATCCTTTTATCATGAGGACATTTGCACTAGACTATTTATTACAGCTAAATTTATAATTGCCAAAGCCTGGAAACGGCCTAAATGCCCACCAACCCAGGAATGGATTAACAAGCTGTGGTGTACGTATTATCATGGAATTCAGCCTTTAAAAAAGATGGAGACTTAACATCTTTTATATTAACCTGAATGGAGGTGGAATGCATTACTAAGAATGGAGAAGCAAGAATTCAATCTACTCAATTCTAATATCAAGGCAGTAGAAGGGCTAATATAAGGTGGGAGGTAAAGGAAAGAAGGAGCTGGGAGAGGGGAGGAGGAAGTTGGATGGGAGTCATGGTGAATGGCATACCTCTTGGCGGCAGGACACAATTATAAGAGGGACTTTAACAAATGCAAGGAGTGTAACCTAATTCTTCGCACCCTCAATGAATCCCAAACAATAAAGAAAAATTTCAAAATAAAAAGAAGAAAAACCACAAAAAGGTAAAAATGTAAGTTGTTTTAAGAGTTTAAAGATGACTTTTATATGTTATTGCTTGCATTAAGCTACTAACACAAACTGCTACAACAGATAAATCCTAAAAGCTTAGCACAACAGAGATTTATTTTTTGTTTACATCACAGTCCACAGGACTTGGGCAACCCTCCTTCATCTTATTAGGACACCATCGGGAACACAGAAATAGTGCACATCACTCATGCCCACATTCTGTTGGACAGACTCATCACGTAGCCCCAACTTCATTGTAAGGCACGTTAGGAAATGCAATCTTCCCACATGTCCACAAGGAGGAAAGTTTGGTGAATGCAACATTCTCTCTGCCACATCTCCTTTTATTTGTTGTGTCTAATCCCTCCAACCAGGAAGAGAGAAGCCCTGGCATCAGGACCCAAGTTGGATGCTGGGTCCTAGGAGTCTGGAGGGGCCGCCAGATCAGCAGTCAACAACAGAGTAAAAAGCTAATGTGGGATTTTTTACAACATCTGGGGGGCAACATCTGGAGTAAAACTAAAACTGGTTCGCCCATCTAAAGAAGTCAGAGAGGGAAGAGAAACCAAGTACAAGTTTATAGAATGGATCTATAGGAAACAAACCTGACAAGAAGAAAACAATTGGAGGTTAGAAGACAGAGCCTGGTGGAATTCTCAGCTATAAAAATAGAGCCATAGATACTTTTTTGTAGAGTACCTACACTGCCTACATGGGCAGAAGATCAGGGATACTCATCGTATCTGTTTGACATAGGCAAGGCAGGTATTACATGGGTCACTACAAAAGTTTTGAGAGACTATGTTATGGTTCGTTATTGTATTTCCAAGAAACATAGTTAACAATGTCTTTTCTGATTCACTCATGTAAGTTTCAACCTGCTGGACTTATGGGTGTTGCTGGGAGGACATCATTTGTTTCCATCTGCACAGATTTTATATTTCTTGAGTTTTGTGTAGCTTAAAACTTTTGTAATGACCCATGTTATTAACCCTTTTTCACAGGTAAGGTTCAGAAAGGTGAGATGATTTGCCCAGCTAGACGTAGAAATAAGATGGAACCTAAGCCTTCTGACATCCAATTCACTTTTCCAGGGTTAGACTGTTAAACCTACACAGCTCTATGAGCCTGTTGATAAGCAAAAAGATAACTAATTCAAGACGGTCCAGTTTCTGCTAAGCAAGAATATGCACTCATATAGTCTATGACTTCTAATAATTGCGCCCCCTCTGTGTTCACTTGAAATAGCATGCAAGTCTTCACTGTCCCAAGTCCTGGGAACTTGAGGATATTACTCCCGTGTCCTCATAGCCGTCATACAATCCCTCTTTCACCATTTTTCCCAGTGTGTTGCAATGGCTCATTCACCTACCTATGTGACTACAAGGGCAGAGACTGTACCTTTCGAAACTCACTGATATACCAAGACCTAGCACAGGATCTGGCACACGGCAGGGGCTCAATAAACCTTTATTAAATGAATGAATGTATGGATGATCAAATAGCACTTCTCACGTTGTTCTAGGATGTCTAGTTGTACTAAAGGTATTTAACTTTCCCTTTAGAATTTTTTTTATTCTCCATGGGGGTAGGCACTCTGTCTGCCAGAATCTCCCAGTATCATCCTCACTGCCCAGACTCTGGGACAGGATAGGCACATGACATATATATTCATGGAATCCACAACTGAGAGAAAAATCACTATAGCTGTACTAGTTTTGTACCAATTCTATAGCTAAATTCTATAGAATAAGTTTTTCAAAAATCAAGCCTATTCACATCACCTTACTTCTTTAACCTCTTTAATAATAACTCCTGGTTGCTTTTCATGTCCAGACAAAGCCCCTTGAACTCGCCTACAAAGCCCTGCCTCAAGCACTGACTAAAAAGGGGCAAAACAGGATAGACCAGTATTAGGGGTTCACAACCTTTTGAGATTCTGAGGAAAGCCATGCCCCCTCTCTTCAGAAAAAAAAGAGTCCTATATTATGAGCATGTACTTTAGCATGCAGTTTTACAAGGTTGATGAATCTTCTAATGTCTAATCCTCAGCCTCCTGGGACAAGTAAGCCCAGGTGAGAGGCATTTCAGTGGCCCACCTCACGTGCCCTCTGAGTGGAGAGAGAAGTCAGCTCCACTAAGGGTTCGTCTGAAGCTCCTTAAAATGAGGAGGCCCATCCCGCTGGAGCACCAGCTCTCTGTTAGTTAGCAATTCAGAGTGACTTCTCAGAGCAATCCCTCTGTCTCCCACGATACTTGTCTGACAACCCCTTAATCTTGGCAAGAGCTGCATTAAACTAACCTGTCATCATCGCTGCCACGCACAGTGGCAGCTCATAGAGAGACACACACGCTCACTGAGAACCAGACTTGCAAACCCATTAGAAGAAATTACAATTTGGGGGGGTCCATTGCTCCACAACCAGCGCTCAGGAGCAGACAGACAGGGCAGGTACTGGGCCAGATTTAGGCTTGAGGTGAGTTGCTTCTATCCTAGAGGCTGTCAGGAGTTCTCAAAGGGAATGTTTAAACAATCACTATTCTCAATACCCAGGTCCCTTCCCTATTGGATTTAAACAAAGGAATGGAGCCATAATATGAAAAAGTGTCAAGGGAAATTTGCTGAAAATTAGATTCATTTTGACAAATTCAAAAAGCCCTGTTGTTACCTTAGTTCTGGAGAAGCTATTTTCATCAGTTACTTTTATGACCTATGAAATTCCATTCCTTTTTAAAAGAAAAAGCGAAACTATATCTACCTGACACCCCAAAGTATTTTGGTAGCTTAAAGAAAAAATAACAACAATTAAAAAAGACACAATTGATCAAAAGGTATGTGTGATCAAATCCTTCCTTAGGGATAGATAACCCTTTTACCAGCCTCATAGTTTATCAGATTGTTATGATTATTATTGTTATTATTAGACTTGTAAATTGTCTTTTAAAAATTATTTACCATGTGCTAAACATTTTCAAATCCTTTCTTCAAATACCTATTGAGAACCAACTATGTTAGATTGATTCTAGAATTGTCTCTGATTCTTCACTCTTCCACTTTGGGAAAGGTGACCTGTTCTGCCCCTTGACTCTGGGTTTGACCAGGTGACTTGCTCTGGCCAGTGGGATGTTAGCAGATGTGAAACAAGCAGAGGTTTGAAAAAGCATTTGTGCATTTCCATTTTCATCCTGGTACCCCCCCATAACCATGTGACTCTGCCCAGGCTAGTCCTTTGCAGGGTGGGAGACATGTGAAGCAGAATCGAGGTACCCCAGGCACCCCAGACAACACCAGTTGACACTCAGACCCATGAGCAAGCCCAAACAAGATCAGCTCACCTATCTAGCCAACATCCAAATGACTCTAAGCAATAAACTCACATATTATTGCTAATTACAGAATACCATTAAAGTTTTGTGGGTGATTACTGTGCACTAGATAACTGTTATACCCACTATGTGCCAAGCACTGTCTTAAAATATAGGAGAGATAGCAGTAAGCAAAACAGACAAGGCTTTTTCTCTTACATTTCAGATTGTTACCTAATGCAAAATTTATTACGACTTTATAAGGTAAGCTATATTCCCATTTACACCTAAGGAAAGTGAGGTATAGAATAGTTGCTTTACTTGCCCAAGGCATCACATCCAGCAAATGGAGCTGGGATTCCACCTCAGGCTATGTAATAATGGTGGGTAAGTCACTTATCTCCAGTTAGCCATGAATTCTGCATCTGAAAGATAAGAATAATAATAATGCAAACCACATAGATTATTGTGAGGAATAAATGAGATTGTGCATGGAAGCACTTATAAAATAGCTTTGCACATGGAGAAATTGAGAAAGTTTTGCTATGGACAGTACTATTTCTGTTATCACTTTTTGTGACTGTTGCAATGCTGTCTGAACCTTGAGCCTGGACTTAACCAGTTCTTTGTTATTTAGCTCTGGCCTGGTTTGGTGTCCTTTCTACCTGATCCAGGTGTAGATAGAACTGATTGATATGTCTAGTAAATCACTGCTTCTTTTCAATGGGAAAACAAGAAGTTTAGGAAATGTTTAGGTCAACTTTAAGAATCTTTATTCCTCTGAACCTAGTGGGAGTACAGCCTATGTCCGGTGGATTCACTACTGAGGGGTTATTACATTCTTGGGCTAGAAACAGACATGTCTAAAGGAAGAATAAGCTATATAATTTGCAGGACCTAGTGTAAAATGAAATACTGGATTCCTTGCTCTGCTATTATAGAGAATTTCGAAATGTTTAACATCAGAGCATTGAATAGAACATGGAGCCTTTCTAATTCAGTACCCTCTTCATGGAAGTGTTCTGTAGACTAAATGAGAGAAACATTTTCAGTTTAAAGCAGTGACAGAGAGTAACAAACAGCCGTGTAAGCCATCATTGTCATTATTACAGGTTTGTTGAAGAATGAAGGGAATCTCAGATGATATGAGACCCTTTAACATTTTTTAAATGCTTGGACAGCCATTTTCTCATGTGGTGTCCATTAACAGCTCTAAGAAGGGCAGAAGATAGGGCAGAAACTTCTAGGTCCCATACCTAAAGAAATGGTGGCTTTCCAGTGGCTTCCTATCAGGAATTACCAAAGTCTACCTAGAATCTGGGATGCCCAGCCCTATAGTCTTTCCACTAAGTTCTCCTGGCTCTGGCTAGAACTGCCATGTGACAAATTTACTTATTTGTTATAGTTGGGACCTAACTATCAAGAAGATATTCACCCCACTGAATCACTTACTGCCCTGGGACTTTCATTATAACTGTGTCTTCTGAGCATATGACAGGCCATTAGGGAAGGGAGGACAATCCAGTGGGTGACTAGCACCAGGCCCTGGAATAGGCCAAGGAAGTCTAAATCTGGCTCTGCCATGTAATAGCTTGGGCAAGCACTTAACCCAGATGTAATAACTTGGGCAATATTAATACTATTGAACCACCCAGGCCACTGTGAGTTGATCACTCAGGCCACTGTGTAGGCCTACGTCTGATCTATGAAAATTAAGTCAACTAAATGAGGTAGTCAATGTAGGAAGGTGGTCAACTCTGGAGGTTCTACTGTATTTGGGGCTGATTCATTCTTTGTTGTGGAAGGATGTCTTGAATTGTACAGTGAATTGTATGGTGTATAGCAGTAAACCTGGACTCTACCCACTAGAGCAGTAAACCTGGACTTCCACCCGTTCCAGCTATGATAACAGAAAATGTCTCCAGATTTTGCCAGATGTCCCTTGGGAAAGGGGAGAGGAGGTAGTTTGGCAAATTTGCTCCCAGTTGAGAACCACCGACTTAAAAACTCTGAGCATCAGTGACCCTCAACTATAATCTAGAGATAATGATCAAAATCCCTGATTCATCATATCCTAAGGATTGAATGAGATGCATGCCACTGGTGTGGCATAAAAGCCAGCACACAGGTAGATGGGCAACCAATATCGTGTGCTATTACTATTGCAGGGCCTGCCAAAGAAAGGAAATCTCTGCAAGCACTCCAGAAGCTCCTTGACTTTGGAGTTGAAAATTCATATCAGCAGATACTTGCTGATGATCCCTTCCTACAGGTATTTGCCAGGTCCTGGGAATTAAAGGTTGAATAAGATTTAGGCCCCACCCGTAAGGAGCTTGCTACCTCGAGAGCAGCTCTCAGCCCAAACTCCATTCAGACCCTAGGTCTGCCACTTAAATGTGTGACTTAGGGCAAGTTTGCTTCACTTTGAGCCTCTGTTACATCATCTCTAAAATGAAAATCCTCATAAAAATCCCTAAGAGAAATGGCTCTTAACCATGGGCTACACTGTCTCCTGACAGCTCTCACTCAAGTTTCCCGATTGCCCAACCTCCTCTCACCAGACAGCCTGCAGCACAGAGAATGAGTCTGTGACACGCCTCAGTGGTTCACTTCCTTCCCAGTGAACATTTACAGTCAACCAGGAGGGGAGGGGGTCTGAGCCCTTGTGGATTTGAGCTTGTGGCCTTGGCAAAGTCACTTCACTTCTCCGTTCCATCAGTTTATTCATCTATCCAATGGGGATAACAAAGTGCCTACTTGCTAGGGTTCTTGTGAGGGTGAAATCAGATCATTGATGTAAAACACCGCAGAAAGCCCAGCTCAGAGGAAAGCACGCAAGACCCTGTCTCCTTGGCAATGAAGCCGTTGTGAGGGGAGAGGAAGATGTTTGCCAAGTGGGGAGGAGGAGGCTGTGGCTCTCCATACTCTCGTCCAATAGCCCTTGGGGAGCTGGCACAGGGTATAGTGCGGGGCACAACCTGCAAACCTTTCAGCTCCGAAATCTCTCCCCTCCAGCCCCTCCCGGGCCAAGTGTAGCAGCTTTTAACCAGGCTCAAGCAGATTAAAATATGTATGTATATATGTATGCGTACAAGAAAGAGGGGAAGTGTAACTTCTAGTCAGCGCCTAAATTTCCTGCCTCCAAAGCCCAGCTGGATAGCAGGAGTTCTAACAGAAAACAGCCACACAATTAGCTGGAGTTCTGTAGCTGTCTGCGGCAGACTGCTTACGCTGATGTCTCGATAGGTGGTCTCCCAGTTCATCAGTTCATAAATAAGTAATTTGAAATGTGTTCCTGAGGGAAATTTTCCTCCTGCTCTCCCCAACAGACTGTACTCATCAGTTTTCCCATTCTCCAGGTAGCTGCCGTCCTCATTTATAATGGCCAGAGGAACTACGCCGTTCTAATTCCTGCTTCATTACATTGTCTAATACAAGTTTTCACCAGCCTTACAACTCCACATTTCTTGATGTTGATAAGAGAAAAAAAACTTTGCATATATTATTTATTAGCACTTTGGAGGTAGCTTTGCTACAGGTTTAAATGGAATATTTTTATATACAAAACAAGATGGGCAAGTTGAGTTCTAGCCAGAGGTTTGGTAATGTTGATCAGCTCTTCAGTGACACACTTGTGTGTGCTGGGCAGGTGCACACGAGCCCCATGCAATCCACACACATATAGCCAAACCCTCACCACCAATTTTGATTGTTTAAACTCAGTCCCTACCTTTGCCTGATATTTAAACTGGTGCATATTTTGTGCACATTTTGATGCATGGTTCCAACTCTATCTTTTTCCACTCGAGAAAATGCACAACCAGATCAAAAGTACCTGGTGACTTAAGATTCCCAGGGTCCCCCACTGGTGAAGCTAATGGAGTCACTAATTTGCCTGACCAATAAAACCAATGATTTTATACTAAAAGCCTTTGAGTGAAGCCTCGGGGGCTTGCTCCAGGGTAATGGCGGAGGGCTGGTTTCCTCTCAGCCAATAACCTAATTATTTTTTTAAAGCACTAACTGTACCTTTCATTATAATAATGCACATAATTGATTTTACTGATTATGTCTTTCATGGCATCTATTAGTCACTGAGAACTATATTTACTTCTTTTTGTTATTTTCATGATTATTTAGCTTTGGGATTTCATAATGAGTAATTAATAAAATATGTTAATCTGAGAGTAATTTATCTAATGAGATCTCTAGGAATGTTTTTCTCTCCTGATACAGAATTTCTCAGAAGGCTTTTGTTGTGGGAGGAAAATCTTTCCTGGCACAATCTGAAACCCAAATTCAGGTTTATTTGTTTTTTTTCCTAGCCTCTGAACAGCCAGAGAATTTCATCAGAAGAATTTAAAAGGGAATGACAGGGATTGTCCAGTTTCAGAGGAAATTATCTTATTCTCTGGTCTGGTGGCAACAAGGACACCCTCGCCCCAAGGACAGCCATCCAGTTAGGCCACGAATGAAGCTGACCTACTGCCCAGTGGAGGTCCTTTAAGAAAGAGGCTGCAGTTTGGAAGGAGAGCAAGATTACAGTGATGCTAGAAAATCAAACCAAAAGGATGTGATGAAGGAAAGAAAGAAGATAAGGGGCTAAAAAGGGGTGAGTTTTATACTAGAAGTGACTTCCAGCACATAGACTGCTGCCCCGTGGGAGAGGATGAAAACGTAGGCATGGTCTCCCCCAGTACAAGAACGGTGCACCCCTGTCTGTGGGGGCGGCCAGTGCATGGAGTGCTCACCAGACAGGCCAGGAGAGGTGCTTAAGGCTGAGGATCCAGACGCAGACAGACCTGGAACTTTGTGGCCTTGGTCTCGCCATTTCTTCTCTCCACACCATATTTCCTTTCACTGTAAGATAAGGAATGGACAATAGTACTGATCTTTGAGAGGATTGAGGATGGCATACTTATAATGAAGGAACACAGAGCTTGTCACATAACGAGTTTTCTCAACCTCAGCACTTATGACCTTGGGGACAGATAATTCTTTGTTGAGGGTTGGAGTGTTGTGCTGTGTACTTTACTCTGTTAAACACCACCTCTGCATTGTTTTTGTTTTTAATTATGGCTGACCCTGAAACAATGAGGGGTTAGAGGCTTCCACCTGCCTCCCCTGCACAGTCCAAAATTCACATATAACTTTTGACTCTCCAGAAACTTAACTACCGATAGCCTACTGTTAACCAAAAGCCTTACTGTTAACATGAAGAGTCAGTTAACACGTATTTTGTATATGCATTATACACTGTGTTCTTAAAGCATGCTAAAGGAAACAAGTGTTATTAAGAAAATCATAATTGCAAGAGGGACTTTACCTAACAATTACAATCAGTGTAACTGGCTTATTGTACCCTCAATGAATCCCCAACAATAAAAAAAAAAAAAAAAAGAAAATCATAAATAAGAGAAAATATATTTATTACTCATTAAATGCAAGTGGATCATCATAAAGGTCTTCACCACTGAGTAGCTGAGGAGGAGAAAAAGGAGGAGGAGTTGGTCTTGCGGTCTCTAGAGTGGCAGAGGCAGAAGGAAATCCACATCTAAGTGGAACTGTGAAGTTCAAATCTGTGTTGTTCAAAGGTCAACTATATCTACATTGGAGGCTGGGGAGGTCAGCATACTGTTTTGAGATATTCATGTCTCTAACTCTTTTTTTTTTTTTGTAGAGACAGAGTCTCACTTTATGGCCCTTGGTAGAGTGCCATGGCATCACACAGCTCACAGCAACCTCCAACTCCTGGGCTTAAGCGATTCTCTTGCCTCAGCCTCCTGAGTAGCTGGGACTACAGGCACCCGCCACAATGCCCGGCTATTTTTTTGTTGCAGTTTGGCCCGGGCCGGGTTTGAACCCACCACCCTCGGTATATGGGGCTGGTGCCTTACCGACTGAGCCACAGGTGCCGCCCCATGTCTCTAACTCTTAATTGAGCCCAGAGGCACATCCATACTTGTGTATCCAAATTATGAAATATGGAAACTCATGCCTGCATACAAAAATGCCTCTTGACACGACACAGGGCATGGTGGAAGGGGCTTCATTTTAGAAACTGGGGAGCAGTTTCCAACCCCAGCCTCCCATTAGTGTCTGGTGCTGATCTCTCTCCTTCGACTGTTAAAAGATTTAAAAAAAAAAAAATTCCAAGACAGTGGAATTGATATGATTTCCAACATAATTCACTTTGGCATGGAGTCCCTATAAACCACCGCTTGCCCAAGGTCACCCACAGCTGGTGGCCAACACAGACAGAACTAGAGGTAATTCCACCTTTCTAATTCAAGGCCTTTTCCACAAAGTTGTTCCAGCACACAAAATCCAGAGCCCCCTTCCTTCACTCTTCCCCTGCAGGTCCTCATTGCTATGTAACTCATCCCTCATCCTGGCAGCCCATCCATAGCCCCTCCCCACCCCCACAGCTCACGCGGCAGGTAGTGCAGGGAAAGATAGCAATGGGGAGACAGGCACATTGAAGGGGTTACTTTGCCCGGGGACCCCTTTATCTGAAGTTGTCCTCAAAAGCGGAAATGAGTTGATTTGCATTTTCCCACTGAAGCATGCAGAGTAGCCGAGGAGTGTTTCTCCTTACCAAGTACATCTTCTCTGGTTTGCCCTGAGGCCTTCTCTGGGGCTGGAGCAGCTCTGAAAACACCTGTAAGCTGCCCATTTAAATACATGCTTCAGACAAATCTTTTTGGGGTTTCAAAAGGGAAAGACTAATGCATTCCCTCCCCAGCATACATTATCCTTCATATGAATGCTGAAGGCAGAAATTAACTCTTTCCAGGCTGGTTTATTTCTAGTCTATTTATCCATGAAATGCCTGCATTCCATGTTAATGGACTAGCAGTTAACAACATTTTCATTCATTCATTCTTTCTTTCTTTCTCTCATTCATTCTGCAAGTATTTACTGAGCACCTGACCTGAGCAAAAGCTCTGTGCTGACCCCCTATACCCAACAGAGACAACTTTGACAAGGATCCTGCTCTCAAATGGCTCACAGCCCAGCTCAGGAGACAATGGGCCCTCATGTGCCCAAAAATACCTAGATGTTGCCTGGGGACTTTGTTGCATCTCTGGAGTCAGCGTGGACAATTTCATGGCTAGTTTGCATCCACAGTTCTCCCCCATGACATCTGCATGCTCCTCCTGGCCTTCTTTCTCTCTGCCATGAGGCACTAGCACCACACAATTTTGCTGATTTTGCCAACTTTGTTGAGGAACTCGGGAGAGCAGAGGGAACCACAAGCCATGCCACATTATCTCCACTGGTCCCCAAAGTCTGGGTGTTCCAAGAGGTTGCCTGCCTCACCATGCACATTTTCCTATAAATGTAAGCCTGCCCTCACCCCTCCCACCTCACATTTCATACAGTGAGCACATCCAACAGACCAGCGTCCTTCCCTAGTATCCTGGAAATTGGTGAAATAAAATGTTTTGTATTCATTTACTCAAATAACTGTAACATAAGTGCAAAGTGATAGAAGTAATAAGAGTATGCCTGGCCCCAGGCAATTAATAAATATATTGAAAGAGCTTATTTGTTGAAGAGGGTTAGAACTATGATGAATCAGAGGAGGGAAAAATTATCCTCCCAAGGCACATGGTGGCACACGAACAGCCCGTATCTCACATCACCTGGACCCTTCTCACCCTCCTCTATGGATACCTCATATCCTCATTTCTCCTTCTGAACACCTGCTGAGCTCTTTCTGAAAAACCATAAAATGAAGGTGATTTGAAGGTCTCAACACAGAACTCTAGAGTCATAAAATTCTGAAGGGTCCAAGCAAGAAGACATTTTGGAACTCATCTACCCCTCCCTAAAAGCCAAAAGGCCTTCCCAAGGTGGTGCTGCAGGTGAGTGGACCATAGGCACGCAACTCCTGTATGGAGGAATCCAGACCACTGGTGTGTTTTATTTGGCCTATAAAATGGGATTTTTTTTCCCCCTAGTTTGAATTAATGATCAACATTTAAAATCAAGAAATTTCAACATGAAATCCAGAAAAAGCAAAGATCTGCCAACACTGGGCTCGCATTCCTGCCCAGCAATAGTGGGCTGGAGTTAGGTAGCTCTGGTCCCCTGTTTGCACAGTCCCCTTCAATTCCTGCCACCACGCCCAGCCTGTTTCATCCTGTGCATCACAGTCATGGTCTTAAAGGCCTATATAGTGCCATGCCTGCCCTACAGCCTGCTTGCTGCTCACTGCCAAGAAAAAAAAAAATTTTACCATGACTAGCCTTAGGCAACTATGTATGGAATGGGATTCTAGAAGGCCCAAGAACGTCAGGAATTCCCCTCCCCACCAAAAACTGATAATAATAGTAATAAATCGCAGGCAAATAAATGAAAACAAAAGTCTTTCTCATTATCTAGTACTTCCTAGAATTCCACTGTATCTTGAGGAAGTATTGTGGTCTCCCACTGTGTTATAGTTGGAAGAGAAGTGATAAAGAAGGAAGAAATGGCCCCCCCAGCATGTACCTTTCTCTGTGTTAACATTTTAATGGAGGGACATTCCAAATGGTAAGAACCTCTCAGATCCTCTGCACATGTGCACACTTGTGTGCACATAATACACAAAACATAACACACATACCCCTCTCTCATTCTCTCTCTTTCACTCTCAAAATCAGCCATATGCCCAACATTATCAAAATCTAATTCAATCATCAAAAAACCAAAAATCTCTCTTTAAAGAAGAATAGAAATTATTCTTATACAATGAAAACACAAAGCAAATATACCTCTTTGACAACAGAAACATGACTCCTCTAGTGAGTCAGAGAGAACATGAACCAAAGGAACAGACTCCAACTGTACAAGTCACTGAGTTCTGTCGCTGTGAATGTGTAGACATCGAGAGGCAGAAGGCAGCGACACACACAGGAGGAAAGGGAGGAAAGCTGTCACCGGAGCAAGGATTGCTTTATTATGCTATCAAGGTCACAGCCAGGTAATACCAAAATACTACATCCAAAATTTTAACAAATATTCTTCTTTCTCTTGTTCCCATCATGATTTCCAGGAAATGGAGTGAATGTGCAATGAAGTATATTTATTTCTCTTTTAAGTGGCGTAGAGATGGCTTCTGTGTGGACATTGTTTTCTGGCATCATTTTAATCAGGAAAGTCAAGAAAGTTTCAAGTGGTTCCTCCCCTTCCCCAGGTCCTAAATGAGGGTTTCACAGACAACTGGCAACCAACACAATTTTGACAGAGTGAACTTCTTTCTCTCATAAGCATTTCTCCAATCCCCAGATAATACCCCTCATTCCTCCCACATTAACTAACACATACAACTTTCTTCCTCCCACCCTCCCCAGCCCACACTTCTCTCCAAAACGCATAACATAATTGTGAAGGCTAATTATCAAATAATGCTTAAGCCTTTGGGACCAAGACTGGGGGTTCTAGAAATGTTTTAAAAAGTCCCCAGGCTGCAATAGAAACATGATTAACTGAAACAGAAATGCCTGTTAAAAAGTTTCAAAACCAAAGTCAGTTTTGGAAATTTTAAAATATATATGTATGTAAATTATATACATACATATATAAGAACATATACACATGATCATATGTGTTCATTTTTTAATAGGTCATAGAAATTCTCTGACATTTGAGGTTAAGACCTGTAAAGAGGGAAATGATCTAAAGTTGATTCATCCTTTTCCTGATACTGGAAGATCCTGGATTTCTCCCCTGAGAGAGGACCCTTCAGCTGGCATTAGAAAGAGGGAGAAAGCTGCCTCAAATAAGAGGAAAGGAGAGAGCAAATCTGAGTGATATAATTCTCCTCCCAGCCTGAACATGGGCGGATAAGGCCTGACAGATGTAGTCTTTATCATGGAATAAAACAGGCTCACAGCAGCACTCTGCACACATGAATGTCACATTTTATGAATTGCCATATTGCCGTGCTACACGCTGCAGTGAGCAGAGCTGGGCAGACTGGGAGGTTGAGAGACAACTCGGCCTCCCTCCTGCCCTCCCCCCACTCCAGGCGCAGGCAATGGTTTTCTGCTGGTTTCCTCAGAGGGGAAGAGACAGAGGCTGTGGATGCACCTGTGCGTATGGGCCAAGTCCTCAGCTGTGCTGCATGAAGAAGTTAAAAATAGCACTGTGGCTGGTCACATTTCAACTGTCCTGGGACCCAGTGTGGTTACAGAGCAGAAGGGGCTGTGGGGTGTGGGGAGGAAGAGGGATTCAGAGAAAGCGTACATAATAGCAATGCTTGGCCTATCGTGCAGAGAGCCACAAGGTAGAAATAAGGGCTCTTCGGTAGAAAACAAGTCCAGGATGCTGATTGTGTGCCCATCAAGCCTTCTAATGGGAAAGCTAGCTCATCCGGAACCCTGGGTGAGGAAAGCCAGGAGGGTTCATCTGAGATTCCCAGTCCATAGATGAGTATTCTATGAAGATTCGCTCTTGACTCAACACTGTGAAAATGATGGTACCCACAGTCTCCAAAAACTTACCTTCTAAATGAAGAGCAAGTCTCACTGGTTGTCTTTGCCTCATGCCTCACTGAGATGTCTTGCCTCACTCATGTGACTCAAGCATGAATGGAGAACTCTAAGCACAAGGCAATCAGATGGTAAAGGATCTGTTGGGGCGCCTCCTTTCCCTCAAGTTGTTGGACTGGGCCTGAGTCAGCTCTAGGTGTGACTAATGTCACCTGTTAATTTGCACTCGTTTCTATGGTGTGATGCTCTGATGCTCTGACATCCCCATTAGACACAGTTACTTGTAAGGTGTTTCAGTATCCTCACAGCCATGGAAATCATGACACATCCCAAACCAATTTTTCTTTTGATGCCTGAAAGTGAGGCAGACACATTTATTCTTTCTTTTAGGAAGAAGGCACAAATGTAGACTAGAAAATTCAAACTTACTATTAAGATAAAAAGTTAGTTTTCAACAAAATTGCAGGCTTCCATGGACTATTTTGAGTTTCGGATGTGTACCCTTCCCTGGAAATAAATTTACCCCCTTTGTTATTAAAGATGCTTTGGTGAAAGAATATATGCATGTGGTAGGCTAAATAGTGACCCCCAAGGATATCCATGTCCTAATCCTGAGAACCTGTGAATCTTACCTTATATTGTCAAAGGGAAATTGCAGGTATGGCTAAAAGTTTTGAGATGGGAAGATTACCCCAGATAAGCTCCATGTGTAATCACAGGCATCCTTACAAGGGAATACAGATGGAGATTTGACTACAGAGAGGAGAAGGTGATACAATGAGGAGGGTAGAGACTCAAGTATCATAATTTGAAGACAGAAGAATAAGCCACAAGCAAAGAAATCCAGATGGCCACTAGCAGCTAAAAGGGGCAGGGAACCAAGTTCTATCCCCAGAACCTCAGAAGGAACCCTGCCAACACCTTGATTTTAGCAAGCCTAAAGACACCCATTTGGACCTCTGACCTCCAGAACAGTAAGAGAATAAGTCTGCATTGTTTTAAGCCACTAAATTTGTGGTAATTCATTAGAGCAGCAATAGTAAACTAAAATACTTTAGAAATAAAAGTACAGGTCACTGGGATCAGTAACTTCACACTATTGCCATAAATGATTTTACTTTGAAGCACAAAGAACATAGAATGCTTAGGGATAATTATTTTATCTCCTCTTCATTAAAAATTATTCCCTTGAGCCACAAAACATGCCTTGCTTTTCCTAGATTTGCTTGTATCACCACACTACCTAAAAAGCTATCCTCATTCTCACTATCTTAGGTTTTGTGGCAAAACAAATAAATGAAATCACCCTGAATTAAGATACTTAATGAAAGTTAAGTTTTCTGTTTCTCATAAGCTTTAGTAATTAGAAAATGCAAAGGAAGGATTTCTAATCCCATAAAAGTAAACAGTTCTTGCCTCCAATGCCAGTCTTAGATTCTTAGATAGTATGATTCCAAAATGTCTTTTTTTCTACTGGCCTGCTATTGTACTCTAAATTTATACATTTCATTGGACATTTTAGTTAGCTTCTCCAGTGATCCTTAATAAAATTAAAATGAGAAACAATTGTCAGTCACTACCTCAAATTATAAATCAGTTTTAAAATAATCATGTATTTGTCTAGACCTCTGATGGATTATCAAAAAAGACAAATAAGTGAAATTTACATAAAAAATAGTTAACTGGACTGGGCGGTAGCTCACACCTATAATCTTAACACACTGGGAGGCTGAGGCAGGTGGATTGCTTGAGCTTAGGAGTTTAAGACCAGCCTGAGCAAGAGTGAGACCCCATCTCTACTAAAAATAGAAAAATTATCCAGGCACTGTACAGGCTTCTGTAGTCCCAGCTACACAGGAGGCTGAGGCAGGAGGATTGCTTGAGCCCAAGCATTTGAGGTTGCTGTGAGCTGTGACACCACGTACTCTAGCATGGGCAACAGAGTAAGACTCTGTCTCAAAAAAAAAGAAAGAGTTAACTGGAGATTTGACTACAGAGAGGAGAAGGTGATACAATGAGGAGGACAGAGACTCAAGTGTCATAACCGGAAGATAGGCAAAAAGGATACAATATAGCACTAACAGCAGACTTTGAAGAAGAAGAAAATGAGAGAGCACAGGATCCTCAGGGTTATGGAGAAAATAACAAAAATAATAGTTCAAAATAGTTTTCCTGATACCAAAAAAAAAAAAGAAAAGAAAAGAAAATTGAACTATACATTGAAAAAACATACTATGTACCTGACAATATTGACCCAGAATGACCAAAACCAAGACACAGTGTGGAAAAATTATTGTATTTAAAAAAAAAAGGAAAAAAAATTTGGACATTTAGGCAAAAGGAACATATACCTTTCCCATATATATATAAGGGAAATATTAAATTATCCTCAGATTTTGACAGCAAGGCTTTATGCCAGAAAAAATTAGTGTAATATATTAAGATATTCAAAGAGAGAAAATGTGAACTAAGGATTTTATATCCAGAGAATTGCACACTGTTAATAACATGAAAAGTCTCAGAGAATACTGTTCCCATGAGCCCTTCCTAAGGAATATACTAAAGAACAAGTTTCAGATAGGTATTGCTGGTGAATATTAAATATAAAGTTTCTTTTAGATTAGAAAACTGAAGGCTAAAAGGAAGGGACTTTAGAATATAATGGCTATATATTATTTAAAATGCAAATATAGTATAACTATGAAACACTGTTGGTGGGAATATCAATGACTACAACCTCTATGGAAAGTGGTGTGGAGATTCCTCCAAGAACTAAAAGTTAGATCTACCGTTCAATCCAGCATTTCCACTACCGGGTATCTACCTAAAGGAAAATATGGGCGCGCGGCCTTCAGACATATGAAAAAATGCTCATCATCTTTAATCATCAGAGAAATGCAAATCAAAACTACTTTGAGATATCATCTAACTCCAGTGAGACTAGCCTATATGACAAAATCCCAAGACCAGAGATGTTGGCGTGGATGTGGAGAAAAAGGAACACTTTTGCACTGCTGGTGGGAATGCAAATTAACACATTCCTTTGGAAAGACATATGGAGAACACTTAAAGATCTAAAAATAGATCTGCCATTCAATCCTTTAATTCCTCTACTGGCCATATACCCAGAAGACCAAAAATCATATCATAACAAAGATATTTGTACCAGAATGTTTATTGCAGGCCTATTCATAATTGCTAAGTCATGGAAAAAACCCAAGTGTCCATCGATCCACGAATGGATTAATAAATTGTGGTATATGTACACCATGGAATATTATGCAGCCTTAAAGAAAGATGGAGACTTTACCTCTTTCATGTTTACATGGATGGAGCTGGAACATATTCTTCTTAGTAAAGTATCTCAAGAATGGAAGAAAAAGTATCCAATGTACTCAGCCCTACTATGAAACTAATTTAGGGCTTTCACGTGAATGCTATAACCCAGTTACAACCTAAGAATAGGGGAAAGGGAGGGGAGGGAGGGGGGAGGTGAGTAGAGGGAGGGGGATTGGTGAGAATACACTTGTGATGCATCTTACAAGGGTATATGTGAAACTTAGTAAATGTGGAATGTAAATGTCTTAGCATAATAACTAAGAAATTGCCGGGAAGGCTATGTTAACCAGTGTGATGAAAATGTGTCAACTGGTCTATGAAACTAGTGTATGATGCCCCATGATCATATCAATGTACACAGCTATGATTTAATAAAAAATAAAAATATTAAAAAAAATGTTTTATCTGCTTTCAGTAATAATAATGCCTGATATAGAACTAGAATATTATCCTGAGAATTTTATGTATGTAAAGAGGGAAAAAATCAAATGATACTTATGGAATATTCTAATTCTGTCATGCCCTACATCTTTAAGAACTGTGCTTTCAAAGATTTTGAGGTGAAAGAAAATAACTCCTGAGGTGACATAGAGAAGATGTTAAGTAAACACCTGCACATCTACATCTGCGTTGGAAATATCTGTATGAATTCATGATGTATTTGTGTTTTCCAGTTCTTTCCACTAAGGGAGACTTAGAAATAAAAGCCACCCATTGCAAAGAGCTTCTCTACATCAGATTTTATCTTCAAAAGACATCTCCCATTGAACTGAACAAGGATTTCTTAGACAAATGGCTGATTCCGGGTCTGAGGCAGGAAATGTTCATGATGAGCTTAGAACATGTAGACATGAAGTTAGGAGGAAGCTGTCAAACGCTGGCAGGCTCATGTCAGAAGGAATCAGGAAGTTTGTTGAAGAAGTGTCCATTACCCAAAGATTTGAGCTTTGAAACTCTTAAAATATATGTAATCCAAGAGTTCATATGACATAAAAAAAAAAAAAAAGATTGGTCACCTTCTGAAGAAACAATGATCCAATTTGTTATCTTGGAACTAGGTAAATAAAAGAAAGTAATCAAACATTTTTCCTACCTGTCCTATGTGAACTGTAGTACTGGGTAGCAAAATAGTAAATGAAAAGAAGAATTTCTTTAACTATCTCAGATAATAAATAAAACATACAATTAAATTTTTACTATTTTTAAACCTTTCAATGAATTAATGAGTGTAGATGTTGAGCATCTACCTCAGCTAATAATAGAAAAGAACACAAACCGGCAGCACCTGTGGCTCAAAGGAGTAGGGCGCTGGCCCCATATGCCGGAGGTGGCAGGTTCAAACCCAGCCCCGGCTGCAAAAAAAAAAAAAGATCACAAACCAAACATTATATGCCTCCTGATGAAAGTTTCATGGCCTAACACCACTTATAACCTCATTAAGAAATTGTGATACTGGTGGTGCTTGTGGCTCAAAGGGGTAAGGCACTGGCCGCATATGCTGGAGGTGGTGGGTTCAAACCCAGCCCCAGCCAAAAACTGCAAAAAAAAAAAAAAAAAGAAACTGTGATTCTGAGGGCACAGTGGCTTACACCTATAATCCTAACACTCTGGGAGGCTGAGGCAGGTGGATTGCATGAGCCCAGAGGTTTGAGACCAGCCTGAGCCAGAGTGAACTCCATCTCTACTAAAAATAAAACAGGCAAGAGGATCACTTGAGCCCAAGATTTGGAGGGTGCTGTGAGCTATGATGTCACCATGGCACTCTATCCAGGGCAACAGCTTGAGACTGTCTCAAAAAAGAAAGAAAGAAAGAAAGAAAGAAATTGTGATTCAGTTTCCAATTTGCAAGAAATGCAGAAGAAGGTGTTGAAATGGATCATGAACAAGCAGCAAAAATTCAGACTGCCAGGAATTTGACAAGTCAAACAACACAGGATTGCTAACAGGTAAATGATAAGAAAAAAGAGGTGGACAAGGAAACCATAGTCATACCAAGTTAAAAAAATGTGCGTGTGCATATATATATATATATATATACACACACACACATATATATGGTGTGTGTGTATATATATATATACACATATATATGGGTGTGTGTATATATATATTTATCTGACAATTAAATTCACAAACTCATCCCATAAAAGTGCTACATACCTCATTGCTCAGTGTCACCATGGCCACTTTTGAAGTGTTCCCCTTTGAAAAATGCACTGATGCTAGCACCTACCTTCAAAGCAATTATGGAACTCTTTTTCTGGAATGACCATCAAAGCTGTTGTCATTATATGTGGTCTGACAATTAAGTTTGTGAACTTGCCACCATGTACTTACATTGGCAGCACTGTACAAACAACTTGGTAAGAGTTTATAACCTTGCTACATCAGTGTCTCACAGCTGTGTTCATGTCAACAAATGGCAATGTCTTGCTGAATGGCATTTATTATTGTTGTTGTATGTTTTTGTGTGGTGGATATACAGGCAAGACTAAACTCTAGGATTTAAGGATACACTCTTGAGTGATAAAACCATAAATGAATGCAAGAAAGTGATTACCATAAAACTTAGGACAGTGGTTACTTTCAAAGGAAGGAAGATGTTGTGTTGGGCTGGGTCATGTGGAAGGGTTATACGGAGCCAGTCATTCTATTTCTTTATTTAGGTGGTGGTTATAACAGTATTCCCTGTGTAACAATCCACTAAGCTAAACATTCATTTTGTTTGGTTTTCTCTATCTGTGTTCAATTTTATAATAAAAAGTTAAATTAGAAAAAGAGTTAACTGCAGTTGTTACCCACTTGTTCTTAACCTTCAGTTTAACTATTTGGTCATGTTGAATAAGAAGCCCTCCCCAAAACAAAAGCTAAGTCTTCTTTGATTCCTGAAAGCAGTAGAACATAGCAACTAGTGCTTGGTTATGACCACAGAGCAGAGTAGAAGTTCATTAAACTCCTGTTGAAGGAATCTATGAATTAGTTGATAGATAATGCAAATACTCTGTAACCTAAGTCATTCTGCAAACTTCTACTAGACACCTTTCCTGGCTAGAAAATTCCTCCTTAAACCAGCATCAACCAACTTTTCCAATCCTAACCATGGCTACTTTCTCAAACAATCTACTCCAGCTAAAGAGGTCTACTTTTAGATTTCTATTTCCTACCATTTCTTCATTCTTTTATCCCCGTGCCTTCTCTGGAAAATGCTGCCTTTCTTTCTACTCATCCTTTAAGTCCTGGCCCTTTTCTCATTTCTGCTGTAAAGTCAGTCTTTATTATTAGGTCCCATTATGGTTTTTCTTTCCTTTGACCTTCAATAATATCTATTATCTCATTTTTTCTTTTTTTATTTTATTAATTATATTTTTTATTGTTTAGGATTCAGTGAGGGTACAAAGAAATGGGTTACATTGATTGCATTTGTTAGATAAAGTCCATCTTATAATTGTGTCCTATTCCCAAGAGGTGTGTCATACATCATGACCCCCACTACATCCCTTCTCCCCTCTCCCTACTCCCTCATTCCCTTACCCCACCTTGTATTAGCTTATCTATTGCCTTCATATTAGAATTGTGTACATTGGATACTTGATTTTCCAATCTTGTGATGCTTTGATAAGAAGAATGTGTTCTACCTCCATCCAGGTTAATACGAAAGATGTTAAGTTTCCATCTTTTTTAAAGGCTGAATAGTATTCCATAGTATACATATACCAAAGCTTGTTAATCCATTCCTGGGTTGGTGGGCATTTAGGCTGTTTCCAGGGTTTTGATGATTGCCAATTCAACTGCGATTAACACTCTAGTGCAGATGTCCTTATGATAAAGGGATCGTTTTTCTTCTGGGTAGATGCCTAGTAATGGGATTGAAGAATCAAATGAGAGGTCTGATTTGAGTTCTTTGAGGATTCTCCATACTTCCTTCCAAAAATGTTGTATTAGTTTGCAGTCCCACCAGCAGTGTAAAAGTGTTCCCACCAGAACCAGCATCTGCAGTTTCAATACTTTGTGATGTGGGCCATTCTTACTGGAGTTAGGTGATATCTCAGGGCAGTTTTGATTTGCATCTCTTTGATGATTAGGGATGATGAATATTTTTTTCATGCATTTGTTAGCGTTTCATCTTCTTTAAAGAAGATTCTATTCATTTGTGTGATATATGGGATTGTTGAGTCTTTTTTGTTGATTCATTTGAGTTCTCTATAGATCCTAGTTATCAATATTTTGTCTGATTCACAATATGCAAATTTCTTTTCCAATTCTGAAGGTTGTCTGTTTGCTTTGGTTGCTGTTTCCTTAGATGTACAGAAGCTTTTCAGTTTAATTAAGTCCCATTTGTTTATTTTTGATATTGTTGCAATTGCCACAGAAGTCTTCTTTATAAAATCTTGCCCCAAGTTGATAGCTTCAAGTGTTTTCTCCACACTTTCTTCAGAGATTTTCATTGTTTCATGCCTTAGATTAAGTCTTTTATCCATCTTGAATCAATTTTTGAAAGTGCTGAGAGGTGTGGGTCCAGTTTCAGCCTTTTACATGTGGTTGTCTAGTTCTTCCAACACCATGTATTGAATAGGGATTCTTTTCCCCAGTGTATGTTCTTATTTGGTTTATCAAAGATCAGGTGGCTATAAGATATTAGTTTCATTTCAAGGTTTTCTATTTTGTTCCAAATGTCAATATCTCTATTTCTGTGCCAATACCATGCTGCTTTGATCACTATGGACTTGTAGCATAGCTGAAAGTCTGGTGGGGTGATACCCTCTACTTTGTTTTTATTACTAAGAATTGCCTTGGCTATATGGGATTTCTTCTGGTTCCAAACAAAATACAGAACTATTTTTTCAAAATCTTGAAAGTATTAGATGGTATTTTGATGGGGATTGCATTGAATCTGTAGTTTGCTTTGGGTGGTATAGACATTTTCACAATGTTGATTCTTCTCAGCTATGAGTATGGTATGTTCTTCCATTTGTTAATATCTTCTGCTATTTCTTTTCTTAGGGTTTCCTAATTTTCTTTGTAGAGGTTTTTCACTTCTTTTGTTAGGTATATTTCTAGCTATTTCTTCTTCTTCTTCTTCTTCTTCTCCTCCTCCTCCTCCTCCTCCTCCTCCTCCTCCTCCTCCTCCTTCCTTCTTCTTCTTTCTTCTCCTCCTCCTCCTCCTCCTCTTCTTCTTCTTCTTTTTGAAGCTACCATGAAAGGAATTGTGTCCTCCTCTTGGCTGTTATTGGCATATACAAAGGCTACTGATTTGTGGACATTGATTTTTATATCCTGAGACTTTGCTGTATTTTTTAATCACTTCCAGGAGTTCTGTTGTTGAGTCTTTGGGGTTCTCTAGATATATGATCATAGCATAAACAAAGAGCAAGAATTTGACCTCCTCTGTATTTATTTGGATGCCCTTTATTTCCTTCTCTTGCCTGATAGTATTAGCTAGAATGTCCAGCACTATGTTGAATAGTAGTGGCAATAGAGGACTACCTTGTCTGGTTCCATTCTAAGTTGAAAAGCTTTTGGTTTTACTCAGTTCCATATAATATTATCTGTGGGTTTATCATAGATGGCTTCCATCAGATTCAGAAATGTGGGGCGGCACCTGTAGCTCAAGGAGTAGGACGCCGGTCCCATATGCCGGAGGTGGCGGGTTCAAACCCAGCCCCGGTCAAAAAAAAAAAAAAAAAAAAAAAGAAATGTGCTACCTATACCTATATTCCTAAGTGTTCTAATTAGAAAAGGTTTCTGAATTTTATTAAATTTTATTTTATTTTTATTTGTATTGAATTTTATTTACACACCCATCAAGGTCTGTTTCATAAATCTGGGAGCATTTATGTTGGGTACTTAAATATTTAAAATTGAAATGTCTTCTTGTTGTATTGTTCCTTGGACCATTATAAACTTTAGTTCCTTTAGATCTGCTTGTATCTGAAAATAAGATTTAAACCCCTCCTTTCTTCTGATTTCCATTTGCTTGAAGTACTGTTTTCCATCCCTTAACCCTGAGTCTTTGTTTGTCCTTCTAAGCTAGGTGTGTCTCTTGGAGACAGTGTATGGATGGCTTGTGCTTTTTTTATCCAATCACCCAGACTGTGATTCTTCAGGGGTGAATTCAGTTCATTGAAATTTATTGAGAGATTTGATAAGTATGGTGGAGTTCTAGTCATCTTATTTTGTGAAAGTCCATTGTATTGTTTTTCCACCATTGTGAAAGCTAAATTTTGACCACTCGCTGCTGGGTGGTTACTTCACTGGTTTTCAATTGTGATGATCAGTGTTAAGAATAGGTCTAAATATTTCCTGTAGAGCTCATCTTGTGGTGAATTTCCTCACTGTTTGTATATCTGCAAAAGATTTGCTTTCTCCATTAATTTTGAAGCTTAGTTTAACAAGATAACAGAATTCTGGGCTGAAAATTGTTTTGTTTAAGAATGTTGAAGGTGAATGACCATGCTCTTCTGGTTTGAAAGTTTTCAGTTCAAAAGTCTGCTGTCATCCTAATGGATCTATCTCTGTGGGTCACTTGGTATTTACTCCTGGCTGCTTGCAGAATTTTTTCTTTGATCGTGCCTTTGGTCTACTATCATTTTTGAAAACATATTTATTGCATGAATTTGTATTCTGAAAGAACTTCTTATCTTTGTTTTGAATCTGTGAATATACTGTATATTTCTTAAGTCTAAAGTTATGACACACAGTTTTTTCCTGAAATTATTTTGTACAGCCTACCATGACATTTTGTGCATAGCAAGATGAATGGATAAAAAAACAGACCAAATTATCTCATATTTTGGAGTATTCAGCAGGTGCTGATAGACAAAAAAATACATGTATTATATTCAGTAAGGGCAGAATTATGGGTTCCCACTTTGACCCTGGTAAACCCATTGAAAAGGGGTCTCTGTTCAGCCTTAGGCAGTTACAGATGTTGAGCATCTGGAGGCTGAGATCTTACAAGGAAGAAAGAGGACACAAGGGGTGAATGGAAGAATATTACTGATAAACTTCCTTTTATTCACAGCTTTGTCCATATCTGGACCTATTAGCAGATCATACACTTAAATTTGGAAAATTCAAGCAAAATTACGACCTGTGATGCCACAGCACTCTACCCAAGGCAATAAAGTGAGACTCTTTCTCTACAAAATATATATGTATAGATAGATAGATAAGAATCACTAGCAAAGTAAACAAAGAAACCTCTAAATTGTTGAAATAGGTATTATAATGAATGTAAGCAAAATTTATAGATTTTACTATAAAATAACTTTGTGGCTCCCTGTATAAAACCTGCTTAGTCTAATTTTTTACATCATTATTATAATAAATTTGTTATTTTTGCTTAAGTCACAGCAGATTAAAAGTAATACAGTATCAGGGCAGGAAAGGGGTTAAGGAAGACACAGTAACAAAGTGGATATAAGAATGCCAGACCATGGGCAGTGTCTGTGGCTCAAAGCGGTGGGGCACTGGCCCCATATGCCTGAGGTGGTGGGTTTAAACCCAACCCTGGCCAAAAAAAAAAAAACCTGCAAAAAAAAAAAAAAAAGAAGAATGCCAGACTGTACAGAGGAGGCAGACAGATCCCAAGCCAAAAAAAAAGAAAAGAAAAGAAAATTCAAGCAAAAATTTCAAGAATCCCTCTTTAAAGATTTTCCAAATATATGGGCGGTACCTGTGGCTCAAGGAGTAGGGTGCCAGCCCCATATACTGGGGGTGGTGGGTTCGATCCTGGCCCTGGCTCAAACTGCAAAAAAAAAAAATTCCAAATATATATATTTGTCCAAAATCACTTATGGCAAGTTTGAAGCTGAGAAAGTTATTTCTGGCCTAATATTTAAGTACAAGCAATTACTATGAAAAATATGAAGCACTATATTTCAACTATAAAGGTGGCATCTGCATAAAGCCAAAAAAGTTAGACCCCTGAAATGTGTCAACTATCCTAGAGAGCTCTGGGCTATGAGAAACCCCAGTGCTCAGCTTACGGGGCCTCCAGCTAACTGCAGGCTTGCCCTTCCTTTGAAGGAGTGGCTCCAGGGAGAAGTCCGCAAGGACCAGAGTGATAGGAAGGAATAAGTGAAAGACATTCAGTGAACTAAACTGTCAAAAAAATAAATAAGCAATATTAAAGATGGAAATAATTGTAACCTCCAGAGCCAACAAACTTTTTGTCCCCTGAGTATATCCCCACAATTTCAGGCCTCTCCCATCCTGGAAAGCTGGGCAGAAGAGAAAGGCTCTAACATAGGCTGTATACCTCCTATGTCATGGTAACTGCAAGAGCTGCTTTCACACATGTCATTTCATTTATTCTTCCCCCTCACCTTGAAGGAAAGGATTATCATCTCTGTTTCACTGATGACACAAAGCAAGATTCAGAGAGATTACGTGACATAGTTAAGTCTACCTACCCAACCAACGTCCATCTAGGATTCAAACCCATGGTTATTTTCCTCCAAAGCTCTGCCCACTATATCTCTAGTGAAACAGAATCATAGCATGTTTTAGCTGAAAAGTTCACCTTATCATCCTCATACCCATTGCATGGGTAAAGAAACTGATTCCAGAGAGGAGGAGCAATTTACCCAAGGTCACACAGTGATTTTGGAACAAGTCATCAGCTGTTGCTAGCCCAAGCCTTCTGGTTTCCAGGTAGGCATTCTGCTCCCATCACCTGTATCCATCAAGGTCTGTGAGGAAGTCATACTCAAATGAGTGCATTAGAGGAGAGTTTATCAAAGGGACTACTTAGATGCAAGGACGCATTGAAGGGAAGTAACAAAGGATGGTAAAGCATCCCAGGTGTAGCAGCATGGGGTTGTAGTGGGGGGTGGTCACCCATTTGCCTGAAGGCAGAGAGTCAGAGCCCTGAAGCCAGAGAGAGCTCTAGCTGAGGCTGTATGGATAGCTGCAGGGAAGCTCTGAACTTGAGTACAGAAAGCAACTACCAGCTTATAGCTTGGCAGGGAGGGAATTGAGCAAATAAATGTCCTGTCCTCTCCCTTCATGCCTACAGGTGCTTCCCATCAGCTGAACCATACAGAAAGCCAGAGGTGAGGAGGAACTGCCATCACACAGTTTCTAGAAACCCCAAGAAAGATGGAGAAAGGAGGAGAGGCTGGCTGGAGAGGTCGGGGAAGACTCTGGGCACCCTGCTACACATGGGTGTTCCTCTGAGCCTCAGGCCTAGGCAAGAGTCCTGCCTCAGCAGATCAAAAACAACAAAACAACAAAAGTCTCACATCACAGTCAATGTGTGGCCAGGAAGCTTTGCTTTAGGAATAAAGGGCTGCTCCCAGCATAGAGCTAGATGTCTCACTGCCCACTGTGGAGTGTTATCCTAAACCGGACAACCTATCTTGGATGAAAGCAGACAGAAGCCGTGCTCCAGTCACCTTGGCTTCAAAGGCATTGCGTGAGGACTCTTCTTCTTTGGAACCCAGGTCAGCGCTGGTGTTTGAGGTGAGAGTTTGTGGGTATTTGAGAATCAAATACTGGAAGAAAAAGAGAAAGAGAAGGAAAGTACATGTATGTACAAGAGCATATTAGCTATTTACCAGGTCTTAGTAGTAAAGGCCACTTTTTGAAGAAAGACAATCCCTGTACAGAGGCAGTTCAGACATCCTGGTAAGGCACATTCCTCTTATCTGTGCCCTTGGCACAGACTTCCTGGCTTTGGTCCTGTGTCTCTCCCTACACACACGCACACGTGGACACAGGCGCACGCGCGCGCGCACACACACACACACACACACACGGACACAGGCGCGTGCTGCACTCACCTGACACCTCACTTCTCAGGCCCATCTCTACCCTTCTTGGCTGCCTGAAGTTTCCACCTCAACTTCCAGAGTCCAGCTCCCCTGACTGATTTGGTCATATTTCCTATTTAGTTTAAATCAACAGTCTGATTTTATCAAAATAATGCTTTATGGAGATTTATTTCTTCAAACAGGCAGTGCTCCTCTTTGCTATAAAGTTAATTTTATGTTCTTTGTTCATTTTCCTAATCTGAAAATTACATCCTTCTCTTCCCTGATTACTTACTATTGGAAAAACAGCCCATTTTTCCTTCCAGTTTGAATATGCTCTGCCTTATCTTGATGACCCTAATCTTTCTCTCCGCACGGCCTGGGCAGGGCCAGCGCAGCACAGGCACTGCCCGGCCGCCGCAGCCCCATGCGCGGGCTCCTCCTCCAGCCTGCCTTTTTTTCCCTTTTCAATCTGTCTTTTTTTTCCTTTTCCTTTTTCTTAAACAGAGTGTGGGAAGAGGTTCCGTCGCAGCTGGGAGGATTAGAAACTCTGGAATTCATTCCATGCTCTCCAGAAGTCCTGGTGGGAAGGCAGAGAACTTCGGACAAATGTTGGGAAGGTGGCGCTGGGCTGACATTGCAGGAGGAACGATGAGACTCTTGTTGGGAAGCCTGGCCAGGGTAGACGGGCGACAGGGCTGGAAGTCGCTGGAAGTGGGGAGGCAGGAATGGAATCAGTCCATACAGGACTGGGGCTTTTAAAGAGGATGGGGAGAGATGACCTGGCTGTCAGAATTGTCAAAAAAAAATTATGCATGTTTGTAAACACAGAGGCAAGGGAGGAAGGGAAATGAGGAAAAGGATATAGGCAAAAAAAATGTGAGAATATTCCAAACAAGCCTTGTGCTTTACAGATGAGGGCAGTGGGATTCCAATAATACCCCAAAATTCTAATAACAGCAAGAGTTGAGAATATTGGTGATGAGAATACTGGCAACTGATATTTGCTTCTGGTTATTTCCTTAATCAATCCAGCCTTTCTTCTTTTTCCTATGCCATGTTCATTTCCAGCTCTGGACTTCTATGCTGGGTCCTCCATAGCAATTAAAAGCTGGTGTTTGGCAGAAGGAGGGAGGGCACGAGGCGGGATCTAATGTGCACACTGTGAGGGTGTATAACACGCCCCCTGGCTGAGGGGCTCTTCTACAAATGGAATTTTATCCTGGAAGTGAGAACAATGTAACCTAAAAATTGTACCCTCATATTAATTTGGAAAAATAAAACAAAACAAAACAAAAATTTAGAAATAAAAAGAAGGGTGACGCCTGTGGCTCAAGGAGTAGGGTGCCGGTCCCATATGCCAGAGGTGGCGGGTTCAAACCCAGCCCTGGCCAAAAAAAAAAAAAAAAATTCATCCTAGAAATAAAAAGAAAAGCTCATGTTTATTGTGTGCTTTGTGCCAGATAATTGTTTAAATGCTTTACCTTTCATCACATTTAGTTCTAAATAAAAAAAATTACAAGATGTAAATGTTATTATTTTCTAAATATACAAATTGGGAGAGTGAAACCCACAGAGGTTGATAACTTCACCAGCATCACTGGGTGCCGTGATTCAAATCAGGTCTGTCTGTCTTTCTGAGCCCACATTCAACAAATATTTGTGGAATGACTCTTATACAGGTATATTATTCATACGATCCTTGCTGTGGCCTTAGTTCCATCACTCTGATTTTCTGGGGGACACCATATCCTCCCCCCTCCCAGGCTTCTCTGTTTCTGGGACAGAGTCTTTTTCTGAGTCTCTACATCAAACCAGAGATGAAGCAACTCTCTGTGAAGAGCCAGATAATAAATAGTTTAGGGTTTGCGAACCACATACCATCTCTGCCACATATTCTTCTTTATTCCTGTTTTGGCTTATTTCAACTCTTTAAATAATAAAAATCATTCTTAGCTTGAGAGCTCCTTCTGACTCCTGTCTGTGGCCCCAAAACCTTGAAGTCACACTTGAAATTTCCCTCTCCTACTACTTACCCATCTTGTCATAGAGCTTTTTGAGTTTGAATGTCTCTCTAAATATCTTTACAGTTTCTTTTAGCACCCCACATGTCTATTCTGGGACCCCACTCTCTCATGCATGTTCTGGTCACCAAAATGGTCTTCCCTCCTCCCCAGGAGCAGCCCACTTGTCACTGCTGGATTTATTTTCCCAAATGATGCCTTAAACAGATCATTTCCTTGCTGAAATATCTTTAAGCTCTTTACTTTGCATTCAAGGACTGATCCCCTGGAACACACACAGACACACACACAAGTTGTCTGATCCTTAATAATCACAGGACAGCTGACATTTACTGAGCATTAATATGAGCCTGAGCTTACCTGTGAGATAAGTAGGTGTGATTATGACCCTAGCTTTACCGATGAGTGTTTGAGGCCCAGAGGGATGAAGTAACATATGCTAGTTTACACAGCAGAGTGTTAAAACTAGGAACTGAATGGTGGCTGTCAGAGTCCAGGAGCCTTTCCTAAACCTCCATTTTCCATTGCCTTTAACCATGTCCCCCTCTCTCTCCTCCCAGAATGCATCCCACAGTCCCACTGAGAAACATACTCAAAGGGACCACATCTCAACTCTGGTCCTGGACAAAAAGTTGATGCCTCTGGACTTGGAGCACCACAAATGGAGCAAGTGATGACCCTCTGTATAGACAGCAGGCCCCTTCGGATTCCTCCAACCCTAGGCTGCCAGCCAACAAGAGGGCAGCTCAGCACAACTGCATTTCAACACGGAAGACTAGGGCAAGCTACTAACATGGGGACCCAGTCACTCTACAACTTGTTTAAAAGCCACACTGTTTCCTGGATGTTGGCCTGTGGCCAAAAACACACACATTCCAGTCTTTATGACTCTGAGGTAAGCATTCTTTCCATGGCGCTTCCCTGTTCTTCACTCTCACTTGTGTCTTTATGTCTCTGAGGTAAGCATTCTTTCCATGGCGCTTCCCTGTTCTTCACTCTCACTTGTGTCTTTATGTCTCTGAGGTAAGCATTCTTTCCATGGCGCTTCCCTGTTCCTTCACTCTCGCTTGTGTCTTTATGTCTCTGAGGTAAGCCTTCTTTCCATGGCGCTTCCCTGTTCCTTCACTCTCGCTTGTGTCTTTATGTCTCTGAGGTAAGCATTCTTTCCATGGCGCTTCCCTGTTCCTTCACTCTCGCTTGTGTCTTTATGTCTCTGAGGTAAGCATTCTTTCCATGACGCTTCCCTGTTCCTTCACTCTCGCTTGTGTCTTTATGACTCTGAGGTAAGCATTCTTTCCATGGCGCTTCCCTGTTCCTTCACTCTCGCTTGTGTCTTTATGTCTCTGAGGTAAGCATTCTTTCCATGGCGCTTCCCTGTTCCTTCACTCTCGCTTGTGTCTTTATGTCTCTGAGGTAAGCATTCTTTCCATGGCGCTTCCCTGTTCCTTCACTCTCGCTTGTGTCTTTATGACTCTGAGGTAAGCATTCTTTCCATGGCACTTCCCTGTTCCTTCACTCTCGCTTGTGTCTTTATGACTCTGAGGTAAGCATTCTTTCCATGACGCTTCCCTGTTCCTCCACTCTCACTTGTGTTGTGCTTTGCTTGTTCTGTTTCCTAGTTTTTTTTTCCTTTCTTAGTTCAGCTCTGTTCTCTGCCATTCTTGCTTCCAGAACCTCCTGCTTCAAAGCTTTCTCACCCCTATCTCCTGCCCAGGTTTTCTGCAAGCTCCTCATTGCAGAGGTTTTCCTTTCCTTTCTGGGTCTTGGTCAGATTTTCCCTAGTTATTAGACTTCCCTTCCTTTTGTCTCCCTGTTTGCCTGGGAGAGCTTCCTTCCCTGCCTCTGGGCTGTAGCACAGACACTAAGACCACATCCAGTGTGCCCTCTTCCCACTCCCAGCCTTTCAGCCTCACTGCTGGCTCCCCCCTGTTGCTCTTTTCTTTCTTTCTGGACACCTGGTCACCCCTGTCTAGCTCTCCATCCCCCAGCCCCTTCACTCTTCACCTCTGCTCTTTGTCCCCTTGTCTCTCTCTTTCCTCATCCCTCCCCCACCTCCTCTCAGGTCCCCTCCTGGTTTCCAACCCCCTTCTCTTATCTTTGTTTTCCTTCCTTAAGGGTACTGATAGAGTGGGAGTAGTTGCAGGCAGCTGATTTCACATGCAGACCAGAAGCCAGCCTGTCAGTCTAACAGTAAAATTGCACGGAAAAGGAGGTCTCAGTGCCTACATGCATTTTTGCCCCTGACTGGAGCTGAGCTGGAAGAATTCAGAGCAAAGCCACCAAGAGTCCCAGACATCCGGCTCTGCAGGCAGGAGGGAAAAGGGACTTACTGTTTCTTTCCCACTGATCTCACATAAGTCAAGGCCAAAGACCAGGGCTGAGACATGTCATTTGTTAAGTTGCAGCCTTGGGGTGGGACCTGCATGGCCATTTCTGCCTTCTCCCCATGACACACACACACACTCACACACACATGTTTTCTTGTACACTTTTGTGCAGATAATAAGGCCCTGTAACTTTTCAGATGTAGTGTACAAAATCCCCATGCTACAAAATAAAAACCGTAAAGGCAACAAGAGACACCACCGCAGGAGGAGATGACTGCTGGGGAAAGGGCCGCCTTCCATCCTCTCTCCCTCCTGCCCCTCAGTCTTTCCAACTTCCCTTGTTCTATAGCCTTGACGAAGCCTCCAGTTAGGCAGAGCTGGTGCCTTTCCTTAGAGGACAGCGCCATCTAGCAGGTGAAGTGCCAAACCCTTAGCAAAGAGCTAAGAAGTAAAAAGCTCCCCAGCCCCAGGCCTCCTGGCTCCCTTATTTTTTTAACGCTCAGCCAGTCAAACCCCAGCAGGCCTGAAAGAGCAATGTGGCCATGCTGGAGGCTTCAGTTCATCAGAGCCACCCCTATCTCTTCAGCACCTGACTTAGTTTCCATTTGTGGCCTTAGTTCCTACAAAGGCAAGAAAGTTCTAGGTGATGCTTGGAAACCTCAGGTGACTTTTCTCAAAGCAAAACAATACAGAACTTCCTAAAGAAACCTGAGGGCAGCCCCTCTGGAGCCATGTGGAAGTCTTCTTCTCTCTTTCTTTATCCTATGCTTTCTTCCTCCCCACTCTTCTAAAGACTCTACTTTCTTCCAATCACCTCTGTCAAGACACTTTCACCAAATATAGTCACATTCCGAGGCACTGGAGGTTTACAGCTTCAACATGGATTTCTTGGAGGGACACAAATCAGCCCATAACAGGTGTCCCTTGTTCAATTAGTCCTGATCAATTAGTACTGGCCACTCAGACCCCAAGACAAAAAGGTGAGAAGGATTCTAGGATCAAGTCCAAATGAGGCAGGGGAGAGTGCTAGGAATGATTGCCAGTGTCTGCCACAGGCCTGGGAGTTCAGAGTGGCAGCGTGAGGGTCACAGGGCTACCCTTGCTGAAACTGGGCATATGCACAGCATAGACACTGCTTCTTGGGGCAAGGAACACATATCACCACTGCGTATCTCAATATACCAAACACACTTCAAGGCCACGCTTCTGAGAGAAGGCTTATGGCCATCATGTTTTTCTCTCCAGACCCTCATTTTATAGCTGAGGCTAGCCAAGGTCCAGGAAAGTGGTGTCTTGCCTAAGATCACTCAGCTTCTTAGTGACAACATCAGGGCTCAACCCTAACTTCTTATCTCCTGATCTCTTATCCTTTCCGGGACCTCAACTTACCCCCAGTGACATCCGATAGAGACAGAAACTTCTATATGGCCCCCCACACAACTCCCCAGGGCCTCCATCCCACAGACCCAAGAAGGGAGGTTGTGAAGAGAGCTAGGCTAAAAGTTCAAGGTCCTGACTGGAGTGTGGGCCAACTCATGGTTGCCTGGATCACTGCACACTGAAGGATTCTGAGCTGCACCGAGGCCTCTCCAGAGAAAACATTGCACCCAGGAGTGAGGCTACTCTTGCTCTCAGCACAGAATAGGGGAGTGGAAAGATGAATTTGATATGTTTTCTAGGTAAGGTCATCTTGGAAGTCACTTCCCAAGACCTTGCAATGAGAGCCTTGACTGAGAGTCATGGTTTTCTTTCTGAACTTAATCTAGAAAGCTAAGTTGAAGGAAATGCTATGACAATCCTGATGCCCAAAGCAGTAATGTGACCTGCTATAAGGGCTTTCAGCACAGGCCTTTTCTCTGCAGCCTTGTGGTCCAGAAGCCATGGGTCTCTATTACATATGCATCCATACTCCCAGCCCCCTGTAATTATCATTGAGACATCTCCATGTACTCATTTCCCCCTGGAATCAACTAGTGAGACTCTGGCACTGGGTCATGGCTGGATCTTGGCAGCTTTCATTTACTTGATACAGGTGATAGGAAAAGAGTGGTTTCCAAAGAGGTATACCTCAGCTATTGCAGGTGAGGGACATGCAAATGTGGTTGGCTCATGGACCCTGGGAAAGATCAACTACAGCAGAAGAGGCACCATTTCTCAGAGGCCCTCCAATAGGCCATAGCCCTGTAGGGTCCTGTATGCCCATGTTCAGCATAAGAGAAGCTGAAGACATCTACCTCTTAAGTTCATGCAGAAGCAAAGAGGCTAGTTCAGGATCCTCTGCTCCAACTCCCCTTGCAATTCCCCAGGCTCCTTTTACTGATCTCTCAGGGAAGGCCAGCCCAGACCAGCTCCTAGGGAACATTTGGAGTAGACGTTTATTGTATGGAGGAAAAAAATCTTCATGTGAATGGGTAAAATGGATTGGGAGAACTAGTTAAGAGCTCAGCTCTACACATGCTCAGATCTAGGTTCAAATCTCTGTCTCACCCCTTTCTAGTTATGTAAAAGTTAAGTACTCAGAAAAAGTTAAGTAACTCCTCCAATGTCAATATTCCCATCAGAAAAGTGGGGAGAATCACAGTACCTACCTGATGGAGTTGTTATAAGGATTAAATGAGATCAGAATTACTGGTGCTATTATTAATATTTTTAATTGAACAGATACTTAGGGTGCACTTACTCTGAATGTGTAACAGAGATATTGCTCTTTACTTAACTATGTTTATGGTCAATTACAATTTAGTCACAGAATTACATCAAGTGCCATGTCAGATACTTATCCAGAATACAAAGAAAGAAGAATTAATTCAACCTGGGGAATAAAAGAGGTTACTTTATAGAGCCCATAACGTTTGAGCAAGACCTTAAAGAAGAAATAAGATTTTGCTACAAGTCCTTGTCAGGGGATCAACATATGCCACAGAGGAGCAGAGCCTAGAGTGTGGACTCTGAGTACAGGCTCTGCCTGGAGGTGGATTACTCTCCCTGGATTTACTCTCAGATGGAGCTCATGGAGCTCACGCTTCTGGAAAGGAGCACCCTAGGAGTCAGAAGATCTGATCTGATCCGACCCTGGTATGCTGTGTCACCCCAGTCATGTCACCCTACTTCTCTGTGCCTTGGTTTCTTCAACTGTTAAATGAGACTGCCTACAAAGAGGTTCCATGAGGCTTGAAGTATAAAGCAAGAGGTGTGTAAAATCTTAGGAAAATTAAAAGAGCTATTCAAACAAATAATAATAACAGTAACAAATGTTACTGATTACTTAATACCTGCTGGACACTATGTCAAGGACTTCATCACAACTATTATTGTGGCCATTGTACAGATGAGGAAACCTACTGGGAAGAGAGGAAACTCCAAAAAATGCTGGGAAGGGGTAGAGTTCACATTACAGTGTGTAAGCAAGGGACAGGGTGGTGCCCACCTTCCTTACTCCTAGTCGTGCTGGAGTTACTTTCTAACGTCAGGGGGCATTGCTAGACTAGTTACCTCCTTGCTCAGGTGAGAAACTGAGGCACCAAACAATGTCATACCAAAAACTGGATACAGGGTACAGGGATGGTGTCCTGCTTGAGTCCAGCTTGCCAACCCCAAAAGAAGCAAAGTGTTCTGGGTCTCCCTATCCTTTATTGGGACATCACCCTTTCCTTGCCTGGCAGGTGCCAAGAAGAGCTCATTAGAGCACACCCCAGCTCACTGCCTGGATCAGTGGTAGGTGGAGGATGGAACATACATGTTACTCCTGTTACAATGCTTCTGAGGCCATTGCTTGGCCAGGGACTCCAGTCCCACAGGGGATCCCACTGGAGTCCCCAGGTTTCCTGGTAAGAGCTCCCTCATCTCCCTCAAAAGGTGCTGGTATAACAAGGCTAAAGGAAAGAGAGTCAAGGTTCCTAGGCACAGTGAGAGGGCCCAGCTGTGAGCAGCTGAGTGGGAAGCTGGCTGGGACCCCATGCAGGCCTAAAGTGGGGAAGGAGGGAATGAAGAGGCTATGTTTGCAGTGCAAGGATAAAGTCCTCACAGCTACATGAGGTTAGCTTGAGGCACTAAAGGCATTTCATGCATTGAGAAAGCTGGAAAGTAGAAGCCCCCACTGAAAGGACTGGAATTGATGCTTGGTTGCTGGTGCTATTTACTCTGCTGGTGCCTAAAGCAGAGTACAGCAGGGTGCTCTCAGGTCCTGGCCATCTTCCTGTGTCTGCTACAACTTCCTCCTTCCTAGCCACCTATTCAATTTTCTTTTTCCTCCTTCTGTTTTTCATTGATTGAGGACCACCTCTATGCCAGCACAGAGCATCATCTTATACAAGCTGCATAACAATCCTATGAGGTGGATAATACATAAAGATATTAGAAAGGAAAAAACTAAAGTACATAGAGGGTTAAACAAATGCCCCAAGGTTCCAGGTCTAATGCATTATCCAAATCCAAGGTCTTAATCTAAAGCTCTGGATTATCCATTGCACCACTTTGCCTATAAAACCTTCCTGTAGAGAGGGAGTCCACCCAAGGACTACCTACCAGAGACCTCAGTAGGAGAAGGGAGAAGTTACTGGCTGCAACACCATAAATCACCGAAGGGACCTTTCTTCAAAACAGGTGTGTTGTGAGAGTACGCGATTGTTCTCAGACAGGGATGGAGAAAAGCCTTCTGAGTTTTAAGGGTTTAGGATAGAAGCAGCCTCACCCTCAGGGAGAGAGTTAAAGGGAAAAAAGAAGAATCAATGCTCTAGGCTGGTGAAGGGGTGGACACTGAGGCTTGACCTTAACCAATGATAGCAGTGACATCATCACCTCTAGAAAACAGATGAGAAAGTAAAGGTCAACCAAGAGAGTTAAGAGAGAGTAAGAGCCTGGTGTGACCATGACAGAATTCAAGCCAAAACCTCACCCAAGACTGGTGCAAGGCTATATGTTATCAGTTGCACTATGAGCCACAAGAAGCCACATCACTGGACTAGAGGCTACATTCCAAGTCTGTTCTCAGAGTGTGTTCATTAAAAACTGACCACCCACCGTTTGGGCTAAGTAAGCTCCTTGGGTTTTGGGGGGGAGGGGGATTCATTGAGGGTACAAAGAATTAGGTTACACTGATTGCATTTGTTAGATAAAATCCCTCTTATAATTGTGTCCTGCCCACAAGAGGTGTGCCATACACTGTGACACCCCCCAACCCCTTCCCTTTTCCCCTCTCCCCACTCCTTCATTCTCTTGCCTCCCCCACCTTATATCAGCTCATCTACTGCCTTCCTATTAGAATTGAGTACATTGGATTCCTCCTTTTCCATTCTTGTGATACTTTACTAAGAAGAGCTTTCCACCTCCATCCTCCTCTTTTAATGCAAAAGATGTAAAATCTCCGTCTCTTTTAATGGCTGAATAGTATTCCATGGTACACATTTACCACAGCTTGTTAATCCACTCCTAAATTGGTGGGTGTTTAGCTGTTTCTACATTCTGCTGATTGTAAATTGAGCTTTGATAAACAGACTAGTTCAAATGTCCTTTCCCACCAGACTCTTAACCTTTGTGGAGGGGCGCTAGCTCCTCTGAAAATTCAATCAAAGATATTAAACACTTTCCCCAGGGAAAAAAATAAAACTACACAAACATTACAATTTTGTATCCAATTTTTCAAAGTTCATGGTTGCCCTAAAATTCTTCCCAATCATTTAGAGTACAGCTTTCATGCAAGCAGAGACAATGCCTGTCTTGTTTACCATAGTATCCACATAATCAGCACAAAGTAGTATAATAAATGGCACACAGTAGTATAATAAATGCTTGTGGAATAAAGAAATGATTCAACCCTGGTTGGTTCTTGGGTGTAGGGTAGGTGTCAAATCCATTTTTGTAGCCTCAGAGTTTCCACAACAATAGTCCCTCAACCATTTTAGGCATTGCACTCAAAATGCTGATTGGTAAATTATTACTTAGCCACCTCTGGCACAGACACCTAACCCTTCCAGGCAGTTCCGGGTGAGCAAGAAAACTTCTCTGAGCTCCAGAGTCTCCACCATGGACAGGCAAAGTCTGTGCTTGATGGGGTTCAGGTGCAGAGTGGGCTATCTGACACGACGGCTTTTTTTTGCCACTTAGAGTCCTGAGAATTTGTGCTTCTCCTCCTTGCCACCCAAGGAGATGGAGCAGTTTGTGTAGTGAAGTAAACGACAGTGTTAATAAAATAATAATAATCTCTTCTGTAATTCGCGAATTAAACTATCTCTACATTTTCATACACATGAGTTCTTCCAGTTCTCACAAGTCATCCAGTGAAAAGACATTATCCTCATTTTACAGATCAGGAAGTTGAAGCTCAGAGAGGCCAAGTAATTTGCCCAAGTCACACTGTCTGCCAAAGGCAGGAACTAGCACCCTGGAATTCTTTGGTTTTTGCTTTTGCTGACCTCAGGCTGCCATCTAAGCAATTACTGAATCACGTATTAAATGTCTCCTATAGGCAGACGTCAGCATACTCTGAGTATCTGGGCCGTGCCCCAGAGTCTGTCTGCATCAAGCTAGAAAAATTAAATTGCTCAGCAAATATCACCTTCCTAAGGTTTCAAGCTGCCAAAGGCTGGGCTAAATCTGGCCAGGGACTGCCACTGGTACTTTCTCAGGTCAACAATGAGCAAAACAGTGGCCCCAGTTGGGCCTCCCCTCCCTGAATGCCAGCACAGAAACTTCTCAGCCATACCTCTTCTCTCCCAAGAGTGGGCTACCCTGGGCTCATCCCTGGGCTGGATGGCATGGCAGAGGGTTTGGCCCATCCCATCCACAGAAAACAGTTGACCCTCTCCTCTAAGGAAAGGAAGTCACTAGGAGGGACTCTAAGTGGTCTGTAAGTACATAGAGGGACATGCTGCTACAGATAATTTAGACTCATTTTCTTCCACCTGTATCGGAAGAAAGGTAAGCACTCCCACTGCAACAGGCAAATTTCAGGTTAAATGTGAATATGGACATCCCAACTGCAACAGTGAATGAGGTTATAGACTGTCCACCCCTAGAGAGCTTCCAAGTAGGATTTGCAATTCATAATCAAACTGCTTATGGGGAATAAACTTGCTTAAGGCCCTAAGACAGGCCTAACCTTCCCCATTTACAATTATGTTGCCACCTTGAATCATACCAATGAGTCACACCTGTAGAAACTTCACAGTTTTAAAAACACTTTTATGGAGATTTGGATCACTTTTGGCAATTCTGGAAAGTAGTTTGGGAAGAAATGACTCCCTCTGGTTTAGAGCTCATGGCCAGTAAAAGCAAGGCAGGACTTGAACTGCCATCTTGGAACTCACACAGAGCAACGTTTTTTCCACAAGCTGTGGAGAACCAGGCATCTTACTAGTTGGGATCTCAACTCTTCAGCAGCTCAATTACCAAGGTCTGAATCCTTGTGCCAGCCATTTGGATTTCTGAGAAAAACCAGGGAAGGTTATACACAGACACTCAGGCCATAACAGCCAAGAGTGAGAAATCACAGTGACACCCTTATCTCACCGGAGCTGCCTGCAGATAAGGGAAGGATCGGCACTGCACAGCAACTTCCTGGGTTTGTGTTCAGACGAGCACCCCCTTAGTGCTCTGAGAAAGGACTCTAGTCATGAAACGCTCCTCTCTTCCTGCCTTCTCATCCTCTCTCTGTTCTTTGCCCTTTCCCTAAGCCCCCTCCTTATCTTGCTGCTCCCCCTCCTTCAAGCAGAGGGCCTCACCTCTCACGCTCACTGGCAGGGCAGAGAAGCTGCATGGTATGACAGCAGATGCTGAGAAAAGACACTTGCCCCCAAAGATCTCCCACTACCAAGGGCTAAAGTGCCCAAAATGAAGGGCAGTCATAGATTCTATATTGCTTTATTAAATCTTGGTAGGGATTGGTGGGGATTATTTTATCAGAATGCCTTCCTCTGCACCAGGAGTGGTTTAGTGATTTACCCAGTCAGCAGCTGTGCTAGGCACAGGGACACAGCCCTGGGCCTCATAGCACTCATGGTCTATCTGCTACAGAGCTTCTCTGACCCTGTTATAGGACTGCCATGACCCCAAGACCCTCAGCCCTCAGGCACTAGGACAACCCCACCACCCCACATCATGAAGTCTCATTTTCCTTTTTCCATGGGTAACAAAGGTTGGGCACTAGTCAAGCAGACCTACATCAGTCAAATCTAAGGACAGGAGAAAGGAGGAGAAGGGAGAAAAAGGGAAAGAAACCCCCAAACCATAGAACTGGACCTGGGTGCAAAGAAAAATGTAACTCCATAATATATCTGGGATTTACCTTCCCAAAACCACTGCCACACACCACAACCCAACCAAGGATTCCTGCAGATTGCCTTTTAACAGCAACTCAAGCGAGCTCCCCAGACCCTCTGAGCACTTACTGCTCTGGTTTCTAAACCAGCTATTTCAGGGTTGTCCTGGTCTTCCTGAGACCTGAGAGATAAAGTGGCCCAGACCGCAGGGTAAGTGCAAACAGAATGGACGAGAAATCAGATAGACACATCAGATAGTGCATCTGGGTTTGAATTCTGGATTATTGCCTGCTAAACCTATGGCCAAAGGCTCATTCCTTAACTTGCCTACTTTCCCTTAACAACTATTAAAATACAATGGGTATTTTGCGATAGACTACATTGTCGCAGTTTATTAAAGATTAAATGAGATAATACAAGGAGATGCTTATTGCTTGGCACATGAGAACTACTCAGTACATTTTAATAATATTAGTAACCAAGTCTGAAGCCCTCAACGTGGAATTTGCAGTACAGTTTTGTTATTATTTTTGAGTTTTTTCCTCCCAAGTTATATCTTCTTTGTCACAAAAAGAAGGTTGAGATATTTATGACTCAGTTTCTGATTCAGGGAAAATAATACGTCCTTTGAAATGTCACTGAAAGTGCAATTTCTCCTTGCTGCAGTCAGATCATCAGAGTTTTGACAACTCCCCACTTCAAGGCCTATCCCTGTTGGCACAAAGCTGCCCCCAAACCTGAGGTCTCCCCACCTTCCCTCAGTGCCAGCCTACTGAATCAAATGACGAAAGGATCCTCTTTCAAATGCAACTTTGATATCATACTAGCCAAAAAGATATAGTACCCCAGTCTTAGCGACACAATTCTTATCTCGAGAGTGATTCTTGCAGAGAAAGATATGAAAGTCCCATTCTTCCACAGAAGGGCTTGAGTAGAATTGAAGATAGTGGCGTGCAGGGGAGACTTGCTATATTATATCTGAAATCGCTAGACATTTGAAAGCAGAAATGTCTTTCTCCTTTGAGTATTGCATCCTAACTGCCATCCAGAGATGATTTATATGTGCTCATCCTTATTACAGACTACACATAATAAAGGCATGATAGAAATCGTATCTGCATAGATTCAGGCAGCTCTGGGAGAGAGGCTGCCAGTTTTGTTTGACAAGACACTCAATCAAGCAAAAAGGTTTAAAATATTCCAGGAGGATCTCACTGGCAGCTCAAGACTGTACATTTTTATCCAGATAACAGAAATCCTAATTGAGCACAACATTAGTGCTCATTTTTTCTCACTCCTTCTTGCAATAAGAAGCATCAAAGGAAAATTACGGAAACCCTTTACTTTTGTAGTTCAAGGTTATGAAGAAGAGCTTGCCTTTTGGTATTTCCCATAAACTCAGGCATTTGCCACCGGCGTGGGTGCTTCTTAGCAGGGAGTGAGGACTTCTGTGTAAACTGTACTCAGACAGAAACACATGGTGGGCTGAGATTTTCCCTGCAGTTTTATCCACAAGGTGGAAAAATTTCCTTCAGGACTTGTTCATATGTTTAAATTTCTTTTAGTGTCTTCCTTGTACCTAGAATGAACCAGGAGAAGGCAATGAGGTGCTCACCTGTGTGCAGAATTTAAAGAATTAAGATGTACAGTATTTAAATGTAATATATGTAAAAATAGAAATGAATGCCCCCAAAATTCATGACAAGTAAAATATCAGAATTTTCAATAAAAACAGGAAATGACTCCACACTTGTTTGTATAAGCTGACTTACTCAGGCTCATCCTAACCCTGGTCCTGGCTCCAAAAAGATTTTATTTACAAGAAAACAGGCATCTGGCCTGTGGATTGTAGTTTCCTGATTTTTTTTTTTTAAATATGGCTTTAAAATATTATCTTGATCCCTGCATTTTTTGATGGGCTCTTACATTTTACACAGGAAGGAAATGCTTCCTCTCAGCCCTGAAATATAGACACGGATGCCTGAAAACCCACAAGGAAAATAAAACACCCCAAATTCATCTGTTCAAAACCCCCTTATCACCATAGCATCTGATGGCACCAAACACCTTTACTTGGACTAAAGGTGAGCAGAGGAAGGAAAAAAAAAATTAAAAACCGTCATCCTAGCTTCTAAAGAGAATCTCTTTTCCAGCTGTTATAAGAGCTGACAGGTTGATAAAACGTCTAAGGGCATAATGTTCAAACAGAGAAAAAATTAAAAATGTAATAATAAAGTTAAATGTAACTGTTTTAAAGCATAATTCTTCCGAGAGATGAGTTTTATGTTGGACCAGCATTTGAAGTAGCAGTAGTCATTATTAACGGGAACCTCCGAGAGAGAAGATTTAAATCACCAAAGTAATAAAAGCTGAACAAGGACTAGCACCTTGAAAGGCACTTGGAGAGAAGATTGCATACAAATGCAATTAAAACGATGCTTATAAAATACTAAGATGTTAATTGGGTTCAGTCCCAGAAGCCCCAGCAGTACAGTATGTCAGAAGTTAGCTGGTTTGAAGTTTAAAAAGAGTAGTTTAATTTGTACACCTTGTCCTAATTACAGAGCTTTCTGCAGCCCGCGTATCTGTATGGTTTATTGTAGCTTGGAGCTTTGTAAAACAAACACACACACCAGTTAATTGGGTTATTGCGATGGAAAATTGGGCTACAGAACAGCAACCTCTCTTGCTGGTGTGCCTTTACAGCGGGTAATGAACGCTCCAGCCACGTCAGGGGACGCTGATTTGTAAGGTGTGCCGTTTACAGCTTGGTGATTCTGTTGGTCTGAGAAATAGGAGGTGATGCCATGAAAACAAAGAATCACACCAGATAATGTTCCCTCACGACCATGCTCCCGCCCCAGCTGGCTTGTTTAGAAGTTTTAGCACTGCCACCCCCCACTGCCTCGTCTCTGCCCTTTACAATATTCCAGAATGTCTGAAGGCCACATTTTCACATTAAAGACCTAAGCCCCGGGATGGAGGGGAGGAAGAGTGGTTCCTCCAGTAGCCCTGGATTCAGAGCACCTGCAGGGAGGCCTGGGGAGGTGGTGGTTTTTCTCCTAACCAGAAAATAAATACATAATGCTATCAAAATAGGATCATTAAATCGGATTAGGAGTTAGTGTAGCTGAAATCGTTTCCCAGAGTCCATTGGAAGGTGCTTCCCACGGCTGAGTTTGCGGCCATTTCGTGTCTGGCTCCAGCAAAGTCCTTCCACGAGGGAGCCCATGAAACTTGTGGTCTCTCCCTGTTCCCTTCATCTAGCTGCCAAATGCGAATCCTAAATGAAATGAGATGAGAGTGATGGGACTTTAATTCCTACCCCAGCTAATGTATTCATCTCTAAGAGATTCAGAAATGAGTGACAGGATAGAGGGCGATCTGTGGAAACAGAAAATGCCGGTGCCCAGGCTGCATCCCAGCTTGTCAAAGGTAAAGGAGGCCCTCTTGATCGCCGACCATGAGTAAAAAGGAAATACTGGCCAGACGGGCATCTCAACCTGTTATCCTAGCACTCAGGGAGGCCAAGGCAGGTGGATTGCTTGAACTCAGCATTTCAAAAGCAGCTTGAGTAAGAGCAAGACCACATCTCTACTGAAAATATAAAAACTAGCCAGGCATCATGGAAGGTGCCTGTAGTCCCAGCTAACGGACAGAATGAGGCAAGAGGATCACCTGAGCCCAAGAGACTGAGGTTGTTGTGAGCTATGATAATGCCACAGCACTCTACCCAGGGTGATAGAGTCAGACTCCGTTTCAAAACAAACGAACAACAACCACAAAAAATACTATCTCTTGACCACAACCCCAAGCCATTCTCCACGGGGAGTCCATGGTCCAGGCCAGCCCAGGACTGCTGGCCCTAATTCCAGCTTTTCCCTGAGTAGATGGGGGCCCTGGCTACTCACAACTGAAAGGAAAGCAATCCAATAAATGAAGTCACCCAAAGGAGCCAGTATCTCATCGTTTTCCCCAATCGAGAACATTTTCAGTTTAAAAGAGAATTTCAATGGGTAAACCACACTTTACCCAGATGGGAGAAGGAAGGCTCAGGAGGTAGGGCCTCATGCAACAGCCTGTTCACTGTACCCAGCAGATGTTCAGACTGTGAACATCAAGAAGTATTTTGATAAGCCAGATACTGTGAAGACTCTAAGAATACAAGGTCTCCCTTGTTGATGAGCTGACATATGGGAAGGGCAGGCCTCACATCCGCTTTCCAGGACAGACTTCGTGTGGAGGTGATCAGGGTAGGCAACGGTGGCCACAGCAGCTTTTGGCAGTGGTAGGATCATTATCTACATCAACATCTTCTTAGACCTCAACATTTGGAATTAGAGCATTTACCCTGGGCTAATCAAAATCCTAAAGGGAGATGTCCCCTGTCTGTCAGCCTGCATGTAATAACAGCCATATTATTGCCCCTTAGTATCTGGGATATCTGGAGCAGAGACATGTGCGAAGCTCAGGACAGTACCCAATCCTGGCTCTATCTCTCGGCAGCTGTGTGTCTGGGGCACATCCCTTAACCTTTCTCTGTCTCAGTGTCCCCATCTATCATCCAAAAATAATTCTTTCACCTCCCCCATAGAGTTGTTGTGAAGTTTCAAGGAGACAGGCAGGTAAAGCACTCAGAGCACAACTTGGAACACAAGCAGCACCAATTAAGTGTTGCCTGCTGTAATTACCACCATTAATATTATCTTGCCTTGGGCTCGGCACCTGCGGCTCAAGTGGCAAAGGCGCCAGCCATATACACCTGAGCTGGTGGGTTGGAATCCCGCCCAGGCTCACCAAACAACGATGGCTGCAACCAAAAAAAAAAAAAAAATAGCCCGGCGTTGTGGCAGGTGCCTATAATCCCAGCTACTTGGGAGGCGGAGGCAGGAAAATCACTTGAGCCCGGGAGTTGGAGGTTGTTGTGAGCTGTGATGCCACAGCACTCTACCCAGGGCGACAGCTTGAGGCTCTGTCTCAAAAAAAAAAAAGAAAGAAAGAAATTATTTTGTCTTGCTGATGAGGAATTGAGCCCCGAAGAAGTTGAGCAATCTTCTCAAGGTCTCACACACACACACACACACACACACACACAGAAGTAGAAGAGCAGAAATGCAAACTAAAACCCTGAGGCTCTGGTCTCAAAGCCCAAGGTCTTAATCAGTGTAGATGGCTGTGCTGTCCTGAGGGGATGCCCCCTCACAGCCAGGGCCTCCTTTATTCAACCAGAGTCTTTCCAAACCATAACCGTGGGGACATTTGAGAACACAAAGGTGCCTGCAATGCGGTACACTTGAGGAAAGAAGACGTCAGGGCGTTCAGACCTGGACTCCAGGGTCACAATATCACCCCATTGCACCCCAATATCACCCCATTCCAACCCTTGGAATCAGACTTAAGGATGGTGGCAAGGAGAAATTCATGCAGTGTGAAGCTGCTATGGTTTCTGCTTAAAATTGACTTTGAGGTTGTATTAAGAAGCAAGACAGCATCAGGAAAGCCAGCCTCCCTGGCTCCAACAACCTTGTGACAGACAGATGAAGATGATGATGATTGTTGTTATTATTTATTTGTTGATGGATATTCAAAGCCATCAGTCAGGTGTCCCCTCAGGCCAGGAAGCTAAGGAGGAACAGGACTAGAAATCTTGAGTCTGGTTCACAGAGCTGCTCGAGAGCTGGGAGTTATCAAAGTACACTTTGCTATTGCTCTCTGCTCTGTGGGGTGCCTGACCCTACATCTGACTTAAGGCTCCTGCTGTCCCTGCAGTACGGGCAACAGAAAGTCATACAAATTGCAAAGAGGGACTCCAGGGATGAGTGGAGAGGAAATGGTGAGAAGGAGGAGGATGCTGGAGGGTGCTGAAATGGGGATTTCATATCCTTGTCCGTACCCTCACTGCCTTATCTTTTCATTACTCCACAATCACTGGAATCAGAGAAACCAGAAGATAAAGAAACTGCCCAGGGAGATGGGGAGGGAAGGATGGTGCTCTCGGTGGCAATGAAAGTTCATGATATAAGAAAGGAAAGAATGACATTGCCACAATATGTCACAAGAGTCAGTACTGATGGTATCCTTCCTAGCAGGGCTTTCAAACTTTTTTTTGACCTTGACTCTGACCCACAGTTAGCAATATACTAGACAACATTTCCCACATGCACTCATAAATTAAACAAAAGTTTCATTCAAACAATATTTGCTTTTACCACATAGGGTGCCCTCTAATACTTACATTCTTGTAATCTTTCGTTGCTGTTGTTTAAAATTTTGCTGGAGACCCACAAAATTAATTTCATACCCATTTTAAGCTTTGGGGATCAGGATGCCCTGAGCTTGCAGTCAGGGAACCAACATTTTTGACAAGTACCCAGAGGACTCTCTTGCACACTAAACTATGTCTTGGACCCTCAGCTGCCTCAGCCTGCCTTTGGAAAGAATTATTGAAATCATCCAGGAATTATCATGTCCGGCAATGGCCACCTCTGTAATGCCAGTTCTGGTTCTGTAAAGGTTAATTTTATATGTCAGCTTGGCTTGGCCAGGATGCCCAGTTATTTGGTCAAATGATATTTAGATGTTACTACTGAAGACATTTTATAGATATGATCCACATTTACAACCAGTCAACTTTAAATGAAGGAGGTTACCATTACCCTCCATGATATGGGTGGGCCTCATGCAACCAGCTGAAGGCCTTAACAACAAACACTGTTTCCTAGAGGAAAAAAAAAATTCTGCCTCAAGACTATAACAGTATTCCTGCATGAAATTCCAGCCTGCTGGCCACATATTATCAACTTGCCAGCCCCAGAAATCATATGAGTCAATTCCTTAAAATAAATCTCTTTTTATATAAGCATATATATGTAGAAATACATGAATATACATACTGTTTACATATATGTCTTATCGGTTCTGTTTCTTTGGGGAATCCTGACTGATGCAAGGTCTCAAGTCAAATTTACTATTAAATAAACTTTGTAATATATAAGAAAAATAACTTTTATTCTGGCTATGCAGTGGAAACTACAATGACATAGGAGGAAAACTGGATTCACAGACACTGTAAGAGACCTTATAATCTCATCTACACTTGGGCAGTGGGAATGGAGAGAAGAGGGTGTGATCCCAAGATATTTATGAGCCATATTCCATGAGAATTAAGGATTAATTTGTTAAGGCAGTTGAAAGAGAAAAAGTAATATAGAATGATACCAGGGTGTTGGTTTGGCTTGGTAAGTATAAACAGAAAATAGAGTGAGCGGTTTGAGGAGGAAAAATGATGAATTAAAACATATGCACATTATATTTTTTATATTTACAGAAAATCCTGCATGTAAAGATACCTAGTAAGTACCTACAGACATGAGGCTGGAGTTTAGAATCAGATCCAATCTAGAAAGAGATTTTAGAGTGATTCTTCTATACTTTGTATTTGAAGCCATGAGGATAGATAGGTATGTTATTAAGAGATTAGTTCAAATATAAACTATTCTTAAGTGGAAAAAGGCAGGGAGATGGTATTTATTGGCTCATGTATCTTAAAAATGTGGGGATGTGCTGGCTTTAGACACAGCTGGATAAGGTTGTCCAAATGTTCAAATGTCCAAATGTTATATCATCAGGAATCAATCTCTCTCCCTCTCCTAACTCAGTGTTTTACTCTCACCAGCACCTCCACCTGACATCCTTCTAGTATAGTAACCTCCATGATAAAGTATACCTCCTTCAAAATATATCCAGAAGTTCCAGGACAACAGGTTCGAGCTGTTCCCCCAGTTCTTATACAGTTTTCATCTCTTTCAGATTTTAACTCAAATGTCAGTTTCTCAGTGAAGACCTCCCTGACCTCACTGTTTCAGATAGCTTTCTACCTCAACCGCACATTTCACATTTATTCTACTTTATTTTTATAGCATTTACTACAATCTGATATTATCTTATGAATTCGTGTATGCATTTAACTATTTGTTTATTATCTATCTCTGTATCTAGAAGATAAAATTCATGAACATATAAAATTCATGAGAATATAAAACCTATGGGCACATAAAATCCATGGTCTGTTCACCTTGCGGATTCCTCATCTCTAGAACAATAGTACTGCCTGGCGTACATTAAATGCTCAATAAATATGTGTTGAATTATTAGGCTTGGACTATTATGGGAATATTTACTCCAATGAAGTTATGCAAATAATGGCTCCCTCCTTCCCATTCCATATGCTGCTACTTAAACATTTACCCGTACACCAGAACCTTTGAATACAAAGAATGGTAGAGGCATTCTTGGTTCCACCAAAACAAGTTTGCTTTAACTAAGACAGGCATGTAATGCATACTTAGAGGGCCAAAACAGCAGATGGCCACCAAAAGAAAGTAGAATAAGAAGAGCTGGTAAATCAGGAAGATAGACATATCATGGGATACCACATTTAAAGGAACCATGCATGAAGAAGCCAAAGAGAGTATATGGAGAAGGAGCAACCAGAAATAAGAAAGTCAAGCCTCTGTGATGGCATAGAAGCCAAGAACAAATTGAATTGCAGGGAAGAACACATGGCCCATTACATCTCGTGCTGCAGTGATCAAGGAAACCTTACACGGTAATTAACCACTGAAGCCTATTGGACTGGTAAGATGGCAAGAGTCTGACATCCACATGTCTCCACTGGGTGGAATTAATGTATTAAAGGTTACTTTATACATGGTGACTGTCCCTTTTTCTCTGTGCCTAGAGGTATGGGGCAGAGCTCTTGTACCTTATGCTGCTCAATGGAATACCATTGGCACAAAAAATCCTTCCCTGTCCTGGAGGGATTATTACCTTCCAAACTCCCAGCTTTGGGATGAAAGAGAGAGATCACTAATGGTGCCATGGAAGGACTGAGAGAAGCACTGGGTTTCCACACTCAGCTGAAAACCATTGATTTTGTGTTTGAGTCATTTGGTTTCTGCAGAACTACACAGTTGAGGAAGAGGATAGTTACCCGATTCAGAGCAGAGTTTGCCAATTGCATGCCCCATCTCCACATCTACATTCCAAGAGTCTGATCAGAAACCATAAACATCTCTATTCTAGGAATTCAAGACCTAGGTAGTCACAGACTTACCACTTCTATAATCCTTCTTCAATTGCTGAACTTCTTTGACCCTCTGTTTTCTCTTCTGTTAGGATAAGAAGGGTTGGACTATACTATTTTAAATATATCTTCCAGCTCTAAATTTCTATCTCTGTATCTTGAGCAACCTTTGTATTCCTTGGAGTATCAGCCATTATTTGGAGTGCTCCAATAAATATTTTCCAAAGTATTGAAGGGAGAAGAAACAGTACATTTCCTAGTATTAGTATTACTAATTACTGTCCTAATACAATACATCATATTATGATAGTACCAGAAAGGAAGGGGGTCTGGAAAAACATAAGGCAAACCACAACCAAGAAAGTTAAAATCAGACCAAACTTCATAATTCATGGTTTAAGAATAAGAGCCATCATCCTGACCCCTCTGTAAATGGTTTATTACTACAAATTCTAGGAGGCCCCCATATATCAGGCTTATTTACACCATGACCTTACCCCATAGAAAGTGTTGTAACAAAGCAACCAAATGTTTCTTCCTCGCCTTCAGCATTTCACTGGCCACAATTCTCACTGGAATGGACCCCATCACTGTAGTAACTTCTATTGGTTAAACTAAAGGGATGATTTATATCAATTAGTGCTCTTTGGTTAAGTTAAGAAACTAACTTAAGGGGATAAAAAAAGCAATTATTGGAAGTCTTGCATGTAGCTGTAAGAATAAAAGGAAGAGTTGGTTAACCAAGCACAAGAAGGACAGGAGCCAGGCAGCTCAGGGATGGACATCCTCACGATGCTTTCTCAAGAGCCCTGCTATCAGATGACCCTGCCTCTTCTGTCTCTGTGTTTCTGCTCCAGCCCCAAAGGCTTGGAGAAAACCCTCACTGGCCTGTTCCAGGTTGTATACTTACCCTCAGGATCAAAGAGCAGTGGTTCTTCCCGGAAAAACGTGGTGTGCGTGTATTGTGCCTGTGTTTATTTATTGTAAGTGTATGTGTATGTGTGTGGATATGTACATGTGCATGTTTGTATGCATGTGTGCACATGTGATTTTTCACGGAGGCATCTTTATGTGGTGTGTGTCCATATGAATCTATGTGTGTAAATTGTATGTGAGTACATGTGTGCATTGTGAGTTTATAAGAGCATGTGTTCGTGGACATATGCAGGGGAGGAACATGCTGGAAAGATACACCAATATTTCCTACCACTTATTTAATGAGCTACATATTCTACTCTCTAGACACTATTCTCCTCTAAAAAATGGGAATGCTAACGTAACACCTGTCTTGCAGGGTGATTCTGAGGATAAGATGCCGCACATATGCAGTAAGCAGCATGATTGGCACAATAACCTCAATAAGTAGGAGTTAATAGTCTTACCGTCTTATTATCTCTGAGAAGGGCTGTGATGTTCATAAATAGGTCAAAAGCAAGTCAAAAAAGTCCTATTTAATCTCATTTTTCATGCCCCAAGAGCCTCCACATTAGGAAACCTGCTCCTCTGCCTGTCCCCAGGAGGCTATTCCCTCACTCTCAACTCAGGGGCTTTACTAATGCACTTTCTTCTGCCTGGAATATCCTCCTTTCTTGCAATCCTATACTTAATTTTTCCCCTTCCTTCAGGGCTGAGCTTGAACACATCACCGCTGTAAGCTTCATGGACCCTCCCCCAGGCTCTCCAGTCTCCTGCCCTTTAAGTGAGGACAACTCATAGAGAGATGGTGGTGAGATCCAATGATTGTGACTCCCTGGGGTGCTGTTTTGGAAAGGATTCTGAGACCACGTCCAGAGTCATCAGGAAAGCACCATAAAGAATTACACATGTCTGCCATGTGCACAGAGTAGATGCCATGAGCTGTCTGGTGCATGTCCTGATGCTGCCCTGCAAGCCTTTGATTGTATGCTGTATTCACTAAGTGCTTCAAGTGAACTCTTTCCTTGAAACCACAGACCATGTCTCAAACTTTTCATTTATGCCCCACTTTCACTAGTGGGGTGCTGAGCACAGACAGGGGATCAATTGACACTGGTGGGAGGACTGATTCATTCCTTGACTGGCAGCCAAAAAGTGTGAAGTCATGTACTGCACATAGAAACTCAGTAGCTTCTAGAATGATGAGCAAATGCAATCTCATAGCCTTCCCAGCAGGGAACCTGGAGACACTGGCAAGATTGTACCTTTTGGAGTCAGACAAAACTGGACTGGACTCAAGTCCGACTGTTAATTGGGTGACATAATGGCCAGGTCATGTGACCACATCAAATCTGTTTTCTTGTCAAAAAACTGGAGCTAATGATATCCACATTACAGTGTCATTGAGAGGATTAGAAACGATCACACATATAAAATTTTTAACCCAGATCTTGGCAGAGAAGAAGCATTAATAATATATCTAAGTTTCATATAAAGAGATTAATAATGAATTTGAGAAGAATTCAGCAAGTACTAATACCATCATTATTGTCATAGCCATCATGATATGGCAAGCTGGCTTCCCAGGAAGACAGTGGAAACTTACTTTTCCTAAGATTGTGTCTTTGGGTGGCATTTGTGGGGAACGCCCTCTCCATCCTGCCCCACCAGGAAGTGCCCTGCACCCTTGACACCCCATTTGCTGGTAAGTTGGAGTCCTTCCCACTAGCACATAGGCTCTCTTCATGAAGGGGCAGTGGGCACTGGAGCATTCAGACAGGCTTTCTGCTGAATTAAGCCTGTATTTCTCAGGCGAGAGCTAAGCATATTTACATGTGTAGAATGTCAGCCAGGATCAACAGAGGCCCTGGATTACCTTTGCTTATGTAATTTTCTGGGGAAATCCAGGACATTAAAATCACTAACCACCCAGCATCCGTTGAAATAGGCCTCCTTTTAAAGCCAAAGTCAATCTAGGACCAACTATACCTTAACCCATAGATGGAGCATTTATTTTTAACAAGGGCTACCATTTATTGAGGGCTTACTATGTGCTAGGCACTACAGAGAGAAACAAATAGACATAGCCAAACTTGATCTTCACAACAACCCAGAAAGGTAGTACAAACTATCACCTCTCCCCACATCAGTGTAAAATTCAGCCAATATCTGAAACACTGTGTTTCAGCAGTAATTAAAATTCACAGGGACGCTACCAACCCCTGGACCGTATCTCTGCCCTGCCAAACAATCTGAACAATCACTAGAAATTCAGTGAAGAGACACACTCAGGAGTAAAACTCTCATTCTTGTTTCACAGCCCCCAGAGATCTTCTCCTAGAATGTCCATTAGCCCTGGCAGGCTTTGCTGGTTTAAATCACAGCCCAGCATTCGATGAGAATATAGTTATTATAACAATTGCTGCATCGCATGATGCTTGTGCCGTTCGGAAATGTGGATCTAATTAGCTCTAAGCTGTAGAAGATTTGAGTATGGTAGTTTCATTTTGGCTTAATGCTTGGTGCCTGGTGTAAAATCTGAATTTATTACTCTTTTTTTAATCATTGCTGCATGGCTCAACCAGTCGTATCAAAACTCTGCATGTTATAGACTTTAAAAAGTGATTCCCTGTAGGCATTTTAAGGTATAGGATCTATTATGGGAAGATATATATTGGACAGCATTCTGTTTATTACTCAGTTCTGCTACATTGTTCATGAATCCAGTGAAAGATGTTCACAGTGGTAAGTAACACTATATTCCAGGAAGAAGAATCGCAGGGCAACTGCCTTGACTAAGTACTAGAATCAGTGTGTGGCACAGTTACAGGACTAATGGGCAAAAGCTTCTCACACTCCATCAAGACCCTCAGAAACAAAGGAGGCTGTTAAGTGCTTCATATCCCCCCAGATTCTAGCCAAAAATATTTTTCCTTTAAAAGTAGTGTGTCTCAGCAGTGGATAATCTACATTATAATTCTGAACATTTTTAAGAACAAAACTCTTAGGTAGCATCATCCTTCCTACTCCAGCCTCTGAGGACAGTTATTTGGAGATGGGAAAGGAAAGTGTGCCTGTGATTCTTTCCTACATGTATTTCTTTATTCTATTTGTGCCAGAACTAGTTCAGCCTAGCTTCCCTAGCTGTAGAAGGGAACCTTGTCAAAGAGGTCCCATAAAAAGTCCCGTGAAGGTTAAGCTGACCACTTCTAGGAATGCCCATAGGCACTACTTCCTATTTCCACTTTGTACTTGGGTGCTCAGCCACAGTCTCCCCAATTTCTCTTGTTATTTCTGCATTGTTGCCCTTAGGGTGTGGTTCTGGTCAGCCTCTCTGCTTGGCCCTCAGTCTGGCTTTACCTCAGGTGACTACTCTCCAGCCCTAGACCACCAGCAGCCTATCCGCAAGGAACCTGTGCCTAGGCCCAGAGCCCCAAAACTCTGACTCCCTAGGATAGGGTCAGTTGATCTTCTTAGGGAGAGGAGATTTCAGATTAAAAGTAGGATGAACTGATGCAGCTGATCCTACTCAATTCCAGTGTGTCTCTTTGCGTTCCCTATATATGGTCTTTGGTGGAGGGTTCTCCCTGCTAAGCTTCATGGAACTCATCACTGCCTGTGGAGCCCTGTCTTCACAACAGCAATGCAGAGTTGGGGAAGTGTTATGGAGAAGCTGTCCTAAAGCCCTGACCTCATTGAGCTCCTGAACCAACCAATCTAGGTACCACCTACCTCCAGAAGTCTTACGTGCAATAATTCTGTTGTTTAAATCACTTTCCTAATTAAATGTTCAATTAATTAATTAATTAAATCACTTTCCTAATTTAAATGTTTCCAAAAAACATTAAAATCTCCTATCCTCAAAGGATGCAAATAGGGAGAGCATGGATTTGAGACTTGGACCAAGATGTGCATCTTGACTTCCTCAATTTTGTTTATTTATCTGTCTCCCAACTGGACTGTAACCACTGGAAGGCACGAAGCACGTCTGATTGTTCTTTGTTTGTACAGGGAGCTTACTAGAGTCTTGTACAAACTTAAAAGTCTTGATTGGAATCCAGACTTCTTGACCCATTATAGTGTGACCTTAAGCAAATGATTCAATCTTTTGAATAAATAAATGAAAGAATATTAGTACCTACTTTATGAAATCTTATAAAATGCAATTATTTGAAAGGCTTTCAGTATTGTTAGTTTTGGATATTTACCACCTACCTAGAATACAAGGTCGGACAATTAAGCTTGATAACTCATCCTAGAAAGAGTGCTACGTACCTCATTGCTGAATATGCCTACAAGTCACTTTCAAAGTACTCCCCTTGGAATGCTATGCGCTTTTTCTGGGATGATTTCATAAACTTAATTGTCAGACCTTGTCTGATAACAGCTCTGATGACAATTCCAGAAAAGAGTTCTAAATTTGCTTTGAAGGATGAACTAGGCACTGGCATTGTACATAACTTTTTGCAAGGGGAGTACTCTGAAGATGATTATAGTGATATTCAACAATGAGGTAAGTAGACCACTTTCTAAGATGAGTTCTCGAAATTAATCATCTAACCTCGTGCATCTGACATTTAATAAAAACTTGTGAAACAAGTAAATTAATGAATGATTGAATGTATGGATGAATAGCAACTTTATTTATATTGTTTCAAGTGTGCCAAAGGCACAAATCTTGGAGATCTGAGATACAGAAAACAAGCTGATCTTGTGTAATGACATAATTTTTAGAACACAAACTCTAAAAGATTTTTAGCTGCTTATTTTCAAGCTTAATGTTTCCTTCTCCATGGGAATCTCTAGATAAGATTTATCTAAAAGCAATGTACCTCCTTCTTATGAAACAGTCTCATCTTCATCTTGTTCCCAAGGACACAGAGCAGAGATGCCTACCACTTTCATGCATGATGTCAGCTTCTCAAAGCAGAAAGCCCTGCTCTGACCTATGGGTCCCACTCTGCCTGTGCTCTCTGCACTCCTCTCTCCAGCTCCCAACCTCAGGAAGCTGTTGCCATGGTCTGTTGGTACTGACAGGAACCACAAGTTCCCCTGAGTGCTCAGAGTTAAGTGTGATGGGATGGTAGGAAGGAACACCTCAGACCAAGGAACAGTTGTCAGTATATAGATGGTGTTCAGGCTTTCAACATCTAGCCATTCAACAAACATTTCTGAACATTAGCCACATGCCAAGCACTGGTAGAAGGTACTGTGGAACCCCACCCATGTTCTTCCTTTAGGAATGGCACATTCATTCCCACAGCAATAGGGAGTATTGCCTACTGAAGGCTTTAAGCTGAGGCCCTCTCTGAAAATTGTCGCACCAAAAAGAAAGCTACCTTAGCCCAAGATTATGCCCCTTCTCAAGTAGAATCCCACATTCATTGACTGCTCATTTCTGGGATCAAAGTTCTGGCCTCCATGCCTAAATTCTAGGCAGCCCAAGAACCATTCCAGTCCCAAGGCTACAGACTCCATCACAGGTACATCTATACCTACTTCTGCCCCATCCTAGAATGAATCCTCACCTCCTGTCAGGTGTTACTCTGACAGACATGCCCAGTAATCTTGTGCATTCCAGTTAGGGTCTATTTTCAGGAAATCTGACCTGGGACAGAGTAGTTTTAGGTGCCAGAAACAAACCAATTAACAAAACAGAATTCTCATGGCATTTACATCCTAGTGGTAGGTGAGAGGTAGACAGGTGAGAGAAGCAGAAACAAATAAACCCATAACACGTTAGCTAGAGATGAATGCTACAAAGATGAATGAAAAAAAGTAGGGAGAATAGCAAACAAAAGGGCTGCCATTTTCAATAGTTTCTTAAGGGCAAGCCTCCTTTATAAGGGGCATTTGAGCAGAGACCCAAATCAAGTGAGTGAAACATGTTGATATCTGAGGGAAAAATATTTCCGACAAAGGTAAGGGCAAGTGGAAGGCCCTGAGCAGGAGGCAAGTAAGGAGAGAAAGAAGAAGTTATATTTAATCTGTATTTAAACTACCATGCTCACTGCTATGTGAAAAATAATTGAGGCAAGGGTCATGGGCAGCAGTACAATGAATGATCAGTTGGGAGGTGAACGCAGTCACCAGGCCAGAGGTAACCAAAGAATCTGAGCGTCTTGCTCTATTCAAACATGTAAGTTAGGCAAGAAAATACACTTGCCTATGTGCATATCCCTTCCTCAGTACTTGAATGTCCAGATCTCCTTCAACCTTCATTCCCAAAGGCTGACAGCTGGAGGGAACTGTTTTTCTCAGAAGTGAGTTGTCCCCCAGGTGTTTAACCAGAGATGAGAAGAAATCAGATTCCAGATATATATACATATATATTTAAGTTAGAAGTAAAAATATTTGCTAAGGATTAGGTATGGGAAGGAAGGTAAGAAGGAAGGGAGGGAAGGGAGAGAGGGATGAAGGAAAGGAGGAGAGAGGAAGGAAAAGGGAAGAGAAGGGTCAAGGTTGACCCCAAGATTTGATGTAAGCAACTAAGATAAAAGATACTGCAGGGAGAAATAAGTTTAAGAGATAAAATCCAATTGTTCATTTGTAAGTGCGTTAGGTTTGAGATATCTATTGAACACTTAAATGGAGCTTTGAGTGGGCAGTTGGCAGTCTGGAGTTCAGAAGAGAGGTCCAAGATGAAGATATAAATTTGGTCATTACCAGCATACAGACGGTATTTAAAACTGTGAGACTGATCAAATCAAGAGTGTGAGTGTAGACAAAGAGATTGGTGTCCTAGGGCACTCCATTAGCATTTAGAAATCAGGATAATAGAGAGACAAGAAAGAGACCTGAGTAGGAACAGCCAGGAACCAGGAGCAAAACAAGTGAGTATCATGTCTCTTAAAAGAGAAAGGGAGAGATTGACTTGATAAGTTGAGCAAACCTGAGAAGTGATGTCTGGGCATGGCAATATGGAATTAAGACAGCAATTATGACGAGACCTGTATTTTCTATAGTGGAAACAAAAGAAATGAATGGAACAGTTCGTAATAGAATTTCAAGACAGGAGTTCTAATCAAGTGATAGGATTAACTGGTGTTCTATGCAGAGAAAGATTCATAAGTTAAGCCCAAATTCAAAGAGTGCTATGCTCAATTAACGATGTCTGCCATAAGTACAGCTATGGAAAGAGAGGTATGTATAACACTTATTATATCTCTTTCTAGGATAGTTTGTGGTTTATTCCATATTCTCTATATACTTTTTATACTACTGACCCATTTGGGTGAATTAATATCATTTCAATAAATTCTGGATATGAAACTTCTGATATTTTCAACATTTCAGATGATTTTCAACATCTGATTTTTCAACATCCAGATATTCTTCAACAGAAAAATGCTTTATTAGATTCTGTACCCTAGCTGGGTAAAGCTATTTATTTATGTAAAGCAATTTATGAGAAACTTCAGTATCTTCAAAGAACTCTGCATGTCTTAAGAAGATATCACATTTCTCTGTATAACCTAACTTACAAATCAAGGAGGCTTTAAAGGGTAGACAAGTTAACATTTGACTATGCAATGCATACTTACATTTTCTATTTCCTTTTTCCCTGGGAGATAAGACTAGGTAATTCAGATTTCTGCATATGTAGCTATTTAGTTTTGGTTGAAGATAAAATGAGGCTTTTTTTATCAAATGGACACAAATATAGGGAGAGAAACTAGTGGGAACAGAAAATGCACAGAGATATTAAAACGTAGTTTCCACATTTGCCATGTATAATGCACACCCATTTTTTTGGACCAAACTTTCAGGTAAAAAAAGCTCTCGATATAATTTTTTTTTTTTTTTTGAGACAGAGTCTCACTATGTCACCCTTGGTAGAATGCCATGGTCTCACAGCTACACCAACCTTAAACTCTTAAGCTTAAGCAATTCTCCCGCCTCAGCCTCCCACATAGCTGGGACTATATGCACCTGCCACAACGCCAGGCTATTTTGTTGTTGTTGTCATTGTTGCTTAGCAGGCCCGGGCCAGGTTCAAATCTGCCAGCCCTGGTATATGTGGCTGGCTGCACCCTAACCCCTGAGCCATGGGCACCAAGCCTCAATATAATTTTTTAATTCAAATTTTCATTTGTTTATGTTGATGTGCCTATAAAGGAATTGTAGCATTTATTTCTTAACATATAATATTATGAAATTTTATGTAATAAGTAATTACAAAACACAAGAACAGATACAAGGTACAAGAAGCTCTCATAGGCTGCTGGAAGTTTTGTGGCAGGTTTTGTTCGTGTCCTCATACTCAGACCTTCTCTCTACATAAAGTTAAAACACCATTTAGGTGTCCCTGAGAAATCATTAATGTTTTTTAATTCTGCAATCCTTTTGCCCTCTTCTTGCATCGTCTTGGTCAAAACGGAGATCCCAGTTTGACACTGCTCCAGAATCCATGTCTCATCTCCTGTTCCACCTCCAGCCACTTTGGAGGTCTCCCGTGCATTGCCTTCTTTCTGTCTTGGCATCCAAAAAAACTTTTCTTCCTGTTGCCTTCACAATCTGATGACATTCTCTGTCAGAGGAGGTCCATAGTGTCTTTTGGCAGCTCTGTCGCCATGCTCTTTAGCATATATAAAAACTGTTAGCTTAAAGCTTGCAATGTACAAAAACCATTTTGACATTTTCCAAGGAATTTTCCAATAGTTTTTATAAAAATATCAGCTAGAGTATTAGCTCCCACCAAAAGAAATATGTCACTCTTCGTTGGACAAAATGCACTTGTTGCAAGTTCATCATAAGTTCAACAAAACCAATTACCATCTTTCAGGGTACTATTTTGCATACCAAAATCATTATTGCTTTCTAGAGTTACACTTTTAATGCATAAGCATAAATAAAAGAATTTAAAACATTTATATAGATATGGAATTAATACTACCCATGTATAATATGCATCCCTATTTTTTTCTCAAAAAATTGAGCAAAAAAGTGTTCATTATACATAGCAAAATACGGTAATTCAGTGGTCAAGTGATTCCCAAAAAGATCACATTTGCTTCCAGTCTTAGATTTTTATCTTAGCCTCCAAAAGCAATTCTTTTGTACTCATTCCCCTAGGGAAATATTTCCTAGAATAATACTTGCTATGGCTTTAAAAACTTAACTTCCCTTTAAATTTGCATGTCTGCATTCTAACCCAAAATTTCTCAGAGTTGGAAAATATCTTAAGAGTTATCTTGTGCCCATGTACAAATGAATCTATCCCAAGTACACCTTTCAGTCTCTGGTTAAACAGCCGCAGTGACTGAACAAGTCACTTCTGGAGAAACCAGTTCCCTCTGACTATCAGCCTTCTGAAATGAGGGTTGTAAAGGAACCTGGACGTTGAAGTAATTAGGGTGATATGTACAGAGGCTAGGGTTGGTTTATTTTGATGCTGCTTTGATCTCCCAGGCCACAAGATAGAGCAAGCATTCTTCATTTGTCAATTAAATACCCTCCCTCCACACTTAAGGGGGTTCCCAATAAAATAAACTGAGGTCTGTCTGATTTTTAAGTCTCTTTTGTTCCTGGGCTAGCAGAGAGCCATGTGCTTGGGAGGTGGAGGGGCAACTGAAACAATGACCTCCTAGTTCTTTAATTATGGCGCCAATAATCCCCTTTATATTCTGGTGTTTTTTACCATGTTTATGGTTTTGTCTTAATTCATCTTAAAGGCCAAACAAAAGATGACTGTAATGGGTACAAATACAGGAGGCCGAGCCACAGACCTCAAGCAAGGAAACAAACAAAATACATGGGAGTCCAGTTTCTCATATTAAGTATGACGATGGTGTAGAGTCCGTACGTCTCAGGAAAGGGGGAGCATTTCAAAAGTCTTCAGGGTGCTCTGTGCAATCAGAATCATACACAACTCATGCCATTGTTCATTTTTCATCCTCACTGGAACGTCATATGGACTCTCCTTCACTTATGCTTAAAGATGGATGGCCAATTGTTTAACCCTGGTGTTTTTAATTAATTAGGTCCCCACCACCATAAGTTTCAATGAAGTCCTTTAATTTAGATTTTCTTTAGTGGGCTATAGAAAATCCACACTTATTATTATTTTTCTTTTGACATTTACACTAGACTATTTCTGTTCAATTTACAATTGCCAAATTGTCGAAACAACCTAAATGCCCACCAGTCCAGGAATGGATTAACAAGCTGTGGTATATGTATACCATGGAATAGGCATAGGTGGCACATTTCTTTTTTTTTTCTTTTATTAAATCATAGCTGTGTACATTAATGCGATCATGGGGCACCATAAACTGGTTTATAGACTGTTTGACACATTTTCACAACACTGGTTAACATAGCCTTCCTGGCATTTTCTTAGTTGTTGTGTTAAAACATTTATATTCTACATTTACTAAGTTTCACATATACCCTTGTAAGATGCACCACAGGTGTAATCCCACCAATCACACTCCCTCTGCTCACCTCCCCCCTCCCTCCCCTCCCTTTCCCCTTTCCTCCTAGTCTTAGGATATAACTGGGTTATAGCTTTCATGTGAAAGCCACAAATTAGTTTCATAGTAGGGCTGAGTACATTGGAGACTTTTTCTTCCATTCTTGAGATACTTTACTAAGAAGAATATGTTCCAGCTCCATCCATGTAAACATGAAAGAGGTAAAGTCTCCATCTTTCTTTAAGGCTGCATAATATCCCATGGTGTACATATACCACAATTTATTAATCCATTCGTGGATCGATGGGCACTTGGGCTTTTTCCATGACTTAGCAATTATGAATTGGGCTACAATAAACATTCTGGTACAAATACCTTTGTTATGATGTGATTTTTGGTCTTCTGGGTATATACCTAGTAGAGGAATTATAGGATTGAATGGCAGATCTAATTTTAGATCTCCAAGTGTTCTCCAAACATCTTTCCAAAAGGAATGTATTAACTTGCATTCCCAACAGCAGTGTAGAAGTGTTCCCTTTTCTCCACATCCACGCCAACATCTCTGGTCTTGGGATTTTGTGATATGGGCTAATCTTACTGGAGTTAGATGATATCTCAAAGTAGTTTTGATTTGCATTTCTCTGATAATTAAAGATGATGAGAATTTTTTCTGTAGGCCATGCACCTGTCTTCTTCAGAGAAGTTTCTCTTCAAGTCCCTTGCCCAGCCTGAGATGGGATCACTTGTTCTTTTCTTGCTTATACATTTGAGTTCTCTGTGGATTCTGGTTATTAAACCTTTGTCAGAGACATAACCTGCAAATATCTTCTCCCATTCTGAGGGCTGTTTGCTTGCTTTACTTACTGTGTTCTTGGCTGTGCAGAAGCTCTTTAATTTGACCAGGTCCCAGTAGTGTATTTTTGAAGCTGCTTCAATTGCCCGGGGGGTCCTCCTCATAAAATACTCACCCAGACCAATTTCTTCAAGGGTTTTTCCTGCACTCGCGTCTAGTATTTTTATAGTTTCATGTCTTAAGTTTAAATCTTTAATCCAGTGAGAGTCTATCTTAGTTAATGGTGAAAGGTGTGGGTCCAGTTTTAGTCTTCTACAGGTTGCCAGTCAGTTCACCCAGCACCATTTGTTAAATAGGGAATCTTTTCCTCACTGAAGGTTTTTAATTGGCTTGTCAAAGATCAAATAACGGTAAGTAGCTGGATTCATCTCTTGGTTGTCTATTCTGTTCCAGACATCTACTTCTCTGTTTTTGTGCCAGTACCATGCTATTTTGATTACTATCCATTTATAGTATAGTCTGAGGTCTAGTAGCATGATTCCTCCTGCTTTGTTTTTATTTCTGAGTAATGTCTTTGCTATTTGAGGTTTTTTCTCATTCTATATAAAGTGAAGTATTATTTTTTCAAGATCTTTAAAGTATGACAGTAGAGCTTTAATAGGACTTGCATTAAAATTGTATATTGCTTTGGCTAATATGGACATTTTAACAATGTTGATTCTTCCCAGCCATGAGCATTGTATGTTTTTCCATTTGTTAACATTTTCAGCTATTCCTTTTCTTAAAGTTTCATAGTTCTCTTTATAGAGATCTTTCACATCCTTTGTTAGATAAACTCCCAAACATTTCATCTTCATTGCCACTACTGTGAATGGAATACAGTCCTTAACTGTTTTTTCAGCTTGACTATTGTTGGTATATATAAAGGCTACCGATATATGAATGTTGATTTTGTAACCTGAGAAGCTGCTGTATTCCTTGATCACTTCTAAGAGTTTTGTTGTAGAATCCCTAGCATTTTCCAGGTATACAAACATATCATCTGCGAAGAGCGAAAATTTGATCTCTTCTGACCCTATATGGATACACTTGATCACCTTTTCTTCCCTAATTGCAGTGGCTAAAACTTCCATTACAATGTTAAAGAGCAGTGGAGACAATGGGCAGCCTTGTCTGGTTCCTGATCTGAGTGGAAATGATTTCAATTTAACTCCATTCAATACGATATTGGCTGTTGGTTTTCTGTAGATGGCCTCTATCAATTTAAGAAATGTCCCTTCTATATCAATTTTGTTAAGTGTTCTGATCATGAAAGATGCTGTATAGTATCAAAAGCTTTTTCTGCACAATTGAGAAGATCATATGGTCTTTGGTTTTTAATTTGTTTATGTGCTGAATTATACTTATAGATTTACGTATATTGAACCAGCTGTGAGACCCTGGGATAAAACCAACTTGGTCATGATGTATAATTTGTTTGATGTGTTGCTGGATTCTGTTTGTTAGGATCTTGTTGAATATTTTTGCATCTATATTCATATAATTTTCTTTTCTTGTTGGGTCTTTTCCTGGTTTAGGGATAAGGGTGATGTTTGCTTCATAGAACATGTTGGGTAGTCTTCCTTCTTTTTCTACATTTTGGAACAGGTTGAGTAATATAGGTACTATTTCTTCTTTAAAGGTTTGGTAGAATTCTGATGTGAAGACATCTGGTCCCAGGACTTTCTTTTTAGGAAGATTTTGTATGGTTGATGCTATTTCAGAACTTCATTTGGGCCTGTTCAACATTTCCTCTTGATTCTGGCTAACTCTTGGAAGGTGACATGCTTTCAAGTATTGGTAAATTTCCTTCTGATTTTCATATTTCTGAGAATAAAGTTTCTTGTAGTATTCATTAAAGATTTTTTGAATTTCTGAGGAGTCTGTTGTTATTTCGTCTTTGTCGTTTCTGACTGATGAGATTAGAGATTTTACTCTTTTTTTTCCTGATTAGGTTAGCCAAAGGTTTATCTATTTTATTGACCTTTTCAAAAAACCAACTTTTCGATTTATTGATCTGTCCTATCATTCTTTTGTTTTCCATTTCATTTAATTCTGCTCCAATTTTGGTTATTTCTTTTCTTCTACTGGGTTTAGGGTTAGAATGTTCTTCCTTTTCCAGTTGCTTGAGATGTCCCATAAAGTTGTTAACTTACTCTCTTTCCATTCTCTTGAGCAAGGCTTGCAGTGCTATAAATTTCCCTCTTAGGACTGCCTTTGCAGTATCTCAGAGGTTCTGATTATTTGTGTCTTCATTGTCGTTTTGTTACAAAATTTTGGCAATTTGTGTCTTAATCTCATCTCTGACCCAGCTATCATTCAGCATAAGATTATTTAACTTCCATGTTTTTGTATGAGTATGCAGATTCCTGTTGTTACTGAGTTCAACTTTTATTCCATTGTAGTCTGAGAAGATGCAAGAAATAATTTATATTCCTTTAAATTTACTGAGGTTAAACTTGTGACCTAAGATGTCATCGATTTTGGAGTATGTTCCATGGGCTGATAAGAAGTATGTGTATTCAGTTTTGGGAGGATGAATTGTTCTGTAGATGTCTGCTAAATCCAAATGTTGGATGGTTAGGTTTAAATCTAAAATTTCTTTGCTTAGCTTCTTATTGGAGGATCTATCCAACACTGCCAAAGGAGTGTTGAAATCTCCAACTATCATGGAGCTGGAGGAAATCAAGTTGCTCATATCTGTTTAAGTTTCTCTTATAAATTGAGGTGCATTCTGGTTGGGTGCATAGATATTAATAATTGAAATCTCATCATATTGAGTGTTACCCTTAACAACTATGAAGTGACCATTCTTATCCTTCCTTATTTTTGTTGGTTTGAAGCCTATTGTATCTGCAAATAGAATTGCAACACCTGTTTTTTTCTGATTACCATTTGCCTGAAATATGGATGACCATATTTTTACCCTGAGTCTATATTTGTCTTTTAAGGTAAGATGTGACTCTTGTATGCAGCAAATATCTGGCCTGAGTTTTTGTATCTAGTCAGCTAACCTGTGCCTCTTTAGAGGACAGTTTAAGTCATTCACATTAATGGAGAATATTGATAAGTCTGGTAAAATTTTGAGTATCGAGTTTTTCGAAAGTCCAGTGGACATTTTTAATCCTTTCATCAGTGTGGAAATTGGAGTTTGATCAAATGTTTCTGAGTGAGTTTACTTTTGTGGTAGAGGATTGGGCTAGTCATTATGAAGGATAGGTCTGAGAATATCCTGAAGAGCCGGTTTGGTTATGGCAAATTTCTTCAACATAAGAATGTCATTAAAGTATTTAATTTCTCCATCATAAATGAAACTCAGTTTAGCTGGATACAGGATCCAGGTTTGAAAGTTATTTTGCTTTAGGAGATTAAAAGTTGATGACCACCCTCTTCTGGCTTGAAAAGTTTCAGCAGAGAGATCTGCAGTCATTCTAATATTCTTCCCTTTGTAGGTAATGGATTTCTTTTCTTTTTTTTTTTTTTTGTAGAGACAGAGTTTCACTTTATTGCCCTCGGTAGAGTGCTGTGGTGTCACACAGCTCACAGCAACCTCCAACTCCTGGGCTTAGGCGATTCTCCTGCCTCAGCCTCCCGAGTAGCTGGGAGTACAGGTGCCCACCACAACACCCGGCTATTTTTTTGTTGCAGTTTGGCCGGGGCTGGGTTTGAACCCGCTACCCTCAGTATATGGGGCCGGTGCCCTGCTCACTGAGCCACAGGCGCCGCCCAGGTAATGGATTTCTTACATCTGGCTGCTTTCAGAATTTTCTCTTTCATATTAACTTTAGTGAAGTTAATTATGATATGCCTGGTGGATGTCTTATTTGGAGTGAGTCATGCTAGGGTTCTGAAACTGTCTGCTATCTGGAATTTCAGAATCTCTTGGCATGTCTGGAAAATTCTCTTTCATAATTTCATGGAGAAGGGCCTCAGTGCCTTGCAAGGCCACTTCATCACTTTCAGGGATTCCAATGAGGCAGATAATACCCTTCTTTGAATTTTCCCAGAGCTCTCTGAGAGAATGATCCATTTTTGCTCTCCATTTCTCTCCCTCTTTGAGAGTTTGGGAGCGTTCAAAGGCTTTGTCTTCAATGTCAGAAATCCTTTCTTCTGCTTGCTCCACTCTGTTACTGAGGGATTCCACTGTATTTTTCAGATCTTTGAGGGCTGCAAATTCTCGCTTCAGTGTGTCAAAATCTTTGGTGGTTTTGTCTTTAAATTCATTAAATTCTTGAGACAATTTTTGAATTTCTCCTCGAATTTCTAATTCCAACTTTTGAATTGCTGCTCGAATTTCTAATTCCAAATTTTCCTCCATTTTATTAATCTTGTTTGCAATCCAAATTCTGAATTCGATTTCTGACATCTCAGACAGCTGTTTATGAATGGGATCTTTAGTTACATCTGCCATATTTTTCCCCAGGGAGGTTGATCTATTCCACTGATTCCACCCCATGATTGTTTTACACTGTTTGATTTTTCCCCTGGAGTTTTGTCGAGGACCCATACAGTGCTATGGCCTGAGAAACTGGGGACCTGTTTGGTGTGGTGGGGCTAAGTAGTTCTGTCTTGTTTTCAGTTGCTCTCTGTTCGACCCTACTGAAACAGTTACTTTGGGTTGAAGTCCAGAGAAATACCAGCAATTAAGTTACCCCACCCACCACAGGCAACAATTGGAAAAGGAAAATCAAACCTTCCTACAACCACACACCCAGGGCACCACTTGAATAGTCCTCGGGCAATTGGCTCAGTTCAAAAGGTCCAAATCAATTGTCTCAGTCAGCACCTGTCTCAGGTGGGAGAGTTTAAAATGTCTCTGGCAACTGGATCGCTGGGGTCTGGTGACTACTCAGATATGGCTTGCTCCGGTGCTCCATGGAGTCAGGAGGACCCACCCAGAAAATAGATCAGTGTGGGAAGGTTGATGCCTCCTTCCCCACCTTGCACCTCTTTCACACCCAGTCACTGATAGTCCCACAGGGCTTTGACCCAGTTGCCTGTAGTGAACAGATACTCCAGGGGTTTGCACCTGCCTGAATCACAAGGAAATCTATTTGTGCTCAGCCAGGCTGCTGCGCTCTGCCTCTATCTAGCAGGGGGAGGTCAAGCCTGACAACTTGGGCACTTGATGGATGCTGGGGGATGTCCACTCAGTTCTAGCCCCGCCCCTGATTGATGTTACTGACAGAACAGAACAGAACAACTTTGCGGGAATTTGTTTCTGTCCCTGCTAATTCCCCTGCAGAAGAGAAGCTGTTTTGAGTTCCCAGAGCCTGCACCTTACGCCCTGTCTTTGCTCCTGCAGGTTTGTATTCAGTTACCTGTTAGTTCTAGCCTCCTGTCTTCCTTTGTCTATAGGCTTATGATCCCCTGAGGGCCGGGTGCCTCTTAGGCTCAGTAAAGCAGTCCTATGGGTCAACCCCACCCTGGGACCTTCCTGCCTCTGCGCATGCCTTTCTAGTCGCCACACTCCACCCAGGCCAGTACTGCCTCAGACAAACCCTTTACTCATGGGGCCTGCATTTCCGTCCCAGATCTGTTCCATGGTGGTTGCCACCTGAGTAGATGCCCAGCCTCCTCTGGTTGTCCAGGGAGACAGTGGGTGTGGCTTCAGTATATCTGGGAGTGAGCCCTATTGTTGCCAAAAGACAGCTGCTGCTCTGCGCCTCGGGGCACCGCTGCTCTGGTGTGGTTCCCTCTCAGCCAACCATCCTCTCCTCACTCCCATGCCCCAGAGTCTGCACTGACCAGCTGCAGTTTAGGTCCTGTCCACACCCCTCGAGAAATCATCCAAGAATCTGGACTCCTGGGGGACAGGCCTCCAGACCTCAGAGTGAGAGTGGAGGGGAGTGCTGGGAGCTCAGAGTTGCAGGTAGAGAATATATACAGTTTTATATAGTTTTATGCCTGCCAGGAGAATGCCATGGCACCCTGTTAGGGGAGGTAGGTCCAGTTTTTAGAGGGTCTCTCCCATGGAGTGTAATGGGAGGACCTTTGAACTCTGCTCGTTTGTTTGCAGGGCACTCTGAGCTCTTCTCATGGGGGAGGGGACTCCCATCACCTTGGTGATGAATTTTGTACCTTTTGTTTGTATCCTTGGGGTCACAGCTCACCTCAGTGGGGTTGATGTGCGTTCTTCAACTTCTCTCTTGGTGCAGCTCTAATCCACCAGGTTACTTGCTGAATTTCTGTCCTTTAACTCTCCTTCTGGATAGGAGCCTCTATGGAATGCTGGCTTCAGTCAGCCATCTTGTCTCCACCTCCACTTATTACTATTTTTATTGATTTATATTTTCCATATGACTCAGCTAGTCAAGGAGAATAGGGCTTTGAAATTTTACAAACTGATTCCTATAGATAAAATGAAAACCTTAGATTTATGGCCAGGACTGATAGATTTTCTAACTTGGGCCTAGGTGTGTCCTGGACAAGCAAAGAAAGAGCAAGAAAGTTGAAACACAAATTTTTGCTTTTTTCCCCTTGCAGAGAGATGGGGTAAGAATGTGTTTTAGATCATTTGCAGGTTCTAAATGCTTATTTACAGATGTGAAAATCCAAACGGCATTCTCTTTCATTCTGAGGGGGGAAAAAGTTTGGTAAGGAGTGACTTTTTTAAAGGCCAGCAAGGCAATCTGGTTATATCCATCATTACCCTCACTTAATGACCCCCTTGTTAGCCGCAGCTGCTGTTGCCAGGGAATGGTACCTGGTTTCTAACAGTAGGACCTCATTGCTAGTTGGGGTGAAAGAACAAGAGGAATTGGCCCAACTCAGGGCCATGTGGGCGAGTGGACCCAGCCTGAAAAAGTGTGCTTCCCTCGTTACCTAGAATGACTTAAAAAGAAACCTATAACAAAGAAAGAGCAGTCAAGTACAGAATCACTCCAAAACAGAACAGAGCCCATTTGAAAGAAGCAGACTTATAAGGAAAGCATTTCCAGAGCTTACGTTTTCTTGGAAAAGGCCATAAAATATAATTTTGATAATAAAATGCCAATTTACTCATTTCTAGCAAAAAAAATGTAACTATTGAGCAAAAATAATGTATTTGTGTAAGTTTGATCAGGGCATTTTCTTCCTGCTGCCAAGTTTGATGGAAAGCCAGTTTCATCCCCCTGGGAATCAGAAGGGTGCTTGGTACTCAAGCAACTGAGAGGAATGGTTAGATAAATGGGATATTTTATGGCATCCCAATCATAATGACAAAGATCTTGACAATTGGACCATAAATTGTCAAAGACCTTCAGCTTTAACTCCTTATTTTTATGGCCATTTTATCCCTAACCTAGCACTAGCACCAAAAATAGAGAGATGCAAAAGTGACAGCATGCTTTTCCCACTGGTCTTTGAGCTAACTGTGAAGAGTTTGGCTGCTGCCTTCCTGGGAGATTTGGAAGCAGAGGAATAGCCAAATTCATAAGCATAAGAATTGACTCCTGTATTCAGAACCCTAAAGACACCTCTAAAAACCCATTAATTTATGCTTCACTCTTTAAATTTTTTATGATTTTTCCATGAAAAAAACTAATCGGTTATCTTCAGAGGATGGTCAAAGCCAATTCATTATCTTTCAACCCAGTAAATAAAAGAAGAAAATCTAGAATCTATCTTGTACCTTCTACATGAACCACACACTGGGTAATCAAAGTATAGATGAGAGGGAAGTATCCATTTATATGTTTTCCAGCTAATAAATGAAAGGGACATAAATGCATTAGATATCACCATTTAGTCATTCACAGTGATGGATCCAAACATTGAACACTGACTAAAGTTAACGTTTTTTTTAAAAAACGAAAAAAAGTTCAGACGTGTACCTCCCTTGTGAAAGAACTCAATGCCATCTACCAAATGGATTGAACCTGAATCTAACCAAGTCTCTGAATGTACCTCACAATTTGCAGAAAATAAAGAGGACAGAGGAACATGTTGAACTGTATCAGGAGTATGCAATCAGCACTGTATTGCAAGATAATGCTACAGATTGAATGGTAAATTGTAAGCAAAAGAAGGGGGTTAGATGCGGAACTTGTACATTAAAAGAGACTTGACAGGTAGCTCACACCTGTAATCCTAGCACTTTGAAAGGCCAAGGTGGGAGAATCACTTTAGGCCAGGAATTTAAAACCAGCTTAGGAAATACAGTGAGACCCTTTCCCTACAAAAATAAAAATTTATTTAAAAATGAGCAAGGCTCATGTCTGCAGTCTTATGTCCTTGGGAGGCTGAGGTAGGAGGATCCCATGAGCCCAGGGTTTAAGTTTACAATGAGCTATGATGGTACCACTGTGCTCCAGCTTGGGTGACAGAGCAAGACCCTGTTTTTTAAAAAAAAGATGTTTAGAAGACATGAACATTTTTTTAATAGTCAAGACTGGGCTAATATGGCTAGAGATGCATATTTAGATGACAAAACCATAACAGATGCAAGGAAGCGATTCCTAAAAAAGCCAGGATGTTTTCCAGCAAGAGGAAGGAGTGAAATTGCATGGGGCCCATGGGAGCCTTCTGGGGTAACTGGCAGTTTTCTCTCTTGACATTGACGGTGGTTACACGGGTATTGCTTGTAGCTCATTAAACTAAACAGGTATTTTGTGTGACTTTTTGTGTCTGTGTTTGATTTAACCATAGATGGCTTGCAGAATGAGTAATCTACATTTCCTCTTCTGTTTTGTTTTTATGGGTAACTGAGGCTGAGAAGCATTTCTTACACTCTACAAGAGATTCTGCCAATCATTGTAATGGTGACAAAGTCAAGATATTTTATAACAACTTCATGAAGGGCTATATACATTTTAATCTGGTGATTTGGCTCTGTCCTTGACACCTCTCCAGGCTACACTGGCCCAAATCTAGTGTTACTAAGAGGTCCTCCATGAATGAAAACCACAGGTCTATTTCCCAGTGGTGACAAATAGGACTGTAATTCAAAGGGGCTGAAGTCCTTCTTTTTAACAATCATCTCTTCAGTTTGTGGACCAGAGTGTGATAGAGTATCAGGCATGGGAGGGTGACTTCAGCATTCCACTATATTGTCAAAATGAAAAAATAATCTCATAAAAACCAGTCAAGAAATTACACACCAGTCAGGACTTCTTCTCTAAGTTATAACCAAGTGGCAAATCTACAAACAGTTCATAAAACCCTTCCAAGGCATGTTGTAGGGTGGGGGGAAATTGCTGCTAACAGTATCCCAAAAGACAGGGGAAACAGGATGACTTCAATTCTATCAGTTTTTACAGATCCCTATCCAGCCCCCTCCTATTGCCTGAGCAGGCTTTGGCAACATATGTGTCTCCCTGGCCCAATAAAATAAAAGCTCCAGCACTTTCCCTGGATGAGCCCATCTCATTCCCAGGGAGTGCTAATACCTGGATATAGGCAAACCTGTGCCTTGAAATGAGAAGTGAAGCACCAGCCTCAGTCACACAGGGTCTATCTACCCACTTGACTTTGTATTTACCTACCCCAATTATTTCTGACTATTCTTTTTAATAATAATGATGACAAATTATTTTTTAAGTTCATGGCTCAATAGCCCTTGGGACTGGCTTATTTTAAATTGGCCAATAAAAACTGCCTTGAGTCAAGGCAAACTGTAAGGGGATACAGAAATTTGGGAGTGTGGAGCCTGGGAGAAGAGGGAGCTATTGGAAATATCTTTAAGCACAAAACACTTTATAAGTTTTCAAAGCACTTTAAAGTCAATCTGATATGTAACTAAAAGCTAACAAAACTGCACATCCATATCCCTCACCTAGAGCACATCCACTCCAGGCATATAAAATCCAAGATGCAAAGTTTTATGGGAGCCAGAACCCATAATAGGTCCCCTGTCAGGAAGCTAATGAAATAAGGTTTCTGATAACCTCAACCAGTGATACCCTAGAGCACAAACAATGGCTTTGTCTAGCCTAAGGCCATATAAGGAAATTTGGCCTTCCAGGAACAAGGTCCATAGACTTAGTGATAATAATCCTTGCGATAGAAGACTTCTTGTCCAATAACCTTAGTTTATCAATGTGTAAAACTAGAATCTAAAAGGGGGATAGTGGCTTAATGTCTCTGAAGTAGATACTAATTCCATTCTCCTCTTCTTCTTGATGACAAAGCCCCAGTTTTGTTTGGGTAATCACTTTTTTTATATGGTCATGTGCCCAGAAAAGGGGCTAATGGCCACCCCCAGAGAGAATGAATCATGACAGATCAAAGTCAATCACAGTTGTCTCATTACAGCTAATAAAGACTGGTTTAGTCATGGGTCTGTGACTAACCTTGGTCAATGGGATCTGAAGGTAGCCTGCTGGAGAATTTTTAGGAAATATTTTTCTCAGTTAAAAGCAAGAAAGAGCCAGGCACAATGGCTTATGCCTATAATCCCAGCACTTTGGAGGCCAAAGGAGTTCAAGACCAGTCTGGGAAACATGATAAAACACTGTCCCTGGGGGGAGACAAGATGGCGGACTGAAGCCAGCTTTCAACAAAGGCTCCCGTCCAGAAGGAGAGTTAAGGGACAGGAATTTAGTAAGTATCCTGGTGGACTTGAGCCTCACCAAGAGAAAAGGCTGAAGAACGCACATCAACACCGCTGAGGCAAGCTGTGATCACAAGGACGCAAACAAAAGGTACAAAATCCACCACCAAGCGGACGGGAGTCCCCCTCCCCCATGAGACCGGCTCAAGAGCCCCAAAATTGAACAAGCGGGCAGAAATTAAAGGCCCTCCCACTACACTCCACGGGAGAGACCTTCTAAAAACTGGACCTACCTCCCCTACTGGGGTGCCGTGGCGTTCTCCTGCCGGACATAGGGCTGAATAAAACTTTGGGAATCCTTTGCCGGCAACCCTGAATCCCCGGCGCTCCCCTCCCGCCCACTGAGGTCTGGAGGCCTGTCCCCTAGGACTTCGGATCCTTGGGTGATTTCTCAAGGGGAGTGGACAGTCCCCGAGTTGCGACTGGTCAGCATTGACTCTGAGGCGCGCGAGTGAGGAGAGGGCACCGGGCTGAGGGGGAGTCACGCCTCGCGGCACTTCCCTGCGGTGCAGTGCACCAACCCTCCCCGGGCACAAGACTGAATAAGACTCTAGCCTCCCCGCTGAGAGCTGAGAGCCCCTACTCTCACTCGGGGTCTGAGGGCCTATCCCCCAGGAGTTCGAATCCTTGGGTTATTTCTCAAGGGGAGTGGACAGTCCCCGAGTTGCAACTGGTCAGCATTGACTCTGAGGTGCGCGAGTGAGGAGAGGGCAACGGGCTGAGGGGGAGTCACGCCTCGCGGCACTTCCCTGAGGTGCAGTGCACCAACCCTCCCCCGGCACAAGACTGAATAAGACTCTAGCCTCCCCGCTGAGAGCTGAGAGCCCCTACTCTCACTCGGGGTCTGAGGGCCTATCCCCCAGGAGTTTGGCTCCTTGGGTGATTTCTCGAGGGGAGTGCACAGTGCCTGAGCTGCGTCAGGTCAGCGCTGACTCTGGGATACGTGAGCGAGGAGAGGGCACTCTGCTGAGGGGAAATCAAGCCTTGGTGGCACTTCCCTGCGGTGCAGTGCAGGAGCCCTCCCCGGACCGTAGTATTGCGTAAAACTGAATGAAACTCTAGCTTCCCCCCGCCCCACTCCCAATCGGGGTCTGGGGGCCCATCCCCCAAGAGTTCTGATTCTTGGGGGATCTCTTAAGGGGTGTGAACCCAGCACAAACTGCGGCCGCTCAGTGCTGACTCTGGGGCGCGGGACAGAGGAGAAAAGGGTCGCCTGAGTGCCCACACCAGAGCAGCAGTTCCCTGGAGGTAGATCAACAGCCGTTTTTTCTTTAACGGCAGAACGCTCACTTCTGGATATTCTGAGGCCACACCCCCTGTCTCCCTGGGCAACCAGAGGAGGCCACCGGGTGACGCGGCTCACAAACCCGGGAAGCTTCCAGGGCGGGGCCGACCCAGAGAGGTGTTCAGACGCAATTCTCCAGCAGCAAAGACGTTTGAACTCAAAACAGCCCGTCTTCTGTAGGCGACGACAGGAACAGAGACAGAACCTCACAAAGTTGTCTGTTCTGTTCTGTTCTGTTAGCAGCATGCATCAGGGACGGGGCTAAGCCTGAGTGAACACCTCCTTCCCATCACCTGCATCAAACACTCAAAGATGTCAGGCCCCATCTCCTCCTGCTAGATAGCGGCAGTCTGCGGGGGCCTGGCAGACTTCCTTGCGATTCAGGCAGGTGCAAATCCCTGGAGTGTCTGTTCACTGCAGGCAACTGGGTTAGCCATCTGCAGAGATACCAGTGACTGGGTCCGACAGAGGGGCAAAGTGGGGAAGGAGACGTCAACCTTCCTAGACTGCTCTGTTTGCTGGGTGGCTCCTCCTGACTCCACGCTGCACTGGGGTGAACTGTGTCAGAGGAGTAACCAGGCCGCTGTGATCCAGTTCCCAGAGACCTCTTGAACCCTTCCACCCGAGACAAGTGCCGATTGAGACAGTTGATTCGGACCTTTTGAACTGGGCTAATAGACTGAGGACTCTTCAGGCGGTGCCCTGGGTGTGCGATTGTAGGAAGGTTTGATTCTCCTTTTCCAACTGGGGCCAGAGGTGGGCAGGCGGGGTGACTTAATTGCTGATTTTTCCACACAGCTGAGACTTCAAGCCAGAGTAGAAGTTGCAATAGGATCGAACAGAAACCAGCTGAAAACAAGACAGAACCACTTTGCTCCACCACACCAGACAGGGCCCCAGTTTCTCAGGCCACAACACTGTACGGGCCCTCGATAAAACCCCAGGGGAAAAACCAAAGGGAGTAAACCATGGGGCGGAAACAGCGGAAAAACTCTGGTAACATGAATAACCAGAATAGATCAACCCCCCCAAGAAAAGATACGGCAGATGTGATTGAAGATCCCATTCATAAACAACTGGCTGAGATGTCAGAAGTCGAATTCAGAATTTGGTTTGCAGACAAGATCAATAAAATGGAATTAGGAATTCGAGGAGAAATTCAAAAATTGTCTCAAGAATTTAACGAATTTAAAGACAAAACCACCAAAGACTTAGACACACTGAAACAAGAACTTACAGCCCTCAAAGATATGAAAAACACAGTAGAATCCCTCAGTAACAGAATGGAGCAAGCAGAAGAAAGGATTTCTGACATTGAAGATAAAGTCTTCGAACGCTCCCAATCTCTCAAAGAGGAAGAGAAATGGAGAGCAAAAACGGATCACTCACTCAGAGAACTCTCAGATAATTCGAAAAAAAACAATGTAAGGATTATAGGAATTCCGGAGAATGATGAAGTGGCTGCCAAGGGCACAGAGGCCCTTCTACATGAAATTATGAAAGAAAATTTTCCAGACATGCCTAGAGAATCTGAAATTCAGATAGCAGACAGCTTCAGAACCCCAGCACGATTCAACCCCAATAAGCCATCTCCCAGACATATCATAATTAGCTTCACTAAAGTTAACATGAAAGAGAAGATTCTCAAAGCAACCCGGCGAAAGAAAACTATAATGTACAAAGGTAAGAATATTAGAATAACTGCAGATCTCTCTGCTGAAACTTTTCAAGCAAGAAGAGGCTGGTCATCAACTTTTAATCTCCTAAAGCAAAAAAACTTTCAACCCAGGATCTTGTATCCAGCTAAATTGAGTTTCATCTATGATGGAGAAATTAAATACTTCAATGACATTCATATGTTGAAAAAATTTGCCATAAGTAAACCAGCTCTTCAGGATGTTCTCAGACCTATCCTCCACAATGACCAACCCAATCCTATACCACAAAAGTAAAATCACCCAGAAACTTCGGATCAAACTCCAACTTCCACACTGGCGAAAGGATTAAAAATGTCCACTGGACCTTTGAAAAACCCGACACCCAAAATTCCACCAGACTTATCAATACTCTCCATCAATGTGAATGGCTTAAACTGTCCTCTAAAGAGGCATAGGTTAGCTGACTGGATACAAAAACTCAAGCCAGATATTTGTTGCATACAAGAGTCACGTCTCAACTTAAAAGACAAATACAGACTCAGGGTGAAAGGATGGTCATCCATATTTCAGGCAAATGGTAATCAGAATAAAGCAGGTGTTGCAATTTTATTTGCAGATACAGTAGGCTTTAAACCATCAAAAGTAAGGAAGGACAAGAATGGTCACTTCATATTTGTTAAGGGTAATACTCAATATGACGAGATCTCAATTATTAATATCTATGCACCCAACCAGAATGCACCTCAATTTATAAGAGAAACTCTAACAGACATGAGTAACTTGATTTCCTCCAGCTCCATAATCATTGGAGATTTCAACACTCCCTTGGCAGTGTTGGATCGATCCTCCAGAAAGAAGCTGAGCAAAGAAATCTTAGATTTAAACCTAACCATCCAATATTTAGATTTAGCAGACATCTACAGAACATTTCATCCCAACAAAACTGAATACACATACTTCTCATCAGCCCACGGAACTTACTCCAAAATTGATCACATTTTAGGTCACAAGTCTAACCTCAGTAAATTTAAAGGAATAGAAATTATTCCATGCATCTTCTCGGACCATCATGGAATAAAACTTGAATTGAGTAACAACAGGAATCTGCATACCCATACAAAAACATGGAAGTTAAATAACCTTATGCTGAATGATAGCTGGGTCAGAGATGAGATTAAGAAAGAAATCACCAATTTTTTGGAACAAAATGACAATGAAGACACAAACTATCAGAACCTCTGGGACACTGCAAAGGCAGTTCTAAGAGGGAAATTTATAGCACTGCAAGCCTTCCTCAAGAGAACGGAAAGAGAGGAAGTTAACAACTTAATGGGACATCTCACGCAACTGGAAAAGGAAGAACATTCCAACCCCAAACCCAGTAGAAGAAAAGAAATAACCAAAATTAGAGCAGAATTAAATGAAATTGAAAACAAAAGAATAATACAACAGATCAATAAATCAAAAAGCTGGTTTTTTGAAAAGGTCAATAAAATAGATAAACCTCTGGCCAACCTAATCAGGAAAAAAAGAGTAAAATCCCTAATATCATCAATCAGAAACAACAAAGACGAAATAACCACAGACTCATCAGAAATCCAAAAAATCCTTAATGAATATTACAAGAAAATTTATTCTCAGAAATATGAAAATCTGAAGGAAATAGACCGATACTTGGAAGCACGCCAACTTCCAAGACTTAACCAGAATCAAGTGGAAATGTTGAACAGACCCATATCAAGTTCAGAAATAGCATCAACTATACAAAACCTCCCTAAAAAGAAAAGCCCGGGACCAGATGGTTTCACGTCAGAATTCTACCAAACCTTTAAAGAGGAATTAGTACCTATATTACTCAACCTGTTCCAAAAGGTAGAAAAAGAAGGAAGACTACCCAACACGTTCTATGAAGCAAACATCACCCTGATCCCCAAACCAGGAAAAGACCCAACAAGAAAAGAAAATTATAGACCAATATCACTAATGAATATAGATGCAAAAATATTCAACAAGATCCTAACAAACAGAATCCAGCAACACATCAAACAAATTATACATCATGACCAAGTTGGTTTTATCCCAGGGTCTCAAGGCTGGTTCAATATACGTAAATCTATAAATGTAATTCAGCACATAAACAAATTAAAAAACAAAGACCATATGATTCTCTCAATTGATGCAGAAAAAGCTTTTGATAATATCCAGCATCCCTTCATGATCAGAACACTCAAGAAAATTGGTCTAGAAGGGACTTTTCTTAAACTGATAGAGGCTATCTACAGCAAACCCACAGCCAATATCATATTGAATGGAGTTAAATTGGAATCATTTCCACTCAGATCAGGAACCAGACAAGGCTGCCCATTGTCTCCATTGCTTTTCAACATTGTAATGGAAGTTTTAGCCACCGCAATTAGGGAAGAAAAGGCGATCAAGGGTATCCATATAGGGTCAGAAGAGATCAAACTCTCGCTCTTCGCAGATGATATGATTGTGTATCTGGAAAACACTAGCGACTCTACTACAAAACTCCTAGAAGTGATCAAGGAATGCAGCAGTGTCTCAGGTTACAAAATCAACATTCATAAATCGGTAGCCTTTATATACACCAACAACAGTCAAATTGAAAAAGCAGTTAAGGACTCTATCCCATTCACAGTAGTGCCAAAGAAGATGAAATATTTGGGAATTTACCTAACAAAAGACGTGAAAGATCTCTATAAAGAAAACTATGAAACTCTAAGAAAAGAAATAGCTGAAAATGTTAACAAATGGAAAAACATACCATGCTCATGGCTAGGAAGAATCAACATTATCAAAATGTCCATACTACCCAAAGCAATATATAATTTCAACACACTCCCTATTAAAGCTCCACTGTCATATTTTAAAGATCTTGAAAAAACATTACTTCGTTTTATATGGAATCAGAAAAAACCTCGAATAGCCAAGACATTACTCAGAAATAAAAACAAAACAGGAGGAATCACACTACCAGACCTCAGACTTTACTACAAATCGATAGTGATCAAAACAGCATGGTATTGGCACAAAAACAGAGAAGTAGATATCTGGAACAGAATAGAGAACCAAGAGATGAATCCAGCTACTTACCGCTATTTGATTTTTGACAAGCCAATTAAAAACATTCAGTGGGGAAAAGATTCCCTATTTAACAAATGGTGCTGGGTGAACTGGCTGGCAACCTGCAGAAGACTGAAATTGGACCCACACCTTTCACCATTAACGAAGATAGACTCTCATTGGATTAAAGATTTAAACTTAAGACATGAAACTATAAAAATACTAGAGGAGAATGCAGGGAAAACCCTTGAAGAAATTGGTCTGGGTGAGTATTTCATGAGGAGAACCCCCCGGGCAATTGAAGCAGCTTCAAAAATACACTACTGGGACTTGATCAAACTAAAAAGCTTCTGCACAGCTAAGAACACAGTAAGCAGAGCAAGCAGACAGCCCTCAGAATGGGAGAAGATATTTGCAGGGTATATCTCTGACAAAGGTTTAATAACCAGAATCCACAGAGAACTCAAACGCATCAGCAAGAAAAAAACAAGGGATCCCATCGCAGGCTGGGCAAGGGATTTGAAGAGAAACTTCTCTGAAGAAGACAGGCGCACGGCCTTCAGACATATGAAAAAGTGCTCATCATCTTTAATCATCAGAGAAATGCAAATCAAAACTACTTTGAGATATCATCTAACTCCAATGAGACTAGCCTATATCACAAAATCTCAAGACCAGAGATGTTGGCATGGATGCGGAGAAAAGGGAACACTTCTACACTGCTGGTGGGAATGCAAATTAATTCATTCCTTTTGGAAAGATATATGGAGAACACTCAGAGATCTAAAAATAGATCTGCCATTCAATCCTGTAATTCCTCTACTGGGCATATACCCAGAAGACCAAAAATCACAACATAACAAAGATATTTGTACCAGAATGTTTATTGCAGCCCAATTCATAATAGCTAAGTCATGGAAAAAGCCCAAGTGCCCATCGATCCACGAATGGATTAATAAATTGTGGTATATGTACACCATGGAATATTATGCAGCCTTAAAGAAAGATGGAGACTTTACCTCTTTCATGTTTACATGGATGGAGCTGGAACATATTCTTCTTAGTAAAGTATCCCAAGAATGGAAGAAAAAATACCCAATGTACACAGCCCTACTATGAAACTAATTTGGGACTCTCACATGAAAGCTATAACCCAGCTACAACTTAACAATAGGGAGAAGTGGGAAGGGGGGGTGGGTAGAGGGAGGGGAATCGGTGGGATCACACCTGTGGTGCATATTACAGGGGTATTTGCGAAACTTGGTAAATGTAGAATGTAAATGTTTTGGCACAGTAACTGAGATAACGCCGGAAAGGCTATGTTAACCACTGTGATAAAAATGTGTCAAATGGTTTATGAAGTGAGTGTATGATGCCCCATAATCATATCATTATATACAGTTATGATTTAATAAAAAAAAAAAAAAAAAACACTGTCCCTATAAAAATTAGGAAAGTTAGCCAGGTGCAAGAGCTTGTACCTTGTACTTGGGAAGCTGAGGTAAGGGGATTTCTTGAGCCCAGAGGTTAGAGGCTGCAATGAGCAATGATTAACACCACTGTACTCCAGTCTGGGTGACAAAGTGAGACCCTGCACAAAACACACAGACAAACACACGTAAACAAATACTTAAAATACCTATCTTCTTCATGGGATACTATAATGTCCACATGTGACACCTACAACCTTTTTTTTTTTTTTATTGTTGGAGATTCATTGAGGGTACAAGAAACCAGATTACACTGATTGCATTTGTTAGGTAAAGTCCCATTTACAATTGTGTGTTGCCCCCAAAAGGTATGGCGCACACCAAGACCCCACCCCCCTCACTCCTTCCCTCTCTTTGCTCTTCCTTTCCCTACCCCTCCATCCTTCTTTCTCTCTCTGCTCTCCCCTTCCTCCACCCCCACCATGTCATTTATTGTCATTAATTGTCCTCATATCAAAATTGAGTACATAGGATTGATGCTTCTCCATTCTTGTGATGCTTTGCTAAGAATAATGTGTTCCACTTCCATGCAGGTCAATACAAAGACTGTAAAGTCTCCATTTATTTTAATGGCTGAATAGTATTCCATAGTGTACATATACCACAGCTTGTTAATCCATTCCTCGGTTGGTGGGCATTTAGGCTGTTTCCACATTTTGGTGATTGTAAATTGAACTGCAATAAACAGTCTATTGCAAATGTCCTTATGATAAAAGGATTGTTTTCCTTCTGGGTAGATGCCCAGTAATGGGATTGCAGGATCAAATGGGAGGTCTAGCTTGAGTGCTTTGAGATTTCTCCATACTTCCTTCCAAAAAAGTTGTATTAGTTTGCAGTCCCACCAGCAGTGTAAAAGTGTTCCCTTCTCTCCACATCCACGCCAGCATCTACAGTTTTGAGATTTTGTGATATGGGCCATTCTCACTGGGGTTAGATGGTATCTCAGGGTGGTTTTGATTTGCATTTCTCTAATAATTAGGAATGATGAGCATTTTTTCATATGTTTGTTAGCCATTCATCTGTCCTCTTTAGAAAAGTTTCTATTCATGCCTCTTGCCCATTGATATATGGGATTGTTGGCTTTTTTCATGTGGATTAATTTGAGTTCTCTATAGATCCTAGTTATCAAGCTTTTGTCTGATTCAAAATATGCGAGTACCTTTGCTCATTGTGTACGTTGTCTATTTACTTTGGTTGTTGCCTCCTTAGCTGTACAGAAGCTTTTCAGTTTAATGAAGTCCCATTTGTTTATTTTTGTTGTTGTTGCAATTACCATGGCAGTCTTCTTCATGAAGTCATTCCCCAGGCCAATATTTTCCAGTGTTTTTCCTATGCTTTCTTTGAGGATTTTTATTGTTTAGTGCCTTAAATTTAAGTCCTTTATCCATCTGGAATCAATTTTTGTGAGGGCAGAAAGGTGTGGGTCCAGTTTCAGTCTTTTACATGTGAATATCCAGTTCTCCCAGCACCATTTATTGAATAGGGAGTCTTTCCCCCAAGGTATGTTCTTGATTGGCTTATCAAAGATTAGGTGGTTGTAAGATGTTAGTTTCATTTCCTGGTTTTCTATTTGATGCCAAATGTCTATGTCTCTATTTTTGTGCCAGTACCAGGCTGTCTTGACTACTATGGCTTTGTAGTACAGCCTAAAATCTGGTATGGTGAAGCCCCCAGCTTTGATCTAATTACTAATAACTGCCTTAGCTATATGGAGTTTTTTCTGGTTCCATACAAAACGCAGAATTAGTTTTTCAAATCTTGAAAGTACGATGTTGGTATCTTAATAGGGATGGCATTGAATCAGTAGATACCTTTGGGAAGTATAGACATGTTAACAATGTTGATTCTTCCCAGCCATGAGCATGGTATGTTCTTCCATTTGTTAATATCCTTGCTATTTCATTCCCTACGATTTCATAATTTTCTTTATAGAGATCCTTCACCTCCTTTGTTAGGTATATTCCCAATATTTTATTTTATTTGAAGCTATGGTGAAGGGAGCTGTGTCCTTAATTAGCCTCTCATCTTGAGTGTTATTGGCATACACAAAGGCAACTGCCTTTGTATTTGCCTGAGACATTAATGTATTTTTTCATGACTTCTAGGAGTCTTGCAGTTGAGTCTTCGGGGGCCTCTAAATATAAGATCATATCATCAGCAAAGAGGAAAAGTTTGACCTCCTCTGCTCCCATTTGGATGCCCTTTATTTCCTTGTCTTGCCTAATTGTATTGGCTAGAACTTCCAGCACTATGTTGAATAGTAATGGTGACAGAGGACAACCTTGTCTGGTTCCAGTTCTAAGAGGAAAAGCTTTCAGTTTTACTCCATTCAGTAAAATATTAGCTGTGGATTTCTCATAGATAGCTTTGATCAGTTTCAGAAATGTGCCATGTATGCCTATACTCTTCAGTGTTCTGATTAGAAAAGGATGCTGGATTTTATCAAATGCTGTTTCTGCATCTATTGACAGGATCATATGGTCTTTGTTTTTGCTTCTGTTAATATGGTGGATAATGTTTATGGACTTGCATTGTTAAACCAGCCTTGCATCCCTGGGATGAAACCTGCTTGATCATGATGTATAACTTTTTTGATGATAAGCTGTAATCTATTAGCTAGGATCTTGTTGAGAATTTCTGCATCTATATTCATGACTGAAATTGGTCTGAAGTTCTCCTTTTTGGTTGGGTCTTTTCTTGGTTTTGGTACCAGGGTGATGTTTGCTAGGTAGAACGTGTTGGGGAAGATTCCTTCCTCCTCATTTTTTTAGAATAATTTCTGCAGTACAGGAATAATCCCTTCCTTGAAGGTTTGATAGAATTCTGGTTTGAAGCCATCTGGACCAGGGCATTTTTTTGTTGGAAGATTTTTTATTGTTTCTTTAATCTCTGTGCTTGAAATTGGTCTGTTCAGGAGCTCTATTTCTTCCTGCCTAAGTCTAGGAAGAGGGTGTGATTCCAAATATTGATCCATTTCCTTCAAATTGTCAAATTTCTGGGCATAAAGTTTCTGGTAGTGTTCATGGATGATCTCTTATATCGCTGTGGCACTGGTTATTATTTCCCCTTTATCATTTCTGATTGAGGTTACTAGAGATTTTAGTTTTCTATTTATAGTTAGTCTGGCCAAAGGTTTATGTATTTAATTTATTTTTCAAAACACCAACTCTTCGTTTCATTAATTTTCTGAATGATTCTTTTGTTTTCAATTTCATTGATCTCTGATTTGATTTTAGATATTTCTTTTCTTCTACTGTGTTTAGGTTTAATGTGTTCTTCTTTTTCCAACTCCATAAGATGCCTTGTGAGTTTTTTGATGCGTTCTCTTTCTGTTTTTTAAGTGTAGGCATCTAAAGTGATACATTTTCCTCTCAGAACTGCTTTTGCAGTATCCCACAGGTTTTGGTAGCTTATATCTTCATTGGTTTTATGCTCAAGGAAGTTAATGATTTCCTGTTTTATTTCTTCCTGCACCCATCTGTCATTCAACAGAAAGTGGTTTAATTTCCATGCCTTTGTGTGGGGTTGAACATTTTTGTTGGAATTGAACTGCAGCTTTAGTGCCTTTTGGTCTGAGAATATAAAAGGTAAAATTTCAATTATTTTGATTCTTTTGAGGTTTGTTTTGTGTCCTAAGATATGATCAATTTTGGAGAATGTTCCAAGGGGCGATGAGAAGAATATATATTCTTTATCTTTGGGATGGAGTGTTCTATATGCATCTATTAAGCATAGTTGTTCTAGGGTCTCATTTAAGTCCCTTATATCTTTGTTTAATTTCTGTTTAGAGGATCTGTCCAGCTCTGTAAGAGGAGTGTTAAAGTCCCCTATTATTATGGTATTATAGGATATTATATTGCTCACACTGAGTAAGGTCTGTTTCAAGAATCTGGGAGCCATTTAAGTTGGGTACGTAAATATTTAGAATTGAAACATCTTCTAGTAGTATTTTTCCCTTGACCAATATAAAGTGACCATCTTTATCTTTTTTGACTTTAGTTGCTTTAAATCCACATGTATCTGAAAATAAGATTGCAACTCCTCTTTTCTTCTGAATTCTGTTTGCCTGAAAAATTGTCTTCCAACCCATAACTTGTAGTTTTAATTTGTCTTTTGAAGCTAGGTGTGTTTCCTGCAGACAGCAAATGGATGGCTTGTGTTTTTTAATCCAGTTGGCCAATCTATGCCTCGTCAGTGGGGAATTCAAGCCGTTAACATTTATTGAGATAATTGGTAAGTCTGGTAGTGTTCTATTCATCTTATTTTGTGAGAGTCCATTACTTAGTTTTATCTTTTGCATCAGTGCAGAAGTTAGGTTCTGTCCTTTAGTTTCTGAGTTCTTACTTTGCTGCTGATCCATTGTGATGATCAGTGTTTAGAACAGGTTGAAGTATTTCCTGTAGAGCTGGTCTTGTTTGGTGAATTTCCTCAGAACTTGTGTATCAGTAAATGATTTGATTTCTCCATCAATTTTTAAGCTTAGCTTAGCAGGATATAGAATTCTGGGCTGGAGATTTTTCTGTTTAAGTAGATTAAAGGTAGATGACCATTGTCTTCTTGCTTGGAAAGTTTCATTAGAGAAGTCTGCAATTACCCTGATGGATTTGCCCCTGTAGGTCAACAGGCACTTACTCCTGACAACTTGAAGAATCTTTTCTTTTGTCTTGACTTTGGACAGCTTCCTCACAATGTGTCTTGGAGAAGCTCGGTTAGAGTTGATGTGACCTGGGGTCCGATATCCCTCTGAAAGGAGTATGTCAGAATATTTGATGATATGTGGGAAATTTTCACTTATAATATTCTCTACTATGGCTTCCATTCCCCTGGGGTATTCTTCTTCCCCTTCTGGGATACTTATAACTTATATGTTTGAACACTTCATAAAGTCCCATAATTCTGTCACTGAACATTCTGCTTTCTCTCTCTTCTTTTCTGCCTCTTTAACTATCTGAATTATCTCACGAGCTTTGTCCTCTACCTCTGAGATTCTTTCTTCTGCATGGTCTAATCTGTTGTTGATACTTTCTGTTGCATCTTTAAGTTCTCTAATTGACAGCTTCAGTTCCTTCAGCTCTGCTATATCCTTTCTACATCGTTCATATCATTCATCTCTTATTTGATTCTGTTTTTGGATTTCCTTTTGCTTATTTTTCACTTTATCAGCAGTTTCCTTCATTATTTCCATCATTTCCTTCATTGTTTTCATCATCTGTATACTAAATTCACTTTTTGTCATTTCTAACATTTCTTATAGGTGGAATCCTCTGCAGTAGCTACCTCATGGTCCCTCTGGGGGGTGTTTGCTGGACTGGCTTTTCACATTGCCAGGAGTTTTCTGCTGATTCTTCCTCATGAGTGATTTCTTTTATCTGTTTCCTTGCCCTAATTTTCCTTTCACTTCCTCTTGCTCTTTAAATTACTAAGCCTCTGGACTAGGGTTTCAATGAGTCCTTTTGGTACACGACCAGAAGGATGAGAAGACTGAAGAGCAAGAGGGGAAAAGGAAAGAAAAAGAAAAGAAAAGAAAAAAGAGAAAGGAGAGGGGGGTGAGTAAAAGGGAATATTGACAAAAGGAAGACAGACACAGAAAGAGGGAGACAGGAGCAATATAGGTGTACAATAGGGTACTTTGACCCAACCTTAAAAACCCCTAACCTCTAGGGGCACCAGGTTAGGTGCTTCCCTTGAGGTCAGCAACTCTTTGCTAGCCTGTTTGGACACAGTACCGCACCTCCACCAAGTAGATAGGAAAGACAAAAATGCTATAAATCAAACCAAAACAAGCAAACAGAAAACTATATGGGATAAAATCAGGAGAAAAACCAAATAATAGGGGTAAAAACACTAGCAAAAATGAAGTTCTAATTGTTGAAAAAGGCAACAATTAGAATTTCTAGTTCTATTTGAACTAGAAAAATGAAGAAAGAAAGAAAAAAGAGAGAAGAAAAATCTACAGCGAAAATGTTGAAATTTAAAAAAAACAAACAAAAAAAACAAAAACAAAAACAAAGCAGTATATATATCTTGCTGAATATTGTCTGGACAACAGGTGATTTTCTGGGGTATGAGATGTTAATCACAATGCTGATACAGCTGTACAAGATGAAGACTGGAGGCCTTTGCTGATTTCTCAAACCCCACAGCATGGAGAACCTAAATCTCTCCTCAGCCCACTTAAAAGGCACTTTAAACTGCTAACCTTGGCTAAGCAGAAACTTTCCCAGGAAAGCACTTATAGCTGAGATCACCCCTGAAGTGGCTATCCACTTACCCTGTGTGCCAAAACCATCTCACTCTATGTCCCTGAGGCTCAATCCCCATCTTTAGGCTGCTCAGTCACTAGATTACTCGCTTTCACCTGATCCTTGCTCTATGACCCTGAGGGCAGAGCTTGCCAGGGCAGTTCTCCCACAACAGCTCCGCTGCGGTCCACAGCCGAACACTATTAGCTCAGTCTGGCTCAGCGGCTCAGTCTGGGGCCCTAGAGAATTCTTAAAGTCCTCTGCACTCTTGCCCAAGTTCTCCCAAGATAGTTCAACTGAATGCCAAGTCCAAAAAAACCTCAAACAGCTCACAGGTTAAACCTTTCCAGTTTGCAATCTCACTGCTGCTATACTTACAGCTGCCAGCAGGATTAGACCAAATGAACACACACAAACACTTGCTAGTTCTTCACTGCTTTTGTCCTCCTCATGGGGCCCAGAAGTCTCATGCTGACTCCCTGTGTCCCCAAAGGGTTGTTTCTGGGCATATCCCACCAGCCAGAGATGCCTGGAGTCTTATTTCCCCAGATTCATCATGCCCAGTTGCAAGGAAGCTGTTACTCAACTGCCATCTTGCTCCTCCCCCTTTGAATGACCGAATAGGAGCCTTCACTCCAGGATGATGGTGTCACAATTCATCTACCAAGAGCTAAATTTCTATCGACACCTACAACTTTTATATCCATAATACATTAATGACAGGAAAGCTAACAAAGATGGTAGATTCTGAGCCCTTGAATCTGAAGGTCCTGAAGCTGAAACTCGGGATATCTTATTGTCTGAGCTAATATATCCTTATTGTCTAAGCTACTTTTTTTCATACTTTCAGTTTCTTACAGTCTAAAGCATCTTAGCTGAGACAGTCACACAGAGAGTTGTGGCAGAGCTAGGACTCGAATCCAAACGTCATAACTTCCACATCAGTGAGAGTCTCTATTTAAGGGACTGGTGAAGTCTATGAGCAGCTCTATGAGTCAGGATAGTCTAGATTATGCTACAGTAAGAACCAATCCCCAACCTTCAGCATATTACAAGAGAAAAATTCTATTTCTTGATCTTGTGTAACACATCCCTTGGGGTTAGCTGAAGTTCTGCTTAGGGATCTAGGCTGGTGGAGAAACTTTTCTAAAATATTGCTTGTCTAGTTACAAAGAGAAAAAAACATAGCAAAATATGAATTGGCTCCTAAAGTCTCTATTGGTAAATGATTCATGTCACTTTCATTCACATTTCATTAACTAAAGCAAGTCGCATAGTCTAACAACTTCAATGAGAAAAGGAAGAACAATTTCCTTATAAAAACACCATGTTTAGTCTGCATTTAATGCTTCTGAGAAAAAGCTAAACACTCAAGAGTATCTAAAATGACTACTAAACTGATTTGGAAATATTCCTAAACTTTAGGATATTTCATGAAAACAGAAAAATTATCATGCCCTTTTAGAATAAATTTTTCTTTAAAATATATTTTCATTATAGAATGATTACATGTCCATTAAAATTTTTTCAAAAACAGCAAAGGTTTAAAAAAAAAAGACTTCTTGTCACAATTCCATCCACTATAGATAAGTCACTGATAGTTTGGTATATGTCGTCTGTCCTTTTCTAAGTATATTCATATATATATAGATAGATAGATAGATATAGATGTGTGTATGTGCATTTTTTATATTTATATACATATATTTTTGAATTATTGCAAAAATATTATTTTATAAAATTACACATAATTTTTTATACCTTGCTTTTATCCCTTGTATGAACATTTTTGCTTGCCAATATATAATTATTTCTTTTTTATAATAATTACATAACGTTTTAGTTTGTGTATATGCCATAATTTATAATGTATTATAAATACATTATTTATATTATTCTCTAGGAATGGACATTTAGGTCATTCTAATTTTTACCATCATAGAAATTTCCATACTGATCATCCTTTCACATACAGATACAGATCTTTTCATACTTTCTGAGTATTTCTGTAAGATAAATTCCAAGGAGTAGAACTGCTGGGAGAAAAGGTGCACATTCAAAATTTTGATAGATATTGCCAAGTCTCCCTCCAAAAAGCTTAAACCATTTGTACCATCACACTGATGGACCCGTTGCATCTAGTCATCTATTCATTAGACAGTGATCATTTTAGACAACAATACATGCTGAGATTCTTATATGTAGTCAGTAAAAAAGACACAAAAGACATAATTTATAATGGTCCCTCTCCTCAGTGAGCTTAAAATGAGTGAGGGAGAGAGAAAAGACAAATGAAAATACTAAAAATCACTTAGTGCAGGAAACTGGATCAGGCATATGCTGAGACAGCTGCAAGGAAGCAGATGCGTTAAGGGAGTGTTAGATGAAGCAAAGGGTGTCCCTTGTGGGGTCAAGAGGCTTCCTGAAAAGAAGCCCTGTCTTTTGTTACTGTTGGTAAAGGGGCAGATGAACCCTGGAAGGGGGCTATTGTAGATGATATTGATGATGGTACTAGGGTCACAGAGTGGGGAGACAGCATTTCTTGTACTGGTGAGCTAACAGGAGTGGCACTTTGAGCTAATGACATTGGGGTCAGAGTCTTTACTTTAGGACAAGGCTTGACATAACCCTCCATCTTAAGTCATTTTCCCACAAACTATCTTAGTGACAGAAGATTGGTATGAGTGGCCATTATAAAGAAGTGAGACTAAAAAAGTCTCACTTTTAGTTGAGACTAAGTGAGAAAAGCTAAAACCACCAACACAGTTCAGCCATTTTATCCCCTGAAGAAAAAACTAAATCAATCAATGCAAAGGGTATGTCCAAATCTCTAAAAGGTCTGGTTTCACAGGCCCTTTTCAAAGTGCTTAACTTTTAGTTTTCACTAGAATCTTAAACAAATAGACTATGAGGGTATCATTAATCCCTTGTGGCTTGGATTTCTAGGGAAAAGATCAAAACCAACTCAAAGCTTGGAAGTCAGGATACAAATGTATGAAACAAATAGTGCCGCATCCCCCTTCCAAGCCCATGACATGACCAATTAAGCACAAAACTTTTCCACTAGGCCTCAGAATGCTTCCCAACACAACCCTCCATGCAACCACTGCCAATCAATTGGAATTGGCTCTGGTATGTGTACTGAAGTCTATTTGTCACCCTGGTCTATAGCAACAGATGGTCATTTGCTCACCAAGCATTCTCTACCATAGTATCACCTATCACCTCATCAAACAAGAGTTTTTCTCAGAAGAAGTCATAGGCATTGAGATCTCCTATAGGCCCACACTGCAAATGTGAGAAAGCCAATCACCTATTTGAGGGCCCGCCACTACCTAGCAGCCTCTCCTCCAAGCCCCAGCATTCTCATCAATGAGTTTCTGTGAAGATTAGCTCTTCATTCATTTCCTGTCACCTGGAGATAGTCACATCAGTCATTCTGAGCGCCTACTGAGTTCCTACTGTGGGCTAGTCTATGTTCTACACACCGGTGATGCAGAAGCAAACAACATAGACAACAATTCCTGCCATTGTGGTGCTTATAAATAAGGAGAAAAACATAGACAATAGGCCAGGTAAACAAGTAAAATGCATAGGGAGTCAGCTGATGTGAAATGCCAAGAAGAACCCAGAAGAACAGGAAAGGGGACTAGGTGGTGGGGAGTGGATTGCAATTTTTAAGAAGAAATAACACCTTACTGGGGAGATAAAATTTGAGTAAAGACATGAAGAAAATGAAGGTGAAGAATGTATCATGCAGATATCTGGGGCAAGAGCATTCCAGAGAGGTGGCCTGAGGTAGGAGCAGGTCAGGGATAGTGAAGAGGTCCATCTGAGCGGACAAATTGGGGAGGATAGGAGGAGTGATCAGAGAAGAAAGGAAGAAGGTGGGCTTAGGGCTAGGGGGTACACAGGAGAGTCTCCTTGTGGGGGCAAAAGAAGGACCACAGACTTGTGGCCTCTGCCCTCCATGATGAGGTACCACTCATCATGGGAGACAAATAACTAATATATTATTATAGGTGTTTATTCTGAAGATAATAAATGAGGCAAGTTTATAAAGAGGGGGGACAAGGTGCCATGGGAAACATACCAGGACAACTTGATGACATCTGGTGATCAGGAAAGGTTCCCTGGAAGAAGAAACATCTAAGCTGACCCCTGGTGGGATAAGAATACAGAGTAGAAGGCTCAGCAAAAAGGGCAACAGAATGTGCCCAGCAGAGGAAACAGCACACATTCAAGGAGGCTGGAGAGGCTGAGAGGAGAGCTGTGCCCTCAGTTTTACCCTTTTTGCAAAAAGATCTCTCTGCCTACCACATCTCAGTTCATGCCAACCTCCAAGATTCCTGAATGAGACCTGGCCTTGTTTATTGGGTGATTGCCTATCTTGAAAACACACTCTCCATTTCTGGTCAACAGAGCTGCTTCCCCTTGCTCATTATCATGAAATAAAGCCTTCACCTCTCCTCACTTGTCCTGGGCTAGGTAAGTCCCCAGAGATGGTTTGCTACAGTAGGCAGGACACGTCTGTGTGCGAATTCTTCTCCAAGAGTCAGACAAACAAAACTCTGTTTTTCTCTATTTGCTCTAGGCATTTTTCATATAGAAACTCAACAGATCAAAACCATTTCAAACCAGGATGAAGCCATATGGTTTCCAGAATCACACATTGTTTTACAAGGCTCAATGGCTGAAGCTGCCTTTTTCTCTTACGGTGGAAATAAACCAGACTTTTTCTATTTGCTATTCACGGTCATTACAGGAAGGTTAATTAATTAATTTGTTACTTATGTAGACACCATGTAAGGTGTCACAGGTGATCTAGAACATCAAAGAAGACACTCCTACCTCCTGCCTGAAATCATCTTCAGCCCTCACTTTTTCTCACAAAGCAGTGTTTACAAATCTCCAGGTAGCGGGAATTTGTTGTCATTTGGTTGTGCTCTTTGTATTCTCAAGTTCGAGGTGAATTCCATACTCTAAATTAGACCTCAAAAATATTTCTGATTAAAAATTTATACAGCTCATGACAGCCTCTTTCTAGAACATAACCCCAAACTAATTCATGTTCACTTACCCTGCAGTTTTTCTATTTATAATATTTTATAATTTCTCTGTATTTGTATTATAAATTATTAAATGACATCAAGTTTTTTATTTTGATGAGAGAATTTTTGATGAATTTGACAGTGTAATTACTTCAGACCCTGCTCTGGATTGCTGGGAAAATATTTAATTTTATTTACCTCGATGAATAATTAAAGTGTGCAAGTCGTGGGCTCCCTTGCTGTGCCTTCCAGCTTCTTACTTCTGTTTGCTTCTTGCTAATTAAAATAGTGATGCTTATATGTGTAGTGGCTTAGAGAAATAAATTACCAGTGAATGGGGCTGTGGGATGAGACTTTAGAAACCTAAGGAACAAGAGAGGAAAGAGGGAAATGATAGGAACTTGACTGTGTTTTATTTCATATTTTTCTTGCAAGAGCAAGAAGAGGGAAGAGTAGTCTCTGTATTTATTTACTCACTCTGATTCCAGGGACTTCTTACCCTCTAGCCTCCTCAATTCACACAGCAGAAGTCATGAATGGTAATATCAACTGAGTCTGGGGGAAGCCCACCACCACAAAGCCCACAAGTAACTGATTGTCACAGGCGTTATTCTACTGGGTCCTCAGATCACATTTTTATGTGATTCCCATTTAGTTATCATATAACTCCGTAAGTAGTTATAGCTCTGTAAGTTGGCATAAAGCTAACTTCAGTATTCTTACTTGAGGGTGGAGAAAGTTCAGGTCCAGTTTGACAAATGGCCCAGTCCTGCCTCACTCACAAGGATGAAGACCCAGGTTTCCTAATAATTTTACTCACTGGGATTAAAATGAACAATATTTTTCATTACCACCTGACTTTAAAGCAACCCAAAATAATAAGCATGCGATTAGTCGTTCAGAATATCTTATCAATAAAATATATATACATATATGTGCTAAAATACACATAAATGCTAAAATACCCTGATACCTACCATTGGAAATAGCAGTGAACTATGTAGATCAGTAGTAGCTCTAGATACAAATTCTATTCAGGGCACTATGAAAAAGTTGCCATTTTACCCTACACCTCAGTTTCCTTTTCCAAAAGTGAAGACAATATTTGTAACTCATCTCATAAAAGTATAAAAATGTCTAATAAAATAGTGCAGAATTGCAAGGGTGTCCAACCTGGGGCCTACAGGCATATGCTGATTTCAGAGGATATATTTTGCTTACCTGTGGTGTCATATATCACAAAAAGTATGCACAGACCTTTTTATTGCTAATTAGCTTTCCCTAGTGTTTGTGTATTTAATGTGTGGCCCAACTATCTCTTCCTCCTCCACTGTACAGCAAAAGAAAAAGAAAGATTGGGTGCTCTTGGTGCAGTGGACAAACTCAGTCAGTCCTAGCTAATGCTACTGTTAGGTAACACAGAGAGTTAAATACGAAATCTATCAGGGGCGCTGACCACATCTTGGTCGTCTTTGTGTCCCCAGCCCTCCTCACATAATGCCTGGCATTTTGTTGGTGCTCATTTCAAGTGTATTCAATAACTGAGTTGGGCGGCTGGTGGAGTGACTTTCAGCTATTTCGTGACCAGGCTGAAAGCCCCTAATTGCATCCTAAGGTCCTTGAGAGCAGGACATTACTTTGTTCTTTCCACCTATCAGGATATTGCTTGAACACAGATGATGCTAAAAAATCCCTGCTGATTTTTACTGGAATAGAATACCCAACATCATCCACACAGAGCCCATAGAGTTTGGCAGTAGCTTTTCCCGGGAGTGTTGCCTGAGGCAGGGGCTGTAAAAATCCTGCCAGCACTGAGGCCCTCTTAGTAAAGAACAGGACATTGTTTGGGGCCAGAACCCCTGGTGAGCGAGGTCTTTTCCAATCAAAGTCCCAGTCACCCAGCTTGTGTTCCACAAGCCCCTGGGGCCTGGCTCTCATTGTGTGGTTGGGGCCACTGGGGCTTGGGGGGACGCCTACCTCCCAGACTGTATCGATTAGCTGCTCCATCTGCCACTCTGCAAACAAGCAGCGCAGTCCCCCATTGGATGAGAATGTCACCCATGGTAACAGACCCTCACAGCTGGCGTCTGACCACAGGACCCTCTGGGAGGGAATAATCAGATCCTGAAAAGCAGTCAACCCACACCAAGATAAATGCAAAATGAAAAATAAATAAATGTCTATTCTAATCTCCTCCCTCCCTTCTCACTCCTGACTTGGAAGAGATGGTCCCAGAGCACCAGACATGATTTGCATGTTGAACTATCACAGAAGGGGACCAGTGTCCCCCAAGGCAGGTTGCTCTAAGGTCCTAAGTATATAGTCTGCACGAATCATCGCACCAAACCCCTGCTCCAGACACTCCGAGTTTCAATTCTTTCTCTCTTTCTCCCTCCTTTCCATTCTCTCTCCCCTACCCACACACCCTTTCTCTACCCCCCTCTCCTTCACTTGTAGTTCTCTCTACCCAGAACACTCTTCCTCATTCTTTTTTCTCAGATTATTTCTACTTCTCTTTCAGACCTCAGCTTAAACATCTCTCCCTCTGGGGATTCTGACCTGAATCCCCACTCCCCCCCAAAAAAAACTATATAAGGAGGCCCTGTACTATTTTCCTTTGCACTCCGTGCTGTCCCTGCCATCCTTTACTGTCCATCCTGCCAAGTTGAAGGCACCTGAAGAGCAAGAATTTTGTTTGTCAGGCTGACTGTTCTGCTCTCAGCACCTAGCATAGTGCCTGGCACACCACAGATGCTCAATAACTATTTATGACGTTATTAAACAAGCATTGCCAGGTGCAAAGCAATCCTTACAGGGCTTCTGGACATTATCAGACTCTAAAGATGTCCATGCCAGGAGTTTCTTTGTCAGCTTCCAGTTATTAAACCAGTCTAAGTCAGAAATGAAGGAATTTGTCAAGAAGGCACTGGACTAGCTTATAAAACTGAAGGGAAAGCTCTGGGGACAAGGGCAATTCCAGAGAACTCTGGAATGGGGAACTCTTTAGGTCTTTCTCTTCTCTCCTCTCTCTGCTCCGCCACCCTCCCCCTTCTCCCCTCCACTTCTCATCCCTGCTTGTCAGGAATCTCAGCTTCATTCTCTCAGACTTCAAAAGAGCTCTGGGATCATAATGTTACCACTTTATTATCAGAGAAAAAAATTAAGATTTCCCTCTCCCATTTTCAGGTACTGTATATGAAATCTCAAGGAAGAATTCTATTCTACTAGCCTGACCTGGGTCACATGCCTATCCCTGGACCAGTCACTGAGTCCAAAGGAGAGAATGCTATGACAAGCTCAGTTTGTATCATTTGTCCACCTCAAGCTTGGGGCAGAGGGAGTAGCTAGCTGAGAGGACAAGCTCTATTAGTACTAGGTGCAATGGGGAGGTGCTGGGCCTCCTCTTGCACATGGAATAGGTGTACCCCTTTCCTAAGGACCCAAAGAAAGCAGAGTGGACCCAAGGAAAATCAAACAACAGACATAAGAGAAATTTAATAATTGAACTTCTGTGGAAAGCTTGTATTGTTTTGCACATTTGTTTCAGGAATGCTTACACCACCTACCAGTTATACTAAAGTTCTGTAAGGACAGAGACCAGAAATAAGATCCAATCCTCCTCTCTTCATACCTTACGTGTTACATCCCCTTTCTGAATAATTTACTTAATTCTGGTCTCTTCTCAGTGAAGTCCATTCTGTAAGGTATTGCCAATCACATTTGTCTCTTTTCACATTCCTCTCCAAGATGCACTAATTCTCTTCTTCCCATCCACTTAGACTTCTAGATCTGGACTTCAAGGCCACTCCTACCTGAAAGCTAATAACATGTTCCCTTTGCTCCAGTCTTTGTTTGGGAACATTATGTGCATTATCACTAAAGCCTATAAAATAGCTACTTTCTTAACTTAGCCCCTACTATGTGCCTGACACTATACTAGACATTTTTCAAATATGTACCAAATTCATATACATGTTAACCTTTTGACAGATCCCTGCTCTATAGATGATTAAACTGAAACTCAGAGAGACTAGGTATTTCACCCACAGTCATACAGCAGATAAGGCACCAAGTAGAAATCACACCACTGTTTGCCTGACTCCAACACCTGATCTCTTTCCTTTAGGCTATGCCATCTCCTAACCTCACCCTTCTTCTGCTGTTCCCTGCAAACAACTCCTTTGTTGTCCAGCTGGTCGCCCTGCTCTCTGACATTGACTCATCTGTTCATTTCCCCCTTCATGCCAGCCATTGCTCTCCTGGAAAGCATTTTGGAACCTTCTACTAGCATTCAGAAGGAAGTATCTTCCAACTTGCAGTCTTACTGACCCTGAGATCCTGGGAAGTCCTATACCAGCATGGCTGATTCTCCAGGTACCTTTTCTGTCTTTCTGCAGAAACTAACCTCTCCAGGTCCCATTCCCTCACTAACCTACTCTGTTCTTTACATGTAATCTATATACATAATAGGGGATGATAAGTGGAACTCTTACATATACTCTCCATCTCAGTGGCTCTCAATCAAGGGCCATTTTATCCCTTCAGGTAACATTCAGCAATATCTGGAGACATCCCTGACTGTCACAAAGGGAGGTAGGGGGTGCTACCATCATCCAGAGGGTAGAATCCAGGGATGCTACTATGCACCCCACAATGCACAATGCATAGTAGCCCTCCACAGCAAAGAATGGTCTTGTCCAAAGTGTCAGTAATGCCACAGTTGACACATCACAGATGCTCACTATTTATTACATTATGCCACTGTTTTACACAGATAAAGGAAACTTAAAAGTTACAACTAGACATTTCAACTTTTCCCTTTAGTGCCTGACATATGTACCTTAATCTTGGATTCCAGAGACTCATGAGGCCTCTTGCCTTTTTTAAGACAGCAGATACTCCTTAATTCTGTGGATGGTTGCAGGTGTGAACAATGAGGCATCTCTTGTAGACAGCATAGTGTGATGTACTTAAGAGTATTAACATTATTGTATTTTCTGTTTTCAAATCCCAAGTCTGCCATTTTCTAATCATCTCTTTGGACAATTTACTTAATCTCTGAATCTCAGTTTCCTCATCTATAATATGGGAATAATAATATACCCGAAAATGATAGTCTAAGGAAAGCACATGACACTCTACTTAAAACATGGAGAAAGGTAGCTACTCTTGTATTTATGTTAGCAATAACCAATCGAGACTTTATGAGGTTTGACAATTAAGTTTGCAAACTTTCCACAGTGCATTTACATTGGTAGCACTGTACAAACAACTCAATAAAGTTTCATGACCTTGGTATATCAGCGTCTCACAGCTGTGTTCATGTCAACATGTGGGAGTGTCTTGCTGAGTAGCATTTATTATCATTGTGTGTTTCTGTGTGCTGTGTGAGAATGTTAGAGCTTGAATTAGAGCAATGAACAAATATTAAATTTCTTGTTAAACTTGGCAAGAGTGGAAGTGAAATCAGGGACTTGTTAGTCCATTGTATGGGAATAATACCATGAAGAAAACAGGAGTGTACAAATTGATTAAACATTTTTCTGAGGAAAGGGAAAACATCACTGATGAAGAGCAGTCAGGGCTGCCAGTAATGAGCAGAAGTGATGAAAACACTGAAAAAATTCATTGAATTGTTCATCAAAATCATCGGCTGACTTTGAGAAACATAACAGACCAAAGTTAATATCATTAGAGAAACATTTAGAAAAATCTTAACTGAAAATCTTGGCCAATAACTCAGGGCCTCTTGCATCACAACAGTGCATCAGTTCACAGGGCACTGTCTGTGAAGGAGTTTTTTGCAGTAAACAAATAACTGTATTAGAACACACACACACACACACACACCCCAACTGGCTCCCAGTGACTTTTTTCCTTACCCAAAGATAAAGAAAATATTGAAGGGAAGAGATTTTGATGTCATTCAGGATATCAAGGATAATATAATCACAGCTCTGATGGTCCGCCCGACAAGGAGCTCCAAAATTGTTTTGAAGGGTAGACTATGCACTGGCATTGGTGCATAGCTTCCCAAGAGGAGTACTTTGAATATGACCATGGTGATATTCAGCAATGAGGTATGTAGCACTTTTTCTAGGATGAGTTCATGAACTTAATTGTCACACCTCATACAATACAGTTATAGCTATGAGTTATTATTTCCTTTTTGAGAAATGCACTAGTTATTATTTGAACTATGACCAATCCATAGCTATACTCATCTGCTTTTTTACAGAAAGCACTGCCCCAGATGCAAAGCTGTAGAGGTACAATGGGGAGAGTATCTTCTGGTCAAGGTAAAATGCTTGACACATCTTAGGAGCTTAATGTGCATGGATGTTGGAGAACAATGGTCAATGAAACTTAGCTATAGGTTGAGGACAGATTACAAAAGGCCTGGCTGAGGAGTTAGAGCTTCATTCCTCAGGCACCAGAAATGAGTGGGGACTTCCAGCAGGTAAACAGCCTATTAGGTCTATCTTTTAGTGAGACCACTGTGATAGCATAGTGTAAGGTTGTTTATTTCCTTCATTGTTAACCCTATTATTCTCTCCCAACCTTGGTTTTTCAAGTTCAGGTGAAATAACTTTGGAATGACAGCAACTCAGCCACATCAATTACTACCCATAATTCTATAAACCAGTGATTTTCAACCAGTGTGCCATGGCACTCCCGTGTGCCATGAGAGGATCTTAGGCATGCTGTGAATGTTTTTAAAGATCATTAATTAAATCATTTTCAAAAGAAGCTCAAAGCACAGTAAGCATATTCTTTTTTTGATCAACCTAATTTAAGTATGCTACAGAAGTTTAATGATAGGTTCAAGTGTGCCGTGAGATTAAAAAAAAAAAAAAAAGGTTAAAAAACACTGCTATAAACACATGTCATCTTCCTGAAAGGCTTTTTGGCAGTAGGCCTTAGATGCCTTAGATGCCTTAGAATATGCATATCCTTTTGCCCTGGAAATTCTACCTTGAGGAATCTATCCCAAGGAAATTATGAAAATGTCCAAAATATTTGCCTACAAAAAAGCTCATTTTTAGCATTGTTTGTAGGAATGAAAAGTTGTAAACCCTAAATGTTCGATAATAATTACCTGGTTAAGTAAATTGAGATATGGTGACTTACTATACAGCCAATAAACCATGTTGGTGATATGTGGGAAAGCGGGTTGCAAAACCACATAGTGTGTGATGCTTTTTAAAGTTTTACACAGACACATAGTCACACAAACACGTACGCACACCACACACCCTTGTCTCTGTATGTTACAAATGCCTTATGTTCCAGCTATTTCCTTCTAGGTAACTTGTCCTAAGGAATTAATGAACATAGAAATAGCAATAAATGTAAAAGTGTGTGTATACATCCATAAACCCACACCCATGCACAGAAAATAGCAAGAGAGGAGACATGGCAAGGTATTCATGGTGCTTGCTATGGATTATGGGAGAATTTCTTCCTTTTTCCTTTCTAGTTTTCCAAATTTTCAGATCTAATGGGGGCATTTATAATATTTATAATGAGAATGTTTTACTTAAAAAAACTAATAAAGGTAAAGAAATTTCTGGTCAGTGCCTGTGGCTCAAGGAGTAGGGTGCCGGCCCCAAATACCGGGTGTGGTAGGTTCAAGCCTGGCCCCAGCCAAAAACTGCAAAGAAAAAAAAAAAAAAGATATTTCATTCCCACCAATTAAGCCCAACAGAGTTTTATAAAATTTCTGATCATATTTTAGTTTTTTTAATCATTAAAGGGAGATAGGCTAAACCAGTCTTTCAACTTGTTGTTGATTTCTCTTAGATTTCATTGTATTTTAAATATGATGCGTATCAAATTTAGTATGTCCTGAGTTGCCAGTAACTGAAAAGGTAACAGGTAATTTCTTCCCTCACATTACTGGTAGTCCACCTAGGATAAACAATATATGTGAAGGGGAAGCCAGGCCTGACTCCTGATAAAATGCCAAATCATGAGACACAGCTGCTGTGCTGTGTAGAGGTTCAGAGAAGGAGAGATAATTACGTATTAGAAGGGTCCAAAAAATCTTCCCATACAAAGTACCCAGGATCCACCAGGTGTGGTGGCTCATGCCTCTAATCCTAGCACTCAGGGAGGCCGAGCTGGGTGGATTGCCTCATAGGTTCAAGACCAGCCTGAGCCAGAGCGAGACCCCACCTCTAAAAATAGCCAGGTCTGTGGTGGGCTTCTGTAGTACCAGCTACTTGAGAAGCTGAGGCAAGAGAATCACTTGAGCCCAAGAGTTTGAGGTTGCTGTGAGCTATGATGCCACAGCTCTTTACCAAGGGCAACAAAATGAGATTAAGTCTTTAAAAAATTAAAAAAATTAAAAATACAAAAATTAAAAATAAAAAAATACACAGGACCAAACACAAAAAGGCAGCAATGACAGAAAGAGTTTCAGAGACAGCATGAGGCCAGCTTGGCTTGTGCACTAAGTTCTGGCTCAAGGTGCAGACAGTGAGGACAATTTCGAGAGGACCTTGAATGCCAGGATCAGGAATTTGGACAATGATGTCTTTGTAATAAAGCTCTGGGTCTTAGCATGACAAAGACACAGGTGATTTGAAAATATTAACCATGAAGAAGTCATCGATAACTCAAGAACTAATCACTTAGAGATCATCCCAAAAAAGAAACTGCAAGAAAGAGAAACATAATAAACTCTTTTAAATAAGCCGTCAAACCCACTCTAGAAATACGGTTTTGGAAAAGGAGTAATGATAATCCTATGAGCTGAAAGGAGACTTCATGCACCCCAAGGAGGTGGCAGGGGATGGGTGAGCTTAAGGAAAGTGGGGCGCTCGTGGTAACAAATGGTGGTTGAGAAATTTGGATGAAAACCCAAGTAGGGAAAACCTGTTTCATTCCCCAAAATGAAAGTTCTATAATGAGTGAAATTCATTATCTTAAACTTTTAGCTATGATGTGGTAATTGTTAACCTTTGCTGCTTTGGTCCAAGGTTCCCTTCAGTAAAATATATTGTTTGCCATCAAAGCTGATGTAGATTAGGAGCTGAGCACATGCCTTCCCTTTTAGGTTATATTAATATACCAAAATCGATGAGATGCCATAGCTTTCAAAAGTAGTAATAAAACACCCTAAAATATTCCCAGAATATGTCTATAAATTATTTGTTCAATGTACTTATGTTAAGAAGGTTGTCAGTTACAATGCTCTGGAAGACTCTAAAATTATAAGCCATGGGACACGTATTTGTATTTGATAAAGCTCTTGCTGTTTTGGGTCAGAAGGGATTATGCTGTGGGGAAAAAAATCATTATTTTCCCTAATAAATAAATTACTTGCCTATATTTCATGTATCACTCAGGTCGACCAGTATTGAAGGTTTAAATAATAAATAACAAATAGCTCCATTCATTTATTAATCATGATGCATCACTTGTGAGTCTGTGTATGTGTGTGTGTGTGTGTGTATGTGTGCATGCATGCTGTGTGTGTGTGTGTCTGGAGTGTGAGTTTTCTTTTAGACTTGTGGATGACAGATTAAACAGTAGTCACCCAAAAGGACAAAAAGTCATGCCTCTGGGATCACTAACATTTTTCCAGCTTAAAAAAATCATCTAGCGCTGTGAAACCTTTTCACTGGGTTGGTTCCTGACACTGAGGACTGTGCCAGGGTAATGTTCCTGAAAGGCAGGAACTGTCTAAGGCATTTAAACTGAGATTTGCTAAGGGGCCCCCTCCCTTACTATTAACTCTTCTCAATGGAGCACTGAGACAGATATAGGTCTAGGGAGAAAAGAGAAAGAAAAGAAGACAATCAGACTCTCTTTAAAACTCTCTTCTTTTATTTAGCAAAAGAAGAAAGGAGGTTAGCCATGTCTATTTCAGGCAGTTTATATCACCATGAGTCCTGGTTAATTAACTGATCCCACAGATGTACAACCTCCATCAGATTTCCACAAAGCAGCCCTCACCATTACTTACAGGGCCTCTCCTATTTGAAGCAGGCAAAGGCAGGTCGACCCAAGGTATCCATTTACACAAAAAGCCAGCTAAGAAATATATTGCACTACATTCCATCCCCCAAGGAATACCTGGACCAAGGAAACAGCTGGACCCAGCAATGAGTTACTGTTGGCGCTGGGCCAGAGCAAAAGCAATCAACCTTGCAGTGAATCCTGAAGCAGATGTATCCCCTCTGTCTGTCCTTCCCTTCTGCGCACACCTAGGGCAAGCAAAGGGCTTGGCAAGAGCTCTGGGGACGTGTGCATATATTTAAAAGGACATAAGTCTCAAGACTACTCTTTTATCATAAATTGCATATGGGTTTTTTTGTCCTACATTATTTAACTCCAGGACAAAAGATCTTTCACCTTTGAAAATACAGATGAAAAATCTTTCTGCTCCAGTGACCTAGCTAATTGGGCCCTAGGATGTTGAGTGGAAGAAGAGTCAAGTTCTGCCCATTGTTTGGGGTCAGTTGCTGACTCCTGTGTACCCGGGGCAAATCACTTCTCCTTTTTGGTCTCTTCTTTACATGATCCTCACCACTGAACAGTGACATGGAGCAGGGCACAGCAGGCTGCCACAACATGAGCCTTGTTTAAAAAACAGGGTCAGCTCCTCGCTGTGAACAGATTTTCCTCTGTGGAAACAGGTTCATGTTTATCTTTCAAGTCCCAGAAACAAACTTGGGATTGCCAACATGTGCCGCACAGCTGCTGCAGTGCCTGATTTATGAACAAATCTGCATATAATTGTGCTGGTTCTTTTTTTTCTCCCTGGTTGATTTTTTTTTCCTTTAAATAAAACAGCTTAGTCCAGGCTGCATAAAGCCCCAATTCTAAAGCCATATAATTTTATGGTCAAAGGGTGGGGTAGAAGCAGGGGGAGTTCTTTTGTATGGCACCTGAACTCATTAAAATCCTAAATTCCATAATTTTACACTACCATGTGCCGCAACTGAACAGCCTAATTGCTTAGCATCTTTATGAGAACCGCAAATGGAGCAGCAAAACCAGGGAACAGGTGGGAAGGCCACACTGGGGTTTGGGGCTAAGCCCTGCCAAGTGATGGTGACCAGAATAGAACTGGATGACTTTGTATCCTAAGAGACTTTACTCTGTGGTTGCCAAGAGCCAGTGCTAGTGCAAGGTCCGTGTCAAAATCAGCAGATTCCTAAAACAAGACATCTTCTTCTGCCAATCATACAGTTAGGATTTTTTTTTTTTTTAAGATAGGGCAAGCTCTAAAGAATGAGGGAAGAATCTGTAGCTGACAATCTTTTCTCTACTTTCGTATTAAGAAGACCCTGAATACAAATAAAGGTTGGGTGTTAACAATTTACCAAAAAAAAGGTGTGGGGGGTGTTCAGATGCCAAGAGCTCCAGTTCCTTCCCTAGTGCCTTATGACAGGATCTGGTCATTTGGGATTCTTGGATGTGAAGGTCTCCAGCACCTACTCTTCAGAGGGTGAAAACAAAGGATTAGCCAAAATGATTGGCTCTTCAGTATGGTGCCTGATTACCTTCCTTTCTTCACAAAGGAAACTAGCCCCTTGGAAGAAGGTGTTATGCTTTGGTGATTGTGGAGCCCAGAAATATGTAATAACAAAGACGTTTTTAGCATCATGCTCTTTCCTGACACGCCACCTGATAGCAAAGACTAGGCCAGGGAAGCCACAGTTGTCATTCTCAAGCCTGGACACCCAAGCTTTCTTTGCTTAAAAATGATCATATTTCCAAAATTCAGTGATTCATTCATGCCTCAAGAAGCCTCACTCCTGAAACTTAAGGGTCCCAGACCATAAGCCTATACTGCCATTAGATAGATGTAAGAAGACCAAGTTGATGAGCTCCAGAAATCTATTAAATTGAAATAGGTCAGAAGATACTTAAGTATCAAAGATGTTGAAAAGTCTATATAGGTTAGCCATGAACCAGAATTGTTCAGAACCAGGCACAAAGTAAGCGGCAGTTTTGAATGGAGTCTATGGAGCAGTAGATGGATGGATGGATGGATAAGTCAGAAACTTAAGAAAATAACAGTCGATGAGAGTTGAGCTCAGGGAAGATAGTCTTAGTAGTGGGAGTAGTAAAAGGGAGGCCAGAGTGATGATCACCATCAAAAGTTGCTGAAAACACCACTAATGATTGCTGTCCCCTAACAAAGAAGCAAAGATAACTTACCAGAAATCTAGTGAGGCCTAGAATTATGAAAAAGCTCTTATTCCCATGGAGAATTTTCCAGAGAGAGCTAGATCTGGCCAAATCTTTGGCCACTCAGCAGTACTTCCAACAAGTATGGCCAACTTCTTTAGAAATGTGCAGAAAGATCTCATCTCTTTCTCTCCCTAAGAGGGACAGGATGTTTCGGCTTTGTCTTCTGCGGAGCCCTGGGATCTCACACCAAGAAATGGTGTCTTGCATTAGGAATTCACAAAGTACAGCCAGACAGGTGTCTGCCGCAGCAGGCACAGTCGATGAGAAAAAAGAGATCTCTCTCTTCCTAAGGCTCAGTAATCAGGAAAGAACACTGACAAGGAATCCTGCTTCTAGCTTTGCTAATTCTAAAATTAGGCCAAAAATAGCAAGTAAGATAATTCTTTTTGTTTTTTTCACCTCCATCCTGTACTTTCTCTTCTCTTCATTGTTCTGTTTCCAGGTGCCTCTCCTCACTGAGTCCCTAGACATCCCTCACCATCGGTCACAACTCTGTAAATACCCACTTAGCATTGAACCTTTGGCACCCATTGTGTCATCTCATCCTGATGACAACTGCTGAGGTAGACACCATAGTTCATCCCATTTAGCAGATGAAGAAACTAAGACTCAGCAAAATGAATAATTTGATAAAAATTAACCTGGTCAGTGCTGGCTTTGCCCAGCAGCTTCCCTGCCTTCCTTCTCACCCTTTGTCCTTATGACTCTCCTAGCTGCTGAAAGCCATGCTGTCTTCTTCAGCCTGTCAGGCTTTTGTTCATCCTGCTGATGACTCAAAGCTTATTCTGCTCTGCAGAATGGTGATGAATAGGAAAGTACTTCATACACCACAACGCACCATGCAAATGTGAAGTCCTATTTGAGTGTGTGCATGTGTGTGTGTTGCATTCATTTCAGCTTCTGTCAGGTTTCTGAATTTTAATTTACCTTTTTCCTGAATGCATTCACCTGAAATTCAAAGTTGCACCTTCTCCCAGGCAACCCCCCTCACATCAGCAGTATGCCTTGAAGCTTCCAGCCCTAGTTCCTTTCACATTTGGAAATGACCTGAAGCAACTTCTGTCCTAGACCCAGGTGCTGCCTTGCTGCTAGAGATTCTTTAGGAAGCTTCCTCTCCCCTAGCAGCCTATGGCTTTTATTTGCTCTTATAACTCTTCCAGTAATTTCTATTTGCCTTCAAATTGGCTCCATATGTACTCCTTTAAAGCTTGAATAACCTTTCCTATCATATCCCTACATCAGCAACAAAAACATTCTCTTGGCTGTGAGTTGAAAACAGCCACCTATTTGCACATTTACTATATTCCCACAACTGTACTAGGCGTCATATGCATTAAATTATCTCATTTAATCCTCACGGTATCTCTGTGAGATATGTAGAAATGTTATCTGTATATAACGGATGGTAAAACTGAGGTTAAGAATGTGCCCAAGATCACATGTGCTAAGAGGCTGAGCCAAGATTTAAATCACATCTTTTATGTGTCTTCCAAGCCTTACGCTCTTAACAGGTATGCTATACTCCACAATAGGAGAGATTATTTTTACTTTATTCTCTGAAAAAGAATGAAAGCTTCCCAACTCTTCCAGATTCACCAGGAGTCTCCAATAATCTCCAACAGATTCCTGACTCCCAAGCCAAGCATATTCCCACTGGGGACTACACACAGAGAAGCCTGTGCCCACCCTTTGTGCCACCTAACAATATGGTTTAATGTCCTACAACAGGAGCTGTTCCCCACTTGCCAATTCTGTGCACATCTACATACAGCCACTGTCAAAGACTATAGAATGGGAAGACACCTTAGCAACCCTAAATGATGGGGACCAAATGCAAGTTGATCCTCTGCATAAAGGAAAAGGCACATCATAGATGTATTCAATAGGACTCATCTGATGTCTGGATATGGAAAACGAATACTATTTAGAACTCAATCGCTCCCGTTCTAGACTCTTGTGCCTGGGTCAGTTCTCCTACCTATTAGTTCTCCTTCCCTAGATATGAAAAGCATTTTAGTAAATCCATTCATATTAGAAATATGATACACAGCATGGCCAGGTGCAGTGGATCAGGCCTGTAATCCTCGCACTCTGGGAAGCCAAAGGGAATGGATCGCTTGAGCTCAGGAGTTCAAGACCAGCTGGAGCAAGAGTGAAACCCGTCTCCAAAACTAGCCAGGCATTGTGGTGGGCACCTGTAGTCTCAGATACTTGAGAGGCTGAGGCAAGAGGATCACTTGAGCCCGAGAGTTTGAGGTTGCTGTGAGCTATGACACTACTGCACTCTACTACTCTACTACTCTGTGAGCTATGACACTACTGCACTCTACCGAGGGTAACAAAATAAGACTCTGTTTCAAAAAAAAAAAAAAGGGAAGAAAGAAAGGATACACAGCATTTGCATTTAAGAGACCCTTTTTCTATTCAAGGAGTCCTTAAGCAGGTGTACTGAAGTCTGACCTCCTATATTAAAACCTCAGTTTCATCAACTTAGTTTCCTTAGTTGTCACAAGTATAAATGAAATAATGCAAGCAAACTAGCCACATGCTTTGGCTAGGTCAATGGTTTTTAGACTTCGGCACACATCAGAATCACCTGGAGGGCTTGTTAAACACTAATGTTGGCCCCACCTTTCTGATTCAGTGGGTCTGAGATGAAGCTGGAGGCTAACAGATCCCCAGGTGATCAGAGACTTCTCTGATTCAGAGGCCACACATTAAGACCCCTGGACTAGGAAGGTCATATAATTAATCATCCAAACCAGAGTGCATGTGAGAGTGAAAAGGCACACTAGTCATAATTACAACACCTGTAAGCCAGGAGCCACCTAGAGCAAACCAGAACAGGTGACCACCTCCCTCAGATCCACCAATCCCCACTCAGCTGTGGTCATAGGCCTGCCTGGCCCTGAAAGTGACAATACTGAAAATCGCTGAGAGAACACAGCCTGGCCTTCACAGATAGACAAGAGGAATATCCAGATGCTAAGCCAAAACATAACAAAAATAATAAATATATGATGCAGACCAAGGAGCAGAGGACAATGATAATGAATGACAGACCTACACTTCTCCAACTTTTCTGTCACAGCCAAAGGATAAAAATATGGGACATTAAAGGGCAGAGAAGGAAGTGAAGTGCATCCTTTCCTCGCCCTTCTAAAGGGCAGTGGGGCTCAGGAGGGAGCTTCCGTGATGTGGCCACACACGGAGCCCACCTGTTTGTCATCCTGTCCCTGCAGGTCAGTGGGAAATGGGTCTCAATTTCCCACTGAGGGAAGGGAGAATCTTAGCCCGGGTCAGGAACCCTGTCTTACTAAACAAATGTTCTCTCTCTTTTGGAGAAGGAAGCTCAGGAAAGAAATGAACACGTAGAAAAAGGAAGGGGCTGGCGCAGTGGCTCATGCCTGTAATCCCAGCACTCTGGAGGCTGAGGCAAGAGGAGTTTGAGATTGCTGTGAGCTATGATGTCACTGCACTCTACAGAGGATGACAAAGCGAGACTCTGTCTCAAAAAGAAAAGGAAGAGGAAGGGATAGAGTGGAGTGGTGTAAATTAGTAAATTAGCATACAAAAAGTCAGATGCACCTTCTATTGGAAAAAAAATCTTTTTACCCTACATACCAGATAGTATTGCCTCAAACATAGGTTAGGCCAATCACGTTTTATAAAACAAGAGGAAGAAACAAATGCAGAGCTCTGAAGCACACTGTCTCCAACCCCGAGACCGTATCCCACTGCCAGTTTGTGTTGGTGGCAGAAATCTTAGCACTTCCCCATTTAAGGGACCATGAAACCTCTGAGTGAGGAACAGCTTGTTTCTGGTTCTCTTTATTACAATTCCTTCTAATTTAAAATTTATAATGAATGCGAACAATAATCAGTTTGTAAATACTGTTTTTAAGTTCACTAGAGCTTTGCCAAGATAGTCCTTCTAGGTAACAAGTATGTGGCTCATTACTCTCTCATTAGCAAGATGGAAATAAAGATGCAAAAAAAAAAAAAAAAAAAGAAAGAAAAGGAAAAAAAAAAAAACCCTCTCCAAAGATATTGTTGGAGTCTAATTGCCTGCAAGGAATTCTTAATAATGTTTACTAATGCCTTTTCAGCCTTGCCAATTTTATAATGCTCATTCCAGATTCCAGGTGTGACGTCTGTGGTCCCTGCTGTGATCTTAGTTAGTGAGAGTTTAGACACCTAGAATAGCAGCTTTCAAGAGTTTTTAGCCCCATCTCATGTCCCCAGAATGCAATCACATCCACTGGGGTTTTAGAAAGCAAATGTGGTGTTCTAGCATTTTTATTTAAAATTAAATCTCTAATTGAACAAGGTCTGCCATTTGCCTAACAAGACATGACCCCATCTCTACCTGACATGAGGACACGGCTACAAGAGTGAACCTTTTGCCAGAAAGTGCAAGAGACATTGCCCTTATGCCTCAGAAACCCTGGTTAGGACAGATGATTTTCCTGCCTAAAACACAGATTCCTTGTTTATAATCTTCTTTGGTGTTCTGGAAATTTAAAAATGAAAGAAAATATTTTACAGAGATGAAGAGTCTGTACCAGATATTTAACTTCTTAAATCTCACCACTGTTCAAGCAACGAGTGACAAGAGGCTCAGTAAGAAACCAGGGAAGTTTGATGATAGCAAAAGCAGAGGTGCGGAGGAAATAAGACTGGTTTGTTTTCTTCTAAACAATCAATGAGCTATTTAGGAAATGACACAGTTGGCCTTAGCAAGAAGGGCTTTGCATGTTAAGAAACAAAGGCAGAGAAACTATAAATTCACTACAGGTGAGAGACCATCCCCATTGGAGGTCTGATTTCTCTGCTGCCCAGAACCCTCAACCAGGCCTTAAGCTTCCTAAGTCACCTTCTTTTCCTGTCCTCTAACAGTTGAAATGGCCTTCCTAAGCCTACTGGGTCATGGCTGAGTTGTGAATCTTTCATTTGGGCAGTGAGTTTTGAGGAGAAGCAAATTAGAAATGGATTTACTCTTTTTCCTTTATGCTGGCAATCCCTTTCCCTTATAGTTTGATAGTGAGGAGGAAAGGGGAAGGAGAGTCGTAACACCATCAGAATTCCTTGCAAGTCTAACATTTAAAGGAGAACTTTGGAAGCTGACTTGTTTGCAGGAGTCAGCTGTTGATTACACAGGGAAACCAAGCAGGGAACTGCGAACCAATACCCCCAAATAGGTTGTTAAAATGAGACTGAAAAAGATAAAAAAAAAAAAAAAAAAAAAAAAGCCTCATTTCAAAACCACCAAGCCAAAATCAGGCACTGTACCTGGATCTGGAGTCCATTCCCTAAACGGGCCAAAAACACCAGCAGGCAAACCAAAGATTATTTTAGCCAGTGAAAGAGACATGGGCTGAGATTTAAGGGTTCTGGGTTCTACCATCAACTGGCCGCGTGTTCTTAGGCAAGGCACTTAACCTCTCTGAGCTTTAGTTTTAGTATCTATAAAATGAAATGGTTTAATTTGAAGGTGGATAAGTTCTAATGCTTGGGTTTGAACCCTGGCCCCACCACTTAAGGGCTACCTAATTTTAAGCAAGTTACTTAACCTGAATGTGCCTCTCTTTCCTGACTTAGGAACTTGGGATAACTGTACTATTTACTTCACAGGGCTCTTGTGAGGATTAAAGGAAAAATGATACAGGTAAAGGGGCTAGAATGATGCCTGGAATATAATACTCGATAGACATCGGTGCTGCTGCTATTAAATACTCTGACTGTAACTCATTGAAATTAATAGGCACAGGAAGGACAAAACAGTTATCTGAGCTGACTCTGAGAAAAAGAATCCCAATTTCCTGATGACTTAGCCTCATCACTGGTTCAGTCCCGAAGATTCAGAATCCAGACCTGCCTCCACAAAGAGGCTATTTTTACCTGTTCCTCTTATAAAAACACACCAAGACACCAAAGTTTCAATTCCAGGTTCCCAAACCACACTCCACAAATACCAATTCCTACCCTGGTTTAGTTGTCCTTAGAGGCTCTCTGCATGCTCTTGGCATGGGAAATCCTGGTTCTAACCTGTCTTTTATAATTCACCAGCTGTGTGACCTCAACATTCGTTCAAGTTCTTTACCAATGTCCTTTTCTGGAAAAATATAAAATTATAACATCACCATCTTGCATGGCTCCAAAGATGAGAAAATAATAAAGTACAGTTAGCATTTACTGAGCAACCACAATAAGCCAGGCACTACATTAGACATTTTACACATTTCATTTTAGCTAAATAATCTTCACAACAATCCTAAGAGGTAAGAAGTAAATAGCCCTATCCCTTTCCGTTTCCCCAGACTTTGTAATCATTCTTTAAAGTTCTCTCTTATATTCCTCACCACTCCATAAGCAAATGTTTTGGGCCCTGCCCTCAAAAAACTTGAGCCACTTCACTTTATCTCTACCGTCTCCCACTGCCTGGACCACTGCAGTAGTCTGCTAACTGGGGACCCTTCCCTCTAGTCTCATCTAAACTCAGCTAAAGTATAGAAAACAGAGCATTCATTTGAAGAACATAAAGAAGGTTATATCTCTGCCCTGTCAAAACCCTTCAATGACCATCCATCACCCATAGAATAAAACCCAGCTTTAACCATAGGCTACAGGATGGCCTCTGCCAACTAGGGTCCAGGGCATAAGTTTAAATTAAGGTCCACACACTGTATTCTAAAATCTTTTTTAGTTTAAAATCAAGAAAACAAACTTTCTGGAACATTTTATGTTTATCTACTTTATCAATATATGAAATGGTGAAATATAAAAGTATAAATTATTGGTTTAAAATGACTAAAAGTTGGCAAAGTATCACACTGTTCTATTTAATAATTATTATTATGCACATTGGGTTTTTTGCTGATGAGCCAGCAAAGTTTAGATATATGATAAAATAAATACACTGTATGTAGATAAATTATCATTCATTCACCCAATGAAAGTTTTCTTACCTTAATTTCAGCAAAATTAATAAGTAAGATTTCAAATAATTTATGTTCTTTTGATAGTTATGATCTAAAAAATTAAAAGGTAATTTTATACTTGAATAAATTATTATCAAAAATTCTGATTGATGTATAACTATACAAAATTATTTTTTCTATTTGTAAAAATACAATTTTTTCTGAAATATTTAACTTATCTACTAAAATTAAAAGACAAAATGTTAGTTATATAAATGATTGCCAAATTTTTAAATCAAACCATTTAGGGCTGAAATTTATCTACTTTTTAAAAATTTAATTAAATAATATTGACATTTTTATAAAAATAAAACTATTCATAATTCTAGCTTGAAAGGTCATCTAGTTGCCAATATTAAAAACTCAGTACAACACTTCATACTTTTTACGACTAGCTATCTATAAAAATACACATACAAATATGAGTAATATTGATTTTTTAATTATTACAAAATGTTCCTCAGCCACCCTATGCAACTGAATTCATGATTACTTTTGAAATCACATTTTGGAATATAAAGAGACTAGTAGAAAATAACATTTCATTATGCAAAACTTTTTACATATCTGAAAGGAAGACTTTATCAAATCAATTTGTCTTTACTTTTACTTAAGTACATCATCCACTCAAATCCTGAAGCAGTGTCTGTTTTCAGGGTTGGGGGCGGTGGGGCGAGTTGTTCTTAGATGGGATCCCTTAATCACTGTGGGAAGTATTTGTTGTAGTTTCTCAGAAACTTGTCTGACCTGTGGTCAAAGGTTGAGGGACAGAAACAGAGGTGACCAATGGCATCTTAAAGTCATAGGAAGAGACTAAATAACAATGGTTATAACTTCTAAGAGCAAGTGATCCACACTTCCAGGGGTCATCACTGTTGCATCTAGTTAAATGATTCCCTGCATCCTCTCCTCCCTATCCACACTCCTTTCTGTTGTCAGAAAATTGAGGTCAGCTCCCTTGGTGTTTACATTCCCCTATTTCTTCTTCCCACCACTTACTACAGCACTGACCATATGCCAAGCATTGTTTTTTGCACTTGCCATGCTCTGCCTCCAGTAACCTTTTACCAGCCGCAGTAGCAAGCTATCACTGTTGTCTACATTTTACAGATGAGGATAATGAGATTCAATGAGATAACTTTTTTTCAAGGCTAGCAATTGGCAGAGCCAGCTTTTTATACAGTTTTATTTCTCTCTGAAGCCTATACTCATGACCACTATCCCTTCTGCCCTCTTTGATTCATTAAAGCTCATTCTCTGGGCACCATCCAGTGGAATGGTAGGGTGAGCGCCCTGGGAGATACAGGAATACTAAGCCATAGTCCATGTCCTTAAGATGCTTTACTCTGAAAGGAGAGAAAAGATTCTCACATACCAAGCCAGGAACAAAAACTATGATACATGAGTTCTTGATAACATAAATGACATGAATAGTAAGTACTTTAGGAATACAGAGAAAAGGAAAAATAACTGTGAACTTGACCCTGAAGAATATGACAACATAACAGAATACTTCTCTCTGTGTGTGGATATACATATGTAAGCAACGTCTCCTTCTATTCATTTGTCTATTTACTACACAATATATATTGATATCTTATCATGTGCCTGGCATTCGCCAGGTACTTGGCAGACTGAAATGAGTGCTTTGCAGGGGAAAATTAAATACTCAGGGAATAGGAAAGATCTGGACTCTCTGAGGAATAGAGGCTGTCTTCCTGGCTCCAAAGAGCCCATTAGCAAAAAATGTGTTCAGCATTCTTTCTTTACTGCCCAGAGTATGAGAATATTTTATAATCAGTGACCACTAAGTGGACCCTGGAGAGCCTCCATTCAGTACCAGGTCAGATTTCAGTGGAGACTCTTCTTTGTGAGGCAAACTAGAGTGGTCAAAGCACCAGATTTGACTCTTGGCTTCAGCTTATGGGCCCTGTGTTCCTAGGCAAGTGACTAAACCTCTCTGAGCATCATTCTCCTCAATCGTCAAATATAGGATAATCATTACTTCATAGGGTTGTTGCAAGGATTAAATAAGATAGGATGTATAAAAATACTAACACATACTGGGAACCCTAAAATGAATAGTTCCTTTCTTTCTCCCATTTCCCCAGTTTCCTCCTTTCCAGGCAAGGATATATAGGGAATTGTGGCCTCATTTTTGTCCTAAATAGTAATGTGACTGAATTCCCTCCTTCCCATGGTATGATTCCCATTGTGTAGCTTCCTTGGCAGGGTCTCACCCTCCCTGAGCTCTCGCCAAACATGTCCGCACCACTTTTTTTCATCTTCTTGATTCAAAGCTCCAGCTTTCCTGCACAGGGTAAGAATCCACACTGAGTGTCTTAGGCATATTTTAGTTCACATAGCAGAGTTATTGTAACAGGGCTAGCCCCTGCTTTCCCCTGCAATAATCAGACACCTCATTGGGATAAATGACTTGGCCATCAGGTTTATAGTTTACCCATTTGGGAACTGGATTATTGCTTCATAAAACTGTGCTACATGGTACTATTATCATTTAATTATGTTCCATAAAGAAAAAAAAATAAAGATCTTGCCTTTTTGAGCACTACTCACCAGCACCACACGACTCCTGGGCACATTTAATATCTCTGAGGAAGGAAGGTCATTCTGTTTGGCACACTCTCCTCTGCCGGGTACCTCCCTCCAAAGGAAAGCTTGTTCTCCATTTAACATACTGTTTCAAATCCCCAGAAAATTGTGCTATACTTTATAGCAACATTTTCCTCCCCAAAAGCATTATGGATCTCACGTTCCATTTACGTATATACACACACCCCAGACACTCAGTGCAAGAACTGAATTTCTTATAGGATTGTTTAAAAGATCAGTTGTGAAAATTGCTTTTCCCTATACATATGTGTATCTGTTTAAAATGCCAATAGTCTTGAACATCATGATGTATTGTTCCCCACCCTGTGAGATACTTTCTGGGGGTTGATGTATTTTGTCTACTACAAGGCAATTGCCGTATACGGTATCTAGGGAAGGTTGGAGTGAGCTAGAGAGCAATAGAAACAGGATATGCCTTGAGTTGATTACTGTGGATGTTAGCCGGCAGTATAGAGCGTGCAGTATTCTATTCATTTTTGTATAGGTTTGAAGTTTTAAAA